>NC_140545.1:1296922-4056922 GCF_057382185.1 Mchenga conophoros
CCAGAAAGGTTATGTCCGGCCCTGCGGTGAACGAACAGCTTAAAATTCACGCTCATCGCATGAATGTTTAAGCTGTTTCACGTGTTTTCAAATATCTGCAAGTGGGAAAGCACGCATGCACTCATATACTTCATCTATATCTCTCACTTTTCTTTCTCACACTCACTCAGTCACTCATACGCATGCTATCAAGCAGTCTGCATCAGATCAAAGCCAGTGCTGCCTGCGTACTCCTCCCCCCTCTGCGCCGAGCTCTGTGGGCTGTAAACACTATCCAAGCAAAGGCAGCCTTGAAGACACGAAGACAAGTAACTACCTGACACCTGACACTGACTTGAGAGCACTCACCGTGGTCTACCTGGGAATAAAATACTCACACACACACAGACAAAGCTACCTGAGCTCCTCGCAGCAAGAAGCATCCATTCAGGGGGGAGATCAGAGAAAGTAGCCGTGCAAACAGAGCCCCCCCCACTCCCACAAAACACACTCCATAACAGCACGCCTACTCACCCACATCCCTTCTCTTCCCCACCATACTCCTGCATACCAAACACCTACCAGTGCCTCTCCAATCTAAGCCACATACCGAAAGTTGATAGAAGTTTATGTGTGTGTGTGTGTGTGTCTGCACACTTGTATGTGCATTTAGAGATTCTTGTGTTCACAGTGCCTTTGTCTCTATGTGTGCCTGCCTGGGCTGTTCAGAGGCAGTTGAAGGCTAACTCAGGTATACTCAACGGAAGCAAGTGAGACGCTGTGGGTTACCGGTGGCGGCAACTTAAGTGTGTGCTGTCTTTTCATGTGAAACCACCTGAAAGCCAACCAAAGGTCCCTCTCCTTACCTTCACCCCCACCCCACCCACCCCGTTTCCCTTTCTTCCGCTCTCCATCTCACAGTACAAAGGGAAGAATGAAAAAGAACAGCAGAGGACGGTGGATGAGGTAAGGGGTCCAGGGTACACGGGTGGGGCAAGAGGCTGGAGAAAAGGGGCTGCTGTGAGTGGACAAACAGGGTGGTGGACTTATTTGTGTGTTTGTATGAGACAATAATAACCCTGTAGGGATGAACTCAGTCACTGAGTTCAGCGAAGCTTTAAAAGAGCCTGGTGGGACAGGGTGTCGTTGCTGTAACGCACCTTCAGAACCATCCTTTACTTCCTCGTGACAACCTTTAGATCAAAAAGTCAGTGACACAATCTTTTTAAGATGTCCCTGCACATCTGTTTTGCATGGCTCCGTCCGCTCTGTGCCTTCATAACTAAACAGGTTATGCTCTCGGTTTAAACGTGTCGTGCTTTTTGTGCTTTTTTGCAGGTAAATAAGGTATTTGACTACAGATTCTTCCATATTTACAATTTGCGTGTTGTACTAAGGTTGACGTGTTTATATCACACGTTACACCAGTGTTAAAACTGTGTAAAATAGCTGCATTTGTGGCTTGCTGACAGTGAGAAAAATCTCCTTACCAAAAAATAAAAACAGGAAAAGTAGCAAAATGTTTTAGTGTGGCTTTAATATTTGTACCTAACTCGAGGGATAAAACCACATCGTGACTACGTAGAACAACTTGGCAAAGAACCAATTTTAAATGATGTCATTAGGCCTGTCACAAAAACACCTCAGAGATGCATCTGGCTGTTCAGTTGATCCCTCTGCTGTTCACCAAAGCCTCATCAAAATGGTCTCGGTGGAAGGTGGATGTCAAGAAGCCATTTTTAAGCAGGGGAAATGGGGAGACAATGTTGAGGTATGCCAGACTACACAAGAACTGCACTGAAAATCAGTGGCCACGGGTCTTACGGAGCGATGAATCCGAATTTTAAAGTTCTGGTTCAAAGAGGTATAAGGATGAGTGTCTCCAGAGATCTATCATCGTTTGGGGCTGCATTCCTGACAGTGGATTTTGTCAAAATTGATGGAATTATAAGAACTATTAGATTCTGATCCACCATGAAATACCATATGGCAGAGTTTTTATTTTTCAGCATGACAGTGATCCCAAACACACTGCAGGAAAACCAGAACAATCATTGATTGGATTCCCCAAAGCCCAGACTTCAACATTTTGACAGAGACCAGAGCAAAAAGCAGCCAAGATCCAGAGATGAGCTGTGGATGTCCTCCAAGAATCCCTAAAGTTTATGTTTGCACATTTCAATTATGATATGAAGAAATGAGGGGTGCAGAGTACAGTTTGTTTGTAAAAACGACCCTGTTTTCCAAAAACATGATCTTGTTCTTAAGAGGACACGTACATTTAAAAGTGTTACACCCAAACACTTTGTTATGTCTCCCTTTGACTCGCTGTCGTACCAGGACAAAGCTTCTCAGGTGTTTGATCTCTGCTTCGCTTATTCTCTCTTCAGTGACAGTGTGATATACGAGGGTTAATATGGTGAAATGGGCTGACTGAAGCCTACAGGTCCACACATGCACGACGCTGCTCTCTGTTTGATGCTATTCTGAGCAATGCCACTGGCGCTGCAATCAGACCCATGTGTTTTTGAGTGAGTTTGTAGGCGTGTGTGTGTCTGACTCCTGCACCTGTAAATTTTATCTATAAAATGTTGATTGGCGTCAGAAAAAAGGGACTGCTGATGGTTCTGGCACGTCTGTGTGTGTTTATATTCGCAGCACTGTGTTTAATTGTGTGTGTTCATAGTCCTGAATGGACGTGTGAATCGTGAATGTTTGTGTTGCGTTTGTAGCCTTACCCAGTTTTGCGTGATAGTATCAGTCGTGTAGCTGTAGAGGGAGGCTGATATGGAATGTTAACAGTGACTCAAAGTGTTGGACTGTTTCCACAGAGTCTCATTCATGCAGAACTTTGATAGGACACGCAGGAGCGTCAACACATTTTAGGGAAAGATGAAGGGAGAGGGGCCCTATTATAATAGAATTCCAGTCATCTGCAGGGCGCAGATCATGTGAAAGATTATAGCTATTAAAACCAAAATTAGGCACCTGGGAGGTATGACGCTTATCATCGCTGAGAGCATGATTACCATCATCGTATTAAATCATGCAATTATGTTTTTGTTAGTGCCGCTGCGCGGGAGCCAGAGTGGATTTGGGGAATTGGCTGATAAAATGGCGCCATCTCCTGGTAAAGGACAGAAGAGCATCACTGCAGGTCAAGAGCTGCACAACCAGCTGATGGCGTCACACAAATGTTGAAGCACCCATAAAACTTATGTAACCGCAGTTATTAATGTAACAGAACATCACTTTGTGCTGCGCAATGTTATGACTTTGCATAACTGACTATTATATAATCAATTACTTTGTTATTATTCACAACAATTAACTTCATTATTTATTTATGTTTTTATTTATTTTACTTTGTGTATGTATTTATTCGTTATAGCATCATATGAACGTTAATTTTGGTTCCTACCTGATAGTGTTTATGGTGGGACTGATGAGAGTGTAACATCCTGAGTGTTTTGGTGTTTGTTATAGAGCGCAGGTGTCAAACATAAGGCCCGGGGCCACAGTTTGCCCAGTAAAGATTCCCATCTGGCCCACTGGATGCCTTTGCAAAAATGTGAGGGCACATTTCTCTCTCTCCTGGCCATCCACGCTAAACCAAAGTAATTAAGTAATCGAGAAAATGTAATATAGAAATTTCAGGTTTTTTACAAGAGTTCACCAGAAACAGTTTAAGCCCAGGAAGTCGTGCTAACAGATTTCTTTGATTTTTTTGTACAGCTGCATTTCTTTAATATGCAGAAAAACTGAGACATACTGTTGCCCATGAAGATATCTCAGGGATTAAATGTGTAGGAAACGTCTCCACACTGACAGAAACGAGAGTTTCACTGGACTAAAGACTAAAGTGGGCTGTATGTGGGCCACCATTTAAAAGGAATCAGGATCTGAACTCACTTTAGTGCTAAAGATATTTGCTCTATAACCTTTCTAAAGGTTCCTCATGTTAGTCTCATTTTACTTTATTTTATTATTTACATCAGTACATGTGTCATTTAGCAGTTCCACAGCTGACAGGTGGGGAGGATGGGAGTGGTAAAGAGGGGGGAAAGAAAATGGGGAAAATATTAGAAAACATAAAAAATAAAAGGACAGCACACAAGTGGAAAAACATAATGTGTGTTGGGTTGTGTGCGTTTGGGTATCTGTAGAAGATACTTTTAAGAGAAACTGTTTCCTGCCCCATACCCACAGCTCAAAGAGAGCAGAGAGCAGTAACACAACAAGAAACTAGGGTTGCACTTAGTTTTAATGGTTTTGCTTCTGTTGGACACACTGGCCAGCAGGAGCTGAGTATGAATGGTTACAAATTAATTAATTACAGGCTCACTGAACTCCACTGGAAATGTTGTCAAAGAATTCACTGCTAGGTTTGAGAGTCAGCAGTGAGGATTTCGCGGACAGAACTAAGCCTCCAACATGCATGTTTAATGACACGATGCACTGACTTGTCATCAGAGATGGGCGCGTTACTGTAATCTGATTACTTTTTTCAAGTAACAAGTAAAGTAAGGGATTACTATTGCAAAACGGTAATTAGATTACCATTACTTTCCCGTAGGCATGCTGCGTTACTGCTTTACTAAAACCGTGATTTATTTTGCGAGAATGTCTCACGACAGTGACGTAAGCGAGTGCGACGTTCGTGGCAACAGCTGTGTGCAGATCAACAATGGATCATATATGATTGTGGGAGAGAGTATGAGCGTGCAGCGTTTAAAGCGTGGAAGTACTGACCTTACTTTGAGTTTGATTCCATAAAAAGTGACAAAAACATTAGTGTCCATCGTGCGTGGGAAGAAAACTTCTTTTTACACCAAAAAACCCCTAAACAAGCTCCGAGTAGCTACGAGGTAATGGGAAACTCACAGAGAAACTCGCGGATTCTTCCACTGACCGCGGCACACCTGCACCAGGGTAACCCTCCGCCTACCCCGCTCCTGCTTTACAGGTGAAAATAGAGCAACAGGACCGCTGAGTCTTTGACTTTATTTATTTTCTGCTGTGTTTTACTTGCATCTATTTGAAAGACTGAGTGTAAACACAAAAACTATTTTATTTTATGTGCTGGAATGTGCAGAAAATAGGTTTCAATGTTAAACTAATTTCTTCCAGTCAGAATGTTGCAGATAATTAAATGTTTGCTTGATGCATAAAGATAAAAGATTAAAACTAATAAAACAAGTTAAAAAAAAAGAGACTTTTCCATTTGATTACATTTTGTATGATGGATTATGCAGAAAAAGTAGAATTGGGCTGAAATATCTATCGCTTTATCACCTCTTCAGGTTGTAAATCGTGTTTTTAAAAAGTAACTAAGTAACTAAGTAATTAATTACTTTTGAAAATAAGTAATCAGTAAAGTAACTGGATTACTTTTGGGGGGAAGTAATCAGTAATTAATTACTGATTACTTTTTTCAAGTAACTTGACCAACACTGCTTGTCATGAATAACAATGTGGACAGTGGAGTGCAAGCTCAAATACTTTTGATGGATCTGTAACACTGCGACAACACAGCAAAAGGTTTTCTAAAGTGCTTGTCGTCTCATATGGTTCATATGTACACAGCTGGGGCCCGTTCTTCGTACCTCGCTAAGTGAGTTAGCTGGATTAGATTGTTGACGATTTCGCGTGATCTTGGATCGTTCGGTTCCCCGAAGCCCATCCGGGACTTGCTGTCATAGCAACAGAGCCGTAAGCGTAAACCTGCTGGGGAGCAGGTTCACTTTATGTAAACAGGATTAGATCGCGGCCACGCAGGTATGTCCGCGTCATTCATACGAAAGCAACAGCGATATTCCACCACTGTTTCACCATAAATAAATAACATCAATGTAACTAAAGATAATGCAGCACTTGATCCATTTATTGATTTCACACAGATACACACAGGTCATTTCCTAAAAAAGGGAAATGTACTATTAACATTCTATTACATGTATGTGATTATTACAGATGTAATTCATATTTCAGAGTAGTAATTGTAAATTACTTCGTGTAATCAAGATGGGAGACCACGGCTATAAAAGCGAAGGTGGATTTGGGAAGCCTGTCGCAGTCATATCCTGTCCGTTTACGCGAGCCACCCATTGCGGAAGGTGCAAGATTGATAAGGAGAGTCCTCAGAATTCAGCGTATATTGCAGGACAGACAGGATCCTTTAGCTCAGCGCGACAGTGTGCTCATAGAGAGATATCGATTTTCCCGTGAGGGTATTATTCACTTAACCAACTTGTTGACGAGGGGGTGCAGGACCACCACCTGTCTTTTTTTGCTCTGCCCTTTTCTTGGTTGCTGTTATGAACAAACAAACAGATTATTTCAGGGTCTCTTTCCAAGAGACGACAAGCAATATAAGTGATAAATATTACCATTCTGTAGAATATTCTTATATTTCACTTTTACTTGTTCCCATGTTCTAGTGGGTCCTGTTGTGGCTCTAATGTGAAAGGGGATATAATAGAACATAATATAATATAATGTAATATAATATTGGATAATATAGTGTGATATAATAAATCTATAAATAGGCTAAATAATAAAGTGACTGAATAGTGGTATTGTCATGCGCTTTGGGTGCCTTGAAAAGCGCTATATAAATCCACTCCATTATTATTGTTATTATTGAATTACTTACGAGTTTGATTTGTCAGCAACTTCCTGCCAGCCCTCTCTCCTTGCTTTTGCAGCCTTTGCAGTGTTCCCTTGCGTTTTAATTAAACTCTGAAACTCCTGAAATCCCTCAATCAAGAGTTCTTGCTCTGCTGCCGGAAAATACCGAGCACGCCCCTTCGACATTTTCGCCGACCAATCAGCGGGTTGCCGATCAATGTTTCTACTATTGATGCGTAGCCCCTTTTACGACACCCAGTGATGTCACATTACTGCGTCCAGCTGTACTAATCGTCAACAACAGGTGTGTTCGGGGAACCGGATTAGCGAGCTCACGGTTAGCGCGATGGTTTGGTCTTGGATGTGTCATTTGATCTTGGATGTAGTGAGCGACGTACGAAGAACGGGCCCCTGGTGGGATTTAAGCTGTTGCTGAAAACATGTACACGCAGCAAATATGGCATATACTGTCAACATGACATCTCTTATCAGCTCTTTGCTCAAATACCATCCAAATGCCGTCTTTCACGTATGGCGTGCTATTTACTTTACAGTTGCTATGAATCTCAAAGCTGCTTTGCAACACCTCCAGCCCAGTTTTTGTTATGCTTGAGTCTGAATCAGTGTTGTATCTGTGCCACTAATGTCTGTTCTTTTCTGTCTCACCCTCCATTTATGCACACAGAAGGGCAGGGATGTGCTTTCAGAACAGACACACATAATTTTCTGTAGCTGGAAATACCAACCTTCGTTTAACTAAAGTGGTCCGTGATAAGTATGATAAATAAAGGATATCTGCTGCATACAGCAAGACGTCCAATTCCCTACATTCTTCCTAAAATGTACTTTCTCTTGTCAGAATCCTTTCACCCAGAGCTTTGGGAAATGTTTTTTCCTTTTTTGCTGAGGTTGCAACTGAATATGTAGCGTGATTGACCTTTTCTCTGGAAAACATCAAACGGTAGTCGTTATTATTTGAGGTAGAAGTTGACATTGGCTGTCTTTGATGGGAGAGCCCCATTCAAGTTCCAGATTGCGGCAGATGCACTTTAAGTTCTTCCTCATCGACGATCAATTTGTAATACTAATAAGTAACCACACGTCAAATAATTGTAAATAATCTTTACAGTCACAGAAATTCCACTCAGACGGGTTTAAAACTTCCAGAGGCTACACTGTCTTTGACTGAATTATTCTGTTACTGCACTTTCAGCAAATTCTGAAACCACAGGAGCTTGAAGTCTCATGCACTTCACAGCCCAAACTGCATGTCATTACTTCTGCTGACCGCAGATGAGAAGTGATAAATATCCAGGAGTAACTGTGACGATGACACTGTCTTCTCTGGAAAGAGGAAGCCATAATTGCATGATTTCTGAGTACAGTACATGCATGCTGACTCAATTATCCTGACTCCACTGGGCAGTCCTAAAGGTGCAGAAATCACAGCAGAAAAACCCAGCTGGATGTTGTTTCCATGGATTTAATCTTAATCGAATAAAAGTGTCGAGACTGTTGTTTCAACACGTCCCTTTTGGAAATTTTGGATTCTTTTCCAAGATGTAACTTGTGTTTTATTCCTCTTTCTTTATCTCGAGATGTTTTTTCTTTTAAGATTCTGCTGACTTGGTAGCGTTGCATAATTTGTGCAGATTTTTCACATGCATGCTTAACATGCTGCCACATACAAAGACAATGGATTCAGATCTGGTGACTAAAGTGTTCATTGAAGTGCACTGAGCTGTCACATTGTGAAACCAGTTTGAGAGGCTGGAAATAACCAGAAGATGGTAAATTATGGTCATAAAGAGAGTCATACGTTCACCTGTGACACTGAAACCATGATTGATTGGTAGTTATTAAAAGAGGGCCAAGAAAAAAAAAATCCCAACAGCATTAGTGCATGGACTTTGGACACACATCCTTCTGGTCCAGTGAAGAAGAAAGAAGGTAACAGGAGTGGTGGCAGTATGATTAATTCTTCAAACACCTAACTCAGGATAAGCAGACTAGGAATTTGCAGGAATATCACGTTCTATACTTTCCTCCTAAGCCTGTGCTCACTTAGGAATAATCGGTTTAAAGCCAAAAAGGCTTTAAACCTGGAAAACAAACTACACCGAATATTTTTGATGTCACGTCATGATCTGAAGCCAAGGACTCACAAAAACAAATGGTATTTAATATGAAACATCAGACGGCACCATATTTTGGAAGATGCATGCACAGTCTAAACATGGCAAGAGGCAGATGCTACATGTGATTCTTTTTGCAAATGAGGCGACAAGTTCAGGGAGGGAAAGAAAAGACAGCTATTGTTTCGCCTCCCCTGCCCTTGTGACAGCTGTGGAGGTGTGGGCCTCCTGCAGGAGAACACTGAGCACGGAGACAATATGAATGGCTTCGCCAAGTGTGAAGTGTGTGGGCTTTGCTCTGTGCAACAGGGGCTGCTTTCAGAATAGCTCATCAAACACCATCAGGCTCTTTATTGTGTTCTTTGGAACATTTTGTGTAGATGTTTTTCTTTATCTTCAGAGCGTGATAAAAACTTTTACGCTCCCGCTCTAGCTTTCTTTGCCCGTGCTTATCTGGCTGTGAAAGCAGATGATTTATGTACCGTCTTCACACTTGAGTTTATGTGTTATTGCGATAAGGCCGGTGGGGTTGTGTGCGTGTCTGTGTGATGGTTTATGAGTGTTTATTGAGACCGCAGATTGTCGGATGGCCTACTGGAGGACACAAACAATCTTCCGTGGGAATGCAAAGTTCCATGAGTTCCCAATCCCTCTCCTTATCTCCAGCGTTCCCACATGAGTAATGCATGTTGTCCTCTGCACCATCTGACCACCGCACTGCTGGTGACCATTTGCAAACTGCATGCGTTTAGTTGCGTGCTGCAAGGTGGTTATAATGAACTACATCTGGGCAAAACAATCGCAAGTTATTGTCAGAAACGTCTGAAATACATAAATAAAAAGCTTTTGTCTTTGTGTTAACCAAGAACGCAAGAGTGACAGACAACAGTGTGTGAAACGAATTGAAAGGTGGAGGAGGTGATGGTGTTGGGTGGGGTGTGTGTATGTGTGTGTGTGAGAGAGGAATCAACCTCAAGTTTTGCATACTTTCCAGTGTCTCTCATACACAGTTAGTATGTCAACACCATGGTGTCCACCTGCCTGCTCACCTGCCAGACTGTTCACTGGAATCACCTGGCTACACTCAGGGCCCTGCCCATGGGTGTGAACACGAGGCAGAATTTAAAAAACAAACTGTTGCTCCCTAACTACAGATGACACAAATCATTATTAGGTAGACGTTTAGTCCGACACAAATGAAACCATTTAAATCAAACAATACGATTTTTGTGTTTATGCCTGTGAAGCAGCTAGATTTCAGTAAATAAATCGTGAGCATCTCTCATACTCAGCGCATGTTTATGTTTAGTGTTTGTTCACTGAAAGATTGCTACTGTGAAAAAAACACCCACTGTCACTAATGTCTTGGCACACACACACTTTTGGGTAGACGTTGGGGAAATTCCCAGTAACCTGCATGAGTAAAGGTGATTTGCGTATGCTCACTAATCTAAGGGGTTTGGCTGTAACTGTAAACCTATTACACCTGGACACACACACACACACAGACATGCACACAGCCCCTTTGCTTCAAGGCCTCGCACACTAATGGTCATTAAGTGGTTGAATGTGTGTTTGTGTGCGTGTGTGTAAACACATGCATTCATAAGCCAGTTTTACAATTCACCTGCTATTCTTTGACCGTTAAACATCAAGTGACTCAGACGTAGTGCGGTTAGTTGATTAAATCGCTCGCGCACGCATGGACACCGTTACAAATGCACAGCAACGAAAGAAACAGGGAAATATATGAAAACGCATGTCAACAGCAGCAAAATGTCATCATCATCTTTTTGACTTCCAAGAAATTAGGAAAGTGGAGAAGATTATGTGCAGCAGATAAATCTAGTGATGGTTAACCTGCCTTCTTGAGATAGGAAAAAGTAATCAATTAAGTTTGTTTGGCCTCGAACACTTCTTGAAACGATTCCCTGATTAAAGCACGACTCCCCTGGATGTAAATTCTTGAGCACATTGATGGATTGCCACATCGTATTTAGCTTTCCCACTCCAGTTTCCTGTAACACATTTCAGGTCCAAAAACACAAATTGTAACACCTACATTTTCTAGTAAAGCAATAATTCTTAGATTTCACCCACCTGTGCAAGTGTGTGTGTGTGTGTGTGTGTGTGTGTGTGTGTGTGTGTGTGTGTGTGTGTGTGTGTGTGTGTGTGTTACTGAGTGCAAGGGTCCAATGTCTCTCTGGCCTTATCGCCTTGCCTGAATGCTCCAGGTGCAGACTGCCCTCTAAGAACCCTAACCGTCAGCTGTAACACTGAATGCTGAGGGTTTTTCCGAACACGTTTATCAAGTCCTTTTGTGAAGCTCTTGTGGGTATTTTGACAAAGAATCATTCCTACAACTGCAGCTACAACTATTTCTAACCTTGAACATTTCATTCAACACTTTTGCACAACTGTTCTTGCAGATAGCAGTAATGTCTTGGTACTACTGTGGATGCTGACACGTCTTTAACACACATTTGTGCAATGTTATGGATGCAGACGGGGTAAAGCAAATCTGACCTGGCGATTGCTCTTATCTGCTCTTTGTGCCAAGAGCTACAACAGAACACTTTCAAATCTGTACAGCTGACTTTTCCTTTTCTTTCCTTCTTTAGCTTTTGGCATCAAAATTACTTGGTTTGTGTCTCTGAGTGAAATATAGACTTTCATATGTTGACCACATGTTGCAAAGCAACCCCCCGAATCTGCAAGCTGTTTTTTTTTTGTTTTTGGTTGTTGCTGTAATTTCAAATTTTGTATGAAGACATGGGTGGTTTTTTTGTATAAAAATGATGCAACATCTGTCAACAATTAGGCAGCTTGTTTTCCTCTCAGCTCGATTATTTGAGTGCCTGAAAACCTGCATTTCTGACTTTAACTGACTTAAACTCTAAGCATTTATCTCAGGGTGCAGCTGCCAAACACATGAAACGTGGAAAAATAAAAGTGTCACAGGTATAAGTTATACTCTCATCAATCATTTGGTTGATTGATGAGAGTATAGCTGAGTAAAACTGAATCAGTGTGCGCCCCTCCTGAGATGAACTTTGACCTTATAAAAAATACAATTACCTGGTTATTTTATCTTTTTAGGAAATTGCATGAAAGTTTGTTTTAATTGGTACATGAACTCTTACATATAATGGAAAACTTTTTTGTGAGATAGATAGATAGATAGATAGATAGATAGATAGATAGATAGATAGGTAGGTAGGTAGGTAGGTAGGTATCAGTTTCATGCAACAATCCTTACTATGGTATTTGTGTAACTGAGACCTCCTGAAACTGAAGGTTCATAAAAAAAGAATTATGATATTATGATACTGGTCATGGGATCTGTAAGCAAATATTCCTCATATATCCTTCTTCATTATAAAGACCACAGCCTACTCTGTCGTTTCTTTCTCACTTGTGGTTGTACTTTAATATAATATATGGAATATACTGTCAGCATCCTGAGAGTTAAAAAAAATTGGGATCACGTGCGTTAGGTACGAGAAATACTGCTGATCTTTCAAAGAAGATATGGCTCCCCCTTGCTGGACAGGTTTTTCTGGACTGATTCACTATTAATTTAAAACATGCACGTGTCCCTGCTGCAACACACCTGAATAAAATAAACAGGTCATTAGCAAAACTATAGAACTTGACTGCATGCTGAGGTGGCGACCCCTAACAATACTCAAGTAAATCTAAATAAATGTAAGTAAATGTAAGTGTTTGGAAAAATGTACTTCTAAAAGTACTTTTATTGCATGTTTATGTTTATGTTCATTCACTCATGAGATGCTGTAACAGGAATCAATGGCTGAATGGCCACATCAGCAAGCAGTCAAGTTCTGCAGTCTGGCTAATGCCCTAATTTTATTCAGTGTGCTGCAGCAGGGACGCGTGTAAAGAGCTCCCTCGAGGACTGTTTGACACCCCTGGTGTTGGACCATCGCTCTGGATTTAAGCAGCAGAAACATCTGACTGCAGATATCTTTAGTTAAGACGTTTCTGACTCTGAAAGCCAACCAAGTGTTTGCTCGTTCACTATGACATAATGACCCTCAATCACCATGATCCCTGTGTACCCTGATCATTTACAGGGAATGTGCCTGTGGTAATATTTCAGTGTACTGAACATGTACACAGATCGATGACACGCTATAAAGTTATTGTCCAGATTCCCGGTGTTTTTATCGTGCTGTGATACCCACTGCTTCTACGGCTTCATATGCACCATATATCATTCATCCAAGCAGGCAATCGGCTGGATTTGTTACGACAGTGCTTATCATGAGTCAGTGGCCTTTGATAACACAGTTTGCTGCTTTGCTTCGTGCTTTTTTTGGATGTAGATGCTCATCATGTCCCAGCATGCCTTGCAGAACTACACTGTAAAAAGTTCATCAGTTTAACATTTGGTTAACATAAAGAATCGCTGACACTCCTGTTTACTCGCCACTAGAAAAAGAGTTTCGTGTCCTACTGGACTGTTTGCGGGACCTCAAATGAACACAGGTTAAACACACAGACACACACACAAAATAGCATTGGAATAAAGGCACTATCTGCTTTAATATTATCTACTCTTAACTTGGTTCGTTTGAGCACTCAGACTGTTGTAGCGAACCTGACAGTGCACGCAGCAGACTCTAAGAGGTTGACAGGTTTGTTGTCACAGATCAAAAAAAAGCTTTGGGGAAATCCCTCTCCTATATACATCGTGCGAAAGAAAGCACATGTTGCGCTACAACACATGTTGCGTCCAGGAATCTACGCCTGAAATTTAAAAAAAACACACACACAACAAAAACAGCACAAAAAAGGAAGCAGCCACAATGCAGCGCACATCAAAAGCCACCTATGAATGACGCTGTTTTCTAAACCTGCGGGGTGATGTAATGCCTGCCGCTGTTTGCTTCCCTGCAATGGTTTATGAAGAACAATGTCATTGTGTAGGAGCATTCATTATCACTGTGATGACAAATAATTTCAGATTACAGTTACAGTTACAACTTTGTGGTTAAGTGAAACCAGCGGATTATCTGTGACACAGATGAGTTGTAACATTTTACTTTTACAGCACATTTTACCTTAACTGCATTGTCCTGAGGATGTGTAAAGTCTTTTAAGTGTTTTAAGAATTTTTTACTCTTTTTAACTCCAAGCATTGATAATTAAATCCTGGCATTTAGGCATTGGAAGTATGATATTCCCGAGGATTATTTTTCCTAGTTAGGATTAGATTTTTTTTAAGTAGTCCTGGAGACGGACCTTGCATAGAGAGCATGCCTTCACTCTTCTCTCACTTGATTTTATGCAAATGCCCAGTTTTAACATAACGAATGCTGTAAATACAAAACGTCTGCAAATAAGTTTTAATGTGAGTCATAGTTCTGAAATTAGGGTACAGTACAAATGTCTAAATATCCTTAGATGTACTTACATCTACATGTTACTGTGCTCTAGAGAATCTGTTTTTCTGCAACAAATATAATGTGTAAAATACCCATCACTCATCATATTTATCATATATATATATATCAGATCATATTTTTTAACCTACTCATATGAGTTTCATGTTTGACCTCAACAGAAATATAAAATCAAAATAATATGGCCACATTATTGTCCTCCATGGCACCTCGTCTGTGCCAAATGAAATGATAAGAAACCACAGGCACACCGCAGGCTTTGACTCCCTTAAAATGTGAAACACTGACAATCTCCAAAAACAGGACAAACTTTATTGCTGACATTTAAACGTCTGTACATCTGAAAACAATTATAAAACCAGTGACTGTACAGTAGCACTTTGGATAATACTAACGTAAAAATTACATTGTATGAAGAGACAATAGATAGGCAAAATAAACCACTCCCCCCTTTTGACAGCCCTCACTGGCCAATGAGAGGGGGAGGAGGGCATGTGTGGATAGAGTATAAGAGAGATGACATCCAGGTGGAACATCACACAGGTGAGCATTCACATTCTGACATCTCCGCCTTTTAATGCCTGAGGATATTACTTTACTGCACCACACGCAGGAGTGCGCCTTCGACGGGTACGTCGATCTTTGCTGTGCTTATTCGCTCAAGTCAGCTTTTTTGTCGTTTCTTTTCATATGATGGTGTCTGATAAGTTAGAGAAGTGCTGTTGAGTTTATGTGTGACGGCTTCTTTCACTTCTCAGTTCATGTTTGACAAAGTTTTGACCACTGGCTCAACTGATGAGGTCGTCTTCTCTTTCCAGATCATCCTTTTGGTATGCTGACAGAAATGGAGACGGTGAGTTTGATCAGATTTTTTTGATACTTTCTCTATTTTTTGTTGGGCATTGTGTGAAGGAAGGAAAGGCATATTTATATATTTATAACTGGATCTGAGTGACAATGTGGTCTTAAATATTACCATGTCATCTATGTATAGACTGAGGGTAAAAGGCTACTGGAAAATGGGCTATGAAAAGCTAAGCCATATGGTACGGTTACTTGCATGTTATCTGTGGCCATGAAAACACAAACACTTGCATAAATTTGCCAGTCAAACTAAAATACACATGCTTGCAGTGTTGTTCCTCGGCTCTTATCCAAAACACAAACCCTTCAGCACAGAGCTAGGATCAAATTCATTTCATTGGTGCGAGATTAAGTTTTGCAAATGTGTGCTATTTAAATTAATCCTATTATAACAATGAGCTGTGCTCCTTTTTTAGGGCTCTAAACAGAACGAGGCTCATTCAAAATTGATGAATGTGTCCGTCAGTGATCTTCAGATAGCAAAATCATTCACTGTGTGCATCACAGCACAACAGTGGCACACAACAGAACATCAATGGGCTTCATGAGAAGAAAGAAAGAAAACAAAACAAAATGGGTGTTATGTGTCATAGTAACGCCTCAGGCTATCACTGACAATAGATACAACAAATGCAAATGTTCATTATGTCCTGCCGTGTGTGTGTGTCAGATGGCTTATGCAACCGAGATCAAGCTAAGTGGAGGCAGGGGAGCCTGGAGTGGAGTGGCTCCTTCCTCCTGCCCTGAGGTTGACCTGGAAGTCATCGAGGAGTACCTGCAGGAGCATTCACTGGAGGTCCAGCCTGCACACACGCCTGCATCACCTCTGACCTCAATGGGGCAACATATACACTCCCACCAAGGCAGCAGAATTATAGGTTAGTGTCATGATGGTAATGATGGCCGGGGGGGGAAGATAAGAGAGATGCCAGAGTGTGTCTGAGTGTGGATTATTTCTACATGTATCTCTTTTGTGTTTCTCTATAGAGAATAGTTGGTCAGGTCAGCATGCTTATGAGTGGCACTGTGGCTCTCACAGTGAGGAATACAGACAGCAGCCCCAAGCCTGGCCTAGTCCCCATGACAACCAGTGGGTAAGTTCAAGAACCTCAACTTCCTGGTAAATTTAGCCTTAATTATCTTTTTCATACTGTGTGAGAGGCACGATCAACTCGAAGTAGAATTTAGACTAACATGAGCCATTTCATTGGTGTTGTATATGATTTATAAAGATAGTTACACGTTTTTGTCTGTGTGTGTGTGCGTGTGTGTGTGTGTGTGTGTGTGTGTGTGTGTGTGTGTGTGTGTGTGTGTGCGTGTGTGTGTGCGTGCGTGTGTGTGTGTGTGTGTGCGTGCGTGTGTGTGTGTGTGTGTGTGTGTGTGCGTGCGTGCGTGTGTGTGTGTGTGTGTGTGTGTTCACCACAGGGACACATAGCATATTCCGATGAGGCATCTGGATACATTGACTCAGATTCCCAGTCCAGTAGCTCCCAGTACCAGGATTCGCCGTCACCATCCTCTGACACAGGGAGCAGGAAGGACAGAGATCCCCTGCCTCTTGCACCACTGTCAGGTAGAGTGGCACACACACACACACACACACACACACACACACACACACACACACACACACACACACACACACACATAGACAGAACCACATTTGAACATGTGTGTAAGAACTAAAACTCTCAACAGCCTACAAATACCAAACGTCTCCCACACAGCATTCTGTTTTCATGCACGCACATATGAGACAGTGTTACCTCATATTTGTATTTACATCCCCTTTTTCCTCCTAAGGAAAGAGGAAGGAGCGGCTGTTCCAGTTCCTGTTTGAGATGCTTCAGACGCCATCGATGCGTAGCTGCATCTGGTGGGTCCAGTCCTCCTCTGGCACATTTCAGTTCTCTTCCCAAAACAAGGAGAGCCTGGCCCAGCTGTGGGGTCGGCGAAAGGGGAATCGCAAGCCCATGACGTACCAGAAGATGGCACGGGCTCTAAGGAACTACTCTCGCACAGGCGAGATTCACAAAGTTAAACGGAAGCTCACTTACCGCTTTGATGAGAAGACGCTAAAATGTCTACAGGGAGACTCAAATACAAAGTAGAAACAATGAGTCTATGTTAGCATAGAAATAGAATAAGGACAAAGGATGTCAAGGGAAATCACTTTGGGTGTCCCATGAATCTCGTGTCTGCTTATTATAGTTCTGTGGCATTTTGAATAACAAATGAATACTGAGTATTTGAAAGCCAGAAGCGGATGCACCGTAGCTCAGAGTCAGTTATACATACAGACCCACATTGTATTCAGTGTGAGGGGAAGAACTGTAAATGCAAACTTCAGGTACAGGCTAGGTGGGAGAGGTGATCTGGCTTTTATCATGTAAATCGAAAAGGTTATTGTAGAACATCTACTTTATAAGTAGAACTTAAATCCTTCAAATAAAAGTAGCATATTTCTCTTCTTTGTGTGTGATTCTGTATCGCAGATATTTAGCAGATACAGTTTACAATCATCTTCTTCATTTTGGTTAAGAAAACATGATCTGTTTGTGTCAAAAATGTCTTTTTTATGATAAAATAAATCTGCACATATTTTCAGAACATCTGACTATATGCTTGTGTGTGTGTGTAAAATGCTAAAGATAACCCGCACAGTGCATGTGGCTCAAATAAACACAGACATGGACGGACAGACCTGCACCCACAGCCAAAATTGTATGCAAAGTGAGCATGCAGGGAAAAACCGCCACTAAAAACAGACGTGTTAATCAGTAACATCTAAAGAGTTTGCACACACAGAAGCGAGCACACACAGATACACACCCTAACTTTGATGAGAAGTAGACTTTTTTTTCTATAAAGCTGCCAAACTGAGTGTCAATCCCAAGTTAAATAAACAATAGTACCTATTGTACTATTGTACTAGTACTTGATTTATAGAACACACTCACAGGTTTTGTTCCAGTAGTTTCTTCGTGCCACATTTGCAATGTCAGGTAGTAAAAGTGACTCATTGGTGTATCATGTATTGTATTTCTGTATGATTTTGACCTGTTTCGATACTTTCATTCCAAAAGAAAGGCAGAAAAGAAATTCTACCTTTTCCTGAAATCCACGTTTCCTTTACTGCGGTTACCAAGTACCTCGTGGCTTAAAATTTAACAGTCAAAACTAAGATCTACTCTTGTAGATCATTCTCTCCACTAGTAAAGACTAGTGATTTTTATCCTTAAGCTGTAAGGCTCAGAGTAAAATGCAACTGTAATAGAAATTCAGTCAGGTAATAAACATAACCATTATATGTCATTAAAAACCTTTGTCTTTATGGGACTTTTGTTTGCATGAAAGCTTTCGCTTTTGATTCATTTGATACGTGTTGCTGAGGACACATCTCTACTTGGACTTGTCGTAACAGAACTTTTAAATGTCATCTTGCTGCAACTCCAACTTTCCTTCACCCCCCACAGCACGAAACACACCCCTTTTGTGGAAAAGCCACATTTACATTATTGGGAGTAGGGAAAGGCTCTTCACTTACTGATGAAATACAGATGGCGTCTCCATGGAGTGCATGCCTGTTGTTCGTGCACGTACAAGCGCATGCATGTTCGCATATAAAAAGTGTCAGCTCAGTGCCTTTGTTGCTAAATTGAAGCCAAAAGCAACAAGAGACAAACCATCGAATGTGTTGGATGTTACTCAGCTGCCTTCGAGGAAACTCGTTCTGTCATTCGTAACAGCTTCTGGTTGTCTTGCTCTAATGGCTGAATGGAGCTGGGTGGCCTACACAGTACTGGAAGTGCTTATTGCTGCAGCATGTTGCTTTGGTAACGTGTTGGTGATGTGTGCTGTGTGTTTCGGTATCCGGGATTCCCTTCGGGAACCAACATTCTGCTTCCTCGTGTCCTTGGCAGTGGCTGACTTCCTTGTGGGTGTGGCCGCTGTGCCCCTTGCAGTATTATTGGATGGCTGGGTGAGTCTAATCCCTGAGTTGTGCCTGCTTCTCAGCTGTGTTGTGCTGGTGTTGACGCAGGCATCTGTGCTGTCACTGCTAGCAATTGCTGTGGACCGATACCTGCGGTTGCACACACCACTCAGGTGAGGTGAACTCTGGGTCTCCTGTTTTGTGAGTGAACACTGTGATATTTTCAGGTTTTCCCTTTTATTGTGCTTTATCCCTCTTTCAGATACAAAGCCTTGGCCACACAAAGGCACACATGGATCGGCGTGTCTGTTTGCTGGATGCTTTCATGTCTCCTTGGCTTCACTCCTCTATTCGGCTGGCACAATTACTCCTCCCCAGCATCTGATTCTACCAACACATCTTCCACTTCTTTCATCCGTCCGCCGTGCACTTTCCTCTCAGTTATCTCCCTCCCTTTCATGGTCTACTTCAACTTTCTCGGATGTGTCGTGGCACCCCTGCTGGTCATGACCCTCCTCTACACTCGAATCTTTTGGAGCCTACAGGGACGTCTAAAGGACAGCTGCCCTCAGTCCCGGGCCTCTCTGCTCAGGGAGAAGAGGCTGGCCTGCTCCCTGGCTCTCGTCCTCATCTTGTTTGCTGGCTGCTGGATTCCTCTCCACCTGATGAACTGTCTGCTGTTGTTTCAAGGCCCTCAGGCTGTCACACAGGGAACGCTCTATACAGGCAGGTGACAGTACTTTTTCTAGCCCTTACGCAGTTTGCAGCTGGTTGTTAAATATTCGAGAGCATGTGACTCATTAACACCACTTGCTGTGAAATGTAACACTAGCCAATCCAAATGTTCCAGGTATTCTCCTGTCTCACGCCAACTCAGCAGTCAACCCTGTGATCTATGCCTGTCGCATTCCAAAGATCCAGCAGGCCTACGGTCAATTATGGAGGCGCTTCCTTGCGTGGTTAAACTGTTGCCATCGGGAAAAAGCAGGTTCGCAGATCATTAACATGCAGCTGAGCCATTAACATACACATCTGGATAAAGATGGAAAAGCAGTCTCCAATAAGGGGCCTTTTGGACTTTGTCAGGAAGTTTGTATCTGCTCATAGAGTCTGTGTTCAACCATCATGTAAAGCTTTATTAAAGCGAATCACATAGACTGGGGAAAGAAGCCAGTTGAGTGTAATTTCCATTTATGGATATTTGTGCAAACTTTATTCTACAGATAGCAATTTCCTGTGTCTCCACTAGAGGGCGGCACACACTAACCATCGGCACAGCTCCTGTTCGACGACAATCACAACTGCAGTGTGTGACAAATAATTTCAAGCTGCCATTCACTGATTTTTGGACAACTTATTTAAGACAAATGTGACTTTATTAAAATGTACATCTTTTAAAAGCACATAAGTTAACACTTCCAGTCAATTCAACACTAATCATGCTGCGTGTCTTCCTCCTCCTTTTTTATTATATCTGGCAATAAACGTCATACTTGAGCCATGAGCATGTGTTGTATGTTCCTCAGTGTGCAGCGAGCTCCTCAGGGAAGGCAATAGACTGTATAGTTATCACCTGAGCAGGGTGCAGTCCCACCCACCAAACTATACAACCTACTACCTCACCCTGTCAGAGCCCAAGTCAAACACACCCCAGGTTCACCTTTCTAAAAATGTTGGGCCTATTTACCTGCTCGGCGTGAAAACAAGAATAAGACTGCTGAAAGCTCGTGTTTTTGCTTGGAGACGGCAGTCGGCGAGCGGCTGACTCGGCTGTCTCTTGGGAAAGACAGTAGATTGTATAGTTATTTAAAAAAGAGGTTACACAACCCCACAACTATTCAATCTACTACCTCAGCTCCAAGGACAGCATCCACGTTGCTTCAACATCGAAGATCCGCAAAGGTATCCTTCCTGCAACGGCACAAAGAAAGAAAGCGCTCAATAATATTAACTAACTCACTGAAATCATCTGGTTATTCAAGTTTTATTCTCGTGTACTTTTAAAAGTTACATTTTTCACAATATCTTCGAGTGACGTGTTGAAATTCAACCTCTGCAAAAAGCAGCCTCGTTGCGTTTTTGCTTTTGTTCTCCGTGTCTGTTTTATTTGGTTTAAAATAGGTACGGCTCAACGTCACGAGTGAAAGTGCTCACGCCTCACGCCAACAAGTCTTCAACTGCCAAGATTTGGAGAAACATTTATCGCTTCTAAACAAAAGAAGATCCTCACGATCGACCCCGTTTTTCTGTAACGTCTTTAAGAAACACGTTCCGCTAAAATAAATCAGAGGCAAATCATTTTAACGGTGAGTGGACGACGGAAAGTGAGAGCACTAATGTGTGAAAGCCCAACAAACAACTCACTGGCTTCCTGAGACTCTGGCATGTGATCGAAAGAGAGAAAAAAAGCGAGCTGCTCGATTCTGTGCCAGGAATCCTCCGTTTTCGCCAAAAACTGAGCTCATTGCAGCGGCTATCCCTGTGCAGGCTGGCTGCTGCTCCTCAGACGGAGGTACACACACAGATGCCTGCAAATATGGCTTCCACCAGCTGCCTCTCATTGAATACAAAGCTGGGATTCTGCCCCCCAAAACACAACAACGAAACACAAAATGGCGTCTTGCACATCGGCCATTTTAGGTCTGCTTTAAAACACTGTAAGGGTCTACCTTTTAGGTTTTTCGTGAGCTTGCTGCATCGTGATGAAGAAAGCACAGCTGTTCTATCAGGAGTGATGGAGAGTCAGTCCTGTGCCAACACTAAGGCGAAGCCAAAAGAGCCAGACGACACTCTATCACGGAGCGAGAGGGAAACTCTAACTTTACTTATCAGGCAGCTGGACGAAGCCACGACCGCGTGCAGCATGTTTCTGTCCGTGTAATGTTTCAGTAGCACCCTCACAGAGCGGGCAGGCATTTTGCTCTGTTAAAGTTTGATTCATATGGGAAGTCGTTGCTTCTCCTTCAGCCATTACCAGTTAAACTATTGCTAAACATGAGATAAAGATTAGCTCCGTGCACATCAGGTTGACATGCCAGTAACTGCGGGGTTAATGAGTGGCAGACAAACGCCAGGCCGGGGCCTCAGACTAACAGAGATGAGGTTAGAAGGTACACCGCCTGCATAAATTAGCATACAGCCACGACCCCTGAGACTTGGTCCAGACCAGCCTATAGTTAGCATGCAGTAGACCCTGCTAGACTGACTACAGAAGACCAGACAGACAGAATGGGTGGGGGTGCGCTGGCGTGACGCCCGACTCTGTCACCACGCCAGTGACAGATCTATGGGCTCTGCTTAGTCGCCAAGAAACGTCCCCCGACTGCAGCCGCGTTCGGAGGACGAGGCTGATACGACACAGCGCTCTCGGAGAAATGGGTCAAGTTAACGAAGATTTAACAAGACATCCGAGTAGGAAAACATGCACACAATAAATGCTGGTGGGGAGTTCTGTGCTTTCTGGGTTAATTGTGCAAAACCGGAGTCGACGCGGTCAGTCACGTGCCGGGCGCAGATATTTTCCGTGGCGCTTACAGCAGGTACGTACGTCCCGGCTGGCCCGATAACTTTTTCTTGAAAATAAACGCAGCTCTCGTCTGCGGGGCAGCTGGAGGAACTTGGAGAAATCTGGCCTTCTGAGCTAATCCCATCTGCCTATCAGACAGACTGTGCATCTGTCACAGCAGAATCACGGCTGAATGTTTGTAAATTCACAGCGGCGGTTTCAGTGTAAGCCAAGAAACGTGGGCCTTGTCCACTCGTACCCTCGGATAACACGACTCTGCTGTGACCAACCAGGATGTGTTTTTCTGGAGGCGATTTCCTGCTTCGGCCTTGTCATCCTTCTCTGGGTGACAGTCACACGTGTATTTCGAGGTTTCCAAAAGCCTCTGACAGTTTGAGCTCTTTGGCATCACTTTTCTCTATAAAGCCCACAGAATAAAATTTCAACATCAAGTCTTTTTATACCAGTTACTAAACTGGGAGGCCTTTTTAAGAAACACTTTGCCTTCATTGTGTTTTTAGAAAGAAGCCAAAGTGGACTTTTGTGGACCGCAGACTAAAATCAGAATGGATGGTTTAATGTTTTAATGGACATATTGACCACGCCGTGCCCGCTCATTTTGTCCTCTCTTCTTTCTTTCTAAAGATGTCGATGTCAAACAAAGAGCAAACGCCATTAAAACGGCGAGCAAAGGGAACCAGGTTTTACAAACTTCACGTCTCCACATTAAAACAAACAGAAACCCACGTGAAAAAAAGGATTAAGAATATAATGGAAACCAGCCTTAGCTCCTCTCCTCCACTGACGGGAGGATTCAGACTTTGTCCCCCACCGGGCGATTTATTCCTTGTCCGATGCAAACAACGTAAACACGCGGGTTAATTATCGAATCTCAGAACACTCGCAGCATACCCAGTTGCCAACAAAAGTCCTCAAAATTGGAGCAGATTATCGCAGGAAGCAGAGGCAGGAAAACACCTATTGGCTCGCCTGGTCCCTCGGTCCGCGAGACAGAATGAATGTTTGGCACAGACACAACGGACGGGGCACCACACCATTGGTACAGGTTCTTGTGTGTTTCTCTCTCTTTCGCTCTCTGAGCTTTGTGCCAAGAATGGACAGAGTCTGTGTGCCAGGCAGAATTTCAATAAGGGGAGTAAGGAGGTGGAGGTGGTGGTTAAAGAGGGGGAGGAGCGGTGGCGTTGATGGAGGAAGTAAGCCACAATAGATGGCAGAGTGAAGAATTCCCCGACTGACTGCTTGTCTAACTCACGTCCATTCTTACTGATCCTCTTAAAAGCACCATGGTGACTTTATCACACAAGCTTTCATCCTCCCACTCTCTCAGGAACGTCCTGCATTAGAGGACGAAGGAGCACTGAGCCTCTACCATCCCACTTGGCATGGTGCCCGCTCTGATGTTCTGTATATCCTCATTAGCTAGGCACAACACACAGCTCACGCTCGCATGTATGCAGAGATATGCTGCCATATGTGTGTACTAACACAACCGTACACTGGTACAGACAACACAGCACAGTTGCTCAAACTGTGGGCATTAAAGGAGCTCAGTTGATCTTGATTAGATGAATGGTAATTAAATAAAAAGGCTTCCAGGCTTTTGCGATCAGTGTTTTGGTTTTGTGCAGTAGATGGCTGCACAGACAAATGCTGAACTGACATGAGTCAGCCTGAGCGCTGGATAAACATGCTGGACAGTTTGTTTGAGGAAAAGATATATGACCCAGATACGCCAAGAGCATATGGGAGTCACTGTGCTGACTATCAGCTTCCAACAACAACCTGACCCATAGATACACATATAGACAAGGAGCTATGGCTGACAGGCCAAACAGCCAATCTGCAGGCTTGGGCTGTGTGGACAGTCCTCCAAGTAGTCGAATGACTAGTGTGTGTCTCTAAAATCTCCGAATGAAGAAAGGTCGCTTTCCTCCTCTCCATCTACTTTCTCTGTCCTCTCATCTCCACTTGTCTATGCTTTTGCTAATGTGCTAATGAGATGTGTGGTTACCATGGTTTCAAATGTTTCTGATAGCTCAGAATCCTGGCCTTGCATGTCGCTACACGCCCACATGTTAGAGCATTTACAAATGCCACACGGTGCAGACTGTACACAAGCATGCACGTATACAGCATATAATCACAAACACTTGGAAAGGTATGCCCTTTCAAAGCCAGTGCATGTGTGCGCGTGTGCATGTGCATATTTGTGCACATGCACACAAAGAGAATGCGTGCAAAAGTGCAAAGCAGTGTATGTCAGGACGAAACAGCTGCAGCTTCCTGCATGAGAAGAGAAACTTCCTGTTGCTTCGCTCCAAACCGCGGTCGGTCAGCCAAGATATCAACCAATCAGCTATGTCGAGGCTGAATGAAGGAAGTAAGCCTGACTGCCTCTAGGAGAAAAACTCAGAAGCATTATGAGGCAACACGATAAGTTCATCTGAGGATACGAGAGGGGCGGGGAAAGAGCACTCCCACTCCTACCTCTCTTTCTATCTCTGTAACTTTTGATCTCTATATTTTTTCAAGCCCTTTTTCCTCTTAACGTTTGTCTTTCTTTAGTACCACATTTTGATATGCAAAAAATCCAAAAAACAAACAAACAAAAAACTAGTTTACTTTTGTTATGCAGCCATTTGCCACTTTATGCGAAAGATAAGCAATCAGAAAAAATAGAGACTTGACAGAGTAGCATAGCCGCTAATTGTGAGGGGTATGATGAAAAGGTCTGATGGTGTTCACTGTTTACACGTGGCATGAAGGCGCCATTTTAACACCAACCCATATTTAGATGCAATATGCAGCTCTGGCATAAAGTTGTCCAGTTAGGTTCCTAATTACATGTACAGTAAGCAGATATTTCAATGTAATATCTGACCAACTAAATTTGGTTAAATTATTGCAACGGCTCTTGGTCAATATGCACAGTCGCTTGTCTAATTCAAGTGCAGTGTTCTGGTCTCTGACATACAGCTGTAATCACAATTACCCTTATATACGACAGTTTTACATGTTGCCTAAATACACACCAGTCACACAAATGCTACCGCTCATCTTTAAATTTCTTCTTCTCATGTGGCGTGTCAAAAAACAACAACAACAACAAAACCAAATAAAACAAAACATTCGTCTCACTACTGAAAAAACCTTTTTCTTTACAGCATCGTCAGTTTCATTTCTGCCCAATGCTTCCTCTGAAATGTAAAGTATATAAAGATGTTAATGACGCAGTGTTGTAGCAGCTACCTTTTGGCAAACAGACACAACTCTAGACTGAAAAAGCATAAAACTGGACACACAACTGCACCAGCAAACATGTTTCTGTGAAACTTCTGCCATATATCAGACTTTTTACAGTGGCTAGAAACAAAGGAAGTAAATATTGTCCTTATATTATCTCTATCGCCATGGCCCCGGATGATAAGAGATTTGTGCCTCACTCGTCCCATAACAGCTCTTCAACACTGGTTAGCACCTATACTTACACTAACCTGAAGCTTACAACCATTCTCAAGCCACACAACCCTCTGAGGTCAGTGAGTAACCAAGAAGGCCTGTCGTCCCTCCTACCAGTCTCCACAGAGACACCTGTTCAATACAGAAAACCACAGAAAATACTGTTGACCCCCCCGTCAGAGCCTGCTGTCCTGCGGCAAAGAGGGGTTCAGGTTAAGACAGAAAGAGATAGAGACACCAGGGGAAAGAAGACTGTCAGCAGGGAGTCGCAGTGTCCCTCTGAGCTCTAGAAAAGTTTCTCCTGTCATGTACATTGAGCCAAAATGGCGCCGAGGAGAGTGCGGCGTGGCAACCGATAACAACAGACAACGTTTAGGAGAAAGACCACGATAAAGGACAGAGAACAGGGCGAGAGGAACTCGGGGAGACAGACTGCAGGGAAAAGGTGTCACAGGATTAAAAAAAGGGAAATACCTGAAGCCTGTAGTGAGCGGCGGGCTGGGCCGGACGACTGACGGAGAAGAGGGCCGTGATGGCGGGAAGAAGGGAAAAGAGAGGAGTAGAGCACACCCTCTGAGAGCTACACCCCCTTCCCACAATCCCCTCCTACTGGCGTGAGTGCGTCTGTCCGTACACGAGGTGACAGAGGGACGTCTGCTCACACACAGCCACTGTGACACACACGCGAAAAGAAAATACATACACACACAAACGACGATATCAAACACACCAACAGCAAAGAGGTCCAAAACAGACCAGCAGTAGACTTGCATTACTGTCAGTGGCGTATAACCAAAACAGAGTCAAACACGAGAAGACGCCAACAACAGAGGAGTTAAGAACACAGACATACACATAATCAAATCACCAGCCTTTGGATCACCCTCTGCTCTGCCCTGTGCTGTGTTTGCCTCGGTCTGCCAGCCCACTTTGGCACCGCTGCCAAGAGGGAAGGAGAGAGAAGGACGGGAGGAGGTGGGGGGTGCAGAGACACAGAAAGAGGAAGGGAGTGACATGCTGTAGCGAGAGAAGGAACAGAAAGAGGAGGAGTCCGAGAAAAGAGTTAAGACTGAGAGTGTGCCACAGAAAGACAAGGAAACAAAGTACGAGAAGAAACGTCAAGTGTCGTGAGCCGACGCGGCGACACAAAACAGTCCGGTATCGGCTAACGTACACCTTTATTATCCAATATCCAAAACGCACCTCTGTCCACATACCCCACTCATACTATACTGCAGCAACAGACAGATGGCGAGAGAGACAAGCAGATCCCGACACTTCTGCCATATTGTTGCATCTCACCATGTTCATACAGTCAATAGATTTTTTTTAAAGAAGCTCAAACTGGCTTGAGATTTCTTATATACGCTGTTGGACTTTTGTTTTTCAAGTTCTCTCACCAGAAAAAGGATTCCTGGCAGACTTCCTGTCTTTTTTGACATCTCTGTTCTGCCCGTTTTTCTTTGCGTCTCCCCTCAATCCGTCCTCTCTCCCTCCATTGGGGATAATATCAGCCCTCGTGAGAGGGAGGGCTTTGAGAGAGTTCAGCTAAATGAATCAATGAGCAGGGAGGGTGGATACTTTCCCCCCCTGCCTTTGGCATCCTTCCCAGGTTTCCCTTTGCTTTCTCACCCGAGCATGATAGTTCAACACCAATGCAGATCTTGGATCAGCGAGCTGTCGCCTCTAGATGACCTCAATCATTAGGAGAGAAAACATAAATCCATCTGCTCATTAATGGCCGACCTTCTCTGTAGCCAGCTTGCGGGCCAATCATTGGTGCTGAAGCGGGTATCCCAAGCCGAGCCAACCAATCAGCACTCACCTCCGAGCTGATGTCATTTTGAAAATACTGAGTGTAACTCTAAAAAAACCCAGGAACACTCTTCTACCATTCGATTCAAGCAACCAATTACAGACAAAAAGCAAAGCTTGTTTCGAGTGAAACGCCTAATTCGTTGTCGCAGCTGCTGTAATAATAGCGGCGGAGTCCTCTGACTGGCCAAACAGATACCAACACACACATTACCAGAGGCTTCTCTCAGTCTTCAAACACCAACTGCGGACACAAAGCAGACCACAATAGCCCAGCTTCTCTGCTTGAACACCACAAGTCTTTTCTCAAAGACAGGACAATGGACGCACACACACATACACACACGTTCATACTGTACACACGCACGCACACACACACGTGGTGTGAAGAATCCGGTTCTTCTATGGAGGCTCAGATTCAGGCAGCAGGTTGGACAGCCCCTCAACCCTGACGTCACGTCTCCTTTGTTGTTTATGAATTTATTTCTCTCCTCAGCTGAACTCTCTGAACTCAAAGTCCCCACACCCCTCCATTACTTCCCTCCCGCCCTGTCCTCAAGCCCCTCATTTACCCCCTGCCAACAAAGGCGGGCAAATACAGTATGGCTTTAACAAGGAAGAAGAAAAGAAAAGGAGAGACGGGCAGAAGGCAGACACAGAGACGCGAGACAGAAAGATCGAGAGAAAGGAGCTCAGATGTCTTTCTCACTTTTTCTTTTCCTCCTTTTCTTCTTCGATCGCTCTCCGTGTGTCTTCCTGCTTGGCTTGTAAAAGTTTCAGCTGCGAGGCGGGCCGGCCTCTTTTGGCAGCCCTCCAACTCTCGACTCTCCTGTCCCCCTGCAAGAGAGAAAAGGAAGGGAGGACAAATATAGTCACAGCTAGACGGCACTGTAAAGTTGTAGATACAGATGCACTCTAAATGCACAGCAGGTTTTTCTTACACACACTTCACATTAATCCATAAAGGAAGAAAGCACCGTGGGGCATTTTGTCAACATTTGCCACCAGTTTTCAGTAAAGCATAATCCAGCGGATAATAAGTAAACTACGTGCTAATCACTGTGTGAGCCGCCGTGTGTATTTTCAAAAGGCACATTGTGATGTTTGCCTGCCTTTAACTGGCTCTGCCAGCTGAATTTGATAACTGTGTGTTTTGGTGTTCACACCCAGTTCACACAAGGACGCGCCGCCCGTTTTATTTCTCCTGGTATCAATAACCTGAGCAACTCGGGTGCTTGCATGCACAGTTATATTTACTGTAGCACACAAAAACCTCTACCTGCCAAATATTTGCATTAATTCAAAACACATAACCTGTGTAAATGGGCCCTGTTTCAAAGTCTAGGCAGACACACACAGACACACACACAAGACTGACAAGTTACACTGTTACTGATTTACTCACCTTGGTTTTCGTGCAAGATCACACACACCGATACTTCTAATGCTGATGTATTTACTCATAAACTGTATCCTAATCAATTAAAAAATGAACTTATATTGTGCTTTACTACTTACTATATACTTTATAACAGGTCAGGCTTATTTACAGGTTAAGTATCTTCTCTTAATATAGGTTAAAAAAATTTAAATAGATATTTATTAATTTTTTCTGATCTACATAAGAAAATACAAAATCATATTTATATTTCGACATTTAACAAATAGGGTTAACTTAAGTAAAACATGTTATATATAGCTGCTCAAAAAAACATAAATCATAAATCAACATGAAGAGTAGATTTAAGAGGCCTTAGCCTCAGAATTATTACATTCCCTCTTCTATTATGTGTAAGGATAAACTTAGCTACTGATTATGAAATGTGAAATACTGTAAATGTTTATTGAATGCTGGTCTACAGTCCGTGACCTTAGCGCAACATTGAGTCACCTTCAGCTAACTTATCTCTAAAAACTAAATGTAGCTTCTCCAGTAGCTCCTTATTAAACTAGATGTTGAAGAGCATTTTAAACACAGAAATTTTTAAACAAAATAAATAAATAAATTTAAAAAACGCCAAAATAAAAGTTCACGTTTCCTAAAATGACAGATAAAGTTTGCGCTCACCTGTGGGAGACTCTAGAGGAGAGAAACAGAGGCTAGCCCCACTAGCTTGTAGCCTGACTGTAACTTATATAGGGATGAAAGGGGTCGCCAAAGGGGCTGGACATGTGGGCCTATATGAGCAGGTGTAACCCAGCAGTTAAAATAGGAAATAGTAAATAAAAAACGTAAGCGTGAGGTTAATTTGTATAAAAGAGCATCTCAACAAACACGAGCAGCTGACTGACTGTGGTCAAAGTACCGTTTTTTTGTACTTTGTTCAATGGAGATTGATGTGGCGCTCCATCTAGTGGTAAAAGGGGGTAAATGCATACACTCTTTGGCTGAAGATGTATCATTGTGGACCACTTAATTTTCTGATTTTTATTTTTCTTACAGGACGATATTGCATGTTTTAGCTTAGATTAAACAGAACTGTATATTTCATTAATAGTGTTAATAGTAACGGTGTGTGGGGGAGGGATTTCTAAAGGTCCGTTCCTATGCAGCACACAATGGCTTTAGAAGGTGAGTAAAAGTTAGTATGAGGAATAATACATGTAAAACTTACCAAAACTTGCTTGGTTAGATTAGCTTGAATAGTTTCCAGGGTAGATGCATTCAAAATTGCATTGTGCATTATCTGCCATTCAAGAAAGTTTCCATTATCAAGTGTTTCCTACAATCCGGAATAATCTAGCCTCCAGCACTCTGAGTGTGGATGAGTATTGAAGGATAAGAGAGAGAGAGGCTTATTCAAGATAATTTAATTAAAAACATGCAACACAAAAGCAATGACAAAAAATGAAATAATAAAATGAATGAAAATGAAACATAAATAATTTAGTCATTGCATTAGGTTAGTAATGTCAAAGCCCAAGGGAAGAAACTACTGGTGGCATGCTACTTGTGTGCAGCTTGTCAAATGGCAGCAAGGCAAACAGGTTGTGACTGGCTATTTAGCCTACTTGCAGTAACAGAATAGAAAATATAATCTTTTAAAAAATGGAGAACCTCTTCAAAGTTCATAATAGCTATCCCTTTTGTTTTGAATTTTATACCTCCACCTTTCTGCTCAGTCACTCTGAAGTGTTTCTAAAAGCTCAGTGAAAAATGAAATACCTGATCTCCACTTCAGCCGGAGTCCTCACTGGGAAAGGATAGCACTTTGTAAAGGCAGGCTGAGATGCAGACATGTTTGCACATGTCAAAATTAAACCAGGAAAATTCAGCCAATGTTTTAAAAAAGAATCTTACTGCTGCTGTGTAGTTTTCTCTCTGATGTCTATCACCAAGCACCAAATGTTTCTCAGTCACTGTGACTTGCACAAATCATCCAGATCGGTTTTGAAATCTTAGATTTTTACCATCAGATTTCTGGTAATGCCATTCTTCCTAATTCATCTACAACTAAAAGATCAAGCATATTCATGCGTTTCCTAAAATCAGAGGGCTAATTAAAAACAAAACAAACCCACAATTTGCCACTTATTTCTTTGGTCAATGCAACTGACAGCTGTCATGCTGTCCTTTTAAAATACCCATGACTAAAGTGCTACTGCCCTCCAGTGGCCACATGAAAGGACAACCCCAGACCAAGATGCTGTCAGGGGGTTAAAAGTTCTCTTGTCCCTACTGGCCCTGCGCTTCTTCTTGTTCACCATTCCTGGGAGTTTAGTTATGCTCAGCCTTTCCTTTTCTTATGTGACATTTGAGCCATACATTTTAGCATTAAAGAATCCAACCAGATACAGAGAGGGCAGGTAGATAGGTCTTAGGGGGGCACAGTTGGGGGTCCTGCCCCCAACTGTGCCCCAGAATATATTCATTTCCTGCCTTCTCCTGGGTTTTTGCAAACCCATTTTTCCTGCCTCTGTTTTTCTCTAATCTAAGAAAAGCACAAAACACTGACACCAGGTGGCAGTTTAGTATATACTAAATACACTGCATTGGTGCCCCCAGGCACAAAAACCTTAAGAAATGCACAAAACAAGGTGAGCCAATAGTTTCCTTAGGGCAAGGCACCTCATTAGTTATCAAAATGAATACCAAGCAGCACAAAGCAGCATGCGTCTTCCAATTGTATATTGCGATTCAATTAAAATAGCCCATGTCACTTGTTATACGAGCCCCCTCAGTGATCCTAAGGCAGATGCCCATTTGGACCTGGTAGCTAATTCAGTCTTAGTATCTATGTAGGGGAGACCGGGGATAGTTGTAACATTTTTGACATTTCTGTCTGTAAATTGGAGCTCTTTTAAGGTAGTGGATTCAAAATGTAATGCAAAGTATTTACATGTCTCTGCTATTAAATAGTGCAGCTATTTTCTCTGCAGCACAATTACCCATTGCATGGTATGGCCTCAAACACAAAGAGTGAAATGTTACAATTAACCCCATAGTCTGGGTTAGTTGTAACATATCCCGGGGTGAAATGTAACACAATGAAATAAGGGTACTAACAAAATATTAACATGTAATCTTTGTTTATTCAACACATGAATGCACTTAGAGCCATTTATGTAGCTGTGTGTGTGTGTGACAGAATGCAGAAATCTAACTTTGAACATATTCCAACCCCCCAAAAAAGACAAATTCTGGAATTTTCTGCAACTGAATATTTCCTTAATTTTGGTTGGTCTTCCTTGAGTTTGGCCTCATTGGCTCAGTGGGCATTATAACCTACAACTCTTGCACCAATTTTGAACATAACAATGAAGCTGAAAAAATGTAGTTGTTCACCAGCATCGCAATTCCATTACTTTTTATCCTGGCTTACCTTGGTGTGGTTTGCTTCAGAAAGATGAGGAAATCTGTTTCTTGCACCCATCCTGATTTATTTCCACTACCAGTACTTCCTACTGGTCCATCTCTGACACAGTGGTCTGCATAATGTATGTGTGGGAACACAAACAGTGGAGGAATTGTGTTGCCAATGGCATTAACCGCATATACAAAAGCGACCAGTGAACCTCTCTCTGTTGATGTCGTTGCCCCAACTTGTTTAATATAAGTTAAAGTAATAGTGTGGTAAGTTGTAACATCTGCATTATTGTTACAACTAACCCAGACTGTTGCTGTTACAACTGACCCAGACTCCTATAGCCATGAACTAGCTAACATTACAGCCAACGGCTAAAACATTAGCACTAAAGACCTACACAGAATATATCCCCATAGACATACAAATAACATAACTCAAGTTTGATGAGTTTAACTGCAAAGCAGATAATGCTATTACAAATTGAAATAAAGTAGAAAAACTTACTTTTTGGCATACAAATGACTTTTTTTCATGTTAAATTGTCTGTGTTTGACAAAATGTGCTGATTTTTCACATGTGATAGCAGAACTGAATTGGGCATGCACAGGATGAGTCACATCATTTGAAACTTAGCCCTGATTGGAGAAATTGGAAGTGTTACAACTGACCCACGTAACAACTATCCCCGGTCTCCCCTACATTACTTTGCATCTTTTCATCATTCTGACTAAGTAACAACACAGTGGTAAACCGTTTCCTCAAAACAAAAGGGCAACAATGTTGAACCTCTTGGCCAGCTGAACCCTGGGTTTCCTTCAAAGACATTTTTGTTGTTGCACCGATGGTTTGTTGATTATTCTGAACAAACCATAGGTGCAGATTTAGCGGCCATGCTCTGTCTCTCTGTACTGGCCATGTGATTGACTGCTGACCTTGTCGGGGTGCCCACACTGTCTTTTCTCCAATGTCAGGTGGGGCACAGTCTAGCCCCCCCCCCCCCCCCCCCCACCACCACCACCACCACCATCTCTGATAACAAGTTAGCAAAAGAAATGATTTTTTTCCCCGCCTACCACTCTCAGGGCCCTGAAACATCTTGGCTTAGGGCCTGTTAAAGCTTCACTGCTGGGTATATAGTACCACAACTACAGAACACTGATAGACAGACAGAACTGTAATTAATGATATTCAAAAGTTAAAGCAAACGTGCAAATAATGCGTGTTCTCATATTCAGAATGAATCCTGAATGGAGCTTTATATATTAACAGTAGTATTTCTCCTGCAGTAACCAAAGTATGAGGTCCGTGTAGACAGGAGGTGCATTATCCAGGGACCTAACCATCCACCCCGATGGCACGCGATATGTAGTGATTTTTCCTAGACAAAAAAGTGGCATTACGACTACCACCTTCCTCATATCTCCCAGCTATCCCACCAGGAGTCTGATGTCCGGGGAGGAGTTTGCCTTGGGACCCACAAAACTTTTGCGTGTGTGCGTTTCGACGCCACGCCTCTGCCTCCGTGCGTTTTCCTCCGCGCGTTGATTTCATACCAAACTCATACTTTGCATTCCGCCTTTTTCTGTCAAACGCAGCTGTTTTGCCCTGGAAATACTCCCGAATCACGAGGCTACTTTTCTACAGAAAAAAGGGGCACACAACAAAAAGCGTGTGCCTGTAGGAGCGGGGCAGGAGAGCCGTTGTGAGGTGAGTGTGCTCTCATATAGTTCTTTGTTGTGTGTAGCAACTTTTCATGCTGCAGCAGCTGCTTCGCTTCGAGTGTGCTGGAAGTTTTGGGATATTTGACATATTTCGCATTTTCCCGCTGTGCCTGTAGTGATTCAGGGACTCACGTGTTTAGCAGGGAATTCCTCTAATATTTACTCAAGCATTCGTTCTGTATTCGGCTAGTTTAATGCGTCTCTCAGACTTAGTTTGCAGTTTATTGCAGTATTATTAGCTCCCAAGCTAGCCAACTAGCATGTCAGTTCGAGTGTGTTAGCGGTGGCTTGCTGGTTATATATCCACTGAAAAACAGAAAATAACTGGTCGATAGCATACAATGACTACCACTGGAAGTGCTTGTGTGCGGTTTTTAGGAACTTTTATGGACAGTTAGTTGGAAGTTTTTCCGCTTTGGGGATCAAAGGGATATTTTGCCAACTCACACTCGGCTAAACCGCTTCCAAGCGTTCACCGTGATTTCATTTTCCCTCTGCATGCTCGCAGATGGGACTCATTTCTTGCTGCTGTGAAAGTTGTATCAACATGTGAAACTAAGAGTCGTAGGAGTTTCAAAGGAAAGGCCATGGGAGAATTTACAGCATATGTGTGTGATCTGATTGCTTTGTTAAAATTGTGTAAGATGTGACCATGTTAAGGTTATCCGAGTGTTTAAAAGAGTCGATCGGTTTACTGTCTATATCCATAAAGCCTCTCGGTACTGTAGTAGTCAGTGTGCAAAGAGTTCATAGAAATCTGTGAAGTTTTGGTTGGTTCATAATGTCGACGGTGCTCCACTGGGAGCAGTAGACAGCCCCTAATGTGCATGACTTTTCGGTGTTCGCTGATCTCATAGCTTTATTTAGCTCAATGCTGTACTGGCCTCCTCGTTGCACTAAAACACCTGACCTTTTGACCACGGGTGCTATATTGAAACAGGCAGAGCCAGCAACATATGTGCTCTGTGGCCAGTATCCTAACTTTGCATCACCACTGCTCTTGACAAATCTGTGGCCATGACAGCTCATCCGATTTCAGAACTCCTAACCAAACTGCACAGCAATGCTCCCAGTGCTGGTAATGCAAGTCTGTGATTGTGGTGTATGTGTTACATCAGCACTAGGTTTGATTATTTAAGCCAAGTTTCCCCCTGGGATTTGTTAAACCGTCTGTGAGCTCCCCACCATGCTAAAGAAAAGGGTATTAGATGATTGACGCCCCCCCTTAATCAAATGCATAAACTAAGTTAACGTTAGAGTAAATTGTCATAAACATAATTTTTGTCATTACACCAACTAAGGTCATACTTCATGTTAACACATTTAGACTTCCTGTGTGAAAAATCTCCGTTTCAGATTATTACATGTGTGTGCTGCTTATAACTTTGTATATACAGAGTGTCTGTTTTTTAAAATGTATATTTAAATGTGTGTTGCCTGGTAGCCTCACATCTGCCTACAGTATCTTCCACTAATGAAAAACGTGAAAATGATGAGTAATATTTTTTGACATTCCAGAAATGTATCTTAGTAGTTATGTATTAAAGTAGTTCGATTTAATTTATTTATTTAGTTTTAGCAGTTTAGTGGTATAGACACTTTACTAGGCAACACCATTTGCTTAGCTGTCTAGTATGCCACATATGCTGACAGTATTTTCAATACTAGAGTCAAGTCATTCACATGGACAAACCATGATGACACCATATGTCATGTTGATATCATGCTGATGTCATGTTCCTGTCCTGCTCGTGCTGATATCTTATATTGGTCAGGCTCTACTTACTATACAGTTAGCTGACCTGAAATGTATGTAACCTAAATCCCACTGAAGAATATAGGAAACTTCCTTCCTTCTGTCTTATTAATCCTAATCAACCAGAAGCTCGGGCTTTAGACTGTTCTATATGCTTTGTTACACACACACACACACACACACACACACACACACACACACACACACACACACACACACACACACACACTTTGATTTCTGTCAGGGAGAGGGGATATCTCTAATGTGGTCATCTCAAGGGCACAACTAGCTTAGAGCATGGAAGCCCCTCCCACCTTCTGTTTGGATGGAAAGGCCAATCAGAAGAAAGTTGGCTTAAATGGAGGGTGACCTAAAGGAGGAGAAGGTGGAGGTAGAAGGGCCTGCTTTAGACATGACGAGGGGATGCACTGAGGGGCTTCACTAAGGCTCATTTTAAGATAAATAACAATTGTTTTTCAAATCATGACTCATGCAAAGCTACTCTTGTTGTGGTCATTATAATCTTTTTGTCTGTGAACATGAAAAGCAATATGACATCATGATGAGTTTGTTCCAGTCAGGACAAAGAAACACCTTCCCAGTTGCAGACGTCCCACAGTAGAGCTTTCAGGACAATCGCATCCCACCTCCCTCGAATATCAAAATGTTCTTTTAGACTTCGTGCTTGCCTGACCACCCCGCTAGGCCTTTCTGATCTCTATGGCAACAGCTCAGTCCAGTCAGTAGTGATTGAAACCGGGAAGGCCCTGCACACAGTGTGCAGAATAAACCCACCACAGCAGGGGAAGCTCAGCGACCACACTGATCCTCTGTGGTTCCTCTGTGGCAGGGACCATATTAACCACACTCTGGAAAACATTACACACCAGGCAACATTCATGTCGCATATGTGTGTCTGTGTTTGAAGAGACTTGGAGCATCTTCAACAATAACAAAAGAATGTGTAATTTCCTTATGTGGCCTACACAGCCAAGGTTGGAGTCTTCTAAAGTTTGTGTTGCCTTTTAGGCTAGTTTCTGTGTAATGAACAGCTAAGAAAAAGGAATAGCTGGTCTCATCTTCACTAAGCGCAGTCAGTTAAATATTTAATGTATTACATCTTGTGATCTCATCTTAATAGTGACACATCCTGGTAGTGTCCTTCTTGACCCTGGATAGTGTCTTTAAACATTTATAAACCCTTAATATTTTGGCTTGTCACTTGTTAGGTCTTTGACCACGGGTGCCAGAACTATTAATACACACCGTACCCATGGACGCTGTAAACAGCTCAAAGTGAATCTGATCTCGCTCTTGGTGTGTAGACACTTGTAGTCGGAGAAATCTGTCGCTATTCTCAACAGCCGCAAAGTTGATCTCAGTCTCGTCCATCCATCATGATGTCAGTGATGTGGATTAACAAAACAAGGTGTGTGGTTTAATTTTCTTGAGCTGTCAGTGTGCCTCAGATTCCCTGTGTTAAAAATAACAAGTTTAAAAACAATGAAACAATTTCTTTTTTTAGCAAAATGCTTTATACACTGCTGATCTAACTTAAGTTTTGGGGGGTTTTCTGTTCACATGAAGGGATTAAGAGTAAGGAAATAAGCTCTTAAACCTGTACTACATTTTAATATGGGAAAAGTGTCAAAACGTCATGTTTTACTTGTTGTGGAAACCTCGTTCCCCTTCTCTAGGCTGCATACTACAGTCTAAAGATGTTCTGTGCTTTTAACTGCTTAGGTTGTCCACGTTTGGCATTACAAAATAATGTACATGCATGGCGACTACACTTAGGTTTGTTCAACTGCTCAGTAACGGAGCTATCTAATCAGGCAAGCGCATGGCAGTAATGCATTTAGGCAAGTAGAAATGTTCAAAGCAAGTATCAAAATGGGGATGAAAGATGATTAAAGTGACTGTGAACAGACAGGCTTGTCTGAGGATTTCAGAAACTGCAGATTATTGTCAGATAAAGGGAAAATGCCTTGTTGATGTCAGAGGCCAGATGAGAATGGTCAGACTGCTTTGAGCTGATAAGAAGGTAACAGGAACTCAAATAACCACTTGTTACAGCCAAGGTTTGCAGAACATCATCTCTGAACATGCAGCACATTGAACCTTAAAGAAGTGGGCCTACAATACCACTTTGAGTGTTTCTATTAGCTAAGAACAGGAAAGCAAGGCTAAAGTTCACACAGACTCACGTAAACAACATGAAAGCACGGGTCCACCCTGCCTCGTAACAATTCGTGGTGTAACTGTCTGGAGGGTGTTTTCTTAGCTCACTCTAGGCTTGAATGGGTGAATGAGGCAACTTGCATGAAGCACTTCAGGTGCTCAGGTACAGAAGAAAAAGCACTCTATAAGAACCGACGTGACGCTTAAAATGTCCTTAACTGCAAAAATGAATTAGCTGTGCACAGTTTACAGTTTTTTTGTATAGGACAGAAAACGGCTGCATCCGTTTCTCAAAATCTTGCTGCTTGCAGTGCAGTGTAGCTGTGACAACAACAAATCTGTTTCCTAATCATGTTTTGGCTTCAACATGGAAGGAAACATGTTAAAACCAGGGTTCAGGGTAAGTTTTGTAACAAGTATTTGTATATTTTTGTTAGTCCTGGATAAGGGCTTTTCCTCAGTTGCCTGTATTTCTGCCTATTGGTTTAAATTTTAAATTCAAGCTGAGTGTAATTGTGTGAATAGTATAAAAGTGAAAGTGTGCACTTCTCTCTATTGCTCTCTGGCCTCTTCATTTGTGAGGAGGGCAGACAGACAAAATGGAGAAACCTTCTTACAGCCACCACGCCCCCCAAAAAGCATAACACTGTAACACTAACGTGTCAGATCCAGTTTAGCGGATCTGTTCCACATTTATCTTGTTTCGTGTGTTGTAGGTGTGTTGTAGCTGGAGCCGTCATCATTGCGTCGGAGTGGAGTTGCCGTGGCAGCCCTGATGGGGCGCAGGAGGAGGGTGCCAGTCCCAATGGAGAGGGACTGGGAGACGGGGCGGACCGCGGATTGGACGGGGATCCTGAAGGGGTGTGGAGCCCAGACATTGAGCAGAGCTTTCAGGAAGCTCTGGCCATCTACCCTCCTTGTGGAAGGAGGAAGATCATACTGTCAGATGAGGGGAAGATGTATGGTGAGGAGCAGCAACTTTCTATCCCTTTCCCCTCTAGTTTCTTCTTCGATATTGAAATGAAAGCTCAAACAAAACATATTCAAAGAAGCTGTAATATATAACTGACTTGTTTGTAAAGGATTTGACTTTAATTTGTCGGTTTCCTTTTTGGGTTTAAATAATTTTCTTTCGATGACTGTGTAAAATTGCAGATATTTAAATTTAATAGAGTCAATAAACATAAAGCAATGACTGTAGCAGCCAGTATGACATGTTTGTTATCTGTAGGCACCCTTTGCTTGACCCAACCATTTTGGAATAAATAAAAATGATAATAATAAAGGCTTTACATGTATGAACACTTTATTCCAGAATTTTAGTTCTTAGAAGAACCACACCAAAAAAAAACCAAATTTTAATCAACTGCCTGCACTTTGGGACAGAGTTGGTTTTTGACCCCTGTGCAGAATCACCTTGCTTTATGCGTAGGTGATCAGCTCGCAGGTATTTTCAACAGGCTACGTAGTTTTTTGTTTCAGAGGACAATCTGCAGTGATAAGGTTAAAGGAAGGAGCATGTTGACTTCTCATGTCAACTTGTAGTTAACTTCTGAATAACTTCTGTTGTTCTGCATAAATGGTCTGTGAAACACCAGGAACAGATTTGTTCTAAATGCACACAAGCAACGTTTCATGTGTTTGTTTTTTATTAGGATTGGTTTAAGATGCTGCCTGTGAAAAGAGCTCTTTATTTTGGCTTTTTTCTTACCTTATGAAACCCTTGTGATCCTTTTTTCTTTTTTTTGAAGGGGGGAGTTGAGTGTTTGCACTCTGAATCAGACTGTGAAGCATTTGTGCATTTGTAAGGGTGTTCAGCAGTGAGGGGAGCAGGATATATGATACCAGGTGACAGAAAGGGAAAGTTTGTTTCAGCATTGTGGCATTTTCTCCTTTTGTGGAAGCGTGGGGCTCAGTGTGTTGGTTGACCTTCCCTGCTTCCCTCTCCTTTAACGAGGATTGTCCCGTTGATGTATGCTTACACTTACTAAAAAGCAACACTGAGACTGAGCGTAATATTAGCTGTACAACACCCAACCTTGCATCGGTGCTTCTTAATACTGTGAGCTACTAAGTATCCATTTCAACTTTTGCATAATTGGATGTGACTTTTTATGTTAAGATATTGTTTAATATAAATGATAAACCAGTTTAGAGGATATAAAATGAAAACCACGGAGATTTATCAGCTATTTTTCACCTATAGTCAGATGTGGACAGGTGTTCCAACATCACCCAATATTGCTAAATGAAAATACATCTCATGCCTTAAAGTGGTTTGTGTGCATAAACACTCACACTAGTGTAAAGGAATTAAAACTACGCAGTGCTCATTTAGCTTATCGGCACAAGTGTGAATTAACTATTAAACTGTTATGAACACAGCATTAAAATTATATACTGATTTCATAGTAACGCGAATCTCAGTGGGTGTTTGCTTTAATTATCCTTCTTGAGCTAAACTAGGCCAGTCGTAATTGATCCAGCCTGCGTGCTGTCTTTGGTGGCAGTCATATGTTACTACCATGATGTCACCCTGGATTATAGTGCCAAGCAAGTATTTCTAAATAGGGATGATCAGCAGACTCGGTGACACAGATAATGCAGCGCGCGTGTGTGGGCGCGTGTGTCAGTAATGATGTTTTAATATTGGATTGATATTTTAGTTTGTTGAAACTTAACACTCAGCTTCTTCATCATCTATCTCTTCATAATCATTTGGCAGTTAGATGGGTGCTGGATAAATACTCTAATGATTTAATAAGTAATGCAGATGAAAAATAATATACTAACTTTGGCATCTACTGCTTTTAAATCACACCACACCTATATCCATCGTTATTAGACTTTGAAAAACATTTTCAGCACACGGTGACAAATATCTTGGCTTTTACTTTAGGGTTGTTTTTAAAGATTGATATATGCATATTTGGTGTTTTTAAAATCCACGTATTTATCCTTTTATTTCAGTCATGTAAAAAACTTTTTCTAACATCTGCTGTGTGTAGTGATTAATCAGTCCTTACTAAGACATTATGGCAGTGTAGTTAAAAAATAAATTGTTTTATTGTCACAAGTTGTGGATTACTTGTTTACGCTCTGCCTGACTCTACTCCGATCAGATTGTTACCTTTTTAGTGTACCAAACCTGCGATGCCCAAAGTTGCCTTGTACCCTCTAGTGCCCAACTGTGCAACATCAAGACTCAACATGATTCAGCTGTGGGGTTTTTTTCATTGCATCTTATTTTCATCTCTATCCTTAATCATCCTAGCATGCTGCACATCCTTTCCAGCCCAAAAGCCACTCAGAACAAGTCCTGTTCTCCTTCCTTAGTTTCTAGTCTTACATACAACTCACTATAAACCTTTTCCTTTGCTTTTACCACCTCTTTCTTTGCTGGATGACTAGCCTTCCAATACTCCTGCTTTCTTCATCTATCCAACCACTCCCCTTTGACTTTTTCTTTGCTTTCTTTGAATACTTTGTTGCATGTCCTCGTTTCACCATGGAGTCTCCTTTTCATCATTTCTCTGTTCCCTTCTGGTAATACTCTGTATCACTTTATTCAGTCTACTTCAGAATTCCTTGTGCTCTTTTAACGGACAGCCAGCCTGTGGGATTACACTCAACACCACGCCTTCAGCTTGATCAGTTAAAATTTCTGACTCTCTCCACCTCAACAACACTCTTCACATACTTTTACTTGAAATTTCTTTCCTACTTCATTTCACTTCCTATCTACACCATGGTAGAACAGTTGGAATCAACCTCTGTTTCTTCTGGTCTTCCTTCCCCTCCATCTGGTCTCTTGCACGTATTATCGTATCCATCATGTCGGCCAGTTCTCTCCCTTTACCCGTCATAGTTCCTGCATTTAAATTCCTCCTCAAACCTCCTCACTCCTGCCTTTCCGTCTTTCTTGCTGCCTTCAAACACGCCTTCCCCCTCTCTTCTTTCTTTGTCTTCGGCCAACAGTACCACAGTTTCCACTGGCACCCACTTAGCTAACAGTACCAGGGGCTATTGTTGTTCACCCAGGCCCTTTCCAATCAAGTATGGAAATTACATTCTTGATGATCCGCATGTTTGATTAGGCAAAGATTATATTCCATGTGCCCTTCCTGATGCAACCGTCACATTTATCAGGACTTGGGACGGCCCACTATGAGTACACTGGTTTGTGCCCTCACCTTGTGGCTCGGTTATATTACATATTTATAGTTGTAGCTTATCTTGCCTTATATTATAGCAAAATAGATCTGACATCTAAAGAAAGAGCTTTTACCCTTATGTGGAGTAGTGGCAGGCTGCAGGGTAGTGCATGTGTCCTGTTTTGGGAATTGGAGCAGACTGCTGTGTCTGAGTCAGCCCCTTCTGTTGATTTTGGGAAATTCTGTGCTCTGGTAACTTAACAGTGCTGATGTGACTCATCTGAAATCCCTACAGCGTCACAGCCTTTTCCAGAAAAAAGGATGATGATGATGATGATGTTAGTAAGTGTGCATGTGTGCTAAATGATTACAGCTGTGGGATCAGTCTGGTCACCTTTATATTTAACCGCTTGCGGCGTGCTGTATAATGGGTTACTTAGAAGTTACAAGCGACGAGCAGATCATCGGGTGTGGGTTGGAACTGAGAAGAGGGAGAAGGAAAGAGCTGACCAGGCAGTCTGTGCTGACCACATTTTGGAAGTCTGTTAACAATATCATGACCTCTCCTCTGCTTTTCTCTCCATTCCCACCATTTCTTCATCGCTTTTGAATGTCTGCCAGCAAGCAAACGCAAACCTGACTAAAAATTAATACATGCTATTCTTAATAGAAATGTCTTACAGCCTGAGAATAGGAGAACTTGACAAGTCTTTATGGGGATTTATAAGAATCTCACTACCTTGGAGACACACACTTTCACACTTAAAACATTTCACCATAAGTGGCATCACATTGAGGTTTTATTTTATGCTTGCAGATACAGACAGTGGATTCAAAAGTATGCACGGCTTCATTTTAGAACTTGACCAGTAAGTTCGGGACAGTCTAAACATAAATTTGAATGTCACTGTGACCACTAAACTCAAACAATAAGGACTCTCGGTCCAGCCATTTGTGTTACGATTGTACTTATTGTATTTTACGTTGTGAGACACAAACTACTAGACCACAACCACATTTGGCTTCAGATTCAAGGCAAATGAAGTTTAGCTTAATGTGGAGTGTTCACCCATGTCCGCCTGTCTTTTAGATTCATATTTGTTTCAGTGAACAAATGGGATGCAACAAGTGGTGCAATTTAACAACTTTAATATGTACAGACATATGTAGGAACGATGGTCCTTTTTTTAAAAACTTATTTGCTTTACATTGCCTTTGTCATACATCAACCACAACAGTCATAATTAACTTTGGCTTTAAAAAAATGCAGCCATTTAGTTTTGTTATTGTAAATTTCTTTTGATTACTAGGACATTCCTCCTCAGAAAATCGCACAGTTCAGTTTTGGAGCTGTGATTCTGTCTGTTTTTGCAGCATCATAAAAAGTTACAGGGTCCTACGTGGCTCAAGCAGCAGAGGGAGCTACTGCCTGGAGCTACTTGCAATCTTACTATAATACATGAAAGCTCTGTCTACCTATCTGACCACAAAACCCTTCTACATAATGGGAGCTGAGCTGGCACACAGTAGTGATGCCCTCACGTTGCCTAGCAACCACCTACACGTGGGCTAAAACGACCCATTTGTTGCATTTCTGCACCTGCGACACCATTAAAGCAAGCTTGGGATCATTTTCATTTATTTATATACACAAAGCTAGACACGTGCAATATATAGTCATCTTGTTGCTTAGCAACCACCTAACAGCCTCAAATAACATTTGATATAGTAGAACTGATGAGTGAATTGATGCTGTTTTTTAGATTAAGTTGATATGGTTCCTTGATCATTGAAAGATTTAAATACATTTTATTGTATATCAATAGTCATGTCACTCCCACATTTACCTTGTAATTTTTTTACCACTCCTGTTTTCTTACTTTTCTCAATGTCATTATGCAAATCAGTTTGTCAGCAGCACAAACAGCCCAAACAATACTGCAGCTTGGCCACATACTAGTAATGTAAATACTAGAGAGTGACTGTTACAGGGAGACATTTGAATATGCCCATGCTAAGTCTGCTCATAAGGTGTGAGCTATATCTGCCCAAACAGTGCAGTTTAAGAATAACTTAACAATTGTATAACGTGTTTGTTTTTTAGTCATTCTAATTTTATCAGTTTCTATGTCATGTCAGGTCGAAATGAGCTGATAGCTCGCTATATCAAGCTGCGAACGGGGAAGACACGCACACGCAAACAGGTACGCACAGATATTTGTGTCGACTACGACACTGATCTGTTTTATGTAACATTGTAACTTGTTCCACCTTGTTTAAATGAATATTTATGGACTGTGTCTGTTTAAAATGATGAAATCATTGTGTAAATGTGTGTTTTCACGGGGGTAACCCTGGGTCCACAGGTGTCTAGTCATATTCAGGTTTTGGCACGTAAGAGGGTACGAGAATACCAGGCAAGCATCAAGGTGGGTTCTCACTGACTATACTCTACTCCTCTCTGTAGTCACAGCCTTCTTCTTTTCTCTTTCCTTTTCCTTCATCCTGTCTTTCCTCAGGTCTCTAGTCACCTGCAAGTCTTGGCCAAGAGAAAGTCTCGCGAGATTCAGTCTAAGCTGAAGGTATACATGCTCACTGACTTTGCAATGCTAGCCGCTTCGCTTTGCATGCTCAGATGTAACTTGACCCAATCTTAGACGCAGATTTTTCTGCTGGGGTACTACCTGTATTGGGGGAATCTTTACTGTCAAAGCCGACTCCCACCACCTTAAAACTACAACTATATTTAACTGTATTTTCCAACCATATTCATGAGACTCGTGCCCTTAAAACTGGTGCCTTGCTCTTAGTTCTTAACATCGGCCATACGAGTCTCCAGGGAACTGCAACTGCTAATCAAATTGCAGACGATCAATATAACCTTCATGGAGCCTTTTTGTCGAGACCAGTAGAAAACTTTGATGGACCAAAGTTAAATCCAGTATAGAAGGACTTTGCTGCATGATTGGAATATAGTCAGTAGGGCACAGACATTTATTTATTTATTTTGCTTGTATTGTCTAGCATTGCACAGTGCACAAGTTTGTTTTCTTGAGTGTTTATATATGTTTGGCATCATTTTTATGCATGGCTGGTACGTTGGTCATTTCACTTGGATCAAGTTTGTGGCCTTAGACAAATAATTGCATGAGATTAGGTTGCTGGCTTTTGTTGACCACTTAGTTTACAATGCTAGCGGCATGTAACCTACATGCATGCCCCCATATCAGTAAACATGCAAGGTGTCTTTAATGTGGCCATTTGAGGAATTTCAAAAGTTTTCTCCGTTGATTTTTCTCTTTCTTTAGATTCTTGCTCTTGAACATTTCCTACATTTCTTTTTATCTTTTCTCTCTATTTCTTTCTTGTGGTTTTACCATTCTCTGTTCTACACAAAACAAACCGTCATTTTACACCAAATCTGTTGAACCACCTGCTCTCCTGTACACATGTGGAGAGTAACCTTTATAATCTCCAGATATAAACAAAGGACTCAGTTTTATGATGGAACAGATCAGTAGGACATATCCTGCTCTTTCAGTATAAGGCAGTGCTTTTGACTACAGTTACAGCTGATTTCACCTTTTTCACCCATGAAAATTTCATTCTAACTTGAAAAATGAACCTAAATTCATTAACTCACGACACCAAAGTGAAAATTGTGTTTTTAGGGTTTTGATTTTATTTATTTATTTAATTTATTATTCATGTATGCGCACATCTGTTTATTTTCTGACAAATTTATTTAAAGAAATAGTTGAAATAAGTATGTCAAAGCATTTGGACTATAAATTAAGTTCTTTGTGGACATCAGTCACTTTTGATTGTTGGCCATGCTCACATGGATTGTGCAGTTTATTCTTTCTGGGTCATCCGCTGACATTAGCTGAGACTTTGATGGTGCCACCAGCACTACTCCCAGACTAATCATGAATCATTTGATCCCATATGGAAAAGATATATATAAATCTTATAAAGTTTGTATCTGTCTTGTGTGAAACTTGTATGAAAAGCATATAAGAGTGAAAACAGATATAAGATCCCTTGAAAAATTATATAATGAAACTTGTATGTTTTAGTAAGTATCCAAAACAATGTATGAAAGTAATGAGAAAGTGGCCACTTTCATGAGTAATCACATATACGTTTTTACTATTTCTTTTCCATATGGGATCAGTGATTGAGTCTTGTTGAGATGGTACTCCTCTCTGCAGTTAACTAACTGAACACCGATTAGTTAGCTTTGGGTTCTATCGAAGAAATACTTGCTTCCGTAGTTAAAGAGAAAACTCCAGGATGTGCTTCTAGGAACACTTCTAGCATCTGCTATCTTTTAAGCTGTGGTCTGCTAGACTGGTGGAACGGCAGAGAGGGACAGGGGGAGACTTAACAAACTGGTCAGGAGGACCAGCTCTGTCCTGGACTGTCTGCTGAAGTCCATCGAGCAGGTTGGGGAGGAGAGCATGTTGTCTAAGCTAACATCATCATGGACAACACCTCCCACCCCCTGCATGACACTGCGAGCACTGAGCAGCTCGTTCAGCAGGAGACGTTTACACCCACAGTGTAGGAAGGAGCGAAGGACACCCCCCCCCCCCCCCCCCCCCCCACGTACATATCTCTGTACAATTATTATACATATTTCTGTACATTGTTATCTCTATATGCGAACTTCAGTTGCTTATTTATATAAGACCACTTTGTGTCTGGCTTCTATATTTTATATTCCACTTGCCATAAGAGCTGCGTAACAGCCAAACTTCTCATTCGTGGAATAATAAAGCTTTATTCTATTCTATTCTATTTAGAAAATAAAAAACTTTTATTCAGACATAAACATGCAAAAAGTGAATGTATCTAAATGTTTTCTGAAGTATGAACAAGGCATATTCCTAACAATGATTTTGTGATCTGCTTTTACTTTGAATGTACTGAAGTTAATTAATAAAATGTCTTTTTTGCCATAGGCCATGAACTTGGTAAGTTTTGGTTATGCAACTACAGTTTTCTGCTTCAGGCTTCTGTGTTGTGTGGTTGGCATCACATTGCTGCTAGTCCACAATTGCAGTTTTATTGCCAAACTCAAAAAACAAAACAAAACCCTGCTTGTTGCTCTTTCGTTTTAGTGGCTTTAGTGAAATACTGGTGACGGTTAGCTCTTCTTACTTGGTTTGCCTCCTGCTTCGGCTCCCCCTCGTGCGCTTTGCTTTCTGCGCTATTTTTCCATATAGTTGCTGCATCATGCTTATGTACACTACATGTTGGCTGGCTTGCTGTCTAAAGTGGCCTTTGGAGTTGGCTGATCTTGGAATGATAACCTGCATTTTATTGTGACGTTTCAGAGTTTTGTCATTGTGTTTTACTTTGTCTTTGTCATTCAGGACCAGGTCTCGAAGGACAAGGCGCTGCAGACGGTGGCCAATCTCTCATCAGCTCAGATCGTCTCTGCGAGTGTAATGAAACCCCAGACTCCCTTTCCTCCACCAGTCAGAGTGAGACGCTAACACAAACACATCTGTTGTTTTCTACTTTTCGGGGTAAACGTGAGCAAATCGTTTTACTCAATCTGTTTCTTCTTTGTGTAGTTTTGGCCCGGCCCTATGCCAGGACAGCCTGGGCATTCTCAGGAGTAAGTATAGCTGGCACATACCTTGGTTTTCTGTCTTGAAAATCAAACTTTCTTGCGTAAGCAGGTACATTTACTCATTTTTGGGGTTATTTCTTCTGTTTCGTTTTTACAGCATCAAGCCCTTTGCACAGCCGCCGTACACTACACTCCCAGCCCCCGTCCCTGCACCTATCAGTAAGTGTGAACTTGATTTGCACAGTTTTTTTTTTTTTTAATAAATATTGTTATTTGAATTGTTTCACAGTTTTAAATGTTAAACAGGTTATGAGGCCTTGCCACCCCATCGACCTGCAGCTATAGCAGCTCCTGTATGGCAAGACAGAACCATTGCCTCTGCAAAACTACGGCTACTGGAGTACTCTGCTTTCATGGAGACTCAACGAGACAGAGAGACGGTACAGACAGCCAGAACCTTTTGAAGCAAGAGTCCTCAATATAAAAATTTTTCTTTCTTTTTACCCTCTTGGACTTATTTCTCCTTCCCTTCTACAGCATAAACATCTGTTCGTGCACATTGGCCCATCAAACCCTGGCTACAGTGACCCAGTGTTGGAGTCCATAGACGTGAGGCAGATTTACGACAAGTTCTCTGAGAAGAAAGGAGGCCTGAAAGAGCTTTACGAAAAAGGGCCACACAATGCATTCTTTCTTGTCAAGTTCTGGGTACGTAACCAACAACACTAAACCATTTTAGCAAAGAAAGTCAGCAAGTTCTAATCTCAAAAACTGAGCTGGCGTTTAGGACATGCGCACTAACATGCTTAAGTGTTTACACTAGATTACTTTCACTTTGTTAAACAAAAAATTGGGTCTTTTGTAGAGTTCATTTTGCAGTCTGAGGTAATAACCTGCTACACCACACGGGGGAAGCAAAGCCAGTGTAACACTAGAAATTATGCAGGAAATTACTTTTTCACTTTTTTGTTCTTAAACAAGTGTTTTTAGTTGCATTATTATTATTCAGCAAATCAAACACAAGTTCTTGAATAGTTTCTAGCTCGGTCCATGTAACGTGTGAGTATTAAACACTACAGTTATATTCTTTGGTGGTGACGTCTTCATTTATTTTCTTCTACCCCTTTATTTTTTGTCGCACTCATTCTGTGTCCGTCTCATTCTCCTTGTTTTAGGCGGACCTGAGCAGTGACATCGAGGAAGGTTCTGGCGCTTTTTACGGCGTGAGCAGCCAGTACAGCGGAACAGAAAACATCACTATCAGTGTTTCAACAAAGGTCTGCTCCTTTGGTAAACAGGTGGTGGAAAAGGTTGAGGTGAGAAAATTATTCACACATTTTAATAATGGCTCTTATTTGTTGAATATATGTACACATACTCAAATATATTTTACATTAGACCCCACCTGCATGTGTTTTAACTGCAAATAACGCGTGTGGATTTCTCCTAACCAGACTGAATATGCACATCTGGAAGGAGGAAAGTACATGTTCCGCATCCATCGCTCACCCATGTGTGAATATATGATCAACTTCATCCACAAACTCAAACACCTGCCGGAGAAGTACATGATGAACAGTGTTCTGGAGAACTTCACCATTCTACAGGTGTGTGTGGGTAATCTGACCACCAATACAAAACCATACACTGTTTATAAACCTGCTTTGGTTCATAGTGTGAGGCAAGATTTGGTTAATAATTCATATAAACTATTATGTGGATAAAATGTAGAGTTGAATAGAGTTGAATATCCTTCGGCATCATTTAAAAACAATTGTTAAACTGAACTTTAAGAATTCATGAAAACGGCACGAGGGGGTTACAATCAACTGTACATTTACTGTATTGTACACTTTTTTTGTAGCTTTGCATATTTACATCGACATAGTGGATTTTAAATTGGGCTCGATGCTGAAAATCTTGTGAATATGATAACTTGAGAACAAGGTGATGTAGGATTCACACATTCATAATATAGTCGTCTCTACTAAAAATGGCAGAGTTTCAACACCAGTGACCTTGACCTCAAGATCAGAGGTCAACCTTTATGATAATAATGAAATAGGTGAGGAACAGGCCTCAACTGACTGCCATGGTCCTTTCATGACAAAGTAAGCAGACATGATTTGACACTGAGTCCATTCAAAGTGCTCAGTTTCACTTCAGTTTTATTTCTATGACTCGATACACTTTTACATCGTAAATTAAAGACCTAGAAGTGATTAATTTGTATTTTCTAGTTTTCACTGTGTTTTTAAACATGAGGCCTAAAGACATGTCAGTGTAAGTGCGAGAGGCCTTTATTGCACTGGGGGGGGGAGTGGCTAAATCAGTAATCTGGTACATTGTTAAAAAGGAGTGTACCAGCCAAATATTGACAGACCTAACTGCATGCTTATGACAGATTAGACCAGAAAGCTTTAGAGAGTCTGGCTCTCTCGGGGTGGAACCAAGATTAACAGCTCATAATCTGAACCATAACATATCTTGACCTGATCTCCACCAAGTCTACTGAAAAACTTCACTGACTCTCAAAACAACAGCAGCTGAAACCTAGTGCAGCATGTCCAGCAAGTAAACAGCATTTGGTGATGTGCATGAGTTTTGGGCTTCAGGCAGTCATTCACTGCAAATGATTTTAATCAAAGTATTAATACCAATTCTTAGATATTCATAAATGAGGTGAGATCTTAGATATTTGTGCAATTCATTTTGAACTAAATATAGAAATAGAAATATAATAATAATAATAATAATAATAATAATAATAATAATAATAATAATAATAATAATAATAATAATAATAATAGAAATGTAAAAATGGGTGTGAGTGGGTTATTCCAAAATGTCTGTAAAACCCCTTGAATTAAAGCTTGCAGTTTGGTCACATATTTATTAATTGATTGATTTTATTTATTTTGAAATCCACTGTGGTGGTGTCCAGAGGCAAAAAACCCCCAAAAACAAATTATAGGCCTAACTGTGCACAAAGGTATTTTTGCACCTTCTTAATGTAATGAACTGAATTTGAAAAGGTTTTGCTGCACATTGACAAATGTACTTTCTCCCCCCTCAGTGCCTTTCTTGTCTTTATTTGTGTCTTTGCTAGGTGGTGTCCAACAGAGAAACTCAGGAGACTCTGCTGTGCATCGCCTTTGTGTTTGAAGTGTCCACGAGCGAACATGGAGCGCAGTACCATGTTTATCGACTAGTTAATGACTAGCAGCATGTTGTGTACATGCAGAGACTCTTCACGGACTTTTTGATACTCACACCATAAACACTATTTCCAGCTGAACACTCAGAATTGCTCCTCTATTCTAAACACACGTGTTTCAACAGACCAACCGTCACACTGTAGTCACGCCTGTTGTTTATGGTTTCCCATTGCTGGAACATGTATGATGTATGATCATATAACAGCATCCCTCTGCTTAAACCAAAAGAGTCGGCAAACGCAAAGGTCTTATATACATTAGATACTCCTTTTTTTTTTCTAATTGGAAATTGAAAAAACCTTTTAAAGTGAATCAAGTTTAACATGCAATCCTTTGATCAACAATGGAAGACTGTGTGATGCACTACAAGTGGATCTTTGCATTTGCATCACAGGTGTGACTGATGTGAGATGAGTTTGAATATAATCTATGAAAACAAATATTCATCGTTCATGTAACCTGCCACAAACACTATTACTTTTACAGACTGCAGTAGCTCTGCGAGGTACAGTTTGAATGAGTCTACATTGGAATAGCCTCTGTTACCTGTTTAGTATGAAATCGTGGACTTCAGTCAGCTCAATCGAAGGTCCAAGGATACTGCATAAAGTATAAGTGAGCCTCATGTAAAGAAGAGCATGTTGTATTTATATTTGATGTTGTGTCAAAGTGTAAAGAGGGAGATCATTTTAGGAGTATTTGCTTTCTCTTTGTAAAGGTTTCCAGTGGAGGACGTGTTTTCAACTGCCTCACTTGTCGTTTTAAACAACAGAAGAATTCAGACAGTCTCAGACTAAGTTCACGTTTTGCTCTTTGCAGCATTTTTAACGACAGAATCACCTCCGTGGACGTGCAACTATTTTTACTTTGACTGTGTGGGCTTGCTGCAGTACTTCTACCTCCATGCGAGTTGGGATAAGAATGTGCTTTGATTTCTAAAGCCTTAAGCTGAGGAGCACTGATGTATAGGACACGTACACTACGCTTGTAACGGTACTGTTTGTAAGCCAAACCTAAGGTAAATAGTCCATTTTTGTAAAGATGAACTTTTTTTCTTTCTTTTTGTATTTCACCAGCAAAGCAAAAAAGTGTTACTCTAAAAATGTTAAAGGACGGGTGTTCGGGGTCTATCTGTTTTCATATGCAAACAATGGTATGGTACAGACCTCATTAAGGTCGCCAGCAGTGCACTGGGATAGATTTTGCCTGATAACACTAACGACTATCCAGCTGACACTTTTTTCTTTTATTCTATGTAATGTGTTGGATTATTGGTACATTTGGCTTTTCTCTTTCTTTAGTAAACCTCACATTTTTTACTTCCTATTACACTGTCATGGCCTCTCTGTGCAGGATTATCTTTGCCTGTGCCGAAGAGAATTTGTCATTTGACTTTCTATCATGACACTAAGAGCTAGCTGGCTCTATATTTTCTTTTTTTTTTAAAAACATGAGATCATATTTTAATACTCACTGTGTGGTCAGCCAAAAGTGTTTTATTTTATAATTGCGTGTACTGTTTGGCTGTGCCTCGTCACTCCTGCCTGCTCAGTGAATTAAAACTGGCTATACGCTGTACCTGTAAAGTTACGCGTTGGTGTCTTGATCATAACGTTTAGACAGATGAGAGGAAACGAGCCTTCCTGGGTCTGAAAATAACAAATGGTAAATATCATTTTTAATCCACTGTTCCTAATTTATATATTCTGGTTGATCATGTCCACGTGCCTAATTGCTCTGAGTTCCTGCCAGTTAATTGGCTGAATTGTAATCTGGGTAAACGGTCAGTTGAACAGGTGTACCTAATTAAGTGGTCGCACCTAATTTAAATTAGAATGGAGCTTTTCACTGTTGGTACATAAAACATTTGTTAAATGTAGTGTAGGAATTAATAAGACACTTTTTTTCTTTCAAAAATAAGGAAATATGAGCATAAGCAATACTACAAGGTTTGTCTGAGAGTACGGGGGCTGTTTGTGTGTTTTTTGGGGGTTGTTTTGTTTTTTGTCCTCCTTTCCATGCAGGCTGACAAAGCCTGACTTAGTTTCACGGATGCAGAGCATGGCTGCTATATGAAAGGCACTCGTATATCCCTCAGTGTCCCTGGTGTTTTAACAACCAGGCACAGTTTGAGTCGCTTCTATGCTCATGACAGCGTTGACACAGAGATTGCAGTTTGTCGTTTGCCCTACTAGATGGCGCCCTTTGCTCAAATGTTTAAACAGCATCCAAAGTATAATAATAATAATAATAATAATAATAATGGATACTTTATTGATCCCCATGGGGAAATTACTTGTTTTTCTCTGCATTTGACCCATTCACTCAGTGAAGCAGTGGGCAGCCCACTAAGCAGGCGCCCGGGGAGCAGTGTGTAGGGACGGTACCTTGCTCAGGGGTACCTCAGGGTAGCCATTAAGTGGATTCGAACCGCCGACCTTCCGATCATGGGGCGACCACTTTACCTACTGAGCTATCCCTGCCTATAGCAGGCTTTTTCAACGCACTTGCATATCAGTTTTGTCCCACAACTTTTTCACTTACACTTGCAACCAACACTCCCACATAGTTGCATAACACTGGAATTACGTTTACGTAACCCCTCTGTGCTGCAGTCATATTGCCTAAATATTGCAAAGCACTGCTGTCTCAGATAATCATGGCTCAAAAGTGCAGATGTGTGTAATTGTCTGGTTTTAATTACTGCAGTTTGTCAGTTAACACTAACATGGGGGGGGGGTCATCATCTATAAGACAAATCACGTGTATAGCTGTCAATTTGAAATTCAGTCACACCTCCTGCGTGGGCTGTCCAGTCTGTTAATCCACTCGATAAATCCAAGTCACGCCAACAGACTAATGTACAGACAAGTGAAAGCTAACATGGTAAACCTCAGTAAGGCGATGCACCGCCGCTTGCTGCAGTAAGAGTTTCATAGAACTGTTCAACACGTTGGTGCAAAATGTCTCACAGAGGTTCAGTTGGGCTGAAGTCTCGTGGCTGCGAAGGAGACGAATCCCATCGGTCTTGTACATATCAATAGTGTGCCACATGGGTGCTGATAACAAGCACCCTTATCACTGCTGAATTTCTAACAATTGATAAGCTTTGTGTGGACTTACGGTAATGGTGCAATAAGGACACAAGTGAAACCACAATGCACTGGGACACAGCCGCCAGATTGCTCACGGCAGACGTTCAGTGCAGTCACCTGTCTGTATGTGCTTTGGCAGCCTTCCAAGGTGTATATAGGAAAGTGATGAGTAAGTTTATAGAGCTTTAACTTCACACATTTTCTGTCCGTAGCCAGACTATAAATAGACGGTGAACGGTGCTTACTTTGTGCTCTTTTTTTTCTGGGATTGGTGTCTTGAGTAAAAACACAAAAACAATTCTTGTTATAATTGATGATAATAATAAAATGCAGTGAATGCCGCACATGCGTAAATGCTGTCCTAGGTGGACAAATGTGGCAAAGTCGGATGTTACTGTAAGTTTGTCATGGTAATGAACAACTTGTCTCTAACACACTTCTGAGTTTTTTCTCCCAGACATTACTCAGCTCACCTGTCGCCATGACAACCACCCCACCAGTGACAGCATAAGCAAAGCCTGGGTGTGGCCCTGACAACTAAGATTGTCATCTAGCAAAACACAGTCTTGGTTAACAAGGGGTCATTTTATATTTGCAGTGAAGACACTTAATTGCTCGTTTATGGACGAGCAGTGGGGGGGCTTTGGTTTCACGCAGAACTCCCCAGCACTTTAAAAAAATCCTGGTGTCAATTTTTTTTTTCAAATGGTAGTTTTACCTGATCAGGTTATCAAATAAAACTTCAACTAATGTCCCTCCCACTTTCTTTTTTGGCTCAAATACTTTGGAAGCTTATTTTAGTGGGTTACCGTTTTCCTCATGAATACATTCACATTCATTCAATACGAGCACATGACACACACTGCAAGAATTTACTGCAATTGCACTGTACAACTGAAGGGCGTGGTGGGAAAATGTTACCTGCAGAAACTTCGCCATAACAATCCGGTTATGCAGCGAGCATGTGCTCATATTATTACTCCCCCACCCCCCACTCCCTTTCCGTCCCTGTAGTTTTTCCATTATCTTAGAAGTTTGCTTCTGGGTATCTCTTTATTGACTCTTCCTTCTTATCCTTTCCCAATTATTTTTGCAGTGTTTTTTTTAAATGGTGCAATTAAATAAAACATTATTACTGAAAAAAATCAAAGTTTAGCCCCACAACACCACCCTGTTTGTTTATTTATTCATATGCTCCTCATTATCACTGACCAACACTTATTATTATTATTACTAACATCTGCACTACCACATGAAAAGCTATTAAAGAAGAAAAAGCCCTGCATGTGACTACACAAAGCAATGCCCTTTTCAGATAATTGATAATTTATTGCATAAATTGCACAAAATGTGTTAAAATTTACAATTACATGTGTGGACTCGAAAAGGTTTGTGTTTGTTACGATTCTATCGTGTTTTGTATGCAGAAAAGCCTGTTAATCTGAGAATAGCTATAACTATCAGATATAGTCCAGTAAAGAGGGTTTTCATCTGAAATGCAGTGCATCCAAATGTATGACAGCTGTAATATTTGCAATCCGTTTGATTTGAACTTCGAAACAGGAATATTTCATTTTTGCCTCCACCAAAGAGGTTATGTTTTCAGTACTGTTTGCATGCATGCACGTCAATCTCAAGTTTTAGTATGCTGATTCTGATTATTACTTTCTGATAAAACTTCATGGGGATGTCGTGTTAACCATCTGCTGAAATTTGGCTTATATCCTGGTCAGCTTGATTTATTGATCGAAAACTTACAAAAAGCCTTATAACGTAGAAACTGTGACTCTGTGTGGTTTGGATTTTTAGCATACAAAGTACCATTTAAAGATATAAAATAATGGCACATTTGACCTCTGACCTGTGTGTGTGTGTGTGTGTGTGTGTGTGTGTGTGTGTGTGTGTGTGTGTGAGAGAGAGTGTGAGTGAGAGAGAGAGAGAGAAAACTACTTAATAAAAACTGTTTAAACCTGATAGTTGTTACTAAACATTTAAACGAATTATGCTACACAATGAAATTAAATAATACTCAAAATGATGTCAAGTGTATTTATATAAAGCCTTTAACAGGGCAACAAAATTCTGCACTTTTTTTTATTGAACTAAAAACATGTTGAAGTACGTTTAAAAGCGACGTTGCTGTCTTGGAGGAGGTTTGCTGTCATCAGACATGGAGAAAAATGAAAAACGTTTCAGGATGAAACACTAATGTTTTCGTGCTGGTGGAGACCGGCCGGACTCTCACGTCTCAGCCTGGTTATAAGCATTTCTTTTTCCAACAGGGTTTATCATAGTTCCTTGACACGATGCAAGACAGACAACATTTCCTCGAGTGGCAGTTGCAACGCTAAACAGGCTGAACATGCTCCTGTACGGTTGTTTGTTTGGTTTTTAATTCTCTATTTTCAATTTTAAGAAGAGCAACATTAGCGCCCCCCCCCCCTCACCCCCCCGCACGTATACCGAGTACTGCGCAGTGGAACTCCTGCCTTTCTCGGCTCCTCCTTGCACACCACACCTTTCTGTGAACTCTCCCGGCCGGGCGCGGTTCCCAGGGTGGAGTTATACCGCCACGGCTCCGAGAACAACTACAACCAATCTGTATACTTAGCGCGGCCGTTACAGCTGTCGGTGCACTTTTTATTTTCCCTCCGGGCCTGCGCTTCTCTGGAAGCCCGTTCTGTCGATCCGTTCACAAGAGGGGCGCTGAGTTGGGAAGATGATGGCTCCGGAGCCGCTGCGATCAGCGACAACCATCCGGGTCGCGGAGGATACTTCGCTCGCGCTGCCCTCCGACAACAAGTTGCGGTCGGGACAGCAGCGCGTGCTGGACCAGGTCCACAGCATTAAGAGGAGCAAGTCCAAACACGGCAAGAGTGTCAGAGCTCCTTCTCCTACAAGTATGGAAATAAGTTTCTACAACTATAATAAAACAAAAAAACAAAACCCAACGTGTCTGCGGGGCTCGTAAACTGAGCGTTGTGTTACCTGAGTAAGATGCGTCACACAACTTCCATTGAAGTAGCACCGCTTAACGGGCTCGACGTGCTTTTTTTAAATGTGCCACGTTATCCTTTCCTTTTTATTTCTTTCCTTATTTTTGTATAACTTCACTGGCGCATCTAAGTTGTAGGTTGGAAAGTAGGTGGTTCAAATATGTTTCGAGGCTTTTTGGTATCAAAGTGACAGTTTTGTTTAAAAAAAGAAAAGAAAAGAAAAAAGACCCGCTGTGTGACACTAGCAGGTTCCAGCAGGCGTGAGAAAGGCGTAACGACGATTGTTGACGTAAGAATTTCTTCTGAAAATGGGTTGAAACTGCGCTGTAGGAAGATTTTACCCTTTAACAAACACTCGATTGTAAATGGGGAGAAATCAAAGCCGGAGTTGCGGACGCACCTCCGGCTATCAGGTTGCCTTCTTCAGTGTGCAGCTGCTTTGTAATGTTTGAGTTACTTCTAGGATCTTAATTACCTTCAGTTGTTGTTTGCTGTTATCTAAAAGGACTTGTTCACTTGTAGCCTCCGTGTGACACTCAGTGATTGTGTGTGTGTGTGTGTGTGTGTGTGTGGGGGGGTTCAAGTTTCTGCTTTTTGTCATCATTCATACATACATACATACATACATACATACATACATACATACATACATACATACATACATACATACATACATACAAATTATTATTATTTTGTAAAAGTGTGTGTGTCTCATATCTTTCTTTTTTTAAACAGGTCCACCTCTGCCGTCTTTCACAAAACAAACAGATTTCGCCTCGTTCAGATATTCTCCATCCAAAGCAAATGGCACCTTCCGCAGCAAATCCACTATGTCTGCTGGCACCACGAAGGAGGTAATTACAGCAGCGCACAAACCTTTCCCAGCAACAGACTGCTTATGCTCAACATGTTTATTTTTGCTTGTTATGTTCACACAGAAACAAATTAATTTGGCTGCTTCCCTGTTAGCAAGGTGGCTGCCACAGCAGATGGATCTGCATATTTGATTGAGAGCTGATTTTATTTTATTTTTTTAAACCAGATGCTCTTCCTGTAAAACGTGTGTCTCTTTCACTAGAGATCTTTGCTTATCTTATCAGAGCCAATAATATGACTAAATCTGCATCATGTTAAAGACACTGCTGAATTCTTGCTGAACTAAATGCCTTTTGGTTTCCAGCTTCTTTAAACAGATATATGCAAGATTGTTTTTGGTTATCTTGTAATTCTCGACAAGAAAAGCAAAAAACAAAATAGATGCTTCCACAAATGTCTGCCCATTTCCAATGTGTGCGTTTACAAGTCGGGGTGTATTTGTGTGTGTGGCATTTCTGTGCCCCACCCTTCAAAATGAGGGGGTTTATGTTTTGAAACTCAACTGTGAGAAATTTAGGGTTGATGGAGCAATTGGATGCAATCTTAAATTCAAGGAGGATGCCTATTAGTCCATATGTTAGTGTTGACACCAAACGGGAAGGCTCACTCAGTCACTGGTGATTTACGACATTGTTTTAGGAAATGATGATACTGGCTGACGACTCTGTAGCTACACGGGTCTCCTGGTGTTCATGCCTGAGGTCATCTCAATCCATACAATGTTCTCTTGTACCGAAAACCCTGAAAAAAATATGCACGTTTTCTGCTCGTTCGTTTTTCTTCTCACAAACCGGAGTGTATTTTTGCGCTGGTGTGAATCTGTTGTTTTTGAATGTTGTTCTGTGAGTCTTGCCAGGAGCAGTCGGGGTGAAACAACTCATTTACAATACCGAACTATTTGAAATTCCATAGCTAAGTGTAGTGCTCATCGTTCTTGGTGTGTGTGTGTGTGTGTGTGTGTGTGTGTGTGTGTGTGTGTGTGTGTTTTAATATTTGTTTGCTGCGTGTTGTCCTGATTTGATCTGACAGTGAGTTGAGGAATGCGGCGAGAGTGTGGTGATGTGCTCTTGCTGATGAAGACTCATAATCATCACATCATGAAACACTTATGTCACAAGGTCGTTTCCAAATAATCCACAGAACAAAAATAACACAAAGTTACTTAGTGAAGAAATTGTATCCAGCAGTTGGAATACAACGTGTTGTCTAGTGCAGCATTTACAAGCACTGCTTGAATGAGACGGCTTACGAATACAATTATTTATGTCTTTATAAAAAGAAAACCCAGAAGAAAGTATAACAAACTGAATTACTCACAGTTTTTGTGTTTGTGCGGTTCTCACATTTTTATTAGCTGAATTTGTCATCTATGGATTACCATATTATCACGAAACAGTCGTGCCCATTAAGTTGCAACCTTGCACGCAGTGGACGGACAGGCCACAAAGATATACCGTTAATGTCTTTGATGCAGATAACAACTTTTTTTCTGTATCTCGGGAGCCACCTCGGTCTCAGTTTGATGGGACTTGAACTGAGCTTTTACAGTTCTGTTGGTGGTTGTAGCCGCTTAGGAGCTCAATCTGCTCATTTTAAGGGCGCAGGTTCGATGCCTGGCTGCTCCAGTTTTTAGTCTGCGTGGGGTTCAGTGTTGTTTGGCAGTATGGTGAACCCAAAGTTGCTCTCTGATGTGTTCATCGGAGTATGAAAGTGTGTAAGTTTTAGATAGGTGTAGAATAAAGTCCTTGTATGAATGGGTGAAGGAGGTGTGTTATATAAAGCGCTTTGCGAGTAGAAAAGTCCTACATAAGAAGCAGCCCATTTACCCTTTTTTTTTCCAGTTTCTTTGCTGTTTTTTTCCAGATAAGTTGGCTAACCTGTTATAACTCTGCACCACTCGACTATAATAATAATACCTGTGCTGTTTGATACGGCTTCTTTCTGGCAACACCACATACAGTAAATCTGTGTTAATCCCAGGTATAATCTCTCCTCGTAACAGAAAACAATAAAGCCATTTTTTTATTAGTCTAGTGCCAGAATAGAAGCATTGTACTGTTTGTCTCTGTATTCTGGACGTGCTGAGTTTGCATTTGTCCACATTGTCCTGTGTATGAAAGGTTCTCGTGGCTCACTCAGGCTGTAGCTGCATGAAGGGAGCACTGTGAGAATAAACACACTATCTTCTCTTATCAAGTGTACTGTTGACATATCTTTCTTTCACCATGTTTTTACTGCCTGCTATCATGGCTGACGTATGGATGGTAACTCAGCAACCAGTCCAGTTAGGAACAGGAACGAGCTAAAGACCAATAAGAAAATTCATGTGTGTACCCGGAGCGCCTGCTCCACCTGTAGCAGGTCCTCCTTCATAATAAACTCTGCGATTGAAAAGAGTGAGCTGAGGCTGTTTGGTTTTGTGGTCGTGTAAAGGCGAGGTTTTTCATTTCCTCCTTTCTGTATTTTTTTTTCAAGCCAATAGGAGACGAGCATTTAATTTGGTGGATGACTAATCAGTGAAGCATTAGTGAGACATGTTGGGTCCTTACTTTATGGGAAAGCTTGTCAAGTGTGTTTTACATGTGAACAAACGCACACACTGTCGTGCCCATGCACACACTTCATAGATTTCATTTATTATCCTTTTAATTTTGCACTCTTAAATGATGCACAATTATGAGATTAAGCTGGCAATTACATCAAGATCGTGAATACAGGTTTAGCAGGTGCTCAGTCTCACTTGTGCACACAAAGCTCCTCTGTTTGCTCCAATGTATCATCAGTCTTAGAACAGAAATGGCTTGGGTTAGTCTCAAATGACGGATATTTTGCTACATTCGCACGTATGGTCGTTTGCTTTATTCTACAGGTTTCCTGAGAGTAAACCGAGAAAAGGGAGGATAGGAAGTGGCACGCAGGCTTTGTGTCAGTTGAAATTTTCCTGTTTTGGGTTTCCGGGGATCTTTGAAAACTGTTCTTGTGGGAAACCAGGTTACTTACCTTACAGAGAAGCCTTGAAGTTAAGATGTTGTGGAGTTTTGCAATGTGTCATTTGTATCTCTGTACTTTTGGAAAACCAACGATGCAAATGTTGCTTGGACAGTAAGTAAATCTCTCTCTTTTGACAATGCAGACGAGTCGTACTCTATCCACTAGAAATTCTGGAGGAAGATATATGAGTACCTCCGGTGTTTGGGAAGAGAATATCAGTGCCTCCACCTGGCCAAAGACTCCCAATGGGATAAAACCCAGTAAGAGTGACCCTGCCTTGGCTCCACCTTTTTCTCCTGCCACTGGACCTGGCATGGTGATCATTTTGTGTTTTACATTTTTTCTGTTCTGCGTAGTTCACATAGAAGTACCAACAAAATGTTCTAAACTATTTTTTGTTGCTTTCTAGAGAATAAAAGGACAGATGGCACAGGGCCAAAGCACCTTTCAAACTCGAACAAACAGACACAGTGTTTCATCAGTGACTAACGGTAATGCGATCACCAGCAGCCAGTCGCGCATAGTCCGGATGCCCTCCACCCAGTCTCAACATGAGGGAAAGATGGGTACCATCAAAATGGAGAGTAAATCAATGTAAGGTCACCTTTATTCTGGCATTAAAATGTAGCTTAATATATATTTTAAAACTTGAAATTAAATCCAGACTGTTTACTAAACTCAGAAGAGCGTATTTCTTTTCTAATTTCCTACCCTTGCCTACATTCCTGGGTGTGTTTCTCCAGGATGAACAATCCAGACCTGACCCTAAAGGAGGCTGTAGAGTTTTTGGGTAGCAGTGAGGAAAGTTACCAGCAGTGGGGAGCAACATTCATCCAACACACCACCTACACCGACGAGTCTGCCAAATCAGAGGTCCGAGCAGGCACACAGAAGATTACTGTACATGCTTATTGTGAAGAGAAACACGCACTCTGTATAGTACAGAGTTATTATAGTTTTGTATTTTTAATTATTTAATTAATTAAATTAAAAAAGTAATTTAATTAATTATTTTAATTTCTAATTAGCTATTATTTTTATTATATCTTGACTTTCTGTTTTTAATTCAGTTTAGTTTTAGTTGGTTTTGAGAGTAATGAGGCTTTTTAAGAAAACAATTCACTTCAGTTTTTATTGGTTTGCATCATCAGGCCAGAAGTTATTAGAGAGAACATCCTGGTACTTTATTTACTTAAAAAAATATGATCCTCTCATGTTCCCATACGCAAAGCTTATGCACACGTGTGATGCACTTTAAATAAAAATGCATGAGCATCTATTAGTTTCTGAAAATAGGTGACTATAAGCAATGCTAATGCATGATTTGCATACTACTAAGTAATGAGCTTGTAACTGCTTTTGCTTTCATATCACATCAAAAAATTCTCTCCACCTCTCCGCTTTGTATTTCTGTGTTGCAGGTTTTCCAACTCGGGGGCATTCCTACTCTGGTGGCCCTGCTGAGAAGCGGCAATCCTCAGGTGTGCCAGGTTGCTGCTGGAGCTCTGAGGAACCTGGTGTTCAAGAACCAAAATAACAAACTGGAGGTTCAGCGCTGTGGTGGTATAGCAAAGGCCCTTCAGCTGCTAAAGGAAACAGATTCTACTGAGACCCAGAAACAAATTACCGGTAGGAACTTTGACTGAGATAGAAGACACTGACATATCATGTAGAAACAGAAATGAGGTAGTAGTGATTCCAGTAATAATACAGACAAATGCAAAAAAAAGAGAAAAAAAGAAGTGAAATAGAGCGAACCAATTTGATGATGGATGAAATGCCCAGAAAAACAAATGGACTGTCTGGCTTTAAACAAAACTAAACACCGGTTGCATGTATTCTCCTTTGGTTGCCATATTATAGGCCTGCTGTGGAACCTGTCCTCTGCCAACGAGCTGAAGGAAGAGCTTGCAGCTACAGCACTGCCCGCCCTGACTCAATGTGTGGTGGTGCCTTACACAAGCTTGTCAGACAGCGGTCCGAGTAGCTACATTGACCCCTCTGTCTTCAGCTCTGCCACAGGGTGCCTGCGGTAAGAATAAGTCTTTGTAATGACAGCGATCAGTCAGTTAATATCTTTTATACAGTGGCTATAAAAGGGATTTATATATGTTATACCATCTGTTTTCACTTAATTTAAGGGATCACGTATGTATATTTATATGTATGTACACGCTGCAATGATGATTTCATGGTGGTTGCAGGAACTTGAGCTCTGGTCGGGGTGGACAGAGGCAGGCAATGAGAAGCTGTCCTGGCCTTATCGACTCCCTCATGAGTTACATGAAGTCCTGTGTGGCAGAGCAAAACCCCGATGACTCGGTAACCACTTAAACACACAGTTAACTCTTTTATTACCAACAATTCAACCTTTTCCCATCAGTTACAAGTATTCATAACTTTTTCACTGGTAGTCTAATGATTCCCATATAACAGTACACAATCGGGCCGTGTGGCCAAAATGCAGAGTTTGTTTTGTCTGCTGTCGTCATCGCATCAGTAAAATCAGTAGAGCTGAAACAGTTAATTGATTTTTCAGAGACGTCAGTGACAGAAAGTTAACCAGTAACCGATTAATGATAATTTAGCAAATTGGTTATTAGTCTTTGTTGATATATTGATTATATTGTTTTTGTCATTGTAAACTGTCTTTCAGTTCTGCTTGTAGAGCTAATCGGTATTGAAGATAAGAGATAAGATAAGACTTTATTGATCCCACAACAGGGAAATTTTTGCATCACCTCAGCTCAGGTACAGATATCAGAAGAAAATACAAAAATACAAATAAGTGCAATCAATGAAAAAAAAGTAAGATAATACACTACATACAGCACACACAGTATGTGATTATGGATATGGTTGGAAATATGCAAGACATAAACTGTATAGCTTGACATAACTATTGTACCACTACTATTCCTATTTATAGATACACACACATGTACACACTAAATATACATATGTATACATATACATACATATATACCTGCACACGTCCATACACATGGAGGGTCCATTATGCATGAAGTGAAGTGGTGGATGTTCAGTGTCCAGTGACTTATGACATCGTGATTCAGGAGTTATGGAGTCTAACTGCTGTTGGGATGAATGATCTGTGAAAGCGCTCCTTCCTGCAGCGAGGGTGTTTCAGTCTCTGGCTAAAGGAGCTGCTCAGCCCACTCACAGACTCATGCAGTGGGTGATGTGGGTTGTTCATGATGGATGTCAGCTTTACTAACATCCTCCTCTCGCCAACCACCTCCACAGACTCCAGGGGACATCCCAGCACGGAGCTAGACCTCCGCACCAGTTTGTCAATGCTGCTGCTGTCCCTGTCCGTGCATCCACTCCCCCAGCAGGCCACTGCATAGAAAAGGGCAGATGCTACCACAGTGTCATAGTATGTCCTTAACAGAGTCCTGCAGAATAAATAACAGAGTCCTGCAGACTCCGAAGGACCTCAGTCTCCTCAGCAGGTGGAGTAGACTCTGGCCCCTCTTATACAGGACGTCTGTATTTGTAGTAGGGCTGCCACAAACGATTGTTTTGATAGTCGACTAGTCACCGATTATTTTTGCGATTAGTCGACTAATCAGATCATCATCCATTGGAGTAAAACGTACAGCTTATTGCACCAGCAGCATCTGCTCTTATATAACTATCATTAGCTTACAGCTTTAAGTGTTTAAGGTCTGTGCTAACTAAAAATAAAGACAAGATGATAGTTTATTAAATTTTAATGAAATTTGCAGATTGTCTTGGTGAAGTTTAATAAACTCCTTGCTATCTAAAATATAACAGGACACCGGAGTAAATTCTTGAGCATCTCACACTTCTGATAATCAGCTGTCTGCTTGACGTTTATTCAGCTGTGTAAAAACTATAACTTTAATCTTAGACAAACCGATTTACTCAGGAACAAATAAAATACTAAAGAAAGCCAAACAATAACATTTGTAAGTTATCTAAGTGACTTATATATCATGTTTAACCTGAGTAGCGAAAGACGGTGGTGGGTTTGAAAACGATTTGCCCAGAGTCTAGTGATGGGTCGTTCGCGAACGAAATGGCTCTTAGAGCCGGGTCTTTGACGTGAACGACGCGAACCGGCTCCTTATCGCGAGCCGTCACGTGGGGTTTTTTTTTTTTCTTTCTCTCAGCCTCTCTCTCGCACTTTTTTCCCGCTTCACTCTGCACGCGGGCCTTGTGCTTTACGCTGGGCAGAGGGGGGAGGGGCGGTAGTTACACTCAGTAGCACAGGAACAGAGCCAGAGAGAGAGAAAGAGAGGCAGGGACAACAACATTAGAAAGGTATAGTAATCATCCACAACTATTTTCGGTTGCAGATGATAAAGGATTGAGAAAGTTTATTCATGCAGGTCCATATGACAGAGAATATGCATGTTCTTTTAGTTTTCATATTATAATTTATATTTAATTGTGTTGTGGTTTGCAGTGTTTTGTGTTCTTTTCACTTTAAATTTGTGAAAGGAAAAAGCTGAAAATTTAAATAGTTAAAACTTGAAATGTGAATAGTTGATTTTTGTATTATATGATTTATTTATTACATTTTATGTGGAGTGAATAAATAAAAGTATATTTACGGTGGCCCCTAGAGACAAAGCACATACAAACTTCAAATCACGTACGAACTCTGAAGCATGTACAAACTCCAAAACATGTAAAAACACGTACAAACTCCGAAGCACGTAAAAACTCAGAAGCACATAAAAACTCAAAACACGTACAAAAGACAACAGAAGTGCTCCAGGATGCTGGGCGCAGTGTTGAGCCTTTGTTATCTTGTGGCTACACAAGCCAGCAAGTACCAACGACCGGATTTGGTGTGTGGTAATAACAGGTAAATGAACTTTTTTAAAAATTATTTGAATATATATATGAGTGCCTGTGTATAAATACACAAACAATACACACATGCTTTCAATTGTGTAATTTAAGTGATCTAGTAGCTCTGCTTTGGAAGTTCAGTTCATGCTAGAAATGTGTTTTGGAGTTTGTACGTGTTTTGTCTCTAGGGGCCACCGCATATATTTATATATAAACATATATAAATAAAACCACTTGTTTTTACGTTAGTAATTCCTTTTGTGCATAATTTTATATTATTGTTAATAATAAATTAATTAAAGCAACAAAACAACCTGAAGAGCCGGTTCGGAGCCGAAAGAGCCGGCTCTTTTTAGTGAGCCGAACCGAAAGAGCCGGATCTCTAAAAAGAGCCAGAAATCCCATCACTACCAGAGTCCGGTGTTCTCACGGCTCTAGTTAGCCTAGCCCCCGGCTAGCTATGGAGCTAGTGGGTAACAGACTTCTCCGAAAATGTCGGAGCGCTTTTGAAAATATGCGGTGTCTTGATAAACTGAGCAGATATTTGAGGTTTACACAGCTACATTCTCGCCTGAAAATATGTTAAACGTTTATTTTGTGGCCCAGAAAGAATAATAAGAGTAATATTAAAACTAACTAGCTGCCGCCATTGTTGGAAACTGAGCAGGGCCGCGATGGGCCGCGCTATGAATTCTGGGACACAGTCTTCTTCTTCGGGGTTTAACGGCAGCTGGCATCCTTGTACATGCAGTGCTGCCATCTTCTGTTTCAGTCCGTTATTACACTCTTAAATCCTGCTACTTATTCCTGCGTCTTTTGGGATCTTACAAAGCTTCAAACGACGCCTCGACTATTAAATCAGTCGTCGACGATTTTGATAGTCGACGTAATCGTGACTAGTCGACTAATCGTGGCAGCCCTAATTTGTAGTCCAGTCCAGTTTATTGTTGAGGTGAACACCCAGGTACAACAACAACAACAACAACCTTTATTTATAGAGCACATTAAAAGCCTAGGCATACCAAAGTGCTTTACAGAAAAACAATAAAATAATACAGTTAAGAGCATTAATATCAAATATAATAAGAACAGCAGACAATGTTCACAGTAGAAAGCCACTAATAAAATGGACTACAGCACATAGATTATAGCAGACCCAGTGCCGCATGATAGAGAACACCAAGAATGAAGGAATAGTAAAAAGTTAATGCAATAGGTCGCAGTTAACAGTCAGCATTTAACGAGTAGAAAAGGCAAGTTCAAAAAGATAAGTTTTAAGGCGTGCTTTAAAAGAAAAAATAGAATCAGACTCCCGAATGCCAATCGGGAGGCTGTTCCATAACTCAGGTGCAGCAAAGGCAAACGATCGATCACCTCTAGATTTCAACCGAGATCTGGGCTGAACTAACAATAACTGCGAGGATGACCTTAAAGCCCTGGCAGGGACATAAGGGTTTAAAAGTTCCTTAAGATAGGTTGGTGCAGTATTATTGATAATTTTAAAAGTAAGCAGCAGAATTTTAAATTGAATACGGTATTTGATAGGCAGCCAATGCAGCTCAGCAAGAACCGGAGTAATATGGTCAAACTTCTTGGTTTTAGTTAGAATACGTGCCGCAGCATTCTGAACTGTCTGTAATCTATGTAGAAGGGTAGCATGGAGACCAGAATAGAGTGAGTTACAGTAATCTAGTCTTGACGTTACAAAAGCATGAATGAGCTTTTCTAAGTCATTATACGGGATATAGTGTCTGGCCCTGGAGATGAGACGAAGCTGATAAAAACTAGATCTGACAACAGCAGACACCTGTTTATCAAGTTTAAAGGAGCTGTCAAACAAGACACCCAGATTCCTGACAGTATCAGAGAAAGAACTAGTAAGAAACCCAAAGGCATCTTGTAGTTTGGCGCGAAGGGCATTACTGCCAAAAATCATGATTTCAGTCTTTATAAGAGTCCACTATCTCAGTGTCATCAGTGGCATCACCAGCCTCATAATCATTGGGCCCTTCTTTGTCTTTGTGGCTTTATTGTTTTTCTGGTTCACACCAGTTTGTGTGTTTAAATTGTGCGTGAGTGAGCAGTTTTCTGTTTTTGGAATCATATCTTGTGACGAATCCTTGTGTAGTCAAAGTTGTACAACATTTATCTTGCGTCTCCTACAGAATGTAGTCAGTCCAGATTCCAAATGTGTCTTTATGTTTGTTTTTTAAAAGCATACCCATGTGAATGTACATATGCTCACTAAATTACATGCTTATTATGAATCTGTGCGTACCTGTAATTTGTGGACGTTTCAGGTGTGGGTGTGTCCTTAATTCTATGTTTATGTTAATGCAGAGTTTACACAGACTTCATTTCATGAACTAAAGCATAATTAGTGAAAGTGCAGGCAGAGATTATCTCATCGCACAAAGAACATAGAGAAACATAGCGTTACCTTGAATAGAGCTTCCCATTTGATCCAGTTGTAAAACAGTGATCTCATAATAGTATATAAACACAGGTATGTAGTGTTTTTTGTGAAACATGCAAACAAAAAGCACTTTTATATTTACTATTAAGTATGAATTGATGACTGTTATTAGCTATTTTTTTCTACTGCAGTCTAAATATGTTGTCAGCAGACTGACTGTCTTTCTAGTGTCTGACACTAAAACCGTTGTCCAGTTCATCATCAGATAGGTCTGCTATGCTGTTTATGAGTCATAACAGACAAAAGTATGAAAATAAAATCTTTAATGTGAACTCTCTCCTGTTCTTTAGTCCTTGGAGAACTGTGCATGCATCCTCCATAACTTGTCCTACAAACTGGAGCAAGAGTCCCCCGTGAGTTTCATAAACTACAACCCAAGTAGAGATGCCCAACACGAGAAAAGCCCCACAATTGGATGCTTCAGCCCTAAGAGCAGCAAGGCCCAAAAGACGGTGGGCACTAAGCACAATGCCTGTAGACTATTTTGTTTGTTGGAGTCTTTCATTTAAACTTGCCTTCTCTGCTTCTCTCAGTTCTCCTTTGATACTGTGGATGCTAGCCCCCCATCAGGTGTTAAGTGGTTGTCCCATCCCAAAGCTATAGACACCTACCTGTCCCTCCTGGAATCGTCCGAGAACAAAGCCACTCTAGAGGCCTGCTGTGGTGCTCTGCAGAACCTCACTGCCAGCAAGGGAAACGTGAGTACGAAGAAGTTAATTATTAGGATTATGGTGTTACTCTGTAACTGGATTAGCTCAGGTTGATTTATGAAAGAGGAAAGATGTGAAAGTTTTGTGAGAAAGGGTGGAGTTGTCTTTGTATTTCAGGTTTGTAGATGAATTTCACTTGTTTTACAACACAAAACATCTACACGTTAGTTAACCGTGTAAGTCACAACATAATGTAATGAGCTATTGAGCACATTTATACATATATACATGCATGTTTCTCTGATTCTTTTAAAAGAAACTGTACATGCAACAAATGGCAAGTTGCCCTGTGTGACATTCATACTCCAATCGATATAATTCTTTAACTCTTTTGAAAAGTGTTTTCAAGCCTCTTCAGGCACCAGTTGTAAGGATCTGTTTTTCCCCTTTGTCCTGTGCAGAGCTCTAAACCGTCTTATCATTTTCTTTTCTGCTTCACAGTTTAAAGGTGAATCTTGTTCAACCTCTTGCAGTTATTCTCCCATATACAGCGATGTGTGGTTTTGTTGTGTTAGAAGTGAAGAAAGCTATAATCCAGTTATTAGTCACGATTAACTGGTGACAGCAGTGTTTAAACCAGCTGAAGCTGTTCTTAAACTTTCCTCTGCCAGCTCCTTAGTGCAGATTCTGTATAACGTATCAGTGTGGGAATATGTCTGGAGAGTTCACAGTGACTGGCGATCCAGCCTCCTCCACACTGGCCTTAACCAAACAGGATGTTTCCTTCAGAGGCAAAGAGCAGCTGAGGCCAGTGTCCCAAGCTGATTCTCCCAACACTGTCTAGAGTTCATGTGTGAAAATGGCACATGGTTACAGACACTACTAAACATTTTGAAGTGAAGAGAAGAGCCTGTTCTTTGACATAAATCTCATATTTCTAACCTCCTTAGACCTGAACTCTTCCACGGCAGCATTTTTAATTTCCCTTTGATATTTGGGCTGATTGGGACCTGATGAATATAAAAACAAAGAATTACCTGATTTTTTTTTTTTTTTTTTTACCTTATTTTTGTTTCTAAGAAAAATCAGAGCCACATATGAGGATATTCATTTAAAATTTCGATAGAACAGTAGCAGCATAATGTCCTCGTAAGTGGATATCAGGCCCTTGTAGAGCGAAATTGCGTATTTTGGTCTAAATAACCCAAAATGTGATGTCCACATATGTGGAGGTTAAGAAAGTTTTCAGCAAATTGCCTTTTCCTTAATTCCGTTGTGGGTGTTGTTGATGTTTTTTCCCCTGTGTTAAATAAACACAAAAATTAAATAAATTCCTCTTTGTAACCATTTCAGGGGTCAGATGCTGTGAGCCAAATTTTGGTTAGTAAGTCCAGAGATCTGAGTCAATTTGGACCTCTGCTGAAGCCATCTAACCCGAAGCTTCAGAACACTGCCTTGTCCTTGTTGGGTAACATGTCTCGGACCGACAGTTTGCAAGGCACCATGGGTAAGAAGTAGGATAATGGTAGCGCACAAAAGACTTTGACTATCCAGTTTTCAGATATGCAAGTTTAGTCCACATACAATTGATTTGCTGTTTTCTTTTAGCAAAGCAGATCTTGCCTCAGCTCGGAGAACTCCTGCAGGGTGGGCCCAGTCAGTTGGGAAATTCTGACGAGTCTGTAGCAGCAGCTTGCAACACAGTGCTAAGACTGATGTCAGCAAACAGTGACACCAGCAAGAAGGTCATCAATAATGCCGTTATTCGGTCGCTATTTGACCTCAGTGAAGACAAGTGAGTGTTTTTTTTAAATATCATTTGCAGAGGTGGCAAGCTTCAGCGTGTTTCTATGACCGATGATGACTTCTTTTCTTTTTAGGAAACTTACCAAGGGAAGCAGCGCAGCCTCGCTGCTGCTGTACAGCATATGGCAAGACAAGAATTTGCAAAGCTCTGTGAAAAAGGTAAATTAGAAAAGGGAGAAATGGCCTAATGGTACAGCTGAGGTGACGTTTCAGTGATGTGCTTATTGTCTTTACATTTCATGCTAGTTCATGCTCAAACTTCCTTGCTGGGAGGGCCCAGCTTTATTGGTGGACAAATGGATGGGTGTTTATCATGACTCCTCAGACTCTTCACTTTCCCTTCCCTTCTGCCACACCCAAAACATCAGTGAATAAAGAAACATTAGACTGGAATCCTGGTAGACTTGTTTTCAGTGCTCACGGTTTCATACGGGAGGAGTAATCCGTGGAAAATTGGGGCTGTCGCCCCCACAATAAAAGCCTGAGGTGGAGGATCGAAGGAATATGAGACATTTTCTTTAGATTCATGCAGCTATGTTCACCTTATTAACACTATCTGCACCATTTCTGTCAAAGATTAATGCGTCACTAGTAAAGAAAAAAATGTGACAGATGAGTAGAAAACATTTTTCCCCTCGCCGCTCTAAGTTCAGAGGGCTTCACAATTATTGCAGGGGTGTGTTGCAAACACCACGCGTGTTTGCGGACTAGTGCATCTCTGCAACATCTTTAACTGATGGAATCTATTGAACCCACAGATGGGGTTGACCAAATCAGCCTTCATCAACGACAACATAACCCACGTGGTCTCGCAGCTCGAAGGACAGTGATCGGGCGGGATCGGCAGCAGTAACCGTAAAAGGTACGATTCCAGTTTGAGTGGCTGTATTTGTTCACATTTTCAGACCAGTTGGGATCAAAGCAACATGAAATCTGAAGATGTCTTTTTTTCTCTTTGCCACTCGCTTTTCTTTCTTTTCATTTCCCCTGTGTGCTTGTGCCCGTGCTTGCAGATAGAAACCGACGTGTTCAGACACTGCTGTTGCCACACCCTTCCAACGAAGACAACAAAAAAAGAGAGAAAAATGATGGTTTTTATTAATACCATCTGGATAGAGCCTGACAATTGCTGTTCATTGATTGATGCTTTGTACATATTATAAAGGAAAGAGTGCTTTTAATTTTACAATTAATCCTGTGGTCTGTTTGGAAATGTTTGCCTGTATCTACGTAGGTAGGCTGAGAGTGCTTTAAGACGTGTGTGTAGTGTGTGCTGAAACTGGCTTGTTTTAGGTTGCAAGTCCCCGTACACCAGGCAGCCACCGTACACCAGGCAGCCACCGTACACCAGGCAGCCACCGTACACCAGGCAGTGTGGATTGACAGTGTTACCTGCAGCAGAATGTTACTTGATTCCCATCACTGTCAAACGTGTCTGCACAACTACGACTACATAACTAAAAGTTATATGCAGAGAGAGGTCTGAGCAGCCAAATATGAAAGCTTTCTGACAAAAATCAAAGAAACAAATATGACTGTATTTGTGGTATAATTGCAGTATGTTGAGAAATATGATTCAAAGAAGGTTGTTTCTTTTAAAAGAATAATAATATATCCCCACCACAGCCCCATTTCTTGATTTCCTTTAGTGAAGGTAATAGATTTTCATGTTGAATGCACTAAGAATACATAAAAAAGGTCCAAGCAAAGATTCACTTTAGCAGTACTTTGATTTTCAAGGTTAGCAAAGAAGCGCTATTTTTAATGTACAAATGCACTTTTATTTTTTATCAACATTCTGTCACCCTAAAGAGTCAAGCACTAGTTCAACATTTAAATGTGTTTACTTGCTTTCTTTGACATTAATATCATGCTTTTGTTTGTACATGAAATAGAAGCTACAACTGGCAGCTCGTTAGCCTAGCATGTAGACTGAAAACAAGCTCAGAGAATAACTCAGTAGTGTCTTCATTATTCATTAAACCACATAAAACAGAATTGTTGACAGTGGAGGTAAATTACCTTCTCTTGTTTCCAGGGTTTGTGCTAAACTAAGCTAACTGACTGCTGGCAGTAGCTTCATTATATACAGGACAAAGGTTATCTAACTTTTCAAGCAGCTATTAGCCGTGTATTCAGTTTTGGACTCTATCTTAGTACTGAGTGCTTGTCAATATTCACTTTTTTTATGCTATATATATTTCTTTTTTAAGTATTGCTTTGTTTTCTTGTGGGGAACAGGGACATGGAAAGACTGGGATGTAGCACACAGCATCTAGCACCCATCACTTTGCCTCACTCATGAACTATGTGTAGAAATTTGAACCAGCAGTAAATTATCAGTCAGCACTGTCAGCAGTTAATTTGCTGGCTGACTCTGAGTGTTCTTTGACCAAATTCAGATAACTGTTGTGGAGACAATGAAGGGGTCGTGCCTTCTAACCAGCATTTTAATGAATTACGAACTGTGCGCACCAGTCGAGGGAAGAGGAGCTGCTTTTACAAGTGTGTCATGTTTAATAGTTGTTTTTATTAAAGCAGCTTACAAAGAGGTTATTTGCAGGATATCTGCCGTCATAACCGAACTGCCTGTTTATTGAACACAGATTTTAAATTTTTGTAAAACTGAAATGCTTTTGGAAAAACCACCATTACACGTCATAAAACATACCTGCCATGAAACACGGTGGCAGGCAGCTATGGGGCTTTCCCAGGGCCACAGGGTACAAGGCAGGGGGCTGTCTTTCTGCTTGGGAAATGGCTGTATTGAGGTTCATTTGATCAATGTCAGTATTTGCTTAGAATGTATATTTTTGAGAAATGTGTGTGTGTGTTTGTGAGGCGCATAAGTAGGAGGCTTGTCTTTCACTCAGAATAAATAAAACATGCCAAAAATATTGCGAGTTTTGTTTTTTGTTAATTTTCCAGCGACCTTTAAAATATGTGATAAATCTATGCATGATTTTCAAAACCGTGAATCACTCTGAAGCGAATGCAATATTCAGAATTGACTGTTGTGAATGAGTAATAATATTTTTCTTTCTTACTGTGCCTTTGTTTTCTGCTGATCCTGGATCAGGCAGGTCTCAACAAGGCTCTTTTGGTCACTGAGTAAATCAGGCGTTTTTTTCTTTTCACCCTTTGAATCCCCAGAGGTTTGTGGGAAAACTGAGACACCAGACTGTTTGGTGGGTTGAGAGCTTGTTTTTTGTTATCAGTAACAACATGACAAACCATTGTTGCTTTGCTGAGGAGAAGCAGTTAAAAACATGACGTGCATTTTCTTTGCTCCTGTGACCAGTTATACACCACATGGCCATCACAAAGACATTCTCAGTGTCTCATTTCAGCGTTTTTGTTCTTTCTTGTGCATATTTTGAGTATTTTCAGACTAAATAACTGGGCTTGTATCTGCCTGTTTGCTGAGAAACTGCAGTTTTTCTCATATGAAACTTGGTGACACACTTGATTGATTGATTGATTGATTGATTGATTGATTGGTAATTTATTTCAACATGTGAACAATATACAAGTACATTTAGAAAAGAAATAAGAGAGAAAAAAATACTATACAAATTACATACAAAAAAACATTCTGATTAATTTACATGTTGAAAGGGAGTGGGAAGAAGTATACACTTATTTAATCCCACCCCTGTCCCATAAATTATCAGTGAATATTTAGTCAGCTTCCTTACTGATATAATTTGTAATAAAAATAGTGAACAGATTTCTGATATACTATATACTATAATATCACATCATGAATTTTTTGTTTGTTTGTTTTTAAATAGAGACATTCACTTAATTTAAATATTTTCCTTTTCTTTATAGATCGAGAAGATCATATTTTTATAACTCTTTTTGAACAGTTTTATGTTTGGACATTGCTTTAATTCCATATTCAGTTTGTTCCATAGTTTCACTCCATGAACAGAAACACAAAAGCCTTTTCTTGTAGTACGTACCTTCATTGTTTTGAAGTTACAAAAACCCCTTAAATTATAACTTCCTTCTTTCAAAAAAAACATACTCTGAATATTACCTGGCAGTTCTTTATTTTGTCCTGTAACTTGAGAAGTTACAGGACAAGAAGGATTTTCCCACCTGCAATATGCATAATGGAAATTATTCATTCTTTTTCAATTTAGTGTGGGTGTGTTCATAGGTGAACTTTGGGTGGATGTCTGGGCGTCAGCTCAAAAAGCATCATGTCAGCTCCAGTCATGTTAGAGCCTGTCTTTCAGTAAGAGGATGTCTTTGCTTTAAGCTTTCTGTCATCGGGTCTTGCATGACTTTTTTTCATTGCCAACAAAGCAACTCATGCACACTATGGAAGAACAAAAAGCAAGTCATTAAAGTGAGACTGTTTATTTACACTTTTAAATCCCCATTATCCTGAAAAAGTAGAGCGAGAGATAAGGCTGGAAAACTGGACCCAAGCTGTGCTTAAGGCAACCGTAAGAAGATAAGTGTGACTTGGGTGTGGCCGTAAAGCCTGGGCTTGGTTTGAGGCAGTGGCTGCATGACAGGGCGGATGATAATACTTGTCACTCAGCACATCAGCATCTATTTCCTCAGTCCTCTCTTGGTCCTCTTTGACCTGTTGAAAAACAGAAGCGTTTGTGATTCAGACACAACTGATGTGGCACAGATCGTAGCGAGGTTGCACGGTTACGTTTTGAAATCTTCCTGCACCCTGTTCAAAAATAACAGTGACATCATGTTCTTTCACTTTATCCCTGACAGGTATGACAGATGACCAAACGCAGCCAGCTCGCCGAGTTAGGACAAGGCGGCTGTGAGATTGTGAATACACAATATTTGGTGACACTGCAGGGAGTCTGAAAACAAAAAGCTTTTCCACTTGGGCCTCAGAGACGGTCGTTTCTTAACAAAAAGCTTCCCCCACAAACACCGGCATGAATCACAGAAGAAGGGATTCATGCAAAACTCTGTCAAGTCGCTCTAAGGGAGATGCACGACCGTTCAGGGCTTTCACTCATAGCTGCAACTAAAAGTCAGCCTCTCCTCACTCATCTCATTGGCCTCTCCAGTGGTGACCTGCTGCTTTGTCCACACTTGCTCTTTTCTTTTCTTGATCACTCATTTAATTATTATATATGATTTGTTTGATTTCTCCTCACCTCTTAAAGCATTTGTTTGTTAATTATATTACTTTTTTTGGTTATTGTTACTAACAAAGTGTTACACTCCCTCTCTCTTTCTTTTAACCCCGCCTCACTATAAGTTTTAAATTCCCATGACTCTAATGCTCTCACACACACATAGCTTGACACTCTGCAATCAAGTTATTGTCCCAAACCTCACCTGTCTGTTGCATTTTGTTACACCTGTGTGACATCATATGTGCGCTCTATGGTAACTACATGTTTTAAACTTTTAATTAAAATGGGATTTCGAGCTTGTGCTCACGTTTTCTGATGGTCGCTCACACGGTTCCTCAGCACATTAATCTGGAATGAAGAAAACATTTTGTTACACTGTGACCAGGTCTCACTGATGCCGTGTCTTTGTTTCTTCAATTAGCTGAGCGCACCTCATATTTCTGTCTGCTGAACTGGTACTGCAGATCAAACTTCTCTGCCTCCAGCTGCTGGATCCACTCCCACAGCTCCTTAGCTTTCTCTCTGGAAAACAAATTATTATAACGAGAATTATTTTCATTGTTTTATTATTTTAATTTTGTGTGTCGTGAAGAAAAAATGCAATAGCTATTGTGTGAGATAATGAAACATGCAGTGGGAGAAATAATTATTTGATGCCCTGCTGAATTTGTTTGCTTACTTACAAAGAAATGAAGAGTCTCTATTTTTAATGGTAGTATTTGTTTTAATGGAGGGAGACAGAATATTAACTAAAATCCTGAAATAAAACCTCCACATGACCAAAATGTTATCAGATGATTTGCATGTAATGGACACGTGTTCTTGATACACACAGGGAGTTGAGGCAGTGCATTGATTAATTTTTGGTTCATATTCGTCTCTCTCCATTAAAATGAAACCACATTTCTTTGTAAGTGAACAAACCTACAGATTCTAAGTCCTGCTCTGTGCGTCTGAACCTACTTGAGTCTTTCCTGACTCATGTTCTCGATGTCCAGAGATTTGCGCCTTTCGTTCAGGATCTTCTTCTTCTTTTCTCTCTCTGTCTGCCTCTTGCCACTCCGTTTGTCTGTCTTTAAAAATAAAATAATTTCTGTTATAAAAGTTACTAGTGGAGCTTTTTGAAAACCCCCACTGTTAAAACTCCACTGACTCACCAGCTTTTGCATGTAACCTCCAAAGTGGAGGCTGGTGAGGGTTTTCTTTTTCTTTGCATCATCCTCTGCCCTCTTCTTGGCCTCCTCCTCCTCCTTGCGAATCCTCTCATCCTAGAACCCCGAGAGAAAGACGATCCGAGGTGAAACGCGTGCCACTTTATAGACCGTGTTAAAGCGCGTAGAACAGGACTCTACCTCAAGACGCTTCTGTCGCTCTTTATCTCGCTCGCTGCGAATTCTGTGCTGCTCTGCTCGCTCAGAGCGACGCTTCTCCTGAGCAACAGATCATCACATCTCATTAAAACAGATCCTAAAGCAGATCTGTAATGTCTGAGGTGGGAAGTGGTTTACATTTGACTGGCTGTAGTGTGGGGCACTCACAATCCTTTCTTTGAGCTGAACGAGCTCTTCTTCTTCCTTCTTTCTGCTTTCGAAGTGAACCTCGATTAGAGTTTGAAGCTCCATCAGGTCCTTCTCCATTCTCTTGCGATGTATATCCTGTTGGATTCAGTGACCCAGTTCTATGTTATACTGATGCACATATTTGTTTTTGGTCCTAAATTAAAAGCAGGCTTAGAGAAAGCTAGAAAAATACAGAGTGAAAGCTGTGAAGACATGTCTACTCCACCCTGAGACCTGTACATAATACACCAGGATACAAAAGCCCATGCACAGTAAGTACTGTATTGTGTCACGTACATCAAAATCCACCCTCTCGCCGTCTGGGATCTTAGGGGGAATAAGGTTTGGCATGATGAATGGCCTGAAAAAGCAGGAAAAGATATTAAGTTAACAAGCGTGGGTTAAATAAGAACTATTTAATTAAAAAAAAAAAGATCAATAACAGGGAAATTGAGTTGTGATGACAGTTGGTGTCAAATGAGGATCAAAAACAATAAGCATGTGCCAAACAAATGTCCCCTCTGTGTTTGCACGTGTTGCTGCCTGTTGCTGCTCAGAAGTAGCTGCATATCTGTAGTTTCTACAAACTGCACTATATGTAGACAGAAATTGGGATTTTCTTTTCTTAGTGCCGGAGCAGAGAGGCACAGCCTAGAGAAGAGATCTCTGGAAATGTTTTTATTAAATCAAAGTAATTCAATCTGAACAATCAAAACGGCCACTTATGGTCAATGCAACTCTCAACACAAGTGTATTTGTAAAGCACATTTAAAAAACAACGTGCTGAGAAAAGGTGGAATGGACATTTCTAAAAAGCCACAGGATACACAATGAGGAATCACACAGACTCAAATGGCAGTGAGTTTTAATAGATTTAATGAAGGGAGCTAATTTGGCAGCGAGGGGAACGACGTTCCACAGTTTGAGTTTAAATCGGGGGGGGCACTTCCTGGATTTTAAAACAAAGTAAAAACGAAATTACTTTGTGACTTTTGAGCTTAAGATGTTGATGTAGAAGGATCGTATCAAGCAACCTCATTGAGTTGTGAAAACGTAGCTTGCTGCTGGTATGATACATAACAAATGGATCACAGTGGTGTGAGTCCTCTCTTTGTTTATTTATGCGTCGTATGTTTGTTACTCATAACCATGCTATCGTAAAACGTGTTTATCCGTGCGTTTTACTTACTTGAATTTGGGCTTTGCTTCCTCCTCTGTTAATGAAAGACAGTCAAGCAGAAAGTATGAATGAGTTAGTGCAGACCACACATTAATAATGAGACTGCACAAAATCACAAATTCTGCCAGTTCCCCCCGCAAGTTATGGCACTGAAGTCTGTTTACACCATTTGTGCTGATATTAATAATAAAAGTAATGATGTGTGATTCATGTCAGGGAGAACATCCAAGAACAACAGAGCCACAAAACGAGATTCCCATTCACTTACCTTCTCCCTCCTCTGCTTCGCCTTCTCCATCTGAAACCAAAATAACATGCTTGAGAGAGGGTTTGTGAGAGCACATCTCAAATGACTGAGCATTACGCCACAGTAAACAGTCGTTTAGTGAGTGATGATGGCCACATGACAGAAGAGCGTAAGTGAGAAGACGGGGAAAGACTGAAAGAGAGCACCGAGGAAGTCAGGCGCTCATCTGTGAAGTGTTGCTTCATGTGCCACATTGCATGAATGCACTCGGGACAAGCGAGACGTTATCTAGAGATGCAAGCACTGATAGCAAATGGTTCCTTTCTCAAGAAGGTCTGGGATCAGTGACCTTTGAATGACCCAAATAATTATGAGTGAATGCCAGAAAAACTTTCGTTTTAGTTTAGCTTTCTGCAAAAGAAGCAGCTAAGTTCTTTTTTTGTTTTCGTAATAATAGAGGACAGCTAGACCGTGCTTGAAACCTAAAACGTCGTCCAGTCAGCTGATAGGCCCAGACTAGTTTCCTATGCTGCCAACTTGGTTAATTAGAACCTGAACTGGTAAAGGGAAGGGTGTAGTCGTGCTTTTTTTTTTTTTGGCACGTCAACAAGTCGCCTGCCTTTTGTCTTTGTGGAAAGTGACAGCTCACACGGTGTTTATCAGTATAAAGGAGCCAAAAGGTAAGAATAAGTCTAACATCCCTCCCATTTCAAATGATCTCAGTGGGAGCAGGTGAGACACCGAAACAGTGAAAAACACCTGGTTCTGACTAAGAAATGAAAGCCTTGGGGCTGGGAGGGGCTGGAGGACTACTCTCAGCCCAGCTGGCCCTTCTGGTGTGACTAAGAAAACCTGCATGCTTGATCCTCAAGTGCAGACTGTCACATACCAATGTGTCTGAGATAGCATGTTATCTCCCTGCCTGTGAGTGATGGTTACTGGTAAACGACATTACTCATCTTCACTGTGCTGTCAACACAGGCCCAAAGCTATCATTTCTCCCATTAATCAGTGGTTCCCAAACTTTTTTTGCTGGGCCCCCCTTTGTTTTACAAGAAAAATGTTCGCGCCCCCCTCCCCCCATGCGCGCGCGCGCACGCACGCACGCACACGCACGCACACACCCTCCAACCACACACACACATTTTGCTCCATTGCGGTTTATTTTACACCTCAAACATTTAGTAAACAATTAAGCAAATACAAGTAATCTGCAATAAATTACAGGTAATAAAATAAACTCTTTTACGCTGCGGCCGCACCTACACGGGTGTTTCTGAACACGCAGCTGTTTCGTTCACGTAAACGGCGTTTCGAATCACCGAAAACGGAGATTTTTAAAACTCCTTTTTTTGCGTTTATGTGTGGACGTGGAATACAGAGCTCATCAGGCAAAGTCAAAGGTATGTGCCTTTTTCCGCGTCACGCTGTGCGCCACGTTATTGTTTACATGAGATGAAGAGCAGACAGTCAGATTAACAGTATTGTGTCTCTATCTGCAGGTTTTACACGCAGTTACTGTCCCTCCATTACAAAGGCAGAGGCGTCACGGTGTCATTATTTTACACGTGGTTGTTTTTCCTGTGTAATAATGTTCAACACTGCGATCAATACATTTTAAAAAAATGCTTCTCTGTGCAAAATGGGTTTAAAAACATAAACAGCTGTGGGATCCTGTTTGTCCGTGATGTAAACAGCCCAGCGCTGCTCCCCACGCAGGGAAAAGCAATCCTGCAGGGAGACCTACCTCCGCACCTGTGCAGGTGAAGCCAAAGGGCAGATTTGCTTCACCAGATTTTCTAGTCTTTGGCTTAGAATGAAGTTGGTTTGGAAACATATTCAGCGATGCTTCATCTCCTGCTTTGCGTTTGTGTGGGAGCCCCAGGTCGTGTCCAAACGTTGTTGTTTTTTGTTTGTTTGTTTTTTTTCCTTTTCATACCGCGCACCCCTGCAATGGCTCTGCGCCCCCCCCCCCCCATTTGGGGAAGTCTGCATTAAGTTTTTAGTAACGTCTACCTTGTTCTTCGTTGGCCTCCTCTTCTGCAGCAGGTTTGTCTTCCTCCTGTGGAGCCTCTGGTGGAGAAGGAAGCAAATAATGACTTATCACAGAAAGAATGTTAACTTTCACTAAGCCTGAATAATCACTCTCCCTGATCAATAACCTCTTTAGTACAGTCACAGGGAAAGAGACGAGAGGAGTCATCCTGTGAACATAACTGATATCTTCTGTCTTGTTTGATTCTGTTGAATGTTTTGCGTCCACATCGTTTTGTTTTGTTTTTCTTAGACTGAAACTGCTCTATAAACAAACAGGCAACGAGCAAACATAGTATGTGGTTTCCACATCAACAAATTCACCCTCAGGTTGCTATCAATGCACTGTGCCGGGGAAAAACATTACATCTGCCCAATTATACCTTCCTCTTCCTCCTCCTCCTCCTGCTCCTCCTCCTCATCTACCCCTTGCTCCTCTGATGAGCAAAGCAGAAAAGTAGTTAGCAAAGCGATGAGAAGTAGGTGAAGTAAGTAAACAGAGTAAGTCAAGTAATTAAAGTAATGTAAGGAGGTTAAATAAATAAGAATAGCTGAGCAAGCAAAGTAAGTTAGCAAATACATCAAAGAATCTCTTTCAAAGTGAGATTAATCACAATCACTTTAAATGTGTTTATAGATGAAGCTCAGTCCCAGCGCTGCTATTTATCCCAGAGACTCTCAGGATAACTGCTGTCGACCGCTCCTCCACATCACCCTTGATGTGTGCTATTGAAACGTGACAAAAGCATTCATCGATGACCTTGACACTCATTTATAAATATCAGCGCCGTCAGTACCTTCAGCGGCCTCCTCTTCTGTGTCGTGCAGCCGGAGAAACCGCAGAGAGAAACACGTGAACAATCTTTTCACATAATCAGAAGTGCAAACTCTACAAACTGTTGTTTCTAGCACACAAAGTCAAATCAATTAATGATACTAACTAATGAAACACTGACTTACGAGTAATCATAATATAAGCATTTGATTCGCTCATTTTTAATCCAGATTGTGATCCTTACCTAAACCACACCGAGCTGCAACAAAAGAATAGAAAAGAAAACTTTCTGGCAGGAAGTCCTTAAGGCAAACCTTTCCCACTAGCGATTCCTGACTTCACATATAATTTGTGCTTTTGTGTTGCATTATAATTAAACTCACCATGAAAAACGTTTTACACGGTAATTCTGTAACTCTCACACATACATATAATAACCTCCTCCTACACCTGATTAGGAGTTGACAAACAGGCAGAACATTTACGTTTGATTTATGGATGATCTTGACATTTCATTCAAACTACACACAATTAGCAACATTCCTCTTAAATCCTTATAAGAGCGCACTGAGTATACAGTACAGCAGTTTTTACATCACGCTCGTCGGATTAGCCAAGAGAAAGCATTTGCCTGCACAACAGGGTTTTAACCACAGAGTGACTGCGCTGTGTATGAGTCATGATGAGAGGTCTTACCTTCCACCTCCCTGTGAAAATGAATCACATAGGCGCATTACTATTATGATCAAAAAGACAAATGCATGACAGTGTAAAATGATCATGTAGTTGCTGCAAATAAACCACGTGTCAGTGACAAACGGTGGATGTACTCTCGGGATACATTTAGAAGTATTTTAAGTAGAAGAAAAATCCAACCTACTCCTCATACTCCTCCACCACTTCCTCGTTGTCTGACATGACAGGGCGCGTTCAGGTGCGCGGCAGCAAATCTGATTACTTAGGAAAAAAAGCCAATCATGAATTTTTCACTTTCTGTTCAAATCAATAAAAGCTTCAATATTTTCCAGTTAAAACACTTTCTTTCGTGTGCACACGTTACGTTACAGTTAGTCAATCGTACCTGAGGATCAGATGAAGGGATCAAGACAGAGACCCGGAGAGAGTGGATTTGCAGCACAAGACAGGTCCCACTTTCTCTAACGGGAGCGTGGGGTGAGTGTCAGCGGGTGAAGGACGGACTGTGTTGTGCGGATGAGGCTTTAGGACCCCTTGTTGTGTTATTAATAACTTTCTAGATAGCATGTACTCTCCTTTATCACCATTTCCCAAAAAGGCCGCCGTGAGCATGACTGTGGGCTGCAGAGCCAAAAAGATCACAGACAGCTGATTCGCGCACACACACACACACACACACACACATTCTGGTTTCCTTGTATGGCACCTTGTTGTAGACGAAACACAGGCACGGAGCGCTTATCTATATGCATCCCGGTCTGAGATAAGGTAAAGTGCGTTTATTCATCCAGGGCTATTTAAAAAGAAATAGTGACAGACAGTTATGGTAGTAAAACATTTTATTACTTAGAAAGACAGAATCTCGTCCACAAGTCCAGATGAAACCAAAAAAAAAGAAAAAAATTACACTGGCAAATTAAACAAGACACACACATATTACAACTCCAGCAATCCCAGCAGTGTAATTCAGTAAAAGATATAATCCTTAAACCTTCACCTGTTTAAAGTGCTCAAAGAAATTACACAACGTTAAGGCGAACAAATAAAACATCACTGACACGTTTTTTTGGGGGTATTTTAATGTTAAAAGTAGGCACACTTATTTTTTAAAGAAACAAAGCAAAAGTGTAAGATAGAAGCTTTTTAACTTTAAAAGCAGTTTCCTCCTTTTCAGTCCTCTAAAGATACAACCCAACAGGCCATTTCTCTCTCTTCCTCCTGCCTGTTTTACATTTGTGCTTTGACGGCAAAGGGGAAAAAAATCACTCAGTCATCAAATCCGTTAATCTTCCAAATCTCTGCCTCTCCCTTCGCCATCTTAAAATCCTGCAATCCTGCAAATACAAGCACAATAAGAGCAATTTATAATTGAAGGAGCGCCTTTAAAGTTCAGTGAAACATGTACGGCTTCCTCTTGTTTGCTTCATTTGTGGAGTTGGTAAATCTGCCTCCACAGCATGTAAGACTAACTCAGTAGCACTTGTATCCTTACCTGTTGGACATTATAAATAAACTTCCTTCACTTCAGATTTTTCCAGGGCTGGATTTAGAGACACTGTCTTCACCGCTATTCTCAAACAGGCTCCTCTTACTAGAAATGTCCACATGTCTCAAATCCTACAAATCAGAAACAGAATCATTATATCAGTTCTTATTACAGTGAAGAGAAAGAAAAAAACACTCTTTAAATCTGGAGTCTTGAAATATTTCTGAAGCAGGGACCTCTTACGGGGCAAATAGTTTTGTAAACACACCCTAAAATGGTCTTTATGTCGTCTGACAATTTGGACTGACTTAAGCATTTCTTCATGCTCAGTAGATAACTGCTAAAAAGCCAATGGCACAAAGCAGGAGGAACGGGTCACTCTACTCTGACAAAAGTGATGTTAGGACAGATTAGCACGAAGTCAGTCATGCCAGTGTTTCTGTAGGCGACCCTCTGCTTTAAAGTGTGCTTATGAATTTACCCAGATAGATATTGTTTCTGCTCAGATATAACAAAGATAAGATTTCTGCAGCCAAAAACATGCACTGCTAAATCTAACAGCAAGTTGGGTATGTCGTATGAAGCTTTCTGAACAGCTTAATTAAGTTAAACATCCAACTCTAAATTCTTAAGATCAAATTCTTTGAGCTACTTTTGAAATTAAATGAAACGTTCCCATAAATGACTTTACTGAGTTTACCAGAGTAGAAAAAAATCTGTGTTTAAAAAGAATTAATTGATCAGAACTTTCTTCACGATTAACGACAGTCATGCGTTTTACATAGTTACCTACATAATGGCAAACTCTTTAATTTAATGTAGGCAACACAAACAACGAACTACGTCCTGCTCAGCCAGGACTTACAGCTCAAAGAGTAATACTGCCCCCTGGCTTCCATACACTGCACTTACAGCAGGACTGTGCGAAGACCCAGCTTTGTTGCTCTTGTGGAGCCAGCGGTTGATCCGCTCTGACATTCCTGATGTCAAGCCTCTAATTTCCTGAAATCAACAACAGTTACAAAATCATTTGTTAACTAACGCTACGCACACATCTAATACTGAAAAGAGCTTTTGGGCGAATGATGAGTGTACCTGTTTGGAAACTCCGGGGCTGGTGGGGCTCTGCACCTGCTGCTCCTTCTCAAAGATCTCTCTCTTCCTGGACACTTCTTCCAGCAGGACCAGAGTCCTCTGGGTGACATCTGGGAATCGCGTCAGCTCGGACTTCTGTGGATGAAGAGCCAAGAGAAGACCATTGGCGACTGACAGTTGATGTTTGCTACAGAACACAGGAACATAATTTCCCCTTTAGTACATGGAGGGCTGAGAGGCTGACCTGCGCTGCCTGAGCCAGCCTCTCCATCTTTTCCTGGATGGATCTAGATGAAATCCTCTGCCTAGAGCTGGGAAGACAGAATACATTAATGTACAAGTGTAATCAGTTACACTCAATAAAATATAAACAAATAAATAAAGATTAAAAAATTGTCAAACTCACTTTCTCTGGAAAGATGACGCTTTGTTTTCATCCTCATTTTGGTCCTGCTTCAAAACAAAGACAATCAACACTGTAAATTGTGCATAACATTGTGTGTAGTGCTAGCAGGTCTACAGATCTCATAATCCTATAACTGTAAATATAATTGTGTTTTTGTAAAGTGCCAAACAAGAAAATAATGGGTAAGCGATGAATGATTACTGATTATCAATCATATTAGGTGAAAGTCAATTAAAGTTATCTCACGGTGTTGGGTTCAAACTTCTTGGAGGCCATCCTCACACTGGAGCTACAACAGAAGAAGCAAGTCAGCAAACCAACTAAGCGAGGTTGATACAAAATGAACACAAGGCTGTTTCCTTACCTCCTCTGGAGCGGCGAAGGATCCTCTTCTTTCTTTCTCATCATCTGTGGAAGACCGAGCCTGTGTGAGTGCGTGTTAGCGGCACTTACAGCAAGTGACCTGCTCAACAATCCTCTGCACGGGGATGTGTTTGGGTGTTAACAAAGCAACCAGTCAGCAGTAAGAGCTGGTCAATATTCATGTAGCTATTAACATGAGCTGGAAGCTTGACTGGCACAAGCAAATTATCCTGAACTGATATTCTGAAAGCTGACGGCAGATAAAATCGTGTTTTAACAGTCAAATTGGCAAAAGTTCATGCTGACGTTTGCCAGGAAGAATGCCTGAATGGTTTTGTGTCCTCGTGCATGTATTTGTGTGTGCGTGTGTGTCAGTGTTTACCCTGAAAGATACAGTCCTGGAGCTCTGTCTGATGAAGGCAGGTTTGTTTGCCTGTTCAAAGTTTCCACTGGTGGAGCGATTCACGCCGGTCTGAGAGAAATTAAAACAACTTAGGTTTGCTGTTTAGCTGCAGGTACCTCTCTGGAGCCAAGACTGTTTTTACCGCCATAAGGAACCTTTACTCTTTATAACACCAGAGGGCGCTGGTGCCCACACTGGATTGATAAGATGCAGCGTCAGTGCTTACCTGGCCTTATACAGCATTTGACAAGCAAAGCTTGAAGCTGAGACGAACATGTCAGTTTATTTGTGTTTGTGTTTCTTTGTGCGAGTGTGTGTGGTGAACTACCTCCTCTGTGTCCCCATTGTGAACAGGGCTTTGGGGGGAAGTCCAGTGTTCGCGAGGTGACCAGGGGGCTGACGGAGAACCGGGGCTCATGGGAGTTGTGCGCCCGCTGGCAGATGGACTCTTGTCAAGTGAGATGGAGACAGAACTGAAAGGCAAGAAAGAGAAGTGAGTTTAAGGAGAAGTTGAAGAGAAAGGAACTAGTGACCACTGAAAGTACAGTTTTCTCTGATCTGTTGCCTAAATTAAATCTTAAAGTGCGTCTAACGTGAAAACTGAAGGCAGATTTTTTTTACTCTTCCATCTTATTCTCTGGTTATCTTTATGTGGTTCACAATCTATACAAAACAATCTTATACGTCCTGTTTTCTCTTTTATATTTCTACATTGTTCTGGTGCTTTCATTTCCATTTGTGGAATCAGTAACCTTTATCTAAATAAAATGCATTTGATCCTTTTAGGTGATCAGCCAACAAAGAACAAAAGAGCAGCAAAAAAGAAATGTCACTGTTAACCTGACAAACTTGCGAGCTGGGCTGGAGGAGGGTTTTGGATCAGGGTCTTTGCCTGATGACTCTTCATTTTCATGCTGACAAAGGAAGAAACAGGCAGACAATCAGCATGAGCACATAGCACACAAGCTTTTGTACAGACGACACACCTTGCATTACATAACACGGCGTGGTTATGGCCTCATTTGCAGATACACAGAGCTAAAGCAGCCTGCGAAGGTAATAAAAGATAAAGTTCAAATTATGGCCTTAAGCACGTCTTATCAAAGCTTTAGAGATGATTTGCATGGTCACTTGACTCGCGGGGAGAGTTCAAGTCCGGAAACAAGACGGGGAGTAAAGGGTTGTCTTCTTTTTCTAAAGCTGTAAGTTAAAAGTAGATTCTAACTTCTTCTTGTGAGCACAGGAGGAAAATGCCCACACCAGCGTTGGTCTTTAATAGCAAAAATGACATCATATGCTGCACTACAAAAAACAGTTTGTTGTTGTAAAATCTAGAGAATAATTAACTCCCCCCTCTGTGTGGGATAGCAGTTAACTGTACAGGGTGCTGCTACTGGTGTCATGACTTAGTGTGTGAGGGAAGATTGGTGCTTTCTTGTCAAAGGATCTGTCAGTTCATGTTTTATCATTTGTAACGTTTCTCAGAGAATCAACAAAATCTCTCTGTTGGTCATTTAATCAAAACTGAGGTTATGACCTTGTTTCTTCCACTCCAGGTGGACAAAAGTTCTAAATAATCACGTGAAAAATCTCGATTTACATCGTTATTTGGCAGCTGACTTACAGACTTTCACTGTTGCAGTCTTGTGAAACTCAAGCACATTTAAAAGATCTGTGAGATGTTTTTTTCTTTAGATTTTCTTCCAGAAATTAAGGAGCAACTTCCTTCTTACTTTGTTGCTTGAGATGCTGGTTCTACTTTTGCTGCTGCTGGTGGGACTGTGAGAAGATGTTTTTACTGGTGGCTGTGGTTTGACAACACTTTCCTTCTCTTCATCCATGTCTCCCAGCAGCTCTACCCTGGCACCTCCTCCTTTGCTGACCTCAGCTTCATCCTCCCCTCCATCCTTCTGTTGTCTCAACGTTTCCACGTGCCTCATCCTTCGCCTTTCGTCACGCACTCGCAGCATCTCCACAAAGTCAAGCTGTACCTGCTCCATGCTGGCAATAAACAGTACATATGTGCACATTAATGACCAACACATGTGATGAATGGTCTCTAGAGAGACCTAAAAAGATTCCTGCATCTGATCAGGTTTCTATTATAAAATGCTCTTTGAAGACAGGTACTCAGCTGTCGGGGTTTCTGACAGCATTTCATACTTTCCCTGCGTGAGTATCAGGTGTTTTCATGGGTTTGAAATGTATACAGAAACACTCCCATGGGGCAAAACTGTGAGAATCATCCCTTTGCTAGTTTGAAACCACTAAAAAGGCCTTCAGAAACCAAAAGAACAAAACAGTCACACAGACAAAGTCCACAAAGAGGATTGTGTTTAGACAGCGTATGAGTCCAACGTGACATATTTGTTTTACTAAACTATGAGAACAACCTGTTGGAGCTTTGGGACATTTCACTTGAGGAGTCTGTCCCAAAGGCGCTCTCGCTGGCAGATGTGTTTGTAGGAGTGGGAGTGGGGCTGAAGTCATCATCTTGGTCAGCACTGGTGCTTGAGCTCTTCACCCTCCTCCTCTTCTCCCGCTCCACCTCCTCCTCGTCCTCCATTGTCCACTGTCGTGCAAGGCTGAATCAAGACAATCAGCGAATATGGAAAAACAAACAAACAAAAACAACAGAGGCTCAGTGAGGATAACGGGTGGTGGACACATGTAAAACAGCGTGCTGTACATGAGAACTTGATGAGTGGATCCTCCACACTATTTGTTTTTGGTTTGTACTTTAAAAGAAAAGATTAATAAGCGTTACAGGGAACCTGCTTTACTTGTTCATCAACCGCTTTTTGTGGCTGTATTTTGCATCCTGTTTAAAAAGAATTATCAGTGGATTCAATCAGCCAGCTGCAGAGCGGCAGGCTGGTGTTTCCTTTTTAACTGAGCTCAACAAGGGCCAAACAGAACAAAACTCTCCGTTATCTCTAGACTGTAACGGGCAAAAAAAGGCAGAAGTGACAGTATAACAGTGACACCAACCGACACAGTTTGACTGCATGTTACACAGTTACTATATGAATGTAATAAATCATTTCTTCCAAATTGGGATGCTTTGTTGCCAGAGTGAAAACCCTGCAACATGCAACAATTATGCGCGTTCCTAAACATCCAGCATCTATTAAAAAGCATAGGCGCGGGCATCGCTCTGAAACGCAGGTAACACAGGTAATTAGTCGCTACAGAAACCCAGAAGTCCTTGAATCTTACCTGGACAAAGCCGACCAGTTTCTCCGACTTACAGACATATTGAGAAAATAAAATAGTTTCCAGCTACGATCACAGACGAAGTCGACTGACACTCAGACGACGGCAGTCGAATTACAGTCACCTCGGCACAAAGCAGTCCACCTTTAGCCCGGTGCAGCGCACAGACGCGTCACGTGACCACAAAGGTAAGCTCCCCACCTGACAGACTGAGTGAGGGGTGGGGAGAGCGCGCGCCAGAGAGCACCTTGTATGGTGGAAGTGTGGAAAGCGTAATACCTGTACCTGGCACTCCTTTCCCGCCCCTGGACACTTCGCTTATTCGGGCAATGGCAATAAAACATCCCAGAATAATTAATCTTACACTTGTATTCATTTTGTTTGTGTGGATCTTACAGGCTGTAGCTAAAAGGAAAACCTGTACAAGTACAACAAGTAGTTAATAGCAATCAAACTCTTATTAAATGATAATAATAAAGCATACAAATATATGTTATCCTTTCTTGTACTGGACTCTCACTACAGTCTGAGTCAGAGTGTTTGCTGTGTGAGTCCACACCTTTCTCTGGAGCCCATGTGTGTTGGACTCTGACCTACACTCTTTATATCACATCTGTGTCTGTTATACTCTGTGCAGTTCCTCAGTAAACAAAGTTAGATATTATCGTAACTGATAACTGAGGCATAGCATAAGATGCATATCAAGACTCTTTCAAGTTTCACCTGTGAAAGTCTGCTTCCCATTTATTTAAAGAAGAGGCTGTCTTATAGCATGCGTTGTTGGTCTATCATGCATCTGCTATCTTATGGAAATAGTTTGCATGCCCCTGCCTGCACCGGTGCTGTATCATTTTAGGTCCTGTAATGAACTCTGTGTGTTTATGCATCAGTGTCCATTCAGTCTGTTCTAATGTTCCTGTGTCTAAAGTTAGTCTTACATTTTCAGGAAAGACCTGATCAAACAAACGGAAATAAAACAGAAAGGCATTCCCAACAAAAGTTATATTTACAGACACAAGACGACTGCGGGTGCTTTGCATCCATTTGGGTAAGGCGATTTTTAAAAAGTACTGAAGCAGAGTGTGCTTTATGGACATGCAAAACACACAGAAGTGCTTTACATCTGGACAGCATGCACACAAAGCATATCAGTTCAAATGTACAAGTTGTTGCAGCAAACAGTAATCCTTCAAACTAACAAGTAACTGTAACCAATATTGAAAAGCTATTAGCAGTAGTGATGCTTGCCGTTTTTAAGTATATATTAGGTTGCAGAGCGGATTCATCGGATCAAAGTAGGAACTTTCTTTTAGTGAGGTTGAGCACAGCAAGGTATTGTTCCCATTAATCCCAGGTGTCCTGGGAGTCAATCCCAGTCAGTATGATCTAGCAGTTAAATGTCTTAACCATATGGGAGTTGTTGGCAAGGTTGGCATCACAGACTGAACAAATTGTGTTCAGACTGGAGTAGAAATAAGCATTTTTTAGTAGTGGATGATATTTTAGCCATAAGAACACACACAAACCATTTAAACTGCACGTGTTCTTATGTGCATTTGCTCTATCTGCTGTCTGCAACCTGCAATAAAAAGCTGGTCCTACTGCGACAGGATCACAGAAACTAAAATTCTCAGAGTTTATAAAAGCAGTTTATATATCTGAATACAGCAGCTGATCACACATGAAGGAGTATCACACAGAAAAATGTTTCATGTAAAGTATACTTTTGATATTTTATTCGTTCTTTTTCCCTTTCAGTCCAGCCAATGAAGTGCACCTTTTTTTTTTTACCACTATTACAAGGTTAAAGTTTATCCCCAAGCAAAACAATCACACGTACAGTTTAATTTGGCACATTTGTCCGCCATACAAACATCAGGCCGATTGTCTGAGGCTTTGGTGCAACATGGTGTGAAAAGTACAAATAATCTTACATAACAGACAGAGTCATTTGAACACCTTATCAAAAACAAAGCTGACAGAATAGTTGAAAGCCTTTCAGGGGTGTGGGGGCATACTGTCACCTCCATGGCAGGAGCATCCGCAGGGACATCAGCGCGAAACAACAACACAGACGCCACAATAGACCCAGGAAGCCCAGGACAGATTCAGATGTAGGGGAGTGATGTCACTGATGTGACCCCAGCCCACCTCCTGGCTTCACTGCGCAGAACCTTTAGCGGCATCAAACATCTTCTTCCTTCCCTCCATCCCTGACATGGCTTCCACATTCTTCCTCCAGTCACTGTCCTCCACTGGCCTCTTCTGCAGATAAGGGAGACAGTTGGATTGTGCAACAGAGAGTATAAAAGACTAAAAACAGAGGCTGCAAAGTAGAGCAGGTTCAGAAAATGTTATTGTTGCATCTAAGCCTTTGAGACCTGTTCAATTCAATGGGAAGCCCTTTGGAGAATTGTTTATTACCATACTAGTATAACTGGTTTACCTCACACTTGGAGAGACACACATTCATTCACAGGTATACACACACCGGAACAAGCTAATCTGCACATGCATGCACTCAGGAGTTGGGAGACGTGGCCACAAAAGCTTATATTCGGTGTACAATGGGATCATTGTCTTGTGTTCGGTGCCTTCTCTCACAAACACACGGCCCCCGCCCTGCAGTGGCTTCCTACTCGGTGTCTTAATAAACACACTTTTCACACACACTGTTTCCAGGCGTTCCATGACATCTCAAGCGCTGACATCATGTCTGTATCTTACAGTACCTGAATGCATATCTGTGCTCTAAGGATGGCACAGACATTGCTCAGGCTGGTTTCATTGTATTCTGTGTGCATATGCATGATTGCATCTTCTCTTTTATCCATTTTTCATGCACCTTTTCAGTGTCCTCTTTCTTGACAGACTTGAGATTGGCTCGCAGGTCCATGGAGACTTTGTGCTTGGATCCCAGCAGCGAGCGAAGGATGGCGTCAGCTGACACACGGACACGTCGAAGATTAGGCCTCTTGAATTTCCCCCTGAGGTCCAGCACCTTGATATTCAGGTCTTTAATCTGGTCGAGTGACACAGAGTGGAGGGAGCAGGATGTAGGAGTTTCTCATGGTGCTCATAGTGTTGCATAATATACGTTTAACTGATATGAAACATTTCAAATTCTACTTATTGGAAATGCGCTGGGATAATAAAGTGTACCAACCTCGCGTGTGTTGAGCATGACCTTAGCTTCAATGTCATATCGCTCCTCGTCAACTACATCTATCTTAGCATGTAGCTCCCTGCAGAGATCCTACACATGCACAAAGGAAAACTTAGTATGAAATCATGTGCAGTCCTTTCTTTACTTGGTTTCTTGTCCTGATTTGCTTTATTGACATAATTTGGGAATGATCTAAGTTGTAGCTGCAAAGGATGGAAAGAAAAATGAGAGATTTGGGGGAATCTGTAGGGAACATACCTGAAGCTGGCCAAGGCTCAGGCCACTCATGTTTAAAGGAGGCGCTCTCTCAGCCAGGTACCTATGTTTCTCCTCCTCTTTGTCTAAAATCTCCTGCTCCAATTCCTCCTTGGCCTTTGCCACCATCAGACTCTGTCAAACCAACATAAAATAATGTTTTCCATATGCGTTCAGATTCTTTCAAAACACCTCATCACATCATTTTTTCTCAAATGACAAGTGAAACATTCAGATGCTGGCTTTCTTTCAGTTGTCTGTATCTGCTGCCCTCCTGTGGGCTGAACACATGTATTACACAAATAAATCAAATAAGTCTGCAGATGATTTCTCGTACCTTGAGCATCAGCTTCCTTGAGGCTGAGATCTTGGGTTTCCGCTGCATGGTTCAGATGATTCACAAGATTATCCGTAAATATGATGTATATGTAGTTTAGTAGCTTAACTTAGTTATAAAAATTGTTGAATATTGTATCAACAAGTTAGCAGCCAGATGGTCTTACCTCTTGGCTGTAAAAGAAGAGAAACATACATAATTTAAAATACCTGTTTTTGTGTTTTTTAATGTCTGTGTATCTATAGTAAGAAAACACTCACACATGTTCAGGCATCCTGCTGTTGAGATCTCACTGGAAAAGAGACGGGAGAGATTAGAAACACACACAGAAACACACACCCTGAACCATTGGCAGTATTTGTTTGTCAGCGGATCAGATAAAAAAATATACAAATCCACGTGCGGATGGATTATAAAAGTCTAAAACCGAACAATATAGAAATGGAGCCAAACAATAGGTGGGGAAATTGTTAATAATGAATTGACAGAGGATAAGAGGTGTTAAGCGGTCTTCACCTGTTTGGACAAAAGGAAGTTGCTGGTCTAGGCAACCTTAAATCCATTTTAAAGTCTGAGGTTGCTGAAGCTTTTTTGTCTTTTTTTAAATGCATGTTTAAGAAAATGTGTTTGTTGTGCATGAAAATATCATACAGGCACAAAATGTTTGTGGAATCAGTGTCCTAGTTTTTCACAGAACTTACCGAGTGCAGTTTTGCTTTTCTACCACATGCCATAAAAAACAGTGACGCATTAACACCACTAAGATGTGTTTAAGATACTTAATTTATCGTCACACCTCATTGTTAAAGTGTTGTTTTCACTTTTGTTATTACCTGGTCTTACCTTTCCTCAGTCTCGTACCCTTTGTCCTTCATCAAATTTGCAAGTGATTTGCAGCACTCACCCTTTCACTCTTTCAATTTAAGCCAGCCTTTCTCCTCATACCTCCCCTCTCATTTCACTATTTGGCTTCATTTGAGAATGGCACCACATAAGACCACCTAGCATGATGGGGTTACAATCTGCCTTAGCGGATTAGGAAAATTCCAGACAGATAGCCGTCCCTCATCCATCTCTTCTGTCCCTTATCCCTGTCTTTCTCCTCAGGATTATCTGGCCAAGAGGAATTTAGAGTGGCCTGTCTCCCCAAATAGACCAGGGGACAACTGATAGACAGCTGTGGTGGGTGACTGTGCTCTGGGGTGCCCAGCCTGGATCAGGGATTTATTGCTAGTAACTCATGGATGCTTATGACCCTCTGTGGTGCGGCCAACTTGGCAATGAAAAAAAACCCACCCAAAGTGTTTTGGAAAGTTTACGTCAACCTCGGATTTGAACATAGTTGCTTTGGCTGCAGATTTAAACTCCCCAGTTTGTATTATTTCAGCTGATCATCCCATTGCTTTGGCTTTATGGTAGCACAGCTTTAGTGTACACACAGTCTGTGCCCAAAGATGGACCTGGGCTGCTAGCAAAATAGCACTGAAACACTTATTATTGTTTATGTCTCTGCTGTTCTATGTCCCCGCTGTTCACCAGGTTGACATATTGAATAAACTAACACTAGATCAATCTGTATTCTCACTGTACAGAGATGCATGACACATTTTTGACAAATGCAAAGGTTAAAATATCAACACTACAGTCTAAATATCAGGAGAGTAAATCAAGAAAGCACAGATATAAAACTTGTGTCTAACTCTACACACAGAGCGTATTATGAAGGGAACTTACCAGAGTCAGAGGCAGGAGAAATGTGACCATGGATGCAGCTCGATGGACAGATCAGAGATGAGCCCTCTATTTAACTGCACCGCCCATTGTCCAGATCTCTCTTTCTTTTCTGTGTGGACGCTATTATTAGTCAGCCACGTCCTTCTTGGTACATAATCCTGCTCTGCTCATTTTTCATGTAAACAATGGCAATATAGTTGGAGCCTGAAGGCTGATGAGAGTAACTCAAATGACAAATTGTAGGTGAATATGAATATGAACTATAAGCTGGCCATAGACTGCATGGAAAAGGAAATTATGTAAAAAATAAATAAATAAAGGGGGGAAAAAACACTTGTAAGTAGATTAAGTAGAAGTGGTGATCAACTTCTACTTAATGATCAACTTCCCCCCCTTTTTGACACATTCCCATGTGTCAAAAAGGGGGGGAAGTTGAGTTTTAACATCAAACAAGGGTTATATGAACATTTTTATGACTTGTGTTTTAATAACTTAGGTACGGTGAAACTTAAGCTGACCCAAAAGGTTTCCGGACTTTTTTAGAGAACCAGTGAGAAGCATAAATCATTATTTCCATGTTTAAGCATTAATCATTAAAATGAACTGAATAGCGTTTAGAAGATAAAATGCCCGTGACCATGAGAAGCTGAGTACCACACTGGAGAGGAAACCGTGGGACGGTAGGCGGAAGCAAACACATGATTTTTGTGAAAAGGGGGGCAGATGTTAGAATTTAAAATGGCTAATTTGTTTTTGATGTCTTTTGTTAAAATGAGTGGTTTTAATAATTTTCAGACACAGCTTGCAAATGTGCTTATAATGAGTTGGCACTCGGTCTTTTGAAGGTCGTAAGCTTCGTTCGGCGTGATGGTCCGGACTGATGAACTGTAGGAAATGCCTTGAGTGCAGAGGGCTAAATGCAAACACGCTTATACACATAAATTGTGATTAGGATAAGTAACTGGTCAGGAGGTCCTGAACATGATGTGCTAAACCGATTTTGAATCACTAGAGGAACATTGGATAACAACATTAGATTATCAAGGCTAGGCAGGGAGGTGTTTTGGTTTTCGGTCTCTTACAGAGACAGGAACAGACACCAGACGAGGTCACGGAGATACGAGGATCCTTCACAGCAGAGACAGACACAGTGACTGCCGAGACACCAACTGGGTCCAAGTGTCATGGCGTCTTGGGCTCCAGCTAGTCACTCCAAAAGGATGGATCCCATAAACACAGCAATAACCATGAAGGGGTTAACAAAAATCCAGGAACACCAGACCAACGAGGTTCGAGAGGCTCTTGGGCAAAAGGGGGACACATTCCTGTTCCTTTCTCTGGGGGCCACAGCTGTGACCCGAGGATACACAGATCGTTGTTTGAAATCGGGGCAGAATAATCCCCTGATCTGTGCCACGACTGAAGGGTTGTCTAACCCCTGAGGTTGACGAAAGAAGAGCAGAGGATCACCCAACTGGACGACACTGGTGGCTGCAGCAATAAAATAAAGGCTAAAAGCTCCTCGGACAGAGGTTCTAGTCTGAGTACGTCTGAAGGGTATAAGGTAGCACCAAAATAAAGCTGTGGGAGACCTGGGGAGTGATGGGAGTGTCATCTGTGCCGGCTATTGTTGTAATAATAGTTTTTCTTGCATCTGAACTGCGCAAACACAGAGGTCATCTCACATATGGTTCGCCCATCAGAGGGACAAAGGACCTCAGGGGTAGGAAGAAATGAACCCGGCCACACTGGATTGCAGGGTGTAGGTGGGACTGTGGGATTATAATATTATTTTATGCCATGTTAGACCCTTAATTAAAGATTGTGAATTATTATGTCGTTTTAGTTTGCATTATTCTCCTGGATTAGAAGAAGGTGGTAACTATTGCATTTGTTAAACTGATTTGCATTACATTAGACTGCTGATTTATTGTGAATGAATGATATTGTTTTATGATGCATTATACTGCTGAGTTATAAGAAATGCTGTTCGCAGAGAGTCATCGCCTTATTTGTCTGATTAGAAGAGAACAGAACATACTGGAGTTTTCTGCCCCATCTCAGCAGGAGCAGATAAACAGGGAGCCAAGGTTGTAGCTTAGGCGCCGTGTGAGAGAAAGCATGTGAATGTTTAGGCTTTTATGATAAGGTGGGGGCCACGAGAGGCTATAAGAGGTTGATCAATGCTCCACCATTTTGAGATCTGATGCTGTCTGCGTACGGTGTCCATCTCCCACGCGTGTGACCATTAAAATCATCGTTTGACTCAACCCGGCCGGACCAGTGTTGTTATTGTGGTTTTTCCTCTTGTGTCCATCCCCAATATTTGAATCCGTAACACTAGCTGTGCCGTACAGTGACAGGGGTCGTTTATGTGGTTACGCTGAAGGCTTCGTGACTTTTAAGCCATGCCAGTAGCAGCTGTACAAAGGGCAGCTATGGTTTGTCATTCCAGCACTTTAATCCACAGAGAATCACCTCAACCAATATTGGGTGGAATGTCACTATATTTTATGAGGAGATTTATGGTCAACAGGGAATTAATCCTTTTGATTGTATTGATCCCGTGCCGTGTCTTTGATCCATGATGACTTTGTCTCTTCTGTTTGAGTCAACTTAACAGGCGTGGTACAAAGTTTGGGGCAGATATTTAAGTTCCCTTTAGGGAATATGAACTTTTCCTCTTGCACCACGATTGGGTCGAAATGTAAACAAGCTTAATACTTTTATTCATGACTAGTTAGTCTCTTGATCTAAGGTGGAGTTTGGGCAGTGCTCTGGTTTGCTGTTCTGTCCGTGGGTGGGTCTACCTCGGCTCCTGAATGCTGCCTGCACGCCTGCTTTCCGTTCGCTGATCACCTCTCAGGGATAAAAGGCCAGTGTACGTTCCTGCACTCTGGCTGGTTGTTGTTGCCCTTGTGGTGGTAATAAGACTCTCAAATTATGACTCGTTTTATGTGTGCTTTCTGGTTATCTGACCTTTCTCTCTCAGTTGGAGTTATGTTACCTACAACCTGAATAAATTGTTCACCTGGAAAACTCATGTCCTCTAAAACCACTGCATGCTTCCCCTCAATTCCAGTAAATCCTCAATAAAAAATTGACTCTCAAGACTCACCTGAAAACGCCATGAACCTGTTTTATCTTCTCCTGCAGTCTTCTGGTGCTCCACGGCTTAGTCCCTGCACCGCGCTCCATTACTAAATACTTCCCTGTATCTTGACTTTGCACTTTATTCGTTGCTTGTGAAAATCAAGAGTTAAACTTCCATCGAGTTTTTGTGATTATGACACTAATATGGCACTAGCAGACCAATGCACAAATGCAAACTGGTCAATCACCTCTTAGGAGTGTCAAAGAGGCATTATTAACAGACTGCAGATAGCTGTATAGTGCATACTGTAGACGACCCTGCAAGCAATCAGTGCAATAAAAAGCATGATGTCACACTGACAAATGGAAAAATATAAACTGGCATCAGTGTGCCAAGACGTCTGTCATCATATCGAATCTACCCCATATCAGATAAACAAGGGGTAATCTGAACATGGCAGGGGGGAAGAGACCCTCTTCCAAGACAAAAGAAATATTCAATTCAGTTTTCAATTTAATTTTATTTACATAGTGCCAAAACACAACAACAGTCGCCTCAAGGCGCTTTATTTGGGGAGATATTGGCTCTATTTATCTGGTTTCCAGGATCATCTATAACTGATAAGTGCAAAACTGTAGACCAGGAAGTTAAACCATCAAATACACCAAAAAATGAGTTCTCACACTGCATATTAAAAGGAGATTTAATAAAGGACATTGCAGTCTGTCCCTTTCCTTCTGGATCGAGGCATGCATGTTGAGGAGGGATTAGTCCCAGACTTCTCTACGCAATCATTCTGGTGATAATAATAGGGCTTAGGCAGCAATGATAAACATTATGTTAACATTCTCATATTAACATCTTAGCACGCTTAACATATTTAACTCGTGATATTGTCATAGTGAGTACAGCTACATGAACCTGGGGCATGGTTTTGTTTACTAACACCTGAACCTCGAAGGAGAGATTAAAATGCCAGACATGCATGTGAGGGCGTCTTTGATGGACAAAGTGAAACCTCGCCACACCGTCTGTAATCCAAATGAAGACAAAAGGGTGGCTGCACCCACCACAGAAATTCTAAACACATGTCTGCTATTACTTATAAATAGGTTGCTTGAGTTTCCTACAGATATATACAAAGATATTCATATTGTCTAATAATTTGAGGTGCTGTCTGATGAGATGATTTTATGTGTAAAATGTGTAAACTGAGAGATAAATAAACCTTAACTCAAGAGTCGGAATCAGCAATGCTCAGTGAAATTGCAAAAAACTTAAGCGCTGTGACTCAGACTCTACAAGCCTCAGTGAGAATGTTAAAGGTTAAAGTTCACGACAGTACAATTAGAAAAAGGCTAAGCAAATATGGCTTGTCTGAAAGGAGACGGCTTCTGCTCAGGTGTTGCGATGGCCCGGTTAAAGTCTAGACTTAAGTCTGATTAAAATGCTGAGGCAGGACCTTAAGAGAGCTGTGTACAAATAAATGCCTGGAAACTGAACTGAAACAACATTTAAAGAAAGAGAGGGCCAAACTTTCCAACAGCAATTTCCAGAAACTGATAAAAGTCAACCACACACACACACACACACACACACACACACACACACACACACACACACACACACAAAGGCATTCTGTTTGCAGTCCTGCACAGTGTGTGACAACAGATAATGGAGAATGTAAACCAAAGAGGGAAAAAACAGAAAAAAACTTTTTAAACACACAGATTATCTGAGAACTTGGATAAGCCCGACACAGATTCATGCACACAGACTGGTGTACACACACACACGGACATTTTCCTCACTTAAAAGTGGCGAGACAGACCTCTAGTGGTTTAATATTTACACAGCAGCTCCATCTCTAGAAGCTGAGAAGCTGGAGGCTTGCCAACAATTTTTGAAGTGAGCTCTGGTCAGTGAAGAATGCACTCCAACATAAACTAATCAACAGACGGTCCCATTGGTGTCAACATCAGGAGAACATTGTGAGTCCACATCTGACACCACTCTGGTTCTTAATTAATTGTAGCTCTATTTTCCATGTTTGTCAGATTCCCTGGAAAGATGATGTTTAAACAGAGAAGAGCTCGAGAGGATGTGGAGGGTGAAGGTAACGGTGATCCCCGTGGTAATCGGAGCACTAGGTGCGGTGACTCCCAAACTAGGCGAGTGGCTCCAGCAGATCCCGGGAACAACATCGTAGATCTCTGTCCAGAAGAGCGCAGTCCTGGGAACAGCTAAGATACTGTGCAGGACCCTCAAGCTCCCATATAGAAATGAATAATTGCACTGAGACACGCTTAAAAGAAGTGGATGACACTTTGGTGTTGTGAGGGAGAAAAAGATGCAAGTTAATGTATGTTTTCATATAATACTGTAGATACATGTTTGCTATTAGCTGGTATCTTGTCACTTTCATAACTGTTCCATCACATTCTAGTCGACCCCCCCAAAACAACACTTTTTTAAATACTTATTTATTCTAGATATTGGCCCAATTACTTATTGTCAGAGGGTTATAAATGTAATCTTACCATCACCAACCAGCTGACAACTAGCTAGCTAAATAAACAATAACAGCTGGTTAAAATCTACCTTTATGCAAGCTAATGTTAGTCTCAAGTCTCCTAAAAAACAAAGTTTCCCTCTGATAAACAGTTTAGTTACATTCTCACATCATATAAGCAGCTACAAGCAGCTAACACCTGCAATGCAGCAGTGCTTACCGACAAAAACTCACCTCAGTGCCTTCATCAGACAGAAGTTAGCTTCACTGACTCATCAGCTTTACACTTTAAATTTCACAGCCTCCTCCAGAGTAAACAGAGGTGGACACAGGTATATTGGCAGTTGAGGTAAACAGCAGACTAAAAGCCTAAACAGGGCATTCTAACTCATTTTACATCAGGGGACACATACACCTAGTTACTTTGGTGTATATTAATGACTGTGGGGAGATTAGATTAGATTAGAGTTCTTGCTGGGCCCTCATTGTTTGACACCCCTGGATTACACTCACTACAGATGAACAGCCACTATAGCAAACTAAATTCTGTTGACTGCAATCTGCTGACCTCTAGTGGTGAGATTTTACACACTGTACCTTTAAAGGTGTAACCTCTCCACGGCTCTACTTCACATATATTCTCTGTGAAACCTGCTCTCCACACAAATCCACACACGCAAACATACTGCTTAATACAATGATCCATCTCTACTTCTTGCAGCACTCCTTGTCCTTTGCTGACTCATGCGGTGTGGCAATGGGGGTTTTCCACAGGAACACGAGAAGTTGCTATACAACTAGCCCTTTATTCTAAAAGTGCACCGAGCCACACAGCTAAACATATCACACACAGACTGCTATATTCTTGATATACACACAAAAACATGCACAAGATGATTAAATGAACAATAAATTCTATGTCTCCTTGACAAGAATCTGCTGATGCTTAGGTCTGGATGAACTTCATGCTGGGTGTGCACACACGTTCCTGTAGGTGAATCTGTGTGGGTGGATGTTTGTGTGCACATGCCTCAGGCTCACTGTGCTTCTCATTAGTCCTCCAAACCGCTCAGAACAAAAGGTGCCCTGACTTCAGCACACACGCAATAGCAGGAAAACCATGCCACTGTGTGTGTGTGTGTGTGTGTGTGTGTGTGTGTGTGTGTGTGTGTGTGTGTGTTTTCCAGAGGCTATAACAGCAAGGTTAACGCACAACCGGAAACAGATGAGCTTAGCAATTAATGGTCTGAATCTAAAATAAACTGTGGCTGACAGTTCAGTGCTAAAAGACTTTAGACTTCCCAGTGAACAGTGAAATGAAGTGAAACACCATTTAAAAATAGAAGACCAACTAAAATATGTCAGAAAAATCTGGATTACAAAAATTTATTATTATTATTTTACAGTTCTAATACTGTACATGGTTTAAGCAAATATGTAGTATACAGAGTGCAATATATCAGAAACAAAATACTTCAATTCCATCTTTAGAAAACCTCAAAGATCTGCTCATTCTGTAAGTTAAAGTTTTCAAAGTAAGTCATACCAATCCTTCAAAAACAAGCCTGCAGAACAAATCGACTCCTGTTTCAGCAGCGTCAAAAACTGTCGCAAAATGATGTTCAAAAATGAAGATGCTACTGAAACATCAAGGCACAAAGGGTAAACTGTTCCCAGAAAACAGCTTTTTTATGCAGGAGTCTCCAAATTGTCCTTAAGCAATGAGATCAGGACAGAAACAAAGTCTTTATCCACAGTTTATCAGATTCCTATACTTTGCAAGTGAATGAGGGAAGACAAGATGAGTTTCTGTGACACTTGTTCTCAGTCGTTTGTTCCATGGTCACTGATGACCTTTTTGTGCATCCTCTGGATCTGGTGAGTTGTACTACTTTCCCTTTCTTATTGATTCCCTCCAAGGAAGTAGGAAGGCTGAAGGAAGAGAAAAAGATTTTTATTTATTTTATTTTTTACCATTGAAAAACGAAATAAATAATTTAAAACACACGCACAGATATGGTTATTAACGTCTATGTTCAGCAGCAGGGTCGCTCAAAAGTGCATTTGTAATGAGTTAAATTGCACTGTTACCACGGCTCCTAAGTTAATTTAGGCACTTGACTAGAGCTGCTCTCTTAAAGAACCATCGCTGCAGATTCCTAAACTGTGAGCTCATAGTTCAGACTCACACATTTGGGTCACGAGTTCATTTGAGATGACCGGTTTCATTAAATAACTCTGTTTCCATTAGATGGTGACGACTGTACCCTTGATCTCAAAAGTCACAACGACAGATTAACACCCTTAGTGTCCCACTGCTTCATGTCAACTAAACCCATAAGGAAAGTCAGTGTGTGTGTTTGTGCGCGTGTTTAAAAATACTCGACTGCTTGGTGAGGGAGGGGCAGGCAGATGTTATTTTGAAGGCTCACGTTGCATCTTAATTATGTCCTCAAGTGAAGCTGGTTTGTGTCTACTGAGGTGTAGTACAGGCAGATGAGCATAGTAAGAAAAACTCGGAGAGGACTCTAACTCGGTGGAACATCTAAACACTGAAGTGGTTCTTGTAAATAACCTTCAGCACGAGCTTAACGTGAGTGCTTCTCAGCTCTGTGTCACCTCATTCCCAAGAGTCTCGGTCTTTTCATTCCTTTCCATCCAGCTATTGCAACAACTTGTTTGGTGATTAGCACAAAAAGGAAATAACATGTTAAGTCAGGTGTTTTACTGCCGGCACACGGCTGTGCGTTTAGCTGCCAATTGCTTGAAAAACCAATAATAATAATAAAAATAATGATGATGATGATGATGTTTGTTTAGCTGAGGTATTTGCTTGGGATTCACTGCCAGTCTCAGTTACTGGGAGTGAACTTGAGGATATTTGAGCAATGAGAGGGTGTGGTGCCACTCTCTCCAGAGCCCAGATAAAATGATTTCTACATAAATGAAATAAAAGCTTTCCCACGCCAATAAGTCACACTTTGACTTCTTGCTATTTCAGTCCAACCAGACAACAACTTAGGATACCTTCGACAATCAGAGCTCCTCGTCCTCCCCAGTGCTGCCCAGGTGTCCCGTAGACAGGTGCCGGTTCCTCCCGGTCTGCACGGCTTGTAGGTTCTTATAGCGCACCAAAGCCAGAGCAATCTCTGCGTTCCACGCTGTGCCGTCCTGCGGACACCGAAAGTCAATTTCCTTGCCCGTAACCATGACCACAGTGAAGTACACCAGCCCTCGCTTATACTCCACGCAGTCCACCGTGACCATGCGCTCAAAGTGAAGCTCCTTGACTTTGGAGCTCGACGCCAAACCCGGAGCATCACCGCCGCCTCCTTTGCAGTTGTGCAGGCGCAGCCCGTCCTCAGTGAGGACGCAGCGCTTCTTCTTCCACAGCTGGAGAAGTCCGCTGCTGCGCTTCTCTAGCAGTCCGTCTCTCATCGCCTTGGCCGCGAAGGACATTTCCACGCTGAAGGAACCTCTTCAGTACCAGACACTAGACAACTTAATCCTCTGATAGATACTGAATCTATTAAATACGCATCGCGTGTCTTGCCGTATCAACGTCCCTCGGGGAAACAGATTCGCTACAGTAAATATGATGTTAAACACATTTGTCTATTACAACAAGGTTTGTGAATAAGTTCCGTCTGTGCGCAATGACAGGACACCGTGCGGGTTGGTAGGCTGCTCTGCCTGGATATGTTTGAACATGCCCGGCTCCTGTCTGGACCTTCTCCCCCTTTCAACTAGCACCCGCCTCCTTCTCAGTGACGGCAGGAGAAGATCCGGGCTGTTTATGAAATTCCCATCTTGAGTGTGTGCGTCAGCGTGCAGTGCGCGCGAAAGAAAGACAGGCACAGAGAGTCAGTTAGTGCACGCTGACAGTTGTGTTTTACAGCACTCTGCATAGCAGCCTTTTTATGTGTTTCAGTGGTGGAGAGAGTGCTCAGAACTTTAACATAGCAACACCAGGGTAAATATACTTCTTAGTCTTTACGAGTTAGCTCACTCAAGTAAAAAGAAAAAAGTATTAAATAAGCAAAAGTAGTGCAGAATGGCCAATATCAGAATAATGGATTATAATTACGAGTACACCAGTATGTTCATGTTTAATGCTGCCAGTGGTAATTATGGGCCTAACTTGATTATTGGTTACCATTTTTTCTTCTGTTTATGCTATTCATCTTCAAAGTAACTCGTTATCAACGTGAGAGCTGTGGAGGAAAGTGCAACGTTTTTTAAAAACTGAATTCCACAAAAAAGGTAAACACAGAGTAGATGGGTTCAGGCCTGACCATCTCCCTTTGAGGTCGCAGTGCACCTGTAGAAAAACCTGCTAACACACCTTTCTGTATAAATGAGTAAACTAAAATGCTAATATGCTTAAAGTGCAATAAGCGCTCATTTATAAGCCTTGAAACTCCTTATTAGAAACTATGTAATCTCGCCTCTCTGAGAGCTGGAATGTGAGTGGGTGGCATGGCGGATAAAGTTGGATAAAGAGTTCAAACTGCTGAATGACTAATCAGCCGGTTAGTGATCATCACCTTCTGGAAACAATGTCGTTACAAGGTAGGGCTACACGCAAAGATGTCCAATTTGCCTCATCTACAGATTTCACATTAAGGATGAAATATTTACAACTAGTGAAATAAAAATGTATATTTCATTTGATTAACAGATTATATTTTCATAACTTTAGAGCTCCGCTTTCACTTCTCTGTCGAACTAATGTGGGAAACATCAGTGATGGAATTTGTTGGTAAATTCTTTCTGACATTCTTACGTGATAGATAAGCTTTGTGGGTGGAGTGTATCTGTGATTCCCCTAATTTTACAAGATACTGGACTTACCTGGTCCCAGTGTGTCGCGTGGTGTGAGAGGAATGGATACGATGTATCCTGCACGTGTCGTTTCTTAAAACAGAAACCACCACCTATGATACTCGCCTCAGACACAAACCGAGACAAGGAGGCCGAGGAGGCAGTTTCACTTCACTTTGTGCCAATAAAAACAATGACACCAAATACATTCTCTCTGTAGTTTATTTATCATCATGCTATTCAGAAAGCATACCGCAATTGTGAAATTTTAGATGGCTGTATAGGTTATCTTGTGATGTTAAAAGGTGATCGTCTGACAAAAAGTGATTTCCGTTGATTGTATGTCTTTTTGTGTGTGTTTGTGTGCTGTTCTTTTTAATATCTCTGTTTATATTGATAAATAGTCTGCAGTCAGCACCATTTACGAAGGTGTTATATATAAAATAAAAAATTCATCTGTTTAGCAGGTTTCTTTTTGACATTATTGTACACACTCTATATTCTATAATATAATCAATCCACCTAAAACATCTTTGTATAACTGTTGTGTTATTTGGTGCAACCTCTGCTGCAGTGACAGTTTTACATTCGTTATTAAAGGATGTATAAAAGTCTCTGATTGCAGCTTCTACCTCATGACAGAAATATATCTTCTGACTTCAAGTGGCTCGATATCAACCAAGAGAGATGTTTGACACACGTTTCACAGACCAACAAGTGATTTACAACCATTTAAGTACGAACAATAATTTCGGGCCAAATACCGGAAATCGTTTTTGGCAGGCGATCATTTTTTATGACAACACCAGGGGTTGCAAGTGTTGAGAGAAAAAATAATTCTTAATGAGAGGACGATATTTTTGAGTGCAAATCACCCATGCAGTTTTACATAGATATTCATGTTCACTAAATGTGCATATGTGGCAGCACTGCAATAGTATTCACCTGTTTCTATGGGATTATGAAGGTGTCATCCTTTCGACTGTACAGTTTATAAAAGCAGCTTTCTATCAAGCGCGTCTGTGGATATAGGTCGTCTGCCCCCTGCAGGAAGAGCCAGGCAGTGCAGTAATCTGGAGCTGTGCTGCTGAAGATACGCGGTTCCTACTGAGTGTGCGCCAGCGCCCCGGCTCCCAGTCCATAGCCAAATCCTTTGGGACCAAAGTTTTTGCCGTAACAAGCTGTTGAGAACAAAGGTAATGCCATAAGACTCCACACTTTGCCATCCTCCCATATATATTAGACAAAGCTCACTGTGGCCTGCTTGGATCAGCTTTGATTTGAGTGTTTGATTTCCATCTGGCAAACATGATATTCCTCGATTGAATTCCTCACAGGGACCAAAGTTTCTTCAGGATTGTTGGTAGAAGGACTTTTGACTTCCCCCTCAAATGTTTTTTTTATCCCATGCTGTCTTCTGGATCTACAGACTCACAGATTGAGTTAGCATTAGCTCAAGCTGGTGTGCACCACTTAGCAACGGCCTTAACAAATAAATTTTACATATGAGCAAACTAAAGAATATATTGCACCACAGCTCCCATGCTGGTTCTTCTATATACAGACTATTTCATTTGTGCGCCTCTAAATGCTCAGTGTTACCGCTCAAGTGCAGATTCTGTGGCGTGTTTCGGCCCTGAAACATGATACCAGCGTTAGATTTACACCTTTGCGGCTGTTAGATTGCAGGAATGAGTAAACACTTTAATTCAGCAGTTTAATTCTGAACTTTGTTTGCTGGGTCTCATATTCCTCAGTTACATAGCCCATACTGAGTACCTGAAAAACGTGTTTCTCTGTATGTGCCTATACATGGGGCTGGGTTGTCCCAGACACAATAAAGGGGTTAATGTGCCCATATAACAGAATATTGAGCTGAAAGGTGTTGGACCCTGGGAGCATTGATAAGCTCCGCTATTCATCACCAGTGGGTTCAATTTACAGTACACACCTACAAGGTATTGTGACAAAATAATAAAAACGAATATGAGCCTGTGATGTTGTGTTAACAACATTGTTGGATTATACACTTGCCGGCCACTTTATTAGGTACACATGTTTAACTGGTCGTTAATGCAAATGTCCAATAAGCCAATCACATGGCAGCAAGTCTGTGCATTTAAGCATGCAGATGTGATCAAGATGACCTGTAGAATTACTATGGGGAATTTCAGAAACTGCTGATCTACTGGGATTTTCACACAGCGATCTCCAGGGTTTACAGAGGATGCTCTGAAAAAGAGAAAATATCTAGTGGGTGGCATGTATCTGGAAGAAAATGCCTTCTTGATGCCAGATGTCCGAGGAGAATGGCCAGACTGTTTCAAGCGGATAGCCAGGCAATAATAACTCAAATAACTACTTGTTACAACCAAGGACATCTTTCTCTGACTGACCTCTGTCTCCTTTGTCAGCTAATAACGGCACTGAGTGTCGGGATCCTGGGTCTTTTTGACCCAACGTTTTGAGTTTTACTTTATTTTGATGTTTATGATTCATGTTTAAGTTCATTGGGTTTTCTAAGTTCACTTGTTTATTAGTTTCCCCTTGTGTTTTCAACCCCTGTGTTAAGTCTCTCTTGTCCTTTATATGTTTCATGTCCTTTGTTGTCAAGTTCACGTTGTCACGTCTGCGTTTCATTATGTTTCCTGTTTTATTTTGAAGAGGTCCCGTGTTCCTGCGTTCAGTGTATTCAGCTTTATGTTTCCCCTGTGATGTTGTTATGTTCCTGTGTGTCAGCTGTTTCCCCCTGTGTTCCCACTTCCCTCATTAGCCTCCTGTGTGTATTTAGTCCGTGTTCTCTCACTCAGTCTTTGTCAGGTCATCTGTTGTTTCCAGGTCTGTTGATATCAGGGTTTTTCATGTTGTATTTTAGTTCACCTGTTTAGGTTAATGTTTAGTTTGTCTTTGCTCATTGTTGTGTCTTTTTGTCAGCCTTATTAAACGGCTCGCCTTTTGTTAATATTCAAGTTTTGTTCCAAGTTCGTTCATGTCTGCATTTTGGGTCCACTCTTCACAACACATACAGTCTGCCTCAGCGAGACTGTGACACTGAGGCTACTATGTGCAAACATTCAAAATTGGATGATAGAAAATTGAAAACATGTTGTCTATCCTTAATTTCTGCTACAACGTTTGGATGGCATGGCAGGGTCAGAATTTGGTGTACATCCTGCCTTTTATCAACAGTTTAGACTGCTGATGGTGTAGTTGTGTAAGAGGTAGTTTCTTGAATCACTTTGGGCCCATTAGTACAGCTTGAGCACTGATTAAACACAAACAGCCTACCCAAGTGCTACTGCTTGTCTTCAGATGGCTTCTTTCAGCAGAGTAATTCACCAGATCATCTCAAAGTGGTTTCCTGGACATGACAGTGAATTCACTCAAAGGGTCTTTACATTCACCACATCCCAATCTAATAATTAAGTTCAGTTCATTTTGTTTATGTAGCACATTATCACAAAAACAGTTACCTCAAAGCCCTTCTTACTATAGTTAAAGACCCTACAAAAATAGAGCACTTTAGGGATGTGGTAAAACCGGAGATCTGTGTCATGGATGTGCAGCAGACAAACCTGCAGCGATTGCGTGATGCTGTCATGTCAGCGTGGACCAAAATCTCTTTCCAGCACCTCGTCTAATCGGTGATGTGAAGAATTCAGGCAGTTTTCAAGGCAAAATTGGTTCAAGCCATTACTAGCAACGTGTACCTAATAAAGTGGCTGGTGAGTGTTTGCTGGTATTTATTGAAATGAGTCAGAAAGTAATAGATAAAGTTATTTTTTCATTTAGCACATAGCTTGATAGCTATACAGTGCATAGTTTGTGTAATTAATTTCTAATAGGCTTACAGATTTTGATGAAGAGAACCTTTCGGAGTCATTGTTTAACTTGTTGCAGGCATGAACTTTGAATCCCAGGTTTAGAGTTCAACTGAAATCATAAAACTTCTATTTTTCTGAGTAACTGCACCCTCTGTTGTATTCTAGGGTTTATTACAACTCATTTGGCCATTCTTATAAAAAAGGAGTTCGTTTTTAACCACAAGCCTCATTTATAAAGACTTTTTTTTCTTTCAGCCCAAGTTATATATATTTAGTGTTCCTATCACCTATATTATCTGTTTCAGATCCTTCCTGGGCCTGAATGGGTTAGCTTTCCTAGCTTTGCGCCCATGGAAACACATCTTAATTGTGACAGTCATTGACCCATGGGAAATGTTTGAAGTTTGGACCCAATGTGGAGGTATGTTACACCTGCATTCTTTTTAAAGGCCAGCAGGTGGCAGTAAGTGCTGTTGTCTGGTTCTATAGAAGTCTTTGAAAGAGAGAGTTTTACCTTTGCAGTAGATTTCCCCTTCCTTATCAGCTAGTGTGGTTGATTCAAGGCTCTTCCCACAAGTGGCGCATGTAAAACATCCAGACTTATGCCATGCCTGTAAACATATACAAGCCTCGTTTTAAAGCAGTTGTGTTTTTCTTGCATGCGCGCATATATGCTTGTGTTTTGCTTACACTCCCAGCTCCCATCACTTTCTCAGCAGCGTAGACAGACTTGCCACAGCGAGGGCATTTGTCTGATCCTCCAAACTTCTGAGCTAGCTTGGAGGGGTTTGGGTTGGTGGTAGGACGATGGGGACCGGGTCTGATGGGTAAAGAAGGCAACAAAATGTGGATAAGGAGCCTTAAAACCATCAAAAAGTATGCTTGCCTGTGTGTTACTCACTCTTCAGGTTTAATTCCCAGGGACTCTCCTTTGTCCATGCTGAGGGTTCCTGCTCCTTGGCCATAACCATAGCCTTTTGGCCCATATTTCTTACCATAGCATGCCTTGCAGTAGACTTCATCCATATGAACAGCAACAGTTGTGCTGTCCAAATTCTTCCCACACACCACTGTACAAAGAGACACGTTATTATTGTTTTGCATACCTTTGCACTTTTCGTTGAGTACGTTCATGTGTTTATAAAGGCTCCCAACTGTTTGCCTTATAAGGAACATTTTGTTTGAAGGAACATGTTCTCATCTAAATTCCATCACAGGAATGTTTGATTGTGATGCAAGAACACAAATAACTCCTCCAAACCCCATGAACCCACATTTCTTTCAAGATATCTAATTTATCATTATGAAAGATTTACAGTACACAAGAGATGAATACTTGTATGTGGAGTGGTCAAAATGTTTTGTCTGATGTTTCCTTTTTGAATTGCTGTGAGCATTTTAGCAATCCTGCTAGATTGTATCACTTCCAGGAAATCCTGTTTCCATTACTCGCAGATGCATATTTGCAGTTTTACCAGACAGCTCAACAAACATCAACTTGTTGACCCAAGCTGACCTAAACTACATGTTGGGGATCATAACTGGTGAAGACAAACCCAGCAAGTCAGTGTACTCTTAGTTCTGAGCCCAAGCTCGGACAGATGGGGATGCATGCGTCAGGATGGGTATTTGGTATAAAATCGTTGGCAGATGAAATATGCAGATTGTCAAGAATTATATTTTCTGGGTTAACAACTGCTATCGGTGCAAGGCCAGTAACTATAGTACTTTTGACTAGGATAGGGTTTGCAAGAGTTCAGGAGAGATGGAGGCAGATGATTGGCTATGGCAACACCTAAAGAGAAAAGCCAAAAGAAGAAGAACAACTAAAAGAAAGCTCAAATAGACACTAAACAGTGGTCTTCAGTGTGAGAGCCATCAGTGTCCAAGCCAGAAAAAGCCAAAAACAGGAGCACCACTAGGAGCGCAACCTGAACCAAGATGGCGCCCGGGGTTTACTGGGTTCTCCACCTTAAATTCATCGCTGGTAGTTCTACCATCCTGATGCATATTAAGGAGAACATTCAGCATAAACAACCTGAAATGTGCTGCTATTTCTTCCTAGTTTTTGAAGTGGACTTCCAGGGAGTGACGCAGCGATAACAGGAATGGTCCCAGAAGTTTACAAAAAGCAGGAAACCAATCTAGAAGTCGATAGAAGCCAGAAATACACCGGCGTCCTTTTGGTTTTTTCATCGGCCTAGTTGCAGACTGTTTTAATCACATTTTATAAAGACACAGGACTCCTCTAGGTTAGTAGACTTTTTGCTCGTGCGACTCCTTGGAAGATAAAAAGGTTTTGTAGTGCTAACACATCAATGTAAATAACTGGATTTTATAAAGATACAAGACTTTTATATGAAACTGGCTAATCCTGAAATGTGTTGATATTTTTTCTCTCTGCAGCTCATCTGAATAGACTCTGACAGGAAGTTAGAGCGAAAGGGGAACTGATCAGCTTAAGGCTCAGTTTTCAGGAGACACACACACACAAAAATTAATAGACCAAGATGTAGTTCAAATATAGCTCAGCCAGACTTATACAGCATTTTCTCTTTGTCTGCACATACAGACGGCTCATACACATTAGGTTAATATTACATGTGCCTGTAATACGTGCCAAAAGTTCACTGGGCTCCACAATCACAGGAAACAGCAATCGGTTAACTCACTGCACAGGAAGCAGGATCTATGGAAGCTCCGCCCGTCACAGAGAACCTCTTCTGCAAAGTAAACCGTCTTTGAACAGCGGCCACACTTGTTTCCTCCTCCCAAAGGCATCCTTTAGTAATCCATGTTACACAGACACAAAAACAGACATATTTTGATATGAAATGAAGCTTTTGGTAAAACAGACGGTAGAAACAGCTGGAAATGCACCAAAAGGACCTTAAAGGTGCTTTAATTAATGAGTGGAAAGGGCCCTGAATAGAAAAACAGATGAATCAGTGGACTGTTAAATAGAACCATCATGGAAACGCAAACAGTTATTGTTTTAGGAAACCTATTTAAACAGCCTTATTTGGTTGCCTGTACATCTGGCTTTGTAAGGCTAGGCTAGTAATTATGTTCCTGCCAGTTCTTTGTGGTTTCTGTAACGGACAATCAAGCCAGAACTGCAGTGGAAAATTCTAGAAGAGTTCTTTTCTGTAAAAGGGCCAAAAACGAAAGGTCTCTTTCTTAAAAAAATAGAAGCAGTCATTGTGGAAGTTATGCGTAAGCATGATTTTCTGAGGAATGTTAAAGTCGATGGCATGTGAAAACCCTGCCATCCAGTCTGTTTCCCTCCCTGTCCATTCTTGCATATCTACTTCCACATTCCTGACCGTGTAAACCCTCCTCCCCCTTTTTCATGGTCATGTCTCACATTTATCATCTACAGCTTCAGCCCGTAACCACACAGCACCTAATACCTGCAGTTGTGTTTTATACGGCTCAAAATATGTCAAAAAAATTGACAAATCCATCAAGGCTAGCTTGTTTTTTCTAACTTAGATTACCTAAGACTTCTGGGCACAATATACAGTATGACTCACTCAGAAATAACAGGCGGTACCACATGGCCTCTGACTCTATTTAAAAATGTTAAAAATAACTTAGTACTTATACTTACTGTGAATATGAGCTCATTTCACTATGATACAGAATCATACAGGCGTGTCAGGCTGCTGGTGCACGCTGCCTTTTTTGTCACTGTAAACGCAGTTTCTGTTAAGGGAACTAATGCAGTTTTCTTGGATGTAGCTGAGCCTTTAGAAAACTCTTATTCCAGTTTATAAATTATACGAGTTATTTATACATATCGTGTACAGTCACATGGCTTCTTGTGTGTTAAATTATTCTGCACCCTACATCTTTCATGTAGAATTTAAAAGTGCTACTATCAATGAAAATAATTATAAAAACAGGGCTGTGTTGCTTGGTAATCACTGATAAATGGCTTTGCTTTGCAGCTTTAAGTTGAAGCTCAGTCATATTGTCTTGTATAGAAATTGAAAAAGTCACAGTTACAACTCACAAAGAGACCACAGGCACAGCCACGGAAGTCTAAACTGTAAAGTTTAGGGAAGCAGTGGTGAATGAGAGTTTTGGATGCATAGCTCAGAAGAAAGTGAGAGGTCTGCATCGTAAATGTTTATATGAGGAAGATGGAGACTAGCTGGCATTTTCAGTATCCGCTCATAAAGGATGGCAGTTTGCGTAGTTTTACAGTCTTGGAACATTCCTCAATCCCACTTAAAGCAGAAATGCCGGGAATGTTTTTGGACCAAGCAGAAACATTTTAGAGTTTTCCAGCTGCCGACTTTGGAAACTATGACTTGAAATCTCAAATAAATGTCTCAGTCTTCCATGTCATTTTGGAAGGGTGACCATCAGCATCAGTGGTTAAAAGCTTTTGTTGTTAGCAATGAGCCCGGCTCCCAGCTTCAGGACCGAGTATGTAGATGAGAAGGTGAGGAAAATGCTCGTGGATAATCAAGGCTATCAGTAATTGCTTAACTTTGTGTGGTGCTGTTGTTGATGCTTGTTCACTGATAGAATGGGACTGAGTTGACAGTCAGTTTGACCACAGGAGGGGAAATTCATAGAGAAGTGGGAGAATTGTCACTTGATGGATGAAAAGGTTACTGGAGACATTAGTTTTCCTTACATATACGTTACATAAATATTCTGTGTATCTGCTAAATTATTTCCATCAGGACGAATTCGAGCTCATGCTGATTGTGGTGGCTTTGCATGTTTAGACCTGCAAGGACACGCAGATATGAGAATGCTTTAGGGAAGGAGCAGTAAGGACTGGAAACTCCTACAAATCAGGAAGTCCACTAACAAATTTAATGTGACAGCATGTGATATCTGTGTGATTCAGGCAGAGCGTAATGTTGGTGAAAGTTAGTAGGAACTTGCTGTGCTGTATTTTCTTTATTGTGCATTACTATTCCTCTCTTGCGTTAATGTTTAGCTGCTCACTCTGAAACACTTTGCTGTAACGGAAACATAAAGGCACCCTGTGGTATTGTGGTATCATAAGTGTTGCAAGTGTCTTTTCCATCATGCATCAACAAAATAAGAAATTAGACAGAAGCAAACAGAATCCATCAGAACTCAAAATAAAAAATCTTTACTTACTTGCAGCAAGTAGAAACTGTCAGTGAGGGATGATGGGCAGGAAGATCTTTCACAGGTCAGAGTAGCGTAAATGGAGCTGTGTGGTATGTTCAGGAAACCAGCTGTCCACAGTTAACTTTAAGTATGCAAGAAAAATAAAAAGGTCAGTCCTCTTAAAAACCTGATTTGAACAACTTTTACTGTGTTGCTATCCTTCAGGAGAGTGTTGGTGCGCTCCTCTCCGCTTTAACACTGTTCCAGATGTGTCGAAAGGGAGGAGCTTCTGCTGTTGCTGCTTCAGCCTGTAAACTTAGTCTGTGTGGAGGATCAGGGGAGCTTACTCTCCAAGTGAGAGCAGACGCAGTGAGAGCGAGAGGTGGGGTTGAACAGGAGTGAGCCGGGCTTCAAAAGCTGTGTGCTGGCTCGCACAGCCGAGAGATTTTCTTGTTGATTGCACTCCGTGTTTTGCAACTCTCTTGCACAAGGGCTGCCCTTCAATTTGTCAGACAGCCGCCAACAAACACTGAAACGTGATACTAAACTACGTGAACTTCACATTGCTGAAAGACTTTTATCATGCATAAACATTAGTGTTCCAAACTGTGATCAGGGAGGATATTTTTTCTTGAAATGCAGACAGAACACAGGGCTTTCCTAGATTTCTTTAAGTTGTAATAAGAATGTGTAAAAGTGACCTTTGAAATAAATGCACAGAGAATTCGCTTATTCGATTATTGTTAATGTTTTAATACGGTGCTTAGCATTTTTATTAGACCAGCACCCAATGTCAGGTTTACCCCACAGCTGCCCTAAATTAACAGTATTATTATTATTGAGATGTTAAGTTACAGTTATTTACGTGTATTTCTGAACAGAAAAGATTTAGTTTTATTGGTTGAATGTTATGCTTGTCAAATTTCTGACTTTGCTGAGAAATGCAGTTAGCTGGCTCAGATTTATGCTCAGATTTGAGCATAAAACCATGAATTCGTTTTGTCATTTGCCTCATAAATAAAAATGTACGTTTTAGCTTCGTTTTTGACAGATTTCTAAAGTATTTGTGTCTTCGTGTTTTTGTGACATCTCATCTTAACAAGCTTCACAATCAGTAGACTTCTTACTCTGTTCTACTACCTGCTCACAGGTTAACCTTTAACAGCTAATCAGTTTGAGTTCAGCTCTCAGCGTGATGTAATTTCAGAGTGATTCTATTTTATTACCAGAGCATTTAATGACCTTTAGGCACGAGCGGCAAAAGGTCACCCTGATATGCTTAATGGATGAGAAACAACAGAAACAGATGTGAAAATGTGTATATGAAGCATCCAGCTTTAACCTGACTTCACGCTACTGCCATCATGTGGTTAAGATGGGTAATATCAGCAGGATGCATTCCTGATTTTAATGTTAGATGCTTTTTGGAAATTTACTGGGTAACTTGTGCTGTCATTTTCTGGGAATAAGAAGAAAAGGAGAAAGTTTTCAAGGCTTTTTCAAAACTAATCGGCTTGTTTATATGATACCCTTCAATGCCCGGGTGGCACGGTGCCTGTGATGTTGTCATTGTTGCAATAAAGTGTTTGAGTTCATTTAATAAAAGTTAAGTAGTACAACCAAGTGTTTTAGAGTACCACGGCTGACAAACCTAATAGTATTTTTCTTATTCATATGTGTAGAGGGATTTTTGAGGGCTGCAGGTGTGAAAAGACCTTTAAGACAGTCACAGCATCGCTTGGAGTTTAGAAGTGACTGACGTAGATCTTCATGCTATTTTAATGGCTTCTTTTTTGCCCGTTTTTCACAGAGAGACAAACAAACTGCTCCAATTACATTACCTCTTCCTCAGCTTTCACCTGAGCAGATTAATAATAGTAATAATAATAATAATAATAATAATGTGGGCATTCCCTCTTAATTATGTGCTGAGATTATACATGGCCTAAAGTGAGAGTGTACTAATTTGCAGAAAGAAGCAAAGCTCAGTGGAAGCCACTTGACATTAAAGTGTGCAAGAGGAGCCCTTTAATGAGCCGTTTTCTGTTGGTGGCATTTGGTGCTGGCAGATTCAATGACAGGCAGCGTTGATGAATGCAGTCAGATTCTTTCAGTTCCCCTTTTCCATCAAGCTGAAGTGAAATGGGATTAGTTCGTGCAGCATGCATAGAATAAATGAGACTAATTGCAGTTCAGGACATCAAGTGACAGATTCATTATTGTCTTGTTGTGTGCCGAGTCAGTGCTCACGTTTTCATAGTGCCACTGACTTCAGGGCAGCCTCGCATCACCACATGAGCAGCATTCTGCAGTTTTCTATATGTCATTTATTATTTGCTTCATCGTTTGGTCATTAACATGTAATACAAATAAGGACAACTGCTGTCTGTGTTGTCCCTTATGCTAAGTTTACCCTGACAAAAACAGCTAACGCCTTCAAGATGAACCCAACAGTATTCAGCGATCTGCAGAGCTGTGACTTCTGGAAAGTGTGTGCATGATGTTGTTGTATCTAACCTAAGACTTTGAAGGTTGCAGTAATGTTGCAACATCCACTGATCGTTGTCTGTCATGTAGTGAAAGAACAGCCTTCTTGTTTGTTGTGTTGTGCAGCCTCAGTCACTTCAAGGTTCCTTATATTGTAAGGGGAAGAATAACATGGAGACAAAAGCTATAACGTGCCGAATTTGTTCAGTGAGATCACAGATCGAGTGATCAGTAGAAACTTTCTCGTACAGATTTAGTGTAAAACCAAAAAAGTGGTTGGATATTAGAAAGGTTTTAGGCACTTCATTCTTGGTTTCATTTTGTAGACCCAGAGGGAAAGCCCAGTTTTTATATGCAGACTGTGTAACTGCAGTGATCAGTGTAATGATTTAGCTTTCATTTTTACAGCACCTCCTTTTTTATTTAAGTATTTCAGAGCTTCTTATTTTTTCTTGAGACATTAAATAAATAATAATAAAATATAGGTAATGCATGTCATATTTATTACCATATTTAACAATAAAACATAATATTAGCAGGTCTGCCTTGATTCTGTACCTTCACTAAACCTTCTGGCGTTGTGATTTACAGCTTTTCCACCGGTTAGACTTTGCTTGAACTTGCTGGTCTCAAACTAACATACTGTAATATGAAGATGATACTCTGCCACCATCTAGTGGCAATCATACATTCAGACAAAGCAGAGTCATAAATCCAGTAGGAACAAGCTCAGATGCTGAAGCACTGTTCTAATTAGATGCTGTGTACACTTTCACAGAGAACTATGAACTTCCCCTCAGCTGCAATAGCTCTGTTTTTTGTTTGTGCTTCCTTCCTTCTTTTGTTTTTCTTAATTTCATTTGTCTCGGTCAAGCTGCCCATCTGAGGCTCCGTGTTCCAGACAGCACGGGGTCAACATGTTAGAGCGGGGCCCCCCTTCCACCCCACCGTATGCCCCTCAGGGTGACAGTGACACAAGTGTCTCATTGTCATAACAGCGTCTGTCAGGGTCTGTCTCTCGGGGGGGGGGGAGATACATGCCTTGGGGAACGTCAGAAGATTAGCCGTGACATTAACCCCCACCCAAACACCCATCACACACACACATATGCAGGCACACATGCATCAATGCAGATGGCTGCACACTCCTACCCATAATCCTCAGTCACAAGTCACTTCCCGTTTCACGATGAGACAAAGCAACAGATCATGTGTTTGTTTTTTTCTGCTTTTGGCTGACTTTGTTGGAGAAGTTTCGCACACTTTAATCTTTTCTCTCTGTAGCTGGAAAGCAAAGGAGCAACCGTGGCATTAAAGTGAGTATTTGGAGGTCAGCAGTAAAGTGATTGTGGTCGAAAGCATGAAGGGAATGCTGTAGTATGTGCCTGTAGTAGGAGGGAGGGGGGATGTGTGCAGTATGCATGTGTTCTAATAGCAAACATCCAGTTATTGTGCTTGGTTTTCATTGTTTATGCATCTCTCAGCATGCAGAGCCAATTCTTGATCAATATGTGATCAGCCATAGAAGGCTCAGGTTGTATTTTCCTGCCAAAACAAGACTATAAACAACCTAACAGACCCCAAAGTCTCACCCATAGTTAGAAACTCTTAAGACGTAACCAATAACTGAAGCTGATCCATAAGCTACTTTGTAAAAGGGAAGGATGGGATTCTGAATTTGTTGCATGTCACAGTCTTCATTAAATATGCAGCACTGGCTCTTATAATAGTGGCTCGAACTCTTGGCCAGCACAGCAGAAATATGAGCAGAGATGCAGAGAGAGGCACAAATGTGGCCGATGATTACAAAAGGTAACAAACGTAGAATTATCACAATAAGAAGTGCTTTTTTTGATAAATTCATAAGAGTTTGTGAATAAATTGTAAAGATGACCAGAGAGATGTTGCCCAGCAGTAAAATGACATAAAACAGCAGTGATTTAACCGCATTTGTCTCTCTGTCGATGTGATTGTTTAATTCAAGTAGACCTCCTAATGTCTGATGAGATCTTTATAGTCCTCATAGTTTATGAGTATTGAAAAGTTTGGAAGACAAGCTCAAGGTCAGGTATCTGGGATGTTTTTGTAATGTTACTCCAAGTGTGTCACCTGGGAAAAGATGCGAGGAAAGGGTTTACTCTGCACATGCTTCTTTCTCCATCACACCTCCTCCTGCTCTTCTTTCCTCGCCTTCGTTTGCATCACTTATCTCTCACTCTGTCTCGCCTCCCCTCTTTTCATTAGAAGCGTGGGACAAATTAGAGGAGTGATGGATGAGCTGCCCTCCTTCACGATGCCGGTTCATTCAGGCATGCACACTGATATATAAACAGATACAGAGGGTGGATGTGTGTCTATGTGTGTGCCCGTTTGTGTGATTATGTGTGTTTATAGTGACGTGCACATTCTCATTTGTCGTCAGAAAATCTGTCATTAAGGTGGCACTTTTTTTTTTTTCCTGTCATCCTGATTTCCATGACCACCAATTAGGTCTAGAAAGCCAGATGATGGGTTTAGGCTTCTCACATTTGTGGCTACATCTGCTTAATTACCATGTATTACTCACACTATAGAGGCAGCCGTGATTGCGCTCGCACAGACACACAAACCGCACTCATCCGGCTAATGGACCAGCCGGGTCTTTGCTAGCTGGGCTTATATTTCACTCAGGGAGAGGGAGGGAGGGAACGAAGCCAACAGGTCCATTATTGAGAGAGAGCATCATAGACAGACAGGGGGAGAGAGACCGGGATGAGGGGAGGAAAAAAGAAGGAGATGGGGATACGGCTGCAGGCGTACTGCGGCAGCAGCAGAGCGGCATGACGTGATAGGGGAGTAGAATGACGGACACACAAACACACACACACACACATGCTTGCAGCTCAGAGGCCAGCCAGAAAAAGTAGAAAGGAGCTGAGGCAGGGATTGAGCCAGCCACGCTCTGCAGCATACAGATCCGACTCCAACTGGAGACTGAGGCAGGTGAGTGAAGGCTCGTGTTTACTTTAGCTAGTTAATATTTCAGATCCTTCTCTAATTCTAAGTACATTTTTGTCTTGTTTCCTGATGAATCTGTGTCTCTTGTTGAATATATTTCCTGTTGATTCTAAAAGCGCAGAGTTACTAAACTCTAATACGAGGACTATGTTCATGGTGCTGTGACAGTTAGAAAAATAAGAGAGAAAAGATGGGCCAGTGAAGACGAAAAGAAAGAGAGCAGCAGTATCTACAGGATGAAATGATTGGCAGTTGACCTGAGTCAGCAGCTTGGATGTATGACTCAGTAAAGCATGTGTGGTATACATATTGTAGCGTGTGGTACATTTGGTTGATATTGAGAAGAATGGAGGCAAACTGCTGCTCCCATGGTGATATTTATATTGCCAGTAGTCGGGTTATATTTTCTCCTGTTTACTTTGTGGGTGCGTGTGTTTGTACCCTGGCTTCTATAATAAGAGCATGTGCAGAGGACGTGTTAGACAAAGATCTTTTTTTATTTAAAGGAGTACAGCAGCTATCCTCAGTACATTAAATACTCACACAACCCATTTTATCACACCAGGCGAGGCTCATTTACTTTACTGTCCCAGTGCAATTTGGAGACTCGAGGTTCGGAGATGACTTTGTGCTGTGTTGTGGGATTTCTGATGGTGACACATTATGTGTCATTTTGGGTAACTTCATGCCAAATACATTTCCATTTTGGTCAAATGAGTCATGATAACATAAACACTCTTCAGTTCTTGTGTGTATGTGCGTGTGGTCCAGGTAGTACTCACAGTGTGTGAGCTTAACCCTGTTTACGCCGTCACATAATGATGGTGTGTTTCTTTTGTTTTATAATGGGGACGAAAGCTGTTCCCCAGAGTGTCAAACATGATACTTTACAACGAGAGCTTGCTGTTTAGAGTAAGCCTCCAGAAAATGAATCTAGGTTAGTGTAATGCCCTCTGAGGTCGCAGATACGTGACTGTGTTCTTTGAATCTATGTGCCAAATGACTTTTTTTTTCCTTTTGGCGAAAGGTTAGAATCAAAGAAAGTCACTTTGAAAATGAGTCACCTCGAAAGAGAGGCCCCTGATTGGCTGAATGTGTCATTCCTGTTTGTTCAAGCTTCCTGTCTTGGTGAATGGTGAGGAGCTGTGAACCAATGGGAGAGCAGTGGTGAGGATGCAACTGTGATCCAGGAAAAAACAGCCCATTGTTCCTGGGACGTCAGAGAAGTGTGACCTGCTTCTGGCCGGCTCCGTCTGCTTAGCCCAACGGTGCACTGACAGGTAAGACTTTCGTGCGACACAGCAGAGCCTTGAATTGGACTCGTATGTTCTTTTTGAGCTAAAAATATTGCCACGTTTATCTTATGATGACTTTCTTTTAAGAAAACTGCCTTCCCAGGAATTTGTTGTACCACTGGGTGTCACTAGCTTCTCTGCTCCACGGCAGGACTTTACTGCTGTTGTTCTGGCTGCTGTCATAGTGGAGGTGATTAATTCAGTGTACTGTAGTTTCCAGCCTGTGTGACACACAGGCACTGCTGATGCCCTTCACAGACAGAGAGGCCTGTGTTACCAACTCATGTATTGATTTTGTGATGAGTCAGAGGGTGTTCATCACGAGGGTGAGTGTGCATGTCTGTGAGAGAGGATATACACGCTTTTCTCATAAGATATAGAGTAACTCAGGTCAGCCACAGGCCGCCATGGGAAAGCTGAGCGAAATCAGTGTAATGTTATTAAATTACACTGTTAACATGTAGCATAATGCTGGCTGCAACGCTATCCTTGTTCTTCTGTCCTTCAGGAGATAAACCTGATATGGCTGATGTTTCTGATAAGTGTAAAAGATGCTATTAATAAGCCTGCATAATTCACCTCGCAGCTATAATTAATGATAATACGGGACTGTAATGAATGAGACGCTGTGCTCCTGCAGTTGCAGACAGTACCCAGTAGATGTCAGCACCACCCTAGCAGAGTAAAGGAGAGACCGTAGTCGGTCCATGCAGTAACCCACACAATAACTACACTGATCTGTAGCAAAACCCCAGTTTCTCTGTAGGCTTCTGTGCTGTGTTTGCGTCAGTGTACAAACACGATGATGTCCTTCAAAACCTCAGGGAAAAGGGTTTTATTTATTTCAGCTGGTTTAAGTATGAAAGCTAAATCATGATGTCAGCCCCGAGGCCCGGGTCTGCAGAACTAAAGACACAGTGACTGATAGTGATGGCAGATTGATTTATGATTTAAATTCAAATCAAAAGTGATTGATTGTTCAACTATTTTGTCACACAATAAGATATGTAATTATGTTTTTAGCTATTAAAGTGCTGTTTGCAAATACTATGAAATATTAAACTAAGGTGAAGCTTTACAAATATGTACAATGAAGCTGATTCTGATGCTAATGAAGCGCTAACTGTCAAACTAATGAGCAGCAATATAAACATGGCTTCATGTTTTTGCGTTTGCACGTGCCTCAAACAGTAAAAATAAAAACGCTTCTTAGACCAAACTCATTCCTTTAGACACAGACATCACATGGAGTTAGACGTACAGTGAAAGGAGCCAACAGACGGTGTATTGTAAAGTTTTTTATGTGACAGGATGATACAGAACAAACTTTGAAGCCTGTAAGTCTGAACACATGACAAATACAATGTATCCAACACATGTAAGACGTTTGTACTGCAAACTATCCTATAATAACATAACTGAAAGAAATCAAACTAAACTAGATTATTTTCCCATAACTTACAGCTGTTGGTTTCAGTCACCTTATTTGTATTTCCTTCTTTTACACACACACACACACACACACACACACACACACACACACACAGCCTGCTTTCCCTAGCCCCGCCCAATAAACCTAACCCTGAAAAATGAATGCCTAAACCTTACTCTAAACCTAACCATAACCTTATTGTAACCCTGACACTAAACCACATTTTGACTGTGGAAAAATGCCTTCAAACTTGTAGGGACCAGGATTTTGGTCCTCATAAGTATAGTAAACTTCCCCTTTTTAAGTCCCCACAAAGATATGAATACACACACACACACACACAAACACACACACATCACCATCAGCAGCTGAGCCCCTGTATGTTCTTATACAGCCTGCAGAAGTGTTGGTGTGACCCCGGCATATCCCCAAGGGAAAATCAAATTTTCATACAGATAGACATCGAGTCAGCCCACACCTGTGCTCCTGGAAATCCTAGCAGGACCTACAGCAGACAGAAAGAAATTCTGATGCTCATTTTCTGTCTGGACCTCCCAAGAGATGGAGTGTGTGAGGAAGACATACAGAAACAGACAATGAGGAGGGGGAGGAATTTGTAGGGAGTAATAGGGGAAAAGGAGGATGGATGATCACATCTGTCTCTGTTTACCTACTGCTGCATCACTGCAGCTGTACGCTGCTGCGCAGGCCTACATTAGCATCAATCAAAATGCTGCACAGCTCTTAGTTGCTTGTCTTAGTATGTCTGATTCTATAAGTAGGTGGAAGGAAGGCCTCCTGCAGAGAATCCGTCCTTTTTCTTCATCGGAGTTTCAAGCTCAAGCAGTCACTCTTTCTCCTGCTTTTCTCAGACTGCTGGAAATGTGTGTCTGAGTGATCCACATGACACTGTGTGCAATGCTGTGATTAGATGCACTGTCAAATAATCCAGCACTTTATCCTTGTGACTTTGACGGCTTAATTTGATACATCAGTGCTTCACTAAAGACAGCTTCCCACAAAGTCTTCTGGCAGCAAAAGTTTTGCTTTTTTAAGACGGGGCAAGTAGGGTTAAGCATTAAATCTCTAGTATATTTCTAAGTATGTCTGTGTTTGTGTGTGTGTAATTATAATACACATGCTCTCATGCTGAGTATGCCAAATTCGGACTCTACCATCTGAATCTTAGAGACTTATCAGACTAGACATCATATATTTAATCTTCTATACTCCAATCTTGGAATGTATGTGCAAGTTGTTGCCTCACGTTCCTGTATGTAGCTGATGGGAGTGGCCACCAGTGTGGTCTTCTGCTGCGGTAGCCATCTGCTTCAGGGTTTCACTAGCATCTCACATTCAAAGATGCTCTTCTGCTTACCTTAGTTGTAACGAGTGGTTATTTCAGCTACTGTTGCCTTCCTACCAACTCAAAGCACTCTCTATGACCTCTGCTATTAACAAAGCTTTTTTTCCTGCTGCTCACTGTATATTTTTCTTTTTTTGGACAATTCTCTTGTAAACCGTAGTCCTAGTTGAGCAGCAGTTTTGAAATGCTCAGACCAGCCCGGCTGGCACAGAGAGTCACGCCACATTCACTTACAGCCGCTTAAATCACCTATCTAACTTCAGCAGGCCGTCTTGAGAATGTCTACATATTAGAGGAATTGAGCTCCTGCCATGTTGTTGGCCGACACTTACGTTAAAAAGCAGCTGTACGTGCACTTGACGTTTTTTCCGCCTTTTTTGCCCTCCCTCCCTGCCTTTCTCCCAAACTCACTGCCTCCCTTTCCCCTCCCAGCAGAGCAGCACGAAGCAGCAAAATTATATGAAACGTTTCACTTGATCAGAATTAGCATAGGCGGGCTCACAAAGCTCAAGCAGGATTTCGTAGTTCTTGGAGGGTTTCTGTCATTCTGACACAGAAGAGAGTAAGAAAACCAAGGACAGTCAAAGCAAATAAGGTGAGCAACATCCTGTGCCTCCTCTGAAACTGTTATATGTATGCATTGTGCCGGGGTAAGTGTGATGTTGTATTGGAGTTCATTTTCAGTATTTGTTTTTCAAGAACATAAGGATCTACAAGCGTATAAAAAGCTGGCACGTGTGTGTGTGTGTAAAAAGCTGGTTTTGTGTTTTTAACTCCTAGCAGGCAAATCTGATTTCTTAGAAACTCCATGCTCCGCTGAAAATAAGTTCACCTCGTGGTTTACCATGACTCATTTTGTCATATGTACTTGGCTCACATTGCACAGCTCTGTGAAAGGAAAAGCAAATTCTCAGCCTGATTAGATTAGTAGAACTTTAACACTGACTCTTAATGTATAACCAAACCCTTTGGGAAGGCTTTTAATGATCTCATGCTATTGTGAACATGCACTCACCTAACTTTTTAACTTTTTGTTGTCTTTATGTCTTTTGATTTAGGTCACAATGAGTGGGGGGGTCAACGTGAAGTCAGTTCCCCGTGGGCCTCCCTCATCAGGAATACCCCTCCCTCGCAGTCTTCTGCCTTCCTCTCCTAAAACAGAACCACGCCGCCGGGCGAGTGACCTGCCCAAGCCCTCGAAACAGACCCCTAAGCACACGCCAGCGAACACACCTGCACACTCCCCGTCACTTTGTCCAAGAAACTCCAGTATCCCTGGGCCTTCCTCCACAGATGCCCTGAGAGATGCCTGCCTTAAAAGTCAGCTCTTCCAGCGAACCGGAGCTCTTCCAATTCCCCAGGTGTCAAGATCTGCCTACAGCAGCCCGCTGACCCAGCGCCGAGTACATCCGCCACACTCCAAAGACACGCTAGACCTGGGAAAATCGCAAATCCTCTCCCAATTACCCCAGGATGGCAATCGCAACAGAAGCACCTTTGCAAATAAGAATCAAGCGTATGGAGCCGGCAACCTACGTCCACCGCTCAGTTTTAGCAGAGGAGACAATTCAAACATTGTAACCCAAGCAACGGCTGATGCGATACCAGGAAGGAAGGAAGAGCCTCCAAAAAACCATCCAGCCAAATCTGTCATACTCAGCAACTGTAACATTCGGCCCACTCTTCTTTACTCAAACCAGCACACCATCAGAGATCATAGTGACTCTGGCAGCCAATCAGATGAGGAAATGGGAACTCCTGAGGATAGCAGTCCAGCTTCCTCTCCTCTTCCCTTACCGCTGCCAGCTATCACATTTACCATGCCAGTAACATCCAAGCAGGTTGTTGATACACAGGATCGGGAGGCAACATCTGAAGAGACACATATACCCAGAGTCAACATGGCTGCTGTGGCTCCCTTCAGTCACAGGTAAGGGGTCTTTCATCACACAAGCACAACTGAAGCAAGAGTTATAAAGCCTTCCATTATGAGTCCTTTACCACTGACCCCCCCTGTAATTATCATGTGATCATTTTCTTTACACATAGAAGTCATCCTCAGGACACTAAAGACCTGCCACAGAGGCCTCAGTATCTTTTCCTGCAACACACACACTTGGAGATTTTCTGGAGCAGAGCTGATTGTTAAAGTGTCTTCTTGTAGCCCCTGGGCTGACACCGTATACTCCCATGCACACAGTTTTTTATGTTACTAGAAGCACAGTGTACAAAATCTACATTTAATAAAACATTTGAAGTTTCTTTTTTCTTTATTAATGACAGGATTATACACAGTTCTTTGCACATAACTGTTTCAGCATTTTTCTGTTTATATGATTTGCTTTTGTGGAAATAATTGAGATGGTCATCGCCTCTCTTCTTCTACTGTCATACACAGCAGGTTATGCATTTGATTGTAAAGGATATGATTTGCATGTTCAGTAACAGATGTGTGATGGCTGTGTTTGTGATGTGTTGACAGGCTGCAGGCACAAGTGAGTGAATTTTCTGTGGACGAACTGAGTGACTGCTCATCTGGATCCATAGAAGTCTGCTGTGATGACCTGACACCAGGTTAGACTCACACAGCAGTAACACACATCTCCTCTCCTTTCTCCCTTCCCTTAGCTAAACAAAATTTGGTCCAGTTTTTTCTGCCTCGTTAATATTAGGGCACCAAGATGCCAAGAGCACTTCTGGCAGGTACGAGTGATGTGTGCTTTCTGGCAGCCAGACGTTTACTGCGACAGAGTCATAAGTGGCGTCAGACACAACAAGCCAGTGGCTGACCTCTCATTGTAGAACCTGAATAGACTCAGTGAAAGGGACAACCAGTCTTTGTCCAAATGTATGTCTGTCACGCTGCAATTCATCAGTCGTCAGGAGCCATGTCTGAAGTTAGGTGGTGTAGTTTTCTGTGTGCCTGGGGTTCTGCTGAGTACCGTAGTCCCTGGATGAAGAGATGTGCTCAGGATGTTAGGATGAAGGATGCTGACACTGGTGATGTGGGTCAGTAATGGGATGAAATGGGGCACTTCTTAACTTGCTGCCAGGCAGCATTATATGCACATTGATTTCATATTCATCCAAGAGCTGTTGTAGAGTTCGAACCCATTCTTCCCTCTCACAGTTCCTCTTTTCAGATTTCGTTGACCTAAAAAGCCACAGTCCCAGCATGACCCCATCCCTGTCCTGATCCTGTGGCTTTTGAGTAATGGTTTGCTCTGTACGCACGGCTATAGTTACGCATTGTAGTGGTCAGTCTGAGCCCAAGAATGTCAACGTGCTTCTGAGAAATGACTTTTTCAGTGGCTTAGTGAATCATTCCTTTTGATGTGGTGTCAGTTAAACAGAAAGAAGATCAACTGCTTTTTAGTTATTATATGTATGTTAAAATATGCACAGTGTAGTCCGAAATAGTTATACTGGGTTTACATATGCATCACACTGTGCCATATATTAGGTGAATTACAGCTGTTTCTATATGTAATGTCTACGTTCAGGGACAATATAGCACAGTGTCAATTAATTAATAACTTAAACCTGTAAAGGTACAGTCAGTCATTAATTAGTGGAAAAAGAAAGAATATTGAATTCATAAATCTGAGCCTTTCTTATACACTTAGAGTTAATCCATAAAAAATGGACAGGAGTGGGTACTGGTTTGTGCAAACCGCCATGCTGACCCGCCATCTTGAACACAGTGGCTGACATGGAGATCGCTGTTCTCCTTACTCATGTTTTATTTATGCAGCTTGAGACTGGCCACATAGATAGTAGAGCAAAGGCAGAGGAGAAGATTACTTGTAGGCGTTTGCGTGCTGTGGAGGCAAAATCTAATCAGTGTCTACACCTTCAGGCTCAAGATATGAAGGAAATGAAAATGCAAAGCAAAGATGCGACTGGTATCTCTCAACCTCTTCCTCCTTACCCCAAGCCTCATTAACTGAACTGAAGTTAGAGCTCTAATGCACAAAAGTGCACAAACATGCTTATTTATTCCCAATATTTTTGCCTTGTCTGGACAGCTGACTAAATATTGGCTAAACAACAATAACAGCTGGCTGTAAGCTAACAATATGTCAATTAGTCTTAAGTGTCCTAAAAATCACAGTTTCCCTGTGAAAGCAGTTTTGATTACATTCTGAGTGTCACAGTGATCCACCAAGAATATTTCACTAAGAGTGGCTAACAGCAGCTAACAGAGGCTAACAGTAGCTATCAGAGGCTAATAGCAACACTTAACAACAGAAAAGTCAACAAGTCACCTCAGTATTGCTGCCATCGAACAGAAGCGAGCTTCACTGACTCATCAACTTGGATTGGAGTCCTTTCACAAATATTTACGGCGTCCTCTAGACTCACCCAGAGTAAATACACATGGATACCTGGCAAGCAACAGACAGACAGCCTACATTAGCTAAATGCTGGATGCCTTCATTTCTTGCAGCGCATGCATCTCTACAGATAGCTGTAAAGTACAACTTGGCTGCTTGGCACAGAACTACAAGCTCAAGGCAGTAGTTTGAGTTTGAACATACATTGTGTCACAAGAATAGAGTTATTTGCAAATGAAACCTTTATAAAACCTTTAACCATCTGGTTGTGGAAAAGGGGGATGGGAACTGGTGGTGGACCAGCCCTAGTCTTTAAGGGCCTCTTGCTGTCTTGGGGCTAGTTTTGGCCTTTTAATTGGTGCCTAGCAGGCGTTAGAAACAGAACCAAAGCATCTTTGACTCCTCTGAAGCTGCATTTACATGGATGGTGGGCTGGCACTGTAATAACTGTAATTTAGCAAGTGGAGGAAGGGAGGGAAACGGGGTGGAAAGCAAAGTTTGTAGGGAAGGAAGGAGGGAGAGGAGTGAGAGATGAAAGGAGAAGACCAATGAGGTCAGTGGGTTGATGAATTTCATTTTGTGTAAGGAGGACAGAGAATAAACAACAAGTGTGTGCACTGAGATGAAAAGACAGATTATTAAATGTTGGTTAAATTTTTACAAACTCCTGGTGGTGAGCAAACACGATAAAGCCCAGTTATTTGATGTGGGACTGGCTGCTCTTTGTGGCGAGAGTCGATCTCCTTAAATGTAATATTCTCTATATGCGTTAGATTGAATCAGGGAAACGCGATCCGCTCTTACATCTTTTAACTGATACCCTAATGAAGATCTGAACGTTTAATGTGATTGTAGGACCATGTGCTCTTTCAATTAGACCCCAGAACTCCTGACCCTATTACTCTCTAGAGAGGTGTATCTGAGAATGGGCTTTTATCCGAGGCTGTGTGTGTATGTGTGCTGATGTATGCACAAGTGACAGTGCACAGATGGCTTTTGAAAGATAAATGTGACGTGGGTTGTGTATCATTTTTCATCCCTGCAATATTTTGTCCTAAAATTCCCAATGGACAAAATGTCGCAGTCTCAAGTACACACACACACACACACACACACACACACACACACACACACTGTACAGACACCTACAAACACCATTCATATAGTGAAGGATATAAAACATCACACATCATCCCACACAGACCACAGACACCAGTATATGTAGGAAACAAAAAAGAAATCGAGGTATGACTGGCTAATTTTAAAAAGTGGTGTCGCAAAATAAACTGTTTACGGCAATATGTTTTCATGGTTTTGATGGTCACTGTAGTGGCTATATTCATTTCTTAAAGTTCTCTCTTTCTCTTATATTTAATATCACCACACTACGGACGGACAAGCGCCTGTTTTTATGGGTTGTCGTTAGCAACAACGACGGTAACACCATCGCGTGTCCGCTTCTTTACGTTCCACATAAACCTTTCACAATAAAGCTCAAGATCCTGTTGAGACTTTTCAAAATAAACTGAATCACGTGAAAGAGCAGATTATTTACGGATGAGAAGCAAAAAAATAAACCTTAGACTCAAACGTTAGAACAGGCTTTTCCCCGCAGCAGTAATAAATACTCACAAAGAAAACGGCGGCCGTTACAACTTATGTTAGGGCTGCTCGATTATGGCAAAAATGATAATCACAATTATTTTCACTGAAATTGAGATCTCGATTATTTGACGATATTTATTTAACCCTTTAAGACCTACCATAGAACCAAGTCCGCCAGAGCTTATATTATATGTTTACATGCTGTAGTGCCATTTGTGGGAGCATTTCAAGTTGCTATACATAAATACAACTGTTATAGCCCATATTTTAAAAATATGTATGCATTAAGTCCATAGTAATTACATTAATTGCAAAAAAGTGCAATAAACTACAAAAAAATTGAAAATCATTTTTGTTTTTTTTACATATATTTCTACTTGGAGAAATTTAAGAGGCTTATCCCTCAAAACTTTAAATACAAAAAAGTTGCAAAAAATAGTTTACAACAACAGGAAATTTATTTTGAGTGTCTTCATAGTTTTATTTTGGAGATACAGCAATTTTTATATACTGCAGGGAAAAACAAAAAACAATCCTATGATGCAAATTTGCAAAGAAAACAGCAGGTGCATCAAAATAAACTATTTCCAGCAGTGCAACTCGAGTTTTAAGCATCCCAGAAACTATCCAGAAAAGTCAAACATGACTTATAAAAACACCAGTATAGGCTTTTAAGGCCTACAAGTAAAAAACTACATTTTCCGCGAAATGACGTCACTTCCGGTTTCGGGCAGGAAATTGTGGACATGCATAGTTAGGGTGACGTCTGTGTCAATGTGGGAAGTGTTACGAACAGCTGATCGGATCGCCAAAGCGTGTTTCTGGAGTATTATGTTTTTGTTGCTGCAAGCGCCTTTTATGCAATTTTTGCAAAGCTTTATGGGGAAGGAAACCGTGACCGAGGACAAGCTGATGGCATCAGATGTAAGTACAACTCCTCTGGTTTCATATGCAAAACAAATTATTGCGCTAGCTTACACGGTTCAGGTTCTACAGGGATTTAAAAATAGTCACACAAAACGGAGCGTGCTGCTCTGACCGGCTTTAAAGGGTTAACAATGTGTTGAATAATGACTTTAAAAAATAATATAAAACAGTGTGCAAATACTGATAACAGTGCAAATGTTTGCAATATAAGAAATCAATGAAAAATGTAAACATCTATGTTTAGTGAACTTTGCAGTGTTGCTCTGTGGTGCAGCTACGACACCGTAGCAAAGTTTACACACTGTGTCTACTTGATCCACGTCTGACTGAACCCATAATGTTTCCACACCACTGAAGTTTTTTTTACCTCTTTTTAACCAACAGCAGTCACTCTCCTCTCCAAATAACTTCTGCTGAGCTTTCCGAGCTTCCCTCGGGTCCTCTTCATTGTTGTGACGTATGTTCGAAATGCAGAGAGGTGCGCTCGATTTGCCACACGGAGCAGGGCGAGAGTAAAGCATGAGGGAGGGGCTAATAATCGGCTCAGTCATTTTTAATGATCGTTGAAAGCCCAGATCGTAATCGTGATTAAAATTTGATTAATTGAGCAGCCCTAACTTATGTCTAAAAATGTATCGTTTCATGCATCGGTTAAAACACTCGACTCCAGCTACAGGACGCCCAGCTGGAAACACTTCACGCAAGTCGAGCTGCCCGAGATTCACAGAATTTACAGAAAATGTTGCATTTTTGTGATTTATATCGTTATCGGACGATAGATGTCTTATATCGGGATATGAGATTCTGGTCATATCGCACAGCCCTATGGTATATCTTTATTTACCCTCCTGCAGGTCAGCGTTTTTCTTTTTTACCTCAGTTTGGGATTATCTCATTTAGCAAAGTAGATGTTAAAAACCCCTCAGTGCCTTTCATTTTAAGCTAGAAACAGGGAAATCTTTAGTAATGAAGGTTTGAAATCAACTTACTGTTTATAGATGTCATGCTTGCCATGCCTTTAATGCCCCTGGACAGTCAAGCGAATAGCATTTTGGTAAACCTGACTGCATCTACTAGACAGTGCGTAATCCTCTTTGGCCAATCTAATCGGGGAGACATATGCCGAGTTGGCGTTGGATAGTGATGAGTGGTTTAGTAGCTTTAGGAAGATGATCAGACATAAGAATGGACTAGATTATCTCCGTGCTCATCGCCTGCAGTGAGGCAGCAATCACTATTTATGGTTTAATGTCATGCCTTACTTTATATTTGACCCAAACCTTGAACTTTCAAGATGTCTGTTGTTCACTGTTGGGGTATAATGATAAAAGCCTCCAGTTTCAACATATCTCTTGGAGTAGTTGTTGTGCAATAGGCAGTTGGTTTATCCCTCTCAGGCTCAAATTAAACTTTTTGTTGCTAATGCACAACCAAGTCCTGCAGTGGTACTTCTGAATAAAAAAATCTCATAAAATATGTATGTGGGGTGATCAGGTTGTTAGTTTTTAACTGTTGCAAATCGGCAACGCCTGCCTGGAGAGGGTTAAGACGCTACGCTGAAGACTAAATGCCACTTCTCCTTGTTTTGACTTCGCACTACGCACCACTACCATACAGTTCCCATTGATCTAAGAGGTCTTAAAGTGTTAAATTGCTTTAGCATAGCATTAGCCTCCTAAGACCCGAACTCTTCCTCGGCAGCATTTTTAATTTCTCTTTGATATTTGGGCACATTGGGGCCCGATGAATGTAAAAACAAAGAATTACCAGATTTTTTTTTACCTTATTTTTGTTTTTTTAAAAAAATAAGAGCCACATATGAGGATATTCATTTAAAATTTTGATAGAACAGTAGCAGTATAATGTCCTTGTAAGTGGATATCAGGCCCTTGTAGAACAAAATTTAGTATTTTGGTCTGAATAACCCAAAATGTGATGTCCACATATGTGGACGCAGGTCCCAGGAGGTTAATATAATTAGGGAAAGCTCCATGTATGGTTTTGTAAGTAAGTCATAAAAATCTTAAAATGAATTTAGTGACTTAGGGCAACAAATGTAGAGACATAAGAACTACAGTAATATGGTCCTTTTGGTGTGAACTGTCTTTTAAGGATGCCATCTATTACAATATTCCGTTTTACCAGAGATAAACCATTTTGTCAAAGAGGACTTAAGTCGTGCACGGTGGCACGGTGGTCAGCACTGTTGCCGCACAGCAAGAAGATCCTGAGTTCAATTCCACCATCAGGCCGGGGTCTTTCTGTGTGGAGTTTGCATGTTCTCCCCGTGTTTGCGTGGGTTCTCTTCGGGTACTCCGGCTTCCTCCCACTGTCCAAAGACATGCAGCTTGTGGGGATAGGTTAATTGGATAATCCAAATTGCCACTAGATGTGAATGTGCGAGTGAATGTGAGTGTGAATGGTTGTCTGTCCCTGTGTGTTAGCCCTGCGACAGACTGGCGACCTGTCCAGGATGTACCCCGCCTCTCGCCCTATGACAGCTGGGATAGGCTCCAGCGCCCCCCGCGACCCTGAAAAGGATAAGCGGAAGCGAATGGATGGATGGACTTAAGTCTGGTTGTGATTTTAAGATGATAAAATAATAAAATGTTGTTTTTTTTCTTGCTATTACATGACTGGTAAACTTGTAATAGTCAGTTAATACATGATGCAATGCTACATCTTCAAAAAATCAAAATGAACATCATCTGTCTTACATGAACAGGATATGAAAATCATTTCCTTTAAAAATAGGAATCGAGCACCTGGCGTAGGGCCTTCAATAGACCCGTCTACTGTTCACTAAAACCTCACCAGAAATGGTCTCAGTGAAATGTGCCCAAGAGTTTGACTCAGAATCAGTAGCAACGGGTTATATGGAGTTAGGGTTTTTAAGGGAAGCATGTAGAGGTCAGCAGATAAGAAGCCAAGGACTGATCCCTGAGAGCCACTGCAGGTCAAAGGCATGTGTTTTGAGTTACCGTTGCCAATAGCAACAAAATAACTGGTCGCATTCAGTCAAGTGATATTTCCAATATTTTTAAAATCCAGAAAAACAACCCAGTCTTCAGTTTATGTCAGAGTAGCCACCTCCTGTTGTCTGCTCCCTCCCAGGGTCATTTCCTCACAATGAAGAGGGAACACAATAATGCACAGCTGCATTACAGAGCTGGAGATGAAGGAGGAGAGAATGGAGGGAGAAGAGTGAATTGAGGAACGGGTGAATGAGTGCATACGCAAGATGCTTCTTGACCTGTGGGGTGACTCCTAGCCGAGGGAGTCAAGTTAAGTCACTCATGCGTGTAACCTGTCTATGTTGGAGCACACGCCCACGGACACAGGAATGAAGTCACAAGTACATCTAATTAATAACCCACGGGGAATCAAAAAACACGCACATACCAGCATATAAACACACACTGTAGCTTTAGGAGGTTTCAAATGAATGTTATTTATTTATTTTTGGCAAATACTACTGTTCGTCTACATTTATACGCATGATGATCCACTATTGCTTGCACACCACGCTGTAGCTAGGCAACCACACTCAGGAGCAGATCATTATGGGATACTCCTGGGAAATGTGCTGATAATGTCAACATTGGGGCATGTATGAGGGAGCGTCTACAAAGAGTTATACCTTTTAAAACACACAAATTCTCCCTTTTCACATCCTGCAAATATTCCCTGCATTTTAGTTGGTTTAGCGGGAGATTTGACCAACGTCTGGCATTCGCTCTGGTGGTGTTTTCGCTGGATTAGCTGACTGATGCACTCACATTATTGTCACTGATAGCTGAATTTCCCAAATGCTCAGGCCAGTGACTCATGCTGTGCATCATCAGCGCTCGATAAGACCACTAAAGAGGTGTCATTGTGAACAACTCGCTCCCTCATTCACGCAATTCCGCTAGGAAGCCACACACTGTATGTATCAGTCAGATTGCCGTTTCAGTGTTTTGTGTGTAAACAGGACATTAATAGCCATGTCATTGTGTTTGCGCTGTACCAGCATGTGTGTGAGTATGAGCTGTCCCTCGTGGAGAAGTGTGTCATGGTCTGGTATTCTTCTGTGTGTCCTGTGGACCCCACGCGTTGGTGTGTTAGCGGACAAAAGCAAATGTAGCAGGAGTGGTGAGGCAGCGAAGCAGGATATCCCCTCTCTGTCTTACAGACTTCCTTTGCTTCTCTGGCAAACACACAGAGATCCTTCCTCACCCGTCCTCTTCCTCCTCTTCTCACTTTCTTCATTGACTTGCTTTCTGGGCTATAACTTGACTGTTTTTTTTACTTTTCCCCCACTAATATCATCTGCTAGGCTTCTTTGATGCTCTCGGGTCTCCCCTTGTTTTGACTTGCTCCGTTTTTCTGCATCTTCTATTCTCAATCACACTTCGTCATTTTCTTCTCACGTCCTCACTCCGTTGTTGCATGCCTCATCTTCATAGCAACTTTTATTTTTACTCGTGAAAACAAACTCAAAACAAGAGGAACCTAGAGGAAGTGCGTGAGAAGTGAGAACACATGCCATCTGCTTAGCCTGAATGGGAACTGTTCCTCTACAAGTTTAGGGGTCCGCGTTACATGCAGTTGCACCTAGATCTGCAGATCTTTCCTCTTCGCAGTATTTTTCCTTTAAAGGTGGAAATGTTGTGCAAGTTTGTAAACATGAATATAATGTGGTACACAGTGTCTGTGAGTAAGCGTGTCCTACTGGCTGCTTCACATGACTCCTCCATCAGAGTAGTGGCGGATCTGTTTAGAGATGCTAGGCCAAGTATATTCATGCAAAGCACTGAGCCAGTTTCCTTCTGTCTGTGTCTGTCTGCCTCTCTTTCTGCTTCTGTTTCACCCTGCTTTCAAACCATCCTTTCACTCTTCACACGTTATTCGTACTTGTCTCTCTTGCCTTTGCTTAACTTTGCTTAAAAGTCTCTTTATATTGGAATTAAACTGTTTGCCTGATGTCATAAGAAGTTTCCCAAGGGTTCAGACACTGTGGTCAGCCTCCGTCTGCCTGCCTCCACATACGCGACCACACACACACACACACACACACACACACAACGAGTCTGCTCCGTGCTGAATGTGTAGCCTACTGCTGAACACTGGCACTCATCACACTCTGAAACTGCCAGTGTCTTTGATGTCAGGCCAGATTGCTCAGGTCAGTTAGTCAGGGTGCACAGACTGTGTGTGCGTGTGTGTGTGTGTGCGCGTGTGTGTGTGCGCGTGTGTGTGTGTGTGTATAGAGGGAGAGAATATACAGCATGTTTACATCAGCCATATAAAGGTGATTAGACTGTGGAGCCAGAGAGACCAGCACTGGAACAAACAAGTGGCTGTGTGCTGCCAACACTTTACCTGCATGTATATGCTTTCAAGAGCAATGACGCGTATCTGCACCACACGCATCTGTACACCACAGACCTGCCTTGTATGTGGTCACTCACTAACCTTAATCCCTCATCAGGGAGGTATAAGAGCTGACGTACAGCACCTATTAGCCTTAAATTACACTCCTCATTCGCACTGCTGGCCTGCTACCTGCCCCCAGAGCCCCCATAACTGTCTCCAGGCACCTCTGGCTTCAGTGTGGCATAACCACCTCAACATTGGCCCTTTATTAAAGTTTGCTGCCTCTAATTGATGGCTATAGCTTTTTCACAATAAAACATCCATAGAGCGTCTGTATTTTTGTATGTACTCAGCTACTGTATTACACACACACACACACACACATTCAAGGCCAAATAGTTTTTAGGCTAAGGGCGAGCACGCACACTAAGAGCCTGTCATCGTCACTTTTAGGTTTGGCTGGCGCCAGTTTGGTTACTGATAAAAAACGAGCCGTTATTTAAAGCGCCTCTCTAATACTGAGTTTGGAAAGTGTGCAAACAGGACGTTGCTTGTTTCCATTCGGGTTTAGTGTCAACTGATTTATGCAAATGTAACAGAAAACGGCCTGCTTGTTTGAATACTGCTCCCAGCAGTTTGAGGCCTGATAACGTCATAGCTGCAGGCACTACTGCCTGCATATTACAGAAAATCGACATACAGTAATGGTAATACGCCCAGACCCTAAACACTCCACTCTGAGAACCAGTTTTCAGACAGGATGCATTACAACGCAAAAATAAATGATGGCGCAAACAGCTATATTGATTGTTAATGGGTTATGATGGACTTGAAGTTCGTTTTATAACCTGCTGTCATTATTACCTGTAATGGGGAATTAAAACAAATACATCACTCTGCTGTATTATCAGATCTCAAGCAAGTCCTGTGTGTTACGAGAAATCAGGAGAATAGATTCTGCAGGTGTTTGAAGTGAACAGTGACAGGCATGACGATGATAACTGCTAAACAATAAAATGATAAGGTGGATGAGGAAGAAGAAGCTCTTCTTGGTCCTTCTTTGATTGAAATGCCATGTCTACCGCAATCAAGTGACATAGCTAAACGTGCAAGAGCAACCCAAGGCCCAGGACCGGAGCTTCGGCTTCTCTGGGCCTGTCTCATCGATGTGACACACTCATAGAGAAAAGCCCACGCACACACGCACACACGCACGGGAAGACGGACAAAAACAAAGACGTCAACATCCATTCACTTTAGCCACGCAGGCTCATGTGCGCTCGCTTTAAACACTGAGGTATCGTCGGATGGATTTCGAATGTGATGAATCTGTACCCTGAAAACTTAATTGCGTGTGCATCTGATTTAACTAGAAGGCAGGGAGGGGGTGATGCTGGAAACAAGGAAAGGAATAAAGGGAAATGAGGAAAGAGCGATGGAGTGGTGTGGTGATATGTGGCCGGTGGGGAGGGGGCGTTTAGCTATATGATGACCATTTGGGGTCTTTTAGCTACTAATTGAAGCGTGTTTAGTGGCCTGTGTTGTTGTGTATTAAGCACTGACAAATGCATATCCTCGTCTCCTTGGCTGATCCTGCAGTCATGGCTTTTTTTCCCCAGATAATTTAAATCAGCTTAATCACGGGTGGGCCTCTGGTGATCAGGGCACGTAAGGAAATCTAAATATGAATGGATGAATAGAGCAGTTAATGTGATTATGAATAATTGCTGAGGGGTTGGAACAGTGTGTGTGTTTCTTTGGGATGGTGGGGCATGTTTTGATTCAAAATTATTTAATAACTTCAAAAGCATTGAAGTTATTAAATAACTGGGCCTAAATATAAATGGATGGGGACAGTAGAATTCAGCGTTCGCATTCAGAGCATCCCTCCCTCATGAAAAGAAATCTTTTATTACAAAACAGGAACAGCAAAAAGCTGAGTTTATGGGAAATGCTGGTAATTTGTCGTCAAGCCCTTGTGTTTGCACTCACTGGTGTGCAGCATAACGCAGCGTATGCGGCGTGTGCTTGAGAGAGAGAGGCAGTGAATCAGCGAGTGGGAGGAGAGAGAGAGACAAGAAGAAGGAAAGAAGGATGGAAAGGGGAGGAAGAAGGAGAGGGAGGGTGAATGAGGCAGCGGGGGTAGAGTGAGCAAGGCAGAGAGTGAAGGCGAGTTAGAGGGAGGAGAGAAAAAAGGAGGTGGGGGACGTCGCTGCTGCGACCGTTTCTCTTGTCAGTCGGCTGCTGTGTGCCTGGCGAACAGGAGGGAGCGCAGAGCAAGGGAGAGAGGAGCAGAGGGGGACACGGAGAGAGACGCTGGTCAGTGCTGTGCTTTATTCTGGCAGCACTATTGTCATCTGTGCGGCTCCGGGAGCTGCAGACATGCTGTGAGGGAGTGGATTTAGGCGCTGGATGCAGATCTGCAGATCCATGGATTACCAGCAGTGAGTAAGGCTGTCACTCTGCTAACCCACTCATCATTTGCAATAGAGGGGTGAAGCCACAGTCTCTCACTACGGGGAGTCTGGCTGTCTTGACCCTGGAGTGAAGAGGGAGTGCAGACCAGACAGTCTTTGTCTTGTTTTTTGGCTTCCCCTTCCTTCCTCCATGTCTTTCAGTGTTTTTCGCTTGTGTCTGTGTCAGAGTGTATCATTGATGCTGTTGCTTGGGTCTCTGCAGGAGGGATGCTGGAGGCTAATGTGGCTAACATTAGCATGACGGCTAAGCCCAGAGAGCTGGACCTCAGGTCTGCTGCTGTCCCCTGCCAGGATACTTCATCCCAGGCCATGGCATCAAGGAAACCACCCGCCAAGCCCTCTGCTCTGCCCCAGGGGCCTGTGCGTCCCTCTGGGTCAGAGCTCAAGGTCTACCGGCCCACCTCCGGATCTATCCCCATTCCAATCCCCAGTCAGTCCGGGCTTCGCAAACAGCGTTCACTCAGCAACTTGTCTGTGCTCACCGATGCTGAGAAGAAGCTGCACCTGTACCAGTCTACCAGGTGGAATGATGACACGAGCCGTCCTGGCACTGTGACCAACAAAGCGGGGCAGAGTAAGGCAGGTCAAGCTGGTGGTGGGAGACCACCACTGTCCCGGACACTTTCAAAGTCAGAACAGTCTCTCTTTCAGGGGAAGCCAAAGTCTTTCTGCTCCCCTTCTGTGACTTCTAATATAGGCAAGCCAAGTCGAATCCCTGCACCTGGCAAACCACGGGGACCTTATGCTGAGGTCAAGCCAATTAGCAAGGCCTCTGAGACAGCCCAGAATGCAGATACAGACCCAGCTGATCACCCAACCAAAGCAAACTCCAATGGAGCTGGGACTACTGGAACTAATGGCAAGAAACTAGGGGAGAAATCCAAACCTGCGGCTCTGTCAGCGGAGGAAAAGAAAGAGAGGAAGGGGATGGAGGGTGAGGACGATAAGAGCTTTTTAAAGGTGGATCCAGAGTTAGTGGTTACAGTCTTGGGAGACCTGGAACAACTGCTGTTCAGCCAAATACTGGGTGAGTCTGTGATTTCTGTCCCAGTTTTTTGGTTACTTTGGGTTATTTGTTCTCACTTACAATTGGCTGCAAAGATGTGAGGTTAATTACTGTTTTAGTGGAAACTGAAACACAGAAACAAACGGTGAAGCATTGTGACTCTACACACTGAATATCTCTGCTCTTCTCTCCTTTCCACACCCAAACCTTTTCCTCCAGCTCTGGCTCTAGCACCAGCATCAACAGTGCATTTTAAATGAGTCCAGTCTCTATTGCAGCACACTACACTGTGTATGTGTATTTGAGTGTGTCTGTGCTGTTTTATTTTAGTGCTTTTCACTATAAAATAGTGACAGCCCTTGATCTGAAAGTGGTGAATTTCCCCCTGTTGACAACACTGTAAACAGTTACACAAGCTTGGTTCAAATGTGCCAAATCAATCTTGTGCCGTATGCATTTGTGTCTGTACGTGTGTGTATATGTGCATGTGTACAAGCAGTGTGTGCTCCTCCAAAGAAGCTGGAGTAAGCATTCCCCGGGCTGACATTGTTGTGTTGTTGATAAATTAGTCAACATACGCTGCAGTGTTGCCTCCTCTCATTTGACCCACTGCCACAGTGTGCTAGATTTACATTAATGCACCATTATTCCCTGATCTCTGTGTATGTTTACATCTCTATTGCAGCAACCTCGATAGCATGGGAACGTATTCTAAAATTAGCAGCACATTTTAACACCAGCAAGCGTATGTATTGGCTACTGCATCACTGTATGTAAACGGCATCTTTCTGCCGGCCTGCCAAAATCGGTCAGTCGTTAATAAAGGCCGTGCGAGTGGGACTGGTGGGAGTGTTGTCCTTCAGTCTGTAAATAAAACGGCCGCATATTGAGCCAGGCTCCGGTCACAGTGGGCCACCTATTTAGCCTCGCACCACTCCTTCGCTCCCTCGACCCCCTCACCCCCTCTAGTTTCATTGATCTCCGGGCCACTGACAGATGGTCACTATCCACCCCCACCCCATCCCCCTGTTACCGGGGGCAACGTGCATGAGGAGTAAGGGGAAAGTGAGTGGGTGGCGGCATGGGCAGGTAGCGTTCGAGCATCCGCGCGGTCACACGTGTGCTCAGATTGTCCATGGCAGCGCTGGGACACATTATATATTCCAAGTTCTTGCTGCTGTGGGTGTGCCGTGACGATGGTGACTGAGTTTGTGATTAATAGGTCAAAACAGAGTTTGAATCTGCACCTTTCATCCATTATTCATTCACACACACACAAACTCGAGAGCATTTCTCTATTGCTCCTTCTCTTTCCATCCCTCTAGGAGTACCAGATAGCATCAGAGAACGGGTGAGATGAGAAGAGGAGTGCAGTAGGTCGTAATATCTCGCTTGATGCAAGGAAGTCATTTTCTGCTCATCATCAAACCTTTATCTTTGCTCCACTCTCTTTCACTCTACACAAGCCTGCATCCTGCAGCACGGCCCCAAATCGCAGCATGTTTGACCTTGCCCCAGCAGCCCTGTGTGTGTATCTACTGTACATGGTGTGTGTGTGTTGTTTGTATCATCTGTGTGTGACCTTGTTCCTTGTTGTGATGTTGCTGGCCACACCTACACTGAGGCAGCCAGGTAGGGAGGAGGGAGATAAAAAGAGAAAAGGAGGATGACAGGAAAACCTGGTAATGATGGAGATTAGCGACAAAAAAAATGGAAAGGGTATAATGTGATTCATGGAGTGAGACAAATGAAAGAAAGAGACACCCTGAAGGAAAATAATAGTAATAGGCGATGACCTATATTTCTATCTGAGATTGAAATGACTGAATGCAGTGTAGCTTTGGGTCATTACGGTCTCTTCTTACCTGCCAGAGGTTTATTACTGAAATGGGCAAGTATGTAGGGTAGCTTTGTGTGCATACTCATGGAAATGTGTGTGTGTGTGTGTTGTGCTTGTATGTGTGTTAGGGAGAGGTTAATTGTAACTTGCCCTGTAGCTTGCAGCTGTGGGCTCATCCTTTATCGTGTCTGCTTCTCCATTTCCGATGGGACGCTTGGCTAATTGGTTTCTGCTCCGTGTGCTCTGTCATGGAAGATAGATTATGGATGTTCAGTGGATCATTCCCAGATATCCACTCTTCTTCTTATATACAGTCTCACCTTCTGCTTTTCCACGTCCTGAAGACACGAGCCTGATGGATCCCTGTAGTGTACCGTATTACGAATTGATAAATGAACCTTAATTTGGTCAAGGCCTTGTTGTTATGGAAGCTATGTGCTAGCTTTGAGCTACTGCGAGTAAAATATGTCCTTGTGTCTTGTGCATGTCATTTTACATGACATCAGACCACATGCACTGAGACGCTGTCCTTTTGAGATGAGCCTACAGTAACAGGTAAAGATAATGAAGATGCCATTGAACTATAATGAGGATGTGTAACCCAAGACCATCAGCTGTGTGCTTGAAAGGGGTAAACCCCTCCCACACGCCAAAAGAAAGAGGAAAAAACAATCCGGATATTTCAAGGTTTGGCTTTTATGTTTATCTTGTGAGGTGATTTGGGATTACTGTTCGCATCATCTGTTTTTCTGTAATCGGACATACATGTTTAACCACTGAGTGATGAAGCGCTTTACACTAATTGGATTTAGAGAATTACTTGACTTGCGTGTCCACGGACAGCAGCTCTGGACTTGTAGAGTTAATTCCCCCCAAATGCAGCTTGTATTATATGATATCTTGTTAATAGCATTAAAATGAAAGTTTGACACGCAAGTTGAGAATTATAAACATTACTTTCAGTGAAATGTATCGATCTGAGCGGCACTGAGCAGCATAGGTCGCCAGAGTAATCCAACGCACTGAACCTCAGATGTCTGCCACTAATGACACCTCCCGGTCCCATCCAGCACCCATAATGAGGTGTGTGTGAGAGGGTAAGCCCCTAAAGCAGTGGCCTTTCCCAGCATGGGGTAGGCACAGCCACAGAGAACCCAGCCTAAGACAAGAACCAAGCATCCGGATTAAACCTCGCATAAAGATAATGAGAAGATTCAACCCCGTTCCACTAATCGCAGATCTATCACCCTAGAAAAGACCAGCTATAAAGACTAAAATGAATTAAAGATTAAAGCCCTCAGGGCATCTGTTTGGTTAGAGATTTGGGGGAGTTTTACTTTTCGGATGGGATAGGGAATATAAATGTAGGTTAGAAGAGTGAAGATGCTGTGTGGTCTTGATTTTGGCCGAGCACGAAGACTCAGCAGAAGGGAACTTAACGTGACTCGGTGACACATGGATGCTGATTAATGCGGCCTTAACTACTGGTGTGATTTAATTTTAGTTTGGCATTCTCTTGTGTATGAGTGTGTGGGCAAGTTTGTGTGGTTGATGGTTCCTCTTTGTGTGCTCATCAGCTGTCTGAGGAACAATAAACCCTACAGAGAAGTCGACAAAGCCTGAAATGGAAGACACACAAACCCAAACGAGCACACAAGCCTTCAAGAGAACTTAAAAGCGCTGCAGGAAAAAGTGTCAGAGCAAAGCTTGCACATGCTCACACATGCATATTCCAGATACGCTCTCCTGTCTATACTCTGCCGTATTCATCCGTTCGGCTGCGGCAGGCTATTTTTCATAATCAGTTCCTCCATTGTGATGGCAATGCTGAGTCGTTAATGTCATGCGGGTGCGGTCGGATTGCTGGTTACACCCCGGGCTTTGCTGACTGAAGGATTCAGGGCAGTAGTCCTCCCGTTGAGGAGGTGGCAACGAAGCAAACAAACACAAATGCCCAAGGAAAGTGAGGAATAAAGCATCTGTCCAAATCTCTCGCTTTCTCCTCCTCTTTTTCAACTCTGATGCGAGTTGACGGGCAGCAGTGTTCTGTCACAAGTCAGACAGCAGAGAGGATATTTGTGGTACCAGTGTTTCAGCAGGAGGACAGAGGACATCTTTTTAATGTGACAGCGAGTATTCACAGAGGAAAGGGATGTTTCTGCATATAGGTTCTTATATGATTATGCATTTATTCTCATTTGGTGTGTGCGCATGTTTTCAGTGCTCTGTGGTTAGCGTCTAAAGACCTAATGCAGGAGCCATTGCATTAGTGTTGTCTGCTTCCTGCCGTCCTCCTCTAAATCATATTAGTACTCACTTTGTTTTTGTCTCATTTGCTGTTGCACAACAACACACAGACACACTGCCTATCACTTAAAAACAAGTAAGTTATTGCAGTGATGCCATTATATCATTTGTAATGTACCATGCTGACAGTGGCAGGGGTGTATTTTGTTTGACTTGTGTTGTTAAAGATTTAAGTGCTCATTGATCAAATTGGAGCACTTGTGCTCAAACTTAACTTAAAATATAGAATTCTTTCATTTGTGTGTGTGTGTGTGTGTGTGTGTGTGTGTGTGTGTGTGTGTGTGTGTGTGTGTGTGTGTGTGTGTGTGTGTGTGTGTGTGTGTGTGTGTGTGTAAGACAGAGAGCAGAAGATAAAGGCAGAGGGAGAGTTAATGCATTTTGCCTTGTGATGAGAAATACTTAGTACTCATCTATTTTTATTCTGTTTATGTTTTCCTCTTGTGAAAAGTCTCAGATAAAAGTGCCCATTGTTCCTGTCACAGCTCCTGGCATGTTCTAGCTGCTTTAAGGAAGTAGTGTCAGCTACACACACACACACACACACACACACACACACACACACACACACACACACACACACACACACACACACACACGCAGAGTGTTGCGACAGTATTGCATTTAGCTTGCACCAGTGAGTAATCTAGGCTAAAGCAAAACTAACAAGGGGAACCTCCACTATATTTGTTTAGCTGAATATGTCAGAGTTCATGTCAAACTAACCATAAATCATTAGTTGGTTAGCTTTTAAACACTTTAGCACTTCTGACAGTCAGGTATGGTAACATTCAAAAACATCTAGTCTAGATTTATAGATCTCTGATTCCTCTGGGAGTTTGGACATCGACAGGCTTGAACTGGAAATTGAATTTTGTACGGTCTCGGCACAAACAGAGCTGAGAATACAGAAGAAAAACTGGGTGGGAGAGCGAAGAAAAAAAAGCTTGAAGCCCCAAATGTCCTGTAAATACATGCAGTTAGAGCTGAGGAATACAAAGTTTGTCAGTTGTTGGATATTTTGCAGCGTTACACAAACTGCGATCACCGTCCTCCATCTCTGGGGTTTATTTGGCTTTCGTTTGCTTCAAAACATCATTTGATTTGTGTGCATGTGTGCACTTCATGTGTTGCTTTTTGGAACATTTTATTGGAGATACTTACATGTCATCTGTTCTACTGTTTCAGCGATCGCCTCATTAACCGTGCGGGGGATTGCACACAGAGTGCCGACTGTCTGTGTCACATGTGCAGCAGCTGGCTTTAAGCACACATAAAAATAAAGTTTAACAGGAAACAACTCTGTCAAACAGAAATCCACCCAAACACTGCCATGCATTATGGGCCGCCCTGGCACGCTGCCTAGATTATTTAGCATGTGCATAAATATGTTGTTGGGTGCTTGCTTGAATGTGTGCGACATAAAAGCAAAAGCTGAAGAGATCCTGCTAAGATAACTTCTAGATTTGGCTTCTTTTATGCTTCACACACAAATGCACACGTCGACCTAGATGATTGTAGCTGATTTTTTTTAGCCTCATCTGAACACCGTGTGTGTTTATATGTGAGGTTTCTACGTCACTTTTAAAGCACCTCACACACTCACAGCAAGTCAGACATGTTTACTAGCTCAGCACAGAGGAATACACACGCTGTCCCTCGTCTTTGTGTTTTAAACTTTAATCAGAGGTGAGATTCTCTGAAGTTCTCTGAAGTTGCTTAGAGCTTCCTCATCTTCCTCTCTAAGCGGATAGGGTGGCGACTTTTTAAGCAGATAGTGCAGTGGTTAAGAAAATATGCCAAGTGTGTTTGTGTGTTTGGGTCAACATTAAGAGAGCCAGGTTTTGGTGGACAGGATGGAAGACAGAAGTTTGGAGGGTTTAACATAAAATCCGTGGATTTTCAGCCATCATGTCCAAACTTTTCTGCCGTTGCAGGCGTGCGTTTTAATCATCCCCTCCGCCCTTCTTCTGGAAGCTTCACCTGCTTATGGATTTCTGACTTTTTTTAAGTGGATTTCTCAGTCAGCTTATTGAACTGCTGCCGACTGACTCTCAGGATTTTCCCCGTTCTTTACACAAATGTGTACTGACACACTTGTTGTACTGTGGTGCATCAGTTACAACACTTGAGTCAGAAAGCTGCTCAAATTTTGTTCGCACAGATGCCACATTGAGATTTGACAAACTCATTAACCATTCATGTCACATATCAGACTTGATCTTCAAGGACTCTAATATCCTGTTGCAACATCCCAGTGAAGCAGATAAATGTGTGTGTGTGTGTGTGTGTGTGTGTGTGTGTGTGTGTGTGTGTGTGTGTGTGTGTGTGTGTGTGTGTGTGTGTGTGTGTGTGTGTGTGTGTGTGTGTGTGTGTGTGTGTGTGTGTGTGTGTGAGAGAATGCATGAAAGCACATTTGTGTGATTTAGCATGTGTTTGTCCGTCCTGTCCAGATGTGCAGGAATGGCTGAATGTTGTAATCCTTCCTGTTTTGCAAACCGTCTGGGGTCAGCCGAGGGCTGTAACGTTAGGCTGAGTGGAGTCGGAGCTCACAAAAAAATAAACAGGAGGGGGAACAAAATACAAAATAAATGACCGTCTCATTAGATTGAAAAGTTCTTACACACCTGTTTCACATGTTTTGCAAGCATGCCCTAAATCTAAAAAAATTTCACAGGTTTTATTTGCATCCTGTTTGTCGTATTTCTGCATGTCACTTGTCAGGAATGCTATAATGATTGTCTTTGCAGCACACAAATAGGCATAAAGCCACCACTGGAAGTACACACATTGCTCTAAGTACAGATATTTTACAGTGTAAAACCAGTGACGCTCAACCACACCAATATATCCCGGGACAAGCGTTTCGTGGCCTGAGGAAGGTTATCGTGGCTGTAACATGTGTGTACGCACGTGCACAGGACAGAGACAGATGAACTCCGGAGGGAAGGAGGAAAGAATAGAAATGGTAGTCATTACTCTAACCTTCATTCATATTCCACAAAAGTGAATCCCTTCACTGGTGACGACACACACACTCTCACACTCGTGTGCCAGCAGATACACAAACCCTCATTTTACAGCCACGACACAGAAGCACACTTTCAAAGAAGGATGGGATGTTGCCACACAAACATACTCACACAGAAAATAGCAGAGCACTCCTGCAAGGACGGAGCCATTAGTGTATCTGTGGGGAGTTTGTTTGTTTCTAATGGAGAGGGGAGTCAAGTCACTCAAGAGAGAAAACCAAGTGGACGGCAGTTTTTTCCTCACTTTTCTCACTCACTGCATCTGCTGCCCGTCAAATAATCACTGCGGCACTCCTACCTCCTGCTCTTCTTTTCAAGCTAGCGACATTTTTGTTTTTCACCTTTGTGATTCTCATAAAATATAATCAAACAGACAAAAAATTGAAATGGATTCACCCACCAGCTCCTTCCTCGTCCTCCGCTGCGGTTATAAATCTATTAAAGAAAACCCATAAATGAGTCACTGTTGCACTGAGTGTCGGTCTCTATCATTAGAAGTAAAGACAGGCACTGCGATTCATTTTGAGTCGGTCCTACGTACACGGCTCTACAGACCCACTGAATATTTGTGTGCAGCTGAAAGCAGTCTCCATCCAAACCACTTGAAGCCCTGAGGACCGTGTAAACATCTGGCTTTGCTGCTTTTAAGGGTCAGGAACGTGGCTCCTGAACAAATCTGACAAATCAAAGGGCAGAAATTAATTTTAACAAGCTTTGACCTGACCACACTCAACGGGACAAAAAAAACTAAAAAAGGGGGCTTTTTTGCGTATCGATGTACATTTGTGTTGCCTTACCATCTGTCCTCTTGTTGTGGTGCAGTAGGCAGAGTATGGCTTCCAAAAATAAAACGCCTGCTCACTTTCCTCCTTCGTACCAAAGCTGCTTTGAAGTCTGTCAGTTTGTTTTGTGTCTCTGACTGAGAGCAGAGTCGCATTAAGATGGAGATACTGGCCTGTGTGTGCACTTACAACAACAGTCTCGCTCAGACTCGCTGACTCTCATTTCAAGCGTCTGAGTGGGCCGTTATGAAAGGTGCCTCGGCCAGCTCTTCAGAGCAGGAGCGTGTTCACGAGTGTGTCGAGAAGAGGCAGGTGGATCCACACGCACTCAGTGTAAACCAAATCAGTGTAACTCATCTGCAGCCCTGGGGAGCAGCCAGCCCTGACAGGGATATTTGCATCCCTAATTCCCTTAACGCTACTGCCTCTACGTCCCCCCCACACGCCAGCTGGGACCACCGAGGCCAGGGCAGAGGCAGGACAGGAAGTCACACACACGCGCACACTCACACATACACACGATAACACAGACCGTATCCAATCAATTTGACGCCAATGTTAAACAAAGCTCCCATTTAAGGTAATTAAAATCGCCCAATTAAAGCCTGCAGTTGTGTGTTTGTGTCTGTGTGTGTGCGCGCGCACGTGAGCCTTTCAGACTTTTTTGTTTGCATGTGTTCAGGCTTCTTTGTTCCTGCTAAACCTTTTGTATGACCGCATTACCTAAAACGAACATTTTGAGGATAAAAAGTGTCTTCTTACAGCTCGGATTTCCTTTCACACGAGTGCTCCCACATAACAAAGCCGGACTATTTTTGTGATTAAACATTCCCAGTGTGTCGGTGTGTGTATGTGAATGTGAGCCGCAAAGGTTTGCATCTCAATGATTCCACATTGAGCTGCCCGTCCCCAGGGCCCTTCCAATCAATTGTCTATGTGGCCGTCCTGTATAGGAAAAAGCAAAATCAATCCAGCTTCATAAATCTGCTCTGACGTTTTCCTCACTGTGTCTCAGTGTGTTTGCACGTGACGAGACGCAACGTACAAATGTACGTGTTCATTCAGCAGCTGTTGTTGAGAGTGGCAGTTAATAATTAGCCCCCCCTCACTCATTGGCATGACCTCTCCACCCCATCACCTCCTCACTAACCAGCTGGACTGATTCCTAGGAGTGCCTGCTGTCTGTGTGTACGTGTGTGGCTATTTTCAGCAGCTAGGCCCCGTTTGCTGTAAATTTTAATGCAACAGTCCAGCTGAAAAAGAAGCTACTACTACAGTAATATAAGCAACTTTAAATATATTGCAACAAAATGTATATGTAAACATGAACACGTGAAGCGTAGATATCACGTATTTGCTCGGCCAGAACGACTCTGTGACAGTGATGGATGTACTGATCTGATGTTATCCCTCATGTGCTGTGCGTGCTTAGGAGCCAGCTGGTCAGTTCTAATGGTCTATTGAACTGAACCTCGGGGTGAACTGAGTGCCCCATATCTGCCACCATAACACTTTTATTACCTTCTCCTCATTCGACACAAAAACATGTCAGGGAGTCGGAGAGAGCAGGGGTCAAAACCAGTGAGGCGTCTTTGTTTCTGGCTACATGGAGTAAAAGTGGAAGCAGTTTGACACATTTGAGTAAAATTAGGTTAAATTAATTAGTAGTAAATTCCTAAGCATAAATACTGGATATCTGCATTGATTTATTAAGAATTTTCATCCAGTTTTATCTGCAATCACACTCACACATAAACACATACGGTACATGTACACATGTGTGAAACAGCAGTGTAGCTACACCACTCAGCATGACGCCACGTGGCGTAATCTCAGTAGATTATAGCATATTAGGAAGGGGTGAGACAAATGTCAGTATGTCCCTTGATGGGTTGAAGTGTAAAAGGCTTTTGATTTATTCTGGCAGTGACAAAGTAGAGGGCAAGGAGGCACTATGAAATAAGCAAACACCAGGGCACTGTGTTAGAGCTGTGTGGGTTTAAAGGCCTCCTGTTGTTTCGTCTGTCTGCATCATATTTAATTTATTTTGCTCCACTACCATCTGGGGAAAAATAAACCTGCTTACTCTGCATTCTCTTATCTGGGAGTCCTTCTAGTTTCACCATTTAAGTCCATAGTTGTAGAGTTTTTTCTGGCTTTGTTTTCATTATTGCATGCAATCCTAGATATTGCCACTGGGTGGATGAATTGAACATTGAATGATTATTAGCCTATGCAGTCTACTGCAAGCATTTCTAATATAGAAAAACTTCACTGATTGGGTTTCAATTAATATTTTATTGTGCATCTGTATTCATTAAGCTCCTGTTCAAACGCACATGGACATTTTTAAGTTGCAGCATGACAATTTTTTGTGGTTAAGATCACTCACGTGTGTGTACCCCCTGCAGACCCAGAGTCCCAGAGGAAAAGGACGGTGCAGAATGTTCTGGACCTTCGACAGAACCTGGAGGAAACCATGACCAGCCTGAGAGGCGTGCAGCTCAGCCACAGGTCAGCAGTGTCAGGGTTGTTTCTCCTCTCTTCACATGAACTGAAAATAACTGATAGTAGCACAGATGCCGGGAAAAGGCTCATTGTGCAGGTGAAGTAACAACATCATTTTTGATTACTGAGAAAAGTATTAATTTGGAACAAACTGCATGCAGACAAACCGGTTTCCAAAGCAAAGGAAAAGAAAAATAGCAGGTCAGAGTAAAAAATAGTAACAGGTAGGATGGGCGGGTTGTTGTGTGTTTTGGGGTGAGCTGGTTGCATGAAGGCTCTGAGATCAAGATCGGTATTGTGAGTAAGTTAGTGTGTAATTTCCCACCTCCTCTTTGCTCTCTTTGAGTTGGTTGAAATGGGAGAGAAGCAGGATTAGCTCAAAGCTGGCTTCAAAGCAAACCCTTCCAATGCACACTCACGACTCACATCTACACACACAAGAAGACGAGCAATGATGCGCTGATTAATTGCACCGGTGCTTCCTCTGTTTCCTGGGCTGGGTTCTAGTTGAGTTCGCCATATCCCCACACTTTGTCCTTGAGAGCTTCCGTCCGCCTGTCCATGAGTCTCCTGCTATGTGTCCTATCTGTGTCCCTCAGTGGGAGTCTCCCTTCATGTAAAGTAAATCAGCAGATGCTTCCCTGCTGGAATACATTTCCTTTGCCATTCATATTTTTATTTCACGGTAATAACGTTGAATCTCTCCCTGTTGTGCCAAAAATGGAAGATTCACGTGTGAGCGTGATGTCGCATATCCGGTGAATAAAGGGTACTTAGGAGGGAACATTTATATGAATACAACAAGCGGATTAGTGAGCAAGCAAATTGTTTTCTTTACACATATTTTACTTGATATACTGAATAAACATAAACAGAAAGCCTGTGAAAATCTGAGTGGGCACGGCTCCACTTCCTTTCTGCCTGTTTAACATTAGCACTTTTAAAACTGTCTTTATTATTGGCTGGTTCCGCTTTGTTCTGTATCATGCAGAGAGGATTAATTTTAATGTAGCAAGCAAATGCATGTGCTGCCACACAGTTTGAGCGCTAGCAACTTTTAATATGCTAATTCTCATCACTGTCAGTGCAGACACTAAGCGTCGATGTGCTGCGCTGGCTTGGAACAGGACATTTATGCACTTTGTACACATTTATACAAATATATGCCTGCATAAAGTAGGCACGTATTTACGTGGAGCATAGAGCAACACAAAGGAATGTGAAAACACATGCACCTCACATGTAGCTTGCATGTGTACATATATGCAAACATGCACATCTCAGCTCGTGCATGCTTTTTAAATCGTGATGTTCCACTGAGAGAGGAGGATACAGGGTGGGGAGAGATTGATTGAAATCGAAGAGGAAATGAAACGCAGATATTCATTTCCTGTCTGTTAAAAATGTAGCTGTGAATAATTATTTTCATCACCTAAAAACTGTCTTTTTGTTTGTCTTTCCACAGCTGTGCAGAGGGGACTATGTGCTACGACAGCGATGAAGCCGCTGCCTTCTCAGTTTCCAGTCTGTCAAATCGTTCCTCTCCGCTGTCATGGCGTCAGGGTCAAGCTAGCCCTCGTCTCCAAGCTGGTGATGCTCCGTCCACGGGTAACGCCCACTCAGAAGTGCCCCTCAGGATCAGCCACGCATCTCGTATCCACCTTATCGAATCCCTGGACGACTCCAACCCGACCCTCCTGAAGGGAGATTACCTCAGTGACAGTGACCTCGGCGGGAAGAGCCCAAATGAAGATGATGACGAAGATGATGATATTGATGATCTGGGCAATGGGTAAGTTATTCTTTTATGTGGACAGCACATGGAAAGCTAACTAAGAAAACAGGCCACATTAATGGTCTTACCATTTCTTGTGAGGTGAATCCTGCCACCTGCCAGTTGTTACAATCCTAGAGCCACAGACAGAAGTGGAGTTAGTGGTTTGCCAGCACAACAAAGTCTTGATGAGCCCATCTGCAATGAATCACAAGCCCTCTTTCATAATGCCTGCCATGACATTGTCAGCTGTAGCCCCCCTCGTGCAGTTGGCTCTGCTATAGTCAGAAAGCAGCCCTGAGGCAAAGTCCGAAAATGATGTCAGCATTATGGAGCCCCTCACAGAGATCATCCTGTCATTCAGCTGCAGGCCCACTGGCTTCACCAGCAGGTTTCCATGTGCAGGACCCTTAACGACGCTGGCTCACCAGAACCTGCTGGCAAAGCTGGAATGCAAATGTCTTTGGAAAACTGGTCACTAAACCTGCCTAGCCAATGAGAGCGCAGCCAGAGCTCGTCATGGCCAGAATAGTTTTTGTTTTGAAGTAGCCATGGATTTCTTGGAAGAAATGATTAAATTTTGTGGTGAGGTCACATCATAGAACAAAACATGAGCTCCAGAACTGTTCATCAGCATGTTTGTTGTGTCGTGTAGCAGCTTTAACCCGGGGAGGTCCACGCAGTCGAAACTTTGTTTCTCTTTTCTAATAGAGCTCGACAAAAAAAGAGTATTTATGATGTGAGACAAAACCCCTTAGAGACCACAGCTGGCTGTTCCCCGTGTTTCTGTGGCAGCAAATACTGAGCAGTTTATAAGAGGAGGGTCGCTATGTTCGTTTGTTATCAGCCAGACAATTAGACCAGAGTGAAATAATCCCAGTCAGATCGAGGTTAATGAGAGTGCTTTCGGATTTTTGCGCTGATATAATTACTGACAAGATTGCGTGTTGTTCCTCCATGAACTCGAGTAGTTCTTCGAATTAGATGGACGGGTCATAGGAGTGACCATCCTGGCGATCGTTACCTGGTGACGCCATTACCAGTCGTGCAGAATTACAAGACGCCCAACAATTCACCAACAGAAGAAATCAAGTTTCGAGGATTTGCTAAAGAATGACCTAAGCTGTGTTCTCTGGACTTTCTCGGTTAGTTTTGGACAACTTGCAGCTCTTGCCCCACTATGAGCAGATATGACACAACAGTTTTAACTCAACTGTAGACGCGGCGTCGCATTTCACTGGCCAGCTCTAAGCACCGTGAACAAAAACACATTATCTTATAAACTGTGAGTCTGGCAGTGTGGGTGTAACCTGCAGAGCTTGTCCAACTAAACCTTTTTTTTTTAAAAAGAGCTTGTCCTGGCCACACTTTGACATCTCCATAGTAACTGCAAAAATGCACCGCCAGTCACCAGGAAATCAGTTGCGACACAGTTCACATCCCTTTATTGCGTTACTGGGGATCTGGTCATGGCTGATTAGTGGTTGTACAGGTTTATGTTGTGTTTTGTGTTAGGAGGCTAAAAGAGGAGCAACAATAGTTGGCAGACTAAAGGAAAAAGATTGAGAAACAGAGGTGACAGCGGTGACAGAGTAGGCTCACAAACTCATACTGAGGCAAACATAAAGGGAAAAACAGCCTTTTTGTTTGTGCCTTCTGTTTAACATAGAACTGTGAAAGACAGAAATACAATAGTAATGATTCAGGGTTGATCCTCTAAACTTTAAAGCTGGGCTAAACACTGGTTTCTAGCAAGGGGGTAAAGGTAGTGCTGACACATAGGCTCTAACTTATTGTCCAAATGTAGGTTAAGATTTGTGAGATTTCGGTTCTGGAGATTAACTAAGCTTTATTTTATTTTTTACGGTTGGTTAATTTGTATTGTCCTGAATTGGAATCCGATGGATGTTGGTAAGAGTCAAACTTAAAGAAAAAAGCTTCTTAAAACAAAAGTTATCAAAACGTTTCAGCAGTTTTTCTGTGTGCGATTCTGTACGTGTTCTGGTGACCATGTTTAAATGTGCTTCTATAACTGCGTAAATAAACACCCAGTGGTATTACCGAGTCCTACAGAGGGGATGAAGCCCTGAAATGTTCATCTTTATCTTCTTTTTTTTCAAATAACTTTTACATGACCCAAGAAGTCTTGTCTGGTCGTGCCTAATGCTCCGTTATACTGTAACCTGTGTAATACACAGGTGTTTGCTTGCTGCGGTTTTAAACTACACACCTAATATATATATTTTACCACTAGAGGGCAGAATTGTCTTGTTCTGTGCTGGTCCCTCCACCCTTTGAGCTTTGAGAGCCCCAGTGCTCCATTTCTCCCTCTTAGCCCATAAGTTATTACACATACTTATCCATTATACATGCAGACACCACCCTGTCATACAGAGGTCGCACTACATATCTCCTCCTGTATATAATACACAGGATTTCCCCTTATGCATTATGCATTGTTTGGATTTTGTATTTCTCATCTCTTTGTTCTTTAAAATGAAAGTGAAACAGAAGCAAAGAAAATTCTTTCACAACATTCTCATTTTTGTCCTTAAACATGTACAGATGACCATGTGACTCACCGCTGGACTCATCATGGCTCACATGAGTCACATGCACATACTAAGTTTACCGTGACTATACGTGGCTGAGCACAGACCCCATGTACTCACGCACACACGCTGAGTCATGATCCCGTCACTCAGTTATCTGTTTCCTGTGCTTTTCAAGCCTGGGCCTCTACTTACATCTGGAGCCAAGTCCCCCTCCCAGTATTTCCCCTGGACTCCCACTCATGTACGCGTCATTCAGATTTGTTCAATTGTTGCAGTGATTTACTTTGTGTAACCTGCACAAATATAAACGAAAATGCAGATCAATAGCATGTTTGCATATATACAGCCACGGGAAGCATTCATTATTTGATTTTTACTTTAATTCATTTAAGTAAAAATACAGTTGGACAATAATATAAACTTGAGAGTTTGTGCCATTTTTAAATTAAAGGAAAAACAGCTTTTTGTTTTCTGCTCTCATAGATTTTATATTCAAAGGTAAGTTGCCATTTAAAGGCATAAAAAAATATCATTACATATTCATCACAGTGCAAACAGTCCGGTGTGCAGAGAGGCACCAACACCACAAAGAGCAATGGGGTCGATTCTGTACTAAGTATTTGAAAATATTTGAGCTGGAGCTAAGATATTGTGCTCAGACTAGTTCTAGTTTGTGTGTGCATGTGACTATACGTGCATGACCAGTGTGACTGTAATGAGCGCGCCTGTGTCTGAGCATCACATTGTTGTGATGGACAGCGTTAATTGTGGTGATAATTGGCCTACATGCGCAAATTCACGTGTTAACAACTGGTTGAGTGTGCGCTGTTTTCCACCCTGCTGGGTGCAGACACTTTAGCTTCTGGGTGGAAGCGACCTCCCATTAGTAAACGCATAGTCTCCATGGTTACACCGCGAGACAGGCTGGCTCAGTGCACTAAATGTCTGAATTATGAAAACATCGTGGAGCAGGACAGACATGCACGCACACGCACACACACACACGCACGCACGCACGCGCGCACACGCACGCACGCACACGCACGCACGCACTCTAAGCTCCCTGAAGCATTTCTGTCTGAGTGCTTTGATTTAGTGCCACGTGCGTTCTAAAGCAACAGCAGTGAGCTGGCTTCTCTGTCACTTCAGCTACAGAGAAGTGAAACACAAACAGGAATGTTTTAATAGAGAAGTAATGTGTTTTGAAAACCAGCGAGGCCTGGAATAGGCTTTGAGATCATCACTGGTTACTTTAGCCTTGTGACGGCGACTAAATGTTTGGCCTCACAGACACTTTAGAGGTAAAGTTAAATCTAAAGCATTATTAATTTAGTGTAATTCAATAGACCTTATCATTGCCTCTGATCCTTATCTCCTGTGTTACTGGGATGTACTCCAAACTCCTCTACATGTGTACTTTGAGTGGGTATGAATGTTATTGCAGCTTAAATTTGTTGGTCACCAACTCCATCTACTGGCCAAAAACGTACGTGTCACATATACATGTATTAGCATGAAGATAGACACATCCTGAACCTTTTGATTCATGAATTCTTTTTCTTGCATCTGGTTTTGACCTGGTTACTAATTCACTCTCAGCCATGTAGGTCTTCCTTATTGCTGAGACCCCGAACTTTTACACTGTGACTCACACTGAGGTCCAATTACAAACCCCTCCCAAAATCAGCACAGCACTCTAAATGTTGTTATAACTTCAGCTGTGATTAAAATGAAATATAGTGGGAGAAACGTGGAGAAAACACATTAAATTCAATGGTTTTTTGAGGGGTTTTTCCCTTCTGAGCATGAGCACAGTTGTGTTCACATCTCTCCCGTGTTAGGATGTTAAAGGTGAGACGCATGTATGGTCAGAAGAATCTAAAGAAAAGAGACCTGAATGGCTTTTAAGGCAAGTTTTGAGGCCTTCTCTTGAGTTTTAAAGATGATGCAGTTGTAGTGTTTATCGCAGTGAAGTTAAGTCACGTTTGCATAAATATAATATTTTAATTACTTGTTGATATTCTGTTAATTGTGCTGAAGTATGTGTGAAAACTTAAGACTGAAGGACTTTAAGCTGAACAGCCGTGAGTCGATAGTGAAAGTGTCAAGAAATTCTGAATGTCGACTTGATGCTTGTTGGAAATGTTGGCAGTGTCTCCCACGATTTTTGCTGCCTGTTTGCTTTTCATAGTTTACATAAATTATTGGCTAAGGAATTAGGAACTGGGGATGCAACATATTTAGGCTGATGCTGACGGACATTTTGACCGACAGCTGATGCCAACAGTGAATGTTTCAGTCTGTTTTGTAAAAGAAAAGATCAGACTGTTTTTGTTTTTTTTCAGAGAAACAAAGAAATCTAAGCCTGTTTGCATATTTTATGAACATTTAGTCGTCACAGAATTGACAAATATCGCCTGCAGATCAGTAAATGCTGTCTTCTATTTGCCCATATCTGTCCATAACACCAATAAGATGTGTATCTCATACAGTATGAGAACGTTACAGGGCACAGATGTGTGTATTTGTGCACCTATACTTTAGTATGGTGTTGTGTGTCGGAGGCAGATTCACATGAAAAGTTGATGAGAGGCAGATTGAGGTGTGTCTGAGGAGGTTGGCGGGGCGCGCTGTCTTACACCACCTACTTCTCTCTCTCGGCCTCTCTGCCTCTGTGCCATGCTCCTTTGGCTCTGTTTGCTCAGCGTGGCGTGTAATCAATTACTTTTTCTGTCATTATGGAGGGGACTTTCTTTTGTTCCAGCACGTGCGGCCAAACACTAGCGAGAACTCCCACGGAGAACACACACAGAGACGGCCAAAAACACCGTCTATTAATTAATCGCAGCCATTTTGCTTTAGGATAGATCAACAGAGTCGTATGGAGATTTCTAACCACAACAGCCGCACTTTACTGTACAGGATAATTCGATTTAACTCACATCTAGCTGAATTTGCATTTAGCTGCATTGTGCATCTGCCGGACTATTTTTCTAAGGGGTGATGTAACCACCTCCAGCTCTAACAGCGGGAGGTTGCTGACAAACAATAATGACATTAATCTGTTTGTCTGTTAATATGGGACAGATAAGCATCCACCCACACATCTAATCATATGCACACATAGAAAGAGACAGACACCAACCCGCAAACACATTAAAAGAATTAGCGGAGAGTAACATATGGGGCTTCATGAGGGATTTGCAGGCCTAGAAACCCCCCTGACTCCTCCTATTTCGATGCAAACAATGCCCTTAACTCATGTTGTACTCTTGTGTGTTTGCTGAGGCTGTGTGAGCCTCACGGTTTTATCATTAACCTTTTTATTGCCCTGCATTATGCGACATTGTTTCCTTTAAGACTAAACAAACAAAGCACAAACTGAATGAATGAACATTTCTCTCAGTTCAGTTTAACTGGTACTCAAAGTATTTGCTTTGACCCTTTTTTCTCACCACTTTCTCCTTTTCTGTTCTCACACATTTACTCATATCCACGTACAATTACACACATATGCTGGTGTTAATGTTCAGCTAGGCTGGACTCCTGCTGGTCTCTATGGATATGTTTAGTTTGGCTACTTGCCATTTCATTATTGTGAAACATACTGTTGAGCAACAAGCACATGTTCTGGATCGGATCTTGGGAGCTACTCTTACATCGCCCAGACAGATTATTCTCACGTTCTCCCTGAGAGAAAAAAACTTTGGGAAAGTCAGTGACTCAAAGAAAAAACAAGGTGCATCTAGATACTTTTCAGCCATGCTGTGAAACTTCCCTTTTTCGACCCTCCACCCAAGCAAACTCCAAAAACCACTGTCGGAGCTACTGTTGCCTGGACCCCCCACCCCCCCACGCTGAGGCTTGGTAAACCCCTATGGAGATGCGATGGCAAAGTCCCTCCTAATCCTTGGCTTCCTCTTATGGCAGGGTTCAGAAAAGCAAAAGAGGAGTGAAGGACTTGGTCAGCAGACTGCAAGGATAAGGGGGTCTGTGTGAGTGTGCAGGACCCCCGCATAGTTCAGAGGGATGCATTACCATGACAACAGTATAAGCGAATGACGAGAACAGTTTGTGCGCGAGTCATTCGGCTTCTTAACTTACAGAGGTCAAAGTGTCACGGCTTCACCCATTGACCAACTCCACTCCATTTCCTTTAAGGAAAGAGATGAACGCCACTCTTCCTGGAGGTGTTTGAAATTCACTTTTTTTCTTATGACGTAGTCACACTCGGCCTACAGAAGAGATGAAAAGAGGCAAGTGACCTGAAAACAGTGAACATGATACTAAAACAACAGCAGCCGACTTTAAACCACTTAACCCGCCAATATATCGGACTTTTTGGCAACAATTTTAATAGAAAACATATTGCTCAACCCCAACACATTGGAGACGATGGTGCTCACTGCATTGAAATGTCGTGTTAAGTGACCAGCAGTAATTATTCAGAATCATTTCTCTTTGTATTATCACAATAATAACTAGCAGATGTTTCTTGTGTCTTTTCTTTTTCTGAAGTCTTGTGATGAGTTCAGCAGGAACATGTAAACTGATTTTTAGGATCAACAGCAGCTGGTCGGCCACTTTTGTCTGCTATGCAGAGTCTTGCCAGTTAAGCTTATAGTTAGTATAGCTGGTCCTGTAGACTTTCTGTTGTTCCTGCTGCTGTTTCCATTTTGCCCTCAGCTGTTGGTGGTATATTCTGTGGAACATCACAGTAAGAAGGAAGTGACAAGGATACTGTTTATGGAAACAGAAATAACAGCAGAATTTTGTTTTTGCTTGAAACTTGTTGGTTTTTTTTAATGCTGTAAGCAGCATATGGAAAAAAATCCATTCACTTTCATTAAATCTGGAATGGCAGTAATAAACATGAGACATCGGAAACTTTAAACAGCTTGTTGTGAAATGTTGTTCCCCTTTCGTAACTTCCAAATGAGTGGTTTCTGTTATTTAAAATAAAAAATGTTTGAGGAAATTGTCAGGTTCATTCCTGAGAAGATTGGTTCCCACAGTAACCCCCCCGATCCCCTCCATCCACACACACACACACACACACACACCCTCTTGCTAACCTTTATCTAACTCATTCATGTCCTCCCTTCACATCCACAGAGCCTGTAAAGAGCACGCTGGGTTCATCTATTGGGGGTAAATGAAAATGCACGGTTAAGCTTATTGAGAGCTTTTCGGTCTCAGACCTGCGCTACAAGTGCAGTCTCACTCTCACGCATACTTGCAATATATGCAGTAAAGCCCAGTCGTGGAAGTGTAACAGCAGGGTGTGACGGGGGTTGGTAATGCGCATAAGAATTAGCCTTGCTTCCCTCCCATTGACTCCTACCGTGTTATTCTCTGGGGCTGTTTCCACGTTAGTCACACACTTTTCTTTTTGCCCTCCTGCCATCATTTTCCCTTCCTGTTCACTTCATTACACTGTGTCTTAATCTCTTTTCAAGCACGCACCACTTCTCCTGGTACTGAACATACCCTCATTAGCAGACTCGGGCTAAACTGGCTGCACAAATGTTTCGAGCTGCGTTTGAATTCTTTTGGATTTTTTTTTCTTCCCCACCTCGTTTTCTTTTTTCTTTTTTTTTGTCTCTTAAGAGGGAAAGCATCTTTGAAGTCAGGAATAGCATCCTCTCCAAGCAGGTGCCTAATGAGGTTCTTTGACATGGAAGGTCCAAAAGTTAAGCACAAGAAATGCACTCTGTGGTAACTGTGAGTGCATCATAATGGAGTTCTAACCAGTTTACAGACTTTTTGCAGGTTGGTATAAAAAGTATTGGTTATTAATTTGTCTAATATGTCTAAATATAAATAGTATATAGGACTTAGTCTATGACCATGTTGGAAAACACTGCAGACTGCAGGAATACTGCACCACTCTTAAGCTACATCCACACAAAGTAGCACGCAGTCTCAGTACAAACTAAATGTTTCAGAGACCAGTTCAAATATCACATTTCAGAGTCATTTTTACATATCTCACAGTCAACAAACTTCGTGTATTGTTGTATTGTTGTATTGTTAAACTTATAAAAGAGTTTAAAAATCAAAAGCTCTTAAACCGCTGCTCATGGACGTCGTGGTGAGATTGTATTTCAAACTTCACATCTAACGCTGTCTGAGCTTGTCTGTCAGGTCCCAGTGAGCATCCTGGTTACTTTCCAGGAAGAGTTGCTACAACAGTCTTGCTAGGTCAGATCTCGAAACTTTTTACATCACTTTCATCGCGGTACCAGTCTGTATTGCATGCATTACCTTAGTAGCGAGGCATGCACAGGCTTACAGTTGCACTCTGTGTCTCTTCCATCTTTCTTTAATCTCAACAAATCTTTTGCCAATTTGCCGTACGGTGCATTTTGAGCATGTAAGCTTACGTGCATGGGGTGGCAACAGGCAGCTGTACTTAACGTTATACGTCAGACATGCAGCATAAACACACAAAATATCACAAAAAATCACCACTCTTAGTAAAAATGGGAGAAACGACACATTCTAATACATGGTTAATCATCAGTGGAGGCAACAATGCCACAAGTACAACCAGTATTTTGTGCATATGCCAAAAATCACGACCATACAATGGACCTCTCCATCACTGTAGGTGTAAATGTGCCCCGTGTCTAAATAAGAGCAGGAAGTCACTTTTAAGGGATGATGGAGCCAGTTATGTTGTCTACTGTATGTCATGCTTGAAAGGGGCTTTAGGCCTCTTAGTTCATTGTAAGAAGTTCACTGAGAACAACTCAGTGCTGTTAAATTAAACGCATGCTAGAGATATTCAAAATGACACTCGGCATTTAAAAGAAAGCTGGCTAGGAAATAATTACATATAGATGTGTTTTTGAGTGCAGACAGGAAGAGAAACATAAAACCAGGTAGGAGTGAGAAAGCAGACAACTGAAACTGAAACAAGGTAAAAGAGAAAGCTCTGTGTAATATAAGAAAACTTAGTTTTTCAGTATGATCAAAGTCTGTGAGGGATTTAAAAAGTGTGTTTATATTCATTACATTGCTGTTTCCACATGGAAACATACAACAGCCCAGCTCATGGATACACACCATGTCCGTGTGTGTTCCTGCGCTGATAAGGGGGATGAGTTTTCCCAGGTCTGTTGTCTCTTTCATCAGGAGGGGAGTGACCAGTTCCCAGGGTCGTATGGATGACCCTGTCTGTACACTGTCATTACATAGTTACATCACTACCTAATTACACAGGTTTTCCTGCACCAACACAGACACACAGGGTCTTGAAAACTTGAAAACAAGCACTGTGCTCTTAGGTGGTGGGTGAAAGGGGGGTAGCAGTAAGAAAAAAAAAAAAGGAAAAAAGAGACAGAGTGACTGTCTTTGATGAGTAAAGGCAAATAAACAGGGGGAGACAGAGGGCATGTCTGGACATGAGTCAGTGGTTGGAGTAAAAGCTGGCCAGCCACTGAGAGCTGTCCAAGTAACCCTTCTGAGAGCTGACATAAATAAAAGCTAATGCTGAATGTGGGAGTAGTGTTGTGCTTTTGTGTGTGTGCGTGTGTGCGCACATAGCAACTGTTTTCCTTTCTCTATATTAGTAACGCTAGGCAACGACGATGGCAGCGGCTTCACACACCTGCGGTCCAGCATGCCAATGTGCCAGTCACATTCTGCAACACACACCAGCGCTGTGTGCCCACCTGGCCCTGCATGGGACGGGCGAGCAGGGCCCTGAAGAATCCTGTCGTTGTTCCTGCTGCACTTAAAAACAGGGTGTTAATGAGCTCTTGCTTTCTCCCGCTCTCTCTTTATCCCTGTGTTGGGATTTTCCTCTTTATTTCTGACTCTCGCCTTTCTTTCTTTGCCTCTCACACATTTTCAGTGTCCTGATTTTACTGAAATGACACTGTTAATTGCCTTCATTTCCCCCTCCTCTGACTGTCTCTCTCCTTTTGCTCTTCTTTCACTTATTGAACAGCAGACAGACAGATCTATTCACTGGGGTCCACTCAGTACTTAAAGTGTTTAAACACCACTGGATGTTGTGAGGGGAGTGGATACACAATACAAGTCTATTGCTCTGAAAGTCTCCAATAGCAAAAACACACAGTGCTACAATAGAAACATAGTCTTTGGCCTCAGAGCCAGAGCCAGTGTCTTTTTGATCATGTAAAGAAAAAAAAAAGAAGAAATAAAGAAAGCCAAAGAGCTGTCAAACCAAACTCTGCTGTCGAAGACACACATACCCCAGGCAACTGATGTTCTATAACGCATCAATAAAATATGTGTTACAGCTAAGTGGGTTGCCAAGAGGTACTAAGTCAATCCTACATTAGTGCATCAGGATTTAAAATACAATTCTGGGGTTTTCATTGGAAGTAGCCTACAAAATCATACCCCAAAGCATAAGACCATGTGCTTTCAGCTGGAAAGAAATCTGGTAAATACTGTTAGAGTCCAGCAGCTCAGTGCAGTGTAGTGGAAATTTTTATTTTGTGTCACCGGTACTGAAGGTAAAGACTTTTTCCACCGACATTTGCTGTTAGAAGACGAAAACAAATTCAGTTCAGTGGAGCAGAGACTTGCTGCTAGACCGGAGTCAGGGGTTTGTGTATTGTGCGCCGATTAGAGTTTTGAAGAGTGTGGAAACGTCTTCGACGTGTGGCTTCGGAGAATTTGATGGCTCCGTGGTTGTCCCACGGCTCAGTGCGTGTTTAAACCTCTGCGCTTTTTTTGGAAAACGCGCAGCTGGTCGCGATCAGTGAAACGGGCCGGAGGAGGAGGAATTGGGTGTGTTGCCTGCCTTCCGTGCCTCCCTCCCTCCATGAGGGGGAGTGTGTGTGTCTGTGAGTGGAAGCACTGCGGGAGTGGGTCAGTCAGTCAACGCTGCTGACTCTTACAGGCGGTTCCCTGGTTATCAGAGCTGCGGAAAGCACCGGGTGGATTCTCTTTGGCCTCAGAGCTCTGGCAGCGGGATATGTTTAACGGGAACAAAGCGGCTTGAAAGCTGGACGGTTGTAGAATGAGCGGACGCGTGCTACACGGCAAAATGCTGCAGCTCCCGGCTCCGCAGCGCGCAGGGAGGACAATGCACTTTCTGTCAAGGTAATAAATGAGAATAGAACCTGCATGTGACTAGTGGGGATGCCGGATAAGAAGCTAATTGACACACACGTGTGCGGTTGTGTTTCTTCGTTAATGACACAAACTGGCGGTGCTCGGTCGTCGCAAAAGTGCTGCAGAGGCTCCGGCGGAGCCTGTGCGTAAAAATCGGCAGCATGTCTCATTGATAAAAGTCCAACAGCTGCGTGGTGGCACGTTTGAGTGTGCTGAATAGATTGCGCCGGGGCTGTTCTGGGATGGTATGTATCAGTCAGACACCTAGTAAAGAAAGGGCTTTGATCCCCGTATAGATGGAGCTGCCTCTTTGCCATGCCGTTTATAGGCAGACCTCAATGCGCAAAGCCATATGTTGAATCAGCACTGCCTTTTATTGTTGCTGCTCGTAGACCAACTGATTTCAAGCAGCAGACTCTGCAGCCTGAATCCATATCTGAGGAGAACATCTAATTACAGCGCTGAAGAGTGGATGTGAATGCAGCATAACTGCGCGCGCGCGTGAAGTGCGTGTTGGCCTTAAGTGTCTGTATTTTGCGGTCTGTTGTTTCATTGTGGATGTGGATGCGATGACATCTGCTTGACGGTGTTCTGTGGCTCAGTCACTCATCAGTGGCAGGTAGCCTGTGATGTGAGTGGGTGTGTTCATATTGATCCGCTGCGGGACTGGACCGCATTCTACAGAACAGCTGACCTACATTCTCAGCTGAAGCGTTCTCGGTGTATCTTCTGTGATTGGGTGAAAATCAGCAAGCCTCCTCCATATCATCTTTATGCCCACACCATGTGAGAATTCTCTTAGACTGTGTCTGAATGTGTGGGCTAATATAGGCCACTTGATAGCTGCAGGCTGTTAATGGTGAAGAAAGAAATGTGGAGAGAGATGCTCTTATTGAAAAAGCGACAACGACTCTGAAGTTGACTTGATTCACAGACACATTTGCCAAGATGCTCTGATGGTATTGATTCTACTTGTGTGGCTGTGCGTGGTGGTGGGGTGGGGTGGGGTGGGGTGGGGGGGGGGGTGTGTAAATGGAGGTCGACTTTGCTCTTTTTGGTCAGTTGACCCCCAGAGCTTCTATTGAACCTTTATGTAAACCCATTAGAGCATTAGAGTGACTTTAGTTGCACACATAACAGACACACACACACTGTCCCACCGGACCATCTAGTGGGTTGAGTCAGTGTGTTTGACTTGGGCACGCAGGCTTAAACTGACTGGCTGTCAAAAGAATGATAAACCTACAAATACATAGAAACTGACAGGAACACACTTAAAGCTTTCAGGCAATCACCAAACTGTATGATCGATGCCAGAGACGGTGGTAGTGAGAGTGTGAGTCCAAGTATGTATATGCCAGGGTGTGGGCACCAGCGTGTGTGTGTGTGTGTGTGTGTGTGTGTGTGTGTGTGTGGACAAACATGCGCCATTAGCCGACCACTTCTGGCCAACACAAAGATTTGCTCAACTCTGTTAGTCACATTGTAGTCAAGCCAACATCAACTTAGTGTCACTTTGTGTGTTTTTGAATGTGGTGTCATCTGAAAACTATACAAATAGCCTTCTCAGCACGTCTCACCTGCTGGTTCTCAAACTCAGCCAAATAACTCATTCCCATACTAGTGATGTCACTCTTTAGTGTGCATCACTCTGAAATCTTCCCAGTTTCTTATAATCAAATAAAAATGGAACATATGTCACTGTGATGCAGATCAGGCTCTTGCCATAGCTGATGTCAGTTAGCTGCAGTGGGGTAGTCACTGGCTAAGCAGCACATATAACTGGGCTTTCAGAGTTAAGAGTCCCAACTGCTTCATTGACTCAGTGTTACACTTTCCACATCTGTGCGTGCGTTGGGATCTGACTGACATAAATACCTTCATCAGAGGTGCTATGTTGGGCTCTATGAAGTAAACCCCGTGTAGACTTGTACAGACAGCAACCACATAACAAGGGAACTGATTCGTGCTTGCTTCCTCAATCTGCAGTCCAAGTACACTAAACAGTAGTGTACTAAGAACAACCTCATGTCCCTGACGTCTGCTTCTGTCTCTATTTCTGAAACCAAGTGTGATCTACACCTTAGAGGTACGATGTAGTAATTAAAAATGATATCTGTAAAGATTTCGATCACAGCCACAGGCAGGAGGAGAACTGCAAAGTTACCGTGCTGATGGAAATCCTGAATACCTTTATCGCTTTGCACGTTTCTGCTGACATTGTTGGTGCCCTTCAACTTTCATATTTCAAATTCCTATAGCAGAGCCTAACTGATACAGGATTTTGAAGTCTAACAGTAATATTTGGTGAGTTTAAAAAGTCCCATATGTTGGCCGACATCTTTATTTTTTTCTTCAAACATACGAAGCATAAATAAGTTAATCTAAAATTTGCCATGTGGAGCTGTTTATTTACTCATTTACGTTCTGCCTGACTTACTTGGGTCAGCTGTTGTTGTGTATGTGTCTAAACACATGCTGTCAACAGGAAAGTTGCTGAGAGCCTTGTGATGGACAGAGTGTGCAATGTCAGCACTCGTGACAATATGGTAAGGTGTTTTTTTCCTATTCTTCTTTATTTTTTCAGTTTTCATTTGTCTGCTGATATAAAAGCCGATACTGAAAGTCTGTAACTAGCTAATGCCGGACGATAATATTGGGACGGTGATAAATTGCTCAGGCTCTTATTTCATTTCTGTTCCTATCAAGAGCATTTATGCTATATCACACACAACTATAGGAAGTTTGCGACTTTTGCTTTCAAACAGCCCCGTTTCCATTCCACACAAACAATTTCTTTGTGATTGTGCTGGATTTAGGGACTCAACGCAAGATGGATTAAGTTGTTTTGGAAACGCGCTTTGCTGACTCAAAACTGGATGACTGGGATGCGACAGCTGCCTTACACCCTCGTGAATCATAGTGTATGAACAGAACTTAATACTGTTAAACACACAAACAGGTCCATCCATGTCAAACGTATTGTTTTCTTAGGGTGTCTCCATTTACAGAGTTGGTCAAAATATTTAAATCTCTCCTTCTGAGCACATATAGGCCTTCTTATTCAACCAGACAAACCAGTGGCACTTTAAACATCAAGGAACGTTTCTTCACTGTTCGCGGAGTCACCGGCCTAATTTGCAGTGGTTTCAAATCCTGGGGCACGGATGGAGGAGAAGAAAAACACATGACCTGAGTCTTTTCGTGCAACCACTGACTCGTGATGTGCAAATTAGTTTACTGTCCCTGCCTACCAGGTCATTAGAAAGACCTGTGAGCGAAACAACAGATGCTTGTGACCTGTGCTTGTAAGACATCCACATACGCTTTTTTTTTTTTTATTATACACACGGGAGCCAGTGTTCACGACCAGACCTTGTATTTTCTCGAGGTGGTCCCTCCTGTGGTTTAGTGAGTTCCTCTGTTACTTCAAAGCCAAAGAAGAACCTATAGCCAGACAACACATGCACACATGCCGCTTCTGCCTGATAATGAAGAGTAAAAACCACAGTGTCTTATTTTGAAACTTCCAGGGGTTTTTCTGAGTTCAGTGGAAAGTTAGGTGGTTCCTCTGGCTTGCACTGGAACGTCAGGCTGCAAATTACAGTTTTAATGAAACCTCTGGAACTGTCATTTTATCCCTGTGTATGTCTGCGCACTCGTGCTGTGGTATGCATATGTGCGTCTGCATATGTTGAATGATTAGGGAGTGGGACCCCAGAATACACTCGTTGGAATGTGAAGTGTGTGTTTTGAGTGGCCCGCGGGGCAAGGAATGCCTCCCAAATTCACTGTAACAGCTTTAAGTGGCATGACCGGAGTGTGTGTGCTATAAGTTGACAGCAGGTGATAGGCGTGGGCTCCTGCAGGGTGCGCCCTTAGGCTCGCTGGTCACTGCCACATGTGTTCACACATGCAAGTACACAAACAAGAGCACTAGAAATGCACACACAAGCTAATTCTTAAAGAAGTTGTGACAGTCTAAAATTTAAGTACAGCAGGATGCTGCAAGTTTGTAGAAAGACCATATGGGTTGAAGCTGCACTGTATCCAAGTGTAATGTAGACCTGTTGCCTAACAAATCTATCCAGAAAACATTAAAAACCCCAGTGACACCTCAGTGCCAACCATCACACCACCATCCTCCCCCTAACAAGTCGAAATCTGCAATCATATGTCAAACAATGAGGAAGTATTTTGTTACTGAAATTACCACAATTGTTACTGAAGAAGAAATAGTTCAGCACACTGGTAAACATCACCCTTTTTTTTTTTTTTGCTGGCAGGAAGTTCAAAATAAGGTTTCAGTGCTAGACTTGGTCTTATTTCCATTAAAGACGGGGTTAAATAATCTGTTAATCATAAAGTTTTGCTTCTTGACTTTTCAAACAATGTCCCAACTTTTTTTCCAGACAGGTTTTACAATGACAGGTCTGTCCCCTTAACTGTGTGTGTGTGTGTGTGTGTGTGTGTGTGTGTGTGTGTGTGTGTGTGTGTGTGTGTGTGTGTGTGCGCGCGCGTGTGTGTGTGTTTTAATAGGTGTCTGTTTTATATCAGGCAGCAGAAGTGAGAAAGCATCTCTCCTCGAGTCAATGGACCTTTCATTCTTTTCCTTTTTTGTTCAGGTGGTGTCTGCACGACCTCCAGCAGGTGCTCAGTGGTGTTCTGTTGGTTATGTAGTTTCTTTGTGCAGCTCACTGTGAACAGAAGTTATGAACCATATTTGATTCACTTTTTGCTCCCTTTCTTTCTCTCTGTCCATTTTCAGTTAATGTTTCAGTTATCGAATTAACTGAAAAGCTTGAAGAGAGCTTCATCCTTTATCTGACGACCCAGGACAATGTAGGCAGAGGAGGAAGAATATATTTTAAATAGGATTGCTTCTTGTGTAGAGGCCCTCTGAAAATTTACTTGGAAATCTGTACCAATTGTTCTGGCTGAGGCATTGGTAACCCTGTTGAGACACAATCCTTTTTCACTTGAACACAGACTCATATCACGCTGACATCGTAGTTCCTACATGTGTGTGACTTTTCAAACATCTTGAACCCCGTCTCATTGCAGCAATAATTCTTCATGCTTGTTTAAGTTGTTTTCTTTGACATTAGCCGCTTTGTCACTCATTTTCAGTCCAGTCCTTATACCAGACATTTTCAGAGGCATGTTGCTTTATTTGATAAGCAAGTTAAGACTGGCCTATGAATTGATCAGTCATAAATGATGCTCGTAACCCAAGAGATGAACCAGTTTTGTGTCTACACATCTCTACACAGACAGCTCTTGGACAGACATATCTTGGCATGGTATGTAGTGTGTGCATAAAACCTCTGAGGAAACTGGACAAGTGGAGGACAAAAGAAGAAATGGCAGGCTCAACAATATCTACAGTAGAAGAACAGTATCGCAAAGCCTCATTAGAAATGATCTCAGTGGAAGTGTGGCTGTCAAAAACCCATTCTTCAAGAAGGTCAACTGGGAGAAAAGGCTGAGGTGTGCCAAAGTACAAAAACTGGACTGAAAATCAGAGGTAACAGGGCTTATAAAGGGATGAAACCACATCTGATAGTTTTAGTTCATATCCACATCAGTATGCAGAGAGGAGGTCAGGAGAGAGGTGCAACAGTGAGTGTCTGTAGCTATCTATGAACCCCAGTGGAGATCTTGAAAAATTGATAGAAACATACCATCAGATTTTGATCCACCATACGACACCATCTGGAAAGAGGAACGCTATCAGTCATGGATTGAACTTCCCAGTGCTCACGCTGTTGAAGCAGTGTGGGATCATCTCGACAGAGAATGAAACAGAAGGCGGCCAATGTCCAAAGAAGAGCTTTGAATGTTCTTCAAGAAGCCTGGAGAACTGACGAGAAGGGACAAGGAAGCCTGCCCAAGAGATTTCATACTGTGTTGAAGAATAAACACTGGCTCTAAAGCTTGTTAGAAATGTACAAACGCTGCTGCTTCTCTATGCAAGTTTACACATTTCAGTAAATCACTACAGCCTTCTTCCATTTTTCCAGCACAATGTAAAGAAATGACGGGTGGCTCGAGACTTTTCCTCAGTCCTGACATTGTAGCAGGATGGTTTTAACACGTAGCGCTGCAGACATTTGATCTTATCACCCTTTCTGTAAATGAATACCAAACTTTCACTATGCGGTTTCTCAGTTGCTATCACTGTTTGTGCAGTGTTGTCCCTTCCCAGAACCAACGGTTAGCAGGTATCATATTTCAGTGTTTGTTGTCAGTGCTTTTGTTTTTGGCAGGTTTGAGTTGTTTTAGCTCTTCTTCTTGTCTGTTGCCTGGTTTAAGTTCCTCCATGCTGTGTTACTTGACAATATTTTCCGTTGATCAGAGGGCAGTTGCCAGTGGAAATGCTTTTGCATGTATGTGTTTGTGCTTTCTGCTCATGTCTGTGGCACCATCTTTTGCACAGCTGCTTCAAGTTAAGAGTAACCTGTAGGAAGCGTGCTTCATTCAAAAGTAGTACCACCCTCTCCTTCTCTTCCTCCGTTGCCTTCCCTTCCGCTCTCTCACTAGTCCCCCTATTTCAAACCAAAACATCCCCGTGCGCCGTTATTTCACAGCCGTTAAGTCAGCTGACATGTCTGGAGGGAGGCCTGAGGTAATTCTACCCCAGGATCCAACCCCTGTCCTGGGCCTCTGCGTGCTGGGGTTCCCCTTATGAGCTCCTCCCTGGTTCTCAGCCATTCAGTTGGGGCTGGGAAGTGCTCCACACTGCACCCCAGACTGAACTACTTATGAAGGTGATTTAAAAGGCCACCTTATCCCAGGAGTGCTGTCCCTCTTTTGCTTCCTGTTGTCTTGTGAAGAAGAGAAGGACGGTCAGAGGTTATTTGGTCAAAAGAAAGCTCGCGTTCAATATTCTTTTACTAAACACTCTCTGACCCGTTTTGTTCCGCTCTCTACATGAGGAACACAAGAACACTTTGGGGAGAAGTTGTTTAAACTTCCCCCCATTCTTGCTGAGCAGTTATATGAAATATGTTTCAATTAGTCAGTGCACTGTTTTTATCTGCACTGTTTTTATCTGCACTGTTTTTATCTGCACTGCATTCAAATCCCTAAAGCCACTTTTTTCAGACGCAGGTCCAGTAATGTTCCTTTTTTAACCCTGTGTAGGACGACTAAGGAGATGACAGACAATAGTTGATCTCTTGCCTTTCAAGGAATCATCTTCACACTTCTCCTAGCTCCTACTCTTTTCCTTTTTGGGGCTGATAGCACGAGGAGCTCAAGATGACCCTGTCGGTTTCAACATGAGCAGTCACACGATTTTTTTTTTTTATTCTTCTTAGCCGTATATGAAGGTTGAAGCTATCTACTGTTTCAAATGTCCTGTTTTATTTCACCAGGGCTGAAAAAGTGCAGAGCCAGCTCAACTCTCAAATGCAGTGTGTTGAACTCTGAGAAAACTTTATCCATTCTGGGGAGGTCATAAGGACAGACGAGATGCAGAGATACATTTGCTGTCTGAGGAGGATTTTGCTGAAGCAGTTCCCCCTTTTTTAAACTGTTTCTGTCCATCCATCTCCACCTCCCTACACTCAGGGAAAAAAAGAAAATAAAAATTCATGGGGAAGGATTTCTGATGCTTCCAATCGCTTTTCCCGAGCCTTTTCCATCCAGAACATCCAAGCATTTGTAGAATGTGTCCCTCATCTTTGCAAGGAAAAACAATAGCAGTCTGAGAGTGCCTGCCTTTGCCAACGCTCAAAAATCTCTCCAAACCATCCATGGATTGAATCTCTGGATCAATTTGCTTTATATTAAAATGTTAAAGAATGCTTCCAAAAATACACACATCGAGATTCAGATCTGGATCAAGTCCAGGGGTTACTTCTAAGTCGAGTCACACCCTATAACATTCCACCTTCATAACTTTCTAATCCAAACGACAAAGAAACAAACGGAATAAATCCTGATAAAATCCTTTGACTGTAAAATGTTGATGTAGCTCAATAATCTTTTATACACAGACACACCTTGAGACAGTAACACACACCCAGGCTGTCTTTGTTCAACCCTCAGTAGATCAGAGACTTTACTGGCTACCACCACGCACATCTGACAGCTAGTTCAAGCTCCAGTCAGGTAGGGGGTGTGTGTGTGTGTGTGTGTGTGTGTGTGTGTGTGTGTGTGTGTGTGTGTGTGTGTGTGTGTGTGTGTGTGTGTGTGTGTGTGTGTGTGTGTGTGTGTGTCCTAACCCCTTTGGCCATTGCTGTCAGCTTTATGCCTGTCAAAGGCATAAAAGGATTCCTCTTCTGCATTGGCCATTTAGGGATGTGACCTCCTATTTCTTTCCATGGTCACACGCATATAGATAGATAGAGATATATATGTGTACCTTTAGCTGGGACCTCTGGCTTGCTCTGATCCTGGTGGTGCATGGAATTAGCAGTAATTATGAGCTCATTAACTCCAGCCTGTTCTGTAATCCCCTTTAAAGCCCAGATACTGCAGTTTCTTTGTCTATGTGGATGCGTGTGTCCAAGCAGCTATCACACACACAGTATGCCACTCCACATCATGAAAACAGGACAAAGAGGAAATGATAAATAATACTGGAGACTTACTTTCTCTATTCAGTATTTAGCCAAAGACGGGCTGCTTGCACAATCTAGTTTTTAATTGGGTCTTGTCAGTGACTTACTGTGAGTGTTTAACACTACAACACAACGGAGAACCTGCACTCAGCAGCTAATTAAAAGCCACTTTTAATGACAGATTTATTGTTAATTACTTTACAAGTGCCTCAACTCCCAGACAACAACATGACATTGTTAAAAAATGGCAGAGGCATTTTATTTATAGGTACGAGGTAATGTCAGGACATCACGTGGCATGTAGGGCTTCTTTTATAAGAACATAGCATGACTCCAGAATGCAGCAGATGGCTTATCATTAATAAAGGTAACTAGTGCAATAACCAGTAAGACTGCATCTTGAGTAGAATTATTGGTAATGTGAAGCTACAGCATGTCTGTAATGAGTGGATATTCACGCCATGCTAAATCTGTATGGCTTTATGTGTCAGAGGATCTTGAAGCTGTCAGGCTATAGTAAGAGCCTTGCCTGCAGAGCGAAGTCTTTATGGCCCTATATGGTGCTGCAGTGATGGATTATCCGATGGCAAACGCAGCATGTTAGGAACCTTTGTAGTCCGTCGAGTGTTTTAAAGGTTAAGCCAGCCAAGATGAATCTGTGCTCTCAGTCTGTGCTTTTTAAAACTATTTCTGTTGGAAAATTATTATTGTACTGCCGGGCTATGATATGCTTTGTTCCAATAAGGTACTTCACAGATCTGTGTGTGTGTGTGTGTGTGTGTGTGTGCGCGCGTGCGCTTGTTTCCTGGTGATAAGCTGCTGAAGTGGTCCAGGGACACATATTGTAGGCCATCTGTGCACAGCAACCACAGTCTTCCTTTTTTCCTCTTATCAGGTAGATTCCCAGCGTCACATCTTTGGTGGCAGGTCATGCATGCAGTCAGCCTGATTTTTATTGCAAAATTTCTCACACTTGAATCTTCCATCCATCATTTAAGATTTCTTTCTCACACGGTCAGAGCCACCGTAGCTACGCTCGAGATATGAAACGCTGATACACTGACACTGGGTGGGGCCAGTCATGCTGGTTTTTCTGGAAGTGAGTCATTGTGTTTTGCGGCAGTGTGTGTGGGTATGTGTTTATACTAGTTTGATTGTGGGTATTTGTGCGAAAACAGTCAGTTGGGTTTAACATGTCCTGTTTAACTTGTACAGACACAAACTGTACCGGATGCCACAGCAGACAGTGAGCTGCTAATGATGAATAGCTTGTTCTCTTTTGGGTTAATCCTTTTCTTTTTCTCGTCAGCTTTTGTCTGTCTAACTTTATGAACCTACACCTGCTGCTCCTGCTCTTCAGGCTGATCTGACCTGTATCTTCCAACTCTGAGCTGCACAGAGAGAGACGCACGGGCAAAGCATCACGCCCAGTTACCATCGCTCATCAGTCATAGCCTCACATATTTAAACTTTAGAGAATGTAATGCCTTCAACAGCCCTTTCATGCTTGCCCCCTCTGGTTTCTTAGCTGACTGCCCAGTGCCAGTCTGGCAGTGCCCCACTTTCCATTTGTCTGAAAATGCATCACTTTGACCAAGAACAGGTCTGATTTAGCCATTTTGGGTTTTGACATGTGACTCTGTTCATTTTTAATAGGAATGGAAAGTTCCAGTCCACCGAGGGACTGCAGAAACATTTTCCATGCATTTACACAAGCGGTGGAGACAGTGTGCAAATATCACCCTGGATAAGACGTGTTTAAGCCCATGAGGGAACAAAAAGTTGAACCATTATATTCAAACTGCATCTGTGTTATATTAGTCATAAGCTCTTGAGTCATTTTTGTGTTCTTTTCCCAAGCTGACACCTTCCAACTGATTCCTGTCTCCTTATCTTATCTGCTAAAATGTGGTCCGGCTGGTTTGTTAGACACTTCCCTCCAGCTCCCAATGGGCCTCGCTGCTTTTTATTTATCGGCTACATTGACAGTACGAAGCATTCATAATAATTTCATGTTGCTTCTTCAGTGTAATGTCTGCTTTTGTTGCAGTGTAATTAGATAACGGCATTTTGTTGTCGACTTGCTGTTTGCTTTGGTGCAGCTGAACTACTGCAGACAAAGCAGCAAAGTCAAAAATTAAAGTTTAGCTGCTCCCGACACAGGATCAGCAAATATTTATCGAGATGAAAACCTTAACATCGCACCATTTCTGTTGGCTCTGTCGGGACTTCAACTCCCAGCAAGCACTGCTCTTAAAAACAGCCAAAGCTGCTTTGTCTCTACATTTGTCTCACTGACTTTTTTTCCTCCTCCTCTCACTCAAGATAGCGGACAAATGAGTGGGACAGGAGATGAGACCAGGGGAAGAGAGTGCAAAGCTCTTATAAGGAGCGGCAAAAAAGACCATTCACATAGAGATGAGAGCAATTAGCTCCATAGTCTGAATAGAGGGGTTCAAGGGTGGGTGTGTGTGTGGGAGGGGGGATGCAGAAGCCTCTTAATAAAAGCTGGCTATTTAACTCAGCAGCAACTATTCAGCTATTCTCTTGATAGCTTGTGAGGCTTAGTGTTTGTGTGGGTGTGCCGGTCATCTATGCAGAAAACGAGGCACAAAGAAATCATGTTTCTGTGAAAGGAGGATGTTGTTTACAGTGACCACCATGACTTTTATTTATGCAGCACATGACAGACAAATATCCAAACCATTTAAATGACTGTAAATGCTTGAAAAGTTCTCGCTTTACAGAAGATGATAACATTTCTCTGGACAGACCACAGGCTGCAGAGTTGCCTCACTGTGGCTTCTCCTGTCAGGGTGAGTACAGCAGGAAACCACAGCTGGCTCGAGAGGACGTGCACAGCGTGTCCATGTGATGTAGTCGTTACTCTGCCCGGTGCTTTGGCTTGCACATGACTCAAATTGTCAGGTGGAGGTGAAGAAGGAGCTTAATCAAGCACAACTCAACTTAATAGACATTTATTGCAGCCTAATTGAATCAGCATTGATATTCATTTTGCTCACAGTGTTACTGTTGCAGGATACCATTGTTCAATATCTTGACCACTGTGCTTCCCACCAGCTGTGTTCTTGAAGCCTGGGATCAGTTTGGAAGTCACAAAAAACCAAATTTCTTTAGCGTAATAGGCGAGACATCGCCATTTTTGCATTCATTCGGTTTTATATAAGCATACTAAGAGTTATCATTTGTTACATATTGGTGGAAATTGTAACATTTCTAGTGTTACCTTGCTTGCGAGAGGAACATAGTTAACTGTAGTTAACAGATAATTAAAATAAAAAGAGCCGTTACAGGCAAGTGGCATGACTAAAGCAGCGCTTCCTGCTCAGCACTAATCTGTAAAAGTGTTGATGTAAATGAAGGGGGTGCTAATATCCCTCAGTCTCTGCAGCTGCTGATGGTGAATGTACAAAGATAAGGCGGAGGGAGGAAAGATTATGAGTGTGAGATGATCCTCTTCACTGAGTGCATCATGTCCTGAGAAGCTGAGGAAGTTTTAAGCATTAACAGCTCTTCTCTTTCCACTAAAGGCCCTGTCTTTTATACGTGTCCTTTCAGTTCTTTCTTCTCTCTGCACACGCCACTTTACCCGCTTCTCTTGGAGTGTCTTTGTATTTCAGACCGCTCTTTTCAAGTTCAGGTTTCATTACATTGAACTTTTAAAAAGAGAGAGAGGTGCAGCTACTTAGAAGTTTTGACTTGGAAATAAAAAAAATGTTTCATATCTATAACTAGAGATAGATATAGGTAGGTATGTATGTGTGTGTGTCTTTTATTTTTGGCATCGTAAAGAAAAGCTTTCAGTAGAGAGTCTCTGTTAATATCTGTTATAGAGTTGAAAGTTTCATTTTTCAGCAGCTTGTAACTTTCCACAATCAAGATAAAACTTCTTCTTTTTTAAATTAAATCATCAGCTTCAAATTTTATTTACTTCTACACTGCATATAGTGCATTTAATGAATGCTTTTGGTAAAGTTCAACCTCTGACCTTGCCTCGCTTTTCTGTGGGTTTGTATTTCCATATCTGTCAGCTGAGTGACACCAAACCCAGCACTGGCTGTGTTTGTTCTGTTTTCTGGCACGTCTGAATTATTCACCATAGAGGTGTGTTATCTTTCAGTGAAGCGCTGGTGGACAAGCCGATAGCTTGAAGCGAATAATGGGATATGAAGGACAGCCTAGCGTTTCCCGAGAGCTACAGATGGTTAACCACAGCTGTCTATCTAAAAATGTTTGCGTTTCAGCAGTGAGCTTTTTTTAATACCTTGATTTCCTGGAGGAACATTTTGCAGTTAATTGGCAGCAAGTCAGTAACATGACTGGTTATAAAAAGACCTTAGAGAGGCAGAGTTCCTCAGAAGCAAAGATGGGCCAAGAGTAAACTATGTGTTCTTACAGAAGACTGAATATCTCATCTACGGTACATAATATCATTAAAGAATCAGAGAATCTGTAGAAATCGCTGCAGGCAAGGGACAGGGCTGAAAGTCAGTGTATGGCCTCAGGAGCACTTCCAGAAATCACTGTGAATACAGTCTGCCGTGCAATCCACAAATGCCAAATCCACAAGCACCAAAGCTGTTTCAAAATGGACTGTGGCTAAGTGGAAAACTTTTCTGTTGTCAGATGAGTTGAAATTTGTACAACAGCGTGGCTTGGCCTGCGTGCAGTCCACAACGAGGAGAGCACAAAGGTCTGTGGCTAACATCTGGAAGACTATTCCACTTTTTTTTAAATGTTGTCTTGTGCAAAGGGAAACATAAATTTTTGTGCAAAATTTGGCAGTTTGATAGTCCAATAAGTTTTCTTTTTTTCTTATTATTTAAAAAAAAAAAGGAAGAATATATACAATCTCTGTACAAATTCATCTCAAATAACATCTGAATCAAAATTAGACGTCCTGGGTGGCACAGGGTTGCCTGAGTTGCCTCACAGCAAGCAGATTCTCAGGCTGGTTTTCTGCCTGCATGCTTTCCCCCGGCCTCCTCCCACGTTCTGAGCTGTTAGATTATTTGGTGATTCTCAGTTGGCCGTGGGGGTGGATGCAATATAGATAAAGCACTTAAGTGCATAGAATGAAGTGCTGTTTGAATATGTGTGAACAGGTGAAGTGGAATACTTGGAGTTGTCACTAAAATTAGAAATACACCATATAAGTGCCATAAAATGCTTTTAAATGTGAAAATGCACCAAAATCCATCAGTGCATTGTTGTTTCTTTCTTTCTGTTTTCTTAACAGTAACATTTGCTTTGCTTTTGCTGCGTTTCCCATCGAGCCACAAAGTATCGGTCAGATCTCTGGATGTGTCTGACTCAATCTTAAACTTGCCCTTAATCTTACAGCGGCATATAGACAGCAGCATGACAGCCACTCTCACTGGAAAATCTGATCTGCTTTTCTTTGTATCCAAGATATCCACGGGCCAGACGGGGAGGGCTTTCCATTTTGCCCCACTCCCTCTCACCCCCACCACCATCTCCCTGAGGGTACAGTGTGACCCATACAGGCACCCAACTGGAAGGATCATACCGCTTCCTTTGCCTACACCACCCCCTGCACCCCGTTATATCTGTCCTTGTTAGCCCATCACTGCCCACTTAACTTGTTTTACGTTATTACATGACATCAGTCTTACTTATTGACCTTAATAAGAGGAAAAATCGAACCCGTATACTTCCTAAACATGGCCTATTTCATGTATACGAGCACATGAATCTATAAGCTGCCGATTCAATTGTATCTCACGTACGTGAAACTCATAGTGTCAGCATTATCTGAAGTTGAAATAACTTTAAAGTTGGATGTTTGTGGATTTTTTTTATTATACCTAAATAAAGCAAGAACCACCCACAACCTCTCTGTCACACAGGAAGGCTTTTCACTGGGAAAAGAGACAGCGAGGTAGATTTCTGACAGGACTTCATATTTCTGATGCAGTCCTGTATGCACTCGTGGGTGCATGCATCTTCTTCAGTGCTATTTTTGTGTGTGTGGGTTGAGATGATGTGATGACGAGTGCTCCAGATTTCAGTTGGCCAAATGTTTCAGTGCAAAAGTTGGGTATTTAGAGCAGACGGTGCTCTAAATAAGGTTTCTGTCGCTCTGAACATTTAATCAAAAGACAAATTAAGAGACACAGAGCTGAATGAGCCCAACCTCAGGTGGTAACCGAGCTGATGGAGCTTTGGTAGTTGATGCGATAAATGGATTCAAGGCGATACCAGTGAACTGACACAGATTGCTTTCTTTCTGTTGAATGTGTGATACATGATTGGCCTTACAGGGGCAGACGGTAAACCACCGCACAGACTTGGAATGGTTTGCTATCTTGATCAAGGACACTTTGATAAAAGTGGAGGCTTGATGCCTCGGGGACTTAAACTCTGGCTGACCAGGTGAAGGAGACCAGCCCACATTTGTGAAACAAAAATAGGAGCGCAGCGTTTAACCTAGTTATTGTAGCACAGTCACAGACTTGCACTTAATAAAGAAAAGCTTTTGTAACGATGATGAAATGATCACACCTTTGATCACAGATGATGGTGTCTTTAAATGATGGGCTCCTTTATCACACTGTTCACAAGCACTTCTTAACTGACACAGCAGCTGTGCTCGTTTAGAATGAAAGTCACCTAAAAATGTCAGGACAACTTGTGGTAAAAAAGAAAAGTGACGCATATTTTAAAGTGCAAGACAGTAGAAATAAACCCCGTCTGTTTTAACATTACAAAATTGATGTTTATTATATATATTTAGAAGAGACAGGGTTCATTTTTCTCTTATTACATATGGCTTCATACGGTTATTTCATGTAAAAACTATTGAATCCTTTACTGGAGCTATTTTCAAAGTGTCTGCAAATATTGTCTTTAAAACAGTTTTTATATTACTTTTGTTTACTGTTGCTGTACGCTAGGAAATCCAGATCCTCTTCTCTTTTTATTTTAAGCATTTAAGAAGGGAATTACTTTACACATTAATGTTAGCTGACATATTTTCCTTGTCATGATCTCTTTTAGTTGGGATGAGAGCAGCTCCATCAGCAGTGGACTGAGTGACGGTTCAGACAACCTGAGCTCTGAAGAGTTCAACACAAGTCCCACTCTCAACTCTCTTCCTACCACTCCCATTGGCTCCCGCAGAAACTCAAGCATTGTGGTGAGTGACACACAAACACACAAAATAGAGACGCGCAACTGTTTGACACAGACGGACAAGAAGTGCGTGCACTGATTACAGTAGTATTGATTAAGCTGTTAATCCACAAAGGTATTGAATGCACACACTTTGTCAGTGTACAGAGGACACACACACACACACACACACACACACACACACACACGCAGGCAGCAGGACCCTGGCATCACAGACAAAGCCTGATTAGTTATTCTGCACACGCCCATAATATCTGTCACATCTGCAGCAATCAAAGTTTGCCGCAAACTCACTGCACTGCTCCGTGGCGTCTCTCTTTTCATTACATATATATGAAGATGTGTATATTTTCAGAAATGTTTGAGCTTAAGAAGTGCTCACTTGTTAAAAGCTGAATTTTTCAGATACATTAGGAACATGTTCAACTAGTGGAGGAGTGTCAAATTCAGTTTGGGTGGAAAAAGACAACCTATTAAATGTGTCCTTTCTTTTAGGCTAACCAACAACTAGCTAGTGTACTAATCTGTAATAATTTTAGGTATTCTAAAAATCTTTTAAGTATTGTACTCAAATTATGAGCTAAAATAGTAAGATGCTCATTGCTAGCTACGATTTTAAATCCACTGGATCGAGCCGATTCTGTAGTTGTGGCTTAGTTCAGTGGTATATTCAGCTTGGAGGTAGAAGTAACTGTTGTGAGTGATCGTGGTTGTTCACGCTATGCATTTATATGCTGTATGTTTGCTGCAGTCCTTAGAATTTATTGCGGTGATGGAAGCATTTGGGACCAATGACCTCTGCTTAAAATCCTGTTTACAGCCTGGCTGAGTTCGTCAAGATCCATCTGTAGCTGTATGGGTTCCAACTCTGTGTGTGTGTGTGTGTGTGTGTGTGTGTGTGTGTGTGTGTGTGTGTGTGTGTGTGTCCCCGAGTGTCTGATTTAGGTCACACCTCCGCAGTGTGGTTTATGTGACTGAAGTGGTGGGTTTTTAGAGGGAGCGAGACAGCGAGCGAGACAGAGGGAATCAGTGTAACCATAGCAACCAAAGTGCAGGGATGCTGAGAGCAGAGGCTTTGTCTTTACCCATATACTGTAGGACAGGTCTAAAGCGAAGCCATCTGCACATACACACACATACAAGCAGGGCCATCTGCAGTCCTGCATCCGGGCCAGCGAGGCGGAAGAACCGGGGCGCCTCCCTCCACGCCTAATTGCAAGAGTCATAGCAACCATTACACCCCATGGCATCATTACCATGGCAACCAGCCATCACCCATCGTCATGCACCCCACATTGTATAATGCACATGCTCCGTGCCTTCTCTGCATTCTCAGCTGATGCGTTTCTCTTGGTCTTTGTGTCCCATTTCTCTGTCTCCCTGTCTCCTCTCCATCACTGCATCCTGTCCTTGTTTGTTGCTGTTGTTTTTAATTTCCTTAAAGACAAAGGCAAATCCATCCCTCATCTCCCTCCTACATATTGTATAACATCCTGAGCAGAGGCATGGGGGCGGTAGAGAAAGATAATCTAGGAAAGGGGGCACAAAGAGAGACTGTGCAGAGTTAGGCTGTATTATATGTAGGTAGTAGAAAAACCTGGAACAAGACCTCAAGTTAATGCAGTTTTTCCTCATGCCTTTGTGTATTTGTGCATGCTCCTGTCTGCCTCACTGTCTGCCTGTTTGTCTGTTAATCATTTGGTCACAGCTATCTGACCAGATGTGTATCTCACCCGCACTACCCCATCTTTCAATAAACAAGGAATGTGTGTGAGGAAATGACAGTGTTTTATCAGCGAGGTCTTTCAAACAGGATACACACGTGTGTGTATACAACACACAGTCAGGCCGAGCTCCTCCTCGTGTCATGCAAACCTGCCCATGGGGTCTATTGGTTTTAATAAAAAATGGAATTCAGCATGAGTCCTCATGAGAATCAGGTGCAATGTCCCAAACACACTCTCTCTCACAGAAACACACTTTCTAATCCGTTGTGCAACTGGCGACCTCCTGCAGCGGGAGAATAATCTGTAAAAAGTGCTGTTGTCATAAACCTTCACACACAATAGACCTTGGTTTTACAACGGCCTGATTTCCACGTGTCCTTTAGTTTGACATTTGACATTCTCATAGTTACGCAGTGTTGTCTACTTTCTTTGTGTAGATATGTTTTGGGGTTTTTGTTTTTAGCAGTTTCTGTTCCAGCCGTCTCAGTCCACTTCTCCTTTTGAAGTTTTTAAACAGAGCTTACAATAGGATTTAGACGGAGGAGACGAGACATCCATATGTCGTTGGGTTGACGGAGTTGTGCACTGTCTGCTCAAAGGGCTTTAAGATGAGGCGAAGTGTGTGGATCTGTCTGAACGTCACATTTCTCCTTTTTGCAACCAGTAATGCACCTTCTAAGAGGTCCTTCACTCCAGTGTACCAAGCCTATTTTTCACAGTAGTTGCAAGAGGAGGTTTAGTCTGAAGGACTAGGTAAAGGAGTAAGGTTCTTTAAAACTGGTGTCAACTTGGGTTTAATGTTTAACTTACTCTTCAGTTTTATTCATATTTATTACACAGCACCAAATCATAACAACAGTTGCCTCCAGGCGTGTGTTATGTGTTACATTGTCCACCAAAACTACCTAAAAACATGTAACAACTGCCAAAATGCATATAATAGTTAAAATGTGAAAGTGTAGCTTGATATGATTCCACACACAGCAGATTTTTCTATCATCAGTTCTTTACACATAGGCTCAAATGGACACTACACAGGCTTTAGGGTAGAGAACCGTGTGAGTTTAATATCCAGTCTGACTGCTAGAAAGCTGCAGGGCCGTGGTACATATCTGAAGACCAGAAACATGACAGTTACATGTAAAAAGCACGACAGGCCATGCATTGGGCCAATTATCCATGTGCAGTTTTCTGAATAGATTTAGCTTGTGAGGCATCTTTACTCTATTTTGTGGGATCTATTTTTTCATTTTACTGTCTTTACATTTAAAACCATGTTGTTGTCTCTTATTTTTTTCATATTTAAAAGTGTGACATGACGCAAATGTGGGTTTTTTATATATATTTCTTTTCCAAACCAGCTTTCAGACGATCAAAACGCTCATAGATGAGCCTCAGAAGCGTAAAATTGGCAGCGCAAATGACTCAAACCTGCTAGATAGGGAAAGTAATTGCTGTGTACGTGTTCTGTTGGTCAGACTGCACGTGCTGGCTATCCAGACTTTTTTTGACGCAGTGTCTCAAAGCATGTGTCTGTCTCTTCTCTACTCTAGATGCGTACAGATGCAGAGAAGAGATCTCTAGTGGAGAGCGGCCTGTCCTGGGACTCCGATGATAACAAACCCAGCCGCAAGAGCCAGGGCAGCAGCATCTACGATACAGGAAGCCTCAAGTCCGAATCCGCTAATAAATGGAAGAAAACCCGGCCGCAAGGGGAGGGGCCGGAAGGTGGGAAGGGTGAGCTGAGAAAACCTCAAACCCTGGGTCAAGGAAATGTGTTGAAGAAAGGAAGAAACCCACCTGTGGGAGTCACTTCCCCAATCACACACACCTCTCAAACTGGGCTGAAAGTGGCAGGTGAGTGGCAAAACACAAATACAGTGTGTGAAAAGTCTAGAACATATAGTTTTACTTGAAATGTTTCTTAACCTGACACGTCTCTCAGGCTGTCTTTAAATAGTCCTTTCTCTCTCTCACTCACACAGTCACAGACACACTCTGTTTCTGTCACACACTTTCATCCACAGCTGCAGCCCACCCTCCGGGCCTTTAGAAAGTGGTGCCATGTATCAAACACCCATCACCACCCACACCCTTGCTGCCTGCCAGCCAGTGACTAACACACACACCACACACTGACCAGCAGTGTTTTTCTTCCTATAGCTTCTTCCTAGCCAAGCGTTATTTTTGTGTTGAACAGAGATAATTTATAGTGCTAAAATAAGGGCCTTTATAAGAGCGCGTGTGCTTCTAATAATGTGTGCTGTGAGTGCAGCCATGACTGAGATTGTGCCAGCCTTAAAGACTGTCACCCATCACACTTAACACACACTCGCACAGAAAGAGCACAATGGTAGGGATTGTGCAGCTGCCTTTTGGGCACACCATCTGTGTGTTGTTTATGTATGCACACGCATGCACACGCACAGACTTGCACACATATAGACAACCGAAACAGCAGGATATTAGTTGCGGTGTTATGTGCCAGTCCAGATAGCCAGGGGTCTGTGTAAACAGTCCTGTTTCTGTGGAACGGTGGTGCGTTTGCACTGCCAGCTGTTGAAATGACAGATGTGTTGAACTCGCCTGTGATCTTTGTGCCAGGCTGTTATTGTTATCGATGTCAGCAGTATGAATCTGCTATCTGCTCGATGCGCCACCGAGTGTGAGGCTGTAATAAATCAGGCGGTGAAGTCGAACAAAAACAGATTTGGAAAAAAAAAGTTTGTTGTTGCTTGTCGGTGTGCGGAGAAGCTCCGGGGTTTAGTCACATGAGAAGCAGTCATTCTTAGAGTTTCACAGAGCGCAGTCTATTGCTGAGGCTAGGAGGGTGCTGTGCGTCACGGTGTGTGCGCCCCGTTTGTTATGCGTCTGCATTTTTGTGGAATTGTAGGAGACGCAGAGTGTGTGACTCTGAAGAAGCGACAGCATGTTGGGATGAGCAGTGTGATGCACTTCCATACTATCTCTGTCTCCTCCATGTGTCTGTGTACAGCACAGACCATACTTTTAGTAAGTGCAGAAGATAAAACAGCAGCTAAAGATCATTTTAAGTGTCATTTCAGCTGCTGATTATTTGTATGAGACAGTTGTAAGCAAATAGTTCAGAGAGGGTCTAATTTGTCAGTGACCTACCCGTGTTATCCATAAAACTGACGTCATATCACATGTGCTCTGTTCGCTCCCGTTCTCTCATATTGCACTTTTGCAGGAGCTACTTCTCAGAAAGTAAACATCTCCTTTACTGTGTCATCTCTAAAAATAAGACGGTGCGTTGAAACTGTGAAGTGCTCACAGATGAAGTTGTGAATTGTCTCCGCATGACTGATATAGAAATGAAGACTTTATTAGTGGAGCCCTGGAGCCTCGGTTCGCTCACAAAGGGCATCTTCTCTGTTGTCCTTGTGAGTTATGGTGTACCAGGATCTCACAGTAAGCAAAATGATTTTTTTTTAAAGTCTGAGCACACTGCATATTTTCAAGTGTTCGTCATTATGTTATCGCTGAGCTGTGGACAGGTTGTATGTCTTTTTCCCTCTGTCACAGGAGACAAACTACAGCTAACGTTCGCCAGCCTCTTACGCACACACAAATAACTACTGATACTGTATCTTAACAACAACATATACGTGGCCACACATGGTCTCGGTGTTATGACTGATGAGAGATGATTTCAGCAGATTTTTCAAGTCTTGCAAAAAAAAGTGGTGAGTCCCGGGAGACTGGTATTATTGACAAATAAGAGTATTAGGGTGGGTTTCCATACGTAGCGAGCGCAGCATAGATACAATCTTTCCCCTTTACCAAAGTGGCATTCAGCAGAAGAAGGAGCATTTACACGTGAGCCACTTTCCTTTAAGAGCCAGAGAAGCCAGTTTTTGATGATTTATTGAAAAAGGTTTCTCTGTCTGCCAGTCGCTCTGAATTTGAGCGTTGTGCTCACATCTCCATATCTTCAGACATGTTGGCCTCTTGTGCTGAGAAACGCAGTGATTCATCACCTCTCCTACGCGCTTACCGTGTGAAGCCGTGAGCTTCACTGTCTCTACAAGCCCGTGTCGGTAAATCAGGCTTCATTTGTGTCACAATTAATACAATTGCCTGAGTTTTGTCGGTGTGTCTCAATGCCAACAGTGTGTGTTTCTTCAGCCCAGTGTTCATGGAACAGGCTACGATGCGGTGACACAAAGGATTGAGCTTTTGATTTGACATGTAAACCCAATTTTCACTTATATGAAATAACCCAGTGCTTTCTGCGAGATCCAATCACTAAGAACTGCAAGTGTGTGTGTGTGTGTGTGTGTGTCTGTCTTTTGCGGGTTTATAAATACTCTTAAGTGTCTCCAGATGTCCCCAGGCAGCATGCCGGTAGGTCTCATTCAACAGCGGTTCTTTGACTCTGTTAATGCCTTGTATATAAACCTCACATAACTACTCCCATCAGATGCACATTAAGAGAGTGTTGGTAGTGCGGACTTGTGTGGGTGGTGCATGCAGTGCACATGTGTAATAGACTTTTATTCTCTTAATAACTTCCAAACAAGTCCGTTTAATTTGCCAACTGGGACGTGTTCAAATGGGGGACCCTGTTTCACTAAGTTGCCTCACCTTTCCCCAGTGAGCCTCCAACATGGGGGAAATTCAGTCGTGTTGGCTGTTTGATGCAGTTTAGTGCCTGCAGACATGCTTCATGAACGTGAACAACCATGCTGCACGTGTTCATTTTGCCACTCTACAGCTGTGACGTCACTGTTCACTGACTGGAAAGCTTAAAAAACTTGCTGGAAGAAGGAAACTTTTTCAGTTCATCAGGATGGAAAAGAGGAGTAACTGCCTGATAACAGCACATGTGAGGGTTAAGCTGGCTGTGAGTCTGGTCTACAAACTGTCTCCTTGCTCAGACAGGGATTTATTTTTATCAGCTGACAGTCAGACATCGTAGGTGTGTAGATAAGATATTGTCTCCTAATGTGGCGTGCTTAGTTTCAGTCATCATTTCACACTACTTAACTCTGTTCAAGCTGCTCATCAGGGTTTTTTCTTTTCTGCTTTAGGTACCGTGAAGTCTGATGGGAAGCCCATGGATAAGTCCCGTTTAGCAGTGAAGACTTCAAGTCTTCAGCGCTCCTCCTCTGATGCTGGTAAAGACCATCGAAATGGCACCGGAGCTGCTGAGCAGCGTAAACCTCCATCCGGCCTGGTCAGGCCCTCCACTGGTGGAAACTTTGGCTTCAAGAAACCAGCAGCAGCTACCAGTAATAGCACAAACAACTCAAGTCCGCCCAGTGTAACAAGTGCAGTTAGCAGCGGCATACCCAGCGGTTCTGCAACTGTAGGGAAAATTCCCAAAACGTCAGGTATCCCTGTGAAGCCAGGTGCTGGTGGTGGAGGACGAAAGACAAGTCTCGATGTTTCGAGCAGCGATCAGAGTGGTTTCCTGTCTCCAAATGCCAGAACGTCTCTGCAGTACCGCTCTCTGCCCCGCCCCGCAAAAACGAGCACCCTGACTTTAACACGGCCGAGCTCAGCTCGCCCGGTGAGCACCACCATGGACACCGGCTCTGGACTCATCAAACCCTCCGTCGCAGCATCACAGGGCTCAAGGCTCAAAGAGCCGGGCTCTGGACACGGTTCTGGAACAGGACTGAGTAAACCAGGAGGACGTGGCATCCCCAGTCCTGTCAATCAAACAGACAGAGAGAAGGAGAAGGAGAGAGCCAAAGCTAAAGCTGTGGTTTCTGACTCTGAGTGTGGGGGAGGGTCAATGAAGGGAAGTCCTGCTCAGACCCCATCAGAGAACGGAGGGAAAGTACAAGGGCTGAGGCCCCCCAGCAGCAGCAAGGGCATGGATCTCCCATCTCCCAGCACACACAGGTATCAAAACTCATTAGCTTCCATTTCCACATAAACAGACGATCACATCTAAAATACACACTTGCTTCAACATTGTCTTTCTCTGTCTTCAGGTTGTCTGGAGTGCGTAGCCTGGCAAAGCCTCCATCGATGGCTCAGCTTGACAAGCTGAACTCAAACAGCCTGGACACTGAGGTTCGGGACACTTTGCCTCCTAAGATTCCTCCTTACTCTAAGCTTCAAGACCTCTCTGGTTCAGCAGGCAACTCCACTAGTTCTTGCCTGACCCCCAGCCCTGCCCCTGTACTAAATGTGAACTCTTCAGCCTGCTTTTCCAGTTCTGGCATAGGTTTGGGTCCCAGGCAGGTCACTTCCCTCGGGGTAGAAAGCAATGAAGGGAGAACCTCTCCCCTGCTCTACCCTCGGATGTCTGGGCTGCATCGTAGCTTGGAGTCTCTGCCACTTCAGATGAGCCTGGCCCCAGAGCCCCAGGAGAGAGAGGAGTATAAAGGGGGGGAGAATTTGACGAGAGGCTACACCACCTTAGAGTCCCGAGTCAAAGATAGACACGATGACAGCGGCCAGCCCTCTAGCTGGACACCCGGAAGTAAAGTCTCACTGACTCCCACAGACAGGTCAGTTCAGTTCTACTCAAATACGATCCATAATGCTGCACACACTGCATATTCAGCCGAGTCTATCCCAGGGTTTAAATAGAGGGCAACCGAGTAGCTCCACCTTTTGGTCAGTTGAGGAAGTGCACCAACTTTATTCACTGCTCAGGAAAGCAGAAGGGAAGAGCTTTGATAATCTGCAGTTTCCCCCCAGAATCGAGCAACCAGGTAGATGTCATACAGACAACGGGCATTTATAAAAACCAAGAACAACATGACGAGGAGATCCTTAAAAATATTGAAAATATTTAGCAATGCTTGCTTAATCATCCTGGATGATGAGTGCTGATGGTGATGATGAGTTTTTAACTAGCCCTCTCTGCAGGAGCCCTGTGTGGATATGAGAACAACACAACATTAGCTCTAAAACGAATCGTTCTGAATGCGATGTTGAATATGACAAATTTAGAGCCCTAAAGTCTGCCTGATAATTTGTCCCCTTTCTTAATGAGAAGGATAAAAATGTGTTTTTCTTAAACTCAGCCAACAAATAAAGCAAACAGTGCACACACACAGACACACACTAAAGCAGAGAGAGATATGCTGAGGCTTGCTGGGCTGTTATTACTGCAGGGCTGTTATCAGTGTTGTACTAGCCCTACTGACTGAAGTCATAATTACTAGCTGACGCTGCCCATCTTCCAGTCTTACTGCGTTTCTTTGTGCCTGCTGTCTGTGCTTGAGACTCTAATAACTCCCTGCACTAGTGATTAATTAATGACACTGTTTAATCTCCACAGCTCTCAGAGAGACAGAAACACGCTGCCAAAGAAAGGTTTAAGGTAAGTAGTTCCACACACAAACTTTAAATGTGTGTTTTTTGTTCAAATTGCACGCACAAACACAGAGATTGATTGATAAGATGCCCTTTGTGTGGCAGATTATGTGGATCTTGCCCACAGCTCTATGAAACATCATTCCTGCTGCTCATTTCCCTCTCAATGAGCCCTGCCAGGAGCATTTTGTGTGTTTTGGTCGTCGAGATATTCAGCTGACTTTTACCACTGCCAACACTGACTTGGTCCATTAAACTGTAGTTTCAGCAGTGCCTCCCAGATCGAGGAGGATGGGAAGGAGAAAGGAGAGAGGAGGCACTCTCATACTATTCTCAGTATGACCGACTCGCTCGCTCTTCCACTGCTGTCGTCACCCACCTCCCTGCCCCGAACCTCAAAGACCAGCATGGGTGCGTAGATACACAAGCACACACACTATGATGGCAAATGATAAATGCTGACACGCATACATTTGTTTGATGTGTATTGCAGAGCATTGGTAACTCTATTTCTTATAACAGTGCCGAGCCCGGTGGGCGGCCCGCCGAGGATGACTCGATCCAACAGCATCCCGACACACGATGCCTCTATGGAGCTGTACGGGGCATCGCCTCTGGGCAGCACGGTGTCACTGGCTGAACGTCCCCGCAGCATGGGAATGGTTCGCTCCGGATCCTTCAGGGACAGGGAGTCGAATGAAGATGGTGATTTTTTCTGAACGTTTTTGTCATCTGATAAGTAGGATCTGTTTGACTTCATCTCAACTCTAATGGATTTGTTTTTCTTTGTGTGTGTGTTACTCTTATTTATGCTCAGTTCATGGCTCTGTACTCTCCTTGGCCTCCAACTCATCAAGCTACTCTTCGGTGAGTTTGGGCAGCATGCAGACTCAGGTAGCTACAGCTCAGCGTATGCTGTATGTGTGGATGTATGTTGGTGCAATGACGCTTTCCTCTTATTTCACGCTTTAAACACTTGAAACTGCAGCCTGTACCTTATTAGGCCCCACTCCTCTCGTCTGTGTCTTTGCTAACATCTTTACTCTTATCCCCTATGCTGTCCAAGGCTGAGGAAAGGATCCAGGGAGAGGTAAGTGTTTTCTGCCCAGCTCTTTCTACTCAGCTGGTTTTTTCCCCCTTTCCCATCCACTCTCATCCTTGTTGTCTGTGGGAGAACAAGCCTGTCAGTCGTCATCTGCACCATCCACTCACTTGCATAATGTCCGGTTTAGTGGCCTCGGCCGTCTTATAATTGGAACATTCCTGCTTTTATTCACAGCAAATCCGCAAGCTGAGAAGAGAGCTGGAGTCATCGCAGGAGAAGGTTTCTAACTTAACGACACAGCTCACGTCAAACGTATGCACTTTCTGTCGATGCTGCTTTGCACAAAGCATGTTAAGCTTTTTTTTTTTTTATTGCGAGACTTCCTTTTTGCATATCACACTACTCAAGTAATTGACCCTTTATAGAAAAGCGAACAGAGAGAGAACCTGTGTCATGTCGGTCATAGATCATCTCTCTGCACTTTCAGGATGTTTCTTATCTTTGCTGAGTCTAAGTAATGCTAATCTTCCCCTCTAAAAAGCCACTTAGCTTCACTACGCACACGTACACATGTGCCTCGCTCCTCCTCCTCCCTTGTTTCAATATAACTATCCAGTCAGCATTTTCAATGCGTCTGATTGCGGCAATAAAATGCAGGAATTATGCACCGCTTCATGCAGGAGACATCAATCAGTGCGTGTGCACCCCCCCCCCCCCTTTTTTTCACATTGTTTGACCTTCTCATGTGAGGGCAGTGAATGTGCAGAACACACAGCATGATTATGTGCTGGATTAATGACTGGGCTGAATCCATTATTTTACTGTGTTAATACATTCTGTAAAGGAGAATAGAAAGTAATTTTCTCTCCCTCCTCTGGGCTAAACTGGGTGTGTGTGAGGAGATTAGGGAGGAGGGGGATTTTGCACAGACGACATCCTGTTCAGCCTTTGTGCCTCATTCAGCCTTTTAGCACTTCTTATGCAGGGATAAAGGGTCAGACAAAATCCATTCAATCTGTCCCTCTATGCGTAATGTCTGCTTTAAACGATGCTCTGTCGAATCGGCCAATAAATAAATACCAGTTCATCTACACGTTGATGTCCTGATATAGAGAAAAATTGACTTTAATCTAAATTGTTGTTTTTGTCTCTCGTCTTTTCTAAACAGGCAAACCTGGTGGCCGCCTTTGAGCAAAGTTTGGCACTGATGACAGCGCGGCTGCAGAGCCTGTCGCTAAGCCACGAACAGAAGGTAACATCCCAGCCCCGCTTTCAAGCACAAACAAACAAAAACCTGAGCTCCAGCTGCGTTTCACCACCGCAAATTTCTCATGAGCACTCGGCTAAGAGCTAATACGGAGGTGACTTTGATCGAATCCTGCAGTGGGAGCTGAATCTAGGTTAGAGGCCCCTGGCTGCAGTCCTGCAGGGTGGCTCGGTGTGAAAGGAGGAGGATCAGTGTGTTAAAAATCTCTAAAGGCTGAATGATAAGAAAGACTCAAACAGTTTGCATGTGCACCTAAAGTAAACATCGCATTCCTGCATTCTTCTGCCTTTGTGTGTTTTGGTGTAAAAGAATCGATCGGTGCCTGAGCTGTTTAGTGTGAGCATGCGTGTGCAGAGTCTTTCTCAGTGCTTCATGCCTTGCTGCTCCCTCTGAAAGCCCTGTCTAGACCACTCCAGGAAAGGTCTTTGTTGTTTGTGCCAGTGCACTGACCTGTGCAGTTCAGCCCAAAGCACAGACTCTTTAACCTTGAGGAGATGGGCCGGGCGGCTCTATTTAGAGTGGAGTGGCATCGATTTTAGCAGACAATGAGCGGCACTGTTGTTCTTGTCTTTTTGAACTTTTCACTTTGCATTGGTTTGAGTTGAAGTGCATTACTAAAAGCTCACTCCCACTACATAAATAACATATTCAGTTATTTAATGAAAGTATTCATGACTTTTAAATAAAAACCTTTTTCATTTATTACAGCACAAAATCCCCAGTTATAAAAAACAGTAAAATGAAAATGCAGCATTTTTTGGATGATAACTAGACGAGTACAAGCTATCACTCGGCTCGATTTTCAAAGCAGATACAAACAAGTGTTGCTCAAACCATTTATTTAATGTTTGTGCAGGACTCTGAGCTGATGGAGCTCCGGGAGACCATTGATGCTCTGAAGACCAGGAATGAAGAAGCCCAGGCTGTCATACACGGAGCCTTAAACAACCCAGATAACAGCAAAGGTCTGTAAACTATTCAGGTTATCCTTTTATCTCTCGCTCACTCCACAGCACTTTTATTCAATATTTTCTCTCTTTATTTTTTTCCAGATCTGTGTATCAGACGTCAGAACTCCTGTGAGAGCATCTCCAGTCTGAACAGTTTGACCAGCATGTCCAGCGTGGGCAGCTTGAAGGACCAAGATGCTAAGAAGAAGAAGAAAAAGAGCTGGGTAAGAGCTGTTTGCGAGGCTTTATGTTATTCTCACTGCATGGTCTGTGTCTGTTCTCCTTAATGAAAATGACAAAGCAGCGTGGATGAAATATGACCAGTCTTTCCCTCCTTTGTGTTGTGCTATTCTGCTCTTTTAGGTCTTCGAGGTGAGTTCAGTCACTGTGTTTCTATAAAACCTCTATTAATTTCCTGTCATACAGCATGATGGACCATATAAAAGTGCAGCACAGTCCTCGAGTACCCTCCATCTCTGCTGATTGGCCTCCCACACCGCTGATTGGCTGCCTCATGTGACCATTTAATTTGAATAGATGGCCGTAATTCGGTTAGAGCGGCTGGCAGCAGAAATGATGTTCCGTAAGAAGCGAAGCGCTCAGGCTTAATCGAGTTTATTTAACGCATCTTTCAGTTATGTTTCTCCCCTGCTACATCATACTTTATCCTGTATTTTGTCCCTGTGTAAGAGAATACATGACTTTTTCTTTTACCATGTAACCCTCACTAAACCAGCTGCTAAATCTAAGTGCAGAAAACGGATTGGAGCTTGGACTCAGTGCAGAAAACGACTGAAAGTTCAAAGCAGTAGTTTGTCATTTTGGGGAAGGCTCTTTGTTTTTGATTAACACCAGCTGCTTGGTTTAAAACAAAGGTACAAATATTCTGCTCTGTGAGATTTACAAATGCACATGATGATATCTCGTTTATTCATTCTATATAAAATGAAACTATACTTGACAGATTGGGGGTTTTGGCTTTTATCTGCAGTGAAAAATGACAAACTATTCCTTTATTTTTTATACTCTTTGTACTTAGCATGTGTCACATTAACAGTTCTAACTATTCCCTCTTTTTTTTCTTTCCAGTTATGAATGCAGTCATGTGAAGTCATCGTTTGACTGTTTTATATCGGTTTATCTCTTCTGTTTCTATGTAGCTGAGGAGCTCCTTCAACAAAGCATTCAGCATTAAGAAAGGCTCCAAAACATACTCTGACATTGAGGAAATTGCCACCCCCGACTCCTCAGCTCCTAACTCTCCCAAGATGCCTCATGAAGGGGGAGAAGGAGGAGACGGCATGCTGCCTTCCCTGAAAACCTCAGCTTCAGCCACCTCCTCTGTGTGAGTACACAACACCTACTCCACCGCACAGCTCAGCAGTGCAGTTTTCGTCTATGAAAATTTCTTATAAGGGCTCCTTGGCTTTTTCCAGGATCATGGAAAGTACAGAAGAGGGAGACGGCGAGGAAAGCGCCGTATCAGAGTTGCGCTCAGAGCTCTGGGTGAAAGAGAGGGAACTGACAGATATTCGACTTGAAGCCTTAGACTCTGCACATCAGCTTGAGCAGCTCCGAGAAGCCATGAAAAACATGCAGGTTTGTTTTGCCTACTGCACGTGTCTTTGTTCAGTTACCTGCAAAGCTGTTATTACAATTTAAAGCTTTATGCTCATGTTTCAGTCGACGGTGGAGAACCTGAAGGCAGAAAATGTCAATTTAAAAACAGGAACCCAGCATCACCTCCCTGCCTCTGGCCCCACCTCCTCCACATCCCAGCCTTCAGGCCTGGCGTCCCTCCTGGGGCCCTCTCTGAGGCAGCCAATGAGCATGTCCCTCACCAAATCCTTCAGCCTTAGTCTGAATGATTGTAAAGATCCAGGTCAGAGACTAACAAAGCCTTAAAACAATGTTTACCTCATAAAGAAGTGCAGCGTGCATCTCCTCCTCATTTCCTCCTCTCTTGCAGAAGCGTCTCAAGGTGACACGCTGAGCGTGTCTTCTCAGCGTGAAGAAGTGTGTGCACGTCTGCTGGTCCGTATCGGAGACCAAACAGAGGTAGACGTGGAACACTTTTATTACTCACAATGTCCGATAATGTCAAGAGCTTTAACTGGACACTCTGGAAATTAAGCGTCTGTTTCTTCTCTGTAGGACAAACAGCAGCAGGAGTACTACCTTGGCTCAGTGCTGATTAATGCGAGGACTGACTGGCCTTGTCTGGACTCCCTCATAGCCGAGACCTTCAAAGTAAGTCTTGTAAATCTGGTCTCCTTTTTTATTGAGTGGACATTTGTGGTTCAGTAGCCAGTGGCGTGTCTAGAAAATTTTTGTTGGGGGGGCCAGGTAGGGGCACAGATTTGGAGAAGGGTGGCAGATGTAATTGGCAGATAATGTTTAAAAAAAATTCTACCAACCGTTAACCATAATTCAATAACCCTGTAAACCTAATAACCGAATGCGCTTTTAACTCTTATTAGAATGAGATTTTAACCACTACGGTGCAAAGTTTTTAGATACTGCGTTGATAAAGTACAAGAGATACAATCAGTGCTTTGTCAGTGTTTACTCAGTATTCAAGGACAGCAATATTTGCATAGTATTTTTACTGACACATAGTGCACATATGTTTTGGGCAAAAACATTTTTTAATATTAAAATACGAACATTTGTAACAAACAATTGACAAATTAGCCAATGCCAATGCAAAACTTTATCTGCCTGTTAAAAAAAGAAGATAATCTTCTCACAAACTGGTGTTTGATTTTGAAACAGGAAAAAAGTGGAGAAACAACTGAAAAGACTAATATTTGAATAAAACCTGAAAGCAAGTAAATACTTTCTATGCTGCCTTATGGTAAACTTTGGTAATATTGATAAAGAACAGCACTGGCTGACGATGAAATACAGTCAGCTGGCATGGTGACACTGCCAGTATAACCTGCAGGGCTGGACTGGGACAGAAAATCTGGCATTTTGACTACAGACCGGCCCACCAGGTATTAAAGCCATAAAGACTTTGACTGAAAACAAACCCTGTTGTGACAGTGATGTACAGTCTTGTTGGTATATGTATGATTTCTATACATTTTACGTCAGATAAAAACTTTGGTTGTAAGATTCAGATAATTATTTAATAAAAGCTAGATATTTTAAATGAGAATAAGAAAGAAAAGTATTTCTTTGTGCCCCCCTCTCCCTGTTAATGCCCTACCTGGCCCCCTGGCAAAAACTTCCTAGACCCGCCCCTGCACAGTTACCAGCTGTCAGCTACATAGAAAAGGATCCTGGTGTTATTTGTCTCTCAGAAACAGTTCATAACTTCAACTCATTCCTGTCACCTAAAAGGTAAACCTGTTTCTCCATCACCTGTTCAGCTCTGATGGTTCAGTAAGGACATCTCCTGGTTTCATCTTCATGTTTCCCTCTCACCACATATCCAAACTGACATCATGACCAGCAGCTTTACAGCTGTGGCTCCAGCAAACATCAGCTGATACTAGAAATTAATATTAAATAAATTCTAACAACAGCTGATCAAGCTTAAACGTGCTGCTGTTGTTTAGCGCGACATCTGCTGGTTTCCTCTTTCTGGCGCAAAGTGAGTGATAAACAAACAAGAGAGAAAAGCCGATCAGCTGATCATTGATCAGTTTCATGATTGAAGTAGCAACAGGAGAGGGAGAGGGGAGAGAATGAGAGAAGAAGAGGCAGCTGTGCAGCGTAAACACAGAATAAATCCAGCTTTGTGTCTTTTTCCATTCTAGCTGAAGTTCGGGACAAACTGCGTCTCTTCTCAGCTCAATACGAAACGTGTAATATTTTCTCTGAATGAGGGACCATCCCATTTTTTTAAGGAGCCGTTGGAAACTCTACTAACCTTATGAATAAAATAAAGTTCACTATCAGTAACATCACCCACCTAAAAACTCCATCAAGCTGGCTAGAACGCAGTACGAGTTATTGCAACTGACAGTAAAAAGTCAGCACAACGAAAATAAACTCCACCTAAACTTGGTTTATATCTGACCCAGATAGACTGCAGGTCATAACTTCTTACCTGAAGTTCAGTTCACCTGACACTCGGACTGGTGGCTGCCTCGGGGCTCTCCTCCTGCCTCCCCTTCCCTCATCCACCTGCTGGCCTCTGTGGAAGCCCCGCCATAGCCACCACCAAACAACTGAGTTATTTTTACACATCTGCCAGCATCTGGCCAATCCACCACCTCTCATTGTTCATGCCATTACAAAAAAAATTAAAAAAAAATAAGTCACCGGACATATGCCCGGTATACCCGATGGCCAGTCCAGCTATGTTAACCTGCAGCTCCATACAGCAATGTTACGACTTAGATTACATCTTATAACTCATAACTCTTATGTTAGCTGCCCTCAGTAGCAAACTGTCTGAAATATTCGACGGCTGCAATAATTCTTTAAGTGTTATTTTCTCCTTGGGATTCTAATTTCACCGAAGTTTACTAAACTCAACAAACTTAATATTACTTACCGGGACATTTATTCTGTCCTCATTTTCTTTCACCGAAAAATTGTTTCCTGCAGTGCCGTCTTTCTGCTTGGCTCTCCTACCTTTGCTAACGTGATGCGCATAGCGCAGAAGCCGATGCTGCATTCACTTACTCGGATATCTGAGCTTCACCGTGAAAACATAATCGTACATTTGATTCTTTGGGGTGGCACCTGGGGTGGCCAGTCTGGTTGGGGGGGTGGCCTGTGCCCCCCCAGGCCACCCCGCTGGACACGCCATTGTCAGTAGCCCGGCTGCGATTTGTTTGCTCAACCGTAAACTTTTAACTGTGATATATTTGTTCTTTGTTTAGGATTATTTAAGTCAAGTGGACCCGACAGCCAGCTTGGGTCTGACCAGTGACTCCCTGCACATGTACCAGTTTACCCAGGGCAGGCTGAGGGTGATTGGGGGGGACAAACCCCAAGGCTCACCTTATCGATGTCTTGGCAATGGTCCCGCTCGTATTTTTGTCACCTTGAAAGGTTAGCAGATATAAGTGCATTCAGTGCATTTTTTTTTCCATGTCCTGTCTCCCCCCCCCCTCTCACCAGCGGATGGCTGCCCCTCCCAGAGTTGGCTGGAGTGGAGTGGTCAGAGTTTTTCCTGTGCTCGTGCTTGCTTCACATGGAGTTTTTTGATTGTTTGGGTTTATTTGTATTGTTATCTTTGAATACAAAGCAGCTCGAGGTAAAAGTTGTTGCAATATTTGGACTATATGAATAAAAATGGAGCTGAAAACAGTTTGTTTTGCTTTGAAACACTGTATTCAAAACTCTTATTGACGTCTATTTTCTTAAATGAATTACATGCAGCTTTTTAACTTTTACATGGTGCTAGTCTCCAGGAATCTTACACATATTTTGAGTGTAATCTGAGGCCTATTTTGTAAATGAAAATGGTTGGCTCGAGGGTCGTGGATGCCAGAGTGCTATTAAATAGCCACAAGACAAAAGCAGGACTTTGGGAATGTAATGAAAGCATGTGATGGTTTATCTGGGCCAGGGTTTGGCAACCCAAACCTTCACTGTGGTTCCTGCTTTGACAGAAAAAAGCTCCTCTTCTATTGTTAGGTTGGGGGGGCTAAAATGACTATTTTCATGTTGGTTAAGCCCCCCGAGACCTAGACCAACTGATGTAATTTAAGTACTGGATCTAGTATAAAATTAGACAGTTTAGTTATTCATAAATGCTACATACATCGTCTTGCTCATCCTCCCCTCTGTGTCTGAAACTCTTCAGGTCTCCGGGAAAAATGTGTTGACTCACTGGTGTTTGAGACCCTGATTCCTAAGCCCATGATGCTGCACTATATCAGCCTGCTGATGAAGCACAGGCGCCTTGTTCTGTCTGGGCCCAGCGGGACAGGAAAGACTTACCTAGCTCAGCGTCTGGCCCACTACCTCCTGCAGCGCAGCCGCACTGACTCGACTGAAGCCGGCCACGAGCCCGGTCTCCTGGGTCGCAGCCCTGCTATCACCTTCAACATGCACCGTCAATCACAGAAGGTAAAACCTGATTAAGGATTTTTGGTGGGTTTTTTGTTTCTTATTCTTTCACAAGCAAGTATGAAAATATGTATTCACCTTTTAACAGGAGCTGCAGTTGTATTTGTCAGATCTAGCAAATCAGATTGACAGAGAGTGTGGAGGGGAACTTCCCCTGGTCGTTATCATCGATGATATTAGCGATTCAGCGGCCATCACTGAGCTTGTTAATGGAGCGCTCACCTGCAAGTATCACAAATGGTAAATGACTGAGAATTACTCTGTTTCACCAAAGAATTCAATAAGATTTGTTTAATCGAAGAGTAACAAGATTTTCTCTGTTGCTGTTTCAGTCCGTACATAATTGGAACGACCAATCAACCTGTGAAAATGACGTCTAACCATGGGCTGCACCTGAGCTTCAGGTAGGCAGAGGACTGGATGAAGCATACTCCGTGACCCTGTTTAACTCTTACGCAGAAAGTAAGTGTTTCTTGCATGTGGCCACAGGATGGTGATGTTCTCCAACAACGTAGAACCAGCAAATGGGTTTCTGCTGAGGTACTTGCACCGTAAAGCTGTAGAGGCTTACCAGGACCAGGAGCAGGACTTGGCACGCCACCAGGAGCTCCTCCAGGTTCTCGACTGGATCCCTCAGCTCTGGTACCATCTGCACGCCTTCCTGGAGAAACACAGCACTTCAGACTTCCTCATAGGTGAGATATTAGCAGACAGAGTGAGCAAAGTCCGACTTGGATACTTGGGAGAGAGTTGTTATGATAAAGACCTGTTAACAAAAAACCCTGCCTCCTCCAGGTCCCTGCTTTTTCCTGTCATGCCCAGTGTCAGTGGCGGAGTTCAGGCAGTGGTTCATTGACTTGTGGAACCACTCGATCATACCGTACTTGCAGGAAGGAGCCAAAGATGGCATTAAGGTGAACATGCACACATTTCCAAAATATAACAGTAGTGGAACAAACAATAACCCCCTCTATAACAACACTGTTTTCACTATGGACTTGTCTCCCTGTCAGGTCCATGGGCATAAATCAGTATGGGAGGATCCGGTCGAGTGGGTGAGAGGCACCCTCCCCTGGCCCAACGCACAGCAGGATCAGTCCAGGCTCTTTCACCTACCTCCTCCTAGCATAGGTCCACTCAGTGAGGAGAAGAAGCCTCCTAAAGACACACCTCCACCCAGCACACTGGAGTCAGACCCACTGGTGAGTGATTGTGTGGATGCCATAGGCATCCACACTATTGAGATCCTCTTTCTTTATTCTGCAAGTTGCTTCCGTACGTTTTTTGGACGTTAACTACTCCCTCAGTTTTCAGCCGATTTTCTCCGTTCAAACTTTAAAAAATTCTGCTGTTTCTGCTAATGGGTGCTTTGACTTTTGGTGCTCATAACTTCTATACTTTTTGAGATATTGAATTTTTTTTTGCAATATTTTTTGCCCATTTCTGCCACATTATCAGCGGCCTCACTGATTTTCCTCGCCGGGTTGACCTGTGTTTTAGCTCAGTGAGATAAGCGTCCGTTCTCAGACTGGGAGGCCCGGGTTCAAATCCCGCTTATGGCAAAATTTCTTTCAGTTAACAGTTAAACTTTTTCACCCCTTTTCAGCACAATTTTAAGTTTTTTCACCACTTTTTCAGCTGTTTTCAGCAAAAACCTCTTTTCAGCAGAAATTCTGCTGATTGAACTCTTTTCTGCAAAACTTTTAGCCTTTTCACCTCTTATCAGCACAATTTTAAGTTTTTTCACCACTTTTCAGCTTTTTCAGCAAAAACCTCTTTTCAGCAGAAATTCTGCTGATTGAACTCTTTTCTGCAAAACTTTTAGCCTTTTCACCTCTTATCAGCACAATTCTAAGCAGCTTCTGCTAATTTCACCAGAATTGTCAGTCTCTCCACCTCTTCTTTGTGAGAATGAGTTTGGCGGAGTGAGGTGAGTCGCCGCCTTGAAACCAAAAGGTTTGAATCCTGCTCAGGGAAATGCTTTGTTGTTTTTTTTTTTCAACTTTTTCAGCTTTTTTTCAGCCGACATCTTCAGCGTTAAGGCACCCACACAGCATTTTCGCAGGAAATGCAAATTTTTCTAGTTTTTGTGCCTAGATGTCCTTTAGTCCATTTTGATTTGCTGAGAGTGGAGAATATTGCCGGGAATACAAACAAATTGACATTGTTTCAATAAGACTGTCAATTAATTGAATTAATTGACCATGGTGCAAAAAAAGTTCATGTTGCGAAAGGTGTGAAGAGCAGGGGTCCCCGATCCCAGTCCACGAGGGCCGGTGTCCCTGCAGGTTTTAGATGTGTCTTTGATCCATCACAGCTGATTTAAATGGATAAATTACCTTCTCAAAGTTCTCCAGAGGCCTGGGAATGAACTAATCATGTGATGCAGGTGTGTTGACCCCGGGTGAGATCTAAAACCTGCAGGGACACCGGCCCTCGTGGACTGGGATTGGGGACCCCTGGTGTAGAGCCTGCAACACCTCATCTAGCAGCTCACTGTAACTGGGCCATCGTGCTCCATACTCACAGGAATGTTTAAAACTGTCTATCAGTACTAAATTCTCAATAGATGTACTGAATTTCCTGCGATTGTTTCCTCAACTGAGTCCTTTTATTCTGACACAGAAAATATATCTTTAGCATTAGAAACATAAGAAAGGAGAGCCTGATTACAAGACAGTCAAAAACGCTGGCAGAGCAGTTATTGGATTAAACGTAGAATAACTTAATCTAGAATAACTTAATAACAGAGAAGATTGCTACATGTGTAGCAATCTTCTCTGTGGCTAACTCTTCTTCTGTGTCTCCTCCTGCTCCACAGATGGCCATGCTGCTGAAGCTCCAGGAGTCGGCCAACTGCATAGAGTCTCCAGAGAGGGAAGGCAGTCTTGATCCCACTCTGCAGGCTACACTCTGAGTAGACTGTCGATAAAGCTAAGGAACTGTCGACTCTACAGCGCGGCTCTCACAAATGCAGTTCAAATGAGAATTTAAAGACTCCAAGATGAACTTTAATGTGTGCTCAGTGAGCAGTTACAAAGCTAATGTAAAGAATCTACAGAGAGAGGGAGTAGGAGGATTATGGACAGTGGACAATGGGTTTGCTCCTCCCGGATATCTGAACATGGGAAAGATGATGAAACCGCTTTGACAGGAAGCTGCGATGATCACGGCGGGGAAAGATGGTGTCTTTTCTCCCTTCTGCTCTCAGCTGGTATCAGATGGGCTGTTGTTGAATCTGCAAGTGCATGGTGACCAAAATAGTATAAAACAAAATATTACCTATAACCCCGTTGAATATTTGTTCCCTTTGTTTTGTTTTTTTGTTTTTTACTGCCGCAACCCTCACAACAACTATTGGTGCTTATAGGTTTATTTTGGAGGCACATGCGTCATTTCAGGAATGCAGACTACAGAAAAACAGTCTGATCACTCCCCAAAAAGTAGGACCAGCACTTGACTACAGCCAAAATGCACTTTATTTTTTTACTTGTAATAATTGGATTTTAGGAGGCCGAGTCAGTGACTGTGTATCAAATGGGGGGATCGGCTTGGCCAAATCATGCAGTTCACTAGTAAATCCTCCAGATGGCAGCATCTATTGATTCCTGCCTCTCTTCTGTTCATGGTGCGCTTTCAGTCTCACTAAAGGTGCTTGGTAGAACATAACGCACACTCAAAAACACAACTATGAAAAAGGCCTTGAATGTTTTCTTCTTTTCAGTTCTGCTATTTTGTCATTTATCGAATAAACAGAACTGCGAAGCTGCAAAGAGCAACGTGCATGAGGTGAAAACTGAAACGAGTGATGATTTCATTTTGGGTTGAGTCTGTAAAGAGAATGTCATCATACGTGGACTCGGTAACCAGTGTTATGCTGATATTATAACCACAGGAAGTCAATGTACTGAATTATAAACACAGAGAGAGAAAAAAATTGAAGAAAAAAAACACCCACGACCTGCTTGTTTATTGAGCACCGTTTCTGGCTATGCTTGCGTATACTCTGTATTTAGATATCAGTTTTAAAACACAGACTTCTCTTGTAATAGCTGACGACACAGCTCTCAAAGTCTTGATTTTGTAGGATTTTTTGTACCGAGTCATCTTCAGTGATCGCCCGTATGCCGACGTTTATCACCCGTGTCATCATCCCTGAAGCAGAAGCAGAAAACTTTAGCAAAAAATAGCCATAACATTTTCCTTCCTCTTTCCTTCCATCTTTTGATTAAAACGTGACTTTCTGCTAATTGTCAGTTTCCTTTTCTCACATGGTTTGAGTTACCGTCAGAAAAGACTGATTAATATTTAAATGTGACTTCCTCCCGTTTTGTTTCTTCATTGGTTTGCACATGAAATATGCTAGAGGTAGTAGATGACAGTATTTATTGCTCACATCTTGACTGTTAACTGAGATAAAGTGAGAAAGTATAAAGAGCGGTGTAAGAGGAGGGAACTGTAGGTTGCTGGGATACTCTTAAACCCCTTAGCTTGACCCTGAAGTACCTCAGACTGCCATACTCTGCCCACATGTTCCTCTACTGCTGTAAAGTAGAGGCACGATGCCTAAGTCTATCTGTGCCTGAAACACAATTTGGCCTAAAAAGCTGCTTTGATCTACCACACAGAGGCCTCGATCTAGAGGGAACATAACTAGTTCCACTGACCTACTCTGATGTCACTTCCATGTCATCACTTTAATGCCCAAATTTGGGTTTCGAGTGGGTTATCGATATATTTGGAGCCTTTGACAGGCAGTTATGTGATAAGCTGTAAGTTAAGATGATGTGTGTGTCAGTAAACTGCAGTTAATGTGAATGTGTATCATGACTAGGCTGCTTTGCACGATTTGACACCATCTTCAACTTAAGCTTGAAGGTCTTGTCGTCATTGGGGAGTTGCCTGAGAAATGGGAAGCTGCGTGAGAACAGATGCAAGCCTAGAGATGTGATGTTGATGCATGTATCCCTGGTGTGTTCCCAAAGTTTCCTTTCATTGGACCTACCGCACTTAAACCTTATCACGGGAGGGATTTTTAAATAACTGGATATCTTCCTCTTTTTCACATTGTTTTTAAGAGCAGACGTGGGGGTTTTTGTGTTTTTTCTTATGCAAATATTTGTAAAGATGTTTTGTTTTTCCTCTTTTGTACATTACATCACTATTGTAAACACTGTAAATAGTCACTGCGTCTGCGACAACAATCACTTAAGGGATCTAAGAGAAAGTTGGGCCCGCGTATGCAGAAAATGAGCGTCCTCTGTGGTTGTATTGTCTTCCTCCAGCAGGAAGGAGCACTTGGCTTAAAAGTGGGCTCGGTAAAGGTTGTATGGCATGTCTCTATAACCACATTAAATCCCATATGTCTAACATTGAGCAGTTGTTACAATAAAGTCATGCCATTCATCACATCACTACCTGTTTTTTACGTGTTTCTTTATAATCCACTAGGGGGTGCTAATGGGCCACTACTCAATTAAGTTGAAGGACCGTATTTGATGGTTTCTTAATTATCAGTTTAATTATCGACAGGTGTGTTACCTGAGTTAAAGGTACACAACTTTTTTTCTCCTTATATTTCTTTACCTTCAGTCTTCCCATAGAAGATGTGGCTTAAGTGGGTAGGCGGGTGTAGAAGTCATGGGAATGGGTGGAGCAGCCCACCAGCCCTCAGTATATATGTTACCTAAGACTCTTCCACCGCCTCATCCCGAGGAGTTCGCGTCCGCCAGCAAGATGCCGGCCAAACCTGCACCTATCAAGAAGTCACCAGTCAAGAAGGCTGCGGAGAAGGCACCTGAGCCCGTTCCACCCGTGGAGGCTCCACCTGCCGAGGCCGCACCTGCTGAAGCTCCTCCAGCCGAGGCAGAAGCAGCTGCCGCCCCTCCAGCAGAAGACACCCCCGCTGCTGAAGGAAGCGCTCCCGGTATCTCGATAGACTCTTGGGAACGGAGTAGAGTTGCAAGCTAATATTACTAACCGTGACTATGCGTGGGTAGCTCTCGTGTTTAACAGTGTTTGATTTAATTAAGAATATAAGCAGACATTTTCTCCCCCAAGTTGGGAAGTTCTACGCTTTTGTTGCATCAGACAGCTTTGAAGCATCCTAAAGCCAGTGATCAAAACTAAAGTGAATGCAGTGCAACAAAGTGCTTCCTAATTGTATCAAGTGAGTAGTAACAGTACAATTGTCATTAGTTTTTACAAGTACTTACTTTGAGCAAGGCTGCCATAATTTACTGCCTGTACTAGCAGTGGATCCGAGTACACGTGCAACACCCCCACTCTCCCCTTTCCACAAAGTTGGGATGTGAATTCCAGGAAAACTTAAAAGAAAAACCTGAACGAGACCAAGCATACCGATTTAGAGCAGAAACTTTCCCTTTTAAGCAGCTCTCTCTATAAGTGACAGGGAACTGAGAAGACCAGTTGCTCTAGTTTTAATGGTTTTACAAGCCATATGGTTTCCATTCTTACTTGCTGTAGGATTTCAGCTGTTCCACAGTTCAGCATTCCTTTGTCATATTTTTTCTTTCATATGTTTTAAGTAGGTGACAGGTGTGGACTGCTGGCATGGCCATTTGGGACCCTTTAATACAGAGCTATGCTGCTGTAATATGTGGAGAATGTGTTGCCGACATAAGCAAGGCTTTCCCTGAAAATGATGTCATCTGAATGGCAACATTTGTTGCTCTAAATCTGAGTAAATTTTAAAAATACTCATCATTTTAAAAACAAAACCCTCTAATCTCAGTTTGTCAGGTCACAGATAAAAGACCTAAATGTGTCTGAGCTAAGAAAACGCAGCTGAATTTCTAGATCTTGCATTTTGTTTTGCATGCGACTTGAATTTGTTGGCATGGTGGCATTTTTGTGGAGAGCCTTATTAGTTGGGAGATGTCCCTCCAACAAGTTACACGAACATTTTTTTCAAAAAGCAAACGGATTTCTTATTTTTTTACATTTAATATGTTGTCTTTGTACTATTTTAAATATAATTTAGTGTTGAAAGGATTTGCAAAACATTGTGTAGTGTTTTAAATTTTACTTTACAATCTGAAACTTGAACACTGTAAACTACAGTGTGTGCTACATAAGCAAAGTACAACACATTTCTTTAAAAACAAATCTCTGATGCTTCTACTCCTGTTCAGTAATTTACCCCAAGTTGACCACACATTAACTGTAAACACCAGCGCTTGAAGCCTTTTTGCAGACTGAAACGAAAGCTACCCTCTTGTATCAATACTCTAATAAAATGAAGAATTGGTTCAATGTGTTTTTGGCTTTAAACCTCGACACATAACCCTTAACCTTAACTGATGGCAATATGACAGAAGACAGAGGAGATTGAACAGCTACTAAGAGTAAACTTACACCACAGGCTGTCTCCACACATATGCCAACCCGTTCTCACTCCCAAAGCGTAACATTTTACGCTAGGTGACAAATCGTCACCATATTACGTTTTCGGCTACCCACCACGTTCCTAAATGACGACCTCGGAAAAAGAGATATGCAAGCTGATATGCAACATGTGTTTGTGTTCCACTGTGCACTTCTTGTGTTTCTGTCTGTAAATGTGTTTGTGTGTTCATCTTCCGCCTTTCTTAACTGCTGAGGTTTTTGTTTGTGGACATCTGGTCACCTGTTTGTTCTAACACAGCTGTACCCACACTGCTCTTTCCTGCTGCTTGCTCAGTAGAGTATACAGCGATGTGAAAAAAAGCTTTTGTGGGACTCTGTGCACTTGTTTGGAAAGAACAGTTTCCAAAGGAATGAAGAGGGTAAAGAGCAGCAGGTTTCTGGTAATCAAATGCTGGTTAACTGATCATTCGCAAGTCTGAGCACCTCTATAAAAGCAGCAGTTTTGGCAGCTGACTGGTGTGGAGCATTCAGATGCTTGTGTTAACACAATGCGAGAATCGTCTCACGAGTGGATGCCAAATTCACCCCAAGGTCAGACTGTGCAATTCTTAGATAAATTCCAAACAACACATTAACATATTAAATGTTAAAGTTCATGACAGTACAATTAGGCTTGTTTGGAAGGGTTGCCAAAAGAAAGCCTCTTCTCTCTTATAAGAACTTGGCAGCTCATCTTAGGCTTGCTAAGTAGCATCTAAAAAAACCCACAAGACTTAGTGTGGAGATGCTGTTGTTTTTCCCCAAATGTGGTGCTGTGCGTTATGACAAACACAGCATGCAAAAGAATCGAGATGTTGCAATGGTCCACTCAAAGTCCTGACCTTCGCACGAATGAAATGCTGGACAGGAGCTTAAGAGAGCTGTGCATAAAAAACCCCAGAGATAAGATAAAACTTTATTAATCCCTCGGGTGGGTTCCTCTGGGAAATTCAAGTGCAAGTCTCAATGAACTGAAGCAGTGTAAAGAAGAGTGGGCAAAAAGTCCTCCACAAGACACTGATAGTCAAGGATTCCTTCAAGTTATCACTTCTAAAGGTGGTCCTGTAATATGACACACATTTAGTTTTCACAAAAGGTTCTGTGAAAACTTTCTTTTTCACATCACTGTAAGTTTATCAAAATGCCTAAAAACGTTCAATTACCTGCATTAATAATGTCAAATTGTTCGTATCTAACTGGCTTCCCTAACGGCGTTTTAATGCTAGCTACAGCTCCTGCCGCTGAAGATGCTGCTGCTGCTCCTGCTGCAGATGCTCCGGCAGACGGTAAACATTATCGTTATTACAAATAAGTACTTCCCATCATGACTTTCCCAATCTGTGAGAAGGTAACTTCCTGATGCCTTTTTCTCTGCAGTAAAATAGTTTTTTTCAAAGGTTTGGACATTTGCATCGTTGAATGCTGCTGTATAGAAAAAATACTGTGGATAAGTACCAGGTTTTTTTTCTTGTATTTGCTTATAAAAATGTAAATATTCTCCTTTTTCTTGCTAGCTGCTCCAGTGGAACCTGCTGTAGTCGAGGAGCCACCTAAGGCCCCCACACCACCACCTCCTGCAGGTAACACTAACATCTGATCCTGCTGTGTGTCAGATGTAGCATTAATCTCCTAAAACAATTATATTCACTTTTATCTTGTATGTAAAGAAATTAAAGAAAGAGATCCTCTTATTTAAAAAGCTGGAAATGATAAATGAATTTGGCTTTAAATCAGATCTTGTATCAACATATTGTTTGACTGTTTTTCTAATGCTTCATTGTGAAAATGACAAAAATCTTCCATAATAATTATCAATAAAAATAACTGAGTTGCAGCTCCACATATTTATGCATTAGAATGTAAAGTATCTTGCTAATTTTCCCATTATGTGTGTACTTTTAACTGTTTTGTCTATATTAAGAATGCTTTATCAAGCTTCACTGCACTAAACCTCTCACAGTCCCCACCAGTGCTCCTTTGGACGTGTCTGTGGATGATGTTAACGACTCCAGTCTCACCATTAAGTGGAAGACACCAGAGACCATCGGAGACTCGGGCCTGGATGGATACGCCATCGAGTACTGCAAGGATGGAAGTAAGTCTGCATATGTGTGTCACATGTATGTGAGAGTGTTTGCTTGCACCTGTCCCCAGCGTGTCAGAGGGCAAATATACTCATTGCTGGGTCCGGGCCGTATACGGCAGGCATCAGTTTACCGGCTGTCGCTGTATCTCCCGACACCACTTTTAGAAGCACTCATTTGCTCAGATGACGGCATGCCTTCTGAGATTTCGTCACGGTAGCCAAAGTATACTTCTTATGGGCAGGTTGTTTGTAAACTGGTGTCAACAGGTGATAAACCAGTTAAGTTTAATTGAGGGGTTTTCAACATTCAGGAAAATTGCAATAAATAAAAAACCATCAGGAGAAAAAGCGGATAGTTTGCATTCTTTTCATAATATGGAATAATGACCCTGAAAGCCTCTCACTAACACAGATCCTTGGTTTCCCAACAGCAACAGACTGGGTTGTAGGTAACGAGGAGCTGACTGCAGCTAACCGATACTGCATCAAAAATCTGAAAGCAGGTGATTTGCTGCGCGTGCGCGTGGTGGCTGTAAACCCCGGTGGCCGCAGCGAACCTGGAACACTCGCTGACCCTGTGCCAATCCGCGAGGTTGTTGGTGAGTCATTATTGCACCTCACTATCAGGCAGCTTCCAGCAAAGTTGTCTTTTTTTGGACAGCTTTTTTTTAAAAAACAGTCTAAAATCACATAACACACTTACAAGTTAGTCTTCGTAGAAAGTGTCAAACCAACTCTAAAAACGTCTCATAATTCCTAAAAGGTTTCTTCAAACCTTTGTTGCTAAGCTCCCGTGACATTATTCTGTTTGGAGAAGGAACCACGCAAAGCTTGCTTGCACAGTACAATGAGAATTTCTATTTCATAGTGAGAATTAACACAGAGAATATGCTGTTCATCTCTGCACAAGACGTCCCGCACCAGAACCTTACTACGAAGCTCTCCGTTGCTGTGCAGCCACCTGGTAAAATGACTGTCTCCAACTCTTTATCAGGAGCTCTAACATAGTTGTAACTTATGACCTATCCTTAAAATACTCATGTTACAACCAGTGAGGTAGAGGTGGTATTAACTGCTGGTGCCTCAGATGGATTGCACAGATGCAAGCACATAAATCGCAAAGGTGCTGACAAGAGCTTTCATTAGCTGTAAGTCATGCTTTCATTTGCATGTACGCACATCTTCAGTCAAGACTGCTGGTTGGTACACTTTCAATTTACAGAATGTTCCTGTCATTTTATACATCCATGAAAATATATAACTAAACTAAATATAACTGAATAAATATAAAACTAAATTGCACTAAATCACTTTGAATCAGTTTGCAGCTTTGGTCCAGACTATAATATCACTTAATATACAGTAATGTACAAAAGCCGCCCCTTGTTTCTTTGCAATTTGCAGTGTTTACATGTATCCACACATACATGTAAACACTGCATATAAAGCAAAAACAGAGTTTGCACAATTCTAACAAGGTTAAAAGTCAGTATTTGCTATCAGCACCTTTATTCTTCAACGCAGCCTAAACTCTGTTAGGCAAACGTTCGTGTAATTTCTGTGAGTACTATTCAGGAATCCAGGCTTCTTGAAGGACATCCAGCTGTTCTTTGGACGTTGGCTGCCTTTTGTTCTGCTCTGAGTCAAGTTGATCACACACTGCTTCAGTCATGTTGAGGTTGAGTCCATGACTGAAAGTGTTCCACTGTCTGTTTTTCTATCCAGGAATGCTTTTACATTACTGGCAGTGCTGCCAGAGATGTTTTACAGATACTAATGTGTGATGGATCAAAATCTTACTAAGGTATCGTGAGAGGTTGCTCTCCATAAATCACCTTGTTGGTGCAAAAATACAATTTTATGTCTATCAAACTGTGTTATCTTTGACCTTTGTGTTACTTTTTGTGTCTTTCTAAATCTTTGAAAGACTCGATAATTATTGCTCAAGAAAGCAAACTGAAGGCTGACTCGAGATTTTTGCACAGTACTGTATTGCCGATACAGTTTGGTACATTCATTCATGAACTGTGTGTGTGAAACAGTCTTTCATTTACTTATCACTGGGTCACAGTTTACTCAGAAAAAGGCCAAACACGGTTATAGCTAGAAGTAAGTAGGCGTTTGCACCACGCCCAAATAGGCTCATTAGCAAATATTAACATGCTTGCCCTAAGATTGTTATATTAGCATGACTACCATGGGAAACGTGTTAAAGCATTTGACTCCAAGCACAAAAAGAGACTGCCTAGTACTATTTAACTAATAATGGATGCAGCCTTTTTGCTTACGATTGCATCAACGACTATTCTTTCCCCTTTGACCAATGCGTTCTTGTTAAAAATGCAAAAATCTGGCTGATGGTTATTATGACCTTTGTAAAATTCCTCACTTTAACTGTTGCTTCACTATTGTGGTGTGCTGTGTACTGAGAAGTACAGCTCCAGAATACACAGAGACTCTCTTGTCACCACACTTCGCTCACAGTACTTTTTCTGTGGTTTAAACCACAGTTGGTTTATTTTCCGTAGTTCTGATTCTGAACCCACACACTGACGTAGTGCCGACCTGAGTTGACATGCCCCAGTTACCCACAGCTTACTGTCTCTAGGCGTATTTGGTGAAACATGAGCCTAATTGTTGGATTCTGTATGGCTTGTTGAGGTTAAATTCAGCTGTGTGTCAGTCACAAGCTGTCCGGACCAGACACCCATCCACAGGTTTAAGCTTTAGAGGAAGACATGCTGACCTACATATGCTGAAAGCCCCCTACAAAGACATTTTATCCGGAGACAATGGCAGATTATAGATTCCTTGCAGGGGGGACTTACAGGCTGCTGGATGCCACAATGCCTGCAACACTTCGGGGCATTGCTGGGAAGTGTGCTGATTAGCAAGGATTAGTGTTTGAGCCAAATCTGGAGGCAGCCCTGATCTACTTGGGAAATGGTTGTTCCAGAAGCAAGATCCCATCCTGAGAAGCAATGATACGGTGACAAATGTAAGAACAGGAAGGCAAGATATCAGGTTAGATTTAGTGCATCAGAAGGAGAAGATGTAAACACTCTTATAGCTAGAAGAAGATGGAAGTGGATGTGGTGCCCAATGGGAGGGTAGTTTGAGTGGATTAGGAGAAGCAGGCTGTAGGGGGGGGTGAATGAGGTGAGGGAGGGCAGGAGCCTGGTGGTTTTATTTATCCTCTAAGCCCAGAGAGCTTTTCAGACATTTGCTGCTTATGCAGAAACATGTGAGAGATGCTGTTCCTGATACTTAGCACTTGGCGTGAAGGAAACCATCCAACAGAGCCCAGCTAGATGTCTGCGATGCAACTTCACCTGTTTGATTTTAATTCACATCAGGAGTTGCTGCAGTCGTCTGCAGACGTGATATCGCAACCACTGCTCAGCTGAAAGCGTTGACATGTATTTGTGGTTCCTTTGGGCACGACATGAGGGCTGTGCTTTCAGGGTTCAGTCTTTCTTGTCACTAAAGCTATTTTAGGAGCTGCTGGTTTACTTGTTCGGCTCTCCCTGCCCAGATACTGCACTTTTCTTTAAGCACACACAACCTTTGTTTAGATTTCACCTCATTTTTTGTTTTGTTTGGTCCTGCAAAACTGGGTCATGAGGCATAAGCACTTAAACGGTGGCTTGAGTGTGACGATGTATCAGGTCTACTTGCATCAGTATGGAAAAGATTTCATGTTAGCTTGTTTTTTATGTTTTTAAGGAAATGTTTTACGTTGAAAAACTGAAGTGAAAGTGCGACGAGCTGACGCTTTAAAAAATCTTTGATGATCAAGTTAGTTTTTAATTGTATGCGTTTCGCACACATCGCTGTTTCAAATTAGTTTGTTTTGTCCTGCTAACAGTGCATTTTCCACTTTATAGTCATTGCTCTTTCTAAAGTTAAATAGACTGTCAGCTTCTCGGCTGTTATGACTATTTTTCTGTCATGAATTTGCATTGTTAAAACTGTTGTGGGTTAATTTTAGCCTGTTCAATCATGTTCTTGTAGACTTTGCAGCAGCAGTAGCTGCTCTATTTAGATCTTGTTGACCTGCCATTATATGCATGTGTGACCACACTTTAAAGAGTCTGACAGGATGTGTATACACCGTGCTTTATGCTGTTAGCATGTAATGTTAACTGTTCAGTAAATCAGCAGCAAATCTGCTCAGTCAGACTGTAGAAGACGGACGAGGTGAAAAGTAAACATGCTTGATTTGACTTTGCAGACCGTCCCAAGATCCGCTTGCCTCGGGCTCTCAGGTCCCGCTATGTCAAGAAAGTCGGAGAGCAGATCAACCTCGTCATCCCGTTTCTTGTAAGCGGGCTAGTGTGCATGTTCACTGCATTAGTCAGTGAGGAAACGTAAAAGGCTGACAGATACATTTTTGAACACTTCGGTTTATTTTGCTTTTAACCGTTCTCGTTTTCAACTCCTTAGGGAAAGCCTAAACCTGCAGTGTCCTGGCTTAAAGATGGTCAGCCTGTGGATACCAAGAAGGTCAATATCAGGAACAGTGACAAGGACAGCATCCTGTTCATCCGCAGCGCTCAGAGGGAGGACTCTGGTGTTTATGAGATGACCCTAAAAGTGGATAGCTTTGAAGATAAAGGCACAATTACCCTTCAGATTGTGGGTGAGTGACACATGAGACATAAAACAATCTCATTTACACAAAGGAATATGTGAGCGTGTCAAACTGTTGATTCACGCGAGGCCTTCCTGTTAAATCTGCTCAGCTGGCTTTGCAGCTGACGTGTTGACTTCCTTGTTTCTAGACTTGTGACTTTCTCTGGGTATTAGCCAACATAAATGACATCTCTGACAAAGATGCCAGAGTGCTTGAGCCTTGTGCCAGCTACTGCTTAAAATACATACAGTTTAAATAGATGGTTTTCTCATTATGATTGTAATACCGTGATACTTACAGTAATGTGTTTCATCAGAGCGCCCTGGTCCTCCTGCTAGTATAAAGCTGGTGGATGCCTGGGGCTTCAATGCTGCTCTGGAGTGGACTCCACCCAAGGATAATGGCAACACAGACATCACTGGATACACTGTCCAGAAAGCTGACAAGAAGACTGGGGTATAGTAGAGATTTACTCAAACTGCACAAAACCCATCTGTTACACCAGATCAGTAATGTTGACATGAATCTCACAAACCCAGAGCATCACTTTTTATTCATAGTTTGAGGTCGAGTTGCCCCACAGGTGTTGGCATCTTTAACACGACACAGAAAGATGCACATTTATGTGCATTTAACTCGGTTTTCAGTGTTTCATTCAATATGATGCAGTCAGAGTGAAGCCTTACTGCAGCATATTGGTCTGTTTTATAAAGGTTCTGTATTATTGGTGAATTTCAGATTAACTCTGAAGTCGGAATTAACAAGTTCCCAATAACAGTTTCATCTGGATTGTCTCCTCAACTGGGATTTCCAACTCGGAAATTCAGAGCAGGAGTTAACAATCAAAGATGGCGGCAGTGAATGTAACCAGTAGTGGATATCTAAATCTTTTCATTTGTACAGCCCCTGTTGTGTATTTGTGATTTGCTAATAAGACATTTGCAGAGCAGCCACTATTCGGGGATGTGCTGCAGCGGTGCTTTTCAGAGCAAAAGCACAGGTATTGTGCTGTATTGGTAGTGATGCATGAAAGACTCAACCAATTTCTGACATCCAGGCAGCTGGAACGAGGCGTAAATGTCCTTTTTACAGAAATGCACTAACCAGAATGTTTGTGAAAATGGTCTTTGTTGAAGTGTGTTAGTGAAACAAAGACATTTTTCAGCTGGAGTCGTATTTGTTTTACAACGAGCAGGATTAGAACTTACACAACAAAGCAGCCGCTGTGACCTGGTATGGTAAATGGTAAATGGCCTGTATTTATATAGCGCCTTACTAGTCCCTAAGGACCCCAAAGCGCTTTACATATCCAGTCATCCACACATTCACACACACATTCACACACTGGTGATGGCAGCTACATTGTAGCCACAGCCACCCTGGGGCGCACTGACAGAGGCGAGGCTGCCGGACACTGGCGCCGCCGGGCCCTCTGACCACCACCAGTAGGCAACGGGTGAAGTGTCTTGCTCAAGGACACAACGACCGAGACTGTCCGAGCCGGGGCTCGAACCGGCAACCTTCCGATTACAAGGCGAACTCCCAACTCTTGAGCCACGATGGCCATTTATGATTAAATAAATGTTTAAATTGTGTGTGAGTGTAGGCAGGGCCTTGAAGGGACTTCACATATTACATGTGTAAGTATACTGAGTATACTTGAAAATTGAAATAATCTACATGAAATGAATAGAGATGAATTCAGTCCAGTAAGGACCAGTCTTGCTATCATTTCACACGTCTGATCCGACTGTCTGCTGTCTCACGCAGGAATGGTTCACGGTGCTGGAGCACTATCACAGGTTAAGTGCCACCATCTCAGACCTTGTCATGGGCAACTCGTATTCCTTTAGAGTGTTTGCTGAAAACAAAGTGGGCATGAGCGAGAAGAGCACTGTCACAAAGGAAGTGGCCACCATCCAGAAGACAGGTGACCCCCTGAATGCACACAGTACTTTCATTTGTCTCACATCAGTTTGTTTCTGTTGCATAAAGTTTTAGTGGCACGGCTGCAGTACGAATGGATACTTAGATTTTATTGAGCTGTGGTTAGTTGCAAGAATCTGAAGTGGAGACTTGAGGAGTGGGAATGGCCTTGGCACTGCTTTAAACATAAGTGGATAGCTCTCTTGGCAAGTGCTCTGCTATTACTGAAATAAATTTAAATAGGCTGTGAAATCATTAAGATGATTACCATAGTTGTGTTACAGTGTGTTTTATTCTTTAAGCAAATGTGTGTAGTAGTTCCACTTTTAAACATAATGCAGTAAAAAAGAGGATCTGCACTATATCTGGCTCATAAAAGCTTAACGCTGCTTCCTTTACAGGTATTGTCTACAAACCTCCTGAGTACCCGGAGCATGACTTCAACGAGGCTCCAAAGTTCACCACGGCCCTCAACGACAGAGCCGCCACCGTGGGATACACCACCAAGCTGCTGTGCTCTGTTCGTGGGAGTCCTAAGGTTAGACGTGCATTACTCTCATTTACAGATGTCAAAAAGGTTTCATTCATATTTTTTTCTTGTCTGAATGTTTGCTTAGTATTTTATGATAGTTTGTCTTCTTAAAACATTTGTAATTAGACGCCTTAGATTTTAGGGAACTATTATGACAGTGGTTTAATATTAGAGCTCACATTTTTAACAACAAAAACATCCAAAACACCAACATCTTATATAAACAGCAGTGTCTATACAACAATTTATTGATACTAGATCTTATCAGTTGGTATCGTGGTGGTATCCTAACAGTTGACTGGATATTTAGAGCTCATGCTCACACTAAAGGTACAAAGCTAGGAGGACACATGGAAGCATCTGCTGGTTATAAATAGAACTGGCCTATTGAGATTTGGGGGACTTTCCATGTTACACAAACATAGCAAATGTTCCTTTTTGAACTGAAGCGGTCTTATTCTCACCAGAAAACCTCACAAATGCACTTTAAATATGATATTAGTGCCACAGTTAAAAAAGGATGCACTCTGGAGTTCAGGGAGGGCTTCCACTGGTATGTTTATGGGGATTTTCAGAATGTATCTCACTGTTTGGCAGCAACTGCTTGGGTTAAACTTATCTTTACAGTTGTCTGACAGATGCAGGCAGATTAAGTGGTTGATTATTCGTCCTAGCTGTCCTTGGCTTTTCCCCAGGACAGCAGCAGTTAGTTGCCCTGTGCGTGCCGGTGTAGATGAGACAGAGCTAACAAATTTGGTACAGCACGGCACAAAAGCTGACGTTAGACAATGAAGAAAACAGGGATTGATGGGTAATTTGTTTGTAGCTTTGTGTTTGTTCTTTTTTGCAGCGTTTAGTATTTATTAGTCGTTTTATGACAGTATGCCACAGTTTGGGACAGTGAAACTTATCACAGACAAAGTCTGTAGCTGAGAATAATGAGAAAGCAATTTTCCTTCAAGTTAGTATCTACAGACTGAGAGCTGTCCTTGCCAAATAGGTCTTTCTTGCCTTTCCCTGTGGCGTAAAAAGATTTCTCCAAGTAGTTGTATCATCTGTATGTCTGCTTAACCATGCGTCCAACAATCTGTCGTCCTCTGCTTATCCAGCCTATCCCACTGGGCATAGGGCAGGGGCAGGGTACACCTGGTCATCTACTTAACCGCTGTATGACCGATACTTTAACTTCACGTCTTTACATAATCACTGTAAATTGAAATCTCTTATACTCCTGTAAGTGGGCTTGAAGTGTTTTATAGCATGTGTTTATCGAGCCACCTCCTCTTCCCTGGCATGGAGTTCAGTGTGGAGAGGTCCAGTACAAAGGCATGCTCAGTAGTGTGATAGCTTGTCCTGTTGTCTCTGATAAAGAGCTGTCACATAGAGTAGGGGACTGCATTAAGGGGGTGAGAGATGCGTGATAAGAAGGGCGGACAGAAAAAGAGACAGTGATAAGAAGTATAGATTGTTCTCCTTTCATGGGTGATTGAAGATGTGTTTGTAACACAGAAAGCACTATTTTTGCCGCCCAAACAGACCACAGCTGCAGAACAAGTTTAAATAGCTCACTCTGTACCAAGCAGACAGGAAAGAAAAACCACGACAGTTTAAAGTAAGAAATGTAAAACTGAAGTGGAAAAAAACACATCGGTGAAGCTACAGAGGCGGACCACAAATGTCAGTTTTGCCAGGATTAAGAGATTTAAAGACCAGTTTGAAACGGTAACATTCACTGACTATTGGCAGGGGTTTATTAGGCTTTACTGAGACGCCAGTTGTGTTTTGTCACACAGGACACATTCAGTCAAAACAGAATTGGTCTGCAAATCAACCTTTAACCTGTAGAAATTACTGGATTTCTTTGCATTTTCCCTGTTTCGCCATTTAACCATTTTTCTGGTGACCAAGTCCGTTGCCATGCCAACAGTTCTCTAAGGCTTTACATAGGTTAAAGAGCTAACATCGAAATCAGCATGTTCAAATATACACTATGACAGTGTGACCAATGTGTATATTTGGGAGGTTCGTCTAGTCTTGGGGAAATCTGAAATAAACCGAGGTGCACAGAACCTGGATGTCTTTAATTAACTTATTTAATTAACTTACAAACATAACCTGATCTTGATATTTTGTGGCAATCTTTCGAATAGTTGTTGAGTATTCAGCTTGGAAGTGGTAGACCAACTGACTACCTTAACCATGCTTCATGGCCAAAACTGTCACACACTTTTTCACGTGTCTCTATTAGTCGTGTCTTTACAGATTGGTTCCTGAATGTGTCCGATGAATATTCTCATGTTGCAGAAGAGATCAACCTTGTACATCCCAGCTGCTGTTATCATGATAATTCATGCAAGATGTTGATTTTCATTAACATCAGTCTTGGTAATTTTGTGGTAAAGTTAATTTATTTTGTACATTTTTCTTTCATCTCAGCCTAAGATCGAGTGGTTGAAGAATCAAATGGTCATTGGTGACGACCCCAAGTATCGTCAGATCTCCAACCAGGGCATTTGCTCCCTCGAGATCCGAAAGCCCTGCAGCTTTGATGGTGGTGTGTACACCTGCAGAGCTAAAAATGCCCAGGGAGAGGCCACCGTCTCCTGCAAGCTCGAGGTCAAACGTATGTATCTACTGTTGATCAAATGGGGAAATATTTCTACATTTACTCTTCAATATTTTCTCCCTAAGCTGTTGTGAATTATTGTAACTATAAAAAGACATTTACATCAATTTGAAAAGCAGAAGTTTTTTTAACCACAGCTACACTTTTTTTTCCTAAACAGAGGTCATTCTTCCAGATGCTGAGAAGGGGAAATAAACTATTATCTAAACTTCTAGAGGTAAGTTCATTAGCAACTTACCTCTGTTCACTTGCCTAAACCCTCACTGTAAATACCTTAGTAACATAGGACACTGTGAACATCCATCTGTAAACAAGCAGACAGCTTTCCCCTGTGCTCTGCATCTACCTGTACTGTTTTGTTTCAGTTTGTTTTTATTGCTTTGTTTACTCTTCGAGGTGTCTCCCTATTTCTCTGTAGGTGGCCTGTACTGTAAGTTCTTGTGGTACCACTTGGCCATAAAAATAAAACCACTGCCAGATAAAATGGATGATTTTGATATGGATCATCATTTTAGCTCATCATGTTCCAATCCAATGTTCTGCTTCCTGGCAGTCATGCTACTTAGACACATCCCACTCACGCTTGCAACTAGTGCAAAATGCCACGGCACGATTTTTAACTGGCAGAAGGAAATTCGACCACATCACTCCGGTCTTGGCCTCTACATTGGCTTCCAATGGAATTTAGGATCCGTTTTAAAGTTCTTTTATTGGTTTTTAAATCTCTAAATGGTCTGGCACCTGTTTGTTTGTCTGACTTGTTGAAGCCACATGTCCCCATTCCTGCGCTTCGGTCAGCAACTGTTGCTTTCTGTCCCAAAGTCACGGCTGAAACTTGGAGGAGACCGAGCGTTCTCTGTTGCGGCTCCGATGCTTTGGAAAAGCCTTCCTCTCCTTATTAGACAGACTACATCAGTGCCAGTTTTTAAGTCCAGATTAAAAACCTATTTTTATTCCCTGGCTTTTAACTCTGTGGGTAACTGGCATTTTTATTAATTTTATTGCTATGTCTGGTTTTTGCTATTTTATTCCTATATTTATATTTATTGTTATATATATAAGATAAGATAAGATAAGATAACCTTTATTAGTCCCACACGTGGGAAATTTGTTTTGTCACAGCAGGAAGTGGACAGTGCAAAAGTTATGAGGCAAAAATTAGAATACAATAAGAATAAATACAGTACACAGCTGTACAGAATAGAATAAAATAATATACTATATACAGTAGAATAAAATAGAATAAAAATATACAATAAGATAAAAATAGAATACGAATGCTATATACAACTGAGTAAAAATACAACGATGACAGAAAGGATTATTGCACTTAGTGTTATTGCATATGTATGGATGTGTGTGTTTGTTCAGTTAAAGTCTTTATTATGGAGTCTGACAGCAGTGGGGAGGAAAGACCTGCGAAATCTCTCCGTCCCACACCGTGGGTGCCGCAGTCTCCCACTGAAGGAGCTGCTCAGTGCTGTCACAGTCTGCTGCATGGGGTGGGAGATGTTGTCCAACAGGGATGACAGCTTAGCCGCCATTCTCCTGTCACTCACCACCTCCACTGGGTCCAGAGGGCATCCTAGAACAGAGCTGGCCCTTCGGATCACCCTGTTCAGTCTCTTCCTGTCCCCAGCAGAGATGCTGCCGCCCCAGCAGACCACACCATAAAAGATAGCAGAAGCCACCACAGAGTCATAGAAGGTCTTCAGGAGTGGGCCCTCCACTCCAAACGACCTGAGTCTCTGCAGCAGGTACAGCCTGCTCTGCCCTTTCCTGTAGAGGGCGTCTTGAGTTATGAGTCCAGTCCAGTCTGTTGTTCAGATGAACACCAAGGTACCTGTAGCTGTCCACAGCCTCAATGTCCATACCCTGGATGTTCAGTGGTTGCAGTGGAGAATGCTTGTGCCTGCGGAAGTCTACCACCAGCTCCTTGGTTTTACTGGCGTTGATCTGGAGGTAGTTCAGCTGGCACCAGTCCACAAAGTCTTGAGTCAGTCCTCTGTACTCCTTGTCGTCCCCATCAGTGATGAGGCCGACTATTGCAGAGTCATCAGAGAACTTCTGCAGGAAGCACTGGGTGGAATTGTGGGAGAAGTCTGCAGTGTAGATGGTGAAGAGGAACGGAGCCAGAACCGTTCCCTGTGGGGCCCCCGTACTGCAGACGACCCTGTCCGACACACAGCCCTGAGTCCTCACATACTGTGGTCGGTCGGTGAGGTAGTCCAGGATCCAGGTAGTGAGGTGATGGTCCACTCCAGAGTTCACCAGCTTGTCCTTTAGAACCGAGGGAAGAATAGTGTTGAAGGCACTGGAGAAATCAAAGAACATGATTCTCACAGTGCTTCCAGCGGTCTCCAGGTGAGCGAGGGAACGATGTAGGAGGTGAATGACGGCATCATCCGCTCCAATGCCAGGCTGGTAGGCAAACTGAAGTGGGTCCAGTGATGAGCTTGTTAGGCGCCGAAGCTGAGCCAGGACCAACCGCTCCAGGGTCTTCATCAGGTGGGATGTCAGAGCCACCGGCCTGTAGCTGTTGAGGTCCTTGGGGCGTGAAGTCTTTGGCACTGGTACAACACAGGAGGTTTTCCAGAGCTGTGGGACTCTTCCCAACCTCAGGCTCAGGTTGAAGAGGTGCTCCATCACCCCACACAGTTGGTCCGCGCAGGACCTGACGACCCTGTATTGGATGCTGTTGTTGGGGGTGGGGGGGAGTGAGCAGGGTGAATAGAGGAGGTGTGAAGTGTCAGAGGTGGAACAGCAGCAGTGGGGGTGGGTGAGTCTGCAGCCGATGTTGCAGACTGTCTCATGGTTGAATCAAATCTGTTGAAGAAATGATTCAGTTCATTTGCCCACCTCACATCCCTCCCAGGCAGAGAGTTCTGCTGTTTGTGGCCTGAGATGGTTCTGAGGCCTCTCCAGACTTCACCAACGTTGTTTTGCTGAAGCTGGTTCTCCATCTTCTGCCTGTAGCTCTCCTTCCCATTCCTTATCAGTCCCCTCAGCTCTCTCTGCACCCTTTTCAACTCCTCTTTGTCTCTGGATTTGAAGGCCCTCCTCTTCTGCTTGAGGACGGTTTTAATTTCTGGGGTAATCCAAGGTTTGTTGTTGGAGAAACACCGTACAGTCCTGGTAGGTACGGTGTTATCCACACAGAAATTAATATAGTCAGTAATGCATGTAGTAAGGCTGTCGATGTCCTCTCCATGGTCGTCACAGATCACCTCCCACACAGTCAACTCAAAACAGTCCTTAAGAGCCTCCTCGCTCTCCTCTGACCATCTCTGTACTGTGCGGGTGGCTGGTGGCTCCCTGCGCACTAAGGGCTCATACACAGGGACAAGGTGCACCAGGTTGTGATCAGATCTGCCCAGGGGAGGGAGAGGTGATGAACTGTATGCCTCTTCAGCATTGGCATACAGAGTAAGTCCAGTGTTTTATTGTCTCTGGTTGAGCAGGTCACATACTGGGTGAAGGTGGGCAGTGTGGAGTCCAAAGAGGCATGATTGAAGTCCCCTGATATTGTATATATATTCTTTTTAAAGTGCTATATAAATAAACGATGATGATGATGGCCTCTCCCTGTATGCTATGCAACATCACTATGACAAAGTATTTGTTATTAAAGCTTTCACTGGCAAACCCAGTTTACTGGCTCAGTTGTCATTGGAGATGAAATGGGACAGACTGATAAAACCTGCAGAGCCACTGACCAGCCATGAGCTGCAGTGACAAACTCATCAGTTTAAAAGCAACGCCGCTCTTGCTCTCCTCTTCCCTCCTCATGTCTCCTCTCAGCCTTTATCCTCTGTGCATTTTGTACATTGCAAGCCCTGCTTTTAGATGTGGTAATGTGGCGAGGATTAATGATGGCTAAATAGAAATACCAAATCTGATGTTTTCACTGCTTGTATTATGCTATTTATATCCTCACTCTTAGACTGCCACATTTGTGTTTTGGTGTTTTAATTACTCCAGTGGTGTAGAATTTCACAGGGAGTGCTAAAAATTTCCTTTTAACTATTAAGATCTGACACATCAGCAGATTCACATCCGTTGATAACTCACTCTGTTATTTTTGTACACAGCCTGTTGTTAAATTTCAAACAGAACGCTCTATTTATGTTGCTTTAGCCTGCCTAAAGTTTCATGCTCACCTGCAAGCAGCTTTGCAACCCACTTTCTTTTTATGCTGTATCTGACTTCATCAGTGTCAAATCTCTTGATACCTGCTGTGATGGTGTTGCTCTTTCTGCTATGTGCTTTCCATGGAGAGGTTCCAGAAAGCAGTCACAGCAAACAAAATCTTCTCAGAGTGTAGGGATCCTGACGAAACTCTGATTATATTTAAAAATAACCACTTGTGATTGAATGTTGCTGTTCAGCTCCAATTACATTTTGTAATATGCAATATAGGAGAACAACCATTGTGCATTATTTTTGCACTTTGAACAGTTTCAGTGTCCTTCTTAGTTGTTTGACTTGAGGGAATAAAATAGTTGCCATGATACATACACACTTCAAACTTGACCTTGAGTGTGGTCAGGGACACAAGTGTCTTCACATCATGCTGTTACGTAAATGGGGTCACATACCTTTCTACTCCGAATGCAACTCCAGTGTGTTTGGATGGGTTCACACCTGTATTTATGTACAGCTTGTGATCAGATTACTGAAAAAGCGTTTTCAGGCCAAGTGTAAACTGTGCCCTATAAATGACGTGATCCTGCTTATAAGTCTCTACAAGGTGTCAGTATGTGATCCCATACAGCTCAGCCTTACATGGGATGGCCCCGCATGGGGAGAAAGAAGGATTAGGCAGGATTGGCCATTGGGCGAGAGATAGGGGTGATGTCAGTGCGGCACTCGACAGCTTCTATAAATGACTCCAGATGATCTGACACACAGCCAAACTCTTCACATTACCATGAGTCAACAGGCCGAGTGCTGTGAGAAGAGGGGAGAATGGGCTAAGAGAGCAGAAACTGAGGCAGATAATCCCTGATGGAAAATACGCACTTAAGCAATCTCACACATAAGGACACACCCAGACCTACAAGACAGCAAGACCTTAAACGAACGGTCAAGCTTTCTGTCAGAATGTTTCTGATTAAAGTGATTACCAATATCTCATGATTCCATTTAATGTCTTCTTCCTTTAATTATCTTTCCACCTTTCTTTGGCTTTAGAGGACCAGCAGAAGTCCAGGTCTTATGTTTTAAGGTAAGAGTTTGTGTGTGTGTGTGTGTGTGTGTGTGTGTGTGTGTGTGTGTACATCATTCAGTTACCGGTAAAATAATTCATTAAATTAATGCACAATATGCCAATTTTATATCCTCTGTGGAAATATGACTGCGTGTGTGCAAACCTTATAAATCCCTCTTATTTCTTCCAGAGTGTTTGAGAAGGTGCAAGTTGGCTGTGCGGCAGTGTGTACATAATGAAGAAATGGGCAGAACACCATACCAACATCTCCATGTCTATTTCAAATCAGACACCCTGACTCTCCCTCCAGCATGCATGGAAGATCCAGCCCATCCCCGTTTGCCAAACGTTGTATGTTATTTCAGTTGGTGACATGTATGTAAAGCTATATTTACCATGTTTTTTCTGTTTGTTATAGTAAGTATATATAAGGTACATGTACTGCTCAATGAAACAGTAAATCCTGGGAGATGCGATGCCTGTAGGGATGTTACATAAAGGTTATATTTTATTATATGTTATGTGATTTTCTTTTTAAAAACATAAATTTAAAGATGCTTATAATACAGTGTCCCATATGCTATTAGAGTTATCTACAGTTATTAAGAGATTCATAGGATTTCAATAATGAGAGTTCAAGTTGCTATCATTTAATGAAACAGCCTTTGTAGACTGGTTCTCTGGCATTTTGATGAAATTCTGGTTACTGGTGGCGTAGTGGTGAGTACTGTTGTTTCTCAATAAGATGTTTCTAGCCTTCGTTAAGTTTCTGTTCCTGTTCCTGTGACTTAGTGGGTTTCCAGGCTTCCTCTCACAGTCCAAACGTACAGTTATGTCCATTAATATTTGGACACAGACAATTTTTTCTAATTTTGCTTCTGTACCTTACCACAATGAATTTTAAATGCAACAATTCAGATGCAGTTGAAGTGCAGGCCTTCAGCTTTAATTCAGTGGGTTGAACAAAAAGATTGCATAAAAGAGTTTCCTCCTGTTAATGCTCTGCCAGGCCTTTCAGTTGCTGTTTGTGTGGAGAAGTTTAGTCTTCAGCAAGTTAAAAGCTCAGTTTGTTACGGTCAGGTGACTGATTTGGCAGTTCAAGAATATTCCACTTCTTTGCTTTAATAAACTGTGTTGCTTTGGCTGCATGTTTTGGGTCGTTGTCCATCTGTATTATGATGCTGCCCAATCACTCTGACTGCATTTAGCTCAATTTGAGCTCAATTTGTCTCTGAACACAGACAAACAAACAAACACTAGTGCCCCAATGACACTGGCAGCCATGCATGGCCAAGCCATCACACCGCCCCGCTGTGTTTTACAGATGATGTGGAATGCATTGGATCATGAGCTGTCTCATAATTTTGCCATCTTGCCATCATTCTGAGAGACGTTGATCTTGGTTTCATCTCGAAAGAATATTTTTCCAGACCTGTGCTGGCTTTTTTGATGTTTTGTTTTTTTGTTTGTTTTTTAGCAAAGTCCAATCCAGCTTTTCTATTCTTGGGGCTTATGAGTGGCTTGAACCTTGCAGTGAACTCTGTATTTACTTTCATGGTTGGTTACTGGTACACCTACCTCCTGGAGAGTGTTGTTCACTTGGTTGGCTGATGTGATAGGATTTTTCATCACCATGGAAATGATTCTCCACCACTGTTGTCTTCCTTGGACATCCAGATCTTTTTACGTTGCTGACCTCACCAATGCTTTCTTTCTCAGGATGTACCAAACTGTAGATTTTGCCAATCCTAACACTGCAGCAAAGTCTCAGATGAGGTTTTTTTTTTCAGTTTTTGCAGCTTAAGCAGGCTCGTTTCACCTGCATGGAGAGCTGCTTTGACCGCATGCTGTTCATAGCAATATCTTCCAAATTCGAGCACCACAGCTCAAATCAACTCCAGTCATTTTATCTGCTTCATTAGTAATGAAACAATGAGCCCATCAAATAGCCTTTAAATCAATTGTCCAATTACTTTTGGTCCCTTTAAAAAGAGGGCGGTGCATGTTAAGGACCTGTACTCCTAAACACTTCATCCAATTTGAATGTGGATACGCTTGAATGAAAGCTGAGTCTGCATATTATGTCCATGTCCATTATGTATCAATAATTGGAATATGTTTAAGTATACAGGTAAAAAGTGTCCAAATATATATGGACCTACCTGTACGTATGTCAGGTTAACTGGTGGTTCGATGTTGGCTGCAGGCACATGTCTGTTTCTCTCTGTTAGCCCCTCAACTTCTGCCACCAAACACAAGATTGTCTTTGAAGCTAATGTTGTACAACATCTATTGTTTTCTAAAAAACAATAATGTTGAAATGAAATACTATCTGCCGAGCTATCTTATTCAACTGTACACTCTTTGAAGAGTTCCCCACCATTGCCTCTGTGAAAAAAACATTTAAGTTTGAAATGTTTTCTCGAAAATCCCCAGAAAGAAAAAAAGCACCACTTCATGATTCAGTTTTCAAACAGTTATTCGCGTTACTAGTATTAATATTTGTAATATTATTGACACTGCACCGGTGTTTCATCAGGAACAGTGAGTGACTGTACATTATCTTTTATTAATAATGAAACAGTTTAACTGAACGGGACCTGAATATGAAGGTAACAAAGAAAAGAAAAGAAGTATGCAGTCCAGATGCACAGCACAGCTTCCAGGATTGGCGAGACCTTAAGACAAACAAGGGAAATACCACGACTCTGCCCAACAGGAACAGTCCAGTTACTCATCGCTGTTTGCACGATGTTTGCGATGTTGGAAGTAGCAGTGTTGCCAACTCCTCAGTAAGGAAAATCGCTATTGGCCTAAAAGTCGCTAGAAGTCGCTAAATGATGTCATCGCCTAATTTGCATAATTGGTCATGCTAATGTAATTGTAACCTATGTTGTTGGAGAGAGAAATAACATCGTGGAAGAGACATAAACTCAGTAAAAAAAAACGTCTTTAAATGCATTTAGAGTTTATTTAGAACTACAAACTAAATTTCTTTTAGCAATTATTGTTTTTTTAATGTCACAATTCCAACCCTGCTCCTTTACCCGGGCTTGGACCAGCAAAAGTGACCCGAAACAGGCGCTCTGGGGGAGTTATTGTTTGTTTGTGTGTGTGTGTGTGTGTGTGTGTGTGTGTGTGTGTGTGTGTGTGTGTGGTTTTAAACTTTGTGGTCCACAAAACAACATAACAGTAAAAGAAGAACTGACTGCGTTACAGTCAGTGCGGGAGCCCTGCCCTGATAGCGGCCTGTGAGCGCTTTGGCACGGGCGAGGTGCCCACCGCAGCACCCGCTGCTTATTGAGAGTAAAGTCGTCATAAATAAGTCTCTAATAACGCCAGAAAAAGTCGCCAGATTTGTCGCTAGTCGCGTTTCAGAAAAAAAGTCGCTAAGGTGGCCTGAAAACTCGCTAAATATAGCGACAAAGTCGCTAAGTTGGCAACACTGGGAAGTAGTAAAGTTTGGGAAAAGAAAAACTACGGAAATCCCAGTTTAGAAGACAGGAAGGAGACTGTGCGCTCTGGAAGTGAAACCGACCCGTGAATGCATCATTGTGTGTGACAGTAACGTTAACGACAACGTAAGTTTTACATTATGTAACTTAAAAAAAAAAAAGATGTTTGCTGACGTATTAATGGTGTCAGAAGCGACACAACAGCACCGGTAACTTTTGATGTCAACTACACACTAACAACCGCTAAACTGCGGTTTTAAACAGAGCCGAGGTTGTTGTATGTGGTTCAAGCCACCGATAACAGTACCTGTAAGTGCCTGTTTATTATTGTTTGTTATTATTATTAGTAGTAATAGCATCAATACCAAAATAAAACTACTCCAAAACATATGATTCACTAAATACTACTTTAGACAAATCATGCAGTCCCCCCTAATAGAAACATATATACTCAGCAGCCACTTCACTGGCTACACCTGTTCAACTGCCCATCACATGGCTGCAACTCAGTCTGTATAATATCTGCTGCCATAATCCACTATCTTCAAAGCAGAAGTTCAAACTCAGCATCAGAAAGAAGCTCAATTAAGTATTTTTGAACATGGCATGGTTGTTGGTGTCAGACAGGCTGGTCTGGCTATTTCAGAAACTGCTGGTCTTCTGGGACTTTTCCACACAATCATAGGGTTTGATGGTATCGTCTGAAAAACAGAAAATATTGATGCTATAAGTCAGGGGAGAATCAACAGAATGCTTTGAGCTGATATCAGAGCAACACTAACTCAAAGAACCGCTGATTACAACCAAGGTGTGCAGAAGAGCTCTGAATGCACAACTTGATGCAGAAGCAGCAGAAGACCAGACTGGAAGTCACTCATGTAGGGTGATAAGAGAACAGTGAGGCTACACAAATGCAAACACCAAAACTGACGCTGGAAGAGTGCAAAAAATGGTGGCAGGTGTGATTTATCTCGATTTCTCGTCCACATTCAATTCAATCGAATTAAATTCTGTTCAGTTTTATTTATATAGTGCAACAGTGCATCTTATATCATCTGTATCATGAAGAACTGACGATGTTCTGCAAGCAAAAGAGCAGTCCAAGTACTTTGTACTAGCAAGGTGTAACTAATGAAGTGGCCACCGAGTATACATGGCCTGGTGAAATTTAATCATTATAATCAGGCTCTAATAAACTGGATAAATCAAAAGACTGATATATACAAATGTTTTTTTAAAGATAGGTTATGGTTGTTATTCCCAGGTTTGATATGAACCGAGGTTTATTTTAGTTTGACATGACATAACGGGATTTTCTGTGTTATACAGACACCTTGTGGTGAGTAGGGTGAGTGAAGTCCTCGCTTACACAGGAACTGAAATGTGATGCATCTCGGTGCAAAACACCCAGCCTTACAGGAAGTCACCAGAGAGAGAAAGATTCATTCGACACGTAATAATTAAAACTGATGTGCTCGTTAAGGCTGTTTTGAATATTACATATAATGTAGTTACATGTGTGCTCTAAAAGGTGTTTTCAGTCAAAATGAAACTGTTAAGAAATTTCCTTTCTTGTTTTTCGAGAGCAACTTTCAGCTGAAGACAAAAGGAAGTCACAGTTTGTGGTTAGACGCTAGTTTCATATAAGTTTATAAAAAAAGTATAATTTAAATAACCTGCAGTTTCCGTTCATCCCCTCAAATCACGCCTCAGCTACAGTTTCCAAATGGCCTGCACCATAGTAAAAGGATAACTTTGATTTTAGGAATGCATTTGTTGATGTTGGTAGTTTTTTAAAATGATTTCTTTTGTTTAGTTTTTTTCTGCACAATGAAATATCCCAGCTACGACATGCTGGCTAAGTCATAGACGACTTTAGGTCTAAAATCGTCAAATTGAGCACAATATCGAGCTTTGTCAACAGTTTAGCATCTTGCACATTCTTTCAATTCCCTAAACCCTCCTTTTATTTCACACAAATCAGCAGTTCAACTTTGTATCAACAACAAACATCTGAGTGTGGTTCACCAACACATTTCCTGTTGCCTTAACAAAAAAAGGCAGTTGTCAGAGAGCGACAGGAAAGCTGCTGTCCTGAGGTGAGTTCAGAAATGAAGCTGTCACATACGCCCATTTATACTGCAACTGCGCTCTATTTCCTTTACTGAATGTCACAGCGAAGCAGATAAATGAGTCAACTGAGACACCCAGTCTCTACATGTGCTACACGTGCAGCTCAATGGAAAATGTGGCTGTTCAAGGTCTTCAGTGTAATATGTAAGTTTTTAAGCGTTTATGTTCAATTCTGTAGTTTATAAAGAATATTTTCACTTACATGCAAATCTTAATGCAACTGAACATTGTTTGGTTCTTTGACAGATGCGGTTGCTGTTTGTGCTTCTGAGGATAACGATGGTAGGAAAAACTGTCTTTCATGCCGAGAGCAGATTTTCACACATTTGAGCAGATTGCACTGTTTTAGAAGTTGAAGATGATTTTTGGAAAAAGATTTTTTAAAACATTTTCATGTTGAGCAAAAACACCAGATTCAGTACAGAAGTTAACTGTTAAGATCATAAAGTGTCTCTTAAACCAACATTTATGCACTGAATGCCTACATGGCTGAGTCTGAGTCGAGCAAGAGCAATGTTTAGGAAGTAGAACTTGGGTAAATTTAACAAGAGGAACATGAAGTACTTTATTGTCATGAGTCTGAAAGTTCCTACAACTAGATACACACACTTATAAACTCATGTGTCCGTATTACCTCACGCCAGCCTAATCTCAATAGTCTCCTGTCATCATGCCGTAGGTTTCACTTGACAGTATTGAGAGTGGATGTATTGTGTAATTGTTTTGTATGTAGGACACAAAGGATGTTTTCCTCCTTTTTCTACATGAGAAGTGTTTTTAAGTCATTGTTTTGTCAAACTAAAAGTTCTTAAAAGTTGTGAAAAATGTATTCATTTCAATCATTCATGTCTACTAAAAAAAGAATTAGGCATCGCAGTTTGAGATTGGAGCTCTGATTTAACTGTTACCAGTGTTTTTATGAAGTCTCACCTTTACATTGTGGATATGACTCAAACCTTGTTTTTTTAAAATCTAAACTTTGCTCTCCACATCTTTTCTCTTCTTCATCCAGCAACCACCTACAGTTATAGAGAAAGTGAATCGACAGCACCTCCTCCTTTTGGTGAGATTATGACCTCAGTTTTTTTGATCATATGTACTCGTCAAACGCCACTTGCACTGTGCCGCTAACATGTCGGGCTCGTTTTTGGCTTCAGAGCTACCTTAACTGGCATGCCGAGCATCATGCACAGCCTGCACATTAGTGGGCAGCAGTACCTGCATGATGGATTTGTTTTATTTAACCACATCCGATAAGTGACGTATTTCACTGACATCTAGTCAGATCTGAATTCAGTGAACACTTCGTTGTGTTCAAGAATACAGCGCGAGTGTTTGAGCTTTGGCATGCCGTCCTGTTGAATAGATGGGTACAATTTATCAGTAAAGGAATGGGCAGGGCCAGCAACAACGGGCTACTTGAGTAAGCTTTTTAGGTGATGTCTGATTGATGCTGTAGAGTATCTAAAGACTTCCTACTGACCCATAAAACACCCCATTCAACGCAACAATTCTGAGGTTGTGTCATTACAGAAATCTAACCAATCAAAATGTTTTTTCCGGTCTTTAATTGTCAAGTTTTGGTAACTTTGGTTTCCTGTTCTTACCTGACACGATTAGCATCTGGTGTTTTTGTGCTCACATCTACTTCAGCTTTTACTGCGTTCTACATTCACAGATGCTCCTCTGTGTACTTCGTTTGTGATTATTCTTTTAGATTTACTGATATTTTTATATTACGTCTGTAGCCATCATTAGGGGGGTTTTGCTCAGATTCTGGATATACGAATGGAATCTAAACTCCCAGTTGTTTTTCTTTTAGGAGTGTAAACCCTCATTCATTCCCATTCTTTTACTTTTTTTAATCAATTTTCAGAGCCTCCGGTACCAGTTCTGGAGCGAACGTCCTCCTGGTCAGACGTCTTCTCTTCTGAGAAAGTAGTGCTAGAATGTAAAGCCACTAGCAGCTCGGAGCTGATCATCACATGGAAGAAAGATGGAAGCCCTCTAGGTTCTGGTCCAAATCTGTCTCCGTCCCCAGATAAGTCAGTGCTTACAATCACAGCGTCATCAACACAAGATTCTGGATATTACGCCTGTGTGGTTGAGGGCAAAAAGAAGCCCAGTCAAACTAAAAAAAGTGGACCTGTCAAAATTACAGTTTATGGTAAGGTTCGTTGCAATATTTGTGCTGTATTTATAGAGAGAGTGTAGACTGCTGAAGCATGCCCTTTTCTTTCTGTGTCCTGAGCAGCAAGCACACCCAAGCCCACACTTGCACGAGATTCAGACTTTGGCGAGATGTTCCCCGGCGAATCCATCACTTTGACCTGCAGTGTTGATGTGTCGTCTGGATGGGAGTACCTGTGGCACAATGATCAACACCAGATTTCAGGAGTTAATACTAAGTCGTATACCATAAATTCTGTAATGACGCAAAACAGTGGACAGTATTATTGCCAAGGCAAAAGAGATCAGTTTCTTACACATTTAAGTGAGAGCACAACTCTTAAAGTTATTGGTAAGTATCCACTGTGCCACCAGTACATAAACTACAGCATTCATGTTTATTTACATGAGGCTGTGTGTAACTTTGGATGCATGTATAGTACTTGGATGATGTACATAGCAATTTGGCTTTCTTACTGATACTCTTTTAACCTGCAGTTAAAAGTTCTCTTTTTTTGTGTTACAGACCCACCAACACCAGGTCTGCAGCTTCAAACTGCCTGGAAAGATGTGTTTGAAGGTGAGGCGGTGGAATTTCGCTGTCACTTTGTCAGCAGCACCCCTGGCTGGACGTTTACATGGCACAGAAACAAGCAGCAGCTCCAAAATAACCCAGTTGAGATCATTAATGGGGACGGATCATCATTAAAAATCAACCCGGTCCGTCAGACGCATAAAGGATCATATACCTGCAAAGCTCACCTTACATCTAGGGGAGTGAACTCTGGATTCAGCAGCGAGGTTATGATCCAAGTTAGCGGTGAGTTTTCTTGCATGTGCATGGCATTACTTTAACTTGCATTAACAGTTTAAGAAATAACAAAGTAATAAGAGTACGACAGGCTAACAGGGTGATTCTGTCACTGTGGACAGAGCCAAACAGTCTGTTTTGGCCCTCTGCGTTGCTTCATATATACCTCACAGACGAACATGAGATTCTTATCAGTTTTCTCAAACCTCACCACAACAGTAGGTGAACACAAGTAAAATTATTGTTGTAAATAAGCAGTTGGTATTGTGAATATGCAAAATGCTAATCTTGTGTATAAGCAGGTCATATTTTGCGTTGTCCATACTGTTATTAAAACCTCAAAACTTCTTTGTACTCCGTGAAACAGCATTTTGAGAGCATCTTCCTTCCGTTATTTTCTGCATCGTCTGTCGAAACAGGATGTTGTGGCGTAGCATAAAGCACAGAGGGATGCCTCAAAAGCCGTCAGGGTGTTAGAACATAGGTGGAGCTGTGAGGGAAAGAATAAGATCATTTGTGTAAAAGGACACATCCTGTTTTACACACTAAATAATAGAAATCATTGCTAGCTGCAACTGTAAAAGCATGCTATGTTAAATGGTTAATGCGTCTGCTTTCGTCAGAGATTCCAGTTCCAACTTCAACAGACACACTCAAGTGGGCACATGTGTTCCCCACCGAGAGTGTGAAGTTCAAGTGTGGGATGGGGCAGGGCGCCTGTGACTGGATGTATACATGTTAGAGAGATGGGACGCAGGTCCACGCTGATGGTACTGTGTCTTTAGATGTGAATGAGGCTCTGCTTCAGCTGGTCATATAGGAAAAAATGTGTAGTGGAAAAATCCAGAACAGGGCTGTCACCAGCCAAACCAGTTCTGAAGTTTCTCTCCCAGTGTGGTGAGTTTTAGAAATTTACACAACATCACAAACGCTTTTGTGATTTGAGATACTTTGGGGTATTATTATGGGGAGAATCAAAACAGAGAAAATCTAATGATTTGTAAAATGATTAACAAGTCTCTTATATTTTATTTTTTAGAAATTCCTGTTCCAACTCTGAAGCTAGTAACCAAATGGCCAGATGTGTTCCCCACTGAGAGTGTAAATATGATCTGTGAGATGCAGACGGACAGCGCTGACTGGACATACGCGTTTTACAGAGATGTCACTGAGGTCCAGCATTATAATTCAGATAAGGGCAGAAATCTTTCCATCACCTCTGCTTCAACCTCAGACGGGGGAAGCTACAGCTGCTCAGGAAAACTGAAGAGCAGGGACGTCTACAGCACCAAAGGTTCTCCACTAAATCTTCATGTCTATGGTGAGATTTGTTTTCTTCTTCTGATTTTTGACACGGTTCTTCATTGAAACTTGTCTTTTTCAGTTTTGCTGTGTTAGCTGTAATTTTAAAGTAAAGGTTTAAAATGTTGCAATTGTAAGGCTGTTGACTCTCCTGCTAACAGTTAGAGAATGACAGTGATAACTCATTTACAAATGTGCAAGGTATGTTTATATAAACTCTTCTTCAGAATATTTATTTGTAGTCTAGCAGGTTTGTTTCTGCTTCCATTTATAAAAACTGTTCTGAAGTTTCTCTCACTGTGTGGTGAGTTTTAGAAATTTACACAACATCACAAACGCTTTTGTGTATTTTTACAAAGGAACTTTTTCAAGTTCAGGTATAAAACATATCAAATATTATATTAAAATACAAGAGTGATTGTTTGAGACACATCACTAGCTACACATTAGCTCCCACATATGTTTGATTGTCATGTTCATATCCCCTCAGCTGAGAAACCCACTCTCACACTGACACGAGATCCAGAATACGATGTGATGTTTGCTGGAGAAGTGGTCACCTTCAGCTGTGCCATCAGTGTCCAGTCTGAATGGACCTACCTGTGGTACAAAGATGGCAGTAAGGTTACTGGATCATCAGACAAACTTATAGTTCAAATTAGGGGAACAGCAGATCAGGGATCGTATACATGCAAAGCAACAAGAGGTCAAAATCCAGCCTTCATCACTGATTCAAGTGCAGCTAAACAACTTAAAGTGCAAGGTAAGTTTCTATTGACTCTTCTTCAGAATATCTGTTTGTAGTCCAGCAGCTTTGTTCCTGCTTTCATTTCAGAACCTTTTTCATGAACACTTCAGTTGCTTCTGTCTAAAATTAAAAAGACACTACTTCTTCTTTGTCTGTTCAGAAAACAAGCCTAAGCCTACAATAACTCAACAGCCAGATGCTGAAAAGCTTTACGTTGGAGAAAACGTGTCCTTTGAATGCAAAGTTGAAAACTCAGATGGATGGAGCTATGACTGGTACAAAGATGAAGCATCAATTCCCAACAACAGCAACAGTTTAAAAATGGAAGGACTCGTTTTGTTAAACGGGGGAGTTTATAAGTGCAAGGCCAAAAGAGGCAAAACAGGATTCAACACAGAATTCAGTGACCAGCGGACCGTACAAATCTCTGGTGAGCTAAAGAAAGACTCTTTGAAATCATGTGATTTGAGATACTTTGGGGTATTATTATGGGGAGAATCAAAACAGAGAAAATCTAATGATTTGTAAAATGATTAACAAGTCTCTTATATTTTATTTTTTAGAAATTCCTGTTCCAACTCTGAAGCTAGTAACCAAATGGCCAGATGTGTTCCCCACTGAGAGTGTAAATATGATCTGTGAGATGCAGACGGACAGCGCTGACTGGACATACGCGTTTTACAGAGATGTCACTGAGGTCCAGCATTATAATTCAGATAAGGGCAGAAATCTTTCCATCACCTCTGCTTCAACCTCAGACGGGGGAAACTACAGCTGCTCAGGAAAACTGAAGAGCAGGGACGTCTACAGCACCAAAGGTTCTCCACTAAATCTTCATGTCTATGGTGAGATTTGTTTTCTTCTTCTGATTTTTGACACGGTTCTTCATTGAAACTTGTCTTTTTCAGTTTTGCTGTGTTAGCTGTAATTTTAAAGTAAAGGTTTAAAATGTTGCAATTGTAAGGCTGTTGACTCTCCTGCTAACAGTTAGAGAATGACAGTGATAACTCATTTACAAATGTGCAAGGTATGTTTATATAAACTCTTCTTCAGAATATTTATTTGTAGTCTAGCAGGTTTGTTTCTGCTTCCATTTATAAAAACTGTTCTGAAGTTTCTCTCCCAGTGTGGTGAGTTTTAGAAATTTACACAACATCACAAATGCTTTTGTGTATTTTTACAAAGGAATTTTTTCAAGTTCAGGTATAAAACATATCAAATATTATATTAAAATACAAGAGTAATTGTTTGAGGCACGTCACAATGTCCACATTAAATACTGCATAATTTTTGATTGTCATGTTCATATCCCCTCAGCTGAGAAACCCACTCTCACACTGACACGAGATCCAGAATACGATGTGATGTTTGCTGGAGAAGCGGTCACCTTCAGCTGTGCCATCAGTGTCCAGTCTGAATGGACGTACCTGTGGTACAAAGATGGCAGTAAGGTTACTGGATCATCAGACAAACTTATAGTTCAAATTAGGGGAACAGCAGATCAGGGATCGTATACATGCAAAGCAACAAGAGGTCAAAATCCAGCCTTCATCACTGATTCAAGTGCAGCTAAACAACTTAAAGTGCAAGGTAAGTTTCTATTGACTCTTCTTCAGAATATCTGTTTGTAGTCCAGCAGGTTTGTTCCTGCTTTCATTTCAGAACCTTTTTCATGAACACTTCAGTTGCTTCTGTCTAAAGATAAACACTCAGACACTACTTCTTTGTTTTGCTGTTTTAAAATGTTAAAAATGTTTAAAAGATTGCAAATGTAAGGCTGTTTACTCTCCTGCTAACAGTTAGACTGTGAGAGTGTTGACCCGTTTACATATGCAATGTTCACACCAGAGGGGGAAGGTTGGCTTGAAAATTAGAGAAGCCATAAAAACATAAACACCCATGTTAACCTCATTCAATGCAAAGGTGATAAAGTCTTCAGGAAGTCAGCGGTTAATTCACATGAAGTCCTATAAAGTTATTATTATATTTACACACTAAAAAGTACATTAAAAATGTTGTTGTGTTTACTGTAGCATCATAGGGATGGAGCAGCATCATTGTGTAACTCTGTAACTACCTCAAATAAAAAAGTTTTTTCATCATGGCAGAGAAGTGTTCTCGTTATGAAAATGGATATTTAAAGCAGTGCAGACTAGTTAATGGTCGTCTTACCTTTAGATCAGGTACGCCGTCTGACTTGTATTTCAGTGCTCTTGTACAACTCTTATTGTTGATTCTTATCAACCCTCAGATGCACCGACAGTCACACTGGAGCAGAATCCGGCACATAATTTGATGCACTCTGAGGACTCAGTGTCCTTTAACTGTCACGTTAATGTTTCCTCTGGATGGATGTATCTGTGGTACAAAGATGGCAGCAAGTTAGACTTATTTGGAAGCAAACACAACATCACTTCTGTGGCAACAAAAGACTCTGGTTCATATAACTGCAAAGTTAAAAGAGGAAAGGTCTTCGATTCAGACAACAAAATAAAGCTCGACGTTGAAGGTACGTTTTTTGATTTCCTCCTTTCATTCTTCTGGTTTTGAATGTTTGTTATTCACTTCTTGGTTGCGTTTATTACAGAGCGCCCAAAGGCTTCTATAGTCCTGCTAACTGGCTGGTCAGACGTCTTCTCCACTGATAGCTTGAGTCTAAAATGTGAAGTAAAGGAGAGCACGCACAACTGGATGCATTACACATGGTAATATAACAATGTTCATAATTATTAGTGCCCTGTGTAGATTCTGCTCTTTAGGAAAATTCAGCAGTAATGCAGATTTTCAATAAACTGAATTTTAATAGGTTCAAAGAGGGGGAACGAATCGATTCATTCAATGTGACACATACAGTAACTCCCAGCAATGACCCCGACCAGAGTACTTACACCTGCTGTGCACATGCTGATGAGAGACCCTTATACTCAAAATCCAGTGACTCCTTCAAGACCAAGAACCTTCGTAAGTACAACTGAGCTCTGCTAGTTATGAATCTTCTCTCAAAATAATATTCTGTCATTAATCTTGTGCTTTGTTTTGTTTTAATGTTTAGTGTTAAAGAGGCGGGTGCTTCTTTCCATCTCTGGCTGCATCGTCTTTGGTATCGCTGCGGTCTTGATAGGATGCGTGGCCCTGAGAGTCTTCCGCAAACCAAGTATGCTTTCTTATCTTTTTGACTGTGCAAATTCTAAAACTCTGTAAGAACCAACATCATAACTTTTAGAATGAATGAAAGTGGGCAAACTGAAGAGTGAAATAAAAAACCTTTAGAAAAACGATTTGCACCTAAATCTGCAGCTGCATTTGGTTGGACAGGTGCAGAAATTTTATCTATTCAGCCTGCACTTTTACCCTCGCACTGCTCTCAAAGTGTCTTTCTTGGGCATCTCTCCCACTCGACATTATTAAACAGACTACGTACCAGTAAGTTAGTGAATCATTTTGTAGCTAAAGATAAACTATTATCTTAAAGGGTTAATGGAATCCAAAATCAGCACAGTATTAAGGTGACACCCAACTTATATAAATGTCCAAATCAATACAAGTATCACAAAAACTTGAGCTGTTAATTTTCACACAGATGGTCGTGATGACAAAATGGAAGAGGTCAACCTGTTTCCGACAATGGCCGAGCTAAAGATAACTGGTAAGTTAGCACCATGTCAGTGACGTGGTTTTGGTCGCCCTTTCCAAGTATGCTGTAGATAGAGGCCGCCACAAAAAACAAAAAAAAAAGAAAGGCTGGGAAACTACCGACTTGCACATAAAAGTTTAGGTGTGACTTCCTGTATTTAACTTCTTTATTCCTCTTACTGCAGATGTGCCGTGTCCACTGGTTGAGTACATCACTGATGCCTCTCTGAATGCACCAGCTAAAGGTAAAAATAAATAAATCTCGTAATGAGTGAGCACATAAGTCCTTTTTCGAAGAAGTCGTTATCATGATTGATTCATCTGCTGCTTTTGTAACTATGTAATATGAGGAAACTGAGAATACATCACTTCCTTGGGAGAAACAAAATACTTCCTTTAAATGTCATATTTTGCAGTAAGTCTGAAACTGAAAAGTAAGAAAATCGCTGTAAGCAGAGAAGATTTGATTGACATACTTAAATAAGCGCTCAGCTGTCGTAAAAGATGCTGATTCTTTTCTTTCTTAATCCGTCTGAACAGAAGAAGAGGAGGAGAATGGCACAGTCTGCAGTGAAACAACACCCTTACCAATAACCAAGCAGGAGGACCAAGGTAATAAAGTTTAAATCACAAATGCACTTTGCTAATGCGCTTATTTTTTTAATCTGCGGTGATGATGATGATGATCCTGTGTCAGCGTTTCTAAAACATAAAACACAATTTCTCTGTTTTTCCACAAACCTGGTCTTTAGCTGCAACGACTGACAACCAGGAAACAACAGAAACCAACGGTGGGCTGAGTTCTTTTCTAAAATGAATGACGAAGTCTTTGCATCAACAACAGGCCTATCAATGAGTCAGCAGACGTACTTCAGCTCTGTGAGGCTTTAATGGTCAGTGCACACCAGAAAACAACATCTTTGTGCGATCTAGTGATGTGGCAGTCACAGGACATCTGAAACTCAGCTGAAGATCATTACAATTGATGTGAAAGGTTTTCGTTTTAGACGTACTCTGTCATGGCCCGACAGCTGGAAACTCTTCAGGGCGAGATAGTTTTAAAAAACCAGCTACTGAAAAAAATAAACATATGATAAAATATGCATGAACAGATATTTTATACACACATTTCCAAACAGCACAAAACTGTTGAGGATTTATGCATCGTTTAATTCACATTGTTTGAATGAATTTGGATTTTAAGGCACTGTTAAATAGAAAAAACATTATTTATGAGCTGAACATCATTTATAACCACTGTTCATTTTGAGTTGCTGTATATATTTTACATGTACGATGACGTGGAGGAGAATTTATTCGTTGTTCTTCAGTTAGATCTTCAGTTCTCCGAGCAAGCAGCAGATGTCAGCAGATGTAACACAGGCTGTGGTGTTGTCCAAACTTTATTTTTACCGTAACGATGAATGTCACTTTTGTTCTTTGCTTCTTGCTTCGTTTTCTAACCACTTGGATGTTGATTAGTTGATGTATTTATGTAAAAATTCAAGCATTTTAAGTTTCCACATGAATTGTGTTAATAAAAAGTATAAAATGTTGCCAAGAGTGCATAAACTAACAACATTCTGCACCGTGTGACTGCAAGAAGCACGCATTCAGCCAGTGGGAATTTCACAAGTAGTGCGATTTGTGGATCAGTCGGTGGGGAGGTCCGTGCATCTGTAGCAGTGACAAGAAAGAGGACAGAATCCACATGGAAAACCAAGTTACCATCTATAAATAAACCTGTGATGAACCAAAAACAGCATGGTGGCTCACTGCATGCACAACACACACACTGACTCACATCTACTTGAGGATATCTGCCAGTTTTTCCATATAGTAGTTGTAGTTCTCCTGACAATCCTCCCAGGGTGTAAAGCTCTGATCCTCCTTCTCCACGTACGTTTCCCACACATGCAGGAAGTCACACGGCTTCATCATTCGCAGTTTGCAGCCGGCTCTCACCAGGCCCTTAAGCCCTTCAACTATCTCTGGCTCCTCCCACTCGAAGAGACGGGAACAGAATATACAAAGACGCATCTTTTTGCGCTGCTGGAGGATGCTGGCCAACTTGGCTGCACAGGCCACACAGGGACTAGATGATACATACCATGTGACATCACACTCTAGAGAGGCATTAGGGAGCACCTACAGATGTGGGAGTCGAGGTTTGAGTCTAGTTTGTATTATGAAGTTAGAAATGAGAAAACTAGAGTTCACATTTGGGCACAATGGCATTACCTGTTCAAAGAAGGCCACCTCAGCGTGAGCGGTGGCATGTTCGTCTTCCATGTAACCTTTCAGAGGCTCTGCGCTGCCTCCTGCTGTATCCACTCTGAAACACAGGAGGGTTTTGTTCCTCCCTGATGAGTACTCCACATTCCTGAACTGAAACTTGAAGTAGAATGGGCTCATCTGTTCCCTGGTAGAGTAAAAGTGTGAGTTTTAACAAAGACGCCCTTTTGCCTTGTGAGTGAATCTAAAAGGAAGTGGTTTACTGGCAGAAACTGCTCTCATTATCAGGGTCAAAAGGTTTGTCCTCTGTCACCTCTCATTGTGGTTCATGACAGTGCAATGTGAGAAAAAGTCACAAATGACTTTCCAGGTGGGCAGACGTGCACTTGCTTGCCTAAGCATGGGTTGCTCATTTTGTGATGATCCAAACTAAAGTAATAAATAAAATGAAAAATAAAGAGCCAACGACTGGACGTTATGGCCTAAAGAACCTATACCAGCCAACTCCACCTGCCCGGACTTAATAATCTACTGTTCTACTGCACAAGGAGAGCCAGATGGATCACACAAAATAGATCTCATATAATGTTGATGGCGCTTTGCTTTGACAGCACATAGTCATAGGACAGATACGGGAAACAGATGCTAGGCAGGGGGATATATCTGGGGCCGGCTTCAGTGTTCACTTCGTGACTCATCCCTATTCTTACCACTACGCTAATAACAGCATGTGCAAGTCACCAGTTTCCTGTCTCATTGAAATCAAGTAAAGAACATGCACTTTAGAACAATATGACTTATACATAGAAAGGACTTCATCTATAAGATAAAACATGCTTGTGTTAAAGACTAAAACAGGTTAGTGGGACACACTGTTTTGAACTCCTTTATGGCATACGCAGTCAATTTTACCCACCCTGTGACGATCTCAAACGGAGGCAGTTCTATAGGCTGAAACTCCCCATTTTCATCACTGCTTTTTGCGTCTGCGCCTGCTGCCCCCTCACTTTCCCCATTCCTCTTCTCTTCATCTGTCTTTGGCTGCTCAGGGACCTTCTCTGGTTTCTTCTGGGGTTTTTCTGGCTTTTTTGCCGTATTCTCGTTCACCTTTTCCTTTTCTTTGTCCTTCTCACTATTCGTTTTGCTTTCCGCCTTCTTTTCTTTCTTCTTGACGCTGAACCGGCTGTTTCTGTCCGCCATGATTCTGTGCAAGTAGGTGACGGTGTCGGATGAAGAGCAGGGGTGAAAAGGAGAGAGAGAGACAGATGGGGAGGGGTGGAGGGTATAAGTGGAGTCATGACCCTAGTGCATTACAGAAATAGCACCTATTGTGTGCTAAGGTTGGAGTCAAAACATGTGCATATCTGACCAGGGTAGGGGGTAGGTGGCTCAGTTAACTAAGTCCCCTGCCTACAGTGGCCTGGCTATTAAAAGGCCAAATGACCAAACATGACTGACTGCCAGTGTGTGCGTGTGGTGAAAGGGACAAGACGAGCCTTAAATTTCTTCCATAATTTAGGCAATGTCCAAAAAATGAAAGACAAACCAAACAGCGTGCACAAATGTGCCGCCTCAAGCACGAGTGCTTTTCAATCCATCAGGCTTTCTAACTGTCAGCAGGCCAGCAACAGGCAGGTTATTAATAACACTGCTTGGCTGAGTGTGCGTGTCTGTGTGTACGGGGTAACCAGGGCTTTCAAGATACTAAACACCGCTTCTGTTTGTGCCAACTCCGATGTCCTGCAGCCCATTAGGCATTAGGAAGGCCAGCTAAAGGGCACCTCAAATAGGAGAGTATTTGGAGCAGAGCAGCACAAGCAAATGCAAACTCAGTGTGTAAAAGAGGGTTTGTCTCTGTGCTGTGAATAAGAGTGCGAGAGTGTGCAGTGGCCTAGTGTGCATGTGCCCGTGAACAATCAATCTATGAAATCACCCTGCATCAATATGGTGCTTTGCTGAGGCCATCGTGCAGGGGAGAGGGAAGAATTGGTTTTGTAAGGGTGTGAGCATTTTGTGTGTCTGTGTGCGGATGGAAAATGTCCTTCTGCACTGCAGATGTAATAACTTGAGGTATAAGGACCAGGGAGGGAGTGAGGGGGCAGTTCAATTACAATTTCCTCCCCCTCCCCCGGTCTCACTGTCTGCCAAGTAATTCATTTCAGAGGCAATTACCAACAGGGCTGCATCCCAGCCCAGTCGTCTAACTCAAATGGATGAGCTGTCACAGCTGGGGAGGGGCAGGTGGGTGCCTCAAGCTGCTCCACATATACTAACAAAGAACAACAACAACACACCCATGGAAAGCTGGGAAAACACGCGCTTCAAAGATGAACACAGTGGCACGTCCACACAGATATCTAGTTCCATATCTAAATCCAGAGACGTCCCGGGGTGATAACCATTAAGATCACAGCAATCTTTGATAATTATGATCTATGAGGGGGATCTCTTTGTATCGCCCACAGATTAGCACATTGATTTTCAAAAACAAAAACTGTTACACTGGGTTTTTTTCTCTTTTTTTTGCAGGTAATAATAATAAATAGATGTAAGCCTTGTGAGAGCACTATCAGGGGTTCATCTTCAGACTGACTGATGCTGTTGTTTATGGTCACTTTATTGATCATAGCTCCTTAATTGAGGCACTGAAACGCTTCATCCCTTTAATGTGGTATTATAGAACAAATGTACAGTAGCTGCATGCAGTCCTGACATTTATTTCTCAGGTCTTTAGAAATAAGATTTTGTGAGGCTTGTTGCCTGTGATAAGGGAAGAGGGAGGGGGTGCAGGATGTGACTGCTGCCTGCCTGCTGACTCAAATTTAACTGTAATGGAATTATTGCAATTACCCAGCCTCCCTGCAGGCCCAGCCCAGAGTAAGAAAGCAAAAAAAGGCTAACACACACTACTTTATTCCCTGTTTTCCTTCGTAAGGATGCTCTGCAAAATTATTTCAAAATATCTATGTGAAGTTCAACAAAGAAAAATCTTTGTCGTGGCACAAACAGTCATTCCTTGCTAGTCTTCTGTGACAGACACAGGGTCAAACCCATTTCACTTCCTCAAAGTTCACATGAAATTGAAAAAAGGAGGGTGGGGGGGTGCTGATAATAAAAATGAAATGAAACTCACCTCTCCTCTGAAGGATTGACAGAGGACGATATAAATAAGGGTCAAAATGATACACATGAAGCACAATCCATGTCTTCTTCAAAATAAATACGAAGAATTTTGGCTTACGAAAGACCTTCTGGAACAAATTCATTTCGTAAGTCGGGGGTCCACCGTATATAACAAACAGCGTGTCACATGAGGACATGTGCATTCACTGACATCTGCAAACTGCACACACCCGCAGCGTTAAAGTAAGTGAAACTAATTTATTATCATCTCCCAGTGATGAGGCACACACACATAGTTAAAACAAAGATTGAACCCCGCATTAACATACTGTTGAGCAGTTGATGACTTCCTTTAAAAATCGAAATAATGAATCACAACCTAAAGCTAAAAAAAACACGAGTTGCTACAGTGTGCAAAACTTGACTAGCTGGTTATTGTTGGTTTGTCAGTGTTGACTGATGGATACATGAGAAAGAGGGAGATCTGTGGTTGTCTGGAGACCCTGATCAGGCAAAATAATGTCAAAGTAAATGCTTTAGTATGGATCTGCTTCCAGCAAACTCAGTCCACAGCATGTGGTGCGATAGTCTGTAGGCTACGAGGGGAAGCAGACAGCCATCCACGCCCGCTGTAGCCGGGAAAACCGATCTTGAGGATTAAAATGAGCTGCAGCTCTGAAATTCTTCTTGGTGATTCGTTCTATCTGATATGAAATCATGTGCAGTATGAGGATTATGTTATGGTGCTAGCTCAGGTTCCCTTAGAATGGTATGGAGGTTAGAATCCAAGAAGTTACTTAACTGCAAGTGTAAAGAGCTCTAAGTCCATAATAATCTGTAGTTGGCTTTGAGGTAGATGAGCGTCTCCAGGTTCTTTGGTAAGACACAGCCTCTCTCTGGCAGCAGGAAGCGTCCAGCTGTAGTGAAAATGCTCTCCACCACAGTACCACAAACAGGTATGGTAAAAGCTCTCTTGGCCACCTGGGCAAGCAGAGGGAAGTCAATAGCTTTACGTCGCCAGTAATGCAAAGCCTCCTCGTCTGTGGGTTCCTCACGTAGGTAGATAGCCAATTCCTGTTCTAGGCTCTTGGCCTGTGTCGTGGGTCTCTGCTTGATGAAAGAGAACAACTTGCAGGGCCGAGAAAGTGAGGAGATCGGTGATGGAGCTGGGGCAGGAGGAGTGTGGGACTGTGGATGAAGGTCTGTGTTGAGATTTACGGGGCTGGAGGCTGTGGAGTGTTTGGATACCTCCTCTATGATAACTTGTCTGTGCCAGTCAGGGTTACTGCTCCAAGTAAGTTTGAACTGGGGGTCCAGGGTGGTGGCAGTGATGTAGAGGGGGTTCTCCAGGATAGGCGCAAGGAGACGCTCTACAGCCTGGCTGAGGCCCACAACCAGGGAGGGGCAGTGGGGGGTGGACGTCTCGGACAGATGCTTGCGGAGGCCGAGAACACAAGGCAGAGCGAGACTGATAGACACATGTCTGTCCGTCTGTGCGTCTGCTTGTCTGTCTCCGTGCACCATATCCCAGGCCTCAGTGAAGGGCTCCAGAGTGTCCGTGAACTCCCTCAGCAGGGCTCTCTCTGTACCACCCAGCCCCAGTTCCCCTGGACCGCTCATCTCCTCCAGGAAATCCACAGAGTCCAGCAGCCGCCGAAGGACCTTTATCAAAGCAGACAAATACATAAAGATTATTAATGATGCCAACCAAGACTGTGGTCATATCTCAGTGTCATAATGTAAACCTTGAATTAATGGTATTATGCATTTATTTTGCTAGCCACACTTTCTTTGTGCACCTTCTGCTTAACATACTGCTCATGTTAAATGTTTGAAGCTGATGCAATCTGTTTATTTGGTGACATTACTAATATGTAACCCTAACGTTAACTTGCCTTAAGCTGAGCAGCCCAGTCTTGTGCTGCCTCTGGGAAATTTCCTTGTCCCCCCATCATCAACCCTGGACCATCGAACACTTGGCTGAGCTTCTCAGGTGGGACGGCAGAGGTAATGTAGTTGTAGAAACAGGCTGCCTTTGCCAGTGTGGACGAGAGCTGTGGACAAGAGCGCAGCCCTTCCCTGACACACTGTTCAAGAGAGCGAGAGAAACAGTCCACCCGAGAAACGCCCAAACCCTGCTCCCATGTGTATTCCCATTCTCCTTCTTCTCCAGCGTCGCCGTGGCCATTCCTGATCTCTTCTCGCTCCACATTGTTACTACCGTCCACCTCTTCTTCATCATTTCCATCTTGGCCGTTACCGAGAGGAGGTGAAAGCAGAAAACCGGGAAGGCAGCATGGCTTTCCGCTTGTTCTCGTCGGCAGGAGAGGGTCTGCCACAACACGAAATGCTCTGCCTGACACGCCATGAGAGTGACATACTTCATCAAATTCGGAAAGTATGCGATTCCCAGAGCTGCCACCAGTCAGTGGAAGGCACGCCAGGAGAGATGAGCGCATTTGCCACTCAGATGTAAGAAAATGGCAGGTGACACCAAGGTACCTATAGAGAGAGAGAAGTGGAGTCTTCAGTAAAGGGATTCAAACCAAGTTCCCATTTTGTAGTTTCTGGCTTGTTTTACCTCCTTACCCTGAAGTGACTCCAGATAATCCTCCCCAGAGATCCAGGCTGAGGCTAAGGGCGTGTGCTGAAGCCAAGGCCTGACGGGTGGCCAGCTGGGCCTGGTAGGCGTAGGCTGGAAGAAGTTGGCTTTGGATGTAATGCTGGGGCTCAGGGGTGTAACGTGGCTCCAGGAGCTGAAGCAACTCTCTGAAGCCTTGATTTTCCACTATGGACACTGGCTGGAGATCACGCACGATCATCTTAGCTATAGCCTCAGAAATCAGAACCTGTAGTTTAAAAAGAAACACCACAAATTGCACTTTTTAAAAATAGCTAATGATTCTACTGCAATGTCTCAATAAATCATCTGTTACATTTGCAACATTGCAAGCTCCAGCGCTAACGGGCTACAACACACCTGACGTGGATCATGTCTGTCAAATTTGGTCACCCCTCCTCCAGAGCCTCCTCCTACTCCTCCCTCAAGAGTTCCCATTCCTCCAACAACTCCACTTGCTACTCCTCCTCCCACTCCAGCACTAATAGGGAGTGTGTAGCGGGTATTCCCTCCATTGGCGTTGAAACTGTGCAGGGAAGCAGAGGAGTAGCCCTCTCTCTTCATATCCTTCCTTTTGACAAAGTCATCATACATAGCCTGGTGCTTACGCTGAATGGAGAGAGACAGAGGAGCATGAGGTTGTTATAGTGCATTTCTATACCTCTACACAGCATGCTGAGTACATTTCTGCAGGAGATGATAAGGTATAGGTAACCCCCATCCCTCCCCTCCACTCTGTTTCCCCTTGCAGAGAAGCAACAGACTGCCTGTACAGTTAGGTTTTTACAGCTAATCCTCCAGAGCTGTCGTAGAGCCAGCTGCTTCTGCTGCTCCTGACAAGAACAAGATGAGCCAGATGTTAACAGCCACATGTACAATTTTATTCGGTTACCTTAAGGTGCGTTACGAAGTTGGACGTGACGCTCCGTTTCGCCTGGATCCTGGTGCCACAAGCCTTACAGTTGGACTCGATTTTCCCATTTTCCCCTTCGAACACAATGTTAAAGTAATCCAGAATAGAGACCTTGGAAACTGACGCCATTGGAGCAGACAGTTTCTCCGCTCCGGAGTGAAATCAACTTGCAATCAAGGGCAATCTGAGTCCGAGGTATCAATCTCACCTCGCCTCTGATCATGAGCGCAGGCCTGAGTGTTTACTTCTCAGTCCCTTATCACACATCACAAATGTTGCTCCCAGTTGCGCAGACAAAAGAAAAATTGTATTTCGAGCAGGAGTTGCGTCGCTCGCACGTCCAAAATCGGACACGATCAGGCTGCACAGTCTGCTGCGGATGTCTGGACACATCAATAATAACACTGAGGCCACATCCGTTGTTTCTGCGCTCCCATCCGTCGTTCGGACGCAAAGCGCTGCGTTTCACGGAGGCATATGGGGAGTATTATAATTGGACCAGGAAGTACACACAATAAACGGGACTTTCGGTTCCCATTTCGGTAGTTCCCGGTAATGTTCGGCTGTCCCCAGTGAAACTGCTGGCGTCGGAGGGTGGTGGCGCTCGGTCAAATGTTTTCAATTATGCTCATGTCGGTATGATAACAGCCAGAGTTTCTCCGGATGTACAGCATCATTTCCCAAAAATGTAAATTAGGTCTGCGTCTCTGGCTTGGTAATAATATAAATAGAAAACATATAAATAGAAAACACTCATACTGACTTGCACATAGCATCGTGTCGTGTTTTACATATGAAACATGGTGGGTGTGAAAATTCTGAGCGCATTTTAAAGACAATAAATCACGGTGACTTTTACTTTCCATAATATTTAGTAAACACAACAAAACACATCTTTCAGCTTTTCGTGTGTTTTTAAACGAGGTTTTGCGGAGACGTGGGATGTAAATGTGTGTTGACTTGTTAGGCTATAAATACAAGACACAAAGAGGTTCAGACATTTTTAATAGTGCATGATTGAGGTATATTTTTTAATTTAATGTGATTTCATTTTCAAAAATTGTTGGTTCATTTGTATATTTCATGTATATAATTACTCGATATATTTTTACATTTTAGTATTCAGCATTTTTGGGCTCCACAAGCAATACGTCTGGAAAGAAAATGCAGAGAATATACTATTTCTAATGTGTTTCATCAAAATGAAAACAACATCTATGAAACATTTCCACAAGCTGCCAACCCTGAACTTTTTTTAATTAATGGATTGTGTTTGATAAAATAAAGTTACACTTTTATTAACAATTAATAAAGTAATTAGTTACAGCACACACACAAAAACAGGCAGCCTTATGCCAAAGCACTGCTTGCCATTTATTGAAAACATTTAAACAGGTTCTGCTAACATTTTATGATTTTACAACATGTGTAATAAGACCATTTTCACAAACACATCCATCTCAATTAAAAGGAAAAAAAGAGATGAAATAAATAAATTACCAATGATTTCCACAGAAAGCTTGAACTGCTGGGATCTGCTCGTCCAGCTCCACCAGGAAGCTCTCTTTTTAGTTAACGAGCCCCTGAAGCATCATCTACTGACTGTCCTTGGCTGAAAGCTGTTTTTTAGCCTCCTCCTGCTTTGACTGAGCAGAAGTATTATGTCTGCTACCTTGTCCAGCTGAGTTGCTGAGCCTTTCCCCTGGAGTGTGCTTGTTTTGCAAGCTGTGTTTCAGCTCCTGTCTGGCGCTCAAAACTGCAGCCTGGAGTGCTGCGATCTCAGCAGACAGTTCTATTACTGTAATGACAGAAAACAACAATTAAATTGGTGAGTGGTGGAGCAGCAGAACAGCAGGAGCTTTCTCCTACCTTCAAGAAATATCTTTGCCCATATCCAAATTTACTTATGCAACAGAAGCTGTAGCCATCGTGCTGTGAGTATACACAGGACTCTGGAAACCTCTATTCATATCTAACAAGCTGCACAAAGCAAACCTTGATTCATATGCATATGAGTTAAGGTTTGCATATCTAGAGTCTTGCATTACATGGTAATAGACACAATAATAAAAAAGGCGTTTTATGTGCTGCAGATTATATTGCACGTGTTCTCTTTATGTTTTTCAGTTTTCCTGTGTTTGATTTCTCTGTAGCATATTTTTTTTTCCTAAAAGCTATTCATGCATATCGTCAGTTTTGTAGATTTGTTTATTTTTTGTGTTTGTGGTTGCGATCTCTGTAGCTGCATTGTTTTGAGATGGCAATACTGGCACATATGGATCAAATTCAAAGACTGGTTCATCTGATATATGTCCAGAAGTAGTCACATGTTACTCCACATGGTTCCTGTTATACTTCTGTGAAGTCAACCAGCTGGGACACATGTGTAGTATAAGGTAATTTCTCTGCATTCGCACGGACCCTCGTGCTCACCATCCGATCATGAAATTTCCATCTCAGATGACAGCAGACCCTAGCCTATTTGCAGACATTGAAAGTATAATCTCATCCATAGTTGAGGCAGAGTAGGTTTCACCTGAAACCATAACACTAAGATGTCCTTTGGCATGTAACATACCTTGCTTGAAAGATGATTGTGCATGTTTTAGAGACTGTGGCACCAAAACTCCAAACCACTTCAGTGGGTCTTGCTGAGGATTCTGGTCACGTTTTCCAGCTGGAGCTTTCTCGCTACCAGTGCTCTCGCTTTCCTCTTTTTCTCCAATCTCTCTTTTTGGTCTGTTTCTTCTCCTGACACCTTGTAAATCAAATAGTGTCATCAATAACAGAGTTAATAGTAGACATCAACGACACACATCTTTAATACTGCATCACCTTCTTCTTGAGGTCCTATATCCTCTATAGCTCTCTGATCTTTTCCAGACTCTTTACGACACGTTTGTGTACATCTTTCAGTGGTGAATTCCACCTCACCATTGTCCAGTGTCCTGTTACATACAAATATACGTTTTAAAAGAGCCTTTTAAACAAATTAAAGTGATCAACAGACTTTTCGTTTTTCATAAAAATTACTGCTTCCTCACCTAGTTTGAACACAGACTAGTGGCTCAATCTCACTTGCATACTGAAGTGCAGAGACTTGTTTGTTTCCCATCGTATATCGTGCCTTGCTCATAGAAAACCACCCCTGAGGGGAAAATGGTAAAGTCAAATTATACAGGCAGAATGTAAAAAAAGAGCATTTTTATTACAAACCTTTTTTGCGTAAATTTATTTTTGAAAATCCTTATATGGCTTTTTATGGAATTTAAACACAGTCAACATAGCCCTGAAGTCTGTTAATATACCACACTAAGATATTTCCCATTATATAACACCTACAGCCCAAAATGCCATATACATTTTGATTTATTTTCTATATTTTTACCTACAGATTCTTAGGGAGCAAAAATTGAACTTAAATGTCTGATGTTGGCTATTTATCAACAAGGACACTACAGGTACCTGCTCTATGAGAGAGTTGAAAGTGGCTCGCTTCTCCTCCAGTAACTCCAGCTGCTCCATGAAACGAAGCAGCTTTTCGTCCAGTAACAAAGAAGATTCCTCTGATTCTGACACACCCATACTCACTCTCTGCGCCAATTTAAGCCTCCTTCGCGGGTAGTCTTTACCGCTATTTTGATGTACAACGTTTGAGTAAACCGAACAGAATCTGTTGAGTGCTTCCGTGTACCGTCACGTGACACGTAACCACGTGGTATACATCACGTGTTCATATATCAAACGTACAGAAAATACTAATACCAAACATATCGCTAATACACTTTGTGAAGTGTGACTTTGAATCATTTATGAGTCCTGGAATCCTATGTACTGTTATGGAAATGGACTCGAAGAAACGCTGTACGAAAGCAATAATATTGAGATATTGTTAAGATTACCCTTCCCATAATTTTTTGTTGCTGTTTTACAGTCACTGACTTTCTAAGTCATTAAGTAAATTGTCGAATCTCATTAAAGTATGAATAAAAAACATTTTGTTCCAAATTTGATAAAACCATAAAACCAACATAAAAAAAAAAAAACGAAGTTCCCATACCGGGAGTCGAACCCGGGCCGCCTGGGTGAAAACCAGGAATCCTAACCGCTAGACCATATGGGAGCAATAACGGCCCTGACTACATATCTATAGATGAAGGATATATATGGAACTGTGACTTATTTGTACATATATTTAGTATTTAAGTGACATTTAATATTTACTACTGTTCCTCCTTTTTGTAGCTTTGACAGGTACCATCTGAAGAACTGATTAAAAAAAACAGCTTAAAAAAACTTCAGCTAAGATGAAAACGACTCTCAGTATTAAAAAAGAAACTATTTATGCAGGACTCACATTAGAATATTAATTAATTAAACTATTTTTAACGGAAAGCAGATCCGCACACGGTCACAACGTCACTTTAAACAGCAGTCGTCTGCCGCGAGACGTCAAACCACTCTTCGACGACGCAGCTCACACAGTTACATATACGCTTCTGCTTCACTGTTGAGCATGTCTCCCAGTAGCGCGCCGTGATCGTATAGTGGTTAGTACTCTGCGTTGTGGCCGCAGCAACCCCGGTTCGAATCCGGGTCACGGCAGGGATAAAACCCTGGCACGGCTTGGGACGACTCTTTTCTTACTATGCCGTAAAGAGCAAATTTTGTTTCGTATACTTTAAAGTAAAAATGTAAGGTTTTTAGGGTAATTACAAGTCTTTCCTTTAACCTATTTAGACCAAATGATCATCGGAAATCACATGGGTGCACTCCACGTTAGGTTTGTATATTTAAGAGGGCTTTACTTCAGCTACATTTTGTTTCTCGTCATTTTCAGTCCATGCGAGTGAAAGGTTAACTGTAAATATTTCCTTACTAAATCATTATCAGATGGAGCATCTACCGATTGAAGGCCATTTTCTACCCTACCCTAAAACATTGTATGACTTTCGCCTTGAAAAAGAGGGCTGATCCCTTTTCATTGGTAGATGTCATAGACAATGTCCATGTTCCGAGAGGAAGAGCCAATCAGTGAGCCAGTAGATCTCATGTGCAATAGCTCTATGCTTAAAGATGTTTGATTGGCTGTTGTGATCCACGGGTAACGTCCCCCAGGCACGGAGTTCCTCGTTTGAGTTTATGTGCGCGGGTATGTTAGATAGCAGTGAATCTTTGACCTGCTGTGTGTTAGGTCAAATTACCTGTGGAGCTGAACACCCATTTGGTGGCATCTACGGTAAGGATAAAAGCACACCGATGAACTTCTCACATAAAACGCTACACTTTTAACTCTGTGAATTAACTAGAACAGAATGTAATATAATGTAATACAGAGAATGTTTAACTCTACACTTTTAAGTCTAGTGCTGATTATGTTTCTGTATTCAAACAGATAATGGACTCCTCTGAAGCATCTCATCACCCTTACTGGCCTCGGGACCTTTCAATTCCCACTTATGTGGCCAACGATCGGTCGATGTCAGAGATTCTGGTGTTTCTGTTTTCTGTGTCTGGGCTGTTTATGCTGGTGACCTGGCTGATCACCGGCCAGGCCACCAGCAGCCTGGGCGCATGGAGGCGCCTGGCTGTGTGCTGGTTTGCTGTTTGTGGCTTCATCCATTGTGTAATCGAGGGCTGGTTCTCGCTATATTATGATATAATTCCAGGAGATCAGCGCTTTCTGTCACAGCTGTGTGAGTACTAACGGAGAACATGTGTTTAGAAAAATGCATAACCTACCTGTCGTGTGTGCGTGTGTGTGCGTGTGTGTAAAATCTGGTCAATGTGTTTTATGTTTTTCTCTCACAGGGAAAGAGTACTGCAAGGGAGACAGTCGATATGCAATGTAAGCTCATTTCTGCTCTCAATTTTGTGCATAAAAATGATTTTAAAAAGTTGCGATTGATGTTTCTTTTCTCTCTAGTGCTGATAACTTTACTGTTTGTATGGAGACTGTGACTGCTTGGTTGTGGGGTCCATTCAGCTTTTGGGCTGTTTATGCCTTTTTAACCAATAAGCCCTACAGATTTCTCCTGCAGCTCATCATTTCAGTAGGTAAGACGGGACAGAAGCTATCTTCATGCCAACCTCAGGTGGAAATAAATTGTTGCTTAATTGTAGCTTTATTTTGTCTTCTCACGTAATCTGACTCAGGCCAGGCATATGGAGCGGTACTCTACTTCTTCACAGAGCACAGAGATGGCTACGCCCACAGCGAGCTGGGACATCCAATCTACTTCTGGTTCTACTTTGTGTTTATGAACACCCTGTGGATCGTCATACCGCTGGCGCTCATTTTGGATGCATGGAAACATCTGTCAGCAGCCCAGAGGCAAACGGACAGCACAAAGTCTCAGAAGAATAAGAAGAACTGAGTGTGTGCGTGTATGGGAGGGGGGGCATTTAATACTGCAACATTACATCTCTGTCATTATGAGACTTTGCTGACATTCATATTGATAAAGTAATAGTTCCTTGATTTTTTTCTTTTTTTTTACTTGGCAACTTCTTTTCTGAGAAGAGCAAAATAAGCGTGAGTGTGCTGGGTGAGTGGGGTCCTTCATGATACAGGTGTCCCTGTAGAGCTCAGTCCAAGAGTCAGTCATTTATCAACAAGTGTCTGTAGGATCATTGTGTTGAAAGCAGATGAGAAGTCCACGAAGAGCATACGGATGTAGGAATGTTTCTGCTCTATGAGGGTGAGGGTGGTGTGAACCACAGAAGAAGAAGAGATTTCACATGAACCAAAAATTACCAGTATGAAAATTATTAGCCTGCTCTGATGCTAACAGTGAACTGTGTATCCTTTTTGCTGGAGTCATTTCTTGTAGCCATCCCAACCTCCTTCATATTTGATCGATTTGCAGTTTACAGTGTATTAGCTGGAGGAGTTGTACAGGGAGATGGCCACGGACAGGAATCATTTCCTGTGTGGTTCAGTGGTGCTTTTTGGTAATCTCAGTCTCTCAATGAACATGCTCCTGTGACCAGCCAGCATGTCATGGACTGCGTGGGAGGTATCCAGCATTGTCTTTATCTTGGAGAGCATCCATCTGAGCTCCATCCACACAAATTACTCTCCATGCAGATCAGTCAACCTGCTGCCCAGCACTTGGAAACGCAGTGAACACTTTGTAAGCATCAACGATTGCTTTTCTCACATTTAAACCGATGCTTTCTCAAGTGGCAGCTCAAAACCTTGCTTAGGTTTTTATAACGTATGTAAACTGGAAGATAACCCTCAGTTTTAACTTGATTTTACAAGCTTTGACGTTAACAAAGTTAAAACACATCATTGCTCAGCAGTGGTTTGTGTTGTGGCTAGATGGGTAAAAAAGTTGATCCCAGTATTTTTTTTTACCCTGAAATAATTATCTTTCTTAATGTAATTAGTATGTTTAGAAATGCTATTGTGGAGGTAAACACAGACGACACGAGAGCTCTCGATTCTAACTCCTGCTTTATTCCTCATCACAACAGAACTGACTACGTTTCGCTCCAAAACACAGCAACAGACTTTCTTTACACTGGGTGTGAGTGGAGCCCTCTAGTGGTCCACCACACAATGTCTTTGCGAACATTTTGACAAAAACTTTAAATTTCTAATTTTTTCACATGGAATTGTCTGTATTATTTCTTTGTCACGTGGCCAACATTATAGACTTTAGTGGATTACACCATTTCCAGCTCATAATTAACATTTGGGGCTTATGCACGTTTGAACCAAACTGACTTCACATGTGACTGCAGCGATTTACTTATTTAAAGGCATTCGCCTCTGAACTCGGAAGATAATTAAAACCAAGCTGACATAAGTCCACGTTCTACTTAACGAGAATGCATAATGTAGGTTTGAGTATATTCACGTGGGTGAAACGGAACCATACAACTGAGGGGCTAAATCACGTCACGTATTAAACTCGACGAGTTAAGACAGGCTAAGCTCTTCTCAAACTAATCACGCATCAGGAATGAAAACATCTTTTTTTGCCTTGTAGCCAATTTAAAAGTTTGTAGACCCTGGTAACCTTCAACACCGTGTGCCGAAATAGCTCAGTTGGGAGAGCGTTAGACTGAAGATCTAAAGGTCCCTGGTTCGATCCCGGGTTTCGGCATTTTGATGCAACCGTGTATTTGGGTGTGTCGGCTTTCCACCCGGCGGGGAGTAAAACGTACAAGAACGTTTTACCGTTTTAACCCTTCACACACGGTTTGTGTCAAATGTGACCTAATTTTACATTTGACAGCAGTAAAAATACCTTAAAAATGTGAATCTATTAGCCTGAAATGTGCTGCAAACTGTGTCGAGGCTGTTTAGGGTCAAATTCAAATTTTATTTGTCACGTACACAGTCATACACAGTACGATATGTAGTGAAATGCTTGGACAACTGCTCGTGACCTAAAGAAAACAAAAAAAAGGAAAAGGCTATGAATAAGATAGGAAATAAATATGAAAAATTAAAAAGGGTAAATTTAACTAGGAGGGAATAAAATATAAATTAAGGTTAAAAATGAAATAACTGTACAACACAAATTAGAATGAAGGGTAAATTTAACTGGGAAAGAATAAGATAAAATATATAAATTAAAGTTGAAAATAAAATAACTGTACAACAAAATACACAATATAGAACTATATAAGAATGTATGAAGAAATATAAATAAATATATATATACACACACAATAACAGCAGCTGTACAAGTATTAACCGGAAATGAAGAATGTAGTGACCAGTGTTGTGCAATCCACAGTCTTGTCAAAGTTCACACGGAAGTTTTTCTCAGTGTTGCCAACTCCTCAGTAAGGAAAATCGCTATTGGCTGTCCTAAAAGTCGCTAGAAGTCGCTAAATGACGTCATCGCCTAATTTGCATAATGGGTCATGCTAATATAACTGTTGGAGAGAGAAATAACATCGTGGAAGAGACATAAAGTGAGCAAAAACGTATTAAATGCAGTTAGAATTTATTTATAACTACAAATTAAATTTATTTTAGCAATTATTGTTTTTTAATGTCACAATTCCAACCCTGCTCCTTTACCCGGGCTTGGACCACCGCGGTAAAGTGAGCCGTCATTTGTGAGCCGCGGTCAAGCCAGCCGTCTCCTATCCGCCGCATAAATTTCCTTGCGCTTTTACACCAGTCTTTACGGTAGCGCCTTTTCGCTTTATGTGCCGATTGAAAGCCTATACCCGCGCACACGTGCACTCGCGCGAACAGTCGCACGCACATGCGCGCACACAAATTACAATGAAACAGCCCGATACAGTCAATACAATTATGGAAATGTCAGAAATTCATTAAAAATCATCCTGAGTAGTTGAGGTACAACTTTCAACACATTCCTCCTCCGGGACACCTACTGTACCTGTGTGCCAGGTTTCAGCCAGATTCACTGTAAAATTCCTCAAAAATTAAAGGGTACTTGTATTCAATGCAATACAGCCATTACACTACAATTATGGAAATTTCAGAAATTCATTAAAAATCATCCTGAGTAGTTGAGGTCCAACTTTCAAATTCAAATTCAAATTCAAATTTTTATTTGTCACGTACACAGTCATACACAGTACGATATGTAGTGAAATGCTTGGACAACTGCTCGTGACCTAAAGAAAACAAAAAAGGAAAAGGCTATGAATAAGATAGGAAATAAATATGAAAAATTAAAAAGGGTAAATTTAACTAGGAAGGAATAAAATATAAATTAAGGTTAAAAATGAAATAACTGTACAACACAAATTAGAATGAAGGGTAAATTTAACTGGGAGAATAAGATAAAATATATAAATTAAAGTTGAAAATAAAATAACTGTACAACAAAATACACAATATAGAACTATATAAGAATGTATGAAGAAATCTAAATATAAATAAATATATACACAATAACAGCAGCGTGATTTAAGTAATGAAGTGAAAACAAAGTCCAGAAAGTCCAGTGTGTGTGTAAGAACCATATGTGTGGGTCAGTACTGTGTGGTGGTGTGATTGAGAGACCGTATCGCCTGCGGGAAGAAGCTCCTCCTCAGTCTCTCTGTGTTGGTCTTCAGGGAGCGGAATCGCTTTCCTGACCTCAACAGAGAGAACAGTCTGTTGTTGGGATGGCTGAGGTCCTTCACCATCTTCCTGGCCTTGGTCCAGCACCGCCTGCTGTAGATTGAGTGCAGGTCAGGGAGCTCGGAGCGGATGGTGCGCTCAGCTGACCGCACAACCCTCTGTAGAGCTCGTCTGTCCTGCATGGTGCTGTTCCCGAACCAGGTTAAGATGTTTCCCGCCAGGATGCTCTCTATGGTGCACGAGTAAAAGTTCCTGAGCACCTTGGAGGGCAGTTGGAAGTCTCTCAAGCGTCTGAGGTGGTAGAGACGCTGTCGGGCCTTTTTCACCACGGTGTTGATGTGACAGGACCATGACAGGTCCTGTGTGATGTGAACTCCGAGGTATTTGAAGCTGTCCACTCTCTCCACTGGGCACTCGTTGATGACGGGGGTCTGGTAGTTCCTCTCCTGCTTAGTGCTGAAGTCCACTATCAGCTCCTTTGTCTTACTGACGTTTAGAAGGAGGTTGTTCCTCTGGCACCAGTTCTCCAGATTCCTAATCTCCTTCAGGTAGGCCGTCTCGTTGTTATCAGAGATCAGGCCCACCACGACGGTGTCGTCAGCAAACTTGATGATGGTGGTGGAGCTGGTAGTGGCCACACAGTCATATGTGTACAAAGAGTACAGCAGGGGGCTCAGAACACACCCCTCCTCTGGGACACCTACTGTACCTGTGTGCCAAGTTTCAGCCAGATGTACTGTAGAATTCCTCAGAAATTAAAGGAAACTTGTATTCAATCTAATAGAGTCAATACAATAGGATTCTCTCAATTTTCAAAAATTCATGAAAAATCATCCTGAGTAGTTGAGGTACAACTTTCAACACATCCCTCCTCTGGGACACCTACTGTACCTGTGTGCCAAGTTTCAGCCAGATTCACTGTAAAATTCCTCAAAAATTAAAGGACATTTATATGCAATTCAATACAGCCAATACACTACAATTATGGAAATGTCAGAAATTCATTAAAAATCATCCATAGTAGTTGAGGTCCAACTTTCAACACATCCCTCCTCCGGGAAACCTGCTGTACGTCTGGGCCAAGTTTCAGCTCTGGCCCCAGATGTCAGCCTAATGTGTACCTTAGCCATGTAAGCCATGTAATAACAACATGTGCTGGAACATAATAGTGCAAAAGTAACATGACGAAACTCTGTTCAGACAGTGAATGGACTGATTCTTATACAGCGCTTTTTTACTCACCCATATTACTCAAAGTGCTCTATACAACATGTCACATTCACCCAATCAGGCCAAATGTGGCATGCCATCACATAAACAGTGCCATCTTACCATGCCAGAAGTCAGGCAGCAGTGCCGGCTTGACACCAGATCCAGGCAAGACCCGTCTGCTATGTGGGATGACTTGTTCTTTTGGCATTTTAGTTGTGGATTATGTTTGGACTGTGTCTCTTGCCCTTTCAGTATTGTTTCCTTGTGCTTCTAAGTGTCCCTTTGTTTCTTTTTAGGTTATGTAGTATGGGTTAGAGATATTTTGTATGTTGTTTTTGTTTAATAAATCCGCCTTTTGGATTATTCCCTGATGTGCCTGAGTTCTGTTATTTAGTGTCACTTTGAAAGGACACACAGCCAGCATTTACATAGAATTGTTCTTTCAATTTTTGATAAAGATTACAGTGAATTGAGATGTAACTTGGCCCAGAGGTACGGTAGGACGCCCAGAGTAAGAAAGTGTTGAAAGTTGGACCTCAACTATTATGGATGATTTTTAATGAATTTTTGAAATTTCCATAATTGTAGTGTATTGGCTGTATTGAATTGCATATAAATGTCCTTTAATTTCTGAGGAATTTTACAGTGAATCTGGCTGAAACCTGGCACACAGGTACAGTAGGTGTCCCAGAGGAGGGATGTGTTGAAAGTTGTACCTCAACTACTCAGGATGACTTTTAATGAATTTTTGAAATAAACATAATTGTAGTGTATTGACTGTATTGCACTGAATATGAGTTTACTGTGATTTCTGAGTAATATTACAGTAAATCTGGGTAAAACCTGGCCCAGAGGTAAAGTAGGTGTCCGAGAAGAGGATTGTGTTGAAAGCTTGGCATCAACTTTTAAGAATGATTTTTAATGAATTTTTGAATATGCAACCAGACTGTCACGATGGCTGTATTGGGCTGTTCCATTGTAATTTGTGTGTGTGCGCGCGAGTCTAGGCTTTCAGTCGAAAGGCGAAAAGGCGCTACCGTAAAGACTGGTGTAAAAGCGCAAGGAAATTTATGCGGCGGATAGGAGGCGGCTGGCTTGACCGCGGCTCACAAATGACGGCTCACTTTACCGCGGTCTTGGACCGGCAAAAGTGACCCGAAACAGGCACTCTGGTGGAGTTACTTTGTGTGTGTGTTTATAAGTAGTTTTAAACCTTGTGATCCACAAAACAGCATAACAGTAAAATAAGAACTGACTGCTCAGTGCGGAGCAGCGGCTTCGCTCATGCGCGATTCATTTGCAGTTTGGACGCATAGGTGTGAACATCTCCTGCAGCTGGGGGAGGACTGTCCTCCGCCCGTGAGCGCTTTAGCACGGGTGAGGTGCCCACGGCAGCACCGCTGTTTGTTCAGAGTAAGAGCAACACGCTCTTTCACGTCAAAAAGTCGTCATAAACAAGTCTCCAATAACACCAGAAAAAGTCGCCAGATTTGTCACTAGTCGCTTTTTAGAAAAAAAAGTTGCTAAGGGGCCTGAAAACTCGCTAAATATAGCGACAAAGTCGCTAAGTTGGCAACACTGGTTTTTCTTTTACAAGAAATAAAACAAAAAATTAGACCACCACCCAGTGTAGGGTTTCTGCCATAGCTGCCCTGGCATGCTTTCCCCAGCCGGTACCAGGCTTTGGCACAGCCGGGTTCCAGCTGAGTGGCTTTAGCAGCATTGGCCTTAGCCCGCTCTGGTTGGTTCAGCACTGGTAACTACCAAAATCATTTCTTATGTTAGCGTGGTTAATCTACCGGTGTGAAGGAGGATTTGTATCAAAATTATATTATAATGCTAAAGTATAATTATTGTTGTTATCCATGCATTTTTAAAGCTGAAAAAAAAAATAGGGGGCAATGAGGGAAGTGATGTAGACCATAATATAAAAGATAGGCTACAAAGAAATGTTGTCATGGTGTCATTTGTCTCTTTCTCCTGCAACTACAATTCCAAATAAACCTTCTGACGTGTGATTTCTACCTTCGTGCATCTCTCACAAGAAAGGAAGAACAGAGTTGGAGGAGAAACATGAATCAACATCACAGTGGCTTTATTTTAGATCGAGGCAGTGGTTGTTAATGCACTTACATTTAATGGGGAATCATGAGAACACACATTTCTCTCTACTGATATTTTATCTTGAGCTGAACATTTTGCTTAGTCTCAGTCCCAGCTGTGCATTTGTTGCTTTCTCTCTACTTGCAATATCTTTAAGCGCTTTCAGAGCAGCAGGCATTTCTGGCTGCAGCTCCAGCAGTTTCCTAAATGCCTGTTTGGCCTCTTCCAATTCATTCACAATCTGGCATGCTTTCCCCAGCCGGTACCAGGCTTTGGCACAGCCGGGTTCCAGCTGAGTGGCTTTAGCAGCATTGGCCTTAGCCCGCTCTGGTTGGTTCAGTTTTAGCTGGCACAGGGACAAGTTGGAGTGGAGGTCAGCTTTCATTTTGTTGAGTTCTTCAGCTGAAGGATCAAGTGTTTCCAGAGTTGCTTCTCTCTGCTCCTCAGCTTCATACTCCCATCCCTTTTTCGCCACATCTCTAACGTGATTACAAAAAGTGATGACTAGTTTCATGGCCTTGCTGTAGCTGTCCGCGGCCCCCCACAAATCCTCGCTCCTGAATCTCACTCCGCCCGTGTCCTTGTGTGACTTGACCCATTCCCATTTTTCACCAGGAGACATCTCCCAGGCTTCCTTGCCTGGTGTGAAAGCTTGCAATTCCACTGTGGCAAAAAAGGGAAGGCTTTCATCTGAGGGGTGGGGAACAGCAGCATCTGGTCCAGTTTCCAAAGGAGAAAGCTGTATCTGGGTAGCAAAATACAATGTTAAGACCTTTCATCTTTACACGGTTGACAGTTAAAAACAAAACCAAGGATAAACACGACAGAGCATCGGTCATTTAGCCATCACGATTTCATCAAGAAAGATGAAGGGAAAGATCATTTAAACAAAACAGTATTTACACAGGTTGAGAGAAATGTGTGTTTTAGGATGAGCTATCAAATGATGGTCAGCCAGAAATTAGAGATCAATTTGAGAAATTGGAGATATTAATTTAAGTTACAAAGAGTATTTTTAAGGTGTTTGGGGGGAGAAGACAACAGAAGGAAATTTTACTTTAAGCATCAGCTAGCTAGGACAACACAAAGATTATTGAGTCCAACGATTAGGAGTATACGACTGTGGAAGCCTCTTCATTATAATTTAAAGAGTTGTATAAATTTATATTGTTTTAAAAAGTGTTACATGTCTAAAACGATAACTCAATATGAAGAATGTGAATGAAATTGGAGTTAATTGAAAAAGGATCCATTATTTTTTTGCCTCGTTTATTTTATATATATATTATTCTGGTATATTCTGATTGGAAATGTGTTGTTAGGACCGGAGATAAATGTTAATGTTAGTTTGTTCCTTGACTTTTGGTGCCCACTTGCAATATAAGTTGGATTGTAGATAGGCAGCAGGGTTTAATAAGAATATTTTCTTCTTCCTGCTGCTTTTCACACGTGGTTGCAGTGCTTTACTGATAGAAAGTGTGGTTGGTTTGTCTGAAAGAACTAACTGTGCAAACTGTTGACCAAGTGTGGAATAAATAAATAAATAAGAAACACTGTGGAGGTCAAGCAGTGCCAAAATTAAAGAAATTAAATACATCTATCAATAAGGGGCAAATGTGTCACAAATTAATTAATGCTGAAATAATTAATTAAATTTCAATTTATTAAAATATCAATTAATTTTATTTTACACATATTTAATTATTTGTCTATTTAATTCATTTTTTCATGGCTCCTTTGCTCCAGGGAATCAAGAAACAATTTAAATCATCACTGCGGCTCGTCAACTGACCCTGACGTCTGATTGGTTATCATTTACTGCAAGCTAAGATTGATCCCAGACTTGATACAGTGGACTTGGAGACAGATATCCCAGAATGCATATAGTACAGAATACAAACTGTAAAGAAAGTTTTCAAATACTCCTGTTTCTGTGACACCAAATACACTTTAAGCTTTTCTTATTTCATGAAGTTTACATTTATTTTTTCTGCCTCATCCATCAAAAAACAGAATACTGAAACAAAGACTTCAATACTCAGTTAAATCTTACCTCACACTTCTCCCCAGCTCTCATTCCCTCCAAACACGCCTCTGTGATATCACACTGACCATCCCCTAGCCTCAGTGTTGTCCAGTCACCCAGTGGGACCTGCAGCACAGAGTCTTTACACCTCACAAAGGGTGTGGTACCAGATTCAGTAAGTTCAGCGGTGAACGGATCAGGCTGGGCTGGCAGCTTCTCACCTGTTTTTTCACATGCTACATTCTCTGCTTCATCATTGTTAGCTTTGAGACGCACTTGGACTCTACACAGCGAACCCAACCTTGGACAATTATTTGATGAAATTGCTGTAAGATACAAAGAAATATTTGTTAGCTGGAGTAAAGAAAACTCATTCATTATAACAAGGAACAAATGAGTATCATACGTGTTACACCTGCTGGATCAGAAGCTGTCTGCTGACTGTTTAGTCGCTTTTGGTGGACCTTCCAGAGGCCTCGGGGACACACAGAGACCCAGGAGGTGTTGCAAACGCTATCATGATCACTTTCAGTATGTAGTGTTTCTGGAGGGTAATCGGGCTCCATCACTGGATAAAATAATAAGAAAGAAAAGTTTACCACATGTTATGTTCATACATTCATTTAAGACAAGCTTTGTAAGGTCACATGACACGACCATCTTTATTCTTCAACATAGCTCGAAGTCTGTTAGCCAAGCTTTTCTCATTTCTTTACTTTTTCAGGAACATTTGTCCAGGTTTCTTACAGGACATTTAAAGCTCTTCTCTGGATGTTGGCTGCTTTTCAGAATACTTGTGTGTTTTTCCATTCAGGGATGCTTTTAGTGCCTTGCAGTGTGTTTGGGATCATTGCAATTCAGAAAAATGAAGCTGTTGTGAATCAGATCCTTTCAACATGATAGCGCACGATGGATCTAAATCTGACTGTACTTTTTTGCATTTATATTTCCTTCAATTTTGAGAAACTCACAACACATCGTGTCTCAAATGCCGCACAAAACCATTACCGAACCCTCACCGTGTTTTATAGATGGATGTGGACACTTACTGCACCTCTCTCAGGCTCTGTGTCAGCGCTTTGCTGGATACAACCTTTGCATGATTCTTTTTAAGGACACACTGCAAGTCCATTAGATTTAAGCAACCATACTGTTATTACTGCAATGTTACAAAGCTGACTGTTGACAACAATCACCAACAGGTCAGGGACATTCAACTAAGCGTCGCCAATGCTACTACTGATAGATAGCACTGTTTTAGCTAGCACGCACATTAACACGCCCCAGTAACGTTAGAACGATAACTAGCATCAGGTAGCTATCGTGCAAGTCCACAGGACCTGAATTTAACTATTCTACATTATACGAGCGATAGTCAGTTGGTGCCTATAGCTCACAAATGTCCAACTTACCTCATATAAATGCATAAAAGTTGGCATCTGCTATTCCAACAATCTAAAAGAAATAAAGATGGCAGATTACCAGTGATGACACGAAAACAAACACCTTACAGTGATCGCTTTCTTCTTCGCTTTCTGTTAGTGCGGCTTCTTCTTCTTCTTTGTGTGTAGTGGCGGATGAAAGGCAACTGCTATGTTCCGCCCCCTACCGCACTGAAGTATATTTATGTTGGCTGTTTCAGCGATAGCCGAAATGTAGGCCCCTTTACGCGCCCTCGTGGGCCATGAAGGTATTGCAGGTGGGCAAAAACCCAAGCAATCATGTGTTACCTGCAAATATCACCTGCTCATATACTTCAAATGATTACAATGAAATAGTTTTTATTACTTTTTTAAGTTAATAAAATAATGTCAATATTACATGCTTCAGATCATCAGGCAAATTTTAACATTAGACAAAGATAACTGGAGTATTTACAGAATGGAGTTATCATAATTGGAAATGACTATGGCAAATATAAACATGCAAATAGATTTTTTTCACAGGACTGTATGTCTGGCACATTTCTGAAGTTCACATCTCAGAAAGTTGTTCACCCCAATGTTCAGCACAAAGTTACGCCCATGCACTGGTGTCCCTGGGAGGACCAAAACATTTGAATTTTTAATACTACTAATCGGTCAGAAATACAAAACAATGAGGTCATACCATTAAGGAAAAAGTTGATTGGTTAAGTCATAAAAAATTGGATTGATTAACCCCCCCCCCCAAATCATTGATATTTCACAATTGTCATAACAGTAGGATGATGCACAGAATTTGAGAATTGCACCAAAGCAACTCAGAATGTTTGAAAATTGTAAAGACATAACTTTCCAGTAGGGGTCGCTCTCTCACCAGCAATATAACACAGCTGTGATCAGTACAGTATGGGCCACATTGTAGAACCGTGCCCTCTTTATTGACCAGCTGAATGTACTTTAGTTTCAGTTTGTTGCAATGTGATGTTTTTTAAATCGTGCATAAACCCTGTCTGCATGAATTCAGAGTCAAAGAAAGGGAAAAAAAAATGCTTTGTTTCACTGAATACAAAAGGCCAGTCCATTTCATTGTGCTTATAGTACACTTTTTTTTTTAACTGTAGAGGTAAAAGTCATGGTGAAAGCATATAAAAGTTACCCCATGTTGGGGCACTTACATAGTGGCGAGCATGTAAAGTCCACACTGAAGGGCTCCAGTGTGCCAGTGAGTTTGAACCGAGGACCTTCTTGCTCAGAGGTGACACCCTGCCCCATCCCACCGCAGTGAGAGGAGATACATATGAAAAGTTCTGGTTGCATTCTGAAGTGAGCTGTTGTCCTGCTGACTGTTGCATGCTTATGAAATGGCTTAAAAACGTGAAAAAATGAAGCTGTCATTATACATTTATGACAACAAAATCAAAAGTGCGTCATCTAACTCACCATCTTTTCTGGTTTTCTCACACACAAACCAGAACCAGAAGCAAAGCTTCTTTAATCTTTCTCCATCCGTTACCCATTCCAATTCTTTCTCTTAACTCTCTTCGGATTCTGGTATTGACCCTCTCCTTCAACCCCCCTCACCTTCCTATTGGCTCCCACTGACTTCCCAGCTGGCCTCTTGTGAAACATCCCTGTGGGTAAGTTCAGAAGCATGCATCCCAGGCCGCTCCACGTTCCCTAGAAGGGCGGTAAAACCGGCTTCGAGTTGGGTTCCAGGGAACAGCTGCAAAATCAGGAGCCAGAGCTGAGCACTGCCAGGAGGGCTGGTACGACTTCGGCTCGCCTCTCCGAGGGGTTCAACATGCGTCATTCAGGGAAAAGGTGGAATATGACAGGTGAACAAAAAAAGACAAATCTGCCGGGAAAGAAGAGATAAAAGAGAAAATCAGAACAAAGGAAACAGAGGATAGATGGTCTCCAGAGAACAAGAGAACACCTGCATTGTTTGTGTATGTGTGTTTATTTTAGAGATGGACCGATCCGATATTACGTATCGGTATCGGTCCGATACTGACCTAAATTACTGGATCGGATATCGGAGAAAAATAAAAAATGTAATCCGATCCATTAAATATCACGAAAGCACCTCACAAAACTTGCAACACGCCGTAACTCACCTCAGAACGTTAGCACGTCGGAGCAGTATGCATCACGTGATAGAGCGGCTGTGGCATGCGGGACCTGTCGGTGGTCTGGATAGCATGTGGAGCTTCGCTAGCAACCCGGCATTTCATCTCCGACAAAGTTATCCCCGAGAGAAGTAAAGCAAGTGTGTAAGTCCATCTCTGAATGTTTGTAAAGCATTCCTGCGTTAAGCTTAACAGCGACTGCCTCTCGCTCTCCGGCTGCTACTTCAATCATGAAACTGCTTAATGATCAGCTGATCGGCTTTTCTGTCGCGAGTCTCTCTTGTTTGTTTTTGGCCCACTTTGCGCCAGAAAGAGGAAACCAGCGGCTGAACAACAGCAGCACGTTTAAGCTTGATCAGCTGTTGTTAGAATGTATTTATTATTACTTTCTACTCGAGGATCTTTTTCTACGCAGCTGACGCTGGTAACTGTGCAGGGGCGGATCTAGCAAAGTTTAGCCAGGGGGGCCGATAGGGCATTAACTGGGAAAAGGGGGCACAAAGACATACTTTTCTTTCTTATTCTCATTTAAAATGTCGAGCTTTTAATAAATAATTATCTGACACCCAAAGTTTTAATTTGATGTAAAATGAATAGAAGTCAATTACTGTATATAGTGACTATTAAGTCTAATATATATACCCTAGTAAGCTATAGTACATTTTCCTTTGGGAAGGTACCATCTGTGCAGTCTGCAATTTTGTTGAAGAAAGATGTTGAATCTATTTAATATTTCTTGAAAAATAATTGATTTCTGTGTATTTTTTTTCACACTGCATCAAATTAAGGTTGATTACGTTGATTAAGCATCATGAGGTGGAGCGTGAGGGGTGGTTCCCTATTTTTTATTTATTTATTTTTGTTGTTGCTGGGAGTTGGAACCCTATTAGTTAGGTTGCTTAATATTTACGCTAAGTACTCTTTAAAATACCAGAATAGGGAGGATGGTGTAGGTCTAAGTTTATTAGATTGATCAGTATTGCTGAACTATGAAATATTTTTTTTGTATACAGGTATAACAGAATAGCTTTAGTGTAGTTGTTGTTTTAAACTTGAGTATGAACTTGCAGACTTGCAAAATGCAGCAAGATATTTTAAAAAACAGTTTTGTTGATTAAAAAACACTATATCGGATTCATATCGGTATCGGCAGATATCCAAATTTATGATATCGGTATCGAACATAAAAAAGTGGTATTGTGCCATCTCTAGTTTATTTGTTAACTTATTTGTTAACCTCTGATTATTAGCAACAACCCCCCACAGTGGGTGTACACAGGTTACTTTTTGCCCCACATTTTATTTGTTCTGTCTGGTCATCCTAGACTGAAGCTCATCAACACTGTGCATTGATGAGAGAATGAGTCTGCCAAGCCCCAAAACTTAATTTCCCAACCATAAACGCTATGCATTGAGCAGGTCTAGCATTCTGCTTGTGTTTGTTTTTTTCCTCATGAAAGCGACGGCTAGCTCGCCTGTAATCCCTCTATCACACATTCCCCAACACTCTCTCGCACACACACACACACACACACACACACACACACACACACACACACACACACACACACACACACACACACACACACACACACACACACACACAAAACCTCTGCGACCCTGGCCGGCCAGAGGCGAACTCGTAAACAGATCGGGCCACGACACAGTGTTTATCCCTCACAGGGAGAGGGACTGCTGCACACACTGCCGTCGCTGAGTGTTTAACCGGAGCTAGTTTTGCTCCCTCTGGCCTGTTTGTTGTTCCTATTGAGAAACATTGACAATAGGATCAGATTTTAAAATGTTAGCTCAGTGTGAAGACAGAACTTTATACTAAGTGGTTCCCATGCTTGTTCACGCATGGGAAAGTCTAGCTATGCTAAAGGAAATCTCATGACTCCTCCACACTGTGACTGTGCTCAAACATGATAAGTCAAAAAAAAAAAAGATAAGCCACAAACTTATTGGGCCACTGGGAAAAAGTATAGTGTACAAATGTGGTGTCAATCAAAGAGTGCAATTTATTAAGGTTTCCAGGTCAAGTGGAGATCAAGGCTGATCCTATGGCTGATTAGAGCCACTGAAATTATAGGTTCAAGAGAGCTGGTGAAAGGGTAAGAGACATTGTTTTGCCACTAACATGATGCATATCTGGTACGCTGTTTCTCTCACTGTCTTAGATGTGCTGCTTTCGGACAGATCAATACAAAGCAAAGGCGGTCTTGGTCCACAGCCTTGTAATTCAGACTGACTGCCAGCAGAATTGCACAAGAAGTAAAATATTGCTTTTCTCTTCCATTAGCAGTTATGGAGCATAGTCTGCCAGGTCAGAGCCATCTATCTACATTATAACGTCATGATGAGATTGCTTCAACTGCAAGGGGAAAGACAGGCTCTCAGTCGAATTCCCATGTAAGACATAGTATTGCTTGTGTGGCAGATGCGAGTGAGGCTGCTCATTAAAGTCAGGCTCCTCTGAAAATGTTACCTATGCTACTTATTACCAACATTAATAATTGTGCCATCAGGAAGTGAATGGTTTATGGCAGTCTTTGGCAGCATAGAGGAAATGCTAATAATGATTCAACACTTTTTCTGTCTTCAGGATGGGAAGTTCTTTTAACTGACTGACACCTCCCCCTTTACTTAATGCAAGATTAGTCTGTGTATAAAAAGGACATGAATTTTCAGATTTGTGTTTCTCTAAGACCAGCTGAGTTACACCTTAATGTTTTATGAGAGACTCTTACTCTCTGTTGTTTGAATGCACATGAATCCCTCTACTTGTCCATTTTTTCCATTACTAAACACATTTAAAACACAGCATGCTAATATATATGTGCCCACAAGCAACATGGGGAATCTGGCATTAAGTATGGGTACATTTTCTTTATCTGGAGCTTAAAGAGGTTCCTTAACTCCATTATAGTGTTTCCCCCTGGGGGGTGCAGTTATAGACTTGGAGCTGCCCAGCTTGCAGCTTGAGTAGAAACCCAATGAGGGGAGGAGATGGCTATCGGGAGCCACAGGGCAGACTTTTTTTTTTCTAATCAATGCACACACTTTAATGGGGCCTTCCTGTGAGGGAGCCTGAGGAGATTCTTTTGACAGTACTTTTATGTGTTTGTTTGCTGGGGTGTGTGTGTGTGTGTGTGTGTGCGTGTGTGTGTGCGTGTGTGTGTGTGTGTGTGTGTGTGTGTGTGTGTGTGTGTGTGTGGGTGGTGTGTTCGCTAATCTGAGAGTAACTGAGGGCCATTAGCGTGCACACCAGCACACATCTGGATATACTTCTTCTCAAGCAGTTATACCTTCATAACGTCTGGCAGCCAGTGTGGCCTTTCAGTACCATCTAAGATAAAGCCAGTTAAGCCTCATATCTCACCACCAGTGACTGACTGCCAAGATCTGACCACACACACAAACACACATACACCTGCCACCTGTTCTTGTCTTGCCATAGCTTTTATGCATTATACTTCCACCATTCCCTGTAGATAAAACATTACGTAGTCAGATCAGTCGGTCTTTAAAAGGTGCGCCATTCTTTTTCTTTTTTTATTCCTGGACTCTATTAGAACAGCTCTGAATGATTCAGAGTTCACAGTAATTCCTATTTATCTTAAATTGGGACTTGGTAGAGGTCCTCAGTTGACCCACAATTTGAAAAATGCTCTCCCTTTAACCCATCCTTCTTCTAATTGGCTGCCCTTCACAAACAGAAGGTTTAAACACCAAATGGGTGAGCAAGCTGTTAGCGCATAGTCAAAGCTGTGCGTCTTAGATGACCTGATCTCTTTGTTAGAAACGTTGGTCACAATTAATATGAGCAACCATTTAGCAGTCTTTAAGTGGGTTGAATGTTAAAAATTTATTTGACATATCCATAAAGATTTTGCAGATGTGTTCAGGAAAAGTCTTGTCTGCAGGCCCCCCAAGAGCTAACTCTGTACAGGTGGGATATGCCCATTTGCATCTCCTCTTAACTTAACTCAGTGATGAATATAAGAGAGCATAGAAGAGATAAAGAGCAGAGACCAGCTGACCAACAAGCCAATAAAAAGGCACCGATTCTGGGATTCAGAAATGACCAGTTGAGGTTTATCCAGGTGTTGGGGTTAAATCAGGGTATGCGGTCTGCAGAAGGGATGAGAGGATCTAATTCAGACCAGACCTGAGTCAAAGTAACAGTTAGGAGCTCTGCGGTGTGTTAACTTGTAGACTGGGCATGTTCTGTCATCTGTGTCTGTCAGTTACACTCAGTGGTTTCATATACTGCTGTCCACAAGCTGCCTGTGGCGAGCCAGACCACATTAATAAGATCAGAGCTTTAAGTCTTCAAACCCGAGGGCTGTGATGCGACCAGCAGAATATCAGCAGGATATGTTGTGTGTGTGTGTGTGTGTTGATTAGACATGGGAAGTTATTGTTAGTGTTTCACAGTTGCTGGTGCTTTAATGCACCATTTGGGAGTTGCACTCCTAAATTTGTTGTATTTCGCAGAGAACAAGGACAGTAAAGGCTTTCTAGAGATCCAATCCAACACTAAGTAGTTGAGTATGTTTGCATGTTTGTGTGGTACTCAAGAGTTGTGATGCATCTGCTGTAGGTTGGAAATCCAAATATTTGTCCTGTTCAGCAAATGGAAAGTGTTGCTTTGAGAATGCCCAGTTTGGTTAATATTTCGCCTCTTAAACACTTTTTTGTGAGTTTTCCTTCAATGACTCAGTATTTCTTTAGTTTAAGCTGTGACGAAACTTTAATAATGAAAGGGGAAATGAGCTTGTTGCAGATGCTGGATAACTTTTGCCTTCCTGATGTTCAGGATCAGCCTTCAGAGTCTATAACTCTAACTAATTGAACAGGGTGCTTCTAATATCTTTGTCCCATATTATGCATTATTATACCTTTATTTCACTATCGGTTTTAATTTCAGAATCAAATTCAATAGGAAGTCATCATTAACTGATTTAAGTCATTTTTAAATCAGAAAAAAAGAATAAATACCCTCCTTGAAAAGACAGTTTCAGCTCTTACACTCTGGAGAAAGAAATAGGGCAGTGTGTGAGTAAAGGGCAGAAAAGGCAGAAAAACCCACCCAGTGCTGTCCAACATGCGGAGGGCAGATGCACAGGCGGGCGCACAGGGCTCCAGAGTACAAAAGGCTGATCTAAATAAGACCCAGCTGAAGTTGCTGTTTTTGCCCCAGAGCCAGCCCTCTCCATCTCTTATCATCTTTGTAGGCATCTATTACTAATCCTATCACACCGTTTGACCTCTGACTCCGTGCACAAACCTTTTCACATCTCCCCCCCCTCTTTTGTTCTGTTCTGACCAGGTGTATGTGTGGCAGATCCCAGGGTAGCAGGTAAAGTATAAATCTGTAGCAGCGCTGACAACTCACAGTCTCTGGTTCCCATTTGGTTGTGTGCCCTGCAATCAGTCACTCCTCTGCTCTTTGCTTTCGATTTCTTTCTTCTTCATTCTTCTCTTAGCAGAGATGGTCCCAACACAGATCGCAAAACCAAAGAAATGCAAAACAATTTATATCATCTGTTTCCAAAACATCCACATCCCAACAAATTACATGTTGTCTGATCATTGCTAGTTACCTTCTTCATGAAAGCAGCATCACACATTGATAGTTTTAATGACAACATGAAAAGACTGAGTAAGTATGGTTCCTGACAGGTTGCAGCAGCACCTCTAGGAGGGGATACGTTCCAGCTCGGTTCTCATAGCTCATATCAGCTTGATCAGTGAAACTGCTTAACGTGGACATGTGTTTCTCTCTGCTACAGCGTCTGTTTTAAATCCCATGCAGAGACTGATAAGGCAGTCTGTTTGATTTAAAAGACCTTTAATTTAATGTTCATGCTACGTCATGCAAATTCTGTTGTAGTCTATCTCTATCAGCCTGCAAAAAACTATCTTGATGCTCAATCTTAGTAGATGAAGCAATGCCCCCTTTAAGAAGTTATCTGGTAGTTTCAGAACTGATATTCCAAGAAACACCTGCGCTTATAATTTGCAAAAGTGGTTTTACAGATGGACTCCTGTAAATACTGGGGTGAGTCAGAATGGACATTCTCACATATAACACATAAAATAAATGTCCATGTCAGCCTCATTCTAACGACATAAAACGTTTTGGTTTAGGTGCAGTTGGTGCCTCAGCAAAAGATCTGAGGCAAAAAAACAGATAACAGCCCACCGCCATAGACAGTATTAAAGATGAATGCAATTCTTCTGGTTCTAAAATGCCTTCTAGTTTTATAGAAGTCTATAGAAAAACAACCCTCAGCCCCAGCACCCTCTGGAGAGGAGGCAGAGTTTGCTCTCCAGTGATTTTACCCCTTGGAATGATCAGCTCCACCTAATCCTTTAAAGCTCTGGATGTTCTTGGGTTGACATGCATCTGCAACACTGCATGGATGTTGCGGACTGTGCCCTTCAAACTGGGGTGGGTGTCCCCCTACCCATAAATTGGCTTTTGGAGGTGTATTTCAGATTTAGGGATATCACACTCGGCTCCCTTGGGAAGTGCAGACTACTGGAGAGAAGAGTCCATCTTTGAGATCAACCTCAGATTCTGGACGAACAATGTGGTTTCCTTCTTGGTCATGGAACACCGGACCTCTCTTGAGGATATTTGAGGGTGCATGGGTGTTTACAAAACTTTCTACATGTCTTTCTTGGACTTGTAGGGGGTGTTTGAGGATTATAAAGTATTGGGCAGTAAGTTACTTCGCCAGGGCTTTTGTTCATAAGTTTTTGGACTGCATAGGCTAATGTACTGAGTATATAATAGGGTACTGGTTTTGGTAGCCTGAGTCTTTGAATTTTGGAGTGATGTTGTTCTTCTGACAATGTGGTTCTTCACTGAACAATGACCTTCAGCTTGTACTAGGGCAATGTGCAGCCAAATGCAAAGCAGCTGGAAGAACATTTTGCACTTCCAAGTCTGACCTCATGGTTCACAGTTGGAAAGGAGCAGAGTTTTGAGTAATTCATGTATATCACAAGTGAGGGAAGAAGGGGGCAGAAGATTGGCAGATATTGTTGACAGATATTATTCAGATATTGTAGCAGACTGGCATGATTAAGAGAGACCTGAACCTGAAAGCAAAGCTGTTGATTTACTATAGTCTTCTGTTGGAAGACTCACTCACCTACGGCCACGAGCTGCTGATAGTGACTTAAAGAATGAGATGTTGGATACAAGTTGTGGAAACAATCATCCTCCAAATTGTGTTGGGGTTCTCCACTAGAGTGAGAAGGACTCTCATATTGAAAAGACCCAGTTAAGGTGGTTTAGGCATCTGATCAGGTAGACTCTGTGAGGTGTTGTAGGCATATCCAAATTAGTGGAGACCCTGGGAAAGACACACCGGAGAGATCATGCATCTCAGCTAGCTTGGTAACACCTCACTCTCTGCCCAGAGGAACTGGTGGAGGTCACTGGCCTCCTGCCAGTGACCTCCACCAGTTCCTCTGGGCAGCTCTGGGCATCTTGCTGTCCATGCAATCCAGACCTAGATAAGCAGCGGAAACAAACTGATGGATGGATCTATTGCTCTGTGATCTAATTGGACGCTTTCTGGATTACCTTTTTTTTCTTCAGAAAGATGAGTTTGTGTCAGGCACAAGTTTCATTGCCAAGTTAAGGACTTGGGGTGGAAAAACAAGAATGTTACAGTGAAGGAAACTCATTGAGAGAGCGAACTGATGAAACATTAGAGCGACAGATAACCAACAAAGAGGACCATGGAGTTGGCTTAGAAGCACAAGGTTACACAGTCATGCACAGAAACATTGATGAATCATGACCACAGTTGGTAGTGGAGTTCAGATGTGAACTGGAAGAATCCCAGTGGATCAAGGGCTTAAGTATTTGCAGTGACAGCAGTTCATGCAAGGCTAAAGGCCTGCACTAAAACGACACACAAGGCTGCACTTGTGGCAGTATGCTGCTACAAGGAAAGAATAAAAAATCCCAGAAAACTCACTGCATAATTTTCTTCCTGAGGTTTCTTCCTGCTAAAATTGAGTTTTTCCTTCCCACTGTCACCAAGTGCTTGCTCATAGGTGGTCATTTGAATGTTGGTGTTTTCTCTGTATTATTGTCTTTACTTTACAATAGAAAGCACCTGTTATTGTGATTTCACACTATTTAAATAAAATTGAATTGAATTGAATAATGGTTGTTACACCAGCATCTTTCTTTGTTTCTTTCTCTGTTGTAATCATGAGGTTAATGTTGGAAATTCACATTGTAGCAGACTATTGACGTTATAGAACAATCTACCAGCTATTATCTGTATGTGATTGGCCAGCATCAGTCTAGGTTCGTTGAGGTTGTGTTGCGTTGAAACAAAAGTTGAGTTGGGTTCCACTTATTTTGCCAGATGACCAGTTTTTGTTGGAACTTTCTGAACTGACCCACCCGTTGGATGGACAGACTGACAGGATTCAAAGGAACAACAGTGCGGGACACAAGCCAGAATTCAGTCTAATTCCAAAATGTAAGTAAGCCAAGAACCAAAAGAAACCAACAACCTTCCAATCTTCACTGATGGAAAGTTTATTTACGTAAGCACTGCTATTTGTACTTTCATTTAATTTGTTTCTCAGTTTGAGTTTTGGCTTTATGGCCATTTCAAGGAAAAAGATTCAGGGCCCATGACATGTATCAGGGATAAAAACTGTTAGTAATGCATTAAAGTCATTCACATTTTTAAAAATATAAAGTCAACAAATAAAACCTTAGATTGGGAATCTCTGACAATACAGTAAACAATAGCTCCCTCTCTACCACTCAGAGACATAACCCCCCCCCCCCCCCCAATAATACATAGGTGTTAATGCTAACCTAAAACTGTCACATCCCTCTTCTTAATTAGTACCCTTGCTTAAGTAGTACACCAAATAGCTACTTTTTCTCATGTAAAGATATGAGTATTTCTTCCACTGCTGCCTGAAGTACTTTTCAACCAGGCGTCAAACTCTCTGAACTTCACCATTTACTGAAACCTGGCAGCAAGAAGCCAGGAGATGCTTCCAGGATTTTAAAGCACTCCAGAGGCTGATCTAAGCCTCAGTGTATCTTACAGTGTGTTAGATCTCAGGAGACCACGAGAGGGCCCGTCCATCACAGTCAGAGAGTTTACTGAGAGCTGACATAAGGGCAACATTTCACTCTGACAGTCCAGGACAAATGCCAGCTTTTACTGGACTGCTTCAGGTAGCCACAACACATCTATTGTTAAAATATGGCGTGAAGGCCGCTGCTCTTTACCAAGAAGAAAAAAGTTTTGATTTTGATGCCGGTGGTCTCTTACAGTTTGTTTACATCAGCTTGGCATGCACGAAGGCTAATTTATGAGGCTAGCACACTGTTGTCGCTATTCCTTGCAGGGCAGTGTGAGTCTTTAGATAATGCCAGCAGCAGCAGGACTGTCAAGACCCAAAGATGTGCACACTTCTGATGATGACCAGTTCTCTTATTTAACAGCTTTGAACAGGTTTGTGTCAGAACATAGTGGTGACATTACTCCGGCATCGAATTTCAATATCGTTAATGCAAAAATTGTTAGGAGAACCCACTTAATTTGAAATCACATCAATAGAACTGTTTTGTCCAGGATTTAAAGCAGCAGGAGGTTAAAGGATAGAGACAGACTCCCAGGGCTTCTGAGTTATTCAGACAGGCCTGCTGGCTCAAGATTAGCTGGCTTTGACGTTAGTAACATTTAGAGACTACCAGAATACTTGCACTACACATAAAAATCAAAGTTCAGTCTCTAATGGGGCGAAAAGATGAAAAACCTTATAAACATCACCATTTTCCAGCTGCTTCTGAGTCTGACTTGTCAAGGGATAAGCATTTCTTGCTAATGATTTTGTCAACATTACACTTACACAATCAGATGCTCATTATACACCCCGGCACATGCTTCAAGTCTGTGTCAGTAGTTTCTCTATCAGCGGCTGTGATAACGAGGACTGATCAGTGAGTCACAATTGTACTGAAGCATCGCACGGCAATGTGTCACCAAGTGTACACAGACTTGTTTGGACTTCTGGGATGTAGAGGTAGTCTGTCTTGAGTTCACTTGCTTGTCTGTGACTGTATGTTTACATCTGTTACATCCTGTTGATCATCTTTGCATTCTTCTTTTGAATGGTGGCATGCTTTCATATTCATTCATTTTACAGGCTTGTAATCCAAAGTTCACCAGGCGTGGGCGTCTAAGTAAAGTTATTATCATTATACTTGAGTATATGGTGAAACATTTTAGCTTCCTTTATCTGTTCAATAGTTAAGAATCAAAAACTTTTGGGGGTTTTGCAACAGGAGCAGCTAAAAGTACATTTTTAATTCAAAATACAAACCCGTTAATTAACTGATGTTAATGTTACAAGCTAAGGAATGGCGACATGTCTAAGATGGACCCCGTCTCTCACCCTACTGCAGCTGGGGGAAGCTCCAGCCTCTCTGTGATCCTGATAGGATAAGCAGAAGAAAATGGATGGATATGACAAAACCCTCACAGAGAAACTTGAAAAAGCTCGTATGCGACTGCAAACAAAACGGTGTCAAACCTGAGAACTTGCTGAGCGTGTCAGGAAAGCGTGCAAGACCTCTGTTGTCTGCTTTTCTCTGCCTGAGGCGACATTAGCTGCGAGAAACACAGCACACAGGAAACTGAGCCTGAACTGTTGGTGGTCAAATTGCATTGTGGGTAGGTGCTCGAGCTTTGGGAACACACACACAAACCCTCTCCCAAACAAACACAGCGTAGAGCGCGACTGTGTCTTCCCACAAAGTCACTTTTGCATTCTAAGTCTTTTGCTGTGGTTTTGTCCATTATTGCTTCTACAGACAGAGCTGCGTTTTTCAATTATTGACACCGACTCTCATGCAGACATATCAGCAGAAGCCGGCAGGTACAAATATATGGGGGTTTAATATTTCATACACAGGCTGTATATGGGTTATTGTTACTGTTTATGCAGCAATACTAGTCTCTGTCTGAGCCCCTTGTTGTCTGCTGGGTTTGCATAGACTGGGAGTACTGGGGGTGACCACCATGCTGGACTCTTACCTCCCAGTGTGTGTGTCTGTAATACAGAATGCCTGGGACTTAACCGCATTTTTTTTATACGCTTGTGACTAACAGGAGCCAGATGTAGCTGCCTATAGGGAACTTACCATCGAAACAGCCATTTATTTCACTTTTCACTCTTTGTAATGAGAGGGGCATGTAAGCATGTATGCTTCGTGAAAACAGCTTATAAGCCACAACAGCATTTGCTATACTCTTCTTCTTAAGTAGCAGGGTTAGTATAGCTTTTTCCGTTTTGTAGAAGCACTAAATATGGGATGCATTTCATTTAGAAGACAGGGTGTGAGTGTGACCAGAGAAACATGATTTCATTGTATAAAGATGACTGAGGGTTCAGGGTGTCAGAGAACTCGCAGTCCTCTGGACATCCAACCTGGCCCTGAGCTTCACGAGGTGAAGCAAGAGCTGAATGCACATAGGCAGATTACTGCCTTCGTCAGCTCAGTAGGAATAAGTATTTACTTGAATCATGAACACGACCCCACCACAACTTTCATGCTCTTTTTTATTGAACATATATTAGCACAAAAAAATGTGCACAAAGCATAAAAAGCAGGGATTGGGAAAGAAGGGAGAGTGTTAATTGAAAGCGAATGTGTCTGTTCTGGCTGCTGGTCAGAGATGGGCTGGGGTCCCAGTTGGCTTCCACTTCAAAGGCCCAACCCGCCTGTCTTGAGCACACCTGCAGCCGGTTAAACCCTGCTCTCATCACTCAGGGCGTGGAGGGACCTCTCCTACAACTCAGAGCCCTCGCCACATATCCGTGTGCCAAAGGGCCATGATGGCCTCCACTCAAGAATTCAACCTAAAATACCAGGCAACCTGTACAACCTTCAACACAAAAATGAAAACCAATCACACATTTTGATGGATCACAGAAAATTCACAGAGACTCCATCACAAGAGCTCATTAAGGAGTTAAATCCAGAGAAGGGAACACATTCATGTGTTTTATTCTGTTTAATTATCAATTTTAAAGAAACGAATGTCCAGAACATTCATATTGTGACTTTTTTCAACATGGGTATAAAAATACCTCACCGTCAAGAACAATTGAAAGGAGAAGAGGAAAACGCTAGCTTGCATGTACATATTCAAATATTTTGAAATACTACATATTACATGCATGGATTATGTACACATTCATGCTCTATTAAGAACATTGATTCCTGTATGTACTGTGGTGTGAGTTGGGGGATTAAACTCTCTAGGATCCATTTTTTAAACTGGTCTGAGCAGAATGAACGGCTCTTAATTCATCATGGAATCTGCTGGAATGACCTCGAAAAGCACAACTGATGTAGCACACACCAACTCCCCTCAGCTTATAGCTTTCTACGTGTAGAAGGAGTTTTTAAGGTAAGACTTATGAGACTAAAACACCAGGGAGGCTTAGTGAACCTAATCCAGATCAGAGTTACTTGTTATATACAGTAATCAAGGCAGAAATATGCACATGATTATTAAACCTCCATTCAGGTTTTTCCCCCTTTTCTCAGACGAAGCAACAGCTTTAAATATGACAGAGACGAGTAATGAAACTCATGCCATGAAGCTCCCTGTGCACAGTTTTTGTGCTGATGTTGATGCCACAGGAGGTTTGGAAATGTATACAGTCTGCTCTGCAGCTGAGCTGCTGTGGTTAATAACTGTTTCTATTCTCCAATAAGACCACTTACAGCTGATCATGGAATTTCTAGACTTGTATTACGTGGTATTCCACTACCACGCTCAAATCCAGCTCTTTAGAACAAATCTTTCCCCAGTGTTTGTAAAGGCAGAGTATCGTTATTTCATGAAGTTCTTAAATTAAATGGCAGAATGATATTAAATGTCACTTTCAGTCATGATTCTTTTCAACTTGTGAATTTGCTGTAGGTCTAATACAGCTCTCATTTAATCTGTATTTTCACTTTATACCAAAGTATGAGAGAAATAGTCATCTTAGACACCTATTAACCAGTGAATGGCTCTTTCTTTCAGTCTTAGCCAGAGCTAGGAGTGATATACACTTCAATCTACAATCACCCATTCAGACAAATCATGCAAAATTTCCCAACATTGGTTATATCAAAGGCAGTGCAATAAGAAAAACGTTGCACACAAAACACAATGGAAATAGGAGAAACGACAACGGAAACACCAGAAACACTTCCCTTGTGCTTTTGGAAATCTGTTTTTCCCTATTTCCGTTGTGTTTTGTGTGCTTTTGCAGCGTTTTTCTTATTCCTGGTGTTTCCTTAAGTTGCAGTCTGTTTGGCCTCTCTGGGCCACCGTATATCCACCTGTTGCTGCTGAATACTGTCTTGAGACGGTGTAGTCCCAAAAGGACTTGACAGAGAGGCTTAACAGAACTTGAGCTTTATAGCTCAGGAAATAAAATAAAAAATGACAAGAAAAGCCACCTAAACTGAAAACTAGAACTGATGACATAACAGAGCAAACAGGGCACAATCGAGGAGGCAATGACGACGAGATGACAACAGAGGAAAACTTAAATACACAGCATAATGAGAGGATGGACACGAACAGGGGAACAGACATGAAAGCAAGCAGGTTTTTAAAACTATATTATCATGAATGCTTTACTGATAGTTTAGGGTGAAGTAATAGTTATCATCAATATCAGTTGTCATGATTCCACTAATAGATGTATTAGAAAAAAGGGAATATTCAGAAAGTGTTATTGCAGAAACCATGTTTTATTAATTAATCAAGCTTATATGAAATGCTTATGAAAAACTGATAATTTAGCTGTCATCTGCATATCCCTACAATCATCTACCCGTACACAACTATGCAAAAGCCTTATTACAACGTACCTGGGTTTTCCTTTTTTTGGACCCAGAATGGCAGATTTCTTAAACTTCAAAATAATAAATGAAAATCACAAACTGCTACATTCTTCTTTCAGTAACAATATCCACTGCACAAGTGTTCAATTCACTGATTCACTCTTCATTGTGCTACCTCAGCCAGCCACCATGTGACCAGCTGCCTATGACCTGCAGCGTACGTCACGCAGACGGTTTCTCACTAAAACAGGAAACTACTCAGCACAAAGTCAGAGTCACTCAGATGGAACAAGGACTCTGTGTGTGCTGTAAAGCTGGCCAACATTTATTAAGGTAAATTTCAAATGAGATCATTTTCAAACATCTGACTCTTTAAAAAGTAAACGTTGCGAATAGAAACACGGTATCTAGGCAGCAAGTTGATCGCTGTGTGTTTTTCTGTGCGTATCAGTCTTTGCATTGCCCGGGGCATACCTGTTTTTTCCAAAGAAGGGCCTGAGATGTATTAAACATCAAAGAGGCCATGCAGACCTGGGCATCTCTTTGATGTCATCTGTGTCACCTGCTCTCTTTTCTGTACATGTTTATGTGAGTGCATGCTTCGGACCTGTTTAGCATGACGGCATCCTCCAGCGACCCAGCAAACGTTCTATTATAGAGTTATCACAAGCACATCTATGGACACTTACGAGTGTTCATGGCAGCTATAAAATCTATTAATGACAGGCTGTCCTGAGGATAAAGAAGGAAAAGCTCACAAGTATACAAGTATGCAGAGCTTAGGGGCCAACCATGATGTAACACGAGGGTGCACAGAGTAGCAGTTACGGATATGTGCGTGCATGCAAAGTTTTTACACCCGTGCAAACACAATTTTTCTCTCAATGGACATGTCTAATATTGCACAGTTTGCACCAAGGGGTGAAGTGGTTCAAAATAAGTTCTGACACCTTCTTTGAGCGCTGGCCAGACATTTCAGAAGCTTCTGGAGTTCCAGTGAAGCTGTGTTTGTTCAAGGTACTTCATCTTTGTCCACAGATCTAAATTTACAAGACTCAGATCTAGTTCTCCGGGTGGCTTGCATGCATGTGTGCCAACGTGCACACACACTTTGTGATTTGTCCGTCCCTTTAGGACTGTATATTTTTAGAGTGTGGGTAGTATTCTGACCTTTCATTAGATCTATATATAATGCTAAAGGATTTCAGGATGATTGTTGTTTACTCAGGTAACTAGGCTAGTTCATCTTATCACCATGCCTACTTTACATTACTTTACTTTACAAGAAATTAAGACAAGTTCCAGTAAAATAATCTAAAATGATCAGTATTATGATTATAAACAGAAGCTTCATGCACTCTGAGCTGAACAATATGGTCCATTTGAATAAAACTCAGCCTATAGAGCGACAACTCAGCCAATGGAGAGGCTACGATGTCCCGTTGACAGGATCCAATAGCAAGTTGCGTGAGATGGTGATTGTTCAAAAGCTATGCTAGAAGAGGAAAGAGGATCACTGTGTAGTTCACAGTTCAATTGTCTGTAATAAATGAAACAACAGAAGTACATGTTGAGATCCCCAAAGGTCATGGATATTCTTTTCTAACTCTTTTCCGTGAAGCATGGACGATGCTCTCTGGATGGGAAACCAGGTTATAACGTATTCAAAGTGCTTTATGAGAAGGCAAACAAGGAAATTGTCTTTAAACGCATCAGCGAGTGCCGTTATGCGTCTGTACAAATTTTACTGGGAGCAAAGGAGGAAGTGAGGTGACGTTCTTGTGTGGAGAAGAGGCTGGCGTGCGTGAATGGATCAACAAACAGAGAAGACTGCTGCTTGTTCCTCATTTCAATTTAACAGTCAACATGACGATGGTTAATCCCTAACTTTATCCAAGTATTTATTACTGTAGCCATGAAGATAACGGCCTCCAAACCTTAGTGAAGACGTCATTTTAACCCAAATCAGATGTCTTCAAAATCAAATTCAAACTATGCTCTTTAACAACACTTGATTAGGCTGCTTTTGTGCCTAAACCCAACCAAACCCTGAAAATCACAAAACGGATTCATTCCAAATACTGTAACACGTGTGTAACGCGCAGACAACAAAGATGTCTAATCAAAAAACTTATCTAGACAAGATGATTAAAAAATTGGACTTGTAGCAAATGAGTCACTTCACTGTTTCGGAGTTCTTGGTATCAGTCTGGAAGATGTCTCAGCTTTTCCGTACGTCTTTGTCTCTCTTCCACCTGTCCCATCAGAATGGGAATCTGCCAAGCCTGACGACAGGCTGTTCTCCCTCCTGCAGCCTGCCAGGGGATGGGAATACACACTGAGCTCATCCCTGGGCTGCCTGGCTGGTGGCATCCAACAACATACCTCTTCCAGCTTCACTGCATGCCTCTAGGTCTCCCATTCGAGCCAGTCCCTTTTCCAGCAGCAACTTTTCCATCAGAAATTAATCCCAAGCAATTACAATTTATCGAAATATAATTTAACTAGATTAGTCCTAACCTTCAGCCTCTGTAAATCTCACCTTTATCCCCCTTTCACCTCAGCGTTTAAACAAAGCAACCCCCCTTCAGTACTTCTCTTCTGAGGAGATGGTTGCCAGATTGGACCCCGTACATCAGGGCAAACTTTTCTTCCAACTGACAAGGAGGCACTTGACTCTGTTATTGTTTATGAAGAGAAAGCTGGGGTCAAGTTCACAGGCTGGGAGAGGGAAAGAGAGGGAGAAAGTCTGTTCCAGCTCCAGCCCCAGGAGGGAAAGCATAACTCAGCCATGTTTGTGCTTCCCTAATACCTTTTGATTTTGCAGAAAATTGTGAGCTAAACTGCAGTGCACAAATATTCTCCAGAGCTTAGCTTCTTTGCCTCACCTCGCGGCCTCTCGCAAACCTGTACCCACTCTGCTCTGTCTGGTCGTGCATGTGCTTCTCTCTGAAAACAAAGACAGTAGCTGCCTGTCTGGCCAGCTCTAAGCAGAAATACAAATGTCTACAAAAGTAGCTTAGCTTTAACACCAGCTTTGGCATAAACACGGGGAACTGTTTTCTCAAGCTTTTGAAGAAGTAACACTTTGCAGCAGCTATTGCTAATTCTAATAGTTTCAATTCCGACAGGGATTTTTCCCGATTTGTTTACGCGTTTGCTAGAATTAATGGGGTCAGCTGAAGCAACTGCGGTATTCCTATTTTCCAACGTCAGAGGCCTACAAATGTTCAGCTCCGGCTGATGAAAACTGAATTTGTGCATGTCAAAAAGTCAAGAAGTGGTTCTTGAGCTTGTGAAAGATCTCTGGATGCTTCCGAGGTCTTTTTATCTGTCAGGAGTGATTTGAGAGGATGACAGGACAACGGCCAAAACCTGAAGACAACACGAACGCACAAACAAACATGGGGATGAAGGTGAGAGTGGTAAACTCCAGACACAGTGTGTGTGTGTGTGTGTGTGTGTGTGTGTGTGTGTGTGTGTATCCAGCGCTGCCTCAGCACTCTCTGACTTACACATGTGGTTCGTATTTAAGCCGTAGTGCTGTTCCACTGGACGATTTGGCTCTGTTCTTCTAATCGCACATTCCCTGTTTTTCTCCTTCTGCTCGGCTTTAAGTGGAGCAGATTTCATAAATATTTAGGCGTAATATAATAATATGTATAATGACTTCTCTCACTGAACTACTTTATTTATTTATCAGCCTACAAATCATTGTAATTTATAACAATATCTGATAAACGTTTTTCTGGGCTGGAGGTTTATTTTAGTCTCTTTTATGATCGATCTTTCAAAATGAAGTTTTTGAAAAGGGCAGGAACAGCATAATAAGCAACAGGATACAGAAGAAACAGCACGATACTGGGTCACTAAAATTATTAATGACTGGCACACAATATGTGTGTTTTTTTTAAAGATATATAGAAAAACATTTAAAAAAATAGTCTTTAAAATCGAAAACTCCTTTAATAAAAAGTAAAATATTTTTAGGATTGCATTATCTGATTTTACAGGGTTGTAAAACAAATCATTAGTTATAATCATTTCTGTCTGTGGTTACGGATCAACGGCGCACAATAGGACCCTCTCCACCTCAGCATCATCACCACCCCTCCACCCAACACGTACGCACACACACGCGCGCACCTTTCTCCATCCTTTTTAATATCTCTTTCCTCGTCAAACTCTGTAACCCCTTCTTCTGCCCAATGAGCGAGAGGAGCTATCAGCGCGAACCCTCCCTCATGTCTCTCTCTCTTTCTCTCTCTCCCCCCTCTCTCTCAGCTCGGACACTGTCCACCGTGCACTAATAAAGGAGAGATCCGGTGCTAGCATCCGACCCAGCACACAGCCGACAGAACCGCAGTCTCTCGTCTGAAAACACTTGGCTCCAGCGCTGATTCGGACCCTACTTTTGCCCCTGAACCAAGTTAAAAACAAAACAAACAAACGAAACGAAAACAAGGATAAGTGTCTGTGCGGGAACTAACTACCGACACTTGTTGCTCGCCTCTCCAGGTAAACCTCCAGTTGGCATCCAGAAGCTCTCAGTGGAGAGTCTGGTGCGCACATGGCACCGACAACGCGCTCCTCTCTTTGCTGACAGCCGCGCTCCATGAAGCCAAACATTGGATAATGAGGCCTCCCTGCTGCACGGCTACTCTCACACCTCACAATATCAAGTGAAGTTTGGTGTTTCTTCTGAGATTTGATTTTTTTTGTGGTCTTTTTTGGTACATTTGGGCTAAAAAAAAAAAAAAAAGTGAGGAAAAGTCATGTTGGGGTTAAACAGGATTCCCAGTCTCCGTGCAGCTCAGATTCAGCGCTGTGGTTCGCCGGCGGGAGCTAGACTCTCACCCCGATCTTCTTCATGCCAGAACGCCGGTGCCAGTTCGAGGATTTATTGCGCGTGTCTGTTGTTGCTGCTGCTTGTGACGCCTCGGGTGGACTCCTCATGGTGGTGAGTCTGCATCCATCACACATACTGGCCTACCTGCTACACTGATTTATTTACTACATCATCATCATTATTACGCTAATGATAATTCAGCATAACGATTTTAAATAATACAAATGCCCACAAAATATAACGGATTATTCTAACGAAACTGAAGCTTTAACTCAGCTCTATTTTCTTTCCCTAGAAAACTGTTCAGGGATCCAAAGCGAGATCAACTGTAACTTATGAAGATTATTTTAATCGCTTTTTTTCCGAAAGCAAAAAAGAAACAAAAAACCCAAAAACCTTCATTCCAGCTAATTTTCCAGCAGCGAACAGAAAAGGCGGTTATGAGGGTTTGGATCAGTTAATTTATTATCGCGGACGCACTGCACAGCTGACAGTGCTTCTCTCATCGGAACTGATGGCAACATTTTAATACTCTCTTTTTCCCTTTCTTTTCTTTTTTTGTTTAGAAAATTTTATGCAGAATCTAAATGTGCTGGGTTGTAATAGTCGCATATCTGCCACCACAGATTGCGCTCACGACTGATTTTACGAGGTAGTGAGTGTAAAGAAAAACTCTTAATGCGCTTTTCTGTCATCGTCCAATTTACTTCCAACTGACTCGAAAATGAGCAAAGAGCACGACAGGACGTTAAAGTAAGAAAAAGAAAATCGTATGAGTTCATGAGTAAGGTTCAAACTTCTAAAATGCCTTTTCTTCGTGTCGGTGTGCTGGAATAATAATAGAGCGATAAACGTAATTTATGTCGGCGCTGTTGGCTGAGTGCGTGTTCGGCTCAGCTGGAGCCCGCATTGGACGAGGCACAGCAGTCATTAATTCACCAGGTACCACTCACAAACACACATGACTTCACTAAAACACCACCCAAACCAGCCGCGCGGAGCGTAGGCGAACGGGTTAAAAAATATCTCAGTGCCTGCGCACTAACATAAGTGAAAATGTCCATGCCTGTGAGTGTGTTTACAGGAGAAGTGTCTGTGTGTGGGCAGGCGTAGCGATGATGGAATGCCTAATAGTTTGTGTAGATTGAAAGCAGTTATGGGTAGAGGCTTTGACTTGGCATTACTGACTTTGGGTGGGATTCAGTGTGTAGGAGATATACTGCTTCCTCTAACTGTTCCTTATATTTATTCATAGATTTATTTGTTTGTTTGTTTTTGGTGGATGGCTGCTGAGTGGTGACATGGACAGATCAGGAGCTGTACCACCTTAGGGTGGGAGCAAAAATGTTACGGGCTGTTGTAGCCACTTCAGAAATGAGCAAAATAATATGTTCGATTTAATAAAATTGCTGTATATGTTCATCCGAAATGAAGACTTTGCTGTATTAATTGGGAGGGGACGATAAAACAGAGATGTGAGTGTGTGTTGCTGACATTCATCCTTTGTGCGTGCCTCTATCAGAAGTTTAACTTGGGTTCCTTATATGTAACAGAAAAGAAAAGTAATTTCATATTTACTTGGTCTGTTTTCTTTTTCTTTTGCATTAGTTACAAGTTCTGTCTGTGTCATTTAAAATCAGAGCCCAGCTCGGTGTCACCATGTCTCCCAGTCGTCTTCCTCTGGTGACCCACAGTGCAGCAAGTTGTTTTAGACCTGTGGATAATGATTTACTATCCTATAAAATCCACAAGTCCTCCTTACTCTCAGAAAGAGGGCGAGAGCGAAGAGAGAAAATTAAGTGTGAATTGCTGCTCTGGCACTTTCCTTTGATGAGCACTCTGTTCTTTTTTCCCTCCCCTCTAATCCCTCTCTGGGGAGTGTAGAGTCTCCAGTCTCCATCCTCTTGCCCGGCCTCATAAAACATGGCCACACAGCTACAGGCTCCCTGGCCTCTCCTCACTGAACCGCCAAAGCCTTGTGACTACGAAGCTGCAAGAGGTCTCGCGCTCACGCACACACACCGAGAGGCCTATCACAATTAGAGTTTATTCTGGGCAATCTCAATGCACCATTTATCTTGATAGGACATTGTAAAAGTCTGTTTTATTATGGCGAGGGAGAGAGACTGCAAGAGGCATGCAGGGGAACAGTGAGCAAGATGAGAGCAATCAGGCAGAGGACAGAGAGGAATAAAGTGAGTAAATGGGTTCTTAGTTTGACAGGGTTATTGGAGGCCCCAGACGTCCTGCTCTGATTTGTGACAGCATGATTTCAACTATGTCTTTGGGAAACATTTAAACACACGTACACACACAGGTCTTGTGGGGAGAGGTTAAGTGCTTATTTATTTGGAGAGCGGAGTAAATGGTTTCCACTCCCCTCCTACTCGCAAACCTTAAACTGTTAAGTGTAGTGAACTCTGACTTACAGAGGACTGGAACTGCTGCTCACCACCTATAGGTGCGTTTTTCCACTTGTGCCTACATGTTCTCATAAGGGCACCAGGGTTTAGCAATCAGTTACAATATATAATCAATCGCTCTTGCCTGCTGATTTTTGAGTACGCATGGCCAGGGGATGGTGGATTCAGTTTGAAATAGCTCTAAATGTGTTTGTTTGTTTATCGTAGGTATATCGGCGCACTCGGTGCCCGTGTAATCTGTGACAACATCCCCGGCCTGGTGAACAAGCAGCGGCAGCTTTGCCAACGCCACCCTGACATCATGCAGGCAATTGGGGAGGGAACCAAAGAGTGGATCAGAGAGTGCCAGCACCAGTTCAGACACCATCGATGGAACTGCAGCACACTGGACCGTGACCACACTGTCTTTGGACGTGTCCTGCTGAGGAGTAAGTCTGCGTGTGTGTGGAAAGTAAATGTGATGCCAGAGGGAATGGAGGGTGAAGCCAAGCTCTGACTGTGACTATGGGAATCCTCATTTTCACCTTTCTCGTTCAGTTTTTCTTCCTTTTCTTTCACTTCTCTTTGTTCTCTCTTGCTTTTCCTACTTTACGTATGCTAGTACGCCGTGTTTACAGTCAGTAATGGACTGTTGTAATGCTTATGCCTCATCAATAAACACACACACACACATCAAGACGTGGAATTGTCGTCATTTGGTTTTTCAGCCCCTGCCAGAAATTTCAACTTTGCTGCACAGTCATGCATACACACAGGCACAGTCCCATACATATTTTTCTAAGGCAGCGGATGTGTAATTCATCCTCTTGAAGACCTTTACAAGTGAGAACAATCACCTGGTGATTTAGCATTGAAGATTAAATGATACGTTATTCATAATTATTTTCTTTCCCAAATGCTTTCTCAGCACTAAATGACTATTGTTGCATTCTGAATGTAGCATGGGTACAGGTACAAGGAGTGTCACTGTGATGCTAATCCTTCAAATTATATGCATGGATTATGCTTTTTGTTTCACTTTGTTGCATAGAAGGAAATCCTCCATTAGCAGCTGCTCACTGTTGTGTCGGGGCGCAGGTTGTTTGTCTCCGCGAACTCGGTTTCTTTTTTTTTTTTTTTTTTTTTTTAAATGACATCAGAAACAGCAGTATGCGACATTACGTGATGGCAGAGCTTCAGTTCATCCTTTGTCATTTTTTTTTTTTTTTTTTTTCTTTTTTAATAAATAGGACAGGGGGAATGAATGAGAGAAAGAGGGGGAGAGAAAGAAAGAAAACCAAAGGGGAGAAGAGACGGTGAGAAGGGGGGGGAAGAGAGGGAAAAAAAAAAAGAAGTCCTGGGTCACCTGTATGGAGAAAAAATAAAACAAACAAACAAAAACAAACAGAGGAGACAGCAAACAACAAAGAGCAACATAATAATAGAGAAAACAAAGCACCATCACAATAAACTAGCTAGTCATAGATATCAATATTTACTAAATAATAAACGATATTGTGCAGCACGCAAGATAGACAGCACACAGTGTGCTTTGAGGCAGCAGCCAAGAAAGCTTTAGTCCGCGTCTGTGAATACCCATGTGTGCATACCTGTGTGGATCAGCATGCTTGCATTCCAAAGGTTTCTCCATGTAATGATCTGCGAACTCGGTTTCTGACATCACTGACTTTCCGTGGCCTGCTACTGCTATCCCAAGCATGTGTGGGGGCTGATGATGCATGGAACAAAAAGTAGCAGATATGGAGATAAAGGCTGCATGTGTGTGTGGGGTGGAGAGGAATAAACAGTAATGTAGATGTAAATATTTAGAGAGATATTCTCACTGTCAGACAAACATCGCAGGTTTGAAAGATGACCAGCAGTGCCCTCCCCAGCCCTCTCCCACATACAACCCCGCCCCACCCCCACTGCCCCCATCTCCTCACAGATGAAATGGGACACTCCAGTGAATACAGAGCATGCAGGTTGGATCGCACAAACTCTTCAGGAGCAGGGTGAATGTGAAGTGTCCCACCCTTAGTTAGCTAAAGTGCTGGTATTTTCATTTCGTGAAACTTAATCCTTTGACACATTTTGAGAAGAAGGTCTCGCTTCACTAATGCAGCTAGGTGCTAAAAGCTTAAAATGCAAAAGCGCTTCTGATGAATGCAGTCAGCATTACTGTATCCTAGCTTCTTCCAGGTTATCAGACAAATGCAAGCATCTTTAAAAGGAGGGCGCACGCGGTGGTTCAGCTAAAGATATGAAGTGCAAATCAAACATGAACATGAGAAATAAACCTGAGCGCTTTTCTAGCCTGAGTGCGTTGGATCAAAATGCAAATGTCTCAATTACGGTTTATACTTCCAGGAGCTGAATGTTCTAAGATGATGCTCACTGAGTCCATCCAACTAATGATTTTTGGATTTCTGTTAAATGCCACTTGTTTTCTCAGGGCGAGATTGTGAAATCATTAGGGCTTTTATCTTTATCGACTTTCATGGCTAATTTCTGTTTAAATATCCTGACCTGGGCAAACTGACAGACCAAATAGCCAAGTTATTGCTTGTGAAATTCACTAGCAGCCAGTTTTAAAAATAGAGATTAACGACCTCATTTCAGTTTCACTTCAGGTTCTCCCGTTTGCTTTGAACTTTGAGCACAGAGACACCAAATAAAAATGGTTTTTATCCCGTCGATAAACTGTCTAAAAATGAAGAAGCTCCTTGCCTCTTGCTGCCATGTTTTTTGGATTGTTCATTCCCGGAGGTGCTGCAAAAAGCAACTGTGACCAAACACTATATCTAATTCTCTCTGTGTCTTTGGCCAAACAAAAGATGAGTCATATTCTAAAGAACGAAAGAGACCAGAAAAGAACAGATGAGCAGAGCAATGGTAGATAATGCTGTCATGACATCACCCTGGCGCTGATTAATGGGGTATCACTGTGTCTGTATTCAAACAATTTATGTGAGCAGAGGAGAGCCCCACAGCTAGGATTATTTCCATGATAATATTTAAACAGAGCTGGTGTATACTCTACTTCAAGCCTGATATGCCCTGTCAGCTGCACCTTCAGTGTCCTCATACCTAGGCCCTGTCATAGCATTATGTATATTTGTGTATGCATGATAACATGTGGGCTGCAAAGTCTTTGGAACTCAGAGAATCTATTGCATGGCATGATATGAGTAACTGCAGTTTCCGTATTCAGAAACGGATTATGTTATTCTAACCTCTACCCCCATCTAACCTCTGTTTCTCATTTGGCTTTTCTGCTTTTACTCTCAGGCAGCCGTGAAGCAGCATTCGTCTATGCCATCTCCTCAGCAGGAGTAGTCTACGCGCTCACTCGAGCCTGCAGCCAGGGGGAGCTGAGGACGTGCAACTGCGACCCACACAAACGCGGACGAGATAAAGACGATAGAGGAGAATTTGACTGGGGTGGCTGTAGCGATAACATCAACTACGGGATAAAATTTTCCAAAACCTTCATAGATGCCAAAGAGAGAACGGTCCGAGATGCTCGGGCACTCATGAACCTACACAACAACCGCTGTGGCAGAACAGTAAGTGTGTGACTGCTATGCATTGAGACACACTGAACATAAGGAACCCCTGATGTGGATGTTTCAAGCGTACATTTAACAACATTTAAAAGCAAACAGACACTTTCAGTTTTATATTCGCGAACTGGATAATCATCAGTGGCTTTCACAGTTACATTGTTACTGAATCTACATGTGAAAACTATGGTGGCCCTGAAAGGTTAAAAACACTGCTGATTAAGAAAACAGGAGCAAAATAGAAAAATGCTGCAAAAGCACAAATAAACATATTAAAGTTCAATAAAACACAATGGAAAAAAAATCTCACAAAAACAACCCAAAGAGGGAACTCAGAACTTGCATGTCAGAATTCAGGAGTGACTTCACTCCCGAGCTAATGGTAAATGGCCTGTATTTGTATAGAGCTTTTACTAGTCCCCCCTAGGGACCCCAAAGCGCACACACATTCACACACTGGTGGAGGCAGCTACAGTTGTAGCCACAGCTGCCCTGGAGCAGACTGACAGAGGCGAGGCTGCCATATCGCGCCATCGGCCCTTCTGGCCAACACCAGTAGGCGGTAGGTGAAGCGTCTTGCCCAAGGACACAACGACCGAGACTGAACGAGCCGGGGCTCGAACCGGCGACCTTCCGATTACAAGGCAAACTCCCAACTCTTGAGCCACGAGCGCCCCGTGGTAAAGTCTTAAAAGTGAAAACAGGATTTGTTTTGGTTATTAGCAGGATAGAACCAGTCATGTACAGCCAGCAATGCAGCATATTTGCTCTTTTCCACTTAAAAGCACGGCTGCAGCACCTTCATGCATAGAGCCTGGTCAGTGCTCTGTGTATGGCTTATTTAGCAACTCACAAATACACAACAGTTGCAAGTTTTAGAGTTTTAGTACTGTTTACATTCACTTGGACTGTTGGGACTTAGGGTTGGTGGGGGTGTTCCAGATTAAGATTTTGACATCTTATATAATCTGGAAGAGCACAACAACAAATCAATAATTGTATAACATTTACACACAGTCTTATTAGAGTCTAGTGAATAAAACACACGTTACCCTGCATTTCTTTTTCTCCCTCACTACTCCAAACATTCTGTCTCAGTGCGATCCTTCACATGTTTTGGTTTTTGTCACTTCTGCAGCTGTTTCGTCACATTAATGTCTCTCAAAAACTGTTTTTTTCTTAAATTGCAGTGTGGTTGACCTCTCAGGGCCACCGTAGAAACCATCTAGGCAGAGATGAAAACGGTGTTGTCTTTAATTCTAATCCGATGTGAATCGGATTCATTACAAAATTCAGTAGAACATCTCTTTCTGGAAATGGCATCCAGCCCCATGGTAATTTGCTGATGGCAGTGACGTTGGGAAATTCAGTAAAAAACAAGCTAATTAACTCAAAATCTGAGCTAACAAAGCTAAAACTACCCACAAGACATTGGGTGTAGTAAGAGGTGCATTTAATGAGGAAATATGTCATAATTTGCATAAAAGAAAATAAAAATAAAAAATCCTGCAGTGGTGCTGCATTCTGAGAATTTGCAAAATCTCCTTCACTTAGGCGGTGAAGCGCTTCATGAAGCTGGAGTGTAAATGTCACGGAGTGAGCGGCTCTTGTACGCTACGGACATGCTGGAATGCTATGTCAGACTTCAGGAAGACGGGTGACTACCTGAGGAGAAAATACAACGGGGCTATCGAGGTGATGATGAATCAAGATGGGACAGGTCTCACTGTAGCTAACAAGGACTTCAGGAAGCCTACCAAAAATGACCTGGTGTACTTTGAGAGCTCCCCGGATTACTGCCTGCAGGACAAAGCAGCAGGTAAGACGGCAGAACTGAAAGACGGGGAAGCATTTTCTCATGGATGTTGATGGATTGCCCCGACTGTGTTATGTTTTAGTGGTGTTATGTGTATGCTGTGTGTATACTCATGCATGACTAGTGTGTTTGTGTGTGTCCGTGTGTGTGTGTGTGTAATGGTAGTCAGATAACACAGCCTGTGTGATGTCTGTGGAAGCTAATATCCTTGTACCCTGGGGAAACAGCCGTTGACGGCCGTGACCACCTGACCTCTGTCAGTCTCTGTCAACGCACACACACATATACACATGACCCCATGGTCCGGGGATGTCTTCATCAACCTTTGCACAATGCACCTGATCATTTATGTCCGTTTCTGATTGGCTCTTTGATGGATGCATTACTATCAGACAGTTTTTGGGGCACTGACATCAATGCCCGCATCACCGAGAAGCTCTTCCCAGTTCTCCCTCACCCTTGCTCCCTTTGTCTGCCTTTTCCTTTGCCCCTCATCTGTCCTCCCCCTCTTTCTCACCTTCCCAGTGGAATCCACAGCCTAGGGACACAAGCAGCTAATTTAATTTCTGTCTGTCACAGTCTCTCTCCCTCTCTGTCTGTCTGAACTAAGCATAGCTGGAGGCCAAAGTGGGCCTCAGAGTGTGAGAGCCTGTCTGTCTGTCACGCTCCACTGTCCATTTAACCCGCACACACACACCCATACACACACATAGGGTAGCTTCAAAGGGAGCAGTGGCTTGGGAAAGGCAGTGTAACTATAGGCCACTCTACCAACACCGCATAGTTGTGTGTGTGGGTTTGTTGTTCTACGGGCAGCTTGTTGTGATAGGTAGCAGTTCAAACAGGGAGCTTCTCACACCAAACACGAGCGCTAATCTCGTTTGGGGTGACTTTCACATAAGACACAGACGATATGAAACGGCAATGCTACGATACATTCACTATTGGCCAACACGTTGCACTGATCAAACCTCTGACTTCTGTTGCAGAAATTAAAAAAAAGATTATTATTTGTATTACAGTGATTGCAAAGGCAAAGATAAACGTGTTTATGGGACGTACTTAAAGATGGTGAATTTTAAAAAAAAGTAAATTGTTGTACTTACATATTTCTGTTTTTAGCAGCCAGAGTACCTATCTTCTGATCATATCTTATTGTATTTCATTTTTGTTTTATAATTCAGACATGCAGCTCTGCCTCTTTGTTGCGCAGCCACGTTTCTAATAAAGATTTTGGTTGCTTGAAAAACAAGACAAAGATATTTATCAGATGTTCAACACATTGGATCCAGGTGTGCTCCTGCAGGGCTGACGTTACCTGCTTGCCTCCATGTTTATCCTTGTGCCAGAATCACTTCATACCTTCTATGGCACAATTTTCATCCTCTTTATACTTCCCAAAGACAGTTTGCTTTGGCAGGTGATTGGTCAGCCATCGGGAGACGTGACCTAACTGCTACATGCTCTTCCTAATGTTTTTCCCCGTTGTCTCGGTCTCGTTATGTCTTGCCACCTGATGGAAAGTATCTGGCGAGAGGGCTGCTGGGTGTGCTAAACTGTGTGTGCTTGAGAAATGTCTCTTTTTTAAAAAAAAACAAAAAAAAAACCAAGATGCTAAAGGTTTAATTTTATGTTTGCAATATATTTAAAAACAACCTGGATAAGAGTCATGTTTACCACTGTGTTATTTCACCTCTTCTTCTAGCAACACTGTAAATGTTTGGGAGCTAAGCAGACTGCTGCAGATCTAAAATGTTTTCCCATTCTTGTTAGATATCAAGGCCTCCTTTGCATCATTTTATAATGCGCTGAATGTTTTCTGCACTGCAGGCAGCCTGGTGGGGCCGTGCTGCAGTAATACATGCAGGATGTGGTTTGCTGTTGTCTTCCTGAAATAAGCAAGTCATTGCCTGAAAAAGACTTAATTTGGACAGCAGCCTATGTTACTCAAAAACCTGCAACATTCTTTTATATATATATATATATTTTATAAGCTCTAAATTATGTATTCATTAAAAAAAACATACACAATGTCTTAACTTTTTAGGAAATTAGGTTTTACTTTTGCTGACAGCTACTAACAAAAGGAGCCAATGCGTAAATGCAGCCATGTTGCGACCAGATGAATTTCAGATATGAAAATAGGAGGGGAAGACAAAAAAGAGTGTAGATAAGGATGACTGAATTATGATCAATCTAAATAATTCAGAACACTTTTAGTGTATGGTATTTTATGCACAAGTTGAGACCTGTAAATCATCAGCGTGACTCTATCGATATCTGACGACAGCCTTGTGTTTAGAGCTGAGTAAGTAGCAGAGAAGTGAAACGGGACCAGTAAATTCTGTTTTGCCATTCTGTTGCAGGTTCCCTGGGCACAGCCGGACGGGTCTGCAATAAGACATCGCGCGGCACAGACGGCTGTGAGGTCATGTGCTGTGGGCGTGGCTACGACACCACGAGAGTCAAGCAAATCACCAAGTGCGAGTGCAAGTTCAAGTGGTGCTGCTCTGTGGAGTGTAAGGACTGTGAGGAAGCTGTAGACATACACACGTGCAAGGCTCCCAAACGAGCTGAATGGCTGGACCAGACCTGAGGACACGCCCCCTACGCTCCCTGCAAAGCAACCCCGCCCCTTTCCCCTGTGCAGGATATCCTGTGGAACACGGCATTCTGGGAAAGTTTGTCCAAAAGTGCTCTGGATCTCCGCCTTCCCCTTTCCCGCAACCTCGACTCAATGCATGGCTTTTCTCCCCGTCTCTGTGAAAGCACTAGAATTCAGTACCCGTCAATATGAATTAATACCCATTAGCCCCTGTTTGTGAACGGCCCTGAGACTGAACTGCTGGGATCAGATGAACAGTGATACCACCTTTGGGGTTCAGGTGGGTTAGGCTTTCACTGAAGACTCAGTTGTTGGGTTGAAATGGTTTGCTGCTTTCATGATGCTTTAAAGACGAATTTTGACATTAACTGAGCCTTCAGACATATCCAGTATTATTACAACAACATCATATACTCACATAATGTTGCTTCGTTTTGGGGGAAACACACTTTTACCTAAAAAAGAAAACGAAAAAAAGAATACTAGGTTGGACTTGGTAAGTGCAATTTGAGTGGACATCTGAGTGTAAGTTTGGCTGTGTGCGGCCAAGCAGTCCAAACAGAGGACTAACAGACGACGGAGACACAGACATTGTGTTATTGGAACTTTGAATGCGACTGCGAAAACAAAAAAACAGAAGAAGAAGGAAAAAAAGCTGTTTAAAGCGATTTATTTAAGCTGTAAAGTGCTGTTTGGTTTCTCTTTCGAGGAAGACGCTGCACTACATTGGCTGACAAAAGGAGAGAGAAGAGCACTCCCATTACTGTGATTATCTGGTGTGCTCCAGTTTTCAGCTTGCTGCTGAGAAGAAGATGAAGAAAACCGAGGCCTTGATGGCTGTTCAGTCACACCAAACCATAACATCAGACAGATTTCACTTCTTTGCTCTTCATCTTGCTTGTATAACATTGTGTATATTGCCTTATCTAAGCAGATGTTCATATGAAATATATGGTGCATTAGTCTGACACTGGAATCCTGGTTTTTTGTTCAGATGAGCATATTGAGGCTGCAGAGCCAGTCTGTAAACATTACATGCTGTCATAACGTGCATAACACACACACACACACACACACACACACACACACACACACACACACACACACACACACACACACACACAATGGAGCACTAATAATACAATCTATGTCAGTACAAAGGCTGATTCTGTGTGGGTTGGGGAGGGTGTGTGATATCAGTCAAGGGGAGGGAAGTGTTTGATTAAAGGCCCAGCTTAAACCCCAACCCCTGCTGGCCCTATCCCACCCTGCGCTATGTGGAATTCCAGGTGGGTCCCAGGCTAATGACTAGATGGCTGTAATTACCCGGGGCTGTTGATAGCTGGTGATTGGACATGGTTGTGCCACAGAGGACCTAGTGTGGGCTCCTGCTGGGACCACATTTAATCAAAGGCTTCTTGGCCGGCTTATCAAAGGGAATACTTTTCCAGCAATCTTCTTTGCTTCAGCCCCCTCAGCTCCCCAGACTCTGTCCAGTTCAGTCTCAGTTATATTAGAGAGTCCAGAGACTCCCGATAAGATGTACGGGATATCACATACAAGAACAAAAAGACCTGACAGATAAAGCTTTGAACTGCTGCTTCTTCACCACAGCTAAAATTTGTCTTATTACAATTTTTTGATGCAAGGTTGTAATACCTGAAGCTGTTTCAGAAACCATCCGTTCTTCTCCTCAGCCCGGAGAGATCATCTCTGGGCTCTCTGCATCTGCAGGCTGTGGTCTGGAGACCACAGTGGTCTTTTAATAGCCATGGGAGGCCAATATCATTAGATAAGATAAGCTTTATTGTCCCTTAGGGTAATTTTATCAAGCCATTCCAGTCACTGAGACTATTCTAGTGCCAGCGTCCGGTGGCAGAGTCTATCTGTGTCCTGGATGCCAGGCTGGGAGCATTCCAGTTCAAGAGTATGACAGGCAAACCATTACTCTTTGCTGCTGGCAGGCAGCAGGAAGAGAAGAGGGAGGCTGTACTAACTGAGGGGACAAATAAAGCATCAAACAACACAGAGGGTTTAAAGGATACATCATTTTCTTGGTCAGCTTAGATCCTTTCCTGTTTGGTTACTGGCACAGTAGGTTAGGATTACTCACTAAATTAACTGCTGCATTTAGGATTTTTTTTAATTGGGTAGCTTAACTAACACAAACAGTAAGATGCAGAATAGCCAAAGTAAACAAACCAAAAGTAGGACAAAGATCCGTCACATTTTAGAGACTGCACCGCTCATCTCGAGGAAAGTTTTTGGAGGTGGTTGGTTTTCCAGTACAGCGAGGAATTATTTCATGATTACTGACATTACAGGTGTGCCAGCGTGTTCTGACTTCCAAATAAAGAAGCCCTCCCTTTTCCCCTGTTGTAGCAGCGCTTGCCATGTTTCCAGTTCTCAGCAATTAACTTAGTGGGCTATTATCAAAATCAATACAAACAATGGCCAAAGCTGTAACATAAAATCTAGGCTGTAGTAAATCAAAGTTATCCGTTAATCCCGTAAGGCCAAGTAGCCTGACTTGGATCACTGCTTTGAGAGGAGCTTTGTGGTAAAGTCACAAGGTACAAGCGCTGCTCAGATGGAGCTGAATTTTCTGCATTTTCTCTTTAAAAAGCGGAGAGCGTTCAAACTGGTATAATGAAAAATGCTGCTGTAAGTGTCTTTGGATTTTTCTCTCTCTCGCTTTTTTTTTTACAGTTTTTTTTTCACATTTTCAAAATTTTTGAGTGTTTTTTCATTTTAAACACTTGCTCTATATTTTCTCTGTCTTGCTCTCTAAACTCCTCCTGTGTCTCAGTACTGACAGTTAAAAAGATTGATAAACCTTATGCCCCGGCTGTAATGCGTGTCAGTCTGAGCTCTGGGAGCCAAATGACAACAACTCTGAGAATAGAGAATGAACTCCGGTTACATATAAATCCGTGAACACTCATGCTAGAGGTACATAGGCAGAACTTAAGCTTACACTGGAAGAGAGATTTTAATGACAGTGGGGAGGAAGACGCTGACTTAAACTGGTAGATTTAGGAGAGAAAGAAATGTATAAGGTTACCCAGAGAGCTGGCGGGCATGTTTATCAGCAGATCCTAATCTGAGCCAAACTATGCTCCTCACAATTCATCATCATTACCCGCCCCGTGTGGCACATCTCTTTGACCGCCCTCCATCCACCTCCCCCCTCCCTCGACCACCTCCGATACAGGCGTCCTGTTGGTGGGAATCTAGCCGGAGATCCACCTTGGGGGTGGTCTGGGTGTCGGCCATGCGATCTGTTTTGCACACATATTCACATGTACGTACCTGCACGCTTGTATAGCACCCCATCACTGCTCCCTGAACTACCCTATCACCTGTCTGGTAAAACCCTCAGCGTGTTGGCGGTCCTTCCTACTGTGTCACTCACCGATCATGACCAATGCATCGCAACATACAAGTGTTTGTGTGTGTGTGCAGTGGGATGAGTTTACGCCTCAAGGCCAGAAGGACCTGTTTTCAGGTTTAACGTGAGTCTAGTAAGGTCGGGGGTCATGAAGTTTAGGCGTATTAACAGAAAAGCTCTGGCACTGTGAATGACCAGCAGCGATTTGCTGCCTGTTGACACCTCCTAAACATTAAGAGCTTGCTCATGTAGCTAAGCTCTCCTCAGGCTGGCCAGCAATGAGGTAAAGCTATTCAGGAGAACACCTGCTTTGCTGGATTTAAATCTGGCCTGCAGTGAGCTGCTCACTCTTGTCAACTCCTTCACTCATCTTTTATTCTTTTGCTCTGCCTCTATTTGATGTGGTGGGTGTCAGCCATTAGGTATTACACGGTGTAGCTTTGCAGAAACACTGCTGGATTGGAGGGCCTTTGGGAGCAGCAGGAGGTGCAGATTTGTTAGGGAGCTCAAACTAATATTTACGTGACCTCCTGAGACCTGCCTGAGGAGTGTAAAGACAGAAAGGGAGGAAAAAAGCACGAGTATGAATTGATGTGTGCTTTAAGTGGAAAAAGGGATTATGACATTAAAGATTTATCTGCTGAGATCCACTGCAACTGCCCTCCAACCCCCAAATTGTCCAGTTTTTCACTAACTGCTGCCTTTGCTCAGCCGCTCATGTAGCTGAGTGACTGCAAAGCATTGTGGTACAGCAGTGCAACGCCAAAACTATAGTCAACACACTGGTCTGAGAGGCTTGCCAAATCAATTCTGGCAAAAAACCTTTCCTCTAAACTTTTTCATTCACACATACTGTTGTAGATGCAATATTTCCCTTGCTTTTGCAATTTGCTCCAACTGACGCATACAAGCATATGTCAGTGGACCTAAAGGAATTTTCCAGAGCAGAAAGCTTGTTTGACCTGGTTCATCATCAATTTGTCATCACTAATATATTCGTGATTTAACTCCTGACTGCTGGGCCAGAAGTCAAGCTTAGTGTTGGCTTGAAGAATACACAGGCGAGAGCTCAGTGCTGAGCCGGAGTCAGACAGTTAGAGAGTTAGTCACGGTGAATTCTTCACCGTACAAGGTGTGGGCTGCAATGTGACGAGGTTTGTATATGTGTGTGACAGTGAGAGTGTGTTTATCTCCCTCCCTGTGTGGGGATTTACAGACACACCTCGCAAGGCACAAACAACAGTGACCTGGAAAAATAGCCGAAATTCCACCAACATACCAGGAAATCTGGGGTTTAGGCTGACAATACACAAGCAAGACAGAGGTGTGGGAAATGGGAGAGATACAGGGTCAGGGTGTAAGCCTCACAGATACAGATACCAATGAGTGATACCAGCTGACTCACACTGATGCTGACACTAACAGTGATAGCATGGCTACCTGAGTGGCATTGACAGATAGATCCTGGAGCGCACACACAATCACGGCTTCTAATTAACATGTGAAAGCTATCCTTGTTCCTCAGACTTCTGGAAGTGGGAACAATATCTAGTGTTACCAGTGTTACAAACCGTCCAATCTGATCTTAGTAAAAGTCCCTTTTTTGTTGAGGTAAAGTAGTTTAACTGCACATTTAATCTCTGGGATTTCTAATTTTCATAAAAAGAAGTGAAATTTCAATAATCCCAGCTTTTCTACATGATAAAGAAATGCTTTATCGTGCAATGTCGTGGTTGAGCTGAGAAACATTTGTTAGTAGGACTGAAATTACTGTCCTGTGATTATAAAAAGTTTCTGTTAATTCACAGAAAAATTCCTATTTATTTATTTATTTTACTGTGGAATTGTGAAAAACAAATTTATATAGCCAAAAGTGGAAAAACATGACTTTCCGCCTCATTTAATTGATTATATGTTACTTAATCACTTTGGTGTAATGTGAATGTCCATGTGGGTGAGATTGGAGTTTTTGCTGGGCCCATTCTGGCCCCTGGGCCTTACGTTGGACACCTCTGTTTTAAAAGATCTCAATAACAATGTTAAGAGGCAAGAAAGTAAAAGCATCCACTGGAGTGTATACCTGTACTCAAACACGTTCACAACTGTGTGTTTGTTGATGCTGAGAGTGGTGTAGATGTGTCGAGTCACTGGAGTCAACATCCCTCTGTCAGTCTCCAATCGTCCTCACCTTCAAAAACACAAACCACTGAAGACACACACAGTTTCAGCCATGTGACGGATCCCAAACTCTGACCGCACAAACAAACACTCTCCATGTGGAATGTGGGAGGCTGTTGTTTGTGTTCGGAGGTGCACATTTATCCAGTGTTCTTTCCCCAAACGCTCTGTAAATTTGCATTGGCACAGAAGTCGGTCCATACACACAATTACAGAAACCTGACATTATCTTTAGCTTCATGTCTGTTTTACTTTTCCATCTACAGCCATTTGCAGAAGCAGCAAGCCTCCCTGCTTCGCCTGTCGTGATTTCACCTTCTACCCACATTGAGACAGTTGATCAGGAGCAAGGACACGGTACAGTAGCCCCTATCGCTCAGTAAACAGTGGTAAACAGAGCAAGCGCTCGGCATGAAATGGAGGAATACTGCACACAAAACATTTACATAGAGCTGCCACAGGAACAATATCATTTCAGTTTTACAATAAAGTGCTGGCCTAACAAAAACAACTGACGGAAACTCATCTGTCCCTCTGCCTGTTCGGAGTGACTTGTTTATGCTCTGGCCTCCCACTCTGTGTAAGGAGATAATTCAATCAAGTATAATAGAGCTTTCACACGAGCTTAACCCAGCTTCAATCCTAATGCTGCCGGACCAAACCTGGAGCCTGATCTCATATATCTAGCATTTCATCCTGAACCACAGCAGCAGATGAGAGGTTTTAAAGTTACTGTTCATAATTTGACATTAATGAAAATCAGAGGATGTAGTTTTACTGCTAAACAGTGAATCAGTTTAATGTTGTTCTAAATTAACATTCGTGGTTTATTTGGAAATTAAAAAAAAAACAACTCAAAACTAAAGCAGTGTGGAAAAGATGACATCATAACGCAGTGCAACAACCTGCATTATTGCAGATAAAAGTTTAGGTGGAAAATAGAAGCTTTGTGTTGTGACTGGTGCCCCAGTGCCTGAAAGAGTGGTGGTATTTTAAATTGCACCCAGGGGCACACCACACCTTCTTTTGGCAATACTCCATTGTGTCTACATCTCTCTCCAGTAACTACAGCCAACTACTGACATTGTTTTGATCCATCTCAGAATGGAAAACTGTTCCTCTCGTGCAGAGAGTGTAGGAGCAGCCAGCAGCACTATAGTTAGTATACATCATGCATAACACATGGAACTTATGAATGTGTTGTATATACATTGTTCATGCACAGACCCATGCCCACAGTGTTACATGCAACTGATAAATTATCTAAAAGAACATTTCGTCTTATCCTCCATATATGTTTCACAGTTGCAAAACCTGTGCAGCAGCATGCAAGTTCACTAAATCACCAGATGCTCTATTCAAACACATGTGCTATATGCAAACACTAAAACTGGGTCATAGAATTGAATTTATGGCATCTGCATGATGGACGCCTCGATATTACGGTAAAGAAAGCTGCAAGCTGGAAAATTATTTGAGACATATCAGAAACGTTTTCCATTCTGGCAACATAGAGGCATAGATGTTAACTGCACATGACTTTTATGCATGCACGTGTTAAACACGAGAGGGTAGCGTGATTTTGTACAATGCTAAGATAAAGCGCACTCACATCTTCATTACTGGCTAAGAGATCCAAATCTATCAAGTGTTTGAACTGGGATAGTTTAGAGGAGAGTAAACAACAGTCTAATGTGTTTATCAGGCACTAAAGCACACACCAACAGCTGTTTACCACACAGAGAGCCAAAACGCATACAACAACAGCACCAAGGACATGCAGTCTGATGGCACTGCACAGTATAAGTGAAAGGTGATGTTGAGAGGGCTTTGCCTTTGAAATGTTTGGGAGAATGTGAACGCATAATTACCCCCCATGTGAATATCCAGCTGCTGCAATATACCACTATCGTTTCAACAGAGAAAGGGAGAGTGAGACCTTAACATTTCCTACTCTATAGTGCCAGTCAATCAACAAATTGCCTAATGCATTTTGACAAATAAATACAGTGCCAGACAATCAACCAGAAGGAAGAAAGTGAGGCATGCAGCCATGCTTTAAAATAAAAACTGATAAATTAACTATGCATAGAGTAAATGCTTCTTACAACTGGATTTAATGAAAAGAATGCCAGGTTACTTCAAAGACATAATTTAATTCAAGGCATAGTTTCTTTAAATTCAGATGTGGATGAAAATGACATAAAAACAATTTCCTAAAAGTAACATTCTGTATGTATCATAAAAACAAAACACTAACGTTTATGGCATGAAACCATGTTCATCCATTCTGAATAATGACATGCTCCAACATACGATCTGAGCATTATTCAAAAAACCCAAAACCAAACCAGTGGGATGTTTTGGGAGCTACTGTATGCTAATTTGCTGTGAGCTGGATGAAAAACAAAATGCTTAAAGCCCGTATAATTAATATGCATTTTCTAAACTCAGTTAGTCTCTTAGACTGAGTTTAGTTTAATGGCTTAAAATAGCTTGCATGGCATAGTTTAAAACTCATAAAACCTCACCAACCAGCCACTTCAAAGTTACTAGTCTTAACATTAAAACTTGTTTTAAGACTGCGAGTGGAAAAATTGCATTCAGTGGTGGGAAACACTACCAGACACTGTTTGCATAACCTGTGCAGCAAGCAAAGACTGAAAAGTTAGAACCAGCGCTGGTGGGGAGTTAACAAAGCACCACACACCTGCAAAACTGCATATTGTGCAGCAAAGTTAGAACAGTTGTGTGGTGTAGGTGCAGCTCTTCCTGCTTCAGATGTTAGTGCTAATACCGATTTCATTAGGTACCCGTCTTTAATGCAAATATCTAATGAGCCAACCACATGGCAGCAACTTAGCACATTTAGGCATGAAGACATGGTCAAGATGAAAAGCTAAAGTTCAAACTCACTGTCAAAATTAGGAAGAAAAGTGATTTAAGTGACTTTGAATTGTTGTTGGTGCTAGATGTGCTGGTCTGAGTATTTCACAAAATGCTGATCTACTGGGATTTTCACATCTCTATCCATCTCTACCTGACTCTAGGGTTTACAGAGAGGTCCAAAAAAAAGTGAGCAGCAGTTCTCTGGGTGAAAAGTCTTTGTTGATGCCAGAGGTCAGAGGTGAATGGACTACTTTCAATTGATTAAAAGGCGAGAGTAACTCAAATAACCACTTCCAAAGTATGGAAAAGAGCATCTCTGAATGAACAGCACATCGATCCTACATCAGATGAGCTAAACCACATGGGGGATATTCCATAAGGGGATGTTTTCTTGCCACAATTTGGCCCCATATTACCACCTGAACATTGTTTAAGCCTACCCGAGTAATGTTACCTGACTATGTCTATCCCTATATGACTACAGTGTACCTATCTTCTAACGACTCCTTCTAGCAGGATAGAAGCTCAAATAATCTCACACTGGTTTGTTGAACATGTCAGTGAGTTCAGGACACTGAGTTATTGAACTGAGAGCTGGTGACTGTCCAAAACAGCACTTTTGAGATGAGGTTAAATGGGAGTTTGCATCATGGATGACCAGCTGACAAGTTTGCAGCAACTGCTTGATGCTGTTATGTCAATGTGGACCAAAATCAGCGCCCTGTTGAATCTATGCAAAGAAGAATCGAGACGGTTCTGAAGCCAAAAGGCCGTTCACCCTGAAGCTGTACCTAATAAAGAGGTCAGTAAGTGTATGGACGGATCAAATCTTCTTCAGTTCGACAACCTGTCTCAGCTTATTTATATTCTTAAGCAACATTTGACAGCAGACTACATTACTAACAATCTTTTTTTTAACCAAATAATAAAATATTTTTTCATGTTTCGACAGCACTATCATGTTTGTCTAAACTGTGCACACACAACTTGCTTTGGTTACATGGAACCAGGCTGTTTTGTCTGGGCTGTGTAACTTTCTATAACCAGGTTAGCCTTTTCACATGTGGAGATTTACACAAATTAAGTCATGAGATTAAATACCATTTGTTATTAAATTTAGTAATTTTTATCTTCTTTGTTTAATTTGACATGTGAGGTTTAGTGTTTGTATATACTGTAGTCTGTGTGCGTGTGGGGGGTGAGTGAAGGTGGACAGTTGCAGTATTTCAAACAGCTATTTTTGTCTGTCCTGTGAGCAAGGACCTCCCGCACTGCTGTTTGTAAGAATATTTTTCATGCTTAGGTTAAATAACCAGGTTGTTTAACACAATCTCTGAGTGAGAGGAAGCCTGAGAAACTTTTCCTGGAGGAAAAGTTTACTGGTAGTTAGGGAGAGAGGTGACGATGAATCAGACGATCAGCGTGTAGCAGTGTGGCTTCATGCTGAGAAATAGCACTGGAGATGTGATGCTTGCTTTGAGAGTGTTTATGGAGACGTACAAAGAAGGTAAGGAGGAGTCGCACTCTGTCTTTGTGGATCTAGAGAAAGCATATAATAGGGAGCCAAAAGAGGAGCTGTGGTACTGCCAGGAGTGGGACAGAAGTATGTGCAGGACATGTATGAGGACAGAGAGACAGGGGTGATGTATGCAGTAGGAGTGACAGATGGGTTCAAGGTGGGGGTGGGATTACATCAGTGATCTGATCAGAGCCCCACCTTGTTTGACATGGTGACAGATGAGGTCAGGCAAGAGCATCCTGTGATGTTTGCAGATGACATTATGAACTGTAGTCAGATTAGGGAGCAGGTGAAAGAGAGCGAAGACGGAAAGAACAGAGGAAGTGAAGGTGGATGAGTTTCATTTCCTGGGGTCAATGGACAGAGCGCAAGAAAGGTAAAAATGAGAGACAGACAGGGTGGAAATAGTGGAGACAAGTATCAGAGGGGATTTGTGACACAAGGACAGAAGGTACTGAGATCTTCAATTACGTACTTTGGAGATATTGGCACCAACAAAAGGACATGAGCCTGAGCTGAAAATGCTAAAATTTCTATTGGGAGTGGCCCAAATGGAAAGGATTGAGCAGTTTGGAGACAAAGAGAGAAAGATAAAGCTGAGATGGTTTGGATATGGGCAGAACAGGGATAGTGGGTATATTAGTCATGGATGTTGAAGATGGAACTGCTAGACAGGAAGAAAAGAGGGAGACCAAGTCAAGAGTGAGGAAGATTAAAAGGAAAGTACATTACAAGTCTTTATATGACCTCTATTTTTTTAAGATTGACATTTTATTTTACAAATTAGAGATCAGAGGGATCCTGGATGGCATAAAGAGCATTTTTGTGGCATTTACTGTATGTTATCAAATCTGTTTGAGCCACATATTTTCTGTAGGATATGATGGTTTTAGAACTGACTGAATCTCTTTCCCTTTCTCTTTCTCAATATGTAAGAAGAAAGGGGCCAATAAAATCACAGACACAGCACATCCAAATCCTATTATGTGATTAATATGAAAATCCAAAATGCAAAATTGGTGTAAATGAATCAATCTGTTTTGCAAATATGAGTGGAATCTGCATGCCACGTGTGCAATTACCCAAGAAGCAAGCACTGGAGGCCTGGTTGGGAATCTTAGAGCAGACCGTGTTCAGATAGTCTGATAAATGTTATCTGCTAAAGTCTGCATAGATTGCTAAGGCCGGTTTCTATAGCACCAAGGATCCTTCGTGCCTCTCTCAGGCCCTGTGTGTATACTGTCAAAAAACAGTATCATCTGGCATCTCCAGACATCATTATCACAACCATCGACTGTCCAGTCCTCACACACACACACGATCATTACCTTTAGCGATATGCAGCACTCCGACAACTGTAAGGACGGCAGTAGGTTGAGGGGGTCTGAGTGTGGGACCGAGCCCAGAAGAAAGAGGCCTCTCTGGTGTGAGGAGGGCAGGATCAGTGTGGCACTCAGCCCTGTCTGGATCCAGTAGTGAGTGTGATGCGAGAGGGGATGGTAGGAGATAAGTCCACTTCACCAAACTCAATGGGACACTTCAGCAGAAGCACAGCTCTCACCCTGAGCACTGTCTGTCTGAGAGTATGAAGGACAGAGACTTTCATTTGATTACAACAAAATTCAAATGAAAAACTGCTTACTTGTGTTAGTTTGTATAGTCATTTATGGTCTGAGTAGCACCATATAGTCCAGCGATGGTGCATCTAATAAAGGCAGCATCACTGCAGAGGATATTTCATTTATATAGGTACGTACAAGCATTTAAGTGTGTGTGCGCACAGTGACAGAGACAGATTAGGTGTCTGAGAGGGACAGATGGCCTTACAACCAACCTCCACTCACTCATTGAGTGAGATAAAGAGCCACATTCTCTCTCTCTCTCTCACACACACACACACACACACACACACACACACACACACACACACACACACACACACACACACACACACTCCATTGCTGGCATCCAACCAATTGTGTGGAGAAATAACTCAACCCTTAACATGAACAAATAAGTGTGGATATTAGGCCTGTGCTGGGTCCGCTGAAAAACTGTAGATTCATCACAAGCTTCAAACAAACAGATTAGAAGACGACCGTCGTGGTATTCAAATGGACTTATGGGATTTGTCCGTGTATATACTCGGCCAAGCTGTGTGAGATTCGGGAGGGTTAGCAAGTAGGAGTGTGTTTGTGTGTGTGTGTGTGCCAAAACAGTGACAGGACATTCTTCTACAAACAGGTTTTCAGCAAAGCTCTTATCTCCTGCTCTCTCCTCATCCATCCCCTTGTTTCGTCCTCTCGTCTGCTGGAAGAAACGCCTTTTGATTACATTTCCATCACAAATACGCTTGCAAAATGCAGCCTATTTCTCAGGAAGACAGCGTTGTAATAGGTAGACGCTTAAACCAGATATAGAACAAATGACGGACAAAGTCAAGCAGCATTACTGGTTTGTGAGTGTTTTGGGAAGGTCTGTGTTTCCGGGTGACCCCAGTGGCCCAGTCTGCCTGTCTATTAGAGCCGGGGCTATTAGACCATCAGAAAGTGGGAGCATCCCCTCTTGCCATGGTGATAAGATCAAGGCATTCCGACAGCCAAAGCGGTCATTACCCTGCGCTCTAGCCCATAATGTTCCTCTATTAAAACACCCTGTTGCCATGGAAATGCAGCTGTGGCCATTTAAGTCATTTCTTGGCCCTGCTGTCTCTCTGGGTCATTGACACACACGCACACAAACACACAATGCGCTGACATGTCGACTGATAAACATTTACACATGCACGCTGCTATCTGGGGCACTGTTTCCCTCCAACACGCACAGCAGAAACATGCACAGGTCCTGCTGTCTGGGCGTCTGGCTCATGTGGGGTCACGGCTGACCGGGCAGGAAGATGGTGAACATGGATGTCAGACGGTACAGTAAGACAGCCTGGAAGGCGGAGCCATTGTTACAGAATTTGGCTTCAAACACAGTCACAGACGTAGTCAAGTAGATGGATAGGAGGCTGACAGAAACACACGACAGATGCGTGCACAACACAAACACTGATCAGAGTAAACAAACACGTCGGGATGCTCAGAAGATTGTGTCAAACAAAGCCGACCCCCCTGTTCCACTAATCCTTTGGTGTCATCAGTAGACACCTCCTACGCTTGCACACACTTACAAACACACACACCAAATAATTCTTATAAACCACCAAACTCGACATCTTCCAGAAAAGCTTACCTAACCCTAATGAGCATACTGTAAAGCTCAGGTTTATTGAACTCAGTTCATCTCTGTTCTGCTTTTTTCTAAATGCACCAACTTTCAGAGTTTTGCTCTTAGTTTAGTTGTTCTTAGCCCGTCTTGGGGTAGGGAATAACATTATAGTCTGTGTGGTGAGGGTTCATCAATAGCCCTTCTTGTTCTGCTACCTTAGGCTCAAAATCCTGAAAAACAGAACCACAAGCTAAATCTAGAATAGTAATCACTGATCATCAGATCCTCCTTCTGCTTGTGTTTTAACATCCGACCTTAAGAGACATCTAAATGGATTTGACAGGTTTAACAATTTCCAATTCATGTGATATTTTCTGTGCCTTCAATGTAATTTATTTTAATACAAAAGCACCTCATTCTACCAAACACATGGGTGATATCCTGAATGAAACTTGTAGTAAAAAGTGCTTTGAATTCCATTTTTTAAAATGCCATATAAATACCAGTCCATTTGCCATAGTGGTCTCGAGCAGTAGTTCTCCAGGTTTCCTTCGGACATTTCAGACCTGACGATTTTCACAGGTCAAAGTATTGCATGAATCAACCATCAGACACTATAAAGTGTGTCTGATGGTTGGCGATGATCCCAAACATGTTGCCAATGAAGTAAAAGTACACATAGATAGAAAAACACAGTGGGATGCACCCAGTCATGGATTGGTCTTCCAAGAGCATGGAAAAAACAATTATTGAAGCAAAGTATGAACATCGTGACAGAAGACATGATAAAAGTCAGCCAGTATCCAAAGAACAGCTTTGAATGTCCTTCTCCAAAAAACCTATAAACTATACCTGAAGTCTACTTCAAGCTGTATTAAAGAATAAAGGTGGTCACACCAAATATTCACTTTCAAAATAAATCACAGGATCGGTTTCCAATTTTCCTATAGAAGTATAAAGGAATGAGGGGTGGCTTGAGACTTTTGCACAGCACTGCAAGAAATCTAATAGCTTAAAAAAATCGTTGAACTTAAAAAATACAATAAATATACCACAACAAAACATTTAAATTTGACATTTTACAAGACCCTCATTCTATGATCACTGAGCACTGCAGAAATACTCTACATGCAAGCTTAATACAACAACTTTAAACACTTCAAAACATCAAAAACACATCAATCAATCAATCAATCAAAGCTTTATTTGTCACAGGCAGGTTGCCCTGCACATAAATAATCTACAGTTTGTTTTAACTGTATACTTACATTTATCAGAAATATGGATGCTGAATATTAGAGAAAGTCAACAGTGTGTCCCTTATACAGAGCAAAGTGGCCAAAGTTTGAATGTATGAAACTTATGAGCTCTGCCTTATCAAAGTCATTTCCTACCAGCTGGGGTGCACAGTAGCCTGCATTACATGCACCAGTATGTGGGACTTTATGGTGGACTACTACACCAAAGGTGTTTTCTATAATCATTTTTCTCCTGGCTAATGTTCTGTAACATTAGCTCGTCTTGTATCACAGTTTAATTGCTAGCTTTTTTTACACAGCTGTAGAAAATACCAACATATAAAATACTGATAATCTGAACTCCTGTGGTTGAGCTAGGTGGTAGCTTAGCTAGCTGTTTTTATTAGTTACTTTACCAGCTGTACAAGCTAACTATTGTCAGATTTATATAGCTTACCCAGGTTACAGCTAAGGTGCTAATAATAGCATTATTGCTAGAAAATTCATATAAAATAGAAATGCCAAATAACTTAAGTGCTAACTTGTGCAATCATATTGGCATGCACTCACCTACATCTTTATCAGGTACATATGTTCAGCTACTCATCATGGAAAAACCTAATCAGCCAATCACAAAGCAGGACCCCAAGTCGCTTAAGACCAGTACACATCCTCAGGACAGCCTGCTGAAGTTAAACTGAGCATCAACTGAACAAAAGTCATTTTTAAGTGACTTTGATTGTGGCATGGTTGTTGATGTCAGAAGGTCTGGTCAGAATATTTAAGAAACTGCTGATCTATTGAGATTTCCCAAGAGAACCATCTCTAGGGTTTATAGATAATGGTCCTAAAATATATATCCAATAAACAGCAGTTTTCTGTGTAAAAATGAGGTCTGAAGAGAACGGGCAGACTGCTTCGAGGTGATAGAATGGAAACAGTAAATTTAATAATCACTCTTTACAACTAAGGTATGCAGAAGAGCATCTCTGAATGTGCAACATGTAAAATCTTGAAGCTACAGCAGCAGAAGACCACACCAGCTGCCACTCCTGGAAATCAAGGCTATAGTTCACACAGGCTCACCAAAACGGGACAACAGAAGTGGATAGATACATAAGATTAGAACTACGTTCTTGGCACACCTTTAGCCTCCCTGTGTCAACTGAGCATTGTTAAAATGTCACAGGCTACCTGAGTACTGTTGCTGATGATGTCTATCCTTTGATAATTACAGTCTACCCACGTCACAAAGCTCAAATCATTTAAAACTGGTTTCTTGAACATGACAGGTTACTGTACTAAAATGCCTTCCACAACTATCTAACATCAAGTAGCATTGATATTTGTTTTGTTTTTCATATCAAAGCACAAAGAGAAAAGTCTTTTACTTAACAGCTGATTTATACAGGAAGAGCCAATAGCAAGTCAGCCTATACTGATATATACCATATGATATCTCACTGAAGGTCATGAAATATCTTTTCAGACATTTCTCATCAGTCTTTCCCCCCCTTTTTTCTGTTTTTTGCTCTTCCTCACCCTCCAATTTTTTTATGGTTTCCCATTTTTTCTTCTCTTCTTTCAGGTATTTGTAGTTGTACCAAATGTTTCTCTTTTCTTTATTAAATTAAATTTTCTTTATTAGATTTTTGCTACATTCTCCTCTGGTTGATTGTATTTTTATTCCCTGTCTTTATGCTCATTCTGCAGTTCTTCATTTTGTGTTTGTCTTTTCAAACTCTTCTTTGTCAGAATTGGTCCCTTTGTACCAGAAATCTCTGCACTGGATCATTTGGTGTGTGCGATCTCTCGGGGTACAGCTTTCCTTTCGACAGACTTCACATACCCTTTGGAGCCAAGGTGTACCTCAGACTTATTGCTGAGACTTAGTGCCCCAGTGAAGAGGTTTAAACAAATCCTTTGTATTTTGGATAGAGTCACAAACAAAAAACACAAACACACTTTGTCCACACAGCAAACAGGATCAATTTTAAAAAAATCCATTTCTTGAATGAAATCTATTACTTATAAGGCCTCGTCTACTGTAAATATACCACTCACCTTTATCTTTTTATGGTATTCTTTCTCAACGGAAACATGAATCTAATACAAGGGATCCACATATATGAAACACATGTGTACTACACTCTAGTCCTGGCCCAACTTCCTGTCCATTTTCAGCTTAAGAGTTTACTGATTGCTTTTAAGGCTCGTAATGGACAGACCCCAGTTTATATCACTAGTGTCGTTTGTTTATGTTCAGCTCCCAGGTCTCTCAGATTTACTGGCATAAATCTCTTACATGTCCTAAGGTCAGGCCTCAAACGAAACGGTGACAGACCTTTGCAGCTGCTGCACCACGTTTGTGAAATTGGCTACAGCTTAACACAAAAGGAGTGCCCTTCATCTCTGCTTTTGAGACTATAGGCTCAAAACTCATCTTTATTCTCTGTCCTTTCTATCCCACTTATCTCCTGTTTGCTGTTACCTCTGTAACTCTGTCTCCTGCTGTCCTCTGGTGGTTGTTGTAGTTGTTATTCATTTGCTTATTGCCGATGGCCTCTTAATTCCGTGTCCATGTTTTACATAATTACATGCACATTTGTGTATATAGGTAGTCAGTGAAAGCTTTGTTTAAATGTTCTTTATAAATAAATTTGACTTAAATCTATTAATATCTAGATAAACAGACAAATTAGAAATGTATTTCATTATTTGTGTGAACAACAAAAAATAATTTTAAAACTAAAAATAAAATAAAAACGTTCAAATGGAAATTTGATTTATAGAAACAGCAAGAGAAAAAAAAAGGGGGGGGGGTGTTACTATTGAACTGTTGCTTCAGCATTTAATGGGTTAAATCATGATAAGAGCCTTAAATAAAGATGATATCACTGAGTATTCTGTGAACTTTCTGTGCTGTTTTTCACAAATGTGCAAATGTTCTCATCTCCCTCCTTCGAGGTTCACGTGTGTCAGCCAAACACCTCTAACACATCTACTTTATTTATTATGATTATTTGGATTTTATGTTGATGTAAATCTGACGTTTTGGTGTCAAAAATGGAAATCTAAGTATTCTTCTATTTTCTACCACTCATGCGGGCATCCTATTGTCATTCTTATTTAATTGCTTAAGTTAATTACTTTAAACCTAAATCAGCAAAAAGTAAAAAAAACAAAAAGGTAATAGTAGTTTATTGTGGGTCTGCACTTCTGTGTGTATAAGACCAAAGCAAACACACTTCAAGCCTGACACACATTGACCTCAGGGTTTCTGTGGGACCCTTGAGTACATGTGCTTTGTTTTAGGTGAGCAAACTGCACCACCATGTGAACCCACAGCAACACTACAACTAAAGTGCTAACTGGTCGTCTTTTTTTGAAGACTAATTAGGTGTCATCGCTTTTTTTTTTTTTTTTTAAATCACATCACATAAACACATCTACCAGACAATAGCTCACCTAATTTAACTGTTTTATTGTAAGTTATTGTGTAAAGTTCATATGTAAATTGAATAAAAATGAATGAAAATGCTGAAAAATCTAGAAGTGCACTGGTGCTGATTTTAATAGCAAAGGTTAAGTGCAGAGCTGTAGTAGCTACAGAGGGACAAAGCTGCTGAGCCATACCATGAAGTTATAGGAATGAGTTGATGAAGGTACGTTAAGAAGAGAAGTGACAATCAGTGAGCAGCAGTTTGGCTTCATGCTAACAGAAAACACCACAGATGCAATGTGTGGAGTTGCAGTGTGTCTTTAAAGATCTATGGAAAACAGAGGATGGTGCCAAGAGAGTAGCTGTGGTTCTGTATGTGAGGGTGGTGCAGGACAAGTATGAGGACAGTGAGGCAGTAGTGATACGTGCAGTGGGAATGATAAATGGCTTTAAGGTGGGGGTTGTCCTGATTCAGTTTTGATGTGCTGAGAATAAACAACCAATACATAACAACAGGCAATGTTCTCTGCAACTCTGCACAAAGCTTCCTGCTCTGCATAGTTTCAGTCTGGGTAAAGAACCTAATGACCTCTGGCACAGTTTATAACTGAAAGGTGGCCTCGTTATTAAATGCATAAGACAAAAATACACAGCAAATAAAACATAAAATATATTTTCCTAACAGGGTGGTATTACATGAACGATCAGTGCCTCTTCTTGTTTGCAATGGTGATGGATGGGTTGACTCCTGAGGTCAGGCAAGTCTCAATAAACTGATGTTTGCTGACAACATTGTGAGCTATACTGAGAACAGGAGGGGGAGGGAGAAGAGCCTGGAGAAGTGGAGCAATGATTTGGAGAGAAGAGGGATGAAACAAGACCACATACACTGTCACAGTGAAGACGCAAGGTGTAGAGATCAAGAATGGATGAGTTTAAATACCTGGGGTCAACTATTCAAAGCACTGGAGAATGCACAAGGGAGTGAAGAAGAGAGTGCAGGCAGGATGGAGACTAGTGTCAGGCTTGATATGTAACAAAAGGATGGCAACAAGAGTGAAAGGGAAGATTCACATGATGGTAGTAAGATCTGCTGTGATGCATGGTGTGGAGAGAGTGACACTAACAAAGACAGGAGGTGAAGCTGAAGGTGGCAGAGTGGAAGATACTAAGACTTGTTTGGTGTGAGCAGGGTGGGCAGGGTTAGAAATATATCAGAGAGAGTCAGGTTGAGCTGTGTGGAGATGAAGTTAGAAAGCCAAGGCTGATTGTGACATGCGCAGAGGAGGGATAGTGGATATAATAAACATGGTGAATATGGAGCTGACAGGCAGGAGAAAAAAAGAAGAAGACGGAGAAAAGACTTGATGTAGTAAAGGTCTAATAGTAGAGGCCTGTTCTGTTACATGCTAAGGTGAGACAGAGACATCTGCTGTACCGACCCTGAAGGTAGCAGTCAGAAGAAGAATAAGTAGAAGCAGAACACTTTAAGCTCTGCATTTGAATTCATATGAAATATTTTTTTAATTCCTAATCTCGTGCATTTTGGGGTTTGCGGTTTCTATTTAATTTGTTGTATTTTTTACATTTTTTTTAATTATATTTGTATATATAATAGGGAAGCACCACACAGGGGAATGTGAAAATCGTATAACATAGAACATATTTTTTTACACTCTTAGAAATATAAGGCGCAGAAAAGGCGACTGATTGAAACCCTCAGTTAAAGTTATCAGGCCCTATTCCATTTTCTAAAACATGCCGACTTGTTTGATAAGACTTGAGTTTGTTTCTTTTTTTGGGGGTAAGGGTATTTATAAAAAAGGGTTTACATATTTATCTAATATGTAAAATACTCCCAGTTTGAGGTTATGAGGATGCACAAATCCTTTGGAGGTTGTTTTAGCAGGAATCAAATGTGATACAACAAAGATTTGGTGCTACTTGCTCTGGTGACCCCATGTGAAGGAAGCAGCTGAAAGTAGCTTTTCTTTGGATTCTTTTTATGAACTGCAAACCAGTTGGTTATGGTAATGTACCATAGGGCACATATGGACCCAGCACCATCGGGCTTAGGTGGGCAGCCCACTATAGGCCCCATTACTGGATATGTGGGGCACATCTGGCCCTGTGCTGTTAGGTGGGGCCCAAATAGTGCCCGAAACCTACAGTGTTGGCATATTGTTAGTTTACTGCAGGCCTACATGAGCCCCCATTGTGGCCCCCTCTCTGCTTTGCTTAGTGTGGGCAGTCCACAGTCAACCCACATCATGGGCAACCCCACTGGGCACATCTGGGCCCTACATTTCCCAACAGGACTGTGTAAAGTGTGAGTCTGCAAACCTCTGCTCTTGCCCAACACATGCCCCAAGGGGACAGGTTCTGATTGAGAACCCATCAGTTGTTTGAACTTTTCTTTGTGGCTTAATAAAACTCTTATTCCTTGTCTCATGAACCACCTCAAAGCCAAGACAAAACAAAAGGAAGGTTTTAAGACAAGTTGTCAAGCTGACCCTGTTGTTATATTCTGTGTCCATGTAATCTTTCAAATATGCCACATGTCCATGCACAAGGACATTGCTTCTGATAAGCAATGTTTTGGCTGTATCGTGTGACCATGGAAGATGGAAAACTTGTCTCTATAAAGACAAGGTCACAAAGCATGCAGATTCCTGTCATACAGTTTGCATTGTTGTTTGACCCTTTTGCAGAGATTACTGAAACTCATAAAGACAACCCGTTTGTGTGAACCTCAGTTTCTATCAGATTTTGCCAACAGAAGCTCACACATCCCAAGAAGCTTTGAAGAACATTTAATTAATTAATTAATTAAAACTAAAAAAAGAAACTCAAAACTAAACAAACAACGCGCTGCCTGCTGGAGAGATTAGAGAGAAAATGTTAGCTTCCAAGTCTTTTTAAACAGTTAGCTGAATGCCAACAGGTGTGAGCTGTCTCTGCGCCTCACACACCTGCCTGCCTCCTACACAACACCAGAGAGGGGAAAGAGCGCACAGAGTCAGTAGGGTTGTGTATTCTGTTTTATCTTGTTTTATCTTTATCTTGTCCAAGGTTTCATTTTCAAGGTTTCCCCTTTTAATTTCATTTGCAGTCGATTAAAGTTTCCACTGGTGTGTAAAGGCTGCACTTTGGCCTTTAAGGGGCTCTATCTCTTTCTTTGTGTCCTCTTTTTGTTTTTCAAGAAGTCTCTCTTTGCCCTATTACCAGAAGTAGAAGAGTTACAGGGCTGTTGGTACTCGCTTTGTACCTGGTTCAGTTTTTTCAAACACTCAAACGCATTATGTAATGTAAAAAAGGGTTTACCTTTTATTTTTCAGAGTAATGATTAATAATGATTATTAATTGGCTGAGCTAACAGGTGTTAATGCTCAATGAACACTTAAAAACAGTATTTATCAAGCTAAATAGGCATAAACAATCAAATCAATATAGAACAGTCCTCTTAACACAGGAAGTGGCTTGATGAGAGTTTTTATTCCACACAACTGTGTACTGAATCACACAACTTGTTTCCTTCTTTTTTGCAGATAAGTATCTCTGTGTGAAGTGTATGTAGTGTAAAATTAAACTATGTCAAAAAATGAGGAAGAGTCTAAGTATCCTGTTTTTTCTGTAAGACAAATGGTTTCTGCTGACAACAGAGATTGAGGAATACAACCAGAATGTGGTTCTTTGTTTAGACTAGTGAAAAGCAACACTGAACATCTTGTTCTGTGTGTGATGTGACTCATACAGACTGTGGTGTCAAAGCTAAAAAATCATGGTTTCTCTGGCGGAAACCTTGACGACTTAGGGCCTTACTTAAAAAAAAAGTCATGCATGTATAATTTAAAAAGTCTTAACTGAACGTACTATAAACAATACTCGGCGCATGCTCAGCATTTCAACTCAGTTTGTCAGACTCAGAGTGAACTCTTACTCAGGCAGAGGAGCCCTGTTTTAGCACTGACATGCATTCAGACACCTCATTAACGGCATCAAACTGCTTATTTGTGTTTTCATCGAAAGACATAACAACACGTTTATTTTGTCGTTTTTATTTGTCTCTCATCTCCTGGGACCGCTTCTTCCGCACTTATATGTGTTCTACAACGTGCACGAGCGCGCAGGGGAGGCAGGGGAGGGGCCGGTTGCGTTAGGAGACTTGATTGGACAATCCCGTTTCAGAACAGAAAATGACCCAATGCGCAGCCACAAGTGGGTCGGGCCACAGGGCAAATGCCCGATATGTCAGATTACAGGTCGAGGCCTGTTTGCGAGCATGTTCGTCGCTGTTATTGAATTTCCATGGCTTTGATAAACAGGCGGCTTGTTATTACCACCTAATGGCAATGTTTTGCATATCATTTTAAGCGAATATATATCTGTCTTCCTTTCTGTCCTTGATCCCACTTTAGGAGTGGGATGATGGGCCAGAGTATAAGTCGTGTTTTAAGTCATAAAGCTCAATGCATACTACAGCTATACCATTCATTATGTTTCTTTTTCTATTTTTGAGTCAATAATAAAACAAAAACAAATTAAGACAAATTTAATTATGGGCGTTGTGTTGACCCATTTTGATTCAAGGAAAGAAGTTCAAGGAAGGTAACTCAGCTTGTCTCGTGCCATTACAACCAGTACGTGGTTTCAACAGATATTAGAGCGAGATAACAGTCACGCAATAGATAGTGACGTGGCAGAGACTGCCTCGTCCTATGGCATCGCTTTATTGCGCTGTTATGTTTTGTTTGCAGATGCTCTCAGGTGATTTTGCATCTCAGCGCGTTAAGTTTCATTTCTCCGGCCTGACTGACTCTCTGGGTGTGCCTGCTTTTAGTCTCCGAGCATGACTGTTTCAGTACGCAGCAGATAGCATAGAGGTGCTCCGCCCATGCGGGCGGTCAAGGAATGGAAAGCTAAAGCCCAGTCTTAGGGTATTGCTTTATGAAATAAACACAAGCTGTGCGTTGATGCGTTACATCCGCATTTAGACGATCGGCACGGACGATTTAGGATATACTCTGATAATATCAACTATTGATCATGGTTAATGTGAAGTTATCTATCCGCTGCCAAATTGGACTCGAGTTCTTCGAGTTTTTGAAGGAGACTAATCGAGTATCCATCACAGACAGGATTCAGCTGAGAGACATTTACAACAATGAGTTCCGGATGAGGTGGGTTCTTGATCACTGTTATTTATAAAAGTATCCATAACCAAAAACTACAGTAAAAGTTGAAGTACTGAATCGACTTCTTGAAGTAAAAGCCAAAAAGTGCAGGCTCTGAAATGTACTCAAAGTGAGAACGTAAAAAAGTAGGTCCTTGAGGGAATTCTACCACCAATTTTTGTGCAACTGAACCTTGTGCCAAATTAATATAAGACTGAAATCAGTCTGTTATGTAGGATACCAGCAAAACAAACAAATTTATATATATAAATTTTTCTTCTGATGTCTACATTGTGGAGGGTGACTTTGCCTTGAGTACAATCAGAGGTTAAAGTGGAATTCGGCTGGTATGGAAGCCCTAAGATCAGTTGTTGTCGTTTAGTGGGGAAAAGAATGATAACTCACAATTTTATGATCGGCTAACCTGCTGCTCTTTGTGGATTTACAGAAATGAATTGAACAAGATGTCAGCAGATGTTTCACAACCTATCTCGGCTTTTTTCCATTTCCTAAACAAACAGCATTGGTATAAATTTTACAGGTCATACACAGATGTGATTGAAAATGACGAAATTAATCTTTAAATCTGTATCAGAAATCACTGTGCAGTCCTTCCCTTTACACATAACCCCTCTTTTTCCTTTTGTCTCCTGTCTGTCTTACAATTTTCTCCATCTCTGACTAAAGTTAGAATTCTCTCCCTGAAAAAGCAGCAGTACAGCAGCTGGACCTTTCGTTAGCAACACTGTGCGGCAGACTGCGCACAGTTTGTGTTCTTGCTGATGTTTGTTGAGTTAATAGAAATGTTGGATTTGATATTTTCTGCCACTTGAAAAGTGAACTTACTTTGTTACCAATGATATTCTTTGTAAACACTTCAGGAATCCAGAGGCCAAAGATCCAAACTTTGGGTCAGTCCTGTATGCCCTGAAAGTGTCCAACAAAATAACAAGACGAAGAGACACTATTCGTTTCAACTCCAAGGTATGCACTACTCCTCTTTCATTATCTGTTATACCAGAATCTCTAACGGTACATGTGTTTCTTAACAATTACTGATTTCAATGATTGATTGATTGATTGATTTTTTACCATAAAACTTACATTTTCACATTTTATTTAAGCACATCACTCAGTCTTGTAGTTGAGATAACAAGGCATGTCTGATATTTTTTTAGAATCTCTCAGTGATACAACTTCAAGTGAAACATTTAAATTTAAAATCAGTTAATCATACAGGTAAATAATGTTTATCTGATAAAACAAAAACAAAATACTGGCGGCTGATTATAGCCCAATGAAATGAATCTTAGCCTTTAGTCATTGTTGGGTAAAGTCCAGATGGCAGCTTGTGGATTGAGGTAGGTGCGGTGCTGGTGTTGAGTTGGTGATCACGTGCCACACTGATGTTCCCTTAGAGTCAGTGCTACAGTATAAAGAAGAACAGGGCTTTATTTGGAATATCTATTCCTAAATTGTGTTTACTTCAAGCGTCAGGATACAGCTAATCCACTGACATTATGCAAATGTTTTTACAGTGACTGTGAGGCATATATACCACTTAGGCATCAGCAAAGACTTCATTGTTAGCTGTTACTTCCTGTTTCTCCAGTGCACAATAGTGAACATATTTTTATTTGGTTTTCAAGGTTTTATGTTTTCAACATTTGACAATAAAATGAATAAATGAAACAATTTTTTCCAAATTGTGATGTTTTTAAGATGGCGGCGCGCACAGACGCAGCGGCCCGGAGCTCCTACACTTTTGCACTTGGGTTGTATGGAAGCCCCAAACGCAATTTCATTGTTCTTGACAATGACAATAAATAAATAAATACTACTACTACTACTACTACTTACAGATATAATACAGGTCATTGATAGTAGTCGTAGTTTCTCTGACAGTGTTTATCATTTTGGTAATTTCCTTCTGTGACTTTTCCAGAATAACTTTTGTATTTTAATATAACCGTACCAATAAAACAGTTATCTGCCCTTCCATTTTCATACCTGAGAATGCCACAGAGTTAAATCTGGGCTATGCAGGCTTATTTTTTTTTATGTAAAAAGGCAAACTTCTTGGTTATCACAGAGGAGGTCAAAGAGTAAAGCTATTCTCAACCTGTTATATGTTGATATATATGAGTGTTCATATCTTATCTCATATCCCTCCCCGTTGCTTGGCTCTTGCTTGCTCACAAGGGGTCGTCTGATTGTTGGGGTTTTCTGTGTATTATTGTGTCTGTCTGTCCGTCCGTCCATCCGTTCAGCATTTTGAGCACTTTTTAGCTGTTTTCGTGCCTTTGGAAGGATTTTATCAGCAGGATAGCACTAAAACCATCTAAGAGACCATCATGAACTTCACACACGTGTAACAGTTGAAATCAAAGTGATGATTTATTTGGAGGGAGTGTGCTTTGAGCCATGAGTACTTAATAAAGGTTATCCCAGCACAAAGGTAGAGCTGCAATCTGTTCTTTTAGCAACATAAATGTTACATCAGAGAAATTTATTGAAATGGGCTTTTGAAATTGGTATTGTGAGTTTTAAATCATGATGTGCCATCTACTGTACACCTCATGTATTCTAACTTCAGTGTTAGAGGAGGTGCAAGTGGAAGCAAAGTTCATATTTACAGTAAACATTCTTACCCTAGTTTGCTATTGACAGAGGGCAACTGTTTCCTTGTTTTCAGCATGTTTGACCTCACCTCATAGTAAAAAGCCAAACAGGTTCTAAAAGACATTAAGGTATTATTATTGTCTAAAACAAAGCTGGTTCAGCTTGCTCTTCTTCTTCTTTTTTTGTATTTGTTAATAGGAGGATCATTAATTGTGTTAGCAATGGTTAAAATAAAATAGCTTTTTTTTTTTATAGGACAACATTTTATAGGACTTAATATTCTTAAACTGTCCACAGGAATCAGTTTAAAATTTTGAAGTCAAAGCGAGTTAAGGAATCAGAGTTCACGTAAGGACAGGATGCTGTCACTTCCTCAAAAATACATCCTGTTGTCTGAAGAAAATACTTCAGAGTTTCTTAAGACGACGCTCATTCTCTTTCTTGGTTGCAACTTTATAAGCTCAGATAAATAAAGCCAGAAACGTGACAGTGGTTTTTCTTTTTCTAAATCCTAAAATAAAACTGACATGAAGTGATGATCCACACAGGTCAAAGCTCTTTACGTGGACCAGTGGCAGAGAGACCGTAAACCGACGCCTGCCCAGAACGGAGCAGCCAGTCCGGGAATGGGACAGACAGCAGCCTCTGCAGATGAGGCAGAGACAGGAGTAAGATACCGGAGGAAAACGGCCAGTCTCCTGATGAACAAACTCAAGTCAGAGAGGTAACCTGGCACAATGCAACTCGCAGTGTGAACATGCTTTTTATTTTTAAGGCAAACCATTAGGAATGTTTTTGTTTAATGAGTAAATGAAATGTGAAACATGGGAAAACACAACTCATGTGCTGTGGCAAACAGGCCAGGCATGTATGCAGAACATGGAGGTGCGAGTGTGGCTACTTCAGTCCATTAACCTCTGTCACTCAGAGCATCCGCCTCTGCTGCCTGTATTACTTCTGCATGCAGCTAGAAAAGAAAGGCAAACGTGAAAGAAGTGGCCTGAACCCCTGCAGTAAAACAGTGAATCAATGCCTCTGATCTTCTCCCACCTACAGAACCCACTTCATATCTGACAAAAATGGGATCAGCATCACATCAAAACGTTCGTTTGAGAATGGAAAACTTCACTTACGTGTGGAAGAGACCTTTGAGGTATTTAAGCCATCAGATTGCAATGTTCCCCGATATATACATGTGCTTACAAACAAACAAAGAAAAAACTTTACAAAATGATGTGTTTTGCTAACAGAGTGAGATAACCCTGCATGTGAAGAACACTGGAACAGAAACTGTGTATTTCACCTACTACACACCTCTACACTGGCTCAAGTGCTTGTCGCTGGTTGACGAGCAGAAAGTGACCAAACAGAACCCCCTGACACTAAAACCAGGTGACGCGAGCATCACAGATAAGCTAGCTCGTTTGACTCACATTTGACTCACAGATTACAGGTTGAATTTGACCATTAATGCACTCAACATCCGGGTTTCAGGTGACAGCTATAAAATCCAGGCTGTCTTCCGCTTCAGCTTGGTTGGTTTCTATCCAGCTACACTCGCCTTTGAATTCAAACCAGACCTGCAGCCATCCTCTGCTGCATTTTACATTGTGCGCTTTATTGAGGCTGAGTGTGTAACTTCCTTGGGACTGGAGCTAGCACCTACAGCCCCCTACAAACCTCGCTCCATCCCCGCCTGGACTCCTGAGGCACATTACACAATTGTGGATGGGCTGCCAGCTGAAGGGTACCGAAGTCAGCTGTTAAACGTACTCTGTAAATGTACAAAAATACATTTTTATGCCTTTTATAATATTAAACCTTTTCTTTTTTTGTCTCCTTAAGGCTGTCAGTAATGCATCTAAAAAATGTGGTTGAGCTAAAACAGTATCGAGTACCATCATACATACATGACCTCCTTAAATCACTGAAGCACTCCTGGCCCAATGCTAAAAGGTAAGAAAGAGCCTTGAGATTGTGGTAAATGTTAAGTGGTAGTTTGCCTCACTCATGTTTATTTTCCATTCGTTTTTATCTATTGTTTTTCTTTCTTTCTTTTTTTTCTTTTTTTTTTTTACGTTAAAGTGTTTTAAAAATTGCAGTGTTATCAGTTTTTTGTCAGTGTCTTCAGATTTCACTAATCTGGTGACATCTTTTATGATATTTAACAATGATCTCTTTTGAGACAATAGGACAAAAACACAGATTAACTAGAGGGGCAGTGGAAGAAAGCAGAGAAAGCAGTTACCAAGAATGTCATCTGCACCAAAACTAATGTAGCCTTATTTTTTTGAACACCTCTCCACCAAAGCAGTTTTACACAACGTTTCTTGGTCTTATCCAGTGTAAATGTATGTGGATGTCCTTCCCAGCTGGATGGGATGTTAGTTGGTCTTCCACATTGTGGGAAAGGAGCAGGTGCTTTTACCACTAGAAAGTGGGCATGATGTCTAGTTTGCCCTGTATATCCAGTATTTCCAGTAGTGACAATCCTTCTAAAAGACACTGCTGTTTGCTATATGTGAGAAAGGGCGACTGTGGAAAACACGTCACCCCATTCTCCTGACATTGTGTGTGATTATAGTTACATTTTCACAAAATTCAAGCTTGGTAGTTTTTTTGTAATCTTGGTGACCAACAGCAATGATCAGCAATTAAGAAATTATACAAAGCAAGGAATGTGAAAGAACACAGGAAAACAAAAGTTAATTATTATTTAATTATTTCTGCTTGCAGCTAGAAAAGAAAGCCATACTTGAAAGAACTGGACTGAACCCCTGCAGTAAAACAGTGAATCAATGCCTCTGATCTACTGAGATCCTCTAATCTCAACTCAGCTTCTGTGATATGATTTGCAGTATACAATGTCATCTGTTTTTCATATGTGTGTCTCAAAGAGCCATACTGGAGAGTCCCTTGAACTGGGAGAACTACACAGAGAGGTTCCAGGTGCTGCTGTATCTGGAGGAGCTTCAGATGGAGGTGGACATCAAGAGATACAACATCCCCAATACTGACAGAGGACACGCTACCATGACTAAAGACAAAACGAACAAGAAGCTTCTTGTTCTGGAGGTAAATGTATCAGATATGTCAGATATATGATTCTGATCACATTTAGTTGATACCATTAGTTCGATTATTAAAATTAATACCAACTAACAGCTCAGCCTCTCTAACTACTATATTTAATATGGTGAGAAAGAACAGTACAACACTTGAAAAATAAAGAGAAATGTAAAAAGTTTAAGAAATAAGCCAGCTGTTAGTGAGCATATAACTGAAGGTTTCATTTTAAAGCATATTGGTGGCTCTGGTTTCATAGTCTATCAATATGAACAGAGAAGAGTTATATAAGTTACTGCAGAAAAAAGCCATTCATTTAAACCCATATCAAACTCATACAAAACATACTACATACCTAAATATGGTCATTCTTCACTGACCCATTCATATGTTAAGCTTGTTTTTCATGTCGGTTCCTAAAAATGACAAGGACCTCTACACAACCTTGACTGCTTGTGGCAGCTTGTGGGACACATTCAGCTCATGTTTGTGTCATCACGGTTATCCTTGTGACAGATAGCTCTTGTCCCTTTTCCCAGGTGCCTGGTGTGGCTGAGAACCGTCCCTCTGTGCTCCGAGGAGACAAGCTGCTGGTGTATCCTGTTGGAGAACCAGGGGTCAAGTATCGTGGCTACGTCCACAGTGTGCACCTGGACAGTGTTAAACTGGGTTTCAGCTCCCAGTAAGATGATGACTGTTTAGCATTATAAAAATACAAGTCCAATGGGAATTAATATCTGCTGTTTCATAAATAAAGTGATATTTGTGGCATCTTAGATTTTGTGAATTTCTTTACAGGTTGGTCAGCCGCTTTGTAGAAGGTATGAAGTTCAGTGTTGAGTTCACTATAAACCACGTGACTCTGCGTCTCCAGCACAGAGCGGCAGAACTGGCCTTTTCACGTAGACTGGAAAGCGTGTTGTTTCCTGCTGAACCCAACATGTCCTTTCAGCCAAAGGACCTTCCCAATCTCAGGTTAGAAACTCTAGTAGACTGATCACATACTTTTTTAAACACAGTGCATGTGTTATCCCTTTCTTTATATGTGAATAAATAATGTAAGATAATTATAGCACTTCTCTAATCAGCTGAGGCTGGAGTTTTGGTTCTCTGTACACTTAAAGGCAGGTGTTATGGTTAATTGTAAGTTTCAGAGCCAGTGCCCATTAATCCTAAAATGAGTTACTCAGGAGTGATTCATCTCTAAAATTATAAATTTTTCCCCCTTTATCTTACCATCAACAGGTTATTTGATTGGCAGCTGGAGAAAAATCCAGAGCAATATCAGGCAGTACAACACATTGTAGCTGGCTCATCCAAACCTGCCCCCTACCTGATCTTTGGCCCACCTGGAACAGGTACTGGGTCCCATATATCGCTAACTCTTTGTTTGAGCTGCTGTTCCTGGAACTTATCATAAGTCTAAAAATGCAACTCAGCTGATGCCATTCTTATGTTTCTTGGATTGTCTAGGAAAAACAGTGACTGTGGTGGAGGCCATCAAGCAGATAAAGAAGACACAAGCTAACTGCTACATTCTGGCATGCGCTCCATCCAACAGTGCTGCTGATCTGCTTTGCAAGAGGATTGTGGAGCATGTGGACAAGCATGAAGTGTACCGCATGTATGCCAGCAGCCGGGACCCAAAACTTGTGCCAATGGAATTAAAGGTCAGTGCTGGGAGTTCATTTGTTTCAACAAGATCATAAGATTCAATATTTTAAGTCTTTTTTTTTTTTTTTTTGGTGGTGGGGGGGTTGAATGGAATGTATTTATAAATAATGTTGCTCATTTACTTTTCTTCCATTGCAAATGACCTATTACGCAGTAGCCGTGAAGTTAGTTAATGTTATTAAACAATATCATCAGCAAAACAAGATGAGTAACCTAAATTTGACTAACATGAAACCCAACTTCATAATATATTTATTAATTATAGAAATGATTAAAGAAAACACCACCAAAGCTTAGAATTTGATCTAGAAGATCATTTTATGTAAACAAAGGCATTTATTTCCTTTTTCCTCCACCTTCCAAAGCTATGATGTCACAGGAATGTGATTGATCAGATCCACCATTGCGTTCATGGATGACACACTAAATGAGGACCACTCATTTACTTCCAACTAAAGTGTTGATGTGCTTCCTGGTGTTTAACACGCTTGATGCTATTGTATTAAGTCTCACTGAGGTTTATGATACGATGGCACTTTACAGGAATGCTCTAACCTGGTTGGGGAGTGTTACAGTTTCCCTGCTAAAGAAGAGCTGATGAAGTATAAGATCATGGTCACCACCCTGTTAACTGCCGGAAGGTAGTGAATGACTCACACTGCAGTCATATCTGCATGACACTGTCTATAACATTAACACAACATTAAACATGACAGATGAATGTGACCTACATGACTTTGTGCCATATAAACATTATTTGATCTGTGCAGATTGGTCACAGGTGACATTCCAGAAGGACATTTCACTCATGTGTTTGTGGACGAGGCTGGACATGCTGTGGAGACTGAGTGTTTAGTCCCATTGGCAGGTAAAAACAACAGAGCTTTCAATTCTGTAGCTGTACTAGATTAGTTTCATGTGATGCTTGATTTTTGTTATTTTGTGCCGCGCAGCCTTACTAGATGCAGAGACTGGTCAGGTTGTTCTAGCTGGAGACCCCAAGCAGCTTGGCCCTATTCTCAGGTCGCCGTTTGCTCTGAAATACGGCATGGGTAAGTACAGATGTGCGAACACCCTCATGCTGCACACAGGATGCAAAGACAGAGCACTAAACATGTGATGTTTGCCTTGAGAGTTTTGATGGAAAGAAAAGAGAAAGGCAGAAGGAAAAAGAGAAAGCATATGAATGGGTGCCAACTCCCAATAGAGGAGCTCTGGTACTGTATGAAGAAATCAGGAGAAGTATGTGAAGAAAGTACAGGACATGTATAAGGACAGTGAGACAGGGGTGAGGTGTGCAGTAGTAGGAGTGACAGATGGGCTCAAGGTGGGGTGGGATTACATCAGGGATCAACTCTGAGCCCCTTATTCAATTAAATTCAATTAGTATATTTATTTATACATAAATATTTTATTATCCTTCGCCACGGCCTCAAGAGTTGGGAGTTCGCCTTATAATCGGAAGGTTGCTGGTTCGAGCCTCGGCTTGGACAGTCTCGGTCGTTGTGTACTTGGGAGAGACACTTCACCCGTTGGTGATAGTCAGGTCGACAGTAGAATTCAGGCAGGAATCTCCATGTACTACGCTGTTTATAGATGACTGGAGAGGTGGAGGCATGCACAGGAAAGAAGAAGAATGAAAGTTAATAGAAGCAAGACAGAAAAGCAACAACCAGTATACAAGTGAGGTGAACAGAGTGCAGGCAGGGTGAAGTGAGTGTCAGGGCTGATTTGTGACAGAAAAATAGTAGCAAGTGTAAAAGGAATTATTCAAAACATAGTAGTGAGACCTGCTATGATTTATTGTTTGGAAAAACTAGTACTGACAAAAAGAGGGTTGGTGTGACAGAAGAGAATGGGATGAAGTGAGATGGAGGCAAATGAGCTGCTATGGTGACCCTAAAGTGAGCAGCTGAAAGAAGAACTTGAACGCTAATTTCTTGCGTGTGTAGTAATCTGATATTTGATTTTTAAACCTCTCTGTGCTGTCTACAGGAGTGTCCCTCTTGGAGCGGCTGATGAATAACTTCTCTATGTACCAGAAGAACGCTGATGATGTGTTCAACAGTTGTTTTGTCACCAAGCTGCTGCGTAACTACAGGTGTGCTAGAAGAGATAATTTAAGGATGCTTGGTAATAAAAAACTGAAAGTTATTGCTTGATTTCCAACAATGCATATTTCTTCTTTCAGGTCTCATCCTGCCATTCTTGAGGTTCCCAATGAGCTCTTCTATGGTGGGGAGCTGCAGCCTTGTGCAGATGAGTATGCACGGAACTTCTACTATGGATGGGAACACCTACCAAAACAGGTACAAAGCACATGCTGCACTGTTAAAGTACAAACAACTCATATACACATCCAGACGTCTTCTTCTGTTTTTTCGGCACTGGGTTGCAGCGGCTTTGATTGAACTCAAAGCATCAAAAGCCCCACTTCACAGCAACACAAATATTAAAAGGTACAACAACCGTACCATTCTACCAATGCACTATTATTTTACATCTTCTAGAACTTCCCAGTGATCTTCCATGGGGTGACTGGCAAAGACGAACGTGAGGCCAGCAGCCCTTCTTTTTTCAATGTAGCTGAAGTGGAGGTGCTGATGGACTATGTGCGGAAACTGCTGCAGGCACAAGGCAAGAGAGGTGTGGCGAAGATTACACCCCGAGACATAGGCATCATCGCCCCCTACAGGAAGCAGGTATAAATTAATTTCCTATGCACTGATGTAGTGGTTCCCCCTAGAAACTAGAGATGGACCGATCCGATATTAGGTATCGGTATCGATACTGATGTAAATTACTGGATTGGATATCGGAGAGAAATAAAAAATGTAATCCAATCCATTAAATATCAAAAAAGCACCTCACAAAACATGCAACACGGCGTAACTCGGCTCATAACCGTAGCACGTCGCAGCAGTAGGCCTCACGTGATAGAGCGGCTGTGTGTATTTGTAGCCTCGCTACCAAACCAGCATTTCATCTCAGAGGAAGTGATCCCAGAGAGAAGTAAAGCAAGTGTGTAAGTTCATCTCTGAATGTTTGTAAAGCATTCCCATGTTAAGCTTAACAACCGATATATGGAGCGACTGCCTCTCTCTCCCTCTCTCTCCTGCTGCTACTTCAATCATGAAACTGATCAATGATCAGCTGATCGTCTCTCTTGTTTGTTTATTGCTCACTTCGCGCCAGAAAGAGGAAACCAGCGGCTGAACAACAGCAGCACGTTTAAGCTTGATCAGCTGTTGTTAGAATTTATTTACTTTCTACACCAGGATCTTTTTCTACGTAGCTGACGGCTGGTAACTGTGCAGGGGCGGATCTAGCAAAGTTTAGCCAGGGGGGCCGATAGGGCATGAACAGGGAAAAGGGGGCACAAAGACATACTAACTACAAAGACATAAATAATTATCTGAATCTTACACCCAAAGTTTTAATCTGATGTAAAACGTATAGAAGTCCATTACTGTAGTAACTATGAAGTCTAATATACCCTAGTAAGCTATAGTACTTTTTCCTTTGGGAAGGTACCATCTGTGCAGTTCTGTTGAAGAAAGATGTTGAATCTACAGAATTATTCTTAAAAAATAATTGATTTCTGTGCATTTTTTTTCACACTGCATCAAATGAAAGTTTATTATGTCGATTAAGCATCATGAGGTGGAGGGTGGGGGGGGGGGGGGTTCACTTTTTTTTTTTTTTTTTTTGCTGGGTGTTTTAGAGCCCTATTAGTTAGGTTGCTTACTCTTTAAAATACCAGAATAGGGAGGATGGAGCAGGTTTAAGTTTATTAGATTGATCAGTTTTGCTGAACTATGAAATATTTTGGGTGCAGTGTATTTTTTGCATACAGGTATAACAGAATAGCTTTAGTGTTTGTTTTTTTAACTTGAGTATTAACTTATACAAAAAGCAGCAAGATATTAAAAACTATTTTATTGATTAAAAAACACTATCTGATTCATATTGGTATCGGCAGATAACCAAATTTATGATATCGGTATCGGACATAAAAAGTGGTATCGTGCCATCTCTACTAGAAACCTTTACTATAACTACAAATGAAAACATGTGGAAAGCTTAATATACAGGTTATTGTTCATGTTTTTTTTTTTTTTTTTTTTTTCTCATTTCAAATAGGTGCAGAAAATCCGCAAGGCACTGGATAAAGTTGGTAAAGACTTTGAATTCGTGAATATGCAAACCCTTAAGGTAACTGAATGTTTGACACTGAAACACTATAAAACAGTAATTTTTTATAGCGTTTTATAGTATTAAGTGTGTCAGAAAGGCATATTTGTGTGTGTGTGTGTGTGTGTGTGTGTGTGTGTGTGTGTGTGTGTGTGTGTGTCAGGTTGGTTCGGTGGAGGAGTTCCAGGGCCAGGAGAGGAGAGTGATTTTGGTGTCTGCAGTTCGAAGCAGCCCCGATTACACAGAGATAGACAAGGATTTCAACCTGGGCTTTGTCAAAAATGAGAAGGTAAACAACACAAACGCATGCACAAACACAGAGCCCACATTTACAGATTATTGTGACACGTTCTTTTCTTGTCCAGAGATTTAATGTGGCTGTGACTCGAGCTAAAGCCCTGCTGATTGTGGTGGGAAACCCCAGAATTTTGGAAACAGATTCCACCTGGGCCCGGCACGTGACACACTCCTACTTCCGCTTTCAGCAAACGTTAAATTTTAAACTCAGCTTTAAATTTGAACGAGTGATCTGTGCTGACTTTCTTGTTCACTCTTTCTCTGTTCGCCTGCAGCTTCATCCAGTACTGCAGAGATGAAGGAGGTTACACTGGATTCATTCGGGCAGAGGAAGATGAAGATGTGGTAGCTCGACTTCAAGCACTTTACATCTCAATTGAGGCCAAAGGTAGCAAACAAAGGCTAATTACAATAATTGTGCCACTGACCAAAAACATATGAAACTGAGGGTAATTCTTTCATAAATACCTTCCTCATATGAACATGTTAAAATTCTCCACCTTGAATTTTGCTTTTCACACCAGTTGAGACTGCAGAGAGTGTCATTCAGCAGCAGCTGGACCCTGAGTGGAGGAATGACATGTGAGCCAAAGGAGAGCCCCAAAAGCTGTTCAGAGGAATTCATTTCAGCACCATCAAACTGTCCTAAATGAACACTTTGCTATATCAAATGTCCAACAAAGATATAATTTTACTCTATGATCCCGACCAAAGACAATGATAGACATAACTGTATTGTGTTTAGAGCAAGTATATTGTCTCAGGGAACTGCACCACTAACACCAGCAACTTGTCACAATTACATGGTGACAATAAATCTTAAGACTGAAGAGTTCCTCGAGCAGCTTTTCCAGCACTAGGAGAACAGATGGAGCAGTCTACTCAGTGCATAGGATCGAAAAAACGTGCACTTTATATGCAAGGATTCTTCTGTGTCATCTGATCAAAGCACCAGATAGTCAATAGAATCCAAAAGGAGTGGTTACGGACCTATGCTTGACTTTGCGAAGGAACAAATTACTTAAATTTACAGTTTTAAATTGATCTGTTTGTTAACTGGTTGTTAAATAACTGAAATGCACATGCAGTGTTGCCTGCCCATGTATGAAAATTTCAATGCATTTTTTAATTACGATTACTGAACACAGAAATTTTGTTCATGTTTTTAAGCAAATTATTAAATAAATCTAAGATGACAACACACGAGGTCACTTGAATGTTCAAACCTACCAATTTTTTTTTTTTTTTTTTTTACTTGTAAGTCTGAGGTCTCTTTAATTCTCATTTTAAATATTATACCAAGGGGATGCCAAAAGAAAGTTAAATGCTGATTTACTTATAGAATAGAAGTCAGTTGTAATAAATAAGAGTAAACAGTTATTGAAATGTAAATGTATTAAAACCATCTCCAAAACCAAACCAAAGTAGTATTTCAAAAATACTTTATTAACATGTTTGTCATGTTTCAGACATTCAAAACTTCCTGCTCCTGTTTGTAAAGCAGCTTCAATCAACCTTTTCTCAAATTTCGTTGTGACATTTAAGACCGAGCCACTGGCCAGACATTAGCCCACGCCCACTCCAAGTGGAAGAACGTCCTGCTTTTGTTATTGTGGCAAGATGAATATTTGTACGATGTAATACACAAACAATTTGATCTGGGCTCTTTCTGAGCAGGAGTGCATACAGCCTTTGCCCTGTACTTCTTTATTTTGGCTCTGAAGGAGACACATGCGTAAACTCTGGCGTTTCATTCCCCAATATGTTTTTTTTTTTTTTAATTCAAATTCTGTTTTACAGTTTTGTCACATTGGTGTAAAATCTCTTCATCTTTACGGTTCTAGCTTAGGGCCAAAAGACATCACTGTTACTCTGGTTTTTGCCTGTTCACAACTCAAAGAACGACCATACAGTGACTAAGGGCTCCTGTACACCACGCAATGATGTTTGAGCTGCTAATCTAGTTGTCAGCTACTTTTACACACAGACTAGGCTGATGTTATGTAATATTAATATGGCTGTATATTGTGTGCATTCATCCACAGTGAGTCCAGTACACAGTATTGTGAGATGACTGTATACTGGACCTCAAACAGTACAGGCAGGATGCAGGGCTCATCGGGGGGAAGCTGTAATGACGTCTGCCAGAGCCAGTGTGAGCACGACTGCACATATTGTGTCCAAGACAATAGACCACTGTCTGCAGTGCCAGTTTAAGCCATCGCCATGGAGAAAGACAGAGACCGAGGTGCGGGCCGAAGCCTCTCCATACAGTCGCTCCTGCATTACTTTATGTAGGTTTCAGTGGATTAATGAAGTGTGAACAGGCTGTAAATTTAGTCCTTTGTGTCAGAAGAGAAAGCTGTGGAAAACAGCACTCTGCTGACACAGCACTTGGTGAAATAGAACTTTCGGGGTCTAAAATAAATTGTCTGACAAAAAAGGAATCAGGACTGAAGCTGATGTATAAAAGGAGACTAAGTGGCACACACAGGTTGAAGAGAAGCAGAGGAAAACAGCAGACGTAAAGCTGTGTGCAGCTCATAGCTGTGAGAGAAAGTCCACAAAACCCTTCTCTGTAAACAAACATAACACAGTGCCCAATGCATGACATTTATAAAGTATATGCACATAAATACAAACATACATATAAAAGTAAAGTAAGCGGGTTGGTCCTTCAAACAAGCTTGTGTTCTGGTAGAGAACAAACAGGAAAGAAGCAATAACAGAGTGAGCTGCAGAGGAGGCTGCTTTAAAAAAAGACGGCTGATTTGTTTTGCTTTTAAACAGGTGTGTCAGTCTTTCATATTTGCCGGCGGCACATCTGCGTCTGTGAAGTCCATGGAAGCCATTGATTTAAGGTTTCGCTAGGTTTGCTCTGTGTGTCGGGGAGGGGCTAGTCCTCCCTCAGGTGCTGTGGCCAACACTCTGGCTGTTCACAGAATCTGGCAGCCACCCCTCTTCTTACGCTTGCGCACCTGCAGTGCCGCTCTGGTCGCCATCTCAAACACGTCCCGCACTCCGTCCTTGGTCTTGGCTGAACACTCCAGGTAGCCAAAGGCACTGATGCGGTTGGCCATGTCTCTGCCCTCTTCAGGCTTTACTGGTTCCTGGGTGTCATATATAGAAAGCCAGTTAAAATTTCAGTGGTTGTGCGTGGACATTTATCTACTGAGAGGATGTGTTTCCTTTAACACAAAAACCAAAACCCCCCCAAATACAAGACCTGTTTCATCTTGGCGAGCTCTCTGCGTGTGTGTTCATCATTCCTAAGGTCCTTCTTGTTGCCCACGAGGATGATTGGGACATTGGGACAAAAGTGCTTCACTTCAGGTGTCCATTTCTCAGGAATGTTCTCTAAAAGAATAAAGAAAAACTCCATATATGAAAATCAGAGCATTAGTTTTGCACCAGACCTTTTTCCTCCTGTAAGGACAGTCACTAGTTTCCCTTGTGACTGTGCACCAAAAAAAAATACCAAGAGGTCACTGAGAGCTAGTGTCACACACAGTCGGCAAAACAAGCGATTTCTCTCTGAACAGAGATTACATTTTGTGTTAGAGTAGGAATATCCTAAAGCATGGATGAGGAAAGCAAAGACTGGCTGTAATGCTAAGTTACAACCCTTATTTTCGCTCTTCTAAAAGACATTTATAGTACTTCGTGACTTTTGTCTTCTCTGTGGCCATGGCAATGTTAAAGGACTGACAACACAACAAAAGTAAACACAAGCATCCCACACTACCGGTTGCTCCACATATCTAACCAAGCCCAGAGACCGTGACGCTCTGCTAAGCTTTGCTTAACACCTAAGGACTATAAAAGAAGTTCCCTGCTGAGATTTTGAGGAGATGCTGAGGTGGTAGAGGAAACTGCATTTAAAAGCTGCGCCCAAAAAGTTTCCTGCATCTCATCCATAGTAACTGCATGTTCCTGGTGAACCCTCTCCAGTCCGTCATGTCTACCATAGCAATCAAAGCTACAAAGGTCAGCTGATGCCCAGACTTCATTCCTAAAGTTCATTGGAGGAGCGACTGTAATCTCGTGTGTGCCTACATATTAATGCATCGTAATGCAGTTCAACCAGTCAAGTCATGACTTTTCCATGACAGTGGAAGATGGAATTTCAACAGCAGGTTACGATACCAATGAAATATGTGGGAAAACCCTTTGTAAGAAGATGTAGCCCCATGAGCAGATAAAATCTGGAACATTTCCCTGCCAGGTGACCTTTGTTGTGAAGTAATCTTACAAAAGAATAATACAACACTGTCTCAGGAACTCGGAGACTTTGCTTGTTGATTTCAGAAAAATATCTTAACTGGGGCACAGCAATGAACTAAAACACACTTTCACCGCCACCTTACCTAAACTGTCAGGACTGTCTATGGAGAAACACATGAGGATTACGTCTGTGTCAGGGTAGGAGAGAGGCCTCAATCTGTCATAGTCTTCCTGACCTGCTGTATCCCACAATGCCAACTCCACCTGAGAGAGAGGAAGACAAAGAACAAAACATATGAAGCAAGCAGCTCCAACACAGAGCACACACTTGCTAGCATTAAAATACAAAAACAGATTACAGACAACAAAATAAATCCCATTGGACAGAGGGAGGAACATAACTGAGAACAACTCAATCCTCCACTATCGGGCCTAAACAGCAAGTCTGCAGAGGTGGAGGTGGTTCCCACAGGATCTCAGCTGTTAATCAAGCTGTTAGAAATCCCTCAGCGCCTCGCTTGCTCCAGATAAAAGAAAACGCTTGCAAAAATCATTTGCGAGAGGTCAGCATGAGCTGTAGCTCTAGTTACAATGCAACCACAAGGAACTACATAGGAATGTTTAGTACACACAAGCCTAGAAATGTCACTTCATGAGGAAATTATGGCTTTTTTAAAGTCAAAACTAAACTGAGGATTAAACTGCATTATTTATGCATTTTATTCTTCTGCTGATTTCATTTGCAGTATTTTTACTACTAATCACAGCTGGAGAACATCTTGATTGTAGTCCAGAGTGCAACAGTACCTCAACAATTCTTCTGGGCTTTTCTTACATCTCACATGTTTCTTGTTGGCTCACAAGCTTCTTACCAAGATTGCCCAGACACCGCACTTACAGTCTACCACAGGAAGGGTATTTTCAATATTTAATGAGATATAACACGTAAACTGTTGTAAAATAAGCTATTTCACACCAGGAAGAACCTCAGTCAGCTGCCCTTTGCTTCTATTACCAGTAGATGTCTCTCAGGAGTCAGGTTCCCAAGAGAAATCTTTTTTTCTTAGTAATGTTAACTGTAACGTAATATAAGGTCAAACAGTGTGTTATAAAATATTTCACTGCATCAAATAAAGTTGTTACATTTTAAATTCTTCCATCACATTCAACCTACTGAAGTAAAAACCAGCTGATCCCCAATTTTACAGCACAGGAAAAAGGAACAGGAAACGGGACATTAGTCATGATGTATTAGGAGAGGGGTCCCGACCTTGCACAGGAAGGTGGCACTGATCCATTTCCTGTTGCTAGCTGGAGATCTGCAGCTTTATAACAATGAAATAGCACAAATATTCTCTCAGAGCAGGCACTTATTGCCGTCAATCTTGATGGGATGTGGTCCACAATCAACAGAGTCAAAGAGTGTCACATAAACCTGCCTGTTCCAAGAAACAGCTCAAATTTGCTCTTAGATTCTGCACTTGTGTAAATATTATATAAGCAAAAGTAGTGAGAGTAGGAGTAATACCTCTAATATAAAATGTCTCCTATTAATATTATCAATACATACACAGTGTAGTCAGTCTTTGCTCCTTTATTACAAAAGTATATCCTTATACTTTCATTTTCTTCATTTAATAACTGAAGGTTCACAGAGAACATTAGTACCCAAAGCACACGATAAACAATCTGCAAACTCGTTTTTTTGGACTCTTATTTGTTCTACTTTTCAGAAACAACCTAACTACTGTTTAAATGGCACCACAGGAGAAACTTGGAGGGGAAATACTAAAACCTAACAAATGTCTTAAACAGTGACAAGGAGCTCCAAATAGATGCTGATGTTTTGTAAGAATCACAAATAAATGGCTGAGAGCCACTGAGTCAAAAAACAAAAAAGGAAGAAGCTTTTATTACTTTTCCAAACAAAAAATAAATGTCAAATGGAAACTCGAACCTCTTTAAGTGAAGTTGTTACAAATACACAAAGGTCAAACTATTACTTCTATTTCAATAGTTTAAATTATTCATAGTCTTCAAACTGAAAACTGATATTTCAAATACGACGTATGTGCAAATTCCCCGCAGTTTGTGCGATTCCGTGTGCGTCAATGAAACTGTAAGTGTTATTACTTTTGACAGGTTAACTGGTATGAAAATAGTTATAGTTGTTTGTGCATGTTAAAGCTAAAGTTATGCCCCGGTACACAGATATCACGTTAGTAGGTTTATTTAATTATTTAATTAATTTGCACTAAGTTAATACCAGTGGCCAGAATCTCCTCCAATGATTACATCCCGCGGTTAAAGGATTTTTCTGTTGTTTATTGTTTAGTTTAGCTGCTGTTAGCTTGCCACATTTGTGCCTTAGTACTAGCAACTGGGAAGATTTGCGCTATTTAGCTAACTTCTGGTCTTACGGCGACCCCTAGTGGACATTGTAAAATATTGCTGTGTCTGAGTAGATGATGTGTTCTGATTGTTGCTTAGTTATCTTTGACCCTGCTAATTATAGTATTACCTGTTTCTGTTTCCAGACAACCATGCTTATAGTCACCTATACTGCATCTGCCACAATTAGAAGTGCATATCTGGCTGCATCACAGTTGGATTTATCCTGGCAAGCCCTGCTGTAACCAGTTCTTCTGTGAAGCTTCATTAAAGACGGTGAACTAGACTCCTGGACTGCAGCAGTCTTTCTGACTGAAGACTTGGGCCAGACTTGTATACCCAGCACTTCCAGTACATATATATTCTACAACGTACCTGTTTGGTATCAACTTCAATGTCAGCGATGTAGTTCTCAAACACAGTGGGGACGTAGACCTCTGGGAACTGGTCCTTACTGAAGACAATAAGCAGGCAGGTTTTCCCACACGCACCATCCCCAACTATCACCAGCTTCTTTCTGATTGCAGCCATCTACAAAACACAACAGTTTGATTAGTAAACATGTTTGTGATGATTAGTGAACTGGTGAGAATCAAGTGCTTTCAAACAGGGAAGGGAGCCACAGACTGTCTCACAAATCACCAAACACAAAGGTAAAGGAGAACAGATGTGCAGGGATGTGATCTCAGATGGATTTATATAAAGAGTTGTAAAGAGTACAGTACAGCACAAAATACTGACGCCAGCTTGCCTGCATCGCCTGCGCTCTACATGCTGCTGTACACTCATGACCTCTGTGCCACAATCATAATGATCTTTAACATGTCACTTCTACATCCCTGTGGCCAAGTGATATACAGCTCACACTGGTTTGGTCTGACACCTCGATGCTGCACACATTTCTCTTCTCTCATATCCCTGAAAGGCATAGATTTGAGTGAAATGTGGCTAGTCAGAGACCAAGAGGGGGACACACACACAGAGATCAATAGCCATCTCCCACGGGCTGACAATAATGGAGGGAAGGCAGCCGGAGATGGGACAACACACTGGCTGCCTGCCAGCAGCTTCAGCTTCCACCAGCCTCAAACTACCTGGACCAAGATTAGGATCAAAACCTCTTCAATCACTCTCTCACACTCACTCACACACACACACACACACACACACACACACACACACACACACACACACACACACACACACACACACTTTAAGTAATAACTGATGAAAGATGTAGTAATATCTCCCAATTATTTAAAGTAGTCACTTGAGATGATGAACCAATAAAAAACCAGATCTGCTGATTGTTTCTGTTTTATGACCTGCAGCACGATTTGTTTATTTATTTATTTTATTTTTTGCTGGTAAAAATTGAATGAATTCGACTTACTCGACACCAAATATAATTTATAGTACCTGGTGAACACAGTTTAGCAGTAACGAGTCAGACATTTCCCTCAGGAGGCCAAACTGACAGGATGACCTTTGGACTCGGTGGAAGTTTTGTTAAACAACTGTTTTGCTACTTGAAAGGTGAGAATATCTCTGGGCTCGTTTCCTCTACTCCCAAATGACCAAACGAGGGATACGGCACACACAGGTAGAAATGAAAACTCGTGGTGATTAATAAGCACAAATACACCTGAGCACACGTTTAAGCCTCTTTCAGACAGAAATGGTGGTCTGTGTGGCTAAAAAGACCCGTTTATGTTGCCTTTGCTCATTCATACCAAACAAAAACAGCATAACGCCACTACAGTGCGTGCTTTCACATGGCATGCCAGCATCCCAGTATCAGAGGCATGACGCCCCAGTCCTTTGTGAAACAGGTCTGGGCGCTTGGCAGCCATCTTGAAATGCCTCTGGGTTTTTAAAGCTTAACGACAAGAGTGTGTGTGTTTGTGTGCGTCTGGGAGTGTTAATTAATACTCTGCTGATTATTTCTGCAAATTACTTTCCGTTGAAGTTCTTTACTTTTACCGCCATCTTCCTGTTGCAGGATGTTTCCACAGACTTAAATGCCACACCTCTCATTATCTTTCACATGAGTGCCACCAGGAAAAGCCTGAGTGGAAAAGCCAGTGACTCATCACCACTAATCAAAAGTCCTATCAAATACTCATATCATTGAAAATAGAATAATAAAGATAAAAAAAGTTGTTTCCTTAAAAATGTTCTGTGGGTGGAGCGCCGTGTCGCCGTGGACTCTAAACCTTCATAAAAGCTGAAGCTAATATTTTCTAGTAGCTTCTGAAAGCCTACTTACAATGAACCACTGACCCTGAACAAGCCTCCATCATGTTGTGGGCCTCAGTCATTCTCCTCCCCTCGTGGGAATAACAGCTACTAATTTTTACCACGAGAATAAAGACGATCGTTCCGTCTTCTTTTTTCTCCTACACATTAAATCAGGACAGTGTGTTGTCAGTTTGTCTCTTGAGAGAGCCACCTGTTCTCTCTGATAGCAGGCTGCTGCTCCCCCATACATCATACTGTCACTGCCAGAGGGAAGACACACAAACTCATCCAGAAACACATGCACACGTGACTTGGAGCTACAGCGCAGCCCCAGAAAGCTTCACAAAATGGGGCTAGTCCTGCAGAGTTTGTGCTGTGATAAAATAATGCGGCATATTGATGATCGTGGCACTCAGAGCAGGCTCCCCACTGTGACAGTGGCAGCAAATGGTGCTTACTGGGGATAATGGCCCCTTTACTTTGCATTAATGTGTCTGTGTGTGCATACTGTGCCAGGACAAGGACAGGAGCAGGCACTACGAGCGCTCGTTCCCTAAATAAGAGTTACATACCGGTGTGTTCCATTACCCTTAGATTGCGGATAGAAACAATTCACTTAAAACCTTCATACAATATTCATACCATACACGGTTATAAAATATTCACACATATAAGATCTGCATTTTTTCTCATGTATTATGCAAGATCAAAAGCAAATCAATGAACTAATACAACAGTAAGTAAACACTAATAACCAGATTGACCACAGGAGGAGTCTTCTCAGAGATAAGTAGTGAACCGAGGCTTCTTTCAGGAGGTAAGAAAAGGAACTCTGATCAATTCATCTCACCCTAAAAAGTGATTTATGTCATCCTTACACATTTAAATAACCACCAAGCATTGCCTCTGCTATTATCAATCATCTTTCTCGTTTATCTTTTAGACTCCTTTAAGTGACTTCCTGGTAAGAACAACATGAGAGCAACTGGAGAGGAAGAAGTGAAGCTTGTGGGACTTCACCAGTTTTGTTATTTACCGTCATTCTTCCTCACCGAGTTTCTTCCACTGGGTCATTTTCAATAAGCTTTACTGGAAACGGAGCAAACAACCATTTTGTATTACAGTAGTAACATTGTCCATGCTGATCACTGCACAAAGGCCTCCCATAGTTAAGCATGTTAGGTTACTTGTTGTGCTGCTTGTAGCTTTGAATGTACACGTGGCTGCATTTAAAACACTTAACAAACTACAATGATATAAAACCACAACATTAACCTCATAAAAAGCAATTGCAAGAAATCCCACCCTCAACCTCCTACAGTTTTATTGTGACATGTTAGGCCATGTTCAAAAATCAGTAAGCGTGCCTTGGGTGTGTCACAGTTACAAGAATGGGATCCATGTGATGTCACAGTGGCCTTGCACCTTAAACACAAACATCAACTGTTAAGCTTTGGGTGCAAGTAAACTTTACGGTCATATTTGAGAAAATTCCAGTCAAGGCGCTCTTCATATATCACGTTTACAAAACATGTGACCAGTGTATGTCGAAATGCACTTGTGAATAACTGCACTGTAGCAAGCTCTGTGGTACTACGATCACTGCTGAACAAGCACAGAGACAAAGGCCGAGCTGAAGAAGAATGACAACATATCCTGAGTGATGAGCCATAGCGCACATGCAGCGACGGCCTAAGCACACGAGCCTCAAACAGGTCATATCAACGTGCGTGTTCGCACGTGTCTTAGGATGAACGAGCGGTTCTTGCATAATATTTGCCCTGCGTGGAGTAGCAAAGGACAAAGTTCTCATTTCCCACACAAGCAGCACAGATGCCGTTTTCTCCCTCGTTTCTCCTCGCTGGCAGGTTGTGACTCATATCTGCAGGGGTAACACATTAGCCAGTCTTGTTCACTTCAGGTGGTGGGGGTAAAAAAAACAAAACACAAAAATTGTCATGAAACACCAGGAGAAGGACTAAGACTAAAAAATAAATATATTTAAAACAATCTTCCTCTTCGTGACGTATGGACTGACCTCTAATCACAAACTCAAGGCACTCAAACAACCCTACACATAGTACCTCATTTGATTTGCTATCATGTACAGCAGAGGAGGGTGATTTAATGTTTTATATTATTTTATTTGGCTCACAATCTCAATTATTTAATGAACTGCATGAATCTCATCAATAAATCTATTACAACAACTTCCAAATGGCTCCAAATCTACAAAGCTAGATTATTTGTCGTGAAACAGTGAGGACAACACTAAATATAATGCAATGCAAAGTTGTAAGTTATTGAACTGAAGACAGTGGCAGCCAACAAAACAAGAGGGCAAACAAGCATTCTGAAAGACAGCAGAGATATTTCTGATCACAGCTTTCAGTGCGAAAGCAAAAAACCTTTTAGAAGGAATTAATTTAGCTCATCATTCTGCACCAAAAGATGGTAATCATCTTCTGACCAGCTCACCCAAACCTTTAAACAGCTTCTCTTCCAATAACACCTACCAGGCTTGGCTCAGTGTCACTGTTTTGGGGGTTTTCCATTTGGTGGTAGTACCTGGGACCAGGTTTCAATTAAGCTGAGTCGAGCTGAAAATGAGACATCAGCAGACCGCATGCCACCGATTGACCACTCCTTCACAAGTCTCAAACCTGCCATTTTTGGAACTAGGCAAACACTGCTTCAATGATGAGGTGCAGACGTTACCATCACCTCCATGTCATCCATTGTTTGTTTTGTGTTGCATACAAATGACATCACAGGATTTTTTTGGGCCGTGTTACTGTAATGATCCCACCCACATTGATGTGGTGCTCAACTGCAATGGAAAAGGACAGAGTACAGTAGAGCAGAGCCGAGTAGGTGCAAGTGGAAAAGAGGCATAGATGGCCCAGTGGATTTCAATTTCCTTCTCTTGATGTCTCGAGCGTGCCAGCTGCTGTATAACACCCTGCTGTGCTGTTGAAAAGCACAGCGCTGTGAGTGGGTGAAGCAACTGTGAAGCTGCATTTTGATTTTTGTTAACAGGCAGCTGTTTTGCGTAATTGGTACTGCGGAGTTCAACACCATCAGAGCTGATATGGGTTTAAAAAAAGCTTTTGTTTCCAGAGGAGCTTCGACTTTTAAATGACGACTATTTGAACATCGATATTTTATTCTTGCCACAACGAACATTTCTGTGTTCTACAAAACACATTACAAAAATCATCATAAACCACTTTAATGTCCATGTAATGCTCATCACCCGTGTATATGCAGCTTCTGATTCATTTGAGCAAATTCATTCACTCTGCCAATGTAGCCAAAAAACAACGAAGGGCTTTAACTTTACTGGACAGTGATTAGTGCTGGATGACACGTCAGCATGCATTCTTACAATGGATTTTTGAAAGAGTAAAGTCTAAGACAATATCAGTTATATCGACATAGACTGGTGCTGTTACATAAAGGTTTCTTTTGTAAAACTGCGGCAGCGTTTGCATCTCTACTTCAATAAACTCTTCCGACTTATGCAACCCCACCCCCACTCTCCATCCTCGTCCTCTGCTGGGCATCTCTAGAGGAGATGCCCAGTGTGGGCGCAACAGAAAAATAATATCTCCAAGTTTGAATATGTATGTTAACTTAATAATACAACAGCAAGTTCGTATAGACAACATACTGAGGAAAAAGTCACCCGGAGACAGCAGTTCTGCTTCTTATAAGTTTTATATTTCAGGCTTCGTTAGGTCTGAAGTTTAGAGATGTGGGCTGCACAGTTTAAGCTATACAGCAGTTATCTTGACAGTTAAACTGTTGAAGATAAAATACATTAATCACATTTAATGTGTCACCAATACCTCAAGCAGAGGACGTGAGGAATGCACACGTTCACCTCCCCCTCAGAAACATGCCACAGGGATTATCGTGCCTTGTACATTCCTGTTAGTCGTGTCGCCTGCCGGATGTCTTCCAAAATACTAGATCACAGCTCAGACTGAAGACCCAGAGAGTACACAGGCCCAAACAGGCAAAACCGGGGTGATTCAGGACAAATCTGAGAATATGACTGAAGATCTGTACCAACAATCCCATTTTCCATCAGGTCTGACGCAGAAGCAGGAAAAGGGCAGAAACATACTTGTTCTGAGTGCAAACAGAAAAATTTAAATTATCTGAGTGTCTGAACTTCCTGTTGTTCAGAGGTAGGGAGACGATACTCAATCTCTCATCTTCACTTAAAGAGACTACCAGCATCTGACCAAAGGTGGGAAAAAATATAGAATTAGTTGATCATAAAATCATCATTTTACTCGTCAGCAAGTCCTCCGTGTGACCAGATTCATCTCCCATATTTTCCTTTTCCATGGGAAGCAGCACAGCGCACCCGTGCTAGCTGTAAACTGACTGTACACTTCCAGGTGATGTATGAACAAACAGCTGTTAAAGAAAAATATTAACTGGGTATTAGCAGTTCACAATCTGACACAGTGGTTGGCCAAAGCTGCAAAGTGCATTCCATGCGATGATTAATGTCGGGTCACTAAGCGCTCACACACAGCCCTGTCTGACTGTGTAAAAATGTGGGAATACATAAGCCATGAGGAATCTCTCACCTACTTTCAACACCCCTCACCCTTTTCTTCTGAACACACAACATCCCTCTACAGCATCGCTAACTTTCTGTCTGCCAGAAAACAAACAAACATTTTCTAGGATCATTGATGTTTTTCAAGTCAATCTGAGGATTACTTTCTTGATTAATTGGTTGATTAATTAATTGTGTGATGTCTGAAATGTAAACATGAAATTAATGTGAGCTGAAGTAAAAAATGACAGAGACAGCAAAACTAAGTTTCAGTGCGAAAGCGATCGGGGACTATCCGTCTACCTGCAGGGAGTGTATGCCATCGATGGAGACAGTGTACAAAGTATGTGGTACAACTAGAGCTGGGCGATATGAGATTTTTTCATATCACGATATGTTTTTTTCATTTCAGGCGATAACGATATCTATCACGATATAAGCCAAATAACTATATTTGTAAGATTTAAATGTGCCGTTGCTCACAAGTAAAATGTGAAATAATCAGCAGCTTGTTTTTATTTAAATATTTATTTCCCATAATAAGTTCAACAGGGTAGATGTACTTAAGGAACATGAGACTTTTTCAGATAAATAAAGGCAAATATTGCAAACTACACAAAAGGCAGCCGCTAAAGCGTTTAAGTTTCAAAATAGAACAAACGAAACAGACTAAATTGTCAATTCCACTTAGAAACAAAATATTAATTCTAAAAATAAATCTTAGTTTGTTTTACAGAAGAACAGACAAAACTGACTAACTTTTGTCAATATCAAATAAACTGAGAACTAAAAGGAAATTCTCAATCTCTCCTTGTTGTATAGCTGAGCTTTTCAAACAGTTTTAACAGTTACTTCAGTCTGACAAAAGCCGAATGACGAATTAGCGCTTCCAGTCAGAGACTGAGGCTACGTCCACACGTACACGGGTATTTTTGAAAACGGAGATTTTCCGTTTTCGTTTTGAAAAATAATCCCGTCCACACATAAAGGCAGAAATGAAGGAAAACGCTGCTATGAACATGCCAAAGCAGCAGGTGGCGCTAGATTCCTAACCGTGCAGAAATGTTGGCCAATCAGAAGTCTAGAAGCCTCGGTGGGAAAAAGTAAACAAAGCTGGGGCATAGAAGCAGAACCGAGTCGTAAGTGTGGAGGGACAGTAACTGTGTGTATATGTAAGCATTTAAACACTGCAGAGAGTAGACTTAACAGTAACAGTATTGTAGAAATTCATTTCACCGAAACAATAACGTGGCGCACAGTGTGACGCATGCACCAGTTTATTGTATTTCCAGACTTGCTTTCGGCACATTTACAGTGCACGCTACTCTGTTTTTTGTCAGACTTGAAATAGCCGAAATACCTTCACACTACGGAACTTCTATGGCTCTTCCGTTCGACAATCTCTCCGGCATTGGAACCATCATCTGTTTTCTCTTCGGTCACGCTCGGTTGATTTTTCTAGTCAGCACACTCATTTCCTCCATTACCCGCTGGCTGCTTCCCAAACAAACACACGTGTGGCTTGGCACTTGTGCTGTACGTAACAAGTCACGCGACGTGACGCTGCGGCTGTGATTGGTTCGGCTCTGCGCTACTTAATTTGGATTGGCTGACCTTTTTTTTTTTTTTTTTTTTTTTTTTTTTTTTAAAGAGGACAAGAGCGGCGAAGTCTATCGCGATAGCTTAATTTCTCTATCGAGTAAAAGTTATATCGCGATACATATCGTTATCGTTCTATCGCCCAGCTCTAGGTACAACCAGTCTGTGGCTACTCCTGTTTATGCTGCCATTGGATTGTCAACTAGCTGTCGAGAAGTGTGACGTTATAACATTACGAAGAGTTAAAAACAATCAGAAGTGTCTGCTGCAGCCACTGTCTACATTTTTTCAAGCTGTATTATTATTATTATTATTATTATTATTATTATTATTATCATCATTTTATTTTTTACATTTTTAAATATATTTTTAATCTTTAATAGGGTTTTTGTGCTTCTCCCATTCCTGGTGAAGTTGCATAGTCATCTTTCTGTGCACTGTCTTTGTGGAAACCCATATGCAAACAAACAACATTTTTGGTACTATAAATCACAGATTAAGGAAAAGTACAAACAGGATTCAAAGCACATCACAAAACTACAGCTACATTCCAAAACCAGGCGATTGTGGCTCAAGAGTTGGGAGTTTGTCTTGTAATCGGAAGGTTGCCGGTTCGAGTCCCGGCTTGGACAGTCTCGGTCGTTGTGTCCTAGGGAAAGACACTTCACCCGTTGCCTACTGGTGGTGGTCAGAGGGCCCGGTGGCGCCAGTGTCCGGCAGCCTCGCCTCTGTCAGTGCGCCCCAGGGTGGCTGTGGCTACAATGTAGCTGCCATCACCTGTGTGTGAATGTGTGGATGACTGGTTGTGTAAAGCGCTATACAAATACAGGCCATTTACCATAATAATTAAGTCAATTAACCTGTTCTCATAAACAACAACTCGAAAATGAAAGTCGATTAATTACCAATCCCTAAGTGGGGCCATGCATAACGCTGATCAGCATTTTTCTTAAATTTCCTCATTAAAAAACATTTACATTATTTTTTGCCAATCAACTAATCTATCAATCAAATACTGATTATAAACCAAAGCACTAACAAACAAAGTCTAAATTATTGGTAGTCTAAATACAGCTGATATTTTGAACTGTGTCTTAAAAGCACTTTCAGTATCACAACTGGCAATTTCAGACTGGATATTTTCTTTTTTCATTAATCTGCTTTGATGAATTGCTTTGTTAAAACAAACCCACCTGTAATACCCAACATTCACATTCACCAAGCACCTAGCCATGCAATCTGCAAGAACACATCATTATAATGAGCTCACTAAATTTGAGTGGTTTAACAGGATGCCACTGTTTCAACAACTCAGATTGTGAAAATTCTTCCCACCTTGATATTCCACGATCGACTGCGAGTGATTTTATTGCAAAGTGGAAGTGTTAAGGAACAACAGCAACTCAGCCGTGAAGGGGCAGACCATCTAAACCATTCTTAACATCAGCACAAAAACATGTGCCACTTTATGGCACGGGTTTCCAGGATGAGTACTTCCTCTTGGTAAAATGTGAAGGCAGCCCCAGAACTTTTATCCCTCGAGTCCATGTAGTTCGTCAGTCATCCAGGTCATGGTAGTAAGAGCTAGGAAAGAAACTGACTGGACTTCTTTAAGTTTTGTAAAGACATTTTCCCCTCTCAGTTCTGAACTGAAGGAGCATCTTGTATTAGAGGTAAAATGTCTTCACGTTGAGTCACTTTCCTTCCAAGCTACTTAGATGTTTATCTCTAGAGTATATCCTAATATACTGGTCAGCCAAGCTAACATTTTCAAGGTTGAATCAAACTTAAGAGCAGAAGTGACTGCTCAAGATCCAGGCCAGGGAAGGAGCTAAAGTCAGAGAACCTAGCTGGAGCCCAAAATAGGACAGAGCCATTGAGACTCACCCAACCCAATTTATCACCGTGCACACAACTCGGCTGAGAGCAGAGGACGAAAGAGAGAAATCTCACACAGAATCATCCCTTCACCCGCCTCTTGGTTGCAGTACAAACAAAAGTCAGAAAGCTGGAGGGAGGAAAGCGAAGCACTGTGGTCAAAACTAGAACACGAGTTGCTGCAGCAGCAAACGATATGGAGAAACTTAAAAGCATTAAAGTGCAGCAACGAGGCCTTTGATTAATATTCCATGAGTATAAAATAAACAAATCTTTGAATTAGTCATGGGCTGTCTTGGGAAAATAGCTAATCAGGACTTGGATAGAAATGAGGAATGCATTTTCGCTTTCCAAGATTATAAAGTGTGCATATGCACAGACACGCACCACCTCAGCTCGGCGTGGTGAAGGAGCCGACTTGATTGCACCCTGTTCCTAACTCTGTTTGCTCTTTTAGCTCCTCTTTTCTACCCATCCTCCTCCAGGCTCTTGTTCTCAATCAGCCCTCATCTCATCCCTCGCGTTCTCCCTCTGTGTTGCAGTGTGATGTCACCATCAGGGAGCTAATGTTGCATATCCTTAGGGCGCCGCATCCCTGCTTCTTTCTGATTCACACACGCAGCACAAATGAAATCTGAAAACGAAAGCTGACACACATGTGCACTGCCTGTATGGAGTCAATCCTCCAACTGTGTCTCTCATCTGTCCTGTCAGCCTGTGAAGCTGTGTGAGAAGCGAGTGCATTTTATCGAATGTAGCACTGAATCCTCTGAAATAGCTCATCAAATCTTATTAGGTTTAGCCATCAACAGTTGGAAGTAATTGAAGGCGAAAAGAACTACAAACCAACTACAAAGGCATGATCTTTAGATGCTGACAAGAATAATCAAAAACATGTTTTTACACTGTCTGAAAAGATGTATCCAGTTAATAGCTGCAGTCCAATTAGGCTAAAAACTGAAGCGCCAATTGCACAACTATTAGGATTGAAAGAATATAAACGGAGGGTTGCAAAGAACAATTATGTTCATTATTGATTTTCAAGATTAGTCCATATTTTTTTGGCAATGCAGTGTAAAGAGGACTTCTTTAAAATGGCTTTTTTAATGCAGTCAGTACTACAAAAGACGGGGAAAAACCAGCAGAAATCAGAACTGATAACTGGTGACACCAACTGAAAGCATTTACCAAAGAGCAGCCAAACGTTCTGCTGGAGCAAATACAGTGTCGATCCAAGCAATTTCCCAAAGGGAATCTTGACTCAACATGGAACAGGCTACAAGAGTCTGAGAGAGCAGTACTTCTGAAGTCTGTCAGGAGAAAAAAAAATGTTTACATTATCCTTTTAAGGCTTCCTGAAACCTCAAACCCCAAGATCCAAACAGGAAACACTCCCAGACTTTTTTTTTCTCTTTTTTTGTCTGCATGCTGCCCATGTGTGGTACACCCCACATCCAACGGATGCAATCTTCCATGCAGCCATGCTTGTCGATTGCAGACAAATGACTAGAAAACTGAAAAACATGTGTGCTTCATCAGCGTGTAAAACAAGCTCCAGTTTGATCCGTTTCCAGGAAGACTGGCTTTCTTGGAAATCGCTACTATTGGAAGGTGGTCCATTCTAATACTTTGAAGATCTATAAGCACATCAGCTGATAAACACCTATGGTTTTAACAACCTTCGAACTCCCCATAGAAAGGAAAAAAGATCAAATCTCAGCACTCAAATCTAAACAAACCCTCCCATTTTTTAGCACCAACTTCCTAAATCGTTGCGTTTTACGTTTTTATCGAGTGCTAGTAGTGTGCTTCCTAAAGGTTAGGTGGCCGCAATCAATCGTTGAAAAGTAAAAATACAGCAGAGCGGGTCAGTCAAATGTCAAGAGGAACAAAACGAGGTGCAAACACCAGGGTGAAAGGACCTCTGGCTATAAAGGCATACATGCAGCTTTTGATCCACATTAGTCTTTCATGAAAGCTTTCATGACCTACAAAGCTATTCAGCTGTCTGTCTGGCCTCAATACTGGAAAAAGACGAGAAAAGGTCACATACTAAAAAAAATAAATAATAAATGGATCTTTGGCAGTTCCATCAGTTGGAGACAACGTCTTATTTTTATAGGAAATACAGTCCTCTGTGAGTATTTTAGGACAACTTAAATCCTATACACAGAACAAGGCCTGTTCCAGTAATAGTTAAGGCCTAATGGACGTGTAGTTGTCCATTTGTTTTTTACTCCCCCTCAAGTCGAGCTTTTCTGCCGTAAACAAAACTGATGAGCAACTGGAGGAAATGGGAAATTTTCTCATTGGCTAATGATTTGCGACTAATCCTCACTTGCGACTCTAATAACGACCATATTATCCAACCCATTTTTTTATTCAGTATAAAATGAAACTAGCAACCAAGACCATAAAGATAAGAAAAGTGCTAACTGAGGTCACATGTGAAGGGAGCCGAGGACTTATTTCCCATAGATGTCTATACAACCGAAAGTCTCTCCTGCTCACTATGAACCCCCCCCCCAAAAAAAAGACAGTTCAAGGCACTTCTCAAACCCAGAAGCGATATCCCTCTTTTACACTGTCTATGCTTCTGATTAATAAGTGGATTGGGTAACCAGTCGATCGACAGAAAATTAATTAGCAGCTAAGTTTGATTTATCATCCTCATTCAAGCAAAAACAATAAGCATCAACATGGCTCTTTGCATGCAACATTTTACAGACCAAACGATTAATCAAGAAAATAACTCTCAGCTTAATCAGTAATGAAAATACCGCTAAGGATGCCTTTACTGCCTTTGTAGCTGGTTATTATATTTACACTGCTTAAACTCTTTGTGGAATCTTTGCTGTGATTAATGATGCAATATAAACAGTAAGAAATATGTGTAATCTGGGTTATCATGTTTATCCAGCGCATTATCGGAAAACCTTGCAATGCATTAATTAATGCTATGTTTTAACTTCATAATATCTGTATGGATTCTGAGAGTGTGTGTGTGTGTGTGTGTACTCTTTCCCGTGTGCATTCAATAGTATATCCACTCCATGGTCTACAACAATATCCCTACTTTCTCAGCCCTAACACTGTGGATTACATCTCGTCACACGGCCACATCCTTTAATACCTCAGATCGGGGATTTCCTTTACATTTCCCTGCACTGATTTTGTTTTGCTTGTTACACTGGGCAACACTTTCACTTCTGTCCACTACCTGCTGGGTCAGCAGTTCTGCTACAAAAAAAATGCATATATATATATTACATCATTCTTCCACAAAAATATTGACGTTGCAATCACACACGCGCGCGCAGTGGACAAACCGAGAAGACCCGTTTTCGAGGACTCTTCACGTGCAACATCCTGAGTGTGCGCGTCAGCCTCGAAAGATGGGAGCAGCTGAGTTGAAGAATAGCAGAGTTTTGCAGATTTGACTCTGGCGCAGACCCAAATACCGGCAGTGCAGTTTTGTTATGGTGAACATGCCAAGACAAGGGAACAAGTCGCTGTTGAGATGTGAGGGTCTGCGCTACAGAAGCCGAGCAGCACAACAAGGGTGTGGTGACTGCCAGAGAGGAATTTCCTCGGGACAGACGAATGTAGTCTTTTGGGTTTTTTTATTTTAGTTCAGGTGAAAAGGACAGACTTCTGTCACCAAATATTAATAATTACATTTTTAAAAGCCACACAGTCGGTATCATGTATTCGAATAATTGAGCTTTCCGAGTATTCCTGCCTAAAAGAAATAAAGAAAAAACAAAAAAACATTTTGTTCCAGCTTACTGGACAAACAGGTTCTCAAACAGAAAGAACTTTCTCACAGCAATTAAAGACGGGCTCTAAGGCTCCACAGTTAAAGTCCATTTAGTTCAATTGCGCAAGTATCGAGTGGGTAGAAAGGCAACAACAACATCTTCTTTAGGATATGGTTGGAGAAAAACAAACAGGTGTGCCCTCCGTGTGTCCTTCTCCTTTGCCCCATTTTAAACATAATAATACGAATAAACGAACAATAATAACCTTAAAGACTGCTGGAAAACTTCTAAACAAGTAACAGGTTTCAACTCACCGAGGTGCTGCTGGAATCTTAAATGACTAAGGTTATCTCTCCACTCGAAGCGGTGCTTCTTAACTACTTTTCCTTTTAGTCTCAAGCGCTTTATTCACTCTACACGGCTCTCGGAGCTCCAGCCGAGTAAGCGTAAGTATAGAAGCATTTATTTCCTTACCTCTCTCAGACGTATCCTCTCAAAGTAGCGAAGAGCTCCGTGTTTCCCCTCCTGTGGTCGCCCTTTTTCCTGAGGAGCCGTAATCAGAGTGAACGGCCGAGAAGCAGCCTACAGATAACTGACTAGACCCTCCCTCTCAGGTGCATTCAAAGACCGCTCGGAGACTCAAAGTTCTTTTGGTTTCAGGTTCAGGAGTGTTTCGACTACCTGCTATTTTGTCAACAAGCTTGTTTTCGCCACTTGAAAAACAAAAGCAAGCTATAACTATCATAATTATGTATAATTATCACAAATTTGTCACAAAATCGACTGTCTAACTCAAGGTTCTGAGAAAATAAGACGAATGGGAAGAGCAAATTGAAATTTGGAGGTATAAGGTAGAAACTTTGAATTAATGACTTGAAATTTTGACTTATGGGTGGCAAAACAAACAAACAAACAAACACGCACACACATACATATACACTGATATGCACACACTCATCCCCCCTCCCTTTCCAAACGCCTTCGATGCTTGTTCCCTCCTGGGAACTCGGCGGGTCTGAGCCCGCGCTGGAATGGTAGCGCGAATGTTTCCTGTCCTCATGCTGTCCTCCCAGGAGCCCAGCATAAGCAGAGGTCTCTTTTTTTCCTCTTGAACTTTCCCATTGTAGTGTATATTTCAGTGTTTTTTCTGTAAAGCTACCGATCTCCGACCTGTATCCCCATGTGATGTCTGTGTTGTGTGTGTGTAAAGTCGGGGGGGATTCTATTTCACTGCAGGGCAACCTGCACGTGGCGAATAAAGCCTTGATTGATTGACTGATTGATTGATTGATTGACAGACAAACAAACAAACAAACAAACAAACAAACAAACAGGAACGCTTCTGGTGGAAACAGCTTTCCACAGTGCTGTGTGTAAGACAGTAGAAATGCCATTTCCATTGTTTCTTCTTTTATTTAGTAGATGGTAAAGAACAGCATGAAATTCTCACATCAGAGATTCTAAAATGTTTGCAATTTTTGCACTGGAATGAAGATGCAATATAAAATTCTTATAAATTTACAAACTACACCATTTGGCAATGCAGGCAAAAGCCAAATCTTATACAATGTGTCAACGTATACTCCATGCAACATAATACTCAATGTGGCTGCCCCTATTTTCAGATGTGAACAAGCAGTGATGCAAGCTGTATTAGTGGTTCTCATCACTTTACCTTACTGCAAAAAACAAAACAAAAACAAAAACTCTTGCATCCCTTTGGCGAAAATAAGACACTTTCGGCAGAGAGTGAGACACTGCATTCTTCTCCCAATGCTGAGCTTAAAAAAGTCTAACTGCACTTAAACATCGCACAGTGTTTTCGGGTGCCACCGCCTGCACGCTATTGGCTGACCGGATTTAACCGTTAAATTGGCCCTCCCCTTTACGGTTAAAGAATAATGACATCATTTATGTAAAGATTTTGTTTTCTCGTTTGTTTTTTATGGATATATTAAGTCTTCATTTTAATCTGCTGTCATTATTATTCTGTCCCCTCTGGTGCAGTCTAAGAAAATGGACTTTGACCCAAGTTATTTTCTCCCACAGTGCAACAGGAAATCACACAAGAGGGATTTAAGCTTTTTAACATGCCATTCCCTCGCAAGTTCATTCACCCCAGGGTGCAGTACGCTGTGAAAACACAGCACGAGCTCCGGGGTAGGGTGAACATTTCACCTACAGTATGAGCATTATTAAGCCACAATAGCCTATTATGAGCACTCACAATCATATCATAACAGTTCTTTAAAAGTCACATTAGGGAGTTTAATGGTACCCAAAGAGAAATAGCTGGAAGCAAATTTCTGGTGCATTAGTGTAAAAAACAAAGTCTTAGTTGTTGAAACGTTGGAACCACAAGCCTCAACAAGATGCAGTATGTAATCTGGACAGCTCTCTGCAGTTTCCATGGTAATACCCACATACTGTAGTTTCAAATATAACGGTACACATTGGCACCTCCCCGTGCCACAGAGTACTGATGCTATTTCTGTAGGTTGTCCGGAAGGGGAGCTGCTGCTGGCTGATGTGTGATTACATGAGGAAGATGAGTATTTGAGATGGAGCCACAGTTTGTAAAAGGAAAGCTGCAAACAGATTTACATGTTTGCCTCCAGCTGTTTCTCCACAAACTGCTATTATGACCCATGCTAAATGGTTCATCTTGTAGCGTAATGTCTTTTGAGATGATGGTGCTTTGGACGCAGCAGTCTAGTGCTGAGAGCACACACCCCCCCCCCCCCCTTTTTTTTTTTTTTGAATAGGCACACCCAAAGTCTGGTAGGATCTAAAGGAATCAAAGATTTGCAGTTTTAAAACTTAAAGTCAAGTCATTTGACTGGTGACTAAATTTGCTCAGATCTTTTATTTAGTGTGAGTTCGTGTTGTTAATTCGCTTTGACAGAGCTCAGTTTGGACATTTAAAATACCTTTATACCCCTGCCAGACTATGAACTGCTCCATAAAACAGAAAGAAGCTTTATAGTTTGCAGTAGATCATGAGGCATATTTCTTTGGATTAATCGTGATAGCTGACCCTCCATTTAACAACTGAGAGCCAAAGTCACAACATCGACAAGCTTCAGAGGCGTGACAGAATTTTGACGTCTGCATCTAGAAGCACTTCTTCATTTTTTAAATGTGACAGCAAAAAAACAAAAAAAGGAAAAGAAAGAGAGAAAAAAGAACTAGCAGCAACTCAAATAAAACATGTCAACATTAACAACAAGGCTATAAAAACTCTGTTCTCTAAACACCGGCAGGGTCTGCTGGCTGCAATAAAATAAATATTGAGTATTCGTTGTTGTTATGGACCCGAAATAATCACTGTTCAGTGGTATGGATTATAATTGGTGTTTCTAGGATTTAATGCCACTGCTGAGTCTGACCAAAATACAGAAAAAAGTAAAAACAATTACATTAAAGGACATTCTGAGCAATGATCCCAGAGTGTGTCAGACACTTAATGGTAATCTTAATGCCCTTTACACTGGTGTAAATCTCCACATGTGAGTTACCTCCACATGTTAGGCTGGTGTGTGTGTGTGTGTGTGTGTGTGTGTGTGTGTGTGTGTGTGTGTGTGCGTGTGTGTGTGTGTGTGATTCCAACGTGTCGTCTTTAAATGTGCGTTAAATAAATTTGGATTGGAAAGGGAGTGAAAGAAAAGCCAAAGGAAAACTTCTGCTTTTGTGTGTGTGTTTGTGATGAACAGTCAAGACACACATCTTGTGTCAGACAATAAAACAACAAGCCTGAGCTGAGCTTCATCTGCAGTGTCCAGTATCACCAGCATAGATTGTTGCTCAGTCTGAATGACACAGAGGGGAAAATCTAACCACAGTACTAATAGTTAGCTCATACATTGTCACTAAAGGTCATTAATTTGGCCAAAAATGCTGTCATGACACTGATAATTACACGTCTTATGTTATTACAGTTGCATCACCGTCTACTTGACCCTCTGGGTCGTGAGCCAGCTTCCATAGGTTACATGCAGATTTCAGTCTTTCTTGTACCAACAAGAACTAAGTTACACAAGTCATGAACTGTTTGAATGTTAAATGAAATTACACTTTGTAATGTTGCATGAAGAAGCAAACTGTAAGATGTAAACTCATACAGAACAGTGCCGATAGTAGATTAATCAGTGCTAGCACATCACCGTTATACAGTTTTATAGTCTGTGTTAACCACCAGCTGGACCGTGCTTCAAACATAACAGTGAAATATCATCAGATGAAGGTAAATCTGCTGGTGCGATATGAGCAGACATGCTGTTATTCGCTTGGATTCATTTGGGGCGATGTTAGTGTCCACCTGGTGAATGTAAATGCAGTGGCTGTTGCTTCTCGCTCTCTAGCAGCTCGTGAGGGAAACATCTGGTTGTGATAATAATTTTATGATGTTGTGAGATTTTGTTCAGTCGTAATTCACAGCGATGTGCCCATAAAAATCAAAATATGACAGCAAAGATTTGAATTAAATGAAAAGGACACAGGTGATTGGCAGTGTAGCCGACGATTTTGCAGAAAAACAGAAAACACTGAAGAAAAACGAGAAAAAAAAGACAAAACATATTTTAAAAACAAGAAGAAGCACTCTTTACGTTCGCCAAGGCAGCTCACTCTCTGACCAGTATACTTTTATGTGAACAGTATGGTATTTTGCATATGTGCAAAAGTTTATAGTACAGTAAAAGTAACGCATTCTGGGGTCAACTTGAAAGAAATGTAGATGTGAAATGTAGATCAAAGGTCAAATGTGCTGTGATATTTGGATCCAAACTATAATGTGTTTATGCAAGTTCGACCTTACTTGTAATAGTTCAAAAGTAACCTTATATTTAGAATCCTCATGTTCCATTTCCTGTATGTTCATATGATGTCAATACAAACAGTAAGAAACATAGTTTTAATTAGATGGTGACTATAGTGGAATCACAGCAACAAAAGAACCATGAAGTAAAATTGTTCCCTAATAGCCCCATACATTACCTGCTGTATGCAGGTTTGGAAATGCATAGAAAACAAACACTAATCCAATGTTTATGCTGCAGGAGAAAACTATAAGAACTATAAATAAATTACTGGAATATAAATAAACCAACCAAAGGCTATTTATTAAACTATGCGCGTACAATTTTTATGATTTAGTTTATGCTAATACTGTACTGGTGATGTACAAAGCACAAACATAATGTACTTCCAGACTGGATTCAGTGGATTTTAGAAATAAGAGAAATGAAAAGTGAACTAAGTGTAAAAGGTATGTTATAAATACAGTTGTCAGAACAAATGATTAAAAATATGTATATTTGCAAAAGTAACTTGTTGAATACTTTAACAGTAAGGCCATGATCACATATAAAACTGAGGTATAATTATAATTATTTCTACAAGCAAAATAGAGCTCAAAGGGTTTTGAATGAATTCTGATAAAACCGTGTAGGGGTGTAGAGCGGGCTCATGTTCAAATTTAATTTGCATTCACCATGGTCTTCACGGTCAGCTCAGTGATTTATTGGTCAAAAATTGACAGTTAGAAGCTATGATTCTTACAAGTGTGGTGTGTGATGTCCACATGTAAATAGAATCATTTGAAGATTAAAAAAATTACATCACATTTGACCTCTGATGTCTCCTGTAAGGTCAATAGACTGAGCTGAAGGTCAAAGTGATAATAATCCCATCTAATTAAAAGCTATGAAAATCTGTAGCTATCTGTGTGCTAAGCAGATAGTGTTCATTGGGTTTTAAGCTGCCTACACGACAGAAAATTATGAAACCAAACATTAAAGTGGAAGAGAACATAGCCAAACACTGAGCTGAAATGTAATGCAGATTCTTTTACCACTTTTCAAATGCTCACATTATTCTCACGCTATAATTTTTCATACTTTGTTGCTATTAAAAAGAAAGCAATTAAAGATGATCTAATGTTTCCAGAGTCCTTGGCTCTGTCAAATAAATGCTGGGCAGTATAACTTTTCTCATATTTTGAAACTAAAAACTAAATCATGGAGCAGTGCAGTATCCTGTGTGTGTGACATACAAAATTATAGAAAGAATAAGTCGCCATCAACAAAGTTGATGCACCAACAAAACAGATAAAAATGTAGGCGTGTAAGAGGTTTTTTTTTTAACCTTTAGAGCTTCTGATTATATCTTTTGTTTCTTTTTGTTTCTACTTGCATGTCTCTTTTATTAAAGCAATTTTAAGAGATTAGCTTGTGTGATATTGTTTAAACTGCCTCTTTTATCAATTTATCAAAGCTTAGATAATCCAGTATCGTGGTTATACAGTACCTTCACCCCAGGACACGACATTGAAAGTCAATGAAAATCTCTGTGAAGCCAAAAACTTGGCATCTCTCATCTTTTTCCCACGCGGGGCAGCACGGATCAGTGAACACAGAAAACAAGGGAACAAGCTTGAGGCTGCTGTGAACTACTGAGTCACCCAACATGTCCCTGGGGAAGTTTACTCATGAGAGTGGAGCTCAGCTAGACGTCCTCGCTTCACCCTTTCGGCTCTATGGCTGCTGAAATGTGAGGACACACTGACACCCAGTGGTGTTAGCGACGTGACGCAACAGGCATGTATATCAGTGTGTTAGACGGAGCAGTGAGGCACACCGATGACAAAAGACAGACGGGAATTTCATCAGCTCTAGTTTGATGCGACTTTTTATGGTTTTGCTTGGCTGCCACTGATCTCATAAAACAACCACCTGACATGGTGATAGAAGAAAAAGTGAGCCCACATCTTGGTCTATGCTTATCAGAAATGCTGTGAGGGGAGGGGGGCAGCACATTACAACTTGAACTGTGGCTTGTGATAATAAACCAAATATTTTCGTTTTTCGCAATTCTGATCAGACAAAACCAGATTTGTGAAAATGACTCACTATGGAATTTAAACAAACATTGTTCACAGTGTTTGAGACCAAAAACCTGATCAGAGTAATCAGAATATACACGTGACACATCAATAATAAAAGGAAATATTGGGTGCATATTTATGAAGACATTTTATCCTTTATGTGCTTTATCAGACTCTCAGTGGAACAAAACACTTTATCATGAAATAACTTTATCATGCATCTATGATTTGATCCTTTTTTTTAAATCTATATGGCATCAACAGTGAATAGTGTATACAGGTCTGACCACCAGAGGGCCTTCAATTCCAACATTTAGATATTAAACTGAGCCCTTCTGTATGGATTTTTCTCTTCATGATTGCTTAACATTACACACACACACACACACACACACACACACACACACACACACACACACACATGTATATGTGTATATATATATATATATATATATATACATATGTGTATATATAGCCACACACACACACACGCACACATATACATATACATATATATATATATATGTGGAGATTAGAATTACATTTAACTGCACTGACAACCTGTGAACCACCACTGCCTACTTTTCCTGTTCAGTTAAGCCTTCAGAAGATAACTTTAGGATTTTTAAACTGGGCCAGATTCGACAGAAAGGGATTGTATTTCTCTGTAAGATGACATTTTTAACCACCGATCTCGTCTGCCTCCTCCTACTCCTGCTTAGAGCTGACTTTTCTTCAAAATACTGCTATTAGTAGCAGTGAATGTGGGCTCGCTGGTTCTTTCCTCTCTAAAGTGTCTTTTATCTTGGCTCCCTCTGGTGTCTTTTCCTCAGTAAGCTGGAGTCAGTTGAGTAAAAGACACTGCTGGGAACCCAGAAAGAGTGGGTAAAAATTCCCCCTGCTGCCTCTCATATAAAATGCTCCCAAATTGCAACCAATGGTCTGCGCAGCTTATCATTAATCATTAGCAGATCTTGTCATCAGGGGGAAATGAGGAGGTCAGAGAGAAGAGGGGTGAGCAGGTGGAAGAGCGGGGGCTGAGATGGATGAATGAATTCAGTGTAGCCCCACTGGCGGCGTACACAAACAGACTAGATTGTTTCAGTGGTCGTGCTTTGCACAGTGATGTCCCTGCAGAACACATCTGTATGAATGGGATGTTGTGTGACTATCAGGCAATTTAAACCTGTGCGAACGTGAATCCAGGACGGACAAACTCCTTGTTGGGAGGGGTTAAAAAAGATTGCCACCCTCTTGTAAGGATTTACGGGGATGAGAGCAGCGCAACATAAAAACGAGGAATTGAGGAGACAATAGAAGTTTTATCCTATTTCACTTGGGCCAGATATCCAGCTGTGCTGCTCAAATATGTAAAGCCAAAGGGGCGCGTCCCTGCTTGTGTTTGTGTCAGACCCTCTAATCCAGCTTATATACACAGGGCCACAGTGTACCAGGGTGTTAAATCCAACGATGGGTTATGGGCACAATATCTTTTAATACTTTTCAATGCAAGTAGAAGAACATTCTGGAACAATAATACACGTATATATATATATGCATCTGCAGAAAACTTTTCTCTTCAACCTCCAAATTGAGCCCTTTCTGTCTGATCCCATCCTGATAAGAACTAAAGCTGTTTATGAGATTTAGAGGAGGAAAGAGGGAGAATAAGGCTGTGAGAGAGAAAGACAAAAAAACAACTGAGAACTAGAGAGGATTAAAAAAGATTGAGAGAAGGAGCACGAGATATTCCTGTCCCTGAACCGGTAGTGCAAAACAACATAATCCCAGATTTTTATGGGCACTATTTTTGCTGGAAAGCTTTTGGATTATGAGTGGCTGTTGCTTTATATCGCCTGTATGTCATTGTGTAAACATGACCCCACGGCCTGCTGCTCAGATGAGGGAAGCTGAGAGACCGAATACAAGTGTAAACTAGGCAAATGACAGGAGAGGAGTTTTCCTAAGGTTTTTTTATTTATCAAGAATGAAGCTAAGACATCTCTCAGACATAATTTCTGTTTTCCACATTACTGATCCTCTGTAGTTTTAAAAGCAACCTTTCTTCAAATGTATGTGTGTTTGGGATTTCACAGGCACTGTGAGGGCCAGAATGGCTCATAAAGTTGTGACATAATCTCCACCTTGATCACTGAATATTTTAAAAAGTCATGGAAATGAGTCTCGTTGCACCATCTCTTGTTGCACTGCGAGAGCTTTCCAGCTGGTGTGCATATCATCACACATGTATGGGATAACTGACTCCCATCCACACATGGGTATCTGATAAATTAAAGGCTCATCACACTGAGTCACACCCTTTTTCTAGAGGAGCCGGGGTGCTTCCAAAAATGGTGTCGCCTAATTCCTAAACTCAAACATGTCATTGTTTTGTGTCATCCTTATCATGGTTGATAGAGGTAAGGCAGCAATTATCCACAGTTTTATGTTAGCAATCTATCAAAACATCAATCCAGAGACAATTAGGCACCTACAGAAAATTATTAAATAATTGCACAGTTCTCCTACAGGGATTTAGAGTGAGTTTGAACCAGTTGTTTACTCTGATGGCTCTAATAATATTGTTTTCAGACACATCAGTTAGGTATTCTCAACAAAAAAGGGGCTTAAAAGCCGCTGCAACCTACTTGCCCAGATATAAATGGAAGACACACAGATAACAACCAGGTGATAAAGATATCAAAGCATTTGCTGTAGCAACAGAAGGGCTTAGTATTATCGTTGGGAATTAGTTGAGGTCAAACAGAAAGCCAAAGGGTGAATACATTAGATTTACCAGGTAGTCAGAAACACAACTGCAATGTTACTGAACGTTTCTCAGTAGTGTATTTACTGTAATGAAAACACTTGTTGATTACTGGTTGACCAAATTAACTTAAAGGTACAGTAAATCATTTGGAGTTGGATTAATGGGAAAAAAATACTGTAGTCATAAATATACATTAATTTGTATGTAATTACATCTTCCATTAAATTGATGGATTCTCATAAACTATGAATTAATCCATTAAAAATACATAGGATCAGGCGCCGGTTTGTGGAGACTGTAACGGTGTCCCACCACCCTGCCACATACATACTACGCCAAAGGTGGAGGAGAGAACTTGTTCACATGTTGTGGAGGCAAAAATGTAACTTATTTATGCAGCTGCAGAATCAAGATAAAGTATGAGGAAACATGTTTTATGTTTGAGTCTCCTTCAACAATGAAGCAAAAACATCAGGAAAGAGACAACCTCTGAATAAAACGTTATCCGGTTCTTCCTCGTGTCAAGTCTCGCAGACGTACGACCCTCCTGTGTCGGAATAGCGGACAAAATGCCAGCTAAACAATAACAACACTAGTTATTTATAAGATAACGCTATGTTAAGCTCAATTGTCCAAAAAAATCATGCTTTCCATCTGATAAACAGTTTGATGACATCCTCACTTCATATAAAAGTTTATTTGCTAAGTATCCAAGTCCAACAATATCTTCTAAGAAAGTTTCACTAACAGAGGCTGACAGCAGAAAAGTTCAACAACTCACCTCAGTATGCTGTCATCAAGCTAAAGTGAACTTCATTGACTCACTGATTCATATCGCACCTCTTTCATAAGGTTTTACAGCTCTCCCCCAACTAAATTTAGGTTGTTCCAGATTAAGTCAGCAGTCAGATTTTCTGAATTCCCAGTTTGCATTTTTGGAATTTCAGAATTTTCAATTTCTTTTAATTAGGATCGACAACTCAGAAAGTGGGAGCAGCCCCACCAACCCTGACTAAACAATCCAAGATGACAGCAAACAGTTTAGGAAACTGTCAAACTTTTTTTTTTTTTTTTATCCCTTATTTATCCAGGTAAAAATCTCATTTCCAAGAGAGACCTGGCATCATGGCAACAAAAGTCACATACCACATAGGTATATAACATTTAAAACAAATACAATATCCCATACAAACATGTGTAAAATATACAATAACAGATCAAATTAAGAGTACATTAAAAACAATCACACTGAGTAAAAGAGCTGTTCTCTCGTTCCTTTAAAACAGACTTAAACTCTCCCAAGGTAACCAATTCTGATCATTTCAGTTCCTTCTGCAGATTATTCCAGGAAGCAGGGGCAGCGTATATAAAAGCCTTTTTCCCCAATTCTGTTCTGATTTTTGGGACAATCAGTTGTATGATTTTGTTCGAGCGAAGGTTGTATTGGTTGTGGTTTTTACACATATAAACACATAAATAAGATGGAACCAGCCCAAGGAGAGATTTATAGATAAAGATCAACCAATGGGAGAGTCTGCGAATATGCAAAGATGGACATTTAGCAGCAGCATACAAAGAACAATGATGTACATGATTTCCATAGCCAGTAATAAAACGTAAAGCACAATGGTACACAGTATCCAAGCTCTTTAGGTAGTGGGCAGGTGCATTCATAAAAAGCAGGTCACCATAATCCAATAAAGGTAAAAAGGTTGCACGAATCAAATGTTTTCTCACTTGGAGGGAGAAACAGGATTGGTTTCTAAAAAAGTAACCTAGTTTTAGTTTTAACTTCAACACAAGCCTTTGAATGTGAGTCCTAAATGACAAATTCTGATCTATAATGATCCCTAGATACTTGTAAGATGTGACCATTTCAATTTCAGATCCTTGAATTGTTTTAATCTTAGGAGACGTAGCTAACAACTCTTTGCCATTTGAGAATAACATGAACTTGGATTTCTCTGGATTTAACACCAACTTAAGTTGAGTTATGAGTTATGAAACTGTCAAACTTTTGATCTGTCCTGCCTCTGCTGTGTATTTGAGATTTACTAAATAAGCCTTAATGCAGAGCAATGACCAGGCATTGTCTTCTCGACTTGACTGTTTGAATGCTACAGAGCCGTAGAAATGTGGCGATAGATGTTCAAGTTTCTCACTGGGCACGGCGTAAACAGTGGACTGACAGACTGTCCAGACAGCAAAAGGCAACTGTCTGGTATCTGGATGAACTCAGATGAAGTGTGAGTCCTTTTGTTGTTTAAGCGATAAAAAACATGAAATAATGCAAAATATTTAATTGACACGTTAATTTTTTCTTATAGTGTGCATAAATTATTATGTTTATTTTTGGGTTTTTTACACAAACAGTAGAATGAACATGCTGGCCAGTCAAGGTACAGTCTAGAGTTCATGTTTAAGACATGATTGGCCGACAGAGACCGCTGAAGGATTATGGACTTGAATTGTGAGGGGTAAAAAAACTGAATTCAGCTGATTGTAATCTGCAATCTAGCAGTGACATTTTACACACTGTAACTTTAAAAGTACAGTTATATCATGTTGTATTCATTATTGTTACTACTTACCTGATGGCATGTGGCCAGAAAATAAAATACCCGATTAAGGCAAAAGGAGATTGGTTAAAAATAAATGATTGCAAACTGCATGTTGGAAACAGAATGTGGACTAACGTCTTTTTTATGCTCATTCTTAGAAAACATCAAACTACTCCAGATCTGGCTCATCCGTCAAAGAGCCTTCTGTTTAAGGACACAGAAATGAATGCTGTTTTATTTCTGTAGAGGACAAACTGTCCCTGCATGCTACCAGCACCAGAACAGAAGAGAAAACAACATCAAGTGATGCCACAGCTCTCTTTATTCCCTCCCTAGAAATACAATGATCTGTTTGTTGTGCTTATCAAAGTCTGGAACATGGAAAGGTTACAGCATATGTATAAAACTGGATTTTATTATGGATTGTGGTTTCTTAGTCCTTTGACATCATCTAGTTGGAGATAATAGGAGTAGATAGCTAGCAGAAGGCAAACCAAACCAAATCAGCACTTTCACTGATTCCAGGCTACAACAGAAAGAGTCTATCCATGAAATCCATGTATGAAAAGCTGCATCAGTAATTGTAATAAATATAAGAGTGGCTGAATCTACAGGTAATGAACCAGATGCCATTTGTAGTGATGATACCATAGAAAGATTGTCCAAATGATTTTTTTCCATTGTTGTATCTTAAGTGCATTATTTTCTCATAATTCTTCTACTGGCCTTCAGAAAAAATAAAAGAGCTATTTTAGCAAGACGATTAATGAGTTTCTGAACTTCCTGTATTTCAGAGATAGATGCTTTCCAAGACTTGGTGGAGACCAAAACCTGAGCTAAAAGGAGAAGGTGTGTTCGACAGGCAATGGAAATGAGGCTCAAAATTAATAATGTGTGTGTTACTAATGTTTTTATAGGAGCAAATATACAGGCACATATAAATTGAATGCTTTGAAGTGACGCAGTTATAAGGACACACTTGCTGTGTGTATATTTGTGTCATGGTTCAGGTTGAGTGTCAGGTTGTGGTGTATTTTTCCATCCTGTCCCTTGGGTCTAGGTTTCTCACTCTAGTCTCGCCTCACCTGCAGATCATCAGAGAACAAACACCGACCGGTATTTAAGACCAGCTCAAGCTTCTACTCTTTGCCAGGTTGTCTTCTGCCTCATAGTGGTCAACTGGCTTCCATGTTGTTGCTTATGTTCTTTTCCCTCCTCATATTAATCCAGTTCTTACATATATCTCCAGCTATCTGTGCTCTTGGATCAGTACAGCTTTGTTCATTAAGATTCCTTTCCTGAGACGCCTGAGAAGAAACAGTTGTCCATTGTATCTGCTTTTGGGTCCAAACTTCATTACAGCCTTTTCAGCCCTTCAGAGCGTGTGCCTATTCAAAGCTTGGCTGTGCAGATTAGCCACTCTGTGTGTTGCAATCTAGCCCTGCACTTGGGTCTCCAGCAATAAACTACCATGCCTGCTCTTGATTTGCAAATTTATACATCAAAAAGTACACAATCTTCTCAATCTTCCCAAGTGCACAACCATTTTTCACTTGTGACTTTCAGTGTGATAAAGCTTCTCAGAGATCTGAGCGCCTCAAACAAAACCATCTGTTCAGTTTAGCTGAACATGTACTTTAGTTTAATATTTCCATTTTCTGACGCACTACACTCAGAGTAAAAGATTTAACCTTTCCCCTCAGAGTATTAGTTGCTAGTTACTTTTAATGTTGTGATTTTCTCGTGGAAATATGTGCAGAGAACAGGCAATATTTTGTAAATTTAATAGAGCTGAAAAAAAGATTTGATTAAAAAAACATCTAGACTTCATGGTTCCTGCATTTAAAATCTTGCAAAGCAGCTTCTTTGTCATTTCAATAATTCATTTTTTTTTCATTCTTTTCAATCCTTTGCTTTTGGATGTGAATAAACTTGTTAAAATCTCTCTAACCTTCAGTCAAGGTTTCAATTCCATGTAAATGCAAAATTCAGCCGTGATTCATATTCAGCCTCTATTAGGCTCTCGTTCACTGATAGCTGTCCATTTCTTTTTGTCTCCTTTACATTTTTGCCCGCTGCAGCAAGAAATGCAGTGGAAAGAGCACAGGCCAGCATCACAGGTGTCCTTTTCTGATACAGCATCCTGCAGCTCTACAGGGAGGATCTCCAGGTGCTGCCATAACATCAGTGAAATGTTGTCATTCATCATGTCATGTTGATCTAAAGGCTGGGGTTCAGAAACTGCCTGAGGTCACATGCTAGCATTTACTGGCTTTCCCAGGAGAAAAGCACAATATGAGCAACAGCACTGTATGGCCTGAATGGTCAGCAAACGTGAGTTGAAAAAAATGCCTGATGGAAAAAGAGCCGTGTGGAGGAGAGCTGGAGGTGATAATAAAGTGCGAGTATCACACGGTGATTTCACATTAGTGGCTGTTTTTTTAATTAACCCCACTAACCCCACACCCTCTAAGGACAATTACTCTAATAAGTGGATTGCATATTCATAAAGACAAATGAATGGAATTAAAAAACATTCTTGTTTGTATTTATGGTGTTTTTAACTGTATTTATTACAGAAAGATGCTGTAGCCTATGACTAACAATGAGGTTATTCTTCTGCTCTTAGTGAAATAAGCTCATTCTGCTCACTCACATTGCACGTCTACTGTAAATGACATTTTAAGTGAATGAAGCAGAGTGAAAGGGGATCAGAATAAGGTGTGTCTAGAATGTCTGTAATGTAATTTTAATGGAGCTAACTGTAGTGTAGTTACCGCTAATGAGCTAGACTTATCCAGCGTTCATGCTGCGATGTGAGGCCATCAATTAGGAATGAGGGTGGAGACTGGTCTTTCATGCTCTTCATAGCTTTGAAGGAATTAGTCTGTTTGAACATTTACACCTTTGAGTGAACGAGCGTAACAGACAAGAGGAGAAAGGGTTGAGTTAGTAAGATGCCCCCTGCTGCTCTCTGAGATAAAGGCTCCTCTGCTGAGGGCAGCTCTGTCTGTGATAAGTGATTTGCTGAAACTTTTTTACGCTACAATTCTTAGTTTTCTGAGATGTAAAAGCGCTGCTAGGGGTAAGAAAAAAACGGGTGGAAAAAAGATTCTTCAGCATTTTCAGTTTGAATGCACAGATTTTTGGATTACAGGAAGATTCCTGAAAGTCAGCATAACTCGATTTTTTTGTGCAGACAAAACGGCATATTTGGAGTGTCCAGAAATAATGCAAATATGCTCTATGGAGATTACGCTCATGTGGGACTGTGGAAAGTCATCTTTGGAGGAAAGGAAGAGTATGAGTGATGGACCTAAGGAGGGACAGCAAGAACACAGAAAAACAGCCATCAAAATAGATACCACAGCAAGTAAGAACAACTGCGACAGAGACACCTTCCAGCTGCTGTCTTTCATATGCTAATGCTGGCATGACTGCCTGCCAGTGCAACACAGAAGACAATTTTGTGTATGTGCATGAGTGTTTATTCCATATGAAGGATGCACTCAGCACTCAGTAGTGGTAGTAAGAGTCATTTGAATCTTGCACAGAAGTAGAAACATAAAGCTTTAACCTTCATTTTACTGTAAAGAAGTGAACTTTATAGATGCATAAGATGTAATCCACTTTGTGATGACAGAATATATGTAACAGATGGTGTCAGCAGTCTGATCTGATTCTGTTAAACAGTCTTCCTTGACATAGATCGATGCACCGTAGTGTTTTTCTTTCACAAACTTTCACTGATGCCCTAAAACTGGTCAACTTAAATAAGCTACAGCCATGCATGGAGTAACCTGTTCCATCATTCCTTTGAACTTTCTTTTAGCCACATTTTATATTAACTAGCATCATATCAGATGCTTTTAACTTGACAGAGCCAACCATTAATTGCTTGTTTGTCCACTAAAGAGCGATAGTATCATTCACATTAGGAGTTGTGTTTGTATCATTGTGGAAAATGTCGTACTTTTATACTGGTCTTTACCAAATCCAGAGGAAACATCTGTAATGATCTGTAGGTGGACACAGAGGACAAAGGAAGAGAGTTTAAAATAAACAGACTTGAAACTACAAACAAATAAAACACAAATAAAAGCAGCAAAACAGGCAGTGCGCAGGAAGACTTACAGTAATAGACGAGTGTAATGACCCATGATACAAGTCGACGTGGCAGAGAGGGGGAAACAAACTAAAAACACTCAAAGGGAGGACAGCTACACACGGGTGGAGTAGCTAAACACACAGAGGCTGAAAAAAGATCTAAAGAAGAGCAAAGGTCAGAGCACACGCAGAAATGTCGATTAAAAAAAAAGATAACTCAGGTTGCTCTCATGATTTGGTTCCTTGGCAAATAAAAGCTTCACTTTGCTCACCAGACAGTTGCTCTTTTATCTGCAGTTTGGTGCTGAGCTGCAGTGAAAGGAAACCAAAGCTGCAGGCCGGTCAAAGCTGTTGGAAACAGGCAACCTATGGCTTCAGGAAATAATTCTCTGTAGGTTTATCGCATTAAATGACCATTTTTTAACTATACTTTTTTGAATTGTACACTGTTATGAATTATAAATACTCTAAAGATCCACTTCTTCTGCTGGACCCAATTAGCTGAAGGCTGCAAGCCACAGACATACGCAGGACGTTGAGAAGCAGAGAGACAAACAGCTTATGAACAATAAAATCGTCTTTAAAATCATCGTAAAAAAAATACATTTTCTTTACTGTGAGGTCTTACAAGTGATAAGTGCCAAACGGGACACTGCCGACTATAATTATTGCTCTGATGATTATGAGCAGTACAGAGCCATGTGGCAAACGCCTCATGTCTGCGAGGATTATCTGCTGGTCCTGCAGGATTTGTCTTCTTTTCAGCTGTTTCACTGAGCTGATAGAAGGAAAAGTATGACAAATGAATACGATTAGACTGTTTGGAGCTGCTCGATTATCATGTCCACGTGACTGTGTATGTGTGTGCTCGCATGTTTCATGCCTTGTACACTCACAACATGCAACTTCAAGGCTGTCATGTGATATGTAAAGGAAAGCGAGTATTCTGTGAACAACCACATGCTGAGTTTAACTATGCTGCCAGAACGCAGTACAGAAGACAAATCCCATGGTTGGGCTTTCCAGGTTCCCCGTGATTCACCCGTGTTACTTTAGCGAGCAAGAGAGAAGAAGAGAGAGGAACAAAGAGACAGAGGGAGAATGAGAATTAAGAAGCTAGCATACAAGGGGAGGATTAAAGAATGAGCGATAAAAACAAAAGTTAAAAAGAGGCGAGGAAATAAAAGGAGGGGAGAGGAGTGTTGAAGGTTCAGGAGGGTGACCAGAAAGGAGAGCAGATCAGTAATCTGAACTCTTTGTCAGCGTAACAGATTAGCTCACTGGGTGAAATGATATATGACTGGCAGCAGGCCTCCCCACATGCACACGTGCACAATCACACCCCCACTATGGATCAATTACCCTGTCATCCATGTGTGCAGCCATACATCATCACCTCGATTACATCTCGCACACACTTGTATGCTCACTCCAATATAAAGTACACACCACCACCAGAACTTCAGTTGTACTTTGTCTCACTAAGTGTTTGTGCGAGTGTAGAGTTTTACTACCAGGTTTCTCCGCCGCCTGATTTCTGTGTCCTTAATACCTATTACTGTCTATCTGTTTCTCCTGCCACCAGAGGGGAAACTGCACACTTTGTGACACACACATACTGTACACATGCACAGTCACACTTTAGAGGGCCAGTGGGGACTACTTCCTCAAATGAACTGCACTGGTCAGAGTGACTGAGTCTGGACAAAGTCATTTGTTGTGAGTAAACTTCTTTTGGCAGTTCAGGTCATTTCGGGCAACGGAACACACATAAAGACGCACACAGACACACACTCGCTCAGGCAGAGAGGCCGGTCAATTTGGACGGTACGGTGTCGATCACCCCTTCGCTCCTTTTGGTGTAGTCTACTGGGAAATGCCCGTAGCTCAGCTAAAGTGAGTTCAATTTAATTTGAACCTCTCACCGTTGAGAGAGGGGCGCGTGTGCACACACAGATACAGACAGAAACATAGACACACACACTGAGACAATAATATTGTTTTGTCCTTCATGAAGTGACACAAACATTTTTGCTGATACATCTGATGTTGTCTGACTGCACGTGTGCATTGTGTGCATGTGTTTTGTGTCAGGACGCTGGCTGATGCTTCTTTCTGTTTCACTGCCAGCAATAAACCACTAATATCACATATCCAACATGTCTTGGCGCAGCCCATATGGCCCTTCTCCACATTACTGTACAGTATCATTTACATTTGTTGCCCGCACATTGGTGAGCGGTTCTTCCCAAACTAAACCGCTAGGGGGCGCTGCTCCGCTTCAGAGTTTTACACTCTAAAGGCAATCCTCTCCATCTTCCTGGCGGACAAGCAGGAGCGCAGTAACAGTCTGCGTGACTCCCCGGCCGCAACGCATCTCTGTCCCGCCACTGGGCTGCTTTCACACTACATGGTTTAAAGAGGAGAAAAAGAAGGAGACTGCTGCTGCAAAACAGAAGCCAGGTTTCCAAACTGGCTGTTTCTTCCTTCGTGACATGGCTTAATAACTAAGTTTCTGTGCAAAAGCGGAGGACAGGAGCGGAACTTTCAGGAGACCTTTCCTTGCACAGGAGTAGTAGCAGGAGCACCACCCCAGAAGGTCACATCTGCAACCGGCTCCTTTTTTGTGTGTGTCTGCTACCCGGCTTCGGAGGTGGATGGTATGGTATAACTTTTCCGCTCCAGTCGAACTGAGCGGCCGGTGTCACAGAGGAGCTGTTTTCCGCTAGTGGAGTGGGGATGCGAGTCTCTTCTCTGTCTCGGATAGCGGAGCGGCTATGAGGAGAGAGGTTCACCTGCTGGGCTAACAGAACAAGACCACACCGCACCAACAGGTATGGGTCACAGGGTAGCCTTTACACCTGGGCGGAGCTGCTCGGTGTCCCTCACGGTTTTAACGCGCCTTTAGTTAACAGCAGGAGAAGTGAGCGTGATAAAAAAAGACAAAAAACAAAAAAAGTCAATTACTAACCCACCTGACATGCACGGATGCAGCCGTGTCAGTCTACTGGTTAGCACGCCTTAGAAAACCATTTACGCACGAAATGGATTACACTTCATCCGCTCCATTTGTAAAGAAATAGAAAGGGATTGGATTTTAGGAAGGCATTAGAGTTGTGAAAATGATTTCTAGTGGCGCCACCCGTCAGCCTGGTCTGCTTTGGTGTCAGTTTTATTCACGCGGTTGTGATTTTATAGCAAAGACAAATGATTGCGGTTGTTTCAGATATTGCACAGCCTATAGAACCTCTCTCTCTCTCTCTCTCTCTCTCTCTCTCACACACACACACAGACACACGCACGCATACGTATGCGCACGCACGCACAAGGGCGCTCAGGTAAAGCTGTGCGTGTGCGGGCATTGACGGATTCTGTGCGCTATTTTAGGCAGACCTGCCGTGTGGTGGTTGTCACTTCACGATGATTATTTTTTTGTGATTGATCCTATTAGCTGGATCCACATGTGCCAAATAATTGATAAATTAAAGTAAGAGGTGGCATTCTTAAAGAAAAAGAGCTGATAAGGAACCTTTATGCTTTCCTTATTCTCTATCCCCCATTATTCTCTATTACATGTCTCCTGGTTTAACAGTTGCACTCAGTGTGGAGTGTTTGTAGGCTTAACATGACTGAAATGCAGGCCACTGCTTTTGCATGTTAAACATTGAGAGGCTATGCAGGGGTGGGTGTCTTCTGCACCTGATGTGTGAATATGAAAACTTTACATTGACCATGGCAGCATAAATCATCAGTCTAACAGAGGAGAGGCTGTGAGTTAGGTGTTCCAGGCTCTACTTTTCTTTCCTTCACTGTTAAAAAGAAGAAGGTAGTGCCGGTTTCAAGCCTCTTCATGACCTAGACCTGGTTATAAAGTGTTGTGTGCACACAGGCTTGTTTAATTTAAACAAAGCTGGCCATCCCGACTGTGAATATTTTCGACATGTTACTGCTCCATCTGTCGCTGTCTCTTTCTCTGCTTCCGTTTTCACAAGCCTCCGTGAAGAGCACAGGGGAGGCGAGCCGAGGGGAACTGAGGGAGTTAGAAAATAAGAAGGAAGAGAACTGCCAGCAAGACTTGATGGTAGGAGGAGAAAGATTGCACAGAGGTGATGGTGAGCAAGAGCAACAAGGGAGATTGGTTGGATTGTTGGGGTTTATGGAGCGATACAAGAATGCTCTATAATTTGTGGGCAACGATGGGCCTTAATGTGGCCGCAAATGCTATCTGCATTTATAGTATGCTTTCCATTTTATTGACCACTGACAGATTTGGCAGACTTGGCTTTGGACCTTAAAGCCTGTCATTGCGAAGTTGCCTCTTCACCGTTGCCTATAAGACCCAGTGTTTTGTGGGTTGATGTAGCTCCCAGTCGAGAAATGGTGAGATGGAGACTTTGATGTACTTGTTCTCTGGCTCAGCTGTGTACACTCGGATCTCAGTGAGTGCTCTTTGGTGACGGGAGTAGTACACAACATGTGCAGTCTCTTTATGAGGCTAATTAAACCCATAAAGGCTAATGCTCCAGACACTCAGTCAGATTTCTTCCTTCTTTAAATCAGCAATTCAGCGACGCTTACATATTTGGAAAAAACCCTTTTTTCCCATATTGATGAGTTTTTCTTGTATTAGATAACGCCGTCACAGGTGTGATGGTTGCTGAAAAGGGGCCTCTGCACACCTACATGCCTTAAAAATAAACAATTTAGAAAAAAATCTCTCATTAATCATCATTATTTGCTTGTTATTTGCAAATTCATAATCAGTTTTAATCAAAAACAAATGTGTTCCTCTTTCAAAAGCAAAGACATTTCTAAGTGACCCCAAAACTTTAGGCACTAGTGAACTTTGTTAACATGAAAAGTTTAGTCACAAAATATTCTGGGCTTCTACTCACTTTACTAACTGCAGAGAAATGAAAGATAGAAATGAGGAAAACTAAAGAAAAATGAAGACAGAGCAGAATGAAGTTAAAAGAGGTGGGATTTTTGTTCTGGTTGTCACTTCAAGGAATGCATTTTGTTTGGATTTATGAATCTAAAATAGAAGAACTGTAACCAAGTACCTTCAGGGCTACATAAGTCCCAAAAATGGCACATGAGACTAGCTACAGATGTAAGCCCATCCCAACAGACTTTCGATTTTAGAGCATGATTTTGGTCTCCCCGACTAATTTCCTTCTCCAGATACTCAATCAAGGCTTAAACTTAGATGTATGGCAGCTCTGACTGGCAGGAAGATGCTGACAAAGGCATCTGTAGCCACTGGCTGCCTGCTGGGTCTCATTTTAGATAATCTAAGTCGCTGGACTGGACCTCTTGACCAATTTTCTGGTGTTGATGCATCATGGATCACCAACCCGGAGTAAAAAGAGTCTGTGCTTCAGTTTAGGTGTCTGTCTGATGTAAATATGTAATCTATAGATGGACCTTTCTAATGAAATAATGAAAGCTGCTAATCTAACTCTCCAGTGTTTATTTAGATCACGTAAGAATACAAACAAATGGCTGATGCTACAGAGCAGATGTGGACAATTCATTTTCCCAAAGGGTCACATGAAAAACTGGAGCTATTGTGGAGGGACACACCAATAAACTAAACTCGGTTCTGCTCACTAATAATTTTAACTCTCTATAAGCTTATTGGTGCGTGTCTTCATAACTGTCCCAGTTTGGCATCCAGCCTCTTGGAAAAAGGAATTGCCCACCCCTGCCACAGGGGCTATGTGCAACTTTTCTATACAGTCTTTGCACAGAAACCCCCCAAAACAATGTAAGTGCAGATATGTTTTGCTTAGTCATTTAGGAAACATTTAGTTACTACAGCCTACATCCTGCTACAGGCTGCAGAGCATGCTCAAATTACTTAATATGAATTTCCATCTTGGATGAATCACATTATATCCATTTAATGTGAGGGAGAGAGAGGGAGAGAGAGGGAGAGACAGAGAGAGACGTTACAAAGTACCAGATGTTTGCCCTGAGAATATCGTTCCTGGTGAGTTAAATGGTTTGGTTCTGGGTTCAAGGTTATATTAAGTTTAGTCTCCGTGCACTTGATTATTCATTGGTTGGGAAAACAAATGCGTTTTCACAGTCACACTGTTTAGACTGACCTCGCTTGTTTGTGTGTGCATATGCAAATATAAAAATGTGTATGTTTGCGTGTTTTGCATTTTATGTCTTAATTAGTGGGCCAGAGATGCAACAAAGGTCATGGTTGCCATCTTAACTCCTACACCACAGCAGAACCCCAGTGTATATGTGCTTCAGGAAAAATGAATGGCTCAGTATGAAGATTAATGTAGGGAATAATGCACTGCTTTACCAAAAAAACAAAAAATCGGTGTCCTGATTTTACTCCTTTTTTAGTATTTTATAAATTCATAACTGAATGTTGCTAGAATATGATTGATGGTATCGGACATGAACACAGTGCTCCAGCAGACTCCTGTCACAGACGTGCCTGAGGTGATTGCAGACTGCAGGACTTGGTCAGATTGGACCATTTTCACCCCAACTTCCTGCAGCCTCATGACCAAAAGCAGATACATACAGATGCTTTCATGTTTCTACATCCCACAATTTTATGTCTCCCTCTGCACCTTTAACACACACTCTACCCTTTCCTGTAGTTTTCTGACTTCTACCAATAAATCCTCTGGGCCATGGGAATAATGTCAGAGCTGTTATCCGGAGAGAGAGAGAGAGATTGGAAAAGAGAGATAGTTCTAATAAAGACAAAGAGATCAACCAGAGGAAACAAAAAATACACTATGCGGCCTATAAAAGGTGATCTCGTTTTCATTCGTAGCTGCGTGCGATGAGAAGAGAATAGGAGAGATGGGAGGGGGGGTGAACAAGACTGAGAAACAGGAAGGAGTAAGACAGAGACCTAGACAGAGCGAGAGAGAAAAGAAAGCTACAGGGGCTAAATAAAAATAAATAAAAAGCATGTGTCCTATAAAAGAGTGTTCTGTATTTCATTGGCCATCTCCAGTAGCTGTGTGTGGTGAGCTGAGGCCCAGGGGGGGGGACAAGTAGCCACTCTAAATGTGTGTAACCCACATAAAGAAATTGTTTCTGGGAGATCGAGCCTCGTAAATTCATTCCTAGCCGTCAGCCCTGTTCTTATCCCACCTCCCAAAGGTGAGCTATAACATCCAAACACATATTCTTTAGATTCTTTTCCCGCTCTGTCGCTACACTCAGACACACACATGTATTTTTCAGCACAGATCCAGATGCACACATCCGTCAGCAGAACCTCACTTTATCTCTATGCATTTTTTTATTTCCTTCTTTTTGGGGAGGAGGGGGGGGGGGGGGTGCACACAGATATACTGTACACACACATCCACTTTTGATAAGCACATTTTTTTTCAACAGAAAATACACATTCACAGAAATGCAGACACACATTGCTTTACTCCCAAATGGCTTGTGTGGGACAGTTACAGTGACAGCTACAACAACATCAGGACCTGCTGTGGAACAAAACAGCGTCAGAGAGAAACAGCACCAGATGCTGAGCTCACAGCTCCAGGATTACCTTAGCCTGAACAAACTCCATTACTGCCTCTATTACGCAGGTATACACAGGCCGGGAAAAAGCACTTTGCAGAACCACTGTTTACCCACCACCTCTCGCCCCCACGCTGCTTCCTTCGACTACAGAGCAAGGAAAGGGTGAAGAGCGGGGGAAGGGGGTGGGTTTCATGGGGGGAAAGCATGAGGTGCATCTTTTCTCCGGCTGTGTGCGTCTAACTCAGGTTAATGTGGAGGGCGGATTCAGTATACACAAGAGGAAAAAAATCATTATTAATCTTTTTGCTAGTCAGTCATTAGGAAAAAGAATCTGTATCAGTGCCAGCATATTTTATAATATTTCATTTACAACGTTTACAATGTTTCTTTTTGTATTTACTGTCACTGTTTATTGACTGTGTCTACATTTTGGCCTTGTTGTCGGACAAAAATTAAAATTTTTTCGACGTTCTCAAAAATGTTTCTGCCGTGTTATGATTACTTTTTAAAAAAAATAAAGCTGTATGAAATGAAAATGTCAGCTTCCAGCTTTTCAAAGGTGCTCTTTTATGTGGATTACGCTTTTAGGACAATTTGTCAAAATATCCAACTTCTGCCTGTTCTTATTTTTCATCTGAATCTGTATAAAAAAAATCGTTCAACTCTTGGTCAAAAAAAATTATCAATTTTAAGACAATGTGTTGAACTCGGCTTTTCAGTGAAGGCCATTCCTCATCATTTCTTACATTTTGTGCGCTAGCAGGCTGATGAATTCACTGAAAATAACAAGCAGCAGATAGAGACAGTCAGACAGCACGGCGATGACGAAGGAATATTGTGGCAATGATCGGGGTATGAGATCAGAGCGTTCCTGTGTGTTTGTGCGTGTACATGAGAGCTTTTCCAAGGCTGCTTACGTGATTGCAGGGCCATCAATACAAAGCTGAATGGCTTTTGCAAAACAGCATAAGTGGATGAGCAGAAGGTTAATAAGGGAGAAAAGCAAGTGTGTGATTCTGTGTGAAAATACACTATAAGTATGTGTACATGTCTGAGGTGAGTGATGAACTGCCATGTATTTGAGCTGAAAGCCATCCATCACCCTCATCAGTGGCTCTTGAGTCCTGTCATTACACGTTTCCCTTCAGTTACACTGTTAATAGCATCTCTCTTGACCAGACTCTGCTGTCTTTCTGTCAGCCTCTCAAATGTTTCTTTTTTTTTCCAGCACAAGGCAATGCCATCAACAGATGTAGTACACCAGTAAGTGAATGCACTGATATTTATAATGCTCTGACAGTCAGGAAATATTCGAAGCAAGTATCAAAGTCAGATTACTCATATTACAAGGGCAATATCCAAACCATTATTTAAGTAATGTTTCTGTTGCTTTTGAAAAATAATGAGCCTTTAAATGGGAAATAATGTCGATGCTCCCAGTGGCCAGCGAGGGGAGCTCCGTTCAATCGAGATGTTGTGTTAAAGCCTTGATGCATAATCAAACACTTTGGTTTTAAATGTGCTGAATTTACATGTGAAAATACGAAAAAGTCAGAGCTGGTTATGCAATATAATGATATTATAGTAAACGCCACAAAGGGCATTGTATGGAGCCCTTTTATAATCTCTCACTCTTATCTGGTTTCCAACAACACATTGCTGGTTTTGCCTTGGTGCCGCCAGGCTGCATTTCACAGGTTTAAAAACTGTATGATAGACGCAGTCTTATGTGGTTAAAATTTAAGGAATTTCTAAAGGAAGAAAGTATTGCATACTGCACTTGTGAGTCATTTTTAGTCTTAGCCACCTTTTTGACCTCACCAGTCTTTCTTTAGTGGAAAATGTGATCATTTCTAATTGGGCTCTAAAACGCAGCTACATATTAGTCTGGTATCTCCACAGATGACTGAAAACCACAGACAGCAGTGATGACATACAGATTCAGTGAGTCAGAACGCAGCACAAAAGAAGGCAGGTTGTGCTCTCCACCTGTTAAAGCAGAAACTTCCCGGCATGCTGGGAGAAAGAAGCTGGCTTGTCTGCAAAACATGTACCAAAGACGAAAAACACAGAGCGCTCCTGATCTTGTGTTTGTACATATAAAAGTTCTGAATCATGTCTTACTAAGTAATAACAGGCTGTTCCTGAAACTTCAAGGCTCATTAACAGATAATTGTGATTAATTGAAACATAGTGAAATATAGTGGATGCTCTTGCACCATTGTAGGCAAATCCAGACGGTGCAGGTGAACCATTGTTACTATTTGTGGTAGCCAACTCGCTGTGACATGTTGCATCTTATTAAGGAAGCCGTTTGATTTGTTGATTTTGGCGCCACTATAGCTTCTGCTAATGAGTTTGCAGTGACAGAACTCTCAGCCAGTGTGTGGGCTGGGAGGTGGTATTACTTTCAGCAGCCATTATAAACGAACCGACACAGACACTCTAGCTTTGGCGGTGTCAGAGCTGACTCATTACGGCTGATGGCGAAGAGGAGCTGTTAGCCAGAAGTCTGAACTACACCACACATGCAGCCCTCTGGCAGCTTTCTTCATCAACAACTAGACAGCAATCACTGCGGTCATTAGGCCAGCAAATTAGGCCTTACCTTGTGTGACTGTTTGTGTGTGTGTGTGGGTCTGCTGTCCCTGCTCTCTAGATGTATATTTGTGAGTCTTGTCTTGGTCAGTCTTACGGCGATGATGAGGAGCAAGGTAGGTGGAAAATCACGTCCCCAAAGCTGAGAAATGGAAACCACAGAGACACTTCGAGTCACTGATGAACTGAGCCGCTGTTGATAGATTATAATGAGCGTTGAAAACTCACTTTGTCTTCTTGTTTTAATAATTCTTTTCTTTTTTTTTTGTCTGGGTGTAGCTCTGGGCTCGTCCTACTGTCTGTCCGTGTTTATCTGTGTGTGCCCTTTTATCTTGTAGTCTTTGATTATGTTCTTATAAGTGGAACCACTAGCTATTTTACAGCTGCCTCATTAGGTTGTCAGGCAAGCCCACAGCACATGCAATTATATCTAATTATGCAATTATGAATTCAGAATGAAGCTTTATATACTGTAGACTGCAATGTTTGAGCTGGAGCACACACACAGCAGTAATTAGTTCAGTTTTGTGGGTATTTGTGCACTATATGGGTATGTGTGTTTGTGTGTGTGTGACACCAATAAAGGCTATAATAACGAAACAGACATGGATGAGCGTGCACGTTTAAATACTTTCTATTACCTTTGAGGACTTCTTTTTACACACTGTGTGTTTAGTCTTAGCATATTTGTCAGTGTAGGGCACACTGTGGGTCAGGGTCCCGGCACAGTAACATTTAGAGGCTGTAACTAAACAACAACACTTCCTTTGACTGTTCAGCTCAGTCTCGTTGCTTATAAAGCAGAAGGATTCGCTAGTAATAAAAAAACAATAACTTAAAGTTAAAAAAAGTTTATATTTAAACTTTAACGTTAACTTAAGCTGAATGTGCGGACATTTCCACCTCCATCTTTAGCTTCCTTTTCTGCTTAATGCTTAAAAGCCAAAAAAGTGTCTGCGTGTTTTAACAAGCAGTGTCGATATAACACAAGAAAAAATGATATATTGATATATAGATATAAGGATTATTTTGTGCAATACAAAGTAAACCCTGCAGCCTACAGTGTAGCATACTGGCCATTCTGCTAAAAGCAACTCCTTCTGCTGGGACCTGTGGAGCTGCTAATGGGTAAAGTGGCGATGGATAGGTTAGTGCTATGCAGGCTGCCATAAATCTGAATAACGTTGGAGCTCTAAATACTGCAATGAGTTTTTGTTTTATCAATAACACAAATATTAGACCTGAGTTAGGACTCAGTCACACAGACCTACAGACTGGTGGGCCACCTGTTAGCAAAAATGTGTGTTCCCTGACCAGGTAGCGACTTAGCGACCATTAGTCACCAGGTGAAAGTAGTTACATATATTGCTGCACTAAAAACCTCATAGCTATTGCTTTGGTTGCTAGCAGATTGCTAGTTTGCATGGAAACTAGCAACTTGGCGAGTAGTTTGAGAACGTCTGCAGACAAGCTGGCGTCTTCCATGCAAACTACTGGCAACAGCTGTAGCCCTACCTGAATGGTCTGCCTGGGGATTCATGCTTGTGAAATCCTGCATCATAAACTAGTTGTTTTCTATGTCACAACCTATGTTGTAACCTGATGTGCACTGTAATTACATGTCCCACTGATGCTGCCATAACTACCGTGATTGGGCTGCTCAGTACCCCCTCCATCAGCTGACGGTGTCAAACCTAGGATCTTCTTGCTATGAGGCAACAATGGTGATGACTGCACTACTATATTTTCAGATGCATTATGTTCTGAAAATCATAGATTCCGGTCTCCGATAAATCTGCCACTTTTGGCTTCAACCAAAAACGCCACAGTCTGCGCGGTCAGAGGGAACGCTTTGTTAAGAAGCTTGAAAGCAGAGGTCTGCTTCTTCTAATTTGCACGCTTCAGCCTTCCTACACTGCTGCAGCATTTCTGTTTTTCTACCAGACACATTTCACACCAGCACTTCAATAGATGAGATAAAGAAAAAAAAACTCTGGAAGAGGGGAATGAGCTACGGTAGGTGGTGCGCTTCAGTGTGTCATGTTTCTCCACAGATCCTATTGAGGAAAGCAGGCACGGCTGCTCGGCTCCCAATATGTGTGTGAGACGGGCTGACAGTAATACAAGCAGTATCTGGCACCCCCTCCCAGGGATCACATCCTTAAGACGGTTTCTTTTACTAATCCCCTCCTAATATGACTAATATTATGACACTGCCATTAGCTAGAGCCCTCTGAGGGCACACGCAGGAGGACAACTACAGTAGCGAGCGAGTGCATATATACACATGGTGCTTGAGAAAGCTTAATCGGAGGCACTTTATAAATATAGTTATTAATGTTATTAATGAAACAATACGAGAGTGATCTGAACTTTAGATTCACTGTTTTTTTCATCTAAAAAATCAAGTGGTGGTCAGAGGGTTTGGGGGGTGGGCGATGCCGATGCCCTTTATATTTTCTGCCAGCAGCCACAGTTGTTTGTTGAAGAAACTTGTTGCTTAGTTGGATTTATTGATGTTGCCAGAGTCTGGGGAGACCAGGATAAGTGTCAATAGTGAACAAGCAACAGAGAATGGCAGCAGCAACAGCAGAAGCAAAAAGATGATATCTGTTTTCAAATGTAATATCAAGGTGAAGTTACATAATAAAGCTTTTCTGCTCATAAACCTATTAACATATTTTAAAGTGCCATTATTTTGAAGTGTTTTTGTACGATTAAAATCAAATAATGCTTCACACACACGTCTGTCAGTGTATAACACAACATTCTTTCAGGTCGAGCCAGGATAAGACTCAGGCTGTGTGGGAGAGACTGAGAGAGGCTCTGAATGCAGAACAAGAATTCTAATTTTAAAGCCATGAATTACCAAAAGGCTGCTTTCAATTTGATTGAATCCAACTTTATTAGCATTCCGCTTGCCTATTTGTGATGAGGCTGAGCTGGCCTTGTGTCCTCTCCAGGGCTGCAGCTGTGGCAGTGAAGGGCACAAAGAGGAGCTTAATTTGGGATGCTGATGGCTTTAAGGCTTTCGGTGAGAAAGAATTACGTTGTCAATTATTTTTGCCAATATGTTTTCTACATCTTGTCTACTCTTATTGCACACACAGCTTTTGATATGATCGATTGAACATGTCTGTCGTAGTGTGTGAAATTTAGATGGTATGCAGCAGGTTCTCGGTTTAATATGAAGAAGTACAGATGTAGTGAGCAAACTGTGCTATATGACTCTAAATTAAATGGTTCATGTTCTGGTTCTATTAGTATATATGACATTGTTAGATGTAAAATAGCGGTGCAAGGATGATTTTTAATTTTTTGATGAAGTTTGTGTAGTTAAGAAACACAGAAAACAAAAGCCAGATGTCTTGCATTAAATACGATGAGCATTAATTCAGAAACATCTGGCAGATATAAGAATATAAGGATGATATGAGTGTACACAGTCCTTCCTCATACTTCTTCCTCATGATTTGAATCGTTTGTAATCTAAATCTGACAAATGCAATGGACTAAATAGTACACGTCTTGTGTGGATGTACTTTCACTAGTTATTATCAAATTCTATCAATAGCAGTTGACCCATGAATTTGATTGTGCTATCCGATCGTTCAGTCTGACGTCACTAGCCGTGTCTGGGTCTAAACTCCGCTGCAGGTCCATATATCAAACGATCACTGTGGCATTACTGAGAGTTGAAAAACTGTCTAAAGTCTTTCATCTTTAATAAAATGATCAGCGTTCTGCTCTACCAGGTGTAACAACTGAGTTTAACATCCAGGCATCCATGAAAACGGAATTTATGACATTTAACAGAGTTAGAAGTTAGCAGGGAGTTAGCTCGCTAGCTTCTATCTAAATACAATATAGCATGTCCTGACTGCGGGGTTTTGGAAACAAATTCAAACGTACAGCTCTGTTATCACTTCCAGCATAAATGAAGACAGAAAACTAAACAGCAGTGACGTTTGTAGGGTTACTGAAGTTGGGCTAGCTGGTATATAATGATGTGCTACGTGACCGCTAGCGACACAGCTATGTTAGCATAATATAAACAAGCTAACTTTTTTTCCACTCGATAAAAGTTAACGTGAGTGTTCTCGGTGGTCAGGAACAAATGTAATCGCATGGCAGGATGCTGTAAAAGGACCTAACTTCAGCCAGGAGAACAATACGAGGTTAGTCATTCATATACTGCTGCATGGGCAACCCGTTCTCACTCCCAAAGCGTAACATTTTACGCTAGGTGACAAATCGTCACCATATTACGTTTTCGGCTACCCACCACGTTCCTAAATGACGACCTCGGAAAAAGAGGAAATATGAGAACCGTCTGGACTGAACCTACACATGTTCGCTCTTTTTCTTCAAATCGCTTAGAAACACGCTATTTAACATCATTAAAGTCCTGGTTAAGGTCAGGAATACGGTTATGGTCAGGGCTAGGGATAAGGTTAGGTTTAGGGCTGGAATACAGGGCTGGAACGTCTACTACCGCGGGAGCGTCATTGCACTGGATTCCAGCCATAACCCGCCGCGTACCATAAGAACGCCGAAGGTCTCCTTTCGCGTTCCTCAGGAACGCCGCGGGACGTGACAAAACGTCGACATGTTACGTCTCGGGAGTGAGAACGCTCTGGCATGGGCTGGGCTGTAGTTACATCCTAAGGTTTTAAAAACTGAGCTTAAATAAATGGTTAGCGGTAATAAAAGCCGAGGGAGGTCAACAGGGATCACTGACTGTTTTAGGAGCTTTTTGAGATTAAATAGAAGAAAATACAAAACATTAAACATGTTAACAACACAAAAGCCATATTAAACGCAGACTACTTTAGACCCGGAAGTAGGATTCGTCACGTCATCACTTAATAATCGGATTGTGATTGTGAGGATAAGAATTAAGTGTCCTCCAGTTCTGCAATAATTTGTGTACTTTAACCATCGCTGGCAGAATGCAACCTGTTTTTCTTGATGTACCCTTAAAAGGAAACATCATGTGATCATGTAACCATCCATGTTGTGTACTGAAGGCATTAGTTGTGTATTGAGCTGATGGGATTCTAGATTAATGCTGTATAAAAAAGTTATTATTATGTTTCCAGTGTGGAGCTGTCTGTGGTGCTGAACACTGCATTGGCGACCACTGATGGAGCTCTCCATGGTGTTGCAAGGGATGACATGCTGCTGGGAACAAATAGCAGAAGCCAAAGACGTTTGAAGTGGTCACTGCTAACCATCCATTTGATTGCGATGTTTTATCAGATTAAATTTATTTTCCCTCTTAGCTGCATGGCCACCCACAAGATGATGGCAGCAGTAGTGCTGAGCTGCTTAAAGAAGAGATATTTTTCCACAGTTACGACTTTCATGTGGAGACATCTTAAGAATCTCTTTGACGCAGCATGGTCCTTCTTACCCCCTAAGGTGTTTGGAAAAGAGAGCTAATGCAGCGAGGCAAGCTGGAGGAAAAATCCACCTGACGTTCATGGGAGGGGGGGTCAGTGCTAAGGGGGAACAGCTGTGGAAAAAAACATTCTTGAAAAGGAAGAACGACATTGGATGGATGGACACTTTTTGCGTGTTCTCTTGGCGATTCATGAAGTATAAATAATCTGCAGAAGGCATGACTTTTGGACCTTTCCTTTAAATGGGAATTCAACATCTTCAAGTGTCATCCTAATTCCATTTCCGCTTTAAAGCATCCTGTTTAAAAATTGAACAACTCCTCTCCGACTTGCTCTCTTTCAGAATCTGCTTGTGAGTTCAAGTGAGCATATGTTACCTATACTGCGAGGACTCTGTATGTGCAAACTTGTGTCCTGCACCTTATTAATAAATCCTACAGAGAGCTGTGCTATGGCACTGGCTGTCCATCCTTCTCTCTCTTTTGTCTCCATGTGTGTCTCTGCTTTGGATTTGGAATAACTGTGAAGACTGAAATGGGAGTTGGGGATAGGGTTGATATGAGGCTCCTGTGTGTGTGCGTTTGTTCACACATGTGTGGGTGTGTGCTTGTGTGTGTGTGCGGGGTAAGCCTAGGGGTAAGCTTTTAGAGGTCTGAGCAGAAGGGTGTGAGTGAGAAGGGGAAGACAGATTTGAGCATTTATCTCTCCCTGCAGACCTCCTGTCCTGCATGCCTACACGTCCACACACAAACACACACACGCACATACAGTACACACAAATATATGTATACCAGTCCCATCTGTAATCATGTTTAGCACAGCTCTCTCACACACATACACAGTCTTGTGTGAATGGACGATCACATCCAGCTAGAAAAGAATGCCTATGCTTACTGAGTTGGCTGCTCTGTATTTGTTGTGCAGCAACAGCAAAATCTCTCCACTGTACCTCCTATTGCTCACCAGAAACAAGCCCTGAGCTGCAAGCAGACAGAACATAGCCTGGGATTGTGGGGTTGATGCTATTTTTACAGCCAGCGTGATGAGAGATGTGCTGAAAGAAAGCTTGGCTCGCTTCCCCTGCTAGATGCTTTAATTAGAAAGCTCGCACTTCTTCCACTCTCACCTGTCTCTTTGTTATGGGAAATAATACATGTTAGGGAGAAAGAAGTAACTGGATAAATGGATAGATACGTTTAACTGAGAATACAATTTGCACCCATTTCTTTATTTTGCAAAGGCGTATTTGCAAGGAAACGGCGCTTCCAGGGAGTTACTGATACACGGCGCAGAGCGTTGCAGTCAAAAGCACAAATCAATGCAGAGAATATAGTGGAAATTACTACAGCAGCCTGCAAGTGAACCTAGTGGAACAAACTAACTAATACATGAATAAATAAGCACAGTGAAATGGAGATGTGTGTGTGTGTGTGTTTGGGAATGTGTGCGTGGCACACAGATCGTGGACAGCGCTGTGCCAGCCAATTAACGAAGTGTGTAAACCGAGCTCATTAAAGAAACACAACATTGGACACACACACTTTCATAAACACGGTCACACACAAACACTTCTTAGTATCCAGCCAGACTCTATTTCAGGTACCGTTCGTGTATCGGAGGAGGAAGTTTTGTTTTTTTCACAGCTGGTATTCTCTGCTTGTTTGAAGACTCTTCTAGTCCTTTTGTTGTGTCCATGTGTGTGTGTGTGTCTCTTTGAGTCTGTTTGGACAAGCTGTAAAAGATTGATTTAGAGTTTGTTGCTTTGAACCAACTGCCAAGTGTTGCCTCACTAACACTCCGTGTTCAGAGAACAAAAGCTTTTCAAGGTCCCCCACCTACTAACCGTTCCTCCGTCTCTCTGTCTGTCTCCCTATGACTCGGTGCTTCTTGACTTCTTTTCTTGTCTTACACTCATCTATTCTAATCTGGCTTTGTCTCACTTTGCCCTTCTGTTTTCAAATGTTGGCTGAGCAGCACAAACACAAGCGCTTCGTTTGCTTCTCTGTGTAATAAAAGCGAGTCATGAAGATCCTGTTTTGAAAGTGTTGTGACTGAGTGCAGCATGCCTGTGTCTCCTAACTTTCTCCTGTCAATGAGACTGTGAAAAATAAGCAGCTATGAGATTTAGGGGAAAACATTTTCTCTCACGCTGCTTAATAACCATGATTCATGGAACAGCGTGGACTATTATTAGTCACTCAAATGAGAGGAACCGAAGAGGGACTTAATCAGGCGGTGAGGTATGTGCTATCATTCCAGGGTCTGAGTGTTGAAAGGTGTGTCTGTCTCTCCTGTTTCTGCTCCACGCGTGTCTCAATTTAAATTACGTTAATTCAGTCCATTTTGGCTCAGTGTGAATTAGTGGCATAAATGCTAGTGGAGACAGGTTCCCAAGTTTCAAAATAACATAGCAGTTATCCACGAGATGTACTGTGTCATGGCAGTTTTTTAAATTGGTTTTCTATTAATCATCAGGGTTGGTTTCCAAGAAAAGCCTTTTTTCAAAGATTTTCCTTACTAATTCTGATTAAGATTTTTTGTAATCTATTGATATTAGGTTTTTTTTTAAACTGGAAGTGACATATATAAATATATATAATTTTCATAATAAAAATTTTATATTAAAGTGTGTAGTTTACTTCTGAAAACAAAGTTATTTGTTGCTGGTGCGAGTTACAAATACAATTACAAGCTGTGCATTAACCTTTACCTAACTTTACATTAGCAAACAAAAGCAAAAGCAACAGATTTAGATAATAAAAAAAAGGTTACTTAATCATTTTCCAGTATGTTCAAAACATCATCTTATAACAGGACATTCTCTCTCTCTTCTGTTATTGCCAGAAATTAAGTATTTTTATATTGCCTAATTAAATGTGTACAAAGCCCTTACCACAAGGTTTCCCTTCTGGATGCAGAGCTTTCACGCTACCAACATATTAGCGAATGGCCGCAAGCGTGCGTGCGACTGTTTGCCTTCTCATCTTTACATTCATGAAGCGGCTTGTTGTCACTCACACAGCAGGCTGACCAGCTGGTTATTGGTCAGAACACTGCAAAAAATCTGATTCTGGTCCTTGGCTGGTCGATCGGTGGTTATCTAGTGAAAATTGGGCTGTTAAATACATCTGGGTTTTTGTTCGAAGGTCAGATTTTTTCAGAACCACTCAGCATTTTTTTATAATCTGGTAAATCACAAAGGATGAACAGAAAAAAGGGATGTCACATCAATTTTGAACATTTTTCTACTTGTTTTATACTATCAAGTAATGTATCTTTATTTTAATAAATGTTTAAAATATCTCTGGCAGCGTTAAATATTGAATTATAGCTTTTTCTCTCTTTAACAAAAGTACCTCCAATTAGATTTTTTGTTTATTTCACGGATTTTATTCTCTTAAATGTCTAGATTGGATAATTGGTTGTTATTCTGTGAAATGTGACATGTTCATTTAGAGAGAGCTTTAATAGCTGTTATTTTGTTTTGCTAAAAAGATACTTCAGTGAGCAAATATATTTTAATTAATAAATAATCACGCTAACATTTACTGGTTGTCCTAGTTAAAGTTATGATTCGTGTGGTTCGTGTGGTTAAGTTTATTCACATACATGACCTGAGCACTCACATCAACCCAACATCTGTAGCCTTTTTGATTTATTCATTTATTCTTTTTGCTTGACTGGGTGCAGCGTTTTTCCTGATGTGCAGCCAATCAGAATTGTACACAGTTTACACACATAGATGAGCACACACATGTATTTGTGCTGGGGAATGAAGCTCAGTGATTCTGTGTGCATATTTTGATTTTTGTGTACTTACAAAGGCCAATCGTGTGCTTAACAAAAGATTTGGAGGATCGGGAAACAAAGCTGCTGTATCCAGAATTTGTCACAGACTCAGCTCGTTTGCAATACCTTCAAGTGCATCCAGTTACACCTCTGTCAGCTGGCTATGGAGAGTACAATCATCACTGCTACACTACGAAACTGAAAAAGGCAAAACATTTCTTTCCTTGTCATTAGCCTCTCTTTGGAGCTGAGTCATAAATGATTAACCTTACACTCCATTCAGAGGCATAAAACAACTTGGCAGCATGCATTAACAACAAGGACAGCCGTGCCAAAGTGCTGAGCCCTCATCCACCAGATGGGGGGATTTGACTACAAGCTACATGTTATATTACTGAAGGGGAATCTAACAGTTGTGTCATTTTGAAAAGCCTGACTGTGAACTGATAATCAAAGACCCGAGAGCAAATCCTCCCCCGAGGCAAATATTCATGTATTCACATGCAGCAGTATAGCTTGTGGGTCACCCACGGCACTAACTGTTCCCAGCACACAGCTGGGCTGATCATAGGGAATGCAGTATATGTGTTCAAAAGGTTTTAAGAGATGGAGGTTCAATGTGAATGCTTCATCCATCCATCCATCCATCCATCCATCCATGTATCTATCCCCAGTTAAGTTCATGTTGAACCCTTCACAATGTGACAGTGGGTTGGCAGATTGCTGGGGCTGCTGGCCTTGGTGTCACGCCAGCAGAGCCAGGTGGTGGGAATCTGTTGCAGATTAAAGTGCTTGGTGACCAGCTAACCAGCTCACCCTGGCTCTGACAGACGTGGCACCCCTAGCTGATTGACCTCTGTGGCAGGTGTCATGGGTATGGGTGGCAGGCCAGAGCTTGGCCTTTTCTCCTGTTCAGGGGAAAACTTTGGCATCCATCTGTAATGCCACATCAAACCTACCTTCTAAAGACTAGACTAAAACGAGTGTTATTACAGTCATATTGTTGCTGACATTCAATCCCTGATCTCCTCATGTCCTAAGGGTTCATTTGCTCATCCTTAAATGTTTATGCCCATACTTGATGCTTTTTTTTTGCAAACTCACCTAGATCATGGCGATCTCCCAGTTTACAGGTTTCATGTGACGAAGGTGCCAGTTGTGGACTTTTAAACTAGAGTCTCCGATGTATTTGTTTGCCAAGTATGAGCCTTCTTAATCTCTTTCTATCCTAGTTAGAACATATTAGTGCAGTTCTGTGAAGGAAGTAGTACTCACCTTTGTATGAAATCTTCAATTTTCCACATGAAATAACCTTCATTTCTTAGAACACGAATAACAAGTTTCAAAAGAAGAGTTCTTTTTTTGGACATTTTGAGACCACAATTGAAAATATCCAAGCTGGAGCTCCACTCAGCTGCCCAAATGTAATGCTTTTTTAATTGGAAGAAGAGTTCTCAACTTTTGGAAAAGGGAATTTCTAAACATAAAACTTTGCTGTCATTTGGACACTGTGTAGATATGCAGTTCAAGCTAAAGAAGATGGAGAAGGTGATGTATTCTACTGTCACTTTACTGGAGTGAGAGAGTTAGAAAAAGGCAAAAATAGATGCCCAAGCTTGGGCTTGGGCGTGGGATGGAGTCATTCCTGGGTTGCTCCAATTGGAACCCAGCTTTGGTGCTTGAAGCGCACGCTTTACAGGGTAAGCTACAGGTGGTCCCGTTATACTGACTTTACTGAAGACAAACACTGTCGACTGAATCATCTGTCAAGCAGCCCAGAATCATTGCTTTCACAGATGATGACGAGCGCAGAGAGACAAAAAGACTGCAAGAGAAAATCATTTCAGCTGCTTCCAATGACCTGACAGGAGACTGTGTGTATATGACTGACAGACAAGCTGCACAAACAGAGGATTATTTTTTCCATGCGATTATTTAATTTGGTCCGTATCACGTGACTACTCCTCAACATCCATAATCTAAGTCTGCACATGTGGCTTGTTACAAGAAGGGCTCTACTACTTCCTCCATTTTAATTACACATTAAAATAATGAGGTCATTTGTTAATTACACTATTCAGCAATAGATTCTTGATGTAAAATAGCATTAATGCTGTGGACTATTTTTTTCTGATTAGCTTCTACAGTAATGTGGCAGGATACTTTGAACTTAAGTGTAGTGCCACTAAAGTAAATATACTCTATGAAGCTGGGATGTAGTATGTGCTAAACCTACAGTAACTATGTTATTAAACTTTAATAGAAAAAAGATCGTGTACTAATAAACACACATTTATTAGTGTGTAATTGCATCTCGCAACAGACTGATGTGTTCTCATAAATGTAGAATGAATCCATTAAAACTACACTGGAGTGGGCGGCAGTTTGTGTAAGCCACCACAGCTTCCCACCGTCGTGAACACAGTGGCTGAGTTGGACATTGCCATTCCACTTAACTTTGTTTTATGTATTTAGCACACAGTATGCCTTTTATTTGAAGTTTTATTTGAAAAAGGCCTCAAATAGATCTTTCAAACTGTGTATGACCATTTAACATCTGCACGACTTCTCCTCTTCATTTACCTTCTCCACCACTGCTCTCTCTCCTCCCTGATTTCAAGCCCATCCTCTCCTTACCTCAAGCCTCATTTCCTGAACTGAAGTCAGGGCTCTAACACACGGAGATATGCCTAAACATGAATATTCACTCCCAGTATTGTCGCAGTTACTTATTTCAGTAGATTAGACATGCAACCCTACATCTCAGGACAGATGACAAGAGCTGGCTAAACATTAACAGTACTATAAGCTAGCTTTATGCCTGCTTAGGCTCGAGTGTTTATCTGAAGGAAGAATCACACTCTCCCTCTGATAAACACCTTAATTACAGTCTCGCATCATATGAGAGTTTGCTAAGTGCACAAGTGCAGAGTGAGCCCAACGTCAAAATAAGTTTCACTAACTCCAGCTAACAGCAGCACTTATTCTCAACACCCAGCCTAATGCATACGGGATTATAGTACTGATATAGATGCAGATATTTGGGAATGTAAACATCAAATACATTGGGCAATGCCCTTTTCTTCCAGACACAGAAAAATATCAACAGATTTGTGATATTTATGAGTTCTTACTAAGATAATATTAATTCAATTCAATTTTATTTATATAGCGCCAATTCACAACAAAAGTCGCCTCAAGGCGCTTCAAATGCAGTTTAAAAAAAAATATTGTGCTTTTGTTACAACAAGTCACAGTTTACTCTGCCCGCCTCCCCTTACATCAGGTGGTTATAAGTGTTTGTGGTGTTCAAAACAGTGTTGCCAGCAGTGAATTTGCTCATCGCCGGTCATCATCGGTCAAAACTCATAACGTGGTTGAAGGTTATTTCTCCCGTCCCTGCTTTACCTTTTAAACTTTTAACTATATATCAGCTGATAGCTAATATTGGCTGGTATATCGGGCAATACTGCTGAAATCTATCAGACGCTAGTTTTGACGAATGGGAGGAGTTCCTTCCCAGAAGCACAAGTAGACGGGGGCATCACAGAAATTCCACTGAGAGATCTGAAAAATAAAATTGAATTAGGTTCGGCTTTTTATTGTTGAGGGCCTCTTCTCAGACCTTTTTGATGGCTGCTCACATTGTGAATGCGTGTTAAATGGTGTCTAGGTTAGGGCAGCGTTTTTATCCTGTTGAGGAGCCTATTGTGTATTTATGAATATAATATATTGAAAACTGTGATACGCAGAATAGTCCAATGCTGATACTCCCAGAGCGTCATACCATTTCAAGCTTTTGCTCAGGTAGTGTCATGGACACAAAGCTCTTTAGAAAAAGATGGGTATCTGAATGAATCCTGAAAGCTGGGTGAGAAACTTACTCTTCTTTGCGGTAAATAGGTTTTTATTCAAGGACTCTCCATTTTTGCCACGGCTCTATCCCCTTCCTCTCTCTCTTTTTCACTCTCGTTCTTCGCTTGCAGTATCAAGTCTATGCAAGTCACTGGGGAGCTGTAGACCTTTACCTGCTCTGGTCTGGCTGTGTTAAAGGTCAGCTATGAGAGGATCTCATATACCGGTCTCAGATGTCAACCCCCCCCCCCCCCCCCCCCACCCCCCGCAGCTTGGATTAAGAGGCAAGGAGACAATGGCTGCCAGGAAATCACTTGTCCTCCATCCTGTCACTAACAGTCTGTGTCTCTGTCAGAGGTGGAGTGTGTGTGCATGTGTGTGTGAAAGAGAAAAGAGAGAGGGGTACTGTATGTGTGTTTGTAATATCAATACCCCGCTGATCCTCTTCTCCCTGCTGTGAGTCTCTACACATCTCTGATTGCCAGATGTGTTTATAGAGAGTACGCGTGTGTAGGTGTGACAACCAGGTGTGTGCCTGAGTCTCTCGCTGGCAGTGAGAGATTTCTGTGTTGACAGCGCTGATGCTGTTTATTTTGGCAATATGCTATCAGGGATGCTGGGACACCAGTGCTGTGTGTGTGTGTGGGTATACAGCAGGGTTTGTATTGCTGGTGTGAAAGTGTGTGTATGTGTGTGCATGTGTGTGTTAAGTTGGACATGTGAACTGCTGTCACGTACAGAAAACAGTCTGTAATCAGGCACAATCAGGTGACGTGAATGGGTGTGTTTGAGTGTGAGTGTTGTTCTTGAAAAACTCAACAGGAATCAGCTTTAATTGTGGACCCGCCTATGCTGACACACACACACACACACACACACACACACACACACACACACACACACACACACACACACACAAAGAAAAGTTTTTGTTCAGCTGCCTCGAACTACATTTGTGGGGATTTTTTCCACTGGCTGACTAACAGATTGTTCTTGTACTTCTTAAATCTCTGTGATCGCTTAATTGTTTGTCCGCTGGTGTTTTTGATGTAGTCCTGTATGTCTGTGACAGCACCCTAGAGCAAACTACAGCTGCTAGATAGTAAAACCAGTGAGGAGGCAAATGTAACACTAGCATTTATTGGTACCACAGGGAATTCCTTAAGGTGTCTGTTGTTTTATGGGTGTCCTTTAGCACAAGTACACAAACACAGCACACATGGTTTTTGCTCTCATAGTCCTGCCTCTCTAAGCTCTCCTTGTTCTGTCTTTTTCCCCTCATCCCCCAACAACTGGTCTCAGTAGATTTCTGCCTCTCCTTGAGCCTGGTTCTGCTGGAGGTTTCTTCCTGTTAAAGGGGAGTTTTTCCTTCTCACTGACGCCTAATTCCTTTTCATAGGGATTGTCTGATTAATGTTGTTTTCTCCGTAATACTGTAGGGTCTTTACCTTGCTGTATAAAGTCCCATGAGATAAGTGTTGTTGGATTTGGAGCTATATATTGTAATTGAACTTGAATTGAAGTGAAGTTTATTGTATCAGACCCTCTTATTATTCAGGGCTCAGCAATTAAGTTTCCCAAGGGGCTACATAAAAAGCTAAGTCTGCTGTTGAGGTTTGCACCAATAAGTTGAACTCAATTCAATGGAAATATCTCTTTATAAACTGACATTGGTACAAGAAGCTGGTACAAGTAGGCAGTGAAAATGTGAAATAGGCATAGAAAAAGCATACTAATGTCCTCTGCAGGTTTTCTGTCCATTACACTGAGGTTTAGTTCCAGAGGTAGAAATGCGATGGTGGTTCTCCTGACTTAGTTTGAATGACAAGTTGAGAATGTTTGTTCAGATATGAAGGTAGATCCAAAGAGAACCAACATCCTCTGAGCATGTCTCTGTATGCAAGTTTAAATCCAGCGATGATGATGGCTTGAATTGCTCTGCATGTAGTGAGTCATCCAACATCACTGGATGCATTATCCACACTGCAAGTGAAGAAAGATTCAATCGTGTGTATTTCACTCTCAGCTGTTTGGAAGTCTTCAAATGCCCCTGAAAACTCACCAGGCAGGGCGTCAGGTGACGCGATCAGCTGATGGTATGGGCTAAATAATGCACTCCAGTTGGCTCAAAAGAAACAGCAACTTTCTCGTGAAAGTCTCCAGCAAGCTGAACATTTCATGCGCAAATAGGCTCTTGGCTTGTAGTTCAGTTTGCAGTTCATTCATTAGTGCAGTCACATCAACAGTAAACGTGTGATCTGTTTTGCTTTTCTTCTCACAAAACTTTCAATGTTCTGCTCTCAGGTACCTTTTCAGCACTAAGTGCAGCTGTCAGGCTGAGCCACCTGACAGCTGCGTGGTAGCTCATGTCACCATGTTTACCCTCATGCTCCTCCAAAAGTGCAACAAACTGTGCGTAATTTAATTCTTCTGCCCTAATGAAGTTCGGTTCATTTTCAGCACAGCGCCTCCTGTTTTATAATACAAAATACCAATTTCAGTTCAGGGATTATTTCTGTGACATTGTCTTGCATCCTCTTCAGAAGTGTGACATTTTTCAGATTTGGACAGCCATCGGTTGCAGCACCTGCTAGTTTTGTCCTATTAGAGCATGTCGGTACTTTGGTTAACAAATCCATCACAGTTGCATCACCTTTCATTCAGCACAATGCTTCCAACTCCTCCATAATCTCAAACTTTTTCTTTATCCCACGTACAAAGATGAGTAACTGAGCTGTGTCGTGGATGTCACAGCTCTCTTACAAAGCCAAGAGGAAATAGTCAGAACTATCTGCTTTCTTTTTCAACTGACGTTTCAGATTTCCTGCAAGGTCCTCAATCCTGAATGATTGAAGACCTTGGGGGAATCTAAATGCTTCTTTTTTCTCAGGGCATATGGGCAGAGTACACCAAACACTCTTTGATAAACTCCCCATCCGGAAATGGCTTACTGTTTTTTGCAATTTTGTGGGAAATCACAAAGCTGGTCTTAAATGTTCTATCCCTTGATGTGCAAAGCTTAGTAAAAAGAGCTTGTTTCTTTCACTGGAGGAAAGCGCCACCACGTTACTCAAATAATGGCCAAAAGTCAGTGGGAATATACAGAAAAAAACAAGTCACTTGAATCCCACTTTTGTAAGGGCACTTCTTGTTGTTTTCTGTTCTGAATCATTTAATTTGCTTCTTTTTAGGTTTGAGATAATTTAAATGTTCTTTTGACATTTTATTTACATTTGGTATTTCTTCTTTTCAGTGCTACTTTATGAAATTAGAGTCGGAGTTAAACCTAGTCAGGTAACGTTACGTTGACTTCCTTGGACTTTTATATTTGATATATAGCATTGTGATTGGACACCACCAACTGATTTCATCATTTGTTTTAGATATTTTCCAAAGTTGTCTGCCATAGTACGTGAAGATATAAAATCCATATACGTGACATACGGATATCTATCCACGGTTCTGATTCTTTAGCAGCCCACACCATCCCTCCTCCTATATATGATGAGTAGGAGGGATGCATTCACTGAGTTTTTGAAGACACTTTTCTGAGGCTATTGCTAGCAAAGGCTCCCACCTTATACAGTCTAGTCAGTGCCACTGCCAGTGACTGAAATACAGTCATTTCAATATTAAACAGTGCAATGACTTGTTTGCATTTTATTTCAGGCAAGATACAGTATATGCACCATGTAACCCAGAATATATATTTTGGATCATTTTATAAAAAAATAACTACAGTATTTACCAGCACATCTTTTTAGTGAGTCTCATAATCTTGTAGCCTTAAAAGGAGCAGAATGCCTAATAGTAAGAAATGCCTGAAAAAGTGTAAAAAGTCAGCTGTGTAGGGAAACCGTAACTTTAAGGATGCTTATTATAAATACTGTATTTTTAGTGCTAGCATCCTATTAAACTGTGGGTGGTTGCTTTCAGGCTACACTCACACTCCCTTATATGCCTCCCCATTTCAGGCATGGATTTCAAACAGCTCCGCTGGCACTATTTTTTCACTTTGTTTTCAGTGATAATTATCCATTCTCTCTTCACCCCTTCTCTTTTGGTGCTTTCTCTATTTTAGTAGCACACATCTGCATGTAACAGATAAATTTTTAAATGGTTTTTGACCTGGCTTGAACAAACCATCATCTCCCGCCTCCGAGTGAAACAGCTTATACGTCTGAAAAAAAAGGAGGTGTTTGAAGTCTGCATCAGAATGTCGAGGCGTTTGACACTGACGCTCGCAGCTATAACCGCTTGATGAAACAAAACCGTGACCTGCGACAAAAGAGAAGAAATAACTAGTTGCTTCAATTACCACACATATCACATGACACAATGTTAAACTATGATGCAAGTGTATCCCTCGGCCTTCTGAGGGATTTCTGCGCTATCTATAGGCAAGACACTCTCAATGCTTTCTGAAAATTAATCCGTGCAAATTTGATTAAAGGGATGTGAAAACAAGTATTTGAACAAGAAGAGCTGTGCATGGCAAGCGTGAAGATGAATAACATGAATACATTACGGATCAGGGGACTGACGCATTTTTGCCTGTGATGTTTGAGAATTATGGATTTAAGTGTTCATCTAATTTATAGGTGCATAGGTGACAGCACAGTCTCTCACAAGAGGTGTCATACCTGCTAATTTTTTCCACTGACTAAAGGCTGCCTGAGATCACAGGGGTGGGCGTGTGTATGTGAACTCGAAGTTTATTCCATTAGTATTTCATTACACTTTTGTTGGCTTGGTTTTGGGAAAGGGTGTTAGTGTTTTTGTGCGACATTTGAATTCCAGTGTGCGTGTGTGTTTGAGTGCTTGCGTGTGTCACAACATGCCATCCTGCGCATGCATGAGGGGCACACGTCAAACCGCTAAACCCCGGAGAGGAGAAGCTGTCACCAGAATGCAAGAGGAAGGGAAGGAAGGATAGATGGATGTGGTAAAGGTAAAGAAGGAAACAAACTTATAGGGTGAGAAATCCCAAGTGAGAAAGCAGGCTGTTCATTAGCAGCACAGGAATGTGTGTGCATGTGTTTGTGCGAGCGTGCAGGCAGTGTATGTTTGTGCGCTGAGCAGCTGGGTATTAACTAGGACACGTTTCCCCAGAATGAAGCAAAGGCAGATTTTGAGCAGGACGCATCTTATCTAAGTCTTTTTCTCATCACTTTTTTACCTCTGCATGAACTGCTCTGTGTGATGCTTTCCTCAGCATATCAGCATGCAGATCTACCTCACTGCTGCAGAAGTGCTGCACTGCTTTGTACCTCATGTACTTTAATTCACTATGCTGCATCACTGGCTTGTCAATTAGATCACTGCTTGAGAGAATCTGTGTGTTTCCTTCTCTGAAACGGATCTGTGGGCTGAAATAGACAAACTCAAACACACCCTTGCAGCCATTTGCTTTTTTCACCCCTCTTACCCCACTACAAATCCTCAAAATGTCGACCTCCTTGCTTTCCCCACTGAATATTACATGTCTTTTTCCTCCCTGGCGCTTTGTATTTGCTGCGGCTTTTTTCCCTTGTCCTTTGTTTTCAATTTTTCTAAGCCAGCAATTGTTTTATCCGTCCCGAGGCAGATTTCCTCTGCTGGTTTTGAGTAAAGGAAAAACTCTTATTTATTCATAAGACAGACATACTCACCTCAGATTGTTCCAAATTGTATTCATGTTCTTGGCTGCGCGTGTTTTGGTGTTGCGTTATAAGTTGAAGATTGAATTAGACTCAAGGAAGGGGAATCGCCAGCAGAGAAACATAATGGATGGCTTTCTATGTGTGTGTGTGTGTGTGTGTGTGTGTGTGTGTGTGTGTGTGTGTGGCTACATCGCTGATAGTGTCAGGGAGGGATGTGCTCCATTTGGGGAGACCAGTTTTCTGTGATCACAGCTCTGATAAGAATTGTGGGAAACCACACTCACAACAAGCCACCCTGGAATATCAACTAGACACACACACACACACACACACACACACACACACACACACACACACACACACACAAATGCAAGCTTATTACGACAGACATTCAAGTCATATATATCTATCTCTATATATATCTATATCTATATCTATATATAAACATCTGATGTGTTCCATGTTTACGTTTCTGCTGGATGTTGCTCTGAATCTGATTAAGCATCTTGACTTGGGTGAGTTTTCCACGGAAAAAGAGAAGTGCGTGTCCTGCAGGCATATGAGTGCATGAGGTGAAGCATTATTAATGATTTACTGTGATCGTACAGGGACATCTGCCCTGATTAAGCGGATATAGAGAACCGCATCATTCTCAAACTTGCAGGAATACTAGTGCATCACTGTGACTTTTTTTTGGCAATTTAATTCTGAAAGGGAAACTTTCACATATTCTATATTTATTATACATAAACTGGAATATTTCTAGCTTTTTTATTTTGATTTGAATGATTAAGACTATTTGCTTCTAAAAAAAATAGAAATCAAGCATCTGAAAATCCTAAAATATTTCCTTCAGAAATGTCAAACTGCTGAAAATTATATTAATTACCACACAGCACTTTTTGGGGTCTCATTTAACACGAATTCGTTTAGGTTCCTTTGATAGGAGTCTTCAGGTCATCTGTATTTTTGCTTTGGGTGTTTCTCATCTTCAGGTTGAAAGGCCCATCAAGCTCAGTGATAATGCAGTCACCAACATGCTTGGTGTTAGTTTTGGGCCTCTGGACAGGCGTTAAGGAAAAGGAAATCAGCATCTTCATAAAGCTTATCAGCAGATGGAAACATGAAGTCCTTTAAAATCTCCTGATAGGTGACTGCATCATAGTTTAACTACCAACACCAGTAGAGGACATGGCAACCTTAATCATTACAGACTGTTAGAACTTCCCACTGGAGTTCAATCACCTTGGATTCTGTACCTTAAATGAAAATTCACTTTCATGTGTCAAGAGGACTTATGATCACTGAGCAACAGTCCAGTTCTTTTTCTCCTTTTTCTCCTTAGTCCAGTTAAAACGCTTCCGATGTTCCTTCCGGTTCAGGTGTGGCTTAATAACAGGAAAGCAGAGGGTCGATACACTGACATGGTCCACTCCTTGCGAAGTTCTTGAATCAAATTTTCTTGACAATTCTCTCAAGGCTGCAGTCATCCTCTTGCTTGTGCACATGTTCCTTTCCCTTCATACCACGTTCTATTAACATGCTGTGATACTGCACTCCATGAACGCTAAGCCTTTTCAGCAGTGACCCTCTTGGCTTACACTCCTTGTGGAGGTCTTGATGACACTAACTATCAAGTCAGCAGTCTTCCCCATGATTACGGTTGTATGTAGTGAACTAGACTGAAAAATACATAGTCAAATATTAAACTCAGAATGAAGATTTTAATAATTTGAGATACTCGATTTCTCATTTTAATGTGCTGTAAGCCACAGTTACTACAGTTACTGTAGGCTCTTTACAAAACAAAGCAACTCGAGCCAACTGCTGTTGTGATTTTGCCCTCTATCTAAACGGGCTATGGTTATTTCAAAAGGCCACGGTAATGGTAGCCATCAAGCTAATATGTCTGACTCGTTTACATTAAGGTTAAAAAAAAAGGTAAAGTAAATTAAGTTCAAGTTCTTGTTTTGTTTTCCCTCCCCGAGTGAGGGTGAATATAAATGGTAACAATTTAACCCTCCAGAAAAGCGAAACTCCGTTTGTCCCTCTGTCTGCTTCAGATAATTGCCAGCCCAGCTGCCAATCTGCCTGCCCCAGTGGCTCCAGTTCTCCATTATCATGTCTGATAGACGGTTGTGTGTAGAAGTCAATAGCTCACCCTGATCTGTTGGCAATAACTTCTGATGGGAGTTTTGGTACATGTGCGCCAAATCCTTCATCTGCCGGTTACTGGCAGCAGAAAGCGGTTCCTGCTGGGTGGAATTTGCAATGACAGGATGGACTGTGGACCACGCTCCTCTTTCTCAAATACGAACACAGAAGAGTTTGTGTTACATGCTACATGTTTTGTTGTTGTTGTCGTGTTTTGTTTATTTCTGATTTTGTGTTATTGCAGACTGTGATAAATATTATGTGATATGGTGGATTTGCATGCGTGTGTGTAACTGGAGCCCATCTGTTGTTGTGGATGCTGATATGGCAACTGCACCTGTGGGGAGCTGACTAGCATATTAGAGAAAGAACACACACACACACACACACACACACACGCACGCACGCACACACACACACACACACACACACACACACACACACACACACACACACACACACACACACAAACCTGCATGTAGATAGCTAACAGCTCATTTGACACTGTAATTAAGGCCAAGGATCATGGATCCATTCTTCAGCCCTCTTTCTCAGGGTGTCGTCTGACCTCCAACGATATCAGCATAAGATGGATGTAAGAGAGGAAGGACAGAGGGGGGAGAGGAGAAAGAGCGGGGGTGGATAGAAGAAGAAATCAGAGAGGTGAAAAAAGTAATGGTTTGTGAGAAAATACGGGGAGAGTGTGGATGGGGAGTGATATACAGATTGGGAGGGTCCATGTTTATGTGCCTGGAGGTGGGGATAGATTCAGACAGTGTGTACGTGTGTGTGTGTGTGTGTGTGTGTGTGAGTGTTTGGTGTATCCAGACATTTCGCTTTCCATTCAGTCTCTTATGTTGACCTTACTGGCTGCTTCACCGTTGCATTATTAGGATGGCTTATATTTGTTGCCATCTACAGCTGTTGGCTGCAAATGCACACACGTGTACAGACACACAGTGAGTGTGCGCACAGATAACACATCAAATGCATGCATAAGTTATATGCACCAGGCTGGGAGGTGAAATAGGAACAATATGAGGAGTTTTCTGGGGAGAAAAACAACAAGTTTTCATTAATTTCCTGCTATTTGCCATAGAGAATGAAATTAACACCCCTGTAAGAATAAATTCCATCATCCACACGCTGTAGGGAAATTAGCTTCATTTTGGAAATATGGCAAAAATCTCTATAAAGCCCACACACATTAACTTAGGCAGAAATTAAATAAGAAATTTCACAGTAACACTAACTACCTCTATAAAAACAAACGAATGAGGAATTTAGTGAAAGACTTGGCAGTGAAAGTATGATGCAGGTGAGTGATTGTCATTCTTATTGGAAGCAGTGTTTGGAATAAAGGACCCAGTTGTCATTTCTATAGTCTCTTGGTAAGAAGAAAGAAAGTGTGGTGTTTGTTTGCATGTCCATAGCCGCTGAGTCAGTGAGACGAATTATGGAGAGAGAAAGGGCAGCAGCAGCAGCAGCAGCAGCAGCAGCGTGTGGCAGTGAAGAGCTTTCGGAAGTTGCCTGGCAATGGAGAAATACGATGAGAGAGCTTTTTATTGGCGACAACAAAGAATCCATAAAGTTGCGTTCCAGCAGCTGCTTTTTATAGGCAAAATTTTCAAGGGACATCCTGACCAGGAGACGAGCGTGCTTGTCAGCAGAGGGCATCGTCGGTGCTGACTTCCCTCCCTAGACACGCCCATCGAGGTGTCAGAGAATGCTCAGGGAAATGGTGGCTTTGGAGGCGACTTTTAAAGCAACTGAAAAATAAATGGAACTATGATTTAAGTAATAATCCCTGGGATTTGGTGATTCACAAGGATGACATCATGGTATTGAGATAATATTCTATGAAGTATTTTAACAGAAAAAAACCTTTAAAGCTACTTTAAATACAGCAAAGCAAAAAAAGAAAAAAAAGCAAACTTCTTTACTTTTAAAAACTGTGAATCGAAGCAGAAGGTTGAATTAAATGAAGATGGAACAAAGATCATTAAGTATTTTTATTACTTTAAACAGACTGAAATTTGTTTCATACTGAAAGAGTTTGAAAATTTCTTCTCCTGTCTCTCTTTGCCATCCACATTCAGAGAGTCTAATTCCCATTTATGTGGTTTCGTGTCTTAGCCATTGAATTGATGCTCACAGCATGGGCTTTCCCCGAGTCTGAGAACTTCATTTTCTTATCTGCTCAGTGTTCATCCAGACACTGTTCAGGTGAAAGCAGACGGTCTTTTTTGGCTTTTTTTTTCTTGGGAGTGTGATAATTCCCTAGATGGGGAATATTCAACTGAACTATATAGAGTTTTATGTATTTTGGGAACAGAAGGTCCTTGAGGTGAAATGCTTAGCATTGCAGGACTGCAGGTTCCCCCCATGCTGTGCTTAAATCATTACTACCTCTGATAGATGCCCCATCTCCTGCCTCTCTGGGGTCATAAAATGCATAGCTTCTTGGTTTGGTGGTCTACTTCAAAGAGAAATTTATATGTGAGAGGTTGAGAAAGCATTGGCCTTTTAGAAGGTATAGAAGGTATCCCGCTGTCTTTGTGTTTATCGGAATGACTCCTCAGCTCTGCCAGCAGTGTCCTCCAACATGGTTAGCAAGTAAGTGAAATAATTTTATTTAAGATTAGTAAGTCAAACAGATGTATACGTCTATTACCTCACACCATCACATTGAATTACTCAGTTCATCCTTTATTATATTTTTCCAGACCTAGAATGGGGTCTCAGTAAGCATGATCAGCCCATGTAACAGCAATGAGTCTATGTTAACTTGGTTATTTCTGACTGTAAGAACACAGATCACACAAAACTCTAAATAACACAATGCCCTGTAGTGATGAATTGCAAGCATAACTAAAAGCGTTAGAAAAGACCAGAAGTGCAAAGAAGGCATTGTGCATTAGTAGAATATCTCAAGTAGAGACATAAATCCACATGGTCTCTTTTTTAAATGAAGATTTTTCCATGTCTGCTTTGAAAAATATTTGTGTCCACATGAACATGTGGCTCAAGAGTTGGGAGTTCGCCTTGTAATCGGAAGGTTGCCGGTTCGAGCCCCGGCTTGGACAGTCTCAGTCGTTGTGTCCTTGAGCAAGACACTTCACACGTTGCCTACTGGTGGTGGTCAGAGGCAGCCTCGCCTCTGTCAGTGCGCCCCAGGGCAGCTACAATGTAGCTGCCATCACCAGTGTGTGTGTGAATGGGTGGATGACTGGTTGTGTAAAGCGCTATACAAGTACAGACCATTTAAATAACAATGTCAAGCTAAGAGGATGCCAAAGCAACAGGTGGTGATATAAACATGTAGAAATGTTGGCCAATCAGAATCAATATTATGCACAAGCCATGTTGATTTAAGCAAAACAGGATTCGGGTCGTCACAATACTAGAACTTCAACCTCAATCTTAATAACCAGGAAAATACTCAACATAATTTTTGAAACCTTGAGTGTAAAATGAAAAAGTAAGAAGCATAAACAAAAAATAAAATAAAGAACAATACTGGTCTGTGCAAAGAGATTAATCTAAGCCATGTTTATTTCCTGTGCTTCTGGCAGGTTTTTCTCAGGTTCACTGTGAGTTAAGAAAAACAGCACTGCTGATGTCAGTGCTGTTACAAATGAGTATGTAATCTGATAAATGTTAGTACTGATTAGGATTTGAGTATAGATTTTTTAGAAACCTTATTCAGCACATACATCATACAGCTACTAAACTAAGTTTGGCATTGAGAGATATCAGTACTGGTGACATCACTACCCTGGAATGGTCACCAATTTATCAGAGCTAAAGCGCTCCGAGTGCTCAGATAGCGTAGAAAAGCGCCATATAAGAACCAGTGCATTTACCATTTATCATTTACAGAACTAGCACCGTGACAGACAACCAAGCATATTTATACCTGCGGCCTCTTTAGAATAGTAAATTGACGTGCTTGCCACCATTTCCTGTTCTGATATCAGCTTATATTTATGTTTATGTCCTTCAAGAGTTGTTTGGTGAACAGCTATTAAACAGGATCTGAATTATTACTGTTATTGTCACGTCTCCTCATCAGTGTGGCACTGGCTGAAACTTGTTGGCAAGCATGCCGAATATTGATCTTTGGAAGGACGACATCGAAACTGAAGAGAAATGATTGGTTTCATGCCAATATACCAATAATTAGTGTTAATCCAGAAACACTTAACACTGTGATTTTGTTTGGATAAATATTGGCAAGTTCTTGCTGCTGGTTATATGTGTGAAAGCTTCCAAATGATTAACTTAACTGTTAGTTTTCGTTTACCTACCTGTTCAGTATCGTGATTGATTTGAATGTAAATAGTTACAGCGTTATCACATTTTTGAAATTCATTATACTGCGTACAGCTTATTTACCCATTGCCATCTTAGACATTAACATACATTATCAAGTTCAAAATCGTAGTCTTGTGCTACTTATTTTGGAAACTGTTAGTAAAACTATTTTTAAGTCAGCCTCAGCCTGATACACATGGGCCTACAGGGACCACCCAAGCAGATGCTTCATTTACAGAATTATGCATTTAGGGCAGAGAAATAGGTCTGAGCTGGGGAGTTTAGGAGAGTTACAGAATGAGACCAGAGAGGACTGAAGCCATCATTGAGACGCTCCGCTTTCAATGCTGTGTTGTGCTTTCAAAATTACATAATCTAGTGAAAGACAGAAAAAAGGAAACAAAACAGGAAGTCATCCCAGTGCTGTTTCCTCTCTTTGGGGTTTCATAAACCCGAGGCAGAGTTTCTGGAGAAAAGCTCGGACCCTAAATGCCACCTCCTGCCCCTCATCTGCTCACATCAGTAATCATCACACAAAACGTCACATGCGTGTACACACACACACACACACACACACACACACACACACACACACACACACACACACACACACAATCGTTCACTGAACTTTTTTACTTTTATCCTGCCTCATCCCCCCCCCCCCCCCCCCTTGTCAAACACTATGTTTTTTGACATTTTCAACTCAAACTAGCGGTGTTGGCAGTCCTCCACTGACACACATGAATGAACCCAGCTCCGGATGAAGGTTTTTTGCGCCCAGATTGAACATTTTTTTAAGGTCCCTAACTGGCAGCAGCTTGTCTTTTAATCTGGCATGACTGAATTTATATTATATATCGGTGTCCTCTGTGGCAGGTGCTGTATTCAGAGAGTGTGTTTGTTTAATCTTTACAGTCTTTACTTTCAACAGGGCATAAAGTGACTGAGCAGTGAAGCCAGGATTTGTGTTTAGATGTATGAAACTATATCTTTTAAATGTCATCAGTTGTTTGATGTTAGGAAAAATATATATCTTCAGAGCCTTATTACTGTTGTAATAATTCAAAGGTTTATAAAAAATGCTAGAAGAATCAAATTCAAATTCAAATTTTATTTGTCACGTACACAGTCATACACAGTACGATATGTAGTGAAATGCTTAGACAACTGCTCGTGACCTAAAGAAAAAAAAGGAAAAGGCTATGAATAAGATAGGAAATAAATATGAAAAATTAAAAAGGGTAAATTTAACTAGGAAGGAATAAAATATAAAAAATTAAGGTTAAAAATGAAATAACTGTACAACACAAATTAGAATTAGAAGAAAGACCTATTTTTACTACAAGTCCGCAGAAACTAGAGGAAGATAGAAATGGACGTGGGGTAGAATCTAAATATGCCAGCTGAGGGCAGTGGAGAAAAGAAAAAGCCCCGGTCTTCTGAAAAACACAGTGTGATGAAAAATTAAGTTGGGAAGCACAGAGAGGAAAGTATAGACAGAGAGAGAGGGAGAAGGAGAGAGAGAGTACCGGTAAGTGCTTTTACTGCCGGTCGCTTTCACCTGTCTGTCTGGGAGACAGACGGATGAAATCGCACTCCCATTAAAGTGAGCTGGAAAAGTAGAACCTGCGTTCTTCCTGTGTCCCTGAGCCCCGAAATAAGCGAAGAGCTGCACCTTTTCTTTGCATCCAACAGCTTAACTGTGCTGGAGGAAGTTATCCTAAAGCCTCTGAGGCTCTGCAGTTCTTTATTGCTTTCACTCTCTGATGAGACTTTAACTGATCGGCCTGTTTTCATTTCTCGTTCAGGTACAACAAAATCCCATTGGTGTCACAGTTTAACTTTGCAAGTGCTCCTATTCTTCAGAAACAAAGCTCTACAAGCTTTCAAGTACTGAATGGACTTCCACCTGTTTCATTAAGTGTTGTAATAATTTCAGCCAAAAGTCTACAAAAGGAAAAAAAAAAACTGCAATTAAATTGAATTAAAGAAGCAATCTTTTCCTTCTGGGTTATTTTTTCCATCCGTGCTCTCCCATGCCTGACGCTTCCGGGCTTCCCACATCAGGGAGCACATAGTGGAGGCCATTAGCATTTTGCTTTAATATATTTCCTCAATTCCAAAGCTTCAAGAGATCCCTCTTTGCATTTGTTTATTTAGTTCAAAGTGTTCTTTTCTGTCATTGCCCAAGAACTTCGCCGGAAATTGAAGTGTAGTCAAAATGTGATAGATAAATATAAAAGTGGTCTGCTGTGTATTCTACGGAGAGAAAGACTTTGATGTTATTTTTGCAGTGTTAAGCCAGCTTACAGGGTTGGTGTAGCTCGCGCCTGTAGGTGAAGCCTGGCAATTCCTTTTTTCTTTTATTGTTTGATGCTGTTGGACTAGTGGCTGATAGAAAGGCTCAGACAACATAACTGCGTTAACCACCTGGATCTGTACTGTCAGCAGCCACACACTGCAGCGCTGTTTTTTTCCTCTCTATGTATGTGTGTGTGCGTTTGACCTGAGGATGTTTTTGGGGTGGCTGTGCTGTGTGTGGACGATGGATTGGTAGTGACATCAGGATCGTACCTCGCGGTGCAGCGGGCTCTCCAGGTTAGCACAGCATGCGACAAACAGAGCCAGAGCCAAAGAAGGAGAGAGGATGGAGATGGATGGAGTGTGACACCCTTGGGTCGACTCAAGCTTCGGGGATGTGTCGGGGACACACATGTAGCAGCAGCAGGCAAAAGCTGATTTGAGAGATGGGGGATGTCAAGTCTGTGATGTGCACTCTGCTGCAGTCATAGTGTGCTGTTAACTAGTGAACGAATGATAAGAGGTTGAGGAATGGAGGAGGAAATGCCCACTCCTCATTAACTCACTCCCTCTTCTTCCCCCGATCCTTCTCCTGATTTTCATGCGCATTGACTCACACGTTTCAGATATAATGTTTCCACAATGGTAGTTAAATTGGAGGTTTAAATTTTAGCCACGGGCTTTTTCTACAGGTCACATGGAGGGAGTTTAGCCACAAGGACCAAACTGTGGATTTGATTAATGAAAGACACACATGAATCACACACTCATGCATGCAAATGCACACACACATGCTTCTGGCAGGATCGGGGAGGCCTAATCAAGCTGAAATCTCCCGAGGTTGCAATTAGGTTTGGAAAGTCCTTGCAGTTCTAACTCTGGCTACAAAACAAGCCCGTCCATTAACTCGCAAGAATACCCAGAATCCATTCGGCAAATCATCATCTCCCAATTCTTGTCCACTGTTGTGTGTAGCATCTACATGCTAGTTTAGTAAGAGTGGAGATACAAGGTGCAGGCGACACACACCAGCAGTTTTTCATACCTTATTATTTTTGTTCTGGTATTACAACAGTGTAATTCAGGCTGCACCAGGATCTGGCCTTAACAGCATTTCTGTTTGAGTCGTGTACCTTATCGACGAAAGACCCCGTGATCTCACAAACGATAAATCAGACTAGATGGAAAATTCAGTATAAAAAATCAACTGTTTGTGAACGTTTTATGGTACATTTTTCCTTTAATGGACAGGCGATGGTGAAGAGGAAGACAAAAGCATTGTGTCAGGTTTAGGTACAGTACTTGGGAACCCTGGTTACTGGTAACCTTGGATTCCTTCCTTCTCTTTCATCCTTGAACCATTCCCTTTGGCTCTTTTGCTTACTTCCTATGCACTTGCCTAATTACCTTTCATCTTTCTCTGCGTCCTTTCCTTTCTTTTTTGCTGCTTCTTGTTGGTATCAAACAGCAGCTTCCATTTTCTCTTGGTAGTTTTCACTTTAAATAGAACAACAAGCTTGCGAGCATCATGATGACCTTTGTTCCTCGGGCGAGTGAGATAGTCAGCTCTCCCTTAAATTATCAGGATGATTATGATTCATATCTATTGTTCTGAAGTCACAGTCATACAATAGCTACTTAATTTCAATGCTCAAGGACAGAAAAAAATACAAGGTAACAGATTGTAGGGATCACAGATGTCACCGCTAATTGGTGCCAAAGAGTTTCTCACTGTTAGAGCTGAAATTACTCTCATTGCAATAAAAGACGATATAACAATGGGGAAATTTTAGGGCCCATAAACACCTTGTGTGGCCCTCAGAAAAATAATAACCTTGGTGGTGTGCGGCACTGGTGAATTGAAGTCAGCAGGACAGTTTTCTTCTATTTGTTAACTAATTACGAGCACAATTTACTCTAACGTGAATATTATTATTGTCATGGTGAATTGGATTAAAGGACTCAGGTGCGAGACTCCTTGCAGAATGACAGTGGATTTATTTACAGTGAAAAAAGTGAGTTAACAGTTCAAGTCCATAATCCAAAAAAGGGCAGTGCAGTGATACGGCGACCTCTCCTCACAGTGACAGTGCAGTAATAATCCACAACAACTCCTGGTGCCGGCTCCTCCTCCAATCCTTGAACCCCGGTTTAGTTCAACGTTCCAGCGTTGGTTGTAACTCAATCGCCCCGTTAAATAGGTCTACGCTGGCAAGGTAATTCTGCACAGGTGCGATGATTCTAGCTGAGTACACTCCCCTCCGGTCAACTGCCGTTCCGTGCCACGGCTTCCGGAAGTACATGTTCCAGCAGAAAAACACATGCCCAGGATGGAGAGGAGAACACGACATAGTACACACAAACACCATAACAAATTGGCAAGACGATCAGTGAAGACCGTCTAGCCATGACAGTACCCCCCCATTAACGGGAGCCTCCCGGCGACCGACCAAATTTGTCAGGGTGCCGGCGGCGGAATTCCTTCACCATAGCACCATCCAGAATCGCAGACCGCGGCACCCAAGCACGCTCTTCCGGACCATACCCCTCCCAATCAACCAAAAACTGGAAGCCCCTACCGCGACGCCTGGCATCCATAATCCGCGTGATGGCATAAGCAGGAGCGCCGGCAACAACCCGGGCGGGCGGCGGGGGCCTGGAAGGCGGGCACAAAGGGCTGGTCCGGACCGGTTTCACCTGGGAAACATGAAACACATTATGAATCCTCATGTTGCGAGGAAGGGCCAAACGAACAGACACCGGATTCAACACAGCTTGGATCGAAAAGGGCCCAATAAAACGCGGGGCCAACTTCTTGGATTCAGTTCGTAAGGGAATATACCTGGAAGAGAGCCACACCTGCTGTCCAACACGATAGGCAGGGGCCGGAGTGCGGCGACGATCGGCCAACCTCTTATTCTGTGCCGTCGTCCTTAACAGAGCCGCCTTGGTGGCGCGCCACGCCTGCCTGCAGCGTCTCATATGATGCTGAACAGAGGGAACGGCCAGCTCACCTTCAGTGATGGCAAGTAATGGTGGCTGGTACCCCAGCGACGCTTCAAACGGAGACACACCAGTGGCTGCCGACGTGCTGGAATTGTGGGCGTACTCAATCCAAGCCAACTGGTCACTCCAGGTGGATTGGTTCGAGGAAACCACACAGCGTAACATGGTTTCCAACTCCTGATTCGCCCTCTCCGCCTGACCGTTCGTCTGAGGATGAAAACCTGAAGACAAACTCACACGGGCCCCTAGTCCTGAACAAAACGCCCTCCAGACCCGGGAAGTAAACTGGGGGCCCCGATCAGAAACAATGTCTTGTGGAATCCCATGTAACCGAAAAACATGCTCGGTAAGAAGCCGAGCCGTCTCTAAGGCAGTCGGGAGTTTGGGCAACGCCACAAAGTGCGCCGCCTTGGAAAAACGATCTACAACAGTTAGTATGGTCGTGTTACCTGATGACGACGGTAGACCAGTGACAAAATCCAAAGCAACATGCGACCAGGGGCGCTTGGGGACTGGCAGAGGGTGCAAGAGACCGGCCTGGGGGGCACTGGGGGTCTTATTGCGAGCGCAGGTAGGGCAGGCCGCAACGTAGTCCCGAACATCCCTGAGAAGAGAGGGCCACCAAAACAAACGTCGCAGGAAACTCACGGTGCGGTTCTTACCAGGGTGGCAGGAGAACTTTGCTGTATGGGCCCAGTGTATAACCTTGCCCCGGACCGTTGTGGGAACGAACAGTCGTCCGTCAGGGCCCGTCCCTGGGTCCGGCTCCTGTTGCTGGGCCTCTTTAACCATCCTCTCGATCTCCCATGTGATAGCTCCCACGATGCAAGTGGCGGGCAGAATGGGTCTCTGCTTCTCTCCGTCATCCGTGTGTGGTGCAAATTGGCGTGAGAGAGCGTCGGGTTTCGTGTTGCGTGATCCTGGTCTGTAGGTTATAGTGATATTGAAACGTGTAAAGAACAAGGCCCACCTGGCTTGACGTGCGTTAAGACGCTTAGCTGCCTGGATATACGCCAAGTTCTTATGGTCCGTCCAAACCACAACGGGGTGTTCACTTCCCTCCAACCAGTGCCTCCATTCCTCCAGGGCCAGCTTAATGGCGAGGAGCTCCCGATCGCCCACGTCGTAATTCTGTTCCGCTTGGGTCAGCCGTCGAGAGAAGTAGGCACATGGATGCAGCTTGCCACCCACCCGCTGGGAGAGAACGGCCCCTACCCCCGAATCCGATGCGTCCACTTCCACCACAAATGGTCGGGTGAGGTCAGCCTGGATCAAAATGGGAGCAGAGGAAAACAGTTGTTTCAAACGAGCAAATGCCTGCTGCGCGGAACTAGACCATAGAAAGGGCAGTTTGGGAGAAGTGAGTTGTGTGAGGGGAGAAACCACCTGGCTAAAGTTCCTGATGAACCTCCTGTAAAAGTTGGCGAACCCAATAAACCTTTGCAGTTCTCGACGCGTCTTGGGTTCGGGCCACTCCACCACTGCCTTCACCTTAGCAGGATCGGCTCGTAGCTGCCCCTCCTCCACAATAAACCCCAAAAACGGCACAGACTGAACATGAAACTGGCATTTCTCACCCTTGACGAACAGTCGATTTTCCAGCAGACGCTGCAGCACCAGTCGCACCTGTTTCACATGTTCGGCTCGAGTCTTAGAGAAGATGAGAATGTCGTCTAAATAGACAAACACAAAATGATTAATAAAGTCACGCAGCACATCATTAACCATTGCTTGGAAGACAGCGGGGGCGTTGGTGAGTCCGAATGGCATGACCAGATATTCGAAGTGCCCCAAATGGGTGTTAAACGCAGTCTTCCATTCATCCCCCTCACGAACACGAACCAGGTGGTATGCATTACGGAGATCGAGTTTGGAGAAGATAGTCGCCCCTTGGAGTAGTTCAAACGCTGAGACAAGAAGAGGGAGGGGATATCTGTTCTTGACGGTGATCTTGTTCAGGCCCCGAAAATCAATACAGGGGCGGAGAGACCCGTCCCTCTTCTGTACAAAGAAGAATCCAGCCCCCAAAGGGGATGTAGAAGGGCGAATTAAGCCGGCAGCGAGAGAGTCTGTAATGTAGCGCTCCATCGTCTCACGTTCAGGCCTTGAGATGCTGTAAAGCCGGCTGGTGGGTAATGGGGCGCCAGGGTGCAGATCTATCCCGCAATCATAAGGGCGATGAGGCGGGAGAGACACTGCTAGGTCTTTGCTGAATACTTGAGCCAGGTCGTGGTACTCTGGAGGGACGGCTGAGAGATCGGGTGCCTTCACCTGAGCCGCCGGATTCAGGGGCACTAAACTGGGCACCGCTGCACGTAAACAATGTTCATGGCACCACTCGCTCCAGCCTGTCACGCGTCCCTGAGCCCAGTCGATCTGCGGATTGTGCTGTTTGAGCCATGGGAACCCCAAGACCAAAGGGGTGCCGGGGGCTTTAAACAGAAACAGGGAAACTCTCTCAACATGGTTACCAGAAAGAACTAAAGTCAGATCGACAGTGCGATGGGTTATTGCCGCTAACGGGCTGCCGTTAAGAGCTGAAACCTGAAGAGGCTCCCGGAGAGGAACCGCGGGGAAGCCCAACTGCCTAGCGAGCGATTCATCCAAAAAATTTTGTTCAGCTCCAGAGTCCACTAATGCACGGCACTGGTGAGTGTGAGATTGAAAAACCAACTTAGCAGGACAACTCAGATGGGGAGCAACGTTCATGGTCGCACCCGTCAGTACTCCCACAGCTACTGACGGGCCTGGTCGTTTCCCCGAGAGGGGCATGCATCAGCAAAATGTCCCTTCTTTCCACATGCAAAACACTCACCCGTCTGGCGTCTCTTCCTCCAATCTGTGGAGCTCAACCGTGCTCCGCCTAACTGCATCGGCTGCTCCTCCTCTTCCGCTGACCGCGGGTCCGTCCCCTTCCACTCCAGGGCCGGTAATCCAGTCCGCCACCCAGCGCCTCCCGGTGTCCGCTTGCTGAACTCCCGAAGGTGATCGTCCAACTTAATACATAAATTAATCAACGCACTCAAGGTTTTAGGCAATTCTTTGGAAGCCAACTCACGCTTCAGTCCCTCGTTCAGACTGTTCAAGAAAGCTCCCCGGAGCGCCATCTCCTCCCAACCAGTCTCCTCAGCAAGAATCCAAAAATCCACCGAAAAGTCAGCGACACTCCTCCGGCCCTGTTTCAAAACAAACATCCTATGTGCCGCACTGTCAGGGTTAGTTCCTTTATCAAAAACACTTCGAAATTTGCTCAAAAAATCAGTGTAGGAAATCTGAGGCTGGGAGTTTAGGACCGCTTGTGCCCACTGCAAGGCTCGACCTGTCAACAGCTCCACCATCAGGGTGATTTTAGAACAATCAGTGGCGTAAGCCTGAGGCTGCTGCCTAAACGTGAGGGCACACTGCATTAAAAAACCCCGACTCTTGTCCAAATCTCCGGAAAATTTTTCTGGGACTGGCAACAAATGTTCACGCCGTGGCGGAGGAGGGGAGGGGGGCAGTGGGCAAGCAGCAGCGACGTTGATCGGAGGTGGCACTGGTAAAGGCCCCCCAGCAGCTCCAGGTGGAGATAGCAACATACCTTTTAGCTCTGTCACAACCTGGATTAGCGCTGATTGCTCCTTGGAGAAATGTTGTAACATGTTCTCATGGCGTTCTAGTAGCGCCGCCTGGAGCGACAGCTCGCGCCGCCAAGGTGCCGAGTCCGCTGAGTCCACTTGGCTGGAACGTTCTGTCATGGTGAATTGGATTAAAGGACTCAGGTGCGAGACTCCTTGCAGAATGACAGTGGATTTATTTACAGTGAAAAAAGTGAGTTAACAGTTCAAGTCCATAATCCAAAAAAGGGCAGTGCAGTGATACGGCGACCTCTCCTCACAGTGACAGTGCAGTAATAATCCACAACAACTCCTGGTGCCGGCTCCTCCTCCAATCCTTGAACCCCGGTTTAGTTCAACGTTCCAGCGTTGGTTGTAACTCAATCGCCCCGTTAAATAGGTCTACGCTGGCAAGGTAATTCTGCACAGGTGCGATGATTCTAGCTGAGTACACTCCCCTCCGGTCAACTGCCGTTCCGTGCCACGGCTTCCGGAAGTACATGTTCCAGCAGAAAAACACATGCCCAGGATGGAGAGGAGAACACGACATAGTACACACAAACACCATAACAAATTGGCAAGACGATCAGTGAAGACCGTCTAGCCATGACAATTATTATAAATACGACAAAGAGATGAGACAAATAAGGCTTTGTCTCTTTGTCATTAAGCTAGTGGAGTCAACATGTTGTTGATGTCACTGCTAAACAAAAAAATAAATAAATAACCTTTCAGCATATCGTAATTCAAGTGATGTGAGAGGGAACTCGACTCTTACACCTCTTCTTGGCTCTGTTTTCAGGTGTTATAAAATCTAGCCTGTAATGGGAGACTGACTTTGACCAATCATAGGTCTCAGAGAGAGAGAGAAAGCAGTAAAATAAAGTGGTGCTACGTTGTGAGCTGAGGATTTTCACATATGAGAGCAGGGTTTTAACCTTGTGTGAAGCCAAATGCCTTTATTAACTGGCGCACTTAGAGCATGTATGGCCATACTTGCTGTTTGTTCTGTGCTCAGAAAAAGAGGGAGGAGCTGCAGGAGGAGGTCTGTCTGATTTAAATGGTAAAAAAAATCTCCAAGAGCTTTTTACTGAATTGGAGAAGCTAATTTCACCACGTTTTTAATGTTTTTGACTATCTCATTATAATAAAATCCCTGCACTCATATGCTGACATGAAAACCCGTTACCATAGTTACAAGCTGCATAAATATACAGTGTACTGTATATTACTTTTCATGTTGCTTACAGACCTTTATGAGCAGATGGATTCAGCTGTAGTTTCGTTTAAAAAAATCAACTAGTTGATGTTACATATACCGGAGTCTGCATACACGTGGGTTGACCACGAGAGACCAGAGCTACTGCTGAAAGACGTGTCACCATTCCCCAACTATAAAGTTCCCAATGGCTATTATTTAAAATAAATGTTGTAAAGAAGCCTTATCAGATGTTTCTGTTGGCTGAACTGTGAGCTCAGCTGTTAAAATGCTGCATTTGATTCGCTTTCACACCACTAATGAAATGTACCTCTACATTTCATGTAGAACTGGACCTGATGCTCTCAGGTTGGCTGGTTTGCATCACAGTTGAGGTGACAGCTTTCACATTGGCCTAAATGAACCACACTAAAGGGACAATTGCGCCTGTATAAACTGAACAGGGGTGTGAAAGCAACCCTAAAAATCCCTTATAGTGTACTGGCACAACTGCTACTTTAAAACAGTTTATTCCCTCTTGTAAATGATGTCACTGAAAGACTGTTTCTCAGTATGCATGAAAATAAAAATGTCAGTTTTTGTGACCGTGGGTAACAATGTGTGTGTTCTAATATCAAAATCGCTTTATGTTAATTGCTGCAGTGACTGATGCAGAGCGCACAGGGATCTCATTTTCCAAATGGCTTATATCTTAAAGAATGGAAACTCCTGGAGTATTAATGTATTTCTACTACATTTTTCTCTATTACCACTGGGAGCTCATCCAGGGCTCATATGCCCGTGAGATGTCTGTCCGGCTTTAGCTAAGATGCATACAAACACACACGCCCACGTGTTCGCACACACAAAAACAGACTGGAGATATGGAGAGGAAACTGATCAGCTGCGTGGAGCGGGGAGGGTATTCCAATGGGACTAATTAAAGGGATGGAACAGACTGCTGAAGTCATTGGAGACCACCGCTCTTTCACCAACTATTTCTTTCTCAACTCGCTTTTACTTTCTCTTTTGCTCCTCTGTGTTCTGTTAAAAAAGCTACATCATCCCGGGTTATGAGATTTAATGCTGTTTTCTCACCAGTGTTTTTTTTTTTTTTCTTTTTTTTTGCCTGTCCCGTTTGGCTCTTTTGCATCAGAATTGTTGTCTAAAGGCAAAGAAAGATGCCCAACGGATTTACTTTACCAAACTGACCATCCCAGCCTTGCCGTAATGGTCCATTTGATTCACCTTTTATTGTTTATTTTATTTTCACTTACTGAATACGGGACAGACTTGACTGGGGGAAAGAAGGGGAGAAAGAAAGAGGGAAAGAGAAACAGCTGAGAAGAGGGACGGGGGAGAAGGTCAAAAGACAAAAACCAACCGAACGGGGAGAGAAAAAAAAAATGCATATATCAATCACCTGGATCACCTGCTGAGAAAGAAAAAAGAAAACAAGCAGAAGAGAACAAGAGTAATAGAATAAACAACATCACAATGATATATGGGAATATGACAGTAAATACTAAATGTTAAACATTATTGTGCAGCACATAAGATCAACAGAACACAGTGTGCTTTGAGGTAGGAGCCAAAAAGGGTGTAGTTTGTGGGTGTGATCACCAGTGTGTACACCTGTGAGCATGTTTTCTCACCAGTGTTAACGCTAAAGATGTGATTAGAGGAGTTTAGGATTTCTGGAGTCTGCACTGCTTGAAGCGCTTGTTTACCAGCCGCTGTGATCTCGAAATTCACAAAGTTCCGAACTCACACGTGGACTTTTGGTTTGTCAGTATAGACAATTTGTCTGTTGCCTTTGAGTGTGTGCAGATGTGTGAGTCACCGTCCTCTGATGAGTTTGATACTGATGGAGAGTCGAGCTGTTTAGAAGCTATTGATCAGAACCCCTTGTTCCTGAGCAGTCAGACACACACGTACACAAACACACACACAACCACAGTGCTCCTCTCCTCTACTCTCTCTCTCTCTGTCTTCTGCTGCCCCTTTCTGAATCCATTTCTATATCACACACCCACTCATTCTGCGGCAGACAGACCAAACAACCAGCCATAATGAAGTGGCACTGCATCATCACAAACACTGCTGTGTATCTAAATGAGCTGGAGAGGAAGCAGGCACTGTCTCTGCTTTGTTTCCTAATTATTTAGTACCAGCAGAAGATAGGTGAGGACAGCAGGAAGAGGGTGAGAGGAGAAGGGAGAGAAGGAAAGATATAGGAAGACTGGAAGAGATGAAAGGAACAAGAGATGAAAAGTACACACACACTCTCTGTGTGTGTGTGATGCCCCCTAACCAGAGAAAGCCTTGGCTCAGCCTGTCTGGCTTTTCAGCTTCTCCCAGCTCTACAAATGCCTGGCTGCATAACCAGATGACTCACACACCAAGCTCAGAACTCGAGCCAGAGCTTAACACACACTTCCTCACGGCAAAAGCGGTCTCACACGTGCGTGCAGATACATCCTTGAATATAGAATATGTGCACAAAATAAACACATCAAATTATGCCCAGATCCAACCAGGTGTGTGCATAATCTCATCTGCACTTAGTTAATCTGCCCAGACTCTCACACAAAAACTGGAGAGCTTGGTTTGTTTTACTTACATCATCACAGATCTTTTCAAAAGTATTTTAGTTTTGTTTTTTTAATGCCATGACTTTCCTTCGTTACTAGTAGAGTTATTCATTACCACCATTTTTAGAGAGTTTGGGTTTTTTTGTTTGTTAAACCACTTAACACTGACCTCTGAATCATTACAGCATAAAAGGAGCCTAACTAAAGGGATGAACCAGAGTTTTATTGACACATAGCAGGCAACTTAAAAAATAACCAATTTTAGATTGTATGTTTAGCCACTAGCAGCCTGTCATAAAAGCACATCATTTAGCGTGATTTAATTTTACTTTTCTATGAAAAGAGCCAAAAATTACACACTTACTGTATCAGTGATAAAATATTACTGCCCCAACAAGGTCATTCCCAAATAACTATTAGCTGTAAACTTGCCATCGTGCCAACATAAGAAAACTGGAAAGTGGAGAATAAAAGAAAAATGATCAGCCCTAAAAATCTATCTGCAGCAGATGAACAGTATCTGAAAGTTGTGTATTTAATGGGAAACATTGCCAAATCTGAGAGATGTATCTGGGCCTAGTTGACCCAACTACTACAGTATTTGATGAAGCTTCATTAGAAAAGATCTGAGTGGAAGGATGACCATCAAGAAGCTGATCTTAAAGAAGGGAATCAGGAATAAGAGGTTAGGGTGTTTCAAATTACACAAGAGCTAGGCTGAAAATCCGTGGCAACAGATCTTATGGAGTGACAACTTCAGATTTTATTTTTTGTTGTCAATATGTACGAATAATATAGGTACAACAGCCAGGTTCTACAGCCATCTGTAAAACAAGGTGGAGGCTCTTTCACGGGTTGGGGCTGTATTTCAACCTGTAATCATGGGGATCTTATCAAAATTGATTAAATTATGGAAGCAGAGAAGTAACATCTGCTTTTGATTCACTATGCATTATCATCTGGAAAGAGTTTGACTGGCAGCGCCTTCATTTTCAGCATGACGATGACCCCAAACACACTGCCAGTTCTTAGAAAGAAAAACATTATCAGTCATAGACTGACCTCCTCAGAGCCCACAGCTCAACATTATTGAAGCAGTGTGGGATCATTCAGTTCAATTGAATTTGATTTTGTTTATATAGCACCAAATCACAACAGTAGCTGCCTTAAGAAGCTTTATATTTAAAAACTGTACAATAATACAGAGAAAACCCCATCAATCAGATGATGCCATATGAGAAAGCACCAGGTGAAAGTGGGAAGGAAAAACTCTCTTTTAACAGGATGAAAAGGGAGGAAGGCAGGGCAAAGAATAATAATAATAGTTCATGCTTAAATGCAAAGTGGTGTATCATCTTGATATAGAACAAAAGTAGAAAGAAGAAAAGAAGAGCTTTGAATTTATTTCAAGAAACCTGGTGAACTATTCCTGAAGACAACAAGAAGAAATGATAAGAAACTTTGCTTAAAAGAGTTCAAGCTCCATGTATGTTTGCACATGGTTCAATAAATAACTGCAGCTATTCCCAGTCTCCTAACAAAATATAAAGAAATGAGGGATGACTGAAGACATTTGCTCACTACTGTTTAGTGTTTGGAGGTTGGAGTTGGAGTACGACCAAGACTAGTAGTAGTATATAGTTGACTTAGTTGAGTTTTGAGCAAAGCTATAGATATTTAAACAACATATGTAAAAGATAAAAAAGAGCTCAGCTGCCTCTTGCATTTGCTTTTGCTTTACCAGCATCCTGCAGTTATTTATTCACACCAGTGCGCAAACACATGTACACAAGTTTACTGACCAAACAGTTTCCTTGGTAGAAAACACACAGCTTGTTTGTCTGTTGAAGAACTTTTTGCGTGTACTTAGTGCCCAGAATGTAAAGTGCTTTAATTATGTGCATCCTTTACTTCAGTGGAAACACCTGCCAGCATTTGGATACCCAGTACTCTAAGTGTTTACTCACCATTGTTGGCCTTGTCCACATTGAATACACACACATAAATAAAATCTGTTATTTGATCAGTATAGTTGATGAATATATTTTTTTAAATCAGAAAAGTTGTTTTTATTAGATTTATTGGTGAGTTGTTTTGTACTTGCTTGCAGATTCCTGTCAGACCTGAGGGTATAAAAGCTTTGTGTTACAGGTTTTTTTTTGCTTTGTTGTTTTGCTTGTTTTTGTTGTTGGCTGCTTGGACATTGGCAGTATCTGTTCTCTAATAGGTCGTTATTTCTTTACCCCAAAACAAACGTGCACCTGTCCTGAAGCGGGAGGAAAGTGGGATGAAAGCTGAAGCTTACACATGGAGTGTTCTCGAATGGGAGCTGGTTGAGCCAGAGGACGGCTAGAGAGGGTCTGAGCGAGGACACAATGTATTGCGACCTCTGGTGTTCCAGAGGTCGAGAGAGGGAGTGTGGAGCAGGGAAATTATTTTACTGCTATTGTTAAATAATTGTCATCATTACCATTGCATTAATAATATAATCTGGAGTTTGTATTGCATTCAGGGGTTGAACAGTGTGTCTTTCGGAAAGGCTAAAAGTGGGATGAAAGTGGTAAAAGCAAATAGCCAACACTGCCAAACCTGAAGTGGATGATGATGTTTTCTTTCCATCTTGTTTCCACACTGTGCCAGGCAAGTCTGGGCACAAAAATTCCAGAACCGTTCTTGGCACATCCCCGGTGCTTTTATTGCAGTGAACAGTGAAATAGCCTTTTTTGTATTTATTAGGGAGACAGAAGGTCACTGCAGGGTATAATTGCCAGTTGTGTATGTTTGACATTAGTCGTAGAGTATAAGGGTTATACATGACTGTTTTCTCAACAATCATGCATGGCAGTGACGTTGTGCTGGCTAAATTCTACAGGATGCTCACAGTTACTACGTTAAGAAGGTGTAACACAGATGATACATCACGGCATTAGAGAAATGACATTTGACGCTCAACGTGACTCAAGTATGGACATAATTGTGCCACAGGCATAAAAAGTTTTAAAATCACAAACACTGTTAGGATTCATCATCTGTCTTTGTACATATTATTTTAGAATCCATGAATTAGAAGAAGAATTATCAAGACCATTTTAAAATAAGTAGATGGATCAGCTAAGGCACCAGATGCAGCTCTTGGGTCCCGTGTCAGATCTTTGCTGGCTATTTTCCTGTACCCTGAGGACATGACTTTCAGATACTAATATTAATAATTAATAATTTAAGGACACACTGCACACAATTCTGACATGTACCAAGTTTTTGGCTAATGGTTGTTTGGGAATCACTTTGTTGGTACAAAACTTCAATTTTATGCCCGACAGAAAAATTAAGGTTTTAAGTAGTTTATTATGTGTAGGTTCTTCCATTGTGTTAGGTCCTTTTTTATGTTTGCAGTAAGTAGTTTGTGGTTCAGATCATCCACCAGTTGGAACTTGGATTTGGATGGATTGATCCCCAGTTCCTTCAATCCGCATATCAAAGTATCCTTAGGGAAAATACTGAACCCCAAGTTGCCCTGGCTCCTTTAGAGAATGAACTTGTGTGCGTGAACTGGGTGAATGAAAGTGTTTTGAGTCCTCAACTTAAGTAGAAAGGTGATATATAAGTAGTATAGTCTATTTACCATTATCATTTATTAAGTGGCTTAACAACAAAAACAAAAAAATAAAAACAATTCAATCAATCATAAATATTTAATCTCTGTAATATTTTAGATATTTATACTAGAGCTATTTGTTATGTTTTGTAACTTTGTAATATATTGTATTATTATTTAATTGAGTTCATTCTGTCACTGCTCTTATTGGAGCAACTGTAACCACATAATTTCCCTTTGGATTATTAAAGTATTCTGATTCTGAAAAAAAAAAGATTTAAAATGTGACATATGAAAGATGTTAACCAGAGGATCAAAGAATATCAAAGACATCACATGTAATGAAATCACATAAAAAGTGTCTCAAAAAGTGATTTAGAGGTTTACTAATTCTGCACATTTTATTTCCTCAGGTAGGTCATTCCAAAGTTGAGAGGCCCCAAAAACAGAAGCACAATCACTTTTAGATTTTATTCTTGACTATGATTTAGCCAAAAGGGCCCCATGTGAGGATCTAAGGCTTGAAGTTAGCTCATACAGGGTCAACATTTCATCCAAGTAGCTTGGGGCCAGATTGCAACATCATTAAAAAGTGATGATTAAAATCTTAAAATCAATTCTAAATCGTACAGGGAGCCAATGGAAAAAAGCCAGGAATTGAGTGATGTGATTGCTGTCTGCTAATACCAGTAAGAAGCTGTGCTGCTGAATTCTGAACCAGCTGCAGGCAAGAGAGTAACTTTTCATTCATGCCAGACAGGAGAGAGTTGCAGTAGAGAAAATAAATATGTGGATGGCTTTCTCCAGGTCTCAGTGTGAAAGTTTTATTTGTTTTCCACTAGACATACTTCTAATTTCTAGGAAGCAAGACTGAACAGCTTTATACATGTGTGATTCAAACCTAGGAACAAAATCAATTTGAACTTCGCTCTGCAACAGGCTCTACTTTAGTTCAATAAAGAGAAATGGAAGAACTCACTTGGAAGAACTGAACATTGTTTATTGAGAAATTATTATATTTGGTGGTTAGACTCTGATGACCCATCATGGCAGAATGGAGTCCCAGCGGTGATTTAGGACAGGACTCCCCGGAGTCTAGATGCTGGTGGTGGTGAAGACGAAGACTGAGGCTTGGATACATCTCTGAGGTGTCTGTGAGTTGGAGATGGGCAGGAGGTGGGTTGCACGAATGAGTTTGAAAGGGAAAATGATGGAGATCACAGATGTAAATCACATAAAGCAGAGGTTGATTGGCTCAAAGAGGGCAAGAAAGAAGATGATTGGACTAGAGTAATGATGACAGCATTGAGACTGACAGCGTGGGAAAGTGGGAGTGATTTAAAGAATAGAAAAGCAACCTGACACCCAGAAAACCAGCCAGATGAGTGATTACAGATCTTCCTTACTGAACTTATGCCCAAGCTTCATTAGAGAGAACTCGAAGAGAGCTTTCAGTGATTTTAAGACAGTTTTCTGAGATTGAATATAGCTGTTTTATGGCGTTAGGTTGAAGGTGCAGCCCCACAGCAAAAGATTATCCTCAGGACTTTCTGCCAAAAAGGAAACCCTTTCACCACAGAGTTTAAACGGTAATAACTTCAATCCAAAACCATGGACTCGAGTCCCAACCAGACTTTACCCTAATCATCTGCCAAATAGGAAAAAATAAGTGTAAATGTAAAAAGGTTTGTGTTGAACATGGTTTAACCAGCAGTCTTCTGAGTGATAGTCCCGTGTTTCAGACATCCACCAAGCCCGGCTCTTAATGTGGACTGCGTTAGGTGCTTTTTGTGTACTTGCAGTCAGTTATGTGGTTCAGGTGGTAGAATGAATGTGTATGGATTGGTCCTCTGCTCATCCAGCCCGCATGCCAGTCAAGTATCCTTAGGCAAGAGACTTAACCCCAAGTTGCCCTCAATAGATCCTTTAGAGCAGTGGTTCTTAACCTTGTTGGAGGTACCGAACCCCACCAGTTTCATGTGCGCATTCACTGAACCCCTCTTTAGTGAAAAATAAAATATGATGTTTTTCAAATTCAAGACATAGATATGTTTTTTACTCTGCACAAAATGAGCCATGCATGTCATGGCGGAGGCTCTGCCAAACCCTTAGGGTTCGATCAAACCCAGGTCAAGAACCACTGCTTTAGAGTATGACTGTGTGAATGTTGCTCTTTACACCACCTGACTTCTTAAAGTGTTTCTACCAAAACGCCTAACATGTTATTGTGCGAGAACGTTCTGGTGAATTCATGGGAAACACTGAACTAACCTTTGCGCTTCAGCTGATGCTTTTTTCACTTCATGCATGAACATATACAGCAGTGTGTGGTGCTTGATTAGGTTCAGACTTGCATAAATGAGAAAGGTGGAGCCCAATTAGGTAGAGGGGGATAGAGAGTCACTAATAACAGTTCTGCAGTGAGAATCAAATGAATGTTTTTTGCATATATACAAGTAAAGCAATGCATTCTCTAAATTTGTCTCTTCTCTTGTGTCCACTAACAACATTTGTGTGCTTACTTTCCCTTTGACAGAATGCGGGAACGGGGTCCTTGCATTTGTGGAGTAGGTGTGTGGAGTCTGCTGCTGTCTCTTTGTCTGGCCTCCCTCACACATGCACACAGAAGCCACACAGGTAGGTAGCTGTATATCTATATGTCCGCTTGTGTACTGTATATTCACCTGTCGGTGGGTCATTGTCTGTTTACAACATCCACAATATTGGCTCTATTGTAGATCACCTCTGCAGCCAATTTCTTTTCACATATTGTAAAGTTATAGTGAATACACCGCGTGCTACCTGAGGGAACACCGAGGTCGGCTTCACAATGAAATACGAGACCACCGAGGCAGATTGCCAGGAAGAACACACAAAACTTCTTTAATAAAAGAAAGGGGGGTACAAGTAATCCAACAAGAAAGGTCTTCCCAGTTCAGAGGCGTTCGCGTGCTCGCAGTCCCATCAGGGTGGGTGACTCTCAAAAATGCCTGGGGGTTACAGCACAGACAGTGAGAAGTGAGCTTTTGTGGATTAGAAATCCCTGGTTGTGTGATATCCTTCCCGTGTGATTCAAGTGGCTGAGTCACTACCGTGATTGAGCCCAAAGGCCTCGTACTACTTTTCAGTTCATTTCTCATGTTAAGGTTGGGTACTCGCCTCCCTGGTTCACAAAGATCACATGTGTGTGACACTGAAAATCCCATACCTCTAGGCAACAAAGATTTAAGGCGGAACACGTTATAGCTGCTACCTGTGCTGGAATAAGAGCTTTTTATGTTCCTGAGGTCATGCTGTTCAGTTACATGCACATACAGGCAGGAATGTGAATTCATTCTGTGTGTCGTCGTGAAGCTTTTACAGTTACGATTTTTATTAGGGGTATGTCAGAGTGCTGGACTTACAGGCTTTATTGGCTGTAGGCTTGCAGTGAAGGTCATTATAATGTAAGCTGTTCTTAATCACTTTTAATTCTCAAGCAGCATAAGTAAGTTTGAAAGGCTGGTGCCTCTCAATCCAAGTCAGTTCAGTACAAGTCTATTTTATTTATGTAGCACTAACTTACGACAACAGCCACCTCAAGGCATTTTATATCATAAGGTAAAGACCCGACAATATGACCCTACAAATGTGTAAGCACTTGGTGACAGTGGGAAATAAAAACTCCCTTTTAGCAGGAAGAAACCTCTGGAATCTGCTGTGGTTGGATGACCGGATCAGGGGAGGTAGACAGGACAAAAGACACCCTGTGGAAGCCAAAGTAAATAGTAACTAATTATTAAATGGATAATGAGTGAAAAAGATGGGAACCCCCCAGGAGCCCCTGCCCAAGTGTTGTTCAGTGTAACTAAGGAAGGACTCTGGGCCACCGGATCTAGACTTATCTATATGATTTCTAAAAAAGGAAAGTTTTAAGCCTAATCCTAAAAGCGGAAAGGCTGTCTGTCTCCCGAGCTAAAGGATCTACTTTTAAATATTCCAGGAACCACAAGTATTACCCAGAAAAATCCATTTCAAGATTTGTGGGGCAGATTTGGATGTAACTAATAAAATGAAAAAAACAAGCAAAAACCTTACCCAACCAAACTCAATAATTGAAAATGACAAAATCACCTAAGGATAAAAGCAGGAAGTGATTTTAGTGTCGCGTGTTCGGTTTGACTTCATATAATATGCTGTGATGGCTTGAAAATGTTACGCTGTGCCTTCGGCTTTTATGTTGTGATAAGTGTTGTGCACCAGCTGCCCTTCATCTGAACTGGCTGTCTTTGTCATTTTTGGTGCTGCGTATCTAACGTGAGCGACGTGAAGGATATTTATATTGCAGCCAGTGTATTTACGTCTTAACATCTGCCTCGTGCAGATGTTCCATTAAGGGATGACTGAAAGGGAGAATGATTGATGGGTCTGAATCTTTTCTTTAATCTGGCATCTTAGGTGGACGTGCGCCCCTCCTTTGGCCTTCCTTGTACAAACTGAAAATTTCTCATAATGTTATCGCTTCTTGGAGACAAGAAGGGTTTTTTTTGTGAGATTGTGTGTGTGTGTAGTAAATGTGTGTCCTTGTTGAAATGTGAGTACCTATATCCATGGCTTTGCGTGTGTGTTTTGTGGCTGTTTGTGTGTAAGATTGACTCTCCTGTTCTCTGGCTGCCAGGCATCATCTCCTCTCAAAGAGACATTTTTGACAAGGCAAGGGCAAACATTTTCATAAATGGAAGGATCGTGAAAAGACATTGAGAGGGGACGGAGACACCTTCTCACTGTGGTGCTTCACCATGCTTTCAGCGAAGTGCTGAGGTCTGCACAAAGCTACGAGAAAAACAGCGAGTGAGGCAGATAAATAGAAAAGTCACAAGATGAGGAAAAGTTTAGAATTTGCACTTTTGTGTTTTTCTTTTGTCACATTTTGCTCTGAAACGGTGGCAGCAAAGGCGGCGTTTGTCTGCCCGTGTGCATTGTGACCGTTCTTCTGTTAATGGGTAATTGATTGTAAAGTAGGTTGTGATCAGTGAGTTACAGCATTATCCAGTTGCAGGGTGTCTGAGTGAGGAAAAACAGACGAGTAATCAGATAATTACTGAATACAATCCTTTAGGTCACCTCAAGGTTGTCGCTCTCACTAATTCAAAACACACCCGCTGTCTCTTTCTCTTTCGCACATGCATTCACAGAGGTACACACACACACACACACACACACACACACACACAGGCATGTAAAGTAAATTTGATTACAATGTTGGGAGTCACTAAAGCTATTCGGTTTTGCTTTCATTATAAGAGTACCCCAGTGAGCGGCTGTGGTCACTGCCATTACAGCTCCCCGTTCTCTCTTTAAACGTTCAAGTCAAATCAATTCGTGGCTGCCGGTTTCATTTCTGAAGCAATGATTTACATTTTTTTGGACAATCTCTACAGTGAGAATTTGGGATAATCAAAAGCTAATGTAGATTCATGCTGACTATGTAAAGTGTTGTCAGCACAGACTATTTATAATTGGGCGATGTAGCTACTATGACATCACCAATTGATTTGGGCCATTTTGAAGCTTTGACTTGAATATTGGCTATTGCCATTTTTTTCTGTAAATACGGTAGTTCAGATTCAGAGTTCGAGCACGCTACACAGTCATACTGGGTCTGTCAGTCACCAGATGGCTGCCCCTCCCTGAACAGGTTTCTTTAGAAGGGAGTTTTTCCTTCCCTGTGTCACCAATTGCTTGGTTGCATGGGGCGTTTTCTCTTTATTACTGTGGGTCTTTTTAATATAGGGGGCCTTGTGGTGACTTTGGTTGTGATTTTGCACTATATAAATAAAACTGAATTGAATTGAACCAAGACAAAATAATTTGCCAAGAGTGCTGTAGAGTTGTAGTTTTATCTGTGCAGAATAGCAGCACAAATATTTTATTTAACTGCCTGAAAAAACACCAAAAGCTGCAGTTAATTAATGCATGAAAACCAGGAGAAATGATACATTGGAGGCTAACGTGAATCATCCATAAAACTGTACAGCAAACGAGTGTATCCGTCAAATGCACAGGCACATTGAAATTACATTACATTTAAAGATATGTGTTGAGTAAACACGAGTGATGAAGGCTTCAGGAAAATGATGAACATACTGGACAAATGGTACGTTAACCTCTTGGGCAGGTATGTTTCTAAAGTGCACCGTGAGTGAAACCTGGTTATCGAGTACTTTATTCATATCCATCATGCAGGTACAGTGAAAGGAGTAAAAAAACTGTGATTTATTTCTTTGTACAGTTTTTTTTAGCTTCTATTTTTTATTGTTCTTTCTGAAAATTGTCTGAATTTAGGTAATGATTGACCTATTTTAAAGCGGTTATATGTTCAAAACGGCGGTCCGTTTACCTGAGAGACAAAGCAAGGAGCTCGGTTTGTGTGCTTCGATCAGCGGTTCTCTTGTTGCAAGAAGTGAATCCGATTCAAGTTAACAGTGAGTGGATTCCACCTTACCTAACACCAGCCAGCCATGATGGCAATACATCAAATGTCTCCCGGCTAGGTTTTACTTCAGCCAGCATTAACACGTTTGTGTGAATATGTGTGCATGCGCATTCTTGAATTCATTTCACAAGGCATGTAGAGACAAGACAGGAACAGCAACCTCAGGAGAAGAGCTGATGGAACTGAGAAGTGGTTGAAGAAGTCTCAGGATATAAGTGTGTGTCTGCAGGAGAGTGTGTGTGTGTGTGTGTGTGTGTCTTTGTAGTTTCTGTTCTTTTTTGTATCTCTCAAGCCAGAGTAGAAAAATAGAAAATGATGCCTTTTCTATGCCATTAGTGCCTCTCCAGCTGTTAAACCACCAATCCTTCTGTTTATTCTGCCTTATTCCCACATTTTATTATACCGAAATGTGTAACACCTAGACCACAGAGCGCTTACACTTAGTAGACTATAGATCTCCTACAATGAAGAGATCTTATTTGCAGTCTAGGCCTTGGTTAAATGACTCAGTGGTTCTGCCGATAGTCTTGAAGAAACAGCTTGGCTTGGACTTTGAAGTAAAGCGGAACAGCGATTATGCTGATCACTTCACCACACACTGTCGAGTCATTGATTCTCAGTCTATAGGCTGCAATCTCTATACATCGTCACTCATTAGAGACTACTAAGAACTTAAGTTACTCTGAAAGGCATTGTGACTGCCAAGACAGGAAAATACAGATGTAAGGAGAAAGACATAGAAGGCGAAGTCACATGTGCTAAACTACTCTCGCACATGCTCAGAGGGACATGTGCATTCAGTCAGGCACGCCGACAGACCCTCTGTAGATCCACATGGAAGGACACACACAAATAAAAAACCCACGTGCACACACATCTATATGCATACATGGCCAAGGAGGCTCTCTAATGTGATGTGCAGAGACAGGCTGTCTGCCCTCCTTAGTGGCTGCTCCACAGTAAAGCTGCACTCCATGCTTGGTCTACAACACGGTTCCATATGGCTTGTGAAAAATTCAAGCTGAAAATTACAAATGTGAAATTTTTCATGCTGACAAACATCCCAGCACTTCCTTCCACTTTTAAATCACAGGTCACGAGTTAAAGAATTCATGCATGAGAGAGAAAGAGACCAAATTAATGAAATCAGTAATTACTGACAGTGAGACAGACGATCAGAAGAACATTATACTGTCACTTATTATACTTTTAATGTGGCATGCTCTGCTCATACTGGGAAAGAATATTTCCTTCTTTTAAAATCTTCTTCTTCCTAAATGTTTTAAATTAAGCATGTGGCCCAGACTGTGCATTTTCGTGCAGCCGCACAGTTGTGCAGCGGTTAGCAATGTTACCTCCCAGCCAGAAGGTTCCTGGTTCAGCACCTCTGTGTGGAGTGTGCATGTTCTCACTCTCCCTGCATGGGTTTCCTCTGGGTACTCTGGTTTCTTCCCACAGTCCAAACACCCGCATGTTAGGTTAATAGGTGATTGTAAATTGGCCACGGATGTGAGGTAGATAAAGTGCTTGGAAATGTGCAGAATAAAAAGCGCTGCATGACTGTGTGGTTAAAAAGTGCTTTGAGCAGTCAGTAGGACCAGACAGCGCTAGATAAACGTGAGCACGGTGCTTTGCACATCGTTTCATCTCTGATGAGAATAATAATAAACTCAGCACATTCTAAATCTCTTTGAAATCCAATAAATAAATGCAAATGTAGCAGGCGCTTTCCGTCCCTTCCCCTCTGTAAATACAACTTTATTGAAATTGAGACGTGCTGACCCAGGGCAATTAAAAATTATCATTGAACAATAAACACACGAGAATAATAAATATAATAAACACCAGAATCTTCCTTCACTAACTGTGACACAACTCTACAGGATGAGAGCAACAACAAAGCCAAGACTTTCGTCTACAGTTATAAGCTAAAATAACAGTGGGGGTGGAATACGCATGTGTACGAGGCACCATAGAGGGATCACACTGCCAGGAACTTGGCTGGATCGTACTTTCCATCTTTAAAGCCCTCTTACTCCATCATCCACACCTGCTTCACCTGTTGAATGAATATCATTTTTGTTGGGAAATGAAACAAAAGATTGCACATTGCTTGAAACTGAGGTTGTGCATGTGTGTGTTCCCATATAATTACATTGCAACATCTGACTGATGACAGACATGGAGTCATCGGTGGTGGCGAGTGGCAGACAGGGAGAAAATCACTTTTAATTACCCATTTTAAATATCACTGTCTCACAAATAGCTGCTGACATTAACATCAGTCAGTGCGGTAATCATAAAATAATTATTTTATGAGCAGGAAGCTGCATAGCAATGAATACTGTTTGTTAGAGCAGTATTTATGATTTCACACAATTATTAAGTTTCAGTTACATCGTATTTTGTCACTCTGGTTTCCACTGAACACCGACTGTCCTGCTGCCTCACAGCAAGAGAGACACGTTATTTATGATCTGCCCATTTGTTCGGCAGTATGGGTTTTACGTAGCCTCTGGCTTCTTTTTCTCCCTCGCTCTATATCAGCGGTTACAGTTGACAAATTTCATGACTGAATAACTGAATTAGCATATACTCTCCTTCACCAATCACTGTGTCCTTGGTAATGCGCGTATTGTTTTAAGCCATTAACGTGCCAGGAGTGTATCTGATGATTGGGTACAGGCCTTCTAGACTTTTGGAGTTTGTCACAGGATCATCTTCTGTACTTATTCCTGCTCAAACAAGATTCCACCGATATTCTGGAGAAATGTGTTTCTAATGTCTGTCAGGCAGGCTGCCTGTTTGCTGAAATATTGAACAAGAAGATCAAAATGGTTTTTCTACTGGAGGACAGTGTGTTTATAGCTGGGGTTTTTTCTTTTTTTTTTTTACCAAGTGTAGCAAATGAATATCTATAAAAGCAGAAAGGTGATGCCAGACAGCAAGATGAACTCTGCTTAGAGGCAGCGTGATTCATGGCCTCTGCCTAAAGAACCAGAGTAGCACATAAACAAAAATGGATTGTGAGGCTGTGATTGTGTTACTAAGGACTAGCACCATGCTCTTTATAGTGTATGTATATATGAAAATATTCTGTCTGGTAACTGAAACCCTTCCAGAGGCTTGTTAAAGGACATATATAGAGAAAACTAAATGTTTTTAGGCATGTAGACATGGTTAAGAAGAGTCACTGGAGTTCAAACAAAGCATCAGAATGGGGACAAAAAGTGGTTTAAGGGACTGGATGTGGCACAGGGTTTGGTGCCAGACATGCTAGATTTTGGAAAAATGCTGATTTATATAAAACCATCTCAATCCTTCTGACATATGGGGAATAGTAAAGAAGAAGAAGAAGCCCAAAACAAACAAACAAAAAAAGTGAGAGGAAATCTAATAACTACTTGCCACAGCCAGTTATGCAGAAGCACATATTTAAATTCCCAAATGGAAAGTATCAAAAGTTCAGTCTTGTGGTGATTAGGGATGGGAATCGAAAACGTTCCCACTGTTTCAATTCCTTGGAAGTGTTTGCCATTTTTGCAAACGATTCTCTTATCGATTCCAGTCGCCCCGAATGACGTCACCACGTTGCGGAGCGTCATTTACCTGGCAGGAAACATGGCGGCTCAAACGCTCAAAAGTTTGGTTATACTTTACGAGAACGGATGAAAACAGGGCAACTTGCAACACTTGCTAAGTAGATGTTTCATTTAAGGGAGGAAACACTACGAATATGCAAAAGCTCACAAAACACGCGATGACCTTAAATGAATGTCGTGTTTTTAATTCCGCTCCGGACTCGTGAATCTCAACCCAGCAGCAGCGGTAACGTTTGCACGTCCTCTCCCGTTAATGCGGCAGGTAAATAATCAACTAACAGTGCATATTATGTTAGTGCGATCTGCCTTATTACAAACCTGCTATTACTGTGCATTTAGTGACCATGATGAGACAGAGTCTGGCTCAGATGCTGGCAGTTCTCGCTGCAGTCTGCCGGTAGCGTCTCCTTTCAGGCCAGGATAGACGAACGTCACCGAGCAGTGACTCAGTTTGTGGTCAAAGGCTTGCACCCGTTTGCCACAGCAGATGATTTTCAGTAAGTGAATGTGTTTAATTGTAGGCAGGGACATTACTGGATATTCTTGTGTAATTGCTACAGAATAATTTATGTTATACTTTGTTATTGCTACAGAAGAATATTTATTTTATTATTTTACATTTACAATGTTTTTCCTGGGGACCCTGTGACACCCCATTGAAGAGCCGTAGGCTGGATCTCTGAAGCTCTCAGTGTTGGGTTTGTAAGGCCATGTTACTCCTAAATTTCTATCTTGTTCAAAGAGAAGATATAAAACAAAGTTCTAAGCTAATCGACCTTAGTGTTCTCCTTTTTACAAAGAATCGATAAAGAATCGAATCATTAAACAGAATCAAAAATGGAACCGAAATCGTGAAAATCTTATCAGTACCCATCCCTAGGTGTGATGGAAGTGTTTGTTTGTTCTGGCACACATTGAGCCTGTTGAGCAACATTTAAATACTCTCCTTGAATGTAGTTGCTTTGCTTTTATAACCACAGCACACATCATCTCAGAAGTGTTTTTCTGACAATAAATTTACTATTAAAAAAAGTATCAGTACAGCTAGAGCACCTTTTAGATGTTTGAAGAATCACCTCATAAAAACTGCTTTTACAAATCTGCAAAAGGTGTGTGTTGTTTTTAGACCAGCTTCTCTGAACAACGTTAGTAGCACCTTCTTGAATTTATGTCAGAACGAATTTCAGCAGTTCTGAAGGTAAAACTGAGGCCAACCAAGTTTCTTACCAATGACTAGTGCTACCTCAAATTCAAGGATACTGTTCTTCAGCTTGATTGGAACAAATTGTAAACGATAGAGTGGTGCTAAAGAATTATTCACAAATCTTACAGGTCAGCTTCAATGTTTCAAAAATCACTGATGATTGTTCAAATAGCTGATGAAATGACAAAGTCAGGAACTGACTCACGCTGCCAGTTCCTGCTGCGTTTCTATGAATGCAGTGTTATCAGATTAAATGCTCCTGCAAACACACATAAAACACACTGTGCTCTATCATTACCCACGTATGATCTCCTACTTTATGGTGCCTTGCAACGCTGGCAAAACGAGATCTTTTTTAAAAATTTCCAAAAAACTGCAAAAGAGCTCAGATGATTATGAGAAAAACACTAAAAATTAATTAAGTTTGGGTTAAAGTCACACCGTTCAGCTGTACCTGAGCTAAAGAGCTGCTAATGCTGATGTTGTTGTTGGTGTTGTCAGTTCCATTTTTGGATTTTAACGAAGGGTTGCCGAAGCAGGTACTTCCTCATGTTTGATTCAGCCGAGTTTGTGGGATCTTTATCTTGTTAGGTGAACGTGTAAAATGTTTCAACGTTTGAAAGGAGTAAAAGTTGCCTAAATCTCGTTCTTTTAGTTTTGAATTTAAGGTTTTGTTTTCCTAAAGTGAACCAAAATACACAAAAATAAAAGTATTAATTTTTCTACTACTAATTAATGTTGAATTAATGTTAATACTTACAGGTGGCAAATATGAGGAATTTATGACAGTATTGAAGTGTTGTATTGGTTACACATGGTTATGTAATAAATCTCAACAGTTACAAATTTGACTTTCTTTAAAATCTATTGAAATCATTGTGACTTTATGAGAACTTTATGTTATGTTCTCACGTCTTGAATGAAACAGGACAGTGTGTGATAGTCGATGCATTTCTCCAAAAACAAGTACTGTGGAGCCTAAAATAATAAACTCCCTCTGTTGTTATAATTTCATAATTTAAAATTCAGTTACATCTAAATAGATCTGTAGATCTAGATGCTAAATTTGAAATAAAATGAAGATAGAATTGATTTCCCCCCTTCTCCATCAACCCTTCCGAGGTAATGTTAGATGGATGCACTGGTGTGTCTCTTTGTGCTGTGCTGATTACGTGTTTGGACTAATTGGTGTAAATAGAAAGTTTCCTTTCCCTGCACAGTGAGATTTCCTCACTGGGGTCCTCTCATTGCATTCATTAGAGGAAATCGTTACCTTTTAGCTCTCTAGCTAACCCTGCCTAGACCCACCTTGGTACAGTTTGCTTTCTTAAGTAAAAGCATAAAGCCTCTATTGACTTTGTTTTAGCCACTGACTGGAACTAGGATAGTTACCTGTTTTACTTATTTGAGGAAATCCAGTTTCCCTTTGCAAAAGACACCCAAGGACGTCTTGCATATGCGCACAGGACAATACAATATCAATATGAATTAGCAGTTTGTTAAGGAAATACTATAAAAAAGGCAAAGAGTAGCTTTGATTGAATTTTTTAGACTTCGCTTTCCATCATGTCCTTGTGTCCGCTGGTCTTTGGTTTTCAAGTCTCCTTCTCTCTCCCGTGTTGTTCCACCGCTGCTGCTTTCCTCTCTTTTGCCCTCTGTTTCATATTCTCTCTTTCCTCCTCTTCCCAACTTTTACTTTATTTCACAGCTATTAAACCAGGAAATTTCAATCAGGTAGCACAGCGTGAATTTTTGCCGGGGCAGGAGAGAACGGGTGAACTTTTATTTAATGTAGCCGTTCTTTCTTTTCTCCTCTCCACCTCCATCTCGTCTCTCTTTTCTTCCGCAGCTGAACTCAACCTTGGCTCTTTATAGTTTATGATTCAATTTCCAATTTGTCCTCCAGAGGTATTTACCTGGTGGGTGGCGCAGCGCTTTTGTACTTATGTGTTTGTACAATGCTCGCCTTTGGTATTCATGGGAACACCGTCTTACAGACACATGCATTTGAATTTCCAATTCTGCGTCAGCAGAACTTTTGGCTCTGTTTTACATGAGTCACATTGAGACAGGAATCATCCTTTTAACTAAGAGTCGGGCTGAAATATGTATAACCAATATATACAATTTCCTTTTATTAGAGTCAAGGATGACCAGAGTAGCTTCGAAGAGGCTTGGGTGTTCTTGATTAAAGACACCTAGCAGACAAACTTTTTATGTTATATAATGGAAATCTAGCAAGGAATTCAAGTAGATTTCCAGGTGAAAGGTGTAAATAATAAAGATGGTGAAAGGTATCATATACAAATCTTTTAAACAACTAACTAAACTATAAACTAGCACCACAAAACAATTTTGTGACTTACTGCAGTGATGCTTCACAGTCTTCTGTTGAATACTGATACTAGATAGGAAAATGCTTTGAACAGTATATCTGCTAGTTGTAATGACAAAGTCATATGACCTGGCCCAGAAAATCTAAATCCGCATCCTGATTATATCACTTTCAAAGCCACGTTCATATCCACAGACTGCTAACACAACTATGATTTCATACCGCTTCGTGAAAGTTTAGGTAGCTTTGCTATGTGACCAGGATTTCTTTGCATGTCCCACTTGGACAAAACTCCAAGGCAGACCCAGGACACACTGCAGAGATTACTGCTCTCAGCTGGTTTGGGAAAGCTTTGGTGTCCCTCCAACAAAAAAAAAAAATGCAGACTCTTTGCCTCAAAGAAAAATATGTAAAGCATACTGAAAATAATGAAGGTAGGGCAACTTATTCATTATGAGCACCCTGTACAATCTAATTAGTTACAGTATGTAACTATAAATAAAAAATAATAATTAAAAACACATCTCGTAATGCAGTTAAAATCCGCCCAACTTTTTATTTACACTGTTCTGCAGTGTCCAGCATATCCAGCAAGGTGGTTGGTTCTGCAGCCAGTGCTCCTTGCAGCAGCCTCAGCTATGGAGGTGCAGAACATTGTCCCCAGCCTGCTACTGTTGAACTGGGAGTTGAAGATCTCCTGAACCTCTACCAGGCGTCCCCAGTCTACACTATATGTTTGAGTGTGCCAGGTGTGTCCGGCATCCTCCCCCGCCACCTGATCCAACTCACCATCATGTGGTGATAGTTGATAGTTCAGCTCCTCTCTCAGTGTGCAGAACATACAGCCGCAGATACCCAAGCTGTTTATTGAGGTCAGCATCCCTCAACCTCCCAAATGTCCCCACAGGTGATATTCAGTGCCTCGATAGTCCTGACCGCCGCCCGACAAACAATAACACCATAACAGCATATTTTTAAAAAGGGCTATGCAACCATGGTCACTAACTTTTCATTCTGAATGCCTTCTATCTAGATGTAAAATCAATTCATTATTTCATTTTAATGACAAAGTGTCGATATACCTTTCAGATGATCTGCAGAATAATGTGGGTGCAAAAAAAATTGTTCAAAGATTTGCGGACTTCACTATATACTGTGCAGATAGTTTGGTACCTCTAAACTAGGTTTGTGAGATATGATCTTTCAAGAAATGCAGACCAAACTGTTGTTGTTTGCGTTTACTTACGCAGCATGTCTTGTAGAATTTACTGGAGTCAACAACAAGAACTGCTGGAATTCCTTTGAGGACAACAGCATAGTGCAGTCATATCTCACGTCTAATAACAGAAGACAGGAAAAGATCAGTAAACACTCTCACAAAGCACAAGCGAGAAGTAAAACAGGTTGGTCTAAAGTACGATTAAACTTTAGCATGATTAATATAAATGACTCTGAAAATTACTAATATATACGAAAACTAAAAAAAACACTCAATTGACATCTTTCTGTCCAACAGCTTACTGGGAGGAGTGCTGGTCCAGAGCCTCAAACCAAGCGTACAGCACAGAAAGTCGATCGCATACAAATATAAACTGTCAGATAATGAAGTCAAATATGAAATGAGGCAAAGCAGCACGTTGGAACCTATTTAAGTACAGAATAGAGTAAGTGTGCTTAGATACATTCCACCACTGAAAAGCAGCATCTCCAGCTTACTTAGTTGAACTAAACTGAGTTGATCAGCTTTTAGTGCTAATAACAAGTTGATAATTACCGAGTTCACTCTACTTAATATTTTTAATAAGGCATATTTTTATGAGACTATTGACTAGTCTACTGATTATTTGCAGTTTATTTTCTATGAGATTTGGTTCTGTTGTTCTCAGATTGAATTTCTTTTGTGTTAAAACAAAGCTCATAACAGCTACTTTCTCTGGCTTGCTGTTACCATTATCTTGTCTTAGTCTGTACTCATTCATTGTTTTGTATGTTTGTCCCGTCCAGCTTTGAGTTTTTGGAGCTTTTCTCTGGTCTAGAGCACAAGAGCAACACGTACTGCACATAATGCTCACGTTATAGTCAAATTAAAAACTTCCCGTTACACCTCATGTTTGGACTGTAACCAGAAAGCTGAGCCCTTCAAAAACAGGATGTATTTCATTGAGTCAGTGGGTGTTTATTATTTGCATAGTTATGAATTGCCATTGAAAAATGCACCTCTGAATCTTATTGTATAATTTGTAAACAGGCATGCTCAGAGCACATCAAAGCCTTTTGCTTTACCTCCTTGGGGTCCATTTGCTCTCATATCGCTCCCTTTTCTTTTCCCCGTGTACACAGTTTCTGTGTTTGATCTCAGGAGATTCAGCAAATGACCAGGTGTTTGGAAAGCAAACAAACGGCTGGATGTTACCTTTTGAACCATTTACATATTTGTGTCTGTCAGGAAATGCAGGACTCCATCCAAAGCTTTTGTTTTCTCAGCCATGTGTACCAAGAAAGATCTGAATGGATTAATGCTACTAAACAGCAAATCATAAACCTAATTCCTGTTTAGCTTGGGTACATATGCACACTCCCCAAGTGTGGCTTGTCTTCTGCTGGCTGGATGTAAAGTAGCATTGACTGGCCCTTTTTTTTCTGTTTTCCCAGCAGAGCTTGTATGAAACACACTTCTCCTATATTGGAGCTTCGCATACGTTGACATGAAAAAGAATAAATGAGTTTAAACCTTCATTTAACAAGGCAGCCGCAGAAGCAGATTTCCTGTAGTGTTTGTGTTAGAATGATGCAGATAATGGACCGCCGCTATTAGAATCAAGTCTCCAAATGAAGAAGAAATTAAAGGGTCATCCTGGACCAAGACTAGAAAATGTTTTGACATGAAGAATAAATTAAGCAAATAGGAACAAGCTGAAGGGAGCCGAGCACAGAGCAAGTATATATTTTCTTCCAGTTGCGTTTGCTTCAATATAAGTGTGATTTTGTAAAAGGCACATTTTGTGTATTTTCAAGTGAAGCAAACTTTACCGCATTGACAGGGTGTCTATTCTGGTTGCTATAATGCCGATGTTGATATATTGCGCAGTATGCATATGATTGTGCTTTTGTGTGTTTGCGCGGCTGTGAGGAACAGCTTCAGTATTCCTGACAGCAGCTCCAGAGTCATACATTGATGGATGGGGTGCTCTTTACTTTACTGATGTATGTGATCAGTGCTGATGCAAGGAAAGAGAACGAGACTGAAAGAGAGGGAGAGATGGCTGAGTTGTGCTGCCTCTGCAAATTTCATTCTTTCTCTTTCACGGTGCTTCCTTCTTTTCCAGTCTGTCTGCATTAATCCTCTCCTCTCTCGGAGAGTTTCCCACTCTGTTGATTCTGTCAGTATCTGCATATGCTTTATTCTCACCAGCATCATCGCCTTAACTAATATGACACAGTGTCTCCAAGCACAGCATATGCTGAACAGGGCAACTTTCAGCAGATTACTAGATTATAGATTAAGTGCAGAGAGTTGAGTATGTGAGAAAGTGTGTGTCTGTGTGTGTCTGTGCGTGGGTGTGTTTTGCACATCTCTTTCCGGTACATGTCTTTAAAGAGGACACAAACATCATGTTTGTCAAAGTGTCCAGGCTGGCCTCTCATGTAGCCTAAATGTGTTTAAGAGGCTTTTACTTTTAGTCTTTTGCTGTTGTGAGTTAAATAAAACAGCAGTAATGCAGCTTGACTAATCCTCTCATGCAACTAATCCTTGCAGAACACCACTGTAAATACTCTGTGGGCTGCATTAAAGCCCAAATCACTCAATCCCTCACTGAGTGTTTTATGCTTATTTTGGTTCAGATTAATAGAAATGCTTCAATTTTTCATCTGTGAGGGAGATATACAGAATCAACACGGCCTCCTGCTGGACTTCTGATATTTTTTGTGTGTCTGTCTGTCTTTGTACTGAAGCACATACAGTATTCAGTGTGAAAATCAATACGAGACTGCATGCTTGAGCTACACAGCGGTCGCAGAAATGGATCCGAGTTAACCCTTTACAAAGAGGTTATGATGCCATATCTGTGGAACATGCCCTGAGATGACTTGTGTGGTTTTTATCTAAACTCAGTTGAAATTGAAACATCAGCTGGGTCAATTTAAAGGTAAACAAATGGCTTGTAAAACATCTCTGACAGCTGGAGAAAAGAGTTCTTTATATTTCAATAACTTAATTGTTTGTGTGGAATTTAAATAAAACACAAATTATAAAGAGCTACGATGCACACTTCATTACTACATGCAAATAGAAAAAAGAAAGAACAAACAACCTACTTCTGAGTGTTTCCGAGCCCCGGCCATGGGAACAGGAGAAGCAATAAAAATACAGTTTCGTGTGTGCAAACATATAAATGTGCACACAACACAGCCTTTCCTTGAAGCTTCCTGAATTACAAAAAATACAAATGCTTTTAAGAAAACTGAAGAAACTGTGAAATGTGTATCACGTTTTTACTTCTTCTTCTCTTTTTTTTTCTCAAAATGAAACTTTTCAACTGAGTTCTTTAATATGTCCCCTGGTGGGTCTGAAGTGAGTTACACCAGCTGCCTAAAGCAAATGCAGAATATTTGCCATGCTGCAAACACTTTGCTGTTATTTCCTTTACCAATAAAAAAATAAATAGAAAATGTGGGGCTTTGAGAGCCAAAGAGATATGCAAAAAGAAAAGCAATTTAAGCAGTGTCCTGCTGTTTGAAGTTATTGTGCTGGTCAGACCTTTGTTCAGATTCACACAGTGCAGAGCTGTGCACGGATTGTAAAGTTTAAGGTGCAACGGGTTATTCATAGGCAGTTGCAGTGGGCACTGTCCTGAGGAGAAATCTAATCTGGTAAGATAAGTGGAAACACCTGCGTGGGTGTACGGTAGGCATTTGAGGCCTTTAAAAGCCCCGTTCTATCAAACAGGTGTTTTCAGCCTAATTACACCTCCAGTAAAAGCTCGATGGAGCTGTGATGGAAATTACATGTTAGCAGACTCTTGTTATAGTAATGACAAAGGTGCACGTTGTCCTTTACTACTGGAATGTGTTCATGGCATGCCGTTAACTTGTTATATAAGGAAAAGCACAAGTGAAACCTGTTTCATTAATGATGGTTATATTCCATCAAGTGCCCCAGTAAGTCACAACACTGTGACAGTAAACCAGCGGGAACAGTACCAGATGCTAAGGCGAACTCACCTTAATGGAAGACAGTTGTTGTAAATGTCATTCCTGCTATGCCATGGCAAAACATCTGCTGTGAGAGAGGTCTATTACAGCAAAACACCCACATAGAAGATGAGGGGAGTGTCACTCAAGCTCTGTTTGTACGTTCCTGCAAACTTCCAATATGTCCAATCAGGCAGGCTCAGTGAAAACAAGTGTTTGTGTGTGGACTGTGGATATGACTGAGCTTTAGTTCTGCAAAAAACTGTTTATTCACATTTTGCAATGTTATTGCCGTTATTCCAAGACAGTGTGAGCCCTGTGCTAGCTTTGTAGCCACTTCAGACAAATAGCCTAAAATAGCCTTTCAACCAATCATTTTGCAACATTTAGGCTTGTATTGTGAAGAACTGTTTTATCCCAAACCAAAACATTTCCTAAACAAACCAAGTGAAAAATTAAAGTGAAAAAAAAAATGCAACAAAACAAAACAAACTGCAACTTTGCTGATCTATGGCAGTGCTGAATTAGCTTCCCCTTATATTAAATGTTTGTAGCACTTTACTACTGAGTGTTGAAGGTCAGTTTTAAGTAGAAAAGAAATAAAACAGAAGTCAAATTAAGATTATATCCATGTAGGTGGAAGGCAACATACGTCTATTTCCATTGTAATGTTATTTTGCATCTCTGGCTCTCTTCCACAGCATCTTTTTCCTGTCTTCATCCCCTCGCCCCAAACAGGTGGCAGCAGATGGCCCCGCCCCTCCCTGAGCCTGGTTCTGCTGGAGGTTTCTTCCTGTTAAAAGGGAGTTTCTCCTTCCCGCTCTCGCCAAAGCGCTTGCTCACAGGGGGGTCACATGATTGTTGGGGTTTTCTCTGTTTCTTTGTTCGTATTATTTTAGAGTCTTTACCTTACAATATAAAGCACCTTGAGGCAACTGTTGTTGTGATTTGGTGCTATATAAATAAAATTGAATTGAATGAATTCGTATAAAAACAATGATGTACATTAGTTAACATTCAGAAGAGCTGAAGTAGATAACGAGTAGAAAATACCAACATGTTTTTCATTTTCTAAGTGACATTCCGACAATAAAGGCAAAATATCTCTGTTACTGTAAGGAAATGGTGCCTTTAGATTAGCAGTTTCATGTTGTGGGATGTCAACAAAAGATGAGCGTGTGAGCGAGTGAATACAGATCTGTACAAATGCAATAACTGCCTCTCTATTCTCACGGTTTCCTAGGTGCATAACACAGACTTGAAACTTCGGTTGTATTTTATTAATTGCCCAACGTTGCTCATTCCACAAAGTCTAATCATCTCTTAACGCTTAAACTCTCCTGTTTTCATATAGCATTTACAGTCAGAGCAGGCTGCGCTTTTACTCCCCTTCCTTTCTTTTCTTTTACCTTTTGTTTGCCTTTATGTCTCTCTCTCACACTCTCTCTTCTCATCTTTCCACCTCTGGCTTTGCTGCCAGCCAGCCTCAGACACACCAGGGTTTCCCTTTCATTTGGTAGTGTGAGATGGGATGAGAGACTAGTGAGGGAAGGGGTGGAAAGATGATGAGCTGTCCTGATGAATGTAGTTAGAGAGAAAGTGCTGACGCAAAGGAATTAGAAGCTAGAAGAATTAGAAGAAACAACAAGTTTCACGCAGCAGTCATAGAGACCATCAGATAACCTGTCTGAAGTAAAATATGAAGTAAGCATGTCTATCATAGAAATAAATCGAGTGATTATGTTCCAGCATTATAGAGGATGATACATTTTTAATGACGTTCATGTGTGGATGCTTGGAACAGTGATGCCTAAGTATCTGCAAGAGTGGGAAGTTTAGTGTGTCGTTACTGTTAAATATCTCCAAAGATGCTATTGACTCTTAAGGTGCAAATTCTATATGTAGAGCAACTGGTTTAAATGTGTGGCTTTAACTTTATTACAGCACAGGTGAAGCCAAAGGGCAGATATGCTTCACCATATTTTCTAGTCTTTGGCTTGAAAGGTTGGTTTGGAAACATATTTGGCGATGCTTCATCTCCTGCTTTGCGTTTGTGTGGGAGCCCCGTCAAAAACCTGTCTGTTATGCTAGCAGTGTCCAAGCGTTCTTCTTTTTTTTCTTTTCATACCGCGCCCCCCTAGGGGGCGGGCCCCACACTTTGGGAACCTCTGCCCTATACTCACATATAGAAGTATCACTGGCTTATAACTGGAAGTAAGTACTACGCGTGTGTGTGTGTGTGTTTAAGTGGAATAGCTAACATGTACATTTTTAGTTTGTAAGGTGCACGTCCATGAGCAACCTCAAGGCTGTTTCAGATATTTTGAGTGTGCCATCTTTCCGTTTTCGTATTTTGCAGTAACATTCATACAAAAACTGCTCTGCAGAACTGCTTATTTTCAAGGATAAAGAGTTAAGGTTGATTTAAAAGAGTACCCATGTTGTGGACACAGAGAGCAGTTGCAAAAGTCAAGCTTTATTAACAAAAAAAACCTGATACAGCAAATAATTCATCTGTACGAAGGCCAACAAAAGCATGAGTCTACAGAAATCCAACCATGGAGGACAAACTGAAGAAAGATGCAAAACAAATTTAATGAGGGACAAATAGGGTTTCAGAAAAGCTGAAGAATACAGAGCTGGAATTAAAAAGTTACTGAAACAGCAAAGTGATTAAAACAAGACTGAAGGAAAGCTGAACATGCTGTTCATGTTGTGGATTCATCTCTGCTGATGGAAGTAAACAATTTTCTTTCTGTAGGAAATTACATTATTCAGTAAAGTCTAAAGTGTTGTGGTGGCTTGGATATACTTAATCTTTCAATCTGCATAAGCCTCAGTGACTACCTGGTAACCAGCTGGCAACAACTATGTTACTGGGGGAAAATGAGCCAGCTGGTTGAAGGTGGTTAAAAGAGGTTCCTGACAGTCGGTGTGAAACTGATTCAAGTCTAAAGATGGGACAAATGTTGTGAATGTGTATTAGGGAAAAATGTGTATTTCCCAACAAGTTGGCTGGTGGTTGCAGGAGGGTGATTATGATAAAATGACGGCACTGAAAACAGAACAGGTCTAGTGTGTTGCAGGTTGCCTGCATGGAAGATGGCTGCTTATCTGCTAACACTCACCAGCTAATTGAGAAGTGATAGTGAAAGGCAAAACTTTTACTTTGAATTCAGTCTCTGTCTCCGGTTTGTGTTGCACTTTTTGTTTAGCGATTAGTTGCTGAGTGTTTGTTTTCCATGCAAATGAATGAATGCTAATATTCTTATGACCAAAGCATTCACAAGGAGGTTTGTGGTGCACCTCCCTTTAAGTAGCTGACAAATGAAGTAGTGTGTTCAAAAGTTGAAACCAGTTCTCTGAGGATGAAATGGGGTGAAAACAAAGCTCATCAGTGTTGCTTTGCTCTTGATATCACTGGAAAAAATACAGTGGCATAGTTTGTCACAGCTAAATTGAACACGTGCTAAAATTTCTTTCCTGTGCTCCGTGCTGGAATATCTCTGTAACGGTAGCATAACTGTAATACTGAGTTACAGATTATACTGCAATGTGAGCCTGTAAAATGCCTGTGAAAGTCAACAGCACCGTGAATATAGCTCCATTTCTTTGATAATATTTCATGTTCATGTTTGTTTTTCCACAAAGTATGACCGTGCAAAGACACTGTTTCATTCTCAAGAAAGCTTATTTCAAAATGTGTTTTGGGGGATTTTCACTCGTCCCTCCACTGTTCCAAAAAAGCTGCGACAGTCTGTATCTGTCTAATTTTCAAGGTTTGCAGATGACGGCAGCGTCGGCATGCTGTGAACTGGCTGGTGGAGCCTGGTGTAACATATGGGACTGTCCGGTCTCTCACAGAGAGTAAACAGGCCGATAACAGACCATTTATCTAGATCTGTGAAACGACGTAGCTACAGCATTGATATAAACACCAACCATAACTCACACACATGCACACACACAAACGCACGGCTACGTGTTAAAGTAAAATATGTCTGACATTTATGAGTGTCCGTCCTTATTCCTCTGACAGGGAGAGAATTCAGACAGAATGAAATCCTCATCAACATGGCTGCTGTGCTATAAACCTCTCGTTTGCTGACTGACAAAGAGAAAACTGGAGGAAGGGGGGGGGGTTGGACTGAACACAGTCATTGTGTTTCTGCCTCTGTAGTGGTCTGCCAGGAAGACACAGAGAAGGAGAAAGAGAGACGACAGCTTAGGCCAAAGAAATGAAAAGATGTTTGATTTGAGCTCCCCCACAATACACATTTGAAACAGCTGTAGGAGAGGACAAAAAGATGCAAATACTGACATAGGTAGCTTTCCAACCTCCGAGACAGAGTGGGTAGCAGAAAAAGGGAAGCAAATTATACAGATAAGTATGGAAACCCGGACATTCCTGGAGGGCTCTTGAAAAGTCGCCATCAGTCAGCAGTGAACAATTAACCAAAAAGGTTTAAAACTCGAGTGTCTCATGCACACGTACACACACATGCTGCCTCATCTTAATGCTTGAGTGGTAATGGTGTGTTAATACATCCGAACATATTAAGAATTTATATCAAATTCACCATCCTAATATCTTGCCTGGAGCACAAATTAGTACAAATTGTCTGCTGCGGGGTGGCGGCAACGGTGGCGGCGCGCTTGCTAATATGTCAGGACATGCCATGTGTCACCAGGCTCCCCCTGTCACATGAACTAATATCCTGTGTGATTTAGCAAGACAGTAGTTGTGCTTGTGGTGTGGAGAGATAATTCCCTTGTTTGAACTGCATTAAAACTGCATGAAAATCAATGATGGAGAACCAGGGATGTGGTGTGGGTGACTAAGAGACAATCTGGCACAAGCTGGTCTCATATCAGTGAGGGTGATTAGTACAGAGATGGAGGAGAGGCGGGTGCTGGATAGGTATGTGGTGGAGGCAGATGGGAGTAGTTTGACAATAAAAAGCATAAATCACTTTGCTGAGGTGTAAGAGAGCGAGTTGCATGACAGAAGTGAAGAGAGAGCTTAATCCAATCAGAGAGCCATGAGTATTTAGGTGATGTTGAGGGTATGTTTTCTGCGTGCTTGTTTTCATGCTGATTGATCTAAAACGGTTGGATGATTTATGGCAAGGTATTTTTTATTTATTTATTTTCTGACAGGGATGAGCCCCTCTGTGTGGACGCCCACGGTATTTTCCTTTCACATTTAAATCCCGACGAGCCAGATGCCAGTGTTTTTCCCTCTCTTTTACACTTGTTATTTTTATCACATCGTGCATGCAGGAAATCCTGCTGCGAGCAAACACTTTCCAATTGTGGTCACTCACTCACTCACCCGCTCGCTTGTTCAGGGATGCTAAGCGGGGTGGGGTGTGGGGGGAACTAGGGACAGAGTGGATGCTGTGTCGAGAAAAAAAAAATCAATCTGCAGGCTGCATTTAGCCTGCACTTTTTCCAAGAGGAAGCAAGTTTTCTGGCTGATGTTTTAATTCTGATCACTTCCATTTGTTCACTTTGTGTTGAGCTTTCCCAAGAAAAATAACCGCATCAGTCATTTTTAGCAAAGGGTCATTAGTGACATACGTGGAAGCGACTCAGCCCTCTAGCTGCTGAAGGAATTATGACTCCAGCTACCGTGTATGAGCAGAGAGATTGAGAGCGGGGCAGAAAGGGAAATGAGCAATTATGAGATTATTGTTCTGTTGTCTAATAGTTAATGCATTTCTGTTGAGCTTTGGGAACGAGGAATATTCTCCATAAATGAGAAAAAAGTATCAACCGCTGCTCCATATTCTGATAATTGAATGCATGTTTTGATGGTCATTTGTTGTTACAGTTGTTAAAAATGCTGTATGGCAATTAGTCAGAACGTGTTCTCCAAGCTACCCATGTGGAAAATAAAACCCAACTTATTTTGTTTCTAAATTTGTGCTTTATTCCATTCTGCCTTAAAAAATTGTATTTATTAAATTCTGGTTAGTGGGAAAGATTTATTTCCTCTCAGAATAGCCACGAGGAAAAAAAGCAGAATAAGATGTGTATCTCCCAAAGCTTAGCTACTTGATTTTTCATTTTACTGATACCTTGGATGTTGCACAAGTCCTAGAAAAACTGCGCTCTGTGAGATGTTTTTAAATCTAGTCCCTCCGTAAATCCATTATACCAACGCTGAAGAAAAAGGATCAAATAAAAATCTTTCCTTCACAAAATGTTATTTCCAGGAATGTTTCTTATCCATAAATATGCAAACATATTTAGAATTCTAAATAAGTGCTTAAGATCAAGCATGTCCTCTATTGACAGCTTCTCTTCTTTCCTCCTCTCAGGTTTCCCCCCCACAGGACTCAGTGTTTATCATAACAGAGAGGGACATTAGTGCATGGGAGGAGTCAGGCTCTTTAGGGGGCTGCCATTGATCAGTCTATTTGTGATCAGCAAACACAATATGAGCACAGCGCAGAAAGTGCAGTGCTGATATAGTTCTTGTGTATCTACACTGGGGCACCGTCTCCTGTCAGGAAAAAAAGCCACTTCCCTCCATCACTTACAACTTCTATGAATTACCATCGCACAGAGATGCTGTGGCAGAAGATGAGGAGAGACGTGTGCTGGAGTCGTCGACACAGAAGTGAATAGAAAACAGGGTTGAGGGGAGAAGACACTAGTGGTCGAGTGTGCGTGCCTCCTTTCTCTCCATGCTAATTTTCTTGGCAGGCTCTTAAACAGAATTTTAATTTGCTCTGTGTTTATGATTCAGAACAAACGCTGCCATCTCAGAGGCCAATATAATCTAATTATTAATACAAATGCATGGACGTACATGCGCTGATGGGCACACACATGCACTAAGAAATGTATTTTGTATGTCTAATTAACTTGGCAAGCTTTCAGGACTAATTTTCCATTTCAAAATATGCTCTTTGTGAATAGAATAATACGAGCCTAAAGGAAAACCTTAAATATTTATACATACTTAATATGTGATGTATAGAGTACATCTAGAGTGTGCTATGGATGCTGAAAGTAGTTTCATGCTAATTTCTTGGCTGGAGCTGTGCCAGAAGGGTCAGAGCAGAGGGAAAATGAAAACACCTGAAGAACAAAATAATAATGATAACAAACATCTGATTTACTAAATTGTTTTTGTGCTGGTCAAACTTTAACAGCATGAAAAGCTCTGGATGCAATTAGAATATCGTGAAGCCCGCACCTAAAAGCAAACAAAACCAGAGGGGACGTTTACCTCGCTGGTATTTCTGTTCATCACGCCAGTACATTAACTATACCTGATGAGGGACTGTCAACTCCTGTTGCTGTTTTGCCAGCAAACCATCTCAGTGTTTAACATGAGGCACCAGATGTTGATGAGTCCAGATATCCCGTTCATTCCAAGAGAGGCTATGCACACAACACATACTGACAGTCACATTAGCCTGACTCTGGCTCTCACATGGAAGCAGTTTCTTAATATAGCTCTTTAAATTGTTAATTGATTAGTTTTGCAGCTATTTTCTTTACTCGTGATGTTACCAGCGCTGTAAATTTGACTGTTACCACTTTACCACCGTCATCATGTTTGCAGCCCTGCACGGTTGCTGAGGGCTTGACATACAGCAGGTGTCAGTTTCGGTATGCCTCACTGTATCAGAGTCAAAGCCGTCTCCTGCTGTGAAAACACAAACAAAGAATAACAGGGAGGAGACTGAGATGCAGCTGAGAACCGAGGATTCAGAGGAAGCTTGATGACTTATGACTACTTGTAGGTTGTAGAGATGAAGGTTACTGCTGGGGTTGGAGAGTACAGCCCGAAGACATCAAAACATGAATTAATTGCATAAAGTGTTGCTATAGAAACATAAGACCTATGATGAAATCTTGCATGTTTGCTGAGTTTTGGACTTTTCCCCAATTCTTTGGTTTGGTTGGTTGTTATTTACTTTAGTCTATCCATTAACAGGTCTATCAGTGCACACATGTTGTTAACCTCTTACTGAACTAGGGTCTCCTGGGGGTAGCAGCCAATCCCAACTGGCTCTGGGCAGTTGGGTTTACAAGGGGTGAGCCTTGCAATAGTGCTCTGATGATGGGAAAAAAAAGACAAATAGCGGTTACAGCTTGCAGCCAGCAGCATTTCTAAGTGTAAGTACATCAAGGGTATTTTCCATCCTCCTTTTCCGATGAGCCTATGGCATTGATTAGAGGTTGCCTCATTCAAAGGATGAATCCATTGCCATGAGGTGCTAGGAGCAGCACTGTAGCAGTGACACAGCATAAATCAAATGTAAGTAGCCTAGATAGTGTTTTCAGTATATATATAATATAATATAAAAGTATAATATTACTACTTTGGGCTACTGAATTTATCTTTTCTTATAGCCATTGGTTCCTCATGATATTAGTTCATTTCTGTGTCCATTCTCCCAGGTCTTGTCTCCGGTCTGTCATGTTTCTATGTATGTTTATCCCCAAGTTCATGTGTCTTAGTCTGAGTCTGTGTGTGTTACTTCCTGTTTTATTTTCATAGTCCTCTGTCTCGGACGTGTTGTGTTTACCTTTTGTCTCTTTAGTCTGACATCCTAAAAAAGGTCAAACAGGGTGGTGGTAATGTGATGCTCTGAAGTTCCTTTGATGCTTCAGGACCCAAATGACTCACTTATTATGTAATTTACTTTTGCACACAGGTTCAGGTAGGTTTTTCTTCCCTTAATAAATGAAATAATAATTTATATAAAATCAGGAAGGGTGCAAATACTTTTTCACTACACTGCTCGTTTTCCTGTGGCTCTCTAGTTACAGCTCCAGCATTCACAAAATGTTGCCCAGTGCCAGCTGGGACCTTAAAAGTAGCAGATTCAGTCACCTAAATCATACAGTGTCATATAAAAGGGTAACCAGTGACTTTTTCTTTCTACTTCTTTACAAGTATTGTGTTAACATTTGACAGATCCTGAAACACAAGGGCTTGAACTGTTTAAATATTTACAGCGCTAACTGGAAAGATTTGTGTTTCCATTTTGACAGGTTCCTCATACTAGATGTGCACGTACATTTGTGTCTGTGCTTGTGTATTTAACTCTGTTTGTGTGTGAGTGTCTGTGAGAGAGAAAGCGGGAGAGGTCCCCAGTGGCAGGAATGACATTTGAAAGAGGCACCCCACTGGGACCAAGACAGCTATCTCAGTACTTACACAGACACACACAGACACCCACACAGAGTGCCTGGTTATTCTGGGTCGGGGCAATCTGTCCATCTGTTAGTCTGTCAGTTGCACGTCATCCTTAGTAAATGGGGTTAACAGCCACTGCTGTATTAAGAGAGGCAGGGATAACAAGTCCTCATGCCAAGGAGAAAAATACAGGTGGGGGTTGGGGGGGGGGGGGGGGGGTAGAGAGGGAGTGAAATGGCCACGAAGATGAAAAAGCAGGAGAGAGAGAGGACGCATTGTAGAAAGTGTAAAAAATTCTCTGATTTAGAGCCTGTGATTGAGGATAATAGTTTCCTACCCTGCTGAGTTTGCTGTGGTGAGCTACGAGCAAGAGGGAGCAGAGGAAAAATGGGACGCTGAAGTGGCTAAGAGAGGCTGAGAAAAGGAGGGGTCATTTGTGAAATAGCAGTAGGGCGAGGTAAAGCAGATGAAACAAATGAGGAGGAGGAGAAGAAGGAGTAAAAGGCGGAGGGGTGTGTGAGAAAGAGATCGTGATGAAAGTAGGTGCCATTTTTGAAATAGAATGGGAATTTTCAGTTCTAGTAAATACACACACATTATGGTGCACACACATATACACTAAAGACGGCAACATTTCCATTTACATGTTTTTATTTTAGCACTAAATGCACAACTGAGCACAGCTTCTACGTGGATATGTATTTTGTGTGTGTATATTTAAACACATACACTGCAGTGTGTCGTGTTCTGAGTCATTTAGATGAATGTTTATCAGAGTTTATTGGAGGCTGTGGCCCCCTGCCTGACTCAATATCTGCCAAACTGGTAATTATTAAAATCTTGGCATAACACAGCCTCAAACTGTTGACACCTTCAGTTGTATTACTGAGCTAAGGACCCCCACCCCACCCCCACCCACATATGGTTTTCCAGAGCTGTTTCCACATGCGAGTACTAAATCCCTATGAAATCCAGTTCTATGAAGTGTGCCCTCTTTTTATTTGAGAAAAAAAGTTCTCAACACTGTAAAGCCTGCAAGTGCAGCAAGCTAACCAAAAAGAGCAGTTCTGCCAACAACATATCCACCATCAACAGCAGCTGTGTGCACTGAAAGAAATTTGTGTGTGTGGTCCTCCACAGAAGAGTCCCAAGCAAACACGGAGTGCATGCTTCCTGTCTTTGTCCACTTTACTTTTCAACACCCAAACCAAACACCCCACCAAGTTCAATATCTCAGGCTACTGAAGGGAATTACCAAACCACAACGGCTAATTAAATGCACATTCTTTCTCTACTGCAAAGCAGACTGCTATGAAACAAATACATTCAACTACCTAAAACAATCCTTAAAAGTATTCAGCAGCATATGTTGATAGTCACTGTTAAATCCAGAATTTAATTTAAAGTCCTTCTTCTTGCATGCAAGGTTTTAAATAATTTTTTAAATAATCAGGCTCCATTCAATTCAATCCAATTCAGTTTTATTTATACAGCACCAAATCGCAACAACAGTTGCATCAAGGTGCTTTAGACCCTACAATAATACATACAGAGAAAAAATGAAGTGCTCTACTTTTATGATTAGGCTTAAAACGTTCCTTTTTCCTGAAGCATAAAAGTCTTTTTGCTGCCCCTCCCTTAGCCTAGTTCTGCTGGAGGTTTATTCCTGTAAAGAAGGAGTTTTTCCTTCCCACTGTCGCCAAGTGCTTGCTCATTGGGTGTTTGTATGATTGTTTGGGGTTTCTCTGTAATATTGCAGAGTCTTTACCTTACAATATAAAGGGTCTTGAGGTGACAATTATTGTGATTTGTCGCTATTAACATAAATTTGAATTTAAATTGAACTGAATTGAAACAAAAAGTTTTAGTATAAGGTAAGGCCCCACCTTGGCTAGGGAAAATGCACATTCTCCAAGCAGTTGGCAAGTGATTGATCCTCCTTGCAACTAGTCACTTGAAGAATGCCACAGTTGCCCGAAGGCTGCAGGAAAGACAAAAACCCGTCTCCAAACACTTGCCCAGAACTCTCTGAGCAGCAGTGGAACTATGAAAAGTACAACACAAACCTGTTTGCTTTTAAAGTAGATGTGGTGCCTTTTTAAAATATTAGTTTAATCTTTTACTTGGAAGGGCAACATTATCATTCTTTCTCCAAGTTTCAGTTATGCTAAATAGACTGGTACTCGTATATTATTCTTCTACTCCAACTGAGCACTCAAAGTGCTTTTTATTACAATCCTCGTTTACTCACATATTCATGCAACAGGCTACTTCACCATGCAGACTGGAGTTGAGAATGATTGGACGACCCACTCTACCTCCCGAACTTGGTGGTTAGTAAGCGACTGTTTGCAGACGAGTCAGTACCTTCCAGGATTACTGCTTTTTCCTTGTGGCTTTTCTGTGGTTTAGCAATTGATCTCACAGCAACCTCTAGCAATCACTCACCAGCTGCTCCTCTAAATGGCGGTTGGCAGATGGTCACCAATCAGTCTCAAGCCCTGTGTGACTGGGATCAAAATCCTATTTTAGGATTTCACAGTGCGAGATAAATAAAGACGAATGCTGCCCATGTTATTAAATATGAAATCAGGACTTACAATAAAGCATCCTCAAAATTATGTCAAATAAACAAGTTATTCCCAGAAGATCTTTAACTTTTTTTCAGCAGTGTTACTACCACCGTTTCTGTTTAAACCACAAATAACTTCAATCAAAACAGTTCTAATAACCAAACTATTCGATCAGGGAGAGTCACTTCATATGTTTTCACCTTTGACGCTTTCTGTGTGTTCAATAAATAATCAGTAATTTTAAAACTATAAAAACATTAATGAAAACATGACTCAAATAAAGTAACACATAAAACACAGCAGTTTAGCTACAAGGCAAAGAATGAAGAAAATAAAGAAATGGCCTGCCAGAAAAAGAAAAAATCACTTCTGTCGTAGGTTTTACGTCAATCTTTATTTTACCATGTGTCTCAAATTATAATAATAACCAAATTAATTGAATTAATTAACATTAATATGTGTGTTCAAGACCCAGTGAACCTTTACATTCCTTCGGTAGAATCCACATCCCGACCACCTTTTACTCCCCTCCTGCTGAGCTCTGTGTGCGGCTGCTCTTACTAATGCTGAGTCAATTACTACTGCAGGTGCCGAGCCTAAAAATGGGCCAAGGGTTGTGTGCGCCTGTGGGGGGTTCAGTTAAGGTGTTTACTCTGTATGTGTTCATTTTCCTTGGCTTTGTATCTGTCAAGCTTCTAAGAAGAAGAAAAAACAATTAGTTCTACAAGAAGGAGAAGGGAAAATGGAAAATAAGAGTTATTCAAAGAAAGCTCTAAAGCCCACGTGCAATCTATACACACTCCATGTATTCTGAGTTAGGGGAAGGAACTGTGAGGAAAGATGATGAAATGATTATGAACATTATGCAGTTGTTATAGGATATATAATGTAACATTTTAGGATGTATAATTATAAAATAGTTCATATTTGATGAGGAGAATGCACATCATCATGAAAGTCCATATAATTTGTGTTCTGGAGAACTTGACTGCATTGTGCAAATGTCTTTTGTCAACCCTCATTTCTTTATATTTTGCAAGGAAAATGGGAAACAGTCGAAGCGATTTAGTGAAATGTGCAAGCGTAAATGGAAATACAGCATTTTAAACTAAATAAAAAGAATCTCTAAAATGTTACTGCTCAAGACTGTGAAGAAAAGGTTTAAAGCAAACACACCATTAATTGTCTTACATGCAGTCTAACACAATCCAAAGTCGGTTGCTGATGAGGGGTCATGTTATACCCAAAATACACCAAGTGGGCTTATGCGCACACTGTGTGAGTCAACAGAGGGAAGGTCAAGCGAATTGTCCTTCGAGGTGCCTGAATGTCCATCTGTTACTCAGCATTCCAACCAGTAACTACAGTAGTTTAATATTTGACTTGAGACTGAATTATAATTAATTTCTACAGAAGAATTTTTTTTTTTGAAAAATCTCCAAATGCATGCAGATATTTCTTCTATAGGAATCGAAATATCAGTGCAATCTGTTCGGTGGCTGGTTTTGCACATCAAAGTGTTGGACTGATGGACAGCCAGATGGACAGATCAGTCAACAATTATCTTTACCCTTTGGCCTAACTCCTAGTGCTACAAAAAGAGAAATCTGAAAGAAAGATGAGAGAGAGATGGGAGAGAGACAGAGTGCTTTTCACAGAGATATTAATTGGACTGGGCTTTGCAGGACTGCTGCTTTGTCTTTTTCTCATCAACAGAGCAAATTAAGAACTTTTCAAATATTTGTTAGCCTGCTTAACATATTCACTGGGTCGTTCACTGCAACTTGCCTCATTTTTAAATGCTCTTTAAACAAAGTCATTGTTTTCTGCTTTAGTTTTCATTGCCATGCAGTGCGCACCCTTTGTTGCACCCTGGGCTGACTCTTTGTAATGGAAATAACTGCAACTTGCAACAACTGTTTGAAAAGCCAAAACACACACACACACACCGAAGTTCACAGCTGAAAGACTGAACATGTATGTGCATTTGCTGCACATCACGCACACGTGAAAAACAAAGTCGAACGCATCTGAACACATGAGCAGATTCACTGTAATTACATATTGCGTGTAAGCTGTCAAACTTGCACACAAACAGTCGCACTGCATAGTTGCACACAGTGCTCCTGACAAGGCTTATTGTTTGTCCTTGACATTTTCATGTATTTGATGAAAGGCTGGTATGAAAGGGCCATGTGTTGGCATCACAAATCTTCAAATGTGGAGCGATTTCTTTGTTCCCTCTCTCTTAGCTGACTCAAGGGACTTCTGTGCTCGGGGTTGACTTGTTAATTAACCACATGGCTGACTGATTCAAATGTGTGTATAGAAATTTGCACACAAAGTGGTAGTTACAGGAGATGTGAAGGGACTTTCCAAATGTACCCTTCATTAGTACTGCAGCAAACTGGAAGTGCAACCAAACAGTATATGGAGAAACACTCATTATTATTCCTTCCTAAGTTACTATTTTAATAGATAGATAGATGGATAGAGAGATGGTCATAAATCTAAGCATAAACTGCATATTTTATGGCTCATCTTTAAATATGTTTTGCTTAATTTTTAAATGGATGGACGGATCAAATACTTAACTTGTCCTACAAGGTCAGAGATCCAAGAAGGTATTCTCAGTGCTGATATTTTTTTAATATCTTGTAATGGTCTGTGTTTGTCTGGGTCAGAGAATGATGTCCTTGTTCCCCAACATAGTTTACAAAGAGGTCATTAAGGGGAAGGGCAGACCAATTGTGATGGCCAGTTGTATTTCCTTGTCTTTTTCTATGGTTGCTTATGCGTTAAAGTTAGCAAACATAAAGCAAAATCTTTGTTTTTCATTCTCAGTGCATGTGAAGGCGGGGACGTGTGAGGTGATTGCTGCCCATCGCTGCTGCAACAAGAACAAGATCGAGGAGAGATCTCAGACTGTCAAATGTTCCTGCTTCCCTGGACAGGTCGCCGGCACTACTCGGGCCATGCCGTCCTGCGTCGACGGTAGGTGTCACTTTATTGGTGTTCGGGTATCTTTTGCGTGCGCTTGCGTAGTGCCGCTGCCTGATGTGCACCTGTTTTGAATGTTGGCTAAAATGCCTTAGTATGGATTTGAACTCATCATATGTTTTCTTTGTCATGCATCTCAGGCAGAGCACTAAAGTTCAGATTGCTTTAATCGACTCTGAAAGAAAAAAGTGAACACTGCATTAGCAGATGAGCACATTTATGAAGATGAGTGCTGACAGTCAGGCCACACGGAGGAGCAGTCAGTATCAGGAGAAGAGATGCTAGAGTTAGCAAGAGGTTATTTGAAAGAGACTTTGTTCAATGCAGGTGCTACATATGACCAAGCCCCCTGTGTGCTGCAGTAAACTGAAAAATCTAAGAATTGATACACGACCAGGTAAACCCTGATTTACGGGCCAAGGCATAGAAGCCATCAGTATTCTCTTGGCAGCGTTTCTGTGTACTGGTAGCCAGAATACTGACTAGAAATGCATGGAAGCAAAGTGAAGCCTTTCTCCCACTGCCCGTTTTCTGTGCTGTTTCAGCAGACTAATTTATTACATACACTGCCTCTGTCTGTTATATTTTTGTGATGAATTCAGAAACATTCTGAATATGATGGATTGCGTGGGGTTATATTCTGAACACAATCAATTCAAAAGTAATTAAATGTTTGCTTCTCAGGTAAACCTTAAAGGTGCAAGAAACAAAAATCTGAACTATTCCAGACAGAAAAGGGAACGTCTTCATCGCAGTAGATAAAAAATGGAATCTTGTGTTGTTCCACAACTATACTACAGCGCCATGGTCCTGAATTATTGTCTATTAATGTAATGTTGATACTGAATGTACCAGACATATGTTAAACTGCTTTCATTCAACCTATTTATGCATGCATTATTTGCATTATTTATGTATGCACTCACACCAATCAACTAAAGTTTGGACAAATATTAGGGTTTTATCACAGAAAGAAGTCCACGCTGCTCCCTAACTTTAGGTGCTCCTGCTGCACAAACCCCAGTCTTGGTGTGAGATATGAGCATACATATTCGGCACATCCACAATCAAACCCAACCACCTCCTGCTGACTCCGATATATTTCATAAATGTGCTGCTTAATTTCCAAAGGTAATCCAGCAAGTGATTATCTTGCAGCTAAATTTAACAATTTAACTGTGAAGAAACTTAATTTGTAGGAGATGGGGTTGGACAAATTCTAAAATGGATTATAATGAAGCAGCTCAGGAAAAATGCACCATGAAGAGGAAATCTTGTGTTTTTGTTATTACACCGAATTTATCAGTAGTCAGCGTTATGTAAACATCAGAGGACTCCCAACAAGAATCTTGATAGCAAAAGATATTAATCTGCAGGAAGTATTATCTTTACGAAGCTCTTTTGTTCACTGCAAATGAGAAGTTGATTTTTTAGACACAAATGTATTTGGGCATTTTACCCATAAATGAGATTAGTGTTTAGTGATGAACATTCGAAGCTATAAAATATTCCCGTATGCCTGGAAACCCGTCATCCACTAATGCCTCTGTGTTTACAACATCAGTATCCAGCAGGCCCTCCAGCCTCGCAGGGTGGCACTTGATGAAATAACTGACCCAGTCTCCATTTCTCAGTTGTTTCTGGGTTTCGGGTGAGCGCTCAAACATGATGAAAGATTCACTTACAATACAACATGGCACAGTAAGATGAAGGGCTGGAATGGTGGAGTACATCTTACTTACTTATGGCACCACAGATATACAGTACCGTGAAAAAACTATTTACCCCTATCCTTTCTTATTTTATTTTATTTATTTTTTGCATATTTATCACACTTAATTGTTTCAGATCATCAAACAAATTTGAATATTAAACCTGAACCTGAGTAAATACAAAGCACCGTTTTTAATCTTTGAGTTTAAGGGAAAAAGTCATTACACCCTAAACCTGACAACTAGTTGTGCTTCACTTGGCAGAAAGAACTGAAACCTGTTTGGGATAAACAGCAATAAGGAACTGTGGCCCACTCTTCTTAGCAGAATTTTTGCAGAAAAACCTTCATTTTGTTTTTATTACTGAATTGTTCAAAGGTAGACTTGCTGTGTGTTTCAGATCGTTGTCTTGCTCCATAAACCAAGTGAGTTTGAGCTTCAGGGCATGAAATGATGGATGGGCAGGATTTTTGGTAGAGAGCAGAACTCCACTGTACGTACACCCAGGTCCTGAATCAGCCAAACAGCCTTAGACCATCACACTACCACCACCGTGTTTGACTGTTGGTATGATGTTCTTTTTATGAAATGCTGGGTTTCTTTTCATTTTTAATGGTCAGAATGTTTTGTAGCAAATGTGAGATAAGCTTTTGTGTTCTTCTGGATCAGCAGATTTTTGCTTCCATGGTTACCAGTTTCTCCCAGTCTCTTTCCTATTGTTGAGTCATGGACACTGACCTGAACTGCGGTAAATGAGCCCTGCAGTTCTTTAGATTCTGTTCTGATTTCTTTTGTGACCTCCTAGATCAGTTCCCAGCAGGCTCTTGGATTTTTTTTTGGTAGGCTAGACCCTCCTGAGAAGATTCACTACTGTTTCAAGTTTTCTCCATTTGTGGATAATGAGTCTCGTTTGCTGGAGTCACAAAGCCTTAAAAATGGTTTTGTAACTCTTTTTAGACTGATACATGTGTGTCAGCTGTTTCATTAGTGTGTGGCACATTGTGTTTCTTTTTGAGCTCTTCTGTTTCACTGTGTCAAACTGGTTCTATTCTTTCAAAAGGCCTGGCCTGGTCAACGGCAAAAAACAGTTAATTCATGATTTAACAACAGGTAGGTTTGGCCAATAAATTCAATCATGAAAAACTGGATTTTGTATTTAATTGAGTTATTTTTGTCCTGCTAAACAAAATACTCATATTAACTCTCAGAGTTCTTTAACAATGATGACAGTCTTTAGAGTCTTTAGAGTGACAGTTAAAGAAAAAGGATTCATGACAACAGCTTTTATGTATTCACACATCCAGTCAGTCAGCTGTTTTTTCCTTTGACATTTAATCATGTTTTGTTTCTGATATGTGTTATATTTTCTGATGGTGTTTCATTATTTGTTTTTAACCTGAAGAATCTCAACAATCTCAGCTGGTTGTGGCTAATTAAATTCACATGATTCCTTTGCCCATGAAACCCATGCCTCGGGTAACTATCAGCATTTTAAAAATCTTTTTTCTATTGCTAAAAGTTTTATTTCACATTAGCCTGAAGGTTAATGGGATCAGTTGTCGTTAACAGCATCTCACTAATTATCTCGTGAGTTTTTATTTGTTCAAAACTGTGTAAAATGTTGAAAAAAATGCTGCACTTGCAAAATCGGTTTTAAAGAACGATGGTGATGTTGTCTTGCATAACATCACCAAATCATTAGCCCCTCCAGGAAAATGAATTATTTCCTAATTACTGTTAAACAGAGGAAGACATTTTTAACACAGCTTTTCCAAACATCTTAGTTTGTATTTTGGATCCAGGCGTTATTTCACTTTGCACACAGAAACAAATTTATTTTCCAAAAGCCAAAAACTACCAGGGTCAGAATTATTAGCACATCATTTATGTATCCTTTTTTATAGAGAACAGCCTGCTGTCGCTTGCTGTTGCAGTTTTCAGAAAGTCTTACATACATCTCCTGAGCAATCCCAGCCAATTCTTCTCTGCAAATCTCTCAAGCTCCTCCAGATTTGATCTTTGGTGGTCTGGCATGGACCCTGATGTTCAGTTCACCGCACAGATTTTCAGTGGGATCAGTCAGAGCTTTGTGCAGGTAGTTTTTTACCAGAAGCGACTTGTGTTTTGGGTCAATGTCATATTGGAAGAAAGAGCGATTGTTTGAAGTTTTCTTTCAATATATTCACATCTCTTTTTTTCTTCCTGATTCCATCCACCTCTATGAGATTCCAAACACACTGAAACATTACCGCAGCATAATACTCCCACCACCGTGTTTCACTGTAGTCAGAGAGCTCTAGTTTCATGTCATCTAATCAAAGGACACTTGAGTATGCATAATCTTTCTCCAAGTTGTCCTTAGTATACTTCAGTGTGGCGTGAAGGTGTCTCTTCTACAGAAGTGATTTTTTGCAGCCTCACACTCCATTCCTGTGCAGAGTTCTAGTGATTCAATTCAATTCAATTTTATTTATATAGCGCCAAATCACAACAAAAGTCGCCTCAAGGCGCTTCATGGATACAGAGAAAAACCCAACCATCATATGACCCCCTATGAGCAAGCACTTTGGCAACAGTGGGAAGGAAAAACTCCCTTTTAACAGGAAGAAACCTCCAGCAGCACCAGGCTCAGGGAGGGGCGGGGCCATCTGCTGCGACCGGTTGGGGTGAGAGAAGGAAGACAGGATAAAAGACATGCTGTGGAAGAGAGACAGAGGTTAATAACAGATATGATTCAATGCAGAGAGGTCTGTTAACACATAGTGAGTGAGAAAGGTGACTGGAAAGGAAAAACTCAATGCATCATGGGAATCCCCGGCAGCCTACGTCTATTGCAGCATAACTAAGGGAGGATTCAGGGTCACCTGGTCCAGCCCTAACTATATGCTTTAGCAAAAAGGAAAGTTTGAAGCCTAATCTTGAAAGTAGAGATAGTGTCTGTCTCCTGAATCCAAACTGGAAGCTGGTTCCACAGAAGAGGGGCCTGAAAACTGAAGGCTCTGCCTCCCATTCTACTTTTAAATACTCTAGGAACAACAAGTAGGCCTGCAGAGCGAGAGCGAAGTGCTCTAATAGGGTGATATGGTACTACAAGGTCATTAAGATAAGATGGGGCCTGATTATTTAAGACCTTGTATGAATTCTGGATTTAACAGGAAGCCAAAACAGGAGAAATCTGCTCTCTCTTTCTAGTCCCTGTCAGGACTCTTGCTGCAGCATTTTGGATCAGCTGAAGGCTTTTCAGGGAGTTTTTAGGACTTCCTGATAATAATGAATTACAGTCGTCCAGCCTGGAAGTAATAAATGCATGAACTAGTTTTTCAGCTTCACTCTGAGACAGGATATTTCTAACTTTAGAGATGTTGCGCAAATGGAAGAACGCAGTCTTACATATTTGTTTAATATGTGCGTTGAAGGACATGTCCTGGTCAAAAATGACTCCAAGGTTCCTCACAGTGTTACTGGAGGCCAAGGTAATGCCATCCAGAGTAAGAATCTGCTTAGATACCATATTTCTTCTTTGAGACTCATATTCCTAATTAAGTCATTCACGAGTGTCTTGGCAGTTTTTCTGGTGCCTTCCGATGTCTCTCACTAGTTTTCTTTCCAGATTGTGTGAAATCTTTCACTTCTTACCTCTGCCAGGCTTGTTCTGTGCTGTGTGCCTCTCTTTGAATTTCTTGATGATACTTCCGAATCCAGTTTTTGACACTTGGAAACACTGTAATAGATTTATATATCCATGTCCTGCTTTGTGAACACCAACAATTATTTTTCTAAGTCTAAACTGATTTATTTAGTTATTGCCATGATGCCTTATCAAGTGACAGCTCTGGCTGAAGTTCTTAAATAGAACATAATCTTCAATTTTAACTTGATTTTACAAGCTTTGAGCATCACAAAGTTAAAGCACATCATTGTACAGCAGGGGTTTGTGCTGTGGTGGGTGGTAATAATATTGACCATGGTCTTTTTTGCTTTTTCTGCAATACTTCAGAGCAACCTTGCACACCTTTGCAAACCCTGTAAATTCTAAAGTTGCTATTTTTAGAGGTTTTTTTTAATGGTTATTTATTCTAAATGCTATAATGTTTAGAAATTATATAGTGAAAATCCCTTGCTCTTGGAAAAAAAACAACTTTAATTTTCTAGGGTGGCTAATAGATCTGTCCTCATTTGTATATCTAGTAGATGTGAGGATCTGTGTGGTCAACCACATGACAGATTAACTTTAAAAAAACAGAAAACAGCCTTTGATGCCGCCTGATTCTGGTTGAGTGAACAAAGAATGTTCTACTACATAAGAGATGTTTTAACAGCGATGCTCTGAGGCTCACAATGGTCTGCAGCTTGCTTTGTTTTCAGATTCATGAATCATTTATTGTTGGTGTGTTGAGGCAAAATGCAGCAAAGTGCAATAGAGGCAGACTTTTCAAATTAATTAATAATGACCAGTGTTGGGCAATTTACTTTGAAAAAGAAGTTAATTACAGTTACTAGTTACTTCTTCAAAAAAGTAACTGAGTTAGTAGCTGAGTTACAATATTCTAAAAGTAATTAATTACTTGAAAAGGAACTATTGCGTTACTTTAAAAAAAATGTTTAACCCTCTGGGGTCCAGGGTATAATCGGCCATTTTTAACTACTTTTGATGTTTCCTCCACATCTCACCTTTAAAAACTGTTTACTTGTTTGGTCTCATCCTTTTCAGCACAACCTCACGTGTCTGAATCTACAGTCATGTTTTCATTTTTTACAGACTGTATTAACACAATTGATCTAAAATCAGACAAAAACCATAAAGTCCGAGGAGAAAAAGTGATATTTTTACTGTAACAACCACAAACATGTTTAATGAATCATATTTCATAATGTTAAATGCAAATATAAATTGTCAATTTTAAAATCATATGCACAAGTTTTGCAAACAACAAAGTTATTTGCATCCATTTACCTTTTACCTTGATTTTTTAAATAACCATTTCAAACTATTTACAGAACAATCAGCTGTTCTTCAATAAGATGCCACAAATTATTTGTGCCACTGCAAAAACATCATTTCTGTCCACTATAAAGGAAACATCACAGCCTGATACCTGCAGCTCTGACAGCAGCAGGTGTATCACTGCTGTTTCTACCTGGAGACAGCAGTCGCCTCAACACAAAACTATCCACAACACTACACACTAACTACACAAGACAACACATTAACTACACACTGCAAACACGCTAAACGTCTCAAATCTCTCATATCTCAAAACTCGCTCTCTCTTTTTCTGCTGTCTCTCGCTCGCTCTCTCTCTCTCTCGCCATCACTCCTAAAACGTCCTCTGTTTTTTGTTTTGTTTTTTGCTCATAAGCAGAGAGGTCTCGCTGCGCTGTCCTTAGACAGTAAAAGTAAAAGACAGCAGCACTCATATCATTGTTTTGCCCCCTTAGCTCCAGGTGTTGTGCCAAAAAGTGATTGCTGCCTGGGGGAGCGCAGCTGCTAAACGCTGTAGCGCCCAGATTACTTACAGCTCCTTCCGTTAGGGCTGTGCGATATGACCAAAATCTCATATCCCGATATAAAACATCTAAATATAAACATACTTAATAAATATAATAATAAATATACTTTATTCTTCCTCAGTCAAACAGCAGCACTCATGTGATTGAGCAGAGTGAAGCTGACCCCCCCACCCACTTGAAACGTTTGCCCCCTGAGCTCCAGGTGTTGTGCTAGACAGTGATGGTGATCACCGTCCGCGGGAGCGCGCAGCTGCTTAAAGCTGTAGCGTCCAGATTACTTACAGCTACTTCCGTGCAGCTGATATAAGGTGCTGTGAGCTGAACACAGCTTCAACCATCTGTTTGTTGAAAAATAGTAACGGACCGCGTTTCCTTGTTAGTAACTGTTAGTAACTGTAATGGCGTTGTAACGATAGGAATAGTAATTAGTTAGATTACTCGCCGTTACTAACGGCGTTACTTACTTCCCATCACTGATAATGACTTACATGAATTGAGTAATTTAAACATCCACACCAGTTTTTCAGTGAACTGGGACGATGTGGTCACAAAAAGCATCTAGATCTGAGTCGAGCGATGAGAGGCCTTTGCAGAATTAATAAATGAAACAAGCTGAAATATAATTTTATATTTTCCATATCATGTTTTCCACATTGGTTTTTGTTTGTTGAGGTTTGACTGGCGCTCTTTTGATTGCATAATCTCGCTGTGGCTTGTTCTGTATGGTGCTTCAATGGGCGCTGATTTGAGAATTAGTGCTTTCAACTGTTTATCTCAAAGCACCAAAGTCGTGTTATTATAACTGTACCGGATTGAAACCCACATTTATTTTCTGGAGGCTCTTTGTTCATGTGAAATTTTGGTGTCAAAATTCACACACGCACACAAGTCTTGGAAACACATGAAAGGACATGATTGCACTTGCATCTTCATCAAAGTTAAAATTAACTCTGTCTCTTCTTCTTGTAGCCTCCATTGTAGCTCAGAAGTGGTGGTGTCAGATGCAGCCATGCATGGAAGGTGAGGAGTGCAAGGTGCTCCCAGATCTGACAGGATGGAGCTGCAGCACAGGCAACAAAGTCAAGACCACAAAGGTTTGTGTGCACACTTTACGCGTCCTCTCTCCCTGCCGTGCCATCCATTCAACACATACATGCATGCACACACCTAGCCAGACCAACCACAGAGTGATCCATTTTCACCTCTATCACGTTAGACTATATCCTTCTCTTCTCCCTGCTTTTCTCTCTTATTTGTCTCCGTCCCGTCTTCTTTCTCCTTTCACCCAATATCACTTTTTTTTTTACCCAGTTTCTCTCTCTTTACTTTTCCTCTGGACTCATCTTGGCTCCAACATCAAACATTCTCTGAAGAAAAATAAGGCCAACAAGAACAAGGCAAATAAAACACACACGCACCCTGAATATGAATATCACAATTCCCTTCACTCTCACTTGCCCTGCTTCCCTGCGTCTGACTGGCATGCCATCTGACTCGATGCAAAAAGAACTCGCCACATTTGATACACTGGAGTGGTAAATGCCCTGGAAAAAAATTTTATGCTCTCATTCTTCCACAGCACGGTTTGTGCAGTGTGTGCATGTGCACATTCTTCCCCCCTGTTAAGTTTCATGTACTGGCAGTCTGTCTGTGTCTTTGTGTGCGTGTGAAAAGGTGTGAATGCACGCTATATATCTTCCTGCTCAGCCTACGTCTGCACCTGTTGGCTTCTCTTCAGTGGCTTGACCTGAGCAGGCTCTTAGCTGTCTGTCAGAGGAGAAAAATTTGTGCGAGACTCACCTCTTGTCACTGTACGCCTCTGTTTCTAACCTCCATCCTTCTCTCTGCCTTCTCACCTTCCATTATTCATGGCTCGGTGCAGACCTTTGTTTTCTGCCTAAATAATTGATTGAAGGCGTGGTCAGAGAGGAGAGATGCGTGCATCTCCGTGGTTGGGGGGAAAAAAGTGAGTGGTGAGAAGCGCTTAAGGCACACATGTTCTTCTCACGCCTTCCCAGACAGTGAACAGTGATGGTTAAGAATTCTTTTGGCACTGCTTCCTCTGCTCACCTCTCACCTAGCTAAGTGGCTCGTGCCCCCTGAAGACCTTTTTTCCCCTTAACAGCCCCTCCTTACTTTTACCTTTTTTCCCTGATATCATTTTCAGTTCTTATCTTAAGCACAGATTTGTGTTGTACTGCTCTTATAAGTGTAACTGATGTTTCCTCGCTCAGTTATGTCAGACAATGATACAAATAGAAAGAAGAGTCGTCTGGTTTGATTGGATAAAGCAGCACATGAGGTTTGATGCTATTTGAAGATAGTTAGATGTGTGAATGTGTGAATGTTGCTGACCAATCCAGCTCCAAAGTGGACATTTATAATTAAAGTAAACCAGTTTCAGGCAGGCACTGCTTCATCAGTGACTCTGTTGTAGTTTTAAGGAGCACAAATATTTGCTGTCTCTTGCATTCAGGTCTTTGATCAATGATCAATGATCTGTGTGTGTGTGTGTGTGTGTGTGTGTGTGTGTGTGTGTGTGTGTGTGTGTGTGTGTGTGCGCATCTGCACTATTTGAGAGCGTTAGCTGATGTGTTCGCTTGATGATGAAGAGTGATTTTTTTTTCTCCTCTCGTGTCGTACGCTGAGGTCAAGATTCGCAGGCATCCAGATCAATAGCATCGAACGTTCTCTTATGGTCCCATTAAGACCTGCTCGTAAATTGAAATTGACGATAGAGTGTGTATGAGAGGGAGAGAGAGAGAGAGGCAGGGGGATATGGAGAAAGGAAAAAAGAGGCAGGAGGAGATGGATGAAAGAGAAAAAAATCAGTGGAGAGTGAAAAGAAAGGCAGAGGTGATGGGTAGATAAACGAATAACGAAAACACTTGGGGAAAAAAACAAGCATAACGGTCAGCAGACAGCAGAAGGTAAGAACACACAACAGGATTTGGCACTCTCTGTCATTCCTCCTACCTGGAGACAGGGGGAAGGAGGAGCGAAGGAGGGAAGAGGGAGGAGAGGAGGAGGGGTGAGAAGACAGCTAGATCAATGCCAAATAATATCATATGTATGAATACATGCGCATGGCTCAGTCTCCAAGCTGCAGAGCTGCCATAGAAAGCAAGGAAGGTGTGTTCGTCTTTGTGTAACTGCTCGTGCAATCGTGAACAAACAAGGACAACAATTTAGCAAGGAGTATAGGGTTTACCTACCTATATACTGCAGTGAGTGTACATCATACCGAGTAGATGTGGTGTTCTTTAAAAAAGACATTCAGTCACTTTAAACTTTGATAAGTGACCAGAATGGAAAAAAAACTGTAAATCCCTGAAGTGTGGCAGTCAAGATGTCACAAAACAAAACTGAAACATAAATATTAGTAATGGTACGTTAACTGTCTGCAAGCTAACTAAAGCTTGCATGCTAACTTATATTTAAGCAAGGGCAGTATTTACTTTGTATTTTGTATATATTTGTTTTCTTTTCTTTGTTATTTTTAAAAAGTTCTTCAGGAAGTTTGCAGTGAAGCAAAAATCAGATGTTTACTCTGAATACACGAACATTATGTGGGAGTAGGTAATTGATAATAGGTATTGATTTGTAAATAATTGGACATGGATAACTTGAACTTATTATATAAAAGAATATTGTGCAGGATAAATCTGACTCACTAGGCAGCTCATTCTCTTGACAATACTTTATTTAAAGATATAACACATCTTGGGGGTCAACTTGGAAGAAAGGCAGATTTGAAATGTAAAATTATATTTGGATGCATCTGTAATGTAATACAATGAACAAAGGCAGAAGAATTTTAATCACAGTTTTAAAAATAAAATATATTTTATGAAAGTTTGACCTTATGCGACCTTGAGTTAGAGGCAGAGTAATGTGATATTTATAAACCCCGTATTTCATTTCCTGCATATGTTGTCAGTGCAAACAAGCATATTTTTTAGTAGCTCTGTATAACAATATTACGAACAAGATATTTACCATAAAAGAAAGTTGTAGAAAAGTAATAGTTTAAATATTTATATAATAGCTTCTAGGTTATACGGCTTTCGTCAGTTTTTGACCTATAAATCATTGAGCTGACCTTGAAGACCTTGGTCGATGTAAGCCGAATTTAAATTGATTGTCAACATGACCCCACTCTACTCCCCTACAAATTTTTATTAGATTTCATTCAAAACTTTTCAGACAATTGTGTTTGCAGACAGAATGGCACCCACACAGTACACACACAAACACACAAATATAACCTCCTTGACGGAAGTAACCTTAACAATGGTTATTTGTGTTTAAAAATAATAACCTTAGAAACGAAAGAAGACTTTTACCTTGTAATATAATTCAGAAAATGTAAGCTTTTGCTTTTCTGTCTGTCCCAAGTGTGGGTGACACTGCCTTGTAACACCCGACTGTTGGTTTTGTTATGTACAAGGAGACATTAATGAAAGAAAAACCAGAATATTTTAATTAAATTTGTTTCAGTTTGATTTGAAGTTGATTTTGTTCAATTCGCACACAAACTAAATCACATGTTACACAGCTTCTATGACTTGTGTCAAATGTAAATAAATGTACCGCTGAAGGAGACATCTGCCTTGTGGCCATGCGACTACGGTAGGCAGCTAAATCTTTGGACTAAGTACAAAAAAGGCACTCGTGGGTCTAAAAAGGCTTGTAGAAATGACACCCTAGCACTTCTTGTGTGCTTTCTAAATTGAGATCTAACTATCTAAATCCGCCCTTTAATTGGGCACAGAAACTGCAACCTACAGGCATATTTGAACAGGCAACTGGATGAACACCTAAAGGGACTTTGACTTTGCACCTTCAAGTATAGCAGGCAGAGAGATGCCGCGGTGTGCGTGCATAGTGAACTGGCGTGACAACAAACGCCTGCAGACTCTTTGATCCGGCACAGGAGTAGACGCCTGAAGGCAATGGGAGCAAACCCAGGAAGGGTGGCCTGGAGCCATCAAGAGTAGATGCAGTAGTTTCAATTGCCAGCTTGGAAGAAACACTGCTCTGAGCTCTCTTAGTGATGGCTGGTATTTACACTTTGTTAGCTGGGACCCAGGTCAGACAAAAGAGTGTCTGCCCCATGAGGAAATAACAGAGAGACAGCATGTGTTGGGGCTAAGAGGGGAAACCACTGGGAAACTCATGCAGGAAAACAGAAGAACCGTCTTGGAGAAGCTGGTCTATTATATGCCCGGCACTGGCAGTTATACAGCAGTTTGTGCCTGTTTGATCACTGGCTGGTAGAAAATGTCTTCTAATAGCTTGAAATAAACCAGAAGTGAGCGTATGAGCAAAGAAAAAGCGAAGATGGATCGCCGAGATAAGGAGGCCATGTGATTAGTGCAGCCGTCTCGACAAATAGACGAAATGACATGGCAGAGGGCCAAGTGCTGAGGGTGCGGCGGTGTGGGCTGCCTGCCACGATTCAAGCTTGTCTTGTTTACGTTCCAGAAGAGACAGAAACCGTGTTGGTCATGTTTTCCACCAATAAGAGACTCTTCCTGTATTTTTCCACATAGAAGCCAGCACTGCATTATTTAAAGCCTTTCACTGACATGTAAAACCAGCGCTGGCTCTGTTCTCTGTTCTCTTTGCTGTTTCACGCTGTTTTCAAACTTTTTGGGTTCTGTTAAAATAGTGACCTTTGACTCACTTCTTCCCTTTCTTTTACAGGTGACCCGATAGTCCCGCCCATGTCTAGAGGAGCGTTAGAGAACGGCGGTGGAAGTACTTACACAGCACAACGGACTTATAAAATCGTAAGGAAATGGACTCTGATGGACATCAGTGAGGAACCAGTGATTTTTCCTGTGGATATTCAAAAAACGATGACTGCTCGCCATCTTAAGCAGAGCTGAGTGTCCTCGGGCCTTCACTGCGAAAGACTCAGTCACCCACAATTCTTTACTGCTTCTGAAAACAAAGTGAACTCCAACCTAAATGGCACTTGATTAGATGATGAAAAAAACATCTTTACAACAAACTATATTCTTTATCTCTCTTCTATGGCTAAGTTGTGTTCCATATGCATACTGGGAATTGCAGAAACTTGACTCTAGACAGCTATTCTGTATTACAAAACTAGCTAAAAAGAGGGAGTGGATCCAGAATGCTTGCCTCATGTAGTCTGGATGACACATTTAAATTTAACTGTGCCACACATGACACATTTGATGCTGTCAAAATGTTTCTGAAACTGAACCTCTTCTTTATTCAGATTTCACCTCCATACGAATATTTTACCTTAAATAGTTTGTTGCTTACCACACATGCCATTTTTTAAAATGCAGAGACAGTTTGTCAGTCTTCTCTTTGCTTTTGTTTTTTGACAGAGGACAAAATCCTTTCAGGGGTGAGGTTAGACTAATACCAAGTAGATGTTACGGTATATTGAAAAATGTAAACGTGTTTAAACAAAAGAAAAAAAAAAAGCAGTCCATGGAATCAAAGGGGCTAAAAATAAATCGATGCTCTAATGGTTTTAATATCTGTGTTTTTAAACGCCTGTTAACCGCTATTGAGTACATGTGTCAGTATTATATTAAATGAATAAAACCTTTCAAAAGAAAAGAGAAATCTCAGTCGTTTGCTTCAGCCCTCAGGGGGAAGATTATTCAAGTGCTTCTTGTCAGGACCCTCACAATACAGCTCACAATACCAAAGCTCTGAATTGTTTCTCAATGGCTGCACGGACCTGCTAGCAGTGCTGATAACATCAGCATGAAGTTAGCTCCCCCTGAAACCCTGAAATAACAGGAAACGCAAAACCGTGGCTTTGTAACTGCTGGTGTTAATTGAGTTGGCTTGAAGAGATATCATCAATAACTGGTAATTACTTTGCTGTTCACATAATGCATTAATTTTCATCGTGTTTATTTCCTGGAGCAAACAAACAGCTTCTTATATTAACAATTGTTTTGTCAAAGCTAAAAAAGAAAAGAGGAGCAACAAATACAGAACTGCTCCTCTCCGCAGGCGTCATCTGTGATCTGTAACTGACAACTTATTCATCAGGTCTACACAAAATCTCTGTATTTAGCTGTGTTTTTACCGCAGAAATTTTAGGCAGGCGAGGAATGAAAAAGGATATTTGTATGCAGCGCATATGAGCCTGGACTGCAAAAAACAAACTGTGCTCATAAACAAAATTCAGTGCTGAGATTTTGTGGCTCTGTTATTTGGCATTTTGTGAAATTCAATCAACAGGTGAGTATTGGCAGTGATATTATTCTATGAACATTATCTTGATACAGCTGAGTGCAACTCAAACAATAGCATAACTTGGCTGTTCTGCTGTATTTTCCATTTTGGCAGTGAAAGCACATCCTAGCCCAAATACCCAGTTCATGATCGTATAATTTCTCTTCTATCTACAAACCTACCTTTCTGATACATCAGAAGCACGAGACATTATGCAATTAAAAAAGAAATGTTAATGCCCGAAACAGAGACTTGGATTTATGCAAGTACAACATTAAATTTATTGGAATCTGGTTAAATAATATTTACTTGAATCACATCCATTCAGTTTTTACACACCACGTTTCCTTAATGATTACGATTTTTGAATAAATAAACTGATTTTATAAGCTTCAGTAACATTTTACTTAAAATTATTGCCTCATGTTTACTGATTATATATGAGGTACTGTGCAAATCTCTTAAGCCACCATTCAATGTCAACAGGAGCTTGAGCATGACATTCTTGAGCAGTAGTTTTCCACAATCTTTGGACACCTTGTTGCAAAAATACATAATTAGCTCATATTTCTGTGGTTGAATCAATGAAAAACATCAAACATGACACAGTTTGACACAACTATCGCACCGAAACGTGTAATAGTCATGCCAATCCACCATCCATGCAGAATAACAGCAGGGAGATATTTTATTTCAAGTCAGCATGGAAACATGAAAAGTCAACATGAAAATAATCACATTATTAACACAATTACATGTAAATACATATTCGCGACATAGCTTCATTGATTAAGGACCCTGGAGTGTACTTCATCCCCCTGCTGGTAATGTAATTTCTGCATGCACGTCCATTTTACGTTTCGGAAAGCCAAAGAAGGGTGGGCTGGCATGTCTATTACACCTTTTGCCAAGATATCAGGTTGTATGACAGCACAGAACCATTCATAAAAGTCTCCTATATGTTCAAGACCTGGATTTGCACATCCTCCTGACTTCTCCAAGTTGGTCACAGCTCAATAAATAAATATATCAGGACATATTTCCTGATATCAGTGCACAGAGAACCGATGCAACTATTAGGACATATCAACACTTTCCAATCACAATGGATTGCCGACCAAATGATTACAGTAACAAGTGTACATACTTGGTCAAATTCACTGTGTGCTGTATATGTGTGGGTGTATTTTCTGTCATTATTTTACTGTTGTATTATCTTATAACAAAATTTACTCATAGGAAAATAAGAAATTCTACTGTCACAACTTTTTAAAGTATTATATTAAGATGATGGTCATATAAGTTTGTAGAACAATTTTAAAAAAGTAGAGTACGCTGTGAGAGGATAGAAGTGTGTGTCCTGCAAGCATGCAAGTCGATGCTGATGTTAAACAGGGCTGAGCGTCTGTTCCAAACCTGATGACTGCAGTGAAACAAAGAAGCTCAGTCCAGGAAAGTTGCAAAGAAATATTTTTGGAGGTTGAGGATATGTACTGTGTGTTTTCCTTTTGTGACAAACACACACACAAACACTCATATATATATATATACACACACAATCTGTGCTGTGCTGCATTAAAGCAGCCGTTCTCTAAAACTCTTTCCTGATTTGGCTAATCTCCCAGTGGATCCTCTCAGGGGCCACGGCCTTCCACCGAGCCTTAGTCACAGTGTGTGTGTGTGTGTGTGTGTGTGTGTGTGTGTGTGTGTGTTCCATGGACTGGGCTTTCTCTGAGCCTCAACGCGTCGTTAGTGCATGTCATTAAAAGATTATAGAGAATAAATCCACAAGATTCTCACACATACACACAGGAAGTGAGAGCTGAAGTGAGCACGGAACAGACTTTTATAATTACAGAGAGAAAAATGTATAAAAAGATTTTGACATTGGAATATGACAGCCTCAGTTTTCTTGCTAACTGCTCGCGAGGTGTTTTTCAAATGGCACGTGAATCCAATCATGAGTCAACCACATGAGGCTTGTTGAAATTCTTCCACTACACCTCTAATATCAGCCCACTCTCACTAACACTGCTGCTGACGGGAGGTATCAGGTGCAGCTCTAACAGTCTCTTTATAGCTGTCTGACAGTTCTGATCATCAGCACGGCTGCAATTCATTAATCTCGTCATCTGACTATCCTCTGAATATCCAGACATTACTGAGATTAGTCGGAGTGCTTTATGGTAAGTGGTGGCGGTGAAATGTCCGCCACTAACAACAGATGCCGGAGCAGATGCTCCAGCCAGACGAGCGATGAGATAAGCTACCCTATGCTGATACATCACTGCACGGATGGCGATTGGAAAGGTGATGCATCAGAGATTGAATGACAATCATAAACATGCTGAACTGTGTCTGTATGTTGTGTAAGTGTCATAACGACCAGCTTGTTTTTGTAGCAGACTGAGTGGTTAAAACAAAGGCTATTTGAAAATCATGGAGGACAGAAAGACACAGGCAGCACACAGGACAGTCCTCCCAGCTTTTTTTGACACGTCAAATTACTGTTTGTATCTCTGTACTTCAGCTTTTAGGTCTCAGCACTACAAGATTTTGGTGGCTGGAGAATATTTGCACAATTCCCCATATAAGAGTTTTCTGTAATACTTTATAATAACCATCAGCTTATGTTTATAACTTTGTATTTGGTCAATAAGCGTTGAGTAGTGGATCTATAAACATTATTGGGAGTTATGATAAATGCTGATAATACCTGTTCTAAAGAGCATGTGAATAAGTAGGCAGGTGGCGGTGGCGTAAGGTGTCGTCATCCTGGAGAATTCGGTTCAAGTCCGGTTTCCCAATGCCAAGGGGTCCTGTCCGTGTGTGAGGAGTTGGGAATGAACCAGTGTGTCACCAACACAGATGTGTCATCATGGCACTGAATCCAAAGGACATCTTGTTCTTATCTACGACATCAGCAGCTCTGGCAAAACAGCAACGATTACACCCTGTCCATCGCGTCATGACCGTCGCCATCTTGTTGTTTTGAAACTGGATGTGATGACTTGAGACTGTGGCTCACGTATTGTGATTGTCAATGAGCATTTATTGGATAGTACTACTGTGTAATTCTTAGAATGAACAAAATGGATTTTAATATTGTATTCAATATGACCCAGAGCCGGCAAATGAACACAAAAAGTTATCAGAAAAAAACATCACTTCTTACGGTTAGTGTCAGTGTTTGCTGGGTAATCTTGGCATTGGCCTCTGGCGTCGTCATCAATGAATTAAACATTCTTATTTATTCATCTTGCTTATCTAATAAAAGTATTACCTCAGTTTTATGCCGGTCAAATATCAATGTTTTTCGTTTGTTTTAAGGTTATCTTGGGATGCTGTGACTTATAAGAGAGAAAAATTTAATTTTTCTTGACAAACTGTGTTATAATTACCAACAATTATGGAATGTTTCAATATATAATTATTATAATTAGGCCAATTTAAATAATTAAAAATGATCACCATTTTAAGACAATTAGGAGGACAGGCACGTCATTTAGTGAATGAAAATATGTCTATAGCGTGACTTGGTTGATAAGTGTAGGATGTGATTCATTTTAAGTTTAATGTGTCAACAGTGTGCAAACCACGTTGCTATGCACCATACTGCACAGCACCAGAAGACAGATGAAAAGATTCACTGCTGTACCTCTGTGCTTGCTATTTTTTTTTTTTGTAAATAGTAAGGCTTCTTCCTTCTTCTTCTCCAATAATTTTGATCCATTCATTCATCCATCCTGTGCCGGATATCTGGATCTGGGTCATGGAGCAACAGTAAGAGCAGAGACTCCAGGACCACCCTCTTACCAACCACCTCCTCCACCTCTTCCAGGAGGACACCAAGGTGTTCAATCCAACTTGTCATACATGTAGGTCTGCCCCAGGGACATGCCCAGAACACCACAGCTAAGAAGAAACATCCTGCCCAAACCACCTCAACTGGCTCCTGTAGATGCTGAGTGGCGGCTCTTTTCCGAGCCCCTCCCAAATGACAGAGCCCAGCCAGCCTTCAAAGGAAGCTCATTTCTGGTGTTTGTATCTGTGATCTTATCATTTCTGTCACTATCCACAGATCACCAAAGGTGATGGCATGAACATACAGTGCTCTGAAAAATGATCCTTTTCCTGATCTCTTATGTTTTTGCATATTTGTCATACTTGCATGTTTCAGATCATCAAACAAACAGTTTGATTACTGCTGGAGCTGTTACAAAGCCATTTCTAAAATGTTGGTACTCCAGTGATTCACTGTGAGAGCTGTTATCCAGGAATTTAAAAAAAATGGAACAGTGGTGAACCTTCCTAGTAGTGACTGGTCTATCAAAGTTTCTTCAAGAGCTCATCCACATCACATGTAGGCCACAAAAGAACCCAGAAATACACCTAAAGAACTCCAGGCCTCAGTCACCACAGTTAAAGTTAGTGTTCATGATTCACCAATAAGAAATAGACTGGGCAAAAATGGCATCCAAGTTAAAAACCACTGCAAACCAAGTAGAACACAAAGGTTCATCTCACATTTGACAAAAATAGTTTTTAAATGAAATATTGTGAGGACAGATGAAACAAGAGTTTAGTAAAACTAACACAGCATTTCATAAAAATAACATTAAACCAAAGGTCAAATATGGTGGTGGTAGTGTAACGGTGTGGGGCTCCTTTCCTGCTTTAGGACCCGGACAACTTTCCATAATTGATGGAACCATGAATTCTGCTCTCACGTGGGTGAATGTCCATCGGTGCAGGACAATGATTCAAAACATACCAGCAAGGCTCCAAAAAACATGACAATGGCTTTGGAGTCAGCTGGTCAAAGTCAGGCCTTAAATCAGATGGAGATGCTTTGGCATAACCACAGACAGGCTGTTCTTGCTCAAAAACTCTCCTGTGTGGCCGAATGAAAACAATTCTGCAAAGAAAAATGGTGCAAAATTCCTCCAAAGTGATATGAAAGACTCATTGCCAGTTATCACAAACGCTTGACTACAGTTCTGTGGCACAACCAGTTATTATGTTTACTCGTTCACATATGCACAGCTAGGTTTGAATAGCTTTTTTCCCCTTAATAAATGGAGCCATCATTAAAAAACTGCACCATGTATTTACTCAGATTATCTTTCCCTAATAGTAAAATGTGTTTAATGATCCGAAACATTTACGCATGACGAACAAGCGAAAATAAAAAAACCAAAAAAATCAGGAAGGAGGTAAATACTTTTTCATATTGACAGCTTCGCCACAACAGACCGATTCAACTGAGCAGAAGTACGAACACAGCTATAGGTGACCTTGGCCGCACACTGGTGATAAGGAGACATGGAGCAGAAATAGTCAGAGCATTAGTTTGGTTTACATATCGAGAATCTACCCAGTCATCTAATTTAGTCTTTACATGAACTAGCACAAACGAGACCCTGTAGACTTATGGTAACTGATACATCAATCATGTGTAAAAGTGGCAAGGCAATAGTAAAGGCAAATGATCAAAATGTTAAATGTTATTTACCACTTATAAAATTAAGGGTGGATGTATTTTGATGTCTTGTTTTTATGAGAAAGAATAAGAAGTGTTGTTGTCTCTTGGAGTTTGTTGATTTCCATTTAATAAATTGTGAAAATGTGTGCCGGGGAGACTAATTAATAGTTACAGCTGTCAAAGAAGTGGCAAACCAAAGCAATTAAAAAGCAATGTCTAATAATACATGAAATGTTTCCAGGGAGCATGTGTTTTTAAAGACCAGATCTGTAGGTGTTATTCGTCACAACAAATCTCTCTGCTTTGCTTGTCAAAGACAAAAATGGCAATAACTCGCCGAGAGTGCACACGTCTCTTTTTTTATTTGTAGGACACCACGGATGATTCAAAAAAGAACTACTGGGAAAAAAAAGATTTCTTAGACCAGTCTGAGTAATGACGTTAAAGGGTGTCCCGCAAACATATGTTCTGAAAAAACAAATCTTCACTGCTCAGTTGTGTTTAGTTGTCTGTGCAGTTTGATTGTGCTGTGACACCGAGACAAAGGCACGAGAAGGTGCGGAGGAAAGAGGCAGGGAAGTTGGAGATAGCAATATGGCGGGTGAGTCCTGTGACGCTAGGGTGAAGCGATAACCTAAAAATAATACGGCTTCTGTTATGAGACTTGGAGAGCAGGGCAGATCTGAGCAGGTTACAGATGAACCCAATAGGTCACTGTGACATATAATTCTGCTGTGTGTACGTGTGTCTTTTATGTGTGCATGGTGGATATCACGAAAAGAAAGGGTGTGTGTGGGACTGATAAGAGGTAAAAGCCCAAGGGGTTCTTTACATGGCAGTCTCAACCTGCCACTTTCCTCAAACACACTTCGTGATATCCTCTCTCTCACACACACATACATACAGAGGGAGATAACCCCAACCGTGGCAATCTTGCCGTGGAAAGTTTGAAAGGAGCTGCATGCCTCCCGTCTTCTATGATTTGTTCCCGAATGAGCATTAAATATGAGTCACAGTGATTAACGTTGCACTGATGATTCGCGCTGATAAGATGACCCGCTTGCTGCGTTAAATGCGCGCGTCTACTTATCTGTATGTGTGGTCTTGTGGAATTCATTTCCATGACATCTAGGCTAATTGGTAGTCCACTGACGCATTTGGTCCGCAGACAGAAAAACATCCCTCGCAGAGCCAACTCACAAATTTTATTCATTGTGCTCGACCTCAAGAGGCTTTTCTGAGAGACAGGCAATTGGCACCTGTACTGTGCAACACATGACCAAACACCACCTACACCTGCAGAAAGCACCTCTCACTGCATGCCATTAGTCAGCCTGGCGATTGTTGCTAAAGTTTCCAGTAGATTATCCCCCGAGATGATAAACCAGCAACTCATTCAGGGAAAATTCACATGTTTGACTTTGTTGCATGGCGACCAGGTTAGTATGCTTCCTCCTGCAGAGTTCAGTAATTCACAGTCACACCGTCCCAGATTAATATCTTTTTATCATAATATGCTGTGAAACTAATGGCTCTATACAACCTCCATTTATCTCTCATCTCCGCAAAGCCTTGTTAATAATCATCTATTATTGAAGATAGAAATATCTAAATCTTTCATGCCTTGGAACCAGATAGGAAATATCATCCTCCTGCTTTTTTTTCAGTGAGTGAGCAATGCGTACTTGACACCCGGTGATTAATAGCACTCACTGTTTGGAAATGGATGTCAGGTTTAAGCCGTGTAGTTCATATTTGAAACTCACATGTTCAACAGATAACTGAAAACTGTGTGATTTCTTCTGCCTCGCATTTGTGACTGCTTTCAAAATGCCTTCAGAATTTACATTTGTTCTGCACAAAGACCGACTCTCGAAAAGAATAAAGCAGACCATTTTTATTGTCTTGCCACATCCATGTCTTTTCTTTGAGGATGATAGGGTGTCTTTAGTACCCAGAAAAAGAAGAGTTAGACCCACATGTGGGCTTACGACTACATAAAATAAAACACAAAACAGGTTACTGGGGGAAAAAATACATTTGGCTCTAAAACAGCTCATGAGCCATAACGCAAATGTTTCAATAACGATGCTGGGTCACAGGTGGCCTCCTTCAAACATATTTCTAAAGTTGCTTTCTTAGATTGAATCACTCAGACAATCTACCTCAGAAGAGTTTGTGAGTACAGTACTAAACTCGCTCTGGGTATTGCTTTGCTCTATAAGCTTATGCATTAAATTAGGATATGCCCACTATGATAGGCTTAGCAAAGAAGGGTCACTGGCCATGCTGTAAACCCTAAGTGGGAAAAGAAGATTTATGTATTCTTTCATAATACCTTTTCCCTGTTCAGTAATTTATCACCTTGAAAATGCCCATAATGTGCTCATTTACAGGTTCATAATTTTATTTTAGGGGTCTAATAAAATGGGGCTACATGCTTTAATGGTTAAGAGCACATTATCTTTTTCATACTGTACACTGCTGCAGAATCTCTCTGTAGCACTCTGTATTCAGCCCTGTTGCTGCACAGCTTCCCCTCAGAAAAGCCTCCTTTGCTTCTGATTGATCAGCTGGCCAGGCAGAAATGAGATGCTGGCTGTGTGCTGCAACTCTGTGAGTTACATAATCTCAGCCCCCTAAGAGCTGAGTCCCACTGTGCACATTTGAACCATAATCCTTAAAAGAAGAAGAGACTTCTGTAGAGGTTGTTCTGCTGCTGTCATGCACTGATGTTGTTTGTTTGTTTGTTTGTTTAAATAACATGTCAAGAGTCAAACTAGAGTGAAGGTAAAGGCTCAGATGTTGGGAGGCACTGGTTGCCTGTGAGCCAGATCATGAACAGGCAGAATTATGTTACATTTTCTTGAGAAATAGGGAAATTGCTTGGTGGTACTTGGTGGGGTCCTCTAGGCTGAGTCACTTTCTAGTTTTTCCATATGCGCTCCATCAGTGACAATAAAGACTGCTGAATGGCACAAAAGGCACTGTCTACTGGTCAGGTGGGTTTTAAAATGTCTACGAATTGTGACATGTCCAAAGAAAGGCACAGATGATGGCCTTGGTCACACAGGCAACCTCTGCAATGGGAAAACGTTTATTCCCCAACTGGTTGGTGAGCGTTGGGCCACAAACTCTTTTATTTCATTTTCATTTACACCCATAAAACTTGAAAACACAGACCAGAAACTGAGGCCATTCACCCAAGTGACAGCTGTACCTTAAGCTGAAACCAACACATAAGTGCACCTTTTACTGTTATCATGAATTTCATCAGTTTCTGTTTTGTGTCACACTTTTCATAGCTGTGTGGTGGGTGGTGTTGGTTAAGTTACTTGAAAAAAGTAATCAGTAACTAATTACTGATTACTTCCCCCAAAAAGTAATCCCGTTACTTTACTGATTACTTATTTTCAAACGTAATTAATTACTTAGTTACTTAGTTACTTAGTTACTTTTTAAAAACACGATTTACAACCTGAAGAGGTGATAAAGTGATAGATCTTTCAGCCCAATTCTACATTTTCTACATAATCCATCATACAAAATGTAATCAAATGGAAAAGTCTCTTTTTTTTTAACTTGTTTTATTAGTTTTAATCTTTTAACTTTAAGCATCAAGCAAAAATTTAATTATATGCAACATTCTCTGACTGTAAGAAATTAGTTAGTAAAATATTTTTTGTGTTTACACTCAGTCTTTCAAATAGATGCAAGTAAAACACAGCAGAAAATAAATAAAGTCAAAGACTCAGCGGTCCTGTTGCTCTATTTTCACCTGTAAAGCAGGAGTGGGGTAGGCGGAGGTTTACCCTGGTGCAGGTGTGCCGCGGTCAGTTGAAGAATCCGCGAGTTTCTCTGTGAATTTCCCATTACGTCGTAGCTACTCGGTGCTTGCTCGGAAGTTTAGGGGTTTTTTTCGCTGTAAAAAGAAGTTTTCTTCCCACGCACAGCGGACACTAATGTTTTTGTCACTTTTTATGGAATCAAACTCAAAGTAAGGTCAGTACTTCCACGCTTTAAACGCTGCACGCTCATACTCTCTCCGCACTCGATATATGAACCACTGTTGATCTGCACACAGCTGTTGTCACGAACGTCGCACTCGCTTACGTCACTGTCGTGAGACATTCTCGCAAAAAAATCACGGTTTTAGTAAAGCAGTAACGCAGCGTTCCTACGGGAAAGTAACGGTAATCTAATTACCGTTTTTGCAATAGTAATCCCTTACTTTACTCGTTACTTGAAGTAACGCATTACTGCCCATCTCTGGTGGTGGGTAGTTTGCAAGAGTTTGCAGATAGGTCAATATCTTCCATGTAACCCGGAGAAACCCGCTAGTGACCAAACCAGTTACAAATAGGTTTTCAGTGCAGTACAGTTTACGTCTTTGCAATCAGTTCCATGCCACTGACAGCCAGCAACCTCCAGCAACCACTCACAATCAGTCAGAAACAGCACAGTTTTTCCTTTTACTGATAGATACCAGGCACTTACCTACCGATCTCTAGGACTGTCCGACTGGCACCGGAGCCAAATTATTCATGCAGCATGGTAACACTGGTGACTGCCCTGTTGTTGTGGGAACATAGCTCTGAAAAGGTAATAGACTGAATCTTCAGTTCTGCAGATGTCTGGAGTGGAAGAAGACTCTTGTGTTTGCAGCCAACAGCAGAACACCTGGCATGCTTTGATTGTGCCTGAAACACTTTAGGGTGAGAAGAAGTAATAGCAAGTAAATAAAATAACATACTACAAGGGAGCTGGCTGCAAATTCTTAGTTTGAGGCCACGCAAAACTAGCTGCTGTGTAGGTATCATACAATTGTGTCACACAGTGATGTACGGTGCATTTGGAAAAGCTTTTCATGTGAAGATCATGCCAAGATCTAAAAAAAGAGCTGAGAAGCAAAGCTAGTAACATCTGTCTGGTGAGGATTACAAAGCCATTTCTAAGGTTTGTAGCTTTGTAGCACATTGATGACTCAATCAGGAGGTCACGAAAGAACCCAAAACAACATTTAAAGAGCTGCAGGCCTCACTTGCATCCGTTAAAGTTAGTATTCGTGTGAAAACCACGACTGACCAAAAATAACACAAAGCCAAATGTTCGTTGGACTGGCAAGACAAAAGTTGAACTTTCTGGAAGACTTGCATCCCAGCACATCTGGAACAAAGATCAGAGCATTTCATGAAAAAAACATCACACCAACAGTCTTTGGCTGCTGCTTCTTTGCTGCTTGAAGACCTAAACAACTTTCCATAATTGAGCTATGAATTCTGCTCTCTCAGTTCAAACCCTGGAGCTTACTTGAGTTCTACAGTGGGGCAATGATCAGATTATGTTTAAGGGATAATTACTATATCCACATAGGAGCAGATATGTTTGCATATGTTTTTTTCTCTTAAAAAAAAAATCATAATTTTTAAAAGAAAAATGTTTTTAATTGGGTTATCTATGTGTAATAATACATTTGGATGATGTAACTGTAACAAATATACAAAAAAATACAGCACTGTGGAAAAGTCATTGATAAAACCTTAGACTACAAAAGAAACGTTTTAGACGGTTTGGTTGTTTTCGGCTGGAGAATTCACTTTAGCATCCTTTAGATGCCTTTTAGGACTCTGAGCTTTTCAACTTGTCAGATCTGCTATGTTGAAGAAAAAAATTATAATACACGGGGAAAGAAAAAACAAACAAGAAGTACTTTAGGATATAAATCATCATTTATCTTCACCATTCACTCACCACTCCCTTTCCCCAGCTCATCTTCTTTGAATATAGTAAAATATTACTATAGAATATAGTTGCATGCCTTTGCAGCTACTAAACGGGGGGAAAGCTCTGCTCTCCTTGAGGGTGGAGAAGCAGAATATTGTGGAAATTACAATTCTAATATTGGTAATTGGTAATATTCAAATCTGCTGCTAATCAGTCTGTGAAGGGAGACACACACACACACAAAGCATCCCCTGTCTGGGATGAGATTTAGAGAGACGGTGGGGAGGGGTGTCAGTGCTGTGATGAATATTCAGTTGTTGACATTTAGTGTGGAGCACTGAGGATGTGAGGGTGGGATGATGCCAAGTTCGAGTAAGAGCATTACAGAACATGGAAGAGATATGGGGATGAGGAGAAGTAGAGGAGGATTAGGGGGAGAAGGGGACAACGATTGAAAAAGATACCTCTCACACACTCACTCAGCACACACTGGGAGTTTGTCTGGGTCTGCTGGAAGATGGAGACCACGAGTGTCGCTGCTGTAATTAATGAGACTTGTTGTTGATGATTGTTATTGTCAGTTTGGTTTTTGCGAGCAGCTTAGTGACAGTCTAGAAACTAGATCTGGGCCACACTACCACAGTCTACTCATTAAACCCATTCAGCTCCCTCGCTGCGCCATCAGCTGTTTATTTAGCTATTGAGAGATAGCACGGATGTTTTCTTCTCTCAACTTCAGACGCCAACACTGAAAGACCACAGTGTTAAACTTGGAGAGGGATGAAGGGGAAGAATTAATAGATGGAGAGATGGAGGGAGTGAACTGACACAGAGAAAGAGGGAAAAGAAAGAAAGCACTGTGTTGTTGTGCTGTTGTTTACAGATGCTGTTTATTAAGTTAATGACCTATTTTGCATAATTACAGTCACAGACAGTGTGTGCTGGAAACTCAGGAGAGTTTCAGTTCCAAACACAGGCTTAACCAAAAAAGATGTCTGTTTCTGTCACTAACAAGCTGAATTTATATGTGTGTGTCAGAAGGTTATTACTGTAACTATGCTAGAGACAAAACGAATATCCTAACATGCTGATGAAAACAATTTAATGCTAAAAGATATTATTCTGGTGATTACATAAGTCTTGTTGAATAAAACCAACCATGAATTCATCTGAAAAACAATATTAAAGAATATTTCTATTCATCCATTCTCTGTCAGGTTTGGGTAGCAGTCTAAGCAGAGAAACTTTCTCTCTCCACCTACCTACTCCAGCTCCTCCAGCAGAGAGATGCAATTTTTCCAGTCTGTCTTGGGTTTGCCTAATCCTGGTAGGACATGCGTGAAACACCTCAGATAACCAGGAGGCATCAGAGTTAGATGCCTGAACCACCTCAGCTGGCTCCTTTTGTTGTGGGAAATAGACAAAGTGCAACAAAGACGGTCTGGAGGGGGAGTGGGGGGCAACAGAAGACGCTAACATCACCCCATCAGCTGATAGTGAGACACTTATTGTCATGGTCCGTGGTCCTGTGTCTGTGGAATGCGTGATGCTCGGGTAGCCACACCCCCGGGCTGGGCCATCACCAGCACACCTGCTCTCCATCCCGGTGATTACACGGAGATCCACTTAATCCGGCGCTGACGGATGCTCCACGCCAGTCCGTAGTCATCCCCACAGTGGTAACCAGACTTCCACGAAAAGCGTGCATTCTCTTCTGCTTGGAACTTTGTTTAACCTGCCTACTTCTGTCCAGGTTTCTACTCGGCGTCTGCTACCTGCCTGTCCTCCGGCTCAACTGGATCTCGCGGTGCTCACCTGGCCCACTCGCCATTCCACGGACTTCCTGCCCCCACGGACTGCCACACTTCCCTCCCGAGCTCCCACGGTTCCGTTCTATCGTAAGCCCCTACTCTAACTCAGTCCTGATATGTTCTCCCCGCTTCCTGGCTCCCTAGTAATCATCTCCCCTTTCTATTGCAGCCCCCCGCCGTCCCGATCCCAGCTTCCTCGTGTCATTGTTTCCCCGGATTTTTAGTTTCTGTTTTGCTCTCTACTTTCCCCGGGTCGCCTTTCGTTGTTTTATTAAAGTGTCTTTTTGTTAGCTCGGAGTCTGCGCCTGGATCCTTTCGTGCCCGCGCACCACGGCGCATGACACTTATTCACTAAAACAGAAGTACAGAAGACTCATAATGAAGTGAAAAGGCGAATAAGGCATTATGCTGCCTGCACTGCAGGAGCTGATGACTGAGATGGGAAAATAAACAAGTTGCTGGAGTAATCTCAGGGTTACCCGTTTGAACCCCACTTGCTGAAGCATCCTTGGATACTAACCCCAAGTTTTCTCCTGGGCCTTGTGTGGGTGTAGCTGGGTGAGTGAGAACAAAAAACTACAAAAAACCTAGTCAAGGTTAATAAGACATATTTTATTTATCTTTGTTATAGCAACTGAAAACATTATTTTTAAACTACCACGTTGATGATAAATACAATATCACAAAGCACAAAGTTAAAAAAAATGATTGAGGCAGAAAATATTTTCTCTGTCCTCAGAAGCAAAGAGGAAAGCGACTTTAGAGAAACTGTTCCACTGAGCAGTAAGTGGTGCTGAGGGTGTCCCATTTATTATCCATAGCCAGAATAATTTGGATGACCTGTGCATTAGAGTATGGAGGTGACCAAAAAGTGCACTGGCTCAAACTGGACTCAAACTCTGTGAATGAAAAGAAGTCATACACACTGGCCGGACACTTTAATAATTCCTTAATTCTTGAACAATGTGCTGGAAATGTTCCTTGGAGACTTTTTGGGGTCTATATTGGAATGTCTGGATCATACAGTTATCTCAAAATCCATGATACAAATCTCCCATTCCACCACATCCCAAAGGTGCTTTATTAGAATCACATCTGGTGTCCGTGGAGTCTGTTTTAATTCAGTTATTATTATGTCAAAGAAACCACTTTGAAATGGTTAGAGCTTGGTGGCATGGCATATTATTCTGCAGGAAGCAGCCATCAGAAGACAGGTACAGTGTGGGATGGACAAGGTCAGCAACACTATTCAGGTAGGCTACTCCAAGTATGCTGTGGCATTTAAAAAAGCTCAGTTGGGCAACTGATGCTAAAAGGCCCAAAATGTGCCAAAATATATCACCTGCAACATTTCACTGTCTACAGCAATCTCAGTTCAAGGCAGCACGGACCCAAGCTTTTACGTTATTTATGACAAATTCTTACTCTATCATCTGAATGTTGCAGCACAAATCCAGACTCATCATTTCAGGCAACATTTTTCCAATGACCAATTCTAGATGTCTAAATGCACCGAGTTGCTGCCTGTGTTTAGCTGAGTAGACCTTTGTTTTAATGAGCAGTTGAACAGTCACACTGTACCAAGAGGCCAGTGAGTTAAATACAAACTTTATACTCTATACATTCAGAGCTCTTTATTTTCTGATGCAATTGTTTATGAGCAGAAAAGACAAAGCACCTGAGCTTCTGAGTGGCCTTTATCTCACAACCTTATTCACACAGTTAATATTACTAAAAACTTTAAATGAATGTTTGGAGAACAATAGGGCTTTACAGTACAGAGGGAAGATACGTCAGGGTTGGGAAAACACAATGTACTTGTTATTGAGATCAAATGTTTTGGTCTTTTTTTTTTAGTAAATTTATTGACAACAAAGACAAAAAAAATCTAGAAAATTACCTTTTTTATCCTTGACAACTACACTGAAAAAGGTCCATTATTATAACTTCTTTTGAGACTCAGCTTACAACTACATCATTACAGACTAGTATTATGTTCTATAGTTACCCTCAAGATAACACCCATAACAAGTATTTTATAGAAATATGATGTTAACGTTCAGGGAGACATCTTTTCTGAGAACAGTAGCTACAAAATATATGAAAAATCTAACTGAAGTCTAGTATATTAACTTGTCCCTCCTCTCCTCCCTTTTATAATCTAACAACAGGTGTAGGCCAATGATGCTCTACAAGTGCATTTCTCCCCACTGCTTGTATTTTGATTTAATTGTGTTTTTAATTACGTTACACCCACATAATCTATTTCACTTGTAAATTTGTCTCTGTATTGAAGAAGCTTCAACCTCAGTTTTTACTGTAATTTTAAGCATTAGCTATGAACAGGAATGCAATGTTCAGACAGGTGCACGGGCACACACACACACACACACACACACACACACACACACACACGCACACACACACACACACACACACTTTATTGAATATAGTGTATACAAGTGCCTATAAAAAAATAGGGAGCGTGCAAAATTGTACACACTTGAGTACCCTTCAGTGAACACTCTCTCTACATGTAGACTAATGAATACATTATAACAACACTTTAGAGTCAGCGCAGATAATGAAGTCTATTTGCATAATGAAAGGGGATGAATCAAAAGGTAATTTTACAGTACCCTCTTGTCCCCTGCTAAAATGTAGGCCGAAAAGAAGGAAGGAAAGAGGATGAAGGGTGATGCATGCACTTACATCCTTACTCCAGAGAGCCTTTTTGAAGTTGTGAGCAAGGTTGAGGTTTTTGTTTCTTTGTTTGTTTGTTTGTTTTTAACAGCCATTAGAAAAACAAAAAAGACCCTTATCTCTCTGCAGGTCACACATATAATATCAGTGTCTCACACATTGACTTTTCAAACACACAATTACGCAGACGCACATCCAAATATGCAAAACCCCTGAAAACAAATGGCACAATTCTTCACATCAACACAAAAACAGTCCAGCTGTTTCTTTCAATCAGTTTTCCCACCTTTCCACCTACAGCTCCAGTCATTTCTCTCTGCATCCACCTATTTCTCCATCCACCCCCCTCCAAAGCCTCCAGTCAGCAGTCAGCTATAGAATTCCATTACAGCCAAGTGATGCAGCATTTCAAAAGAAGCAGCGCTGCACGAGTGTGTGCAGTACTCTGGGCACGAGTACATGCGCAATACAGTGTAAGTGAGAGACATCTATTTATTTTTTGCTATGTACAGCAAAAGTCATCCGCAGACACACAACACTGATGTCCCCAGACAATATTTATGGGGTACTGTGTGCAAGCTGGGTTTTTGCATTTTTTCCTTGATCTGGCACATGCTGTAAGTGACTCGAGTTTTGGCTAAGAAGCACGATTTCTCACATTGGAGACTCCTGGCGACACGGCGGAACAGAATCTAACTGATGAGACGTGGGAACGCAAACTGAACACAACACGTGCAAGACACAGGGCTATCAGAACAAAACAGGAAGTAACAAACACTGTTGACATGGACTAGGACATATGAACTAAGAGAACTAAGCAGACAGAAAGGTAAACAAACATGGAGACAAGACTGACTTCCACAGGAGATGCTAAAGGCAAAACACGGAGACTAGACTTTGGCAGACTGGACATCAGGGTTACAACATTTCTAACTATCAAATAAGGGACACTCTGGTGTACCAGAAGCACAATGCACAACCAGCTGGGTATTGTGTAAATATGCGCTGTACGTGATATTGCAGGTAAAAGTCAATATGCAGGACATTTAAGGTAGAATATAGGACGAACTGATTTTGCTTATTATACGGGATGTCCCAGCTAAAATGGGACAGTTAGCAACTCAACTGGACACAGAAAGGAATTAACATCATCTATTGAGCAACCAAGAAGCAAAGCTAGCAAACCACCATCTTTGCTATCTTTAAACATTTGTGGTAAATGACATCACATATCCAAAAGAATGCATCCACAATACTCAATGGCAGCATGACCAAATTGCCTGTACTTTGCATATCCCCAGTGTGACATTGTTTTTTTCCTCCATATATATTTTGTCAAAAATACTTTTGACTATATATCTTTTTTTCTATGTTTTATTTCCATTGTTTTGACTTTCTAATGGAGCAGAAATGCAATCTGGCAACAGTATGGTGGAGCAACAAACGAAAAAAAAAAGTTCTCCAACTTGAGCGAGTGCAACAATAATGAATACATAAATAATATTTGTATCTTATTTTAAAGCTGCATTCACATTGGAAGCAAGTGTGGCGGCTACAGACCTTAGAAAGTGACTGACAGTCTGTGACTTCAAGTAACTACAGGTAAAAAACCCCAAACAAAGATAAACTTCATGTGCTTCATTCAGGGAAGCAAATCGCAGGAAGTAGATTCTGTTCACCTAGAGGTAGTATTACCAGCGAGAAACGTTTCGTCATTCATTCAAGTGACTTCTTCAGTCTCAGCTAGGGATGGGTATCGAAAACCGGTTCTTGTTGAGAACCGGTTCCCACTGTTTCAATTTGCCATTTTTGCAAACGATTCCCTTATCGATTCCAGTCGCCCCGAATGACGTCACCACGTTGCAGAGCGTCATTTACTTGACAGGAAACATGGCGGCTCAAACGCTCAAAAGTTTGGTTGTACTTTACGAGAACGGATGACAACAGGGCAACTTGCAACACTTGCAAAGTAGATATTTCATTTAAGGGAGGAAACACTACGAATATGCAAAAGCATTTGCTCACAAAACACGCGATGACCTTAAATGAATGTCGTGTTTTTAATTTGCTCCGGACTCGTGAATCTCAACCCAGCAGCAGCGGTAACGTTTGCACGTCCTCTCCCGTTAATGCGGCAGGTAAATAATCAACTAACAGTGCATATTATGTTAGTGCGATCTGCCTTATTACAAACCTGCCATTACTGTGCATTTAGTGACCATGATGAGACAGAGTCTGGCTCAGATGCTGGCAGTTCTTGCTGCAGTCTGCCGGTAGCGTCTCCTTTCAGGCCAGGATAGACGAACGTCACCGAGCAGAGACTCAGTTTGTGGTCAAAGGTTTGCACCCGTTTGCCACAGCAGATGATTTTCAGTAAGTGAATGTGTTTAATTGTAGGCAGGGACATTACTGGATATTCTTGTGTAATTGCTACAGAATAATTTATGTTATACTTTGTTATTGCTACAGAAGAATATTTATTTTATTATTTTACATTTACAATGTTTTTTTCCTGGGGACCCTGTGACGCCCCATTGAAGAGCCGTAGGCTGGATCTCTGAAGCTCTCAGTGTTGGGTTTGTAAGGCCATGTTACTCCTAAATTTCTATCTTGTTCAAAGAGAAGATATAAAACAAAGTTCTAAGCTAATCGACCTTAGTGTTCTCCTTTTTACAAAGAATCGATAAAGAATCGAATCGTTAAACAGAATCGAAAATGGAATCGGAATCGCGAAAATCTTATCAATACCCATCCCTAGTCTCAGCTGACTCCAAACTTATTAACACATATCACCTGGTTGTAATACTTCGGCAGCCGGAGTGTGAAATGACTGCAAGCAGCCTTCCTTCAGCTTTGAAGCCATGCACAATGGAGATTTGCTGATTCAATCATTTTTATCCAGCCTGCCCAATTTGTAAACATTAGACTTTGAAATGTTTCTTTCATTTTAATTTATGTTCTCTCATGATAAAAACCTGTGGTTGAAATGTACTATTTTTTTCATGAAGGCCAATGTGAAAAGTTACCGCTGGCTCTGCCTGTCTAACTTTAGATAACAAGAAGTTTTCTACAGAGGTGTGAAAACTGCATTCAGTACATCTCCAATTTTATCTTTTAAAGTACACTAGTGTTAATTGGCCAGAAGTTAAGTTAGGCAACATTTGCCTTGTGCTGCTTCAGTCTCCACTGGTGATGCAAACAGCCTGTGCAGCAGCCACATACTTACTGAAACTACAAATTTAAGGACAGCACTCCCATATTTAACTCACAGAGGTACAGAGTCATTAACGTTGTGGTAATTGCAGACAGCTGCAGAAGGGGAGCTTTGAGAATACAAAACAACAGACAACAGCAGAAGAATCTGACTACATCGACGGGAAAGCATTTATCATACAAGGCGGGGGGTGGAGGGTGGGGTTGGAGGGAGTTTTATCTCCAATGCAGCTCCCTTCTTTTCAATTAGATTGTTCCTGCATTTCCATTGGTAAATAATTCACAGGCAGAACCATCAGCAGATGGGCACAGCTGTATAAATGTTTTAGTGTGTGCGTGGGGTGGGCAGTGAGTGATGTTGGAGATGGTTGGTGTGAGTTCCAACGATGGAAATAGTTTTTAGGCGTTTCCTGTGCTTTCAAACATTTCCTGCTCCGCCTGTCTTCCTGTCCGTCTCGCTCACTCTCTCTCCCTCTGATGGACTAGATGAGGTTCTCTTTCCATGTTGTCCTGAATGTAAATGGAAGAAGTCAGCTCCAATGCATGTCAACTAAAGAGAGCAGAAAAAAGGCACTCACAAACAGTGGGAATGTGGGTCGGACATCTGTAATATGAGAAACAACCTGGAAGACAGAGTATTGCTGTGTGTGTTCGTGTGTGTTTTTTATGTTGTTGCTCATGGCAAGCGCATTTATTTATTCATATTTTGTGTGTCAGAGACGAATTAGTGTACAAGATAATTGGTGAGATAAGTTGGGGAGCTCATTAAATTAATTAAAGTTTTTTGAAGTGTTTAGTTTGTTACTGTGTTAAGCTTCTCTTGGGAGTCTGAAAGCAAAAAAAGAAACAAATGCTTATTTAATTGTTAATTCGTGCATATTCAGAATTTGAATGTGGAGGTTGTTGGCAAAATGAATGTGACATTATGGAGTCATAAAAAAGATAATATTATCTTATTACATCATGTATGTACTGATGTGATTAGATATCTCTTCATAATAAGGAAGTTGGACAAATAATCAATGATGAGTTTTGGAGAAGTGGTGGGATTAAATAAGTAGCACTTCTTCCCCCTCTTTGTCACATATGTAAACTCAACTAGAAATCTACTTTGCTTTACTTTTCATACCATGTTTTTCTACATGACATCCTGAACTAAATGACAAAAACAAAACAAGTCTTCCATCGTGTCTGTCTTTGTCTGTATGAATCCGGAGGAGTAAAATGTTTGTGCCTAAAGAATTTGTACCTTGGGTGAGTAATGTTTATATATATTTTATTCATAGAGTACTTTTCTAGGTACTCAAAGATGCTTCATCTCTGTATATACAATCAACCTCATACAAAGAGCAAATCAATATTTGATGTGACCACCGTTTGTCTTTGAAACAACACCAATTTATCTACAGACACTTGTGCCCATTTTTTAGGTACTTGGTCGGCAGGTAGGTAAAAGGATCTTGGGGTATTTTCCATATTTATTCTTCATTCCTCTAGGTGTCTCCTTTCCCTTCAGTCAATCTTGAGACTGGGTCTCTGCGAAGGCCGTACCATCTATTTTGTGGCTAAAAACTATTTTTTGTTTCAAACTAAATTCATGACTCATCAGATGCATCAGAATTGTGATATGGATCTAATCCAAAGCTTTATAAACTCTTGCTTAAAAAGCACAAACATATTCCTTTCTGGGTTACAGTGTCACCAGGCTGTCCAGCTGTCCCTCTCCCCAGTAACATTTCCTGCACCTAATGTGATATCCTGAGGTCCTCTCGGGTCAGATGACATATGTAATCTCTTCAGCATGTTCTTCATATACAGCAGGTTCTCATCCCAGTTGGACATGCCAGAAAAACCTCAAACTTGAGCTTCACTCTCAGCTGCAAACGGCCCCAGTGCACACTGAAGGTCATTCTCTGATGAAGCCACAGAAGCCCATCGTCTGTAGAGAAATGAGGCAATTTTGAGGTTCCAAAATAAGACACGTTCATGAGCCCCCCTGTCGTGCCTTGAAATTCTGTGCAATAAAACTACAAACTGAGTCAAGGCAACCAGGCGGTTAATGTTGAGAATACAGACCCAGCTCTCAATCTGCTTGTAGGACCAGATGGCACAAACGACCTTAATATTTTCTCGTCCTGCGTCATCTTCCTGAGGGACCTTTTTACATTTGAAAAACACATGTAGACTGATTTTAATAAAGGCACCATGATTTCACCCAGTGGTTTCAACTTCATATTCTGAAGATTTCATATTACTATTTTTGCTGCCATTGTGTTTATTTTCACTAAACGTGGATGACAGGGTGGTCTGCTAAGTTAGCAGCTATTGCTAGCCAACTCTGGTGATGTGTTATATTCATTAACCGCAGCAAATGAACACACACACCTGATAACTAGCGCTAAATAAAACAGTTGAATTTCAGTCAGCAAACCTGAAGCACAAAGTGTTGTACAATACAGAAGGCTATATCATTTGCCAGATAACTCTAAAAGGCACCAACAACACAAGCATAGCAGACATAGCAGATAAGTGTCGTTCTATGAGTCTAATTAGTGGAGGTGAGGCCTAGCAGAGAATTGGCTCCAGCTCCCTGTGTTGGGATACTGGTGAATCTAAAACATCCTCATTTCAGTTGTTATGAAGGGCAAAGTTATTCACAGAGGAATAAAACCATTTTGTTTTGTACCAGGATTTAAATGTTGGGTTTTTTTTTTTTAATGCTGTTGATGATTTTAATATGGAAGTCTGTGGGGAGTGAAGCTTTTGGAGCCAGCCTCAAGTAGCCACTAAAGCAACTGTTTGCTCTAGAGATTACTGATTGATGCAGACTGGTCAAACTTGCACGTTCCCTCCAGTAACTTTGCTAGGCCAAAGTGCTGGTCCACCGAGCAAGGCTTCCCCTGAGTCTTCAGAGTTTTTCTTCTAAACAACACAGATTGGTTTGCATCATTCACCGCCGGATGATGTTAGTAGTACTTTCTTACTGCTGAACACAGCCTGGGCCAAGACCTTCCATCCCTTTTGGATTTGTCAGATGGTTCAGCTGAACTTCCTTCAGGCTCTAGGGCCAGACTAAAGTCCTTTTCTATAGCCTCTCTGGCTCCAGCACTTTAGCTGCTATTGTTTTCCAACTTTGCTAGCGTAGAGTTTTACCTTCCAGCCTTTAGTTAAGTCATTGACATACTGTCACTTCCTGTACGGACACAGGTTTCCTGAACCAAACACCATTTAGAGGGCGTTACAAATACTATTACTTTTGGCCTTAAAATTGATTCAATATTAAAACTATTGAATTTAAGAAAGAAATAATGACGACAAATAGAAAAGAAGTTTGATTGGAACTTTAAAATCCCCGTTTTTAAGTCACTGTCATGCATTAATGTTAAACATGGGCCTTTTTTATTATTTTAATGTATATCAAAGACATGTCCCAGAGCAATCTTTAGGATTGATCTGGGCCTTCTTTGCTTTTCTTTTTTTATGATATGTTATTTACTGTATCCTGTGTGCCGACGACCTCTTAACCAGCTGGTGTTCATTCGCTGCATCCCTTGAAGGGAACCAAAAGCTATGATTTTTTTGTAGCAGAACTTTTCTTTTGTCTTCCACCAAAAATATAAAAACTATAAATAAATAAATAAATAAAATCAGGAAGCAGCTTCTGTTTTTAGCCAGAGATGACAAATGTCTCATCTAGTAGATCATTTTAGCTAATGCTAATTAACAGTATTCCCATGAGTAACTTAAAGACATCCAAAAATAAAACTCCCCCCAAAAAGTCCAACCCCCCCAGATTTTGGCATCCGAAAATGGGAGCTTTGTGCTCTCTGTACTCTGCCAAAGATTGTTTACGAGGCAAAAGAAGCATTCATTTGCAGAACTGTATTTTCTCTCTGTGATTCATTGTTTCACATCACTTTCAGGACTCCCAGTTTCTTGGATAAATTCAAGTCAAATGTCTCAGTTTAGATTTTTTTGTTTCTAAGTTTATAAATGCAACAGCTTTAAGACCCACAAACCTGTAGCTTGTGAAAAATAAAGTGTGTTACTTCAGTGGTACATATTTCATCACCATTTAGGTAATTTATCAAACAAGTGTATGTGTAAGCCTGGGAGCGTCATCCCCCAGTCAATGTTTTTTTCTGCAGGCTGTGCAAACTGTTTTATTTCTTATTCTGCAAAAATGCTCTTTCACATGGCGAAAATAGATTAAAATAATACTGATAACTTATCTACAAGTTAAAAACTAATTAAAACGATCACAAGTCAAAGCCCTAGGTTGAAGGAAGACAAAATATCTCCTTTTCAGTGCTGTATTCTTCAGTGAAAGGGGACTATGAGGTGCTGAGAACTGAAACTGTGAAGCCAAGATGGCTGACTGAATGCTGCTCTAGTTATTAGGCCAGAAGGCAGAGCAAGTCAGACGGGGCTTGGCTGTAAACGGGGTCCGATTCACGCATTGACAGGAACAACGTTCACCGACACCATTCTTGTCTGATCAGCTGTAGCTATAGGAACCTCACAAGTAGAAGTTTTCTGAAGTTTGCAAGTGAGCGAGTGGACTATCTAATCCAACAAGTAGTTATCTGCATAGTCATAATATACAGCTTTATCTCATTTAAAGGTATCTGTACATTTATTCCTGCAGGATATTTCATTAAATGACTAATACAAATAATGATTTATACTTCCTTGCTTTTCCTTTCCACTACCTCAGATAAATAATTTGCTTTATCGCTTAGTACCGTTAAATATATAGAGAGGCCAGCGATGTTCTTCCTTTTAGTAACCCACAGCTAGCAAAACCTTCATTAAAAATCTTCACTGCTAAACCATCACAAAGAATAAACTGCACAAATACAGCAAAAGTAATTCCATATTCAGTGGACAGGGTGAAGGGTTGAGAGATATACAGAACCCCGAATAACTGAATTCATACTGGATGAATAAACCAAGGAATAAAAGATTGTTCAGTCAATTTACTGCATGAACACTGCATGCATGTTAAAAAAAGAAGAAGAAAAATAAAGAGTGTATTATTTTGATTTGTATTAACTTTGTGCCCGAGCATGATCAATTTTTGCGCTCCGAAGACTGAGTGACACCGGCCCTGTGCTCTAGTTGTTTGAGACAAGGCTATTTGTTTCAGCTGACAGGAGCTCAGGGCAGCAGAGACACGGAGAAAAAAAATAAAGGAAATAGAACAGAAAGTGAGAGGACAGAGAGAGAGAGAGAGATGAGTTCGCTAACGTCAGACACAAAATTCACACATTTGTCGGTAATTCGTGCAACGGGAGGCTGACCGAAAAATTAGAAATCAAATTTCATCAGCTGGCACCTTAAAAATAAATAACAGTGTGCACCAGCAGTGAAGAACTGCTGTTTTCTCCAAACTGAGCACAGGGAGCCCCTCAGACTGGCAGATAGTAAAGTCAGTCTGTGTATTGATGCAGTGTAATTAGAACAGGCAGTTAACAGGCTGCAGTTTGATTAGGCAGAGGTGTAAGATGGAGGCACAAATGGCTGTAATTTTCCAATTCTCCTTGTGAAATCTACATCTTAATGTCTGCTAATAAAAGAATAATACTAAAACAGACTATGAAAAAAAGATTGTGGGCCTTCTTAATTGCGTTGTCATTTATCATTACCTACCATAGCTTTTGGAGAATTAGAAGGGCTTTTAGATTGAATCCTCCGATCATTTATCGTGACAGACGGTCCTTTAAGACAGAGACAATGTGAGTTAGAGTCACACTTTTTTCATGTTAAAAAAACATCAGTCGTGACAGATGCGTCCGCGAGTGTGTTAGTAACTGTCAGTGTGTGCAGATCGAAGGCATTGATCGGAGCTGCTATCTGGCCTCGCTCCACGTCGGCTGCCTGTCAAACAGAGATGGAGGGTAGCTGATACAGTGCTGAATGAATGAGAGTCTAACACAGACAAAGTATACACACACACACACACGATCATTTGCAGGAACACAAACAGTCATGAACATGAGTACGTCACTCACGCTGTAACACACCTGTCCCTTTAAAATCAGCCTCACTCATTTGTAAATGTCTCCTGCAGAGGACACAGAGAGCGCCGCTGTTTACCTCCAGCATATTTAAATTCACGCGGTACTGCATGTGTGTTGCTGCCTATATCTTTGTTCCACGCTGGCCTCATTCTTATCTTGTTGACATCTCATTTTCACCCATCAGTTTGTCCCTCACTGATTGAACGTAGCTGTCTGACGGCCTGACATGCCTCCCAACACCTCACAAAAATTTGTCCTTCACGTGTTCTCCGTGTGACTGCAGCAACCTCGACATTTGAGGTGAGCTGGATTTTTTTTCCTACTGACGTCCTCTCACACTGACATTCACATATAAACTGTCAAAACACACAAACACACACACGCACTCTTAAACTCACAAGCATTTGTCTGCCTGCTAAAGCCCTGGGGGTGGTAGGTGAGGTGTCAGCAGTGATCTGATAGCGCTGAGGTGGTCCAAATGCATGATTCCTCTTAACCCTGATCCTCTCACTGCATCCACCTTGAAAATGCTTCCTTGTGTTGTCCCTGCAGCTATGGAAGATGAACTCATTACAAGTCTCCAGGCCAGGGACTTAAACATGTTGTGTATGCGTGTGTGTGCTTAATTTGTAATTCACAGCTAACATGCATACTTAAAACTTCAACTACAGACTGAACTACAGGACCTTGCTGAAATAAGTTTTAAAAACTTCAATTAATTCTAATTATTATTCTAGCTGAGAAATTATTGCCCAGGTCGGCCAGAGCCTGCAGGCACGGTCTGTTAGGTCTGAAAAATGCTTTGGATGTTAGAGTTGGGAACAGAGAGGTAGCCTGTCAGGTGAACTCTGAGATGTCGCCGCTGTAAGTTTTAATGAAGAGGTAATCATGCGGAAATTACAGATGAGCAATCATTGATTAATAACTACATGTTTTACAAGGAGGTCAGGGATTGGTGAAGCTACAGTGGATCTCTCAGATTAACCGCTTTGATTGGTTCGGTAAAAACCCAGCCGGCCGAGTGTGCAATGACTAGAGTTGGATAAATGGGCTCATAACTTCCCTAAAGTTCCCTTTTTCTCCACCCTCCCCCCATCCCCTTTTCTTCATTTGTATGCAAAGTCCAATCCCTTAGGCTCCCTTTCCTTCTCTTTAATTTTCAGCCATCTTTTTTTAATCAATTTTCTTTTATCTCGGGGAAGTTATTTTAATACTCCTACATCTTATTTCATTCTCAGCAAGACTGTGTGGGGATATCAATTATTCAATGGAGAGGGAGCTGAGGAATATGTTAATATTGATTAAGCTTTCGCCACACCTAAGAAGATTACACTCTCTTATCACTGTGCTAGAGTGCTGCATTAGCCAGGCAAATTATGGGACACTGTGTTAGATATACAGTGATGTAAGAGCATTTGTGTATCTTCCATGTTTGGATCAGAGATTAAAAGCCTATTTAGGTTATATGACGAGCAGTGAAAAGGAGACATGCTCTGCATTCAGAACAATTTCTGCTTTTCTTTGAAGCTTAACCCCTTAATTGCACCAAAGTAATACAACATAAACTCAAAGATTAGCCTTGAGGGCAGGGGAAGTTAAGCACGTTGTACCAGGCTAAATGAGAGAATTACAATCAAGGCGGTCATGTCTGACTCCTAGTTCTGCAGCATGTCGAGAATCTTTTTTTTCAATGTATTGTCTTGTTTTATCTCGACAGTTGTAGCGTTTGTGTCCTAGCAGCTGTTTTATTGCCACGGGCTATGGCAATGGTTTTGGGCAGTGATACCTCAGGCATTTGTATCTCATTTCCCCAGAGCCCTGCAGGGCAGCCAGGAGCTGTATATTTGTCAGGGTACAAAGCAGGCAGTCACAGGGCTGAGGGAAAAGGCACTTGAACAGAGGTGGGCGTTAAGGGGACAAGATGTCATTGTTTGTTTCAACAGGTTTTGGAGAAACGCACGACACTGCCGAATGCAGCTTTGGAAGTCAAATAGCTGCTTCTGATTCAGGAATGCATGCCGTAGTATTTTAGAATATGTGCACATATTGTGGCACAGCGCACAGCCACACATGCAACAATCGATGCAAATAAGGTTATAATCGTGCTTTGCATCAACCCCCTCTGCTGAACCCAAACTCCAAATTAATCCCTCTTCATTCTGAACAGATTTCAGCCAGCAGCATTTTATTTATTACTGTGCACACCTTAGGTTCATAAATACACACACACACCTAAAGCCTAACACTACTGCTGCAGTGCAGTCTTTCCTCCAGCATGTTCATCGGGACTTTAGTCTGCTTATACAGTCAATAAATCTGTGTACAGTGTGCATATTAACGAAAGTTCTGAATAAAGGAGCCCCCGTGTCCTCGCAGTTGCTTGTGTAGATATAGAAAAGCTGTGCTAATTGATAAAAGTTCAGCAGAAATCAAAGGATTGTCACTGAGCCAGTCTGTCGGCCGTGATTCACCAGCTTGCTTGTAGACCTTGTGCTTGTGTTGTTTTGTTGTTGCCCACAGAAGAAGAAACAAGGGAGAAAAGGACAGAGAGGAGATGAGAGGAGAGGAGAAGGACATGAGAGAGACAGATAAGTAAAGATTGAGACAGGAGGAGGGAGAGGGGAGGAGAGTCCCCTGCTCTGCATTAATTCTCTGTTTGCCAGTCAGAGCATGCTCTTTCCTATGAGATTAGACTGATACAATGCATGTGTGTGTGTATAAGCTTGCGCATGTCCGCACGCTCACACTCTTCTTGCTTTGTGCACACCTATGTGTCTCTCCATGTGTGTGTGTGTGTGTGTGTGTAGTGGTGTGGGTGAATGTGCTTGTGTGAATCCACTCACGCCCTTCCCTGTGAGATTAGGCTAATTTGTCAGTGATGCAGGAGTTCATCCATGATTAATAGGCCAGCATGTTGGAAACAATGTTATTCTGCATTATCTGCCTGTGGGACATGTTGTACAGCTGGATGTGTGTTTCAGTGCACGTGTGCGATGCACCATGAATATCGAGCCCCAAATCTTCTTCCAGACGCACTGATGTTGTATGTCTGTTGGTACATCAGTAAACTGTGTCGATACCACAGTGTGTTGTGTACAGACGTGCATGTGTGTATTATTCATGAGTAAGTCCGTTCAGATATGTGACTCTGACAGACCCGACAAACCTCTTAGAAAATGGCATCAAAGGTTTCCACTGGTGTGCCTTTCCCCTCTGGCCTCAGTGGGTAGTAGGGGTTAAGTGATTTGGAATATATAAGACAGAAGCTCCACTCAATTCTTTTTAGGGATGTGAACACAGTCTTTCAGAGAATAGTTGTCAGGTTCTTAGGTTAGCATATCTTTTCTATATCTCTGCAAGAAAAAACGGGGGAGGCTAGACATGGCCAGTAACAATATTCAGGCAGGCTCTGGCATTTAAATGATGCTCAGCAGGTACTAAGAGGCCCAAAGTATTCCAAAAAATATCCCCCACACCATCAAATCACCACCATCAGCTGGAACAGTTGATACAAGGCAGTATGCATCCATGCTTTTGTTTACACCCAATTCTGACCCTGTCAGCTGAATGTTTCAGCAGGAATCGGGACGTATCAGACCAAGCAACATCCTGTTGTCATAGTGATCTGTTGCTGCTGTCACCCACCTGCTTGAAAGTTTAAAGTGCTGTGCATTCACAGATGCTTTTTTGCATACCTTGGCGGTAAAAAGTTACCATTGTCTTCCTATCAGCTCAGAGCAGTCTAGCCATTCTCTTCTGATCTCTGATCTCTGGCATAAACAGAGAACTTGCTGGATTTGTTCGGACCATTATCTGTAAACCCTAGAGACGGCCGTGTGGGAAAATCCCAACAGATCACCAGTTTGTGAAATACTGAGATCAGCCCATCAGGTAATAACAACAATGCCGTGTTCAGTGACACTTAAGTCACCTTTCTTTGACTTTCTTCCGTGCAGTTTGAACTTTAGCAGGTTGTGCTATATACCTAAATGTACTGAGTGCAAAGCCATGTGATTGGCTGATTAGATTTTTTGTATTAACAAGCAGTTGAACAGGTGTATATTACAAAGTGGCTGGTGAGTTTATTACTTTACCTTACCTGCTGAGAGGTTGAGCTTTGATAAGGAAACAATATTTTTTACATTACATTTTCCAAACTGTAATTTTATTTCAAATGTTTGTTTAAAAGTGCCAGTTTGTTTTTTGTATTTAATATGATTTCATTATTCCCGAGTCGTCACTTCATGAAAGAACAGCTTGCAGTTTTTTTTCCTATAACATGCATTAGTCATACTCATGTTTTATCCTAAATATTGGAATAGTGACTTTTAGATTTGACATCATTGCCTGCTGTCAAAATTATACTGTGGAATTACATTTATGGAGGTTTTATTTGCGATAAAGGATTTTCTTTGCGATTCTCATAAAGTAATGAGTGTGATTTTTTTTCACAGTAAAGTCACACCAAAGCTAATTGCAAAGCAGAGTGATTAGGAAAAACTAAAGACTAAGATAAACAGACCTACAGAATTGTCTGTGACAAATTCTGTCCAATTTAATTTCCCATGGCTTTGCATAAGACTTCATAAAGAGGCACTCTTTAAGCGTTTGTGTTCTCCAGGGTGCATGTGTGCGTGTGTGCGAGCACGCATAGGGGTGCGTGTGATGGCAAATGATAGAGACACAAGCAGTAGATGGGATAACTATGGGAAGCAGAGTCTGTGAAGCCAAGGAAAGAGGATCAATACAAAATGTACTTTGTGGAGACTGAGAGCCGAGAAACTCTGCAACCAATTAAATACAAAGATCAGACAGAGAGATTGAGAGAGAGTGTGTAATAGTAGAGACCCTCTGATGAAGGTCCATTATTTTCACTATGTACAGTGCATTGATTCAAGCACGCCCACTGTCATCCTGTTACTGCTGTTTGTGTGTGCTGCGTGTACTGAACCTGTCAGGAGCATCAACCTGTAGAAATCCGAGGTCAAATATTGCAGAACACGTCTCTCAATTATTTATGTAGTTTTAATACACTTGCACATTCACTCAGCAAGCGACTGACGAACCGCATCAAGTTTAATGTTCTTGGAGCCTGCTTCACTTAAATGGCATACATCATGATGAAAAAAATGACACGTATAAGCATCCCATGTATATGTTTGCTGTACACATGCCACACGTAATGTGACACCTCTGCCACGGCAAGCCGTCACGTCATCCACGTTTCCCCGAGCAAGGCTTGACTCAAAGCCCTCTGTCACTTTCATCATGAGAGAATATGTATCAAAACGACTAACTTCTCTCTTTTCAACTTCTGCTCCTTTCGGCAGATGCATTCATTTTTCAGAGCCGGCATGAATATTTCAGGGCTGAGTGACAGATCCAGTGAAGAATGAAAAGAGAGACGAAGTAGGGGGGATGGGAAGGGAGGTCCAGGGAGGTACGAGTAATCACATTTGGTTGTGCAGATCTCATAAATGACTTAAGCCCTGCAGATTTCAATCAGACTACCACTACTCTTCATCATCATCATCATCATCATCATTGATTTCTATTTCTGATTGCTCTCTCTCTGCCTTTACCTCTCATCTCTTGTCGGGGAAACTTTACGTAGTATAGTGGGTGTGTTGCTGCAGGACTGCCAAGTACTGTCTGAGCGGTTTGGGACATTTCACCCCACAGCTTCCATACTATCAGCCAGCAGAGATCCACTGTGCAAAACTTTCTGTGACAAATGAAGGCATGTAAAATTGAGCCAATGGGCTGATCTGTATTTCCCGCAGAAATTTATCTGACTGAATGCAGATTATATATTGCTTTAATTTAGTGCTGGGTGGCGGGTTCAAAGAGACTGATAACTAATCAGGACAGATCTGTGAACAAGGCTGACAACATTTTTATTTTCATCAGTGTCAGGAAGCAGGACATGTTCATGTTTCTTTTTTCAGTTTCTTTGCACTCTAATTGATTTATTCCACTGGAGATATACCAGGTCTAACAGGAAACGTATGTTCCCAAGGCAGCCAGGTAGGAAATCTGAGCAGCTGTAATCTATATAGTCGTGCTTTTACAAATACAGTCAAGGAGATAAGAGTAATACCTCCTACTTTCTTGGAAATGGAGGTCTGATTCACAAACACACAACTGATATAAAATTCATTTCCCTGGAAATAGAGGGAATAATCTCTCATCCTTTAATGCTGCAACGAAGGAGGCTGCGTCTGGGGGAAAGAAAATAGAATCGTTTGTTGGCTGTTGTGATGCTTGGGTGAACGTGTAGGTGTGTTTGTGGATGAAATGGTGGGGCTCCAGAGGGTTTTACAGATATTTTGCCCTGGAGATTCTCACACCAGAAGTTGGCTGGACGATTGGTGTATACTTAAATTAAAACACACAAATAATTCTTTGTGTTCATTATGGGGCAATGGTACACTTTATTGGTTGTAAAACACTTAGAGGATTCATTCTTTGGATTTATGCAGACGGTATCTTTCATTAATGGCTGTAAGGAGTCAGCCTCAGCCTGCAGAGTGGTTAGTTTACAACTTTGATCCAAGCTAAAATATCTCAACAGATGAACTGCCCAAAAATTCTGCAAAAGCATTTATGGTCCCAGGTGGATGATGTCTACTGACTTTGGCAGTTCTCTATTTTTTTTTTTTTTTTTTTTACCTACAATTAAAAAGCTATTTCAATTTTGTGTAGCACTTTGGGTTTTTCACCAAATCATTACAAAGCTAATGGCATTTCTGATAGCTTTAACCACACTACTGTGCAAAAGTTTTAAACCATACCTAATTTCTTTATATTTTCTAGGAAAGTGGAAAATAGATTCTGCAATTTATTTAAACATGTGCAAACATACATGGAAATACAGTACATAAGGCAAAAACAAGCTTGGAAGACAATATTTGGTACGAACACCAGACGCCTTAATGCCAGGTTTCACAATGAGCTCACCCGAAACCCTGGCTGATCAGGACCCACACCCAGTTTCACACCTTGGCTCAGGCGATTAGAGGATCATCAGGGGGTCCTTTGTCCCTCTTTGGGGGGTCACTCCCACTAGGTTTAAATCTGGGACTCTCCACCATTTGACCTTAGAACTGAAGAAGCTTCTCGGATGAGAGGTGAAACGTCTTCAACTTAAAGAAGTCCAGACGCTTTTCTTTGCAAGCTCCTTTGACTACGATGACCTGGATGACTGAGAACCTTCACAGACATATGAACACCTTTATTCTTTAGCACAGCCTTTATTTGACAAGATTTCTTATAATTTCATTCCTTGCTTGATTTCTTGGGGTCAGTTAGGGTTTGTCTGTTGTGTTTGAGACCTGCCACATCTGCTTTTTCCTCCACTTGTAAAGTTTTTCAAGGACACACTGCACACCATGCTGAGATATGCTGAGTTTTTGGCTAACAGCTCTTTGGGAATCACCTTGTTGGTGCAAAAATATTATTTTAATCCTGTCAAACCGTGTCACTTTTTTCATACAGTCAGCTAAGGAAATGTGAACAAATAATGTGACTGCTAGAAACAAAGTGGCCAAAGATGCACTTTAAACCTGGTTCTTTGGTTATTCAGTCCCATGAATAAGGTGCTTTTTCATGCTTGATTGATTCATTGTTCAGCATTGAGAGGTTTAACAGACAAAAAATAATTCCTCTACAAATGCTCAGGTACAAGGACTGGACTGAAAAAGAATGAAATTATAGAAAATGTGTTAAGAAAAACTTTGAGAAACCTCCAGAAATCATGGAAAACTATTATTCAAGAATACTTTTAAAAAATACAAGAAAGTATGTCACCTTGAAAATAAAATATAAAGAAATGAGGGGTGGCTCATGAGTTTTGAACAGTACTTTTGTTTTGTAGTTAGTAGTAGAATACTAACTTACTTATTTTGACCCATAGCACACAACGTGTACATAACAGAAGCAGTTACAATGCATACAAGCTTACTGTAAGATGTACATCACAAAATGTTGGATACTCCAATCGGATTACCATCCACTTATAATTTAGCAACTTGCTACCAAAAAACCCCAAACTGGATTTGCAATTCAATGTGATCTGACAAGGCAATTTTACAAAGAGCACAAAGCCCGCAGAACACTCCAAAGATCTTATTTTCTCTACAGAAGCGATCTCATGTCCTCAAAGCATCAGAATTATCACTTTCATTCAGTTCTTTGATAGGAATGAAAGATCTGAGTGAAAAACAGCTAACAAATCAAATTAAATATCAGATGAAAGGTCCCGAGTTTGTCATTTCACAGTTCAGTCTTGCTGAGCTTTGAGTACTTCAATTTAGATAAGAAAATATTTTGGTGGGTTTGAGAGATTTTTCATTCCCTTCAATTTAAAAGACTGCTACTTTCACCGTCCACTTTTAATGAGTTTCTTGTCTAATAACTGTAGGAATCTCAGTACTTCTGGTAACAGAGAAAGAGAATCAAAAATGTGAGCTGTTGGCCCTATCCTTTCTTTTTAAACTATCAAATGTGCATGAATAGTTTATCTGTAAAACTTTTTCATAATGCTATTGGATCCCTCATGTCATGTGTCAGGGCATGTAAGAATGCTGCTGTGCAGTGAACGCACTACTAATAAAGGTCGAAGACAGCAGATTGCCTTTGATGTCTTTAGTTGAAGCAACTGTTAAACTGTATGACTCAAGTGCTCAAGTGCTATGAGTGCCTAAAATAACAGTGAAAAATGGGGATGGAAAAAACACTCTTAAAAATAGTTGCACAAAATGTACAGTACCCAAAAGAAATAAGAAAACCAGGTTTATAAATGTATGGACTTATTGTGCAATCAGGTAAAACAAAACAACTTTCAGTGGCAGAACAATTATATATACAGACTGATGCGGTTGAAAGTGGTTTAGCCTCCAATAAACATTCTGCACACATGCCAGGGCTTATGCACCAATAAGCCAAGGCTAAAATTCACTTTTTGTACCTGCCAAAACACACTGTAACTGTCAAATCAGTGTTTATCTCCCTCAAAGGAAAAAAAAGTATATTCTTCCTAAAACAACAAGCTTAAGATTTCACAGGAAGTCGAGATGGCAAGAAAATATATGCTCAAATACTAATCGATAATAAAATATATGATCGGATACTCATTTACAACACTATTGCCTAGGGATGTGTGGCTAGACATCTAAACATTGCTGCCCTTGCCAGTCAATGCCATAAATACTAATCAGTTTAATGTATTATTCTTACTAATGCCACTCTTACTAGCCTGCTCTGCTTGTTCGCTTCACTCTTGCTCAGACATGTATGTTTAATTGATGACTCTCTGTGTAGGGTTTGGATTATGAACAGTTTTAATAACATTTTAAATTACTACAAAGGTCGAACTATTAGAAATGCAATAGGAACCTGTAACTTATAGGAAAAGGCAGAATGGCAGTAGATCCATTCTGTATGTGGTACCGTGCAAATCATCGTCTGCTGCTTATGTTTCTGTTATTTGCAGTGTTGGGCAAGTAACTAGTAAAACAGTTAAAAAGTTACAATTAGTAATGAGTTACAGTTACTAGTTACTTCTTCAAAAAAGCAAATTAGTAACTGAGTTACAATATTGTAAAGTAACTAATTACTAGGAAAAGTAACTATAGCATTTTCTTGTTAGTAATGGTAATGGCATTGTAATGATAGAAATAGCAATTCGTTAGATTACTGAAAAAAGTAATACCGTTAACGCCATTATTTCCATCGATGGTTATTTTAAATGTTGATCTACCTATAAATCATAAGTCTAAATAGCCTAATTACTAGATTACTGCGAAATATGATTTAAACTGTGTTTAAAATTACAAGTGTGCACTGTCACTAAAAGTGGAATGGGCTCAACATTCAGCTCTCTAACCCTCACATCAATTTTACTTGTAAACAAAAAATAAATAAAGTGACTAAAAAGCCTAGACAATGATTTACCTCAAAGGAAGGAACAGACACACCTGCCATTTGCAGCCACTACAGCCCTCTGTCAGTCATGGTTCTTGCTAATGTCTGGAAAGACTCCCCTCTCACTGCCATCTGGTGACCATATTTCACCCTCACTTTGTGGTGCGCAATGGTAAAGACATAAGGTAGTAAAAAAAGTACCAATTAAAACTTAAAACCTCTGGTGTCCGTTAAACAATCAGGTGCAGCCCTGATGCTAACACTCCTCCAGTTGACCCATAATTTCACAGAGCACCGTTGCAGACTGAAGAGGTGAGTTCACAACAATAAACAAAACTTTACGAGGAATTTCAAGAAGTCAGAAAAACTCCTATTTTACTAGTAAGTATTAAACATTTGTCTTCCTCCCCTCACCCCAATCAGTCATGGCAGTTGTGCTGGAGGTTTCCTCCTGTTAAAAGGGAGTTTTTCCTTCCCACTTTCGCCAAGCACTTGCTTATAGGGGGTCATTGTTGGAATTTTTCTCAATTTTCTTTGTATTTTTGTAACATTTTCACCTTACAATATAAAGCATCTCGAGGCAACCAGTGTTGTGATTTGGCGCTAATCGAATTACCATGAATCTTACCTTGGCTGGTGCATACATTAACGTTAGCCGTTTAAGTATTAGCAATTATCCACCAGCCACATTAGCCATCTGTGAAGTTATCATTAGGGTAGCTGCTAGCAGCTGCGGCTAATGATAAACCATGACATTAATGTTGGAGCTATGCGGCAAACATTATCAGTCCTGCCAATCTGTAAAAACTGTTGTTCTTAAAGTCAAAGACTGAAGCTGAGAAATGTCTTTGAGCAACGAGCTCACATTGCCAGGTTGATTTGATCTGCAACAAAAACACAGTCACTGAATGTTTAGCACTAGCTGAGACAATCTAAAAACTTTTTTTTCCACTAGCGAAATAAATTGTATACTTACACTTATGTTTTACAACATGTCAGACAGAACATGTGACAACCTTAACAGTAAGTACAGCACAGAAATTTACCAAGAAAACATGGATATAAACTCTCGGAGAAGCACAGCTAGTTAGTTACAGACTGAAGCTTTATGGGCAGAAGTGTGTTTGTGCTCAGCTTAGCTCTCCACTTTCCCTCCTTTCTGTACGTTTATGAAGCAGATTCATCATGCTCAGTGATAAGATATTTTCAGCTCCTGTGGACATGTCCCTGTGGCTTTGTCTGACTTCATCCTTGCACCAAAATGTTAAAATTCACATTCTCTGAAACACAGTCAGAGCATAAACACCAGACTTTCTGTGAGTAAACCATTCAAATCAATCATAAATAAAAAGATGCATAGTAATGCCAACTACAACAATCCAACTGCCCTAGGAGTACAGGGTGAAAGAATAAAGTTACGTTGAAACCAAGCACACCATTGTTTTTCTTGTGACATTACCAATAAGTTTGATGTGTCACATGGCCCTCTTCCTATTGAAAAAACAAAAGTAGCATCCAAGATGGCCGACTTCTAAATGGCCACCATGGTCACCGCCCATCTTGAGGAGTTTGCCCCCTCACATATACTAATGTGCCACAAACAGGACTTTAACATCCCCAATCATTCCCATGTTATTACGGTGTATCCACATAAATGGCCCACCCTGTACTTAATTTTAGGATTTTTTAGAAACATTTTATTTTAAAGGCTAATAGCCCAAACTCTGAAATATGTTGGATTATCGGATTCCCTGTATAACATTAAAAGTTAGTTGTCAACAAGAAAGATTTTTGATTTTTGCGCAGCAACACTTTAGTGTAAGGCCTGAAATGGGCTATCTTGTGAATCCTGCAGCTAAAACTAGTAAAAATACCCAAGACTAGACAATTTTAACGAGATTACATAAGTTTCAACCTCTCTTCATCGGCTCCTTAGCCACATCACATGCCTGTAATGACATACAAATTTCTACATGAGCATTCCTGTTCACACCAGTCTGATTTCAAATCTCAAACCTTGATTTCCATCTCACACTCTGTGGGTCCTGTCTATCCCCACAGTTTTCCTACTGCAACCCTTTCTCTGAAATAGCCTCCTCAGATATTTTTGAATCAATTTTATTTATAGCTTAAAACTGACTTTAAAATTGACTTGTTGAATAATAGTCTTTAAATTTAAAATGCCTTTCACTTGAATGGTAATTTGCAGCAGGGACCAAATCAATGTAGATAACACTGATAACAGAGGCAGAGCTGTCAAGAATTAGCAGCGCTGTCTCCATGGTAACTGCTGAGTGAATTCGACAGTGTTTTCACCGACCAAAGACCTGCCTTTGACATCATGCCCTGTGTAGTTAACCCTTGATCTAAGAAACACAGAGCCACATTCAGATGTATAATCACACACACACCCACACAGGTGCACAGACAGTCCACGCACATCCGCAAAGTGAAAGCTGGGTTGACTGTGAGCCATCATTAAGCCTCTGACATGTAGCACACAACACTCTAGTATCCCCGAAGGCCCAGAGTAAGGTTAACCAGGCTTTTCACACTCAGCTTTCCACTCACACAAAGGGGTAAAAGAAAAGAATAGTGGTGCAAGAACAAATGCTTTGGTGAGTATCAAGAATTGCAAGTGCTTTGGAAAAAGACCTTTTCTGGGTGTTTTTCAACTGAGAAAGAATGAAGATTGTCTCGTTAGCTCAAGCGCCATCATAATGCACACAGATATGAAAGTGGATTTTACTCACTTTTTGCCTGCTTTGAAATCTCACTGAGGATTTTCTTACTTTTATACATTTAGTGGGTATGCAGGAAAAATCAAGTGTGCACAGCGGGATCTGTTTTGAAGGCTGGCTGTGTGTCTCTGCACATCATCTTCTCTGAAAAGATTTTGTCAGGGAGTGATGAGAGTAAAGTTACCTCCAGTTTTGTTTTGTTTTTGTTCTACCTGAGCACACTGGTTTAAAGGGGGTGTGTATAAGCATATATTAGCATGGGATTTAACTAGCAATTGACAGAAGGGGGAGGGTGTTTTGTGGTAGGTAATACTCCATATTTGTGTTATTTAACTCATCTTCAAAGTTCTCACTGATGGAAGGAGGTTTTGGCTCAAAATCTCACGATACATGGCCCCATTCATTCTGTCCTTAACACGGATCAGTCGTCCTGTCCCCTTGGCAGAAAAACAGCCCCATAGCATGATGTTTCCACCCCCATGCTTCACAGTAGGTATGGTGTTCTTGGGATGCAACTCAGTATTCTTCTTCCTCCAAACACGACGAGTTGAGTTTATACCAAAAAGTTCTACTTTGGTTTCATCTGACCACATGACATTCTCCCAATCCTCTGCTGTATCATCCATGTGCTCTCTGGCAAACTTCAGACGGGCCTGGACATGCACTGGCTTCAGCAGCGGAACACGTCTGGCACTGCGGGATTTGATTCCCTGCCGTTGTAGTGTGTTACTGATGGTGACCTTTGTTACTTTGGTCCCAGCTCTCTGCAGGTCATTCACCAGGTCCCCCCGTGTGGTTCTGGGATCTTTGCTCACCGTTCTCATGATCATTTTGACCCCACGGGATGAGATCTTGCGTGGAGCCCCAGATCGAGGGAGATTATCAGTGGTCTTGTATGTCTTCCATTTTCTGATGATTGCTCCCACAGTTGATTTTTTCACACCAAGCTGCTTGCCTATTGTAGATTCACTCTTCCCAGTCTGGTGCAGGTCTACAATACTTTTCCTGGTGTCCTTCGAAAGCTCTTTGGTCTTGGCCATGGCGGAGTTTGGAGTCTGACTGTTTGAGGCTGTGGACAGGTGTCTTTTATACAGATGATGAGTTCAAACAGGTGCCATTCATACAGGTAACGAGTGGGGGACAGAAAAGCTTCTTACAGAAGACGTTACAGGTCTGTGAGAGCCAGAGATTTTCCTTGTTTGCGGTGACCAAATACTTATTTTCCACCCTGATTTACGAATAAATTCTTTACAAATCCTACCATGTGGATTCATGGATTTTTTTTTCACATTCTGTCTCTCACAGTTGAAGTGTACCTCTGGTGCAAATTACTGACCTCTGTCATCATTTTAAGTGGGGGAACTTGCACAATCGGTGGCTGACTAAATACTTTTTTGCCCCACTGTAAGTAATGAAGACCCATTGATTTTACATGTAATGTGATAAATTCTAAGGAGGTTGGTTGTCCTTTTACAATTGTACTGGCTTATCTAGTTGATTACCATGTGTACATGTTCCTCAACATGTTCTCCACTCTGTGTGAGAAGATCTTCACCTACCCATATATTAATCTGAACTAAGCACAGGAGAGAAATACAGTGCTCAGCATAAATGAGTACACCCCCTTTAAAAAGTATGAATTTAATCAGTAGCTCAACGAACAAAACAACAATTTCCAAAATTGTCACCAGGCTAAGTTTTATCGAACACTTGTTTAACTGCATAACATGAAAATAAAGTTAATAATATAACTTGGATCACAAAATTTCAGTTTTACTCAAAATGATTGAAGCAAAAATGAATACACCCTGCAACAAAAACTACTGCATCTAGTATTTTGTATCACCACCATGATTTTCAAGGACAGCACCAAGTCTTCTAGGCATGGAATGCACACGTTGGCAACATATTGCAACATCTATCGTTTTCCATTCTTCAAGAACAACCTCTTTTAGAGCCTGGATGCTGGATGCAGAGTGATGCTCAACTCGTCGCTTCAGAATTGCCCACAGGTGTTCGATTGGGTTCATATCAAGAGACATACTTGGCCGTTCAATCCCCTTCACCCTGTTCTTCTTCAGGAATGCAGCAGTAGCTTTAGATGTGTGTTTTGGATCATTGTCGTATTGGAAAAATTGCACGCCGACCAAGTGCACGGAGTGATGGCAGCATCTTCTCCTTCAGTATAGAGCAGTACATTGTTGAGTTCATGATACCATCAATGAAATGCAGCTCCCCAACACCAGCAGCACTCTTGCAGCCCCACATATGGACACTGCCACTAGTGGTGTGCGGATCGAAATTGAAATATCGATTCTTCCGATACCAGTAATTTATGTTCTAGAATTGATTCTCATATTAAAATATCAATATTTTAGTACTTTGGGGTAAATTTGTAGTTTTTCATTAACAGGAAAACAGTGGATAGAAACTACATCATTCGGATCGTCTAAATTGGAAGGAACTACTTCCTCTTACGCCTTTCATAGTTATATGCGATATATGGCTGTATAAAAGTGCGGCAGCCCCTGGTGTACGCACTCACAACAATGGCTGAGCGCAAATGTGTGGACACATTTTACCTCCAACAAACAGCCAAGACGCGGTTTGCGATACATGTGTCAAGACAGTGAGGTGTTGTGGCAACAGCACTAACCTCATCAAACACCTCAGAGTAAATCATATCACAGAATATGATGAGCTTATGTTGAGGCAAACTGAAGAGGAGGAGAGGGACAGGCGCTGCTAGGGCGAGACAGACGTCTCTAATGGAGTCCTTTAGTGCTGCAGGCAGGCAACGTGTTCACATAGCGCACAACTTCAGGTTTTTTATTTCTATATGATGAACTCTGCATTATTAAGCAATAAGAACAAGTAGTCTGATGTCCTGTAATCATTATGAAGCTATATTATTATATTATCATTACAATTACATAATACAATTATATATTGTATTATGAAATACAATGAAACATGAAGTTTTTGTACAGAGTATCAGTATCAGATCGATACCACCCTGAATTTTACTTGGTATCGGATCCGAAAGGAAATCAGTGGTATCGCACATCACTAACTGCCACCACCACGTTTCACTGTAGGCACCATGCGTTTCTCGTTGAAATCCTCACCTTTACAATGCCATACAGTTTTGAAACCATTAATTCCAAAAACAGTGATCTTCGTCTCATCACTCCAGAGTATAGAGTCCCAGTAGTCTTCATCTTTTTCAGCATGGGCCCTAGCAAATTCTAGATGTGCTTTTTTGTGCACGGGCTTTAGGAACGGCTTCCTTCGTGGACGATACCCACACATGCCATTCCTCTGCAGTGTGTGCCATATGGTGTCACGGGAAACGGTCACTCCAGTTTGGCTTTCTACTGCTTTAGCTAACTGCAGTGAACTTGCATGGCAATTTTCTTCAACCCTTCTCATCAGAAGACGCTCCTGTCGAGATCTTAACTCCACAGCCTGGACGTCTCTGTAAGATGGTTGCACTTACATTTTACAGTATTTTGACTGATATGTAAAGCTTTGCTAAGCTTCTTGTAATCCTCACCTTTTTTGTGTAAGAAAATGGTGTCCTTTCTCAGATTTTGTCACATTTCTCTTCCACATGGAGCCCTTGCTGGCAGCATGAAATGGGAAGGGCTTTTCTTTGTTAAGCCTGCTGGCCACCTCTTAAATGAATCATTAGACTCACCTCTGGTTGAATGCCTGTTAATTCGAATTTTGTAGTCTTAAGTATGGCTTTTCTCCTAAGACCATAATTAGGGTGTACTCATTTTTGCGACATGGGCTTGAATGAATTTGTTAGGAAAATCACTTTTTTTCTGCAAATTAACAAATCTTGTTTGCAATCAATGGCCCACATTTGTGGGAGTATTTTGTAGTAAAGTATCTCATAGAAAATGTTGATTCTGAAAGGAAACTAAAGGTTTTCTGACATGTAGTGGGGCGTACTCATTTATGCTGAGCACTGTAAGGATAGTATTTGTGTTAAAAATGACAAGCTAGTTTTCTGTAAGGCCAGTAAAAACTTATACTGTGATGAATGACTAAATTTGTATTTTGAACTAAAAAAAGAAAGAAAGAAAGAAAGAAAGAACAGGTATGCATTTGAATAATAAAGCAACCACAGACAAATAATCTAAAAAAGTTAACTATAATGAATCCAGAAAGATGATAAATCAAGGCCACAGTCAAGCAAGATTAGAGACCGGTTAGCAACCATCTGACAACCATCAATTGTGAGGAGAAAATGTGTATTCCCAGACCAGTTGGCAACTGGTTGCTTGAGGCGGTTGATCTGAAACTGATTGCTAAAGCTCCATTCACACAGCCTTAGAGACTTGTCACTAACTCTCTAGCAGCTACAAACTGGTAAAAATTAGTTTTCCTTAACAGGTTAACAAATGGTTCCTGGAGGTTGCTGAAGGATATCGTGTAAAATTGATTGCAAGGAGCGTGTTGCATTGCAAACCTCAATTCTTGTGGTTGCCATTAGATTGCTGGGCTCATCCTTCGTGGATAGCACCGACTAGTCTGCAAAGGCAAGAACTGCAACACAAACTGGAAACCAAAACCAGCTGCGCCTTTTGAAATATAATAGCTTCAGCAATAAGGCCCAACCTTTGTTCGAAGGCAAAAATTGTTATGTTTTCTGTTTTTCAAGTTTTACTGTACTGCCACCTGACTAGTAGTCATTGAGTGTGCGAGAAGACAGCTTGAAGGTTCCCAGAGGGATGAAACAAAAGTTTTTTCCTCATTTGGTGTGCATGAATGAATGAGAAAAAGACAGGTCTAACAGTAAAGATTCAAGTTTGGGCATAGTGAGGGTGTCTGAGGTGATTTGTGACAAAGTTATAGAGACAAGGCTGACATGGTTGGAATATGTGCTGAGGAGGGATAGTGGATATACCGGACAGAGGATGCTGAATATGGAGACGAAAAGGAGGAAAAGAAGAAGACCACAGGGAAGTTTCCTGAATGTTGTGAAAGTGGACATGCAGAGGGTTGGTGTGACAGAGGAGGATGCTGGAGATAGGATGAGATGAAGGTTGATGATCTATTGTGGCTACTCCTAAAGGGAACAGCTACAAGAAGAAGAAGAAGAAGAGGTGTTTTGATGATAAGTGTTCAAGTGGGACGAGATCCAGTGGCCATAGAGGCCATAGCGTATGATTCACAAAGTTTTTAAGATCATCAATGCTTTCATTGGCCCTTCATCAGCCGTCAATAGGTCCACTGACAACCAGAGACCACTCCTATTAGGATAGAAATGCTGTATGACAGGATAAAGGTGATCACTGATTTACAGTGACTTTCCTTCTAAGGTGCTAAACAGGCAAAATTCCTACAAGCAAAGCGCTTCCCACAGTACAACTGACAACCCCCACAAGCTGTTAATGCTTTGTCCTAAAATTTGCACCTGTCTGTACGATTAAAATTTACTACAACTGGACAAATATTAGTCTGATGACGATGCAGTTGTGACAATACAGGTTTGTTTTTGCTTCGGTTATCTTCTAATTAATAACAAAAAAACAGCGTAGGCACACGACACTGAACAGATTGTGTATCATGGTAATCTGATTTCACTGTTGTCTTCCAGCTGTCACATTGCTCACGTATTGTAAAAAATATGGTTAGAGCCACACTGGAGTTCTGCGTGTTATCCATCATCAACTACAGAGTATTAAATGCAGGTTAAAAGTTTCAGACTTCAGCATCATGAGCAGCTTCTGTCATGCAAGAACTGAGTTACGAGTGGTGCTCTGAATATTTTTGATAAAAATGGCATATGCATGTTTATTTAAGTGCTGTGAATCCACTACTTTAAAGTGGCTAAGAGCCAGTCATACAGATAATGATATTTCATCCTCTCCGTGATGCATCAAATTGCACACTCTGGGAAGCAAAGCCTGTGAGCTCCTCTAAAAGTCAGCCTACCTTCTACCTTTTCTTTTAGTGAAAAAGCCTCCCTCATCTTTCCATATTTCTCACATATTTAGACATGCTGTCAGGGAAAATCTTAGTCAAAGTCCATCTTCATGTCAACTTTATTACATGTTAGAAGGCTGATGGCCCATTAATAATGTCTCGCTGATTCTGAGCAAGCTGTGGTGGACTCTACTGAATTATACTCTGTGCAAGTGATGTGACAGCGAGTGGCTATTACGAGCTGCCTGCTGTTTTTTGCTGATCAACAGGGAATTCAGCTAGATCTCAGCTTAGCTAAAGAACTGCAGTCAAGCGCCTCAAGTGCCTCCAACTTCTAGCATTTCCCAAGACATCTGGTGGGGTATACTGCTTCTCAGGGGAAGATGAGAAAGACTTCTGCCTCGCTTTGCCCGTCTCATCATTTTTCGTTGGTAATCTGCATTTAGCGAAGAGTCAGGCAGACAGACCATAACACTAGTCAGCTGTTCAGTAGCTATGTGCAAACCTGTGTGAAAGTGCAAAACCTAACGTGATCATTCCTCCTTTCTTTATTTCAGTTTGGATTACACCCCCCCCAAAACTGAAACTGAAATGGCTTTTTGTACTAACCAAATTTTGCAGTGAGAGAGGGGAAGCCTGATAAACGCTTGGAATAATTACTAAAAGTCAGCACTAAATGTATCTATACTAGCATACTAGCCTTAAAATACTACATCTGTGAGACCATGCACACACACACACACACACACACACACACACACACACACACACAGATTTTATATAGTGAGCATCCATCACTGGTGGTTTTACTCCCATGAAGGGGGTTAAACCTGGAACTTGCCCACTGAGAAAGCGAGTCTCAGGGGCAAGGTGGTGGAAATATGGGGTAAGAATGTGGGCCATGCATTTTGCCTGTTCAAATGTGTCTGCATCAACAAAGGAACTCCTGAGTATTAGCAGGGCACAGTGATCTCTCAAAAGCTGTGAGTCACAAAAAAAAGAAAAAAAAGTGCAATTAATGTCTGTCAGTCAGCAGCTCTCAGCGTGGCAATAATACCCAACGTAAATGTCATGACCAAACCACGGGGCTGAGCAAACACACACACGCACACACTTATAAAAGGGAGTAAATTCTCTCTGGGTGGGCAATATTCAGCTGACAACTTTATTGCTGAGCAACCTCAGAGGATGAACTTATAATTCTGGAGAAGAGCCAAGACACCAAAAATTCCATAATGCCTTCTTATTAAAGGTCATAACTCAAAAGCCTCATAAAAGTAATGGACATCGGCGTGGTGGTGGACAGAGCCGCGGACGCGCACATATAAACAAACAGAGATCCAGTACATTGTAGATCATTTGGAGTTTTTAAGGATAACTTCAGAAAAGAAAACTCAACACTTTTGGTTTCACATAATGGTTCTTTGACCCACGCTCGACAAACACACAGCTTCTAGTGTTAATCTCAAGTGAGTCATGGTACAGTCGGAGGGATCGCTAAATGCACAAAGAATAAAATGTTAATGTGCTTTGAGAACTTTTTCCCCCAGAGTGCAAACACATCTTTTTAGGCCTGTGTGTGTGTGTCTGTGTGTAAGTGCACGTGTGTTGCAAGTGCGCACACATGCGTAGTTGTTTTGCTCAATCATCAGCATTGTTTCTGCAAGTCATCTGTTGGCCTTAGATAACTCATTCGTTATTAGGCCAGTCTTTTACCATGCCGGTTATCTGCCACAGCTCTGAAAGGATTTTTAAAAAGGTCTGTTTCACCATTAGAGAGATTTATTTAAACTAATGCATCAGGTTCCCTTCTGGAACTGTTAAAACAAGGAAACATCTTAAACTTTAAGGAGCTGAACTCTGCCGACCTGTGAGAATATGTTTAGCTGTTAAGGTAAACAAACTAAATGTCATACTCTGTGAAAATGCTATTTTCATGAAGAGACAGCGCAGCTTAACCACTTTGTTTACTTTTTTAAAAGAGTTTGAAATGAATGTGAATCCACATGGATGAGAAAATAGGTGAATGAATGACTGAAGCTCCTGGTACAATGTAAATGTCAGTGTCATGCTGAACTCTCCCATTGTTCAGAGCCTGGTTATGCACTTCTGAGTCTCAGCTCAGGGTCACGTTTATACTACATTGGAAGGAAGCATTTTTTACTTTATGTGCACCGACTATGTCAGGCCACAGATTCAATAATATGAAATACTTCAACTACATATGAAGCTGCGAGAGAGGTGACAAAACCGCACTCTTCCTTCACCCTGAACACCAGCTGTATGTGGATGCATTGACCTTTGCCGCTTTCCTCCATCTGTTCATTTCAAGAAATGGGCAGCACATAATGCACTCTCCCACTGAAGATATGTGCACACACAAACAGAGACAGACAAAAAAAATCCTACAAAGTCGTAATTATCCAAGGACCAAATACATTTGCTTTTAAAATAGTCTCAGTTGTTGGACTATCTTCGAAAACATAGTCAAATAAAATATCTCATATTATTTCAGAGTAGTCCTACATCTCTTAGAAAGCTAAAAATATGAAAATGCCCTCATCTGGGACTCTCCTCAGCTCTTTCTGGGACAGTGGCGCGGCTGCCCCTCTGTTGGTCTTCCTTGGTCTCTTGTGTTCTGGGGGCCTCTGGATGTCTGGAGTTTTGATCTCCTCCACACCTGCTTCACGCCCTGGAGGACGGGGCTGTGGCCCCCCCACACCCTCTAGCAGATTATTACATGAAGGAACCTTTTAAAAAAACAAAAAACAAGCGCGTCCATGCTCACAGGTGTACACACGGGTGATCACACCCACAAACTACACCCTTTTTGGCTCCTACCTCAAAGCACACTGTGTTCTGTTGATCTTATGTGCTGCACAATAATGTTTAACATTTAGTATTTACTGTCATATTCCCATATATCATTGTGATGTTGTTTATTCTATTACTCTTGTTCTCTTCTGCTTGTTTTCTTTTTTCTTTCTCAGCAGGTGATCCAGGTGATTGATATATGCATTTTTTTTCTCTGCCCGTTCTGTTGGTTTTTGGTTTTTGCCCTTCTCCCCCGTCCCTCTTCTCAGCTGTTTCTCTTTCCCTCTTTCTTTCTCCCCTTCTTTCCCCCAGTCAAGTCTGTCCCGTATTCAGTAAGTGAAAATAAAATAAACAATAAAAGGTGAATCAAATGGACCATTACGGCAAGGCTGGGATGGTCAGTTTGGTAAAGTAAATCCGTTGGGCATCTTTCTTTGCCTTTAGACAACAATTCTGAGGGCAAAAGAGCCAAACGGGACAGGCCAAAAAAAAAAAAAAAAAAAAAAAAAAAAAAAAATGAAAATGCTTCTAAGACTTTTGGTCAAAAAGGGATTTTGTCTTTTCAACTTTTCAATTTTATATTGACTTGTTAAGCTAAATGTTACAGTATTTCCCAAAAAGATGACAAACAGAAGTCTTCTTTAATAGAAGATGATCTTTTTTCCACTACATATGGAGGAAACCAGCATGAGTTGCTAACATATTGTGTTGGAAGCTAACATAATGGGCATCTATTGAGATTCATTCCACCCACTGATTGCTCTGTGTTCAGAACAAAAGACACAGAATGTGAGACAAATAAACAGAAACAGAGACTTGCTGAAGGGAAACATCGTTATATAATGTGTAGAACATATGCAGTTCTATACACATCCAGTTGGTTGTAAAGTCATATGTCTTAGGTTTGGATTTAGGATGGGTGTTCTTGTAAATGTAAACTTACTGGTTTCATTGCCCTGGTATATAAATTTTTCTTCTTTTTTTTTTGGTTTTTCCTTTTTTTAATATCTGAGAGAGAAATGCCACCTGAAATACATTTTGCTTTAGCAAGCAGGTTGCAACAAACAGCTCTTGAAGTCACTCCACCCATTCACCAGTGACTGATTTTACAGTGGGACAAACTCCAGCTCCAATGTTTGGAGTGCAGTAGGTGACAAAAACCCTTCTTCTACTCTGAGATCTGCTGCAAGCGTTGAAAGCAGGGCTACTCTGACCAAAATGTCCAGCAAAAGCAGAATTGGTTCATGTCAGCTGCAGTCAAAGGACCAGAAACTTGCCTGAGAGGCAAACGATTACATTGCCTGGTTATTTGTCACAAGATCCCCACCCCAGAATTTCTAATGATCATGACATAAGCTGTACGATGAAATAACACATTTGCAGGAATGAACTTAATGATATCATCGCCTTTGTTATATGCAGACTTAAATTTGTGCTGGCATGTGCTGATGTCTCCCGAGCACTCCAAACAATCGATGATGTTCTTTATGAACTCAGCTTCTCTCCATGTCACGCTGTTTATGCTTTCCTTATCAATCAAATTTTGCTCCCGGCATGCACCGAGAAGAGGGTGATGAAAGGCAACGAAAGATGAGAGTGCGAAGAGGAGAGGATTATCACCCTTCTGCCCTTAATGCATCTACCTGATTACTTTTTACACCTCAGGAATGAATACATACATCCTCTGTCTATTAATGGCAATCTGGCGAGAGGAAGTCAAAGTACTGTGGCATTATGATGGATCTGAGCAGGATGCAGGCTATTGCACCGATAGGTAAATGAAATCGCAATGTCAGTCTGGCTACGGGAGAAAGAGAACATTTACATATACCAGATGGAAAAATGTGTACATAATAATGATGTTCCAGCACTCTTATGCATAGAGGGCTGGAGTGCAGAGATTTGACCACCCACTGAAGCAAGAGAAGAGACAAGAATGACCTTTTTTATAACAAGAGAAATGGAATGGCTTGGCAGATACTATGTGTGTGCATCTGTGTGTGTTTGTGTGACTGGTTTGTTTTGTGAGTAAGGCCTTTTACCATCAGTTAGCCGCCTGATGCTGACAGTGCTCTGCAGCTGAACCACAGCAGAGCGATCCGGGACCTGCTTTGACATTTTCAACTTGATTCATTAATTCATGGTTGGCAGTCTTGGTGACAAGCGCACTTAAACGAGCTGCACACCCCGGCTGCACATCTACTTGAAATGTATGGTTTATATTTCATGAAGTCATTCACAAAGGATGGAAATGTGAACAGATTCAGTCCACGATATAAAGCTTTACCATAAACTAATGGCTATAAATATGTTTGCTTTTTTTTTTTTAATCCTTCCTCGAAGGATGTTAGCCATGTAGAAACTGTGCTGGTGAGATCCTCAGACAATCTTTTAAATTTTAAATGAAAAATAAATCCTCCCGCATATGAAAGTGACTGAGACAAGCATGCGCTTCCTGTGCTTGTAATATTCTTGGGGCGGCTGCCTTGGTGTTAAATCCAGATATGTCCCAGGGGCACCTCCTCTAAGCCCCAGAGAGTGAAGCTGGTCGGGTGGTGAGGTCCTTGAGGATAATGCCTAATGATGCTGTGCTTTCAATTGTATTATCTGAATCTTTATGAAGGCAAGAATCATTGTGGGGGATTAACAGATGCATAGATGCTCATCGAAGCTGTTGACATATATGAGTAAAGCTACACTGCATTCCTTTTTCAACCCTGTCTATTTCATATTTATGTAAAAGTAATTAGCTACAGGAAATAAATGTTGTAAATGAAAAGTATCCTTTTCCATGAACAGGATGCTGTCAGCTATCAACAGGAAACTGACGCTACAATTTGCACACACTCACCAAAAGTGTACAACAGCAGATTTGAAAAATCCTGCCTGGTTGGATGACTTTTGGTATTTGTTCTGCAATTTTTTGATGGTAGTTTTCTGGTGGCTGCATCCTGCAGGCGCTCCATGTACTCAAATGACCTCCACAACCACCAGATGTTAATCTAATACAGCACCTTTGGGATGTGGTGGAAGGGAAAATTCTCATCTGTAGCAACTGTGTGATGCTACATGTGAAAATGGACCAGAATCTCTTCTGATTATTTTCAGCATCTCATTGAATCTATGCCATGAAGGCAAACGTGGGTCCAACCTAGCACGGTGTACCGTTATTTATCTTATATTACACAGAAGCGACCTTTTTGCAGGATGTCCAGGAAATTTCCACAAAGAACTAGATGTGATTAAATATGACTTTTCAAATGAAATCAAAAAAAGGGACATGACTTAAAAGGAAGGAACGCTGTAAAGACCAATAAATGTCAATATACGTGTGAAGTCATGCTGGTATGATTTGAAAAATCAGCCAGCTTGTACATTTCAACCACTTTGCAATACAGTAAGCAAAATTACACAAGTTGCGGTTACACTGACCTGAATGCAATAGAGCACCTTTAAGATGTTGTGCCACAGGAGACACCTATATGGATGTAAAGGGGATCTAATCAAGTACTAGAAAGGTGTAACGAATGACTGTATGTATCATTTTAAATGTTTTTATTATTTTATGATTTTTTTCAAGAAAGTATGCTTTATATTTATTTCAAGCAAAAATATTAATGAGAATTATAACAATACTGAACAATACTGTGAAGGAACTTTCACGAGTAAACCATATGAGACGTGTAGGTCTTATAAGACTAAGGTTAAAAAGCCTTTTAGTGCAATGTTAGGGAAAATATTTCACTATTCAGTCATTTTGTACTGAACAATACTGTATTACAATAGTGTACAATAAGCTAGAAACTCCCAACATAAACATACTAATGTAAAATCATTTCAGGAAAACCACAATATTCTTTATTGAGTTTGAATTTATTGCAAGATTATTTGTATTAGAAAACACCCGTTTCAGCCAGCTGTACCTCATTTAATAAACTGAAGTATAAAATAATCCAATCGTACAACATAAACAGTGTGTTCAAATATCTCTGGGTACTCACTGGTAAATCCATTACTTCATATTCAGTTTTCTTGAGTCTGTCTAAATGAGGCTGCATTATGTGCAGCTCAATACGTCGTGTGCATTTATCATTCTGATGTGCTGATATGAGGACACATAAAGCCTCTCTGCTTGCTGTGCAACATGCATGCACACGCCTTTGTGTTGTGGTGCTTTTTTGTGTGTTGTGGTGAGATTTGAATCCAAAAGTGATTGTAAAGACAAGAGTCATAAATCTCTGTCCGTCTGGGTCCGCATCAAGAAGGGATATATAACCACGGGCCATTTCATTATTTGAGTTTTTCTGTGTGTGTATCTGCGTGTGTATTTGTATCCTTTGTACATGTATCGCGTAAGCGCGTAAATATGCATCACGTGCCTGTGTGCTAGCAGAATTAAATATATACAGCTTGGTTTTTAAAACAAGCTCCACAAATGCAATTTTAGCCACAGAAGACGACTCATATGACTTTTGAAACGACAGGCTGTGATCACTATATTAATTAAAGCTGGGTGTGTAAAGAGAGTGGACACCTTCAGGAAGAAAGAGGAAACTTCACAAATGCAGAGATATGGAGAATTAAACTCATCTTCTTGTCATGTAGAAAGATGTTTACCATCAGTCTAGACACTAATGCATGCCCCCCATTTAGCCTTAATTCTCTTTCACTTGGCTTGCAAACTGACTAAGAGAGTGGGCATGCCGTAGCCAAATGTCACCTTGAATGAATAAAGTAATTAAGCAATGCTCTTGCCATGATTAGCCGATTACCTCACTGGTCATCCGTCATCTGAATTTTACCATCCAGCAGTACATACTCTATAAATACCATAATGGACATGTGCAGGGCTTTCTGAAGTAAAGTGATTACAACACTAATAACAGCTTTCAGCTTTATATAAGACAATATACCTGTGAGTGTCTGAGCACTTGTGTGTGTGTGTGTGTGGGGGGGGGGGGGGGGGGCAGGTAGAGGGTGGATCCGGCAGCACTTGTGTCATAGAGTTAAATAGATATACAGAACTTCTTCAGTCTCTTATAGCGCAGATAATTACTAAGAAGAGATGCTGTTGCAAAGCAGAAACAGTTTAGGTCCCCAGATGAATATCCATTATCAGGTCCTGGGTAGAACTCTTTTCTTGCAATATATGCGATAGAACATTTCGTAGTTTTCCTGTGCTGTCACTTCCTTATTGAAATGCTCACCTGGAGACTAAAAAGAGGCTTTTCATCCACTCCCCATCAAAGATTTTATGCAAGTTTATCCAACCATTCACTCTCACATTTCTGGCTACCCTACAGATAGCTGGGATAGGCTCCAGCCTTCCCCTCAACCCTAAATTGGACCAGCGGAAAGAAGTGGATGGTTAGATATTTAGCCAAAATGCAGTATAGTAGTTCAACTCGATTCAAAAAGTACTTGCTGCTTCGTTCACAGCTGCTGACATTTGAGCCATGGTTTACCTGAAAAGAAAACCATTTTAAACAGATATCATGGGGCAGCACAGTGGTGCAGTGGTTAGCATTGTTGCTTCACAGCAAGAAGAACCTCATGGAGTTAATGACGTTAGGTTAATTGGAGACTAATTTGGTGACCCTGATCGTAGCGACCCATGGATCAACTTTGCAGCAACTTTAAGCTAGCTAACCTTACCTATTAGCATTCACCTTTGCACTGACAATGAAGGATTGCTTGTGCTTCACCTTCCAGATGGCAGAATCATTGACCCGTCCAAATCAATAACACATATAACCTCCAATACTTTACTGTACTTTGTGAAAAACTACCTGTGAAAAAATTGGCTGATTTATTGATCTCCTATAAAATTTTTTAAAGTCTGATAATTTATAATTTTATAATTACAATTTTGATAAACACACACACACACACACACACACACACACACACACACACACACACACACACACACACACACACTAGGGGCAAAGTAATAATTTAATTCTATGCCAGGCCAACCTGTAAACCGCCAAGCTAACTTTGTATGCTAACCCTTTGTGTTGTAACACAAACCAGACTAGTTATACAATTGGCTGCTTTATTAAAAAGTCAAAAGATTCTATTCAATAGATTGAAAACATTCAAAATACAAAAAAGGCCACACAGATACTCATTAATTCTCAGAGAACAGATGCTACAACAATTAAAGTACACACGTCTCCCTGTGGTGAGGTCTTTTCTGGTTTTTATTTATACCTTCTCCCTTTCTATTTCATCATTCCTTATACTCTTCCCATTGATTTCACAGTTAATGTATCTCTTAATGTGTACATGGTATATGCAACTTTTTGTGTGGGACATTACAGCAAGCATAACAAATGTTAAATGCATGGATACTGAAAGGTCCATTAACTCCTGCTTGCTACATTATTGCTGGTCAAGTTGACTGTTCACAGCAGGGAAAAACAGCCCTCAGGCCACCAGGAAACGCTTCGGTGGGCGGTCTGCTCCCGGGGAGTTTCACATTTACTGAGTTTTGTAAAAAAAAACACTCTTTTTTTGTTTGTTTTGTTTTGCTTTTTACATTTATTTGTGCCCTGTACATGTATTTTTGTCCACAAAATATTTACTTTTATTTTGTTTTGGTGTACCAAGTTATTTCTTTGGTAGGACTAATTTATATTTGGCTTTTCTTCTCATGCCTGCTCACTTTGAGTAAAACACCAGAATTATGCTAAGCTTTGACTGAAATAAATACATCTAGAACTATTCATATTTTCCTTCACGCTACTCCAAGTTATGGTCAAAACACCATGTTTTATGTGAAAATGAACATAGATTCAATTGGATTATATTAAAGTTAATGTCTTGGCACTCAACAAGCACCAGTACCATTTAATGTGTTTTCCAGATAGAAAAACATGTCAGAAAAGCTGAACGAATGGTTTTGATGTTGTATGCCAAAAGATAATTGCAGTCACAGAACAAAATAAAGCAGAATTGAACTTTATGGGAGATTTTATTGAAATGTCACTTACATTTTCTAATGTACAACAAACTGACAGGAATGAGAATTTCTGAAACTATATAATTGCATCTAACCACCCAGTTCTAATTTCAATGTGTTTGCCTTCTCCATCTCTAGTTCAAACCAGACCTCAAAGCCACTCGCAGAGTCATTGAGGGAAACTGAGAAATCAAAGCCCTCCCATTTGCTCTTGATATGTTTCATGGCAGCGGGAGAGAGTCATTTTAATAATCTGAGCCTTTATCATTACCGTTCAAGACAGAGGTAAATGAAAACTTCTGAACCTTGGATCACATAATCAGTCGGATGATGGCTGGAAAATAAAATCTGAAAAGCACCATGAGACACAGATAAACAGGCGTGCAGAAATGTTTGCACAAAGACGCACTTCATAAAACCTTATTAAGTGTTCTGTTAGGCTCATGCACAAACCTGGTAGACACACATATTACAGATAATCTTGACTAAAATGATATTAAAAAACCAGACGATAAAACACATAAGGACAATAGTTTATAATCAAAAACTAGAGAGACGCCAACATCACACAAACAAAGGTGACCACGTCCCTGTTCCCTGTGTCCCCAACCAGAGATCTTCCCACATTTACTGTAACTATGACAAAAACAGTGTTTTCTATGATCCATACAAACACATGAAAGCTATAAAGTAATTGTAAAACTCAATGGTCATAACATGACTTCCCTATAAGTTTAAAAGAGCTGCATTGAAAAGATAACACAGTTGGGCACAGTGATTATGTTAGGGTAGCGTGGATGACTAAAATCTTGCTGTAGGCTATGACTTAAGACATTAAGAAGGACTCAGATGGATAACTAAGAAACTGGGTATGCTCAGCATTGTAAAAATAGATAAAAATAGTGGTCTTGGTTTTTTTTTATGCTCTATCTGCAGTTTCTGCTACCTTTGTTTCACCACACTGCTTTGCTCACTGATCGGAGAAGCAGCCTCTGCCTGTTTTTGACACTGAACAGTGGTCTCCAATGTTGATAGACTGCTCAGTAAGACTACCAAGTGTAGCATACTGCAGTATTCAACTTGGTACATTCTGAAACTTTTTGTTTTTCAACAGAAAGCAAATGTCTTACCTCATTTCGATTTTGCAAATCTCCCCTTCTAGGCTGCACAGATGCATCTGCAGGATCTCCTCTACTGTGTAGTAACAACAAGCCTTCACTTTGAATTAAATTTGGGAGAACTAAAGTCAAATTTTCTCTTATGTTGGAATAGTTTGTGTCCACTTATCTACTTATTGAGAAAAGTCAATGTAAATCAATATTAAGCTGTTCTCATTGATCACCCTCACCAGACGTCTTTTCCAGAATCCCTCCTTATATGTGGCACTGGGGTCACTGAATGGTTCAATTAATAAATATGAAAGTGCTGTGAATCACATGCTATGACTTTCACACTTGGCAGATTTTAACTGAAAACATATGGGAGCCTTTTGGACACATCAGGCCGTCTCCACAACCATCTTCAAAAAAACAAATAAAGAAATATTCTACAGGATATAGTGTGCTTTTTAGGTACCATGATACCAGGCAACAGATCAGTTTCTTCACTTGTGTGATTTAAATGAGGCCTTTAACATAAAAAGGTAAACAGTAATACTGGATACTTTCTGCAACCCTCTGATAACTTGTTTTCCACGTGACCATTCCTGCAGCAGGTCTTCTAAATCTCTCTGGTCCACTCGTACCTGTGTGTTCAGAAATAATGGTCTTTCACTAGTCTGACCGCTCTCCTGTCTGAGCTCTCTGTCACAAGTGCAGCAAACCGAGAGCCTGCTTACGACTGCAAAAACAAGTTTAGTCAGCAACAGCAACGGACTTTAACAGTACAACGAGGATCAAAGCATTTAGCAATGAGCACCAACTCTCCAGGGGAGCAGCTGTGTTTCCCTATCAGCAACAATGCGAAGTCAATAGCAGTAGCCACATGCTTCTGAACTGCTTGGTCGAACAGCAGCACCTCGGGACCAACAGTACTGGTAACTGGACAACACTAAACTGGGCAAAGCACAGAAAGTGTGTCTATGGCCAAGTGAAAGACTATTTAATGTTAACCCATTTACTTCAGCTCATATATTTAATTTATGTTAATGTGATCTGTATTGTTTCTCAAACTTTTTCTGGAATGCCCAACTTCAGAAGAGAAAAAAAGCTGCATACTTTACAATTTTTCATCAATTATTAACAACAAAAATGACTCAAAGTTCCGTTTTAGTAAAATAAAGGTCTAGGATAGGGGTGTCAGACAAAAGGCCCCAGGAGCCACAAGCACATTAGCCAAGACCCCAATCTGGCCCATTGGTTGGCTTTGGAAAATGAAATAGATGGCATCAATTTTAGACTTTTACCAGTGTTTTCAAAAGTGGTAACACTTTTCCTCCAGACGTACAGTTGAAATTGCACTTCATTTTCTTATATTAAGATTAAATGTGTTGTTAAACATCGTAACAGTGACAGAAAGGAGTGCCTAACTGGTCCTGACCAATTAACATCAAAGTGGTTTCCGATATAAAATGAGCTTGAAACACCTGGTCTAAATAATAGCATCAACAACTATTAATTACTCTTATCTATTTTGCTTAAAAAAAATACCATAATTTTCCTTGCTATTTATTTCATACATCTATCCATCCTCTTTCACCAGAGGTGGCCGGTCTGGTGTCATGGTGTGAGGACAACAACCTCACCCTCACCACTGATAAAACAAAGGAGATGATGGTGGACATAAGGAGAAGAAGAGGCCTCACCAGCTGCTGTTTATCCGAGAGAGTGAAGTGGAGAGGGTGAGCAGCTTTAGGTACCTGGGCGTTCACATCAGTGAGGACCTCACCTGGACACTGAACACCACACAGCTGGTCAAGAAGGCTCAGCAGCAGCTGTATTTCCTGAGGAGGCTGAGGAAATTTGGGATGTCAGCCAAGATCCTCAGCAGCTTCTACAGCTGCACTGTGGAGAGCACACTGACCAGCTGCATCACTGCATGGTACGGCAGCACTAGTGCTATGGACCAAATGCCTGCAGAGAGGGGTAAGAACTGTGGAGAAGATCACCAGGACCCTGCTGCCCTCTCTGCAGAGCATCTACCATTGTCCAGAGTCCAGAGCTGCCTCCATCCGTAGAGACCCCACACACCCTCACAGACTGTTCACACTTCTGCCCTCGAGACGAAGGTTTAGAAGTGTGAAGTCCAGGACATCTAGACTCAACAACTCCTTCTTCCCCACTGCTATCAGACTCCTGAACAGCACCTACCTCAACTGCAGTTTGCACATTAGCACAATTTGCACACTAAGTTCATTTTGCACATTAATCCTTTGTACTTCCTTGACAACTGTACTTCCATTGACAACTGTATACCTCTTTTACTATTTTTATCCCTATTTTTACCTTATTTATCTTAACATCGTGTCTTCATTTTATCCTTTATTCTTGTTCCTTCAACCCTACCTAACTTGGCATTTGTGTATGGACAGCAAAGGAAGAATTTCATTGCACAGAGAAATGCTATTTCTTCTGTACACATGACAACAAACACTTCGAATCTTGAATCTTTGAAATGTTTTAATTTTTATTTGATTTTAAGAGGTTGGCAAGAATACAACAGGTCACCTGCTGCACGGCTGTATATCATAGTATTATTGTATATTATCAAATTTACTATTATAAATGATAATTATACAATGAATAAGAATAAAACACATGAAACAATAATTAGCTCCTTCTTTATTCAGCCAGTCTTAACTAGATCTGTCCCTTGTTTTCATTTTATAACTAACTACAAGTGTGCATAGGAAGGAAACTTAATCCACACAGAGAGCCTTTCTATTCAAAGAAAAAAGATCTAGGAGAAAATCCTGGTTTAGACGGTAATAGCCGATATCTTCCTCACAGTAGCAATGCGAGATCTAGATTTGATGTGTAAGGTTACAGGTAACTGCACCTTCTTTTGACATGCATTAAAAAAAAGGTGGAAAGTTTGATAAGGAAAAGAGCAGACAGTGAGAGTGGAAAGAGGAAAGTTCTTTTCAGGTCAGCTCACGCTTGCCAGAAGGTTCCTGCATTAATTAGACAGAAACGTGTATGTGTGAAAGACAAAAACGAAAAAGGAAGAAAGAGACAGTGTGATACTGCATGTGTGGATATTGTGTGAAATTGTGTATGTGAGCATGCTTAAGTGTGTCGTAATTGGCACGAAGGCAACGCGGAGGGCAGGATGAGGCCCTCTTCTTCTCACATATTCCCCCTCTGCCTGAGCATTGTCATAAATCCAGATAAGGGTTTACTTGACAACAGCAATTGACCTTTTCCTTCATTTAGTCCGCACCACATCACAGCTGAATACTGAAAGAAATGTACAGGCAATCAGATGAAAATACAAAGAAAAGCAAGATAGACAGAAAGATAGTGGAGTACACAGATAGATAAATGACATTTAATCATTAAAACTAACAAGAACTTACTGTTTTAAATGGTTCACTTTATGAACACGTTTTCCTAACAACATTTTAGCTTGAATTGGAGTAATTAAGCCAAATCTGAAGAAAGCCCTGGCTGGCCTGGATGTTCTTCAGATTCCCTCTTTTAATTGGCCTGCTAACATGAAAGCCTTGCCAAGAACACAGGTCCTCTGTTAACATGGTTCGTATTTTTACTCGATACATATACTGTGGCTGTAACACGCCTTCAGAAACTTTAATGTTATAACGGTGGAAGGAAAGTGGAATCAAATTGCTACCCTTACCACCTTCATTCAAATAACAAACCTTAATTTATGTGTACCTATGTGTTGCCCAGATATTTACAAAGGTGAGCATTTTGACATGGGCGACAGCGCCAGTCCTCAACACAAATCTCGCAACCATGTGCTTTCATTTCTTTGAAACACAAAAACAAGCTCCGGCGTTCAGAATGTAATGACTGAAAAAGACATTATAAAACAAAACCACATATAAGATGACAGGAAATGAAATGTATTTCATTATACAACTTTTCATCACAAAGACTCAGTCATTCAGACATAGGTGGCTGTGTTCTTTCTCCCCTGCTCTTCTCCCTGTACACTAACTGCTGCACCTCCACCCACCAGTCTGTCAAGCTAATCAAGTTCGCAGATGACACCACCGTTATTGGGCTCATCTCGGACGGGGACGAGTCTGCCTACAGGAGGGAGGTTGAACGTCTGGTGTCCTGGTGCAGCCACAACAACCTGGTGCTGAATGCCCAGAAGACAGTGGAGATTATTGTGGACTTCAGGAAGCACACAGCCCCACTCCCCCCCATCATCCTGACTGACACCCCCATCACCTCTGTGGACTCATTCCGCTTCCTGGGTACCACCATCACCCAGGACCTGAAGTGGGAGCCCACCATCACCTCCGTCATTAAGAAAGCCCAGCAGAGGATGTACTTCCTGAGGCAGCTGAAGAAATTCAACCTGCCAACACGGACGATGATGCAGTTCTACACCGCAATCATCGAGTCCATCCTCACCTCCTCCATCACCGTGTGGTACGCTGGAGCCACTATCAGGGACAAACAGAGACTGCAGCGTGTTGTGCGCTCTGCTGAGAAGGTGATTGGCTGCAGACTCCCATCTCTGCAGGACCTGTACACCTCCAGGACACTGCGGCGTGCAGCTCGGATCTCAGCTGACCCTTCTCACCCTGGACACAGTCTGTTTGACCTGCTCCCCTCAGGCAGGAGGCTCCGGTCCATTCGCACCAGAACCTCTCGCCATAAGAACAGTTTCTTCCCCTCTGCTGTTGAACACATGAACAATAACCGTATGACTGTTCCCACCACTAACACATGACCCTACGCTGTGTTCACTGCATCATTCCATGTTTGGCACTGATCACCACCTGCACTCATGTATATATCATGTATATATCTATCTATCTACTTAGCACTTTTAATTCTTATTCTCATTTTTATTTTCATGTCTATTTAAGCTTAATTTATAACAGTATTTATGACAGTATGTTTGCACTGAAGCACCGCAGCAATTTCCTAATGTTGTAAACCCGCTCAACATTTGGCAATAAAACCCTTTCTGATTCTGATTCTGATTAATAATGTAGTTCTGGAGCATATAATGATGAAATACTGTGATTTGCAATTCATTTACATTTTTATTTGTTATTGACTGCCAGAACTGGAAAAAGCTACATTCATGCACCGTTACAGAAACATTTTCTTCTTTATGTTTTGCTCTATAACATTTTGTATGCCTGCAAAATGCCTGTTAGCACCACAACAGAAGCTTTTATATGCTAGTGGTGCTGCCGGTGTTATTAATATTTTTTAGGATTTCTTGGAAAGGTTCAGAGAGCCATTTCTACTTTATTTGGAAGGTAGAAGAGTGAGGGGGGGGGGGGGGGTGTGACATGCAGCAATAGCCCCACAAAATTTCTTTTTAATCATCAATATTCATAGTTTGATGATTATTTCACTACGTTGTGTTTATTTATTTATTTGGAGCTCTCCATACAAATGAGAGTGAGGGGGAAACGGAACACGTAAAAAAAATTCCAACACAATACATCAACCAAAAAGATGTTTTTCTTTTAGCTCATCACTCCTGAGCTGACCATGCTACAATAGCAGCAGTTGGAAAATCATGGTAGAGCGTTCATGCATCTACCTGCGCCTACTACTATCTACTGCAGCAGGCTCACAGAAAGCACCTGGACAGTGGTCTCTGTTTAAGTCACAAGTATACAACAGTTATAGTAAAGATTACAAGTTTTACCACTTTTTAATTTCACTGCTGCCATTGTGGATCCAAAAGGCAAGGCTTTGTAGGACTTCTCTGACTTCCCAAGTTGAAAAGAGAACTTGAGGGGACTTTCCAGTTGACAATTCTGGCACAGAATTACCTAGTTTCCAGTTTAAGTGGAATAATTTTCAATCAACTCAAAGTTTTTCATTTAACTTCCACTTATCCTATCTTAGGGCGAGAGGTGAGGTACACCCTGGACAGTTCGCCAGTCTGTCTTTGGGAGGAAGCCAGAGCACCCAGGGAGAACCCACACAAACATGGGTGAACATGCAAGCTCCACGCAGAAAGACCCTGGCCTGATGGTGGAATTGAACTCAGGATCTTCTTGCTGTGAGGCAACAGTGCTAACCACCGTGCCACCCCCAAGCTTCCAGCACCTGGTAGTCCCAGGAGATCTCCCATCCAAATACTAACCAAGCCCAACCCTGCTTAGCTTCCGAGATCAGACGCGATTGGGCGTGCTAAGGGTGTAATGGCTATAAGCTAAACCTAATCAATGTTTTTTTTCTTTCCATTGGTTTTTACCTCATTCACACAAACAAAGATTGAATGTGAATTAGTGCAGACAGAGAATGAGAGTAAGTATTGATCTAGTAACAGAGATGGAGTTGCATTTACTCTCACAAGAGCTGACGCAGATATGTATATACAATGGACCACCCTGTGTGTGTGTGTGTGTGTGTGTGTGTGTGTGTGTGTGTGTGTGTGTGTGTGTGTGTGAGTGCGTCTATGTGGTATGGATTGACATTTGACCTGCGCTGTACCTGGGCTCCGGGGACATTTCGACTTTTTGCTGTGTATTCATGTGTCCCCCTAAAACATGACTTGTAAATGCATTTTTAAGTGTCTAAATAATAATTTTTTCTACTTCTTATGAGGTCATTATTTATCTTTTGACCTGTATTTGCTTAAACTGTAGTGTAAATTCATTTATTAAACTATAATTAAAAGATTTTCTGATTTTCTTAAAAGTCCACCTATACCCCTCACCTGATTTTTGTGTATTCCAGTGTATTGCACAGCGACGTTTCGAGTTAGAGTGGATGTGTGTAGGTACTGCAATTTAATACACATTTTCAATACACACGGCCGGAAGTCATTGTGATTGGTAGGCTATATATATAGGCGGTACCTACAGGAAACGGCGCCACAACTTTCGCGCGCGTGCCCTTTAACAAGTGTATGTCGACGGCAATACGAAGACGGATTAAAAACACAAAGGTAAGCCTTTTTTAATGTAAAATGCACCATGACTTTAATACTATATGAAATTATAGGTGCACAGGCCTATATTAAACTGGTTTAATTTATGCTTTATGGACTGTTAGTGAGTCTTTGAAGAAGTAAAACGGCCCCAGCGTTTGTCATTGAGTAAATAAAATAGGGCTGACGACTAACCGCGTCAACGCGATAAAGCGGGCTAACCCGTGTTAGGATTTACTCGGTGTTAAAGCATTATTGTGGCTTAAACGTGTTAATGCCGACATCGCGACTAACGCGATTAACAATTAAACCAGCGCAGTCTGAGTCAAAATCCCTGATGTCGCTGTTAGCTAATTTCGGGCAGTTTGTCCAATGTCTGTCATTCTGCTGACAGCCCTAAAATAAAAGCAAGGGTATAAGTGTATTTAGTCGTGTATTTATTTATATGCCTGAAGAAAAAACTTCTTACAGTTTTGATGCCTAAGCTTTCTCAGTACTTGTATCACTCTCTGCAGTCGCCATTACAGAAATGTCACATGTCGCCATTTTGAGTACTAGGCCTTTAACATTTTAAAAGAAGGCATAAATTAGCACTATGAATAAGTCAGCTGTGTTTATGCTGTAAACTACACTACTGCTAGTTCTGCTACTACTGATGATGATGACAATGATGACGATAATCGTAATACTTTATATGCTTTGGTAATACAGCCAATCGTACAGGAGAACATGCGAAGGAGACGCATTCCTCCACGGGAGGATGCAGTCTGTCATGTTTCTGCTGGAAGGGACAAACTGGGACTTGATATCCACTACATAAATGCCTTCAAAGGTAAGTTGGTCTTTAGTTTGGATTAGATTTGGAGTTTGTCACTTTGTCTTTTGTCACTCACTTGGTATGCCTCTGCAATTCAGGTCGGGGCATTTTCACGACTGTTCCATTCCAAAAAGGAGACTTTCTTTTGGAATACAGAGGTAAACTCATAACAAAAGAAGAATGTGAGCGGAGACACAGAGTTTATCATGACAGCCTGAAGGTGTTCATGTTTGAATTCAAGTTTGATGGAAAACTCTGGTGGTGCGTATTATATCAGTGTAGTTTGATTAAGATTAAATTACACATTGCTTTTGATTTATGAAAAAAAAAAGCTTCCTAACTAACTAGTTAAGCTAATACTTTTTTGCCTAACCCCACAGTGTGGATGCATCTCAAGAAGATGGGTCATTAGGCAGACTTGTCAACGACAACCACATCAGTCCAAGTGCTAAGATGAAAATATTAAATATCAATGGAAAGCCCCATCTATGCTTATTTGCAAGCAGAGACATAAGTCCAGGCGAAGAAATAGACTATAATTATGGTGACTCGGATTGGCTCTGGAGATGCAAGGTATTTCTACAATTGTACTTTTTGGAACTGATAAATTGCATACCCTAAGCCATTTTTACATTTGTACCTACTCAAATTGGCTTAACGTGACTTAGGGCATCTAGTTTTTCACTGAAATTGAGTATCACCTACTGTGCCTGGGGTAACTATAGCAATGCAGCCGAGCATCCAGTGATATAAATGCCACAGCAACCATGGACGTCAAGGTGACAAAATGCCTGCTGCTCAGTCTATACTTTAGTGTTCAATTCAGGGATCACGCTGTTAATTTTGGTCGCTATTTCAAACATTTCAGAGTTTCAAAAATGATGGCTTGGATTTTCACGAAGGAGGCGCACTCATAACTTATCGAGTGACACCATTGACCAGCCACCTGGTGGCATTCAGTCTATGTCAAATTTTCTGATCACTTTGGATCACTTGGAACCTTGGTGCAGTAGTTACTGAAAAACTACATGGTACTATAACCTACTGGAAAAACAGGGGTAGGTACTAATGGAAAACAGGCAATTGTGATGGCTGCCACATCAAAGCCCTCTAAAAGCACTAAAAAAATATCAGCAGGTATGCAGAAATAAAAAATGGCTTTCGGTTTCTAAATTTTAACAGTGATTGATGTTTAATGTGATTCTACACAGCAAAATCTCCAGTGTTAAATTAACACTGGAGAGTGTCTATAAGGGTCCACACCTCTGAGTGTTAAATACAACACTGTTGAGTGTTAAATTAACACTTTTGACAGTGTTATATGTTTAAAAGTAACCTAGTCAGTTTTGAAGATTAACAATGGCTAACACTGAGCAGTGCTGATTTTCTAACACTGGAAAATAACTCAAAATGTTAGAAATATTCCAGTGTTAGAAAATCAGCACTGCTCAGTGTTAGTCTTTGTTAATCTTCAAAACTGACTAGGTTACTTTTAAACATATAACCCTGTCAAAAGTGTTAATTCAACACTCAACAGTGTTGTGTGGACCCATATAGACACTCTCTAGTGTTAATTTAACACTGGAGATTTTGCTGTGTAGCCTCTTTAGTTAGATTCATTTTAAATTTTATCCCTTGAAGATAAATGGGCCCTAGTGACAGTTCGTTGCTGCTACAGGTGATTGTTTTACTCCTTTAGCAATGGCTTAAAAAATAAAGAAATCACACTGACTATTTGTCTCTTAATCATAGGGCCTTAAATTCTCTATACATGACAGTGAATATTTTAAAGACAATAGCTTGAAACTTATCTTTCTCATACAGTTTATTTAATGTTTCAAAAGCCTCTTCAAAAATGCACTGTATATTCATTTTCTATCTGTTACACACGAAGACGGAGACCAGCCAGATTCAGAAGACTGTGAGCTGCCTAAAGCCGCAACCAAACAGCTTTCCAAACAATGATCTGGACCTGAAACATCCAGAGCCTGAAAGGGTAAATATAATCCAGTGTACCACTTAATGAACTAATAATTTAATCTATCATCATTCTTTATGGATGCTGTGTGTGTGTGTGTTTGGCAGTCACCTGGGTGTGATGTGATTTACATGGACCGTGGCTTGTAGGTCCTTTTCATTGTTTCAAAGTGCAAGTCTGGATAACATCTGAGTGTGTGTGTGTGTGTGTGTGTGTGTTAACCAACCAAATGTGACTTAGGAGGACCACACTGTTATTGGGGGACTCCGTCAAAGTTTGCTTCATGGTGACATCACTCTGGTTTTAGGAGGGGTCTTCTCGTATGTCTTGACAGTTTGACCTACAGCATGCAGAGCTGACTGCATGTGCTTTGTTTCTATGTTGAAATTTTTTGAAACTCAGGCTTGAACATTAAGATAGATAGTACTATACAACTTCTTAACTTGTTTTAGGCACTTTTTACTGCTGTAATGCATGGGCTCTCTCTGGCTGTGTACTCTGGCTTCTTCCCACAGTCCAAAGATGTAGCTTATGGGGTTAGGTTAACTGGTGATTCAAAACTGCCCTTTGGTGTGAATGCAAATGCTTGTCCTTCCATGTTAGACTGGCGATCTGTCCAGGTTGTACTGCCCTATGGTAGCTGGTATAGGCCCCAAAACTGCTACCCCACAATCCTGATAAGGATAAGTGGAAGAGGATGGATGATTGCAAAGGAATCAGTTGTTAATTATTGTAGCCAGTATTTTTTTCAGAAGAAAACATTTCTTGAGTGGAAAGCCCCCCCCCCCCCCCCCCCCACACACACACACACACACACACACACACACATGCAAATTAAAGACAGAAGCACAGGACTGCCCAGTACAGTTGCAAGAAGAGCACTTGGTCTAATCTTTGTGCCATCTTTTCTTTGTTGCAGGATCTTGATGAAGAAATGCCTCAGCAAGGCTCAGAAGCCATGCATTCTTCTTCAGTGCAAGATTTTGAAGAGGTAACATTGACCTAGGACAGATTTTAATGAATGTTTCTCATGCACGATGTGTACCTTACGCTATTTGCCGATAGTGAAATGGTTTATTCATCCTCTTGAGTGATGCATTTTTAGTAACTGTCAGATTACTGTTCTTTTGTCTTCATTCTCTATCTGTTACACACGAAGACTGAGACCAGCCAGATTCAGAAGACTGTGAGCTGCCTAAAGCCGCAACCAAACAGCTTTCCAAACAATGATCTGGACCTGAAACATCCAGAGCCTGAAAGGGTAAATATAATCCAGTGTACCACTTAATGAACTAATAATTTAATCTATCATCATTCTTTATGGATGCTGTGTGTGTGTTTGTGTTTGGCAGTCACCTGGGTGTGATGTGATTTACATGGACTGTGGCTTGTAGGTCCTTTTCATTGTTTCAAAGTGCAAGTCTGGATAACATCTGAGTGTGTGTGTGTGTGTGTTAACCACCCAAATGTGACTTAGGAGGACCACACTGTTATTGGGAGACTCCGTCAAAGTTTGCTTCATGGTGACATCACTCTGGTTTTAGGAGGGGTCTTCTCGTATTTCTTGACAGTTTGACCTACAGCATGCAGAACTGACTACATGTGCTTTGTTTCTATGTGGTTTGAAACTCAGGCTTGAACATTAAGATAGATAGTACTATACAACTTAACTTGTTTTAGGCACTTTTTACTGCTGGTAGTGCATGGGCTCTCTCGCTGTGTACTCTGGCTTCTTCCCACAGTCCAAAGATGTAGCTTATGGGGTTAGGTTAACTGGTGATTCAAAACTGCCCTTTGGTGTGAATGCAAATGCTTGTCCTTCCATGTTAGACTGGTGATCTGTCCAGGTTGTACTGCCCTATGGTAGCTGGTATAGGCCCCAAAACTGCTACCCCACAATCCTGATAAGGATAAGTGGAAGAGGATGGATGATTGCAAAGGAATCAGTTGTTAACTATTGTAGCCAGTATTTTTTTCAGAAGAAAACATTTCTTGAGTGGAAAGCCCCCCCCACACACACACACACACACATGCAAATTAAAGACAGAAGCACAGGCCTGCCCAGTACAGTTGCAAGAAGAGCACTTGGTCTAATCTTTGTGCCATCTTTTCTTTGTTGCAGGATCTTGATGAAGAAATGCCTCAGCAAGGCTCAGAAGCCATGCATTCTTCTTCAGTGCAAGATTTTGAAGAGGTAACATTGACCTAGGACAGATTTTAATGAATGTTTCTCATGCACGATGTGTACCTTACGCTATTTGCCGATAGTGAAATGGTCTATTCATCCTCTTGAGTGATGCATTTTTAGTAACTGTCAGATTACTGTTCTTTTGTCTTCATTCTCTATCTGTTACACACGAAGACTGAGACCAGCCAGATTCAGAAGACTGTGAGCTGCCTAAAGCCGCAACCAAACAGCTTTCCAAACAATGATCTGGACCTGAAACATCCAGAGCCTGAAAGGGTAAATATAATCCAGTGTACCACTTAATGAACTAATAATTTAATCTATCATCATTCTTTATGGATGCTGTGTGTGTGTGTGTTTGGCAGTCACCTGGGTGTGATGTGATTTACATGGACCGTGGCTTGTAGGTCCTTTTCATTGTTTCAAAGTGCAAGTCTGGATAACATCTGAGTGTGTGTGTGTGTGTGTTAACCACCCAAATGTGACTTAGGAGGACCACACTGTTATTGGGGGACTCCGTCAAAGTTTGCTTCATGGTGACATCACTCTGGTTTTAGGAGGGGTCTTCTCGTATGTCTTGACAGTTTGACCTACAGCATGCAGAGCTGACTGCATGTGCTTTGTTTCTATGTTGAAATTTTTTGAAACTCAGGCTTGAACATTAAGATAGATAGTACTATACAACTTCTTAACTTGTTTTAGGCACTTTTTACTGCTGTAATGCATGGGCTCTCTCTGGCTGTGTACTCTGGCTTCTTCCCACAGTCCAAAGATGTAGCTTATGGGGTTAGGTTAACTGGTGATTCAAAACTGCCCTTTGGTGTGAATGCAAATGCTTGTCCTTCCATGTTAGACTGGCGATCTGTCCAGGTTGTACTGCCCTATGGTAGCTGGTATAGGCCCCAAAACTGCTACCCCACAATCCTGATAAGGATAAGTGGAAGAGGATGGATGATTGCAAAGGAATCAGTTGTTAATTATTGTAGCCAGTATTTTTTTCAGAAGAAAACATTTCTTGAGTGGAAAGCCCCCCCCCCCCCACACACACACACACACATGCAAATTAAAGACAGAAGCACAGGACTGCCCAGTACAGTTGCAAGAAGAGCACTTGGTCTAATCTTTGTGCCATCTTTTCTTTGTTGCAGGATCTTGATGAAGAAATGCCTCAGCAAGGCTCAGAAGCCATGCATTCTTCTTCAGTGCAAGATTTTGAAGAGGTAACATTGACCTAGGACAGATTTTAATGAATGTTTCTCATGCACGATGTGTACCTTACGCTATTTGCCGATAGTGAAATGGTCTATTCATCCTCTTGAGTGATGCATTTTTAGTAACTGTCAGATTACTGTTCTTTTGTCTTCATTCTCTATCTGTTACACACGAAGACTGAGACCAGCCAGATTCAGAAGACTGTGAGCTGCCTAAAGCCGCAACCAAACAGCTTTCCAAACAATGATCTGGACCTGAAACATCCAGAGCCTGAAAGGGTAAATATAATCCAGTGTACCACTTAATGAACTAATAATTTAATCTATCATCATTCTTTATGGATGCTGTGTGTGTGTGTGTTTGGCAGTCACCTGGGTGTGATGTGATTTACATGGACCGTGGCTTGTAGGTCCTTTTCATTGTTTCAAAGTGCAAGTCTGGATAACATCTGAGTGTGTGTGTGTGTGTGTGTGTGTGTGTGTGTTAACCACCCAAATGTGACTTAGGAGGACCACACTGTTATTGGGGGACTCCGTCAAAGTTTGCTTCATGGTGACATCACTCTGGTTTTAGGAGGGGTCTTCTCGTATGTCTTGACAGTTTGACCTACAGCATGCAGAGCTGACTGCATGTGCTTTGTTTCTATGTTGAAATTTTTTGAAACTCAGGCTTGAACATTAAGATAGATAGTACTATACAACTTCTTAACTTGTTTTAGGCACTTTTTACTGCTGTAATGCATGGGCTCTCTCTGGCTGTGTACTCTGGCTTCTTCCCACAGTCCAAAGATGTAGCTTATGGGGTTAGGTTAACTGGTGATTCAAAACTGCCCTTTGGTGTGAATGCAAATGCTTGTCCTTCCATGTTAGACTGGCGATCTGTCCAGGTTGTACTGCCCTATGGTAGCTGGTATAGGCCCCAAAACTGCTACCCCACAATCCTGATAAGGATAAGTGGAAGAGGATGGATGATTGCAAAGGAATCAGTTGTTAATTATTGTAGCCAGTATTTTTTTCAGAAGAAAACATTTCTTGAGTGGAAAGCCCCCCCACACACACACACACACACACATGCAAATTAAAGACAGAAGCACAGGACTGCCCAGTACAGTTGCAAGAAGAGCACTTGGTCTAATCTTTGTGCCATCTTTTCTTTGTTGCAGGATCTTGATGAAGAAATGCCTCAGCAAGGCTCAGAAGCCATGCATTCTTCTTCAGTGCAAGATTTTGAAGAGGTAACATTGACCTAGGACAGATTTTAATGAATGTTTCTCATGCACGATGTGTACCTTACGCTATTTGCCGATAGTGAAATGGTCTATTCATCCTCTTGAGTGATGCATTTTTAGTAACTGTCAGATTACTGTTCTTTTGTCTTCATTCTCTATCTGTTACACACGAAGACTGAGACCAGCCAGATTCAGAAGACTGTGAGCTGCCTAAAGCCGCAACCAAACAGCTTTCCAAACAATGATCTGGACCTGAAACATCCAGAGCCTGAAAGGGTAAATATAATCCAGTGTACCACTTAATGAACTAATAATTTAATCTATCATCATTCTTTATGGATGCTGTGTGTGTGTTTGTGTTTGGCAGTCACCTGGGTGTGATGTGATTTACATGGACGAAGTTTATTAGTTGATATCTGCAACTGAATTGAAAACACACCTTTCCAACTGTCCAAAACAAATAAATGTTGCAATATTTTGCTAACAGTGTCACAATCATCGTCTGGTGTGCACAACAATATCATCTTTGGACAAGTGCATTCAGTGTGTGGGACCGGTTTCCTCCCTCAAGTGGCTTGGCTTTAAGTGCAAAGGTGAGACATTTAGTGAATAGGTACAGTGTATAGTAAAAAGCATTAATAGAGTTCAACAAGTTAAGACGTGCTGAAATGAACACTGCTCCCTTTTTAATTAATGGGTGGTCACGTCTAATTAAAGAAATGCAGTATTACCTCATTGGTGCAGGACCTTGTAAAAATGGTATACTTGGGATTGTCCTCAATTCCCCATTCCATAACATAAACTGCTCAAAATAATAAAGGGAACACTTAAACAATGCGATGTTACTCCAAGTCAGTCACACTTCTGTGAAATCAAACTGTTCACTTAGGAAGTAACACTGACAACCAGTTTCACATGCTGTTTTGCAAATAGAGTAGACAACAAGTGGAAATTATAGTCAATTCACCATAATAAAGGACTGGTTCTGCAGGTGGTGACCACAGACCACTTCTCAGCACCTATGCTTTCTGGCTGATGTTATGGTCACTTTTGAATGCTGGCGGTGATTTCATTTTAGTGGTAGCATGAGACAGTCTACAACCCACACAAGGGGCTCAGGTAGTGCAGCTCATCTAGCGTAGCACATCAATGTGAGCTGTGGCAAGAAGGTTTGCTGTGTCTGTTAGTGTAGTGTCCAGAGCATGGAGGTGCTACCTGGATGTGGAGTAGGCCATAGGAGGGCAACAACCCAGCAGCAGGACCGCTACCTCCACCTTTGTGCAAGGAGGAACAAGAGGAGCCCTGCAAAATGACCTCAAACAGGCCACAAATGTGCATCTGTCTGCTCAAATGGTCAGAAACTGACTTCATGAGGGTGACTTGAGGGTCCAGCATCCACAGGTGGGGATTGAGCTTGCAGTCCAACACCATGCAGGATGTTTGGCATTTGCCAGAAAACACAAAGTTTGGCAACTTCAGCACGGGCACCCTATGCTCCTCACAGCTGAAAGGAGGTTCAAACTGAGCACGTGACAGTCTGGAGATGCCGTGGGGAATGTTCTGCTGCCTGCAACATCCTCCAGCATGATCATATTGGCAGTGGGTCAGTAATGGTGAGGGGTGGCATTTCTGTGCCTGCCAGAGAGCCTGACTGTCATTGGGTAACAAGATGAGGTCCTCGGACCCTTTGTGAGACCACATGCTGGTGCATTTGGCCCTGGGGTCCACCTAATGCGAGACGACACTGGGCCTCATGTGGCTGGAGTATGTCAGCAGTTCCTCCATGACAAAGGCATTGATGCTATGGACTGGCCCGCCTGTTCCCCAGACCTGAATCCAATTGAGCACATCTGGGACATCATGTCTCACTCCATCCACCACAAACTGTCCAGGGGTTGGCAGATGCTTTAGTCCAGGTCTTGGAGGAGATCCTTCAGGAGACCATCCGCCACCTCATCCCGAGCATGCCCAGGCATTGTAGGGAAGTCGTACAGGCATCTGGAGGCCACACACATTCAACTACACACTTTCATGCCACTCAACTACCTAAAGAACAAAGTATTTAATAAGAATAATTCCTTCATTCACATCTGGGATGTCCTTTTTTGGGGGGGGGAGGGGGATTAGCAGTGTATGTGTAGTCATTAAAATATCCTTAATGTGAACAGTTTTGTTTTTTTTTGTTTTTTCAGCATTTGACATTACTGCAATGCTTTGACAAAAAACTACTTCACTTAAATAGAACTGCAAAGCTAAATTAAGTCTATCAAAATGTGTTTCAGTTTGTTTAGGGGTCTGGCACAAATCTTGCCTTGCAAAATTGGCAAATCAGAATTGCCACCAGTCAACACAGGTGTGTATCCCATTCATATTTGGCTTGACTTTTTTTCAGTTTATTTTTTACCTGTCTAAAGTATTGATCAATTAAAAAAACTTTTGTTCTTACATTCCAGAAAGAAGAAATTTCTGAATATTCAGGGGAGGATGGATTGCCACATTCAGTTCTGGATCAAATATCAAGCGATGATGATGGCAACCACAGCATATCAGAAGAAGAATATGTGCCAGATTCAGAGTCATATGATGAAGATTCAGATGAAGACATCTCATTATTGCCAAGCACATCAAAAGGTCTGCTATGCCAAGATGACATCTCCAAAGCGCATGAACAATCAGATTCAATGAATTTAATCCACAACTTGACAAAGGACAAGCCACAAGATAAAAGTGAGCTTTGCGAAACTGAATCAGAAAAAATGACTTTAAGTAAAAGAAATTACTGCTATTTTTGTGGCAAACCACAAGCTAAAATTTCCCGCCACCTGAAAACGCACAAAACGGCTCCTGATGTTGTGCATGCATTTTCCCTGCCTAGAGACTCAAACGAGCGTAAAAGTCTGTTAGAGAAATTGAGAAATAAGGGAAATTTTAAGCATAATGCTGCAGTTTTGCATGGTGGAGTGGGACCACTGAAAGTGAAGAGAAGACCCAAGATTAAAGCAGTAGAGGGAAAGTTTGCTCATTGCTTTTATTGTCAAGGGATGTATGTTCGCAAGGATCTTTGGAGACATGTCCGCAGATGTCCTAACAAACCAAAAGATGACACGGATAAAGAACCTGGAAGAACCAAAGTACTCGGCCTGGCTTTAACTCTGGAGTCTCAGTGTTATCCGCAGGTGTCAAGTGGAGTCTGGAAGGTTCTTGCTGTTATGAAACAAGATGAGATTGCCTCAGCTGTGCGAAATGACTTTACTGTTATTCAGTTTGCCCAGTCCCTCTACAATAAACATGGACAAGACCCTACAAAGTATGATTATATACGACAGAAGCTTCGTGAAGCGGGACGTTTGTTGTTGTGTCTGCGCACAGAATTCTCAGTGCATAACATGGAAGAAGCTATTAAGCCTGCTAATTTCCAGAGAGTTGTGCAAGCAGTAAAGAAAGTTTCAGGTTTTGATGAAGAGACACTGTCATACAAAACTCCAAGCCTTGCGCTGAAACTGGGACATACACTGCATAAAATGTCTGACATTATCCATTGTCGTGCCCTCATGACAGAGGATGAAGCCCTAATCAAGTCCACTGATGCGTTCAAGAAGTTGTATGTCTCCAAATGGTCTGAGATGGTGTCTCACCGTGCCTTGAACACATTGAGTGAGGCAAAGTTTAACAAGCCATCAACATTGCCCTTTACAGAAGATGTTCGGATTCTCCATCACTACCTTCAAAAATCTGCAGAAAGTGCCTTTTGCAGCTTGGAGAACGAAGCCACAGCTCAGAATTATGCCCAACTTGCACAAGTTACACTCTCACAAATCATTGTGTTCAACCGAAGACGTTCTGGAGAGGTTTCAAAGATGCGCCTCAAAAGTTTTCTTGAAAGAGACAAAACAGCACTCCACACAGATGTTGCCATGGGGCTCTCAGAAATGGAACAGAGACTCTGTAACTATTTCTGTAGAATAGAAATAATGGGAAAAAGGGACAGAAATGTTCCAGTTCTGCTTACACCAAGCATGCTGGATGCTCTGTCACTACTGGTTAGTAGGAGGCCTGACTGTGGTATTTGTGCCACTAATATCTACCTCTTTGCAAGACCCCGATCAATGAGTCATTACAGAGGAATGGACTCCTTGCGTGTTCATGCACACCAGTGTGGAGCAAAGCAGCCTGAGTATCTAAGATCGACACAGCTCAGAAAACATGTTGCCACACTCTCACAAGTCCTTAATTTGAAAAACAACGAACTTGATCAGGTTGCAGATTTCCTGGGTCATGATATCCGCGTTCACCGCGAATTCTACAGATTACCAGTTCCCACAACACAGCTGGCCAAGATTTCCAAACTGCTTTTAACACTGGAAAAAGGACAACTTTCCCAGATCCAGGGGAAATCACTGGATGAGATCAAAATAGAAGGTTTGTATTGAAAGGAGCAAATATTAGGGCAGTAGTTGAATATTATGCTTTATCAACCGAATTAAAACCTAAAAGCACAGACCATTCTGTTAAATGTCCATGATTTAAGGTTCTTGAAGTCTATTGTTTCATCACTTTGCAACATTTGGCAAACTGCAGAGTGGTGGCCTTAAATAGTAAAACTATGTACTATAATTTCCAGTATTTGTTCTGTATTTTGTCATATCTCGTTGTTAATGTGAGGTTTTTGGGGGGTTTGTTTGGTTTTTTGGGGGGGTTTTCCCACAATTTCTCAGATGAAATTGCATTAAGTGATGCTGAAACAAAGGACAGTGAGAGTGAATCAGATGATGATGACACAGCACTCACAATGTTGGCGTGTGGCACCAGTGAGCCTGTACATGCAGTAGCTGATTCCACAAACACAGCGCAGCTCCAAGACACTGTAGATTGTGGTAAGTTACCACTAGCTTGGTTTCTGTGGATAAAATGTTTGTTACAAATATTAAAACTTAATCAAATTGTGTAATCAGCAGATGAAGGACCACTCACAATGCCTGCAGCAAGTGAGACTGCTGCTCCCTCTGAAGGTAAGGGGTGCAGTTGGTTCTCTAAGCTTATTATTGTTTCATCACTTTGCAACATATGGCAAACTGCAGAGTGGTGGCAAAAAGTCACTTGGATGAGTGACAAAATGTTTCTCCCACTGAAAACGCTACGTCCAGATTAACAGAATCAACGTTTTGGGATTTACTTACCTGGATGATTGAGCATGCATCAAGAGACTTTTATTCAACTTTTTATTCAGTCTTTTATTCACAGCGGAACACTAAATGTCTCATTTTAGAAATTTGATAAATTTTCAAAGAGAATTTTAGCTCGTTTTGATATTGATGGTAGCAACACATTTCAGAAGTTAGTACAGGGTAGCATCCATTCTTTTAACCACCAAATGTTTTTTGTTTTTTTTGTTTGGTTTTTTGTTTGTTTTAACTACTACTACTTTATATATCTTCCAGAGAAAAATGCTGCTCAATCCCACAATTCCCGAAGAGCTCCCAAAAACATGTGGTCCAAGGCTGAGGTTGCTGCAGTGATGAGGCATTTTAAAGACCACATAAACGAAGGGAAACTAGCCACCAAAAATGATGGAGTCATTGCAAATTGGTAGAAGATCCGGTGTTGGCAGGAAGAACAGTTCAAAACATAAGAGATTTTGTAAGAAACAGAGGATTAACTGCAAAAAGGCAGAAAAAAATGAACTAAAATAACTGTTTAGAGAGCTGTGGTTTTACATCTTGGTCAGATTGCCAATTGTTGTTAACACTGATGTTCTGTTTAAAGAAAAAAAAGTTCTTGTTAAATACAGAAGTAGTTTGTATTTCATAATTTTTACATTTAATTTATTTAGGGTTTTTTTTGACGGGTTATATTTAAAATAAAAAATTATAAATGCATATTTTCTCCCCTTAATATTTACCTTTAAACTATTAAAATTCATTTTAAATGTTTTTAATTTTTCTGTTTTCTATATTTTTATATTTCTGTGGGAAGCGTGGGCATTTTTGTCCATAGATTTCTTTTTTTATTTATGGTTAAAATTAATGTTCAGATCCAAGAACACTAATAAAATGATGTTCCAGTAATCCTGTGTCCTGTCAGATGTGTATTCATGGTAATGATGAGCTATTTACATATTACATCATTGTCCCTTTAAAGACCCAATATTGTTTTTTTTGGACCTCATAAAACACATTGTTGTCAAGTGGACAATGTCTCCAGAAAACACAATAGAGTCTGGTTGGTGTGTATCAGTGTATCTAGACTTCTATAGGGAGTGTATGAGGTCTGAAGTGACCCAAATTTTTTTCAGATTTTTTCGAACACTTTAACCTCGCTCCCTTGGCTCTAAGTCCTTTCAAAAGGGTAGTCCACTTAAACCACCACCGGGCGGATTGACGTAGTATAGTCCCGCCATACCACATAGACCCGTATGTGTGTGTGTGTGTGTGTGTGTGTGTGTGTGTGTGAGAGAGAGAGAGAGAGAGAGAGCAAAAAGGGAGAATGGGAGCGAGAAGCTGGCAGGGAGCATCTGGCACCAGTTTCTCGTCCAGCTTCAAATTAATCAGATTTTATGGCACCTCATTACACTGCCTATCATTGATAATCAAAACCAATGTGATAGGTTCCGCATACATGTGTGCACACATACGATCACACACGTACGCTGTAGTAAAGGCGTATGGAGACGGATTGTGAAATGAAAACACAGAGTTTGAAGAAATTGAACCACCTGTATTCCTCAACGTTTGCAACATCATTAATCTAAGTCATTTATGCGTGTCAGCTTCTCATAAGAAGTGTGTGCGTCCAGTCCCAGACAGTGCTGCCATTACCGAGTCCCATCAGTGCTTGAATGCGTCCCAATATTCCATCCAGATACTGCATAGTAATAATATTCAAAACATGCATTATTCCATCTATCTGCTTTCCCCGAGGATCACCACTCTCTCTTTCTGACACAAACACACACACACATTTGCATTTGCATCTACCTCATAGCTCTAAATAGGATGGCATTGAAACATTACTTAGAGTTATGGGAAGCACCTGGCCACCGCAGCAGCATGTGAAATGTTATAAGGCCCAAAGGCTGCAGATACCACTCTCTCCCTATATGTGTTACAGTCCTGGACATGTACGCATACTTGTACACGCACACACAAAATAGGACCATTAGCCCTTGCTGCATCACCTCACTAAGCAAAGAGCGGAAACGAATAGCAGGCCATTAGAGTTTCATTACGGGGAGTTGGCTCGAGTTATGGCAGAACAGAGTGAGAAGGGAGGGAAAAAGAGAGACAGACGGAAAGAAAGCCGAGTCATATATAAAGGGAAACATGATGAGAAGACAGGAAGAGGGGGATACTCTGGTTGTGTGCGTATGTGTGTGCATGTGTTTGTGAAACAAGAGAGAAAACAAAGGCAGAGAGATAGGGACGGTGAGGAGCTGCAGAGCTATTTAGTATGGCATTGGGTCTGTGAATATGAGAGTTGTTGTCCATGACCTCCCCTCCTTATTTGCAGAGCAACAGTCAATTCCATTGCCTACGGCTGTTTTAATATGTCCCACCTGTTTACAAAGATACACACACTCAACCAGTGGAAAAACACAACCATATGCAAAAGCATACCTTCAAGAAAGTGGTCTCACTCTCTTGTTTTACCCATCTGTCTCTCCCTCTCACGTGCACAAAGGAACCTATGCATGTCTACACGGCTACAAATTAACACGGTCTCAGTCTTGCTTGCACTGCCGCACTCTCAGACACGCAAACTCTGAGAAAAAACACGTGCGCACGCACACACACCTCCAAGGTTAATAGTAGCTGTCATGGGCAGGGTGAGCAGTAATGGAACACACAAATGCCCCGGGGAGAAAAGCAGCCTGTGGATAGACAGAATGTGGGAATGATGAGGAGAAGGGAGGCTAAGAGGAGGAAGAAAGACTGAAGATGTAAGGGAGAAGAGAGAAGGGAGGTGGAGGGGCAAACCATTCCTGTTAATCAGTTACCCCCAGCGCAGATGAGGAGATTATTTATGTCTTCATTAGCACTAAATTATTCACATGCTCCTTCATTTATGTGTGAGCGGCTGCATTCATGTCCTTTTGGGCAGTTGATTGCGGTGGGATGAGTGGGAAAAACCTGCAGTCAGTAAAAGCATGTTGGCAAATTGAACAACAAGCTATTTGCAGTACATCTTTCATCAGCCATGCCTGTTTCTCATTAGTTAACACTTTTAAATCAATATGCCACCCTCTCTCTCACTCCTCTCACGGTGATCTTCACTTAGTCTCACACCTCTATTTTTACATGCCATCACCATCAGTGTCGACTGCTGCATTGAGGCACTAAATGAGTCTGTACATCACAGAATAGAGCTTGGTGAGCAAAGAAAGCCATTTCAGAGTGCCTTAAACAATGCCGATGACAGTGCAATGCATGTACGGCAATAATGCAATCATACAGATCTTTTTTAAGTCAAATTTATTACTGTAATGATGGCATGTTAGAGCTTCACTTTGGTTTAAAGTCTGTTGCAAAACCAAAACAACCTATTACTTTAAATGCAAGGATTGTAGTGTGTCACGTCTGTCAATTTGATTCCTTTTTAGAAAGAAGCTGTTATATTGCTGCAAAATAAAAGAACTGCAGACAGAACAGTTGGGAAATATCCTTAAAAAGGGTTATTTGGTCTACTTACTGGACATAAAGCTCCTCATATTCCCAGCAGTATCTAGCCCTTGCCTCTGATCTCATTTACACCTGTCTGACTGTGAGATATTAGTATCAGTCTTACTTTTCTCTGAATGCACTCTACAACAAAAAGTCAGACCTCACTATTACATACACTGCTGTTAAGGCTGATTTTTAAATGACTGTGTTTTGAAGTTTTTATAAGTGGTTTTCTACTGAAAACTACGTTTCTCAGTTTAAAAAGCTCCCACTGTGCAATATTGTAAATTGGAGTGTTTGTAGGAGAACAAGAAAGACATAATAAAAAAAATGATAAGCTAGTAACAGTTAATGTATATAAGAGACTATGAAAGGGTTATTCTGATATTTTCAGACACTTTCTGTATACAGTATTTTCATGCATATAATTTTAACTCTAGCTGGAGAAAGGTTGACTTGGATATGTGTGTTAACTGTGACAGTCATGGACTGTACGTAAAGATGGACACAACTACCATGCTTCACAAAGTGATTAGTGAAGTCTCGTCTTGAAGCTTCAAGTCGATTTTAGGGCTGTTGGTGTTAAAAATTCAGGATTTTTTTTTATTTCTGTCAAATTGGTTCTGTGGTTTATTTGGTTGATTGTGTTTTCTTTGAAATTGTTTGCAAATGTGTAAAGGTTTGAGATTTACTTGTTTTGTGAGTGCAGTGCGTTGAATCAGCACTTAAGTCTTTAATATACTGTCTTTAGTAATCTGCAGCAAACTAGATGCACCTCAAGCATGAGTATAAATTAGAGACCCACTGATTGACCAGCCAGGGACCACAATTGGCTGAATTTTAGCATTCTCGGTCTGGACCAGTGGTTGGCCGGTCAGCCTCAAATACATACAATACAATAGCTTTCATGCAAACACTAAATACACTCACTGTTGTGTGACTGTTAGCAGGTTTGTCATTGTGAGTGAGCAAGACACATTTCGGCAAAAGTTGTGGAAATATTTGCCAACAAACCTAATCACACCCTTAAATCACCTTATTAGCTCAATACGGGACGTGTGCTTTTGTTTCGAAATACGGGACGATTCCGTATTTTAAGGGACAGTTGGCAACCCTAATAGAAGCTAACAAGGGCAAAGTTGCTAAAGCTAAAGCTAGCTACAAGCCAGAAGCCTTGGTATAAGCAAAAAATCAAAGCAGTTATGAGGAACATTACGGAGGCGAGTAAAAAATGGTCAGTGTGCTGTTATGTGGTGAAGTTATAAACTAATGTAAGTAGCTGACATTTTTTTTACTGTTTTATTGCAGGTACAGCAACGTACGGTTACATTGTAACCTCGGTTCTCTGAGCCAGAGAGTCTCGATATGATAGAGAGCTTATTTTCATTTAAAAAGTTTACCTCATTCCAGGCGCAGACCACTTCATTTTCAGAGTTTTTTATTGACAGAAGATCCTGTGACTGTAGTTTAGCAGAAACTGTGACGTTTAACAGAAAAAAGAGCTACTTTTGGCCTCCATTCTAATTTATTGTCCTTTTTGCCTCTAATTTGTGATGTGACGTTCTGTATCGAGGCTTCGAAGCTTGTGTCGAGTAATTGAGGGGGCGTTTCCGCGATGCGCGTATCGAGGCTTGCTTCATTTATGGGAGGAGCTGAAAATGATGACGTCCGAAGCCTCGCTGCCCGGCTGTACCACATGACTGGTTCATGAAGTGGTTCGAACTTTGCCGCGAGCTATGACAGCGATATAAACCCCTCAGACTTCATTCAAAATGTGGGTGTTTGATGGAGAGTTGTTAGTGAGAGTTTGTAGACAGTTTGGAGGTTTATGAGAGTGAGGAGAGAAAGTCAGGAGAGAATGGAGCCAGCTAAGAAGAGGAGGATGTCCTCCCCTGTGTGGGAACATTTTGATTTCATTCCTCCCAACAAGGTATGTAAATTTCTACAGAAGATGTATTTTCATAATACTGATGCTGCAATAAAACTTATGTTTGTCTGTACTTTTGTACAAGGTGAAGTGTTTGCTATGTGCCAGGGAGCTGGGATATAACAACAACACCTCATCCATGCTTAGGCACTACAGAGCTTTGCATGAGAGTAAGGGGAACACCGATTGTGGAGCAAGACCAGGTGAGCCATCAAATGCCAGGATAATATAGCATGCAGTAATGTTACTAAATGATATAACAATATTATACAACTGTTATAAGTTACGTGTGTGATATTTATATTTGTGCTTTATCTTTATTGTCTTTCCTCAGGAGAACAATCTCAAATAGATGAAGACCTGGTTACCATGGTGATTGAGGACTCCCAGCCATTTAGCATTGTGGAGGACAAAGGATTTAAAAGATTTGTTAAATCATTAAATCCTAGCTATGTTCTCCCCACTAAAAAGGCCATAAAAGCAGTGAAAATTTAGTTTTTACAGAATAAAATGTGAACGGGCAGGACTGAGCCTCAAAGCCTCAGTGTGTAGCTGTCCATACCTCAACGTTACAAAAGCACAACCACTGTCCACACCCCAACCACACCTCACCTCACAGTAAATGATCATTTCCATTTTAAGCATTTCCAAATGATCATTTCCCATACTGCCAGTATAAATATACACAGTATACTGCCATCACTACAATATACATGTTTTACACACTCCTTTTGTTGTTGACATTTACAGGCTGTGTGCAAAAGGCCACACTCTTCAAATTGATGCCAACTAATATTTTTACGTCCAGTAGGTGTCCTACTACAGCAAATGAAGCTTCAAGAAGCTTTGCGCTGGGATGAACCAATTGGATGAAAAGCTTCAGTGCTTCATGACGCTTCATCTGCCCATCACTACCTCTAATGGTAACAACACAAAATAATGAAGCATTTAATTAGTTGTGAAAATAGCAATCAGAAAAAACGGTTACTGAGGTCGGAGATCAAGCAAGCATTGTTTTTACGCCCTGGTTCATAAGCTGCAAGCTTCAGAGTTTTTAGAAACACTGATTTTATTTTAAATCACTATGTAATCTGAGCTAAAAACTACAGCCAAGAGAGCATGTCGCGAGCCAGCCTCAGGCATGCCTTTATCCACACCTTGTCAGGTGTAGAGAATTAGCAATTAATCCTAATCAGTACCCAAAGACTCTTGCACTGTCACTGCCAGGCCAGTAGGAGTTGCTTAAAAACAGTCATGTTTCCATGGATTTCTATCAGGCAGAGCAGATACCCTCTGAGGGACGTTACAAGTTTAAAGCACTCTGCTCTTTTCATTCCTGGAAGCTATTTATATCTTTCATGTATAGAGTCTATGCAGACAACAAAGCAGGTTTTATTATGCATTACTGCTGATATTCATGCCTCATCTCCATGGCAACAGTAGTGTGGCTCATGGGTAATGTAGTATTGTAATATTAAAATAACAGATGAAACATGATGATCTAGAAGCAAGGCGAAAATAATTAAAACATATTATGAGAACATCATAAAATATCCCTTTCTACGAAAAAGACCTGAGTGCATGTGGAGTGAGAAAGAAGAAGAAAGACAGACAGAGAGATCAAAACGCGTTGAGGAAAGGCCAGAGCGTAGCTGAAGCAAGAAGCTCTGTCTTCCAGGCATCACAGGTAAATATTTCACTATATCCTGAACATCAGACACCGTGGCTTTGATATGCAAAATAAAAAAGTATGCCTCTCAACCCAAATAAAAAAAAGAAGAGCACTGATTGGAGCAAGCAACAACTGTGCCTAAAATCAGCTGAGATCAAAACTTTTCATCACAAATATTGTACTAGGTTTTTTTTTTTTTTTACTGTATCTCTTCTGCCAGGTTGTGGTATAATAATGACATTCCTTACAATTACATCAAAAGGTGGTCAAAGTCTGCCCAGTACACTGGAGCGTGTGCAGGTTCGTCTTATGCCGACCTTTATTTTATTTGCAAGAGGTCTTACAAACAAATTTCCCACGTGTGGGACTAATAAAGGTTATCTTATCTTATCTTACAAAGTGAAACATGCCAACTTCCAGGTATCACACACAGCCAGCAATAACAATAATCACATAGGAAATTTGTGCAGTTAAATATGTTTGTGAAAATAAACACGATATGTGTTAAGTATTGGCCAGGGCTCTCAGGTTAATTGTATAATGTGTTATGGGAAATTTCATGCAAAAAACAATGGGACAGTTAAGGAAAAAACAGGCTACACAAGCAGCATTGCTTCTTTATCTTATCACTGGCTACTTCTCACAGATGCCTGCTTGCAGTAAATAATAAAGCTGTTGTAAAATAAGCACAATGTAGCTTTCCTGCTTGCGATAGTACAGCCCATTTTGTCAGCAACCCAAATAGCCTGTAATCTATATCCTGGGCACTTTCATTCGTGCTGTTTTCTTTTTCTGGAGTGTTCTCAGCCTATTGGGGGATGTCTATGAAGTTTACAGTATCTGCAGAACAAACACCTGCCTGCATGTGTCTTACAATAAGTAAACCTATCCAAGTTTAAATGTCCCTAAGGCACAAACTTGGTGCCAGCCAAAAAAATAAAAAATGTGGTTAGCACTCTCAGCAAGAAGGTTCTTGGTTAGAACCTTTCGGTCAGCCGGGGCCTTTCTGTGGGGCATCTGCATGCCGGCCCTGTGCCTGCTCGAGTTTCCTCCCACAGTCCAAACACATGGATGTTGGGTTTATTGGTGCTCGAATCGACAGAATCGACCCCTGTGAAGTAGATAAAGTGCTGTATAAATGTATGTCAAATGTGGCTTGCATGCTAAAGTGCTTTAAGTGGTCAGTAAGGCTGATGCATTTTTCTATATAAATGAAAGTCCATTTCCAATGCTAATTACTTATGGAGTAGTGGTTAACACATTTGCTTTACTTGCAAATGATCACTAGTTTGAGACCACAAGCTCATGTACTGCTATTAAAATAACTGCTTTTAGGTACGGCCACTTCTGTGCTGAGTACCTGTAGCAACAAAAGGAAAACAGGTGAGGCAGATTTTCCATTTTGAACTTTTCTAAATAAAATTCACAGGACTTGAAAGGCCAGGTGTAGCCTGAAACAGTCTGTCCTATATACGAATATATTTTAGGATTTCAGTCCAAGTGTCTGGTCAGCAGCTGTAATATTTCCCCACATGGATTGTATTACATCCCAAACCTGCTCCGCATCTTTTTGTAAAGTATTACCTCAGTGGAGAGCAAAGGTTATACGTTAACCTCCCTGCACAGGCACACAGACACGTATAAGCAAAACTATTCTTATGCTGTATAACAGCCAGCCTCTTTTGACTGCTCCTCTGTCAGATGAACTCCAACTTCCCTCTGTTGTTGCCAGTTCTGTTTGTAATACTTACTAAGGGAACTGCATAAAAGTAGTTCTGTTAATTTAAAACATCCATTACTATTTTACTAAGTTATCCCAGTAGGACATGAATATTCTCTGGCTGTTTAATTTCCACGAAACAAATCCAGAAATATTTTTGTAATCGAACCACATTTTATTTTATTGTTGGTGCTTGTTTGTTTTTTTTGTTTGAGTTGAATTATTAGAAAGCTGAGCTTTCAATGACCCCCCAGGCAACAGCAAAGGTATCCATGGAGTAACCTGAATCAGTGCTCTAAGAGTCTGAACAGATTCCAAAGGATGATTTAAACCAGCACAACTTAGTTGTCTACAAAACATTCAGCCAGCTCTGATCGCACAGTGAAACCCACTCAAACTGCAGTTTTTTGCCCTTTTTTCACTAGTATCAGCATTGGAGTAGTGATGTTGTTCTCCTCTGTAGGAAACTGAATATTAGGAAAAACAGCATGGAAGAGCATTCATGCTTTTTGTTATGGCCCCACTACTCCAGAAGTCATGTACCAATTTCTTGCTTTTCAGAAGATATTTAGTCAGTGAAGTTGGGCAATAAATGGCACGTCATTATTGCTGTATAGGCAGAACACTGACATTTTCATGTAAGAATAGCAAAGTACTATCAAATCCTTTTCTGTGCGTTTCACGTTGTCATGTTTGTGCAAAAAGTGAACCCAAAAAGCAGACTCAGAGAACTCAGACGTTTTGCTGTGTTTTTGAGAAAGACTGATATGTTAATGGTTTGAAGGCAGTTTTCTGGGAAATCCAGTGACACTATAAACTGGGCTTGAGTGGAGGCTTGGAGAGAGTGTTAAGGCAACTGGTGAGTATCAGAGAGTTGTTGGAGAAAGTGCGTGGAGAGGGTGTAGGAAGGTGAGCAGGTAAGCCCTTCCTTTGAAAGACTACAAAGAGCTGGTGGGTAGTGCTGAAGGTTGAACAGGTTTCAGAGGAGGTTCAGAGCTGGTAACACACTGGCAACAATGACCCGGCAGAGAACTGTTGCAGTCTCAGACCTGATATACTGCACACAGCTAATACAATGTAATGGAGAAACCCCACCCAAGGGCGGAGCAAGGAAAAGGAACAAACCCAGCAATTCCACCCGAGGGTTCAAAACAAAGAAAAAATTATTAACAAAAGCAAATTCCTAGCCAGACAACTGCCCCGTGACACACATAAGAAGAGAGAAAACTGGCTTGAGCAGGGCAAAAAGATATTTACATTATTTTCACTCCTAAATCATCATCTCATCAGTCATTTTGCTCACTTGTTTTTTAATGTTAACATAAATCCCAGAGTAACTTGTGAGCTAACAGCAATGTAATCAGTCCTGTTGCATTTAATGGACTTGCACGTGTTACAAAGACACACAGAGTCCCCCACACATTTCTGACAGCAGTAAGTAAACAGACTTAATGGGGAACCAGGGACCTGATCTAAACAGAGGATAAACTGAGGAAGTGTTTGCTTCTGCAGCAGGAGAGCGGCTGGTCTGCACTCATCCTTTTAGCTCACTATACTCTGCAAACCCACAGTGGAACTACACTGCTCTTCCTCCTGCATTGTTACGGGAGAACAGGAGAACTCCATTGGTCGCCTGGGCACAGTGAGGTGACTGCATTAGTCACACACTAAAGAACACTAAATGGAAACAATTTCTAAAGTTATGTGACACCAAGCATTCGCTCTGACTAGGACAGTGTTTGTCAAAAGTCCTTCCGGCGTGCCCATATTCCATTAGATTCAGCAATACTTTATATAAAGCTAATATAGGTACAAAACTAATAGGTCTCAGGTCAAACCTAAAATAAAACGCACCCAGGTATTGTTACACTGTATGGCTCAGTCAGAGAGTATAGAAATATAAGCCTCAGTGTAAAATAGAAATAACACTGTAATGTACTATTAGGTGCAGACATAACCAGTGGAAGGATTCCTTTGTTTACTAGTATATCAATTTTTGAATATGAAGCGCAAAGCACCATAAGAAATGAAAGGTTTAGGGTGCCTTGCAGAGTAACAGTTTCTCAGGGTTTCACTGGAAGGAGCTGTAGGGTCAGAGGAAGGCCAAGCACACAGATTACTATGCAGTCCTGTTGTGAAGCAGTGGAAGTCTATAGCAAACACAGCTCTTTTTCCACATGGCTGCTCAGCCTGTCAGGCATGCTGGAAAGGATTCTTCTACTTTTCTCTCTTTCGCTGTAGCCAGCTTGAAGACGCACAGCTATCCCAGCCGGAGAGAAAGCACGCTGTTCGCTCAGCCGGAGGTATTCAAAGTCACAGGCAGGGCCCTCCAAGGGGTCTGGGGAATTGTTTAATTTCACGCTTTTTCACTAGCTGGAGGTCAGCACAAAGAGGGAATGAATAAGAACAAGATCTAGGAATTACAGGGTAACTCACTACATGAAACTATCATGATATGTTTCCTACAAAGCAAACACACTTAAATTATCACAAGTTTGCAAATGAGCAGAACGTCTAATACAGACTTTGACAATATCATGATATGAGAGACAGTCCTCCGAAGGAAAAAAAGCATCATAGTATTTAAAAGTAAAGAAGGAATATTAACATACAGCCAAACAGTCCACAAGAGACTACTCTTTGCTTCCTCACTAACACGCAAAGTCAAACAGTCCTTTGGCGTGACCGCTGTTATTCCTCAACCTTGATCAAGTTGTAGTTTTAGCTCCGCCTTCCCTAAAGAAAAACATTTTTCAGCTTAAAGTGTTTGGTTTGGTGTAAATGTGTGTGTACAGTATGTATCTATATGTATTTAAAGGAGCTGTTTCTGATACACACACTTTTGTCATCTCTAGCTGAAGATGAAATAAATTATTATTCTCACTGGCCACTTTATTAGGTACACATTGCTAATACTGGGTTGGTGACCCTTTTGCCTTCAAAATTGCCTTTATTCTTTGAAGCATTGATACAACAAGATGCTGGCAACATTCCTCAGAGATTTGGGTCCATTTTGGCACAATAGTGTCACACAGTTGCAGCAGATTTGTGTACAGTTTATAGAAGAGTATGTGGATAAAGGGATGGACATGGCCAGCAACAATTCTCAGGAAGGCTGTGATGTTTAAATAAAACTTAGTTGGTATTAAGGGGGCCAAAGCGTGCCAAAACAATATCCCCCACTGAGTGAATTGTAGCCTCAGTTTCCTGTGCGGTCTTCTGCTGCTGTAGCTCATCTGTTTCAACGTTTTAATATGTTGTGCATTCAAAGACTTTTTTAAGCACAGTTGTAATGGTTGTAACGTGTAGTTACTGGAGTTGTTGTTTCCTATCATCTTGTGGCAGTCTGGCAATTCTTCTTCTTCTTTTTTTAACAGCAGGTAAAAATTAGACAATGTCTAATTGCAGTTGCTGCCACGTGATTGGCTGATTAGATATTTGTGTTAATGAGTAGCTGAATAAGTCTGTCTAGTGAGTGTATGTATTTTCAATGGAGCTGATGAATTTCTGTGTTCACCACAGGCTGGCTCTCGATCATTCATTGAGGGTTGCACCCACATTTGTATTGGAAACTAAGAGAAAATACCCCACCAGAAACATGTTCTTTCTGCTGCCATTTACCATTTGACAACAGCATGTATGTAACTGTGAGTACTGATATTCTCATTAACATTTTTTGATGCTCAAACCTGTCGCAACATGAACCTTAAAGTCATCTGAACCATAAAATACTATCTTTCTGATGGCCTGCATCTTCCACTCAGCACCTTGGGGTTTCTTTTCTGTACCTTGGCGTCTGCCACTGATTTGTTTATCCGGTAGGTAATTTCCTTCTTTCTCTCCTGATTCCCTCCAGTATTCTAAGGTGTGAACTACTGGAAGCCACCATTGCTAAGTCCTATTCTTCCCTCCCTAATACTGCCATAACCCTACATAACCCTGCAGTTTGACAGAGAGAGCAGGAAATCCTCCCTCTGCTTACCATGGGCTCACAGACTTTCACCCTCCCCTAAACCGGCTCAGACAGAGGTCTTTATTACAGAGGAGTAGTGGGCTCAGAAGAAAGTAATAAAATGATTGAAGAATTTACAAATTACAGCTCTTTGCCCTGTTAACTGTACACTTATTGAGAAGCATATTAGCTATACTAATTAAGTATCTAAAAATCTTTGAAAAAATCAACACAATCTTTGGTATTGATGAGCTTTCATGATATTTTGATGTAATCAATTTCCAGTGATCCTTTTAAGTGTTGTTTATTTATATTCCCATCTGCCAAAAAAGGTGAGTAGAGATGTTTACATAGACTGGACACATTGGATTTGCACCACAGCATATAAAGTGGATGGGGAAGCAACTTTGATGTGGGGCATTTGGCTCAACACTTTGCTGTTTATAAAAAAAGAAAAGGAAAGATGAAGACAGAGGTAGATTTAAAACAAAACAAAACGTAAATAAATATATTAAATATGTAATTTTCCACACACTTGAACAGTTGGAGTCCTCGGTGCAGAGCACAGAATATTCTCAGCACATTTCGTTTGTTTTGCCATTTTCAAATGAGGTCATGCTTTAAAACTAGCTGCACAGGCTGATGAATCATCTGTTTGTAGTTCAAAAGACACGTGAGGGATATTTCCCAAACTCTGACACAATGATCTGGCAATCATTGAGTGTTTCTTTCAGCCTTCAGTAGTGAGCCTAATCACTGATGAGCAGCAGGTGTGTGCCCAGAGGAAGGTGGAGAGACAGGAGGAGCTACACTGAGGAAGGTAACCACAACCACGCCTACACAAACACACATCCAAGAAGAGAAAAAAGAAGCTGGGCAAACAAAGCAGACAGCCAGGTTAGCACAGTTAAAAAACCAACTGGTCTGAACATATTGCACGTAATACCGTCTAACCTTAGATAGTTTCTACAAAGCCCTTTATAGTGTTTCTGATTCTCATACATATGCAGCAGAGCCGACAAAAACTCTGGAATCATAAACTTGAACATGTTTATTTAAATTTTCTACTTTGCAGCATGTAAACAAATCACATTTGACACAAAATAATTTTTACTAGTTGAACAGTCTGGCTTCATGAAGCATACCTCAAAGCTATTTCAGATGTTTTCACGTATAGGAAGAAATACTGTTTGATTGAGGTTGAAACCTATGGGTGAAAATTGGCACTAACAGGTATAAAGTGTTTCACCAAACCTGCTTGCCAATACTTTGGTCACTTTCAGATTGATGTAGCCACAATAGCGTGCATGAAACATCCCAACTTATCTGGTAGCACAAAGTAAAACTTGCACCTTTTGAAAGGTATTGAGTCACAACTTTTACTTTGAAAGGGAATGTTCTTCTGTGCTACTACTTGCAAGTGTTTGCACATAAAATGGCATCCCCAATGCAAACTATGGACAACTGCAGCAATCTGTAGAGACCGAACGAGTTCAACTAGTGACCACCATAGCAGGTTCCCAGGGGGACAAAGGCCAATCTCTAGGCCCATGTGACATAAGCCTTGATAATACTTTCCGTGTCTAGAAATCTGCTTGGGTATACACAGGTGACATAAATTTCATCATCAGACGGTAAACCCAACAGTTTACTCATTAAATTAGCATGATGTAAAACTCCCACCCCAGGAAATGCTATAAAGAAAGTAAGGTTAAAATGCCTGGCAGATTATATATGTTAGTATACGGTTTTAACATAGATGACAATTTGATTTATAAAGCACCAATCACAACTACAGTCATCTCAAGGTGATTTAAAGTGTTAAAGTAAAGACCCTGCAATAATAAGCATACTAACATACTAGTGTTTCACAGCGTACCCATGTCTCTGCTATTTTTTTAGGCCAGCAAAAACAAGGTTCAGTTTTTCATAAGACAGCAGATGATTTCTCTCATGACAAATTCCAACAATTTTTCAGAGAGAGGTACACGAATGAGGCAAGAATAGCAAAAAGTGAGAAGCGAGTGAGCTCATGCAATCACTGGGCGACTTCTCAATTACAGTACAAGTCTCCCAGCCAACACTAACTGCAGACAGCCTGCGCTGGCTGACGATCCAATAGTGCAAAGGTACAATCTGACGTATTATGACTGATTGCCTCTGCCTAAGAGTCTCACCTAGATGTGGCAATGCCGTTGGTGAGGATAGCCATTGGTGATAGGGCAGGATTGTGGCCAGATGACTGTTTTCCCTTTCCCATCTCACATCCCAAATTTGTAGTGAACCTGGTTTCTCACTTGCAGAAAATCACATTTCTCAGTTTAATTATATTTAAAGCTTAAGAAAATTCTTGTGTTAAAAGTTCAAAGTACGATGTTTCTATTGGCAGTAAGTAAACTGTAATACTTGAAATCTCAATAGCTACCAAAATCATTTGGATTATGATTTTTGCCATAATTAAGCAGCACTATTTTGTCCAACTTCTCTTATGCCTCTGCTGGATTCTTCTGCACGGATGTGATCAGTAGGGAGATAAAAGGTAATCTCAGCAGGCATTCCTGCACATGCACGCACTCGAGTAAGTACACACACGCAACCTCATGCATACACATACACACAAACAGAATCACAGTTTGATGATAATCCTGAATGGATATGAAAGGGCACACCAGCAGTGGTGTGGAAAATAGGTATGGGGGCAGAGAGGGGGACAGTGGAGAATGTTAAAAAAAGAGAGACAGAGAAAGAGAGAAAAGTAGGGATAGTGATTGAGTGAGAGGGAGAGGAAGGAACCAGGCTTTATTTAATCTCAGCAGAAGTGTCGATAGAGCAGAAAGTTCAGCAAGCTGGATCGGTGGTTAAGCCTTGAGTTTTACTTCAACTGTTCAGCTCCTCTGGGTGTGTGTGTGTGTGTGTGTGTGTGTGTGTGTGTGTGTGTGTGTGTGTGTGTGTGTTTGAAAAACTGTGAAGACATTAAACATATTGCAAAGAAGCAAGAACAGGGTGCTGCTGGAAGAAATGTATTTAATCAAGTCAGAACAAAGGAGTTGTGTAATTTTCTCCTGAGGGTAGTGTGAACACTGGCTTTCTCTGAAAGAGAACAGCCAAGTTTTTTTCAAAGGAAAAGTACAGTGGTGTTTCACAGGATAATGGAGACGTTTTCCCAGCCACTAGATGGGAATTTTCCTTTTTTTAAACTTTTGTTTTATTTTGGGCTCATTTTGAGAATTCAACAAAGCCACGATGATTCTGATGAATAAACCCTGTAGTCCAGTTTTTACAAGACAACTATTGTGAAGAAATTCCAGACAGCATAGGTGGATTGACTACATGAAGCATGAGACAGATTTAAGGCTTGGTTAGTCTTTCCAAAATATAGTTTGGTACAACGATTAGGTCCTTCGCTCAACTGTGAAATATGCTGTTTATCTGTGCTCCGGTCCAAATGACTCTTACATAATTAATTACTTATAGTTTATTTTATGGTTAAAGTAACTTTTTGGCATAAAAAAGCCTCCTACAGTACAATCAATGAGGGAAGATTGACTGCCCTTAACCTAGTGGATCTGGAAGCCAGTGCTGTGTTTGTGTACAGTAATTAATATTTATGCTTGACAGAGCTAACAGACTCTCTGGGTAAAAGGTGGTGGGGGTGCAGTGGTCCCAGGGGGAAATGTTTTTTCTGCCCTACAGCTCGATGGTGAGGCATTTGTTAAGGGAATATTGGTATTCTTGCTAGGCAACATGCAGTTGTGTGGTGACAAGCTGCACATGATAACTATCAACAGATTCTATGTTCAGGTACGAAACGTACTAACAGAGAAACAAATCATTAATCTTTCAAATCGCACAGTTTCAGATGCAACACAAGCTATTTGTCTGACAACTCAAGGTACACGTATCACTTACGACTGGATTCAACTGTGAGACGGGCATTTCTATAAATGATGCTGCCTAAGTGCAGAACTCAGAGGAAGTTTCTTTCAACAGTCCTCTATCTGCTACTGTGAACGAGGCTGAACAACATTTTGTCACGGTTTGTGCTTTTCTACATATTTAAGAAGAAATATTTTACACAGCTGGACACTGTGTTTTTTATATTAAAGTCTATCAAATGCATATGGTCCGTTATGAATAATTACTATAATCTGTCCTCTCCAGACCATAATAGCAGCATGCCTTTGATTTTATTTGCATTGGGGTCCAATTTAAAGTTAATGAAAGCATTTGAAGTGTTTTAAAGAACAGTTGAAATGTATCAATTACTAACTCAGTAGAATCAGAAATGTAATCACTATACAGATGCCACACCTGTCCCCATTGAGACATTCATGGAAAATGAACAATACAGCTCGCATATTACATAATGAAATTAGAGATTAGGAGACACATTTTCTGCCTAATTAGATAAACAAAAATGGGGACGGATAGACAGAAGGATGGCAGCGAGCGTGAAAGGGAAGGTTTACAAGCTGGTAGTGAGACCAGCTCTTATGTATGCTTTGAAGACTGTGGTACAAACAAGAAGGCAGGAGGCAGAGCTGCCACTCCAAAGATTTTCTTTGGGAGTGACCAGGATTCAGAAGAAATATATCAAAGGGACAGCTCAGGTTGAGCGCCCCCAAACTCAAAGGTCTAAGGCACTCAACAAAGTTTGCAACAAACCATATTTCTTTTGTCAGTTGTTATCAAATGTACACTGGTAGCTTTGTTTTATGCATTTTGTTGACATCCTTGGTCTCCTGCAGGAGCTGGCCTAGTGTTCAGCTGACTGTGTCAAACAATTCAATATTTCAAGCTTTATGAACTTTGCAAATATGTACAAACAAATGTGACTGACAACGATAGGTCCTTTAAGCAGTAGCAAGCTACCATCTGGTGTGTGTCTTTCTGGTTTCAGGTTGAGCAGAGACTGTGAGGAGGAAACTCAATAATGTGAATCATATTTTCTTTACAGAAAGCTTTTTTTTTTTTTATGGTGATGCAAACTCAATAGACTGATAAAAAGCACTATTTCTTCCCCCCGTGTCAGCCTGATGACTCCTTGCAACATAAGGTATCATAAGATATGATGTGTTTGGAGTTCTATGGAAGAAAGAATGAATCATAGAAGATGAGTAAAGCTGTTCTTACATTAGTTTTTTCTTGCATGCTTTCCAAGCACTCTCTTTTATCTGATTTTATTGCGGTGAGTTTTAGCAGGACAGTATAGAATGTGAGTCATTATTGACTGACAGCTAACATATGGCAGTGGCTTGTTTTTGTTTTTTGTTTTTCTTTAAGGGATTGGTACAGAGGGAAACAAGAACTTGTAAGGAGGACCCAGGGGAAATCAGACATAAATGAACACAAAGTAAATAAATACTTGAAAAGTAGTTGGAAATTCAGCGAGGTGTAATGATTTTAATAGACTGACCTGTGAATGAATGTGGGGACGACATATTAAATCGATAATGTTTTATGGATGAAAAGAACAAAGTCTCTTTTGTTCATTTTAAAGAATTTTTAGTGTTTTGTTTTGCACATAAGCTTTAGGTGCACATTATTAGTGTTACACTACTTCCAAATAATACTACTAATGATTTAAAAAGCAACAGAAAGAGCCAATAAAATTTCAGAAGGGGTGGTTCCACCCCCATGGTGACTTTTTTAGCTCCGCCCCCACTACTATGGTTCATCGTGGTCTGTTAGGATTATTAACTTCTCTCTAATGACTTAGTTACACTAGAGTGAAAATAGGTTGTTGCTCAGTAATTGCACAGGTGGTCTGGAGGGAGGCAACCCGTCTCCAAACAATTGGCAACACATTGCAAACAATGTGAGTCAGTCGGTGTTAATGGGTTCAACTTGTCTGCAATGCATCTCTTTGCAATATTCTGGTTATATAACAGTAAGGTGCATGCTTCAATGGTCCGGTTCTTATATAGCGCTTTTCTTCTCTGAGCACTTTACACATTTTGCTTCATTCACCCATTTTCACTCATTCATACAAGCAGTTTTTTTCTACCTCACACACACGATCCAATGGAGAGCTTCTTGGGGTTAGTATCTTAGCCAAGATTTTTGGCATGCAGATTGGAGGGATCGATCCAACTTCTGCCTGGTAGGTGAGCAGCTCTACCACCTGAGCTACAGCCACCTCTTTCTACGAGCTTCTGGCTGGAATGAGTGTGGAGATTCTCAGTGATCCAGGTCATTGTAGTAGCTCAGTGATGCTGGAACGTAAGTAGTTAATGTGAATTCCAGATTGATTCAATCTTGTTGCTGTTTTATTTCCATATTGACACTACTGACAAATCAAAGTCACTTTAGAGATGGCGATTGACTGTGAGCGGTCACAGACCAGGTTCCCATCTTTGAAACAACTATTATAAAGGCAATGAGATTCCAAGTTTCATTGCATATGGCAATAATTTTGGTTGTGTCGTGGTCTGTAACCATATTTTTTTTCTAATAAATCACAAATCCATTTTTTCTTGAAAATGACCACATTTAAATTCCATTGAATAATTTCAGTTATTTCACTTCTACTAATAATTCATGTATTTATTTAATGTCTTACATTCAATATTAACAAGATGTCATATCATGCTTTAAGTATATATGTTTTAAAATATATTAGGCAATGTAAAAACTGCTTGTGGATGGATTTTAATGTCATTTCTGTAAAAATAATGAGGGACTTCATCATTCCTCAGGGAAATGGAAGCAATAAGAGTTTCATGCTGCTGCATTTGAAAAGATTCTGATATTTTGTTTACACATTCCAGCCAATGTTTCTTACAGGAGCACAGACTGACCTTTTCTAAACTCCACTATACAAGGTGAGTGTGCGCATGCCCACATGAACAGCTGTGTGTGTGAGTGCATAAATTTAAATATGAGTGGAGTGAAAGTCAGAGACACAAAAAAGCAAAAAACAAAAAACAGAAGCTGAAGTGACAACTTGTCTTAGTGCCTCACAATAGTCTGTATGGATTCGATTGCTATCTGGAACAGAGGATGCTGGAAAAAATATACAGTCAAGGCTGATTTTGACACCACATCAAAACTCCTCTGGGTCCCAATGTCTGAGAGGAAAAACAATGTGAGAGACAAGTTAGTATTATTGGGTTTTAGATGACACCTGAACTCTTATGAGAGTTTCAGAGGTAAATGTTTACCACTAATCACCTCAGTCCCTCCACTGCTTGCCCGGTGATAACATCGTCAGCATGTAACAAAGGTTGCTTCATGGCAGCAATTTTTGTTTCTCAGACATCAATTATGTTCTTTTATGGGTGCCCAGCTGACAGAGGGGAAAAATCACTCAGCCTGAGTTGAGGGAGTGTTTGCAGCTAGGAAGTTTGCAAGGGATCATATTTTTGTCAATACACTCAGTAAAAGAGGATAAATGTCCAAAGAATGGCACAAGAGCTCACCAGGATCCACTCTTGTCTGCTTCGAACAGCTGCAGCTCATGTGCTCTCACTGAAATTGGACAAGAATATACAATTTTGAAATTAAGCAATTAATTAAAGGATTGGCCAATTTACCATATCGGTACTCAACAAAATTTTTGATAACTCTTTATTTGTGTGTTTTTCAGAAAAAACACTAAAAACTTCCCTGGTGGGGAAACTACTGAATGGTAAAACTTTTTACAATGTTTGGTATTTAGGCACAGTGGTGGGTCATCTATTGACTGGAAAATCCTCCTGCACTGACATATCTGCTACAAGTTAATAACAGCTGAAAGAAAAAGGTCAGGCTCTGGTTGACACCTGCATTTTGATCTTCACTGAATATCTTTGGTTTATGGTTAGTTGGGGGAAAAAACATTTGAAAACACAACTTTGGACTTAAAGAAGAGTGGATGATAATTTTATTTAATTTTTTCTTTTATAGATGGATAAATGGATTCACTATCAGTTAAATAAAAATAACTGTGAACTGCAGTAGCTGTAAAACCCAATATTGTAAAATCCTCTACAAAAGCATTTTCTCCAAGAAGGGAAAGAAGAGGCAGAGAAAGATAAATAAAGAAGGCAGGAGTGAAACCAGACCAGTGTCGGAGTCTTAGAGGAGTACTTTAGCCATGGGGGAGACGGATATTGACTCAACAAGCTTTTTCTATTTACTCAACTGTCTCTGCCTTTGTCTGCTTCTCCATTGTGTTCCTCTTTGTGTTACCTCTCATATTGCATCATTTTCTACTGTCATTCATCCATCACCAAACCACCAAATCTATCAAATTTCCAGTGAGACTGGTCACTGGCCACCTTCACTGAAAACATTTTTGGTCCAACTTGTGTCACTTAAGGACTCAATTTGTGAATATATAAAAAAATATTTTAAAGATTAAAATCTAAACTTTCACTTTCAGGTGACTCCCCACACGTTTATATACCACTGCAGCATGTCATTACATTTTTGTCTTTTCTCTCCCAGAGTCTGTATTTTGTCCTGTCTCCCTAAGATCTCTTTTTTTTCTCTTCCTCTCTCCTCTCATTCCCCCAATTAATCACGGCAGACGGCTGGCCCTCCTTGAGTCTGGTTCTGTTGGTGGTTTCTTCCTGTTAAGAGGGAGTTTTTCCTTCCTACCTTCAAAAAGTGCTGCCTCACAGGGGGTCATTTGGTTGCTGCGGTTTGCAGATGATATAAATACAACTGAATTCATGGTAATCTATTTGTCAAAGTTTTTAGTACTGACACACACAAACACCTACCTTCATGCACAAAAATTCATATAGGCTTACTTCATTTTACGTGCACCATAAACAGCAATAGCAAACACCCATAACACCACCAACTCCCTTGCTTACTTTCACTCAAAAGAATCATCAGGCCCTGACACCACCTTTGAAGATGTTTCTAAGCCACTTTTATAATATTCAGCCTCTCACTACCTCTTCATTTTCCACCAGAGTCCTTCATATATACTCTGTATATCTTTCATTAGAACAGCTTGTGTTGCATTATTGAATGACTGCCCTGGTCACTGATTCCTGTTGGTGAAAGTCAAATGCTGCAGAATACAAAAGAGATAACAAATACAGAACATTTCTTTCCTAATTAACAGGCTCCTTAGGGCCCTCTATTGTTTTGTACTGAGTATTAGATACATTGATTCATAAAAAACAGCAATGTTAGAAGGAATAAAACCACATCTCTCTGGGCCCAAAGACTTTTGTAAATAAAACAGCACAGTAACATCTTTAACAACACAGAACCCCACTGATGGCCACCCGGGTAGAACTGAGTCTACCCTGAAGTCATGCCTGTCGAATGCTTGGAGTGATCTTTTTAACAGAGGTAAAAAAAAAAAAAAGCCTCTTTTACCCTCTAGACGTACATATAAATATGTTTTTCTAGTTTCAACACAGAATAGTCAGTTTTGATGGAACTAAAGAAATGCACGACTTTTATTCGTTCAACTTTCCTCTTGTGTTTTTATTATTTTGTTTTTACTAATTGTATAAATTCTTCAACACACCCTTTATGACAGACACAGGTCAAGCAACTAATTACTACTTATAAACACATTAATAGAATCACATGTCATTACCTGCTCATTAATGCAAATATTTAATCAGCTAATCACATTGTAGCAACTTATTTAGGCCTGTATAGATGTCAAGTCAACCTCCTGAAGTTTAAACTGAGTATCAAAATGGGAAGAAAGGTGATTCCAGTGATTTAAATGTGCCATAGTTAAACTGCTGATCTACTGTGAGTTTTCCACAAAGCCATCTCTAGGGTTTCAGAGAAAATACCCAGCGAGCAGAACGTCTCTGGGTGAAAATACATTTTTTATTCAATTGGAGAATGAATATACTTTGAGGAATTTAAATAACTACTTGTTACAACCAAGGTATGCAGAAGACCATCTCTGAATGTTCAACACACCAAACCGTGAAACAGATGGGTTACAGCAGCAGAAGACGGGGCGATCGTGGCTCAAGAGTTGGGAGTTCGCCTTGTAATCGGAAAGTTGCTGGTTCGAGCCCCGGCTTGGACAGTCTCGGTCGTTGTGTCCTTGGGCAAGACACTTCATCCATTGGTGGTCAGAGGGCCCGGTGTCGCCAGTGTTCGGCAGCCTCGCCTCTGTCAGTGCACCTGCACCTGTACCTGTGGCTGTGGCTACAATGTAGCTGCCATCACCAGTGTGTGAATGGGTGGATGACTGAATGTGTAAAGCGCTTTGGGGTCCTTAGGGACTAGTAAAGCGCTATATAAATGCAGGCCATTTACCATTTACACCAAGTGCTACTCCTGTGAGCTAAGAACAGGAAATTAAGGCTACAGTTCACACAGGCTCACCAAAAATGGACAACAAAAACTGAAACATGCTAGCTGTTTTAATGAGTCTACAATTTCTACTGTAACAAGCTGGTGGTGGGGCCAGAAAACAATAAGAAAGCATGGAGCCCTCCTGCCTTTCATCAGTGATTCAGGCAGGTGGTGGTATGTGGGTGATGTTTTCATGTATCACTTCAGGCTCCTTAGTACCAGCTGAGCACATTTAAATGTTACAGCCTACCTGAACCTTCCTTGATGCTGGACAGGTCCATTTCTTTATAACCACTGTGTACCGTCATCTGATGGAATACCATGTCAAGCTTAAACTGTCTTAAACTGATTTTTCGATCATTACGGTGAGTTCAATGTACTCAGACGGCCTCCACTGTCTCCAGATCTCAGTCAAATAGATGTGGTGGAACAGGAGATTGACATGACATGTACAGCTGCAGCAACTTTTAAAAAGAGGTCCAACCCATTAATAGCAAGGTGTACCTAATGAAGTGGCTTGTGAATATGCATTATATCATAACCCTTTTTAGTTTAGTGTAGCCTTTGTTACCCCTACTTCAGATCTTATTTTTCAAACCACAGTTGGATAAAGATGAACATTTGTTTCAGGAGTCTAAAATCTAAAGTTCAAGTGGTTATTAGTACTTGTTACTTTCTTCGCCTCTTAATAAAACAAATATATTCTAAGTTTGTACTTGGTTCAGGCATTTGCCGAAGGCCAAACAAAATAAGCACCTCAAAAAAACCCATGTACCTTTTCGTTCAAAGCAATCAGTGTTCAAACTGCTGCTTTAACCTTCACAATCATGGCCTACACCTTTTCTGCTAAATCATTTAGATGCCCCATTCACTGTACATCTTCTCCTCAGTCGTTATGCCTCCCAGTTGCTGATGTGAATGAGAGTTTTATGTAAACAAACTCCACATGTATACAGGGTGAAATATGGTATAGATTCAAGAGTGAATAAAAAACATACATGGGTAGAAAGAAAGAAACAAAGAAACAAAGAAAGAGAAAAATGGAGCGGATAAGAAATATATAGTAATTATAGTTCATTAAAATGCACAGTAGTGCACTGGGAGTGGGTTTGTGCTCAGAAGAACAAGAGTAGAAGTACATTTTCAGATGGTTTTATGGGAGATATTCAAGCACAGCTGAGTGGAGTCCATAACACCAAGAGGTACTTCAAAGACTTTGCACTTGAAGCATGTTTCATAGTTGAATTAAGGCTGGTAAATGCACAGCACAGAGCAGGGAATAGGAAGACTAAATGAATTTCAGAGCAATTCATAAAATTACGGTACCATCTTTACCAAAAAAAAAATGGTTGGAGAAGAATACATAATGAACATGAAATTACAGAGCAATTGCTCTTCAAAGAGCAACTGACTTGACTTCATGCAGTGCTGTGAAAAAGTATTTGCTCCTTCCTGATTCCTTATTTTGTTGCATATTTGTTACACTTACAAGATTTAGATCATCAAACAAGTTTTAATGTTTGAAAAAAATGCAGTTTTTAAATGCTGACTTTCATATACTGGAGGGAAAATGTTGTCCAAACCTACCTGTGGCCCTATGTGAAAAACTAATTCCCGGCCTGAGTACTTTCCAACCTGTTGAATCAAGACATCACTTAAACAGAACCTGTCTGACAAAGTGAAGTAGACCAAAAGATATCAGAAATAAATGAATCATGCACTGGTCTAAAGAAACAGCTGAGAAACAAAGTCATTGGCATCTATCAGTCTGAAAGGGTTACAAAAGCTATTTTTAAGATTTTGGGACTCCAGCAATGAGAGCCTTTTACCACAAACGGAAAAAACTTGGAAAAGTGGTGAATCTCACAGGAATGACAAGCCTACCAAAATAAAGTGCACTGATGCTGACTCTTCTAGGAGGTTGCAAAAGAACACAGAACAACATCTAAAGAACTGCAAACCTTATTTGCTTCAGTTAAAGGAAACATACCAGCAAGTCCAGCTCTGAATGGCTCAAAAAATAATGAAATAAAATGAAGGTTTTGAAGTGGCCTAGTCAAGGTATTAAGTCCTAAATGCTTTGGTGTGACCTTAAACAGGGCATTCATGCTCAAAAACCCTTTAATTTGGCTGAATTAATACAATTCTGCAAAGAAGAACAGACCAGATTTTTAATCCACAGTGATGTAACAGACTCATTGATTGTGGTTCTTGCTGCCAAGGGTGGCACAAGCAGTTTTTAGCTTTAGGAGGCAATTTCCAACAGAGCCAGGTAGGCAGTGTTGGGGATTAATGGAGTACATGTACCGCCGTTACGTATTTAAAATACAAAATATGAGTAAATATGTCCGTTACAGTTACCGTTTAAAAGGGTGGTATTCAGAATACAGTTACTTTGCTGAAATAAATGGATTACACGGCGGTATTTTCCTGATTCATATATTAGGCTATGCTCTCTCTATTTTTGGTAATTCCACACCTGAGGAAACCTAAATAAAACACGCATTAAGAGGCTCTAATGCCTGTGTGTCAATCTCGCCGCCCATGTCACCTCTAAATGACAAATGACGTGAAGAAATATTTTTTTAAAAAATTCACAAAAGTGATTTAATGTGAAGGCAATAGGCAGAGTGTTAAAGGCATAGGCCTAAATTATGTAGCCTCATGGGCAGTGTAGTCCGTGCTGCAGGGAGAATGGACTGCCATACACGTTATGTGTCTGAGCGTGAGGGAGGGAGGAAAAGGACAGTCAAAATGTACGAGTTGTCACCGAGCAGAAACGGGAGCTGGAAGCATGTAAATATAATAATAACCACTGCAGCCAAACAGAGTGCCTGACGAGCCCAGCTGTAAGTAAGACTCGACTGTACACTGTGTTCGTGTTTTCCTCTGAAACAATAAGCTCCGTTGGAGCAGCCTTTCAACGCCTCTCGCTGTCTCTCGCTAGCAGAGTTGACCCAGACAGCAAAGTAAAGCTAGTTTTCAGCTACGAGCCCGACACGAACCCGACGTATTAGTCAGAGGTCCCTTTACTACAGTTCGGAGCCGCGGACCTGTTTTATGTACGAGATCGCTGCAAAAAGTGCAGCCTTAATGTCCACCTACTGTTATTAATTTTATATTAAGATTTAAAAAACTAGTTGGTGTGGCAAGTAACCTTCAGTAATAGTAATTAATCACACAGCAATAGTACATTCATGTAGTTGTAAAAAGCATGATAATATATTAAGTAATCCAAAGTATTTGGAATATGTTACACTCATTGAGTAACGTAACGGAATACGTTACAAAATTTTGGGGCATGTAATCTGTAATCTGTAATCTGTAGTAGAATACATTTTAAAAGAAACCTTCCCAACACTGCTGGTAGGTTTTCCCTAATAAATTAAATTATCATTTAAAAAATGCATTTTCTACTTAGGTTATCTTTGTCTAATATTAGAATTCATTTGATCATCTGAAACGTACGTTTAAGTGTGACAAATATGCAAAACAATAGGAAATCAGGAAGGGCGGAAATATTTTCATGGTATAATACTGAAAAGACATTAAACATTTATGGATATATGCATTCTTTTTTATCTAATGCATGCACATACAATTAGCTAGAAAACCAGTTTACCTCAGGTTCTCTACAAAGCTGGTGAGAGGCAGAAACTGTGTAGAATCTGCAGAAGTAATGAAACATTCTCAAACAAAATGTGAAAATGTGGATTTCTGGGTGCTTCTGTGCTCCTCAGTTGTGGAATTCCCCACCGTCTCAGTTCTCCATCCATCAGCAGGGACCAGCACTATGAATGCAGCACCCCTTAGGGAAGGGCCTCCGACAGCAGGGACAAACACAATACAAAATCTCCCCAGGGGAAATTTCTCAAACACACATGCAGAACACAGTAAAACGGATCCAAATGTGTGTAAACAAATGTTCAAGCACAACCGACACAGCTCTAAACACTGCAGGCTATATGAAAATCATAACGCATATTCTTTTTTATACTAAGTTAATATACTGTGTTGTGTTGTTTGTTACGTTGTGATGTGTCATATCGTGTCGTGTTGTGTTATATGTAGTGCCGACGTAGGACAGTTTTTCCAATTTCATTGTACTACTGTACTATGTATGACTGTGCAATGACAATAAAGAGTTATCTTATCTTATCTTATCTTATCTTATTATGAATGATCAGTAATTTTCTCTCACTATCAGCCTTTTGTTTATTTGATGCATATGGTTAACAGTCTGCAGACATCAGTCAAACACATGACACGTTCTAAATGTAGGGAATATGTGCACTAGAGGTGGGTGGAACAATCCAATGTCAATAGTATCGATACCAACGCCGACGCTGATATTGGTATCAGATCAAGTGAGACAGGATTGATACTACTTGATACTACTTTACTTTACTTTTATGAAAAATGTCTGAATGTTTTTATGCTTACTGTCATGTCTATTTTAATTATGGCCTAAACACATTTAAACAACAGAAGTTGACCCAAAGAGCTTTACATTTTTATGCTAAACCAACATGAAATTCAGGCGTGAAGAGAAGGAGAAAAATCGACCGCATACATTAAACAGTCCTTTTGTAACATGTACTCAATGCATATGTTCCACAAGCACACACACATCCAATCATGATACACGCTCCAACTAATATTGTTTGGATCACTTCCTGGGGCTTTATATTCTCTGCCAAACTAGTCTCTTAAAGATGAATATTAGTTGATTACAATCCATTCGTTACTATCAGGAGCTAGTTCCCACTCTGACAGCTTTTATTGGATCCCTAATAAAGTCTCAGAGGACGAAGGTCCATAATATGCGCTGGGCTTGGCGAGTGTATAGACCATTTCTCTTGACTGTTATTTTACTGGCATCCAATTAGAGAAATTAAGGTGGCACTGCGGGCAACTTATCAGATAGTTACATTGTAAAGTCAACCATGGAGTGATTCCTAATTGTAGTGCAACAGGAAAATTTTCTATTACCTGCATTTCATATTTCACACATAATGTGATATCTACAGCAGTGTTCTGTAGGTGGAAGTTTAAATGTACAATTTCTCAAGCATAGCCAATTAGGTGGAAGGTGACCATGCAGAACACATTTCTCTGATATGACTGCCGCTGTTTTTCGCCTTTTATTAGAAATTGTTAGGATGTGAAATTACAGTTGTACGAACGATTCATCGTCTTTGAGTATGTTTGCATTTTTTTGTGTGCATTTATTTTTCCAGTGCACGTGCACACACAAACACATTTCCATGTCAGGCACAAGGATAATAAATATGTTGCTGTTTGAATGTGTTTTATATCTTGAATTTTTTATGAAAATATAATAGTGTACAAGAGCAAATGATTTTAGGCATACACACTGTACAACCCTGACAGCATGGAGCTCATTTGTAACCGATAACATTATTTCCACTTTCTTTTATGACTACTTTATTATATAATTCCAGCCCAGTTTTATGAAGACAAAACAGCCACTGGAGCCATTCACATTGAAGACAAGCAGTACTAATTGCTTTCTACATCCCTTTACCTTACACCCTCGCTGCTTCATGAGAGCAGCGTGCCATGAGAACACATGACTGTCCTTCTCAGTAGTCTTAAGCTCTGAGACCAGAGCTCTGATTTACTGTAATGTATTCATGCCAGCACACTGGCTCCAAAGCAGGAAATTATCATCTTTTAATTTCCCATATTAAATTTCACACATTCAAGCTTGAAGTTAATTAAAAATATTAGACACAAGTGAGCCATCCCACTTGCTTTTGCCAGTGAGGCACTATAGGGGGAAGTCGCTAGGGCTTCCTGACACATTCCCAAACTCACACAGAGTTGATGTGCCGGACCAACTGGCAGCATGCCGGGGTTTTTTTGGACAGGTAATAATTTCAACCCAGGCCATCATCTAAGATATAGATTTATATATAGATTTAAGGAGCTAAGCCTCAACAAGCAAGGCCTGAGTGCACTCCCAGGAGAAATATTTCCACAGCCATAAAAAAGCTGTTGCCCAAAAGTTAGAAAAAAAATAGCAACAGACCTAAAATAAATAAATAATTCGGCTTTGTTGTTGCAGCTACTTCTGTAATGATTGCATGCGCATGGGCATAAACACTTATTCGGTCCAATTTTGATTTTAAGATCAGCAAATGGCAAATTCAGAATTTTGATATGATCAAAAATCAGCCCGTTGCCATTCACACTAACTAAATGTCAGGATCCTGGGTCTCCTGACCCAGCGTTTTTAGTCCTTTGTGATTCTTGTATTTTGTACTCGTGTGATTTATTCTATGGTTTCTAGTTTTGATCCCTTGCCTTTCATGTTTCTCTGTTCTGTGTAAGTCTGTGTTTCTTGGTCTGTGTCTTCGCATGTTTTGAGTTTCTTGTGTTTTCTGTCACTCTGTATTGTGAATTATGTTCTCATGGTTGGTCTTTTGTTTCTCCCTCGAGTCTAGTTTCTTGTGTTCCATGCTTAGTATTTCCCTCTGTGTATGTTGATTCTTAGAGTCCTCTGCTTTATGGTTTGTCTCTGTGTTTCTCAGTTACTCTGTCTCCCCTAGTCAAGCCTGCGTCTGTGCTACTTCCTGTTTTACTTTGAAGGTCTGTGTCTCATGTGAGTGTATCCTACTTTGCTTCCTTGTCCCATCAGTTCTGATTTCTCCCAGCTGTGCCCTCCTTCTGTGTCTCATTCCCCTCGTTACTTCCCAGTGTATTTAAACCCTGTGTTTCTCTGAGTCAGTGTCGTGTTGTCCCTCATGCTGTGTAGCGCTTCCTGTGTCTCCCTGTGTGTTAGTTTGTTATTTCCCAATTTAGGTTAGTTTACGTTGTATACTCGTTTCCCGTGCCAGCAATTAAAGCTGTGGTTTTGAGTTCATCCCTTGTGTCTGAGTCCTGCCTGCCACACAGCGCTTCATGACACTAAAGGCTTTTTTTGCTTTTTTATTTTTACAGTGAGTTAATGGTTTTAAAAACAGAACACTGTGCATTAACAAAAACATTAGATTTTATAATTGGAGGCTAGTGTGGGCAATGAACCACCGGTACTTTTTCTGTAAATGTGTAAGATTACAGATTTAACTGGTCTGGTGGACCAAAGTGGGCTGTATGTGGCCCACTTATCACAATGTAAAATGGCTTCAACATCCTTTGCCCAGAAGATTCCTCTTGAAGACAAGAACAAGTTATTTTACAGGATGCTAAGGGTTGCCATGATGCTAGAGTTTCAAGTCCTACGATGTCCCAATGATGCCATAACAGGCTGGCGTCATCATATGTGACACTGCTGATATCAATACCATTGCAAATGACCATTAAATCAGATGGTAATTTTTAGTATATAATTTTTTGACAACCCTACTCAGTTGCTGTCTACAGTACCAATAACCCACCGTAGTGTCTTCAGAATTTCTGTATCAAATGATAGAATTTTAGGTACCCTAACTATGAGTTCTAGTGACAATCCTAGGCACATGTGGAATATCCTTATAGTAGGACACAAAGACATTATTCACTTTCTTTGTATTTTTAGGTTGAATAGAGATAAAAGCTACTTTTGGTTCCCTTGTTCCCAAGGGGGTCACCACAGCAGGTAGCTCCACGTTGTTTTATTTGGCAGATTTTTGTGCCCAAAGGGATTTGTGTCTCCTCCTGGGATAAAACTAGGAATCTTTCATTCTTTAGGCAAATGTTTAAACCATTATGACGTTCAAAAGCACTGAAAATACCCTAATATCATTCTGGGCTGAATACAGATACACATTAATATTTTCTATGACATGGGCTAAATGTTAAGCTGATGTGAGATGGCACAAGCACTTTTATTAAATCATAGATAATGAAATTAAAATGCAAAGCAAGAGTTTCCTTCCCCATTAAAAAACAGTGTCGTTCATTAAAAATTAGTTGAAGCCTGCTGTAACTACACCATTCCCTAACTAGCATATCCATGACATCACTGTGTCACACCATCACATCTTTTTGCTTCTCATATCCTCACTAAAGCCCCAATCTCAATAAAGCAGTTCTCATTTACAAATCTTTTGCAATTTCTTATTTATGTACTTTATCTTTTAGCTACGGTATATCTGTTCTTAGTAACTTTGTTCTTGTATTCCCTTTTATTGCTGTATAATTAGTGCCCTTAACCTAGTTTGTTAATAGTCTTTTATTTATTTATTGTATTTTTTTAACCAGACAGTCTGAAAAACTGACTAAACCAGAGATAATTAGGACTGCATAGTCAACCAGCAATGACTCCACATCCCTTTACAAACTGATAAAATCCTGGTATTCCACCAAGGAGGTCGTGTTTTTGGTAGCATCTGTGTGTGCGTGTGTGTGTTGTTATTTCTATAAACACGATATAGCTTAAAAACTTTTGAATAACTCTGAAAAAACTTTGTAGAGGTTTAGAGTGGGGTCATGTTAACAATCCATTAAAAATTGGTTTATATGCACCAAGGTCTTCAAGGCCAACTCCAAGGTTTATGGGATGCAAATTGATAAATAAGCCCTATAACTCATAAACAATGATTCTTACAACTATATTGTGTATTCCCAGCATATAGAAAGAAGCATATAAAGATTTAAAATATCATGTCATTTGACCTCTGAGGTCTCCGTCAAGGTCAACAGAACATCAAAGTGATAATAATGCTATTCACAGCTATTTAAAACAATGTTTCTTACTGCTGTTGTTTCTATTGACGGCATATGGGCATAGTGGGAACGATATATAGGGATTCTAATATACAGGGAGTGCAGAATTATTAGGCAAGTTGTATTTTTGAGGAATAATTTTATTATTGAACAACAACCATGTTCTCAATGAACCTAAAAAACTCATTAATATCAAAGCTGAATGTTTTTGGAAGTAGTTTTTAGTTTGTTTGTAGTTTGAGCTATTTTAGGGGGATATCTGTGTGTGCAGGTGACTATTACTGTGCATAATTATTAGGCAACTTAACAAAAAACAAATATATACCCATTTCAATTATTTCTTTTTACCAGTGACACCAATATAACATCTCCACATTCACAAATATACATTTCTGACATTCAAAAACAAATCAATAATAATGGATACTTTATTGATCCCCATGGGGAAATTACTTGTTTTTCCTCTGCATTTGACCCATTCACTCAGTGAAGCAGTGGGCAGCCCACTAAGCAGGCGCCCGGGGAGCAGTGTGTAGGGACGGTACCTTGCTCAGGGGTACCTCAGGGTAGCCGTTAAGTGGATTCGAACCGCCGACCTTCCGATCATGGGGCGACCACTTTACCTACTGAGCTATCCCTGCCCTCAGCGACCAATATAGCCACCTTTCTTTGCAAGGACACTCAAAAGCCTGCCATCCATGGATTCTGTCAGTGTTTTGATCTGTTCACCATCAACATTGCGTGCAGCAGCAACCACAGCCTCCCAGACACTGTTCAGAGAGGTGTACTGTTTTCCCTCCTTGTAAATCTCACATTTGATGATGGACCACAGGTTCTCAATGGGGTTCAGATCAGGTGAACAAGGAGGCCATGTCATTAGTTTTTCTTCTTTTATACCCTTTCTTGCCAGCCACGCTGTGGAGTACTTGGACGCGTGTGATGGAGCATTGTCCTGCATGAAAATCATGTTTTTCTTGAAGGATGCAGACTTCTTCCTGTACCACTGCTTGAAGAAGGTGTCTTCCAGAAACTGGCAGTAGGACTGGGAGTTGAGCTTGACTCCATCCTCAACCCGAAAAGGCCCCACAAGCTCATCTTTGATGATACCAGCCCAAACCAGTACTCCACCTCCACCTTGCTGGCGTCTGAGTGGGACTGGAGCTCTCTGCCCTTTACCAATCCAGCCACGGGCCCATCCATCTGGCCCATCAAGACTCACTCTCATTTCATCAGTCCATAAAACCTTAGAAAAACCAGTCTTGAGATATTTCTTGGCCCAGTCTTGACGTTTCAGCTTGTGTGTCTTGTTCAGTGGTGGTCGTCTTTCAGCCTTTCTTACCTTGGCCATGTCTCTGAGTATTGCACACCTTGTGCTTTTGGGCACTCCAGTGATGTTGCAGCTCTGAAATATGGCCAAACTGGTGGCAAGTGGCATCTTGGCAGCTGCACGCTTGACTTTTCTCAGTTCATGGGCAGTTATTTGGCGCCTTGGTTTTTCCACATGCTTCTTGCGACCCTGTTGACTATTTTGAATGAAACGCTTGATTGTTCGATGATCACGCTTCAGAAGCTTTGCAATTTTGAGACTGCTGCATCCCTCTGCAAGATATCTCACTATTTTTGACTTTTCTGAGCCTGTCAAGTCCTTCTTTTGACCCATTTTGCCAAAGGAAAGGACGTTGCCTAATAATTATGCACACCTGATATAGGGTGTTGATGTCATTAGACCACACCCCTTCTCATTACAGAGATGCACATCACCTAATATGCTTAATTGGTAGTAGGCTTTCGAGCCTATACAGCTTGGAGTAAGACAACATGCATGAAGAGGATGATGTGGACAAAATACTCATTTGCCTAATAATTCTGCACTCCCTGTAATGTACCCTTAACCTCTTCATCAAAGTCAAATAAGATCAAACCTTCATAAAATATCTTTCATCTGCTGCCAGGCAATGATACTGGTACATGGAGATTATAGTAACTCATTATAGTTTGCATCCAAATATCATGTCACATTTGACCTTTGACATTTCACATCTGCCTTTCTTTCAAACTGACCTCAAGTGAGCTGCCTTGGCAGAAGTTTGCACTCCCATAGTGCTTCTTGTTATTATTATTTTTATTTATCTGAGAGAACAAAGTTACTACTACTACTGGCCAGGTCGTTCTCTCATTGAATTTGTGTGGCAGCTGGCTAGAGTGGCCCTGCAGAACAAAACTACCATCATCAGCTGTAGTTCAAGATGGCGGAGTTAAAGTTCATCTGTCAGAGACTCATTAGGGGAGCAGCTAACTTTATTACTCATTTATGTGTTTCTAACAAAGCACATGCACAGTACAATCAGCACCAAAGACAACGAACTGAAGCATGATAGTCACTGCTGTAAGTGAGAGGGATGTCAGGCATCCAGCCCTAGAAAATCTGCATATCTGGATTCATCCAGGTCACTTAAATTCACAATAAAAAGATGACTGTCTTTTTTTCTAGTTGTGTTTTTTTGGATACATTTACACCTAAGTGTACCTCCATGATTGCCTTTCAGGACCATCACACTAAAAGCTGCATTGTTTTGAACTCCAGTTCAGTACAGCTACATGAGTTCCTCCCGTTTCTCAACATGACACAATGACCATAACCGGTACATCACATTAAGTAATTATCACACTCTGTAGGGGTTAACACATTAGTGTGTAGCCAGTGAGGTGCCTCTAAATTTGAGTCTCTATTTCATGGTATTAACCTGTGGACCTCTGTAAGCTGTAGGTAATGTGCAGCCTCTAGCATGTAATGTGGTCTGTGTGTGTGTGAAGAACCCCACTGACCTCCAGTAACAGCCCTATTAATGGCTTATCTCCAGCAGAGGCAGCAACAATGTCAAACCTCTACTAGCGCACCATTCTATGAATACTTTACATGCACATTAGCAGGTTTGAAACACACGCATACATGTGGGCACACACACACACACACACACACACACACACACGTTTGCTTACTGTTACACACAACACAAAATACACACACACACACACACAAGGCGCATCACAGTATTAACGAAATGAACGCGCCTGAATAATAAAGAATAATGCAGCTAGGAGTTGGTCAAATTCTACACATGTCCTCAAAGTAATAATTTTCTACCAAATACTATTCATTGCATTTCTCTGACTCACTTGATTTAACTAATAAAACATTAAGAAAATTGCTTGTGGTAATTACTGTTATTATGACTCTAAAAAATAGCATTTGCTGGAGATCAGAGCATATTAGTCAATATTATTGTGGCTAAAGATGTGACTATCAAGTTATACTATTGGCTAAGAGCTAATTTCCCAGAAGGGGACCAATAAAAAAATTTATAACACACTTAAAAGTGCGCTGATGGCTGATTATCTGATAAACGAAGATAGAGGAGTGGTATTAAATTTAAACCCTCAACGAGCAAGGTAGATGAGAAAAGTAGTTGCACCATCTTTGGCTTTGAGCATTGCTTGTGCTTGAATCTGACTCTGCTTCATTTGCATAAAGACCTGTACTCTCAAGTGCTCCAGCAGTCTGGCTTCAGGGTAGCTCATTTTAGACCGCACTCCTGGAAGTCACTGATGGACTCTTCTGAGCTGAGCTCAGGCCGACTTCATTCTCCATTCTTTACTAACTGTGGGCTGTTAACCAACAGGTGTACACACGGGTGCTCACACACACAAACTACACCCTTTTTGGCTCCTACCTCAAAGCACACTGTGCGCTGTCGATCTTAAGTGCTGCACAATAATGTTTAATATTTAGCATTTACTGTTATATTCCCATATATCATCGTGATGTTGTTTATTCTATTCCTCTCTTTTTCTTCTGCTTGTTTTCTCTTCTGATCCAGGTGATTGATAGATGTATTTCTTGTCTGCTTATTTTGTTGGTTTTTGTTTTTTGCCCTTTATCCCCGTCCCTCTTCCCGCTGGTTTTCTTTCCCTCTTTCTTTCTCCCCTTTCTTTTCCCCAGTCAAGTCTGTCCCGTATTTAGCAAGTGAAAATAAATTTAAATAAACAAAAGGTGAATCAAATAGACCAATACGGCAAGGCTGGGATGGTCCATTTGGTAAAGTAAATCCGTTGGGCATCTTTCTCCGCCTTTAGACAATAATTCTGATGGCAGAAGAGCCAAACCGACAGGCAAAAAAACAAAAAAAAACAACAACAGGGCATTCTCAAATGTCCCGCACAAAGAATGTTTCAGGGGTATTCCTGCTCAAGGGAAGCTTTCCTATAAGAAAAAGAAATAGAAAAAAACCTTTTTGTTGCCTGAATTTGTAAATGTTTATGCTGTAGATACATTGTGTCTCCTGGACTTATATACCTGTGGCACGTAGTCATGAAAGTAGCCAATTTCCCATTTCCTAATATGATCTTAATTTGATCCAATGTTAATTGTGATAAATATGCTGAAGTGAGAAAATGCAGAAGTGGCCACTATGTCACTATACACTCACTCAACACTACACTTTATTAGGGAACACTTTAACATGTTGAGCCTTGAAGCAGATAGCAGCAGAAGACCACACTGGATGAAACTCATGTAAGATAAGAACAGGAAACTGAGTCTTCAGTTCACACAGGCTCAAGCCTGGTCTGATGAGTTTCGATTTTTGCTGCAGCAGATGGTTGGGTCAAAATTGGGTGTGAACAACTTGAAAGCATGGACCCATCCTGCCTAGGTTCAGCTGTTGGTGGTGTGATGCTGCCCAGGACATTTGTTAGCAGACTTTAAACATGTTAGTACTAAATGAGCATCCTTTAAACATCACAGCCTACTTTTATATTTTTGCTGGCCACGTCTGTCTGTTCATGAATGTACCCATGGCTGCTTCCAGCAGGATAGCGTGCCATGTCCCAAAGCTCGAATAATGTCCAACTGTTTTCTTGTATTTGGCCGTGAGTTCACTGTATCCGAATGGACTCCACAGACACAAAATCTCAATCCAGCAGAGCACCTTTGGGATGGGGTGTAATGGGAGGTTTGCATTATGTGTGTGCATCCAACAAATCTGCAGTAACTGGAAGCTTATATAAAGAATGCTTTTTTGCTCCTTTGTAAAACTTGCTATTGTTCCCTCACCATGACACATCCTTGCTGTTCTTAAGCCTCATATGACCAACATCACAGCCAAAGTGCCATCCTGTCAATTTGCTCTGTACAACATCTATTGATCCATTTCTCACAAAAGCACAGTTCCTTGTCTAAACTCTCGCCATCTCCTTACTAGACAACTATACAGCTCCCCGCTGGCAGAGCTCCCAGCAGTTCTTTGCACTCTACACTGCAAATCACTCAGAATGTTGTTGTTCTAAGTGTTGTAAATGGAAAAGTTTAAATAGTATTGCAAGCAAGCCAACAAGGCAGAAACAAAGCAGAAAAGTCAGATTAAAAGTAAAACTAAAATTAAATAAATATCAAGTAAAAGTATGTACATAGTACAAAAGGAAACAGATTGCATAAATCAGAACAAAATGAGATTGTCATAACATATTCAGCATATTCATAAGCACTGTTGGTCAAGTTACTTGAAAATAGTAATTAGTTACTAATTACTGATTACTTCTCGAAGAAAGTAATCCCTTTACCTTATTGGTTACTTAATTTCAAAAGTAATTAGTTACTAATTACTTAGTTATTTTTAAAAACATGATGTACAACCTGAATACGTAATAAAGCGATAGATCTTTCAGCCCAATTCTATTTTTCTGCAAAATCCATCATATAAAATTGGATCAAATGAAAAAGTTTCTTTTAAAGAATTGTTTTATTAGTTTCAATCTTTTAACATTGCATCACGCAAAAATTAAATTATATGCAACTGTCTTTGACTTGAAGAGACTTGTTTAACATTTAAACCTATTTTCTGCATATTCCAGCATATAAAATAAAATAGTGTTTACACGCCCTCTTTCAAATAGATGCAAGTAAAACACAGCAAAAAATCCAAAAAAATCAAAGATTCAGCGGCGCTAAGTCCTGTTGCTCTTAAATCGATTTTCACCTGTTTACCAGGAGTGGCAGGTGGAGGTTTGCCGGTGCTTAAACTTTGTCCAAAAACCTCTCATGTTCAGCTGTTTGTTTGTTTTTTTGTAAAAAGATAACAATGTTAGCCTTTTCTGCAGCTATGGGGCATATATGGCATCACTCTTGGCTGGAAGCAGGGCTTAAACAATGGAAAAAACACAAACTTTGTCTAAAAACCTCTCATGTTTAACTGTTTTCCACTTTTTCTATGGTCATTTTAGCCTTTTTAGCCAGGGTGAAGGGAGTATCTGCCATCAAACAAGAAGACAGCCGCATGTAGCTATGATGATGTTTGCTAGTTCACCTTACCTGCATTAATGTAATAACGTGGTTAGCCTACTCAACGTAAATTACACACGAACATCATTAAGCTACTGACCGAGAAGAACGGCTGCTGCTGCATCATCATCCTCATCATTTCTGCTACACTGGCAGGGCTAGGGGCCAGGACTCTCCTCTTCGGGTTCTTGGGGGATGTTGCAAACTCCGGGTCCGATAACAGGCACCACACCCGCAGTAGATGTGAACGATGTGAGGTCTCGCAGCAAGCTATCAAATACGGCGCATTTCTCGGCTTTTAAAAAAACGCTATGCGTCGCCAGGTGTTTCATTGGATTCGAGGTGTTACCTCCTTTGACAGTATCACAGTGTCAGCTTAAAGCACTTGTTGCTGCTGAGTTTGCATCTTTTGCTGTGAAGTACAGCCAGAATTTGACCGCTTCGCCTTGGGCATTTTTAATCTGTAGCTCTGCTCTAAAAGAACGTACGTACCTGGACCCGCCTACTACGCTCGCAAAGGTAAAATGATTGGCTAGAATCTAAAGTGTGTGACATCTCAGGAAAAATAAAGCACCGAAATGTGCGCTGCTTTTCGGTCTGGTTACTACCGTTTATGTCAGAACCGATACCGGTACCCATCCCTAATGCTCGTATGCCATTGTCATGAGACACTCTCAAAAAAAAATCGGTTTAGTAACGCAGTTTGCTTATGGGGAGTAACAGTAATCTAATTACTTTTTTGCAATAATAATCCCTTACTTTACTCATTACTTGAAAAAGTAATCAGATTACAGTAACACGTTACTTGTAGTGCATTTTACTGCCCATCTCTCTCTATAAGAGCAAATGAGGTATCCTGATTTCGCTGATGTTTGTGCGTGAGTGTATGGCTAGCTCTAAGTGAGGTGACAAAGAGAACAATGTAATAAGTATTTATTTCATTTTGAGGACTTCATCATATCCACACAGATAAAGGAAGATACAAGCTCTTCTTCTTCATCGCTCACTGCCAAAACAGTAGAAAAAGTTGATGCTGTAGCCAATGACCAGGATTTTTGACTCAACTACAACATGTTGAAAAATGAAGCTACAACCCTCTTTTTCCAAAAAGTTGGGACGCCGTGTAAAATGTAAATAATACAGAATTAAATTCAAATCATTTAAAATATTTAAATCCCACATTTGCTGGCAATAGTACAAAAAAAGACACTGAATGTTGACTACAACCAGTGTCACCGATGGATGAGGTTAGATATGCGGGGTATTTGAACTTTGGTCCTTGCAAACACAAACCTTGCCCAATACTATGGAAAGGTGAGGAGGTAAACCAATCTGGTTAGCAAAATGTTCAAGTTAAGTACAGCATGTCTCATTCTGGGATTCCACTTGAGCTGACAGGAGCCAATACTGCAGGAAAAACTGCAACACATATAAAGAACGCACCCTGTCCAGATTAGCTGAAGTTAAGCTTCAACAGTTGAATTTCATCTTTAAGATTATGTATAAATTGTTCTTGTTTATTTCATTGCATTTTCCTCACTATTTATTTGCTACAGCAAATGTAATTCTTGGATTAAACCTATGTGTGAAATTTGTATGGTGTGCATATGTGCCTGCAAAATGTGTATGTCAGAACTGGTAAGTTGTGTCTTGCTGTCACACTGCAGTAGCCTAAAGGTGACCAACTAAAATATTTTCCATTGTGATTCATCATGTCGTCGGGAACTGGCCTGCTCTGCTTCATCAAAGCACAGAAACAAAGCCGATGTGACACTAACTAAAACATTCGTCAGACAAAGGGTAATGAATAATAGAGAAACAAAACTGAAAGTGCTGCACTGACGCATCATAAAGGCACACTGCAGCACTACTCGTCTTCCAAAGCAGAGCTTGTCAGTAAACACATACATAAAATATTCCAGGTTTTGGTTTCCAGTGAGTTGGATCTATAAAGATGCTCCACCCAACAAGAATAATGAATCAATATATTATTGGATTTTTTTTCTTTTATTATTATTTTCTTACAGCATCTCTGGGTGTCTCACACACACACACCAGATGCACATGCTGTGCTCTGACATTTGGATGAAGCAATAACGTCTTGTTCCTCCACCTGGCATCTGCAAACTCAGTGGGGAGGAGAGGTGTCTCATATCAGTTGTTAAAACTGATCATATGCACGACACACAACATGCATATAGGTGTGAGCATGTGCCCCACACAGGTACCAAGTTCATGGTTGCAGTCGCACAAGTAAATTGACACCTTGTTGCCCACACAGCCTGTTTATGCGGGATAAAGCCAATGTTTTTATCTCACAAATGTTTTTATCTCACATCTCCTACAGATTTGGAAACGCTCTTGAAGAGAAAGTGAATATTTTTAGAAAGTCAATGTGCTGCATGCTTGTGTTTCCTTCTCCCTGGTGGTTAAATCACATTTGCTCAGCTATACATGTGACGAATGCTCACAGATGCAAAAATACGTGCATTTGTTAAGTGCGCAACCAGGGCAAAAACAAACACAAGTACAGATGCGCACATACACACGTATATGCGCACACACAGCAGCAGACACACATACGAAGCAGGACCCAGCGCAACCTCTCCATCAAGCCACACTAGAGGGACATGTAGCTCTTTAGGCAAGGTCACTCATTCATCATCTAAATCTCTCCCTGAGTCACCACCTTACACACACACACACACACACACACACACACACACACACACACACACACACACAGCCTTTTCCAAGTCACCATGTTGTTACGGATTGTTATCTTCATCAGCTCTAAGGAGCAGGGCAGCCTAGAGAAGCTACTTCATCAATTTATTCCCTGATATATCCTATAGCACTGTCGACTGCTTTTTTCTTTTTTGTTACTAGAGAGTCAGCTGTAAGTCGGGAGTTTGGATGAAAAAAGAGAACAAAAAAGAAGAATACAGCGGCAGCAGCAGAGACCAGTGAGATTTATATTTTGCCCTGAGGACTGTAATATCAATTTAAAGTTCACCACAGCAGTGGCCTGCTTTACTGTGGTGAGGTTCTTCTCGCTGTGCACTCTGTCAGCTCCTTTCAGGTGTCATTTTATGCATCTATACTGTGAATCCAGCTAAATAATTGTGAGTGGTTCTTTTTTTTATAGAAGAAGTAAAACATTTATGTGGCACTACGGGTCACAAATTAAAGCAAAAATGGAATAAATGAGGGGAGAGAAAAAACAAGCTTCCACACAGGTGCACTGCATGATACAATTAAAGCTACTTTCATCTGCTCACTTATTCACAAAGGGTCACCACAGCAGCGAGATCCACATGTCTGAGTTGGCAGATTTTTCAAACATTTTTTTAAGGTCCAGATGCAACCTACAAGGGATTATGTGCTTCCTCCCTGAATCGAACCAGAGATGTTTCGCTTGTAATGCAAATGTGTAAACCACTAGAACAGCGGTCCCCAACCCCCACGCCTCGGACCGGTCCGTGAGTCGTTTGGTACCGGGCCGCGAGAGTTGAATGTGAAATGTCTGGTTTTCAGGGTTTTTATCGGTTTTCAGCGTTATTTTGTTATCGTTTTGATCGTTAACTCGGTGTTCCTGGGTCTTTCACGTGTGTTATGAATAAATCTTCTTTTTTCGGTACCGGTACTAGTTTTGTTTTGTTGTATTTATCCGCGACACCTTAAAGGCCGGCCGTGAAAATATTGTCGGGCATAAACCGGTCCGTGGCACAAAAAAGGTTGGGGGCCGCTGCACTAGAATATTGAGCCCCTGCTGCATGTTGCAATTAGTATCAAGCAATGAGTGTCTAGTCATGTTCTGTGATACGTATAAAATGTGACAGATTTTGTATAGCTGATTTTGAATTTGTATCAAAATGGAAAGCGAAATGATCTAAGCTACTGTGAAGTTGATTGGGATTAGATGACAGGAGGTTCGGTAACAAAGACTGTTTCAACAGGAACAGTGAATAAAGGGACATCTGGAGTCAGCATGTCGAGAAATTATGGTTATACAGCACACACTTGATGGCTGTTTCTCGTAAGTTCAAACAGCAAAGTGATTTGTAAGGAAAAACTGAAGTAAACCTCTTACCCAGGTAACTGAGAATGCAAACTGAGGACTTGATCAGAGTGTCAGCAACAACAGACAGGTTATAATTTGGTTGCAGTGGATCAACAACTTGAATACCAAAGGAAGATTTCTATTAATTTCATTGAATTTGAGAAGGCTTTTGACAGCGTCCACCGGCCGACTCTATGGGCTATCCTACGCCACTATGGAGTCCCTCAGCAGTTTGTAGATGCCTTTCGTTGTCTCTACTCCAACTCCCGTTGCTGCGTCCGGACGGATGACGGCGGCACAGATTTCTTCAAGATCAATACTGGTGTCCGACAAGGATGCGTGCTATTCCCTTTCCTCTTCCTGTTGGTAATTGACTTCATCATGCGACGATCAGTTGACCAAGCTGGCATTGGTGTGCCCTGGCACGAAACGCGTGATCTCACTGACTTGGACTTCGCAGATGACATCGCCCTGCTGGGCTCGACTCAGGAAGACCTCCAATACCTCCCTGCAGAGGGAGGCAACGGAAGTTGGATTAAGAATCAGCGCCAAAAAAACCAAGGTACTCCGAGTTGGCTATGCACGTGCCCGCATTCCTGTCATGATCAACCAACAACGTGCTGAAGAGGTGGAGAATTTTACATATCTTGGCAGCATCATCTCGAATGACGGGGTCTCTGATCGGGATGTCGATGCCAGAGTAGAGAAGGCAGTTGGTGTCCTGCGACGTCTCCAACCTATTTGGAACTCGACCTCCCTGAATGTAAGGGTCAAGATCAGACTACTGAACTCTATCGTCTTCCCTACTGAACTTTACGCTAGTGAAACCTGGCGCTCAACAAGTGCAATTATTCAACACCTGAACGTGCTTCAACAACGTGGCCTGCAGCGAATCCTGAGAATCTCCTACCGGGACCGAATAACAAATGAGGAGGTCCTACGAAGAGCAGGCACCCGCCCATTAGCTGATGTTGTTGCAGAAAGGCGCTTCCGCTTTGCGGGCCATATTTTACGCCTGCCCCCTCATCGCCCAGCTAAGATTGCCATGGCATGACGTCCACGCACTGGCAAGCAAAAGCAAGGCCGACCAAAGACCACATGGCGTTGAACATTCATGGACGATCTGAGAACTGTCAACATTGCCTGGGACGAAGCTGAAGCAGTCGCTGCTGACTGACATCGATGGAGATCACTAGCTGCCCGATGCGCCGCCCGGCGTAGGAGGAACTAAGTGCTAAGTAAGTAAGGATCAACATCTTATTACAAAATACACATTTGTGACCTTAGTCATGCAAAAACTGCAGGTCCTGGTCTACAGAAATGTGATTTGGAAAATAATATCTTGAATGTGTGACCCCTACAAAGAGGGAATAAGGTGGCTCTATTATAGGGATCATTATTCTGACATCGTTTGGGTCTATCCATCCCCTCAGAGGGAAGGGTGAATGCAAATCAATACTGAGTGATCCCCTTAATCCTGCGACGAAGCACTTCGATCCTAATAGGAATCTCTTCCAGGAAGACACTGCCTCCATCCATAGGTCACGAGAGGCCACTGAACAATTTCATGAAAGTAGAAATGATGTGGCCTCTATAGTCAACAGATCTTAACCCAACTGAACACTGTGGGAGATTTTGGTCCATGGTGTTGGACAGCTAAATGAGGGGATATGTGTTCGCAATTTAATCCTTCCAGCAGAGTTCGACAGAGTTTTAGAGTCAATGCACAAGGACTTTGGTAGCAGCATCTTAGTAATGTGCTTTACATGTTTTTTCCTTCAACTTGTCACCCCTTCGTGTACATGTTATATACATGCCATCTTTATTTAGTTTTTGAACCTGAAACAAAGTTCTTCGAGCAAAAACATGTTTTATGACAGCTCTGTAGCATAAACGAGTACTAAATATAACCTCACTGAGTGAATGAATTAAATTACTGTCCTTAATTGAAAATTAATTACAATTCAGTGGAGTTGTATGAGAGTACCATGAAAGGGAGGAAAATGAGATGCAGAATAACAGGGGTTTAGCCATGTCTCCTCCATCGTAATGACAGGATTCATTAAAGCACTCATCCGTGCGTGCGTGTGTGTGTGTGTGTGTGTGTGTGTGTGTGTGTGTGTGTGTGTGTGTGTGTATGTGTGTGTGTGTGTGTGTGTGTGTGTGTGTGTGTGTCACACAAATTGACCAGCATTATATTCTATTCAGTCATTTGGCTTCACCTCTTTTTATGTCCCTCAAACAACAGAGGAGGGTAAGCTCGATTTATATTGAGTTTATTTTAATGTTACAATTAACACTAGAACTAATCATTACTGTCACAACAGATAATGTATTATTTATTAAGCATTTTGGATTTTATTGGCCTTTTAATTTAACTACATCAAAAATAGGAAATGTAAGAAAAGACAGAAAAATCCATGTGCTCTTGCTAAGTTTTCAATCAAGTAATCGAGTATCAAAAGTGTTGCCTGAAGAACAGTGTCATTGATTCCCTTTCTGCCAATCATTTGATCAATCATTTCATCTCCAATTTAATCATACTGGAGATGCCTTTTGGGAGCCTGTCCAACACTGTTTCCCTGCAGAAATTCAATACATAATTTTAGGCTCTTCTGTCTATTTAGTAAACATGTAGAATTGAAGAATTTATGTCATACACAGTTTAGTTTCCACAATTACCAGGGATAGTGACTTTTAAGGGACAGTGAACATGTGTATACACTTTTATATCTCTGCTTCCAGAGCAAAATAAAATGTTAAGGCAGTGATTAAGTAAAGATTTGTGTTTGAATCTGGAAGGAATAAAAAGTAAAGTCAAATAAACTTCTGAACATTTAAATAAAGGATAATTAATGAAGACTAATGCAGTGCACCTCTGATTATATCAGACTCATATTTTAATGTTATGTTCAAAGTGCCAGCAACATTAACTTTGATCATAAGGTGGCTGAAGTTGATGTCTGTTTACCCATTGTTGAAGTCACGGGCTGGCTTGGGTCAGAACCACCTCTCTGCAGGCCAAAGATGGAAGGACCCTCTCTCCATAAAGCCGACAGAGAGCAGGTTCAGCAGGGCGCAGCCAGGTGATGTCAGTTTGTCAGACAAACACTGTTCAGCAGGAAGCAGCTGTTTGTTTGTTTTTTGCTATTTGGCTTTAACTACTCAATAATAAAGAGAGTCTTTAGATACACATTCATCAAAAGTTAAACTTAATTTGATAAAGAAATCTTCATTAATTAAACTTAGCAACAACAAAACTAGAAGAGTGCTTACAAAAAGTATAAATCAAAACTGATTTCTCTAAAACATACACTTAAAAATAGCTGTAGAAATCCATCAAAAGTTTAAAAAAAATAGACCCTAGAGACCAGTCGGCAACCACCGGGCACTAGCAGACAGCCGTGGTCATGTTTGGTTGGCATGGAAGACGCTGAGTTTTCTGCAAGTACTCACCAACTACTATTTAAGCAGTAGTAAAATCTGAAAAAGTGCAGATTAAGCCAGAAACTGAGAACGTCTGGCTTCAAAGTAAAGGCAAAACTTTACTTTGATGGCAAATGGTCTCCATTTGTGTTGCATTTTTCACAATTTTAATGAAGCTTATGCGCAAGTTCAGTAAAGAAGCTCTACGGTCTCACAGGTGTTGCTGGCTAAATCTAAGCTTCACATCACTCCCACTTTCCCACACTGTCAAGCTTTTTGTGTCATCACTAGGACACACACACTGGTCCTCACAGGTTTGAAGCCTTTTGGAGGCTCAAAATGTGGTTTTAGTGTCAGGGTCATGGTTAGGTTTAGGGTAAAGGTTAGGATTAGGCATTCATTTTTAATGGTTAGGGTAAGGGGCTAGGGAAACCCTTATGTCAATGAAGGTCCACACTAAGATAGCTGAACAGCCTTCTGGGACAAGGGACAAAGTCTTTATCGACCTGGCCAGTGTCCACTTTGTCGGGTTTATGGTCAGCTCTTGAGGTGTAATGTTTGCAAGATGAAGTTTTGGCCTTTCATAGCACCATATAATGGAGTCATAATTAATTATAATTCTGTTATATGTTCACTATAATTACTTCTCAATCCAAGCATATGATCAAGCAAAGATGAACTATGGTGGTAATAGTCTGTTAAGTAAGCTTGCTTAAATATAAATATGAGCCTATACAGAATCTGTTCTTAGCAAATACAAAATGAAGGAACATAAGTAAACAATCAGACAATCAAAATACTTCACAAACAATAATGTTGGTAATGACACTGATGGCACCTTCAATGCATCGTACAGTATTAAGACATAATTTAAACCAGATTTCTTTGGCAGTCGTCTGAAAAATATCCAATCTGTTTTTCCCCCTTTGTGGTTTTGAAATGATTTTATTTATGACGAGTTAATACATAGAACCGAATTAAACCGGAACTGAAATGAAATTTGTTTGCATAACGTCTCTGTACTTAAATAAATTAGTAAAACGCTTTGGCAGTGATGTCCAAAATGCAGAACGTTAAAAGATGTTCATGGATTAGGCAGATCTGTTTAATTGCAAACATGTGAACAAGCTTTAGCTGGTGATGTCTGTATGGCTCAGACACATTTAATTTGCAAAATAAGATTCTGCAGACTGACAGACAAACCTGTACTAAAGGACCATCAATAGACACTTCGCAGGACATTATAGTTTAACATAATAAAACAATTAGAGGTAAAGTTTGTATTGGAACAATAGAAGGAAAAGGTGAAATGTAGACTAGTTTATGGAATGTGTTGGGGATTCTCACAGATGCACATCATATATACTGAGTGCTAGCAATAGCCAGCACTCAGCATATATGATTTCCTAATTTCACAGTTTGATTTCATTCAAATGGAAGAGTTGTATACTGTAAAGTGACAGTGCACAGATGAGTGGTTGGTTAAGTACAAAACTCCTTGAAATACTGGGGATGAGAGTAATTGCTACGGTTACTCTGAGCCTGGGTCTGCATTACCGCCCATTCTGCTTTAAAATGGCATCAAGCAAAACACAGAATCACCTTGACATTCATTAGTCTGTTTTATGCAGTGTGTGTGTGTGTGTGTGTGTGTGTGTGTGTGTGTGTGTGTGTGTGTGTGTGTGTGTGTGTGTGTGTGTGTGTGTGTGTGTGTGTGTGTGTGTGTGTGTGCCATTTATGGAAATTTTGTTCATTTCTTCCCAGGCATTCAGACTTGAATTGTTCATCCATAAAAAAAATAAAAATAAAAACATAAAAAAAACAGTGTACTGGTGAGGGCATGTTTTATGTAAAATACACTTAGATTCAGATCATAAATTGGACAAGTATTATGTTTCACAGAAATCTGCCACCCGTGTAATGATGCATTCCAGTTGCCTCGGATGTCAGAACTGGGTTGAGCATATTCTAGTGGTAAAGTCAGAAAAAGCGAGGAAAAAACAGTTTTGTGGCATCCCACTAACGCTCACTGAGTTCAGTTGGTGACCCATATGACATAACACTATGGCAGAAATCTGGATTTGATTCGATTCATGCATCACCAGCAATACAGCCCAGTGCTTGTTTTGTTTGTTTTTACACTTTCACAGACAGAGCCTGGTCAATGCTCTGCGTATCACTTATGTTACAGGCCTCGGCTGCTGGGGGAGTTTTTCTTCTTCACTCGCCCTTTTTCACTTTTTCTGTTTATAAACCACTCTGCTTTTAATCATTAGTTATTATTGGTCTCTGGCTCTCTTCCACAGCTTGTCTTGTGTCCTGTCTCCTTCCCCTCAACTCCATCCAACTGTGACGGATGGCTGGCTCTCCCCAAGCCTGGTTCTGCCAGAGGCTTCTTCCTGTTTCAAGGAAGTTTTTACTTCCCTCTGTCACAAAGTGCTTCCTCATTGGGGGTCATCTGATTGTTGGGGTTTTCTCTGCATTACTGTAGGGTCTTTACTTTACAGTATAAACACCTTGAAGCAACTGTTGATGAAACTGTTGGTGAAAATTTTGACTTAAAGTGGAACACACCATAATGCAAGGAAATATGTTTGCTTCTACGTGCTAATGTGTGGATTGCTGGCAAGGGGTGTCTTGCAGTAAGGTGATGGAAACCGAGATGCAGCTTGCACAGTTCACAAAACAGATCTAGAATTCTAACAGACGTCTAGAACAAACCTTACTTTTGGCTCTTCCCTATTTCACAACCAGCCTCAGCCAGTAGCTCCACATGTTGGATTTGGCTGATTTTTATGCTGCAGCAGTTCCCTAATCATTAATTGTACTAAATGTACACTGTAACTACTTATGTCAAATGAAAAGTTATTGTGTTACTTTTACCCACTACTCATGGCTATATTAAGAGAACATTACTGAGTTAGCCTTTGTCGAGACAGAAAGTATGAGTTAAGAATATATTGTGATTCAGCTACAAAGCTTGTATACGACGGCATTTTTCTTTAGCGAAAGATAAAAGCTAGTTACCAGTCACTGTATTATTTCACCAAAGCTCCTGGACTCCTTTTGGGAGGATCAATTCAAAATAACAGGAGATGCCATGCCCTAACATGAAATACTATAAAGAGCGATTTCATCATTTCGCGGAGCTGCCTTGCTGCCTTTCACAGTTCATTATCGTCACTACTATGTCTGATCAAATGTTATAAAATGTGTAAACCGTTGGCCCGATGAGACAGACAGTTTTCAAAGTCACAGACTATCAGGAAAGATCCAAAATAATGTTTAAATATTTATCGATATGTCTATTTAAGCCACCTCCACAGTGTTGTATAGACTTCTCTTGTGCTGCCAAAATAAAGTAATTGGTTGCAGTCTATTTCCTATTCATTGTCTGAATGATCTTTAAACAGTTACAGTTTTTAACAGTTTGTTTTGAACAGGTATTAATAACTTCCCATGCCTAATGAGCAAGAGCAACAAGCGCACATGACAAATCCATAACATATGTTTCTATTTCTCAGCCTGTATTTAGACACATGCTGCTGACTGCAGTACAAAATGTGCCATGTCTCCAGACTGTGACTGTTTTTTTAACATCATACCTTTTTTAAACAGTAGAACTAAGTGCTGTGAATAGCTTTTATTAGCAGGAGTAAGCAGCATGCCAGCTTATTTAGATTTGGAAAACTAACTCAATGACACACAGATTTATAAAAAATATCGAGTTGTAGGTAGTAAGCAACTGGTTTGAGGCCTCCTAGGTGCCTTTTTTAGACAGTTTTCATGCATGAAATTTTTTTTCTTTTTCTTTTTTTAATGAAACCCTGAGCTGGACCCAGACCTCACCGCATGGATTGTATAACTCATCTGCCTTTAGGGCTCCCAAGGAGGAACTACATGGCTGGAATACCTGCCATCTGGATGGATGGATGGATGGATGGATGGATGGATGATGGAGAGTAATTGTTAAAGTCTGCTCTTTTTGTGGTGGAGCAAACACCTAAAATGTAAATACAGCATTCTACAAAAAGTGAAATAGCTCTTTGGTCTAATGGTTAGAGCAACTTCTCTCCTATGAAAAGATTTGGCAATTTAAGTGTAAGAAGAAAAAAAAATCAGATGTTCATTGCATACAAACACACACATTGGGGGCAGCAGAGGCAGCAGCAGAAGCAGTAACAAGCTTGTTAGGAAGGCGGGTGACAAATGAGCTAGAGCACATTGTCCTGGCATTAGAGATGAGCAGAGGTGTGAAAATGTCACCACAAATAGCCTCTGGTCATCAAATGTCACCTTTCCACTCTACTTCACCCTCCCTCCCATCAGCCAAATCTGTTTTTGTTTCCCCCCCTTTCTGATCTTCCTCTCCTTCTCTCTCTCTCTCTTTTCCATCTACTCACCTCTTTTCAGCACAGTGCTCTTTCCTCTCTGGCCTCCTCTACTACCCTCTCACCATTCAGCACTGCTTTCCTTTTCATCCCCTCAAAGGGAGGGAGAGGGAGAGAGTGCAGAGAAAAAGAATTAGTTTCCTTAACTCAGCTCCTGTCCTCAGGCTTTCCTTCATCTCTAGCCTTCTCTTATATTCCTCGTATACTGCCTTCTTTCTCAGTTCAGTTCACCTACACATGTATGTTTATCCATATATCTATTTTTCTCAGGGGTTAACTGGGTTATAGCCCAGGGGAATAACAGTTTCATAGGAATTTCACACAGAAAGATCAAGGTGACAACCAATAGCAATGAACAGTTAACCGTGTGTATTGAAGGAAGGCAAGAACAGCCAAGCTATCAGGATTCACCTATGAACTCTATGGATGGAGGGACTGTCAGAGCACACAGGAAACACCTCACAGAGAAAAGAACTTCCATGTGGAAATGAATTATCTTTGAGAGGAATTCTGGGAAAGGCTCGAGTCAAATGGCCACTACCTTACGAGACATCAGATTGGAAGACTGTGTGCTTGTTGTAAAAGGGGAGGAAGGTTGCAAAATAAAATAACTGTCATGGACAGAGTTGGAGTAAAATACAAGAAGCTGTGAAGTACTTCCAAATCAATAAATGAAAGAGCAAAACAAAAGAGAGGTTCCACACATCCGGAAGGAGCTGAAGATGCACAAAAAGCATTACATCTTCTAAAAGTTGTGTTTCATAAAATTATATGAGCTGGAATGACAGAAGTCTTTTCTGTAGGCACTGAGATTTTGTTCTGGAAAAAATGGCACAAGAACTAAACCAGCCAGCTAATCTGACTTTGCTTCTTTTGGTCACACCTTAGAATTAAATATTTTAGGAGATAATCTTAATTTAAGATACACTTGCTACATTTAAGGGTAGCTAGAAATTTCTTTCTCTTTTTTTTTTCAAGAAGCATACAGTCCCTACCTCTTCTCTGTGAATTAATCACGCATTTATCTGCAAACACTAAGAATGTGACCACACCCCACACGCTGTGGGTGAGGTCTGTGGCTCACAGGTCATCTGCCTTGTGAGGTACTTATTACTGAATCTTCATATCTTTCCACTGGGGGGATGAAAAGGGCTGTACTTTGCTGTGATTAGATCACAGGGAAGCTCAGAGGAAATCTAGTTAAGATAGATATGATTAATGATAGCACTGAGACAAACCAGTCTCTGTCACTAGACTGAGAGTCCACATCTACCAACACTTGAAGCGAGGGTGTTACCCCATACTGCGTATATACATCCTGCAGTCATTTTTACACTTATGACAGCACTGGTACCTTGTTTCAAGATAAAAGATTCATCTGATAGACTGAGCAAAGGAGGAAAGTCCATAAAGTAACCATTACGGAACTGTATTTTCTATGTTTTCCTCCAGCAGAGCAGAGCAGAGAGCAGCCAAAGGAGACAGATGGGTGGTAAAAAGCAAAGAGCGAAGAATGAGTGTGTCTTGATGTGAAATGGAGAGAAGAATTGATCGTGAAGTGAAAAAACTTCTAGCAAAATGGAAAGGGAGTGATAATAGGCTCCTAGTTGATAGTCGTAAAGCGATTTGAAACAGTTGTTGGAGAGCACAATGCAGTGTTCCTCTGGTGGAGTGCAGGAGTCTATATGTTTGTCTTCCCTTTAAATAATTCCCTTCATTGGAAAGCCAGTTCATAAGAAATTGGGACACAGTGTAAATAAAGACAGAATGCAATGGTTTTCAAATCTCATTAGCCCTTATTTAATATGGAAATTAAAAATTTACAGTAACATTTTAAAGTAAAATTGTTTTCACGAGAAATATTACCTCATTTTGAAGAAGATGGCGGCAACATCTCTCAAAAAAGTTGGCACTGGGGAAATAAAAGACATTTGGCAACAGGTCAGTAACAAGACGTGATATAAAAAGAGCATTTTAACGAAGCACAGTTCCTCAAGAAGATGGGCAGAGGTTCACCAACCTGCTAAAAAACTGCAGCTACAAATTATAGAATTGCAAAATCACAAAGCCTCTGAATGTCTCATTATCTACACCACATAATATCATCAAACAAGTCTGAAAATCTAGATTGATACTTGATAGCTGTGATCTTTCAGCTCGAAGGCAGCACTGGATCCAAGACATGATTCTGTCATGGAAGCCATCGCGTGAACTGGCAGCTTGAACACCTGGAAAGGCATCAAGGTGTACGCAGGTTCTACACATATGTATGTATTTAACATATGCGCACAATTTGTCTAACATCAGACAAGAATGGGACAATATTCCTCTCCAAAAGGTCCAGCAGCTGGTTTCCTCACTTCCCAGAGACTTTTGTTATTAATGAGTTAATGCTTTTTCTTAAAATGGTACTTTTTCTCAGTTTAGAACTTAGAAAACATGTCAAATATTTTCTAAGTTCTATTGTGAATGAAACATGCGTTTGAGAGATTTGCAAAAGCCGGTAAAGACGATAAATTTTGGGGGGAACTGCGGTTGTGGAATTTTTAAAAGAGTAGCCACTCTGTCTCAGAAAAAAAAAATGCCAGGATTATCAATACACTGATGATTCCTGAGTGGAGTTGGCAGGTAAACTTTCATACAACAGAGGAAAATAAAAGAACACACACAGCACAAGTGTGTGCGTGTTGTTTGCTTGTACCTGTTTAGAGTGTCTTTTGACTCTGTACAGTGTGTCAGTGTTAACACGTTACACGCAGCTATCGAGGGTTATTTGCTTGTATAGTTTCAAACTGACTGATCAGCGAATGATGGACAGAACGGGAGCACACTGACTCTACGGTGTCAGCTATTGATGAAGTGAATCGATCGGCCTGATAGGCGTCTCAGCGAGCTTGTTTATTGGCACATAACCCATTGAGCTCTCTGATAGATGAGGCTGTTTAAGCACTGATTTTATAGAAGGAGGCAGCAGAACACTGACCAGCATCAGTAGGCAAACGCATATATGTGTTTATGTGTTTATCAATTCTTACCAGGGCTCGTCTGCAAACAGCTGCCACTGCCAAATTGTACTCTCACAGAGCTGAAGATAAACGCGCATTTTTCACCTAATCTAATTAAGGAACAGATCTGAAAGGAAAGCCTGAGTCTGAGACTGGAAAGTGAAAGATTAGACAAAAATTTTGCTTTCGTTCTAAACATTTAGAAACAAAAACTGTCACTGTTTTCACTTTATACATCTGTTATATGAGGAGTTTGAGTGAATTAATGTGAATGGAGTGGTGAATGGGTTTGCTTCGTAGTTGTGAAGCAATCGATGGTATTACTTCATTAAAGAAAGTTCTAAGCAAGCTAAACAAGAACAATGACAAAATGTTTAAAAATATATATTTCTAGGCGTAATTGTGACATTAGAAACGTCTGTTTGTTGTATATCTGATTTATGGTTATCTTACCTTTTCTTGTGATCAGCCATTTCCAACTCAAACAGTAGTTCAAATGTGCAAGATGTGCATTTTGTTACCAAATAAAATTAAATCTTATGTAAATTATGTTCAGTTGATTTACTGCGTCTCTTGTCCTGCAAACAGGCTATGTTCACAAAAATGCTGCAGAATGATTTATTTTCTGTACAAAGTATGTTTGTGTGTACCATAAAGCATATCCATTAAAAAAAGCATTTAAAAGTCTGCCTGCAGACAAACAGTAAAGTTGTTCTTACACATGCACTGCAACCTTGAACGTATCTACACATTACCCAGAGGAACTGAATACGAGGACGAATCAGCCGGACCAAACAGTAGACGGAAGTCCCAGCAAGCAAGCGAGCGTGATGCTGATTTTTCAATCACGTCTTTTGCCTTTTCTTCCTGCAACACCTTAAGAGAACAAACATCCCGGGGAGAAGACGACTGTGAAGGACGATTTTCAGGAGACTAGAGAGATGATCAAGTTTGTGAGCTTTCAGATTTAAAACCTGTATCCCCATGTGATGTCTGTGTTGTGTGCGTATGGTCGGAGGGGGTCCCATTTCACTGCAGGGCAACCTGCATGTGGCGAATAAAGCCTTGATTGATTGATTGATTGATTGATTGATTGATTGATTGATTGATTGATTGATTGAAAAATGGAGAAAAGCCTTGCTCGTTTGTGATCAATCAGTGTTTTGAGGAGTGAGCGCATGTTTGAGATGGATCATCTCCTGATGTTCTGTGTTAGATGTGTGAAAGATGGATGCCAGATGTTGTCACATATTCAGGGAAACTGTCCAAAGTAGAAAATAACAAAAGTAGTTGCATAAGCACAATGTGCGGTGTTTAAATGATCATCCCTCTCTTTCTACATACTTTTACTACACTGCCAACTTTGCTGTACTCTGTATACTGTCAACTAAACTCTAAGCCCACCACTTTCATGTATGAGAGTGACTGCATTGGGTAAAGAAGTTTAGACTGCTGGTAGCTAGATGGTGACTAATTCCAGCTTTAGATAAAGTGAATAATTGTGGAAGCAATCAATAAAGAGTGGAGTAGAAGAGCAAAGCAGGATGGGAGATAAGCATAAGCCATTGGCTTATTGACTTGTCAAGTGTCACCATCAACACATAGCTTTGTGAGTCTCTGTGCATGTATACGTGTATGTGTGTGAGTTTGCCCGAGCATGTGTGAGTGTATATAATTACTCTATAGTGAGCCTCTGTATCTCTTTGTCCTGGTCTGACAGCTAATTAGTTGTGCTGTCTCAGGAGTAAACTCAATAAGGGGAAAATGAGGGAATCAGTGGATCCACCAATTTTCATATTCAGCTCTTATTGCGAGGGAGGACAGGCCATTACAGTCCAACATTCCCCATCCAGTATATGCTGTGCAGCAAAAATACAAAACTCGTTTATTTATACAGATGTTGGCAAAAAAAATAAAAATCAGCAAGGTGGCCGTGTTAGCGCTCCTGGAGATAGCATCACGAATGCTGTAGATAAACATGAATATTCCTGCATCCATACATAGCAGATATCTGAGTTACATAAACTTGTCTAGAGTCTACAAGCTTAGTGACTTGCACTTTATTATGTGGCCCGTGTGCATCGCAGACTGTCATGCTGGCAGCTGCTTTTTGTTGACATTAATGTCAGTACCATCACCATCTCCTGTCAGCCCAGGTGCACAACTGCTAATTGTCTCATTGGTCTAAGTAACGAGACATTTGCCAGACTGGCTTTGCATGGTCTCTTTTTTTACTGAGTCCAAACTCCTGTATGAAAACAAAAACCGAGAAGACAGAAGATGGGAAATTCTACACCAAATTCCTCATCCTCCCTAGAGCTGATTGCACATTTTATCCACTTTAATCCAACTGGAAATAGTAACGATTACCAAACCTGCAAGACAGAATCTCCAAACTGTGTTTCCCAAAGTTTAGAGGCAATGAGATAACAGGAAATGGTTATGCCTGAGAATGCATACATGTCTGATGGATCATCATAGCCTCAGACACACATACACATATGTGCATTCTCCCTCTCCCGCTTGCTCTCTCTCTTAGCGTGCACACAGGTACACACAGACACACACTAAATAGGATAGAAAGAATGAGCTAGGAGAGAGACCTAGGGAAAGATATTAGCTGCATCCCACCACCCCCTACCTGTCTCATCAAATATGATGTGGCCATATAAAGACAGTCTGCAGCAGCAGGACAGGACTGCTGAAGCAAAGACTTTTCACTGGCTGAAGTAATGGATAGGAGAGGGAGGGAGGCAGTAACACAGAAAGAGGGAGAGAGCCAGACAGGCTGTTAGAGCAAGAAAGTGTTAGTGAAACGCTGTGTGCACGAGTGAGAAAGAGGAAAAAGACAAGACTGAGAAAGAGGGGAGGATGCCACGTGGGGACGTAGAAAAAAAAAGGAAGAGTGTAAGAGATGAGCGAGAACAGAGCAGTCTTAATAGCTGAGGGTAAAACCTGCAATCTACCATTCTTTCTGATCTCAGCCATCCTACGAGTCAAGCCAAGAAAGCTTTGAGGTGCTCCATGGATGTTAACCTCTATTCAGCCTCCACCCACAGTCCTCCCCTGCCTCATCCCCCTTTCCCTTCCAACCCACATTAAAGTGAGCACTTCAAACGTGCCGACATCAAGAGCATAATTAACAGCATTTAGGGTTATGTTTGCTTCATTAGGCCATTCAGAATATATGATAACCTTCAGAACAGACAGATGGGGATACAAAAGAACTGATTACAGTTCAAGATATGCATTTTCCTACGAGTATAAATGTGATCTTGCCAATCTCTCTTTTTTTTTTAAACAAAATATATACACAATAGGAAGGTAAGGAGGTAGGTTACTTAACTACTTCTAAAAATAGGAATATGAAGAATGACATTAAACTTTGCTCTTACCTATTTGTAATCTAATAATGACATTCCTAAGGTTGAAACAACTGTTATTGCATTGCAGTTTTGTACAAACAACATCACTGCTAAGAAAATTGGCCACTTCAAAAAGCAAAATAGGTTCAGTTCAAGCTTCGTCTCTCTCACAGAGAGGCGTGTTTCATTGCTGAGTTCCATGTTTCAGGGAAAAAAAATCTTCAGTTCATATTTAAGGATCGCAGTCAGCATCTTACAAGAAGAACTATAAATATTTAATTGATGCGTCACATGATTACTGGATGGGTGGTTACTCGCTTGCTCTACTTAAAAAAAAGTGAACTTCCTTGCAAAAGTTTCTACAGCAGTGTAAGTGAAGTTTTAAAAGCTCATTACTGTATAATATTTTGTATTAAAAATGTACTGCTAATAGTGATATTAGCCTGTTACATGACATTTTTACTGACATCAAGCGTTAAGACCATACTTGTATTTTACCTAAATTATATTTTTGTTGCTCAGTCAACAAGTTAAAAGGAGATGGGGGGGTGGGGGGGGGGGTGTCTTACAAATAGAATGACTGATTTATTATTGCTGAAACCTAACATGTTCTTGACCGAAATAAATAAATAAATTGTCCTCAAGAGTTATCAAATCTGATGTCAGTGGCAGGAGTGGTACTTGTCCTGCTCTATCAGCTAACTGTAAGTTCAAGGTCAACGACAGCATGAAATGGTGAACAGCTACAGGCAGAGCCTTCAACTCTCAGATCCCCCATCAGTGGAAGATGAGGCTTAAAACCAAACTTTCTAATAAAGCTTATAGTTATAGCCGAGGGGCAACCTCCTGAGCTGAGTCCATGACCGATGGGTGACGTCACGGTGGCTGTTACATGTCCATTTTTCATACTGTCTATAGTTAGGCCTGGATCAGTTGACCCTGAACCATTACTTAGTGATGCTGCTTTGGGCTCAGGCGGCTGGAGGAGATGCCACGATGTACTGAGCTTTTGTTTTTCCTCCACTCACCTCTCTTAACTCACCAGGTGGTTATATGGCATCCATGGCATTATTGAATTGCCATTCACTGTTGTCTACTCTCGAGTTTCTGTGTTCCTCTTTTTCTCTCTTCTCTTTCCCTCCAGTAGTTTTTGCTTTCCATCATCACCAAATACTTACTCAAATGGGGCAGATTCACCTGATTGTTTGTTTTCTCTTAGTATTGTAAAGTCTTCATCTTACAGTACAAAACACCTTGAGGTAACTGTTGCTGTGAACTAGCACTACCTAAAAAATTCAGCTGACAATGGATGAATGAATAAATGGGGGCGGGTAGGTTTAAATACTTTTCGAACATGTAAATGGTATACAGAGATATTTGGGGCAAGTCACAACTCACTCTTTTTTTTCTGTTTACAATTTATTTTGTTGTCATTGTAGTTATATATTCATGTTCAAAATAAAACAATCGATCAATCAGAAAACCATGAGATGGAGGAGTGGCATTTCCTTTGGCACTGTTTCTAAATTTAAAGATTTAAATTTAAAAATGAAAAAAAAAATGCTAAAACAATTTGTCAAACTTACCCAGGATGCCTTTCCAAGTAAACTCTATGTGTGGAAAGCTGGTAGTATTTGGAGTGACAGCAGCTTAGAAAACTATAGCAAATGTTATACATGGTTTAGGAACAGCTCACAACGACTGACAAACGACCTATTTTGTTGTTAAAGTATAAGAATATATTATACAAATCTGACATATTAGGGCAGACAGAACCAACACAGACAAAATATATTTTTTTAATCTAAAAACAACTGACTTTGTAGTTTATGCCAGTAATGTAACTAATAAGCTAATGAAAACCTACCGGTATATGTTGTGTCACACAGCCACAACACAAAGATGCATTCAGTGTATCTGAGGTTTTACAACTGTGGATTTCCTCTTGCAAAGCTAATATTTATCTTTAGTTGTTTATTGAATTGTTCATTTTATCTACTTTAAAATGCACCCTTGTCGGTGTGCATTGCAGCATATCGTGGAGATTTACTAATGTGGTTAATAGTGAAAATAGCTGTTGGCAGTGTGTTTTGTTCCCCATGCACATGCATGTATAACATTACTCTTGAAAACAACAAACAACGCTGACAAAAAGACCTTGTAGAACTTACAGAGCTTTTAATATCCACATCTGTTTTTAACATATGGACTTGAACATATGGAGCGCACGCAGACGTTCTCTGTTTTTATTAGTAAAACAATGTACAAAATATTAGTTCTATTGACAGTCGAAGTGACAGACAGTGATATATCAGATGAGAATAAATGCTAATAATCCCGGAAATGCTAAAGAAAACATGGGCTGTTGTCTTTTCAATGTGAGCTGGTGTCTGTACCAGAACTGTTTGTGTGGTCGACCAGACGTCACCCTGTCTGTGTGAATTTGTCGCCCAATACGACAGCGCTTAAGTGTCACAGGATGGTCAGTGTTTTAAAGCTCGCACACTCACACACACTCACAAAAAGGCACACATGGATGGTGTAAAAGATGGAAGTCGCATCAACACACTGCATGAATACGCAAAGATCATTTCTGACGATGAAACCAAAGAGTGAATCACATGTTAAAATGTCTCATGTAACTCATCCACCCAGATAACTGAGTTAGGAACATGGCTGCATTGACTGATGGGCATCCCAACACTGCCTGATTGACATAGGTGTAGCTGATGGACATCCACTGCTTCACATTAAACGTGACCAGTTCACTGTGTTTGCGCTGTCGGAGACTTTTGGGGAATTTTTAACAGATTATCTGATTAACGTGGCTTTCTGTCTGGTACACAATGTTCAGCAAGCCTGTACTTCGTTTTTAGAGAGTCATTCTAGTACACCAAAAACATGTATTGTGTCTTCTTTTGTGTTTTGGAGTTTGGGACAAAGATCTCAAGCCATATCACATAACGTAAGAATAATGTAACAAATTGCCGTCTTTATTCAGTAAATTAGTAAATGGACTGGTACTTATCAGAATCAGAATCAGAATACTTTATTGATCCCTGGGGGAAATTATTTTTTGTTACAGTGCTCCATTATAAACCAACATAAACCAACATTAACTAGACAGACAATACACTAACTAAGAATAGTACAATATATACATATATACATAAGTCACTCATTAATAAATAGCTGGAAAAGAAACGTGTAGTTGTAGCAGTAACCAGTGAGTTAAGTAGATGCATTGTACGTTATATAGCATCTTTTCAACACACACATTCAAATAGTACTTTTATATACTTAAGCACATTTATCTAACATTCACATGCACTCACTTCAATGGATGCACGTGGCAACTCGGGGTTCAGTATCTTAGACCAAGAATAACTCGGCATCTGGACAGGAGGAGGTGGGGATTGATCCACTGATTGGTAGACAACCCACCCCACCACATGAGCCACAGCCACTCCTAAAATATACTGCATTGTTTTTAAAAAGAACTTATGAATGTCCAATATATTACCCTCTTTTAATAACCACCTCAGCACTGCAAATACTATAGTGGGTTATTTATTAAGTTAGTTGAGAGGCATTGGTACTGATGAAAAGCCAGGTTCACGTCTCTGTTTCAGTACTCTGAAGTAGCAGATAATGATACATATTTCCTCAGTAATGGCTTTGACAGCTTCTGGAGGGCTTAGAAAGAAATTTTGTACTCAGATGTCAAAGCAAAGAGGCTTTATTGTTTTATACTATTCCTTGCCCAGAGAATAAATAGTTTATGACTCAGTAATGGTTTGTGGCAACATAAGTCCTTACATCTATTATAGTTAAATCATTCCAGGTATCACACATGCTGACTGCACAAAAGGAGCAGGCAGTAGCTCAATTAGACATAGTACTTAAAATATTCCTCTGCCCACTTCTTATCAGCCCACCTGTCTGCCTGAACTGCTCTCCCGTGTCAGGTCAAGGAAGCTGAGTGAGAAGCTGAAAGCACAGCAGCTGAGCCATGTTGGTGATCTATTATGAGGGAGGTTTAGAACTATACTCACAACCACTGACCCGGCAAGCTAAAGCACCTGTAATATTTTTAATTGACAGGACATGCTACCAAACTTATCATAATTAAAACCTTGCAGTTGAAACTAGAGATGGACCGATCCGATATTACGTATCGGTATCGGTCCGATACTGACCTAAATTACTGGATCGGATATCGGAGAAAAATAAAAAATGTAATCCGATCCATTAAATATCACGAAAGCACCTCACAAAACTTGCAACACGCCGTAACTCACCTCAGAACGTCGGAGCAGTATGCATCACGTGATAGAGAGGCTGTGGCATGCGGGACCTGTCGGTGGTCTGGATAGCATTTGGAGCTTTGCTAGCAACCTGGCATTTCATCTCCAACAAAGTTATCCCCGAGAGAAGTAAAGCAAGTGTGTAAGTCCATCTCTGAATGTTTGTAAAGCATTCCCACGTTAAGCTTAACGAGCGACTGCCTCTCCTGCTGCTACTTCAATCGTGAAACTGCTAATGATCAGCTGATCGGCTTTTCTGTTGTGAGTCCATCTCTCTTGTTTGTTTTTGGTCCACTTTGCGCCAGAAAGAGCAAACCAGCGGCTGAACAACAGCAGAACGTTTAAGCTTGATAAGCTGTTGTTAGAATTTATTTAATATTACTTTCTACACCAGGATCTTTTTCTACGTAGCTGACGCTGGTAACTGTGCAGGGGCGGATCTAGCAAAGTTTAGCCAGGGGGGCCGATAGGGCATTAACTGGGAAAAGGGGGCACAAAGACATACTTTTCTTTCTTATTCTCATTTAAAATGTCGAGCTTTTAATAAATAATTATCTGACACCCAAAGTTTTAATTTGATGTAAAATGAATAGAAGTCAATTACTGTATATAGTGACTATTAAGTCTAATATATATACCCTAGTAAGCTATAGTACATTTTCCTTTGGGAAGGTACCATCTGTGCAGTCTGCAATTTTGTTGAAGAAAGATGTTGAATCTATTTAATATTTCTTGAAAAATAATTGATTTCTGTGCATTTTTTTTCACACTGCATCAAATTAAGGTTGATTACGTTGATTAAGCATCATGAGGTGGAGCGTGAGGGGTGGTTCCCTATTTTTTATTTATTTATTTTTGTTGTTGCTGGGAGTTGGAACCCTATTAGTTAGGTTGCTTAATATTTACGCTAAGTACTCTTTAAAATACCAGAATAGGGAGGATGGTGTAGGTCTAAGTTTATTAGATTGATCAGTATTGCTGAACTATGAAATATTTTTTTTGTATACAGGTATAACAGAATAGCTTTAGTGTAGTTGTTGTTTTAAACTTGAGTATGAACTTGCAGACTTGCAAAATGCAGCAAGATATTTTAAAAAACAGTTTTGTTGATTAAAAAACACTATATCGGATTCATATCGGTATCGGCAGATATCCAAATTTATGATATCGGTATCGGTATCGGACATAAAAAAGTGGTATCGTGCCATCTCTAGTTGAAACATACCTCATTTACCTGAAGCACTGCAAACTAGAATCATGATAGCGAAACTGATATAAAGGGCATGAAAAGAAAAATAAGATAAGGGAAAAAGATCCATTTGGTATATCATATCATATCTGAATTATCTGCACTCCCCAGATTACATCACTGCACTAATCTAACAATTACAAAACCATTCTTTCCTTTTCTGTTAATTTTTATTGTGCTCATGGAAAACTGATAGCAGAGGCTGAAATAAACACTGCTCTTGCTATCTATTAAGGAGCATGTGCTTATTTTATCTATGGTTGACATGCTGTATGCTCAGTGTTGGAGGAGTCAACCATAATCGAAATATAGCTACTGCCACTGTGAAATACATGCCAGCAGAGATAATTAAGTTACTATAATCAGCCATAAAGTAACTAGATATGCCAAGTGCTGTGTAAAAACGACCCCAGTGTTGAGTACCATGTCTGCTGTCCCGTTTATGTAACATTACAGGAGTGCTTCTTTATAACTCCCCTAATTACTGCAGAGTTGGTCCAAACAAAGTCTCCAAAAACATGTGAAAGAGGCACAAACAATAGCTGCAGTCTTTAACTCTTGGTTTCAATTCACTTCTTTGTTTTATCATGAGTTCTTACTACTGCTTGCTAGGAGGAAATGATTGTGTGGAGGTAATCGAAAGAAAAAAATCATTGTTGTGAATGGCCGAATATATTTCGAGTGACAACATTCTTGCCTCATAATAAGTCGTATGATAATAATTACAGTATACACAATTACATCACCTGCAAAGCCTGTCAGCATGTTGGCATTCAGACCCATTACTACTCAGCAGTCCCTTCTACATTATTGTATAGGCTGAAGCACAGCCATTTTTTAACTGAGCCTTAGTTTTGATGTAACCTATATAGTTTTCTGACTGCATCTGCACATGCAAACAGAAATTTAAACATCTGGCACAAGTACTCAAATCTTCATTTGTGGTACTTCATGCTTCAGTAGGTGTCTGCATTACCACATTTTGCTATAAGAGCTACAAAATAATCCCAAATATGCTGTCCCAACATAATACTGTAAAGTGATCATTTGCAAGTTGATCCCCAAAATCTTTATTTTGCTACTTTTCTCCTATTGCCACACTTTGCAGTAGTATTTTATGTTGTGATTGAGCGTGACCATAAGTTAGGCAGGGAGCTGTAAATGTATGGCTTTTCCATTAAAGATAAGAGCCACAGAGAGACAGAGGGAACCAGAATAGTGCATGTCCTTGATTTACCGGCATCGATCCCTATCTCCTCTCTAGCCTCTTTCATTTGCCATGGGTAAGAGTGTTTCAGTGTGTGTGTGTGTGTGTGTGTGTGTTGCACATGTGTGTATAAGTGTATGAGTATATGAGTGTGTTGGGGGAGGCCCTATGGCTATGCAGAGCTCAGGCAGAGATAAGGTTATCAGAACACACCTAACTGATATGATTGGCAAGGTGACAGGAGGCCACTGTGAGCCCTTAGGGGTTGAATTGCCACAAATGTACACACACATAAACACACACACATCGACCGACCTTAAAATAAGTTTAATCTGTTGTTTATCCCCGTCACAAATGGAGGGAATATCTGCATGAAACACCACAGAGATGTCAAACAGCCATCGTAGACTTCAAAAGACACCGCTTATTATTTTCAGCTAGTGAGCTATCGCTTTTGATAACAACAATCCCAAGAGACGAAGACACAGAAGGGAGAAGGATAGCGAAGGAAATAAGGTAAGAAAGGAAAGAGTCGGAGAAAGAAAGAATAAAAACTTAGGTTGACAGAGCAGGGTTGCCGCTGCCTCTGTGATATAGTTAAACCTGAGCGGTGAAAAAGTGTGCAGACAGATAGTGACACAGAGATGGCTCTGTGAAGTAACACTGGGCGGAGAAATACAGGGAAAACGACAAGATGGAGGAAGGGATGTGGAGGGAAAGAGACAGGGAGAAGGTGATAGATAGGCCTTAGATACTTGATAGACTCAAAGACTGATGGGTGCACACTACCAGAGGCGGGCAGGAAAACATACAGCTGGTCAGAGGGTGAGGCACAACAGACAAACACAAAGTTCACTCCCCCACTGAGTTTCCTGCTGAGTTCTTCTCAAGTTGAGAAGAAAACACTGTATGGAAGAGAAGAGAAGAGAAGAGAAGAGAAGAGAAGAGAAGAGAAGAGAAGAGAAGAGAAGAGAAGAGAAGAGAAGAGAAGAGAAGAGAAGAGAAGAGAAGAGAAGAGAAGAGAAGAGACTGATGCTAAGTCAACTGATATCAATTTGTCAGTGATTGCTGAAAAAGCTTCACTATAATTCACTATAATGTTGCACAGTAAAATATGAAATCAAATAAGTACACTTTACTGTTCTTACTACTCTATCTCCACCTTATTTCCTCATCCTTTATTTCCTATCTCAATCTAAATCGTATTTCCACCCCCTTTAACCCAGCCGTGGTCTCTGCTGCTAGTAAAACACATGCCTGATAAATGGCCCCACATATCCATCCCTTCACGTTATCAGCATACAGAGGAAAAATGAGTTGCGCAGGAGTGGGAGGAGAGATGGCACAGAAGGAGAGGAGGGGGGAACTGTAAGGAAATAGAGGTTATGAGTGAACGATGATTGGGAAAATGGACCAGGGGATGGAAGAAGAGGAGAAAAAGTTAAGCAAATGAAGATGGTGAAGAGCAGGAAGGCGAATGAGCAAGGATGAGGACAGGCAGCTGAAAGGATAGTGATGAGATAGATACATAAAGCTAGAGAGGGCAGGGATAAAGTGGAGGGCAATGAGATGAAGGAAAAGAAGGAGAGATAAGTAATGTTAGGGGCAGAAAGAGGGAGGACGGCAAGATGGAGGGAGAGATGGATCGGTCCTACTTGAGTGGACCCCAAGAAACAGATGAATCTGCCTGATGCATGATGGGAGCCATCCAATAAGACAACCAATCACAGGCTTTGGTCTAAATGGGATAACCAATCATGGGGCTTGGCCACTATCATCATTCCCTATTTTAGATAAGCCGTGGCACATTGTGTCGATCTTTTACCCTGCAGCAAGAATCTGTGTGTGTGTGTGTGTGTGTGTGTGTGTGTGTGTGTGTGTGTGTGTGTGTGTGTGTGTGTGTGTGTGTGTGTGTGTGTGTGTGTGTGTGTGTACGTGCGTGCCTGTGGCTGTATTTTAATACCAATACATCATTCTTAGATATCATATATGTGCTATCCCTGGTGTGGCCGTGCATCACTTCTACTGCTGTGTTATTGCCACAGAGAAGCGCTGAACAGGCAAAACATAGTATTGGACTTATGTTTGCACTGTGCTGGATATGTCACGTGCCACGAAGCAAAACACAATATAGTGTTTGATGCACGCAATGCTAAAAACATCAACAACAAAAATAAAAGTCTGTCTTAACAAGCAACTTCATCTAGTCTCAAACTTCCCTCATGTGAAAAAATGTCTGTCACAAGGTTGAGATATTTCTCTTGTAGCAAATTCTGCTGAGTTTAACAAAGTTTTAGAAAACAAGCTTGCTGTCTGGAGTAAGACAGCGGCACTTAAGTTATTTCCAGTTTACTGCACCATGTTCTTTTGGGATGACTCGTTTACTTCTACACTCAAAAAAATAACTCTTTGAATGAACATAGAAAAATCATGGAAAGAATTTCCATGAAATTAAATTGCTTTATTTTAGCATTATGCAATTCTGTTGTTCCAACTTTATGTACTTGAGTTGGACTAACTGGATGAATTAATAATGAATCGACTGTTTGAGTTCGACTTAATTTAATTGAGTTGATCCAACCCATGCAAATTATGTTAGTGCGACAAAAATGCTTAATTGTAATAGAAATCCATTTATTAATGTGGAAATCCTTCCCATGATTATTTTAAGTTCATTCAAAGAGTTTTTTTTTTTTTTTTTTTTTGGAGTGTTCAACAAAGTCTAGAGTCTGGTTAACATAAAATGTTAATGGATTTATAATAACTTCCACTCCACCAGGGTTGTAGTGAGGCTGGGGCCTGTCTCAGACGTGATGGGTGAGAGTCAGAGTACTGGACAGGTCACCAGTCTGTCACAGAGAGACAGACAAACATTTGCACTCGTGTTCACAGATATTTTAGAAACATGACTTTTAACTGTGGCAGGAAACCAGAGTCCCCAGAGAGAACCCACTGCAAACTTGGCCAGATTGCAGATTTGAACCCAAGACCTTTTTGCTGTGAGGCGACAGTGCTAACCACTGTGCCACTGAGCTGTCAGTCTAGACTAAAAAAATAGGGAAGCTATGATTACAAGGCTTGATATAGAATTTCTGTACGTTTTTGTCCTTTACAGGTTAAACCACAATAAATAGCAAAGGCTCAACAGCGGCGGTCCTAGCCTGTTTGGTGCCCTGGGGGAACACTCCCTCTGGCGAGGGAGGGAGATATATTAAGTATTGTACATTAACAAAGAACTGTTGTTGGAACCATACTGAAACACACACACACACACACACATATGAAGAGAGAGAGAGTATGCATAGAATGCAAACAGCTACCTACCATTTTGTAAATGTAACAACCACCCAATTTCATTTTTTGAGTGTATAGTGTAATGCCGGGGTGTTATTTTCTTGTAGTGTGTAGTCCTGTGGTCATTAGACTTAAGAAATGGGAGAAACCAGTAGCTCTGGGGAGGCAGAATTGATTAATGTTAGCTAATTAAGCTCAGGATTAGATGTTGTTTATCACACCGCACTTTGGGAGATGCGGTGCACAGGTACCCATGACTTATTATCAAAGACTCAGTTTAGCCAGACATTGTAAGACACCAATACCGGAGCATCAATTGAAGAGGCAGCAGCAGAACACATTTCTTCTTTTGCAGTCGACTGCATGCACAGCAAAACAACACTTTCTCGTCCTGCCTGTCAACCCAGGGAGCAAATACTTGTTGAGTCATGCTGCACACTATTTTCACCATAAGACTGCAATGAATAAAAGACTCCTGGGTTTTTATTCCAAGTCCAAGCTTTCTTTTTGGAAGTTTACTATAAGTGAATATCTATTTGTTGGTAGCAGAAACCTAAAAAAAATATCTATAAGATCTGTTGAGCCAAAAGACAAAGTAACTGGTCACTTTTCACACACAAAAATGTGATTTTTAAAAGGATTATAGCTTAATTGTCACTTTAGCTCTTGTTGTTTTGTTTTGAATTACTTTATATGATAAAGTAAAGTTTTCCTGCTGTGGCGAAATGGCTAATGTGCTGCAGCTGATCGTGCTGACAGTCCTGCTGCCCAGAGCAAGGAATGCAACTCTAGAGGAGCTACAGAGGAAGTGACGGAGTTTCATTGCTGGAGCTATTTGAGTGAGCATCATGGGAAATGTGAGCTGTTTGGACAATAATATAGGCACAATCAGCCATGGACCATTAACTTCTGCACCACTTCTTAGATAGATAAATAATATTTTTGCCACCTCAAATCACAATACATGTATTCATTTTAGATTTAAGCTCATTATTGCATCATATTTAGATTTTGGTTTATTGAGCCCTTCATTTTTTGTATCTTCTATTTAACTGGCCTCTTCTATTAGTATAATTTCTTGTAACCTTTCGGAGCTATTTTTCCATCCATCCTCTTGATCGTTTATCCATTTCAGGGTCATGACTAAGCTGAACCTGTCCCAGATGTCTACGGTAACAGGCAGATGTGCTGCCAGTCTATCATAGGCCACGTGAGCTATTCTAGCTTAATATTGTATTTTGTGTTTATGTTTATTTCATCGAGTTGGTTTTCATGTTTTTGGTGCTGTTGCACAGTAATTTTTTGAGATGATGTATCTCTTACCTTATTATCTTATCTCGATGGCAAATATGTATGTATCTACGTGTGTGTGGGTGTTTGTGTGTGAGGGGTGCTTGAGAGAGAAAGACATTGTATGATACAGTATTCATGGGAGGTGTGAAGGTCAAAGCATCAGGATGTGCTGTAATTGTGGGAGACGTTTTAATTAAAGCGTTTTGAGAGGGTTTTCAAGGGGTTACAGCCTGTGGGGTGCAGACTGATCCTACTGTCACAGAAACTCACACAGACTGACATGTGTGTGTGTGTGTGTGTGTGTGTGTGTGTGTGTGTGTGTGGTGGGAGTTACTGTGAGTCCATATCTGTGTGGGCTCATGCGTATCAACGTGGGGAGACAGACAGCGTGAGTCCCTTAGCACTGTTGTGACAAGCTTGTTTGAAATCCTCCAAAATAGATTCTTTTCTCTTTTTTTTTGCTTCCCTATCTCCTAATTGCTTTTTTTGCCCATATATTTTTTCCTGCGCTCCCTTCCACCAGGACTTCCTCCCGACTATAAAAAAAGCACACTTTGTTTCCATAAGACATACTGCCTCTCATTTTAAGTCAGGTAAACATTTTGGTGAGGTTTGCTGTGCTATTTATAAGCCAACAGAGAGCCGTGACGCAGAGCCGTTTTAGAGAGAACCCTGTTTCTTCGACTTGACTGCACAGTGAACTAACACAATAGCTCAGGTTTATTAAAAATATATAGCGATGACATAAATTATTCCGTCCTCATAGGGATGTAATTATTTTGACAGCAAAGAAAAATAGGGCCAAGACTGAAACCATCTAGCAGCTCAGTGAGTCTGCACAGGAACATTGCTGGCTATTATGATGGCACTGCCACCAATCCAGCAACTCCTGACCTATTGCTACTATATACTATAAGAATGGCTAAACTGAGTGGCTTAGAGCAGAAACTATAAGGGCGAGTTCAACGAGGGCAAAAAAAAAAATTGTAATCATTATTATTTTAGTCAATATTGGGATCACATTTAACACAATTACTTGCCCTCCACCGTGGGAGGTCTTCAAGGGATCAGGAGGAACCTAAGTGACAGACTTGAAGTCAAAGGAAAACAATGGAGGGCTGGTTGTGAATGAAAATAATTCTGATTGACCGACAAGCTCTAGGGACATTTGGTAGTCAATATCTTCTTGTAGAACGTAATTAGTCAGCTTCTATTCTGCACCAAGTGCAAAAATCACAGTTTCTGTGTCTGTTCACTGTGTAAATGATGTGTGGAAGTCGATGCGGTTACACATTACAGTTCTTGCTCTCGTATGATGACTGCATTCCAGGACTCCAAATGGATCCCTTTTCACACACTGCATTACAGCTCTGCGTTTCTTTGTGTGTGTGCATGAGTCAGTGGATCTGTGGCGCAGCTTTGTTCTTGCTTTTCTATGTGCTGCAGTATTGATTCCTAATGGCCAGAGGCTGGCTGCCTATCGATCCAAGTGCTTCCATGAACATGTTAAGATGACTTATAGTATGTGTGTGCCTGTGTGTTCAAGTGTGCACATAACATTGAAACTGTGAGACTGTACCTGGATGATAGGATGATTGATAGGGAGGGTGGACAGGCTCAATGAAATACCAGCGTAATTTTACCCACATAAAATCATGAAATACTGTGGCCGTGTACAAACAAGCTCAACGGCACACAGGGGAAATAAAAGCTTTGACCATTTAGCCAAAACAGAGTATCTCATTAAGAGTATCAGTCGAAAGCCTGGGAGTGGAGAGCATCCCCACTCCAGATAGTGCTGGACTAAGCACTTAGCTGGACAAATTTCTTTCCACCATATCTTAAGGCAACTGGAATGAATCTAAACAACTGAGCAAGAGGAGAGTGCGCATGTGAGTCTGCACGTGTGTGTGTGTTTGTAAAGTATTCTGGGTTTGCTCTCAAGCTGTAGCGCATACCACAGATAAAGATGAGAGTCATGTTTCACTATTTTAAAAGTAAACTGCCAGAAAATATTGAAGTAAAATCCCATCAGAACAGACTGTACGACAAAAACAGAATCCTCCACAGTAACACAACACAGAGATTTTGCAGGTAAAGAAAACAACTACACTGCAATCAGATCAAAACCGAGGTCCCTCTGTGCCAAAACATAATTTTCATACAGGTGGAGAAGTCAGACTCTTTAGAAATCCGTGTTTGTTTACTGATGCTCGAACACTTATCCTAAGAGGTTTTGTTTCAAATCATCAGGAAACTAATTTGTTTCAGAAAATAAGCATATTGTAAAGCAGTCATATACTGAGAAGATGTTGGGTTGTGCAAAAAATGAAGGGACACACATTTCAAAAACAAGAACATTCCTGTCTATTCCAGGAAACCGAAAGAAACGGGACACACAAATGTCTAAAGAATAAAGTGAAATGAACAGATGTGTGAACCTGTCTCAGAGAGGATTTATTCATTCACAGTGAGAATAATTATGAGTTAAAACACAGGAAGCTGGGAGTATGTAATTGTCTCTAGGAAACAACAATGAGGGACAGGTTTTCCATTTTAAAAAATGATTAATTGGCTGGAGCATCTTCCTTGTAATGATCTCAGTTGCTTGACCTAACTTCACCAGATAGCTCTGAGAAAACAGATGAGTCCAATTTGAAATGCAAACAAGTTTTTTCTAATGCAGGAAAGGTATATGAATTACAAATGAATGGCATTTGTCAGCCTTCTTCTGTAAGTATGTGTGTGTGGGTGTTTGGGGTTTACCCGTGCATCCCTCACGTGGTTTTTACATATTTGAAGAAGTCGTCATGAGAGGGAACATAGAGACACGATCAACTCTCAATATATGACATAATTATAGCAACTGCTCTGTGAGCCTTCTGTGTTTGTGCTAACGTGCATAAATTTAGCTGTGCATGCACGTGCACATGTGGCTGTGCGCATTCATCTCTATGCTATAGGGAAATTATGCTGATTGCCTCAATGAAGAAGGCATAAATCATACCCTCCACTGTAATCATAAGCAGCAGTTTACGTTTACAATAAATCTTCTTATCACAACTGTGCAGATTATCTTACAAATCAGACCGCGACACCTGGTTCACTTCGAGGGGGTCCTCAGATGACTTGTCCAAACCCAAACAGTGATATTTCATACTTTAATAATCATCTTTTCTGGTTGACGTACTGCATGGAGACTACGCGACTCTGGCCGGAGGCCATTTTCTGGTCTGGGGGTTAAAAAAAACAGAATCAATATTAAAGTAAGAGAATTAATGAATGTTTAAGTGGCTCCTTCAGACTCCTATCGATCAGATGGCGTTATCAGTAATGCTGAAACTATCCAAGCTGAACAGTGATCCTCACACTCCCTAGATATTAACACATGGATAACTGACAGACTGAACATCTGTTAAGCGGATGCCAAGACTGAACTGGCGTAGTGTGAGAGTACACCCGTTCCTGTCCAAGGAGCAGAGAAAGTGTAAATTCAGACACAAGTTAATACGTAAAACCAACTGCATGGTTCAAAGCTTATGCTTAACAATAGCTAAGCTGCCAGAAATGGCAACAATGTGCTGTGGGGAAAACATCCGCGCATATGCATCTTCACATACAGTACACAAAAACATCACACACTATAGTGATGTTAAGGTGCTTCATCTGTTTAGAGTCTTATTAATTACGGATCCAGATATGTATTCTTCTGCATGACAACAACATTAACCCTCAGCAAGAGTTATAAAGAGCTGTTATCTCCACGAACAACGAGTCTTTCAACAGATGGTCTGGGATTACATGAAGAGACAGAAGCTACTGAGATGGCTTAAATCCACAGAAGAACTGTGGAAAGTTGTCCATGCTGGCTGCCAAGTACCTTGATAATTCGTGCACAAGTGTGAGACGCAGTGCAGTTTTACAGCAAGGGCTGGTCAACTCCAATACTAATGTGACTGAACTTGGTGTTGATATTTAAGTCCTTTGTAAAAAGTCCAGTAAAACTGCAATGTATTTTGCATATTATGGTTATGCACATAAATACTATTATGTTTGGGGTTTTTTCTTCTCTGCTCACTTTTTGCTATCTCAGTTTACAGTCTACTTTACTCACAAACCATCTTGGGTCTTCTATTGTTTTCCCTCTTCCTCCGCAGAGAGGAAAGGTACCAGATCACGGACAACGTCACAGTAGGGTTATGATTGTGATGCACACTAGAAGTGTATGTGTGCGTAAGCTCTATAAAAATAAGCCTAGCTTTACTTGGACTGCAGGGAGACGGTAAGCGAGTGAGGCAATTATGAGATCTGACATTTAAACACCCACCCTTGTTTTAGCACTCGCCAATATATATGCAGTTTCCTTTTAGAAGGAAGGATTGACACATTCGCCTGTAAGAGAAAAAACAAAGAAATGGAGTCTTGCGTCTTCCCACACATGCTCTCTGTCTCTGTATGGCACTTGTGCATTAGAACAATAGATAGTGGTTTCGAGATTGTGTGTGTGTGTGTGTGTGTGTGTGTGTGTGTGTGTGTGTGTGTGTGTGTGTGTGTGTGTGTGTGTGTGTGTGTGCATACGCATGTGGGGAGCTGTCTGGAGCCCATCCATCTCAGTTTCGCTCCTGATCTGTCTCAACCAAACTCAGATAGCAGGGCTGGCTCAGGTTAGCAACCAAATCCTTGCTTTAGGCAAACAGTACTTTCCATCTAATTAAAGCATCATATTAAGTCTAAAAAATCTCCCAGTGTCTCCATAAATACTAATGTAATTTTATAACGCATGTGTACAATTTGAAGTTATCACTCACCTAATAAAAAGTTTTAGATCCCCAAACCTCAGTAGTTACATGTGCTCGTGTTTCTCTGTCACTGGAAGCAGTCCACTCCATTTATCCTCTAAGAAATCCAATCATATCAAGAGAAACAAACAACTTAGCTTATCAGCAGGGCTTCCGATTATTAGACTCAAATTGCATTTTACCCCGAGTGACCTCTCTGTGTTTGTTTATCACTTTCATTTCTAAATGCAGGTCTCTCCTTGCCGTTTTTCCTGTTTTTCATTTGCTAATACAGAAATAAGGGAGGAAATAAGGGATGAACAGGTCATGCTGACTGACTGATCATCGCAGTGATAACATGAGTAACGATGGGATCTGAACCTCTTAGACTAATCTAACATTAGTAAAATTGCCCAAAAAAAGTATTTATATGATGTTTAGACCATAATGTTATATCTGCATGAGCCTAACGGAGATAATATGTGTGGAGAGTATTTAAAGTCAGCACTCTGATTGAGCTGGATGAAAAAGAGTTCTAATCCTAATACTTTGCATTTATAAGCAAAGTGCTGTCAATTTACCCCAGGACTTGCACAACAGATGTTTATCTGTGTGTGTTTATTTGTACAGCTCCCTCAGGCTACAACACTCCTCAGCAGTGACCCACAGCACCACCGCCCCCATCCTGGCACAGGACAGTACACACTAACAACACGCTCACACCTCTTGCTGATTGTGTGACACTCGTGCCAATAGCTTCTGACAGCGGTGGGGTATAAATGGCCCTTAAGTCAATTGCTAGGTCATTGTCTTCAGGAGGTGTCAGCTCCATCAAAACTAACTCACTCATATATGCATGGACACACACAGACACGCACACATATGCATAAATATACACAGTATAGACACAGAGAGGCCAGATCAGTCTTTCATAATATTTGAGTTTAGAAAATGTGTTAACGTACAGAACAAGTCTCCATTAATTACAACCTTAAAATGTAAATAAAAATTTTATTCCCAAAAACACATCAAATGTTTGAACTGGGACGTTTGACTATTTCATGAAAAATGTTAGCTTTTTGCTAACTTTGAATTTCAGAATGTTGGGACACTGGCAACAAAGGCTGGAAAAGTAAGTTCTGTCTATCACGATCCTTTGTCTTGTCTTCTCTGGGTCAAAGATCTGATCTTTAGAATGACTGAGTGACTCGGTCACTCAGGCACAGCTGGCGGCCGGCGGAGCTCACGGGCACGTCACTGCAACTCCCCCTGGCTTCTGCTCCGCGGCTGCTGAGTGAGCCCTCATCTGGGACTCTCCTCAGCTCTTACTGGAACAGTGGCGCGGCTGCCCCTCTGTTGGTCTTCCATGGTCTCTTGTGTTCTGGGGGCCTCTGGATGTCTGGAGTTTTGATCTCCTCCATACCTGCTTCATGCCCTGGAGGACGGGGCTGTGGCCCCCCCACACTCCCTAGCAGATCGTTACATGGAGAAACCTTTGGAATACAAGCGAGCTGATCCACACAGGTATGCACACGGGTGTTCACTGCTCGTAGACCCAAATTACACCTTTCTTGGCTGCTACTTCGAAGCACATCTGTCCTGCGTGCTGCACAACAACATTGAATATTTAGTATTTACTGCTGTTTACACTTAGCTAGATTAATGCGATGGTGTTGTGTTTAGTATGTTGCTTTGTTTTTTTTGTTTTTTTTGTCTTTTTTTGCTTGTTTTCTAAAAAAAAAAAAAAAAAAAAAAAAAGAAGAATGACTGAAGAAAGGTAAAAAAAATATTCTATAGTCAGACAAATCAAAATATGAGAATCTTTTCAGAAAAAAATGGACACCACTAGGCTAAATAGGACAGGGACCATCAGCGGTCAATTCAAAAGCCTGTGTGTGTGTGTGTGTGTGTGTTGATGGTTACGTTAGTGCCTCTGGAATTGGCAGTTTGCACATCTGTAAAGGCGTGATCAGTGCTGAAAGACATTTTACAGGTTTAAGAGCAACAAATGCTCCTATATTATACTTACCTGATTATTGTAATTCCCTGTTTACCAGCTTGGATAAATCATCTCTTTCTCGCCTCCAAGCTATACAAAACGCAGCAGCCAGACTACTAACTCGCTCTAGCAAGCGAGCTCACATCACTCCTATTTTATGTTCTTTACATTGGCTCCCAATAGATTTTAGAATTCGTTTTAAAATGATTGTTTTAACGTACAGATCACTGAATGGCCCCAGATTATTTATCCAAGTTTCTCACAAAATACACTGCTGCTCGCCGTCTCCGCTCACAGACTCAGAGTTTGTTGGTTGCTCCCAGAACACGTCTGAAGACGAAAGGGGGCGGAGCCTTTCAGTCTGTGGCACCAAGGCTGTGGAACAGTCTACCTCTTCAACTACGTTTGGTTGACTCTGTGGAATCCTTTAAAAAACAGTTAAAAACTTTACTGTTTAAACAAGCTTTCTGTTGACCAATGCTTTTTACATTCTTATATTTTTAATTTACATTTAAAGTCTATATTGTGTATATTGTGCATTTTGCTATTTATCGTACTGTTTATTTTAATCTCTGTGTGCAGCGCTTTGTGACTACCTGTCTATGAAAAGCGCTTAATAAATAAACTTTAAACTTTACTATACAGATGACATCTTTTTGCAAAGGTCTTGAATATTTCAGGAAGACAATCCTAAACTGCATCCTCCATCTATTACAGCAGCATAACGTCATAGTAGAAAAGTTCAGATGCAGAAGTGTCTGCCTGCAGTCCAGTCCTTACATTATTGAAAATAATCATTAAACAAAAAGTACAGCAAAAACGAGCCAGGAGTGTTAAGCAGCAAGAATCCTACAGACAAGAATGGGAATTCAGAGAGGATTCGCCGCAGTGGTAAACATGACCATGTCACTCCCATGAAATTCCAAATGAGCATTTTTTTGTTTTGTTTTGTTTTCTTCCTTTTTGCTCTCAGACTTGACATGTTTTCTACGTTCTATTTGGAATAAAAGAGGCTTTGTGAGATTTGCAGATAATTTCATTCTGTTTCTATTTGTATTTCACACAGCATCCAAACTGTGTAAAGGTTGCTTTTCTATCATCAGCAGCCTGGGTGAGCTTGATGAATGCATCGCTGGTGAACGGAGCTCGATTTAAAGCTCTTCGGTACAACTGTGTCAGAAAACACACCAAATAACCAGGTATTTCTGCAGTGTCATGACAGCTGTGCTGCACAGCTATTTTACTATTCCGATGTAATGCAGACGCACTTCCACCCTCGTGGTGACTGAATTCATTCTGATGAAGTTTCTGTGATATCTTCAAAGCTTACAGCGAATTTCCATATTCTCACGCAATTCTCTGTCTTCCTGTCTAATCAAATTAGGATTTCTCTGCTCTGCATCCAATCAGATTACCATCCCTGCTCCCTGTGGTAACATCAGCAGCTTTGACCTGTTCTTCTCCAGTAGGGTGTCTGCTTGGTGGTAGATGAGCCCACAGAAACCATGGTATGCTTCCCTCCCTTTCTGAAAGCACTGACCTGACGGATCTGATCCAGGGAGACTTGACATCTGTGAAAAGCACACCGCTTTGAGTCTGTTTGGTTTCCTCCTGCAGAGGAAAATGAAGCTCATGCAGACACACTGTCAGATTATGTTTTGGAAAACAGGCTATGGATGCAACACTGTTCTGGCTCACTCGTCCTCTTTATGTGTCTTGTTATTTCCTCTGTCTGTCTCTCCCTTTTTTTCATATACACACCACCCACTGTAAGGTCTGTCTATGATGTCTGAGTGCCCTTTCTCTTGAATGACTACACAATACACTGGAGAGCACCCACCAGACACTTGTTCTGTGAGTGTGAGTGGATCACATTTCAACACTGTTTGACCATCAAAGAGGTTCAAGTGTTCAAGCAGATACCTTTTATGCTGTCAGAAAGCTGTGTCGCTCCGCAGTCTGCCAATATGCTACTACAAAGGTAGATGACATTTAAAAGAGTTAGATGTGAATGTGTGTGTGTGTGTGTGTGTGTGTGTGTGTGTGTGTGTGTGTGTGTGTGTGCAGATAGGGGATCCATCAGGGGTATTCGAGGCCTGAATCTGCAGCTCCATTAAGAATCCAATGGTCCCACAGAGTTTCACTGATTAGCGGGAGAGAGAGTGCTCGGGGAAGAAAATGGAGGGAGACAGGGGGACTATGGCCAGTAAGGGTTTGCATTTAATGGCTCTTCCCTCCCTACTAAGCCATTTTCCTTTCCTAAAGCTCACTCTATCTTTCGTTTGCCTGCCCATTCTGTCTTAGCTCCTCTTAACATCGTAGCCTTTATACACACATGCGGAAGTACACGTTCAAAGAATTTAAGGTAGGGAAGAAATGCAAAGCGATCTATACTGTACACACACAGCACTGTATATTATCCTCAGCCCATTTTGTTGAATTTTATGGGGGTTACAATAAATTCCAGTTATTGTGTAACCAGATAGTCCCCCAGCCTTCATCATAAACAAATCTCTCCTTCACCGAGCTGAGGAAAGGTTGAAGGAAGGAAAAGGAGAACTCTGGAGGGGTCAGAGATAATGGGAATGGAAAGGAAGTACTGTGAGAGAGTAATGCACAGCAGCTGTAAGAGGATAAGATGAGGATGGAGGTCAGAGACAGGTGAGTGGTGTGTACAGGGAATATTTAGCGGACGGTGACAATGTCACTGATCAATATGACACAAAAGACAGGACAGTCTGAGATACCCATGACAATAGACTCTCAAAACATCTCAGAGAAATGCATTAAAGATGATGCAGCAAAGCTGGGAATTCTTAAATTCAGAAAATCCTTTTCTTTTGTTATGTCTGTCTCAAATGCACACAAATAGTCAAAAAAAACACACACACACACACACACACACACACAAGGTTTGACTATCCCAAAAGGCCTATGCATTACTTATAAATACTGTCTGCTACAGTAATACAATCAGAATAGTTTCCAGCAAAGAGTCTGACTTAGTTTTGCTTTTAGTCTGTGCCCTAAAGCTTGCTGCAAGCTAATACACAGACAACTATTAAAATACAGCTCGCATGATGTGCATCTAAGAAACCCGAGAACTGGTCAAATGTAAAGTTGTTCATTTTTAATCTATTGGAGAGCAGATGTTTTCCTATGTCATGACATACAACCTCTATGTTTTATTGTGTGCATATGCCAGCTCGTGCTGTGTGCAACAACTGTCCCAGTATAGTAACTTTCACAACAGTCAGAATACCATGCAAGCACAGCACTCTGCAAAAGTCTTTTTATTTTTTTATTAATTTTTTTTTTTTACCTTTTAAATGTAATCGCTTTACACACGTCATGGTCACAATACAAAATGAAAATGTTGCAATTATACATAAAAAATAAAGCACAAAGTTCAAAAAGAAAAAAAAAGAAACCCCCCTCCCTCCCCACCCGAGGCTCATGTAAAGAGAAACAAAACAAACTAAAAATGTACGTCACACATCTGGAAAATACGTTTTTATATAGTCAATAAATGGACGCAGAGAATTTCTGCTGTGATGAGAGAACTAAGTTTTTCCAGTGGTAAAAAGAAAAGCACCTCCTTTAAGCAGCCTTATCAGACTTCCAGTGGAATAGAATGAGTCTACGGGCAAGCAATTTAGCAAATGCTATGGCATTTTCCTGAGATTTACTAATTTCGTATTGAGGTGGCATAACTCCAAAAATGCCAATGCAGAAATCAAGCACTAAATTTTGCGCACTGATGTGAGATAATACTTTGAATATATTTCCCCAGTAATTATCCAGGTTAGGACAAGACCACATCATGTGACCCTCATTTGCTGGATTATGTCCACACCTGGGACAGGCAGGATCGGCTTCTGGGAAAAACTTTGAAAGCCTCCCTCTTGTATAATGAAGACGATGAAGAATTTTAACCTGAATTAAACCACGGCGAATGCGAAGGGAGGAGGTATGTATACGATTCAAGCAAGATCTCCACTCATCATCAGATCAATCCACCCCAACGTCTTTTTCCCAATTATTTTTAGTTTTTTCCCAAGTAACAGGCCTTAAGCTCTGCATCAGTTTGTGTATGACGGAGATTCACCTTTTGCCAAAAGGATCCATTTCCAAAATGGTATCCACTTGATTTTTAGGAGGTAAGTAGGAGAATGAAGGAAACAATGTTTTTGCAAAACTTCGTATTTGCAGGTATCTAAACATATGTGAGGTTGGTATATTGTAATCTCTCATCAAAGCGTCAAAAGTGTTAAAAGTTTCTCCTGAAAGTAAATTGTAAAAAAAACTTCAAACCTTTATTGTGCCAAATTTGGAATACTTTCTCTGAAACGGATGGCAAAAAAGGGTTAAAAGCAACAGGGAAAAAATGACTAACCTGTTGCAAACAGGAGCACCTTCTGAATTGAAGCCATATTCTAATAGATGTTCCTACAATTGGATTTGTTATTTTCTGTTTTTGATTTCGAGCTACGGATGAGGTTAGGAGGGGAAGTGGATTAGACATCAGTTCCATTTTTACCCAAGCCTCACCCTCGCTGTTCTCATAAACATATTTCCAGTGCAATAATTTGGTGATATTAGCCGCCCAGTAGTAAAAGATAAAATTTGGCAACCCTAGCCCACCAGCCTCTTTTGGTACTTCCAAATATGTTTTTTCCATTCTGGGATTTGAATTTTTCCAAATAAATGTTGCTATTAATCTGTTTAAATCTTTGAAAATTGATTTGGTTATGAAAACAGGAACCATTTGGAAAGCACTCTGGAAAATTCTTGAGCCAGCCCTCATTCCACAATATCTCATTAGAAAAATTGGAAGTAGGTGCAGCAATTTATTCAAACACTTTAAAAATAATTGCAAATGCAGTGTATAAAATAAAAGTTTGTATAAGTCTATTATTTACTTAATTCAGGCTTGACCCTCTTAGGAAATCTTTCTTGTAATTCCTTTAAGTAGTCTTCAGGAATACACACGAGACACGAAGTTCTTCTTTGGATGTTTCTGCCTTTTGTTTCATTCTCTGTCAAGATGATCCCACACTGCTTCAGTAATGTGGACGCCCGGGCTCTGGAAAGGCCAATCCATGACTCATAGTGTTCCTTTATGTGTTTGTCTATCCAGGTATGCTTCTACTGCATTGGCAGTGTGTTCGGGGTCAATGTCAGACTGAAAAAAATCAGTGTGACAAACCACATCAGAAGCTTTCCAACTGGTATTCCATGATGTTTGCTTTCCTTTAATTTTTCTTCATATTTCCACCAATTTTGACCAAATCTCCAATACCACTGTCTAAAATGCAGCCGCATACCATGACAGAGCCTCCACCGTGTTCAGCAAGTACACTTTCTGTTGTACCTCACTCCTGATGACCTCTGTGCATATTGGTGACAATTTAAACCAGAGTTCACATTTAGATTCATCAGCCCATAATGTTATATGAATGTCATATAATGTTGTAGAACCACTGATTTCGATTCTTGTGTAGTTTGTCATACTTTAGCCTTCTCTCTGTTTCCCTTCCTTAAGAACGGCTTCTTGACAGCCTCACTTCCACTGAGACCGTTTTTGATAAGGCTTCAGTGAACAGTAGGATGGATAAAGTGAAGGGACAGTGTGTCAGGTTTTTCTACTCTTCATCGAATGTAGATATTTTTTAGTCCAGTGGCTTCTATTATCCTCCACTTGTTCCGTTCCTTCAGCTCTTTTATTAAGAAAACCGAGTACAACATGCTGACATCTGCTAAGTTTTCACTTAATAGCTCTTTGGGAATCACCTTGTACTGACACATGACAAACAATCCACTAATGACACTTAACACGTAAAACCGAAAGCCTAACACACCATCACAGGCATGGTGGGAAATAATCACCATATTTAGAGCCTACATTAATCACACTACAGTGTCAAAGTGCGCCCACTAACAAGCATCTGTCGGTTTAGGAAGGTCTGCAGGTTCTCCTGTGCTGCAAAACACAGAAAGAGTTGTTATGTACATTAAATGATTGGTGGTTGACTTTGAACTTTTCCTTACAGGGTACGCAGCTAGCCCGCCTAGATTTATACTCATAAAAATGTTGAGAATCCATCCTCCAGGAGTTAATAGTGTTTTCAAAGAATTTATTTATCAATAATCTGTCTATTTATGCTTTGCAATATTTATATTCTAAATATTGGTTATACATTTATATTTAAACTTTGACCTCTGTATATATTAAACAGAAACGTGTTTAAAATGTGTTTATTTCCTGAGATCCAGAAGTGCTGATAACATTTTCCCAAAATGTGAACAAAGCCCAATAAATGTACTTCTGCAGGCTAAAAATACTAAGTCATGCTGGGGTTTAAACAGCAGTATTTCCATTCAGTGCTTAATCTGTGTCATCATATCAGCAGATTGTACTGTGAAACAGAAAATGAATGAGCTCCAAAAACCTCATACAAAACTGTATGAATGTCCACATAGTTCTCTCACTTCTCAGAAATCTGTGCAATTATGAAATTAAACTGACTGAATAAAGCTAATGCTACAACTGTTTACCAATTACCTAATGACCTCTCACGATAATGTTAATGCCAAATTGCTTTTACACTTGTGCACATTGAAATCAGTGCATCTTGCTCCAAAGAATGTTTACTTACTGTTTCCACCTATTATACAGTTCTGAAAATAATAGACCAGTCTCCTGGAACACAGCTGGATTCATCAACTGCTTTCTCTATGATATTGTGTGACTCAGCCAAAGCTGCTGCACAGACAGGTTGACTACAACTGGGTAACAGCTGGCACAGCCAGAAAATAAACATTTAGTTGCTTCATCCCTTTGGGACAGCAATGGCTGATTAAAGTGCTGCTGTGCTAAAATCACCTATAAAAAGAGAAACAGGATGACAGCAATTTGTGTTAACAAAAAGGCTAATTCACTTCCAACCAAAGTTATTTATTATTTATTATTACATGTGATTCATTTAAGTTGCATAATATTCTACAGTACATTTGTTATGTTCAACTTCTAACAGAAAATAAATGACATTCAAACTAAAATTCAACCTCATAACATCTTATTTAGGAGCAAGAAGGACACTTTAAGCTTGACAGAATCTGTTGTTCTGTGATACATATCGATATCAACTCATACGAATAAAATTAATGTCATCACTCAGCCCTGGGACACAGGGGTCTTTCTTTATTCAACATCCATTTGGACATTTCTGCCATGTTCATTTTGTGTCTCACGTTATTTTATTATTTTTGTTTTTTAAAGGTAAACCTGTGACCATGGCGATTAAATAATTCTGCACCCTGTGAAAGAACTAAAATAATTGACCGCTACTCCAGCCACAATAAATATATTATTTAATATATCTACCAAGACGCTAAAGTTAACCCTCTCAGGCTCAAATTAAACTTTTTGTTGCTAATGCACAACCAAGTCCTGCAGTGGTACTTCTGAGTAAAAGAAACTCATAAAATATGTATGTGGGGTAATCAGGTTGTTAGTTTTTAGTTTGCAAATCGGCAACGCCTGCCTGGAGAGGGTTAAAGTGTTTCTAATCCACCATAAAAAATGTCTAACCCTTCCTTCATCATACACATTATGTTTGCAGCAGGACCATACTCGTGTCCTTTAAAACCTTCGTAAAAAGTGAAATCCCATGTGAATGCCAGTCACACAATTCTAACCTTATCTTCCAAGCACATGAAAACCAGCTTACTTGGGGAACTGTATTCAGTGGGTTTGCAGTAAAACAAACGTCTGTTTCTGGAAAGTCAAACCGTGTTCCCTGTGTGAGATCTTCATGGTGTGTCAATGCTTTAATGTGTTTCAAGTTGATGAAAAAAGAGAAACTTCAGTCCAGACAAGAGGAAGCAGATTAAGTAAGAAAACTAAGTTCTTTATGAAAAGCAAAGATTAAATTTAAATGGGAACTGAGTCGATGCAGGCTTCTCTGTTCTTCTGTAATGGAAATTGATTGCTGTGTCTTTTAGGATGACTCTCACGCTGTGCTAAACCACAAATTATCAGAATGAAAACATTATTTGGATTGACTGATAGATTTGCCTGGTGCACTCACCTGTAAAAGAGTCCATCCTTTATCCTCAGACCATTCTTTCGGGTGCAGAAGAGGGCAATTGAATTAGCCCCACCCTCTACGGCCCACAGCGAGTGATATGGGACTGGATTCCATTACACAAACTCTATCTAACCCAGACTGCGGCCTATCTAAAACTCATATCCCTGACAACACTCCATACATCAGCCAGAGGCTAATACACTCTAATAGGCAGGCGGCTCACCCATAGAGATAGGATATGACCTGTCTCTCTTTCTCGCTCGCACTGGCTACCATTTATTTTGTCTTTTGTCACAAACTTACCATCTTCCCTTGCACTTCTTGCACAAATTGTCTCCCGTTTTTCTTACGTTTTAGCTCCACGCTTTGTCTCCATTTATTCGGCTTGCTCGCTTCTTATCTCTGCTACTTCAGTTCGCTCTCATTTGCTCCTTTTCACCCATTCCTCATTGCTGTCGGGCTATCATTCACTGCATTGCCATTTCCATTGTAGTGTGTAATTGTAAATTATAGCGGACGAGTGATTAGTGAATGTGAGGTGGAGGCTCATCACAAGGAGCTTCTCTCTCATCTGTATGCCCCTTTGTTCCTCTCATATGCATTTACATCATTCAAACAATGTCCTTTTTGCCATTTTTGACCAGATCTAATTAGGGACTGGAATTACATATGATTATTATTATTATTTCTGACACCACATAAAGTCATTCTGTAGCACACAATTTTTTAAATTGTTAGCCAGAAAACATCTTTGGTTAGGTTTGAATTGACATCTTAACCTTTTGTTTTACATAAAATGTGCCTTATCAAAGGTTGAAATTGAACTGTATATTTTTGAAAGTTTAGCAAAGTGTAGCATTTGGATAAAATGACTAAAGTTAATCACTATAGTTAAATCAGCCACACAGTGTCTGAGTGGTCTCTAGCCCTATCTGACAACCACCAGTTATAAGTGTCTTCCTCTAACTGGTTGTGAGTGGTCACTGGAGGTTGCCAGCAGTCACTAACATGTAATTGGTGACAAAGAACTGCAACTAAAATCTCCCTGTGATTGCTTTGGTTGTTAGCAGGTCAATATTTTGCATTGAACACACCAGAACACGCCATCAAACACTCTCAAACTGCTCACCAAACAGTAGTGACCATCCATGCCAATTATGGGTGACTGCAACAATCTACTAGCCACCAAAGCATTTGCAAGGATTGTTTTTTGCACAAGACCGTTTTTTCAACCAGCTTCACCACACAGCTGGCCAGTTTCACCAACTTCATTTGACAGCAACCATTCGTCAGCTGTCAGGGACTACGCTTTTTTTTTTAAAGTGAGACAATGCATCATCCAGAGAAGTGGGTGCAGACACACACCTCAAAAATGAGTTTGCAATATATGAAAAGATGCCTGACCTCAGTGCAGAAGAAGACCCACTCACATGGTGGAGTTTAAATGAGAAAACTTTACCTCACTAAGTATTTGTGTGTCTTGAAGCTCAGCTTGAGAGCGTGCATTTAGTATGTCAAGGCTCATTTGCAGTCCAAGAAGGGTACTCCTCACAGAGTCGCACACTGTCACTCCCATCTCTAACGTCTGCATGTATAAAAACAGTTATTACATTCATTTGATTTTTTTGTTTGTTTTGTGTTTTGTTTCTTTTTCTTCTTTGTTACTTGAAAATGACCCAAACTGCACTATTATCAGACTGAACTTTTCATCACTTTCATTTAAACACAAATCCTTAACTCATACGTAGCTTCTCCCATTCCCAAGATATCTCTTATTCTTCTGTTTCTTCTTAATGTTACTGTACGTGACTTCTTCCTCTCTGTTTCTCTTTTTGCTACATCTCTAAGAACATCAAAGGAATGCGTACCAAGGCTAAGCTCAGCAGTGAAGTGGCTGACCTCGGATGCTCAGTAACAAATCAAACGGACGATGAGCAATTGATAGAAACTGTAGCGATGATGACGATGACAAAGAGGTAAAGGCAACAAATAAGCACTCAGTATCTGCAAGTTCACCCAAGGAGTTGATTGTAAAGTGTGACAAACTGCAGTGAAGCCCTACTGTCAGTCGTTTTTCGCATTTAACTTTCAATCAGCATTAAACTCTAAATCGTTCTGTTGATAACGAAGAAAAAATCGGTATAATAATCAATTCCAATATTTGTTTTCTTTGTTTTCTGTGTTTGATTTTTGGGGGGTTTTGGTACTTAGATGGTAGACAGTACAGGTATGTAGCAGTCAGACTGAAAAATAATGAAGAAAATATTAAATAAAAAACAAAAAGACATGCAGGAGTAAATACAGTCAGCTCCCAATGAGCCTGTGTTTGACAAAAAGCCTCTTTCTACTAAAAAGATTATCCACAAGTACTACATGATAAAACAGGAATTTGTGTTCAGTGTCTGGTAAAATGTATTACTGTGAGTTTTATACTTGATTTCTGGTGTAAAAATAAATTATTGTATATGTGCATATAGAGATGTAATGATGAAGGATACACACATTCATTTCAAAGAGTGTAGAGGCCCATCCATCAGCTTATATGTGTATGCGCCACCCCATGTGTGTAACCAGACAACATCTGTTCAGTTACAGGCGAACATGTTGAACTGGAACTACAGAGGCAGAATTTCAAATTTAACATTAACCCAATTTTCCTGTGGGAAAGTTGATCCTGATCGTCATTAGGCCAGGGGTGGGGTACAAACTGCACAGGTCATCAGCCCATCACCAGGCTAAGACCTCCATGCCTGCAGCGAATTAAGAATCACCCATGCACCCAAGATACATGTCTTTGAACGTGGGACATCCTGGAGGTTTACCTGGAGAAAACTCATGCAGGCACCTACAGAACATGCAAATTCCATATAAAAAGGCCCCACCCAGCTGGTGGATTTAAAGACAGGACCCTCTCACTGGAAGCTAAGCCAAAACAAGAAAACAAACATCTCCTGTTATTATCTCATTTTATTAGTTTCATACATGCACTGGAACATGACCAAAAATCACCTTGATGGCAAACTATCACTCGTCAATCCCTGGGATCATCCTCTGTCAGGATAGCCCTTTTTATGGCTGGAAGTATAGTTCTGCTTCCTAATTTTATCAAAAATACAAACAGGTGGCACAGAGTACTTTTCTGCCTGGAATCCTTGGATTGTTTACTCTAATACGTGCCATCCAACTTGGCACCACAGACCTCTGGCGTCCCAGCAGCACGAGCAGCACTTGTGCAATATTAGACAGGTGATTTAATGTTTTGGCCAACCGATACAGATAGAATAAACATACAGTTACCCTCATTGATTGACTGAAGTGTCTCAGGCAAATTATTACTGTACCAAATAAATTACTTCAAAGGTTTCAGACCCGGCTTTACAGGTCAAGTCAAGGCAGAATAGAAAAACAGGAAAAGCTTATTCTTTTCTCGATAACCAGCTCAAGACCTTAGCTGAAAATGTCAATTGGCAGTCAGAAATATCTCTGGAGAGACAGCTGACCCTTGAGAAGTCAGAAATATTCAGCAGTTTCAATCTTCAGGGTTCAGAAGTACAGACCAGATCTTTCAATGTCACATGTTAAACACCTGTGCTCTTCGAAGTATCTGCATGGATGAAGCCGACTGACTTGCTCGTCGCAAAAACAGACCGCTACATACTTTAAAACCATCACTCTCAATGGAAAATACACTTACCAGCCAATTTATTAGATACAGTACACCTTAGTGGTACTGGTTTAGCTCATAGTTCATCTCTAGTCACCTCAGGTATTTCATGTATACTAGATGCTTAAAGTCCACACACAAAGCTAACTTAATTATACACTCACCGTCCACTTTGTTACGACTTGCCAGTACTGGGTTGGACGTTCTCTCGCCCTCAGAAGTGCCTTAATTCTTTATAACATTGATTCAACAAGTTGCTTGAAACAGTCCTCAGAGATTTTGGTAAATATTGACGTGATAGTATCACACAGCTGCTGCAGGTTTTAACAGCTGGACAACTATGACATGCATCTCTTGTTCCACCACATTCCAAAGGAGGTTCAGTGGATTAAGATCTAGTGACTGTTGAGACCATTTGAGTGAATTCACTGTTGTGTTCAAGAGATCTTTGAAGCTTAGAAACATGATGTAATATGCTGATAAAAGCAGCCATCAGAGGATGGGTACACTGCGTTCATAAAGGGATAGACATAGTCAGCAACAATACTCGGGTAGGCTGTGGAATAGATCAATGCTTTTATGTTATTTAAGCCAAATTGTGATCTTACCGATGCTCAATGTTGTTTCTATTCAGTTTCTTCCATTGTCAAATTTTGATGAGTCTGAGCAAATTGTAGACTCAGTTTCCTGTTCTTATCTAACATAATTGGAACCTGGTTTGCTGCTGTAGCCCGTTTGCTTCAAGATTTGACTTGTCTTGCGGTCAGAGATATAACATACCATGGTTGTAACATGGTTATTTGATTTAGTGTTGGTTTCCTGTCAGCTTGAAGCAAACTGGCCAAAGCAGTTTATTCTTTCCCCTCTGACCTCTGGGATCAACGAGACATTTTGGATGTTTTTTTTAATTTTTCGTATGGTCCTCTGTAATGTAGAGAAGGCTGTGTGGAAAATTCCCAGCAGATCAGCAGTTTTGGAAATACTCAGAACAGCACATCTGGCGCCAGGAATCTAGACATTCAGAACCGCTTAAATGAACTTTCTTCTTTCTTGACCAGCTCTACACACCTAAAGTCACTGAGTTGCAGTCATGTGATTGGCTGATTAAATATTTATAGCAACATAGCAGTTGATGCATTAATTGCTATATAATATCTCAGCTGCTCATTAACAGTTGAACAGATATAGTTAATGGCGTAGCCTCCAAACGCAATCAAATAACACAAGTATTCTTTTTTAAAGATATTGAGTGACACTACAGCCAGGTATCATATTGTAAGCTATAAAAGCTGCACAGTTTAGATGGTTTATAAATATATGTGTGTTTCTGTAGACAACTGCAACAAAACGCCCAAAAAGATAGGCCCTGCCCACCACACAGTGGTTGTGCTTAATAAGAGAAAGATTTATGGTTTCCAGACAAAAGCTACTTTTATTTGAGGAACATCATTTGAAAGTGGGCAATCTGCAGTTGTTTTCCTTCAGAAAATTTCTCTGTGTAGCAAAAAGGATTGTTGTCAAGAAGGTCACCTATCTTTAAGAGGAGCACCTGTGTTTTGTTTAATGCGTCGACATTTTCAGGTACTTTAGCATGTCGAAAACAGGTGAAAGCAGCTTGTTTTTCCACTCAGTCCTATTCCTCCATGTGAATGTCTGCAGCTCTCAGACTCCAGACCTGCACATTTCTGATCTGAGCTGCCTGACCAATTTGCTTGATGTTTATTGTTCAGTGTTTCTTAATGTTCTTCTTTTATCTCTCTGCTATCCACTCACCCAAATCGCATTGGAAGACATTATACAACATTATAATTTAATGATCACTTTGAGAACAAGGGAGACGGGGGGGACTGAAAGTCTGCTCACTAATTTGTCCGTACAGTTTGTGTTGACAAAACATCAGCCTAATATCTGCAGGCAGCTGGCTAGCAAGCATTAGCTGTTTGGCAGGGAGAAATTGAATGAAGTAGAATCTACATACTGTGAACTCAGCGTTGATGGCTTCAGATAAGTAGTGCAGTGCTGTGAGAAAGTATTTGCCCCCTTCCTGTTTTCTTATTTTTTCCCATTACTTACTGGTTTCAGATCACCAAACAAATGTTTACTATTAGACAAAGATAACCCAAGTTAATATAAAATGCAGTTTTTAAATGATGATTCATTTATTAAGGGAAGAAAAGCTACCCAAACCTACTTGTCCTAGTGTGAAAAGTTTACCCTGAACCCAATAACTGGCTGTGCCACCCTCGGCAGCAAGAACTGCAATTAAAAACTGCTGGTAGATTTGGTTAGCTGTTCCCTTCAAACTACATTTTGTATTTACTCAGGCTAGCTCGGTCCAATATTAAAATTTGCTTGATGATCTGACAAATAAGTGTAACAAAATAATAAATCAGAAAGGAGCCAAATGATTTTTCACAGCACTAGATCTCAAAAGGAAACACAAACACAGAATCAGTGGGTGTATAGACCCTGAGTCACCCCAGTGCCATATGGTGGGTATGGAGGGTTAACTCCTCTCAGAGTTCAGCTTTCATCTATACTACTTACTGACTTAAATTAATATTTTTGCTGCAAGCTTTTAAAACTTGATGTTTGCAAAGTGAACATTTAGCTATAACTGAAGCACTTAAAGGAACAACTTCATATTCTGAAAGTTTACATGAACTATGGATCAGAAATAGGACTAAATTCTTCTTCAATTCTTCATCCACCTTCAATGTGCTTGATCCCCAGTTTACTTTGCATTGAAGTAGAAAGTTTTTCCATCTCACCCTCTCCTTCCTTCCTCTTTTCTCCTCCCCCTGATGTCAGTGACTCTTCATCAGGGACCACATTAAAACTCAATCAATTACACACACACACCTCCCAACAACTGTCTCTATGTCATCTCTGGGCTTAATGCCAGCATTTCTCCCCGAGTCTCTCTCTGTGCAGTGTTGTCCTCATCTCTCTCATTGTGATCCGGTGGCCTTGCTGGCCCTGGCATTCAATTTAGCTGTCATCCAGATGCATCCGTCTCTGCACAGACAGACACACACACACAAATGGATTTCCTGTCATGACAGTTTGAGACCAATCAGACTGTAGTATGGAAGCGTGGCCAGATGAGGGCTAAAGGCCATCAAGGGACACCCCAGCACAATAGAGTACAGGCTTTAGACACACACACCCACACACATTTAAGGACAAACTTACAAGACGCACACCACTGTTACAGACACATCTGAGGTAAAATCACGTGTTGTATACATTTACAGTGACATATATTCTATAACTTGGATAACATCAGTTTTACTTTGCTCAGTTTTTTGTCTGTATTTATGAAGAGCGCCTCCATTCTGTCATGTTTCCTGTCATTTCTTGTTTTATTTTGTAATCCCAGTTTTTTGTCTGCCCTCTTGCAAAATGCGCAGCTCTGTGACTTTATTGATGATTGTCAGAGTGACAATGCCCAGATGAAAAATTTTAACATTACTAGAAAAACATAGTGACAGAGAAGACTTCTTATGTGTGAGTGTGTGAGTGCAAAGTTGCCTTTAGGCGCCATCAGGGTGTCACACAATATGGCTTAGCCCACATCCCAGAGGAACTGCTCAGTTTCTAAGAGCAGAGCCAGCAGTGAGAGACAGAGGAGAAGTGACAGACATGCAAAGACTGATGGGGACAAAAGAGTGGCACAGAAAAAGAAGGAGGGACAGACACAAAAATGTGAAAGCCCTTGATGGAAACAGAGAAACAGCAGGGAGGTTAGGATACAAAGCTGGACAGGAGACAATGCAGCACTTAATGGAGGAGGATATCCTGCAAGAAGGAAGAGCATTTTAGATAAGCGAGTCAAGCAGATTTCTTCATCTTTGCCACAGAAAATGTTATTTTAATGTGGCCCAACATCAGCAGCAGAAAATTCAAGAGAATCATAGCAAAGACAGTGAACCTGTTATCTAGCAAATCACAAAGAAACTGCTTCGACTTTTGTGTCCATTTATTACTGATTCACTATTAGTGATTCAGTTTACAGTTGTATGTTTTTAGTAATGGTGTTGACGCATAGAAACCAGTCACTACTCAACCAGACCCAGACTGAAACTGCTTCTTCAGAACAAATCTTTACAAATTACATTATAAACCACTGGAAAAAGGAGGAAAGAAAAGAAAATCAGTTTTAAGAAGTGCAGTAAACCTGTTTTACTGAAATTGTTTTTCAACAAATCAGTCTCTGCTCACATCAGTTGCCAGCAAGTGAGCTGTCAGTTTAGATATCATTAATTGAGGACGCTTGCTGCTATTTACTTGTTTATGCTGCTTCACAGTTCACTGCCTCTGAATGCAGTGCATTAGAAAATAGCTCCAGTGATGCAACACTGTGCAATGGAGCGTTTTTACAGCAAACCTGAAAACAAACTGGTTACTGTAAAGTACAGAAATGGTTCTGACTTTCTATATTGTAGTATGCCAATAGTGTAGTAACTGTAGTATAACTTCACATGATAGCTGCATGATATTTAAATTGTGAGTATTCTTTTTCTTTCTTCTTTCAGCTGCTCACTTGAGTGGCCACCACAGAGGATCATCTGGCTTCATCTCATCTCTAGCATCCTCTTCTGTCACGCCAACCCTCTGCATGTCCTCCTTCACTGTGGTCTTCTTCTTTTCCTGCTGCCCGGCAGCTCCATCTTCAACATCCTTTGTCCATTATAGCCATTATCCCTTCTCCATGCATGCCTTGCCACTCTGATTCTATCAAAATGTGTTCTACCTGAGCTGTCCCTCTGATATCTTCATTTCTAATCATGTCCATCCTGGTCACTCCTCTTAAAAATCTTAACACCTTCAACTCTGCCACCTCCAGCTCGGCCTCCTGTATTTTAATCAGGGCGTCCATCTCCAAACTGCACACCATAGCAATGCAGTGATATTTTAAATCTACAATTCATCCCTCTGAAATAGGATACCTTTTTTGTTTTGACTTTTCTCAAACATGGACGGATCTGGAGCCGCACATTTCTTACACCTTAAAACAAGCTGTTGAGTAGATCTAAGAGTAAATGCAACTGCACACTGGTGTGAAAAAGTGTTTCCCCCTTCCCAGTTTCCCCTTTTTTATGTATGTTTGTTGCACTTAAATGTTTCAGATCATTAAACAAATTTAAATATTACACAAAGATAACACAAGTAAACATAAAATACAGTGTCTAAATGAAGATGTTAATTATTAGAGGGGGGAAAATCCAAACCTGCATGGCTCTGTGTGAAAAACCCTGGTTAGGCTATCTTCAGCAGCAACAACTGCAATCTAACATTTGCACTGAATGGCAATGCATCTTTGGCCCAATCTTTCCAAGATTGTTCTAATTCAGACACATTGGAAAGTTTGAGCAGTAACTGGATTTTTCAAGGTCATGCCAAAGCATCTCACCACATTCAGGTCAGGACTTTGACTCGGCCACTCCAAGGTCCTCATTTTGTTTTTTAAGCCATTCAGAGGTGGACTTGCTGGTGTGTTTTGGATCACTGTCCTGCTGCAGAATCCAAGTGCGCTTCAGCTTGAGGTCACAAACAGATGGCCGGACATTCTCCTGCAGGATGTTTTGGTAGATGGCAGAATTCATGGTTCAACTTACCACAGCAAGTCTTCCAGGTTCTGAGGCAGCAGAACAGCCCCAGACTGTAACACTACCACCACCAAATTTGTCTGTTGGTATGATGTTCTGTTACTGTTCTCTGTTACTTTTACACAAGATGCAATGGAGGGCAGACCCAGCCCTCAGGTTTTATTCCCTCTTCAAAAAACAACATTTCTCAGCTTCCCAAATGTTTCCACGGTTTTTCCCAGACTTATTTTCTTAATCTACTTTCCATACCTTCCTCTTTCTCCCCTAATTAAAGTGTGCTATCTAGATGACATATGCTACTAAAATTAATATTTTCTCTCTGTATAAATAATTAATATGTATGCTTAATTTTTTATGTTTATGTATAGCTAAATGCATGTGTACTATGAATAAATAAGTGTGCATATTTGTTTCCAGTCACTGGACCTGCCCTGGGTGCAGGCCAGAGGCGCTGATTACTAGTTGACCGTGGGGCTATTTTAAGGCCCAGTTTAATTTGTGGTGATTGATTGTGATAATTAATTTTCCGTAGGTAGATGATTGTGGTAATTAATTTGCTGCTGCTTGATGATTAAGGGTTGCTGGTATCCCGTTGTGACCAGTACTGTTTGGCCGATTAGCTCCTTCCCTGCCACATTCATTTACCGTTAGAGTGCACCTCTGTTCACAGCTGCACCTCGGGCCCACAGTACTCCGGACCACGTGAGAAAGAAAAACTTTGAACCAACTGTAGTTGGACTTAAATACAAACTATAAAAGTAGTAAATTTAAACCTAAAGAAAGTTCGATCAAAAATCTTTCGTTTGCCTTCTTTGCTCTCGTTTTTTTAGCTCTCGCTCCGCCCAGCTCTTACTTTCAGCTTTTCTTCCTTTCAATCTGACAACTAAATCTACACAATCGAGTTTGACCTGTCATCTATAAGTCAATGATTTTACTGATGTCAAATTTCACTGCTAAATCAATGCAGCTGTCCTCGACCCAAATCCCCTTTCGAGCTCGAGACTCCCTCTGAGGAATTACTGTTCAGCGAATGATATTCATTTCAGTTTCTATTAAGTTTAATTTACATAATCCCAAAACACAGCAACAGTTGCCTCAGTGCACTTTATAATATTAGAAAGCAAACTCCAACAATCAGAACATTTCCTGTGAGTAAGCACTAGGTGATGGTGGAAAGGAGAAACTCGCTTTTGACAGGAAAGAAACCACCAGCAGAACTAGTTTAAGGGAAAGAGAAGAGAAAACGAAAGCGTAGGTAGACAGGACGGATACAAACTATACGAGAGAAGGCCAAATTTTATGTCATGCAGCAGTAAGGTGTTTAAAGAGCTGAAGCCTGAAAAGCAGTGAGTGGAAAAGATGTACTCAGTGCTTCAATCCTCCAGCAGCCTGAGCCTAAAGGGATGCAACTAACGGATGCTTTAGGATCACCTGATCCAGCCCTAAGTTTGATCTTAAAAAAAAGAGAAAGTTTTAAGTCTAATTTTAACCTCCTAAGGTCCGAACTCTTCCACATTTTTAATTTCTTTTTGATATTTGGGCTGATTGGGGCCTGATGAATGTAAAAACAAAGAATTACCAGATTTATTTTCTTATTTTCTTATTTATTTTCTTTTCTTTGCAAGCTCCTTTGACTACCAGATTTATTTATTTTTTTTACCTAATTTTAGTTTCTAAGAAAAATCAGAGCCACATATGAGGATATTCATTTAAAATTTCGATAGAACAGTAGCAGTATAATGTCCTCGTGAGTGGATATCAGGCCCTTGTAGAGCAAAATTGAATATTTTGGTCTAAATAACCCAAAATGTGATGTCCATATGTGGACGCAGGTCCTAGGAGGTTAAAGGATACATGGGGTTAGTCTCTCAAATTCAAACTGGGAGATGACAGGAGAGGGCCTGATAGCTGAAGACTGCCTCCTATTCTGCTCCAGAAACCACAAGTTAGACTCCAGTCTGAGAGTGAAGAGCTCTGATAGGATGATATGAGACTACAGAGGTTTTAAGAGAAGACATGGCGTGATTATTCAAGATTTTGCAATTACGGACCTGGACTGCTCAGCCCATGTTTTGGAGTTTTTACATTTTAGATAAGTTATGTTATCATTCATTTCATTTAGATTCATTCATAGTCTTCTTGTAGTGTAGTTTTGAACCTTTGTGCGTTTCCTTTGTATTTATGTCGTGTCAAGGATGTGCTGCAGTTTGTTGTTTATTACCTTGTATCTCCTGAGTATTTTGAGGCTATGATTATTGGTTTTCTTTATCTTTCTTCGAGTTTGGTGTTTTGAGTTATGCGTTATTTTCATGTAGTAGTATTTCCTCAATTAATACTCTCTTAAGTTTGGTCTTTAGGTTTTCTCGCTTTAGTTTCCTGCTCCCAGCCCTCATGTTTCTTGTGTCTTGTCTCTGTGTGGTATTTCCATTGTGTTACTTCAGATTTTGTTTTGTTAGTTTTTGTCACTTGCATCAGTTTCCCTGTTGTTGCACCTGTAAGGCTGTAGTCACCTTCCCTGAATAGCTGTGTGTCTTTATACTTTCTGTTCAATGTTGCATTACCTACTGTTACCCATGTCTTCCCACCCTTTTCAGTTTATTCGGTTTGACTCCCGGGTTTCCATTTAGGTTCCTCACTCCACACTACATGACATTTGTATGTGAGGAGAAGGATTTTCAAGTTAGTAATAACTCGCCTAACAATGACATTAAACACAATCAGAGTGACATCCTGCTCTTTTGCAGCTGTTAAAATTCACCAAATTCAGATCGCCATTGGTTTCTTCTAAAAACTACAGAATAACTGAAGCTAATCGAAACTGTAATATAAACTCACAGCTGCATGTGCACACATTTCTTAGAAGCTTGCAGACATGGATAAATAGTGCACACTGAAAGCCAAATTTGTCCTCATTTGTTTCCCATAAAGTCTTCAATATATTCTCTCAATACATTCTAATACCTATATTACAAAATGAACTCTGAGATCTGCAAAATGAGATGGTAGAAATATTGTTATTTCTACCCTCCATTTGCCTGCTATTCCCCGTAGTGTCAGGAGGATTGGTGAGGTGGAGTGCTACTCCATCCAACCAAATGAGACTTGCTGTTCAAATGAGAACAAATGGCTTTTCTAACAGCAATATTATTAAACACACAGCACTGGTGTTTCAAACGCATTAGTAGGACTGATATGAAGTTGTTCGGCTGACTGGCTGAACTCTGGCTAACACTATTAATCAGAATCATAAAGCTATTTCTCATCTGGTGTATCAAATAATGAGGTAGTGGGAACCAAGCAAGGTTTTCCATTAAAGCGTGACAGCCACACAATACCATCAATGTTCACACAGACACAAAACAAAATGGGAAACAAAACATGAAAATATCATTTTTGACACCTTTATGTAAGAAATTGGTGTAAATATGGCTGAAATGCAATGTGATGCAGAGCAGAATGACGAGAGTGCATATTTATGATGCGGTAAGGAAACTAAAGAGAGGTTTTGATTATTCATCGTTTTGGGCTGCAAGGAAAACATCTATTACAACAAATGAATCATTAGCAAGACAAACAATTTACTAGACTAACAAGCGTTGCAACAGTCCATGACAAAGAGTGCATTCACAAGCACTCACTCCTGTTTGCTCGGGGTTTGTGTTGCTGTCTAACTAGCCCCAATCTGTGAAAGCTTTCATGGTGAAACAGTCCAGTGCATATTAAAATTAGACTTACGTGGTGTGTGTGTGTGCGCGTGCGCATGTGTGTGTGTGTCTACAAAGACAAGACACAGAGCATAAGACAGATACTGCATAAATCTGTGTAACAGTAAATATCTGCTATTTAAAATGATCAAATATTGTATAAGAACTCAATGAAAATCCATGTTTACTCAGAAATACCTGTAAACCTGTAAGAGCTACACAAAATAAATGAAATACTAATATCACATTGACTGTATATTTTATTATCAAATGTTTATACAGCTTATCTATTGTGTTTCCTTATTCTATTATATAAAGAGTTCATAAAGTATGGAGTTATCCCGTTTTAGACCTTTTCAAAGTTCTTTTCTACGTTGAGTAGTTATGGTCATTTTTGTTGTTCAGTTATTGCTTTAAGAGTAATGGGTACTGATGCCCATTATTGATTTCGTGGCAGAGACTCATCATCGTCCATGAATTTTGAATAGGGTTGAGGTCGGATATTTCAGAGGATTAATGTTAGCCCGCTTTATCGATTCTAAGACCCGTTTTGATTTGTCTTTGGGATCATTGTCCTGTTTGAACATCCAATTGTTTCTAAGTTTTAGTGGTTTAGTTGTTGATTTGAGGTGATCTTGAAGACTTTGGAGGTAGTCAAGGCCCCAGAGCAAAATGCTAACTCAACCATGCTCGAAAGCTGTTAGTGTTCCCTTTAAAAGTCTTATCGTTACTCCTCCAAACATAACGTTTGTCATTGTCACCAACTAGCTCAATCTTTGTTTCGTCTGAGCGTAAAGTTTTCATCAAAAGACATTTGGCTTGTCCATGTGGACAGCTACAAATTCAGTCAAGCTTGAAGGTGTCAATTTTGTAGCAGGGACTTCTTTCTTGGTTCGACGCCCTCTTAATGCATGGAGATGTGAAAGTCGCTTCACTTTGATCAATACAGTTGGTGCTCCAGCAACTTCCAGTTGATGGCAGCGTTGAGTCTGTGTGGTTCCTGCGTTGTTCTTGAACATTATAATTAATTTCCATTCATCTGAGGGTGAAAGTTTGGGGAGGAGACCCAAACTTTTGGGTGACACATCCAAATAACTTCTGTTTATGTACACTTGTTTGAACTGATGGACCTAAAATCTGCAGTTGTTTATAAATGGCTCCAAGAGACCTTCCCAACATGTGCATATCTTTGAACAATTCTTTGATACAATCCCAATAGTAGTGGGGAAATTTCACAACTGGACTTTTTGCACCAGTGGCACCTTATCACGGTCCCATGTGAATTCCAACATTTCACAAATGTTTGTAGAAACAATCTGCATGCCTAGGTCCTCGATTTTATGCACCTGTTGCCATTGAAGCGACTGGAACATCTTAATTCAATGCTTTGGGTGGGTGAGTGAATACTTTTGGCAATATAGTGTAGCTGTACAATCCTTCCACCCTGGAAAAAAAACAGTTAAAATAAATAATTAAAAGCCCAAAATTGCCATGTCATTCATGAATGTATGTAAACGTCTCACCAGGACTGTACATTTCACAATGAATATCTCACTTAGAGCATATGTGGCAAAGAAAGGAGGATTAAATGTTCAAATAGAGGCAGAGAGACAAGCAATCTCTCAAAACATCAAGCAAAGGTTCATCACTCACAGTCTGAGAAATGAACAGTTTTCAGTTTTCATATTTCATCTCCAGTTACCTCAGCTGTGTCATTTATACTATAAGGTTACAATTTGCCACATTATTCAGTTGTTCTGTCTTCCTCCTACTGAAGTTTGCAAATCACGAATGTTAATTTGGATACATTACATATGGGAAATAAATCAATGTTAAAGTTTGTTCAGATTTTTCTTATTAGTATTAGTACAGTAATGCTTCTGAGAAGCAAACAGGTGAAGATGGATGGAAAGAGCAGAATTGGTGAACAAAAAATGCAACCTCTGCAGTCTTCTAGACACATTCTTCACAGAAGCAACTGATATTTATAGTTTGTGAATATGACAAATTATTTGGGTGCACCAGTGCGAGTGACTCCTGGGTTCTGACATTCTTGCTAGAAGCACTCAGTGTACAAAGCATCTAAGTAGCTGCATCCCATTTTAATCCACTAATAACATTAATTCCATTAACTTTTTGATGCACAGAAATAAAAGTGAAAAGTTTGTGTATTTCTGTGAATCTGTGAGAAAACAGATTTTAACAGCAACACTGTACTCAGAGCGAATGTAACAGCGCATGCATTCATGTATTTGTCTCAAATTATGTGGTGGTTCACATTTAGTTCGGTATGAAATTTCTTTGGTTTTTAGTTTAACTTCCTGAATTTGTTTTAATTTTTTTGGAAGTACACTTTACTGAGAACACATGAATTCATAAACAATGTAAACTGAGCTTAACAGCTTCAGTTCTGTGGCTGCTAAAAATATAATATAATAAATTAGAGTGAAGCTCAATGGTGTAAATTAGTCTTTATAAATGAAGTCTTCACTTCAAATTTGTTCATGTTTCATAACTAACCTGCAGAAAATATGCACAGACATAGCAGATACAAGTAATATACAATGTATATATAAATATACAAGTAATAACCAAGTTATTTCAACAAAGTTTGTAAGAGTGATTCCATTTATAGATAAACTACAAAGTTTTTTTCCTAAACCCAAACCTGTCACGGTGTAAATGTTTTTATTGCCCTTTTTCTGATAAGAAATCAAAAACCGACAATGTAAGCATATACAAAATGTGCTTTAATATACCAGTCACTCACTTTACATTTAGAAATCTCAATAATTTTGAGAAACCCTAACACGAGTCCATACAGGTGCCATTTCAACTGGTTACCATTGTCATGTCTTGTTAAGTTTTCCAGAGATAGATAAGGTTTGCAAATGATATCACTTTGAATATAACGTGTCTCACTTTTTTTCATCATGAGTCAATATTTGCCATCTTTATAAAGTTTCTCTGAATAATTTTGCCCAAGTTGGGCCTGCATATAAAAATGACTCCGGATCCCGGATTAGCATTTCATATGAGTGAACTTTAAAATGTGCAAATGCCATTTGCCTTTGGTTCATAGCAGAGGTTTGACTGATTCAAGTGAAAAATGTCAAATTCCTCTGACTTGCATGTGTGAAATACCATCCTTGCAGTCTACATGAAAAACTCCAAATTAAATTAAACGTGTTGGAAAAATTGGATGGAGAAGCCTCACACGCTTACACAAACCTCCCGTGACTTGATGAGGTTGTTGTGATTAATAGGGGCGAAAATCACTTGCAATCTAAGAGAACCATTTGACTCTCCTAACGCCTTCAACACACACACACATCACATGCAGAGTGCTCAGCCTTTGGTGCTTAATGGAGCCCTCATATGGGTTATTGATCGGGCGGACCACGGTGAGATTAATTTATTCTTCCAATCAAGCTTTAATTAATAGCAGGACACTGGTAAGACCCCCATTAAAACACATGGTCATTACTCACAGCAGGGACATAGAGGAAACCAATAATCAAAAGATGCCTGATGTTCCCTTGTCCCACATTCAGGATTTCTTCTAGCGGAACCAAGAACACGAATATTTTGTAACAGAATTTTATGTAAAAGAAAAAAATCCACCAAAGCAGCTACTACACATGTGAGAGTTTTGAGCACACATAAGTTAAATTCTCTGTGCACAAATCAGTCTTTTGCCAGTTTTGTGAAACCAAGTGCAAGTACCGATCCTCCTGTGATTACTAACATTTAATCCAATTACATGAGCATGACCTCACTAATAAAGAGCTTTAATTAACCATGTTCCAGTCTACCGCACTATATCAGCTTCGTACAGATTTATTTACATTTTGGAAAGTTTCTGAAATAGGGGTTGTATTATACTGTTATTAATATATACACAGTATATCAGGGAATAAATGCAAATAAATATTCTGTATTTACATTGATCTGTATTATGACTACCTATACAAACCTTCTGCAAATCTAAGGTTTGTGGAATTAAATATAAAAAAAAGATTAAAGTGGATACAGATATTTATTAAAACCATGTTAGTTTTTCTCTTCAGTCGGAATTCTGACTGTTTGTCACTGTTTGTAAAACAGAAGAGGAGGAGCAGAGAAGAGCACAAAGCACTGTAGAAGAAGAGAAGCAGTTCTCAACTGAGTGCTAATTAGCCTAGAGCGATCAACCTTTGTCCAACCAAAGATGGACAGATGGCAACAGATCCCAAAGGCTGAAAGCACTAGCGGTTCTTCTGCTAGTCCCAGCTGAACTACCAGCTAACCCAGGAAGACTGTCATAAAGATCAAAAATGAGAACCCAAATTCAGTAGGCATGAATCAGATTGAGTTAACAAAAAGTGAGCTGTTTATGGCTGACAAAAGTAAAACGCAGTATGCTTACCAGGCAGAACATGATGTGAAAAAAGCACAGACAGAAGACACTATACATACAAAGAGAAGGCTAATCAGGAAGATAATGAAGATGAGAAAAGAGGAAGGAAATAAAAGAACCCACCCCAACACCTGTCATGTGTTTTTGCAGCTAAGATGGCGATGGTGGAAATACGCAAGGTGCAAAAAAAGCCTTTAGATACGTCCATTTGTTATACTTCCTGTGCTTAATCTTAAACCTAAACCTTTATCAGACATCCAAACCAAGGGTATGCAGGCAGAGTGCAAAAAACAATTGGTGCGGTTTTATAGGCTGAAACTTGAAATATATTTTCTGGAAACATATGAGACTACCATTACCGTTAACATGACTTAAACTGGTAGGATGTAGGACCTCTTAACAGCCCTTTTTTGCTATGTATCACTGGATGTACTGACAGTGCAATCCTTTTAAAACCTGTGGATGCTTTGGCAGGCTTTGCCGCGTCTGCCCCATTAGTCTGCTGTAAGATGTGATTATGAAAACAAATCTCATGATCAGGATTATTGCAAGTGGTTTTATATTAACAGGCTACAAAACAAGGTTCAGTTTGTAGCACAGTGTGTAACTCTGCATATAGTTGGACCAGAATGTGAATTTGTATTTGTGTGTATTCTGCAGCAGCTAATATGCATGTGAAATAATATTACTTACTTGTGTACATGGTTTATTTCGATCACGACTTATGACAACATTACACACACACAGATACAAAAATCGGCATGAAAATAACTAAATAAATGATACACGTGCAATTACATTTTTAAACAAACATGCAAGAACGGGAGTTGAGATGCAGATGGTTGCATGTGAAAGCTGGAAGATTTGCCAGACTGCATTCAACGCATCATCAATCTCTTGTAATACTACCCATGCTCAGAATGATTATGCTAAAGTGGATATTGGAACTGAAGTTGGTGCCATTAGCAGGCAGGAAGTAAATACTCAGACACAAGCTTCCTCTCACTGAGATGGGCATTTAGTCCTGAACATGCGTATGCTGAGGAAGCGAGGAAGAGAGCAGGGGGAACTTAACAATTAGCGTTCATAATGAGATCAGGGTTATCAGACGACTCGCTGGTCACGATGATGAAAAGAACACTAATTCAGTTTGTCTCTTCCTTTCTTCCATTGGCCCTGGTTACTTGCTGAGGGATGGAGAGAAAGAGAGGGGAAGGGTGGGGAAATGTCCATATTATGAATAACTCCTATCTGACATGTGCTAAATTATCGCGGCAAAGTAATTTCATTGCTTGCATTAGTTACAATAACTGCAGGCTAAAAATGAGCACAAACCATGATGGCAATCTCATTCTCGCCTATCTGCAGATCTTGGACATGTTCTTTCCAGTTTTAGTCTTCTGCATCCTGTTTACACTCCTTTTCTTTCTTTAGATATAAATACCAAACAGGCTGGTCTGCTGCACCTCAGTTGGAGCTAAATGAGTGTAAACAGCCTGACTGGGCCCGAGGCGGATGAGTGGCATCGCAAAGGGAGGAGGGGGAGAGATGGATAGAGACACAGACAGAGGAGGAGAAGACAGGAGAAGGGAAGTCCACACACACCTCTCTATAGAGTTGCTCGTGAAAACTTCTTCAGCCCTGCCATCTGCTAGCTAAAGAAAGCTGACACCTAGGAGAACACCGGCAGTAATCAGTAGCACCCATGCAAACACACACACACACGTATAGGGATTTATTGTTTACTGTTATAATTTCTTCAAATCCTGAAGTAGAGAGGATATCAGCTGGGTGTTTCTTGTTTCAGAGAGTTTTGCCGCCATGCCCGGGACCTACAATCCCATTCTCATCGATGCCCCTCATCAATGAAGTCCAATCATTAAGACTGATTAGAAGACATCTCACTGTGAAAGGACCCCCGCACAAGCCATCTATCACCGACGCACACAGCCACTCACTCACACACACATGCATGGAGACAAGCACACACCAACACAAACATACACACACAGGGGCGTCATCCATCACCCCCCGTGGCTGGTCTATCTGAGGTCTCAGTGATTAGTTGTCCTGCCTGGCTGAATTATGATGTTAATAAGTCACCATTAGTTCCCCTGTCCTCACCCACTTCACACATGTAAGTAAGAGTGCACGCACACACACAACATGCCACTTTCATATTGTGTGGAGAAGCAATAGAGTGAGTCTAAAAAAGAAAAATAAACGATTCCATGCTGTGTTTTCATCATCCTATCTGCACAAAGATCTTTTGAATACTAACTAAGCCTAATTTTAGCAACAGCATTTAAATAAATGACATCATTCTGTAGTAATATTTTATATCTGCACAGACCTTTTCCACAGAACACATTTTTGCCAAACCAGGGAAAACACAGGTGCTGCTGATAACGTTTGTCCTTTTTTTTTTACTATACTAATATATTTATATATATATGATTTCTTATACAACCTGCATGCACAGAAGCTGCATGACATTAATAACACATATGGTTTTCCTTATATGACAATCAAATTTGCATATGTGCTTAGGTACATATGCAGAGGTTATCAGTATGCTAGCGATGCACCAATTGATCAGCAAGTGGCTGGAATCAGTTGGTTTTCAGCTGATTGGCAACGACTGGTAACCAGTCGATGAGCCTCAGATTAATCTGTTTCTGTGCTGATCTGTCACAGCCTACATTCATCTGGCCACAAATGTAACTATCCCAGGATGCAGGATCAATCAGAGTGGTAGTTTAGCAATTTAGCAATATACCCTAGAAACGCAGAGGTCAATATAAATACAGAATATTGATTTGCGCAAGATAGTCCTTCCCTGAAACCAAATGTAACATGCATTGGCATGTGACTGTGTATATAATAATATAATACAGCCTCAAATAAATTTCCACAATCAGTGCTGAAAGGAATCTGCAGGTTTTAGGGCAGCATGTGCTCCCATCCGTACAATGCATTTTTCAGGGACGACCTTGCATATATCAGCAAGATAATGCTCGACCACAAACTGCATCTAACAGTGTTAGCTTTGTAGCAGAAGAGTGAGGGTACTGAACTGTACTTTTTAATATGGGTTTATGTGATTTGAATATCATTTTTTCTGGTTTAATTTACATTTTACACAGCATCCCAAATTCTTTGGAATTGAGGTTATAATATACAATGCTAATGTTACAGCCACTAATCTCCAGTTTGGCATTCCCCATTTCCTTTCTTCAACATTCATTCTCTCAAACACAAATATAAAATATTCAGTTGAAACACCTGCTCAGCTCAGTCTTCATTATTTAAGGTGCTTAAAGAAACTCAACACATGAGCACAGTAACATCACCATTTAGTATTTTAGACATGCAATTACAGAGCCACGCACACATGTAAAACATTTTAGACAAAGTGAAACACACTGCAATGCATCAATAGGCGGGTTTTATATGTACAAAAAAATAGCTCTGTCCAGTAACCTTTTTACTAGATCTGTGAGAGCAACCTAGTGTATGTCTGGAAAAAATGTAAATGGTTTTTAACTGTCTGTTTTTTATAGAAAACAACAAGTAAATGATGGAGCCAATTAAAGTTCTTAAGGTTATTACACACCGAGGAAAAAAACAACATGAAATTCAACATTTTTTCGAATGTGAATTTGTCATGTAGTGCATTTACACACACACACGTTTTGTGAACGATTCATCCCCAAATAATGCACCGTGAAACTCATTCAGTTCTCAACAGAAGGCAGAAGCAGCTCCTGCAAACAGAGTTGGGACCACATCTGAGGAGGCAGACCGCTGCCAAATGCAGTGATCTGATTGGTCAGATCTGTTTATTCGCATTTGAAAATCAGAAAAATTGAACATGATGTAAAAAAACAAATGCTGCAAATTTGTCAGTGTGAACGGCCACATTAAGAATAGGTGAGCCCAAAAAATATTTTTAAGGCACAAAACTTTTACACAGTTTCCAGAAAACTGGAATAATGTCCGACTTTTTTCATTGGAAAGAAAATTGCATATTCATAATTAACCTATGAGCTTTGTTACTTCTTCATTTGTTTCTTGTTTGTCATGTTTTTGCAAATTAATCTTTAAAAATAATTAAGGAAACTAATTCACATAATATGTCAAACACACATGCAAACATCATTTTTACAGACGATTAAGTAACTTTCTAGAATACACAGACGTCATTATAGCAACAAATAAAGGTCTGTAGTTCTAAAACTGCACAAAAATGCTTGGAGTTTGAACCAAATGCAAATACTGAAACCAAATGAAAAAAATTAGGACAAAATGTTATGAAACAGAAAATCACAAGCACCAAGGTGTGCTGGTGAGTCAACACAAGTCTTTTTGTATGAACCACTCTCTCAACAAGAACACCGTGGAGCTGTGGTGCTAATATCGAACCACAAAAACTCATCACTAGCTAAAATAGAGCTCAAAGAGGAAAGCACTCAACAACACACAGTAAGAACAGAGTTGTGAGAAATAAGAAAAGCAGCAAATATTAATCTGACCAAACGTCCAAGGACAAATAAGGCAACTATCTAAATTCGCTACACACAAAACCCACAAAACATGATAAACAACTCAGTTTGCTGTCAAAACGACCAACAGGTTACTTTGATATTACTAACAGCTCAGTGCATAAAGGTGAATGAGGTGATCCATTGATAAAGATATAATGTCTGCAGCCACACACAGCCTATAGCCAAATAGAGTATAACACTTTTTCCTTCTCTTCTTGTGTCAACACAATACCTCATAATATTTCACATAACAGACTTTCACTCACAGCTACTAGGCTGGATCCATCCACACATATTTATGGCTTCGTTGAAGTCTCCCATCTTGGTTTCAGCTGCACTGGTCTGACTTTGAATCAATAGTTATCAAGATTATGGCGAGGATGTCCAAAACCTGTTTTGGCTTCATCCAGCGTTTGAATATCTTCTTACAGCTTGACAACATTATTGGTAACAGAACTAAGCTGTTCTCAGCTCTCTGCTAGCTTTCTTGATATGTTTATAGCACAGATATGAGACACATGTCATAACTATTCAAACAGTTGTTCTTTGTCTGGCCCACACTTGTGTTTCCTCTCAGATTCTCCAGTTATTTTCTTTTCCTAAGACAATTTAAAATGTTAAGCTTGTTCTTTTCAGCATTACCACCATGATTTTAGCGTGATGGTTCTTTTTCACTAACATTCACCTAAAAATATATTTTTGGTCTTTATGTACACTAGCAAAGAAGGAACTCAGGTTACACTCTTCCTCTCATTGCTAATTTTATGTATGTTTTAATATGCAAAATTAGCTTTGCTGCTATCAGTATTGCTTTTCCATTGATTTCAACCCCACAAAATACATTTCATGAACTAGAACCGCAGGCATAACGATACAGGTTTCATTACACAAAGACTAACCTGCATGTATCTTGTAACCATGCATTCTTACCTATGGAAAATTGACACCATGCGCACGCTCAAGCAGACACGTGTGTCCAAATCAATGGGATTTTAGTCAGACATCATTCTTCTCAGTATGAACATACCAATATTGGAGAGGGAACGAGAAAAGCAGGAGTAGACAGATAAACCCATTAGGCCCTGTAAAATATGAATATATGGCTTATGACTTAGAACTGAGTCACTGATTAGGATAAGTCAATAGATATATGCATCATTGTTGTTTTATGAGGTGTTGTACTATTTTAATATAGCCCTAGAGAAAATCTATGGGTAAGGGTAAACTATTGATCAGCAAATAAGGCTGCAGGGATCAATAAAATGTGCACCAGTGAAATGTTCAGAAGAATGTACATCATCAAAATAGATCAAGAGCTAATCCTCATATACCCCATTCAATTTGATTTAACTCATAATCACCTACCTGTAAGGTGTGAGCCCTCTTTGAGCTTTTCTGAGTCGTACACATATTCGGGAGCTGATCCTGTTTTATTTCTACTCCTAATACTTTCTGTTTCCTTTTAGGGAGCAATACAAAAATAGTTGAGCTGCAGTACCTGTCACACGTAGTATGCTCTGACTATACCCCGTCTCTTTTTGTTCCAAGTCAGTGTTTCAAATTTGTCCTCTATTGCATAAAAGTAGTGCGTCATTCAAGCCTGTGTTTCTAATTATGTCAATATTCAAATCCTCAAAGCATCGAAACTTTTCTTTCAGGTTTTTGTTGACAAGTACAGAGGTCCTTTTCAGCAGATTGCTAGGATAACACACTATGATCCAATCGCCGTCAACAAACACTATTTGAATTAATTGCAACATATTGCTTTTTATGTGACGATTCAAATCAGCTCTTTTATTTCTGTTAATACCCAAGGGTCATGCCATAGCAAAGTAATGCCTGAGAAATATTACAGACAATATGTCCTCGTGGTGTTTGTAGGAAGCAAATTCCAGGCAGGGCTTTGGAGGCCATCTGCTCTTGTGTCTCAACATAATGGCTGGCTTATGAAAGCTACATCCCCAAATTTGGCTCCATGTATATGCAGCAGACAATGGGTCGCTTGCCATTTGAATCAGAACAAGTCCAGAAAGATCAGATCATTTCCAACATGCACAGTTATTGGAAATGTTCTGAAGAGGTTCTTCAAACAGCATACTGGTGAAATCTATCAGTCCATCTAATTCCTTAAATGCTTATCCAATTTAGGGTCACAGGGAGCGGTTGGAGCTCACACCAGCTGTCACGGAGCAAGAGATGGGGTACATACTGGAGAGATCGACAGCCTGTCATTAAGATGGCTAATTTAGAATCACCAATTACCCTAGCATGCATGTCCTTGAACTGTCGGGGGAAGCCAGAGGGAACCCGCACGGGCAAAAGGATGACATGCAAACTCCGCACAGAAAGGCCCCAGCTGGTAGATTCAAACCCAGATCCTCTCACTGTGATGCCACATTGCTAACCACTACACCACTGTGCTGTGTTGATAACAATCTATTACCTAACAAAAATAGCACCCAGGATTTATCGTTCCACTCAAGACTCAGCAGCGCTGCGATATCCCTGCGAGGGCAGGGATAGCTCAGTGAGGGCAGGGATAGCTCAGTAGGTAGAGTGGTTGCCCCATGATCGGAAGGTCGGGGGTTCGATTCCCCTTAACAGCTACCCTGAGGTACCCCTGAGCAAGGTACCGTCCCTACACACTGCTCCCCGGGCGCCCAATGGCTGCCCACTGCTTCACTGAGTGAATGGGTTAAATGCAGAGAGCAATTTCCCCACGGGGCTCAATAAAGTACAATAATGTACACACACTTTCATATGTGCTTAGTTTCTCTCATCTGACATTACATAAGCCACCCTTTTTCTTTTTTTTCCTGCCCCTGTGCCTCTCTCTTACACTTTCTCTCCTTCACGGGGAGGTTTCAACTCAACGTAGCGTGAATATGTTTGAATTTTAGCAAGGTACTGAAATCTCCCCAAAGCTGTGAAGCCTGGGTGAAATGGGATTGTCATTTAAAAAAAAGCTGGGATCACATTATTATGCTTTGATACAGCATTGGTAAGTTCAGCTGACATAGTCATGCACAGAGAGAAAACACACGCACACAGAAGCAAATTTTCCTGTGTGCTGAAGTGTGAGAAGATAAGCATTATGCAGCTTCAGTTTCTCTCTGGTAACAGAATTAGCTGAGGTTAATGCCTGTACTGCCGTTTAGGAAGAAAATGGAGAGTGCTGTGCATGTGTAGAGGAGCTTGGCAGGGTTGACCATTTTCTCCTCTTCTGTAACTTCATTAAAGAAATATAAAAAGGCAGGCCATTAGGGCAAACGCATTCACCAGCCTCTTATTGAGAGATGCTTTTAGAACAATCTAATTCACCACAAATTGTATGGCTCTCCAACAACACACGCGCACACTTCTCTAATCTTCCCAATATGACTGTAGCTTTGTGAGCTCAGCGAGTGCTGTAGGAGGTGGAAATGGGTGGCACCGCTTTTCCACAGTGATGAAGTGGCATCTCAAACATGGCTGTCTGCCCGCCCTGCCTGTTTATTAAACAGTTGGGGGAGAGGCTGAGAAAGCAAGAGACCAACGGAGAGAGCAAAAGCAGACAAATTTGAACTTTACACCCATATTTCCTTTCTCCGCCTCCCCTTTAACAGCCTCCGTGTTTTAGCCTCTCTCTTCGCCGTGTGTGCTTCTCTCCGCCATATGAGTTATTAGAGATGAGAGGAGTCATACACTGTGTGTGGTTATTAGTATTGATCTGAGAGCCGTTCAGCAACCGTTTCCTGCTGATTTTCTTGGAGTTTGCCTTCCCTCCTATTCTTACTTTATATCAGTTAATAGTCTCATCCATCTTGGCTCACTACCTCTATAGTGACTTTTTAACATTTTGTCTGCTGTATCTGTTTGATTTACTGGTTACTGTGGTCTTAACGCTGGTTCACACGCGCACACATACACAGCTAACTGACCATGGAAACAACAAATTTACACTAACTGTAAGTGCACAGCTGTGTATGTTATTGACCACACTTCATTTATGTAGTTTGTTGAACATGCAGTGATGCACGCTCACAAGCTCTGTCACACACACACACACACACATGCTCAGGAACACACATACATCGATTAATTAAACTATTACTGGTTACCACTGAGTCCTTGATTCTTCTCAGTGGTGCGTGTAATACTGCCTGGTTTCATTTGCAGGACCTGCACATGTAAGAGGCATCCAAAGCAGTGTTGCCAACTTAGCGACTTTGTCGCTATATTTAGCGAGTTTTCAGACCCCCTTAGCGACTTTTCTCTTACTCAGTCAGTTCTTTTACTGTTATGCTGTTTTGCCGATCACAAGGTTTAAAACTACTAATAAACAAACACACACACACACAAAGTAACTACCCCAGAGTGCCTATTTCGGGTCACTTTTGCTGGTCCAAGCCAAAGGAGCAGGGTTGGAATTGTGACATTAAAAAACAATAATTGCTAAAAGAAATTTAATTTGTAGCTCCAAATAAACTCTAACTGCATTTAGGACGTTTTTTACTGACTTTATGTCTCTTCCAAGATGTTATTTCTCTCTCCAACAACATAGGTTACAATTACATTAGCATGACCAATTATGCAAATTAGGCGATGACGTCATTTAGCGACTTCTAGCGACTTTTAGGACAGCCAATAGCGATTTTCCTTACTGAGGAGTTGGCAACACTGATCCAAAGCCACACTAGCGCAACATATGTGTGCAATATGAAAATCAGTGGTGTGTTGCTTTATTATGAATATTATTGATGGTATTAAGATAAATGTTATTAACTCAGTTTTATATTTTTCATGGTGTTTGTTTCTTATAATATATGCAGATACACACAAAGACACAAACCTGAAACATGTCAAAATAACACACACTGAGCATAGATTAAAAGGACTACCGCTTATATGGCACTTTTTCACTCAATGTATTTTCTTACATGCCTCATTCAACCATACAAGTGCTTTTTTCCTAAGCCTAAGCACTCATCGCCTTACATTCTCATAGATTGAACCACCAACCTTCCAGTTAACAGACAACCCACTTTACCCCCTGAGACACAACCACCCAAACCAATGAACATCCAGCCTTTTTGAAACATAGGGTCACTGCATCGTTGGCTGGCTGACAGCTTATTGGGAAAAAGTCAAGTAAACCTCACCAAATTCTAACTCTACCCTCAGTCTTTAGCCATAACCTTAACTCCAGCCCCCAATCCACTAGATAATTAGCTTTAGCGTTTTTAGTGCTATTGGCATGTCTGTCCTCTGTGACCATGTCTATTAGTCTTGGTTAATAGAGCAGCCATCAGTAATGAAGACACTCTATATAGTTCCTAATGACTTGTTGGAGAGATGTAAACAAGGTCAAAGTAAAATCAAAACAGCTAATCACAATGAGAAGTTAATGAAAGACAACCAAGACCGTGTAAAACAGTAACTCAGCTCAGAGTAACAGCAATAAACGAAGGTATTTGTAGGCAGAAAAACGAAGGAGCAAAAGGTATTTTCTTGGGGGAAATCATTCTGCCGTGCACGGTTATTTACAGTTCAACCTGACCTGTCCTCTGCTGTCTGTGAATCTCTCCCAAGCTTTGTGCTACTTAGGAAGACCATGAGGACTGTTTTCTAAAAAGAACAACTTATAAATGGAGGCCATCTTCTGAGGGAGAAACAAGGGCAGTTGACACAGCCAAGCAGGGAACTGATTTTCTTTTCATGCAACATACAATACAAATAAAGCAAAAGGTTTCAAGTAGCCTATATATGGCACTAATTACATTTTTTAAAATTGTGCTCTCAGTGCTTACAGTTGCTTACGTAAAGCACAAAACTCAAATCGTTAAAAAGATAATTTCATACAAATTGAAATAAATTATAGCTAAAAGAAAACATTTCTGTAACAAAAAGACCGATGTTGCTGACTACTGTGATACTAATTACATTTCAAACATATCTTTTTGAAAAGGCAGTGGGTGGTGTTTAACACTGTTACCTGACAGCAAGAAGGTTCTGTGTTCTGGTCACATGTATATAAAATCGAGCACCTTGGCATGCAGAGCGTTTCTGCAAACATTTGTGAAACAACGGGGTCGCTCTCAGGAGTTCAGTGAATTCTAGTGAAGTACCGTGATAGGATGCCACCTGTGCACCTTGGTACTAAATATTCCGCAATCAGCCTTTAGTGGTATTACAACAAAATGCACTAGTCTAGGTTTGGCAGTTGCTGGAAGGACAGCACTTGTTTGACTGCATTGTGCGAACTGTAAAGTTTACTAGAGGGGAGATTATGGTGTGGGATTTTTTCAAGAGTTGGGCTCGGACCCTCAGTTCCAGTGAAAGGAATTCTTAATGCTTACCATTAAGACATTTTGACAGTTTCATGCTCCCAGTTTTGTGGGAATAGTTTGGGGTTGCCCCCTTCCTGTTCTAAAAAGACTGAACCAGTGGACAAAGCAAGGTCCATAAAGGCATGGATGAGGACGTTAAGTGTGGAGGAACTTGACTGGTGCCCACAGAGTCAGAGACAGAACATATTTGGGATGAATTAAAGTGGAGACTGTTAGCCAGGCTTTCTCATGCAACATCAGTGTGTGACCTCACAAACGCACTTCTGATTAGAAATTGCCATAAACACACTCACTTGTGGAGCCTTCCCATATTAAACTCTGTGTACTAAGAATGGCACTCGAGTTCATATGTGTGTGAAGGCAAACAAACAAATAGTTTTGGCAATATTATGTGTCATGTATATTACACCAAATTTTGGAATTTGAATTCTAATTTCTATATGAGCCACATGCAAAAATGTCTGTAAAGTATATATATATATATATATACACACACACACACACACACACACACACACACACACACACACACACACACACATATATATATATATCAGGATGAAATCTTTGAACCCATTATCAGACTACCTACCCTGGTGTAGTGGGTGTGGGATGATACTGGTGAACAACAATGTAAGCAGACTCTCCAGGAGTTCAGTGATGCCCTGGATGGACCAGATTCGTGATCTCATCTGGAGTGTTCCTTTTTTTGACCAGTGTAGCAACAATGAAATCAGAATTTCAAAATAAAACAGGAAATTAAACAAGTAATCACAATTAACTGAATTCAGAAGGAGCAGCCAAAAAAATAAAGCTCATGTAAACACGATCACTCACTCACACACACACACACACACACACACACACACACACACACACACACACACACACACACACACACACCCTTTGTAGTCAGATGGCCCATTAGCATGGATAGAAATATACAGAGGCACAAGTACCCAGTTATCAGGCTCTAACTGGCTTCTATATTTAGAAAATGGAAAACGAGAGCTGCAACAAGGAATTTAATATTTCTGTGACTTTTTTTCTGTATCTGTTTTTAAAAAAAAACTTTATGCTTCATGGTGGGAATGCTCCCGATGAATGGCACATCTGCATGAGAGATGTTTTTTTTTTTTTTTACAAATGGAGAATATTAGGTTACATATCGTTCTCTCATTTGTACTTGTTCTCTTTCTCTCGAACTCGTCACCCCCTCTCCCGTCCTCTGTGTGAATGTGAATGATATTCAGTTGCGCGTTAATCCACCCTGGATATTAATTACAGTCTCCATTAACATTTAATAAATACTTCCCAGGTGGGCTTGCTGCTGAGTGAGCTGAGAGTCTTATCAAATATTAGGCCTTTAATTGGCCTTTCACTCCAATGAATGGCTTTTTAATTAGCGTGCAGTTATCATTCCTCCACCAACCACAGGGCCAGGCTGATCAGCACACTCAGATGTGCCAGTTTTGCTGACTGAGGGCATCTTAATGACCTGAGGTAGGCCACCCATTGCATAATATACCATTTATGTGGCCGAGTGAGGAATAGTGCAGTGTGTGGGTTGCAGGCCACAGCCAGACACTAAGTGATTGTCTGGTTATAGGATAGAAATCTATGGGGACAGTTTCAGTTTTTCAGTAAGACAGAGGTATGTGAGGATGTGGGTGCAGCCAGTAGCACACATAGGAACTAGGGGTGCAACGATATTCGTATCGATATTGAACCGTTCGATACAGTGCTTTCGGTTCGGTACGCATATGTATCGAACAATACAAAATTTTTAATTTATTTTATCAACTTTCCTTCTGACGATGCTGTCTGTGTTGAGCGCTCAGTGGATCTGCGTTCGACTACTCCGCCTAGGCTGTCGAGCCTAGGCGGAGTAGTTGAACGCAGATTCACTGAGCGCTCAACACAGACAGCATCATCAGAAGGAAGAGCGCAGGGCAAGCTAGCGAGACAGAAGTTAAGCTCTCCTTACAACATGGACCTCCCGCACCCTCATTCAGATCTGGCGTTTGGAATTATTTTGGTTTTCATGTGACGTATGACCCTGAAGGTAAGCGAGTCATGCACTAAAGTAAAACAGTATGTTGGATGTGCCATGCAATGCTCAATTACATGGGTGGGAGCTAGTGTGTTAGCGCAGTTAGCTCGTTAACGTGTTGGCCGTCTAGCCCCATGCACGGGGCGATCGGCGGTAGCTCGTTAACGGAGATTTGCCGTGTTGTGGCGTTAAGGTCATTTCAACGAGATTAACCTGAAAGCACTAGTGGGAACACAACGAATATGACTGCACATTTACACCGACATCATCCTAGTGCAAAGACAAAAACAACAAGCATGCTACTAACTTTAGCCGAGTCATTTAGACAGCTGTTAGCACATGATTCTCCTTATATGTTTAATATGCTGCTGAGAATATAGCCCAGAAGAAGCGGATAGTATAGCTTTTATTTTGGAAAGAGACATTTCTCTGTAATAAACTCTCTTTTTCCAAAGATGAGTGATTCCTCAATCAGATACAGGGCTCGCAATATCGCTAGCCCGACGTCCCGGGGCTAGCGATCTTTTCAGTCGGGCTACCAAAATCTATCTCTGCCCTGCCCGTCGGGCTATTGTAGGAAGGAAAAATATATGTCAATGCTTTTGCATTCTTTCAGAAATGTAGCTGGGTAATTATGTCATTGGCATCGGTGAGCCACTGTCAATATGTGACATATTGAAATCGCGTTTGAATTTGCGCTTGTTTTTTTGCTTTCACTTTGCAATGACAGCACTGATCTGTGAGTGATGATAATTTGTGCACCAATTCCTCTGACATCGTCTTATTAATTGTTAGCTTACTATGCAAACATGACAAGTGAAATCTCCCGCAGCTTAAACATGTGAGAGGTTGATCGCGCAGAGAATCGCTGAGCTTATGTGAGTGCATGTGTAAAAGCAGCAGGATATATATTTGACTACGATGACCTTCACAGACAGATATATATTTTAGTTCTGCTGAGCCAAATAAGACAGGTCAGGGTGAAGAAGTGACAGCCAAAGAAAAGCTTACCACAAAACTGAGAAGTTATGACAAATGAGACTATAAGGCAAAAAGAAAGTGCAGCTTTATGGTTTCATGGACAAAAGAATTTCTGTGGCTGCAATATGACGAGCTAAATAACCAGGGCTGCACATAAGTGGTCCGCAGGTGCGCATTCGCTGTCAAAATAAAAAACACGCACAAGGGTTAGGGTTAAATTTAAAAACTGTACTTTTGAGTTAAAATATATATTTATAATTTTAATAAATGACAAATTAAAAAGGCATGAACATTTTTTTGTATCGAAAAAATATCGAACCGTGACACCAAAGTATCGAACCGAACCGAACCGTAAATTTTGTGTATCGTTGCACCCCTAATAGGAACCACATGTAGAGCCCTGTAATCCTCTCATGGACTGCTTAAAATGCACAAAGGCGTGCAGCACAGAGTAAATGTGCTCGATGAAACATCTTAAAATCTGTTTACATTGAATAATTGCAGCGAGTCTGTGCATCTACGTTTTTATGACCACAGCTTGTATGGAGAGTTTCAGTTTCTAGAATTTTTAAGCAGAAAAAGGGTGGAAGCAGGAAAACAAGGTGGGCAGAGATTCAGCAGTGAGGCAAGAAAATAGATAGTCTGTCTGACTTGCATGAATTGGCAATGTGGAATGAAACTTGAGTGAACATACAGAGAACAAAAACAGTGTAAAAGATGGATGCAGCTTCAGGATGTGCACGCCTTAATCCTGCATTCTGTTTAATGGCCACTGGGAGGGGGGGGGCTTGCTCTGTGACCTCAGTAAACACTTCGCTGATGACTTTATGGGCTCGATCACTAGCTTCAGGTCATATTGAATCGAACATTGAGTCAATTTTATAAATTATGAGTGTTCTACTCAGACAGAAGGATTATCCTTGAAATGCTCATTGGCTAATGAGTGGTAATTGATAAGTAATTAATTAGTGAGAGTCCGGTTTCACAGTCAGCTCCGCCTCATATCCAGTTTTAACCCCATAAAGACGACATTTGACAACCTCCTCTGTACCCTTAATGTTGAGCTTTGACACGTCAGTATATATCAGAAGACGGGACTGGTTAGAAGAGGTTCTGGGTTTTTTCCAGGGGTAAGCTGGGTAAGCTGTATATGCAGAGATTACTCTCATTGTTACCTGATGCACAGTCAATCATTTTGACTGTCCATAGTTCTCAGCTGAGAACTATGGACACACACACACATACATATACTGATAAGCACTCACTGACGCATCACCCTCCCTATCCAACGCTACCTCCAACGCTTACCTCCCCCATGATGTGGACATCGGGTCAGCTGGAGGCGCAGTCGAAGATTGCAGCGGTCCCAGATCAGATGTACACACTGGAACACTTTCCCATGTTGCTGTCTGTGTTTATTGTGTTATGGTGTGTTGATACCTGTGCATTGCTGTATTATCCTTTTGTGTTGCACATTTCGATGTTTTTTTCCTCGCTACCTAGCCTGACCTGTCTCCCCAATGTGATGTTTGTATTGTATGTACGGTCGGCAAGGTCTGTCATCTTGGTTGTGGGCAAAAGACCTGCAACTGACAAATAAAGGCTCTCTCATCATCTCTCTTCTCATTTTGTTCTCGAAGCAGGACTGAAATATAACAGAAATCACTCAGTTTATGAAAGGAAAACTAGGGTTACGCCTATTAGGCATTCAAGGGGAAAAGAGTTAGCGGATCAAGATGACTTGGTGAAAAATGTCTGTGATTTCATATCTTAATTTCACTAACAAGTAGGTGACGTCATGTTGGTATGTCCATCTTTTATACTAGGGGAGAATCATCACTTAATTTTCTCATTTTGAATTAAGTCATTCATATATTGATTAGCTTTCTTAACACTAGGTTGTAATGGGCGCCATTGGGAGTTGTGGTGCATATAACATAACAGCAACATTCGCTTACAGATCCTAGCAGAAGAGACATGTTTGGCATGTTGTTCCCATGTTGTGTTTCTTCCCCGGTGACATTTAACTGTCCTATGCAATTATGCCTAATGCAAGACCTCCAAATCCAAGATCAATTTTATTATTTACCTCAAGAGTTTATGCTTCTCCTATAATTTCTCATAAAGTATTTGAACTCATCACAAAATTCTAGCAAATAATTATTTGGTCAGTAAGTTGTCAGTTGTTGTTTTTTTTTTACGTTACTCCTCAAGCAGGGAAGTAAACATAGAAGCATATTCCACCCATCCATCTTCTTCTGCTTTATCCGGGGCCGGGTCGCGGGGGCAGCAGCCTAGAAGCATATTTGAGTAGTTATATGTCACACCTCTTTTATGTTTTAACTCTTCATCCTGTTAAAGGTTCTGAAGTAGAGATGTTTTTTCAGTTGAATCAGTTAAGATACTTCCTCCCTCTGGGGATGCTGGGTGTGATGCAACACACAAGTATGAATCACTGGCATATCTGGTCTACCAAAAAATGATTATACACACACGCAGGCGCAAATACACATATTCACACCAATGTGGAGTGGAAACACAGCAGGAGAGAGTGACGGCTGTCACAAGCACTTAAAATCACAGAGACATAGACGCCACCTCACAGCTCTGGCTGCACAAACACACAAACACACGGGCAAATCACTCAAGTCATTAGTTTGTGTTGTTTCCTGGAGTTTAATTAGCCTACGTAGCTCAGGGTGATGTGGGGAAAAAAACATAAGAGGGAAACATTATATCCAGTGTAGGGTTTTTACCCGGTCATTGATTTTGCTGTTTTCCCAACACTTACACTGTTATTTGAAAGTGGTGACTTGAACAGAAATGAGCATATGGAAGCAGCATTGATGGTTGGAGGCTGACTGAAAAGAATGAAAGCCATCTGGCTAAGTCATATCATTTTCCTAATGAAAGCACACGCGTTGAATTTAATTCTGTCTCAATCAGCGCCAGTATTGATCAGATCAGTGAAGTTCCAAAGATTCTTTCAGTTGATGATGAGCACAGAGGATCATTTAAGCCTTCAAAACTATTGGTCTTCACTTGATGGAACAAGGGGAAAACAGTTCAATAATAAGCCCTTTGTACTGTTCGGATTTCCTTTTTCTTTTGCCTCCAAATGCTTTTTATCTGTGCTTCATTCACAAATAAAATGAATACTTCTTTCAGTGTTTTCACTGGAGCCTGAAAAACATCAATAGTTCAATAAATATGTATATGAAAATGGAGAAATGGAGGGGTGTGTGTGTGCCCGCTGTACACATAATGGTGTATGCCTGCAATAACTAGTGTGTAACTGCAAAAACAGAATCTTATTAGTTTTAGTTTTCTGTATTATATCATTAATCATAAAGAAACTAAACAGCATGCAGGCAAGTTTGGCTCAAGAAAAACACACACACACAAATTTATGTTCACACTTTCAAAGCAATCAGCAGAAATAGCATCAAAGTTCAGAATTGTATCATAATTCTAATATCATCAGACTTTAAACATAAGGGCACAGACAGGTAGCAATTATTTTCCAAATATGGTGATTATGTAAAATCCTGGAACCTCATTCTCACACATTAACAACATGTAATACAGATTTATGTGGCGTAATTAGCAGTGAACTTACTAAGGAATCAAAGGGATGAGCCATATGTTTTTCTTTTGCCTCAAATATCTCATTAAAAAGAGTGTATACTTGCCAGGTTACACAGCAAGCCTAAAATACTTCAGTGTTAAGTCCCAGCATTTAATGTTTACTCAGTGTTCCAGAGGTTAAAAAAGTCAGGCATCAAGTCTTCTCACAGTCTCTCCAATTCTTACACTGGTCACTGAGTTTAGGACAGACCAAACTCCAAAGCCAGCAGGATGTGGGTTTCTTTCTTGCCACTGATCTTTTGGGAGCTCCAGAAACCTGGCTCGCCCTCTTTTGCCAGAGGGACTTTGTGTCGTCTCATGGCCCAAAACAAAGAGTCTTAGGGATTGAGGGAAGCCTGAGCTTTATGGCTCAAATCACACAAAAGCTATGGTTAAATTATGAGCTGAGTGCATCACCCAGCTAAAAGCGTTTTGATACTTTAGAATGATAAGAGCTCCCTCTAGAGGTCAGCTCACACTGCAGTAGAGCCACAACAAAGCAAAATGTTCCCTCTCCTCTTTCACTTTGTGCCTTTGTCTTTAATGTAATGAGGCAGATTACCTTATCCGCAGACTTCGCTTAATGAATCCTGCAAACAAGGTCTCGACAAGTCGCTGACTTCACTGAATTACAGCAAATATTAAACGCTGACATCAGCCGACACCTGCCTCTCTGGGTGACTTTAGCTGGATGATCTCATGCGATAAGAGCTTTTTCTTTCTTTCTTTTTTTCTTTTTCGGAGCAGTGACTATTTTTTGCTCCTTTGAACTCTTCAACTCTGTCTTCCTCCTTTATTTAAGCTCCCCTTTGACCTCCTTCAAAAAATCTTTCTCAGCCTCCTGCTACATCACACTCACAAACACACACACACACACACATTCAGAAACACATACACATCCATTTCCTCCAGGAGCTCCTTCGTGGCTTTAATGCTGTCTGAAAATGTGTCTGCTCTGTCTGTCAGACTCACTGTCTTCTCCCTTCGTTATACTTAAAGGAGGGAAAATGCCTTTGTGTTTGCTGTTTTTCAGTAACTCTAAGTAGGGGTGCTGAGGAGAACACACACACGAACACACACGAACACACAGGTAAATTATTTACACTTCTATCAGCCTTAATGGATCTGTCAATTACATTACAGGCTCAATCTATAAGTCCTCTGCAAACGGTCTTCCTCCCATAATGAACAACAGCTTCATATATATTTGATCTGAGAGAATATATATGACATGATGAATGGTAATGGATGGTCATCCTGCTGTTATCCAGCATTAAACCCTTCTTCCCTCTAAAAGAAGGCATGATAACATCTCAGATAGAGTTACCTAACAGTCTGAGTTGAGCCTGTGATACTAAATCTAGTGTGTTTGTGCTGAAAACTGAAGCTTTCCACCTACAGTTTGTCTACCCAGCTGTAAACAGCAGCATTGCTTTGCCCTCTTTCACTTTCTATCTCTTGCATTGCGTGTTTGCTCTGTTTGGCTGCCCTGCTGCCATGGTCTTTCCTCCCTCACTCTGGTCTTTCATATACAATGCACGTTAAACAAACAGACATGTCAGAGCCACTCAAATATATGTCCATCCCTCCACCCTCTCTACCCCCTCCACCCCCATCCTGGGAGCGGGGTGTGTATGTGTGTGTCAGTGGGAAGGGATGGGGGAACCACATATCAAAGGCCTCCCTGTGCAGAGGTCCATCTGTACTACAGTCGGCTGCAAAAAATATAAACAGTGGATTATACAAGGGGAAGAAAAAAACAGTGAACCTACTTCATCACATCCAGTCATACTAGTGAATAGCAGTTTGGTGCAGAACCCTTAAAATTGCAGGCTCATATCTGAGTTATAACAAAAGAGTGCCATTTCTTTTATCAACAACTTTATCTGTGAAGGAGCTTTGTGTGCATGTTAGTGTCTAAACATAAAAGTCCCAGCTTGTGTACTGTCAGCAAGTGTACAAAGCAGTGTTTGATCCACACAAATGCAGACCCAACTCCGTCTTGTCCCTTGTGGCTCGGAGCGCTAAAGTCTGTCAGTAAGATTGATTTCCCTCGTCACTTACTTTACATGTAAATTTAAATTTCTCTGTTAAGGCATGGAGAGGATAAGCTGCTGCGCTGGCTCCCTCTTCAATTGTATACATGCATAAATAAACACACACACGCACATACACACACTCATCTACAAAAATCCCAATTTTCCAGGTGCAGAGGTCTGTAGAATAGAGCCAGAGCCACTCATACAGAAACTGCATTATTCTCCATCAGCAGTGTGGAGAGTTGGAGCTATTATACCATCCACCACTAGCATGCACATACAAGTGGAGTTTGCCACTTGACAGAGAGCGCGATGGGGCCTGAAAAGAACCAGGGTGTGAGTGGGATCGTGCTTGATCAGCGGCAAACTAAGTTCATTGTCATTTTCAAACAGAGTATGCTCCACTTGTGCTGCAGTAATGTGATGCAAAATGAATAACTGCACACTTTGCAGGCACATTGTACAGCATTTCAAGTTGAAAGCTCCCTGAGTGTCGGTGTATGTATTCTCTGAGATCAGCAGATCGCTGCCTTTTAGCTTTGCTACGCTGAAGCTCAAGATTGGATATAATTCAAATTTATAACATAATAAAGTCATTAGTAGTACATAAAGGAAGATGAATTTCTCTCTAACACAGAAGCCTCACCTCAGTGGTAAGAATAAATAAGGTGATTTGCTCTAGTCTTTCCACCCACTGTAGGCGAAGCAAAAGCTGGTTTTATTCAGACAACCAATACACACAGTGACTCAGAATGTATACTGTGTATGCATGAAATGGGCTCGAGAGGCTTTTCCACTCACACAAAGCAAATATCTGTTCAGGAATAAGATATTGATTTGTCATTTCCCAGAGCTGGAGCTTTGTAAATAGGCTGAGCAGATGTGTGACTGGTGATTCCCGATAATTGTTGTCCAATAACAGTCAGGTGCCTTTTGATACATTAAACTTGGATGTACTGTAATGTAGATCATCATTCATGATACCTGGCAAGTGCGCACATCCAATAAACACACACAGGCACACGTTCTATTTGGTATGCACGCAACGAGCCGACTCTGCTCAACCAAAAACAATCAAATATTTATTCCCATGTTTACAGCGTTCCATTTTCACAATATTACCAGCAACACATTTCTCCGTGTCGACGTGAGAGTTAGAGATTCTTGCTCTGAGGAGGCGCCCAGGTGGAGAAGCTATTTAGTTTACAGTTTAGCTGCAGTGAGTGTATTTTGTTTTTCTGGCCACAGAATTTGAGCTAATTTTAAAGAAACAAAATAAACTAAACATACATATTTTGTCCTCCCCTGCTGCTTTTCATTTTTGTACTAAAGAAATTATCATTAGACATGCTGCATTATTTATATCCACTTTAAGTTCTGTTGCTTTGTGTTGCATTGTGCATATGCAGTGGCTGTGTATATCGTTTTTATAGCCATTATTCTTTATAACATAGAAAATCTAGAGCTTTTAAAGCTGCAGAGTTTTTTGTGCAAATTTTGCCTTATTCTCCTTAATAACCTGAGGTTTTTTTTATGCCTCCCATATAATTCTTTTAGTCACTTCTTTTTGTATTTATTGAAATGTCTCTGTTTCATAATAAAGTCTTATATACTTTTTTTTAATTAAGTATAATTTAAGATTATAGAACACTTCTGTCACTGCAGTGCAATGTGTAAGCATCTCCACCAGGTGACGCTAAATGCTCAGAGCTGGGGCGGTTTCCTGCAGTTAAATCATCCACCCACTGGATGGAAGCAAACAGAAATAAAATGCTAGTGAAAGAAATAACCGGAAATGATTTGACCGGATAAAATAAGGAAGGAAAAGCAGCGGGAGAAAAGAAGCGATGGTGAACTTGTGACGCTGCGTTTGTTTATCATCTGTGTTATTGGGGCTGTTGCATTAAATGGTAAGAGAAAAGCACAAATACGTTCCGCCTGTAGCCTGCTTGGGGCATGAAAGCGAGTCTGTAAAGCGCATCTGGAAGTGATCGACCACAGATGCCACACAAACCCAGGAAGTGCAGAGATTAAAGGGGTTTCGAATTGAAGTGCTGGATGTAGAACAAAGGCTTTGCGTCCTTCACGCACTGAAAGTAATAAACTCTGTAAGCACGTGGTCGTGTCACGTAGGCAAAGAAAAAAAGTTGATCAGTGATTGTGCACGTGCTGTGATTTCTGATCTGTGTACATCAGTATTAACGCTTATTTGAACAATGCTACAGTTACAGTTACTGGTCTATGCTTGAACTGAAAAAAATATTAATGCCACTTAATTTTCTTCATGTCCGAAGCTACAGATAAGATAAGATAAGCACTATTCAACTCCCGTGTATCACAGTGTGAAATACTCACCACTCACTTCATTAGCAGTGGGTGGGATCCCCTCGTATCATTGATTCAACAAGGTGCTGAAACATTCCTCAGAGATTTTGGTCCATAATGACGTGATGGCGTCACACAGTTGCCGCGTATCCATGATGCATCTCTCCTATTCTGCCACGTCCCAAAGGTGATCTGTTTGATTGAGATCTGGTGACTTTGGTGGCCGTTTGGGTACTGTGAACTCATTGACATGTTCAACTAACCAGTTTGAGATGTTGTATAGGTAGGCTCTCCACCACTACAAGGTGCCTAAATTCATCATTTATTGTCTTTTTGCCAAATTCTCAACCTACCATCCAAATGTCGCAGCAGAAATTGAGACTCATCAGATCAGGCAATGTTTTATAGTCTTCTATTAAATCATTTCAATGACCCGATGCAAATGGGTATTTTAATCTCTGAGAACTGCCACTCACGTGATACTTTCTCTGTTTCTGATCTTTCTCTGTAAATTCTAAAGATGGCTTGTTAGGGCCATGGCTGGGCATGACTTGCTCTCTTTCCAGCCGTAGATGCTGCCCTTTCTCTGCTGTCCTTTCTATTCAACAATTAGGCGTTGAGTACTTAAGATCAGGGATCAGGTGAGCTCCAGTCCTGGAGAGCCTTTGTAGTGAGCTGAGTTGCGTATGGCTTAACTGCTTATGCCTGCTCTGTGGAGCAGAGGACATTTTTAACCATTTAACCTTTTTGATGTGCTCTTATGCATTAAATCTTTTGATGCATATAGTGACTTGTCTGTCTTCTTTAGTATAGTTATTAATTTAAAAAAAAAAAACTATTTCATCTATATTTTTGCCTCCTTGTCTCTTTTTTTGCCCCAACCTAGATACTTTTTGTTACTTCCCTGCATCCCCTCGACTTTTAGAGGAATGTAACATGGATTTGTGGGAAAATCCCAAACTTTCTTCCCTGTTCTGAGGTTGAATTTGACTGTATCTACATACCTAAATACACTGAGTTTCTACCATATCATTGGCTAATTAAATATTTGAGTTAAGGATCAGTCACACAAGTATACCCAGTGAAGTGGCCGGTGAGTTTATTTTGTCAGAGGTTGTCATCAGAGATTGTGGTTTTCAACACGTTATAACATATTATGTTACATATTACATGTTAATTTATGTTAAATGTTACAGTTTTATATACTAAAAAAGTAGCTGCAAAATTGAAACATTTATTTATTAGATATCTTAAACAGTCTTGAATATTTCCCATTGTACATTCTTCATCCACTGGATTATTGGAGAGACTTGAATGAGTCATTAAAATAAATGTGAGAATATCACATTTTTCCATAGCCACGTAAATTAAAAGGCAGCCAGGAATATGTTTAGCAGTGATTATGCAGGCATGTGCAGGACAATTAAGTGTTGCATTAGAGCCTGATAGATATATATCAAGTGAGCAATGTCATTGGCTAGTATTGGCTTAGAACAGATATATAAGCATTGATGCACATGCTATCGGTCATGCAGCAACTTGAAAACTCTTTGTCTTTGTTTTTAAAATAATGAGAAGGCAATGAATGCTTGTGGGAATGTAGACATGCTGTCATTGCCTATTTGACCAGCAGAGGGACCCTGACTCTGGTTCCAATACACTCCCTGCTGTCTGCAGCACATTTAGCAGAATAGCGTCACAGCTACAATTATTACCACTAGAAATGTTGGAGAATGGATGGATGTTGGAGCTGTTTACTTTTTTGAAAGTTTAATTTAGTCAAAAGGTTTTTGGTTGAGTTTGTTGGACATGTCACATATACTTTTATTAAAAGAGGTCTTCATCAACTTGTTTTGCCAGGAGTTGATTTAAATCAGTCATGGCTGAGGAATCAGGAGAGGAAATCCAGCTACTCAGAAGTCAGAAGCCAAAGCTTATAGAAATCCTAAGTGCCGATCCTGACTTTGTACTCCAGCATGCAGATGCTCGCCGTCTGCTGCCTCTTCACGCCTACCAGCACGTGAAATCTTGCCGCACTCCTAGTGAAAAAGTGACAGAGCTTTTGGATCACGTCATACAGAGAGGTCCCGAAGCAGCAAAAGAACTACTGGAGCTTTTCAAGGATAACGCCTTGCAAGAAACCTTCCCAAGGCTTGACTTTATTAACAAACTGAAAGTCAACACACGGTCCTCGGGTAGGTTAAAATTTGCTCGTTTTCAGCAATCTTTTATTCCAGTTAGATTTCTATTTCTGATCTATAAATATAAAGATTTTTTTTTCACTTCCAAGGGGGGAAAGAAACCTCAGAAAAAAGAAAACAAGCGCCTGAGATACCAGATGTCATTCCAAACAAAAGGATCTGCAACAATGGTGAGTGGCAATGCACTGAAATATATTCCACTGTCAAACTCTGTAAAACAGTCACATACTTTAACGGCCTCATCCCACAGGCTCTGGCATGGTGAGTGAGAAACAGCTGATGTCTGTGGCCCGTACCATCGGCAAATCTTGGAGGGCGATTGGCAGAGAAGCTCTGGAAATCTCATCTGTAAAACTGGAGCAAATTGAAGAGGACCATAATCTCCATGTGGAGCGAGTCTTTGCCATGCTGCGTCACTGGCGTAACTCACAGAGGGAAAAAGCCACACCCACTCAACTGCATTCACTTCTCAGTCAGGGAGAGTGGATGTTGCCACCTGAAAGCATCGACTTCCTGTTGAAGACTGACTGATTACTTGCTTGGAGTATAAAGGAAATGTTTTTACTGACAAGTCAGATCATAAATATCAGGGCTTAAACAAGAACAAGATTTTATTGTTTACTACTCTGCATTTAGCACTACTGTACTTTATACTGTACATTTTTAAATGATGCATTAACAGTTATCGTAGGAAAGTCATAGAAGTTTTGCCAGAAGTTTCATGAAATCTCTTACAAGAGTTGCTTTTATGTCTGTTTTCTGTTGTGGTATATGTAGTATGATTTTTATTCACCTTTCATTTGAGAAGATAATGAAAAGCAAGCTGTACTTACTTCATTTGAACGGTATTTTCTTTTTATGTTGGGATTATTCATCTTAGGGATGAAGCTCAGCGGTCCACATGAAGCAGCAGAGAAAAGAACATTTTCAAAACTCTTTCATGGAAAACATCTGCAAAGGACAGAAGCAGGAGAACCTTAGTACCACTTGAAATAACTCTTTGTAATTGTATTATTCGTTCAACTGCCATAAAATAAACAATTTTTTATTTTTTAACCAGTGTTTAAGAATTGAGCCACTGCAAATGGGGCACAGGTGACTGGACAGAAAATGGTGTGAAATCGAGTTGAAGGCTGATAAACTGGTGTGTAAATGTTTGGGGGTTTTTTTGGTATTTGAATTTAATCACCAGAGTAACCAGATCAGCAAGTTCAGCCACAGACGAAAGCATCACTGAATGTCCCAGAAACATAAGAGACTATAGAAATCCTTTTTTTTTTTTTTTTGCTTTTTTACCCCTCAGCCGTAAAAGAATGATGGGGTAATGCTGTCACCCCACTGGTACGTGTTGATTACATCAGTTACATTTTTCTCAGTGCTGTTTTACCCATAGAACCAGATATTTTCTCATTTTGCACCAATCTCTGTAAACCCTGGTCGTGGTGGAAACTCCCAGTACAGCAGCAGCTTCTGAAATACTCTGACCGGCCCGTCTAGCACCAACATCCACGTCATGCTCAAAGTCACTTAAATCATCTTTTGTCCTCCTGTTGTTCAATTTGAACTTTAACAGTTCACCTCGAACATGTCTTTGTCAGTGCGCCCCAGGGCAGCTGTGGCTACAATGTAGCTTGCTATCGCCAGTGTGTGAATGTGTGTGTGGATGGGTGAATGACTGAATTTTGGGGTCCTTAGGGACTGAGTAAAAGCGCTATACAAATACAGGCCATTTACCATTTGTGCATAAATGCATTGAGTTGCTGCCTTTTGATTGGCTGACATTTGCATTGACGAACAGTTGAACGGGTGTACCTATTGAGGTGGCTGATGACCGTACATTCGTCCTTGACTAGCTGCAAACTTCTCCTAAACATTAGCTGTTGCTGCTCATTAAAAAGGTAAATAAATAAAAATCACAGCTGGAAGAAGAAAAGAAGCCATAACTGGGAACAAAGCAATCCTAGGAGTTCTTTTCTGTAAAACTATGAAGGTTTTCTGTCTGAGCAATCTGGGAATCGCTTTGCTCCTGCATTGATGTTTCATAGAGTTTCTGTAGAGGCTGACTTGTGTCTTTTAAGATTCATTTACCTTCTCATGCATATCAGAGCAGATATACAGCCTCTATTGCATAACACTCCATAACTCATCACAGTAAAACGACTGCCTTTAACAATGTTCACCCACAAGCTAATCTGATGCTCTTTGTTGTGAACTGATGAGAATCATTTCATGAATCCACAAAAGTTTTATCCATTAAAGTGCTATACATGACTTATGACTTACTAAAGCATATTGACCTTCTAAAAATGAACTTTTGTGAGCCCATAAATCACAGTTGAGTGTATGTGTGTGCCCCATTGTCTTTTCTCAGCTCAGATAACATTAACTAGAAGTGTGGGACAAAGGTTGCCTCCCTCCCTCTTTTGCCACCTTACCTTTGCTTTGTAGCCATTTTCTGCAGTCTGGTTTCAGAGCAGCACAAACCCGTCTCCATTCTCAGGTTAGTAGTATGAAGTTTGCACCATGTGTCTGTTTCTTATCACACCTTTTGAATTTAAAAGTATTCATGTTTTTTTTAAACAGCACATAAGAGATAATGGAACAAGCTAGTCTCCGTGACCTGAATGAGCCTCTCATTGACCATGCTGAAGGCCAGTTCTTCTTAAATGAAGCCTTCAAAATTATTATGGAGGAAGTGCTCTCCAATGGCACTGATGTCAAACAGAAGGTATCTTGTGAAGCACAAAATAGTTTCCCTGTCTGCGGTAGCTAACAAACTTCATAATCCACACTTTCCTCGTGCAGGTTTGTGAGTGGAAAGAGCCCGAGGAGCTGGCTCTGCTCCTGGATTTGGGGGTGAGAGAGACAGGAGAGCCACGGGACAAGCTCCTCCAGAGAGTAAGAGATGTTGCCAAGTACAGCGTTAAAACAAGTAAGTAGAAAAATGAGCTAAACAAACAGGCACTTGTCCGATCTTGAAGGGACTATTTCTTTTGTTAATTTCAGGTCACCCACATTTTTTTAATCAACAGTACGGTGGGGTGGACTATCATTCCTTGGCTGGAAGATTCCTCACTGAGGCTCTCAACACTAATCTGTAAGAAGGAGCAGATAAGATAAATATTGAGGGGATGGAAGGTTAAGCCTGTAAGAATATTGAACAATAAAATGTGTTAGGCACTGATCAAAGGAGATCAGAGTTTCTGCTTTGGTAGCAAACTGTAGAAATACTCTAGAAATAGGAATAAGCAGAAAGAATAACCTCCAACAGTGAGGTTATTTTAGGTATTTTGCATATTTTTAGTGTATCAGTGTTTAATAAACCGAATTTATTAGAAAGCATGTGCAAAAATATAAAGTCAAAGTGTTTCAAAAGGATGTTTGGGTGCACTGTTTGAGTGGTGCTTCTTGGCACCAATGCTGATGACATATTTCACAATGTTGTGGGTTTTTTATATATTGGTTCGTAAGCAAGGAAGGTTTCCTGACTCATAGAGCAGCACTGCAGAGATTTACAAACTGAAAGATAAAATGAAGACGAGGCTAATCCAGCAAATAACATGATCAGACGTTTTCTGTGACAACTGCAGCTTCACCTATGAGGCAGCCCCAGTCTTTGTGCTGATGGAGAACGAGGTCCTCAGGGGCCTACGTCAGCTGGTTGGTTGGCCAGAGGGTGATGGGATTTTCTGTCCGGGGGGCTCAACCTCCAACATGTATGCCATGAACCTCGCACGCTATCAACGCTTCCCAGAGGTCAAAAGCCAGGGGGTGTGGGCTCTCCCACGGCTAAGCATCTTTACATCTCCAGAGGTGAGGGCGACTGTTCACCTGTTTGTCAAGGTGTATTGTTGATGCAATGGAAGCTTCATCAGGTTTATTTCTAACTTCATGACACTGTTGAAACAGACATACTTCTGTTTTTTCAGAGCCATTACTCTGTAAAGAAAGGCGCTGCATTTCTGGGGATTGGTTTGGACAACGTCATCTTTGTGAAAGTGGACGACAGGTAATTGAACTTTTTTATTGTCACTGTACAGTTGCTTGCACAGAGAAAGTAGGTAGCAAGACCACAAAGGTGCAAAAGTAAAGAAATATATAAAGAAGAATATAAAAACACTATATACACAATGTATTAGTTACATTATTCACTGTTGGGGGTGTATACATGGGCATCATAATAAGAACCCTGTAAAGCTGTTCTTTAGTCTGTATGTTTTGCACCTGATGGATCTGAACCACTTTCCAGAGGACAGGATGTTGAATTGGTGGTGGTTAGGACGAAGTTGGTCTTTATAATTGCCATGCCTCTAGAGAAACATCTAGAGGTGGCAATGGAGTCCAGGGAGGGGAGTGGACAGCCGATCACCTTCTCTGCAGTTCTGATGACCCTCTGGAGTCTCTTCAGTGTGCACCAGCACACTCTCAATTGTGGCTCGGTAGAAAGACACTAGTCTGCAGCCTGTTCCATCTCAGGACCCTCAAGAAATGGAGGCGCTGCTGGGCTTTCTTCACTAAGGCGGATGTGTTTGTAGTCCAAGAGTGTCTGGGGTGATGGTATTGAAAGCCGAGCGAAATCAATGAAGAGCATCGTCGCTGAAGTCCCAGGATTCTCCAGGTGATGCAGAACAGAATGGAGGGCAGTGGAAATTATATCCTCGGTGGACCAAAGCTGGGTGGGAGGCAGTCCTTAATGAGCTATAGGACCAGCTTCTCTAAACACTTTGCAAACTCAGGTGTCAGTGCAATGGGTCTGTAATCATTGAGGCCACTGAGCATGGTGGACTTGGAGACTGGGACTTTTGTTTCAGATTTCAGCCAGTGAGGGACAGTGTAACAGGGAGAGGTTGAATAGTCTGGTGAACACAGGAGCCAGCTGGTCAGCGCAGACTTTGAGCACTCTCCCAGGTATTCCGTCAGGGCCAGCAGCTCTCCTCTGATTTACTGCTCTGAACAAACTGTGAACCTGGAGTTCTTGGAGGGTAAATGTGTGTGGGCTGTGATCAGAGGCTATGGGCAGGGCAGTGTGCATGGTAGGGGTGTCTACAGTTCTCTGGAAGTGGGCAAATAAGTTATTTAGTTCTTCTGCTAATGAGATGTCCATGTTATCTGCATTTGTCCCACTGCCTTTGTAATTGGTGAAGTGTTTCAGGCCCTCCCATACCTTTCTGGGGTCGTTATCTGAGAGCTGATCTGACAGTCTACTCGAATAGTCCAGTTTTGCTGCTCTGATGCCTTTTTTAAGGTCTGCTTTTGCTCTTCTGTACATATTCTGGTCCCCAGATTTGTATGCAGAGTTACGTGCCTTTAACAATGCCTGAACCTTACTCGACATCCAGGGTTTTTGGTTGGGGTAGACGCGGAACCGCTTTTCCGTGGTGACAGTGTCAATGCAATACATGATGTAACACAGCACTGCAGCTGTGTGAGTCTCTAGGTCGTCATGTTCAAAGACACTCCACTCTGTGAGGGCAAAACAGTCCTGCAGCTGAGCCAGAGCTTCCTCAGAAATGGTGCTAATAGTTCTGATTGTGGGCTTTGTCCTTTTACTGAGTGGTGTGTATAAGGGGACAACAAGCAGAGAGAGGTGGTCGGACATGCTCAGGTGTGGGAGGGGAACAGATCTGTAGGCCTGGTTGATATTTGAGTAAACATGTGTGTTATTCCCTCTCATAGGGCATGTCACATGTTGAACAAATGCAGGCAGCACGGTTGTTAAGCACACTTTGTTGAAATCCCCTGCGATGATGTGTACTCCCTCTGGATATCTCCGTTGCTGTTCAGAGATCGAGTCGTGCAGGTGGGCCAGGGCTGAGCTAACATTAGCGTTTGGAGGTATGTAGACTGCTGTGATTAGCACTACAGGCAGTTCTCTAGGCAAGTAAAAGGGTCTGCACACGACAGACATCGTCTCTATGTCCGGGGAGCAGACTGTGGTGATTATCTTGGTGTTTGTGCACCAGTTGTTATGTGTGTAAATGCACAAACCTCCACCTCTGCTTTCACCTGCTGTAGCCTTTCCGTCGCTGCGGTGCATTGTGCGGCCCGCTAGTTGCATCGAGGCGTCGGGAATTTCCTCTTGTGGCCACGTCTCTGTGACGACCAAGGCACAACAGTCGCGGACGAGTGGCTGTGCGGGGAGAAGTGGGTTCACTTCGTCTGTTTTGTTGACGATCGAGCGTGCGTTGGTCAGGAAGATGCTTGGAAGCGGTGGTTTAAAAGGCTGCTTCTTTAGCCTGGCTCGCACGCCTGACCGGCAGCCCCGCTTTTTTTTGCGTCCTGTCCGCCGCCTGGGTTGCTTGGCAGAGCCGATAACAATCCACGGAGCGCCCGGTGTTCTCGCTATCTCCGGGGGGATGTTGTTGATCCTCTGATAATCACTGGTAACGGGGATCTGGCTGTTATAGCCGATGTTGCATAATTCCAGATGACTGTAGGTAAGTTTTGCGTTGCAGAAAGAAAAACGCCTAATTGGAGAGGCTGAAGCTGCTGCGTCCGTGTGCGCTGCCATCTTGGATGCTTTGGATGACTTGTTAGTTATCAGTTGCCCGCTGAAAGAATATTGAGCATTAAAGAAATTGAATTTTCTTCTGTCCTTAATTTATACAATTGCAAAACGAATGCTCATAAAACTCAACTTGCAGATGTTATATGACCTTTTCTATAGACTCAATAATTATTCAAAATACAGTCCCGATAAAAAGTTTAAGAACACTAGAAAAATGGCCAAAAAAATCATATTTTGCATGGTCGGATTTTAACAAGGTTCCAAGTAGAGCTTCAAAGTGCAACAAGAAGAAATGGGAGTGAGACAAAGCAATTTCAAAATATTGAAAACAACGCTTAAAATGAAACAGGCCGTTTTCAGGCACAACAGAGTTGCCATTTTTCAAGTGATCTTAAACTTTTGATTGGGGCTGTAAATAATAGATTCATGTTCTGTATTGAAATAATTGTTACACCTTGATCTATTGTAACCTGGAGTTGTGCCAAGTAAAAATAATACCTTTCATCTAATTAAATGCTGTCTCTTGTGCTGCAGAGGTCGTCTGATTCCAGAGGATCTGGATGAAAAAATAGAGCTGTCCAAATCTCAGGTAGATTTGCTGATGTTTAGCTAGTTTTCATCAAATGTAACATGTAGCTTTTAATCATCATCTCCTGACTCTAATTGTATTTTTGTGTGTTTTCCATTAGGGTGCAGTCCCATTTCTTGTAAGCTGCATGTCAGGGACCACAGTGCAGGGTGTGTTTGACCCGCTGGATCACATAGCTGATATTTGTGATAAACACAAGCTGTGGATGCATGTAGATGTGAGTGCACTTGTGGAAGACTGATGTGTGTTGACGAGACTTGGTTTTGTGAACCTTGTGAGAATCTTTTATCTTTTTTTTGTCAGGCTTGCTGGGGAGGGAGCGTGCTTTTTTCTAAGAAACACAGACATCTGATGAAAGGAGTTGACAGGTATTAAAATGTACATGAGCTTGTACATGAGTGGAGATACAGTGTAAGGCTGTGATGTTGATTAGAGTTTGTTTCTGTGTATAACAAGAGCAAATTCAGTAGCATGGAATCCCCACAAGATGCTGGTGGCTGGCCTGCAGTGTTCTGCTTTACTCCTGAAGGACACCACGGTTTGGCTTCACAATTTAAAGGCTGCAGAATTAATAATCATAAAGTTTGGGTTTGTACGTTTTTTGACAATCATTGACTTTGTTCCAGAATTTGTTGAAGCAGTGCCACAGTGCCAATGCCACATACCTCTTCCAGCAAGATAAGTTCTACGATGTGAACCTGGACATTGGGGATAAGTCTGTGCAATGCAGCCGCAAGGTGGACTGTCTGAAGCTGTGGTTGATGTGGAAAGCTGTTGGCTCCATGGGCTTAGAAGAGCGTGTAGACAAGGCTTTTATTCATGCAAGGTAAATAAAGGATGTGTCACAGGGCGAGCTTCAAGTAAAGTCGTAAAGTCAGATTTGTCTCATTCTAACAGAAGATCAGCCTTACACATCCAGTTAAGACCCCTTGAAACCAGTTGTCTTTCTCTTGGTTTTCACTAACTAATAAATTATGTCTAATATGTTAGAAATATGATTTTTTTTTTTTTTAAATATGGTTACTTTTTGGGTCTTTTGCTAAATTTTTCTCTTGCAGATATCTGGTGGAGCAGATGAAGAAAAGAGAGGGGTTCCAGCTTTTGAGCATGGTAATTTCATACATTTTTCATAAAGCATACCTGAGTTTTTTACCTGCAAAATGTCATTACCATGCTTGCATTTGTCTCTGCGGACAGCCAGAGTTTGTGAATGTCTGCTTCTGGTTCATACCACCGAGTTTGAGAGGGAAGGAAGGAACTGAAGATTACCAGGAGAAACTGGCAAAAGTAAGTTTGTCTGTTGCTGAATAAGAATTAGCCGCCACATTTGAGATATTTTATTCCTTCCGTTGCACACATATTGACATGTACTTAGATGTGGCATCTTCATTTTTTGTAGTGTGCCCATTATCTGAAATGTACAGTTAATTCTGTGTATTGTTTTCTTGCTAAAAGGTAGCTCCTGTCATCAAGGAATGTATGATGAAGCAAGGCACTATGATGGTCGGCTACCAGCCTTTGGGAAACAAGGTCAACTTTTTCCGTGTGACTGTATTCTCTCCCCTACTGTCCCAGAAAGACATGGACTTCTTCCTTGATGAAATTGAAAGACTTGGAAAGGACCTGTGACAAAGCCCATAAGTGAACACCTTGCCCTTCAGAAAATGTGATTGTGCGTTTAATGCTGGTCATTGTAATTTTACAAATAACAACAAACAAGTCAAATTGTGTTCATTTCAATATCTGATTTCCTAGATTCCAACAGCTGTTAAATAAATAAATAAATAAATAAAGGTTACTTGGTATTACAAACTTTATATCACCATGTTCTTTATTGTAAAGGAGTTTAAAACATTTTTGGAGAATGCCTACCCTTTACATTTTATACCTAACTAATTACTGATTTTTTTTTTTAATTGATTCCAAGAAAAGTGATTGGGAGCTTTTGTTTTGTTTTTTGTTTTTACTCAGAAAAACAGTTCAGGGTCACAATGTCTTTCTGTAAGTGTAATGTAAAACAAACAATAAAACAAATCGTCACCTCTGAGAACCTGCGTTTGGTCTTGTAATGGATTAATTATTCAATTATTTGGTTAGGTTTAAGCAAAAAAATTACTTTCTTTGTGTAGAAATAGTATTCTCAGTCAAAATGTAATATTTATAAAGTCTGCCAGACACAAAGCCTTTAAACAAAACTTCTGCAGCACACCTTACAGTTATGGCCGCAAATCTGGGTCACTCCGCTTCGGTCACGTGTCTTGGCGTACGACCAATCAGGACTCTCCCCGGGGAGCACTTCCGGTGGTGTTTCCTGTCAGTGTTTGTAAACTGAGAAAAAATTGGAAGTGCGACAAGAAATATTAATCTTCAGCACTGTGAAAAGCGAAAGGTAAGCGGTCGAGTGTGCAGCACGTCGCTCGCGGCTCTGTACACGTTTTAGTTCTGGTGCCCGTGTGTTTGGAGCAGTTGTAGCTCGCGAGGGCGGCGTTATTTTGAGGTCGGCGCGGAGCCTGCACGCCCTGCCTGTTGTTGTGCTGTCCGGGGCGGGGGGTGGGGTGGGCGCTCACTCACACAAGAGTTGTCCCAAAATCCAACTCCGGGCTGGCTAGCTGCTTTCTGCTTTCGCTTCATTCAGCGGGGACTCTCAGCGTGCGGCACACTTTCATACAGACCCCCGCGGAAATACACAAAGCTGTCTGTCCCGTGTCCCGTGACCCCAGCGGAAAAATAAACCTCTTACTTTCTCTCCCCCCCCCCAAAAAAGCTGGGATACGTTGCTAGCTAACTGCTGCTAACTGTTTGATCTTTGTAAGATCGATCAGAGAATAAACCCACCAGCTTACAAATGAATCGCAAAACAAAGCGTTTTCCAATAATAGATGTGGTCGAATCAATTAAAATAAAAATCTCTGCCCGTATTATGGAGTTTTCTGTATGGGTGGGTTTGGGTCGTCGAAACAGCCCCCTTTACATTACCATAATAGATCATGCAGTAATCGTGCCATTTATTGTGCATGTTTGTATGCATTCATCATTTAAGTACTTCTAGCACCAGCTTTTGACCTGACTGGGAAGCTGCTGTATGTATTTTATTATCTAATACACGAGTATTAAATGCAGGTAGAACAGACAAGAAAGGAGGGTAAGAGAGCAGGACAGCACACAGGGTTCAAGGCAGACTGGAACCTAAGCCACTGCATATACATATACCCCCCCAAACCCAATGAGCTATACCGACCTCCTAGTAGCTTGGTTTTTACAGTATTTATGGCCTTTACATGTATGACAGAAGCAGCGTCATTCATAGCCTTTGTAATCAGTAATGCATATACTATTATATATTGTACATATATTTATTAGTCTCAGATTTAGCCATTCTTATATTTTGCTTGTTTTACGTTACTGTATTTTTGCACAACTCTGTTGCTTGTGAAGCTCGCACACAAGAATTTCACTCACATGTACTGTACCAGTGTACCTGCACATGTGATGTGACAATAAAAGTGATTTGATTTAATAGCCACATTTGTGTGTAGGGTTTTCAAGACTAATACTTATATCTTGTTATTTTAAAATTCATTTTAAAACATCCGCTGATATTAATTCTCACAAACACACCAAACATAATCAGATTTAAACATATTTTGATAAATGTAATTATTTAAAAATCCACACTGATTTAACGTGTTTGTAATGTGATTTCTAATTTTCTCTGTCATGTGCATGAAAAAGACTTTCAAACAAATTCCTGCTTCATTTAGGATGTTTTTTTTTATTACTGCAGCTGTATGAGGTAGATACAGGTGTGTGTTTCATTACACTTGGACTAAAGTGCATTGCAAACCATTTAAAAAGAAGCATCATTTCTATATTCAACTACCGGCTATTGTCATTGAAGGATTTGTTTGGTTAATGAATTATTTACACAGTTGCATTGTGCATAACGAGCTTTTTCCTCATCTCCATCATTTTTCTCATTTTACCTTTTATTGTTGTGTTTTCTGTCAGCCATGTACCGAGCAACTGGTGCTTTCCTGTCTGATAGACAGCACGTATTAAAGCTGCACATACATTTTTAGTCATATATGCATATGCCTTTATTTTCAGACTTTTGCCCCTGATGATTTTGGAGGGTGTAGTCTCATCTGTCACCCCTCATCCCGAGTGAAGCCCCTCTGTCCCCACAAACACACACGCATTCAAAGCACGGCGATGACACACCATTCCAGCAATTCTGTTCGAGACCATATGAAATGGGTCAGTGGAAGTCTCTTCATCTCAAGATCACGATCATGGTTTTATCGTATGCATGTATCCGTTACTCCCATTGTTCAGTCCCCCTCTCCTTCCTTCTGATGCCTCGCTGCGTGAGGAGTCCTGCAATCTCCTCTTTTTCAAAACGACATTTTGCTTGTATTGTCAGGCTGGGTTGCTGGGCTGCGAGGCAGTGCTGTCCAGCATGGCCCTAATGCAAGCCAACAACATCCCAGGCCAAAAGAAGATGATGTCACCCTTGGGTCAGGGGCAAAGGACCAGTCCTGAAAGCCACCAAACCCACTCGCAGCATAGCCAGAACCACCACAGCCACCAGGTGCACCATGGACAGCCACATCACAGCCACATGGGCCATCCATCAACTGGGAGCTGCCCACCCCTGGTGAGAGATGCGTCTTTATTTTGCATGGAGAAATAACTCACTTTAAGTCTGCTGATGTTATTTCACAGTTTTGCTTTTATAAGCCAATTTAAGTCGTTGGTTGACAAATGTACACAGGTTGCAAAGCAGCATTTAACAGAAGCCTGTTGTCACGTTTTTTCATCTTTCAAAAGCTCATCCGGAAAGATGGAGATTATCATACATCAAGGATAATTGAGGGAAAGGGCATGCAGGCAAACCAGAATATGCAGCCCAAGAAGAAACACAAAAAATCCGGTTTAGCCAACAAAGTAAAAGTGGAGGTAAAGAAAGGTTAAAATTATACTGAAATTAGAAAGTGAACAGACTGTTGCTCTTAAGTTAATTTCATCTAATTGTCTTCACGTTTATAGCATTTAGTTCCATCAGTTGATATGGATGACGACAGCTCATTGAAAGTCCAGAAGAACTTCATCTGTGATCATTGCTATGGAGCTTTCCGGAGCAGCTACCACCTTAAGAGGCATATTCTTACACACACAGGTGAGAACTTACCCTCACCTCTTTACTTCAATTGGACTATTTTTTCATTTATTTGATGTTTTTTTGTATGTCAACTAGGTAAGTCTTTGTGAGGATGTTGCTCAGAATAAGCTTAAAAACACCCACCAACTTCCTTTATTTTTAGTATTTGCTCCTTTAACCAGTTTTGATGCATTTTCAGAGGTTGGTTGACAAGTTTGTAAAATGTGTCTTTTCCACGTTTCTTCTTCTAAGTTTGTATGTTGATCTGAGTTCTGCATTGGTCCTAATTTGTAACTCAATTATAAGACTCATACTAAAGTAATGTTCAAAAAATCTTGCCATCATTTTCTTTATAATTTGCTTCTGAGGAGCCACGTTTTGTTATAATCTTTTACAATGGGCTATAGAAGGCGGAGCAGTAGTTCTCCAGTCTTTCCAAGTTTTTCTTTGGACATCGATGCTTTTTCACTCATTTTCAGTATAGTCCTCATTAGGGCTGCCACAAACGATTATTTTGATAGTCGACTAGTCACCGATTATTTATGCGATTAGTCGACTAATCAGATCATCATCCACTGGACGTAAAACTACAGCTTATTGCACCAGCAGCATCTGCTCTTATATAACTATCATTAGCTTACAGCTTTAAGCTTTTAAGGTGCTAACTAAAAATAAAGACAAGGTGATAGTTTATTCAATTTTAATGAAATTTGCAGATTGTTTCGGTGAAGTTTAATAAACTCCTTGCTATCTAAAATATAACAGGACACCGGAGTAAATTCTCCAGCATCTCACACTTCTGATAATCAGCTGTCTGCTTGACGTTTATTCAGCTGTGTAAAAACTATAACTTTAATCTCAGACAAACCGATTTACTCAGGAACAAATAAAATACTAAAAAAAAAAAAAAAAAAAAGCCAAACAACAACATTTTTAATTTATCTAAGTGACTCATATATATATTTAACCTGAGTAGCGAAAGACGGCGGTGGGTTTGAAAACAATTTGCCGGGAGTCCGGTGTTCTCACCGCGCTAGTGACCTAGCCCCCGGCTAGCTATCGAGCTAGTGGGTAACAGACGTCTCCGAAAACGTCGGAGCGCTTTTGAAAATATGTGGTGTCCTGCTAAACTGATCCGATATTTGAGGTTTACACAGCTACATTCTCGGCTGAAAATATGTTAAACGTTTATTTTGTGACCCAGAAAGAATAATAAGAGTAACATTAAAACTAACTAGCTGCCGCCATTGTTGGAAACTGAGCTGGGCCGCGCTATGAATTCTGGGACACAGCTGCTTCTTCTTCTTCTTCTTCGGGGTTTAACGGCAGCTGGCATCCTTGTACATGCAGTGCTGCCATCTTCTGTTTCAGTCCGTTATTACACTCTTAAATCCTGCCACTTATTCCTGCGTCTTTTGGGATCTTACAAAGCTTCAAACGACGCGTCGACTATTAAATCAGTCGTCGACGATTTTGATAGTCGACGTAATCGTGACTAGTCGACAAATCGTGGCAGCCCTAGTCCTCATAGTTGATTTTCAGAGGGGTGGGGTTTCTTTCCTTTGTTAAGCCACATAACACTGAGTATGAATCATTAAAGCATGAAAAGGGCATCTAGCTCAAGAATAAACCCCTGTCATGTCTACACATAACAGACAGCTTAGGAAAGAACCAATTTAAATAGTGTCTTTAAAATCATGTCATTTGTTCCCATTTCTTCAGTTGAATCTATTAAAAAAGGCCAGTAATGACACAGCTTGACAAGCATAAAACAGTATTTAGACCAAACAGGTCTTTCCCAAAAAAGTCTATTTACTGAAAAAAATGAGGAAACTGAAAAAGTGGGAAACAAAAGATGGTAGTCCTAAAAATCTATCTGTAGCATACGAACAGTGTTTGAAAGTCATTTCATGAAGAAAATGGAAGACAAATCCAGCGAAGACCTGACACAGGACCCGGCAGATGCATCTGAACCTTCTCTGAACTGTTTGCTGAACAAGAAGTGAAATTGGTGGAAGGCTGGGTGTCGAGATTAGATTCTTTAGGAGGGCGAATGGAGAGAAAATGCTGTGATATGTCAAATCAAACAAGAGCTACACTGAAAATCAGAGGCAACAGGACTTATGGAGTAGTTAATCCATATTTGAAATTGTTGTTTCAAATTGTCATCAGAATGTACAGAGTAGGTCACAGAGAGGTCAACAGAGTGTCTGAAGCTATCTTTAACACACAGTGGAGGCTCTGTCATGGTTTGGGGCTGCGTTTCAGTCACTGCTGTTGCAGATCTCCTTAAAATTGATGGAATTTTGAAAGCAGAGAAGTAACATCAGATTTTGATCCACCATACAGTACCATCTTAAAATGATCTCATTGGTAGTGGCTTCAATAATCCCAAACTGACAGCCAATGCAGTAAAAGCACAAAAAACGCACAATGCAACACTGTCAGTCTCGGATTGGCCTCAACATTACTGACGCAGTGTGGATCATGTTGACAGCGAACGGAACAAAAAGCAGCCAACATCCAAAGCAGAGCTTTGTGTGTCCTTGAAGAAGAAGACTGCATAAAGAAATGACAAGAGTGCTTGTCTAAGAGAGTTCAGTTGAAAAAAGCTGGTCATATCTAATATCAATTATTAAGCTCATTAGAATTGCCAAAAGTGTGTTTTTGCCTTCTATGTTTTTGTTTGCACCCCTTTTCTCATCAAAGAGGTGTCTCCAGACTTTAACGCAGTAATTTAGATTTAGATGTCTTTTGTGAAATCAGCGATGATTAAATTCATTTTCCCCGTGTGTGGGTTTTGTTTTGTTTTCCAGGGGAAAAGCCATTTGCGTGTGATGCTTGTGATATGCGGTTCATTCAGCGTTACCACCTGGACAGGCACAAGAGGGTGCACAGCGGAGAAAAGCCTTATCAGTGCGATCGCTGCCATCAGGTTATTCATACTTTTTTTTTTTTCACTAATATACTTGGTGTACTTGAACAGATCCTGCATTAAGAGATTTTCAGCTTGTCTCAATCACTCCAACAACAGTGGATTGCAGATGTATTGGTGGACATGGCACTGCATGTGCCCGCTGTGTTGAAACAAAAACGAACACAGAAAAACAAAATAGAAATATTTTAGTTTTAAGCTGGAAAAACAAAAATTACCAAGGGAGGGGGCCTAAAGGAAGCAATCAAACAATGTTTAGGGTGCATAATCTGTAATGTGGGCAGTGCAAGTGAAAAACTAGCCATATGCTGCTAATTTATCTATCTTTGCTCCTCTTTATATTTAAAATCGGTTGTGCATGGAAATTAGAGCAGGGCGATATGACCAAAAATATTTATCACGATATACATTTGAAAATTTCCGATAACGATGTAACTGACGATATAATTGACACGAGACAAAATACTTTACAACTCCACAACTTTATTCGTGCAAAAAAAAAAAAATCTATGTATTTTCACTTAAACAAGCAGCTGTTTATGTGCATTAAAGTTATATAAAATTGTAACAGTGCAAACTCCTCGCTGACAGTTTAACCAAAAGGCATTTCCAGTGGAAACTGGCCGACATATCCTCAGCATAACCATGTATAACATCCACAAAACTTAAAAAGAGGTTATACACACACAATACGGTAACATTATGTTGAAGCACAGTACGTATTACTCCGCGAGGCTCCGCCTATTATTGCCGTAATGCCCATCAAGCTGTGCGGGTTCGTAGCTTAGCAAAGTCGTACTAAAACATTTGACAGATTTTCCAGCGCTGTGCACATAAAATCGTTTCGAGGTCAGTAAACACAACCAGAGTTCATACATAAGGCACACGGGATTATAAGGGGCTCTGTCGACTTTCAGAAAAATCAAAGGATTGATTTTAAGTGTGACGTATTTTCCAAACAACACGGTAACAACGACGGCCCGCTAGCATGCGCTACCAAAAATAGTGCTTTGTTGTGTATCTGACGGGGGAAAGCTAAACCAGTTCCACACCACTGAAGCTGCAGCATTTTTACAAACCAGTTCTGGTTCGTCCGTTTCATTCAACGATCCACTTTCGCCCTTCTCATTCTCTGTCGCCGCCATGCTTTTTCCGCCATATGCGTATGAAAACAAAGGCACTGCGCATGCGCGTTTTACCCATATTCTATCGCGATATTTCATTTTCTTATCGATGCCCGACATTATACCGGTATTACCGTGAACGGTATGATATGGCCCAGCCCTAATGGAAATTGAGATTTTCTACAGCACTTGGCATCGACCAGACAGTGTAAGCTTTTCAAGGCATTCGATTCTAAATTCTGATCAGAATCTCAGCCAGTTTCTGTGTGCAGATCTCTACTTGAACCACTTTAGCAACTGTTTTACAAGTGAAGTATTTACCAAGTGGAATTCTTATGGAGGTACACCAATAAATGAGCAACAGAAAAATGACAGACATCACCCAAATAAAACTGCTGGAAATGTACTACCCCACCCTAATTCAAATGCTACTTTGGCTGAAGCCCACATGTTTGTTTGCATTGCTTCAGAACTTCTCACGGACAGACAGGCTTCTGAGACACCGACGGCTGTGTACAGTTGGGATGAGCAAAGAGGAAAGCCAGTACTCCCAGGACTCATCTACCCATCCGGCCTCATGGAGCCCCCTACATCCTTCGAGCAACCGTCTGACTGTCTGACCCTCAACTTCCACATAGAGACCCAACATCAGTCTGCAGCTCAGTAACATCACACCTTGGAGTGGTGACCTGAAAATAGCCCAACTTTTCCACAGCCAACCTTTAGTTTGCTCTCACCAGCTCATAGTGGATTTTTATGGTTTTTTAACCTACTGTCACTTTAGAATCCAGGAAGAAGGCGATTGGGGAACGGACTCATTTGCAGTCACGGACATCGTATTGCGGCAATAAATGAAGATTACACAAAATTTGTGACTGCATGGACAGTCAGCACCTTCCGTGCTTTCAGCCTGCAGTCAACCCCAACTCTGCCTGTTAATTCAAACGAACGGTTCGCTAATGTAGACAGACAGAAAACCATGAAGCATTAAAACGTCCTATTTGTTTTGTGTTTCTTTTGTTACTAATTATGTACCGGCTGCAGCTTATAAGCAAAAGGTCACAGCAGGCTTTCTGTGTGCTGCCTCGAGGAAGTGATTAGTCAGTGAAATACTGTAGGTCGCTAACACACGTGAAGCTAAATTTAATGACCTTTTTGATGCCGCTGATCTAAATGTTAAAGATTGTTGGAGAGGAAAAAAACCATCAAATTAGTCAAACATTTTTATTTTATGTGCCGTATTCTTTCTGTGCACAAGTCTTAAATTAATCAAAATATTTTAATCTGCTGTTCATGCTGTTGTACATCTGGAAAAATAACTACACGTCCCTACTGGTAACCAAAACAAACACTAAAGCTGAATTGGATAGATGGTATCTGTACCATGGCAAACCCATTTAGAGTTCTACCTTGTTTTAAAGGCATATGGCCCTAATTGTAAGACCTACACTGGCTAACAGCTGACAGATTTTCGAGGAGCTCCAGTTTTTTTGAAGCTGATGTTTACTGGATGTAGGGATGACCCGTGTGTGGCAAAGAATGAGGTTTTTCTTGACGTGCTTCTGTAAAATGACCTGCCGTATGAATGCATTGTGGTTACGCTCCCTTCCTAGAAACCGCTGTCTTGCCTTTTCCTGTTCAGTGATCAGAGATTGTTCTCACTTTAAGACTTTTATTCCCTTCATTGTATTTTGGTAAATCCTTAGGTTTACTCTTACTTAAATATCTATGAAATATTGTCAGAATCATGCTCGTAATATTTTTTAAATGCAGCTGGATCAACGCTCGAGGCTTTTCACACGAGTGCACTGGGGACCTTTTTCTTCAGCACTTGTGTGAATGGCCCAGGTCAACTAGGTCATAATATAAATTGGCTCTATACAGATTCTCACTGCTGAATTGTGTGTTTGCCTGACTGAGTGTGATCTAAATGCAGTTCCATGTCATTTAACACTGAGCATCTTCAGTGAAGATGACAAGTCGTACTTTGTTGTGGAACTTTGAGGGTCGTTTGTATGTTGATTACTGGCAATATGAAACTTCAGGCCTGTATATTGTGAAGTCACTGGACTGCAGATGTTAGTTCAGTTGTAGATGACTATTATTTAGACGAAAGGTTTTTTTAATAATAGACAGGTAGATCTGTTTCTGTCAGACTTTTAGATATGTGAGAAGAGTTTGGGCCCATTGCTGACTGTCTACTGTTTATGAAGTTAATATATATATATCTATAAATTGTTTTAGGGCTAGAAAATAGCATGTATGGGACCTAAACTCCAAAGGCAAATCAAAGTTTTGATGATGTTTTAACCTTTAGTCTGATCATTGTTATTCTTTATTATAGCTCAATAGGCCATGGTGACTCAGCACGAAGCTTGCTTTTAGGACAAAAGTTTGAAAATGTCACACTTGCCCTTTTAGTGCAGCAGCTGTGATTAGTTAGGATATTTTGTTTTCATTTGCATGTATTTGTTGGAGGATCTTTTGTTCATTTGTTTGGAAAATAATATTTTTTTCTTTATCTGTTTTTATTTTATCAGCCCCTATATTTTGTTATGCCAGGAGTGACATCGAGTCAGTTTCACACTGTAGTGAATGGAGTTTTGGGCCCAAAGTAAAAATAAAGTTGTTTCTTTTTAAACGGGTGGTATTGGTCATATATTTACAGCAAAGGTTCAGAATCAGAATCAGAATACTTTATTCATCCCGAGGGAAATTAGGGCTCGTGGGCGATTTTCTAATAACAGTTTTGAAGGATAGTCTGTAAAGTCTGCTACGTTCATCTGTGTAAGTAATGCAGCAGTTATGTCAGCAGGTGGCAGCCATGACCATGTGAGCGTTTCCTCCCAGCCTGTTCATGGAAATGGAAACAAACCTCAGCACAGTGCTCTGTGTGTTGTTTCAAAGAATGCTGCCTCCTTTACACCAAAAGCGTCGCTTCTTCTGACTTCAGTGTGAAGCTGGCGAACAACAAGAAACCCAGCTGTCAAACACACCGAATCTCAAACATACCAATTACTCAACAAGCAAACGTTTTCTTACACATAAGCATGTAAAACCTGGGCCATAATTTAGTGCGTCTTTACAGAACTCCCTAATGCAAAGACACTGATGGTACCTGCACTGTGTAAAAGTGTTTGGTTTTTGGGGTTTTTTTAGTTTATGGGATGTATTTTAGTAAACGCTCAATGGAGGACGTGTTCAGTGAACCTTATCTGGTGAATATGTCATACAAACATATCTGTGTTTAACACATTTATCAGGCCATCTGTCAGAAAAAAACAGAAAACCTCGGTTAAATTATTTTACCAAATTTTATAGAAAATGTCAAAGGACCATTTCTAAGCTAAAAATGTTATTTTTATTTGGTAGGCGAATAACAAACTGAATTCATGTTTTTATACCCAAATTTTAGCCGGCACACTGGACTTCTCTCAGAAGTCATAAATAAATCAAAGATTACATTTTTTGTAAAACAAACAAATAGAAAATTCATGGATAACAATAATTAAGTTTCAGCATTATTTAAGAGCTCGTTCATACCGGTGGATTAACCATCACAGAAATGTTTTTCTTTTAATGATTTCGGTAATTACCGATATTGTTGATTCAGTTTAGGGCAGCTGTGGCATAAACCTTATCTGGGGTTAAACTCTGTAAATCATCTGCTTGGAAATTCTGCTTCTTGTAAAAATAAGGTAAAATTTCCCATAAATACACTTTTGGTCAGAGCAGAGTTGGCAAATCAAATTTCAAAACCTGCAGTTTGCAGTGAAGAAATGTGAAATATACAACAGTCGTTCATACAGATGATTTGTTTAACAGATTTCTTCCAAAGGACCCAATCAAATGGACGTAAACGCCTCTGTGGCTAAAGCCACAGAGGCGTGGGGAAGAATTTCTTCCATCCTGCTGCCCTGTAATTCGAGCTGCATGGGTATTGCTACATCAGTTGTACCATAGGAAGTGCAGATCATACCCTTTAGCACCTTCTTTGCTATTGACCAGTTCTTTAATTACACAGCATTAGGATAGGCAGGATGAGATCAGCCTGAAGGCTGCTGGGAGTGTGCGCTTTCCCCCATGGGAGACATCCCCTCCCTCTGCAGACTGATTTACAGCACCCACAGGCCCCCGGCACTTAACAATGGACCTCCTTAAGTGAGGTAGATGGGGAGGAGATCAGAGAGGGGGAGATAACACTCCATCTTCATGCACAAAGTGCTGAAATCATCTAGGTTTGAAATCATCTCTGCACGACAGACTGATCATGGAGTCAGTCCAGAGGTAAAGTGTGGGAGTGCTGCCTCGTCCTCAGTCTGGCTCACTCTATCAGGGAGGAGAGCTCTCCTTAAGACTGATGGCCAGTTCTCTACATGCTCACCTCTCCCCTCAGAGGGATGCAGAAAAAAACATAGGCTTGACAAACTGAAATCTCCCAAACAACCGGTAAATCTCAGCTAACTGTGTATGCCGGGGCTCGTGTCATCACGTAGGTGGTTCAGAGGTTTAGGAAAACAAGTGCTCAGCAGCAGAAAGCCACTGTCTCCTACAAATGTTTGGTTGCCCTCTGATCAAACACATCACAGGCTTGCTGCAAATGACTCAAACCCTCCTAACAATAGCTCCTGCTATCTCCTTCTCCCCGAGGTGTGGGAGAGCCTTTTCATCTCAGGCTTTGATTAATAAAGGAATCGCTGGTTGGTTGAAAGCAACGATCTGCCCCCTACGAACATCCATCATGCGTGTGACAGCCCACCTCTCTGCGTTAATTAGCACTGATATTTAAGCTGTCTGAGGCGTACCATGACTGTCAGCGTGCGGTGCTGCTGCTCATCATTAAAATTTCAATCCCTTTGCCCAGGTTACTCCCATTTTCTGTGACACCTCAGTGAACACGTCCTAAAACGTTCACGCAGAAGCACGGGGCCACGGCAGAAATGTAAAGAACGGCTAAAAAAGACCTTTAAATTACAATAATTCATGACTCTGTTGGTGCACCCTGCCTTTCTCATGCATTTGAGAGTAAAAACATCAATTTGACTTATCACACTCGCTCAGTTATTATTTGATATTACATGAAAGAGTCTGACATTAATCTAAAGTTCTTGTCAAACAACGAGCAAAGAAAGTGTGAATGCATTACTTATTAATGATTACCAAATATTGTAATATTCTCTAATACCAGGAGCTATTATTCAAGAATAAATTATTTATGCAGCCGATTCTTGGTTTATGTTATAACCAAAAGGCATCCTGCACCAAAATGATAACTTCAGCGGGGGCAGAAATAAAGAATTGCTGAATTAAACGAACATTTTTAGTCAAAGGCAGCCATCTTATGCCAATCCATGGACAAAATGGCTTCCAAAACGTACGCAAAGTTGGTGTAGCGGCGTCCATAGGGTGCCAGTGCACGACTCTCACCGTTAACAAAGTCTAGTAACTTGTGAAAGTTAAAAAGGGGTTGTCTGCCCACCTCAAAACGATCTCTCTAATGGGAACGTTCAGTCATGTCATGCTTCATATTGTCCCATATTTAGATGGCTGCCAACTCTTTTTTAATTAGTGCAACTCAACAAGATTAATTAGCCTCGGCACATCATTCCCAGTACTCAAAATACAACACAGAGGAGAAGAGGAGCGAAAGCTTTCACCCGTCTGACGGGTAACGAGGGAAAAGTTTGTATTCAGCCCATGTGTGCGATGATAGATCCGAATCATGAATATTCATACGTGAAAATGAACCCCGGGAACGGTCAGAAGTTGAGAGCTGAATTTTCTAAATTCCCTCATTGCAATATGCAATTAATTAAATAAGAGAAACTGGATGTGGGGTTAATGAAAACAGTTCGACTGCCTGGCAGTTATATGAGTTTCATTTACCAGCCTCGTCTTGGTGGTCCTGGTGTCTTACTGGGACACATGAAACGTGTTTTTAAGGCTTCTAATCAAAACTTGTGCCTGTCAAGTCAAAAATGTCCACTCTGACAAAAAAGGGTTAAGTCACAACTTTGTCTGAGTTCCTAATTGGCAGGCTCGTCCAGTACTGCCAGGACACATCAAATGAAAGATGAAGAGAGCAAAGCGTCCGCTGGTTTCAACAAGAATATAACAGGAATAAATGAATTATATCAATTCAAATATCCTACAGTATGTGCTGCTGATGTTGGTCATCTGCTACAGTGCTTTCAAAGAAAAAGTCAAATGTTGTTCTGTCAGGATATCTTTGTTTGCAAAAAGACTTCCAGTCGTGTGGAAGTCTAAAGGAAAACAACCCTTTTCCTTTAATATCGTTTATCTGAAAATGAGTGCGGCTGGTGTGGAGCGTAGACTGCTTAAAAAGTTTGTGTTTACGGTTTGCTGAGGGAAACTGTAGTGTTTTATTAGCAAATATGAGTGTCGTTGCATTATATAGATTTTATGGATGCATCTTGCTAAAGAAGCTTGCTAGCATTGGCTAATAGCATGACTAATAACTTGATATTTCAACAACAATGAAGATGTATTGAACTGGGGCGAAACGTGACTCATAGCAACTTATACATGATCTCATACATTGAGCAGCATATAGGGCGCCCTGTATGCTGCTCAATGCCAAGAAATGAAGAAATGCCTTTCAGTCTTTTTACAGTTGGGTTTTCCCCCTTTTTCCCCTTTTTTTTGCCAAATGCCTGCCTCGTTTCTCCAAAGGCAAAAAACCTCAGATTTCATGATTTACCATCTCTCCTTCACTCCTTGCAGCAGGTCCAGCAGGTGGCCTGCCTAACACAAGAGGCCTTCAATCTTCTCACACCAGTGAGTCTGTGGTATGTAACTATTACATTATGTGAAAGCTTTTGGTTGCTAGTCATTGTTGACCGTAGAGAAAAACACTACTAGCTTTGTCTATCATGTCATCCTTCCCAGAGTAATAACAGCATCCTTCTCTTATTCCTCTCTAAGCAGTTAAAATGGTTTAGCTCTGCCGAGGAGCAGACGTGGCAGCATTATAGGTCATGACATGAAATGAAACAATGTAAAATGGCCAATTGCATTAACAACAATCAGAAAGATAAATAAAAATGAATCTGAAAGTATCTGAAAATATGCTCTTTCTAACACCACTACAGTTATCACCTGGAATTCTTTTCTAAAACTTGCTCGAGACGTTTACAGATTTGATTGAAAGGTCTAAACAACTGCTTTGATAGATTGCCATGAAAATTGGTACAAATGTCCATGTCTCCCTCACAATGACTAATGACAATTCTGGTGATCTTTTGACATCGTGAACACTGGCAACTCAATCCACTGCTGTGCTTTGGTATAGCCTCAGACTATGTTGTCTCTTTCACTCAAGATCACTGTTTTCTTTGCTGTAAAAACATATTTCAGTTTCAGAGATCCTTGGCAATCACTGCCCTGAGAAAAGATACTGATAAGCCATTAACTTTATGTTCCAAAGACCAGAAACACATGGGAGATTCTGTAGTGTGAGGTTATCAAGATGTTAAGCTTCAACCGAACCGTTTCCATGAACTCCAAACTGTAGACTTGATAAAAGAAGCCTTTTACATATGTATATATTACAGAACAGACACAAATAACATGATCCTACAGAAAAGACCTTGTTGTTAACTCTATACAGGTATATTTGTCTCAACCCCTTCCAACACACACTCAAACAATCCATCACTCCTCTGAGTTCAGAGGGATCATGTCTCTTTAAAGATGTAAAGCCTGTTTTCTTTCACTGACATGGCACAATGTCAGAGGGCATGCTGTGTAACCCCAAGTTATCGAGTTCAACAGAAGGTCTTTTATGAAATTATGCAATCCCACTTGACAAGGCAAAACCAGGGCTTTCCTCAGTCTCTTTATTTTCCAACAATTTTCCACTTGAGCAGACATCCTCAAGTGTGAAGTGAGAGAGTAAAGAGAGGGATTTGATTTCCAAGGGAAACGGTGCATGAATTCACTAGAGGTTGATAGACGGAGCAGGGGCAGTCATGCTATTTACCCTTAAGAGATTTCCGTGGGTCAAGGCTGTTACAGGGCCACATTCTCAGTCTTCTTGATCTTGTCAGGATTGACTGTCAGGCTGATGAAGAGATAGGCTGCAGATAGATGACGGTGTTGCACGAACACTGGGGCTGCAGCGAGCAGATATAGTAGTCAGACTCCAAAGTGACTTTGGCAGTTTGCTGCTGGTGATCAGCTTAGCGATATAGTGATTTATTCCATCAGTTATGATCTTCTGACCCCTGAGTCACCTGAAAATCTGCTCATTATTGGATGTGAGAGATGTCTAATGAGAGTAGAAAGAAAACAGCTTAAACAAATGAGGTGAGAAATAAGTTTATTTATTCCATATTTGTTTTTTTATGCATATTCAGGTAGGAAAACATCAAATCAGAGGCAGGAAGATTAAACGAACACTTTACCTGTTAGCAGCCCAGTTTGGGACATACCAGTTATAGAGATGGCTGCCTTTGTTTTTAATATAACACAACCAGAGGGCACTCGCCTTGCTCAAAGCACTATGTCTAAATAGAAATCCTGATCCAGTTACTCAAAAGAAACCCAAATAGTAGCAACTCGCAAAGTAGCATGCAGCTTTCTAACATTACAGCTAAGCTGAGGGGGACACCCATCAATGTTTACATCCTGTCATGGTGTCACAGCCTCTAACTACGAGTCGACGCACCCTTCTGTCAGCAGAGTCATGCGGTTGATGGGTGTATTTTGGTAGAAAAGTAAATGCTCACAGCAAGATGTTTTGTTTTTTTTGACTAACTAGATCTATATTTCTAGAAAGAGACACAGTTCATCCATCTCTTTTGTTGCGCTTATCTTTGGCCAGTTCATGAGGGCAGCAGCCTAAGCACAGAAAGAGACGCAGTGGAATTCAGTTCCATTACATTCAATTCAATTTAATTATACTAATAAAATATAAATCATAATAAAAGGGGCCTCAATGTGCATTATGTTGTAGGGTAAAGATGCTACAATAATACAGAGAAAACCCAAACAAACAGACAACCCTCCCATTCTGCTTTTAAATATCCAGGAACCACAAGTAAGCCAGGAGTCTGAGGGTGAAATGCTCTACTGGGGTTGATGTGGTATTATGAGGTCTTAAGATAAGATGGGGCCTGATTATTCAAGACCTTGTTTATGAGGAGAAGGATTGTAAATTTGATTCTGATTTAACAATGAAGAGACGCCATTATGGGAGAAATATGCTGTCTCTTTCTATTCCCTGCCAGGACTCTTGGATCACCGCTGCTGGGTTTTTTCTTTCAAATGTATTTTATTGGAATTTGAACACAGAGGTATTTAGTTCACGCATTCATATTCCAGAGAAAGCAGAGAAATCTACACCCAGAACCAGGCCGACTCACAACAAAACAGTACACGGCAAAGGTAAAATATGTAGTTTCATTTTGGAGTGAACTATCCCTTTAAGTATATTGCTTTGTGATCTATGTAAATCATTTTCAATAGAAATTTAGTGGTCTTTTTTTTAACCATACCACACATTTCTCTGTTCTTCCTTCTGTGCTCACAAGAAAGTCTCCTCTGCTCTTATGATGTAAGGACTATTATACTCCAGTGCCACCTCCCTTCAGGGATAAGATTTTACGATTGCAACCTGACACCGTTTCTGTGTCCTATAAGCGACAGAGCTGTAACTCACTTCAAAGGCAGGAGGCATCAAATCACAGTGCACCTATAAATTAACCTGTCAGGTCTTGGCCAATAAGAAGGCAGCATTAAATCTCAGCTGTCACGCTGGCGGCCAATGGAAAGACGATGGCAGTAAATCTGTCAGGGCCGCTCTGTTAACGGTGTTGTGGTGTGGTTGGGGAATCCACGGGGAAGGGAGGGGAGAAAGGGTAGATGACAGAGGGAGGAGGGAACAAGCTGGGGGTTTAGAGGTATGCCACAGAAAATGCTTTTTCTTTACATTCTTGAGCTCCTGCACACTCACACACTTACACTGTAGTACAAGAGAGTGGATTATCCAGAGGATCCTCTTTTTTCCATGCAAAACAAGACTAAACATGAACTGTAAGCCATGTTTAGTCTTTGACGGATGCGGTGGGAGCTGAATAACACCAGCAGAAACGCTCATAAACCGTTACGGCCAGCATGCCGGAGTCCGATGTTGACAAGTGAAAATGACTGATGTTCCTTCTTTAGCACAATTTTGCATCATTTTTGGACCAAAATGTAGTGCTGACTGTTTGATAGCCGCAGTAACCCAGTAACCTCTGACTGGTGTGACACAGCATCACCAGAAGCATGTCCTCCAGAGTGCACCCTGCCTGCAAGGGTCTGGAGGAGGCAGTTGAGCACATCCTCTTACCAGATGTGAGCCAGCTGTGCACCTTTACAGGATGGCGGAGTTGACCCAGCCGCTCAACAAACTTGAACAGCCGTGCTTGAGGATTTTGAGTTTTTGTTGTGCAGCAACAAAGAAACACAATGCGATTGCTGGCTGGACGCAGCAATCCTGCTGCATCCAGCCACTGGCAGCATTTTCGGAGGATTTTCACCATCACTCTTCTGAAGCATGCTTTCAGTAGAAGAGTAATGCACTGCTCTGGCACAAGAGAACTGTGGGAAAAACAACAGAGGGAAAACACATCAGGTGGAATATTTCCTCGATTAACAATGCCCTTGGTGGTGCACTTTCATTATCCTGTCAAAGTTGAACATTTTCATGTAATAAATCTTACAGGTATCATAAAGTAACCGGTCCTGCAAAGGCAATGCCATCCCATCCCCAAGAAAAAAAAGCTTTCCCTTAACAAACCTCACAATTTTTTCACCCAGTTGTAACAGCATCCAATAAAGCAGACACATTTGTGGTGACAGTTTTATTTTACATCAACAAAAAAAAAATTAAACATTAGCATCAGAATTTACCGTCATCTTATGTCATTACTATGAAAACTTTTTTTTTTCCTTGGGAAACACAAATAGTGGGCTGACTTATGGCTAAAGCAGGCAAGAGTGCAATGGTGGAGGTGTTGTTTTTGGCTGGCTTTCCTTGAAGTGGCTATGATTCTCTGTTCTATGGGAATCCATAAACAGACCCGGAGAGGGCAACTGCGGTCATAAACCACACCAGGCTGCCACAATGCTGCTGAGGCAAAGGGAGCAGGCCCGGGCCCATACCTCCTCTTCTCTGCATGCACGCATTCACACATGCAGCCGCACGTGCTTCGAGCAGCCTTCGATGACCTATTTCTAAATGCTGCCTTTGCAGCGATGCTATAGATTTTTGATGGTCTCTTGTTATTATTTTAAACACTGGAAATGAAGGCATGTGAAAAATGAGCCAGCGAGGGAGTGATTTCCTTTCATATTATTTTATTTCAAAACACTAAAGCAGCATCATTATGTTAGTAATTTTATATACTGGGTGGAAATGTGAAAGCAGTAGAGGTAAAATGGCCTTGTTAATTTTAATACAGTGGGTCATCCAACATCATTTGGTCTTGCCCTTTGCTCCGCTCAGACAGTATAATGGCACTTCCTTTAATACATTTACTGTACTGCATCCAACATGCTGTCATTGTTTTCCCCTGTGTTGTTTCTGGTTAGCAGGACAAGCCATTGGATGGGTGCTTGGGCCTATTGACTATGACATAAAGAGTCTGTAAGCTTACAGATGATGATAATTTATAGACTCTAATTCAGAAAGTCACTCACACACACACACACGCTGAGCGACTCTTTCACTGTATGCATTGATCAATTACAAGGCTCTGAGCCCACACGTCTCTGACAATTTTACTGCATGTTATGTACAGCATGTCAAGCCATGGCGTTTCAAACTGTTATACTCATTCCTATATAATTAATATAAATTACCTTGCTGGTTTTTATGATGGTGCAACTGTAATTAGTGGATGAAATCGCGTCACTGAGCTGCCGATGGTGCTGCAGGGCTATCTAGATGAAGAGTGAGGGTCTGGACGGGCACCTTGGGTGGGGATCTGGTTTAACCCTCTCTTTTCCGCATTGTGCCCTCACTGGGATTTCATCTAATTACATTTACTGCTGTCTACTTCAGCTAACCTCATCCTCTTTAACCTTCATCTCCCCACCCCCTCCTCCTCCTTCAGTGAAACCACACACAGAGACATCAGCTGTCCTCATTATACCACCAAACCGCTGCGATAACAGTAAACTGGTGCAATAATGGAGTCCATTTATAATGATTACCTTTCCTTTTCTTACTGCTTTTTATCCAGTAAAACGCTTAATAATCACAAGTAGCATCATCATGGTCTCCATTCAGTCGATCTGTGCAGCTATAAAGAGCCACAGATTCAAGGACTGAAACAAACTGGGGCAAAGTCAAGACACTGGGACCACAGCTCACACCCAATAACCGTTTTCATTGACTGCACTACTCTGTTTAGTAAAGACAACACACATGCATGCATCCAGGCAAAAACACACGCACACTGTTGTTTTTTTAACAACCGCTGTCACGAAGCCTAATACACAGTATTTTTGATATGTTTCAGGTGTTTTTTCCTTTCGTTTTTTTGAGCTAAGGAAACATAAATATTTTATTTCTAACATTGAATTAATCCAAATATCACAATTGCTTCTCACACTCTCGGGTTATTTTCTCACGAGATTTTTTTTTCCACAGGAGGAGGTATAAAATTTTCCATGGGGCAAATCAAAGGTGGAACGCTAATTTACCTTCTGGATTCCAACATTACCACAAATGTGTGTGATCCTTTCAGCAAACTCCTCCAGGCCACAGACACCTCTACATCAAGAGCATTTGCTCTGTCAGTTTCTTACTTTGATGTCTGAGCAAAATTACTTAGATATCCAGAACAGAAACATTGGCAAACTTCTGACATATGACAGCTTGTGAAAAAGCCTACAAACAGTAGCTCGATGACCTGAGACCTGTCACAGCATGCAAAGGGCTTCAGGATAATTTATGTAATCTAAAGTACGAGGAGAGAAGAGACTCTAATAAGGCCTGCTACCAAACGTGGTTTGGATTAGACATGGATATAAGCACATGGTTTTCAGCACAGCCAACACAAATCTCTGCTCACAAAGAGTACTTTGAAAAGATCAGAATTGGAACATATGGGAATACCTCGCTGGAAGAATGCAGATATATCATTTTCTTGTAATATGCATCAGGTACCAATATGATCTAGTGCCTATACTCGTACCCATTCCTCTCTGGGGGGTTTCCTTCATTTGCATTCAAATGAGCACAAGCTCAGCATATGAAGGTGGTGGGGGGGTACATACATGGGAGCACACAATTCACGGTGCACATAGCAGCTCTCAGTAGTAAAGAAATGAATCAGGGGTTTCTCCATAAAACTTCTCATGTCACAGTACCGAGTACTATGCAAGTTCCACAACAGACCTGCATGGATGAGTCTCCTCCCGTTCACAGTATTTTTGCACTTTGTTGCCAACGCCAGGAGATGGAGCCCTTGAGCTTCTGTTATGTATTTAGGCGTTGAAGAACAAAGAACACTTAAAATGTTCAACTCTGAAATGCAGAAGCTGTTAAAAGCAAGCTAAACAGAATTATGAATGTTAACAAACAGTTCGCGACTCTTAGTCTATGTGCAACAGAGTACTAACTAATATTAAAGCCACACCATACAAACAGGTAGTGTTTGGACACATCATGGCTTTTCCCATGCCAGTGTCAGATATTTATTAACTGTATCTGCTGATGGAAGATCTCATACAGAACTTAATGACTACAATAATACTTTAATCACAACACCCACGTAAATGAAAGGGACAGAAACTGACTGGATTGTTTTACAGTAATGTGGAGGAGGTGGAAGGATGCAGTCCTGAATGACACAACTGTTATTGTAAGGAGACACGTGGAATGTTGTCACAAGCTATGATGGTGTTTATTAACATCTTACATCTGTATACTGTTTTTATAAACAACCAGCTTCTTTGATGAAGACAAAAGAAAAGAAAAACCATAACAGAAATAAAAACAGGACAACCATTACTGGAATGTACAGCACATCTTATCCCCACATTGAGCATGTTAAACAATGCACGCCTGTGCAAGAAAAAAAACAGAAAATGAAACTTTGTCAAGTAGTCCTGGGAGTGTGACTGAACCAGCGGTCAGTACTGTCACAGCGTTAACTGAAGGAGTGGAAATCAGAGGAAAAGGAATATGTAGATCAGTGCTGTGAAATCTTGGCTGTATAGTGGCTTGATGGTATTCTGGTGCAGCCATGACTCTTATCGCAGAAGGGACCACTTGATCTGTTCTTTGGCAGACTGAAGTACCTGTGGAAAAAAACACAAGCTTGACCAAAGAGATCACATTGACTAAAGTCCGACTTTACTGGCCCAGAAAAGAACGGCTACCCTTAGGAGAAACAGTACCAAATAAAAGTAAAAGAAAAACACAAGTGGCACGACCAAGGAAGATAAAGTAAGCACAATTAAAATAAAGTTGAAATCCTGAGAGAAAAAAATGATGAGCAAGTGATATGAATGAAGGAAAATATGCAAGAGCTCATTAATCATCTTAATCCACTGAGGGAAAGCCGAATCATAACCATAAAGCATGGGGACTGGGCACAGCTATTAATCATGGCCAAAGGAGGGGTGGTAGTAGCCAGTCTCAGGCCTCTTAAATGACAGCATTAATCAAGAAGAGCTCACACACACATGTAAGAGCTAAAAGACAGGAACCACCGCTGGCTACCTACCACCTCACCACTGAACAAATGAGTAGTCATGTACCCTGACGTGCATATGACACAATGCAAAATGCGAGCATGGATGAGAATGAGTGCAATGACCTTGCATTTGCAGGTTTTGAAGAAATTAGTTTTAACAGTCAATAAACTAATGGAGCCTTAAAACTTTATGGGAGAGAGAAGATCAGAGTTCGAATGTTTTTCTCACCTGGGTGACTGTCTGCTCTGTCAAAGGCACATCATCACCCTACAAGAACAATTACATTACTTTAGCAGCAGAAACAACCGATGTCAAAATTGGCTGAATGTTTCAGAGGAGAGCAACTTACTCTAAGAGCCACACGATGCACAACCTGCTGTGGGTCGCTCTCTAAGATCACCCTGCAGGAAATGCACAGGAGACAAAGTGATGTAAAACTCTAAAAGATGACTGACAAGAATCAGAATTATCAGGTTAGTTTTACTCACCCGCCATCTACAATTTCATCCACAGCCAAGAAGAGTCCCTCCATATTCTCCAACAAAGCTCTCCTCTCAACATTTTTTCTGCAGTTAAAAATATACACGTTAATTTTAGTGAAAAAAAATGTGCCTTAAAAAAGTTTGTATGTTTGTAAATAACTGCTGCAAAAACATACCTCAACATCTGACTGAGCGAATCAAAAAGGCAATTTAGAACAGCCATAAGCATGAGCTGTTGAAAACAAAAGAACACATCAGAATCGGTGCACTATATAAGCAGTTCTTAAATTACAACAGTGTACAAATAAAAGCCACTTTTTATTGAGGCTAAAACACTTGATTCGTTACTAAAGGTTCAACAGTTTCTTTTATTTATATTGGTTTACTTAGGACATATTTGCTAGAGTCGCATATATCGTGTGAGAAAAAACAGGGACACAAAATACTACTAATACATTTGAAAAGCAGCTTATAGCCAAATCATGATAGCAAATTATACGCTTCTACAATTTGCTTTAAAATTCTATTCGGTAAGACAAATACAAAGTTACATATGAGGAGGGGGGGGGGGTTATCCTGACACCAAGTTGGAGGGAGTGAAAAACTTAAAATTCAATAATTTACTATATAACAAAAGCTGAACTACAGAATGAAGATGGAAATTAAGGCTCAGCCTCACACGTGTGCTGTAGCCTTCAACTTTTCTACCCTGCGACGCGCACAAGTGAACGCAAATATCACGTCATCAGACGATCTTTACCCACCAGGTTACCCACTGAAGTCTGTGTCAGAGTTATTAAACTTTTATATTTTTCATTAGTTTTAATTTTTTATTTCATTTTTATTTTCAATTCAATTTAAATAGATTCAAATCTATTTAATGTAGTTCTTTTGGTTTGTAAATCTTCAGGTTTGTTTATCAGTTTAATAACAAAAAATAAATACAATTAAAAGATTAAATAATAATAATAATAATAATTCAGGGGTAAGATTTATTATTTTGGGTAAGATTTAAAGAGTACTATTGTATTGTAATATTATCAAGTTGTTAACTTATTAATATTACAATATTAACTAGAAAGTGCATTTTCTGAAGAAACTGCAGTGTGAATGCTTGAATCTGAATGTATGCATTGAAATGAAATAATTACTGAATTTAAGTTAAAAATTTTGAATGAGATAAAAAAAAAAACCCCGAATTTAACCTGAAAACAAAAGTGCTGAACTGCTAAAAGCTGAAGGTTACACAGAAGAAGAAGTTGGAAAAAAACTGAAAATGTTTTAATTGTAAATTAGAAAAACCTAAGAAATGAGAAAAGAACATTTAGAGTCAGAAAACATCTGAAAGAATATTAAAAGGTCATATTCTTTGAATCACTGAATGACTAAAATGTGATCCCTCCACTTGGACCCACACAGTTTAAAAAGTTTACATCTCTGAGCTTTGAAAGACAAGATGTTGGAAAAAGAACAACGATGGCGACGTTTTGAGGGTAAAATGATGGCTTTAACACTGTGGACACAGCAGCAGTTGAAAGAGAAGTGTTTAAGATGAATCTTGGTACAGTGGCAGGCAGAGCTCGTTAAGCAGGCAGGTGTGAGCCTGGTTGCTATAGTGACCGCACCCAATGGCTCCATACACACGCACACAGACATGCACCTCACTTTTGCTGCTTAAAATGAACAGAAAAGTCAGGCCGAAACAAATCGTTCCCAAATGAAAAGTAAAAGTCGTATTGACAAAATTCTTTCACTGTGAGCGACAGCAATGTCTAGTCTACCAAATTCTCAGTTTTCATGTCTGTGGAGTTTATTATATGGACGTGGTGACAGTGGAAAGACACCATGCTCTTCTGATTTTCAAACGAACCTTCTGAGCCATTTTAACATTAGAGTCTATGGAAGAGTTGGAGGGAGGAGGCTGTGCATTGGTGACATTTATGAAAGAACCATAACACCTAGTACAATAGTAAACACATTGGATGAAAGAGGACAGCCATGGCTACGTTTTGAGGGTAAAATCATACCTGTAGAGCAAACGCTGCGGACACAGCAGCAGTTTTAAAAAAGATTTTAAGATTATTTTTTTTGCTCCTCTCACTCTAGCAGTTGAGCTGCCTCACTCTAGCCCCAACATTCCGTCCCATACACACCCATTATAAACTCTGAAACGGGTGAAAAAACATCATGAAACTTAAACTGGAACTGAAGAAAAAGTATAATAGATATTGAAAAGATAAATGCAAGTTGAATAGTTGAATGTCTTGTCTTCGTTTTAAAGTTTGAATGGTGGCTCTATGTCAATGTATGTGGAAGTAGTAAGAGTTTAAAAATGAGTAAGTTGAATGAGGATTTGAAGGGTCTCCCCATTGAAATACATTATAAATTTTTGTTGAATAAAGTTGAATAAAATTAAAAATATAAATGTTAAAAATATGAAAAATGGAAGCAGTGTTGTCCAAAAGAATAGGAATCTAACGGTGTTGGAATGGTTTTTCTAAGTTGAACGGTTTTGAAGGAGTAGGATTACAAAAAACGTACGGAATACAGAATAAAATATAATAATAACTAGAAAGTGCATTTTCTGAAGAAACTGCAGTGTGAATGCTTGAATCTGAATGTATGCATTGAAATGAAATAATTACTGAATTTAAGTTAAAAAATTTTGAATGAGATAAAAAAAAAAAAAACGAATTTAACCTGAAAACAAAAGTGCTGAACTGCTAAAAGCTGAAGGTTACACAGAAGAAGAAGTTGGAAAAAAGCTGAAAATGTTTTAATTGTAAATTAGAAAAACCTAAGAAATGAGAAAAGAACATTTAGAGTCAGAAAACATCTGAAAGAATATTAAAAGGTCATATTCTTTGAATCACTGAATGACTAAAATGTGATCCCTCCACTTGGACCCACACAGTTTAAAAAGTTTACATCTCTGAGCTTTGAAAGACAAGATGTTGGAAAAAGAACAACGATGGCGACGTTTTGAGGGTAAAATGATGGCTTTAACACTGTGGACACAGCAGCAGTTGAAAGAGAAGTGTTTAAGATGAATTTTGGCAGAGTGGCAGAGAGAGCTCGTTAAGCAGGCAGGTGTGAGCCTGGTTGCTATAGTGACCGCACCCAATGGCTCCATACACACGGACACAGACATGCACCTCACTTTTGCTGCTTAAAATGAACAGAAAAGTCAGGCCGAAACAAATCGTTCCCAAATGAAAAGTAAAAGTCGTATTGACAAAATTCTTTCACTGTGAGCGACAGCAATGTCTAGTCTACCAAATTCTCAGTTTTCATGTCTGTGGAGTTTATTATATGGACGTGGTGACAGTGGAAAGACACCATGCTCTTCTGATTTTCAAACGAACCTTCTGAGCCATTTTAACATTAGAGTCTATGGAAGAGTTGGAGGGAGGAGGCTGTGCATTGGTGACATTTATGAAAGAACCATAACACCTAGTACAATAGTAAACACATTGGATGAAAGAGGACAGCCATGGCTACGTTTTGAGGGTAAAATCATACCTGTAGAGCAAACGCTGCGGACACAGCAGCAGTTTTAAAAAAGATTTTAAGATTATTTTTTTTGCTCCTCTCACTCTAGCAGTTGAGCTGCCTCACTCTAGCCCCAACATTCCGTCCCATACACACCCATTATAAACTCTGAAACGGGTGAAAAAACATCATGAAACTTAAACTGGAACTGAAGAAAAAGTATAATAGATATTGAAAAGATAAATGCAAGTTGAATAGTTGAATGTCTTGTCTTCGTTTTAAAGTTTGAATGGTGGCTCTATGTCAATGTATGTGGAAGTAGTAAGAGTTTAAAAATGAGTAAGTTGAATGAGGATTTGAAGGGTCTCCCCATTGAAATACATTATAAATTTTTGTTGAATAAAGTTGAATAAAATTAAAAATATAAATGTTAAAAATATGAAAAATGGAAGCAGTGTTGTCCAAAAGAATAGGAATCTAACGGTGTTGGAATGGTTTTTCTAAGTTGAACGGTTTTGAAGGAGTAGGATTACAAAAAACGTACGGAATACAGAATAAAATATAATAATAATAATAAAGATTACAACAACAATACTGTGAATGCTTTTCAAGCATTCACACTAATAATAATAATAATAATAATAAAGATTAGAAGAACAATACTGTGAATGCTTTTCAAGCATTCACACTAATAAGTTAACAAATAAAATGTGACTACCCTTAAGAGTAAAGCTGACTTTTTTAAGTTTAATTTAGTTAGCTTTGTAAGCAAACACAATTTTTTCAGTTAGTTTCTGTGTTTTTCAAAAGCCCCCCTCCCCTTTTTTTTAAGTTAACTAAAACATTTTCTCCATGCGTAGTTTTAGAACTGTTTCAATAATGAGGAACCAAATGACTCTGTTTATTTCCAGTTGTCTGCCACGTGTGAGAAAGGGCAGCGTTTCCACTGGACTCACCTGGAATTTTATGGACTTTACTTGTGAAAACTTCTTATGTGGTTTAGTGCAATTATAAGGTTCCAAGTGCAAAACAATAATAGTCAAAACTTGCTCATGTACCGTGATTCACACCATTACTCAGGCTATCACAGACTGGATGATGAGGCAGGATCCATATTCGGCATGTGCTGTCACTTTCCTCAGCACAACATAAGCAAGTTTCAACTCCTACTTAAAAAGGATTCATTACAAAACTTTATGGTCATTAAACTTACCTCATTTTCATGTGAACTTCCAATCACGTAAAAGAAAAGGTCTATATTGCTCTTGTAGACAACAGTGAGGCCTTCAAGTAGTGCTATCTCACCTAAAGAGGCATAAAAAAAAACAACCATGCTCGATATTAGGTATGCATTGAGGCAAAGTAACTGTTTTTAACAGTGTAAAGACGACTTACTGTCTGTTCTGTGCGTTTTGTTGAATATGTTCTTCTCAAATGCCTTCTGCTCCTTCACTGTCGGGTACGTGTCATCATAATACTGCAGAAATTAGAAATTAAGTCACATTTAGATATTAGTCTAAAAATTACATCCTTTTCACTAGTTTTCATTTTTATTATTAGATGATGACATTTTCTTGCAAACAATCAACCCAAAATGAGAAAACGAGACAATAGTGAGTCATACATGTTTTAAAGGTTTACACTTTTCTAAAGTAACTGGGAGCTGTTTAGCACATAATTTTTAATCAGGAAAAAAATACAGCATTTGTTATGGACTGAATTTTGTGTTTAATGTAGCTATGTGAGAATTTACAGAATCAGGCAGTGTTTTTGTTTTTTTGGTGGGGTTTTTTTTAGGTGGCAATTTAAAATTAACTTCAGAGCAAGAGTGTTTCCATGATTTTTCTTTGAGTTCCTGTGGGCCCCTCCGCACAAACTCAGAATATTTAATCAGAATTAAAATTAGTGCAGTCTCAAAATAACTTGACACCATTCACAAGAGTTTGACAGATTATAGGCCAATAATTAATTTACATGCGTTTAAATATCAGCAGTGATTTTTGTCCAGTATTCACTGTTTCGCAGAAGATCACTATTTGGCATTTCACCGGCGTTAATAATAATGAAGTATCATGATGGCACAGATGTCTGAAATTCATACCTTGGCGTAAAGCCGGTCTCCATCGTTGTCCAGAATGAGAACAGCTTTGACCGTGTATAAGGACGGTTCCTGTGAAGACAGCACACGTTAGGCATTGTTTATCCTACCCAGGAACGAATTCGCCTTAATTCTTTAAAAATGTGGCAACTCGTATGTTAAATAATAAACATGAACTATCAAAACTATGCAAGTAAATTGAATAAATTGGGTGTCGACTGGCGTCACAAAATCAGTCTAAATGTTATTTAAAAGACTTCTAAATCACCAAATCGTGAAGGAGACATGACAGTTCCACATCATCAACAAACGCATATACGAGCTAACTTTAAAGATGCTAGCTCCTTAGCTAAAACGGCCAACCCGTTTACTGTAGTTAGCACTGGGATTATTCGCCTGACTCTACAAAACAAAACCGCGAGAAACATTTTGCTAGTAAATACTTATGTGAAGTACTAATGAGATAACGCTGGTGGCTTTTACATCGTCAGAAATGAATAAATGGGCTAACATTACCAGTATGGGAGAATCCATCTTCTTTCCTGTTAGCAAACCAGCTACCGGGCTAGCAGCATTAGGCTACGTAATACGTACAGTAAATGAGTCTCTTTCCTATTGGCTGACGCGGTGCCGTATGTTGTGCGTGCAGGGCAAAGATCAGTTCACTGCAGAGCAAACAGCCTCAAAAGCGATGTGGTTAATAAAGAAGTACTTTCAGACTCGCCTGTAGTTATAACACATTTGCCCTTTAAGTCGGAAAAGTCTGAACCGTTTAATGGCCCAAACGTAAAGCTAAACAATATATTAACTAACTTTATTACTGTAATTTCGGACTGTCTCCTGTTACTGTGTACAACTTCAAACTATGAAGATTACTAACTACAATAGAACTTAAAAATTCATTTGTGGTTGAAACCGTAAATCCAAACATGTAAATGCATTTAGTAGCTCGTATGAGCTTCTTAAAAAACACGTGTAAGTCAGGATGTTTATTTTAGAGTTCACATCCCTGCAGAGCTTACTGTAATTAAACCTAATGACTAAAGGTGGTTGCTGTTTTTGTAGGACTTAGTGGTAAATCTCTCGTTTTACAAGCCATTTTAGCTTGCTCGTACTCATCAACATCTTTTTTCAGTATCCTCCTACATTTAACCAACTCCAATTATCTTAGTTCCCACTTCTGGGAAGCATTTGGAAACACAGGCTGATGGGGATTTCCCTCTATCTAACTCCATAAATTACATCATTGTTTGGCCTTACTGTAGGATATTTTTGGGCTTCAAATATCACTGAAAAGCAAATAATGTCCAGCCATTATTTAACTGCAGAACGTGTATTGTGAGGAGATACCAACTATTCTTATGCGTGCTCACAAGAGGACTGTGGGAAACTATGAAATGTTGCAACACTGCAGTATGCTTGCACAAATTTAGCCACTACGATTTCAAAATTGCCTTGACCAGAGAGGAAACTGTATACTGCCTTGAACTAGCTCATACTAAAAGGTTAAATATCGCCTGATATTGTCATGCCATCTCATCCGCAAAGTTAAACTTATTTTTATTCTTTTGTGTTTGAAAAGCATCACAGTGGTGACGATGACTGGCAAAGCTGACTGATGTCTGAAAGTTGAATGATGAATCAACACATACAATGAATAAACAGAAACAAAATACCTACTGTATATAATGACTGTAAGTTTTCTGGATGGCATATGGTACTGATTGAGTTTACCTAAAAAAGAACTGGATTGATTATTACAAAAAGTAAGTGGTATTAAACATATACACCACTACTCTGTCATGAAAACATCCTAAATAATAAAGTCTGCACCGGAAAAGCATGATGTGAGGAAACTGATCGCTAATAATCTCTCTTCAGGAGCTTTTTTCGAGTTTCATCAAGTATTTACCTTATTTTTTTAAATTATCAGCAGTGTTTTTTTACGTAAAAGATTAAAACTAGAAAATAATAACATTGCATTATATAAAAGTGAAGTATTTTAATAGTATGGGCTGTTTCCCTCTCGCCACAACATGCCAGCAACCACAGCAGTTAGCAGTTCCCTTCCTATGAATCAAGTGCTCCTTTTATCGGTGTAAAACAGAGCTTCCGCCAACCAACATCCTCCTTTCCCCCCCCCCCCCCCCCCCAATATGTGTCCATTATCAACCAGACTTGACTTTCATTCTGAAGAGCACATTGACCGAAAGAATACACAACCTGTTTCCAGAGGAATGTGATGCACTGCCTAAATAAAAAGAAAATTGCAACCAATTTAAACATTATAATGAGTCGAATATTAGAAGTTAAAAATGAAAAATGCTCTTATGCTTATTTTTTAAAAACAGATGGAATATCTCACAACTCACACAGATTGGTAATAAGTAAGCAACATAGAAGATGCTCCCAGAGAGTCTGAGTGTTTAAGATGAAAACTGGAGATGGATTCAACACTCTGTGGAGGCTCAGTAGGCATTTGCTTCAACAGTTTGAGAATTTCTTTTGTTTAAGAATTTGTATATCTCATCTTCTACCATGGTAGAGATCATATAAAAGAATCAGAAAACTCAGAGAAAGGCCAATATTAAAAATGACATTCTGCAGTGGATATCACTGGATGTGCTTGGAGAGACTTTTGAAAAAACATTTCCAGTAAAGTCAGCTTGTTGTGCATCCAAAAAATGGAAGTTAACATACTACCATTCAAAAAAATAAATAAATTTAAAAAAAAATCCAGAAACAGCAATGTGCACCATTTTCTTTCTGCTTGTTATCAGCACACAGTTCAAATAGATATATGCAGGTTTTGGAGAAACATATACGGCCAGTGCAGCTCCGTTTTTCAGGTACATCTTGTTTATTTCAGCAAGACAATGCCAAATCACATTCAGCAACTATTACAAAAGCATGGCTCCATAGTAAAAGAGTACAGTTGCTAAACTGGCCTGCTTGTCCATACATGGCACATAAAATACTTACTGTATTATTAAACAAAGAATAACACAAAGGAGGCTCCAAGCAATTGAGCAAATGGAATCATATATGAAGTAAGAATAGAAAAGCAATTCATCCCCTCCGTTCCCAAGAGCTTGAAGAATCTCTTGAAGAGACCCGGTGATGCAACACCCCGTCGAGATATTTTTGGAAAAGCGTTGCTTTGTATTCTTCAGCAGTAACATTTCTCGGGTTTAGTACTTGAAACTATGTCGTTTTTGTAACGTTTTCAGTCAAATATAGATGTGTACAAAAACTGCAACACATTGCATTCGCTGTTAGTTCACACTGTACAGGGCATGTCAACTTTTTTTTTGAGAAACACGCTTGCACAAAAATAAAAGAGGCTCTCAATAAATAATCAGGCAACGCAATACTGCTGTTGCAAAACATTATCTTTATCTGAACATCTTGAGATAAGCACAGGCACTATTGAGACATTCAGAAGAATGATGCTGCATGTTCAGGTTCCTCATTTTCTCGTTCTTATGTCTGGTAATGTGTGACCATCGTGACAAACAGAGCTACTGATGCTGTGTGAACGACAGACCATTGCGCTTCCAGTTAATTTCCAAAACGATTATTAATCTTTCAACTTTGATGCACATTTTTTCATTCTGTCTGCCACATCGGTATCAGCGATACCCGTGTAACAACATCCTATAACATGGGTTGCATTTTCAGTCAGATACCGATCTGCATATTCCCACTAACGGCTGCACACATTACCTGATACATGTCACCCCTTTTGTAATTTTTAGCTTTTTAGTTTTTTCTCAATCAATATAAAAAAAGAAAAAACTTAAACTGCCCTCTCTATTTTTTTCCCTTCCCAGAAACTGCCTCCAAAAATATTCCCCTTTTGATACCACAACCCATTGCACACATCCATTTTTTTTTTTTTTTTTTTTTTTTTGGTCATGAGGCGGTTTTTCCCACTCATGTTTGCTAAAGCTTTCTGAATACTACAAAAAAACCAGAGATACCACAAATCCTTAATTTTTAATGAACATTTTAACGACCACGTAAAGAACAGCAGACAAATCATATCAGATTAGCGTCAATACAAAACGTAACACACATGAAGCAAATCTAAGCCTGAGCGACTCAACTGTGGGCAGTTCCCAGCCAGCACCTCTGACCTGTTTTTTAAGCACAGTTGTTTGGAGAACTGAGCTACACAATAAGTAAACTCTGACAGCCATGAAAGGTTCAGGCAAGCTGGAAAGCAGAGATGTCAAAGACTAATTGAAGCAAACAAACACAAACAGGGAATGTGGGCGTTGACCTGGGAACTGTGTCCAGATTCAAAACCACTGTGGTTGCAGTAATAACAGGGTGCTCTTTGGCATGCTGTGGCAGTGGTTGAGTCAGGGGCTGGGTGCTAGGAACTTGGGTTGGGAAGTCCCTTCTTTGATTCCTGGTAGACATTCACCTTTCTTGACTTAGTCAGCCACCTAGTTTTTCCATCTTAGAACAATGAGAAAACACTGTGATTTATGTCTCAGTGGGATGTGATATTATATTGGGCCATACAAAACCATCCATGTTCCCAAAGCTTGTGAATGTACAGCTGAATAAAATTTGTAACTGTAGCCCATCAGTGTATATTTAATGTTATATTAATTAACTCAAATGTAGTTATCATCACATTTACAACTTTTCTCTGGATGTTTGTGCAGATGTGTAAAATTTTCATTTTCATTTAAAATGTTTTGTACGATGATAGATAGACGTGCGTGTGCATGCGTGCATGCGTGCATGCGTGTGTGTGTGTGTGTGTGTGTGCATGCGTGTCTGTGTGTGTTTTCCCGCTTTCTGTTTAACAAGTTAATTCAGCGACTACAGTTCGAGGAAAGAAATGACTGTGACATCGGTTTTCAGATTCACATTTCTGAGAAATTCTGCGAGCAGTTCTCCAAGCATGTGTTTACTTCTGCTTGCTTTAACAAATACTTGAATCCTATACAAAGTATTAACATATGCGTCTGACACAGAAGCTGAAATAACAGCTTCAAGTGATTTGGTGCCATCGATGAACGAGTGAATCTAACCATTGTGTTGTACACAATGTACGCGGCAAGGGGTCTGCAACAGAGGAAGAAAGATGCCAAATATTTAATATGGCCCAGATTGGTTCCAAAATCATCATTGTCACTGTGAGGCTGCCAGTGCTGTACACACACTACAACACAATAAATATGAATTACTCTACAACACGATAAATATGCATCTCTATCATCGGGAATTGTGTGAAAAGTTTTGCACAATGGGGCAGTTTCTCTATAACACACAGCCTTTGTGAATTCACTGTTCACAGTGCTGCAGATCAGGGCAATGAGGGGATTTTTTGTTAAGGATTGTAATGGTCACTTGCTATGTAAGACACGCTCCCCTCCATTCTCCCCCGGCTCCTCTCTCTCCCTTGGCGGTTGCTCTGCCAGATAGAGGAACAATGTAGTCTTTCTTACCTGTTGGAGGGTGTGCATTCCATCTCTGCTAAACTAAGTCTCAATCCTGCCTTCAAGCCCACCCCTGCTTTAACAGGGCCCTCACTGCAATGCCGGCTCTGACTCCAGGTGCTCCACATCACACTCCTCATACCTTTCCTTTGGGAGGATTTGAAAGGACATTGTTCTTGTACGGTTTGGCCGGGACAGAGATAATCATACGGCTAGTTTTTCTCTCACATTTAGTTGTTTAATCGGATCCTTTTATGTGTATTGTCATTACACAATTAGAATCAGAATTGCTTACATTGTTTAGATATATATTTGTAAACATCTACCTACTCCACTGTGGACTGACAGAATGATTGCCGTGTTATGTGCCAGACTGTTGGTTTGTGGTTTGTCATGTGGGCAAAAGGGAAATTTGGAGGTTGGGGTGCAAGTGTGCTATTAAGGATACAAGAGTGCAAAAAATTGTGGTGTGGGTGCTTTACAGGAAGATTGCGTTTGTCTGCACTGAGCCATCCCATTTATGCCGGTGGCTGTATGTGTAGCTGAACAGAAAGAGAGACTCACAGTTGAATAAGAGATAGAGCGGGAGGCCTCATGTGTTTTACTTCTTGTGATCTGTTAAAAGTGAGTAACACCGCGACAGCAGCACTCAGTACTTTTCTTGCCTGTAATTCCAGGATTCTTCTTCACATCTGATTTTTTTAAACTCATCACCAGCTGAAGTCGCAGAGAATGTTGCTCAGGTAAGTTCATTCATATCTTCCTTTTGTTGATTTTTTAGACTTTGCTTTTTTAAAGCTTTTTCAAAGCGACGTTTGGAGGCTGTAATTTTCCTACTTATATTTTTTGCGATTTATAAAAAGCCTAACATAAAAAAGTGCTATGAGTGTATTGCATTAATGGTAAAACTAACATTCATTGAAGCAATAAAGAATACATTTACAGTAAAATAAAGGTTTTTCTTTATTAGATTTTATGTTTTTGACATTTTAGATAATATTTTTGCTTTTCATTTAGTTCTTAATCTTGAATTTAAACTCCTTCTGTACATGAAGGAGCCTTAAGCAACTCACCACCAACAGAGGACTGGATAAAGCAGAATACGATACTTATAATTCCATGTTGCAGGACATTTACGCAATTGCAAACAGACTTACTCAGACTCTCCAAACATTTTTTTTTTTTGCATGTTAAATGCATGTGGTTTGATTTTGAAGGTCAGAAACATTATATTAGATGTTTCATTCAAATAAAAAAAGGAAAATGAAGAAAAGTCCAGCAGATGAAGAAAACTATGAGATTATATCACATTTGGACTATCTAAGTAAAATTATTTAATGCAGGGAATTGCAGATCCTTTGAAGGCTATATCTAAAAGAAATAAACTGTGATCTGCGGAACCTCAGACACAGCCTAACTTTTTTCATTTTAAATTATTTAATTTTAATTAGTAGTATAATTTCCTGACCACTTTCTATAAGGATGTGAGGATGACAAATGGATCTCATGTCATTCTTTAATTGATGAAAAAACTGCTGCTTGCTCAAAAATACTTATTTTTATTCATAAAAATGACCTTTCAACCGCATGGATGAAATAAGATGATTATCATAATTTTCACCCACAAAAAAAGCCTTAAGTCATCAACCACAATGTCAAGGAATATTCCCACTATAATTTCAGTATTTGTGTTTTAAACAGGGTCAGCACAGATACAGATTGTTATATAAAAAGTCTCAGTCAACAGATAGAGACTATAGTGGTCTAACAGAAGTGATGTCCCATTCAGAACCCTAACTGGGTTTTGAATGACTGAGCAAACAGCTATGAAACATAAAAAATGACCACAATGCTGTCTATCCTAATTAAAAGAGTTGAGAGAACCATTACTGGAAGCATGTTAGCCCTGCACCAACATTTCCAAAGCTGCCACCAGGCCCCCGTTACTCTTATAGAGCACGCTGTTTTCCCGCAGATTGTCTTATCAGCAGTAGGCATAGCTGCACCCTGAGACAGCTGATGGGAGGAGTCATCTCAACTGAACTGAACCTTTTATGTAGCCCAACAGAACCTTTACAACACCCCAACAGTCGTCTGTTTAGCACATATGTGTAATGTGCTAAAGACTCATCGGGAATTTGTGTTTGAAGGAGTGGTGTGACTAAACGGTTCGCCTGTACACACGAGTCAATGGAGTAAATGCGTTGTTTGTAATTTTTTCTGAATTTCCTTCTTTTTCAGTGTAATATTTCTTTCATGACATGCTCTTGTCTTTCTCTGCCAGGTTGAATTTTTGCAACAAAAGCGTCTCCTGAATGTGTTCCACAGCCAACTATGTTCTCCCTCTGAGGAGACCCTGTGAGGTAGGTCTGTCTACAAGGCATGAAAACACAAACCTCAACATGTAAAATAGATAGGTCCATATAAATATAATTTTTTTTAAATCCACAAAACAAATCAGAAATTCTTATTTTTCTAAAAGGTAGCAGCCACATCAGGCAAGTTGTGTGGGGGAGTGCCCATGCCAACTAATTTCCCTGGAGTGAGATCTCATGGAGCTCCTCAAGACACAGAGATGGATGTGGCTTGGCAGGAGCTGATGGCCATCACAGAGCTGCAGGTAACTATAGCACCAAATACACTGGGAGCACTGCAAAAAACAATGCTAAATTTTACTTTACCCATTGCGGATGTAGATTTCATCATCACAACTCTTTATGTTACATTATCATAGAGTTTCGGGTTTAATTTTAATAAATCAGTCACTGAATAAATAAATAAATGAGAACATGATATAACAGAAACTCTCACATTATTTTGCTTTGATTATCTTCTCTTATTAATTGGTTGTTTAAAGTGAAAAGAACCTGATGAGATATCTGAACTCAAGAAAAGACCAAAATAGCTGAACAGTCAGGTTCACTTATTTGTTAAGCTGTAGCTGATACAAGCTCAAGCTGTAACCTTTAACAGTATGGGCTATTAAGTGTCTACAAGCAGATAGCTACAAAGATGTCAGAGGAAGTCAAGCCCACAGCTGTGTTTAGGGATTTACAGTAGCTGTGAAAGGTAGAGCAATAAAAAAGAAAGTGAAAACTTTCCGCTAGAACGCCTCTTCTATTGAGTACAAAATTCCCGTATGACTCTGAAGCTTAGCTGTTGCAGGAGTGGTGGTGCAGCATTACACTTACAGTGTTTAAAAAAGGGCCTTGGCAGAGTCATCAGGAAGGAAGCATTACCTGCAACCTCATCACAATGTCTCAACTCAGTGTCTATAATGTACAGAGCAACATCTGGAAAAGCCAGAGTTGTTCTTAAAACAAGTGCTGTGGAAAGATGAATTCAAATTGAGCTCGTTGGCCACAGTCGCCAAAGGTATATTTGGAGAAAGTGCTGCTTCAATGAAAAAAATCCTCTGCCAGCTGTTTAGCTCTGAGGAAGGAAAATATATTTTGTTGAGGCTGTGTTGTAGTCAGTGGCATAGCAAGCAATATAAGGATCCCACTGCAACTCCGTGGGTTAAGAAAATAAATAATAACCCTCTCACTACAGGAACAAGTGTGCATCTTTTCTCATTGTAACACACGGACGTTATTCTCTGTGTCTAGTTGAAAGTAGGACTAATGTGATTCATAGATGACAGAATATCTTTGTTTGAACAAATTTCATGTGACACTTGTTGAAAAACTAATATACATCCAGGTGAGATGGGCAACAATGGTCTATTTGAGTGATGGCAGGATAGGAGGATTGTGAAAGGGGGCATGCTGTGTATTGCTAGTGGCCGCCTGTACTGCACAATAGCCGTTCTGTTTCCAGGTGGAACCTGATCACATCTTTAAGAGCCCTTCATATTCTATGGGTGGTAGGTTGAAGTGGGGGCAAACTTTCTTGTATAGCAAACCAGATAAACTTTAAAAAAACAGACAATGATTGTCTCATGGGGTCTTATTTAAATTTAATTGGTTTTAGTCATTTCACTGTTGTGAGTGTGACATATCTTTGAACCTGTCAGTCATGAGTGGGTGTTTGTCTTACAGGAGTTCGAAGTCCCTACTGAAAACCCCTATGAGACAACACAGTACCAAACCATGGAGCCCATGGCTTCTGTGGGAGAGTATGGGATGGCTCAGCCCCACTCGGAGCCCCCTGCTGCTTGTGAGCTGAGAACCGCTGAGGCTTACAATGGATTTTATTCCGAAGAGGTGCCTACCTGTCATCGTCTAGGCACCTCCACAGAAACAATGTATGGAAACTCTGAACCTCAGCTCAATCAGAGAATACTCCCGATCTCCTCTCACCCACAGCAATCTTTTGTGCCCCTTAGGGAGCAAACAAATATGTCAGGTGTCAATCAAGGGCACAGGAGAACCAATGCGTGTCTCACTCAGGGACTACGTGGGCACATGCAGTGGACTGTACATGGACAAAATGCACACACTCGCTCCGGTGAAGACCTGGAGTCCGACTCTGGTCTGTCACTGGGTTCCAGTCCACCTTTGGCCTCTCCAGATAATCCTGTTGGTGGCGCACCAGGTTACCAAAGCGTAGACATAGGAATGGCATATAGTGATGGCGAACCAGACAGCATGACTGAGCACACAAGAAGATCCCACCTCCATTACTCAGCGGATTACCAGAATCATACTCACTCATATTTACACTCAGGTGCACATCCATCTTATTTTTCAGCCCAACCCATTTTATCTCAGCCACAGCAGAGTACTCCAACTCCTCGATCAATGAAACACCAGGGTTCAGCTGCAGCCTTGAGTGACCTATACAATGATTCTGCAATGTCCAGCAGAGGAAGCTCACACCTTAACATGTACATAAAACCCCAAGGAAGCATCTCTACCCCTCCCCTGAGCAGAGATGAGCGGCGGGCCTTAGCTTTGAAGATCCCCTTCCCCATGGATAAGATTATCAATCTACCTGTCGATGACTTCAATGAGCTCCTGACACAGTATACTCTGACAGATGCTCAACTGGCACTGGTCAGGGACATTAGACGAAGGGGGAAGAACAAGGTCGCAGCTCAGAACTGCAGGAAGAGGAAGCTCGAAAGCATAATTCACCTTGAAAGAGAACTGAATCAGCTCCAGGCCCAAAGGGAACACCTGGCACAAGAAAGGCTCGAGTTCCAGCGCAGCTTGGCATTCGTTAAATGTCGTCTTACAGATCTTTACACCCAAGTATTTTCTCATTTGCGAGATGAAGATGGACAACCATACTCTATAGATGAATATTCTTTACAGCAGACACCAGATGGTAAAATTTATCTGGTACCTCACACAATGCAGAAGAGAGAGCCATGCTGAAGAATTGGGTAGTTTCCTTACTCTGGAGAACATTCGACCCGATTGTACCGACTTTGACTGAGTCACACAGGAAGTTGTCATAAGAATGACGTTAAGCTTCACATAAATGTATTAATGGACACTGTTCATGTCCTTTTAATGAATGAAACCAGAGATTTGTTTTTATACAAACACTTTATTAAAAAAAAAAAAAGGTTAAAAAAAATAAAATCTGCACAGCAGCCTTCTTAAAATATTTTGAGCACCAGCATGAATTTTCAGCCAACCTGTGGGGAGAAGAGAAAACTACATTAATTCAAATGTATTATTAAAAAAAAAAAAAAAAAAAAATTGATGTGTCTAGAAGTAGTAATGTTAGTACCTGGCAAAAACCATTGTCACAGAAATGAGGCCAGGTTTTGGGGTCCATGTCTCGTTACCTTACCTACCTACAAAATAGAAATACTGTAAGTAAAACAATACCCCAAAAATACAAAATATTTGCTCATTTCATAGCATGCAATATGTTTGGGCCTCAATGCACAATTGGAGGCCAAATTAAGTCAAATAGTAGAATGGTCATAAAACTTGATTAAATTATTACTGGGCTACATATCTCACTACCAGCTACATGACAAAATGCAAGATATACCATCAGTAGTTGAGAAGTCTGGTCTTACCTACAAACAGCACTTAAGCCTTTTGGTAGCTGCTGCCTGCTAGACTCAGGCCTCTGTTCTCACTCTCCCCTGCTTCAATGATCCTGGCGATGGTTTTGCTACTTCTCTCCCTCAGCTTGCTTCCATGGCTAGCCTCATAGACTTTGCATGTAAGCTAGCATTCTCCAGGTGATCTTTGCAGAAATCAGGGCAGAGCTTGTACCAAAGTGATGGGCTTTTTCTGATGATGGCATTTGCGCACCATTTCTTTGCCCGCCCTTTAACCAGTATTGCATATGCACTGACCTGAGCCAGCATGTAGGAGACACTGATATTGACTTTCCCCGGCCACCTTGTGATGTATATGGCTGAACCCATTTTCACCTAATAGTAAACCCTCCCTTTCCCAAAACCACTGAAAAGGCTAACGAGACTGTTAAAAAAACTGAAAGGTGTTTATTTCAGCTTGATTTGATGCAGTTACAAATAAAAACCAGACTTGAAGATCTACACAAAACCTCATTGGAATGCTTGCTTTCCATTAACACAATTGACGAAAAAAGAAAAACATAAGACAAAATGTTTAAATGAAGGCCCTCCATGATTTATCTACTGTACATCTCTTCTTGCAGCAGCTGTAACCTGCCACAACTCATAGGCTGAGCAGATTTAGGAGGTAAACCTGCAGTTGCCCTGTCACTTCGCTTGCTCTCCTCTCCTTGCTCTCCTCTCCTAAGTACTCAGTCCTGTTGAACAATACGGAACAACATTGTTAACTGTGCACTGACTTTGTGACCTGACATCCAGAGTGAATTTGTTTAAAGGTTATCTGCACTCAATGATTCCCTGCTCACCACAAGCTGTTGTTTTACATTAAAAAAAAAAAGAGAGACTCTTAAGGCATGCTCTCAAGCTCTTACCACTTTGTCATTTTAAAATCGTCCTGGACGTCCACCATAGCCGCTGTTGTTTGAGCCTCCGTATCCACCTGGAAGCAAAAAAAACAAAAAAAAACAAAGTCAAAACAAGAGGTCAGCATACATAAAAGCATCTACTTGTGAAGTCTGGGAACTCATACCAAAGTTCCTGCCGCCGCCGCCACCACCACCAAAGTTGCCCTTCATGGGGCCAAAGTTAGAGGCCTGGGGGTCGTAGTGGCCCATGTTGTTGTAGTTATTGCCGCCACCGCCGCCTCCACCACCACCACAATTGCCTGTGATTACAGAGTTTGTAGGATTGGTCAACCTCAAGCAAGTTACAATTCTAGTAAAAGGCAGTGTAATGGCATTATCTTACCATAACCATTGCTGTCATAACCGTTTCCTCCATATCCACCACCCTGGTTGTAGCCCTGATTGTAACCACGGTTACCTCCATTATAGCCACCAGGACCACCAGGTCCACCTCCATAGCCTAAAAATATAAGACAGCCTTAAAATACACTGTGGAATTTAAGAAATGCAAAGAAAATAGGAAGACACGACAAAACCATGCTCACCACCATCACCCCCGTTGCAATTGTAAGGACCATCTCCATATCGCCCCCTGCCACCTAAATAAGATAATCATATGGTTTGCTATCGCACAGTATAACAATCACTCCACTATCAACAAAATAAGCCGTACCTTGATTGAAGCCCCGGTCGTAATCATAGGGCCTGCCACCAGTGTTGCGACCTCCTCTCATTCCCATACCCATTCCTGCACTCTGCATTTCCTGCTTTGTGAGGGCCTTCCTCACCTCACAGTTGTGAGAGTTGATAGTGTGGTATTTCTGGACTGTGGAGAGAATTTTTCGTAAACAAGCTAGCCAACAATCAAAAGTCTGACAAAACAGTCTGGGGGAAAAAAGTCAACTTCTGCACTTACTGACAATCCGATCAACTGAATCGTGGTCGTCGAACGTAACAAAGGCAAAGCCCCTCTTCTTCCCAGTGTTGCGGTCAGTCATGATATCAATGACCTCTATTTTGCCAAACTGCTGGAAATAATCCCTCAGGTGTGACTCCTCTGTGTCTTCTTTGATGCCTCCAACAAAGATCTTTTTCACAGTTATGTGGGCTCCTGGTCGGTTTGAGTCCTGGAATCAAAGACATTTGTTATTGTTATGCGCCTTTTGAATGCAAGAACAATTGCACCTCATCCAGTTGTTACACACCTCCCTGGAAACAGCTCGTTTCGGTTCTACCACTCTTCCATCGACCTTATGGGGACGGGCTGACATGGCAGCATCAACTTCCTGCACTGATGAATATGTTACAAAGCCAAAACCCCTGGATCTCTTGCTGTTGGGGTCCCTCATGACCTGAAAGACAAATGCTTTTGGATTAGCCAGTAACCAACGTGCTCTACATTATTGCAAAACCATGACCACTGAAACATCATGACTACATCTTTAATGAAACCCGACTTACCACGCAGTCTGTAAGAGTCCCCCATTGCTCAAAATGAGCACGCAGGCTTTCGTCTGTCGTCTCGAAGCTCAAGCCTCCGATGAACAGCTTGCGGAGCTGCTCTGGCTCACGTGGGACCTATACAATAGACAAAGCAATGCAATAACATCTGATTAGCTTCTCCAATGTCGGCTTTAATGTAATACAACCATAACTTTAATGTGATAGTAGTATTAATTAATGCTGTTCACCGTCTACATACATCCTTCCCTGCTCCCCTTATTTATATTCAGGGCGTGTGGAGGAGGGACACACCGCCGCCATTAACGTTAGCAAAGCCGCTGAAAGACCAGCGAATAGGGCAAATATTTTAAGTACTTATTTGTCAGAGTAAGCCGTGATTTAAATGAGTGTTGCATTTAAGCGTGATTTCCCATCGTAAATGTTGATTCAAAGTCCTAAATTTCCACTGCAGCTCACCCGCAGGAACAAAAGGCCACGAGGCCTGGCTGCTATAAAATGGCGGCGTTTCAATACAGCTACGACCCAAACCGGAGACTGTACTACGAATCAAAAGCATGCCGCAACTTCATATTTCCTACCTTCTCTAACATAAAACAACGCATGCAATAACAGAGCAGTAGTCCCGAGCCCAGTACTCACACTCTCTCTCGACATGTTGCAGATTTAGCCTTGAAGACGTGTTGTGTAACTTGCGAAGAGCCGAGATCTGCGTCAGACGAGCGTAGCCTGCTATTCAACAGTACAATAAATAGCAACGGTACCGCCCCTGTCGCACGGCAATTGGGCAGCTATTCCCGCTGCAGTTTGTCGTCCGCAGTGATTCAATTTTGATTGGGCCATATAGAATCAATCATTACCAACATCCAATCACCTGGTGTACAATGATGACAATGAAAAAATGGATTACGGTTGTTGTATGTGAAAAGGAAAATTTGAAGAAGGTATCGAGTCTGTCGTGTATAACGGCTTTAAGTCAGTAAGCATACAGTGGGCACAGCTCGCTAAGTTATGTTCCTGGAAAACACAAGGAAGATGGTCAGTTTTTTAGATTAAACATCATACGAACCGTAAATGATTCCTTTTTTGATTTGTGGGCGGAAGCACAGCAGCCTTGTACAGCAATACAAACATACACACCTTCTTATCAAAGAAAAATATTTTCTATACAGAGTGCACACGTATTAAGATAAAAAAAAAATCCAAATTGTTACAGAATAAACTTAAAAACACGATAGAAGCACATTCAACCACTTTATATGAAGATCATCAGCTGACTGAGGGGCGGGTCAGTTATTGTGCGCTTTAACGCGCGCTTTTTTGCGCACAGCACCTTTGTGTGTATGTGTATGTGTGTGTGTGTTGTGCTAGCTGCTAAAGTAGCTGAAAGGTTGGCCTCGCCGCTCCTCCACAAAGACAGGGTTTGACGGGTACAGATCGACGGTTGGGACCTCCAGAAGAGTAAGACACTATTTTTTGCAGTTTCATGCCGCTGTAGATATGGGCGCATGGTTTGATAGCATAGTAGTTTAGCTCGATTTAGCGGTTGCTTGCAGGCTACCTGCTGTAGCAAGTTTTCATTTGCTTTGCTGCTAGCGCCATTCAGCTAGTAGCCGTCGTCCTTGCTATTTGTACGTTTTTGTAGTAACAGTGACCGACTTTTCACCGATTTAGCGAGTAGATTGCGATCTGGATATTTAGCTGCACTGTTTAGTTGGTCTTTTTAACGTTGCATGTTGCAATTAAACAAACTATAACGATATTAAGCCTCTCGTTGAAATATGATAACAATCTTGCTAGCTGTGGCTAATTAGCTAATGTTAAAGTGTTACCGATCTGTAATTTGTAGCTGCTTTGCGATTGGAGTGATGTGGCTGTGTAGCCATTATTCTTTTTAAAAATTGGTGCGGTTTTTTTTTATTAACTAGAGCTAGTGGGAGAGCGATCAAAACTCAAATATCTTTAACGCGAGCTTTTCCGTTCTTTCTAAACAGGGAAGTGTCACCTGCAACCGCGTTGTGTTAAGCACCAAACTTTACCATGGGCAAAAAGTCTCGCGGAGAAGAGTCTTCATCCTCTGATGAGGAAGAATATGTTGTGGAAAAAGTGCTGGACAGGAGGGTGGTGAAAGGAAGGGTTGAGTTCTTCCTAAAATGGAAGGGATACTCGGAGTAAGTAATTAAATAAATGTACTAACAACGGTCATAGCTCCCATAGTCAAAAATCTTTTGAATCTCTATTAAAATTAAATGTTGTAAACAGTTGGTCACATTTTGGAGTAGGTAGGTTATTGGAGATTGCTATTCTAACACTCGGGTCCAAGATGCACCCAGTGCACAACAGAACAGCTCTCTTAGACACAGATGCTGTCATCTAAAGCACAGTAATGACCATGAAAGGAACATTAGATTATAGTGTTTTAAACATTGCAAGATATCAAATTTTTTAGCATATCTTGCAGTTTCCAATCCAAACTGGTGCATTAAGGCTGCACTGATTTTTCTGTTCTGTGCTCTTTCTCAGCAAGCACAACACATGGGAACCAGAGAAAAATTTGGATTGCCCTGAGCTTATTTCAGAATTCATGAAGACCTACAAGAAAAGCAGTGGCGGGACCTCCACACCCAGCAGTGGGGCCAGCAAATCAAACACGGCCGCCTCTGGACGCTCCAAAGATTCTAGCAGCTCAAAGAAGAGGAGCTCGGATGATGACGAGGAAGGTGGAAGTAAGCCCAAGAAGAAAAAAGAGGTAAGAACTATTTTTGGCTGCAGAAGCAGGATGTCTAGAACTTGAAATGTGCTGCATTTGGCTTCCTTTTTCACTTGACATTAAGTTAGCACAACACATTTATCTAAGGTGTGTGGAAACTGAGACTGTTTACATTTAAAGACAGCTGGTGTAAATTCAAGAGTTTAATACAAAATCCAGATTTCTAAAGTAATTTTGTTCGGGGTCTTTCAGGATGACATTCTAGTCGCACGCGGCTTTGAGAGAGGACTTGAGCCGGAGAAGATCATTGGAGCAACAGACTCGTGTGGAGACCTCATGTTTCTTATGAAGTGGTAGGTTCTGAAAGTCTTGATTTAATTTTGCCTTTAGTTTTTGTGTGAAATCGATCAATAAATGCACCTAGTGTTAGAAATCTTCTTATATGCACAACCATTCAGATGCAGGCAGTTCTTCTGCTGTATGCAGGCTGTACTGACATAATTCTTCTTACACTCTGATATTTCTATTTGTAAATTGCCTTTAGCAGCATTTATAGCTTAGCTGGCCTATGGTATGTAATTGCATATTATCTTGAGGGATAAGGGTAGTACACTGTTGTTCATCCTTGGTCAAGCCCCGTTTAAGGGTTAATGTCAGATAATAGTTGTAGTAGTTTAATAGTAGTTTAATTTATCACAGAAAGCTGTACAGTTCAAATTTCTTTTTCTTTTAATTTCTTGTAAGTTATTTTAAAAATCACTTGCAGCAGATGGAATTTAAATGCACTCCATGTAATTAATGTAATGTGTGAAATCTTATGCTACATTTTAACTAGTTGGACAAAATTTGCATGTTGCAAGTGTTTTGAAAACGGAGATATTATATCTTGGTTGTGCAAAGACACAAACCCAAGCGGTAATTTTAAACTTTCTCTTTCCAGGAAAGACTCTGATGAGGCTGATCTCGTGCTCGCAAAGGAGGCCAATCATAAGTGCCCACAGATTGTCATAGCCTTCTATGAGGAACGTCTCACCTGGCATGAAGACAGTGACAAGAAGGAGAAGGATGCAGTCAGTGCGTGAGTGTATCGCCTCAGGAGGAAACGGGACCTCTTCACTGCAGGGACAACCTTGAGTCGGACATTTTTCACATCCTAAACTCCCAACCTTCAATTTTTACCATGTCCAGCAATGACACACACAAATTTTGGACACTGTGTTATCTCCATCCAAGCCTCATTGGAGCACACGGGCCCAGACTACTAAAAAGGATCCATCATTCAGGAGGAGAAGCTGTAGTTGACATGGGTGATATGCTACTGGGGAGAGTTTATACTATTGTCTTTGTATTCTTTACTTTCTTCAAAAAAAAAAAAAAAAAAAATTTAACACATTGTTTTAGTGCTTACAGGATACGATTATGTTAGTGTTGAAAATCAGAGTTGGTAAAGGCTGTGTTAACCCAGAGTGTGTTCCATTGTGGGTTCACAACTTTTAATTTGCTATAAACGGTGTACCTCTTCTTTTTAAGAACCCAGCTGACACCACAAAGATGGAAACATTTTTTATTTTTTAAAGTCAGGAAGCCGCCGCCGCACTTTCCTGACTGCATAATCGCTTCCTTTTAAAAGGAAAAACTTCGATATCATAGGTTTCTCATTTGTCTTGCTGTAAAGCCTGCCAGGATGGATTTACTCAGTTTTTTCATAATGTAATTCATAATGTAGTGGTGGGTTGTTTTTTGTCTTGTGTGTGGGTGGGTTTTTTTTTTTTTAAATAACAAAGTTTTATTTTCACGTTCAAATATACCGGTCTATACAAATATACATTACCACATCAACAGCTAACCCAAAGGACAGTAAAACCAATTATGCACTTTTTTTTTTTTCCCTTTTAAATAAGCGTTTTTGTTTTGTTTGTTTGTTTTGGGGTTTTTGTGTGTTCAAGTCTGACAATCTTCTATGTATCCAAGTGAAATGAAGCCAGGGTTGTGCCTGTCATTAGGGTCTGCCACCTTGTGGCCAAAAGATGTAAACCTTGAATGTGTGACCAATCCCTATGACAACCCTGTGGTTTTAATAGTTGTTGTTAGTCATCTTTTGATTTTTATGTTAAATGGTTATTGACATTGCCATAATTTCAAACATTAAAGCAAGCTTTGAACTGAATTGGTCACATCCTGGGTTCTCTTGTGTTGACTCTATTTGTTCTTAGCTTAAGATTTCTTTTATTTTACTTACTTTTTTTTCTCTTTCTTTTCTGGGACCTGAAAAGCACCTCCAAGCTTTTATACACTAGATGGATGTCAGCTTTGCAGTTTGATCTGTTGTGCTCCAGCGTGGACTCTTGGGACCAAATGTTTCGTGTCTACCGAATAAAATCTGTTTTATTTTTGATTTAAATTTTTTTTTTTATCAATGTTTTTAGCTTTAATTGGCATTGTGAATGAAGGCTGTGCACCTCTCCCCTTTTCATATGTACCATACACAAATTATGTCCCTTGATATTAACTTAGATGATCCTTCTGGTGTCGATTCCTTTAATAACAAGTATTCGGTTCCTGAATTATTATTTTTTATTTTCTTTTATTTTTTTGCCAGTGCAGAATTTTTAAAATGTAGACTATTTCTTGTGTGAATGAAATGTTGTGAGTATGTGTACAGTAGCACCCTTTAATAAACATTTTCAGTGTTAAAGTTGCTGTCGGTTTCATTTTAGACTGAATATTCCATTCACAAAGCATTTAAGTCAGAAAATAATACTAGAAATTTCTTGAATATAATTCGTAAGAACTGTTATGGAGGCAAACTGTAACTTAATATCTGGAAGTTTCCTACCTGAGGGAAAATCACCATCTTGGCCGGATAACATATGATGGGTATCATTACATGGGCTTGTTTCTTTTCAAAGTGAAACGACTTTTTATCCGTTAAAGGTTTAAAGCGCAATGGCTGCTCTTCCCCAGCAGATGGTGCTGTTAATCAATAGCAATCCAAAAGTAAAGGTATTTTTATGCAAGTCATTCACAGTTCAAACTCTTAAAGTTGCTCACATGAACAAGTCATAAATGGGTGTTTATGGATTTTTATGCAGCTTTTTGAGGTCCAGGGATTCACAGTGTGTTTACCATTTCTGCTGAAGCCATCCATATCTCCCCCAACTCATAGAGCTGATTAAAACATCTGTTAAATTAAATTAAGATACTTTATCTATATCTAAAGTGGCTCACGACACATAAAACAAAAATCCAATACAATTAGTCATTTTTGTTTTGGTGCTCATATTAATGTTCAAGAAAGACAGATGAAGGAATAGCACACAATAAAGGTTAGATAGAAACTTCAGTTATTATGGCTCATTCATGGTTGGTGCCTTAAACCCTTAGGCCACTGAAGCAATCCACTTCAATTTCATGATGCAGCCATAAAAACAAATATGCATCGCTGCAATATGTGGGTTTTTTTTCTTCTACTTGAAACTCAAAGAAAAACACAAGCAGGGAGTTGAAGCTATGCTAAAACCAGACTCTAAGCATGTGAGAACAAATTATAATTCCCTTTATCTGGCAACCATAACAAATTATGAAATAACTAAGTGCATTACAATACGAGTTGTTAATTTTTATTTAAAAAAAAAATATGGTATATAATATAAGGTAAGAATAATGTCGCTCCTATACGGACCAGCTGCAAGATTAGTCATAAACTGCAGTGAAGGTGTAGTCTTGTTCTTCTCGCACCACCATCTTTTTCTTTCTTGCTGCCCTTTATAGCAACTCTTTTTTACATGCACACACACACACACACACACACACACACACACACACACACACACACACACACACACACACACACACACTGTGCTGCTTGGCTACGTCTAAAGTGATGGAATTTTCCTTGCAAAAAGGCTTTTACACTCCAAATGGAATGCAAAGGTCACTAGTAAATATCCAGCCCCTGGGACCATTAAGCTGGGCAAAGAGAGGGAGCAGCAGGCTGTTTTATGGAGCCTGGAGCTGTCTGCTCACAAACCCAGGCCAGTATGGGTTTGGTTGGGAAAGACACTGTGCATTAACAAGAGGCTCTGGTGACTATGTGTGGCAAATGCAGTACAAAGTAAAGGCGGCGTAGAGGGTATTTGATCAGAAGGATGTAAGTGTAAAGCTCCATCAAAGCTTGAAATGCTTAAAAAGTGTTGGCTTTTCAGGACACAGATTTTTGACGCTGCAAAGAAGTACAACTTGACATTTGTAATATATAAAATTTATAAAACCCTTAACGCTGTTTTTTGCCATGGGAATCATATTCTGGTGTAAATGTATTTATTTATTCGCAGCAGCCTCTCTGCACTTCAAACATACTTCCCCCCGCTAGTAACTTCTAGTGCAAATGAGTTCCACAGGGTACTGTCCACAGCAGAGGTGGGCCGTCTTGCTGCACACTGCACAAAATGAGCGTCGGGGGAGCTACTGTGCAGCTGTGGTGAGGAAAGGGACTGCAGCAGTGGGGCCTCATCAGAGTTACAGCTTGCTCAGGGATGCCACAAACAAATAAACATGCGCTCGTGGAGATAACGTGAGCACAAAAAGAGGAAAGATTCACCTTCCTCTGTCAGTCTCAGCAAAACTACGAAAAATTGTGGGAAAAAAGAAAAAGCGTCGTGAGTCACAAGTATCACACAGGCCGGTGTAATTTGATGTGGCCTTTACTTGTGCTGTGATCATGTAGACACAGCTGCGCCTCCTTGATCCAATCAGATAAAAATGTCTGCGGCGACGACTGCATCGGCGTCGTCTCGAAGCGCACTGATCTGTGTGAAGGTGATTGCGGCGTGATGCTCTAATTTGGGTGCCCATCACACTTAATGCGCAGTAAAGCACCACAGACAAAGCTTCTTCCTTCTAAATGCCCCCCCACCCATTTGCTGCTCCACAGCTCTCACCACCAACCTACTGCTGGCTGTGTTTCCCCTTCACCGCCACCACCACCCCTTCACATCCCCTCCCCAACACTCCTCCCTTCATCTCCTCTCCCCACCAGGGGGAAAGAGTTATAGCTGCCATAAAAGGCAGGTAATGCATTGTTAACTAATTCTGTCTGCTCAGAGCTGATATATCCTCTGCTCTAAATCTCTGTTCCTCCAATAAAATGCAAATGCTAATGCTTGCCCTCCATGAGCTGATATCATTTTTAACAGGCCAGAGGTAAATGCTGGAGAAGGGTGGGGTAAGCCAGAGGTAGTCGGTGACATGGCAGGGCTTTGAGCTTTCAGGGTACACGGCTTGTTATAAAGGAGACCTGCTCCGCATACCTCCGACCAGCAAGTATGCTGCACATGTGGCCACAGGTACCACTGTAAGACCGCAGCGGTGTGGTGCAGTGCATCGAGAGGCCGCGTGCACGCGTCTAAGCAGCAGCAGCAGCTAAGCTTCTAATAGTTTAAAGCTAGTGTTGCATCTTTGTTATTTAGAAGCTTATCAGTCAGTACTCACTCACCGTCAAATAGAAAGAGGAGCCAATTTGCCTGTGGATGTAATGCATCATATTTCCATGTTAATAGTAGTGTCATACTTCGTGTAACCTTGGGCTTCTAAATATTGATCCACTTCTAGATTTTCAATTATCCTGTGCCGTTTTTCTGCCATCTGGTAAGGACCAGTGATTTGTGTTCCTTCATATCTGGAGGCTTGTCCTGTAATCAGACCATAAATTAATTTGCAGAGAAGAGAGAGAGAAAGAGAGAGCACAAAAGATTGAAGGCATTACGTGAGGCCTGGGTTGTTGGAGACAGAAAATCATAGGAAACCACAGCACAGTGTTTTATCCACTATAGAATAAGATTTTTTTTTTTTTTTTTTTGGGGGGGGGGGGGGGGGGTTCAGGCATGTGTCACTTTTTTTTCTCAGCTTTTTAAAAACCATGCTGCTGCTAATGATTGCTTGTAAGTCACTCCTTCAGTAAACTGCTAGAGATCATCCACTGACATAATTATGCCTAATTGCTCGCAGTGCAATAGCAAAATAATAAGGAAAAATTGAGAGCATTACTGTCAAAATGGATGTGAAACTTTGAAGTGAAATCTGCTGTGAACCCATCAGTGGATTGAAAATGACCCCCTCTGAAGGCAGGCAACAGTTACGTGCTTCGAACTGAGTTCTTATTTACAGCACAGCTTAAGTGGAGCTCCTAAAAAAAAGAAAAAACTGTGCATTTTTACTGATTTTAAATTGGTAGTATAGGCTCTCCTGCAAGATTATCTCATTGTCCCCTGCTGCTAAATTACACATAGAGATTGTGGCTGTCGCTGCAGAGTGTTTGAGCAGTGCAACAGCAGCTCTCTTTGCCGTGCAGAAATTCACATTAGACAAGCCTAAGTTACTCGCTTGAAGCAATTAAGAGAAAAATTGCGTAACACAATGGGCTTCACTAGGGGTGCAAAGTGCTGAATCAGCAGGGTCTGAGTTTAAAACACTGTATGAAGACATAATCTTAAGCGGTTAAGGGTAATGTGACAGTAGGCTGTAGAATACTGCATTGCTGTACCTGCTCTACATGATACCTTGGGTGCTTTAAAGCAAGGCCACAGCTGCCGGCATGCTCTGATCATATCTTGCGGGGCTCCAGAGGCAAGGTCAGCCAACACAGAGCCCACCTGCTCCCCCATTCTCCATCACGGAGTCCCTCAGCCCTGGCCTCCCGGAGGGAACATGCCTGACTGCCGTGGTCGTACAGACAGCATGTGTCCCTGAATTTATGATGGCGACTTATTGGCGGCCTTTCACGTAAAAAGTCATCTTGAGTTTCCCAGTCTGTCTGTATGTGTGGTGAGCGTTAATCCATTAACATTCAGGGCAAACACGTACTGAGCCTGGCTTTCTGCCAGCTCAGAGCCCTGACAGTCTTTGACCCACCGCTGACCACAACATTCTCCCAGCCTTAGCCAGTCTTGACATAATACAGAGCCATAAACTATCTAATGTTACCATGTATATGAATGTGAAGCATTATATGCCTGAGGTAATAGAATGCAAGGCTTATAACCAAGTGAAAAGGGCCCAGCTGCAATAGGCTCATTTTCTTAGAGTAAGGAAAAAAATCACATTTGTCTACCGTAGAAGTTTACACATATTACAGTGAGCCAAATGATCATGAAGTTTCAGTCCTTTCTATTTCCATCAAGGATTAGAGTTCAGAGAGGCCATGAAATCCCCACAGTTTCCACAGTAGTATTTATTTCAGCAGGAGATGTGGAGGTTCATATTAACTGATCCACAAGGAACAGTTCTGGCAGAACTTAAAATGCTGCGAGGCTCAGCCGGGCCTTAGAATTGAGAGCTTTCAACAACACGGGCTGCTCTGCTGCTGGAGGTGGCTCCTGAACTGATTGTAATTTTAGTGGCTTATAAAGGCTCGATAAATACTTTATAAAGCTGCGTTCCATAACAAATCTAACATATAAAAGAAGGCATAGATGTTACTCCACACAGGATAAAGGGGCTCTTGACAGGTTCTTGAATAGGTTTTATAATTCAATATTACAACCACCATCCTTGTAAGGACCCTGTCATCTCCCAAGGCTCACAGAATATATAAGTTAAACACACATTCAAGTGCTCACGGTCCAGTCCATTACACTGATTAGCAGTAAACACATTTGTAATAAAACTAAGTGAAATAGAGGTGGACGGACTGCACACTGATTCATTGCAGAATCTTAGTGAAATATAATGTGTCCCGGATGTCGTACTTCTGAGGGCGCAGTGATACAGGGCTTTACTTGCGGGATCTGTAACGCGCACGGGACAATTTATCCTAACAGCTCATGTCTAAACATTGAGTCCTTCATCTCAACTGCTGGCCAGAAATAAACCCAGGCAGAGCAGCGTGACGGGGGTCCAGTCGATGTGAGAGATTCTAGAGTGCAGAGCAGACCAAACAGATGTCTCTCCACAGCATAGGCTGTTTGTTCTGTCTCCCTACTTTGTACTGTCTGTCCACCACTTTACCCCCCCCCCCCCCCCCCCCCACACACACACACACAAATTCATTGTGCTTGTGTTGCCTGGTTTGAAATCTGTTTGCCATACACTGAGCTACACATTACATAAGTGTTATTGGAAGGTTTAATGGTCTATTTTAGTGCAGATGGTTTTTCTTTCTTTCTTTCTTTCTTTCTTTCTTTCTTTCTTTCTTTCTTTCTTTCTTTCTTTCTTTCTTTCTTTCTTTCAACCAGGCAGCAATCATTAATGGAAGAAGAGCAGGAAAAAAGAAAGAAGAAAGAGTGGATCATGTGTTCCCACTTTTTGACCTCTCCACTGCAGCATGTGCACACCTGGTTCAGTTTAGATTGCTGTTTCTGTGGAATAGCTGCCGGCTAGTGGTTTCATCTGGGGAGCGGAGGTCTAAAAGTCTACAATATGCTTGCTCAGAGGTTATTTTGTGAAATGTTCAGTTGTCATGTCTGACACGACCTGAGGTGTAGGTGCAAAATCAAAGGTGTGTCAGTGCTAAGCCACGAAACCAGTGGTTAAGCGTCAAAGCTGAACTCTGAAAAGAATGGCTTCACCTTAGGTAATCTTCTTTTAAAAATGGTTTTGTTTGGATTTTAACATTCCATGAAAAATAACTTTTGATAATATTTGTTAATAAGGCTGCATTACTTAAAAACAGCATCTTTAACGGCATGTTTTAGCCCCAACTATGTGAAAATCTATGTCAGATGTGTTGCCTTGATTATGGGAAGGGCAAATCACGGCCACCTCAGACTCTGAGCAACTCATCTGTTTCCTATTGGAGGAAGTGATCCTGGCAGGAAGGTAGAGGCAGTAGATGAAGGCAGGCTGGGATAGAAAGACAGTAAAAAGAGAGCAAAGGGGTAAACAGGAAATGACAGTGTGACCCACAGGGCCCACTTACTACCTTGCCAGAACCCCCTGGCCACAGCTAGCCTACTGGGCCAGTGATTTCCATCACCTGCTGCTTTTGGTTCCTCCACATAAATCCAGGTGCTCCTAAATAAAGCTCTCTTTCTCCAGGAGCCACGGGGAGCCAGAGAGGAGGCTGAAGGCTGGAGGGGCTGTACCACTGAAACAATGAAGCCCTGCCTCCCTGTGAGAACATGGCATGGAAAATACTGCTCCAAATAAGGCCAGGCAGAGAGAAGTAGGGAGCTGGGAATTTTTTTTTATCGGTCTCCTGCAAGTTAAAAGCTCCATTTCATTAAAGCTGTCTTCTAATTAAAAGAAGGGGGACCATTCAATACAAAGTTGCTACATTTTGTAATTTTTTATTTATTTATTTAAATACCTGCCCGATTATTAATATAAGCCTAGTCCAGTGGGAAGGAGAATCTCAGCACTTTCCAGCTCCTCACTGCCCCCTGGCAAGCTGAATGGACGCTGCAGCCACTGAACTGATAAACCTAGAAATCATTTCCGACTCCAGCCAGAGCTCTTTACAGTACCTTCAGCGCTCCCTGGTGATGGATTAATGCACTGTTGTTGTCATTTTATTGCCATTTTATTGCCCTGGTGCAATTTACCAGGCTTTATGCGCCTACGATGGCCGGAGAAGCAACGCGCAAGCGCAGGCGACCGACATTCCGAGACAAAAGGCCACCTCTCACCCGATATACGCGCATGCGCATTCTCCTCGCCATGGAACACACACACGCGCGCGCGCGCACACACACACACACACACGCACAATAAAAATAATAAATAAATAAAACACAGTTCATTTGTACCTCACATGTGTGCATCACTATGTGAATCATTTGCAGCTTCACATTCACTGCTGCTGTGTCCTACTCTCACCAGCTGGGGGCAATGTCACTCAACAGCTTCGACGTGAAGTAACAGCACCCCTCCGTCAAACAATACTATGCATTAAAATATAATAAGAATAAATGTTTCTGTGATTCAGAGCGTCTCTGTGCTTTCCATTGGTGCAGATTTAAGCGTCACTGCAAAAAATGCAAACAAAGCCTCAGTTAAGCAGCTCAGTTTATATGAAGGAAATTTTGACGTTTCAAAACTCTGCAGTGATTTTTTTAAGCTGTTAACATTTTCATCGGCCACCATTGTGAAACACAACAAAACACTTTTCACGTGTTATTGCTTCCCAGCTTTTTAAAGTAAACACGCTCGCCCACAGACGCACCGCACAGCAGCTGCTGATCGTAGGTCCTTGTTCAAACATGTGGAGAGAGGCTTTGTGAAGTCTCCTGCCAAACTATTCAATTATCTCTCACGCCCTGGAAACCAGCCACAGCCAGGTCGCTTGGGTGGGAGAGGCTCGTGATTTGCATTCTGTCTCGTCTGTTGTTATTATTGGTGTAATTACATTGTTGTTGTTCCACTTCTAGCAACGGTCTTAAATCAGCACTAGATAGATTTTAATAGCTACAAATTGTTACATTTGTCACCTGGTTTGTTGGTATTGTCACCTATTGTTTGATACAACAAACGGATCGAGTGTAAATCAAAATTTTTAAGAGCTACTTTTGAAAAAAAAAAACCCAGAGTTGCACGTTGTTTCAGAGTAAACATTATTATGCGACCATGGCAGGTAGCGGCCACCAGAGGGAGCACGGATGCTGTCAAATTTAGGGGGGGGGGGGGGCTACCTGACAAATAAGAGCATGAAACTGCAAGAAAAGTAAATGCATACTATTACTCCTTTAAATCACTGTCAGGTGTTATAAAAATATTTCAGACACTTCCATTTCCCCCCCTTCTGTGTCAATCTCTGCCGTGAAAATTTACTCATGTTGCATGTTTGGTGTAAGGTTGTGTCTATGCCTCTCACATTTACAGCGTGGAGCACAATCTACACAAGGACCTGTAACCTCAGAGTCTCGAACGCCTTGAGAGCTACTGATCCATCACCCTTAATGGAAGAGGATAAGTTTCAGCCAGTGAAAGAGAGATCAGACAAAGGCAGGACGATTTATGAGAGACGCAGAAGTGGAACTCCTGACTGTGGGCCTTGATCTGAGTTGGGGTGGCTAGGCTAGTTTAGGCTACGCCCTAGGCCAGGGTCACACACACACACACACACACACACACACACACACACACACACACACACACACACACACACACACACACACACACACACACACACACACATTAGTAGAGATCAAGAGAGCTTTAGTCTCCATACCGCATCCCCAAATCCAAACCTTTCTCCTCGGCTTTTGAAGTTCTCTTGCCCCCTTCTTCTGGACTCACTTTTGCATGTCCGTCTTTCCCAGTGAATGTCGAGCTCTGGGTGGTGAAATATGGAGTGGAGACCTGTTACATGTTAGCTTAGGAGATAGCCAGGGTATAAATTATGTGGGAGTCTCTAGTCAGCTTTATTTATGAGAGGCCTGTCAGGTGTTTAGGTGTTGGAGTGAGATGTGCGGCTTAAATCGTTTACTCCACTGTAAATCAGGTCACACAGGCCACATCTTTTTGGACAGTGTATGTTTACGTGTGTGCGCCTGTGTTTGAGTCCTTGTTTTTAGCCAGAAGACCAGGCTGCGTGAGGCCCGGTTGTGATAATGTCAAGGCATAGGTGTTAATGTGTCGTTGTGAACGTGAGAGTGTGCGCATGTGTTTTTAAGTCTGTTTTGTCTGGAGGCCATCGGGGCTATGGTACAGATGGTATGAAGCACTTGCTATTGTTCAAGTTATTAGGCTGTCAGACTAACAAAGATACCTTTTATAGATCCCCTCAATACACACACCTGCTGTTGCCATTTTTAAATTGTGAGCAAATATGAAACCTATTCAACACGTTTCATGCTTCTTTTGTGATGTCCCCTGTTTGCTTTTATCCCAGACATATCATGTAGAGGTGGATAGACCATGTGAATGTAGCCCATCTGAGGACATCAGGTATCACTCAGCAGGTAGTTAGACCTGTCACCGGATGATGTATGCAGGCTATCAGACAGAAGAACTGCAGCAAACAGGTTGTATAGACAGTGTATTCATTACCATTATTCCCCCAAAAGGCGATGCATGGGCAATGCAAAGCGAGAGATTTGTGTACCCCTCTGGTTGAGCTATTGTCTGTCTCCTGAATCAGTCTCGTCTCAGCCCAACAATGGCGTTTGGGCTTGGCTGAAGGGTTTTGTTCATCCTAAGTGGGAAGAGATTCGCTTCTTAAAGTGAGACCAAAGGGGAAGGGAGTGTAGAAAGTAGAGTGGAGGGGAGATGAACTGAGTTAAGGTTGAAAGGGGTTAAGAACATGAGACAGGGAACTCTGGAGAGAGATCGAGAGGATAAAAAGAAGGGGTGGAGAGGAGTAGAATGAAGGAGAGGAAGAGGGACAGAGGATGATGTGCTGGAGGCAGGTACATCTGCATTCTCTCCAAACACAGCATAGGCCTGTCTTAGGTGTCTCTATCCCAGCAGTGCTCACTGGCAGATTTATGGCATCCCCTTGTGTGTGTGTGTTGTGTGTGTGTGTGTGTCTAGCATGTGTGTGTGTTTGTGTGTAGGAGAAAGAGAGATAGGCTGTGTGAGCAGAGGCGAAGGGCGGCAAGCAAAATTTCAGCAATGTTGCATTCCATCGATATCGCAGTCCCGGTTTCTGCCGTATTTCATCCTTCCTCTCTCCCTTTATCCTTCCCTTCTTTCCCTCTCCCTCTCTGTTTCATCACCCTGGTCTCCACTCACTGCTCTTGGACCCTTCCATAGCTCTGCTGGGTCCCAGGCATTATAGCCTTCTCAGGGGGAAGGGTGTAAATCTGTCTCCCTGTCTCTGGAGATTTCCTGGGGCTCAGCAGACTCAACAAAGCCGAGCCAGTGTGGAGGACTAAATGTTACACAAACACACACACACATACGCACAAACGCTCGCACTTCCATCTTTTCTCGTTGACATAAATGCATTCTGTATCCCCTTACCCTAACCTTAACCTAAATGTAATTCTATCCTAAATCCTATCACCTCAGACAACACTTTGAAGGTGTGTCGCACAGGCAGGACCAGCCTAAAATATCCACACAAAGGCCTCACTCCCACTATTTCAAACTCAGATTGGTCCTCACTGAGACATGCACATACACAAACGGGCAGAAAATGTGATATTTGCTCGGACAGGCTTGGCCTTGTTTGGAGGCTCCCTTGATAACAAACAGGCATGGCTCTTTCTTGTCTAGCTGAGCGCCTGGGAAATCAATGTTTGTGTTTGTGTGCATCCACAGCAGGCCCAACCCCCCCCCCCCCCCCCTTGCCCCCCGAAAAAAAAAACCCATTTGTTTGCAGGCGCTGTCCAGACGAGCTTGTTGTCTCTGCATTTTGTTTTTCTCCCACCCCCCTTTAGTTCCCACTTCCCTCCCTGCTTTATTGCACTTGATTCTAAGCGCGTCCATTCCTGAGATGGCTCAGATAGCAGCTGAAGCTAAATTGCCCATCATAAAGCATCTGCAATAGCAATGGAGCTCTCGGGGAGGGACCACTGCAAAGGGGGTACGAGGCGGTTAGGGCTCACTATGAAAATACAAGGTCCTCTTTTTAATCTTTAAATGTGGAATATGAACTCTGTTTCAACATCCACAAATCATAAGGCCCTTCCTTAAACATTAAACGATTCTGTTGCATGATCGATTTCCTGAGTGCCTCCTAAATCAGTTTTATGCATATAATTTTCAGGAACATTTGGCCATTTGAGTGTGTGGGTTTTGGAGAAAAGTGACTGAAAATCAAAAGGAAAATGATCTAATGGTATTTCGGGACGCCAAAATGCTTCTGCATGATACTACTAATTACTCATACAAGACAAGCTAGTTAGAGTGAGATGCAGTGATTTATGGGGGAGCCATATATTTGGCTGTACTGTGTTCCTGTCAGATGGTTGACAGATAGATGACTGCTGAGCCGTAATTGGCCTTCCTGTTTGTATCTTTTCTCATGTAACAACAAAGGCACTTCCCGGCCTTGACTGTAGAGGGTGCACATGTGAAAGTGCAGCCCTGTGTCAGTGTGACAACAGCAGATTTTTTTTTTCACAGGAAGAAGAAACAAAAGAGACAGGAAGGATGAGGAAATCGCGTTTAGGTGGGGAAGACACAAGGTTATTGGAGTTCTTTTTCTCCCTTGCCTTCCCTGCAAGCAGTGTGTGTGTACAAGCAAGTCAGATCAGCTATGTTCCTGCAGGCCTTTGTATTGAGTCATATCTGATACAGAGCATCTGTGTGTGGCATTTGTAGTGAGAAATGTCTCACCACCGAGCCAAAAATAATCTCTAGAGATGCCAGATTGATATTAACAAAGACTTTAATTTTGCAGTCAACACAGCCCCGTGGCCAAAAGATGAAGCGATAAACACGGAGAGTTGCACTGTAGGCATATCGAAGTGGGAAAATCCCTTTCTTCCGCATAATGCCTTGTATTCTATCACAGCTGTACTATTATTGCTTCGTGAATGACAAGAATTCCGTGGGACCACACGAGCAAGACAGGGCCAGCAGCCTGCCTGGCATGAGCTCCGGTGTGATCATCATCTATGGGCGGAGTGCCGCCCCTCACTCCTGCCTCCCAGCTAGCCCTGCCCTGTGACAGATGAGCCCAATGACAGCAGGACGCAACAACCTGCAATTGAACATTCCCCTGCGATCTGTCAATGTCCATGGTGGTGTTTCACTCTCAGGAAAGCACACACGCACTTTCACACACGCCCTGGCATTAAGTCATGCCGCAAGTATTAGAAGAATCAGCGCCAGAAACGCCTCCTGAACGGTTGTGAAATGTTTGAGATACCTGTTGCAGGTGTCTTTTGAGGTCTGGGTAGTGGCGTGCACGCCTTATTTTGCTGATCTACATTAGATTCTTTTGCTCTGTCTGAATTTTCCGATCTGTTTCTGCAGGACGGAACTGCCCGGGCTGCACATTATATCAGCTGACCTTCGTTTAAAAAACAAATCTCAGTTGAACTGGTGTTGCAGTTTCCAAGTTTGACCACAAGGTGGCACATTGCTCACAAAGAGCACTGTAGCTTCAAGCCTGATGGAGGGTTTATTTTCCGCTTTGGTGGCAGTGCCGTGGTGTATCACGGCAAAATGAAATAGGAAAAATGAAAATAGGACATAAATGTGTTTGCCGCATACAGAGCTTAATGAAGTCAGCCGTGCCAGTACATTAGGAACAAAGGCAGCAAAGAGAAAGGCACTGAAGGACAACTCACAAACAGGTCCAAAATAAAAAGGGAGATAAAGTATGAATGGTGAGTCTCCTCAATGAATAGTAGCTTAGTGCTTGTCAGAAGTGGAGATTTATTTTCCAAGCAACTGGCTTTTTATGGTCAAGCTCCTCCATACTGGCGAACAGCAGTGCGTTGTAATATGGCATGTAAAGAATGGTATTCAATAGAGGCAGTCATACATTTGTCATATTTAAGGGCATAGAATAATGACCATTGGCTGCTTTGTGCTTGAATCGCTCAAGTTGGCTTATTTTGTGTGTAAAATGGCGGATGAAGACAGATGGACTTTATACATGACAGTCTGAGTTATCATATTATGTATAACTTAAACCAATAGCCGGTAGCTTATCATTATCCTAAGCCTGGAGCAGTAGCTGGTTCTTTGCAGTGTTTCTGTGGAAATTATGAAACACTCCAGCTGTCCTCACTTGCTTGTTGCAAACTAATGATCACTTGGCTTCTCAGCCATAAAAGCACTGTGCAAAATTAATTGTTTCAATCAATCAATTGGTCAATTTCATAGCCATCAAGCTTTGCCCAAGATCATGTGCATTCTCTACCCTTCTCCTTCAGGATGGGCCTGGAGAATGCCAGATAATTTATGGCCTCTGCGTGTGCTGCATACATATATGAGTACTATACACACACACACCGACAAACGTACACGCTCGAGAGGCAAACACACAGAAACGGATGCACCCACGCACACATGCCACATGTGCACATAAACATACATGTTAGCACGTACATACACACATTCCAAGAAGATGACTCACAGCAGGGGGTGGATCGTGTGAGGAAGCACAGAGGATGAACACAGAGGGAACTCTTCACTGTATGCTAAGTATGCTGCTGACACATACAGCTAAACATAGCACATGGAAGACAATCAGCAATATGAGAGAACGCTCTTCAACGTATCATTGCATGTGGCTCACATGTGTGAAGCAACAAGCTAACAAATATACTAAAGCGACACATCCCTCTGTCTTAAGGCAGACAACTATGCATGCCACCTGATGTTTCTGCATACATGCATGAAGTTTGCACATGTATGCAGATGGCTGCATGTGTACAAAAACACGCTCATGCATGCATGCACATATATGCATGCACAGAGCCGAGTGCAGAGGCTTGTTGTTAGCGTGTTGTTCCTGTGCTGTGGCTTGTGGGCCTGTCTGCAGGGCTGATCGATGGTCTTTTACTGCTTCCCCAGGATTATCGGTCGAGTTCACCGGGAGGGGAAGGCAATTCATCAGAACACAGCGGAGAGAGAGAGAGAGAGAGAGAGAGAGAGAGAGAGAGAGAGGAGAGCAAAAGAGAGAGGGGACAAAAAGAAAGGGAGAGAGGGACAGAGGTAGAGGTGTGGAGGGGGTGTCAGTATGAAAATGGAAAGAAAGATAAGGGAAGACAGAGGTAAAGGTGTGAGGAAAAACATAAGGAGGGGGAAAGAGAGAAAGAGGCTGAGAGAATAAGGAGAGCACGATGAAGACAGGAGAAAGGGAGGAGATGCACAGATGTGATACTGCATCATCTGGAAATGTATGAAAAAGATAGAGCGGCAGACATAGATGAATATCACAACACAGAACGATGGAGTCGCGGGGCAACCTCAGATTGAACCCTCCTTTTACTGTATATTCAACATCAAGCAAATATTTGACAGCACACTGTCTGCAGCTATAAGAACCAGTCGCACAAGTAAAAATGTGAGAGCTGTTGTGCTTTTATTGGAGTCGGATGCTGTGTTTTGCCTCTCGATTTATTTATTTCACAGTGGAAGAAAAATGGTCATTTGAAACCGCAGTAGCTTTTCGTAGAGTTATTGTTCTTCTGGTTCTTGAAAGATTGTGGAAATAATAATAGACTATGTAATAGTCTTACATCACGTGTATCAAACCCTAAATTAAACAATCAACCTATAGCTGGCACGACATGCTGTCATTTAAGTTCACATTTAAAGCACTACTGGAATCACCCTGTGGAAGAAATATCACACAGATCAGCCCTGTGCAGAATCTTGTTTTGCTTGATTAACAAGGTTTCTAAGAGGGAATAATCTTGCCACACTGGATGACCTGCAGGAAAAAAAATGTGTAGCCTTCTGATCCAGTTCACTTCATCACAGAACTGCATTACTACTAATCACATTACTAACCGATAACAACAGTAGGGAGCATGTATATACGCATCAGTAACACTGCATAGAGAGTACCATTTATTCCTATATGAACCTCAACATGTGCTTGAGCCGCCTACGTGCATGTGCTGTCTAAGACAGGTTTTTAATATTCTTCTCTTTGTGCCTGTCTAATGCCTCTTTCCCCTTTGGTTTAAGAGGTTCATGTTTGCAAGTGACGACCCATGCCAATTTTTCTCCTTCTCCTTGCGTCTCTATCTCATCTCTTCGCAGATAGACTGCCATTTCTCTCTCTTTCCCTCTCTCTCCCTCTCCCCATTGATGGATGGACAGATCATGTATATCCAATCTAGCAGTGCTCCTGATGCGGTTAGGGGCTGTGACAAGTCTCCGGGCGGGGGAACCGAGTAGAGCGGAGCAAAGGAACGGGGTGACGAAGAGGACACGACATCTGGAGAAAACGCAGAAGAAAAAGAATGCAGCAGAGAGGGGGACTGCATGAAGTGTCTGCATAGCGCTGTGAGTGTGCGGAAAAGCAAACATACCCTGCCTTCTAGGCAACAGTGTAAGTCTCTCATTGACAGTACTAAAAAGGCTCATGTGCTTCATGGTACCCAAAGATAATGATGGACAAAAAATGAAACAGGCCGCTTGCTCCTGATAGCATTGACATATTGCATCTATCCGATGGAATAGGCAGAGTGTTAGATCCTCTGCTCCATAGCTACTGTACGGACCACAAAGTGTTATGGATGGAGATTGATTGTGCTGGTGTCTGTTGACATTCACTCATGAGTTTCAAAGTGCAGTTGCAAACATTTGCCACTGGGGGGTAATGTTATCCTCACAGTATTCAAAGGAACCACTCAGCTCTCCAGTGAAACCATGGCACTTATCTGAGGCAGAAGTGATTTCCTGGTTCATATTGGCAGCAGTGTTGATGAAAATGTATTACCACAGGTGGCAATATTGCAGCATATGGTGATGTGCGCCTGGGCGGTGGTGGGTGGAGTGGTCATCTCCTCTGGTCCTCTGTTCAGTGTGCACTGTACTGTAACAGCATGCCAAATCTGAAAAGTTTCTTTAAAAAGAATTCCTCCACATTCAAACTTAGGTCAACATAAATAAGTGTAAGTCAAGGGAAGTTTTCCGGTTCAGTGTAAAATGGTTAAATGATGTCAGCAGATTTTTTCACACTGTTGAGCAATGTAAAACAACTGCCCCTAGGTATGAAAGGACACAACTCATCAAGGTGAGGAAGTGGTGCTCTGAGCTAACCTGTCTGACCTCTCAAAGGCAAAAAGGCCAGGGGTCAACTCACTTGACCTCCCCAAACCATATCAACCCCTTTGACTACATACTACACAGAGGACTCCTTTCCCGCATATCTTTACTCTCCCCACGCGGGTTGTGCACAGTCAAGGAGAGAAACACTTTCTCCTGTGACCCCAACACACCCACAGAATCAATAAACAAAAAAAAGTGGAAGCATGTCAGACTTTCACCTCCCTTCCCCTCCCTCGCCTCTCTCTGTGTCCCCCAGCCCCTGTAGCCCCATCACCTCAGAGCACACTAATAAGAAAAACCCACAATAAACAAATGCTGTATATTTCAGAGCAAGAAAAGTCAACGTCATTTGTATTCCAACTCCATTTCAAAGACACTGGGCAAAAACAGCAGTCATTTTCTAAAATGTGGAATCGCCACCCCACCCACCCCACCTCTTGATACTAATCAAATTTGGTCTCATCTTTTCATTTTCTCATCTCTCATCCCCATCTGTGTGGTGTAACTCCTCTCATTCTCATTCTCTCCCTCATCATCCCTCACTGTCACTCTGCAGCTCTGAGCCATTGACCTTCGACCCCTAGGCAGGTTCACCAGCGGGTCAGGAGCCAGGCGGGGGGAGACAGGGAGAGAGGAGGGGGCAGGAGGTCTGTTAGTGGGGGATGCCAGCTTCCTCCTTTGGCCATGGATACAGCCTTCACTGCTGCTGCCATAGCAACGGGACGAGACGGCAGAGAGAGCAGACTGCAGAGAGCCGCTGGGATGGAGCTCTCGCTTCTGTGATCTGGCTGTAACCTCCATGGGCACTTGCTCATGTTCACACACACACACACATAGACACTCTCATATTTTTCTAGACATTATGACAAACTGGCATGCGTACACAATCCCATACGTGCCTGCAAAATTTAATCAAATTTCTTATTTGGACTGCCAGGCTGTGCTGCTGGAAAAGACTTTTTCAAGTTGGAAGATTGATGGGCTTTCTATGTTGGCTGCAATTAATTGCTGCATAATTAGACTTACAAGTTATTTATTGAAGCAATTTGGAGAATACAAGAGCCTGGGGATATATAAAAACCATTTGATCACGAGCCGCATAAACTTTAAAGATGTCCTCTTACAAGCATTATTTGGATAGAAATTAGCGATTGGATCTCCCCAAAAATGTTTCCCATGTTAATAAAAAGATAAATGGTAATAAATCTGGAGCGAAGTGAATGGCACGCCCGAAGTCTCAGCAGGTCAAATAAAGGTGAAAGGCGAGCGATGCAGATAATAAAAGTAGTGCGATGGAAGAAGAAAACAGCATTTTTCTGCACATTTTTGGTATAGGCAGTTGTGTCAAGCTGTGAACCAACATGCTAAGCTTGGAGAGCCTCGGGGGCTACAGGGCCTCGGTCCAGGTGGTGTCCCACTACAAACAGAGGTGTTAAGAATCTCTGTTGCTGCTTGCTATTAATTTTCCCTCGTTTGGCACGACTACTTTTTACACATCCACACCCTCTCTTCTTCTCATCTGCCTGTCGCTTATATTTGTACACTCGTCTGTCTTTAATGTCTGTATTTCACTCTGTTTATTTTCTATATTTTCATTCCGTTAAAGATTAATTTACTTTGCCTAACTTTTTCTCACAGCCTCCTCTCTCTCTCTGGTGTCTTGCTTCTCTCTTTCCTTGCTCAAACAAATATGATAAATGAGGCTATCGGTGTCTCTTTCAAGAATGAGCTGTGATCAGAGAGCCTTTGATGTTTGACAGCTTAAATGATGTATCTTGATGAATCGATATACAGTAATTTTCACATCATGTGACACACTGTTTTGCTATTGAGCACATTCTTGTTCGGGGGCTGTGAGTGAATCTCATTTGCCTGTGAGTGTGCGTGTTTTTTCACCATTTTTCTTGACTTCCATTCCTGCGCCTTGCATGTTTGGTGACAATGTCAGCGCACTTAAGCCAGCAAGCTTATCTCAAGTGCTTCAAGAGGCTCTTATCAGTTTTCTTTGTAATAACTGGATGAATTACTTTCAGCGGCGCGCGCACACTCACTAACATACAAGCTGGCTGGGTACATACACACACTCACTTGCTCAACAGCATACCTCTAGCTTTATGCAAATCATTGTAAGTGAATGTTGGCATTTTCTCACACGTATCTAAATGCATGTTAAGACATAGCATGAGAAAAAAAAATTATGAGATACGTCCATTTAAATCTTTCCCGTTTGACACATGACAAAAATGAAAAGCATTTGGATAATTGTATCAGCAATTTCCATGAATACCGTGCTACCTTTCACCTGCACAGAAGAGCGTACGGCATTAATGGGAATTGGTGTGTGGTTCAACTGTGGTCTGCTTTGTTAAATGTTGTTTGATCTGGCCCAGAGGCTTGATCCCAAACAAAATGTGAGTCATGGAAGTTATGTTTGTTCTGCTCGCTTATGTGTTATGCGCTGACTTCCCCAATAGGTGGGGCTATATACAAGAAACAGATGAGGTTGCTCTGGTCAGAGGCCCTCAAGCAGCAGGAAGAGCTAATCAAATTGCCAGTGTGTCTGTGTCAATTACAGGAGGTCAACTTCATAAGAGGAACAGGCCAAAATCATATTTGCACCTGTATTCTCCGAGCAGTTCCCGAACCAGAAGCAGAATAGAGACAGAGAGGCCAGACAAGCCTCTTAGTATGGCAGTCAGATGCTCTGGTTGGTAATGATATGGAAATGCTGGGTTTCATAAGCACACATTCTTATGAGATATTAGCCATTTTTAAAATTCTTTAGATAAAGATTCTGTGCGGCTGCCTTGAGGGATGAGCTTTGCCATTTGTAGATCTTGGTGAGATGAATAGCGGAGTGAGGCTGATACTCTTACAGTGCCAAGCCACTATCTTATCACTTCCTTTTATCGGACTGATAAAGTAAATGACTTTGCTATAGGTGTGCAACTCTTCAAATTCATTATGAGCCTGCTCAGCCAGGCGACTATCGACATGGCTGGGACTGTGTGATGAATGCGCGACTGTGAAATGTGTGTGTAGGCCGCGGTAGTGACACACTCCAAAAAGAGAGACTGATAGGAGATAAAGATATTTCTAGGGGTGTGAAGTGGAATAGGCAGTGGTGGCTGGAGATTCCTTGAGCCCCCTCAAATTGAATGAAAATGCAAATTTTAAAGACTTGTTGAGGTTAATATAATGCTCAGGGAAGCTGGGATGTTAAACCAGTCATTTACATGTTTTTAATCAAGGAACTTGGAGGGAAACGTGCATAAATGAGCAACAGGATTTATTTGTGGAGCATCTCAGGAGGGAAAACATCACTTGCTTTTTAGTTAGAGGGAGAACAGTTTGGGGGGGGGGGGGGGGGGGGGGCAGATTGGTTCCAGGCTTTCTAATTCAGTACCAATACTTAGTAGCACCCATGAGGGTATTTTGCAGGTACCAAGGGAGTGAGAGCTGTAGTCACCGTTTGGCACAAAAACGCACATGAAAACACTGACGTTGCCCCTCTTTGAAAGCGCACGCACTCACCTCAGTGTTGTTTTCAAAGGTAGTTAGATCAGCAAAACAGCTTAGTCAAAGAACAAGGTTTGGAGATGTCCCAGGAGAAGCATCCATCTCCATGGTGAGTGGCAGGTCTGTCAATGATCAGCAGGGCAGTAATGCACTGGTATTTGGAGCCCGGGAATGTGTAAGTGTGTGCATCTTCACCATGCAGACATTTGGCTCTTTAAACTGAGGGATGCTGTTATGGAGGATGTTGTTAAGTATAGCTGAATGAGACTGTGTTGCACCCCAATTAGAGCTCTGTCTCCTGTATTAACATTATGTGGAGCCTGATTGCACTTGCCTTCCCTGCCTCTCCACTTTCCCTGCTCTGCAACTTGTAGAGAAGGTATCTCTGTCTCTGTCTCCACTCTGCTGATAATGGTCCATAATCCCTGCTGAGCCGACCTGGCGGTATTGCCGAATTTACAGTAATAATGAGGACTAATAGAAGCAATATCCATCCATTTGACCACTAAATCAGAAATGTAGCTGAAGCAGGTGATTAATGTTGTGTCCCCCCCCAATTTTCTGAAGCATAGATGATGGAATAAGTCTCTCAGATCCAGATTAAGCTCCAGTATGAGCTTGAAATTCATGTCCACGTGGAATCCTTTTTGAAATACAGTCTTGAATCTTTCAGTTTGCCTCACATCTTTTGCATTTTGCTGACTCCTGCCATCACTAAGAGTAAAAAAAAAAGCAATAATGATTATAAAAACTGAATATTTGACTATTTATTTTTGCTTGGATTGTAGCAATCTCAGAGGTGGCAGGGATTCAGTGCTTTGCACAAGAACATACCAGAGGATGTTTATTAACACAAAACCTTAGGTTCAACGTGTCTTTGTGCATTTGGTAAAGTACAGTAAACGTGTTTTTTGGAACACTTCAATATTCACAAAACTATAAGCAGAAAAAATGATTAATTAAATACTTTTTAGGCATTTATATTTATACTAATACCCAGAGTAAAACTAGACATTTAAAACAGTAGACAGATGCTTGGTATTATTTAGTCAGTTATGAATTTTAATCTTCAAGTTTAGTGATAAAATATACAGTAACTTTGTTCAACTTCATAAAGCCTATGGAAGAAGGCCTCTTCAACAGAGCGCTTTGCTGTTGGTGCTGAAACATTTAGTTGAGTAGAAAATTCTGAAGTCAGGCCTTTTCTTATCTTCTTCTTCTTTTTCAGGCTCTACTTTAGAGATTATCACAGTGGATCATCTGTCTTCATCTAAGCCTATCCTCTCCATCCTCTTCTGTCACAACAACCCTCTGAATGTCCTTTTTTATTACATCCATGAAGCTTCTCGGTGGTCCTGCCTGGCAGCTCCAGCTTTCTCCTATCCTTTGTCCACTATATCCACTATTATATTCAAACCATCTCAGCCTTGCTTCGGTAACCCATTTCTGTTTTTGCCCAGTCTGCTCTGCCATCTCCAAGTCCACTTTGTGTCCTGTTTCCCATCTCCGTCTCACCACCATCTTGTGACACAGATCTTTTGTTGCAATGAAGCATCTTTTACAAGGAAGAATTTGTAATTATAGATGAGTGAAGGAATGAACCCCTGCTAAGCTCTTGGCACTCATTATTACATCTTACTGCCCAAAATGAGGGTCAACAAGTCCTAATTCACATGAAAACTGCATTCCATAATGGATGCATGGTACACTTTTGTAAACCTCTGCAGGAAAGTCTCTCTTGCTGATTATTTTCTTGGCTAGCACTCAGACAGCAGAAGTGCCGTGCCTGCAGCAGAATGTGCCCTGCAGTGTAGAAATCCCAGCCAGCCTTCTGCATTAGTGGTGCCCCTCTGCCCTGTGGCTCCACTAAGGGTTAGGGAGGAGACAAACATGGCCATGGGTTTTGCACGGCTGTCTGCAGGCCGCAGCCACATGGTCGCACTGTAGACGCTGATACTTCCCAATGAGTGAGTGAATAGGAGACATTAGTGTAGAGGCAGACACATAAGTGGCACCAAGATGAAATCAATTAGACTGAGAGGAAGGTCATTAGGCTCCTATATGGCTAGTGGTCCAAGTGCGATGCTTGAATGCTGTGTTGTGTCAACTGTCAGTGTGCCAGTGTGTGCATTTGTCTTTACTGTGGCTCTAAGAGCAAATGCACATGTAAACCCCAATGATATACAGTCACTCAGCACATCCTGAAGTGAGTGTAAACTTGGCAGGGTCAAACCTGCTGTAATACCTTGTCGTGTTTGAGTCCCCGGCGCTGTGACGGTGGTGGTGAGTAATCACGCCGTGTCTGTGCATGCGTTGCCATTGATTTTGTCTCGGCTCCTAGCTCCCCCAATTACCTCCTACTCCAGGCTGCCAGTCCCTTTGCTGTCAGGGGGGAGGCTGGAGACTGGGGCCTCAGCGAGCTGTTTGTTTACACTGCTAATTGCTCCTGTTGTTTCCTTTCATTAGCCCAGGCTGAGCTATTGGGCTGCCTCACACAACCAAGTGCTCTTAGCCTTCTGGTCCCCATGTCTATAGTAAATATTGGTGATGTATACAGCGCCTCCTAACATATGGCTGTAAACTGGAAATGATAGGCTCTCCTGGTGCAGTAGAGTGTTTGAAACAAAACCCCCATGGAGCACTGTGCTGCTCCACTTGTGTCTGACTTACAGCGTGGTCTAACTGGAGAGCAGAGTTGTCTTTATTGATGTAAAAAGAGGCAGGGAAATCCTGCTTCACCATACTCTGGATGACCCTTAAAGAAATTCCACAGAGTATACCTGCAGGAAATTATGGGACACATTTGGTGTACATGCATTTATAATCACACTGTATGCGTGTTTGCATATGTGCTTGTGGGTCTGGTATAATGATGTGTCTTCCTATTTGCTTGGCCTCTGTGAATTATGAATCAAAGGGTTGCACGCAGGAGTCAGTCCCTGTGTCTGCAGTGCCCCCTCTCTACATCAACCCGCCCTTCTATCTGCACGCATTCACCCCCCGAGTGCACACACACACACACACACACACACACACACACACACACACACACACACACACACAAACAACCGTGCAGAAGCCCACAGCATCTTAGCACACACAGCCATGGCTCCTTAATGACTGCCATCCCTCTCTGTGCCACATTATTAATTAGCTCAATGATCCTTGCCGATGGGACCTGCACCGCAGATTAGAGCCCTCAGCATCCGCACCCCTGGCTGCTGCTGCTGCCTGTCCAGGAAAGGTGAAGAAGGGCTGGGGTGGGTTGGGAAATCTGTGCATACATGTATGTACGTGTTTCACAGTAAATCTAAAATTCTTTTGTTTGTCCCTTTGTAATATTTGCACATCTGTGTACACAGGAAGGATCAGGAAAAATAATAGGAATTGTGAGAGAGCGGGGATTAATCATGTGACCATGGAGCAGGAAGAAGGGTGGGTGCCACCTGGCCCAGCTCTGTGTGCAGCATGTTCAGCTCCCCAGTGCACCACAACTCCCAGCACCACCATACTCAGCAGCATCACAAGATTCATGGACTGGCGTAGGTTCCCAGTACCAGTGATCTTGGCTATATCCTGACTTGCTCTATGTAATCTATCTAAAAACAGTAGACTCCATTGCAGTCCTTATTCTTCTTGCCATGTGTAATTGCAGAGGAGTTTTTCCTCTGTGTGTTCCCAAAAATCCAACTGTTCATCAAGGGCTTAGTCACTGTGGCATGCAAATGTGTATTAATATTTTTGTCAGGACAGAAAAAAAGGAAAGAGGTGAGAGAGGAGGGGAAAAAAGGGATACAGCCTCTCCAGATGCTTCACAATTGCACAGAGCAAATGAACATAAATGTCACTGTCAAGCTGAAATGAAGAAAAAATGTGTCACGGCGGCAAACTGTGCTGGAGTTGGAGGACAGCAGGACATGTTTTGCATATGAAGAGGTGAATGCCCAAGGAGAGACAAGGAGGCTCTGCACCTGTAACAAATGACTGCCCACAATTACCCCCCGCCACCACACCCAAAAAGCCCATCCCCTTCAAAAAAAAAAAAAAAAAAAAGTGGAGGGAGCAAAGAGTAGATATGATCTTCTGTATGTCAGACTTTTACAGAGTAAGAATAAGAATACTTTTGGATTTGGGGATGGTCCAAACTCACTTATTACCCAACTCATTTAAACAGCAGGTTCTTTGGGTCCACACTCTTCACCAGTGGAGCAGAATCACCTCTTCCTCTACCTTGCATGTTTCTTACACTACTGCTTTACCTCTGGCCACAACTTCTACCTTAGCGACTGTGCACAGTGCTGGTTACGAGGCAGTAAAGTCAACGAGCAGTTTGGGCATACATGAGAATAGATATGCAGGGCATGTAGTCGCTCCAAGGTGACAGTGAGGTGTGTTGTGATTATTGACTGTGTGACCTCACACTGACCCTGGCTGTGAGCGAGTAAAGGGCAGGGAGTTAGTGTGTGCCGCACTGCCTGTCATGCCTGTCAATACGCTGATGAATGGAGCTGGCGGTTATTAAAGCAGAATTAGAACGGGGAGGGGGGAGCGGGATAAATGATGGCGCAAATGGTTGTGCAGTGGAGACTGTGGAGCCGGATGGCACAGCATCAGTGTCATCAGTCTTTATTACCCTCCAGGGAACAGAGGGGGAGAGAGACAGGGAGCGGTCAGCGCCACGCACCCCCAGCCTCCACAACACCTAGGCAGCACTTGCACATCACTGTGCTCACCAAACATCACTAGTCTTTAGCCTTATAACTGGATAAATACCTGCATGCTGACTCCAGGCCTGAACAGACTTAGTTAACCTTCATTCTTTCCAACAAGAACACATTTTACACACCTAATGAATATTTATATATATAGGCCCACATATGTACATACATGCGTACACAAATAGTGCTTCTGTTTCACTTTACCCATCACTGGCTCTCTCCAGGCTTCTTTGCTTTCTCCTGTTTTCGCTCCTCCATTTTCACTCTCACCAAGGGAGTGGAGGACCCCCACCACAATCAATCATGGTGAAGTCACAGAGCACAGCAGCACACTCAGGGCACTGTGCAGATAAGCTGGTTAAAGAGAAGAGAAGAGAAGAGAAGAGAAGAGAAGAGAAGAGAAGAGAAGAGAAGAGAAGAGAAGAGAAGAGAAGAGAAGAGAAGAGAAGAGAAGAGAAGAGAAGAGAATGTGGAAACACTGGAGCACCTGGAGGAAGCCTTGGAAGGAGGGGAGGTTGCACACTGGGTTCACTGCACAGTCAAAGAGTGGGCACGCTCTACACCAGGGCAAGATGGGAATGGATGGGTGAGCCAGTGCCATTGGTGAAGCCCCTGTGAGGCCCAGCCCCTCGTCAGAGAGCTGTGCCTGCATACAGATGTGAACGTCCCATTGATATTCTCCCCCCGTGCTGCTGCTCCTGCTTCGCTCTGCTTCTTTTTTCCTAATTAGAGGTTTATTTATTGATACCCCAGTTAATGTCTCTCCTAATTTTGTGATAGTTTTGTCTCCATTACCCAGGAGATTCATTTGCCGCAGTGTTCAGAGCAGTGCCTTCCCTAGTTGTGGGCACCTCCAAGCTAACCTTTCTCCAAAATCTGGGCCGTGCCCCATGTCATCCTTTGGGCGACTACCTCCTACATTAGTGCAGCACATGGAAGGCAGCAAATCTGTGGCCCGAGGTTGTGTGGAAATTGTAAATACAAGGAGCTTAAGTCATTAGATGGCTGCCTCCTATGTAGTAACTTCAAATTAAATGGGAGTAAAGATATTTGAATGTGTAGTTTGAATTCTGCTTTGCCTTTTAGCACTAAAAGGTTTCTGTGGTTTTTGACTGCATGTGCATGAGTTTGCATGCCCCTGTGTGTCTTTGGTAAGCTTTAAAAGCTCAGAAGTACAAATTTTAGTCAAGCCATTGCCCATTTTCTTGCAGAATGCATGATGAGAACATAATAATACTGACAGCAGACTGAAGCTTTGCATGTCAGCTTCATTGTTTTGTTCAAGCTTTTCAGAGTACCCCAGCAATGCTCGCTGAAGCAAATATTGACAAATGAGGTCCAGTGTGAGCGGTAGATGACAGTGATGCTTTTCCAAACACGCTGGATGTAATGCATTTAAGTACATACAACATTTTATCAAATGGGCTTATTGTATTACTTACCCAGAGTCAGACAAACTCATCTGTAATAATCCCATCTCTTTGGCTTCTGTAGAAAAATAGCTGTTGTGGTGCCGATAACTCCCTAGCATATTAAGAGGGGAGCTACACTGAGAGCAGCTTCATCCCTGTAGTGAGGAAATGGTCCTTCCAGCAACTTCAAGGTTGGATGGTCGGTCATTAATTTGCTTTACATAGCCTTACATGTTATGCATAAATTATGAGTTCATTATTTTCTCTTGAAAAGTGATTCCTAGAGTGTAGGCTACCTTGTTGTTTTGCTGTTTTTGTTTCGTATGAGGTGTGGATGAAACACAGATCTCTGCTTGATTTTGTGCATTTTACAGCTTGTTTTGGGAAGCAATAAAAGTCCTACAGTTTGGGGATAAACAGGTTTTTCTTATGTGATGTTTACTCCTTTGGGTTTGGAGAATGACTCAGCTTGCTTAAGTTGCTGTGTGAGGCCCTAAAGTTCTAACTGAAATTTGACCTGCATTATCTGGCAAATCAATCATTGGCTCAAAGTGGCAGTCCTTTGAGTCTGCATTCTGAGGTGTTTATGTCCCACAAGGTTTAGTTTGAGGTAAACCTAACTATGGCTTGAGAAAAAGCTCCTTTGTTATCACTTGCCAGTGTCATGTTGTCTGAATAGTTTCTTTTTCTTCCTTTTATGTATTTTTATTCATAGCTATGATCCCGTACTACACTGTCAAAGAGCAGAAAATAAGGAGTGGAAGTCAAATGTCTCTTTTATTGTGGAAATAAGTTCCCAGTAAGCTGAATCCCGCTTTTCAGCCATCTTTATTTACACAAACACAGTGAGGCTGTAGACAGAGCTGCACACTGTGCCAGAAAGACACAAGACCTCTTTGTACTATTTATCTCAACTTCTTTCAATTCTGGAAAATTCCAGAAGAAGATGCCATTATTAGACTACACCATAACATCAATATTTCCCAGTGTCCTTAACTTGCACACACTTCTCAAACCATGAAAACACAGTCATACACATAATTCAATTATAAAACACACTGAAATAAATATAAATAAAGCAAGTGAGATCACAACACTTGTTTGTTTTCAGATTTGATTTATTCTCGACTTGTTTGCTTTCATGGAGTCTTGAAGCTTAACTGCATATGAATGTGTCTGAAAGGTATAGTTTATATGAATAAAGATTTGGAAAGCTGCCTTTAATATTTAAAAGATAAGCTGTGAAAAAGAAATCTACATAACTATTCCTTCCATAAAATTCACATTCCTGGTTTGAAGGGTTACATTTGTATTTTCTAATGCTGGCTACAAACCTTGCTTGTAAAAAAGCTGTCTAAAAATTTAAACCACCAACTACACCTCACCAAGCATGTCAATATGAGCTGATGGTATCATCCCTCTCAGTTTGAACCCACCCTGTGTCTCTGTACGCTGCTACTCCAAGCCCAGGTGCTGCTACACTGACTAGCTCATGGATCACAATCAGCCCCCTCGTTCAACCTAGGAACATCCCTGTCAGTCTCTTCTGTCTCCCCAGGGCTCAGTCTGATCCCATTTTAGTCATAACACTGGCTACAGCTGCCTCTGGCGCCGCACTGGAATTGGATGGTCTGATGACTAGTGCGAATGGTCGATAAATGTCCGTGCAAAGTGCACACAAGACAATGAAACGTACAACCGTGGATGTAATTTTGTGGCAGGGGCATATGGTTGGTTTTCCAAATTTGCCAATAGATTAGGAAAAGATGCTAACAAGATACAAAAACACTTCACCAGGTCTCTTTATCATAATGGTCTAATGCCCTTCAAATAGGGAGGATGAGCTTTTTGTGCACCAGGCATCGACACCAATGGGTTAACTAATGATGGCATTAGAGTGTGTGTTGGTGTGTGAATGACTGTGCCGATGTGCACATGTGGCTTTGTGCATTAGTGTCTGCGTGCTGTCATTTGTGTGTATATGTGTGCATGTGCCTTTCACAGGTGATCAGTCAAGGCTATCCACTCAGCCTTTCTCTTGCAGCCCCCTCATTACAGCCCACTATCTCCTCTAAACACCTGCAGCCCCACAGCCCACCTTCAGCTCCCGGGCCCACACGTTGCCTCTTTTTTGTCCCAGTGCAGAAAGAGCCTGCCCATCACATCAATCTACTGCACTGTTTATATTTATGTACAAGAGAGAGGCTAAAAAAGGCCCCTCTTACTGTGGGCTTTATTGACTAAGCATTAAGCGGACATTATCAGGCGATAGCCTCGTTATTTATGAGGCGGTGATAAAGGCTGCAGGACTGAGTTATGTGAGAACCAGGAGCAGGATGAAAGCTGCTCATACAGAAGCACAGATACCCGACACTTGCCTCTCTCAGTCTGGGTAGAGAGGCACTGCAAATGCGCCAAACAGAGCTGAAACTCTCAGGGATTTATGGGTGGTAAATTTATGCTCTCCATAGGTCAAACGAGGGGCTGTTTATCTGAGTTTCATTGTCACTGTCCTCGTGGCACTGCGCCGCAGGTACTGAAATTTTCATATTTGCTTTAGGCATGTAGCCAAACAAGAAATGGGAGGGAAAGGGAGGGCAGGGGGGGACCTCTAGGTGCAATATTCCACTGACCTTCTGAACTTAGCTTTAATTTTTCACCTTTGAGATGTTGTCATAAATTATGCATGACAGAACATACTCCTCGGTGACTGTGCATGCCAAACGTGTGTGTATTTTAGTGTTGCATGCGGTAACCTTGCACAGGAGGTCTGTGGCTGTCTTTGGAGTTCTGTGCAAAGGTTGTAGATCTGTTGTTGACATTTTGTGGCTAAATACCGTTCCACTTTTATTTTGTGTTAAGAAGTGCATTTGTGGTACAAAACCAGTCTAAAGTGACTTTGTATCCTGCCACATTTGTATCTCCTCCTGCTCACAACTGAGGTACACGTCCTCTCTCTCCTGGCTTACATAAATCTCTACCATGCAATGACACCAAAAAATTTTGACATACATATTATTGTCACCTCTGTATACTGTACATAGCACCATCTTACCCAGCCAAAGCCATCTTTTTCCTCAATAAACCAGGTCAACAAACAAAAAGCAATTACGTTGGGCAGCTGCCGCCTGGGAGTGGGTAATTACAGTGCGGTGTGGACAGCTTCATTCTAAACAGGTACTAAAAGCATCATTAATCATCCTCCCTCTGACGCCTCACACTGGTCATGTGACACAGGCTGCCGAAGAGCTGGGGAGGGGGATCCGCCTTAGGGGGGAAGGAGCAAGATCCGATTGGCTCCTTCCAGAAGTCCTTTTAGAGGTCAGCCAGTCAGCAGAGATGACCTGCCAATGACCTTGTATCACTTGACCCCTGAGGGCCCAAGGGTCACTCTCTCGTATCAGTTGGAGAGCAGGCAGCAGAGGGGCAGAATGGAAGACGAATGACACAGAGAGGGAAGAGGAAGAGAAGAATGGTGTGAGGGTAGAGGGAAGGCACACAGAAGGTTTGTGCAGAGAAGCACTGGGAGGGGTGAAGATGAAAAATAAAACAGTGGGCGTGAGGTTTGATTGAGCACCTGGTCTTTCCCTTTTGCATAAAATGTCTGATGAAAAAATATGTTTTTACAGCACCAAGGCCAGCCCTGATGGCCGCTGCAAACCTACACCCCTTTCCTTTCACTCTCTCTTTTTTAGTTCCCTTTCTTCTCCCTTTCCTTGTCCATTGTCAAGCTGTCCTCAGGTTAGCCGAAAACATCATCCAAATCTAATTAGTGAGATGCAAAAACATCTGTATGTTTGTCTCCCTAATGCTCATTAGTCATTAGCATAAGGAACAAAACGACAAGAGACTGCAATATGCGGACACAAATTTGCAAGTCAATTTAATAATGCACATTTTGCTGCCTCCACACGTAGCCTATCATGTTTTCTTTCTTTCTTCTTTTTTTTTTGGGGGGGGGGGGGGTGAAGATGCTTGAAAATCAATCCCGCCCCCTGTGAAATACAGCCAAGATGGCGTCTGGCAGAGTAAAAGTTCATGAACTGCTCCCTCGCCGAGCACAAACTGCCACGGATGGCTGATTGACAGATGAAACACAAAGACACATCTGAAAGACAGAGCGCCAGCGTCCTCAAACTGGTACCCATCCCCTTCTCCTCTGTCTTCTCTCCACCTCACCCCTTCAGCCCCACCCCTTCAGCCAAGCTCCTCTTCTCCTCTCTCTCCATATGTCTATGAATCTGTCACTATGGCAACCTCACCCCAAGGGCAGAAGAGGAGGGTGTGGTGGGGGGTTACTTTCGCTCAGACAAATAAGCATGGCAGGGCTCATTTATGATGGTTTGTTTAGGGATTATAATACACTGATGAGAGGTCAAAATGTGTCTTCTCGCATGCACAAGTAAAAGTGTATGCTTGTGTGTGTGTGTTTGAGCTAATTGTGTGCAGCATATTGACGAGCATATGCGGTAAAGCTGCACTGTAAATATTTTGGAATGGATGAAAAGGGCACAAAATATTTATTTAAGTGCAAAATAATACTGTCATTTTCATGAGCGATCTTGAGAACTTACGTTTAGTGATCTTTTGAAATAAATATAAAATGCTACTTTTCTATAGAAGGCAAACAAAAGAGAGCACGGGTAGCATACTGCCACAGGACCAGCACCTTTAAATCAATGCATTATATCGGTGGCATCATTAGCAGAACTGGTCCCATGTTGTAGCTGATGTCTTAGATGCAATATCAGCAATATTTGCGGCGACTTACTACATTGTTTCCCCCCTTTTTCCCTCCATTTTATGCTTGTCTGCAACTTTTCAAAGGGCAATCCAAACTAGTGAGCAGACAGAGCTGCACTGGAGAGGTCATGTAGACACAATCAGATATGTAGCTTGATTTTCCTGATGATGTCACACAGGGGTACTAAGTATACCAGCCAGGATGCTGCCCTGCACTGCTTCGACACACAGCAGCACATGTCTCGGGAAATTGGGGGGACTTTCCTATGCAAGCCACTTGTAACCTTGACACAGTTTCACCTCTGCGTGTACCCTCCTTCTCACTCTTTTTGCCCCTCTCCACCCATCCTCATGATACCTTACAGTGACTCAAAGGCCACCCCTCCCCCTACTTCAAGAGCACATTTCCCATTGCAGCCAGAAGTGCTGAGTGCTACTGTTTGCTTTGTACACAGAAATTCGCTGAGGCTGTAAGCTGTCCCCAAACATCTGCTCCCTGGAGTGGAGCACGAGAGGAGAGGCAAGGACTGGACTGGTGTGCATGTTGTTCTGCGCCGCTCTGTCAGAATGTATGGATTTGTATGTGCGCGTGTGTACGCATGCGAGTGAACAATTATTCAAATAGGTGCTTTGTATCTTTTTTGAGCGCATTATTAGCAGCACCTAGGAAACCAAACACATATTTGTGTAATTGTACACAGAACATCCAAACATGCATTGGCACGCGCTCGTGCACACACAGGTGCGCTTCATTTCTACTTTTCTTGATGTACAAATTGTTTGGTAGTCAAATATGTGAATAACGCCGATCAAAAAGACTAATAGTGCATGAAAGTCTTTGCAAATAAAGAAAAACAGTAAAATCAGACAAGCAGAAAAAAAAACTAAAGGGAGGAGAGCATTCAAATGGCCTATAATTAAAACAACAACCAAGCTATCTGTTCTGTAAGTGCTTCACATAAAGTTAGAAAAAGCTTAACGTGATCAATTGATTTTATTCCCTCGAGCTTGGTGAAAATATTACATGCATATTATGCATTAAGTTAATTTCAGGTTAACTTAGCATTAATTAGTGCAAGCTCAGAAAGAACCCACTTATATATGTTCATTTTAAAAAAGTAGTGTAAGGTATTCTGTAAGGCACACATTGCTCACGCCTCAGTGTTCCTCGGGAGGATTGTAACAGCTGCCCACACCAGCCAGCTTACAATAGAGAAGAGAAGAAACGAGAGACTGCCAATAGCCTCATTCATTATACACTAATACATCAGTGGATTTGCTTTATTCTCAGCTGTGTGTTTTCTGTTCAGGAATACTTTAGCAAAACAAGTGGAACTATTCATTAAACAAATGATTATACTTATTTTAAATATGAATAGCTTTCTTGCTGAATTAATGAGAAGAATAAAACTGATTTTAGATTGATTTTCATCATGAGAAATAACCACTGTATTTAAAGAGGAAAAAAATGAAGGTGAGGAAAGCTTGCTCCAAGATGATGATGATGATGCTGGTGCTACCTGTGGCAGCAATATATCTGGATTTGAGTAATTTTGGCTTTAACTTTCTTCCCACTTGCCACGTGTTTACGTGTGTCTAAGCACAGCACAGCTGTCAGTCTTCCGAACCAACCGTACATCTTCAGGAAGGAATTACAGGAGAGTACAAATTCATCAGAGCAGTCACGCTCAAATGCTTTCGAACTAAATGTCAGGTCTGAACAAACAATGCAGTTCTGCTTTCATCAATTGAGACGCAAACACTGAAGCTGCCACACAATGAAATGAAGGTGATGGTTCAAACAAAATAAAGCAGCTCTTTTTTCTACATTTACCTCTTCTTTCTAATTTACATTAGGTTGTTCCCTCTTTTCTTTCCCCTCTCCTTATTACTGAGCCCGCTGTGTGTTTTAGGTGTATCTATTATGCAGAAGAACATGTGATTAAGTAAGTTTGGATTTTAAAAAAAAAGTCAGAGTGCACACGTGCTGCAAGGGTCTGCTGTGCACATTACAACCTGCTACATGGAGCCCTGTCACTACATGATAAGATGATAAGAGTTCCTAAAAAGGTCAACATAAACAACACATTGCTGTAATAACAGTGGACATTTTTATAGTTGATGGCTTTAAACTGACATGATCCCAACATCGCTGTGCCCATCATTATCCCTGTGACCTTCACGTGCGCGCACTTTGCATTAACGAGACAAACACATTTGATGGTTTTGTTAAACATTCCAATTTGTGCTATTTTGTTTAGAGAAAGGCAGCCTTAATGGTGTGTGTTTTGTTTAAATGCAAATTCTAGATAAATTGGGCTCAACATATTTTGGCCCTGCTTGCATGTAAAATCATTCATATCAATTCCGAGAAAAGAAAAGAAAAAGAAAACTTTTAAATGTTTGTAAAGTTGGCCCCTCTTCTTTAACTTTAAACTTCTTTTCTTTTCTGGCTTTCACTAATGAGATGCACATTAAAAACATATTGTTTGGGGGTTGGAGAAAAATAGGTGTGTGTAGGGGTTTTTTGTAATTCTTCAAGCAAATATGCATAAAATATATAAACTGCAAACTTCTAATGAATAGTTGTTCCAAATATTGTTTATGCTGGCTCTGACATGGAATCATATTAACTGTTGAGCATGCTCAAGTAACTCTAATATTTCAACTTTGCTATTAAAAATAGGTCTGTAGTTTATATCCAAAAACTTATTGGGTGAAAAGACTCTTTCATCCGGTTTATAAACTGAGCCAGTAGCATATTTTTTTGGCTTATTAAAATAAGAGACGGGGCAAAAATTAGGTTACCTCTAGGTGTAGGAGAAAAAAATCCATTATCTGGCCTGGTATGGAATTATAATATGAACAATTATCATATGGCCTACTCGCCCTTCTATTCAGCTCGATGAAATATTGTTGTGTGGACACACACACCCCACACCAGAACAAAAGCATTTGGAGTTGCTTGTTGAAAAAAAGAAGAAGAGAAAACGAAAGAAAGGAAGAGAAAAGCTCAGACTTCGAGGTCACCCAAATTAATGGTGCATCTTGCTCTCTCAGAGCCGCTGACCGGGTCATCGTTGTTCCGAGGCAAGGCAAAGGTCAGGAGGTGAGAGGTGAACTCTGGTGTAACTGCATATATTAGCTTGGCCTTGCAGCCTCCATGTCTACTCTTGTGCCCTACAAAGGCGCAATTGTATTACTTTAAATGAGTATTACCAGTAGCATTTTACTTACATGATACAAATACAAATTCAAACGAGAACGCTCGTCAGAGGTTTGAAACCGACCCAATTTCTTCCTCCTCCTCCTCCTCTTCTTCTTCATCTTTTTTTTTTATCCTAGCACTTTATTTCTAATCTCCAACACTCAAGTTTAATTCCTTTGTTATGATTAATATCCGTTTTGGATCCAGTAACCTTCATATCCAGTGCAAACACGCTAATTGAAAGCTAAACAAAAATATTCCCTTACACAAAATTAATGTGCCTGATGGCCCATATCTTGATATTAAAGTAGACATTAACATGATAGAAACGCAGTGTGATACCGGAAACATAACAGTGTTTAAGGGCCGTGTTTACCATCATTTACTTTATATGAGATGAGATGTGAATCTGGAAGGAATATTTAGCTGCTCGAACTGCTGGGGCCACACAGTTTATTGGTTGATCTGCAAAACAGCACAGGCACCGTTTTATTGTCTCTTCTCCCGCATGAGTCTTTCAGCTAAATTATCATTTTCTGATGCATATATAGAAGCAATAAAAGACGCAACAGCTCCCGATCGCGACGTTTCTACATTCCATTAACATGCAGTTACACATGCATGCAAATGCTCACATATTTGTGCCTCAAATGGATGGATCACCACGGATCAATACTCCAATACGAGCCCGTCAATAAATCTCTCCATCAATCATGGCATTTTAATCGTTCCGTGGATAAAGGAAACAGTGGGAGTGGATAAAACACACGACACGAAGGCAGGATTCAAAGCGAAGCTAAATTAGCTTGATAAATATTTGGTAACATAACGCGTGGGCTCTGCCTACAACAGGTGTATCTCCTCCTGTCCTCAAATGTGAGCCGTCAGAAGCAAACAGCTTAAACAGAAACAATTCCACATAATTGTGGACTTTAATTTGTCTGAGACGGCAGCTATGGCATAATGTGAATAAATGCTGTAAAAATATCAGAATAAATAATAATCATAAATAGATCTTCAATAAATAGAAATAATACATTTTACATAGAAACTGGGAAGCACGAGTTAAAATGTGTTCAAGTTTGCCGAATAAATTGTCCAAAAAAAAAAAGTAAAAAACAAAAACAAAAAAAAGAAACACAAAAAACACAAAAAGAAAATACGCAAATGGACTTCCACAGTTTCTATGGGCAATTAATATGAGTTTGTATCTTCGTTTACATTGTGTAGATAGGAGCGCAATGGGATGAGTTGAATTTTAATATTCAAATCAGAGCACCAGTCTGAAGCCGGAGAGAATGACAAATCGTCTGGGCCCGTTCTTGCATGAAGAAACTTGCCTTTGCGCTTCTTGCGTTAAGCATCCATCGTTGTAAGCAAATAAAGGTGAAGCCTGATTGAAAACGATGCAAACGCCAATCAAAACATGTGCAGACTTGCCGTGTAACGCACGATGCAGTTCAGGAGTTCAGGGGCAGGTGTTTGTTTGTTTGTTTTGATTTTTTTTTTTTTTTTTTTTTTTTTTTTTTTGGCTAGGTCGGTCCGTGGAAGGGGCAGGTGTCCAAAGTGTCGGCGTGTGAGTGCGGAGCCGCGGGCCTTGGGTCGGAGAGTAGCCCGTCTCTCTGTAATTTCTTCTCCTTCATGCGTCTGTTCTGAAACCAAACTTTCACCTGGGTCTCGCTAAGCTGCAGGGCGCCGGCGACCTCCACCCGCCTGGCCCGCGTCAGGTACTTGTTGAAGTGAAACTCCTTCTCCAGCTCGGTCAGCTGCTTGGTGCTGTAACTGATCCTCGGGGCTCCGGTCATCGTGGGATGGCCGTCCGCGCAGATGCTGCGATTTCCAGCCTCCACCACACCGAGGCCCGAGTCAACAATACTGAACCCACAGGTCATGCGCGTCCTGACTGGGGAGAGAGAGAGGACATGAAAACCTTCTTTAGCAAGATCAATGAGGCTACTAACAAAAGAAGCACAAAACCTTTCTGAATTAAATTATCCACGCCCATATCCTCGATTTAAGCTGAACCCCAAAGCTGAAAACGTGAAAGGTTCAGTTTGTTCGGCTATACGTGAAGTCATAACTTTGTTTCCAGAAAAAAATAAATTCAGTGTTTACTGAATAAATGATATGCAGTCCAATCTCAGTGATAATGGAGAATAAATAAATAATCGTTATTATATTTTTTTACTTAAAGAGTAGTTCAGTATTGAAGCATTCACCGGGGATAAAATGATATAAAACTCATTTACAGGAATTGGCTCTGTGCCAGTCTAATGATTTAAAGTGTCCCCTGTATAATGAAGATGTTTCATCAGAGGTATCAGCTTTACCAAAAAGCCTATAGGCAGGGTGCAAAATCCTGAACTGCTGTAAAGCAGAGAGGCTTGAAATGTTGTGCTATCTACATGGGACATAACAACAGAAAGACCTGTGCAGCACATTGCAGTCCACAAGCTCACAGCTTGGAAATCAGATTTAAAGTGAAACTTCTGAGTGTGAGTTTGGATGTTTTGCAGTATTACTGGGCAGTATTATATTTTAAAAGCGTGTTCATCAAAACATTCAGCGAGTTCATTAAAAACCGTATAGAAAATAATATATGCCGTATATTCTGATATAAAGCAGTCAGATGTTTGGCGATTCAACACAACTTTGTAGCATTTACAGTCCATTAACTGTATTCATCGGAATCATTAATTATTTGCCTTCGGGTCTTTCTGTGTCAATGACAGTTTAACAGTTTACAAATCCTTTCGAACGCTGCATTAATGACAAATGTCTCCATTTTTGTCCTCTGAGGTTTCTGGGTTACACATTAAAGTATCATCTGTGCTACTTATGTGCAATGAATGACAGGAAGTGCAGCTATATCTGGATTTTTCATTGCTGACATTGTGGGTAGTCGTCAGTGTGTCTTTGCCTCTGAGAAAATGGGCTGCTGCTTCTGCATAATGGAGTCAGTGTGCCAGGTGTAGAGCAATGCCTCCCACCACAATTCATAGAGAGGAAGGTTAACAGGCCTCCAGCCACTTGGAAAAGCATAGCAGATGGAAAGGTCAGTTATAGGATAAATGTCAACATCTGTGTTTTAAGAAAATGAATGCGAAGGTGACCAAGCCTGAGAATTTGAGGCCAGTGAATATGAAGAACCAATGCAGAGAAACTGTACGTAATTAAGAACTTGAGCTTTGTGGAGTGCAAATCACATGCACATTCTGATTAATGGCTCCAAAGATAATAGAATTGATGCCGGCCAGAGGGCATAAAAGAATCAAACTAAATATTTGAGGAATGACTTGCATGCTTTAAAAATAGCCAGCCAGCAAAGGGAATGGAAGGGCCTTCCAAGCCAAGGAGAGGGAAGAAGAAAAGGGATAGATCAATACACATTGCCTCAGTCATCTGGGCATCCAGCCCACAGTAATTCAGGTGCTGTCAAAGCATAATTGAAGAATGACGCACTGGGAGTATATACACTGAGCCAGGAGATCAGGTTACAGCAGGTCTATGGAGGCCTTTCAACATGGAAGAATACGCAATACTTTTTTTTTTTTTTTTTGGGGGGGGGGGGGGGGGGTTGCAAAACCAATACAACCTCCAGAGGAAAGCATACTTTCACTAATGACTCTTTTACAAGTTACACAGTAGTCCTAATGAGTTACTCCTACAGATGATCTCCTTCAGAGAGAAACAGAAAGAGGTTACAGAGATACAAACAATACTGGCAGGAAATGTCTTTTTGCGTGGGTGGGTGTGAGCAAATGGTTTTCCCAAGCACATGGATTTGGATCATGTGAGTGTGTCTCTAATGTGTTTGATGGATAAAATGACTTTGAGATCAATCAGCAGTGTGCCTGCCACCTTCTACCTTCCTCGCTTTGGCAATATATCGGGTCTAAAGAACATGAACTGTAGGTTTTTCTATTTGTTTGTTGGTTTGTTTGTTTCTTACACCATTTCATTTTTTATAATAAATCAGCTGTGTTTATGCCACATTTCTGTTTCTGTCACAGCGACATCTTTAAAAGAATCTGCAAATGCAGATCAGTAGCTAAGCCACTAATGTAACCAAGGATTTTTTTATTGTATTTTTTTAAAATGTAGTTGTTATTTCATTAGTTTAAGCTTGACCCATTGCCACACAGTTTTTTATTCTGCGACCGTCCGGTGGACTAATCTGAATATTGAGCAAACAGTTGGGTTCTACAGATTTTATGTTTGTTGAGTCACAAAATGATCAAAATTAAAATCAAATGTGATGTCTCTCCTTTTTTGAGAGCATACAAAGGTAGCAGAAAGATTATGACATCATTTTATGTTCAGATTGTTTGTTGCGTCCCTTAAAAGACAAGCTGGGCCCTTCTACCACAAATAGTTTTTTTGTTTGTTTCAGATTTGGTCACTGGATATTTGGGTCAGCAGCATTCTTACTGCAGACACAGACTATTAAAAAGAAAAGAAAGAAAAAACAATACTGGACCACCGCTGTTGTAAATCTTCCTCCATGTAAAATTTATGAAACCCAGCCCAAGTACAGTGGCCAGTCAATCAAGTGACATTATTGATCAAATGAAGGATCTACATAAGATACTATAACTCACATAAAATTGAGGATTGATGGGCATTTTTCACATTAGTATGCTCCTGATATATATTTTTTTAAAGTCTGGGATATGTATTCTTCTGTGGGCTCTCTGCCCAGAACTCATCAGTCAGTGAAATGGTGATCTGTGACAGCAATTATGTTAAAAAGGTGGACACATGTAAAGGTGCTGCAAACTGAAATCAATACACAAGGGCTTTCATTACAAACAGACAACTAATCAATACTCAGGGAGCACTTCAGCTTACAGGAGTAAGTTTTACTCAACTTCCTGTGAGCCTCGACAGGCAGTGGTCTGTTGCATTATTCAAAGTCTGCTGGTTAGTAAGGGCAAGGGTAAATAATTGATTGTTTTCTGGGTTGAATATACACTGAGGCTAAACAGGCTTCTCACTGTACTTCACCTTCTCCCTATGTGCACAGTCTAAATCCGGCTTGCAACAGTAGGTGGAGCAAAAAATGTTAAATAACCTAACAGACATATTAACATGAAACCGTTAAGAAAATTGCACCCGACTCCTCATGAGCATATTCAAATGTGGTGTCGAGTAGGAACAGCTATAGCTGCCTTCGAAGCGTTTTGATTTGCTTTTTAAGGTGGGAGCATTTATCTTTGAAATCCATCTTTTGTTTGTTGGTGACGGAGGAAATCGTTCACTGTGACGCATCACACACGTCAGCCCCCCCCCCTCCTTTTTTTTTCTTTTCCTGCTCGAATAGAAAACTTCGATCAAACTTTCTCAACTATAAAGGGAAGTTATTTAAAAGCTAAAAACCGAACAAAACAAATTTACAAATTATCCCAAATTAAATTCGCGGTCATTTCACCCCTCCCTCTCTCGCTCAGTGTCCCTGAACACACACATAAAAAACTTACCCGCCCGGTGCTGACTCCTCTTTACTCTCATCCACTCAAAAGTTTTACTCCTTTCATCCGTATCAGCTCCTTTACAGTCCGGGCTCGTGGAGCTTCCCACGGTGATGTGAATCTCGGGGATATTGTGAGGGTAAATTTGAATTTCCTCCGTAAGTGACCCAAAGCGCTGTGGCTTCTCTTTATTTGACGCGCAGTATCCACGTCCTGGAGAGCCCTGCCCCTGCACCCTGCACCGCCAGGGGACACGGGACGAGTGGGGGCAGGCCAGTGTCGAGAATCCCTCCAGAGCCTCAAACCCTGGAGGAGGAGGGCTGTCCGAAGAGGTGCACAAAGTCAGACGCGGAGAATAAAATCCCGAGGCAACTTCCACCTCCACTTTCCCCTCCTCATCACGACCACCGAGTTCAGGATGAGACCTGCTGCCCAGGTCCTGGTTTATAACCTCTTTTGCTCGGCAGCAGCCCGTTAACAGAGGGCTATTCTCCCCTTCGGCCGTTAACTCTTGATAGGAAGTCATTATCACCTTTCCCCTGCATAATCATTGGACGGGCTTGCACTTCATGCCCGGCCTCTCATGCATGGTCAGGCGGCTGGACGACCGTGGGGACATTCCTCAGAGGAGAAACAGCAGTCCCTGATTGATGGAGATGACGTGCCCTCCCCTTCTCGGCCAATAGCTGGACATCTCTGTCATCAGGCTGGACAAAACTGATTAAGCCGAGCAAGCAAGTTGCGAGACTCGCTTAAGGTCAACATTTTTAATGGTGTCCGAGCACAACAAGCAGGCCCACAGAACAAAACTACAAACATCCTTAGAAAGCAGCAGGAAAGTCAATCATCATCACACTGAGGACCTCTGTGGGCCTCTCACCTTCAGACAGGTAGGACACGACGCCAAAAAACACAGTTTTTGTCCATTTAGACAAAGTCATATTCTTCCTCACTGGTTATTTTTCAAGATAACAATAAAAAAACTTTTTGTCCAAAGTCGAATTAGCATAATATAAGTCTACACTGATGTAGTTAATGGATTATGTAAATTTTTCAAGGCTTCTTGAAAAACCCAGGGCCCTCTTTAGCAAAGGGCTTAGGTCATGTGAAAGACACACTTGACGGGTTCAGAGGTCGTGACAGCTGGTATTTAGAAGTTCAGTGGCAGCAGATTTGTAATTAGTCTCGAACAAATACAAAAAATGGCTCCGCGTGAAGATCAAGAAGCTGTAAGTGGGAGAGAGGACGTGTCCAGCTCAAGTTTGACGTGCTCCTCAGCTGGGTTAGCAGCTGCTTTTACGACTGTACTTTTCTCGTGTTTAACCGGAAATGAATTGCTGTGGGACAATTTTCGCGCATGTGTAAACAGGGTTACATGGCTGAAAGTTGAAAGAGTGACAGAAAATATATTTAGATATTAAGAAGCGCAAAAAGCTGCTGGGTCTGCACCGCCCTAAAAGGCATTTGGTGCAAAAGCAGATCTACAGGCGCACAGCTACAGCAGCTCACAGATCAAGGAGCTCCACAGTGCAGCTGTTTGGGGGTTTTTTGTTTTCATTTATATATTTATTTATGCATTTATTTCTGGTGACCTACTTTCAAATTCACGCATCACTGTGACACTCAGCTTGGCCGCATACATTTAAAACCATGGGAATTAATAGAGCTGATAATGCCCTGATGCGCCAGTGCTAACGTCTAATATTCATTTGAAAACCACATTTATTTTCGCTTTCACTTTGATCCCACTTCACAGCTTCTATATATCCAATATTTTGCGAGGGTTGAAAAAAAGAATGACAAACATTAAATAGCTAGCTTGTTATTTTTAAGTTTCAACGATCATGTGATCGTTTTATTTTTTATCTCTGTAAAAAAAATGCTGTGATCCTGCAAATAAGTTGAAGACGTGTAAAGAAATTTAATAATTTTAACTTATTTACACCTGTATTTTTCTTTCCCACGGACTCTTAGTTTAATTAGTTAAAAAACCAACCTATTAATTAGTAAATTAAATTTTTATATATGCATTTTATTACTACTTAAATATAGTAACTACACGGTTATATTACCTTTTTATTATTATCATCGCTAGTGGTAGTAGTAGCAGCATAACTGTCATTAACATTATTAATATTAGTATTATGTGCTATCTAACAGGTAACATTTAATTAAAACCCTAACCTATAAAATATCTGCCTCCGTTCTTATCGCGTTATTTTAACTATATTTTCTATGTCTTTTAAGTCTGCAGTAATTACAAAATAATTCAGCGTAATGAACAACTTCTAACTGCATTCTTACAACACAGAAATATGGTCCCAGCTGTGGGAGTTAATGGGATTCTACAGGCAGCGATGTGCTGAATGACTGAGTGCAATATATCCCTTCTCTCCATGCATTTGCATGGTGCACTGATCCATCTTCATGTCAGCTCGGAGGTTACTCAGGGTTCACGCGCTAGCTTGTTTCTCTCCTCCACACTCTAAATAAATCTCTGCAGCTTTCTGTTTACCGCCTGAATATAAATTTGTTTGCAGTCGATCGAAGACCTGTGCGGAGGTATTAGAAATTGTATTTCTGTAATGGCTTTCAGCAGAGGGAGGCGGGGGACGGGAAAGGGTTGCAGAGAGGGGAAAAGAAGAGGAAGAGGGGAAAAAAACAGGTGCGGGCAATCTCGGTTTTTACATTTGCAAATGATTTTTTTCCTTCCCCTTGTTTTTGCTGCAGCCACAGACTATTGCAGCCTTCGGATGCATTCAAATTGCATTCAAAATCAAGTAACCTTTTTTTTAATCTCATAGAACAACAACAACAACAACAACAACCCATGTTTTATTCCTAGAAGTGCCATATGCTTGATTAGCATATATGAGGTGTTGTTCCACATCACTGCCCGGTGGAACAGAAGTTGCATGATTTTGTTTAGCTCAGACTCCTTCCTCTGGACAGCTTGTGTCCCCTTAACCACAAATTTTGCACAAGATTTAGAAAGAGTATAATCTCTCTGTTTAAATGAAATGGATCCTGCAAATACAATTCTGAATTTGAATCCCCCTCAAACCAAACTCTGCAGTCTTACACACATATCAGGAATGGGAATATTCTGCCCATAAACACCTGAAATACCCTCTTAAACCTGAGTGCAGACATTTTCTTCCTTTCTATCATTATCCCCGTAGTCTCTATTGTTTTGACTGGAGGTGAGGTAAACATGGCAACACTTAGGTGGCTATGTCAGGAGCCAGGAGGAGGTGGGGGGAGAATATTGACCGATGTTAATTTGTTTTGCGTCCATGTTCTGATGTGTGTCAATAGGCAGTCAAGGCCCTGGGATCAGTGCGGCCGTGCTCGGATTACCTCCTTGGTTTTGAAGTGAACTCTCATCCTGCTGCTGCTGACATAATGCTGCAACCGCAGTTGACACCAGACCCTTGTGTAGCCCTGCAACACTGTCAAGTCTCATTATGTGTCAGCTCTTGAACCTCACAAGGCTGAGAATGTTAATGCAGTTCCAAGACGGGAAGATGGCAGCTATCTATGCCATGTTCATGGTGGGAAGGTTCATCAGACATCACGATAGAGCTGTAATATGGCAGAGGGACAAAGAGAAATAATTCAAGGTACAGAGAAAGGACTGAAGAAGAAGCACACACAGAAAGCGTGGCACACTGACCAGTTGAAAGATGGCTATCTGAGTGATTGATGGTGCCTGTCGGCTTTTCCCCCCCCCAAATATTGACAATTTTGAAAAATCCTTAGGTCAGAAGTAAGGTTTATCTTAGCGTATACCCAGACCACACACACAATCCAGGGAATACCAGCTGAAAACAAAATAACCCATCCGCTCAGTGTGAAATTCTAATAATTGTTCTTGCTTCATTGTTGAATAGCAGAAATCTGTCTCGGCACATGAGCCATAATCATAAATCCAGTGCAACTACTTTGCAAATGGCCAGGGACATTACAGATAACTGCATTCTGCACAGGCTCAACAGTGTGACAATGAAGCAATACCTTACTAATACCAGGACTTTTCAACTATAGCCTGTAGTATGTGCTGCAGCGCTTCACAGCTTCAGTGAGCCAGGAGGCTTCGAGTCGGCAGAATCCCAAACATCATGACAACAAGCCATCAGTCATCTTCCCCCCAAGCTGCTGTGCACACTTGTGTGTTTCCGGAGTTCTTACTGTGGGAAATGAGCAGGGTTAAACATGAAACAGGAGGAAATGTTCATCATTGCAGCACACTCTGTAATATTCTCCCTCATACAGCATTGTTTTAGCTGCAGGGAAAGAGGAGTTGCTTTTATTTATTTATTTATTTTTTACTTAAACATCCCCTGCTTGTTCACAGCACAAATCAGTAGTCTACTGTGCATGCTAAGCATGGTTAATAGCAAAATGTTGATAGAACAGCGATGCCATATTAATAAAACACTAATCCTCTGTTTAAGTTAAAGATAGATTATTCTTTTAGTCTTAAGTAGGAAAATGTCAGCAATGGAAAAAACGTAAAGCTTTGAAAGAATGCTGGGTTTTTAGAATATTCATATATTCGTTATATGTCTTTTGTGTCTTATTAAGTAGTTTTAAAGTAGTGAAAACAATTTGTGTCGCCATGTCTGCCAGTCTGTCAGCTTATTCGTGCATTTAAGAAGATTTAGGTATTCAGACCTAAATCATATTTTCGTGGCTCCAGTTTTGGATTTTCATGGATCATGTTAAACACATTTCCTTAACAGTAACCATGAAATATGTGAAAAGTTTAATTTAAAGTTCTGTTATGAAAATTACATCAGCAACATTATTACACTGCAAAATTAATACTGCAGTGAAAATGAATGTCTGTCTTTTTGAAGTATCGAATGTTTCATTAAAATTACTTTCTGATGGTTTCATTGTCCCACAGTGCTGACGTAAAAATAATATGTTTGCAAAACTAAACAAGCTACATGTCTACTCAATTTTCCTTATCACAAGTCAGGAAATAGCCATTAAATTGGGACACCTGAAAGCCACTTTATTAGGTATTCCAAGTGAAACCCAGTTGAAATAATACAAGATAAATGAAGCTGAAAAAACCTTTGGCTCAAACTGTTTTAGAAACCTGCTGTTTGTGCTGCAGTTAATAATATTTTACTGTTTACAGGACTGTGTTATTACACTATTTTAATGTATTTGCTAATGAGAGTCCAGTGAAATGGAGCTGTAAAACGTCTGGAATATCTGTTGCTATCCAGGTACTTCAGCTGAACAACCTAAAAATGAACTTTACCTTAACTTGTGTATGTCCGTATTAGGCATTATGTAATTGGGATATAGCAGCATAAAATCCCACTGTGGACACCACCTACAGATGTAGCTGATATCTGAGAATCCGAGCCGAGTCTCTCCAATCTGAAACTCCTTTCTGTGTGTGTCAAAGGTCTAAAACATTACGTCAGTTTGCAAACTGTGTGTGCAGGCTGATAGGTAACACTATAAAGTATTAAGGAAAATCAATTATGTTTATTTTCTTGTGCTGTTACAGATGGTCTCCTGTCTCCAGGGGAGACTAGACACAAAGCAGTGGGATTTGAAGCTTACATACAGTTCACATTTCCAGCAGCCTGATATCACTATTCTGATAACACTGCAAATCCTTTTATGCTGTGAATATTAAAATGCTTTTTTATGCGTGAACAAAAAAAAAAAAGTCAATTGATTAGACTCTGATGAAGTCATTGGGTATTGAATACGTCTTGGATGATCAATAATGGTCAACATGTGACATTTAGCAGGGTGACTGTTGTGATTACAAGTTCATTCAGTTAGGCAGATCTCGTCTGGGGCTGCAGTAGGTGACTCCCTCACTGCGCTGAGTGCAGCTCACCACAGCAGAGACAGTTTCATCACCAACTTACCTTTTTATTGTCACCGATCATCCTTAACTGGGAAGCATTTAAAATGCCATTGATCTTGATAATGCTGTGCCATAATATGACAGTAACAGTTGTATGAGATTCAGGAAGTCAAATTTCCAAGATTGATGAGTCGTAGCAGTTGAGTTATAATCCATCTACCTGAGTGATGCTCAGGCACTGTTCCACAAGAAGGAGCAGACAAATAAATAAAACCCATAAAGGTGACACAGGAAATTGATACTTAACAATCATCTTGAGCAACAAGCACCTGGAGAGACTGGTGGGCAGCACTTACTACTGTGGAGGGAGAAAGCTAAGAAGGTTAGCGGGTCATAAAAAGAACAAAACCTCCTAAAGGCCAATCATAAAAGTTCCACGTTATACACCAGAACTGAGCAAAGTTGTGTTTGTGACATTCACAAGTTTTTATTTTACTGATTTACTTTAAAAATTAAAAGGAAGATTTCCCAGTTTGGTCATAAACCCTACCATTATGCTTATACAAATTATTTTATAAAAGTAGATATTAGAGTCTGACCATAAGGCTGTGAGAAAACTAGGAGAACATGCAATGCGTGCCAGAAATTTTAAAGATTTTATTTAATGAAGCAGTAATTCACAGAAACCAGTCTGTAGAACATATCCCCGCCAAAGCGGAAATGACTTCTAGGCCTCTGTTGGCTTTTCTCCTGCATGCAGCAGTTTTTACGTCTCTGCTTTTTTCACCAAAACCTTTCCAATAACATCTTTGTTGCTGAGTGGCATTTTCTTACACTTAACTGTTATTCTTGAGTCTTTTATATGTTGTTAAATATGTGTCAGTTATAACACACTTCCACATTATCGACACCGAAATCTACGAAAGACATAAATGACAAAAATAAGCCTTTTGGTGATATTTCATGTCTTTAAATAGTACAGCCATCCATCTGAACTCATTTATGTAAGGAGCAAAAGCAAATTCACACAAATTCCAAAGGCGTTGTTTTGTTGTCCAATGAAAAGTGTTTTAACATGAATTTTATTTCTGCAGGATGGACATCGATGCATACACGCTTTTGCACAAACTTGGTTTCATGTTTATATTGTAAAGTTTTCTGTCAGAATAAACAGCATCAAGAACAGGACTTTGGCACATGTATTCATGTTGTTTAAGAGGCACACATACTTGTGTTGTTGTTTTCTTTTCTTTTTTCATTCTTTATTCCTTGCTCGAGCTCGCCTTATGATCTGAACTCATCGGTGATTGAATAAGGCCATAAATTCAGTACATATTGAGGGTATATGCCTACTTAGAAACTGTGCCTACAGAAATATTTTCCTAAGATACTGTGTGATAATTTCAAAAGGGGATTTGAACATTTTTGTTTAATGAATTTTAAATGTAAATAATGTCCATTGTTACTACCCCTGGAGATGTTTTTTTAATCGCTATATAATGAGGAGGTTACCTTTCTTTGTGTTCTCTGATAAAGCATTGTTTGCCAAAGCAAAAACCTCATAAATAAATCAGTGCTAAATAAATGGAGGCCATTGTACTGAAAAGACATCGTGCTTTTCGGTGGACACCAAGCCCAGCTTATGAAATTTTAAAGCAGGTTAGTCATTGGCATTAATTACTGATGTAAATAACCGCATGCATGGATCGTGGCCAAGGATGGGAAAAGAAATTAGCAAATGAAGAATAAACTGAGGGGAAAACCTCCTAAATGGAGCTTAGAGGATTTTTAGTTACTTTCAGGCTTTAGGAATCTCTCTTAGGCTGCAGGCCAATCAGAAAATAAACTGTTTATGGAAATATATACTAATAAACGAAAGGGTTGACTCATAAGCATTAATTATTATCATCATCATTTATTTGCTTTGATAGAGCCCCATATAATGAATGGAATTATCACTTCTCCAATGGACAGCAGCAGCTTATGGGATGGTAAAATAAGAAGCAGCTGGCATTTGTTGATTATAGTGAAAGATACTTAAAGCAGCACATCTTTGTTAAACTTAGAGCAGTTTTGTTTTCACTGCAGCTTAAGAAAAGTCTGGATGCAGGGAGCATTTTTCAAATCTAAACCCCAAATCAGTTACACAACAGCTGCAAATTGGACAGTTGCACATCAGTCACTGTAAAGGACATAATGCAAAATTTTGAAATTAATGATGGACCGTAACCAAAGCTGGTTTCACGGTACCACGGCTGGGATCATTTGTCACTTCAAAGATCTACTTAAGGCAAAGCCCAGAATCTAGAAAAACATGTAAGGATTTTTTGGCTTTCCTGATCCTCGCCCCCTAAAAACACATCTGATCAAACGGGGCAAAGAAGTCAAGTGAGTGAAAAGGAAATAATGACTTTATGCTGCTAACTAGGAGTGACCCAGCGTGTGAACAACTGGCTAACTTAATGTTGAAATGGAAGCAGTCTGTTCGCCCTTGCACTGGGGCCCTTGGGGGAGGCTTTCTTTGACCCTTGGGGACCCCCCCTCCTCCTTGACCTCATCCACAGAATTACTGCACTTCAGTGTGTGGATCCTCCAGCTTTCAGTGGCTGGAAAAAGATCATGTAGAGGAACCAGAGGTAAAAGTCCCATTGAACCTCAGCACTGTTAAAATCATAAATCACCCAGCATATGGAAGAATTTCAGGAATCCAGCGCTGTCTGCTTCTTCTTCCTTACACTCCCCTCCCCTCTTCCTGCCTCTTTGTAAATGAACATATTTTTTCGAGGAGAACTTTTCTTGCCATGTGTCTTTCTCTCTTTTGCCCTTTATTATATTTCTCCTAAATTACCCAGTTGTCACCACCTCTTCTCTACAGATGTGGTGTGGACGTGGCTTTATTTAGATCGAAATGTTCATAGACTTATAGGTGCTATATAACTCCCCTGACACCTACTGAGGCGTGCTGCAAATGGTGTCAAATATTTACCAAATGCCAGCTGATGAAGCGATGAATTAGGAGCAGGAAGGCATTCCATCCAGAACAACTAGGGGATCAACTTCCTTGTTACCCCCCCATTTCATAGCTGTCAGTGGTCATCTGTGATAGCTCATTTACAGCAACACAACTCTTATACATCATATAGCATGCTTATAACTCGTGCGCAGTATCGACACCAGGCCTCACGTTATCAAGAATAAGACAGGAATTGCTCCTTTGGAAGTTGCAATCTATCTGATAAACTCTGGAGATTCAGGAGAACATGTGACCCACTTCTATCAAATGCGTGCATAACGCCCTCCCCCCCAATTTTAAAATCAAAAATAGATGATTAAAAATAACCCTTCCATGACTCTGTTTACATTTCAGAATCCACATGTCACAGTGACACAGTCAACGCCATTTAAAAAAGAAGTCTTCTCATTGTTCTTTAAGATAATATGTTGTCATAAGTGACTGAATGCCACTGGTCTCTGGTGCAGCCCTATAGGATGTTGGAAGGGCTTCTACGCTACACAACTAACATGCCCCCTGAGTGGGAGGCCAGCCCCAACTTGCAGCACTACAATTTGGCTATTGAAAAGGCAAAGGCTGGGAAGGAGGAGGCAAGAGATCTTGTCATGGTGCCCAATGGGTTCAGAGCTTGTGGTTGGAGTGCTGGAAAGACTGCCTTGTCTCAGTGATTAATGGTGGGGAACTCATAGGCAGAAGTGAGGGAGAGGCTTATGTGGCGGGACTGTGCAACATGAATGCACAATACTACGGAGTTTTCAGTGAATCTAAAGCACGCCTTAATTTGATTACATTTGGGATCTAATCCAGGAATCTTTAATCATAAAAATACTGCTGGAGAAAAAAAAATGTAAGTCTAATCAGCGATGAATAGGGTAAACATTGCACAAGAGCTACAGTTTTCCCACATTCATTTATTAAGCCTGTACAGTAGGTGACATCTCAATTAATCAATAGAAGTATCAAAGACTTGCCGTATCATTTAATAGTTTTAACAAAAATATAACATCATTCAAAACGAACATTAATTTGCCCATTTAACACTTACTAATATTTCACACAACCTGCTATTTAGATGAAAACAAAAATCCTAATGTAACACTTAGAAAATGACAACCACTTAGCAATTGTCTGACAACAGGAAGGCAATGGAAAACTCACTCAAAAGTCTACATCATGCATGCATTAACCATGCGCAATACACGCGTAAGATTACAGAACAAAAACATGTAATTATTACTTCATGTCTTGTGCATGCTGTGTGTATGTACAAAAAGCACAGCAAGTTTGAGGCCCTGCAGTCTTCAGTCACTGTGTTTGAGAAACACAAAAGATATCGCTGTAGGTTTCCTTTAATTAAGATGTGTTCATATGGTTTAATTAAAATGTTCCATGAATGCTGAAAGGGTGTGTTGAGGGAACTTCAACCCTGCTGATCAGACTCATCCTCCAGTCTTTCATAAGTAAGTGAAAGTAGATGTATCATATTGAGATTTTGATGAGCACAGGAGGAGTTGGCCATTATGGGGCCCTAGGGCCACTTTGAAATGCCAGCATGGTGATGACTATCTATGCCCGTAAAGGAGGCCGATGGACCATTTGCAACAGATGGAAGTATGCAGTTCAAATGGGCCAGGTCTGATGGCTGAATATACTGACCACTATTGCTGTTGCTGAAAGAGCCAAATAGAGAGGCGTGCAAGTCTGAGGAGGAGGAAGTTCTAACAATGTTTGCATCTGGAAAATTCAGGTGGTCTGCAAAGGAGGTTGAGCTGGGGGACAGGTTGCAGGTGGCCAACTGAGATAAACTTGTCATCTTTCCATACTTCTGCTCCTTCTTGTACCTCATCCTGCGGTTTTGAAACCAGATCTTAACCTGACGATCAGTGAGCTGGAGCCCAGCAGCCATCTCCAGCCTCCTAGGACGACACAGGTAAGGGCTGAAGTGGAACTCCTTCTCCAGCTCCAGCAGCTGGTTGTTGGTAAAGGCTGTCCTCTCCCTCTTCACACTTTGCCTTCCTCTACCTGATAGACCAGCTGCCATGCCACTGCTGACTGATGATGGAGGAAGCACATAAAGAAGAGAGGGTGTTAAAAGGAAAACATCTAACAGTTCTATCCTGAAATGTATAACCTGCACATGGAAGACTTCAAGTGCCAGGGAGGCCCGTGTTAATCCTCAGACAATCAACCTGTGACCAAGTAAGAGCCCTCAGCTCTTCCTGCACATTCAGTCATGGTTGAGACGCTATACAAGACTGGCTGTCTACTGTGTCATGTGTTCAGGGAAAGTTACCTCCCGAAGAAGCAGTCTGGGGGAAACATCTGACGCCACTACGGCTGCCTGACAGAACACATTAATCAGAGCTACACACGGAAGCAGACCTGTCAAATCCTCATCTCAGTCACTTAAAAGGTACCTTGGGACCACCACTGAAAATAACCACCATTAGGGATTCAATTTGACATGTATATGAGCAGCACCAGGCTCTGTTGATAATAATGTAACAAAGCCAGGGTTAATGGATACTTAATAAGACCTATAGTGAAAACTATATAACAATAATCTGCCGCACTGGAGGACTGCTTCCTTGTTATATGTCAGCATGTCGACACAGCAAAGTTTAACTATTTCAAAGATTTAAAAAGAAAGAAAAAACCCAGCATGATTACAACATTAAATTAAAAAAAATCAAAAAGTTTTTCTCTCTCTCTTTTTTTTTTTTTAAATATATGGAGATTTTGCTCTCAAAATAAACACACTCGCCTCTATAGTCGTGATGTGATAGAATTAATGAACTGATACAATCCATTTTGAGACCGTGTCAAGAGATGACAGATCGCAGAGTGCTGATTTTTTCCTTTTTTTTTGTGGATTAAAAGAAGTGTTTGTGCAGCATTTGTGCTGCAGCTTGTCTGTTTGGAACATCACTTTGCCTGCAGGACTGGAAAAACAGCCCCGTATGCTGTGAGCATGACAGTGGCATTTGGTTAACTGTTCAGTAACACCAGCACTCATTCATTGACAAAGCAGAAAGAGCGCTCACATTAGAACAAAGTTCTCTTAAGTGTGATCAAGCAGATGACTTTGACCACTCTTGAAAAGTTACTTTGCTGTAGCTGTTCTGCTTCCAAAGAAAGGTAACAAAGACAGTGAGTGTTTGAGTTACATATCAGTCGAAAAAAAGAAACATTTAAAAAGAGGGAAAAACGTGTTTGTAAAGAGCCTAATGAAGCTTCTTGTGTCACAAATATTTTGAACACTCAGTGTCAGCTTTAAAAAGGCACAGATAATGAACAAAACCAGTTACCAGACTGTTCAGAGCCAGTGGTCCGTGGATTCATCCAGGGAAAAATTACTTCTGAGCGGCAGATGGTGAGTAGACTGCAGCTCCTGCTCTTGATGTCCAGCTTGCCCTTGCCATGGCAGTGAACCACGGGCTCCAGTGGGCACTCAGATTGTTCATCTGGGTTCAACCTGGAACTGACACGAGAAGAGGAGGTCATGTTTTGCTGATTAAGTTCTGCTTCTTGGCCTCCTCCTCCTCCTTCATTGTATCCCGCGCTTAATTTTGGCACCTGTCCAGAGCTCATAGCAAAACTGTTGCCATGCAGCTGCAGTGGGAGGGCAAACTGTTGGGGGTCCATGGACCCAGCTCATCAAACTGTTTCAAATAAAACCAGGAGTCCCTCAACAGCAGTAAAAGGCGAGGACGTGTGTCTATCTAATATTCGATCACAATTAACCTGAATGTAAAAAGGCACGCGGGAAAGTGCACTTTGAGTAACCATTTGGAACAATTGAATAATATTTACCAGAAGGGCGCCGTGGTCACGTGTGGCAGTCCTCCAATGACGGAGCTTTGGAGTTGGAAAGTAATCCGCCGGCAACTTGGAACCCAGAGGAAGCTTCTGCCATATTTCTTCAGACATTTCTATGAGCAGCCTGCATTTCTTTACCTAGGATATTAAAAATATATATAATGGAATATGAAAAGACGCCAAACGACTGTGTAATCAGTGTAAGAGAAAGAGGGAGATGTGTTTAAACGGAGAAACAAACATTAGGAGAAAGGGGGGGAGACAGACAAAGCTTACACGCGCGGTGAGGAGCATTTCATTAGAAACTGGGCGCAGATTTCTTGTAATATTGTTACTCTCTTGACAGGACTCATTTTCTCGTTTTATTTTTGAAGGAACCGCCGCTCGCAGCCACACATCCTGAACTTTTTGGTGGTAGGTTTGAACAAATACGATGCGAGGATTTTTTTCCTCTGCGCTACAATACGCGTCTGTGAGGTGGAATAAGAGATGGTTAATAACTGGTTATAGATCACAGCTCATTATTCTGCTGAAGCTTTTCTAGGTGTAAAATTATTAAAAAAGAAATTGCGCTCCTTGTTTGCTTGTTTGTTTGTTTGTTTTTTCCCCAGTCAAACGCTATTATAAATAATGGTGCTTATTCGCGTATTTTCATTCTACTAGGGGCACTAACTGGAGTAAATCTGTTTCAAGTCTGTAAAACGAAATCATTACGCTTATTTTGGATAACTTAGTCTGAAACGCATTTAAATACCTATTATAAATCGGCGGGTTTTATAAACACACAGAGCGTGTGTTTATAACAGTGTAGCTTTGGCTTAATGGGATTCACTGGGAGTGGTCAAACAAAGACATGACAGTCATTGCCACACAAAGACAAAGGAGGCAATCGTCAAAGATGTTTTTTTTCTACAGGACAATTCAACGCATTTGCATTAATCAGGCATCACTGTACAGCATCGAGTCCACTGACGGTGGCTCCAGGAGGCAACACTCAAACACTATGGACATCTTTTGGAGGAATTAAATTCCTCCTTCTGCACGAAGGCGTGAACCCAAACATGAGATGCTCAGTTAAAGGCTCTTGCGCGCCTATTTGCAGCCACAGTGTCAAACATCCAAGACAACTGGGACTTAGCTATGAAGGCGTAAAACACCTAAATAAAATATGAATTTTTCAACTTCATTTTAAAACCCATAATAAATATTTTTTTCTAGGAGAAGTTATTTGGTATAAAAGCTACATCAATTGTGGCCTAACTGAGTTATACTGTAGGGAAAAAGAACTCATAAAACGTGTTTGTTTAATTCCAGCAATGCGCAATTTTATGCAAAACGGCCACATAACGAGAATAATGAATCTATCACAAAATTATAAATAGTGCTCCCTAAAACATGTTCTAAATGAGAAGGTTTGGGAGACTATACTGAATATTCCAAGCCAGTATTAATCTTAGCTGAACCATGTTTTGGATGTAAGCTCCTTCTGGTGTTTCAGTACAAAGCTGCAAAGCTGTCGAGAAAACCCTCTTTAGATGTCTCAGAGGTGATGGATTATGCACTCAGGGTTTGCGTGGAAAGAGAGGAGCCTTCCTCCTTCTCCGTTTCACCCCTGCTGCCACTATCACCGATGTTTTACCTGAACCTTTAGAGTGGTGTCACATCCTGAGATTTTTTATTTTTATTTTATTTTATTAGTTGAATTTATTTTTACGTAATGAAATATTTTATATGAAATCAAGGACACGAAACAACTGCTGCCATAGCACAATGCTTACAACATTAATATAATTTCAATTTGACTGCTGAGGCATTAAAAATGTTTGTTGACACTAAAAACTACAGTGTTGCTATTTCTTTTCCGCCCTTTTGAATTGTAGCCAGTTAAATAAAGTCTGTGGAAAGGTTTAGTACTTAAATTTAAATTGGCTAAAGGTTAAATTTGTCATTTCCACTGTGAGGTAAATGTGGGCCAGCAAAACTAAATAAACTGATAAAACCCTGACATATGTTTGTGTTTTCGTCTCACGCATAAATAAATCTATTATTAGTAGTAAAAGCAGCATTAGTGTTATTATCAGCTGAATAAGGCAGTGTACATCAGGACTGACTGAAAGTGGGGAAAGTAATTAAATTCGTTTTGTTTTCCTTACCTCACACCCTTGAACATACTCTCTGAATTGGAGATAGAATCTATGATATACTAGCTCAGCAAGACCATAATTTAGCTCCTCCGCGCCTCCACCACAATTCTCCGTGAACTCTGTTTGAACCGCCTCAGTGGCAATAAATCATTTTTCTCTCTCACACAAAAGCGCGCCGGTCGCTCTGGGTGTCAACCCTTTTACAATTCCTCCTTACCTTCTCCGCTCTCTCGCCTGCTGACACAAACAACCAAGGAAATTGTCTATAAACTTTTATTTTTCACAACAATAACGCAGACAGAAAATGGTACTGCAGAATATCCGCAGCTGCGCACAAACGGTGAAATCCGGCAGATGCAACACAATTACGTTTTTCTTTTCTGTCTTTCCCCATATATATGGGCACGCGGGAAAGTGCACACACACACACACACACACACACACACACACACACACACACACACACACACACATATATATATATATCTTCCATATAAGAAAAAAAAATCTATAAATAGCTCACAAAGCACAAAGGAAGCACGGATCAGTTAATGTATTTCCAGGGGACAGAGCTCCGCAGATAAAGGGAGACTGAGAGAGAGCTGGGGAGAAGACGTTAATGGGCAGAGGATGCTGTCGGTTAAAACGGTGCATACAAATGGCGCTGTCTTGGCAGAGCAAGGAGAAGATTTATGGGCCCGGTGCCCTATATTGCTGTAAACAATGCAGAGTGAAATGAAAAGACTAGAGTTTGCAGACTGCACTTCATAAGTGAGTAAAAGACAGACAATGACAATTTCCCAAACTAGTCCCGACTTTCCTATAAGCATGTGCATTAACATGAAGTATTAATTTGGGCCTAACTCTGATGTAAATCGTGGCCAGTCTGGAGAATAGAGACAAACCTCAGTACCGTACTGAAAAGGTGCAATTTAAAAGTGCAATAATTAAAATAACACTCAAAATATTTTTGCTTGTTTTTGAGTGTTTAGGCCTATCTATCTATCTATCTATCTATCTATCTATCTATCTATCTATCTATCTATCTATCTATCTATCTATCTATCTATCTATCTATCTATCTATCTATCTATCTATCTATCTATCTATCTATCTATCTATCTATCTATCTATCTATCTATCTATCTATCTATCTATCTAAACCTATATACAGAACAACCTAAAGGGGAAAACCTGAACGTTAACCCCTCCAGTAAGAAGATCAGGTGGCTTCAAGCTGTGGGGTAAATTTTACTGACATTGTTTGGATCCAGTTGTTAGCTTAGAAGGAAGTGTGCAAAAGTTGTCCTAAGTAATCATCTTTATCCTTTGATTAACAATTTCTACCCAAATGGGGTCTCTTCCAACAAGATCACTCACCCATCCACTGGGCACAAGGTCACTGAATGGTTTAGTGGGTATGAGAATGGTCTGACTCAAACTTTATCATATCAGAGCTCAAATCATCTGAAGACCTATGGGAGATTTTAGTGACCTCCACCGCACCATCATCCTCAAATCAAAAACTGGGCTTATTTTTCCAGCAGAGTTCAGGAGAATTGAAGGATCGATGCCAAGTTGCATAGAATCTGTTCCGGCGACTAGTACCTTACTAAGACATTTTATGTTGTTTTTTCCTTTAATTGATAAATATACATGCTTTACGCGGTATTTATTTGTTTACTTATTGTATAGTTTATTTTAAAGTCCTGCATCTTAGATAACAGAGGTCATTTGACCCTTCGCGTTAACATCCAATCAAATACAGTACACACAAAGTTAAACTGCAGCAGCAGCAGCAGCTGTCAAAGTGCTCAAAGTTCTGCATGATATGCAACTGGTGGTCACGCAAATACACCGGATAATCGTTTTCAGAGAACAAATCAAATAAAAACCGCATTTCGCTAAACTTCTGCATAATCATGGATCTATAGTCTCAGGATCGCATATTCAGAACACTTTTGCTAATGAAAAGCGAATAACATAATCATAACTCAATCTAGTGACTGTCTGGGCCCCTTGTGACACCTCTAACGGAAGAAAATGACTGTAATTTCGAAGGTCCTCAACGATGCAGCAAATGGGCTAATTAAATATTTCTCAGCGAGGCGTTATGATGACAGAAAGTATACTCGTAAGTTTATCCAGGCCATCATTTCCTGTGCGATGTCAACTCTACAGTGGGACACCAGTCCAAGCTGCTTCGTCGTCTCCTGCTTGAAATGTTTTCCAGCGCCGACACTAAATCATTTTTAACATTTCTGATGGCTTTTTAAAATCTAGTTTTATGTAAATTAATCAAACTCTACCTCCACCACGCATGCGCGCACACACCAGGCCGATGCATTTGCTCCCTTGAGTGAACGGATAGGAGAGAGATTTACGGATTTATGACACACCCACTGCTGGTCAATGTGAGACAGCCTCTCTATCCCTGGAAAATAGCAGCATGACCCCTGTTTCAACTCTCAGCCTTTATGCAGCTGCCATGGCTGCCGTTTAAACACACTACAGGATAACAATGCACCGGCCCGGACCTTTTATGACAAACCAAAGTGACTGAAGAAGACACTCACCTGGGACGAGTTTGAAACAGTTTGCACTTAACCCGGCGCAGACAACAAAAGCAGGCAATCAAGCGCGCAAGCGTCACAACACAGGCGCTTCCGTGTTTCATATTTGGTTTTGTTCAAACATTTCGATTGGTGTTTGTGTGCAAAGTTCTTCTTTTTTCATACATATATCTTCACAGAGAAAGTCCTCGCCTGAGGTGCTCGTAAAGCACATGCAGCCTGCAGCAGTGCAATGTGAGCTGAAATTCATGTGTGATTCAACAGTCTCAAGTCAGAGACGAAACCAGTTAGCTGAGTAGAGACTGAGGAATTTATACACTCAACTTCAAACACACAAAATGCACCAGATCCCTGAAAGGCGGTGAGTTTAACAATAACTCATATCAAATGAATTCTTCAGATTCAGCCCGGGGGGCGGGGGCAAAATAATAAAGGCAAAAAAGACCATGACCTAAAAAGCTGAATGGAGTGAAACCAAAAATACTTCATTCTAAACTTAAAGAATTAAACTGCTATCCATTCGTGTAGATCTTGTCACAGGTAAGGCCGTATTACTTTGAAGTTTACGCTCTTTCTTGGATCACGTGAGAAGAGAAAACGAAAATATTTGTGTACGCGATGATTCATTTTCTATCGTTAAATTTAATGCAGTTAAACATTTGTGTTGCTATGAGGAAAAGTTTCCATTGTGTATAAGAACAAAGTTAAAAAAACAAAAAGCAGCAGAGTGACACTGATTTATGACTGACTGGCCTTTTGTTTGAATAGCAATAATATTAAACCGCACGTTTTGTTTATTCCCATAATAAATCAGACAACGCCTAATACAGGTGTATTAGTTAAATCCCTGGCAACGCTAAGTCAAATTGTGCCTCATACACTCTCATTCCATTTAACGCAAATCTTCAGTTACAAGAGCTCAAACAAAGAGGGACATGTCGTCATTGTTCGAAGTGTAATTCGAGCTGCACCTGTACAGACACGATGAGGAGGATGAATTAACACATAAACAACTGACAGACGGTGAGATTAGTTTGGCTTTCAGTGTCAACTGTTTATCCTGGAAGACGGGCTGTTGAATATTTTTCCATCAACGTTGAATATTTGGTTCACACCAGAAAGATCAAAGCGCTCTAACACGCTGAAATCTGCCTGCAAAACCGGATAAGAGTGATTTGCCCCATCAATAATATCTCAAGTGTTGACATCATCGCTTATATTTTCGAGCATCTTCTACTTCTAACAAAACTTAATTAGTAATCTGTTCTGAAGTTCGCTCTCCTCTGTGTCAGGGAAAAAATGCATGTGGCTAAAAATACAAGTTTGGGGAAGTGCCGAGCCTCCATGGGAAGTTTGAAGGTTTTTGAAGGTCTTTGTCCATAAACTAATCAAAATGACCAACTGTCCCAGTACTGTCAGAAACATCTATAATTGGCAGCTCACGTCTGAATGTAAGCGCTGACCGGAGACCAGCTATTCTCTTAAGCCACACAGGAGTCATGTGACTGCATCAAGAGACACTCTTTTTAAATGCTCCTGTTTGGGTATGGGGTCTTCAGGGAACTAAAAGGGTAGTTTTGTTTACATCTTATTTATAATTTCAATTTAAAAAAATAACTTTTTAAATACGTATACAAAACAATATTTCTTCCTTTCCTTCTTTTCTCAGACAGACTTAAAAAAATATTTATATATGTATGTTGCCACTCCATTAACTGCAGTAAAGGTTACCACAAAACTTTGCCACTTTGATTTGGAAACGACTTCACGGGAGATCGAAAGATTGTTAAATTAAAGAAGAAGGTGTCTGTGTGGAAATCCTGCAATTCTGCTGGATGCAAGGAAGAGAACCGTCCGAGAGTTCAGCCCTGTCCAGTGTCGTCGCCCCCACCCCGCCAAATTAACAAAAGAAGAAACACATTGAGTGATCCCCCGCAGCAGGCCTCTCTATCGGCACAACGCAGAAAAGAAAGCCGAGGCCGAAGGGGACCAGCGAGGGCGCACACAGAAGGTACACGTATAGAGAGTGAGTTGGGTCACAGGGTTGGAGAGGTCGGCCATCCAGACTGAAATGAGCCTAATGGGACAGAAAATGTGTCCCCGAGGTGAACTCGGCCTTCTACCATTTCGCCCCCAAACTTCAATAAAGTACCTTTTCAGCTTCGCGACATGGAGGCGACAGGGCCTAGAAAGAGGCTGGAGGGATGCTGGGACTGTGGCGAGCACATTAATTTCTCTAATCTGTCCAGCAACATAAAGGCTTCTGGATTCATTTTTCAGCGCCGTCTCACCACTATTCTACTGCCTATCCAAAGCCCTGTCCAAAAAGTAGGTTTGAACCTCTTTGGTCCAGCTTAAAGTCCAACTTAACTTTCACATTTGTGGGAAAAGCAGTCAAATAAAAAGAAAAGTGGCATAGGATGCGACCCCGTCTACATAATATTTGATAAGATCAAAACTGGTTGTTGTCAGAGCTGTTTTCCAGAACAGAGCACAAAGCTCTATGGGGAAAGATTGATGATGGAAAATACCTCATCCTTTTGTGCTCTTTTGCCTCCCACTACGCGAGGCATTTTATAAGGCCTATTCATGTCACAATTTCAATAATCTATCAAATTCTTGCGCGTCTTTGGACTCAAGCCATTTTTAAACCGAAATCCTTCTTCCCAAAAAAAAAAAAAAAGAAAAGAAAAAGAAAAAGAAAAAGGGGGGAAAAATGGGAGACAAAATGAAAGCACTTCAGGCACTTCAGTTGATGATTCAGTTAAAAAGACTTTCTTCAAATTATTGCATCAGTCCAGCAGGTTTTCAGCAGCAAAGAGTCCTGCAGTGAGTTGGTCCCCCTGCCAGATGAAAGTCGCACGATGACGTTGCACAGAGACGCCTTAGCGCCGTTTTTGAAGTTTCTACAGTCTCGCGAGCTGCAGCATACTACGGAGGCAAACTGCCCACTGGGGAGTCAGCAGACAAATGAGCCAAAGTGTTTATACAAGCAAGAGTCAAAGAGTGAGCAGACAAGAAAACAACAGCATTCCTTTTTGTGGAGAGGGCACTGCTTTAGATCAATTTAAAAAAAAAATGTTTAAAAAACAAAACCAAAGGTAAACTAGTGTACTTCATCAGCATCTTCACTCAGATATTTAACGAAGACCACACGACGCATTATACTGAATCTATCGGCAGATCACGACTTTATTTTTTTTATTCATTTCACATTTGAAAACCCAGTCGCATGGCGCAGAGGACTATAGAAAAGCAGGGCAACCACTATTGTTACAAAATGAATAATTTCACAACAATCTAAAATCTCTAACACATTGCAAATGTACTCTAAATTAAACGCATGCATCTTTGTGTTCAAGTCAGGACGAAGGAAGCGAGTAGCTTCTTTTGTAGCACTGGCAGAGGCAGTGCAGTGTGGACTGGAGGGCCTCAGTGGCTTGTCTAATTGAATGCCCTTCAGACTGATGAGGTTGCACGTATACTGCACAGCGCAAACTATTTCATTTTCATATTTCAGAAATAACTTCAATCCATTATGAGTGAAGCTTTAACACGCGCACACACACACACACACACACACACACACACACACACACACACACACACACACACACACACAGTGTCTGTACACATTGCAAATATAAACACGCAAAAAAGGGAGCTGCAGGATTGACAAACACAGTTTAAAAACACAGTGATTTTTGTTTCCCTCGTGAAATGTCCAGTATTCACACATCTGTACACTTTTAAGGATCTCCTCCAATTTGCAACAGTAGACCTCACCTTACCTAAAATGAACTTGGAACAAACGTATTTAAAACTAGTAGACACTCACTGTTTTATTGACCAATATGATTAGCACAAGTACACTAAACTCCGTTTATTGCATTTCACAATAATCTGCTTTGAACGGTCTAAAACACAACATCAACACTACAAAACTAAATTGCAAAAAATTGAAAAAGAAAAAGAAAAATCCTGTTTCTGAAATACACGAGGTAATTCACACATTGTTATTCTCCTAAACATACAAGTTCAAGATCAATGGTGTGTTCCAGCTTTCTTTTTTATATACCAAAAATAACTATTATTATAGTGATTTCCTTCCAGTGTTGTTTGAAATAAATAGATTGTGCATTTCACCTTGGGCAGCAGGGCAAAAGAATGGCCCACAATAACATTTTGATAAAATGTATATTTTTTTCTACTTTTTCATCCTTCATTCAAAACATTTTTTAATAAAAAACATCATTTTAATTGAACTTCAAATAAATTAAACCCTGTGTCACGTAAAAATAATTCATCGGTATTCGCAGTAATCCATGCTATATAACATGCATTTTATATAACTTTGGACTTAAAGGAAACCGCACAAGATAGCTACGAAAACAAAATATATAAGTGTTCTATAAATAACCAGTTCTTATTCTACCCCCAGTAATGGTTCGTGGTTTTATAACCTGGTAATATCCTCGCCATGCTGAGCTCCGGTAAGTTCGTCGGGGGCCCCGGTGTTAGTGGCCGAGGCAGCGGCAACAGCGCCGGCTGCTGAGCTTGTGTTGGACCCGGAGGAAGAGGAGGAGGATCTCACTTTGGTGTTCGGGAGCCTGTGATCCTTTTTCCATTTCATCCTGCGGTTTTGAAACCAGATTTTAATCTGCCGCTCGGAGAGAACCAGGGTGTGTGCGATCTCGATGCGCCTCCGCCGAGTTAAATATCGGTTATAGTGGAATTCCTTCTCCAATTCTAAGACTTGCTGCCGGGTGTATGCTGTCCTAGACCGCTTGGGCTCCGTCCCATTGTAACCAGAGTTCACTGGAAGAAGGAGAAGAGGAGAGAAAGGGAGACAGAGAACGGAGGAAAGGAGGGGTAAACAAGAATGGCCTCAACTGAGATATGGCTGGAAAGATTTATTGGTTATGAATGTTTAGCTGTTTGAGAAATTTAAATGGGAAGTTAAGAACTTCTCAGCGTAATGAGAGGACACTCACATCCAACTATGAGCTAAATTATTAATGCAAGATTACAAAGCTCAGATTTTTTTTCTTATTCATTTCTCCCCCTCTCTCCATCGCGCAATACATAACAGCAGAAGCCACATGGTGATACGGCTGCCCTGAGTATACCTCGGCTATAAAATTTATGGTGGGTGTAATTACCAATGCCGAGTCGTAAATCCGCCTCAATTGTGCCATTTCAAAGGCTTCCCTGCTATCGGAGCAGGGGCTGGCAACGAGATGGGAGTCAGAGGGACTGATAAAGGGAGGGAAGGGGAGAGAGGAGCATGAGGAGTGCAGGGAACATAAACACACAAGTTGCCTACCAGTGCTGACGTGAATTTTCTTCATCCATGGGTACACCACAGGCTGTTTGGAGGAGGCTGTGCTGTTTGGATGCTCCGGGGTAGCTTGGTTGCAGGCGGAGGTTGCGGCCGGTGGGGTGGCGGGGGACATGGACAACTGTGGGGTTTCACATGAAGCAGGTTGCCCTTTCCCTGTCAGTAGATGCGCAGAATGGGGTATTCCATGTCCCCTTGGCGTGTCAGGTTCAGGGATGCTTGCACAGTTAAACTGGCGCTCTTGGTAGCTCGCCCGCGGAGGATATAACTCCTGATGGTGATGCTGGTAGCCAGTGTCCCTTGCGCGGCTGTAATATTCTGGACTATGCTCGGGGATGTAGTTATTTTGCGAATATTCCTCGCATGGAGGAAATTTCGGATCAATGTAGTTAGACTCCATCAAATACGAGCTCATGATCATTAATTTCTGGAGTGGAAAATAATTTTTCTAGCTTTGTCGTTTTTCTGCTCCATAAAGCCCTCCTACTTGCGAGCAGCCCTGTAAAGTTACTTTTACCACGTGACCCAATGGCCCAATAGCAGGGTAAGAGGTAGTTCCCGGATAAGGAACCAGAGGTATTTAGCATACCTACAGTCGCCATTGTGGGCACAAATCTTTCTCTCTCGCTCTCTCTCTCTCTTTCTCTCTTTCTCTCTCTCTCTCTCTCTGGCTGCGTTACCAAGGCAATTGATCTTGGGGACAAAACTAGTAGCTAGTTGCTGACCAAGGAAAAAATATAACAGGCAAATACAGTGGTCTCAATTATTCAAAGGGACAAGGATGAGGTGCAACAACAAACCAGTCATTGTGTTAGTTATAACACCTGATTAACAAAGACTGTCTCTGACAACAAAGCTTCAGCTGTGACACAGCCCAGGGTTGTGTCACATAAATTCTTTCTTTCTTTCTTTCTTTCTTTCTTTCTTTCTTTCTTTCTTTCTTTCTTTCTTTCTTTCTTTCTTTCTTTCTTTCTTTCTTTCTTTCTTTCTCTCCTATAAAACATTTCAGCAGTAACATAGGTAGGTCAGTGGAGAGGTGGAGAGGTGAATGGTCTCCAGCTTTTGAGGAGATGAAGACTGATCATTTGTGGTGCTGGACAGAAGTGGACAGAGAGAAACAATCTGCCTCAGTGGCAGGTTCTTCAACAATGAGAAATTTTGGTCTATCTATTTCGAATCCATATTAATTTCTTTAAAACTACACACTTGTATGGATTTTTTCAGCTTTTAAATGAAAATTGGTAAGAATAATCAGAATCAGAATGCTTTATTAATCCCTGCGGAAATTATGTGGCCACAGTAGCTCCAAGACAGTAAGAACAGTAACTAACTAAACTAAATTAAATAATACAGTATATTACAAAATTACAAAATATAACAAAAAAGATTTAAAAGATACAAATGGCTCAGTTATGAATATCCCAGTATATAGCATTAAGACTGGGACTGAATTACAGAAGGATTCTGTATCTGAGGTTGCTGCTTTAAAGTCACAGTAGCCAAAATCTGTTGGAACAAAAGCTGCAAAATGCTTTACAACATAAAAGATTTTAAGAGTGCATCCATGGTGCTTCTATTCTATCCTACAGAAAGACAAAGCTAAACTCTTTTAATCTCTAACCTTTGCTTCCATAAGGCACAACACAACAAAGCAACCATAGAAAACAAAACATTGCATAAATCCAAATTTGAATATAAACCCTGACATGCCACAGACGAAAATGTCATAGACACAACAAAACTGCAACACAAATGTGGGCTAAGCAGGCGTCAAACATCCAACTGATCAAACTTACATAATATCACTAATATGATGTCACAGATCAGGGGCACACAACCCTGCAGAGAAGCATTCACCAGGAGCTCACAAACCAGCCAGCAGTGAAACTACATCACTATTATGTCACAGAGCAGAGGGTGTAATGAGCTGCTGATTTAACTGCAGGACCAGTATTGTGTCACTGTGAAGTTGCTGCAGACAAGAGAGTCTGCTGTACACACTCTTGACTAAGTGAACATCTGTCCTAAATGCAGGATAGCAATTCATGACACGTGTAAATAGAAATCAGCCACCAGTCCTTGTGATCTTGAGTGGTGCTAATTCCCTCTTCTTCTGACTGCAGTTTTACAGCTTGAAAAAGCCCTTATCTGTTACCTGGTGCACATGTTTCTGAGCTTTGTAATGGCCCAAATAAAAGCGCAGGAACAATCAATGAACAGCATCTATGTGAGGAAAAACAACACTGTTAGGCAGATGAGACAGGCCATTGAAACTACAAGAAGTGCTGAAGAAGAACTGCAGAATGCAACATCCCGATGATTAGTAAACAAACATGGTTACGCAATGCTTCAAACTAGAATTTAAACAGTAAAATACAAACACTGAAAGTATTACAACATTTTCTTTTGTTCAGCAGCCTTTAGGCAAATCCACCCTGAAAATGTTGCATGCTAACCCTGGCTGAAGCATGACCATGAGCCAAGGCATACAGCACTGGTGGTCTGTTGTTTTATTGTAAACTGATACTGCCTGGGTGTATAAACTTGTCATGTGCTGGAAGCTTCCCATTGTTTTCTCAGAGTCAGCTGTAGGCAGACAGAGTGAAGTTAACCTCCCTATCACCTCAACACCCCCATGTTTCACATATATGTCTTCAGGTGGAGAGTAATAATAATAATAATAATAATAATAATAATAATAATAATAATAATAATAATAATAATAATAATAATAATAATACAATGATATATTTCCATTCAAACCATCACATTACAAGTTAAGCATCTATTTTCACAGCAGCAGTTAATACGGTTAAAAACGACGTGAAATTGCTTATCATAATTCCGGCTGTACTGTTTGTAAAGAATGCGCACGACATTTCTATTACCCCTAGTGAGGATGTTAGAGGCGTTTTATAGAGCAATAAAAGCCGTAAATCAGTCACTTTTAAACGACCCCTGGTTCCTAACGTGTTTTACAGGGTCTGACACAGTAGTAGCCGCACACTGCACGTTCTCTGTGGCCTACCTACACAATCTGTGGCTGTCTGAGCTATGAATACACTTTGTGACAGCGTTATTGCACTGCCAGAGCCCGTGGATGGGGTGGATGCAGGCTGTATGTATCATCGTTGATGCTTGTATATGCAAAAGCAGGAAGAAAAAAAATGCCAGAGAGACGTGAAGGGAAGCAGATGCAGAACAATTCATCGACTGGCGTGGTATTTCAGTTGCCCATGTATTCCTGTAGAGACGTATTTGCGACTGCTTGTACTTCACACAAATTCGGTTCTACAGGGTATACATATAGACAACTAATGTGTTTTAGGTTAGACACTGTAAAAGGTCATCTGCCGGGCAAATATCTGTGGCAAGCAGGTTATCGTGCATTTCACAGTCGTGTCACAAGAAGCATCAGAGTGGAAATACCACAGAAAGCGTGCGTCAAAGCGGATTCTGTTTATCAGGATTCAAGAAGCAAAGCCACAAACAACCCCACTCCTGCTATGGATACATCTACAAGCAAGGGAAAACACACATTTTAGGTCCTTTCTCTAAAAATAAAATATCCGTGAGTGCACACGTATGCCTACACACACACACACACACACACACACACACACACACACACACACACACACACACACACACACACAAAGCATAAAGACGCCGTACGCAGAGAACAGAAAGGGTCTCTTTTCTCAACATTCAGCCTCTGCCTTTGAGGTGCCTCCTATATGAATATTCAGCTACAAACACGAAGGATACAAAGGGACGGCGTGACAGCACACATGAAAAATAAGTTTCTATTGTTCCCAACCATTTCTTCTGCTTGCTATTACCATACTGACCGCTCGGTAACCTTTCTTGCTGCCACTCTGGAAGCTAATGAGAAAAGCCTCGGATGAAAAATGCAATATCAGACATGTGACCTGTTTCGGGGTTATTAAAAACAGCAAACATGCTCAGATTGTGAATCAATGGAATTGATTAGAGCGGTGATGCACAGGGTGCTTCAAACACTGTCAAAAAACATCTCAATCTACATATTTCTCCGCCAGCATCCCGCGCATCAATTTGATTTTTTAAAATTGATTAACAAAGCCTCCCGCCCCAACACACACAGTGAACTCCCGAGAAGTGGTAACAAAAAAATCTAACTCATATTCATTTGGATTTTTTTCATATTCTCATCAAAAGACATGCTGTTTGTCGTGCACACAACCAGTGTGAAAGGAGCTACATACACACCACCTACTCCCTCTCGCCCCATGCGCTCTGGCGGACGCATTTTAATATTAGTTAGACAGCCTGACCCGCGTTTCACCCCTCGCGTTTGACTGGTTCCAATAGTTCACTGCCAAGGATTATTGATGGAGAGACAGCAATGAATTCTTTCTCCCCACAAATGGCTTTCAGATCGTGCACCTAGTTCAATAACTAGTTATAATGTAGAAGTACAAAAAATGAGGCCCTCAGGCAGACTAATTTGATGTTTCATTTGTTCATTTGAGAAATTAAGCTTTCCCTTTTCCTCCCCTGCAAAATAACAGCCTTACAAGCGTGTTCACACATGTACATATGTAAACAAAATAAATCTGTGCAAAACTATGTGGAGGTCGTTCTGTCCACGCAGTGCTGCTCTTTTTCTTTTTTCTTTTTTTTAATTTGGTGGCCGAGTACCTGACCTGGATGCAGACAGTGCAGCAATATTGTGCTCCCTGATGAAAACGGTTACGATGCGCTTTTAATCAAACTCTTAACCTAATAGCCTTTCCACGTTTACTCTCCCCAGGTGTAATAACGTTAAGCTGTATCGTCCAGTTAAAATAAAAAGTTTTAATGAAGTGCAGACAGACTGGAGACTAGTTGGATATGAATACTCTTTAAAAAGCAGCAGCCAAGGGAGCAGAGGCGGTTTCAGAAACCAGATTCCTCCTATAAACAGTTGGTTGGTTTCGAAGCAATGATGTGGTTCATAAGACTCACTGCGCAGTTAAATCCGGCTAACTGGCACTGCAAGAAGTTGAGAGGATAGGATGGTAATTCCATCTTAAGTTTTTGTTTAGGCGTCCAATGTTGGAAATCGTAAGAAACGAGACACAGAACATAACGCCAGAGTGTCTGGATAAATTAAGTGGAAGTGCAGATATTAAGGTGGTTGCTGTCATTGAAAAAGCAACTCCGCCAGACAAGCTTTACTCTCAAATAAAGGTAGGCAGATAAGCGTGGGGCAACGCGTAACACTTACTATTAAATCCGCAGTCTCACTCACGTTGGCTCGTTGAAATGCCTGAAAAATAGAGAGAAAGAACGAAAAGAATTAAAAGGGTAATCATGACAAAATGGTTCATAAAGGTCCATAAAAAATGTCCTCATTAAGTGACAAAATGAATTTTTGCACCCAAACTGCAAAAATAAAATTCTCGAGGAAGAAATTAGCTTTATAATTTGTTCAATTAATATTTTATTTTTAAAACATGTATTAGACACCCCCCCCCCTCAAAAAAAAAAAAAAAAGAATAGAAAGAAAATGTTACTCAGTGTTCTCTAAATTAACGAAGCAACCTATTTGTCACGCATTTGAAGATGGCATAAACATATGCGGTGTCCGTACCATATTTCCGGTTTTTTGCTCCAATTTTAAAAAGCCACTGTATAATCTAAAAATAAATCTAAATATATAAATTGGCCACATACAAATATGAAAAGGAGATTATATAATACAATCGAAAGCCACAAATGTATTTCATTATAATGATTCCCTTCGTGTTTCCTACAGTAAATCACTCAAAGTTCAAATACAGAAAGAAACTGTTTGCATGTGTTTCCTTTTTTCCTAATGACCCGTCAGTCCGTCCCTTTGCCTCTCATATCCTCTGCTATCTACTTAAGCGAGGCTGTCCTAGAAAAGCTCTGACATGTGTAGGGCTGCTGCAGAACTGGGACCGAGGGCGAAAATTTAGGACGGGTCATTTTCAGACAGTAAAAGTAAATTTACAACCATTTTGGTATTTCCTTGGGCAAATTTTCTAAGAATAGAAATCCCAGGACTTCCAGAGCGCTGTGGAATTATGGCGGAGAGTCAATGATAATTCAAAAAAAACAAAACAACTAGTTTGTCTTCACATTGTAAATCAATTCTTGCTGAGTTAAACAAAACAACCGATGTAATAGGACTTTATGGTTTTTATTTGGGCTCAGACAAAAGGATGTTTGTGTTCACCCGGAAATGACCTCCGAGGTTTGAATGATGACAATGTCAGCTCCACAGGTCAAAGAAAGGAATACGACAGCTCAGAACATGGCAGTGAAAACGGATGTTTGTGCCATTTCACTTTTATTGCGATGCTATAAGAGTGTTTTTGGAAAGGTCTGTCCTAGTTTTTGTGAGGTTAAACCAGGTCTTTAATTCAAAGTGACTAAAAAGTACTGAGAGTAAAATTAGTTCGATTGTAATAAGCGCCCTGTAGCCCCATGAATGTGGCAAAACACACGTTAATATTTGTTTCTAATTTATTGTAAAAGAAAAAATATATTTACTAGTCATTTCTGCAGGAAAACAAATATTTTCCTTTTGTTTTGTTTCATTTTAGTGCGAGATTTATGGGAGTTAATGGGATATGACAAATGTCTGTATTACGTAAAAAAGCAACGAAATTGCTTTTGAAAAAAGGAGGAAATTAAAAATAATAATGAGAAGAAAGAGGAACTAACAATGCCCTGACTTGGACATGTTGCCCCCGCAGTGTATCACCCACACAGCAGCGTGTTATACAGTGCCCCCTATTGAAAGTGTATAATTTTTCCCTTGCACACCTGAAAGCAAACCAGGACAGACTTTACGTATTCCACATAAAGAAAATATTAAAAATAGGTTTGTAAAGCCAGGACTGGAGAGATGCGGTAAGTGGTCAGCCTTCAGTGCATTTGTGCACAACCTAAAGCCTCGAAACTCCTCATTTGGAAGAAAGCTGACTCAAATACTTTGTTTTGTGATTTTTAATTCTCACATTATGCAGCATTTACAGCCTGTAAATTCCTGATTCACCTTGTGCCTAACAGCATAGCTGAACACACCCAAAAAGTCTTACTGTTAGATTCATCCATTCGCAGTTTCACACATTGAGCAGCTTTTCTAAGCTGAACTACTTTCTAGGACGTTTTTAAAATAATGTAGCCTAAAGAAAAGCAGAAACTCGTTTAGGTTATAAGATCACATAGTTTTAAGACTGATAACACATTTCTGCAAAACATGCACATGCACGCCTCGAGCTAACACTAGTGCTGCCTTTCGTAATATTTCAGTTTGGATAATGGCATATTTGAACTGCAAAAATGCCTTTGACTCAAGCCTGTTCCTTTGGCCCAGACATGACCCTAAAACAATATGATGATGAGTGCAAACAGTAACTTCGAGTCATGGTAGTCAGGTGGTTTTGCACTAATAAGCCTCTTTTTGTGGACTAATGCATTCTTTTAACCATCAGAGCCACCTTTTAGCACAACACAGAACAGCACAGAACAAATGTCACAAAATATGCTTCGAAACGTTGTGTATATTTTCAAAAAAGCGCATTTTCTTCCATCCAAGCGTCTGAAACCACGGCGCTTTTATTTAGAATTTCCGTATGTCACATGGAGGTAAGAGTACGAGGGGGATATTGGAAATGAGAGGGAGAGAGAGGGTGTAGTGGTTAGTGAGACGGGACGCCAGATTATTTTTGATAGTTCTGCCTGAACTTTGCATTTTCCTCACAGTCACCTTTCTCTCTCTCCCTCTCTCTCTCCCTCTCTCTCTCTCTCTCTCTCTCTCTCTCTCTCTCACACACACACACACACACACACACACACACACACACACACACATATATATATATATATATTATTTTCTCACTCTGACATTAAGAAGAAAACTGTTGAATCAAATCACATCCACCGCATGAAAATGTGCGTAGGCCTATATTCTGTTATTTGCCAAGAATAAAATGCAACAGCCTTCAAATAAAAGGCTAATAATGGTTTAAAACGTGGCTCCTTAACACAAAATATCAGTGATCGATATATCCGTACGAGACACTTTTTGAATATTAAAAAAGAGCAAAGATACAATAAAACGTGTGAAAACAATCATTTTTCCGGGTGCTTAAAAATATGGCAGTTTCATAAATACTCGCTGCGAATTAGTACATAGCGTCAATTTAGGCTCTAATCTGTTTAACAGTCACACATTCAGTTACAATATATATACAACAAAAACTACGCAGTTCAGTGAGCTAACGGCACAGCGCGCAGGCCTGTAGGCAAAGTAAAAACCAACTTACTGCAACAGCTCTCAGTCCTCCGCACCACTCGACTACACAGTCCAAAGAAAGGTACTGCATCCTCACTGCCACAAAGCCCTTTCTTCCTCCGATAAGGGGAAGCAGGCAGCTGCGATTCCGGACAGTTAAGATTATATATGATGTGTATATATCGAAGGTTTGTCAGCTCTTCCAGGCCATAAAACCCACTTAAATGACACCACGTGCTTCCTATGCACCATTCACAGGCCCTGCTTGAGGCAATTGGCATATGTAACCTTGTAAACTTTAAAATACCCTAAAAGAAAGACATACAAAAAGGGATTGAATGCGTTGTCCATGTATAGGTTAGGCCCAACACAGCGCAGAGAAAGTGGACGCTGCGCTGACCGGTTCTCATAACCGTCAAGGAAGTCAATAGGAAGCTATTAGTTTAAGAGGTGAGTTGATTTTTATTTTCTTTAAGTAGTGCTAGACAGAATTACCTCATAACCTTGGGCTATTCTGCGTCACGCCACTTCTTCTACTAAAACTGCCGCTACATTCAACAATGGCGTGATTTTATGTCCGCTATGCTACAGCGCTACCACATAGCGATGTTTTAACAGCAGTGTAATGATAGCAGGATTAAAGAGCAAGGCGACATGACAAAAGTAGCCATATGGCCTCAGCGGTGATGACGCGCCAGTGTGCGGTCACAGGAAACCAAAGTTTTGCATCCACGTTGTGTCGTGGGTGAGTGTTATCACAGGCAAGTGCGTCCCTTCCTTCCCTGACAAAACAGGAAACGGAGTGTGCGTGTGGTGGAGTGCTGGAGAAGGGGGCAATAAAGTTTTATGGGGGCCTTAGACTTCCGAGCGCGTTTGTGAGTCAATGAAAATCTGTTGATTTCGTGGCTCAAATGGGACAACGCATTTATAAATGGCTTTGATAGTGAACTGAATTCCGCCAGCCAACCCTCGAAATGTGTTTTAAATAATAATAATAATAATAATAATAATAATAAATAATAATAATAAACGTGCATGCTGACAGCAGGGAATTCCCTTACTTTTAATGAGTCTTTATTGGTTACAATCAACGAACAGGCCATCTATCAGTTATTGTAGGCCCAGTGTTAATCAGGCACCTTAAGTTTACAAAGGAGGGAAGAGAAATTGTTCCATTGCACATTACAACATTATCACAAACAGCCACTGAATTGTACATAATGATTCAAGAGTCACAAGAATATGACAGACAACAGGGATGGTGTCTTCACACGAAATCCACTCACGAGGACATTGCTTATTGAACACACATTCAACAGCATCCTAAATGCAACATGTCACAGAGTAAATTTCAAAGAAAAAGAAAAAAATGGAGAGAAGTAGTATTTGTAAGACAACTTAACTGTTGCTAAGGATTTTCAGATAAGTCAGAATTAGTATTTATTTTGACTTTATTTGATTCACTGACCCCTTTGATGCATGGTGATATAAAGATGGGAGCTATTCAGGTTACCTCTCGCTTACATAATTTAAAAACATTTTATTTTTTTTCTTCTTTTAGTGTTTGTGTGCACCTTTTCAGTGTACTGCAGACCAAAGCTTTGCAGCGGGACGGTTCCAGCTAACCCTCGACCCCCTGTTCCTCTCGTGCAGTAAAGTGAGGCTATCATCGCATGGGCAGCAAATTAATTTAGAAATGTAAACCGATTGATCAAAGTGAGCGATATTCAATACATTAGGTCCCAAACTGCAGCAAGTGACACATAATTGGTGATGAAGCACACAGAGCGGTGTCGTGATGTCATTGCTCCTAGCAGTTCATCCGAAGGTCAGGCGGCACTCCAGCATTGTGCAGTGAGGGGCTGAAAACGTGCTGCATGCACCGCGTTCGCTGATGCCATTTTTACTCCTTCACTTTGATTTTTGAGTCCTTCTTCCACTTCATTCGTCTGTTCTGGAACCAGATTTTGATCTGCCTCTCGTTTAGACACAGAGTGTGGGCGATCTCTATGCGCCTGCGGCGGCTCAGGTACCGGTTGAAGTGAAACTCTTTCTCCAGCTCCAGAGTCTGATAGCGGGTGTAACTGGTCCTGGACCGCTTACCCTCCGATTCTGAAGTGGTATTAAAATAAGTTAGCTTTCAGCAGCATTAGAGTGGAAAAAAATAAGTGGAATATAAATAATAGGCTAATAATATCATTACATTCATTACTATTACATGTTATTACAAAGCCTGGATACCCATAAGCACTACAAGCAAGGATCCATTAATTTAAATCCCCTTCAACCCCCATTTAAAAGATCAAAAATCTTTATATAACCTAATTTTAACCTGATATTACTTACTGTGGACTTGTGCAATAAAAATTTATGTTCATGCAGATAAGGATGGTTAACTAGACCCTTAATATAAATATGCTCAGTGCAGGGGAAGAGGGCCCACTTAATCCTTTCACAGCAAAACATAAAAAATACAAAATATTACTTAATGCATCTTATCATGATTTAATGCTTAGAAGTTGATAACTAAAAATATGTGGGCCTCTCGATAAAACCCTGGCCTCGGTTTAATAACGATGCACTGGAGTAGGATGTTGTGGGGGAGAAGCAGATATGTAAACTATAAAAAAAAAAGAGGGGGGCGGGGGGGGGGGGAGAAAAAGTGGGTTGAAGAAAGTGATGTTTTCCAGATACTTTTTTCAGATTTCCGTGGGTACATGCGTGCAAAGCAACAGAGCTGTGCTTTTGGAAAAAATAAAATAATTTCAACAACCCTGCAGTGTGTTTCTAGATATTTGCATATGGAGGCTCATAATAAAAACAGCATCTTTTGCAGCAAATGTGCTCCCTGTACGTCTCGCTGCCTCAACAGTACGCCAGTGGTTTGAAGGCATAGAGAAGAAGCATGCCTATTCAGATCTTTTAGAGGTGAAAAGTTCATGATTGGGTCAGGGCATTGGTGTTTGACAGAGTTCAATTTAAGGCTAAAGCTCCTCTCTCACAGTGTGTGTGCTGATGCAAAACACATAGCTAGACCAAGTCTATAAACGAAGCATGGCAAAAACTAATACTTAATGCTGCATTTGTAATATTATTCCATAGTTTTATCGCATTTTTGTTCTCTTATCCAATTATGCCACCATAAATCACAGCGCAGATCACATCTTCACCGTAACAGAGCAGGTTTACGAGCAATGGATGCCTTTGTCATAAAATTTATGACCGCGAGTTTTTATTATTTCCTGCGTTTGGCCTATAAAACTCAAGAGGGACACTGGAACGGGCAAAAAGAAGTGTTGTAGCGTTAAGGGTGAATAAGGGAAAGCATCTTAGCTGCACTTTAGAAAATATGCAAACTTTACCGTGGCTCATGTGCAGTTTTGTCATCCATGGATAAATCTGTGGTCGCTGCTCACTATCCTCAGGCTGGTTCACGTTTGTGTTTCGTTTCACGGACTGCGTGTTATCCGCGTTTCTGTCGCTCTCCTGGCTCATGTTGCCGCCGGATTTTGCGCTTCTCTCCGGGTCTCTGCCAGCCCCACGTCCGAGCAGCTTACTGCTGCCGTAGCTGAGCCCGCTGGCGTCCACAGACGAGCTACTGGAGACCATGGTTATTTGTGGTCCTGACGGGAGTGGAATATCCGTATTGCCACGCAGGCTAGTTTTCATCTCCTCCCGTTGAACAGAGGTCGTGGGGACGGGACAAGAGAATATCCCGTTCACATTAACACCCTCATAATGGCTGGACACGCGCCCAGATAGATCGAAACTAAACATAGTGTTAGGAGAACTTGTCTCGCTTGTTTGCCTGAGACTGGAGCTGTCAACAGAGCTCATTTCAAACTACCACCGACACTTTCTTTTTAAACTAGACAGGGCTGCGGGCTACACGTTGCGGGTATTTCCTTGTTTTTGTTGATCATTGCTTTTCTTTGTTGCCGCTTTTGTAAAATTCACAGCTGTCTGCCCTAAAAAATAATCCAGGATTTATAGGTGGAGTAGGCTTTGGTATCTTTTTTTAATTCTTGATCCGACGTGGGCTGCCCAAATATGGGGTATTTGTACGGGATCACGTGCGCATGTTGGCCAGTCATAAATTGGCTTTGATACTCAATGGGGATATTGATGAATAGGAGAAACGTGTCCGGTAAACTTTGAGCTGTTGGTTGTTGAGGACCAGGCAGGGATCTTTAGCGCAAAAAGGGCAGGACAGTAAGACAAGAGCGTCATCTGGTGTCTGGTATGGGGCAAGACGGTCAAGACCGGTCAGCTCTGTGCCCTGGACCGGCTGCCAGTCCACCATCACCAATAATAATAATAATAATAATAATAATAATAATAATAATAATAATAATAATAATAATAATAATAATAATAATAATAATAATAATAATAATAATTTTAAAAAAGCTAGGTTAAAATATATCTACGCGGATGGACTTGAAACGTGAACGTTGTTGGGAGTTTATATTACTACAGCTACGGGGATGTTATCGTGTTTAACAGTAGCTTAACAGTAGCTAATTCCTGTGCCATACCAATATCGGCGTCGAACAAACAGGTCTCATGTTTTGGAGAAACAAAAATTGCTTAAAAATATATGTTTAACGTCAAATCCTCCCTTTCTTGCCTACACAGCCTCCGGACCAAACAGGCCACGACAAAAAAATCTTTAAAATTTAAAGAAAAGCATAAGAAGAAAGAAATAGCAAACTTTCACAGTCCACGTTTAGGAAATCTCTTCGTATTTTTATTACGTATTTAAGGGATCTGTCTTCATCTGACTCATGAAACAGACAAGACAAAGGTGAAAGTTTTACAAACATTTTATTCCGTGATACACAGTTATGACAAAACATTAATGTTTGACTCTCAAACAAAGGTGAAGAATTACTAGTGTACAAATCTATCTCACGAGGAAGCATGTTGTGTCAAATGGTCAATGATCTTATGTTATGCAGCGTCTACCAAAGCGGCTAAATGCACATTACGGGATTTACGTTATATACCGTTACTTTTATCATGTACAGACATTATGGTTTTTGTTTGTTTGTGTGTGTTTGCGCGCGCGTGTGTGTGCGTGTGTCTGTGCGTGTCTGTGTGTGCATGTGTGTGTTCGGACTGGAGACTACTACTTTTAGTTTGATGCAGGGCCCATTTTCCTGCGGACGATTCAAGTAATAGATTACATTGTGATCAAGTGTCCGCCCGCTCTTTTGCCTCCATGGAATGTGCATGTACAGTAATGAGTTTAGTCAGATCAACACTGTATTATAGTGAGGTGATCAAAGAGTTTCACAGTGATGGATGGGGTGTGTGAGAGGGGGGTAGGTAAATATACAGATTTCCTGGCATAGGAAGATAGGTAGAAATTAATACTTCTTTTTATTTCCACAATACAAGTGTGATATTTGCAATAAAAAACAAAACAAAAACAAAAAACCCTCAGTTCTCCACACAACACAGCGGCCAAACTGTGGCTGAAATAATTTTGGATTTCTAAGGATCAACACTCCTGTGGTCCAACACGAAATAAAATTGGTGAGAGCTGCGTGGTAGCAATCATGCGGTGAAGTCGCTCTCGAGTCCATGTAGATTTTTAGGTAGTTATGTTGGTTTGTAATGGTCATCGTGTGGTTTTTTATAATTTTTTATTATTATTATTATTTTGAGCTATTCTTTCTTCTTGTCTTCATCCTTCCCTTCTTCCATTGCGCCATTGCGTTCCTGCTCTTGAGACGCTCCTGTCTGTTCAGTTCCTGTCACCGTGGAGGTCAGGTTGCTCTCTTTCTTCCATTTCATGCGTCGGTTCTGAAACCAGATTTTGATCTGCCGCTCTGTTAAACAAAGCGCATTCGCGATCTCGATGCGTCTGCGCCTGGTCAGGTAGCGATTGAAATGAAATTCCTTCTCCAGCTCAAGCGTTTGGTAACGAGAGTATATTTGTCGTCCTCTGCGTCTGTCTGTCCCGTAGCCGACTCCTGCTGGGAGACAAAGTAAAGTCACTCATTTAAGCGTTAACAGCGCGAAGTCACGTTTGGATTTCAAATAAAACGTGCCTCTGCCTGGAGTCTGTTCATACTTGGAGGCAACTGAGCATAAGTTGGTTATTTTTTTTGCCTCGTTGTTAGATTCATAATTGCAATCTAAATCCACAGAGAAAAATAAACGCATTTTAACTGGAAGGGGAAAATATATCTCAAAGGATATCTTTGCTGTATTATCTAAAATTATTAAAGCTTCTTAAGTAGTCTCTCTATCTCACTCTACTGATTATGGCTACTATATCATTCTTAAAATGAAAGCTGTTTGTTTGCACATGTTAAGGCCCATCTACAAGTCGAGGGGATACAGTAATGTTTTATGGGGCCATAAAAAGTAACTTGCTCTCTTGGTAAGACATATCGTAAAACTGGCCCATTTCCTTAATTTATTTGTCGTAGTAAAACTCACCGCCGTGTGAGTTCATTCGCTGCATCCACGGGTAGATCGGGATGTTACTTTTCTGCTCCTGAGCTGCTGCTCTTCCTTGATCCAGACTGTACTCTTGAGCAATGTGGCTTTGTGTATTGAGTCCCATATTTGTTTGTCTGCAGCTGGGAAGCACGTCCTTGTCTTGAAGAAACACGTTTGATCCATACTCATACTGTGCCCTGCCAGACCCAAACACCACATTATCTTGAGGAGAGTAGAAAGGTGCATATATCCGATTCTGGGTCACAGCGGCACCGTACGACGAAAAATGTCTAACTGTGTCATAGGTGGTGGAGTTTAGGGGTACGTTAGGCAAAACATCTTGACCACCGGATAAATGGCAGGAGAGCGACGGGTTCGCGAAATAAGAATTCATACCTTGCTTGTAACCCTCTCTCCAACTCTCCCCACTTCTTTATCGGTCTCTTTTCAATCTCCTTCTCAGTAAATCTCTGTGTCAACCAACCACACCTTTCTCCAAGGTCTTCTTTTTTTCCTCGACTTTCTGCCTCTGTAACTGGACGTGAGCTACTTTGAGGATTCAATATTATTAATTTCCAATCTCCGGTTAAGACGCACAAACCCGAGTGTTATAGCCGAGGCTTGGCTCGGTGAGAGACAATATGACAATGTCAGCTGACCATTCTCAACCAATTGAGAGGCAGGAGTTGAGGAGAAACTGTAGCTTTTAGCTCAGAGCTTGAACATTACGGCTAAATGTCGATAAACACAACGTAGACTTGGAGTGGCACACTATACAGCTTGGCTGAGTGAGAAGTTTTTGGCTTGAAGTTTATGAGCATGTGTCGTTTAAGCAGAAAGCAAGATGGAAAGCGTGGCCAATGTCATTCAGGACAGAGACCACATTCAGAGGAAGGAAGGAGATGGAGAATTCTAATGAAAAACACATGAAATATTATACAAAATGCCTATTAAATAGTGACCAATAGAAAAAATAACACGGATATTAAAGCTGTTTACTAATGCAAAGCCATGAACTGTCATACTAAGTTTTCGTGTGAGTGATCTTGTGTGCGCATGTGTGTGTCCTATACCCAGTTTTAATCCATAATACAACATACACTGCTGTTTATCTCAGCCATATCAACAACTTTCCAATTTCCATGCTTTTGCAGTGACCTGGGGGAGGGTGTCGGCGGTAAGAATGCGTTTATGGTCTCTCTTCTGTGAGGGCAATAAAACAAGTGACGTTCCCCAGCTCACCAACAACTATCTCTGCAGCAAAGCCTTGAAACACAGGCAGCAATCTCTCCCGCTAAGAATCAAAAAAGCACTGCACAGCGTGTGGAGGCAAAGCAAAGACAAAATCGCGTGCAGGACAGGTATGGCACAGAAAGGGGAAAAAAGAATGAAAAAAATGCTCCTGTGAAGATGACTTCTGCCACCATCTTGAAAAAAGAATCCAATCAGTTGTGCGATCGTGCAAACCTGCTCATCAATGCTCACTGCTATTTCTCAGGTATAGTCTGTTCAAACTCACAACAAAGAACACTTTACTTCAAATTAATTAAGCAAAAAAATGTAATAGGCAACATGTTAAAATGCTTATGCAGATGTTCCAGTCTCTTTTTTCTCTCTCTCCTTGTGATCGTGCTTTGACATTCCTGTGACACACACAGAGGAAACGGGAACCGATTATTATCTCAGCACCAAATGATGGGTTTGGAAATTACTTTAGAGGCGTTTTGCAGAATTCTAGAAAAACTTGATCACGTGTTTTGACCTAAACGAGCTGCCTCCAAAATCTGCATTAGACGAGATCGCAGTGCGCTAATTTTCATTTTCATTTTAGAAAAACTTTTCAGATGAATTAAAACTAAAACGCCACACGTGCTTTCGAAGTAGTTTTCCAAATTAATGTGGCCGGTTTTTGTTTTGTTTTTTAATTTACTTTAATTTAAAAAATTTTTTAAACAAGCCGCATCAGATAGCAATATAATAATAATAACAACAACAATCAATAACGCTATTGAAAAAGTCTGTTAAACGCAGCCCCACTGGCTGCAACAGCCTATTGGTTCACCTCATTGATTTCTTCAATGGAGTGAATTCGTGCAGCCTAAACGTGCAACAGTGTTTGGTCTGTTGTTTGGGATCCTGAATAGCCCATAAAAGAGACAAGAACAAAGAGAAGGAAGTAGCTGGTGCAGTAAAAGTTTCCCTTCAACTATTTGTGACCATATGTGACATCCGCGTCGCACAGATTTGAGGCAAATAAAGCGCAAAAGTTGGAGCCTGCAGTTTTCCTAAATTTCCGTCCTGGGACTGTTCTTTTTCCCCTCTTCTTTTTGATATCCAGAAACGAAATCACTTGATGACGGAGGTTAAACCAACACTTATAGCAGGAGTAAACTACTCGGGGTCCCAGTTTGTTTAGTGAACTTCTACCCTTCAGTGTGGTGTAATTTCAAAGGAGACCAAATTGTTGCAAACATTAAAAAAGTCAGTTCCCCCACTTTGACTGGAACTTGAATCCCACCAAAGTAAATATGAACAAAACGCAAATAAAATGGAAGTTTGTGATATTATATTTTTAGTCAATCCGCCCTCATGGTGGCAGAAACGGAATGTGCAATAGATTTGTGAAAGCTTTCCTTTGTTTCACCATTTCTGCTGTCGTCACCAAGTAGTCGGCATAATTTATTCCACACTGCAAAGTGTTTCAGATTAACACAATTTTCAGCAATCTCTATTCCATCAAAATCCACTCGAATTATTTGAGTTCTCAACCACAGATTTTCCTTATTGTTATTTACAGACACACACACACACACACACACACACACACACACACACACACACACACACACACACACACACACACACGAAGAACAGAGCGGTCTGTAAACTTTGGGTTGTAAATAAAAGCTGAACAGTAAAGCCAATGTGTGGACTGGAGAGACTGGAATGCAGGAGAGCTTGTGTCAGTGTGCAGAATTAGAAAGGTCATTCTTTCCCTTGTGTTTTAGTGTTTTATTGCGGCCCGTGAGGCAAATTACACGCACGGCATTTGATGCAGGGAGGAGAGGAACCGTTTGGTGCGCGTTTCCACAATTTTTAAAAGAACATTATGTCCAGCGACGAATGCGTGAACCAGGAAAAGTAAAAATATAAAATACTATCAATACCCTAACATCCTGTTTCTAACCATGGGAATTAATAAAGATCATTCATAATTAATTCCTCAGTGTTATATGCCCTGAATTTGTAGTTTTATATGGTGATGCGCAACCAAGGCATAAACTAAGCTATTATTATTATTATTATTATTATTATTATTATTGTTATTATTATTATTATTATTATTATTATTATTATTATTATTGTTATTATTATTATTATTATTATTATTATTATTATTATTACTGGTTGAATTCTTACGCTTTGATGTGTTCTTGTGCTGAAGGCCTAACTTTGATAGCCCGCGCTCTGCAGCACAACATGGCCCATCAACATCTACGGTTGCTTCTATTTTTTTCTTAAACACAGCTTTCAATATCCAACATCACAACATCACTCAGCATTAGTTATACGGGACCCTTAAAATTTCTACATTATCGGCCATGATTAAAAACGCAGCAAGAGGGGCAAAGTCTGGTCATCCTCTGATGCTTTTTCCTCTCCCCCGCTTCTAACCTTACTAATAAGGAGTAATTCACATACTAACAATGTAAAGCCCTCTATAAGCACTTTACCATCGCTGGCTAGCCCAATTAATGTCCGGAAGTGTTCGACTTTATGCTCGTTAAGCACTCAGGAAGCTGTTGCCCAATGAGCGCATGTTGATCCACACATCATAAATTATGGCCATTAGTAGGCAAAATTTTGGTCCTGTCGGGATTTGTAAGTGAGGTTCTAAATGTGGTGATGCGGACAGATTCATGACTTCATGGAGTTTAATGCGAGCCTATCTCTGGGTTTAAAAAACACTGCAGGGCAAAACAATGGGCTGTGGTTTTCCCTTATTATTTCAACCAAGATTTACCTAACAACTCAAATGGCATCTATTAAATGGGCCCTCTTTCGCTCTCTCCCTCTGTCTTTCTCTCTCTCTTCTGCAGGCATAGTGCTGGGCAGCAGCGGACACGATCCATTGCAACAGCAATGTTTCATAAGGGAAAAACAAACAACGTGTTTAACAGTAGGTTATAAGAATTTAAAGGCTTTCACAACGAGGCTTTGCCAATAATTGTATTTTACAAGATTGAAACGCTGGACTGCTGAGACAGAAACAGATCACGTCGCTTTATTACATAAAAAATATTTAGTCTCTACACAGAGAAGAGAGGACAATTCCTCAAGCTAAGCTTTGATGAAACAACATCGCCAAACTTCAAATGCACAGCCTGCAGTCTCCCACACACACACACACACACACACACACACACACACACACACACACACACACACACACACACACACACACACACACACACCGTGTTATTTAAGATGTCTTTGGATACTTGTGCAATGGATACACTTCGTATATATTTTGTCTTACACTGATACTCCAATTCATTATCCTTCTGTTTTTTACTGAGGCTTTCGTGGTTTCTGTCTCTCCCACACAAACACACACACGCACACACTTGACGAGTCTGTGCTTTTTTTCATATGAAGTCCAGAATAACGTAAAATAATTGATCTGGATTTATTTTAATCAGTACATTTATTTAATTGTTTTAGTATTTTTAGACGTGTTTGAAAGAAATTTGGGGAAGTGAAATGTATATGATGCAATGTCCCACCATTCATGCACAATATGCTATAAACAATGCACTGTATACACTCATTCTGTCTCACTTATGACGACACATTTGCTACTGTTAAATGTCCACTGCTGTTGCTCTTGGTGTTGTTGATATTGTGCATATTTGATACAATTTTGAACTTATTACTTACTCGTCCTATTTTATTTTTTTTCCCGGTGGTGTAAATAAAATGAAATGTTAACTCTCACGAATGTCGTGGCGTGCTTATGTGACAAAGCAATATCTTCTACAAATCACTTCATCTCATCATGCTAAAACGAAAACAATAAAACAGACGAATCTCATTCTCCAAAGTGACAACAACAAATCAGAAACACTCCTCGGTGTCAGGTCGAGCAGTTACTCGCTGGCAGCAGTGTATCAGCTGACATCCGCAGTGAACCGCCGCCGAAAACCAGCAGCCATAAACATCAAGCCTCAACACCCGCCCACCTCCACATATAACGCCTCTTGTCGCTAGGGGGCACTGCCGGGAGACACCAGTGTGTCACTGTGTACATACTGTGAGCCTATGTGTTTCTCGTGTGTGCGTGTGACATAGGGATGTGTGAAATTGCTTATAGATGTTATGCAGGCTTCTGGCAGAAACTGGGTTAAACGTGTGGCAGCAGATGTGAAAACAAACCATAATTAGAGAACATCAGCCAGAAATTAATATCATTCGTCACTGCCTGGTGAGAAGGGCCTATGTGAGTGATGAGAAAGTTTACTATCACAAGGCAATCAATTACATCGGGTTGGCACAGCGCCTTTAAAAATACACACTGGATGTAGGCTGAAGCAGCCACTACCCACACAGGTGCTGCCACATCAGCCAGAAAGAAATAATGACAACCGCCCCGGGCTTCAGCACCCTCCCAGGCTACAGGTCAGGTCACAACTACACTGAATAGACACCTTCAGTTCTCATGATCTCACACGTTCATAATTTTCACAATCATCTCAACGCCACAAGGACCAGCCGATTGAGAAACAGATCATTAAACAGTTAAGAAAAGCAGCTAGTAAAGTGTATAATCTTACCCCCAGCAGGCTCTCCACAATTTCGAGCGTCACTGTGGTCCAACAAAGCAGCTGAAGGGTCACGATGGCGAGTGGGATATATCAACACAACGCACATCTCCTCTGTGCTGCTGGCTGTGTTCACATTCCGGCGATAAGCAGCTTATGGAGACAGGGTGTCTGCCGGGAAAAGTATTTTCTAGCAGGCTTTCTTCTTCCATTTGCTGTCCCAGTGGTTTTATTGCCTCCGGTGGGGGAATAAACGCAGGCAGCGGCTGGTAGAGGCGGTGACTGTCCCGAAGATCTCACTGTCAGGAAGTCGGGGATCGGGTGAATAACACGCGCGGCAGTGCCAAGATGACTGTGCAGCATTTTTTTTTCTTTAAATATTACAATAAAGGGAAATAATATGTTTCTACGCCCCAGCTTAGTCTGCTGCTGATACAGGGGAAGGACCAGAGAATAGACAACAGCATAAAGTTCATGTTCATAGCGCCTGTGCCACGTGGCTCGCTTCAGCCAATGGCAGAAAGGATTCAGTCGTAAACTTTTATTACTCAGCTGTAAATTTCTCCTTTTAACAACCAGGAATGTTTGCACCCATCTTGTCTTTCCTCTCTTTTTTCTTCTTCTTTTTTTCGATTGAACAAAACTAAACCACCAATAATATAATACATGACAGCGAAATTCCCCATATGTCACATATCAGACATGTGTCAAAATATGACAGTTCTCCTGGTGGATGAGCTCTATGCCAAGATGTCCCCCAGACAAGTTGGGAACGTGGAAATAAAAGTGTGTGAGTGCGAAGGCGAGGTAGGGGAGTAAGAAAAGGACAGAAAGCGACGGAGACGCAACTAATTAAACTTCAATTAGGCTAAACTCTACTTCCATATAAGGGCCTGTGCTTCTCATACGGAAGCAAACAGATGTCAGGATAGTCTGCACCTCACATCCAATATCAAATACGCAGACACACCAGGTGCAAGCATAATATCAAAAATTATGCCTGCTGCAAGTCATTTGTAACAAAATATACATTTTAAAAAGCAGTTGAGATTTGAGCTGGAAAAGAGAACACTCTGTTATGAAAAGAAATATACATACACTGCAAATGTTGTGCAAACCTTTAACGAAAGCTAACATCAGCACACGCAGAAAGAAAACAAAATATCTAATCGCTGCGCGTAAAAAAGTTAGGAGGTTAGGTGTTTTTTTCTTGACCTTCAGCAAATATACTGTATCCTAATACTTGCGTAATAACAGAGAGACACGGATCAAGATGAGAACAACAGCAGACGTATTATTTAATTTAACACTAACACGCAGCTTTGTATCTCGTAAATCCTTTTACAGGAAGTCCTCTGGCTTCGCCTTGAAATAATCACCTGATGTGTCGTTTGATGGCTAGTAAAGCGCATTCTCTACAAGCTAAATAACTAACAAAATTTCCCTCACTTACTAGTTTGAGTGGTGCATCTTGTCCTTGCAGGCCGTCATCGCCACACGGAGCTGAGGCACACAAAAGATGCAGGCCGAGCCGCGTCTTTACCACCGCCAATAAAGTTTACAGCAGGTACACTTAACTTTATTGGTAATGTCAACCCTCTGTTAAAACTACACACACACACACACACACACACACACACACACACACACACACACACACACAGAGAGAGAGAGAGAGAGAGAGAGAGAGAGAGAGAGAGAGAAACACACACACACATTCACACAAAGGGGTAATACGGGATGCTGGATAGCTGTGACTAAGGGACACTTCCGGAAATTTTCTAGAGACAAAGCGCACGTAAACAGAGAAATAAACACCCTGAATTAAAAGGTTGCGCTTTGGCGCAACACTGTTTGATCCGAGAGAGAGAGAAAAAGTCACTGTTAGGGGGAAAGCCATAAAAAGAGGAGACGTGAAAGACTCCGACATCTTTTGGTCTCAGTCTGGATTGAGATGAAATGGGAATGTTTGATTGAAAAATAAGTTTCCAGTTAATGTGGATAAGTTTGCGTTTTTGCGAATAATGTTCACATAAAAAGCCTTGAACACTGCTTTCGTTCTGTCTTCCTTCGTTAGGCTGTGTTATGTTGTTACCCTTCAACACTATTTATTTATATTTATTAATTCATTTTGTTCAAATAAAAGAGGTCTGAAGCACAACAAGAGGTTAGTTCGTTTTTTGTTTTTTCCTTTTCTTTACAAAAGAATTCTTAGATGAGGATAATTTTCCAATTACGAGTGTGGGCTTAAATATAAATAGTTTCAATCGCACATTTCAATATGGACACTTTTTAACTACACATTATAAAATCCCCTAACACTTACTCCTTGGCATTGCATTTGTGTCCACAATGTTCCATATATGCACTGAAGCTTATTTGAACCGTTTACAAGTGAGCAAATAAAAAGCAACAGACTTTGAATAATTTAGCTGCCTAACGCTGAAATTCGGCAGCTAAATTATTCAAGTCCCGGGTCATGTTATGGTGTATTTACTACTATTATTTACTTTGAAATTACGTCTAATATTGCATTAAACTTGCAATAAATGCATTTTTTAAAGAAACAATATGTTGAAAATCATTCTGTTCTCAATTTGAAAAATTCAGATCCGGTTAAAAAAAGGGGGGTGAGGGGGGAATCAAACCGAGAGAAGGGTGAGGTCGAATTTCATGTTTTGAAAAAGAGGGTTCAAATTTCTGTTGAGGGCTAATATGATAGAGCAAGTACTGGTATTTTACCCCGTTAACAGCACGTTCAGAGACCCACATTGGTGTACCGTTTGATATTTATCGCAGTTTAGTCCTACTTGAGTGTGTTACTCAGATTTCACGTTGTCTGTTCACGTCCTCTGTCTATTACAACCCGTCATCATGAAAACCAGCTGGACTGCCGAAGAGAGATGTTACCTGTTACCTGCACTTGGCCTCCCCCGTTCGCTTTGATTTCAGCGCTCTGGTGCTTTTCCGGCGGATTGTCTGGACACAAGATTCACGCAACACCTTGCAAATGTATGGCCTCTGACAGATAAAGCCTCCCTCAAGCTCTGCCATTACTTTGTTTGATTATTAACATAGCACGTCAAATGTTTGCTCATCTCATCTCTCAAACAGCAATCAGTCATCCCGAGATTCATTAAGGAAAGCTTCGTGTCCTCCCCGAAGAGAGGAAGTTTCTTATTAAGAGGATGAATCAAATACGACTCAGGCTTTGGAGAGTAGGCCTGCTGTGAATGGGATTCGCTGTCTTTCCTTAAAAGGTAAAGGGATACATCCGCAAACGCGTGTCTGGCGCTTTTTTAATCGAACTGTTCTGAAAGTTTAAATTGGGAAAACTTTATTTAGGAGGCTTCTGCACTATCTTCCCTCCTGCCGAAGCACTTTTTGGATGCACAGGCTGAAAATCGAGGCATCATCAAATCATCAGTTTTGAATTATTCAGGGGGCTTTTCTGTTGCACGTTATCTACTTACTGTTGTCCGTGCATGAAAACAGGGGTTCATATTGAACTCTTTACAGTGTGTAAAAAAGAAAATACTACCCTGCATATTTTCACTTCACCTATGTCTGCATGCATTTGTTTTGTGTACACGGAGAAAGGGTGGTGATGATGTTTGTTCTAACAACAGAGTGCACAGTCTTAATAAAACCAGAAATGATAGTGAGCCATCTTGTTTATTCGTGATTTTACATCAACAATGGCGGGGACACACAATTCCGTCTTTCACAGGAGAAACACCAGAAAACGAGCATATTGTTAACATCAATATATAACAAGACGTACATAAAGATTATATTCAGTGCAAAACAACTACGCTATGTCACCAGCACATTAAAATAAAAATTCCCTTACTTTAAAATCGTTGTAATTGTAGCTGTTGTTATCATACACAGTACATGTGCGTTATAGGCAGTTTTAGTTGTTGGGGAAATAGCTTGCGATCAAATCAGAGCGATGCCATAAATGTGGAACTGTAAATTCTGCAAAGGCAAAGCTCTGAGTTTTTAGGTAGTGCTGTGGTACAATCTCAAAAGTGTTTACTTGGCTTTGAGCTAAGTGTCTTCCCAAGACTCGCAAATTGTCTTCAACAAGTGTATACTGTTTGTTGGGTAAATGCTACATACATAACTTAATAATATAAGGTCGATATAGAACACTTTAAAATTAAAACCATATGAAATCTCTATATTCAGAAATCTCTATTGCAATTTCCCCAGGTTTAGGTAGCATCAAAGGATTCCAAACGATTGCATTTCCCTGGTAATCCTAGAGAAAGATGTCTGAGGAGCTAATGGCTGTCACATGAAAACGAGTAAAACAGTAACAGTAACAATTATAATAATAAAACTTGTGGTTTATACAGAGGCTGCTAGCCAATGCAACTGTTGCGATGATGTTTTAACACTTACTACTAAGTTATAGGCCTACATTTTTTTTACAATTTCAGAAAGGCTACTTTGAAGTGATGTCTTTTTTTATGTAGGCTATAATCTATTTACAACACAGGTCGGCGTTGGTCATGTTTTGATCTTATTTGGCTACGTTTTTGATACAATTATTATTAAAAGCAAATTTGTAAAAAATAGCTAAGCCATTTTCCATCCAACATGCGTTTTAATTTACCCTCCCTTATTTTTTTAAAACAATGGCCAGAGTTCTATGGAGAAAAAAAACGCTACAAGCGTTTGTAGCTTCTACAGAAAAATCCAAATGGTAATGCGCATCATGTTAGGATAAACGAAAGAATGGAGAATTTTGTCTATTTATGACAGCAATATTGGTGGGATTCCTGATCCCTCTTGACAAAATAGAAGGGTGGTCATAAAGTTGACGCTCTCTGCCTCCTTGTGACTCTTCGTCTGTTTATGGGACCTCTCCTTTTTTCCTCTTTTTCACCCATATAACCATAAAAGGACCATAAAATCACTCCTTGGTCTCTTCTTTCTCTTCCGCTTCTTTCTCTTCTGCCTCTTCCCCTTCACCGTCCTCGTTCCCCTCTTCTTCGGCCTCGGCTTCGGCCTCTCCTCTTTGACCCGGAAACTTGTCTTTGTTGTTCTCTTTTTTCCACTTCATCCTTCTGTTCTGAAACCAAATTTTCACCTGTCGCTCGGTGAGGCTCAGGGCGTGAGACACCTCGATCCTTCTCTTACGGGTCAGGTAAGGGTTGAACAGAAACTCCTTCTCCAGTTCAAGAGTTTGGTAGCGACTGTAGGTTTGCCTCCCATTCCGTCTTCCTGGGGCTTGAAATATGAAATAAAGCCAGAGGTTAACAGGGCTCACCACGATCTCCCCATAAAGACATTCAGATGGCTGATAATTCTTTCTGAATTTACTCATTTCCTCTGCACAATCACTAACCCATTTCAGCTCTCACACATGCCAGATCACACTCAATGAAAAGAAAGAGCGAGTAGATGTCTTCTTGCAGTGTTAAGCTGGGTAAGTTAGATTTTCCATTAGCAGGAACATATATCAGTGTACACACAGACCACCCACAATAGAGTCCGTAGTTTGCTTGGGATCTGCAAATAAATGTCTTCAAAGTAATAATAATTTACACACATGTCTGCTTCATTTACAGTTCATTCTGCAGGTCTGATGCAACTTTACAACCACATCCCCCAAGAGTTAGTGGAGTAGGATATAGTATTATTACTTTGAAGTTCAATTTTTAATCTGTACACGAAGGTAAAATTGCTCTACATCCCCCATCAATTTAATGATGTTAAAACTCTACGAACAAAATCTATATACTCCTCCATGTCAGATTGGGAGGGGTGTTTACAGAAACTACACTGTTTCCTCTTGCAGCAGAGCCCATATAAACTTGACTGACATTTTCATTCATACTCATACAGGAGGACAATAACTAGGTAGGTAAAAGTATGAGAAGACAGAGATAAAGTTGGGGACGATATTGGGATGCATGTCTCTGAGCAGAAATGAAAAATGAAGCGCACACCTGTGTGGAGCTAAAGTAGCCTTATAGCCTGGACAGAGAGATCCATGAATGGAAGGGGTAATATCTACAAAGCCCTTATGATTATGGCTGTATGTGTCTGAGCCTACAGTGGGCCTGTGGGTCAAATTACCCCCAAAACTCTAAAACCCGGATTCTGGATAATCGTGGTATGTTGTGTTTTAGCTAACCCCCCTGTCACTCTGCATGCTGCTAGTGTGCATGGTATTATCGTATTTTAGACTACGACTTATCCATCCATTCTCATAGCTCTATTAGAGTTTGTGAAATATCTTATGTGAACGATAATTGACTTCAAAGAGCGTGTCATGTGGCTGTAATCAGCAATTCAGCGTTTAAAGGCACTTTGAAAAGCAACCATTCAGCCCTGTATGGGCATGTGCTGCAGAGTAACAGCAGCCTGCACTTCAGGTTCTATGTTCCCCATCATGTTCTCTGACTTATTTCGTTTTATAGTTTAGAGACATACTCTTGTACACCCTATGTATTTAGCACACATGCACAATCACACACACATACACACACACACGCACAGACAGGCGGATACACAGTGACACGCGCGCACTACACGGCAACACTGAAAGAATAGGAAAAATTTGTATGATTCTGACCGTGGGGTCTCATCCAAGGAAACATAAGACTGGGAGAGGAGTTTTGATTTAAGTGGCCTTGTCCTTCTCCGGGGTTAGAGCTGCTCGACGATTTACAGTCTGGGTATTGCGCTAGGCTTGCGTCTTGTTGGGTACCATAAAGCGTTTGCCTTGGAAGGGCTTCATATCCATAAAATTTCGTTGCGTCTCCGTGGCAAGCCAAAGCGCAGGGGTTTTGCTGGTATCCGGGGTTGGAGATCCCCGTGGTCCCGTGGTGAAAAAAGTCCTGCACATGATGGGATGGGTGCTGAAAGCCCGGTGCGGCTGCTCCGGGTCCGTAAACTAGCGTGTGGCTGCGGGCAACGCTTTGTGGAAACCTGCAGTCGTAGTAAGTTGGCTCCAGTGACTCGCTGCCTTTGTATTTAGAAAAAAGAGGGTTAACAAAATAGGAGCTCATGTTTAGTTAGCATCAAGCAGACGGGCTCTCTCGCAGCAGAATATCTCCTTTAGGATGATGGCAGCCTTTTGTTTAGGGTCCCAACTCGCACAGCGCACACAAGCAGACAAACCGGAACTAGGAGAAACGCTGCCCCTTTGGACAATCTACGGCAGCTCACTCTCTCTGAGCCGTTCCTCTCATCGGATTTCTCCTCGCAGTCGTGAGTGGGTTTTTTTTCCAGGTTTTGCAGTCTCAAACCCGGCTCATGGCATGTGCTTTGGATGTGTGTTAGCTAAGGTTACAGCTGGCTCGCTCGACCGGCACAGTCACAGGCGCTGCTCTTTTCTTTCTTTTTCCTTTTTTTAGATTCCCACCCAACCACCCCCACCACAGGCTCCCTCACCCTCCTCCAACCTCACCCCCCCCCCCCCCCCCCCCACACCCCTTCATCTTTCCATGACCGGTCAGACGTGGGCCCTACGTATATCCACCTTGAGAAAGGCTTCACTAATCATAACCAACAATCTAAGAGGCTGTAAATATGATCAATGTTAAGTTTATCACACAAAAAAACCTTTCTAACAAGCTGAACAATTCAGTTGTGAAATGGTTACGATATAAAGACGATGAAGCATGATACATTTCCTGTGTAGTCTGAATTTATAGTTTTGCTTCTTTGTATGGGGGTTATGAGCAGGGAGGATTTCCCCTCTTTCTAAGCGGATTAAGCTGCTGTGATGAGGTATTTTTATTTTTTATTTTTTTTCTATCTAGCCCTGAAGGTTATATACAAGTTCCCAGAAAACAGTTGGCCTTTCTTGGGCTCCATTGGGTCGGGATGATATTTGGGAGTTTATCAACAGCATTAAAACGGTATTAAAAATAAAAACAACACAGATTCGGAGCTATTCAGTCCCCCGAGCAAAACACCGAATTGAAGACAAAACATTCCTCGATGCAAAACCGTGTAGAGGCCAAGGCGACAGATTTCCGCCAGGCGCTCCAAAGCACCGATGCACGCAAATATAAACACGACCTATGAATGCTATAGGTGCCATTTACTGACCCCGTAAAACCGACGAGGATGGGCAGTAAATCTCACACGGGGGAGTTCATAAAATTTAACATTGAATGTTTAGGTGCAATCAACTCGCACGATTCCCAGCTCAGTACTCGCGTGGTCTCTATGCCTGTGTGGGTTTTTGTGGGGTTACTGACGGTTTCTACACATCATCGTAAAATATGAAAGGCGCACTGGACGAATTTATAGACCTTTCACACTCTATAAATATGCAGATTGCTAATCACTTGTTGGAGAATTTGAATTGTTGGTACAGACGTTACAACCGACACGGACTGAGGACTAAAATGGTACAGGTAGCCCTTTCTTTACTGGACATATTATTATTATCATTATTATTATTATCATTATTATTGTTATTATTATTGTTATTATTATTATTGATGCAGCAGTTTATGCTTTTGCTGCTTTTGTTATCGATGTGTTGCTTTGTTGCCATTCATTTATTGCACTGATTTTATGTTACAGATGCAACTGTTTAAAAACTGCTAATAAAGGAGTCTCTGGCTGAATGTGATTTTCGGCTCTTTATTAATTGTGGATTTTTTAAATACTTTTTTAAATAAAGTGTCTCAGTCTGGTTTGAATTTACAGCTTGAAAAGCAGAGGCAGCAAATATAAAAACACACAGATTATGCATTATTATGTATTATGCTTAATTAAGTTTTTGTAAAAGGCTATGAACATGTACTGCATGTATATTGCAGATATGATTTTGCGTTTTTAGAATTGAGCACACAACTACCACCCACAAAACAGCCGTATTAACTCATGAATCCACAGACAATGAAAGAAGCTACAAAAAAAAACGAGTGAATAACAAAAGCATAATCTTTTTTTCTGAAGTGAAAAAAAGATTACTATATTTGCACAGATTGTTTGGCCAGCACAACAACCAGCTGGCTGCATTCCGGATTGCTGTTCTGTGGCCTATTACACAAAATGTGGTTGGTGGCCATATCTGTCATTTTGTCATCGATAGGTTACTCTTCACTCTTCAGCCAAGCCACAGAGCTGTAAAAAAGCTCTTCAACGCAGACACACTCCTCAAAACGTGGACATACAGCGTCATCTAGTGTCGAAATGTGTCATTAAACCTGAATAACTCCACCAATCAGCGACAACTGCTATGTGGCCAGAAAGGGTTGAATGTATAGAGGATGTGTGCACCCTGTATTTTTCTTTAAATAAAGTTAAAGCAGTTAATTACCGTGGAATCTATAAAACACGCGCCTTCTGTCTTCGTCTTGCTTGTCTGTAGACTTGAAATAGTTGCTGTGCTGTCGTTTCCTGTCGTGGCAGCTGATCACTTTTATACAAGAGATAATAGCGCTCTGCAGCACTCACATTTATGCACAATGGTTATTGACTTTTCCCATCTAATTGTAGACTAATAGACGACTCATATGATGAAGTGCAGGGGGTTTTGCGGCTGGCCCAGTCAGGCAAAAGTCCCCAGAACAGTGCGCATGCTTCTCCTTTGAACGAGTCCACCACCAGCGTCCATTAAAACCATAAAGTAATTTAGCCCAGACGTCTAGCCAGTTAGTCGAGTTTGCTTTGTTGGTCTGCATTTGAGACAAACAGCCGAGCTCCAACAGGGGCTGTAAAACTGGCATTTTTGTCCAAGCAGAGCGGAAATGCACTGGATTGGGCTTTGAAATTACAGCATCCTGCCCGTATTGTTTGCCACCACAAAAAGGCAATTTAGGTCTATCCCAGGAAACAAATGCGAGACATGGGAAACTGTCTCTCGCTTAAAACGAAACTTTTCAAATCTGGTCTCAGATTTTCTGATCGCCAATGAGCCTGGCAATGCAATTAACATTTAGTTAGAAATTGTGTTTAATTGGTGGTTAATGGGTTTTTTAGTACTCTTTCGGAAACTGCACAAATGTGGTTGATGGGCTACTTTCAACTCATATAGGGCATTGACCTAATAAAGAAATAAATATGGTAAAAACCTCGTGCATTCATCTCTGTCCCTATAAGAATATTATATGAACAATTTAAAAAGGATCGCCTATTTTAAGCCAGCATTTAAAATGTTTTGGTACATTTTAAAACCTTAAAGAGACGTGCTTTTGGGAGAAATTTATATAAAAAAATTACTATGTATTTTGTTATTGATTCTGCGTTGAGAGTTTTTTTCAGGTCTACTTACTCTCCTAAAATGGATAACGTATAAAACGGTATGAATGTGAATGTTTGCGACTAAGAAGCTGTAATTAAGACACAAGTGCAAAGCGATGCCAAGCAAAATTAAAACAATGCTGTCCCAGTAAAGCTTTAAATAGGCTACGCCAAACTTTCTATTTCGCCATTATTTGTAATAGCAGAGCTCATTTAGGCCTTTAATGTAATGGGGGCACACTCAGCGGCCAAAACAGTGCGTACTAAAAAATGTGAAGGAACTTTTATTAATAAATCAACCGTCTTTTGCGTTTGTAGTTTTGGTTGGGTCCGTTTTCCTGTTGTTTTGAATTTCAGAAATTTTTGTATCCATTTACTTATTTTCTAGTACGGGGTAATACTGCTTTGGATTCCCCTGTACAGCCGTGTAGTCTGCTAAATCCGATCGCAAATACAGTCTGCAAAGCCACAATAAACACAGAAAACAAGAGCTTGGGATTATGGTTATATTTGCAGAGGTCTATATCTACACTCTATAATTAAACTCGTAGGCTACAGTCAAAAAAAGGAGAAAGAAAATGTGCACAAATACAGCTACAACTATCACAAAAATACAAGACAGACATGTCGACCGCAGATGTTGCTGTACAAAATACTACACCTGCACAACAGCGTACAAAGAAAATAAACATGAAAGAAAACATTCACAGCATAAATTATGGTTTTTGTGAAATTCAAAGGAATTCAAGTATTCTCTTTCTCCGGACAGTTTAAGCGTATCCAAACTGCGCTTCTTTAATTTCTTTTACAAAACCACATATCTCGAAGTGAAAGCAAAGTGTAATTCTCTCCTTAGAGGTTTTCCGTTTTCTTTTTTCTTTCTTTTTTTCCTACTTAAACGCTCGACACATAAATGTACACTAAAAAATAATATTCGGCATCAAACAGTCTGGAAGTTAAGGTTAATACAAAAAAATCCAACAAAGGTGATAAATATAAGGAGGAGAGGGGCGCTTGTCGTGTGTTTTGGTACATCTGTGCTGTCCATTAGACTAGTGGTTATTGTTGGTTGTTGTGTCACTGTAGTCCACATTATTGGTCTTTGCTGTCGGTCTTTTCTTTGTTCATCTTCTTCATCTTCATTCTCCGGTTCTGAAACCAGATTTTGACCTGCCTCTCAGTCAGATTCAGCACTCTGGCGACCTCGTATCGGCGGTCTCTTGTAAGGTACATATTGAACAGAAACTCCTTTTCCAGTTCGAGAGTCTGGTACTTTGTGTAAGGACATCGCTTCTTCCTTGTGGAGCGGGCGTGTATCCAATTTGCCACAGGGTTATCTGCAAATACAAACAACAGCAATGATAAAGACAGAATAACAATATAAAGCTAAATTGTGAAACAGATGACATCAGCATTAACTGTTCGGCCTTTAAAAAAAATAAATTGAATGAGCCCCTGGATTTATAGGAAATCTGTGGACTCATCAGAAAGTGCAACAAACTGAAAACAGTGCCAAGGCACACACAAGTTTGGGTGTACGTCGTTAAAGCTAAACTGCCAGTTAACATTTTAAGGAAAGATTCTCAGTCTTACACTTTCCAAGCCTCCACTGATTTGCTTCCTTGTCCCCTTAACTTGTGAGTAACACCGTCGTAAAATACTCAATGCGCTTATTCACTTTATTGGCCCATAAAATGGCCCGTGGTTCAAGCCTTTACAGGTCCGTGGTGAAAGTCCTCGAGTATGTCCCTACATTCCTCAAGTTGTCTGAAAAAAAGAGTCATGTGAATTTGTTTTGGACCCAGAGAAGAGAGCAGATAGTCATATGCATGCATCTCTTCACTATGTGAGAACCGTTTTTATTTCCTTTTATTCCATCTGGGGGTCAAACAGAGCCAGAATGTGGCTTTTCCACACGGAAAGGGCCCATCTAACAATACAGGACTTAAATTCGGCTTACAAGGTTTGCTGTGCCATCTTTAATAGCACGGGGTCAACATAAAGTCGTAACAATGCACCATATGACGAATATGGATTCTTAAGTGAGTTTAGGCCACCTTTAGAACACCTTGCATGTGTTTTAAGCTTATGCAACATCCTCCCAAATTCAACGTCTTCCTGTAGGTTTGAGTCCATGTTAACAACCCCGTCTGGTTTTATTGCCCCAATATTAGCCCAGAAGCATTTGTCTTTTATAGTTCCTAAAGCTTGCTCCCTATAGCAAGGAGCGATTCAGAGCTGAGCTGAAAGGAAGAATGCAGCAGTTTATAATTTTACTTTTAAGCAGGACGTTCAAATGGCTCTGAGCAAAAGCATATTTAAAGCTATCCCAAAAAAAAAAAACACCCACCGGGTTGTAAAAAGATCGTATAGGCGCATGAACTTACTCGGATCTAGCTCCGGTTTCTCATCTTTATGTTTTCCTGAAGCCATGAGCTCCGACTCAGGAGAGGGGAGATTCTGCTGCGTCTTGTCTCGCGTGTCAGTGGATGAGCAGTACAGATAATCCGTGTAGGTCCGTCCGCTGGAGCCGAGACACTCGCCGGCTCTGTGTTCTTGAAATGCATCGGGCTTCAACCCGTAGTGCCTGTTGTTCCCCGGATAGCCATGGAAAGGCACGGCGCCTGATATCGGCTCCAGCCATGACCGCACATATCTCGAGTCTGTGCCTAAGTGAGGTTGGTGACTGTATGGATGGTAAACCACTGATGACTGGGAGTGTACAGGGGCCCAGGAGGTGGAGAAGACGGGTGGCTTGGGTGCGAAGCTGCAGGAAGGATAGTCAGCACACTCCGGTACTAGCGACGTCGGACGAGGACCGGCTGGGTGCGAACCGGGCGCCGAAAAACGAGTTGCAGTAAGGACATCGTCGTTTTCATGGTTGATCAAGGAGTCCACATAATAATTACTTATGGGACCCGTGGTCGACATGTCGAAGCTTCACCGACTCTTTTACATGCATCCGATTATTATATGGAGTGTATGTGTACTTTTTTTTATCTAGCCATAGAACAATCAAGGCAGGTAATTATTTCTCAACGCTTCCCGGGCTGCTATTGGCTGCCTCACCAACACGTGATTATATTTACCCCCACAAAAATTGTACAGTGGATCAATGCGCCACTTATCTTGGGATACCAGTACACATAAATCGGATTAAAGAATATAATCTTTTACTATTTTTTCTCGGAGGCACAGAGGCAATTCCAAAAACTATGTTCTTTCATGAAGAAAATACGCATTTGTAGTTCTAGTAGTGGATCTACCTCTAGTCGCACAACAGACCTGCGCACATTACGTCTAAGAGCAAGGCACTATTTGATGGTGTAATCAATCTTTGTCTGGCAAAATCTACCGTAGCGCCATGCTGTTGCAAGGGATAGTATTACAGCAAAGTGTTTACCGAATCGTTTACTCTTATATCTTTATCAAACCACGCTTTAAAGCACGTTTGATAAAGCGGAGGTGTTAGAGTTTCCTGCGGCATGAGGTTTATTTCTTAGGAGAAAAGCCTCCACGGTGGCTAGATATAGCTGGATTGGATACTGGAGAGACTGAATCAAAAATACGAGGATGTAGCATACGCCACTAATAAAGTTTGCACTGTTTTAACGAGGATACAGCAAACATTTCCTAAATGGGATCTGCAGAGATAGGAGAGGTGGGGATTCAGATTCTTGACAAGCAGCCCACTACGGCGCGCTATATTCGGCTAGTGACCGTTCATGTTTTTATGCCCATCAATAAATTTTAACGAGGACCATTTGATTGTTCATAAATGTGTCGTTAATAAGACTGCATCCGAGTTCCTCGCTCAACATTAAACCGGCACCACCACCACCACTATGAGTATCTGAAACAATTCATATGAAACAAGAAGGGCCGAAGACAGCAGAGCGGACTTTGGAAGCAGAAGAGGTAAAATGGTTCATTAAAAGGCTAACTGTGAAAGCTTTAATGACAGGGGTAATGTTACGGTTGTATCCAGTGGCATGAGTCTGCTGTTTTTGCCCTGCAATGCACATGGGTAGCTTGTCAGTTAGCAGGCAGTGAAACAAGAATTGATTCTTAAATAGAGATGCAGAGACACAGCAAATAGAAGAGGATCAACTATACGGTGATACAGGAGCAACTAAAGTAGCCACCGGCGTCATACAGAAGAAAATATAATGCATTTGCGGAGGGTGGATGAGGTAGATAGTATAGATGTTGAATTATTAATTCCTAAAAGCTGCACACGTTCCAGTGTGTGTGTGTGTGTGTGTGTGTGTGTGTGTGTGTGTGTGTGTGTGTGTGTGTGTGTGTGTGTGTGTGTGTGTGTGTGTGTGTGTGTACCCACACTGTTATATTTTGCCCATATGTTGTATTTGGACTATGTAATCTGTTTTATGCAGTATTTATTCTTTTATGTGCAACTGCAGGTTTAATGTTTCAGATAATATCGTCTCTGCTGTGGACTAGTTGTTTATAAAAGGAATTGAACTGGCAAAAAAAAGGTTAACTGATTGCAACCTTTAAGACAAGAAATCCATTTTGGGACGTGCAAAGCTGACAGTTATGTGCAAACGAGAAAATATGTGGTGTGGAAGAACAAGTCACACTTCACTGTGGCAAACATTATCTCAAACTGGGCTAAAATAAAGTTTCATGCACTGAAATATACGAAACAAGAGTTTAACAACAAAGAAAGAAAGAAAAAAGAGCGAAAAGAATGATTGTAATAAAATGATAATTATCCCAATTTGCAACATCTGTAGCGTTGGCGTTTAAAAACGAGCCTTTGTCAGCGCCAGGCTAAGGAATAAACGATGTCGGTAATTATCCTAGATCAGCTAGAGTCAAAATACAGTTTTACATTTGTTGATTAACCGACATGATATTCAACATTTTGGCTTCGTGGTGTAAAACAACGTGCATCAAATCATATACGCAGTAGGAAGTCCTACGTTTGTGCTCGCTGCTGAGTTCAGATTCAACCATGAAATTTAAAAGACCAGACGGCGGACCTTAACCCGGATAAGTCCAAACGGTGTCCTGGTGTGTGCTGATGAATGCGCAGCTCTGAGCCTAGTTATTGTTCACCCGCAGGTTAATCGAGACAAAGAAATTTACCAAATGTGCTAATCAGTTCTTTTATTCATTTGTTTTTCTGGAGGTTTAACATTTGCAGTCTGCTGATTTCAGATATTCCCAGTATAATGAAATAGTACTCAATGAGCAATTATTACAATCCGATCGTAAAGACGAATTCGAATATATCCTGTATCGATGTCTGCAACAATGCACTAATATCATTTTTATTGTTTTGAAGTGTGCTTTTGTTTCCGTGTGTGCGTGTGTGTATGTGTCATTAATGAGAAGTAACTTCTGTTCAATTATCTTCCATCATCCATTTCACTCTTGTATCCGTCTTATTTTGCAATAAATAAAAAAGTATTTTTTATATAAACCATTTGTTGTTCGTCGTTTCTTTTTTCTTTTGATGAATGTCTGTCCTTAATCTCTATTCTTCCAGGGCACAACTACACTTGCAGCTGAACCAGCTGATAATATACTGTCGCAGAAAATCCCCTTTTGTTGCATGACCAAACACTGTCCTACTTTAGTTCCATAACATTTTATAGAGAAACACAACCTCGTGTAGCAGAAGTGACTGTTTTTGTTGAACACGTGCACTCTAAAATCAACAAATCAAGAGTGAAACTTGACAAATCAAAAGTATACGGCTAAAAGTTTAACTGGAGAAAAATACAGAACCGTCTGTTTGGCTTGTTTATGGGATTTGTAGTCGTCTGTGGCACAGTTGGTTTTATATCTGAGGTTTCAAAAAATCTCATATTGGTCTAATAACGATTTGTAATCTATGCAATATATGACACTGTCTATTACAGCGAGTCTACGTTTTCATTTTACTACAGTCGTTTGTCCTTCTGACATGCAAAATAATTTATCCAAAAAACGGCTTCTTGAATCAATGATGACAATAGACTAACTATAACTCCGCCAACATATGTACGTCAGATTCTGACATGTATCACTTACACACATTTCCCATGGACAAAAATACACACAAATACAGGTGTTGTAGCAATTTTCAAAAAGCCTATTTGTGCCGCATGAACCAAAGCGTGTGTTTGCAGTGCACTGATGCTTCTTATTAATACGGACTCACAGGCATGTAATCAGTGTTTGCTCCGTCAAAATAATCTTCGCGCCCGCGTTTTTAATTCAGCAGCCACCTTTCACCGTAAAAAATGATTGTAGATGAATACAGCAACATGCTTCTCGTGATAATATTAGAAGGGGAACTTCAGCTAAGATCATTAGTACACTTGCATGAAAATCGCCGTGTGTGCGGATTGCGAATTTCTCTGTAAGTGTATCTTTATAAACCCGCAAGGCTACTCAAGCTGATATCACACCCAATGCTTATTCAGATAAACTGACTCATCTTGATTGTCAAGTGAGTCAGAACTCTGTATCTGAGTCTGCTTTTATCAGCAAAACCGGTCCGGGGAAGATAATAAACATGGATACGAGGTGTGCGTTGGAACATGACTTTCTTTTATTAGACATGCCAGTGCCAGAATGGAAGCGCATTATTTTTCCTGTTTAGAGCAGAGATACTGAAAGTAATTATTCTGTCAAATGAATGGTAAGAGCAAGATAACTACTGCAAAATTGACAAGACATCACAAGACATCACAAGTTCTAACTCACACGCGCGCGCGCGCACACACACACACAAATACGAAATAAACGCGTCTCATTTCTCTTTTCCAAAATTAGTTAGTCACGTTCAAATACGACATCTAGGCTATGTTATCTGTTTAAACTACACATAAAGATAATTCAAAGAAACGTTAACACAATGTGTTCATAACGCCCCAAACGCTGAATATTAAGGACCACAGAGTTGTACTATGATCTACTGAAAGGCCAAAAACTACAATAATAATTTCTCCTCCTGTATTGGATGGAAATCCCAAGATAACCGCTGCACGCCAGTGTTTCAGAGAATCAATAAATGACATTCTTATTCTAATAAATTAGCTTTAAAAATGTCTTTCAAACGCATTTTGTGTCAAAACAGCCCGTAAAGTGATCAGTTCTGAAGCTGATCAATTACAGTGCTGGTGAGCAGGCCTGTGACAGTTTGAATTTTTCGCGCAGTCAATATATAAAACAGCGTAAGTCGCTTTCTCTCTCTCTCCCCCCCCCCCCCCCCCCCTTTTTTTTCTAAGGCCACGAGTGTCACTTATTTACAGAAAAATTCTATTCTTATTGAGGCTTTCCTTTATAATCCATCCTGAGGCTGGAAAGCGTTCTCAGTTATTAAATGTCATTCAACAAATCCAAAAAAGGCGCATTTTAAGAGTCATTCCTGCACCGCACAAATTGGCAATAGAGCAGTCTTCACATTTTCCATTCCAAAGAAAGAAGGATAACACCCCTTCTGAATTCAAACCCTAATCAATCTTCTTGGTAAAATGGTAAAAATAAAATAAATTTCGAAGTGCTACTTTTTCCTCTCTATCATAAAATAAACATAATGAATGTGGAAAATGACAGTAGAAAAAAGGTAAAGGGGGAAACAAAGAAAGAAAGAAAAGCTGTTAGCATATTTGGTTCATGTCTGATCATGCCAGCAGCAGTGAGACATCTTGAGCTGTCCCAAAGGAAGCGGCTGTGTAAAGGCTTCAGTTCCTGTGCGCAACTACAAAGTGGAATAAATTACTTTATGTGTATATGGTTTTAGGGTGAATCTGTGCAGCTCTCGGGGCTGTTTTCGGCGCTGTAAAGTCTTTGTCAGTGGTGCATTCCAAGAGAGACACTCATTCACTGAGCTGAATGAAAGTGACTTTGGATTCCAGACTGTCTCTTCCACTGGTGCTACCGCTACAAGGAGGGGGCTGAGAAAACAAGGGGAGATAGTGACTAGCATAAACACTGGACTGCCTTTCCAAAAAAAAAAGTGCTTGCAGAATAAGCAGCTCTTTCATCAATAAGTTATTGTGTTTCATTGACCGCTGACGTAAGCTAAAACCCCTTTCCTGACAGATATCTAGTCATTTTTGAGAGTTTCTTTTCTATTGTCCTTCTCCCCTTTTCATTAATTTTAACTATGATAAAACAATGTTTATTACAAGACATAAAGTTTTGCCAACTATCGGTGACCGTCAGTGAGTTTAGATTCAAACATAAATATCATTCATTTCTAAATTCACGCTAGAAATGAATGGTTACTCTGATAATTTAATTAATTTAAGTGCCATTAGTCCAAAAATGTACACTGAAAGTGTTGCGGGTCGACTCCAATAAAGATATAATGTGTGCCCATTATGTTTTGGAAACTTAGCCACAACACATAACAGATGAAACCGTGTAAAACCCAGGATATTCTTCCGCATAGTGGTCCGTGGAAAGACAAAATAAAGTTTCAAACATTTAAGTAGAACCAGAGGAAACACAACTGAAAGACATAAAAGACCCAAACACACAAAGATTTTTGTAGGAATTTGTACTAAAAATGTAACATTTTGAATCTTCAATGCAAAATGTGGCTAACGGAGCGATTGTTGTTTGTGTGTATTCTAATGTTTTCTAGTAAACAGTCATCAGTAGCTATTGCTGGAAATGACAAAGTAGCTTTTTGTGTTGACGTTAGGGAGCCTATCGCTGCAAAACCTCCCAGCAAATTGGAAGTTGGAACTGAACGGCCTTTTGGTTTTAAACACTTAAAAGAAGTTGTGCATTAGCAGAAGAGAGAGCTCAGATGAAGTCATAGAAGTGTCATTAGCATAAATGTCCTGTTACACATTTAATTAGTTAAGTCCGCGACATATCCAGCCACCTATGTATCCATGTCTCTTTCTATCTCATCATAAAACAGCTGAAACAACGAAACCTAAACGAACAGCCAGTGATGACAGATGCACCACTACGCAGTCTAAAACTTTACCCCATGTTGTTTACAACCTATTCTCCTTCTGAGAGCCTCTGGGAGGTTTTACAGCCCACCACAAAAATAACAGCAAAGAAAGAAAACGTCTCTGTCCAAGGTATTGCAACTCAGTTCATTTACAATGCCATTTGCGGGGACCTGTGTGACTATAGGGGGTAATTCGGCGGAAATTGTGCCCTTGATGAAGACGAACTGACGTAATCAAGGCAGTTTCTTGTTGCCGAGCCAGGAAGCCAACCCCAACAACATGAAACTACCTAAACCACGCTTCAGCTTCGCGCAAAGGGGTTTACAAAAAATATCCATGGAAAGGACAATGCATGAAAAGCCAAGTGGGGATTAACACTATCCAGCACTAAGGGAAAAGGCGAGTATGATACACACTGTGGTCTGCAATCATGCTGCTTTTTACGCTGCCTGTAGACACATTAGATGTGCCATGACTTTTAATTGTATCGTCTCAAAAACCGCATCCATCTAATTTTGCTACTCTTCTAAATTCATAAATATTATTGTGTCAGCGCAGCGTAAATTTAGTCCATTCGTTAAGTAAACATAGCCTAAAAATCCAGTCCAGCAAATCTCCAGAGCTAATCCAAAAAACAAACAAACAAAGAAAACAATCAGCAACCAGCATCGTGATTCGAGAAAGAAACTGAGTAGCAATCAGCAGCACGCTGAAACAACTTCATTCAAACTACGGACGCGAGCAGGCGTGCACCGTGCGTGCCAAATGAGCTGTCAGGCAAAGTTCTCTGACAGATGCGCCACACTTTCCGAAACAGGAAATAAAAATATTACGTAAAACCGGGTCCTACCTTCACTTGCCTTCGGTAGACGCCTTCCAGATGCGCTTTGTTATCCACGTGTTTGCCGTGACGCTTGTTATTATTGTCACTGGAGCCGTCGCGGTCGCTGTCCTTTTATCCACCATCCTCCTTATCTCCTGCGCCCATGAAGCTCCACTATCCCCGGGGTGGAGGCGCCTGCTCCTGCCAGCCCAGCGCCTCTCGGCTGGGTCCTGCACACTGCAGTCTCTGCTGTGTGGATTAGCCCTCCTCCACACACACCTTTAAACGCATCTTTACTGCTGCAGCACATTATATTTGCAGATCATAAAATCCACCCCCAACGCTTTCCAGGGCGAACCTGACATTAGAATTTTATGACCTTGACTTACTGTGGTCACCTGGATAATATTTAAATCAACGTTATGGTCTCTCACTTCTATTAAAACTGCCATGATCTCCTTCTCTCATCCGCAGTGTCTCTCCCTCCCTCTCATTTTCATTGCTATGCTAGGGGAAGGACAAAGTTGGAAATAGCTTTTTATCTAATTCGCCCTCCTTTCTTTCTTTTTTATTGTTTTGGAATCGTTCGCCATGACATAGTTTAATATCATCGCGTGCATGCACATTACACACCAAGGAAGAAGCAGCAGCACAAGTGGCATTTCATTCATTGAAGCTCAGCAAAATTAAACCGCTTACATGCCACTAGTTATTTATAGACTGCGTGAATGTCGCCTCCTCTTTTCCTTTGGTTCATGTTATATTACAATTAAAATGACAAGCTAATAGCACCTTACTGTCCCAGTGTCGCTACAATTGTTTACCTGGAAAGCTCAGGTCTGGTCTGCAAGTTGCAGCGTTTAGATCGTTCATATAGGAAGGCACGATGTGTGCACGTGTGCTTAGTGTGCACATAAGGAGAAAGATCACTAAATAATTGCTGGGTGTATCATTTATAGACACATGCATATCTGTTGATATCTTTGCCTGGGCTGTCTGTGTGCGTGATTTGGATGTAATGGATGTGTGTGTGTGTGTGTGTGTGTGTGTGTGTGTGTGTGTGTGTGTGTGTGTGTGTGTGTGTGTTAAATATCTGCTCAGGAGTAGTTGTAGACTGCGCTCTGTTCCCTTTCTCGGCTCTCCCTGTTTAGCTTCTTGAGCTTCATGCGTCTGTTTTGGAACCAGATCTTGACCTGTCTGTCGGTCAGGTTGATACTCCGGCTGATCTCCAGGCGGCGCTCCCGAGACAGATACATGTTGAACAAGAACTCCTTTTCCAGCTCCAGCGTCTGATGCTTTGTGTAGGGACAGCGCTTCTTCCTTCCACTTTTGGCTTTTAACCAGCTTCCCGTTGTCTTTTCCGCGGACAAATCATCTAGCGGAGCGAGAGAAATAAGACAGTGAGAAAACAGGCGGCCAAATCCCGACATTTTGCGTGGAGATCTTCAAGGCGTTGATCAGTACAGTAGATGCTAGGTACACGCCCACATCTTCTAAATGCACATTCAATACCGTTCAAAGAAATCCAAATTAGTAGTTTAAGAGAACAGCTTCACCTGGGTGCTTCACCTCCGCTCTTACTCGAAGAAATGAACTACATCGAGCATCGCACCTTTTCTAACAACTCCTACTGCTTGCAAATTGCTTCTGTAAGATGTACAACTATAATTAGATGGAATCAAACGAGGGTGTGCAGACACTTCCTTTGTCTATGTTGGACCTCAGACTCCCATAAAACTTTATTACCTTTGCACACCGGAGCCAGATATATTTTTTATTTTTTTTTTTAGCTTCATCTTAAAACAAGAGGCGGTCTCTGCAGCATGATACCAGATTTAGGGGGGGGGGGGGGGGGGGGTAAGGACAAAGAAACAACGCATCGAAGTACCAGCAGCGGAAAAAATCACACTGCTGCGCTGCACACTCACTTAATTTCTTGATTAGCTCGCAGACTCTAGGGAATAACCCCCCCCCCCCCTCCCCCATCGCCACACACGTATAAACACAGGCAGATTATTTTAATAATTACCCTAATGTGAACAGTCTCTGTGTGCCCAACATTTAATCATTACCAAAACATTTAATTCCGTAATTTAATTCTCACGAACACGCGCAAACACACAGACAAACACACCCACCCACCCACACACACACACACACACACACTCTCCCCCTCCCAAATCCAAATATACACAAACACAGATCCTACAGCATTGTCCAATTAAATTAAAAATAAAAGCATAGTGTTGATCTTCATCTATAAATAACAAGGTGAAATTCACTTTAAATAAGCTAATGAAAAATATGTAATAACTTTAAGATTCATTACGGGTGTTATACCAGTGCCATTACGACTAATACTACTAATACTAATGCTGCTGCTATTACTATAACTACTAATATTACTACTAATAATAAGGATAATAATAATAACTAGAAATACAAAAAACGATCAACAGATTGTGTTCTTACAGAATTAATTTACCTCTGCATATTTTGTCAAATATAACGTGTCAGCTTTCTTTCCTGAAAAAGCAAAAGTATTGTCCAACGTGTTCTTTTAATTGTTTTACGTACACCGTACAATTAGTGGCCTTTCATGAGCTTACATTCTGTCTATTATTATTATTATTATTATTATTATTATTATTATTATTATTATTATTATTATTATTATATCCTCAATAATTTGGGTCGAAAAGTTTAAAACTTTGGAGACAACCCGTACAATTTAATACTGCCTCAATGCCGGAATTTTGAGGTATGAAATGGTGCTGTTACTTCTGTCAATAAATAACCAGAGCTTGTATGAAAGAGAGAGCGGCGGCGGAGGGGGGGGCTGTTTATTCTAATGATAACTGCCCATCTCACGTTGTCACATTAATGGAACTGTGTTAAATGCCACGAGCACCGTACCCCCTCCTAGGCCAGGCTATCAAATCCCCATGCAGACCATATGACTGATATCAAACACAAAGCTACATTAAAGTTATTAATTATTGCATCTGTGCGATCCTTTTAGTAACACCGTCAACAACCCGCCTGCGTGTGCGCGTGAGCATTGTACTGACACATATGCACGTGTCTGAGTTAAAGTTGGGGGTGGGGGGTGAGGTGGGGTGGGGGTGGGCGTAAATTAGCCTTCTACCTTTTAATTCCCCGTCCGAGATATCTGTGCAGCTGTCACTCTTGGCCTTCTCTTCCTTCCTGCTCTGACTCTCCTCTGTTTTGGAAAGCTCTCTCGCTGTCTCCTTCGCTTTGCTGCGACTTATTGTCGATTCTGCTGATGGTTCAACAGATGTCGCCAAGTGGGTCAGAGAGAAACTGGAGGGGAACTGCCGACCATCCTGTGGCGGCCTCTCTCCGCTGTACACCTTGAAACATCCGCTGGAAGAGGAGGCAGTTTGCTGAGGCCGGCAGCTATTGTCCCCAAGCCGGATGTAAGTGGCTGACTCTGTTGTCTGTTTCCCCTTATTGCTGTCATCCTGGTAGAGGCAACAAAACGCCTCCTCTTTGACGCTACCCATTGGAAACGAGCAGGGTTGTAAACACTGGGCAACAGGTTGCTCGTCCCTGGAGGTTTTGGAGCCTGGGGTCCATGTGGCCAGTTGTGTTGACAGGTAGGCCTCATCCTGGAAGCCGCTGAGCGACACACCGCCCGGAGTAAGAATCTCGTCTCCTTTCGAGAGTGAAGACAGTCCAACCTTCCCACTGTTTCTCATCACTGAATATCCGTACTCTGCAGCTGAGTGGATGTACATTCCGGGGTTGCTGGAATAACTGTCACCCCTGAAGGAAGATGATCCTCCCATTAAGGAATCCATGAGGAAGTTACCGGGAGCTATGTTATTCGGACATGACATTTTTGCATTTGGTAACACAGTAATCGTTTGGTGTGTTCCACTGGTCTAAACTACGGGATTCTCCGGGAGAAAAATGACAGTAGGATGCTGACATCTTTTGGAGGGGGGTGCAAAAATATCAGTAACATAATTATGGATGCTCGGAGACATGTCATGTGAGTTTCAGACCAATGGCTGCGTGGAAGTGGCCTTGATGCTCCAGACTGACGTGACGTCAGCGCGGTCAAGTTGGGAAGAGTAAGGGTTTTTTGGTAGAGCAAGAGCGCCACCTAGTGACCATCTGGGGGTCAGACCAGCAGGCCCATACCAGGAAGAACAAAGGACGGCAGCTCTTGCTGCAGTGATTTTAAAGGCTCTTACTACGTGGCTTTTGGATGTTTTATTTCTAGTTCAGCACAAACTTTTAGATGCTTCAAAGAAAATTAACTCAGCCATGCCTCGAGTTTCTGTTCGCCTCGGAGCTTATGCTGTGGAGACGAAGCCGCCTGGATTTGATCCAAATGGTACAATTTGTGTATTTTCTTTTTGTTTTCTTCTTTTTAAAACTCCAACCGCTTTGTTGTTGTCACAGGTTTAGCGAGAAAAGCTGTAAGCGGGAAAGAAGATGTGTTGTTTTCTTAAACAAAGCCTCAGCAGGAATGAGGACATTTTTTTACGGTGGGAAATTTAAAGAAATAGTACAGATGAATGTGTGGAGCAGCCCAAAAAGTAATTGGCCAGTAATCTTTTTCTTTTTGCTTTTTTTCCTTTTGATCTGCTTAATATAAAACTGTCATCTTTTGGGAAAAGGCTTTTTGACTGATTGTGTAGCATTACCACCATAATTTGTATTCTCTGATTATTAATTTGGATTTGTTTTGTATTACCATTGTGCTCCAGCTGAAATGCACCAGAATTCATTAGACTAATCATAATAATAGTGCCACATCTTTTTAAAGCAATTGGTCAACTTCAAGTAGACTGAAATAACCAACGAAGCAGCACTTGGTTGTTTAACGGGGTGTCGCCTTATAATGTGTTCAACTGTACGGGGAAATTGCAAATGGATGGCCTACAAGGATATTTACGTTGTGGTGTACAGAATTATATTAAGTGTCTTTTACGTATATATAGCCTAATAAATAGGTATTTGCTTACTTGAGCACATATAGTATTTCTATAAAGGTTTCAATTCCTTTGCACATGTTTGGTTGTGTTATTATTAGTACTTTAACTGTTTTTTTAAATAGTTTGTTGTTTTGCTTTGTTTTTATTACCATTATTATTGTCATCATTATTTCACACGCGGAGTAGCAGTGGAAACAAGGATTTGAAAATAATTTCCTCTATTCAATATGAGCTTTGAAAGTGTTTACGCACAGAAAGTTTTTTTAATGTGATTTTGTTTCTTCTGTCCTCAACGCTAGATCATGTCTAAATTATAATAACAGTTATCATGTAAAAAGCATAAAAACATGGGGAAAAAACAAACAACGTTTTATTCAACAAAGTAGAATAAAACGGATATAAAACAAATATAAATGTAGGCTGTTGTCCAACTTTCATATCACGTAATTTAAAGCCTACATTAAAAGTCAGAAGAACAACAGCGTTATATTTTATACCCACTGGATTGAAACTGAACCGTAGTTTAGCTAATTGTTGACTTTTCCTCGTTAACATAGAAAAGCTGGCTAGAACGAGTTAGACCTCAGCATATTTTGTATTTCAGCAACTGTAAAACTTGGCTGCTAAAGACGGTTAGCCTGCTTGTTTACTCTGTGAAAGAAAATGCACGCGAGGCTGTTTCCAGTTCAGAATCATTTCCAAAGGCAAGGGCAACATATTTTGTATCACTTTGCGCTTTTGGTTATGTGTCGGTGTGTAATGTGTATAAAATGAATACACACACACACACACACACACACACACACACACACACACACACACACACACACACACACACACATACATACATACATACATACATAGTCAATGTAGGTGAAATAAATACTCAGAGTAAATGATGGTTGTTTTGTGTTTTTTTTTTTTTCCAAACACGCGCCGAACACAATCTTGGCCGTGTGGATACATTACTGTAGTGAACGTGTTCATCAAACACCACAGCATAAACAATACCCTGGTGTTTGGCAATGAGGAGACAATATAGACAACATAGAGAACGAATAGAAATGTAGCCAATTTTCACACCTAAAAATTGTGTAACAAAAGCAGGTTTTTGCTTCATAGAAGGACACAACACCCACACGTTATATTGTCAGCTCATTTCACAAAGTCACACCACTGACAAACACGCACAAAAATGCTTTATGACACATTCCCACCTAGCCCGCAGGGTAACAGCGACTCAGCACAAAGCCTGAAACAGTCACGAGTAAAAGCAAATTATATGCGCACTAGTTAGATTTAATAACAGACGCATTTCACAAAAGACGCAAAGAAACCTCACAAACCTGGCAAAAGTGCATACTGGAGTGATATATCTGAAATGATAAAGTAAAATGACACAACGCCTGTTGTTATGGTAGTACCCAAAATGTGTGCTGGGATGCCACAGATGGGACAGTAATGTGCTGTTGCAGAGCTGCCAGCAGCATGGAAAATGTGCAGTGATTTCACAAACCAGTCATTGAAATTGTGTTTGAGGCTATAATAACAGAAAAACACGAGCGTATGACTTGATTGTTTTTTTGTTTATTTTTTTCTTACAGCAGAATGCACATTCACCCTGCACATGATGGCAGAAGAGCTCCACTTGAAACAATCAGATTTGCGTGACTGTGATTATCATAAGCTAGAAGTGAGGGGAGCTAACTGTTGTACTTGCTGTAGAGCCCAAAGATTGCGGTAGTTAAAGCAAAGCTATGTAGCAGGGTTATTATCCCCACCTTTATGCTTTTCTTAAAAAGAAACTGAGGAAAACTTTCAATGGGCATTCATTCTTCTCTGCTTCCATAACAGAATGTTGTTTGTTTATACAGATCCATTTCTCCCATGGAAACGCGAGAACCACCTTATTTCCCAATAAGTGGTCCCTGAAAATTTCTGGATTTTTTCCTTTTTCCTTTTTTTCAATTTTTTTCTTTTTTGCAAGACGCCTAAAGCCGGTTTTGTTGTCTGGCTAAACATTTTGAAGAAAAAGCTGCCCCCCCCCACACACACACACACACACACACGCACTTTACTGGCACTGTTTTTTGTTTTGTTTTTACCATGGTCTTTACACTTGTCTAAATTTCAGCCAGCAACCAACACTACTGCAATAATTTATCGTATAAATTATTGCAAACCTGGAGGTTGTTATGATAATGCCAGCAGGTATGGGTGGTGAATGCTGCGAGACAGCCTACATGGTAGTGGGTTTCCTGCACTAATCAGGAGCCACTGGGGCGACATAACTAATTTGCTCCTGGCGGCCACTTTAAAATATCTTTCCAGTTGCAAGTAGGCAGGCTGTGCTTTGTGAGCTCTTTCATGCTGTTGTCCACTCCGTGGCTAACTTCAAATTTATGGTGCCAGGATCACGCAAGCGCTTAATTAAATAGCAAAGCGATAACCACCATCAAAGTACAGCAGGATTACATTATTACCTTTTTACCGAATACCTTACACCAGATGCCATGTGCATGGGATTTAAACTTTCGATAAGTTTTACCAAAACTAATTTTGGTGACAACAATCCATAAATGGCAGCCTACAAAAGCGCTAATGTAAATGAAGGCGCTTTGCAAGCTAGTTGGTTGCAGCAATAGGTGCTCGTTTTACAGCGACGAACTGGTTTATGGCCCAATAGAACCGGTTAGGTGCTGAGATGTAAGTACAACATCGTAGTATAAAAGCATTCAATAGCCTATAATCACTTGATTAGAATTTGCAGGAGGCGGGTAACAAAATACCGCCAAGTATACTTACAAGAAAAATAAAGCAAATTTAAAGTCAGAACAGTTTAGAGATGAAAACAGCAACAACAAAAAAACAAATGTCTGCCTTAAATTTGTAACAAAATGGAAGAAAAAAATGAACCAGAAAGGAAAATGTAACCGTTTTTTCCCTGTATTTAACTTTTTTTTATTAACTTTTTAGTTTTTTACTGGTGTGAAATGTTTTCTTTTTTCTAAGTTTATGAGGGGAAAAGACACACACAAACACGCACAAGACGAAGACACCCTCCGGTGTTATTTTATAATTTAGTTTTTGTGCATAATAAATAAAAACATGATCTTATTACCAGTTTTCTGGCACAAAAATATTACTTATTATGTAGGCGAATTAAATACATTTCCTCGTGCATAATAATGGACCCAGGCTACATCGTCTCCATTCTCTTTCCTCTGCTCTAAATGAAACAAACCGCCATGTTTTTCATCACCGCAACACCCAAGTGCACAAGCCAGACTGACGCATGGCGAGAGCCGCATTCCAGCACAGTGGACGGTCCTTTTGTCACACATCGCCAAAACTGATGTCTGCTACTACTACACCTAATAATACTACAGTGATGTCACCGAGGCATCTATATCAGGAAACGTTTTCAAGATCCCGTTGAGGAAACAAAGCAGTTCTCAGAGGCCGGGAGAGTCCTGGCCCCCGTGTGGCTGAGAGACAACATCTGCAGAAGACTCTGCAGCACTCTCTGTTAGTGACGTTGGGTGTTGGAGAAACCTACAAATTACCACGTCACTGTCCCAGGGCCAAGGTTGGTGGGTGTGGCGACGAGGGGCTGGTATAGCCTTGATCTGGTCGGCTAGCGTGCTTCGTCTTTCTTGAGTCAGAACAGCCCCCTGTCATCCCTGATGATATACTAAGACGGGCAGATTAAGTCTGATTTCACTTCATGCAGATAAAATACATGACCTTCTAAAGAGATGCACAAAAAAGCGCCGGTCATCCCTTTTACCCCCCCCCCCTTTTCCCACTTTAAACCGTTTAACTTGAAGAAAAACCTTATTTCCGAAAATAACCAAATTCACACCAATGGGAGGAAACACAACAACTTGCAAACGGTGCGGTAATATTTCTGTTGATCAGAACAGCCCGTGCAGTCTTTTGTTAAGTCAAGAATCAAAGGGTAGACTGACTCACAAGGACCACACACCCACGCACTCACAAACCGTCATATTTGCACTTACAGAACCTCCCATTACGACAAATACACTGGGACAGCCACACACCAGCACGTTTTCTTTTCTTAGAGAATACAAATCCAGATCTACAGTTTACACCAAAATGTTTTAAAACGCCTCATGCGTGAAAACGTATACATTTTACAAGGACAATAAAGTGTATTTACTGGACGTGGTAAAGCTGGTAAAGTTACCTGCTGTAGTTTAATGCGAGGGGTCAAAGTTGTTCTCTGTACACATTCCATTTTCTGTTCCCACTCACTCTTATTGGCCCATTCCGCCGCTGCACACATTTCCGGGCTAAAGGGGCTCCTTGATTCCACTTTATTGCATCGGGTTAAAGGTGAAGGCCTTGACATTATGGAAGTTCAAAGACTACATTTAATTATAAATTGTACTTAATGCACACGTGCAATCATCATGCGCATATGTTTAGCGTACGCGCACACAAACTAAACACACATGCGCACACATAATCCACACACCCGCATATATATATATATATATATATATATATATATATATATATATATATATATATATATATATATATATATATATATATATATATAGACACAGTCGGTCTATGTCTGTCTCATGTCGAAACCTCTTTGCAACGTTCCTCGGACATGTAGTCCTGCTTGTTTACTATTTACTGCGGAAGTGAACGCCATTTCCCCCGAACAGACGGTGCAATTAAGAGAAAAAATAGGCATTTAGTGCCTGTGTCTTTATGGCAGTGTCTAGACTACAAGAGTGGCGATTCCATTTAGTGGGCACTAAAAGAGGATATCATTGAACCCTTCTTCTCTACATTTCTAAGATCTGAGCTTCACCTCTCTTTTCTTTTCTTTTTTTTAACAGTTGTGCTAAAATTCAAACATAATCCTTTTTACACCGATGTAACCTTAAAATTGTCAAAAAGCCCTCAAGTGTAGCCACTATTCCTTATTTTCCCAATCGACACCAAATCCACCGCACCAAATGCGTGTAGACTCGTGAACTGGCATTTAACAGAGGTTTAAAGTGTGCACATGTTATGTGTGCAAGCCAGCAGCGTTAGGTTATACACGCATTTATGAGCAGTTGGTATTTCCAAAAGGTTTTGACTCACGACCAACACAAAGTAACAAATAAATGCACACAGAACCACTGGTAAGGGTAGTAATTAAAAAGACAAACAGCACAAAGTCATTGTGATTTGCCTATAGATTTTCTGTTTATTTCATAGGTATTATGTTAATGATACACAGGCCGACAATCTGCTCTCTGGAATCGAAAGCAGCAACGCTTTAAGCAAATAATTTAACAAGTGTTGGCGTTAAAGCTGTTAGAGTTGAATGGGCACTGTACTGAAAAATAGCAGCAGGGATAGCGGAAAGGAAATTCAACATACGGTTATTTACAGTCATGATAGCACATTGCATAGGCTACTCTGTACAGTTGGATATACTTTTTTTTCACAGATTGGACGTCACAGTTCTCAATGGCGAAATATGCAGCTTAATTAAAGATTTCGTATAATTTGCTCGTACTCCGGTAAAGAAATAATTAGATGGGAATAAGCTATATACAAAGACCAGAGCTGGGGGTGAGAGCTAAAAGTTGTCTGCGCAATAAAGGATTCAAAATGCTTGTTATATTTCATATTGTTTTTAACAAATATGTGAACAATAGAATAAACACAATGAAGAATCATGATAAATAGAGGGACATATTCAAGAACAGCATATAAATGATTATTCTAATCGTGTAGGCCTTTTTCTGGGGACCAGCTAGAAATTCAACGCCGCCCGTAGGGCTATAAGAAAATGGCGATTTTTATCCCATGCAGGCCTATTTCTGCCACTGTCCACTTTAGCATTGCACTGTTGGTGATGTGGGCTGCCTTAGAAAATGGGTATGCCCACAGTGACAACTCAGTGAGATAAGAGGGGGCCTAAATGCCACCGTCCCACACTGTGACACTCTCTGCTCCTGCTCACAATAGGGGATTTCCAGAGAAGTACTGGAGGCGATCTCTGCTCAGCTTCTTCTCTTTCATTCTTCTATTCTGAAACCAAATTTTAACCTGGCGGTCGGTGAGGTTTAACATTCGGGAAAGTTGAAGCCTTTTCTCTTTGTTGATGTAAACGTTAAAGAAGAATTCCCGCTCCAGCTCTCGAATCTGAAACTTGGAATATGGACACCGCTTCTTCCTTGTTCGAGGAGCGCCTGGAGAAGAAATAAAAGTGAAAAATAAAATTCAAAATAAAGTCGAGCTGCTACGGAAAATGATCAGCGGCGTTACATTAATTAACAACAACAGCAATGCGTTTTTAAAGGGGGTCACAGCGAGCTTAAGTGCTGAAGAGGCGCCAGATGCTAAGAATTCAGTTTCAGTGGCATTAGTACTGATAACATTTCAGTCAGCATTCATCTAGTGAACTGGCTGAAGCTATCAGATAAACCAACCATAAAGAGTGTTAAATATCCGAATCGCTTGGAGTAAATAATATCAACTTACAGCCTTTAAGTACGTGTTTATCTGTTATAAATATACAACAACAAAAGTATTTCACCGCATTATGTGCGCCACATTCCCCTGGAGCTAAACTAACAATTTACACAATCTTTTGGCAGTGGGTTTAAATGCACTGCCCTTGCCTGCAATGCCATACCAAGACCTCTGTGGCCCTGTAACGTCTTATCAAACAGGTGACCAGGGAAATGTGTGTGTTTTTTATTGTTTTTTATGTGTGTGTGAAAGAGGGCTAAACACCGGTCTCAGCTTGTGTCTGTTCCCTAGCTGAGCTAAAACAATGCACATGAGGCTAAATATGTTCTGAACACAAGCACCCAATCTCTAAAATTTCCTTTTAAAAATAAAATCCATTTTTAGATTTTTTTATTTTATTTATTTCTTTAGATAAAGTTAGTCATTAATAGAAATGACAGGCGACCTCATACAAATCATAGGAGAAAAGAAGCCTAATGTGCGGAAGGAAACATGCACATTAATGAATTTAAGCTTTTTCAGCGGATTGTGGGGAAGTGGAATAATGTGCAGCCTATGCAATCTCCACATACAAGGGAAAACACGATTAAGTGTGCTCGTAAATGAAGGAAACGCTTCATTTAGATAGATAGATAGATAGATAGATAGATAGATAGATAGATAGATAGATAGATAGATAGATAGATAGATAGATAGATAGATAGATAGATAGATAGATAGATAGATAGATAGATAGATAGATAGATAGATAGATAGATAGATAGATAGATAGATAGATGCATTTAACCGTAAAGTGTGTAATACTCTTCGCAGCATGTGTTTTGCGAGCAAACCGTGTACTAAAAGAAAATTCACAAGACGCCAAAAGCAATGTTCTGCCCAATTGGTTTTTACTCTCGACAGCCCAACGAGAAAATCCCTTAAAATGCCCAACGCAAGTTCATGATCAAAGTTAACATTTGTCACAATAGCTCTCTCTTAAAAATTTCACAGACTCTCACCATAGAGGCGTCTGTGTATAACATCCCCTTTTTTTCAAAGCGCTTTCCCATCGTAAAAATTCTTCTCGTTGCAAGAAAGAGCGTTGTAGGGTTATAATAAAATCGTTTGAATGCTTATAAAACTCCACATAAAATCTGACCGACAAAACACCGGGTTAGTCCCCTTAACCTTCCCCCATTTTACAGCTCGGTATACCTACTCGAGTGGCTGCTCTTGCTGGCGTTGCCGTCCTTGGTTGTTGCAGAGGAAGACGTACATGAGCCTGAATTTGTGTGTTCCTCCTCATCTTCTGGGTCTTTTTCCTGCTCCGCGGCTCCGGGTACAGACGCCGTGGGCTGCTGTTGCTGTTGCTGTTGGGAGTCGCTTTCCAGCTTCTCCCCTTCGCCCTTTTGTAAACAATTGTCTGACTGATTGTCCGTGCTGCTGCAGTACGCCGTCTCAAAAAAGCGATCGAAACCTTGCGGGAGGACATTGTTTTTCCCCACGCCGGAATAAAAACCTGTGGAAGGGTGATTGGAGCCCGGATGGGTGTGATGGTGATGGTGGTGGCTGTACACACTCTCGTTCTTCATAAGCATTTCTGTCATGGTGGATGGTGGAAGACAGTCTCTATGCACCAGATCCTCTCCCGAGTAGCACGACGCATAGTTGCTTCTGTGGTGCCATTTACTAGCAGGGTCCAAGCCGTAAGAAACTTCCCGTACCGGCTGCACTTGAGACAGATTTGTGGAATAGGGGTAGCTGATTTGTCTGGACGGGGCCTGTGGAAGAAACGAGGAGACGGCAGAAAACTCGGGGACGTAGTAGGTGCAGCTGGGGAGGTAGATATTGGACGCACAGCCCGTCCTGTCCCCAAACTCGGATGTCCGGTCTTTGCGCGTCTGGGAGCAGAAGTTGCCCAGATTCACCGAGTTAAACATCTTTCTCTCTCTCTCGTGCTCCGTACTATAGATAGATGTTTTGGATAGGAGCTGCAGCAGAAGGGGAAAATTTGGGAAGGCGAGATGACGCGCAATCCGTCTAAGTCGCCCCGCAGACACGTGATCGAAAGTAGATATTGTCATATATCAATTTGGAAGAGTTGGATGTGTAGGAGTGGTTGGCTTTAGGTAAGATCGAGGAGGTTCAAATGAATAATTTCCAAACACCACGGGACCACTAAGAAAACCAGTAACAGATTCATGTTTGTTGGCTTATGACAATTAGAAAGATATGTGCTGTGCATGTTTATGTTTATGGGCTGCTGGTAGGCTAGCTAAACAGCTACAGCTCCTTAAAAAGGCATAGCACAAACTGCAGAGTCCACTCAATGGCATGATTTTCATAGTGTTATGGTTTTACAGGTAAGATTATTGCAATTAATATTATCATTGCAATAATTACGCTCACTCTTACGAGTGAGTACTACTGGATTACTAGCAATGTAAAAGTGTTGACCAATGAATTGCAAATTATGAATACTGATCTTGCACACAACACAAAAGAAAGGAGGATAGTGATTAGCAATCACAGAGAATATAGCCCATATAAAGCATAAGCCCGTTAAAAAGCAGCCCCATGAGCTCCGTCAGCGCTTCAGGATTTATAAAAAGTTGCACAAATCACAGCAAATGACTCGTCTTTTTACGCTTTTTAAGAAGATTATGAGCTATTATTTATTTTTGATGCATTTCCACTCGTAAGTGCTTATCCGAGTTCGCTGCACATAAAATCGTGATTAATAAACACATGTCTGAATCATTCATAGTTATGTTTTTAAAATTATGCAGCAGCCTATTGCATTACTTTGCCGTTACGTTATTTAGGGTTCATCAAATGAAAAACGGGGAAGGAAACCGTAATTACACTGCAAGGTGAAGCATGTTGGTTGAGCAAATTATTCGGTCCACACTAATTATTCCATTTGACTCTGGATAGTGACAGAGTTCATAGAAGACAATCAGACAATTCAAGACCTCGATCCTGGAATCCCTGCAGAACCATGGGCCATGCATCTAACCCACACCAAAAGTGTGCCCCAATATATATAAACACACACACACACACACACACACACACACACACACACACACACACACACACACACACACACACACACACACACACACAAATAATTAGTACCTCAAATGACTGGCTTTAGTATTACTCCAGTTTGGAGTGGTTATTGGCAACACTCCTCAGAATATTCAATGTGTTGAATAGCTTACACTTTCAAAATGTTCTGATTTATAAGTTTGGAAAAGGTGTGGTTGGACTTTATTGGCATGAAAATCCTTCTATAAGTATCTATAAGATGCAGAGCAGAGCAAGTATTAGTCCTTTCAGTAATGCGCTGCGCTACTTAAAGGCCTATCGACCGAGTAGTAGGAGTGCATCCGACGTTTCCTTCTAAAATTAAATAAGTCCCAGCTGATGGTCCAAGCTGCTCTGATTATTTTATTTTCACCAGGATGTCGACATTCATCCGTGCGTGACAGACAGGGACGTGTTCCTCGAACTTTAAAAAAAATTCCAATAAAATGAATTGTTTGGAGAAAAGATGCGCCTGCGTGTGATTTCCTGCGTCATTGTAAACTTTTAATTGTACTGTTGAGGGCCATCTCAGAATCTTTATAGACTAACTGATACTATCTCAAGGTGAAATTAATATGATGGCCCATTGTTTATGATTATAGGCTGCTTCCTAAACGCTGCAATATACTCTCAAATTATTACCCAATTTTCCAATAACACAATATCGTCCTGTTGCAGTATCTTCGGGGACACCTGTGTTGCTATACATATATAAATTCAAAGAAAGTTAGTGACTTCGGTGATTCCCGACAGCAATGGGAAGAAGAAGCAACATCATCCGACCTCAAGCATTGGACGTGAGATTCCACTGCAGGCGAATTTGTGAAAACGTGGCAATGGCATTAGCTTGTTTACTACCCCTACAGACAAAAGGTTGCCTCACATGATGCATCCTGAATCCAAGTACAAAGAAAGCAGACAGCTGTCCAGACACAGCACTTGAATTTGACCACTAAAATCCTCTCTACGTCCACCATAAAACTGCGAATGGCTGTAGTAACGCTAAATCCCTTTGTTCCATAGAAAACCATAAACGCTGAGAATGAGAGGAATTTGGATTTCAGGAAGTGGATATTGTGCAACCTTTCTACAAAGAGGCAGCGATATTAATTTCAGTTTGATTTTTTATTTATGTTTGGGTTTTTTTTTTTTTACTTCGAGCCGTCAAACGCACTTAAGAAATATTTAAGAAATCTGGTCTTTTGTTCCACGAATATCGGAATAAAAGTTTCAAATCTGGCGTTTGGGACGTTTGCGAGGCAAAATATCTACTCAAAGTTACTCGGAATAAAATATACTGAGATAAGCAAAAAGAAAAAGACAATAAGAATTTATTTGTGATGCGTGAAGCCCGGCTGCTGTATTTATTTATTTTGTTTTTCTCATTAACAATGACAGCTCTGGAAATATTTGTGTAAACACACTGGCCCTGTGGCCTATATGGACACATGTTTGACACATGCTGCTCCATTACTGTTGTGCTGCTGTGCAGCAACAATAATAATTCCCGCATCAAAATGTCATTGCCAATATTAACACTATGAAATACATAGTGCACTGTGTGATTAAAAATAATAATAAAAATAAACCCGAGACTTGCATTTGAAGTTGAATTTCTAAAACCCGAAAAACCTCCATACTAATTGGCCTTGGCTGTAATAAGGGTTCTGAATTATGACATTTAAAATGCATCCTTGTGTGAGCATCGCTCTGATCATAATATCATCCAAGAAATAAAGAATAAATAATAATAAAAAAAAAAACAATAAATAAAAACTCCAAACTTTCCTTTCAGCGGGCAATAACAGAATCGAGGCAGACAGTCCAAAACAATACTGGCAATTCATTTCTTCATCATAATCATTTCAATGATGCGTAATAGCCCGGCATAAATAAGTAATGCGAGGGTATGAATAAGCGATGCACTAATAAAATTTAAAGGTTAAAGCTGCTGATCTCGACAACAGAAACACTGAAAGGCTTCTCTGGACTCTGAAGTATTTCTACATTTAAACAAATGGAAAATGGCACTCCTGGTTGCATTTAAGTTGCGGTAATTGTCATAATATGGAAAAATATGACCAGCCAGCGTACATCACTTGGCAATATCCGCTTCCTGTGGGTTCAAACACTGACTGCTTTCACCTTGGTGCGCAAGGAACAAAAGTGAAAGAATAGGATTTACCATGTGTTTATTTCACTGGATGTGGGAGCCGGAGCAGAAATTCCGCTAGCAGTAGGACCCAGGAAAGTTTGATAAGGCTGCACCAAATGAGCAGGCAAAGCGTATGCAGAGTTTTAAAGCAAAATGGCCTGTATCCCAGATATGTCTCCTTATAATTCTAATTAAAAATAACTCAGACAATGAAAACATTTTAAGTGCACGTTCCAGTAGTCTTCAGACACAATGTTCAGTTTGGTGCTTTGCTAATACTCCCTTAAATATCACTGTCAAAGCACTGTTAGCTGTCTGAGGAATTTAAGCTATGTGTTGCTACCTAGCACCAAAATTACAGCTGTTAGCCTAGGCGTCACCTTCTTGTAAAAAAAGAAAGAAAGAAAGGGGTTGCGCCAAAGTGTCGATAAAGCCATTGCCAAAAGATACAAGTTTCACCACAGACACAGAGCTACACACACACACACACACACACACACACAAATACACAATGGGTGCAGTTTACCAGGACATTGCTCTACAGTTAGCTGAAGTCAAGGCTAAATGTGGGAAGCCTGCGTAATCATATTACTGTCCCCTCATGGCCTAGATAAGTTTAATTGGATGTAAGCCGGGCAGTTAAACTTCCCTGTATGAGCTGTGAAGAGTTCCAGGCAACACTAAAGAGGCTTGTTTTTCTTGTCTCTCTCTCTCTCACTCTTTTTTCTTTTTTTAAACTAAGATCTTCGTGAGTGCACCTAGCGTAAAGCGTTTGTGGTGACAACAATAGCTGACAAGATAAGGCTGTGTGTTGCTGTTACATTTAGAGCAATCTCCAGAGTGTATTTCACTTTCAACCACAAGGACATAAAGCTTTCACAACAATGTGTTAACGCTCTTTTTTATTAGAAGTATTAAATGATTGCACATCACAAGAAATCGCTCAGTATAGTGACTACTGGATTCAGCTCCCATGTGTTATTTCGACGCCCTAAAAAGCACAGAGAGAGAGAAAGAGAGAGAGACCTGGAAACCATTTAAGCAGAGGAACAGTGAAGCGAGTCTATCTGAACAAATTCTAGAGGAACTAAACGTGAGCTTCTATTTGTGTTTTGCTAGAGGGACACTCGGCTTCACGGTTAATACTATTCTACAAAAGTCAGAATAAAGAGCATTTTATTTGAAGAGCCTACTTGAGGCTATGGTCTGTCACATGCTGATGTATTTAGAAGGATATTTTTAGGCTCGGCGTGCACTGGAATCTTCTATTTACTAGAGTTAATCTTCTAAAATACCTAAATTATCTTTTTTTTTTTTTTAAATCACATCACATAATAAGAAGGGGCATTTAAAAGGTGAAGAAATGAATAAATACGTTTTCTTTTCTTTCCTTTTTTTTTACCGCGCTTACGATATTACGCATTGGACGGACCCAAGCGTGACGCATGTGTTTATTTTGAATTTGCCAACTTAGAGATAATGCATTTTGTTTGGTTTCGTCATATTTTGACATAACTCAACTTTAGTGTAATAATTATACTATTTTCTTTTCTTTTTTTTCAAGCGTTACAAGGAAATTCCTGAGGTTATTGTTTTGTTTTTAATATTTGATCTAATCTTTTCTGATGTTACCAAGCCCAAATGAGAAAATGTACATATCCACGCATACAGCAGGGTAATCGTGATAAAGTTTTGAACGTTAATGCAAACTGAGATACTGGTGGCTGATTTCTGCGTGGGTGTCAAAAGTCGGTTTTGTTTGCGTTAGTCTTGCGAAAAATGGTTCAGTATGCCCAAACTAAAAGCGACGAGTTTCCTGCTGTCATCTCAGATATGCTTGAAATACTTGCTTAAACTTAGTGCTAGCTAATGTTGTGTTAGCTCTGATATATGTTTGCTTTTTAAGGAGCCCTTACATTTACACCGTGCCAATGCATATAAAATAATAGACGGTAATATAGCTGAAGCTACACCACACATGACTTGAACCAACGCTGATCAAACTTGAACAGGTGACGCAAAAATTTTCACCATGTATGAAACAGTTAATGCAGTTCCATGCTTGCATACTTGACCTTCAGTGGGCACTTTAAGGCCCTTGGAAAGAGTCGCCCTTGGAAAGACAAGTCCTCTATCAAAAATACGGAATGCCAATTAAAAACGCCTTAAGTGTCCTCGTCAGAGAGAAAATCAAACAATTTGTCAAGAAAAAAGAAAGAAAGTTCAATCAAAATACCGGCATTATATAGCGCCATACTGCATAAACACGAGCTGACCAGCGCTGTGCACAATGTTTACATTCTTTATATTATTGCGAAAATATAACATAAAGCCCTGCCGTGATAATACAACTGGCTGATCGAGAAACATTACAATGATTTCAATCGATTCTGAAATGTTTTGCCTTTCTTTACACCAGGGACAACTGGTCTAAAAGGAATTCGGCTCTTTTGAGAGAGCAATGAAACCTTCACACCCCGTATTAAGGGCTGTTGGAGGCGCGATGCTATTGAAAAACAAATTGATACGGGCGTGCATTTCAGAAAAAAAGCAGCTAGTGGCGAACTCATTTCAAATCATGTCAAAATCAATATATAATAGTTCTGAAAGACGTAAAACGATATAGATCTCTTACGTTGAGCATCCTACCTATCTTCTCTTTATCACATTAACAGTCTCCTTTAAAACACACACATTCACACTCACGCACGTCCACACACTCCACACTCCCCCTCTGCCACACACTTTAGTAGGAATAACAGAGCTTTCTATTTCTCAGGCCAGCTTTGTACCATAAACGACAGTGGGGTGACGGGGGACGTAGACCACACTCCACACAAGTTCTCTGCGAAGGGCACTGTGAAGCTCAGTGACCTTTGGGACGCGGAGACAGGCTGCCATAAACAGATTTAGCCAGTCTCAAAGTCAAAAGTGCTCAAGAGCTGTGAAAGACCTATTGTAAAACCCTGCAACGCCAAATATCACCAGATTGTCTGGAAACGCAAAGCATATCTTTGATTGTTTTTGGTTTTTTAAACTCATCATTTTGTAGAAAGGGAATTCGATCACTTTAGAATGCAGACAAGACATGTAAAGGCAAACTAAAATGAGATATTACGCAGTAATCATTTTTAGCCTTAGAAGAACAGAGTGGCAGGTAATGGCGTCGTGAACTGGTGTTTCCGGACGTGGAAAACCTTCCAAGCAATGATAAAGTGAAGCAAAGATCCTCTGTCTAAATAAACAAGTTACGAAAAGTAATAAATAATATTAACAGATAACTCTGGCTTGAAGTTCAAGTTAAAATTCCGTGTTCGGCATTTGATTCGACACAGTTCAAAGGCTTGATTGTCAAGTTAACGAGTCCCAAAAAAATCCAACCATTTCACAAATGACGCATTGAACTAGCCTCTAAATACACACGAGTGTTTGTGTCATTTAGTCATGACACTAATCGCATTCACGCTGTGCTGAAAGTAGACTTGTTTGGGTGCTTAGTCTAATTACGTAGCTGTCAAAATACATTCGAATTAAGGTGTCATGCAAATTGTTGCTGCTGTGAATTGCACTTTACTCTTTCTTTGTTAAGTGAGCGTTAATCTACCGCAGTTTGTTACAAACCATGGATCCTGGTTCATATCTATTGCTTCTCGCCCTCGTTTTCATGTCAATAGGTTCTTTTGCGGGTTATAGAAGCAGATCCATGGAACCTTAATGAGTTTCTGCCAGTGTTGTCAGCGCTTCATGACAGGTTTTTCTGACTCCTTCTAAAATATATATTTGTATATTTGTAACATAGTATGGCCACGGAGGTTTGCGATTAAACAAAAAGCAAGAAAGACGATTGTGCTTTTTCCGTATGCCATTCTCTTCTTACCAATTTAACAAGGCAACGCACAAACATAAGATACAATTTTATCTCCTTTCATGGTCAACAACGCGTTTGATGACCTGAAAAGGCTGGAGCTGTTATGAACGACGTCCTCTCGGTGATCAAATTCAATAAAGCCACTTTAAGATCGCCTGGCATTATTTCATAGTCTTAGTTAATTATTGCAAATACTAGGTGCGCTTAACGAGTAATGTTTTGCATCAGATTGGCGTCGCTTTGTGGATATGATGCACTGTGTATTCATTAAAACATACACGGACACGTGTGTTGTCATCGCTGCGTAAAAAGGAAAATATGTGAATATTACGCACTGCTTTCTTGTTTTAAAGGTAAAGAAATGATTAAAATTCAGTTGCCGTGATATATCGAAACGATTTCAAATGTAGATTTTGCTTAGGCCTACCGTTTTATCAGGTAGGCCAAAGCAAAATCAACATGATGCCAGCATGTGTCTTTCATTTACGCCTTCCCTTGAAGTGTCATGTATTTAAATCCATAAACAATTGGAGAAGTGTTAATTACATTTACTAGGGTTACTTAAAAAATCAGCATTTAGATTTTTGTTTTCGTATCCGCACATACATCGTGCCGTTTTTGAAGCAGTGTGTACAGACAACCTCACGGAGGACCGTACAGCCGTTATATTTATTAAATCATATGTAGCACATAAAAGTACAAAAATAATTCTGAATTGATGAAAATACTAGAAAGGCTTTTGTTGCGGTTTAAGATCCGCCTAACTAAGGAAGGTGGTTGTCGGTATTAAGGTAAACAGACACACATATCAGCTTCTTTTACTTGCGTAAACAGCAATATGATATAGCTCCGGTAACACTCCTGCAACACTTTTATCAACTCAAAATAAACGTTTCGAAATTTCAAAAGCTCGCTGATATATCTTAAATCATAAATATCCGAGGCAATAGTTAATCGAACACCAAGGGGATTGTGCCAAGCAATGAGCTCACGCAATCTTACATTTGTACATGTATGCCTGATCACGCACAGACCAAGTCAGGAATGTCATTCAGTCAGGCGGCTGCAAGGAGCAGACGTTCACAGTTCACTGAAATGGAAACATCTGATTCCAAATGCAGACAGCACAGCAGTTTCCAGTGAACATAGCCTACTTCACCATAACTCAGACTGCAAACTGTTGAAGACTGCGTGCATGTTATAATAAACTTTACTTTGATATATAATTATCACACTTATAAATCCGCACTGCAAGGCAGAAGATGGGATACACAAGGAAAAGGCAGTCCAAAGGGCTCGACTATATGGAGCACTGGGGTGTAACCCCATTACTGCTTTACAGAGCTATTGCGTGTTTAGCTGCGCCGTTATAGGCTTGTAGCATACCAGTGACATTGATTAGGTCGAACTTCAAGAGAAACCACAAGGACGGAAAAGGGAATTTTACTTTAAACCAGTCTAGGTGTTTTGTAGTTGTTGTTGTGTCCCAGGCTTTATAAACACAATATTCAGTGTTAGTTTAAAATATGCACCTGGATGCAATTTTGCATTTTTACCTATTTGTCTATAACCTACCTTTGCATCTGTTGCGACAACAATAAAATAAATAAATAAATGGGCTCTATTTTCTTACGTTTCACAGCATGTGTAATTAATGTGCCAACAAAACACTCTTTCAAATGCTTTCAAATGTCCTATTAATGTTCAAATCTTTATTTCAGTGTGGTGGACGCGTGTAGCTTTTAAACCGTGTTACAGGTCACGTCCAATAAAATAGTTATCATTGGTGTTGAAGCAGAAAATTCAGATAAGCAACATAATAACAGGCTAATACCAGTAACCTTTTCAATACTGTGTTTTATTGAAGACCTTACGCATATACATTCATATCATTATTACTTTTACAAGACAACGTAGCAATCCTTACAAGCGCAAAGAAAGGAATGCAATCGGAGTGACATAAAATAACGATAATAAACAACTACTACATTGAAACGTCGTTTTTTTAAATGTCATGAATGGTAAAACAATAATAATAATAATAATAATGATGATAATAATATTAAAAAAATAAAAACATTTGTAAAATTTTAAAAAATTAAACAAACCTTACATACCATTTCTTACCATTCTTGACACTATACACTTTTGGCCTACATTTCCAGCCCTTACAACCACAAATAGGCTATAGCCTATGGAATGCGATATTGTTACAAGACGGTCAATAACATAAAGCACTAGCCTATTACATAGCGATAAGGCCTCCTCAAATAGGATGCAAATACCAACATATGTCATTTCATTGAACAAAGTTGTACACAAGTACAGGGTAAAGAAAGGGGCAACACTGAGCACATTGCAAAAAGCAAGTACATTAATAGGTCTAATAGACCGTCCTCCCTCTCTAATAATAATTCTAGTAATAATAATTCTAATAATAATAATAATAATAATAATAATACATTCTTTGAAGACGTTTGAGTCCAAAAAGTTTTAGTTTGTTGGCATTTGTTTGGAAGAAAAAATATAAAAGTCACCTACAGAAAAAGTATCCTGCAGAACATGACTTATGATTATTTCACATCAATAACATGCTGAGAACATTTCACTGCTATAGCTTACTCGTTGTACATGACGGATAATGCACTGCATTCACTCTGAATTAAGGGAGCACACACATAAGCCTATGATTACATTTTTTTTATTCTACATATTGATTAAAAAAAAATCATAAGCACCGAGTTTCTGAAATGCGCTTTCCCCAAAAAACAACTTATTCTCCCGCTGTTGCGAGTTTAGGCGGGTCCCTCGCTGTAACCGAGTTGGCCTTGAACACAGTTGTGTAGTACTGTTCAATCTTTCCATTACAGGTCCTCGCTAGTTCATTGTAAAATACACTTTTTTTGACTGGTACAGTCTGGACTTAAACTTTTTATAGCAGCTCAAACCCGTTTTCTAACGGTGACCTCACTAAACGAAAGAAACGCAACCCATGCAGGATTCAGTGGTTGATGTTAAGACACGTAAAAAAGCAATAAAAGTAGGGGTGAAAGTGGAAAATACCTTCAGAAATCTATTTGCACATGAACAAAGTCATGGCAATCAATTTTCAATGCGCAGTCATAAAAACATTGATATGAATTACACTGCGGTTTTAGTTCTCGCCTCCTCACGCAGACTCCCAGACTTCCAGATCTGCCGCCCGTGACCGTGAACGTGCCCATAAACGTGGCGAAAACTATGGAGACAAGATAAAGGCGTTGTTCCTCTTGCCTAACAAAGTATGGCATGTGGAGGTAAAGGCGACCGAAACCGAGATTCTTCTTTATCACGTCATAACTTCAGACATTTCTTTTTGCACTGATTCGCCCCAGTCAGGCTTCCCTGTCTGACTTCAGTATTATTTTTAGGCCTATTTCGAGGGCTCGCCGACTCTCCCGCCTTATTTTCTCTGACTAAAACGGTAACAATCCTGATGTCGTCACTATGTGTCAACCGAAAAGATGTTACACTAAAGACACATTTAGGCCGTACACTAATGTCATGACAGATCGGGATAAAGTAAAACACACGCACACAAACACATTCTCACAGCTTCTTCTGTGCGATTATACCAAAACGTGAAGACTCACTGACGTGTATAGCTTTGGATGCCAGGCAGCGGCTTGTTTAGGGTTTTTGCAACCCGCACCTTTGATATAAAAATATTAGAAATAAAGTAGGGTAATAAATGCTTGCAATGTAAAAGATGGGTAGATGGTTGCATGCACTAAAAGAAGACCTAAGGGAGCGTAGAAGGCTTGGCTTTTTCTTCTCTTTTTTTTTCTTTTTCTTTTTTACTGCCTATCGATTCACCTTCTGCCGCATCTCTAAAAGTAGGCCAAAGCTTGCTCCCTCAGCATGAGTCTCTTCTTCTTCATCCTGCGGTTCTGGAACCAGATCTTGACTTGTTGGTCACTGAGGTTCAGACGATCGGAGAGTTCCCTCCGCCGCTGCCTGGTGATGAATTCGTTCAGCATAAATTCACCTTCTAACTCAGCCAGCTGAAGCTTGGAATAAGGTTTGCGCTTCTTTCTGGTCCGAGTGTGCATCGGGTACCACGGGGCACCTGGAGAAGAGGGGAGAGGAGGGGAGCACACAGTGGATTAGTCACCACGGTTGCAAAATCACGGTCACCTCCAAGGTTATGGGGAACCTACTGGGGCATCAGCTGTCCAAGTCAAGTTGCCTCTCTAGTTAAGTCAGTATGCAATGCGCCATGTTAGAGCAAACCTGTTAAATAGCATTGTGATAAGGCGCTTTTCTAAATATGTGTATATGTAAATAAATGTATTATTTTGGTTTAGCTGGAGTAAGCTGATGTGATTTGCTAAACATCCATGATGTGGGGCTTGTGCTTTATCTTAAACTGAGAAAACGAATGCCCCTGGAAGCTGTCATTCCCTGCACATGTACCACGAATTTGTTTTGGTCTCTGACTCAAATCCCAATATTTGTAAATCAGGACTTGTCCAGTTTCGTTTCATTTTTGTTCCCCACGTATAAAAAAAAATCAGCCACCTTTATGGAGCCCACCAATATACCGCGGTTTGTGTCACAGGAAGTTTTATTGTTGCAGTTAAAGCAGCATTAACGTGGTAATTGAGCCGTGCTTGCAAATACCCCGTACTTATTTGCGACTTTCAAAGCATATTAAATGACTCCTGAGTCTACAGCGACAGAGATTAATTCGGTTTACGAGTCATTAAAAAGAAAACTGTCTCTATTCGATGCAGTCAACCAAAGCGACTCACTTCTTTAAATCACTGCACTGATCTGTGTGAGTGCGAACAAAATAGACCAAAGTCAACCGTTTATATGTCTAAGTAACAGAACCTCGCCTGAGCTATAAAAAATAGAAGGCGGAACTGAATTGTTTACTCAAACGCTGCTTGTGATATGGATTGTTGGGGGTTATCGCTAACTGTACACACACACATGGCGCATGGAGTATTTTAGGGCAACCCCTAGTGGCGTTTGCACACCACGCAAGTACCCTGCAGGCTAACCTAAGCTGCATGTTGTGCATCAAGATAACGAGCTCTAATGACGGTTTAATACGGTAAATGTACGCTGTGCGCAGCCTGTTCTTTCTTATAAATAATGTGAAGGTGCGATTGTGGGAACTGTGGTTAAAAACAAAATACGCTCACCTCCGCCTGCGGCTATGTTGCTGGAATGGCTTCCCGGTGACACCAGGGTCTGTGTGTCGCTGGATGAAGGCTTGCTGCCCTCGTTGAGCAGAGAGGAGCTGGAATCGGACTCCATTGACTGACAGGATGGCGGGTCTTGCGTTAGCTGCTCGGTCCCATAATCGTATTTAGAAAAGGCAGCCGTGCTGCCAATTCCACTGTGCATCCCGTGGTCAGATGCTAGGGATGATGTGTCTCTCGCCCTATCCTCTCGTTTGAGACTGCTGCCACCTGAACAGGTCTCCCTATTCCCGTTGCCATTGTTGTAATAGCATTTGCCTTCCTCTGGTCTGGTAATTTCACACGACCGATTGAAGGAAGGGTTAATAGACACGGGGCTGCTAAAGTAGGATTGAGAGTATCCATTGCACGGCTCCGAAGGATTCCACGGGAGGGAGCAAACGTTGTCCCTTCTCGGGTACGAGAGAGACGGTAGCCCCGCCAGTTGTCCCCCTGAGGCTCTAAAATTCGGAAAGTAAAATGTGTCTCCAGTGTGGATGTTTACCAAAGGTCCCACAAACCCTGGATTAAGGAGATTATGCTCGCCCATTTCCGCGGGCCCGACCAACAGCTTCTAGTTTATTGCAATCTGACATTTAACGTAGTTAAACCTGGAGGAGCGCCTGATTGGTCATTCTCAGACCACGTGTCCAGGCTAAGTTCTGCTACACATGGTACCACCCACTTGGTCCATCTCAGACAAAACAAAACATTAACTTCTGTATTACTGAGGTTTATATGCTTTTTAAAAATACTATAAACCTTTTATTAAAAATGTAGAATCTTGTTTTTGCTCACTCGAGCAACGCCGCGTCCAAAAGGAGCCCAGACTGTTTCTCCTTTTACACTCGTGGAACTGTCCATGGCCTCGTTTAATATCTTTATAAGCTGGCAAAAGTTTTTTAAATGCTATTTCTTATGAAAACTATTTTTTCTTGAAGGAGAGGGTGCATATGACATCTTGTTTTCTAGCAAATTATGGTCGAATTCCGTGTCATATAAAGCTGTGATGTCCCAATTTTACAAGCTTGTTTTAAGAAAAGACTGATGCTCATTGCCGCACTCTACTCATATTTACAGTAACGGGGTCAGCAGGTTGAAGCCACTGGCTCTGTAAAGGAGGACGATATTCTACAAGGTTACTTTAAGAGGGTATATTTCACATAATATTCTCTAGTACACCTCACACGAACAACTTTAACAGATACCACCAATAAACGTTCGCAGCCAAACTCTGGTGGGATTGTTATACCTCTCACAATTCTTTTATATGAATTTTACAAGATATCAGAGGGCCCTTAGCTGATTCAATCAGCCGAGAGTCTCTCTGCTTTATAACGCACTAATTAGTTGATTTGTGGATGCAGCTCGGAAGACACTGAACAAATATGAGATATTCTGTGATACCGTCATCCTATTTTCTGACAAAAGCGCTCTGTTTACGCACGCACACACACGCAAACTTTTCAGAGTCCGCCAAAGTGCAGTTTCTTTCAAAAATAATAATTAAAAAAATCACTATCATATGCACGTGATTTAGGTATTCTGCAAACAGCTGGCCCAACTATTTCTAATGTGGTCCGTGGTCATCAAATGACCATAATCCTCGTACATATTCTTATAAGTGATCCATGGCTTTTGCATTCCCCTCAAGGATACACAGGCTTCTTATTCTTTAAAATAAATAAATAAATCTAAGAAGACTGCACAGTCGTTTAAACTCTTTCAGTATTATACGAGTCCAGCAACAGTTTATTGCAATCGCCCTGCAAATTCAAATTTTGCTACCACCACCACTACCAAAAATCAATTTATATAATTACTAAAGTTGTCATAATCCAGTCTCCGCTTATTTCAATCAAGGTGGTTTAAAAAGTCCGACGACATATATTTAAAAAAAAAATCATAGCTATAACATAGCCCACTTATGTCATCGTCAGCCTACTCAAGTTCACGACACAAGGTGGGATGAACTTGATGTTGAACTTTAATACTCCATTAAAATAAAGGAATAGATATGAGGTTCAGCAAACTGCAGTATGTATTGTGAGAGTTGATATCTCCATTAAATTTAAAGATATATAATCCGTATATTTGATAATGCACCGAATTTCATGTTGCTTATTAAAAACAAATGTAAAAATATCAGCCTTGTTAACATAGCACCAAGAAAAGAAAATCTGTTGTAAAGGTCCAAATATAAAATACATTAATATTCCCTTTATTTATTGACAGCAGCACTATGAATTTATGCATTAACAGAAATGCGCCGGCTTACAGAAGCCTGCACATGCGTGCTGAATGTCGCTAGTTGCCAATTAGAAATTTGCCAATGAGGTGTTATGTGAGAACATTAGCATTCACCTAAACACTGGTTTGGGAACGATTTGCAAGTCAGCCGATATCTGATAGCTGTGTCCGTAACTTGTGACCATGTATCCAATCTAACCGAAAGGCACCGGGCCTCGCTCTAGCCTTAAATAGAAAGAACAAATATCAAATGTTTAAACTGGAGAAGCTCTTGGGGATCTGTCGGGGTTTATCTCTCTCCCTTGGTCTCACTGCCTCTCCTATCACTGCACATTCTTGCATCTAGTTAGGGAGTCTCGCAATGCAGCACAACATCAATCCAGTATAATATCTTAGGCCTCGGTCTTATGAAAAGCATTTGGGTGCCTCGCTATCACTTCACAGCTTCTCATGTTATTATAACAGTTGACAAAAGCAAAACAGCACAGTGTGATGTTTACAACAAAATGTCCCGGACGTCCATGCGTTAAGTAATGTGCAGGCTTAAGTCGCCACTTTACCTCGGAGAAAGAGGCCATGTGTTGCGCCTCCTTGCCTCGTCTCTCCACGCCTCTGATCCAAAGTATCCCACAGATCCGGATTTCACGTGCAAACAACTGCACGTCTGTTCTGTGCATCTTTAGCTCGACGATGATGTCATATGTGACCGTGGGCTATAGGCCTTGTGCTCTAGCATAACGAAAATCTATTATTTAAAATAAAGAACTTAAAGCATATAGCACTGTCAAGGTCACTGTCTAGTACACTGTCTGCTCGATATTGAAAACAGTCTCGTGCAATCCCCTGGTCCCTGTCCAGACAGGGCAATAGCCTAAACAAAGGGCTTTTCTTCCCCTTTTCTCTCTTTGATTCTCGGCAGGCAGGTTGCCACAGTTATAGCTATGTGCAACCCCTTAAAAGCCTCCTTCAAGAAAAACTAACCACCAAGGGAAGTATAAGGAACCACAAAGTGGTAACGTTTTAGATTAAATGTTTTGGAAGAGCTTTTTTGGTTTGTTTGTTTGTTTGTTTGTTTACAGCAACACACTATGTTTTATGCGGTTTTCTTGCAAAAATAACTATATGCATTCTTTTGATAAAATACGAATTCTGCTACTTATATCTCTAAGAACAGCGCATATCATTCCGAGGGAAAATGATATTATTATTATTTTGAATTTCAAATTAAGGAAGCTAAAAAACAACCCAAATAGAATACGTATTCATTATAATTTAACCCGGAGATTGTTGTGTAAAAATTAAAAATTCAAAAATTCAAATACGCAAACTAAGGATCAATAGTAAAGCTTCACTTTATAGAAATCAATATCTGAACCTGACCGTCACTTTGTGCTCAGCTGTATCGAAAGAAACTGTCAAAAAATGTTAGACAAGAATATTTTTTCTTTGATTTCTTTATTTTATTAGCTGGATTAATTTTTAATCCAAACTTGACAACTTTAGTATCCTGTGCGCCTGTATAGTAAAATGTTTAATCAAAAAATTTGACTATAAAGTGTTAATTAACTAGGGCTGTTTATGACTATTAGAGTATGAATTTTCGAACAAAACTTGGCTTGTATGCCTAGCAAGATTTAATTCACTTGTAACATGTTTGAACAGTGTGCAACTTTTAAAAAATATGAAGTCGCCTTTTTTTCCAGTGAGGTCAACAAATAAATGGATAAATAAATAAAACAACTAAACGCTGAAAGTCTCGGTAGCCTTCTGCGTCTTACATTGATCGAGCATATTATGCCTAGAATACATCAAATAACACATTTACAGACATCAAATAATTTTGCACTGATGGTATAATATAAGGTTTAATTCAGACAGCAGTGCCCTTGCAAAATAACTAAGATAAAAATGGCATTCTGTCAGCTTTAAACGTCAGGCTTCAACTTTAAATGCTGACAGAAAACTTTCCTTTTTAAAAAATCTTTTTTACTTTAAAATAATTGGACAAAATGAAACAAAGGTAAGCTCCGTGTTCCGCAAATATTGTCAAAAGCACTGGAAAAAATGTCAACCAGGCGCTAAAACTAGACATGAACGAAAACACATTAAGAAAAATGCTGTTGCAACACTTCCTGATATTTTCCTCTGGTCACCACCAGAGGTTATCAGCCCCCTTTTTCATAGCTGACGGTGGCCTGCTGCTTTCACACCTCCACATACAGCAAAACGCAAGGGCTACTTTTTTCTTTTAGTTTTGAAGCAGTTTTGTATGGTTTAATATGCTGCATAATTCCCCGTTTGGCACATAAACTACTAATCTGGCTATTTAACATATTTGGCATAGATGTCGATTTGGGCCTAAAACTGAGCAGATGAAAAAAGGGGAACCGTGTAGCTTATTGCGACGCTGATACATTTACACATGAGTTTATGTACTGTACCATTTCTCGTTCTTCATATATGTATATGTAAAACGCTTTAAAAACATGGTTGTTACAGCATTACACACGCGTATGTTTTAAAGCGCATTTTCCGCTCGTTTCACTGCATTTTGCTGGTGTAGATTAGCCAATTTATGTGGCAAATTACTGGTCGGACTTTAAATACACAGCTAAAGAAAAAATACGTAGCGCATACTTTTGTTCTGAAACAAAATACATATAAACAGCTGTGCATTTTTACATATGAAAACGTTCACGTCGTCGCTGTACGAAGTGTAGCTCATCGACAGAAATAAACCACATTTAAAAATTAAGGTTATGCTTGTCACAGCATATTCTTCCTTACTTTTGTTTTTTCAGTGTACTTTTTTTTGAAAGCTACAAAATGTCCTAAAACAAAGTCCATGTAGGCCTACTGCCATATTAGGAAGAAAACAGCCGTACCTTTAATTGTTTTATTGTGGGCGACGTCGTATAATTATTTCCTCTTGCTGTGTAGGCAGTATGGCTGCTTGCTGAGGGTTACTGATGTTGGTGTGAGGCGTCAAAAGTTCTACCTGTCCTCCGTGGTCAATAACACACACACCTCATGATGAGTGCATGAAACCATTGGTGGTTTGGGAGGTACGGGCTAGAACAAGTACTTTTAGATGACTTCTTAAAAAAAGAGGGGGGGGGGGGTGAAAGAAAAGAAAAAAACAACTGAGTCAAAATGTTAATGCACCGCTCTTAGAGATGGTCAGAGTCGCAGGTCAGAGGATATCGCTACACTTCCCCTTTTTATGTATTTATGGCATGTCATTAAGCCCGTCTGTCTAGACTGGGAAATAACACCTTGTTTGCCTACAAACAAACCGTCAGCAGTGGTGTCCAACCCCCTATTTATTATTCACAATCCGCTGTGATGTCAAGGTCAAAGTGACTGCATAGTCATGGTCAAGGGTAAATTAGAGGAGCCAGAACTTTCTACAGGGACTGAAAATCCAGGAAACGAACGAACAAAAGTTGAAATCTGGCGGCTTAGAGCCTCAAGTCTGACACAGCGCGCCAGAAATTGGCACATAAAGAAATGAAAGTGCACAGCAAAACTTAGACTAATGATCAATTCGGTTGGATTTGTTTGTTTGTTTTTTTAGGGATTAGCTTTAACGTTAGATTTAATATGAAAGGCCTCAGACGTAAAATGCTAAGACTAAAGAAAGGCACAGAAACCGTTTTCACGCTTTACATCTCACACGAAGAGTCATATACCTGGGTTTTAATTCAGATAAAACATTTAATCACAGACTTGATGTGGGCTAGTCACCAGGAGCTTAAAATAAACTGACCGCATCTTCAATTATTCTCAGGACACTCGTGTCTAACCGTTTATGTCCGCGTATTATTCTTCTCCCGTCATTTCCTGTTGCACAAGTAGCCTAGCCTAACTTACCTTTGAGAAATTCATGACTAAAGTCTGCATGTGAAACAAGTGGATGCGTGTAAAATACAACAAAACCTTCTCTTTAAACACATAAAAAACATGTACATAAACAAAACCACACAGACTTGTTGCATAATGTTGCCTTGGTGGGGAATTGTGTTTTTAGCGTCAGTGCGTAATTGACCTACTATTAAGACGCAGATAGACCGTGTGTGTGTGTGTGTGTGTGTGTGTGTGTGTGTGTGTGTGTGTGTGTGTGTGTGGCTGGGTGAAATGGCTTCTCAACTTAAATACAACTGCAACCTGTGTATAGGTTTACCTGGAACAACTCCGTACTGCAATTACAGCAGGCTCGAGCCTGTACACCGAATCCAGCGAAGGACTAAAACTACATTTACCAAAGCAAATGCTTTGCCTTTTAAATCTACTCAGGTTTTGTCAGTATGTTGGAAAATATTAATCAGCAAAATATGTTCTGAATAAATACTCTCAGTACAGATGGTGTCTAATTAAGACAATGTTTCTTGCCCTCTTAAAGGTTGCCGGTTTTTACGTTTCCGTTAGACCCACAACAAAACACTTTTGTACCTGTGGATGGAAAATAATAAGGATTGAAAATAATAACCCGCTAAATGTTCGCGTGAGAGCGGGTAGATAAGCCATTTGATTCGCTGAATGCCAGTTATTCTGAAACTTGAACGAATGCTAAATAACAGAAAAAAATGCACTGCCTTTAACTTTGATGGAAATTGCGGTGGAATTTTGCGGTACAAACTTCATGAGCACATTTCTCCGTTTCTCAAAGCTGATCTATGTAAATAAACGGGTCCTGTAAGTCTCACCATTGTAGTTCTCTGTGGAAGAAAGAAGTAAATTCCAGCATAGTTATTCATTTATGTTTTTCTGACTTTGCAAGTGCCAGTATGCCTTGTTGCGCACTAATCGTGACTAATCACTGTATCATCCCTGCTTGCCAACAAGATGACTCCAGGTTGCCCAGTTATTCTTAATCGAGTATTGTGCGAAATAAAAATCTGGACTCGCCCATCCGTTGCTGGGATGTTGTAGAGGAAAAGCGATAGAGGTCTGGGTCTCTGCTACTTAGTAGCACCGGTGTAACTTGAAACGAAAGGAAATGCTGCGAGGAGGGTGGCTGATTGACTTGGATATTTGAGCATTTTCATAATCATCATTTATTTATGAAACACGTTATCAGTACGTAATTCAACACCACAAAACAGTTCACATACTGCACCAAAGTAGAAATTACAGGCGTCGTACAAGGCGTGTGATCATCTCCAACGTTACACCAACGAAGTCAAAACAAGATAGAAACGATTGTGCATTTATGTGTAATACTCACTGACTTTAATGGTTTACAATCATTCCGGTTGCATGACAGAATCCTTCACTGATAAAAGGAAAAAATACAGGTTTGGGGGATATTCCAGTTTACATTTCCGCCATACTAGATAATATGAATTAAATAAGAAAGGCATTGCACTGTACAGATTAACGACATAGCAGCCTTTGTTTTACCCCAGGCTTTACATATCCCACACACATAGCTTTTGAAATTCAGATGTAACATTTTTTTCTTTTTCTTTATTTTTCCTTTTTTTATTTAGAAAATTATTCTTTCTTCCGAAAGTCTTTTGTTGAAGACGATAAAGTCTCAAGTTCAGCATGTCTTTTCGCCACCGCAACCATTGTCCATGCGGCGACTACAGTTCAAAAATGACATTAAACCGTGTCCTCTGTTTTGATCAGTTGCAAGTATTGAAATATCATCAGTCCTTTTGAAATCTTAGAAAAAGGAAACAGGAAAAGAAACACACAATACTTGTCTTTGAAATACTAATATCGTTTTAAATATTATATATTTATATATGTACATTCCTATAAAACAAAATGTGAAGTGAATTTTTATATTTTCACAGTTTTTAGAGCATTATCCCTAAATTGAAATCGGAGACCTTGGTTGCGTGGTCGGTGGAGTTGATGATGGAACTTAAATTAAAAATACAAAAGAAATTTCTTCAACTACGATTGGAAGAGGTAAATATATGGCAAGATGATTTGGAAAGTGTGACTTGCAGTTTCAAGAAAGTCGCTCATCCATTCAAGTGGTGTGCATATGACTGTTCTTGGATTTACTGACAAATTTCTTCTCCTTGACTCGTCGGTTTTGGAACCAGATGGTGACTTGACGCTCTGAAAGGTTGGTGGCGGCCGAGATCCGCCTTCTCTTGTCTTTGGTGATGAACTTGCTCGCTGCATACTCTTTCTCCAGTTCCTTGAGCTGGATTTTGGTGTAAGGGACACGCTTTTTACGCCCTCGACGATAACTGCTGACCTCAGGCTGCAATGGCACAACATCTGCAAGAAAATAGGAACAGTTCCAGGAAAATATTAGTCGCTGTGCAAAATAGCACAATGTTTCATTTCACAAAACCAGCAATGCTGCGTTTGACAAGGCCGGTCAAATTTGGATGGACTCTACTGGAGTGAAAATAGGAAAATACAATCTCTTTGAGTGTGTGTGTGTGTGTGTGTGTGTGTGTGTGTGTGTGTGTGTGTGTGTGTGTGTGTGTGTGTGTGTGTGTGTGTGTGTGTGGTGACGGGAATGGGCTACAGAGTTAAAATTTTCTGGAAGTCAGAATCTCTGGTGTGCTGCACCTGACATGTGGAGAGGTGACTGAATAACTTCCAGTTGTTGTAAATGATCTTTCAATATCAAGTGACAGTTATGGTTCATACTAACACTTTATCTGATCTCACTGATAATCTGTGGACCAACGTAACTGCGGTTATTGTTATCTTAAACGAATCTCCCATTGACATGTAATCAAGCTGTGGGGTAAGACTGATAAGTGTAATTATATTTGGTCCGGTTGTGTGTGCCACACACCAGTCACCAGTAAGACACAGGAATCACAATCTGGCATCTAACTTGAAGACAGCTGGCAACTTTAAGTTTTTAATTCTTACAATAAAGTTATACATGTTTAACATATTTTATACTTTTCTTTAAAGGCTTTCTTGAAAGATTCTAGTTTTACTCATAATATAAAGCAATTTTCTTTTTTATACTCTATTCACTTTTTTTTGTTAATTCCCCGTAGTTCTTTTTTTTTTAAGTTAACCTAACTTTTGTGACTAGTCTCTTTCTTCAAGAGTAAAGCTAAATGCAAAACAGCCGTGCAAAAACATGACAGGACAAGCATGGCAATCTTAACACAAATACTGGCAAGCTGTAATACATGCAGTTTTTCGCCCCCTATAATTGGCAGCAAGAGATTGTTACGATACACTATTCTTGTTTAAACATGAAATTGGGGGGAAATCCACATTATTTAAGCTAAAGGATTTTAAAGCTATGTCCTATTATTTGACTCACTGTCCTCAAGCATTCAGTTATATCTTGTCATTAAATTGAGGATAACTGACTGGATATGAGAGTCACTGCATGTGTTTTTAGTTGCAAGAAAATCAGTTGATGCGCGTGAGAGGACGTCAGTCTGTGTGTGTGGCTGAAACAGCACAGAAAGGCAGCGCGCACTTGTGTGTTCGTACATGTGTACGCGCGTAACTGTCTGCGTGCCCGTGCTTGCGTGGCTTGCTCTTGTAACATTTATAACACTTAAAAAGCAATGGGGTCCCTACCAGAAATTAAAAATAGCTACAGATTTCAAAAAGATAATAAAGTCATAAGCTAAACAAAGTAGCCTAAACACTCTGTAAAGTGCATACTGGCGCATGCTATTGATATGAGGCATGCTGTGTGATGGCAAACAACGTAAAAGGTGAGCCTGTCCGTCTTTTTGAACCATTTATACGACATGATGCAAAGATCTGTATGTAATGCAAATGTTATAAATGAATCCTAATATATGCAAAAGACGCACCACGGGGGCGCTAAGATTTATTGGCACCATCCAAACGCAGCAGGCTAGCTAAGCCACTATATTGTCATACAAGGGGCAAAGGTATGCAGTGCTGTTCCTCTCTGTTCTACGTGACGAAACTTAACTATTGTCATCATATGACTGTCAAAAGCAAATACTCAGAAAGGATGGGCTCCAGAAAACCCACCTTAACGTGGAATTCCAATTTACTTTCAATTTATGCATATTTCAAAGAAATGCATGGGCATTTGTTGAACTTCAAACCATATGAATATCTCCGCATAAAATGAGAGATGCAGGAAAATTACGCGTGATGACAGACATGGGAATTTACAGTTGTGTGTTTTTTCATCAGATTTAGTTTCCCGTGGCTCATTGGTAAGTTGATACGGAGACTTTAACACAATAAAATTAGATGACCACAGTACGAAAGCAAAGTAAACTATCTGCCTGCTTTTTAATAGCCCTAATGCGTATTAAAATGCTGCAAGCAGCTGGACTACTACAGAAATTCCAATCTGCCGGAACACTTTAAAAATCATTATACTTTTCCATACCTGGGAAAGGTGATTTCCAAATATGAGTTGGTTGTGTTGGCTCTTTGTAGCCATCCCAGCTATTAGGGAGAGCCCAGTGCTGGTAGCCCTCCATGGGAATCAAGGCGTCGTGGCGCGGTTCAGGGTGGGCACTGATACTGGGCACCACCGACACGTCGAGATATCCGGGAACAGCCTGATACGAGCTGGCGAAACTCGGGTAGAAGGCAAACTCTTTCGCCCTGGTAGACAGCTCTTCCGTAGGCAGCGCTGTGCTGGGCTCGGCATATTTCTCTGCGGGATGGTACGAGCAAGGCTTCTGCTGCAAGTTCACGTTGTGCGAGTGAGATAATCTGCAGCCGTAATATGGGTTTCCAAAGGGATAACCGTAACTCAAAGATGCACTTGATGATGTTTGAGAAGCGGGACACTGTCGGCCAGTGTCTGTGGAGGAAATATCCGAGTAGACGGAGCCCTGGTGGGTCGCTATGGTGCCAGAATGTCGTCCCAGCGCGGGGTGCGACATCAGGTCCCTGCAGTGGGTCGCAGGGCAATTACCGCTCAGTCCCTCCATTGTTTGGCTTTTATTCTGGTTGTTTTCATTCGGGCTTTTTTCATAAACGTACATCAAGGTGTCCGCCCAGCGTGGATGCAGAACTAGCGAAGTCGTCATATCACGGGCTGCCGATGCTTTTTAAAAGTCGACTACTCCAAGACGGACACCTCATTTCCAACTACAGTTTACACCGAGCGCATGCGCACATAGTGCTCTTGTGTGTCCACTTCATTAAGAATCTGGCACGTGATACGCTAACAAGTCCTACGAGATTGAGCTTGTGAGCAGGAGCAGAGCAGCCCTTTAAAGACCCACTGCCTCAAGTGTCACCGTTTTTCCTGCAGAACACCGAGTCATATCATTGGCTTAAATCACCTAGACCCACACCCTTAAAGGGGAGTTTGGATACGTTCACGATCTGGAGCAAACGAAAGCAACCTGTGAAGTTTAGCCGATTTCTGAAGATGCCAGGGCATATAACATTGTGCAAAGAAAAAATTAAAATAAAATATTTGTATTTACATTTGTGAATAGTATTTTCAGCTTCATATGACACAAACTCTTATCTCTGTCCATTACTTTGTGGTGGATATGTTGCGTCTGGGGTTTTGTTTGAAATATAAAAATATATAATATTACAGAACGATAATGTAATATGGAATCTTAATTATGTAGTCAACTTAATCTTTATTATCGCACACTGGTCTTAGGTATATGTGGGACACTATATATGCATATTCAAACCTCTTATCAAGGCTCCTTCCTAGAAGTGCGCATTTAGATCCGTATCTTCTACTAATTCGCACATCAATATAATGAAGAAATTCTGTTTTGTTTTGTTTTGTTGCAGCAGGGAATAATCAGGATGTTACTAATATTACATTTAAGATGTTGATATTGTGAAAACTATAATATTTCATTTTATGTATTTCTTTTCTTTTATTTAGTTATTTTTTAGAATGAGGTAATTATTTTTTGCAGCATATTGTTCTTAATTAAGTAAGTATCTACAGGTTGGCCGGGTGTGTGCGCGCCGTGTGTATGTGATGCAGACCTACCAGGCTGAGTTTTAGGATTATCAACCGTGAATGTGCTGAATGACAGTCACTGCACCGCAGTACCAGCCGCCACAGGACGAGATGAAAGTCATAGCAGGTAAGACGCCGTCATTACAAAATAAGCGAACAGTGTTTTGGTATTTAAATATATAAATGCCGTAATTGCCCATACTGACTGATAGCGTTTAGTTTTTATAGAGTTTAATCCGTTATATGTTTAAGTAAGGATATATTTAGTTTAAAGATTCACTCTCAGGCCCAAAGTGAGTTTCAACAACAAGAAGACAATCAAAGTCACCATTAAGCGAATTCATGTGATGTTTCCGTTTCACTGTGCACTTCATTCATACTCTATAAGTGGATGCTGACGCTACCAGGGGAAAATAAGAACAAGGGCCGCTTTGAGCTGGACTGTATTTTGGCTAAAGAGCTTATTTAATTATACTCCATGATAGATATGCGGACCTATTTCTTCCAACAACCCTTCCTCTGTTGTTTTATCTGCGTCTTCCTTTAGATTTGTAAGACTATTCAAAAAGTTTTAGTTCTTCTTATTACCACCAGGTTCTATACCCCCCCCCCCCCCCCACACACACACACACACACACACACACACACGCACGCACACACACTTTCTTCTGTTCTGCATTTCAAAAATTACTTCTGAGCTAATATATAAAACTTTACTGTATTTTCAAGTTTCAAATATGGCCGATAGGCTAGGCCCACAGTGAATCCATAAAGGCTTTTTGTAATGCCTGTTCCATGAGTCACTCATAAAGCAGGCTACAAGCTACCCTGTAAAGGGCGGATAGTTTATCAACATTTTTGCTCTTCTGAGTTGTCTTAGGAATAATCGAGCAACCGTTGCGCATTTGCAAACAGCACTGGGGAAGCCGGACCCCTGTTGTTCCTCGGACGGAGACTTTAGCTCTTTTGTCTCAAGGAAATTACAACTGCGAAAAGCTCATCCAAGCGGCAGCTGCACGGAAGTCCAAGGTCAAGGTAAAAAAACGCAGACAAACAAGGTCGTAATCAGAGTCTAGACAGGCAAGAATGAACTTCACACTGAAGTATGCAGCAAACTAGAAGTTATTTGGAGACCCTTACTCTAAAATATTTGCTATGTGCGAAGAGGGGGAAAGAATTCCAAATACTATTTAGTTTCTGCTTGAAAATCAGGAATTTGACAACATTTGCGCGGCAGAAAACCGGCACCTTCCAAACTAAGAATTTAGCTCCTTTTTATTATTAATGACCGTATATTAAAAATCTTCTTTAATTGTTAGTATTTTTAATCAATGCTGTCTACTATAACAGATGCAAGTGCATATTTCTTGCTGATTGTAGAAACAGTTCCTCCAGACTGATGATGTAGCGTTGGTCGAATAGGCAGCCTGATAGTTTAAAATTAAACAAAGCAAAGCCAAAAAAAAAGAGAAGGAAAATTGCAATCCACTATCTTTTTTCGTATACAAATATATAAATCACGTGTTAATCTGACCTGTACATTTCTCTAAAATAGACTGGAAATGTCCGTTTCTGATTTTATCAATCATTTCTGAAAAACTAGACTACACTACATTATCACAACAGATTAACATCTTAAATATACGGGTAACTATTGAATTTGCCTTCTTTAACCCTTTGTAAGTAGAAGTAAGTATTATGACTATCACGTTTATGGTTAGGAGAGGGAAAAAAGCAAAAAAAATATATAGATTGGATAGTATGTAGGCGTTTAAGGAAAAGTAGCAAAGATACCAGTAACTCCATGTTAGCTATAGTGTTTAATTAGCCCCACAGAAAATATGTTAACGTGAACTTCAGAATTCATTATCTTTCATTAACCCTCAACCTGCTTAAGATACACAGATTCTTATAAATATTTCCCGCAAGTTTCCGCATGCCCAAGTTTCACATTGTATTTAAAAATTCAAATTAATATCATCCGAACTACCCATTCACAGCGAGATTTATAAATAATTAATTGTAAAATGAAGATTGCTATTTTCTTGCCCACACTGAACCCTGAACTTGAGTTTAGGGTTCAAATGAGTTGCTCTGGGTAAGTACGCAAACTTGTCTCTTATGCTGGGAAATCAGACTAAAATTCATTCGCCTAAGTGGGTTTACTTTTTTTGTCACCGCATATTATAGTTCTTAAATTTGCGTATAATGACAAGAAAGAAGGAAACGCTTTCAATCAAAGTCGCGATGCTTGAAGGGGTATTAACCAAACTACAAAAAAATAAATGACTAAATAAATTACGCAAATACATTTGCAGTCAGAGACAATAGTGAAAAACTCTCACTGCTCAGTTTTAAGCAAAGTATTTTAGAAAGGTTCTGGATACTTCTCCTTATTCGGTTTATGGGAACTTCGACCAGAAAATTAAAAAAAACATGTAATTTTACAAACATTCATCCATCTTAAATATTAAAACTTTTGTTTAAAAACTTAGAATGATCTGCAAGGATGAATCAAATACTCTTCACTGCGAAAGCGGAGGAAGTGTTAATAGAAACGACTATCCTGACCACCAGCAATGATGCCTCGCAGTAAATACATTGACAACCAGACATCACGTCCTGCCAGACAGGCCCTGTCAGGCGGGGAGAGCGCCTGTCTGGTGCATTGGTTTGTGGGGGAGGGGAACCTTCCATCCTCATACAACGGCTCCCTACCTGCAGCTTCCGCTGTCAACTCACTGCATATGCACAAGACTTAGCCGATGGCTATTAAGCCAGAAGAATATGCGTTTACATCATGCACCGAGCGCCATTTTGACTCTGCAGTACAAGGCTGTAGTGTGTTATTGTACAGCCCCATTCAACCCAATCCCATTTCCCGCAGGCCCATATCTTATTCAAATAATAATGACACTGCCATCATAACCTACAAATTAATCTTTTGAGGTAGAGACAAATTAACCTAAAGCTAAGCCTAAGTGAATTATTTTTCATCTATCTATGAAATAGTATCTTAACAGTTTCATTATGATGCAAATCCTTGGATATATTTAAGAGTTTGCAATCAGCTGCAGGCTGAACCAATGTTATAATGAAGTTAAAATCACTGGTAATTCAACTGAAAACCACACGTAGACAAACCAAAAAACCAAATAGATGTGCGCAATATAGTAAGGAGCCCATGGAGACTTTTAGCGGCTTTAAGTATACTGTATATGGACGAAGCAATTGGACCCAAACTGGATTGTGATACATAAACATGACAGGAAACTGAGGCTCATATTAACTTGAAAGCATCGTGTAAGTCACACGTTACTGCTTGAGTCGCAACATGTACTTCCATGCTTGCATTAATCTTTGTTCGTGCAACATTTTCATCTGAAAAATACAGCACTTCTCCTCCTCCTAGGAATCGCGATGCTTGTGTGAAGGTGGACTATTGTTCTGGAAGCAGGACAATGCTTTCCTGTCATGAAAGCATTCCTACAAAACTAAAACAGCATCTCAATCTGGTGTTTTCCTCTCCGAGCTGCATTTAATTTACGATCAGAAGAGTTCGTAAGCATAGAAGCCATCATCACTGACTTTCTATGCCAACTGTCAGGGCATAGGGCAGCATGTGATTTTTGCCAAGGTCTGAAATATATAACTAGGCGGTGCAGTGCTTGGTGCGTGACAAAGAATGAATTTTCAAGACAGTAACAAAAAATGTTAATTTAAAATAAATAGATCAGGGTACAGCTTTTAGTTTGCTAGAACCTAGGTCAACAAATTAGCCTGGTTGTTGCATTTTCTGTGTCTTGCCGCATAAGGATGAGCAGCTGATACTAGCAGCCGAACCTGGATAAGGCATTTGTGACCCCAATCTAATGTAAACTACGTGGCAGTCGCCTATACGTTTTCAGGAGATAAATCTACTGCAAAATCGTAGTCTAATTTCAGTGGTAGGAAGACATGTTTGCCAGGAAAACTTAAATTACATTTAGTATTCGTGAAACAGCACACAGTGAACAGAAGACACAAGTGTATTGAGTTTAGACAATACGGTGCAGGGAGTGTCCCAGCCCTTTAGATTCAAACCACTAATACTTTCTTAAATAGACTCTTACCAACTTAAGGTTAAAGATGTAAACTACTGCAAAGCCAAGTAACAAAATATGGCGGACGTTTGAAAATTAGTACGTTTAGCTTGAAGTTGGTCATCTTCAGGATAATCACCGACAGGTTTGGCCATTTTACGCGTCAGGGATAGCACAGTGTAGAGAGTGGCTGTATGTTATGACTCTTTCAAACACGCTGCATGAAAAGGACTACATACACATACATATACATTAGGCGTAATTTACTTCAGATTTGACTCTTTTAATTTCACCCAAAGCAGGTAGACTATGAGAGCATGGCCGTGGACTAACCGCAAACTAAAGGAGGCCAAGCAGAGCCGCGCCCACAGAACAGAGGGTATGGCTGGCAGACCACCGCTCCAGCTAGGCCAGATGGATTTACAAAATACAACGCAGGCTTTACAACCTTTTTTTAAAAGTGTACTTATCATATTCTTATTACATTGTCCATTGTTCATCATTCGTTCACTGCACTGAACTGATAACAGGGTCTTTTACAAAATTCGAGAATAAGAAATTGTGCAGGTCATCAAGTTGCAATGCAAAGTGTATTTCTGAAATGCAATAAATTCGTCAGGAATATAGCACCGATTTAATGGGGAGCATGTAAGCCTCAAACATTTGTAGAATTTCGCACAATTCAGATGACAAGCTACACCAGCATCACCACAAAAACAGACGGATAAATAGATCTGATAAGGTGGTTGGTGTAGTGACACAACAATTTATGATTTTAGACACATATCTTACTGTATATTAGGCTTCCTGACGTGGATAAAGGCAGTTTAGCGTAGCCTTGCGCAATTATCTCTTAAACTCATCACAAAATGAGTACTGCCACTATAGACTTAAGGTTTTTATTTTAACTTCTGCAATGCATTATTTGATTTGATATTTACTTTTATAACGACACATGACACCAACACGTTACTAAGTCTTATCTCGTCCAACACTGCAGGCCCAAATTTTGTCCAAGTTTTGCCTTTATGTGCGCCGTTGTTGATAAAATATTCTTTTGTATATGCCAAATCTTTGATTTACCACTGTTTAAGTGGTAAATCAAGTTTTGCAAGAGTCACTGCTTAGTGTTCCTGCTGCAGTCTAGAGGGTGGACCGGTGAGAAAGCTGGCAAAATAAATCCACAGTTTGACGCGTCTCGTCGGAAGTCCAAGTTCAAGTTAAGAGAGGCCGTCGCTCCATCTGTCCAGACAGCAAAACAAAAGACACACACGTTCATCATTAATCACCTCACTCCTTCTCTCAAAGAATAAAGCCCTTAAAACTTTTTTCTGCACATTTCAGACTTTCACTACACAAGCTGTCCCTTAAATGAGTTCTACCCACGCCAGAAGTGTGTTTAATATGTTTGAAGCTTCCCAATTGTTGCCGAAAAAGATCTTTGAGAAGCTATTTTTCTGTTGAAGAGCTATTCTCCTTAACAGCAGGTCTGAAAAAAGAACAACACAGTCATCTGAGGTTAAGCACGTTTATTTCGAAAGTGTTTATCGCGACGAAACTGATCCAAAATATGTTTGGCCATTTAAGATATAGAAATCTATTGAAATAATCTTCAAGGGTATCTTGCGGTTTTTCTTGTAGTAGTTTCTGTAGCCTAGTTTCTGTGCCACCAGAGTTCATTACAGTTTCTAACACTATGCAGTCTTCAAAGAGTTCTTATGTGTCAGCATGCAAACAGAGTTCCGCGGACACGCGCTCGGAATATTTTTGAGCTTAAGACGCCACTATATCAACTACTGAGAGGGCTGCCAGTTGAATTAAAAACTGTTTCTAAACAAAGTTTATACAGAAAAGCCGAATAAAAATAATCGCTTTCTGATCAGTAACTAGTGAGGAAACGTGCACAAAGAACAGAACACTGCAGATCCAACTCTGCGTGAAGTGTTTCTTTATAAGTATGTAGCTAAAATAACATATTTTACTTTTTGCTCCACTTAAAGTCCAAGTATCCAGACTAAGATGCAAATATTTAATTTGAAGTCCTAAATGTACCCACACGTTCCTTATCATTTTCACTGTGAAATCCATGCAACATGTGAAATGCACTATATACTGTAGTATTACTTATTTTCAAAAGGCGAAACATGCAGATTGCATTTTGAGGTACAAAATGTAAGCAGTGGACTCGGTTGTAACATGCACACGGCTTGTTTGGATAACCCACCCTGTGAAGCTCACTTTACTCTAGCACACCAAATAAAAATGCGGGAAATTTACTGGAAGAGATTTTTAGAATAACTTCCTCACCTAGTCTGCAGCAGTTCAACGGTGACTGTATCAAGAGCTTAAAATCAAATAGGCTGTTGGTTTGGAGGAGCTGCGGACTGGAAAATGATGTCAGCACCTGCATGATGTTGTGATGAAGAAAATCTTGAAGTGAAACGGTGCACTTGAAACCAAACGGAATCATATGTGTAAACCAACAAATATGTATGTAGGTAACTACTATATAGATTTAGTTTAATTATGAGTTCTTATGAAAGGAGTGAATCATAATCTAATACACCAGAAGCGCGCGGCTGTGTGTTTTTGATGCCGAGGTAACATATTAGATGTGCAGAGGTGGTTATTTTTGCCCAAGTTTGTCATCTGAATTTGAGAAACTGACATTAAACTACTAAAATTACTCTAAAATCAGTCATTTATCTTTGATTATACAAAGCAAAGTTTTTCAGTTTCACTGAAGGGGGTAGCTTAGTAGAGTTTATAGGGGTTAAAGTGCTTTTTATTTGCGGTTAAACCAATAGCTAATTTGTGAATTTTGAAATATTAAACTGTCCTTTTTAACAAAAATAATAATAATTTAAAAAATTGAACAATTGAACAACTGCCGCAGTTTCGATTAGCTATACCTGAAATAACATTGCTTAAAATAACTCCAGAAAAGATTTTGTGTGGAGTGCGTGCGATCTCTTTCATCGCTTCTACCTGCAACCTACCCCCTGTCTTTACATCAACAGGATTACTTTGCTGTGCTGATATATTGGCGAAAACAGCTCGGAAATCTAAATAGTGAACATGTAATGAACACAGACATTTTTTTTAATTATGACGGAAATCTTTTACACAGCTCCCTCTTTATGATAAACAGATACTAAGTTGAATATGTCACAAGTGTGACTATTTGAATTCTGCTCAGTCAAATGATCTTTTCTGCAGAACTACCGCTGACCCTCGTTCTATACATACTGGTCCATTTGACCGTTTAAGAGATAAACATAGCTGTCCCTGAGAATGGTTGTTCGTGCAAAACTAACATTAAGCCACACCTGGAGCATAACAGAGAAGAAATTATAAGGCAAACCATAGATAACCAAAGAATAATTGATGGAGTTACACATTGACTATGTCGTTCACTGTCTAGGTGCGTTTTTCGGCTTCAAGTACATAGCCTGGATGGGCGGTGGAAAGGATAAAGGAGAGAGGCAGATCAATTCATGGACCAAAATCAGTTCTGGCTCATTTGTTCCGGTGTATTGCGCACATAAAGATGAGCAAGGCGAAGTTCAAGTTCAAAGTCCCCGTGCTCAGACAGAGCTGTGTGTGCTCAGGAGAGGACACTCCACCTCTCTCATAAACCAAAACAGTAGCCGTGTGCATAAACAGGGTCCAAATTCGAGAAAGAAATGTCTCTCATATAACTCGTCAAAAATATAATAAAATAAAAATAAAATATAAAAAAGGAAACGAAACTGCAAACAATCTTATCAACCCCGTCATAAGGGGTTAATCTATTTTTTGATCTGTCCTTGACTCGCTTTTATCTTATCTGTAGTGATATTTTAAAGCTGTTGGCTGTAGAGAGAATGTCTTCTTATCAGCTCGGTGCTAGGGCATCTTATTGACTCGGGTTTTCTTTTTAAGTCTGAATGATATTACGAATTCTGGCTGAATTGGGTCACCCCTTTCACCCAACTACTTAAAATTAAAATAATAATAATAATAATAATAACACACCGGTTATCAAACTTAAATCTGCAAATTTGATCACCTGTCCAATCACGTCCTCATCTAATATTTCAAAAGTCAAAGCACATACTTTGTCAGGCATCATATCTCAGCAGATGAGGATGCCAAACCTTCTGAACCTTGTGGTGTTAATATTAATTCTGGAATTCATTCATTATCCCCGTTTGAACCCATTAAAAAGTCGTGCATAAAAATAAAATTTATCAAATATGTCGATATCAAGATATTTGTGGAATGTAACCCACGTAAATAAACGAAAAGAAAATACAAATAAAGTAAAAGGAGCTCTATTTTCATAAAAACCAAAATTATTTAAAATAATAATAATAACACTTTGCAACCAGATCTCTTTGGCGCTGATTTCTTGCCATTTTCTTTTATAATGTTTGGCTTAAAAACGTGTGCCTCCTTTAAGACACGAATTACTTCATACAAATCACGAAATACAAACCAAACTTAAGAGTTTATAACACTTTTATTAACATATTCGAGGACTAATATAAGGGATACATGACCACATTCTCACACTTTTCTTCGCGTGGGATTTTTATGAAGAAACCAGCAAATTCCAAAATTTCGGACCTTGAACTGCACCTCTGTATCACCAGAGGACTGCATCGGCTTCAGGGCTTTAATTAATTTTTAATTTAATTGCACAATTAACGACCGGAGAACCTGTAAAATAATCCGCATCGCTAAGATATTAAATGCGTGAGAGCATTTTACATGTTGTTATGGTGATTATTTTGAGAGTCGGATACAGCGTACAGATTAATATAAATATCAGGCCGGCTGACTGACTGTGAACAGTTGACTAACAATGTTCAACGCAAACAACAAAAACACGCTTCGGCAACATTTAGTTCTGATATTATCTCTAACTAAGAGGAAAACATGGCATACGAAGAAAAATGTAAAAAGTCTGTTTCTAGTGGTATAAATGCAGTCAAAATAGTAAATACAAATAAACAATTGAAAATCAACGCATTCAAAACATGCTTAACAATAGGATCGTGGGTGGGGGTCATATTCACTTAAGAAATTGGAATTATGTATCCCTGTTGCACCTGCTATCGATGCTGTTTGTTTGTTGATGGAACTTTTTGACTTTTTGAATGTATTTTTTTCCAGCTTTTTTTTTTTTTTCCTTCATTGTTCTACAATTACAGCTTTCATATTAAGCAGCTCTTTATTATACAGCACCCCAGAAGAGAAAATCTGGTAAAGCCTGAGTGACTGCATCAACACACCAACCTATAGTTTCATATAATAACATTTAATTGCAATATCTAAGCATCTATGGAACTTTTTAGTCAGGATTCCTAAAGCCCACAAATGTAATTTCACAATATAACCAGGAGTTTAACCCCAGTTTTGGAAAACATGTTTTCAAAAATCTTTTTTTTTCTCAGTAAAACCAGGTGAAAACACCTCACTGAATCACCTCCCTTGCACATTCCCGTGTGTAAATGGTTCTCCCAAGCCTACGTTGACTGTTGTGGAATCCTGGAAATGACCCAAGGTAGAAACATTTGGTCACAGCCTTGCTCAAGGTCAGAACAAACACAAAAAGACCATTTAGTTTGGCTGAATTTGGGCCAGTGTGCGAAGAAGTCTATCCCAAGAACCTGTAGAGATGTACAACACATCAGAGGCAATTCAGTGTTTATTTATCCAACCTTTCCATAGGAACTGCAATTAACTGGCATTCCTAAAACAGCTAACTGACTGCATGCGCTAGCCCTTAAAGCTAAGAAATTGGTCCAGGCTTCAGTTTTAAGCTGGAGCCAGATGTGCCCTGGAGGCAGCTAAACGAGCCTCACTGTTTTAATTCTGTGACTTGCCCTGTCCTCATATGATGCAGTTTTTTGTTCATATCATTCCTTTAGCAATGTTTAAATTACAACAGGAATAACTAGAAACTGTATACACATAGGGCTAGTGCACCATTTTTCTTTTTTATGTTATTTAGTCTTTGAGTAATACTGTTACTATGATGATTACACAATAACAAACAATATAATAAGAGCCATAAGCAACAGCATTTCATCTTTAATACTATAAAATTAAGAAAATTATAGCATTTCTGAATAATCTAATAATTCCCCTATTTTGCCCTTGGAAAAACTGCATCATTAATGCCACGCATCCAGTAATGAGGAAAGCAACATCATAAACTACTAGTAGTTTTTGTCCTCTGACATTACTTACAGCAGAAGAATGTTTCAGATCTTACATCGGTATTTTGTTTATGCATGAAAATGGACAATCAATAAATAACAGTGACACATTTTAGACAACGCTAAAAACATTGTTTCAGACACAGTACATGTCTGAAAATCCAAAATACCTTATTTTCAGTGTGACAAACTAAATAAATAAAAAATAACAGTAAATTGTGGAATTTACAACAGTTACCAAATATTACAAAGATTGAAAAGACTGTTGGTATAGTATTTGTCAAATCTGTACTGCTTTCAGTTTTGTCTGCTGTAAAAAGCTGTATTCATTATATAAGTATGTTCTGTTGAAAAAAAAAAAAAGATTTGCAAATACATATAAACTTTTCAAATAAAGGTCTGGATTATTTTTAGAAAAGAAGGCTGGGGGGGTGCTTTTTTTAACTAACAAATTAAAATTCCACATTCCATCCTTACTCGTATTGCTAAAATAAAAAACTATTACAACAATAATGACAGATATTTTAGAGTCGGCTGGGGAAGGAACTTGGTGGGATAAAACAAAATTACATGACATTTGGCACATACTTTTTGATGAATGAATGTTTTGATTTGCAGCACAACACTAAAGAAAGCAAATTATATTTTTTTAAAAACATAGCAATTTTCGAGACCACAATGGAGATCCACACAGTTCTTACAGCCACGGTATTGCTGTGTGTGAATGCCCTGAGATGACAGAGCCGTCTAAAGGACCCTGATGGATACTGTGCATGTATGTTTCTGAAAATCAACTCAGAAAAGGACAATGCCGTGCTCTCATTCTACATGAGGGTGCATGTTTAATATTCAGGAGAAAAATAAGTCCCACAGTTTTTCAACATGTGGCAAGAAAAAGAAACAGCTGATGTAACACTTTTAATAAAAAGTTCAAAAGTCGCAGTTTTGTTTCGTGTAGCACAATTTTGCCATTGTCTGCATCTATCCCCGTCAAGCATTCTGTATAGGATGTTCTTTCACCTTAATACCAAAACACAAGTAGCTAAAAGAATAAACATAAGTCTTTGCCAGCTATAACTTTTCCTTGTACTTCTATTTTCTTTTTGTATGTGTTAAGAAGATTAAAACAAAGATGTATTTCACATCTTTTAACATCCTGTATTTCACTTCTCAAACTATTTAATATAGTGATAGTTTTTATGTGTACAATTTTGTTATGCAAACCTATACAAGTATTTAATGCACGTACAGGAACCCTGCAAACCCAAATAAAATCCCTTCATATTAGCCGATTTACTGCACGCTACAGTAAGTGCCGTAACAAAAGAAAAACGTTTAAGCTTTTAAAAAATCTGCATCATTTTTAAAATGTTATCATATTTTGATTCTAGTTCAACTAGAATCAACCTTTTTTCCAGTGTGTCTTATATCTCTCTTACATTTCAGGATTTTTAACATGAATTGCTTTTCAAACAATAAACCCTATCTTTCCTATTAGATTTTTCTCATCATCATTTAGCATATTCTAAAGAAAATATTAATGATAATTTCTACTCTGTGAAACTGATACTTAACTAAACAATTTACATCAGACCTTTAGTACTCAAAGTCCAGCTGAGTCAGTTTCGCTGACAACGCCTTCCAAGTGGCTACAGCAGGTTTTACATCCATTTTATGGTCCAAAGACAAATAAATCCTGACTGGGTTTTTCTCCCCCTTCTTTACCTTACCTTGCAGTCTTCTATGCTTTTGTTTCTTCTCCCTGTTAGGTGCAGACGTCAAAACAAGTCTAGTAGTCTGCCTTCTTTGTCACTGATATCCTGGGCTGTGAGTTTGAGCGGGTTCACTTTATGAGTAGCGGATTTATAAAAAGTGCACTCCAAAGCCTCCAAAACTGCAGTTCTAGCAATAAAGCATTTGTGAAAAGAAAGTTTGTTTTCTGTTTTTTTGTTTTTAAAAAAAAGATCTTTTCCAGTGCGCTGGTCAGTGTTTGAAGTGCGTCTCTTAGTACCTTTAACTTGAGGGAAGCAAATTGAGATTGTGACGGTGAGGTGTGGACACAAATGCTCAGACTGAAAAAAACAAAAAAACTAAAGGTAAGCCCTTTTATTCTTATACTCTTATATCAGTGTACACAATAAGCAAACTATAAACTCTGAAACTAACAGAACAAAACACAGGAGCTCACTGACCCTTGCAGGATATAGGGAAGCAACGACAGCAGACTCTTTGACTACAGATACAGGGAAGAGAGGGCTATATACAGACAGACCAATTACTAATAAAAATAAAAACAGGAAGGAGAGGAACGCACATGAACACAATTAACAACAGGTGAAACTAATCTGGGAATCCGTAGAACACATACAGGAAATAAAACTGACACAGGCCACAAAATAAAATAAACCTTCAAAGTAAAACAGGAAAAGTCAAAGGAGACATGAACACTAACACTAAACAAAATGTAAAGACAAGGAAACAAAAGAGACCAAGGTACAAACAGCATATGAAACAAATGGATGTGTAACAGAAACCAAAGAGGCAACTTCTAGTGAACACACACACACACACACACACACACACACACACACACACACACACACACACTAACAAAAATGCAAGAAACCTCTCTGGAATTGATATAAAGTAAACATAATAAGCAAAGACTGAAATGGAAGAAGATCCAGACAATAGTAGGATAATAAGAAATCAGAAAAAAAAATCAAGTGTAAAATCAGACTCTCAAACACTTCAGAAGATAAATAATGTAAGATAAAAGATTGTGTAAATAACAACTCAGAACCATAAAAAAATGTATTCTTTGAGCCGATCTGGGGCAGTTCAAAGGTGAAATGTCTCAGCTGAACATTTTTGTCCCAGGCCTTCAGTAACAACAGGAGCAGCAGCTTAAAAACATTATCAAACATTTAGACAGAATATACTGATTTACTGGACATTTTTTAAAGTGAAGCAAACCATGAGGACATATACATGCTACTGAAATGAACTGAGATCACAAACATCATTTTAACCATGGAAAAGGGCAAAAACAGAACGGGCAAAGAAGAATGGGAATGGAAAGCACAGCTGGAGCACGATGGTCATGTTGTATTTACAGTTCTTTAAGCATATTATAGTACACTACAAATTACTAGCATACAAGTTCATACAATTAATTACAGAAGAGCCATCGCTTTATGTTAAAAAAAAAAAAGCACTATTAACTTGCAAACTATAAGTTAAAACTATGGGGTTGTATCTGTGCTATTCCACAGTCATATGCATTTCAGCTGTTCCCTAGCAGTAGGAGGTAACAATGGTTTTCCAACATAATTACAAAGGGAGACAGCATAGAAAATGTCTCTGGATGCAACCAGGCTGTTCTGTCACCAGAAATGTGCTGATTCAGTGTACACGTCTCAATGAAAAAAAAACTGTTCATTTGTTGAAATCTTACTACATTTGGTTGTCAGAACATTTGTATTTTCTAATTCTGCAAATTAAGTGGAGTTTTGTTTTTACAACTCTATTAGATGTTTTATTGCATTTAATATTTTTGTACAGAAAATAGTGACTTTAGTGATACTTTCCCTATAGCCGCACCATACATGATTGGATTTTAGAGAAATGTCACCACAAATATTGCATAGACTGGCATTATATTCAAAGCTATCCATTGCACCAAGTGGAAATACCATTGCAATTCTTATATGTGCATGCCAATTGCTCTCTGATTATCTTATGAGTTTGCCCTTAAACGTTTTCAGAACCTTCGACCTTCAGCATTTATTGCTGTTTTAAACTGCATAGTTTCAGACTGTTCACTATGGGCTGGCAAGGACAAGTTGATCCTGTTCATCTGGACATAACGTTTTTAGCAGAAGAAAAGTTTCGTGACTCATCCGAGTGACTTCTTCAGTCTCAGCTGACTGCAGGTTCCCCCCCCCCCCCCCCCCCTTATAAACTGTATAATGCATAATGCATAATGAATGATATAATTTGCATAATGAATGAAACTAGCACCACTGTTGAGCAATGTGAGGCTGTGAGGTTGGTTTCTTGATCATTAATATGCAAACTGTCATCGCCATTGATCAACAATCGCTGATCAAAGACTATTGATCAATGAACATAAGTACCATTCACAGAGAGTTGGGGAATGTCTGCAATCACAGCATTGTAAGATGCTGAAAGATCTACCTTTAGGCCCCCTCCTCTATTCAGAGATGGTCTTTCCTTTTTCACGTATATTGCCTCCTTGACTCCACACTCAAACCAGAGTTCCTCATCACTGAATGGGTGGCCACTGGGCTGTAGGTGTAAATAGACTAAGTTAGCTCTTCTGTGTTGTGCCATCCACTTAGCCAGAGGTTGTTTGGTTTCCCTGATATAAATCATGGCAATCCTCCTGGCTATATTACTCTGTGCCGGGGGACCGGATCCTTGGGGTGGACCAATTTTTGGTGCAATGAGTTTTAGGGTTTGAAAGCCACAGAGATGTAGTGTTTAGAGAAAATGTGTCTCAGTTGTTCTGATAGTCCTGAAACATACAGGATCTCTAAGGGTTTTTGCATAGGCACCAGTTGTCCTCCTCACCTGGATCACCTGGAGCATTCTTTAGTTGCTTTCCCAGCTTTGATATATGTTCAGCTGGGATAACCACATTTATTCAGGACCTTCTTGACATGATGTTCTTCTGCTTCACTGGCCTTACCTGGCCAGGATGATAAAACACAAAGAGAACAACAAAACTGAAGAAGCTTCTCGGATGAGAGGTGAAACATCTTCAAGCAACTTAAAGAAGTCCAGACGCTTTTCTTTCCAAGCTCCTTAGACAAAGAGAACAACATCCTCACCGTCCTTGCTTTCACCAATATAAATCTGTTTTTGACTAAAAAAAAAATCTTGCAAATCACTATTGAAAGTGGAAGTCAAAATCTCAACAAGTCCTTAGATAGCTTCAACGAAAGCAAATTTTCACAACTAGAGTGTTTGAAATTATCAAAGCAAACAACCTTTTGTATCTGTTTCTACAGGAAAGCAGCAGGCTCTGCTGTTGAAGTAATACTTTGTAATGGTATTAGGAGAGCTATAAAAGTGTCAGAGACCTGTAAACAGGCAATCAGAGAATGAGCCATGGTCTGTTGCTTTCACGGGCATCAATCACTAAGTAATGAATGTGAAGTCTGAAAAACAGGCATTTGACGTAATGGAATAGGTCTACACTGTAAAAAATATAAATATATATATTGGTATTTTAACAGAATGTTTTCTATTAATTTTAGAGAATTTTGCTGTTATCTTTCAATACATGAAAAATCAATAAAATTACAAAAATACACAAGTAATCTACTGTTTTTAAATTATTTTAAAAACCTATCATTTTGAAAAATGTACTGTACTTTAACAAATATGCAATGTTTATTAAACAGATAATTAAATAATAAATACTGTAAATATATATGCAAATTTTTTATTCACTAAGACAAAATTAAAAACAAAACAAGTTAAAATTAGTTAAAGACACAGACAAGATGGCGCCGAGTATGGCACACAGCAAATCCAGCATGTCCAAATTAACACTGTCGGATTTGATTTCAACACTATTAAAGTGTCTATATGGGTCCACACCAGAGAGTGTTAATTTAACTCTTTTTGGAGAGTTGGTACGTTAACTCTGATTTAGTGTTAAACACCAAATCTGTCTGGAGTTGATAATTTAACACTTGGTGTTAAGAGTTTATATATTAACTCTCAAAGAGTATTTTAGTTTAACTACGTAAGAGTTATCTTCTAATTCATTCTAAAAAGCGGGAATTTTACTGTTCTGAACTTCTAGACATTTCTTTTGGAAATAAACATTTACTAAAAAGACGCAATGGTTTTTGAAAAACATTTATTCTGAACTGTGCACCACAATTTTAAAACATTTTCTGAAAGATGTAACAGTGTACATGTTCTCACTTTCATTAGAATTTTGTTTATCAAAAGGTCTGACATGGTAAATGCAAATAACAGCATTCTCATCACTTATTTCTTCAATACAATATGCATGTCCTTCATTCATCCCTTTGTGGAACTTCAGCGCACTTCTGCTCTCCCCCATATTCCATCTTCACAAGCATATCCTGTGTGGAGATTGAATAAAAATTAGTTGACACTAATTAATGGCACAAATAATCCAGTAAACAATTGCAGCACAGTAAAAAAAAAAAAGGAATCCTCTTTGAGTCATTACTTGTGTTAAGTATTTTCCCAAAAGACAAGGACACAGACAACAGGTAATACTGAACTAAATGTAAAACCGCAACCTTTTTCATTTTTACCTAAACCGTGTGCACAAAACTCTGGAGGGATCTATGCTAACGTAGAACCCAGTCAGGACGTCTGCTACTGCTGTTTGCTCGTTTTTGTTTTTTTATGGGCGATCGTTTTCAGGCTTCAAGTAGCACCATTATACCAACATTTCACATTCTAGACATTGTTTTAGGTGTATTTGACCAAAAGTTTGACTGAAAATTCACATGCAAGCTTTTTTTCAAGGCTGTGGTATTTGTCCCCAAACGATACCTTTCAGCTAGCTAAAACAGAATATTATGCTATCACCGAGCAACATGGCTAATGCCTTTCACACAGCTTTGTCTCAACTCCAAAGAGCCACAGAAGTAAAAGCTCATAATAATAATTGAAACAATCTTTGAAAAATGACTTACCAAGCATGGCAAACAACTCAAATATGTAGAGCAAAATGTTCTGAAACGGCTTCACTTCAGCTTCGATTGGAGCCGTGCTGGGGGCGGAGTCTGTGAATTTACTCTGTTGGTGTCATAGCCCCTGTAGGAGTTCAGAGTTAAGAGGTCAAGAGTTAATGTTTCCATTGTAACACCTCCAGATTTGACATAGAAACACTCATTTTTAACACTCGATTTTAACTACTATCATTTTACACCTCAGAGTTACATTAAAAGAATGTGACTCTGCTTAGAGTAAAATTAACTCTACTTTTGCAAGAAGACTATTAACACCAAAACATTTAACACTTTTGAATTTGCTGTGCAGCCTCGTCGCGAGCTCCCCCAAGCAACGGCTTTCTTCTGTGTTTAATTTTACTTTTCCTTTATTTTTTCACGAGCAGCACTTGTCTCCTTGTGTACGACCGACAAACCTTACTGGACATAAAAGACGGTCTTTCTTATAACTTTCCGGAGTTCAAGTTTTGCAACACGGACGCTCCGTTTGCAGACCCCCCATTCATCTCACCTGAGACGCCTTTGTTCTCTGGCCCTGGAGGCCGCAAACGCCGACGCAGAGGGAGAAGATCTGGCGTTCTGGTTCGACTGAGACGGCGCACTTACAGACCACCGTTACCCAGTTTATTACTGGCTAATGTGCAGTCTCTGGAGAACAAGCTGTGCGAGCTTCGGGCACGGATCTCATTCCAGCGAGAGATGCGGGACTGCTGCGTGGTCTGCCTCACAGAAACCTGGCTATCGGACAAAGTACCGGACTCCGCAATACAACTACCGGGGTTCTCCGTGCACCGCGCGGACAGGTCACAGGATCTTACTGGGAAAAGCAGAGGCGGTGGTGTATGTTTCATGATCAACAACAGCTGGTGTGATTATGCGAACATGCACCCGGTCAAATCCTTCTGCTCACCGGACCTGGAGTACCTGATGATTAAGTGCCGGCCATTCTGGCTACCGAGGGAATTTACAGCAGTGATTATTACGGCTGTTTACATTCCCCCACAAGCCGACACTGACCGAGCACTCAGGGAACTGTACAGCGCGATCAGCAGCGAGGAAACCGCACACCCAGAGGCAGCGTTTATCACAGCCGGAGACTTTAATGAGGGAAACCTGAAGAAAGTCTCACCCAAACTCCACCAACACATCCATTTTAACACTCGTGGAGATCAGCTACTCGACCACTGCTACACCTCTTTCCGGGATGCGTACAAAGCCCTCCCCCACGCCCCATTCGGCCAATCAGATCACTGCTCCATCCTGCTCCTGCCCGCCTACAGGCAGAAGCTGAAACAGGAAGCTCCAACCCGGAGGGCGGTGCACTGTTGGACGGACCAATCAGAGTCTGCGCTGCGGGACTGTTTTGATCACGCGGACTGGGAAATGTTTCACGTGGCCGCCAGAGACATTGATGAGTACACAGACTCAGTCTGTGGATTTATCAGGAAATGCGTGGAAGATGTCGTCCCATCCAGAACAGTCAAATCCTTCCCAAATCAAAAACCCTGGATTAACGGAGATGTTCGCGCGGCACGGAACACCGCCTTTGCCTCCGCGAACACATCGGACTACAAACACGCACATTACCAACTCCGGAAGACGATCAAAGCAGCCAAACGTGAGTACAGGGACAGGGTGGAGCAACAGTTTGACAACCCTCGGAGTATGTGGCAGGGACTAAACACGATCACAGACTTTAGAGGGAAAACCAGCACACCGCAGACCACGGCCTCTCTGTGTGAGGATCTAAACGTATTCTACGCTAGATTCGACGCAGCGAACACCATGAGACCGGACAGTGTGCGCACCGCGGATGACGTCAGTGCGCACACTGTGTCTGAGGAGGATGTGCGGAAGTGCTTCAGGAAGGTGAACGCACGCAAAGCTACTGGTCCGGACGGGATTCCCGGCCGCGTCCTCAAGTCATGCGCGGCTCAGCTGGCTGGAGTGTTCACGCACATCTTCAACCTTTCCCTCTCTCTGTCTGTAGTCCCAGCCTGCTTCAAAATGGCCACCATCGTCCCTGTACCCAAATCCTCCACCATCTCCTCATTGAACGACTGGCGACCTGTAGCCCTGACCCCCATCGTAAGCAAATGCTTCGAGAAGCTGGTCAGGGACTTCATCTGCTCTGCACTACCCGACTCACTGGACCCTCTACAGTTTGCATACCGCCACAACAGGTCCACTGATGATGCCATAGCCCTGACACTACACACTGCCCTGTCACACCTGGAGAAGAGAGACACATATGTGAGAATGCTGTTTGTAGATTCAATACCATCGTTCCCTCGAAGCTGGACAGGAAACTGCAGGATCTAGGACTGAGCAGCTCCCTCTGCAGCTGGATCCTTAGCTTCCTGTCTGACAGACGCCAAGTGGTCAGACTGGGCAGCATCACCTCATCCCCCATCACACTGAACACTGGTGCTCCACAGGGGTGTGTACTGAGCCCTCTCCTGTACTCACTCTACACCTACGACTGCACAGCCACTAACAGCTCCAACATCATTGTGAAGTTTGCGGACGACACTACAGTGGTGGGTCTTATCACCAACGGTGATGAGACGGCTTACAGGGAGGAGGTCAGCGCCCTGACCCACTGGTGTCAAGACAACCATCTCACCCTCAACGTCGCAAAGACAAAGGAGTTGATAGTGGACTTCCGGAGGTGCAGAGAAGTACACACCCCCATCACCATCAACGGCGCTGCTGTGGAGAGAGTGAGCAGCTTCCGGTTCCTTGGAGTACATCTGGCTGAGGATCTTACGTGGTCAGTACACACAAACAAAACAGTGAAGAAGGCGCAGCAGCGCCTCTTCTTTCTCAGGAGACTGAAAAGATTCGGCATGAGCCCCCACATCCTCAGGACCTTCTATCACTGTGCCATTGAGAGCATCCTCACTGGATGCATCACCACCTGGTATGGCAACAGCACCGCCTACAACTGCAAAGCTCTCCAGAGAGTAGTGCGGTGCTCTGAACGGATAATTGGAGGTGAGCTTCCCTCCCTCCAAGACATCTACAGGAAGCGCTGCCTGAGGAAAGCGGGGAGGATCATCAAGGACTCCAGTCACCCCAGCCATAAACTGTTCAGACTACTTCCATCAGGAAGGAGGTTCTGCAGCATCCGGTCCCGTACCAGCAGACTGAGAGACAGCTTCTTCCACCAGGCCATCAGACTGATGAACACGTCATAGACACCTCAGCTTCACTACTGGAACTTTAACATTATGCACTCCATACTGTACAGTAACGCCACTGTTTTGCACATATTCAACTCTGTATATTTTATATATTTTATTATTATTATTATTATTATTATTTTATTTTTATTTTTTTTACTATTTAATTTGTAAAAATGTGTATACACACACACACACGTAGGAAAATATTTAGTATACACATCCAGAAATGCATACACTATTATATATTGTACATATATTTATTAGTTTCAGGTTGGCCATTCTTGTATTTTGCTCGTTTGTGTTGTTGTGTTTGCACATCTCTGTTGCTTGTGGGGCTCGCACACAAGAATTTCACTCGCATGTGCTGTGCCAGTGTGCCTCACATGTGATGTGACAATAAAAGTGATTTGATTTGATTTTGATTTGATTTAAAGTAAAAGCAGAAAATGGGTCTTCTACATAGATTTATATTTAACGTTAAGAGTTTGAAGAATAAAATGTTAAATGTCTGTAAAAATTAAGTTCCTATAAGTAAAAACACAATTAATAGCATCTTTTCAGATACTTACATTCATTTTCTATGCTTATCCAATTCCTTGTCGTGGGGGTCTTTTCAGATATTTCTCGAGTAGCACTGAGTAGCATTAGCTGGCTAATATAAGAAACAAAGCTCATTTGAGCACAGTATTAAACATCTATGACCAGACATATTGCATATAGTTAACAGAAGAGTCAGCTAACTATTAAGCAGTTAAACTAGCGCTTAATGGGCGTAGCTTATGTGCTGATTAAATTCCCCCCAAAAAATTACCTCAGTAAAATTTATTTATATAGAATTTTTCACAGACAATTCACAAAATACTTTACAGAGAGAAATAACAAGTAAGTCAAGTATGTAGTGGATTCTACATTTAATTACTGATTGCTGATTGAGTTTTTGCATTGAGTTTAACATGTGGAAAGATGTACTCCAATCAAAAGAGAAGAACATTTCAAGAAAGAGGATTGTACCACACTCATGCAAGCCACTATTCTCCTAATTTTTTTTAAAAAAAGGCAGAGACCCACTGAGCTGCACATCTTATTGGCCAATATCACTCCTCCCGTAGACGTTAAAATTCTCGCAAAAATTCTAGCCCGGCGATTAGAATCAATCATGCCCTCAAATATTTCAGAGGATCAGAAGATAACAAAGGGAAGACGTTTACATTCCAACATAAGAAGACTTCTTGGTGTCATTCTTTCTTCATCATCTTCTAATGTTCCAGAAGCCATAATATCTCTTGACACCAAGAAGGCTTTCGATAGAGTGGAGTGGGTCTATCTTTTCTTCTCTCTAAGACAGTTTGGTTTTAATAATAATTTTGTCTCATGGGTCAAACTACTCTTCTCCTCTCCCTGTGCCTCTGTCTGTACAAATAATCAACGCTCCACTCCTTTCCCACTTTTTCGGGGAACAAGACGGGGGTGCCCATTATCCCCGTTACTATTTGCATTAGCGATTGAACCAGTTATTTCAGTAGCTTTAAAAATGGTGGAAAGATTCGGAGGGATTAATAGATGGGGTATAAAACATCAGGTGTCGCTTTATGCAGATGACTTGCTTCTTTATGTGAATGATCCTTTATTAAATATCCCACACATTTTGTCAGTATTAAACTCCTTCGGATACCTATCAGGATATAGGCTTAACATTTCCAAAAGCGAATACTTTCCAGTTAACCAAATGGCTGCAGACATACCTACAGTGGGGCAAAAAAGTATTTAGTCAGCCACCGATTGTGCAAGTTCCCCCACTTAAAATGATGACAGAGGTCAGTAATTTGCACCAGAGGTACACTTCAACTGTGAGAGACAGAATGTGAAAAAAAAATCCATGACTCCACATGGTAGGATTTGTAAAGAATTTATTGGTAAATCAGGGTGGAAAATAAGTATTTGGTCAATAACAAAAATACAACTCAATACTTTGTAACATAACCTTTGTTGGCAATAACGGAGGTCAAACGTTTACTATAGGTCTTTACCAGGTTTGCACACACAGTAGCTGGTATTTTGGCCCATTCCTCCATGCAGATCTTCTCGAGAGCAGTGATGTTTTGGGGCTGTCGCCGAGCAACACGGACTTTCAACTCCCGCCACAGATTTTCTATGGGGTTGAGGTCTGGAGACTGGCTAGGCCACTCCAGGACTTTCAAATGCTTCTTTGTTGCCCGGGCGGTGTGTTTTGGATCATTGCCATGTTGGAAGACCCAGCCTCGTTTCATCTTCAAAGTTCTCACTGATGGAAGGAGGTTTTGGCTCAAAATCTCACGATACATGGCCCCATTCATTCTGTCCTTAACACGGATCAGTCGTCCTGTCCCCTTGGCAGAAAAACAGCCCCATAGCATGATGTTTCCACCCCCATGCTTCACAGTAGGTATGGTGTTCTTGGTATGCAACTCAGTATTCTTCTTCCTCCAAACACGACGAGTTGAGTTTATACCAAAAAGTTCTACTTTGGTTTCATCTGACCACATGACATTCTCCCAATCCTCTGCTGTATCATCCATGTGCTCTCTGGCAAACTTCAGACGGGCCTGGACATGCACTGGCTTCAGCAGCGGAACACGTCTGGCACTGCGGGATTTGATTCCCTGCCGTTGTAGTGTGTTACTGATGGTGACCTTTGTTACTTTGGTCCCAGCTCTCTGCAGGTCATTCACCAGGTCCCCCCGTGTGGTTCTGGGATCTTTGCTCACCGTTCTCATGATCATTTTGACCCCACGGGATGAGATCTTGCGTGGAGCCCCAGATCGAGGGAGATTATCAGTGGTCTTGTATGTCTTCCATTTTCTGATGATTGCTCCCACAGTTGATTTTTTCACACCAAGCTGCTTGCCTATTGTAGATTCACTCTTCCCAGTCTGGTGCAGGTCTACAATACTTTTCCTGGTGTCCTTCGAAAGCTCTTTGGTCTTGGCCATGGCGGAGTTTGGAGTCTGACTGTTTGAGGCTGTGGACAGGTGTCTTTTATACAGATGATGAGTTCAAACAGGTGCCATTCATACAGGTAACGAGTGGGGGACAGAAAAGCTTCTTACAGAAGACGTTACAGGTCTGTGAGAGCCAGAGATTTTCCTTGTTTGAGGTGACCAAATACTTATTTTCCACCCTAATTTACGAATAAATTCTTTACAAATCCTACCATGTGGATTCATGGATTTTTTTTTCACATTCTGTCTCTCACAGTTGAAGTGTACCTCTGGTGCAAATTACTGACCTCTGTCATCATTTTAAGTGGGGGAACTTGCACAATCGGTGGCTGACTAAATACTTTTTTGCCCCACTGTACATCAACTATACCCTTTAAAATGGCTAAGTCAGGGTTCAAATATCTCAGCATTGCATTTACATGACCTCTGCGATTAATGCGAGAACAGAATTTTACCTTACTTACAATGAAAGCTAAAACATTTTTTAGGACTATAAATGACGCTATATCATTGTTCATTTGTGCTGGTAAACATCCAAGGGCTAGTCGTTCACTTCTCTATAGAGATAGATCAGCTGGAGGATTAGGACTGCCTTATCTAATTGGGTATTATTGGGCATCCAGCATGTATAAAATATTATCGTGGTGTACGTCTCCCCATACTAATTGGTGTCAGAGTGAAGCGGCCTCCTGTTCCTCGTCGTCATGTGCTTTAGCATGCGATACCTTACAATCATCCTTATTAAGCCTACCTTCCAACCCAGTTGTTGCTGGAACATTAAAAATTTGGTCACAAATAAGACGCCACTTTGGATGGCTCACCCTCCCTCCAGCAACCCAGATTTGCAAAATCATTTATTCGTTCCAGCAAAGATGAAGATAAAGGACTTTGTAGTCTAGGTCATTTATACGTAAATTATGTTTTTGCAAGTTTCAATGAATTATTTACTTGCTTTAATTTCAATAAATCCGATTTTTTTCCAGTATTTCCAGTTTTGACATTTTGCAAAGAAGTGTTCAACTTTATTCCCACAAATCCAAACTCCCAGAGGAATAGACTTGGTTCTTAGAGCTAATACTTTGTCAAAGGGCCATATTTCCTACCTTTACAAACTAGTTTCTCCACCTCGTGAATTTCTTTTACGTAGGACCAAGATGGGAGTCAGAACTCCACATGAGTTTTTCTGAGTCTTTCTGGGAGGAAGCTGTAGGGGCCATTAATTCGTCTTCTAGTTGTGCCAGACTTTCATTAATACAATTTAACGTTTTCCACAGACTACACTGCAGTAAAGAAAAAATGTCAAAATTATATCCAGATAAATTTGATGATAAATGTAATAGATGCTCACAGACACCTTGCAACCTTACTCATATGTTTGGGCGTGCCTCAGGCTGTCTGAATTTTGGCATCAATTCTTCAAAACAATTTCAGATATATTAGGTATAAATCCAACTCCGACTCCACATATTGCTATTTTTGGCAAACCACCAAATAACCTTAGTATCACAGCTATCCAAAATAATCTTATTGCCTTTGCTTCTCTTATTGCCCGAAAATGAATTTTGTTGTTGTGGAAATCATCTCAGTCACCATTAATCAAAGTCTGGTTACATGACATCCTAGGACAGGGGTGTCAAACTCAAATACACAGTGGGCCAAAATTCAAAACTGGAACAAGGTCGCGGGCTAACATTAATATTTATTGAAAGAAAAATCTTCCTCCAGATATAAGAATGAATCTTTTCTTATGGACTCAAACAAGTTTTGCTGAAAAACTGAATATGGAACAAGCAAAGCTTAATACTAAACAATATATATATAGTAGCTGTGTAATACCAGTAGGCCAGCTCTAATAGTAATTTGGTATGGCTTCGCGGGCCAAATGTAATTAGGCTGCGGGCCAAATTTGGCCCGCGGGCCAGAGTTTGACACCTATGTCCAAGGACTTCTAAATTTGGAGAAGATAGAATTCTCCCTCAGAGGCTCGTCGAATAGACTTTTTACTTACTGGAAACCATTACTTAAATGCTTAGAAAAATTACCAGCACGAGAAATCTCTTCGTAGTCCACCATATGACCGTGCACAAATTTTCCTGCTATTGCCGGAAGTGGCTGTTCCACTTCATTTAAGATATTCCAGCATTATTAATTTGCTTCAACAGAGGAGCAAGTAGTCATTAATATTAATATTAACTAATGTTGATTAATGTTAATATTAATCTATAAGGATAAGCACTAGCACTTTATTGTTGATTTATTGTTGTTGTTTGTTTTGTTTTTTCTCTACTTGTTCTTTTTTTTTTTCTTCTAAAAAAAAGAGAGTTGGTGGTCTTTCGGTGCTAACAAAAACTGCGCAAGCCTGCTCTCCACGGTGGTGGGCTATTGGCACAGGTCTCACTAAGAGAAGTTGGGCTCTCACGGAGTCGGTTTCTGACAGTTTTGTCAGAAACATGCACGAGTAGCCTCCTCACACAAAGGAGGAGATACTGATCCTGCTGCTGGGTTGATGCATTTCTACAGCCCTGTCCTCCTTTCCGCGTGTAGCAGTCTGTGTGCTGGTCTCTCTACCGCACTCTTTACTGGGAGACACGGCAAGACCACATATGAATAGGCTATTCTAGAGGACCTGGATTAGGTCAGCAATCTGAATGGGCTGCAGCTACTGTTTCGTGATGCTAGTCATAACAAGGACACTAACGAAATGTAAAATAAATAGAAGGAAAAAAAATAGAAGGGATAAGAAGTGAGCAATGATGTTTGGCCACCTTTCCTCAAGGATGGCAAACTGTTTTATCTGTTTTAGAAAATCCTGATTTTCAATGCTCAGGATTTTCTATGAGTCTGTTGCGGTCAGTGCTGTCCTCTATGCTGTTGCATGCTGGGGCAGCAGGTTGAGGGTTGCTGATGACAATAGACTCAATAAACTGATCCGTAAGGCCAGTAATGTTGTGGGTATGGAGCTGGACTCTCTTAAAGTGGTGTCGGAGAGGCGGATGTTGTCCAAGATAAGGACAATGCTGGATACCTCCCACACAGTCCATGACTAGCCACATGGCTAGCCACAGGAGCACGTTCAGTGAGAGACTGAGATTACCAAAAATCACCACTGAAGGACACAGGAAATCATTCCTGCCTCTGGCCATCTCCCTTTCTACTTAATAATGTTGCTGTCTATTTTCTTGATATTCATTTATAATCACATCTGTCAACCCCGGATATTTATTATTTGGTGATTTGTTTATAGTGTATATATTGTACTATTCCTTATATCTTGACATATTGTATTGCTAATAGTCTAGTGCAGTGGTTCTCAAACTTTTCACAATGAGTACCACCTCATAAAATATATGGCTCTTGAAGTACCACCCTTATGACCGACATTAAAGTACAGTAGTATAGGCCTATATTTAACTCTACTTACAGTTTACATGAGTCAATTTTATTTCTTGTATAAACATTATTTATTTTTAATATCATAAACAGGATGTGACAAATGATAATAATAACAACTGTACTGCATTAAAACATTCACAACAGGTGGAATATCCAATCTTTAAGTGATGACCTGATGAAACCTGCTTCTGAGTCCAAACTACTCTGCATTTATTAATGCTTTTATTTTGTTCTATTTAATCTGAACGAGCCCCCATAAAGGTCAGTGATCACTGTCGGCCTCTCGGTTTTTATCATCACTATTCATTTTAAAGCTCCGTTTTTAAAACCTTACGATGTAACTACAGCCCATGCAGCACTAAATTAATGACTAACCTTACATTGCAGTTGTTTTCCAGACTGAAGTTTGGTCCGTTAACAGCATCCTGCCATGCAGTTACATTTGTTCCTAACCATCGGTAACCCTCACTGAGTGGAATAAAAGTTAGCGTTCATCCTCCAGCTTCACTTCTCACCCAAGAGAAATACCCCGCTCTCAAGGCACTGCTGCTGTGGCGCTACTCCCTCTCTGATGCAGAGTGGCCAAGAAACTCCTCTCTCTCTCGGGCCTGGGTGATGGTACCGCACTCGAGCTCACGGAGAGCACACTGTCCTTGCTAGGAACGGATGACGGCAGACTCCTCTTCACTCACGTCTTCCTCCGACAGTTGCCGGTGCGAGCTGGCCTCGACAACTCCCCGCTACTGGCCACAAAGGATAACCACTCACTTGCAGAAGAAGCAGATCGCATTCTCCTGACTACTAGGGGCTTCGGCACCCAGGCGATAGTTCCCGACTCACCGACGGCCCCATCGATTCTCCCGGGGGCCTCCAACTCATCAATGGTGGCTGGGATCGCAGCATGATGGCTGTGTTTTAACCATCAGCGTGACAGCGCTGTGGCACCTTTGCAGGGAAACGAACCCGCCAGTGCTCCGTAGTGGCCACGACGCCTTATGATAAGGAAAGGCTACTCTTTATAGAGAACTCAAGCTCGGGGACACGTTTTCTGGTTGACTCCGGCTCCCAGAAGAGCCTCGGAAACTCTCGTGTCGTCTTTGCATACCTCCACAATGGTATATTATTTAATCTTAAAAAAATTTGGAGTTTTCCCGCGTACCACTAGTGTTACGCGTACCACACTTTGAGACAGACTGGTCTAGTCTGTTTTTGTTGGGTTTTTTTGTTTCTGTTTTTCTTAATGTTAGTGTCCTGGCACAACCGTAACCCCCATAATTTCCCTAGATATTAATAAAGTATTCTGAATCTAATTTATTCACTTTACTTGTGAACCTTCGCTGTACCTGTTGTGAGCTGTACCTGGGGTGAAGCACAAGTTTTTAGTCTATAAGTGGCCAGAATTCTTCCGGTATAGGCAGCACAGGGAAACTTGTCATATTCAATGTGATTCAAAGTTTAGCGTTCCAGCCTAAGACCAGGAAGTAATTATGCCCAAACTGTATAAGAGCGGTCACCCTAAAACTAAATCTCATTGTTCAATAATTTATCTAGTTCAACCACAGCTTCAAATGCGAAATATCTCCCTGTATAAATAAGTAAAAATAAAGATGAAGGCAAAGTGATGAATCTACCAGATCCCATTTCTTCAAGACTGCTCAAGGAAGTCCTACCATTAATTACTGCTTCAGCCTTAAATGATCGATCTCTCTCTATTAATGGGATATGCACCACAGGTCTTTAAGATTTCAGTAAGTAAACCATTACTTAAAAAGCTATCATCTGACCCCGCTATCTTGGCCAATTATAATCCAATAGCCAATCTTTCTTTTACTTAAAAGATTTTTTTGAAAGAGTACTTGTAAAGAGTTAACTGATCATCTGCAGCAAATACTGTTGACCAAAATATTTTATTACAGCGATTAGAGTATTAGAAATAAAAGGTACTCCACTGCAGTGGTTTGAATAATAGCTATCAAATAGATTTCAACTTGTTAATGTAAATGTGGAGTCCTTTTCATACACAAAGGTTAATTCTGTGTACATTATACATGCTTACCTTTGGGACTATAACTCAAAGGCATAGCATACATTTTTGTTGCTATGCAGATGATACCCAGGTTTATCTGTCATCGAAGTCGGATGACGAACACCAATTAGTAAAACTGCAGGAATGTCTTAAGGACAAAGACCAGGATGACCTCTTAATTTCCTCAGATAAAACTGAGGTAATTGTACTCTGCTCTAAAAATCTTTTAACCAGGAGAAGTCCTTGACTGCTTTCTAGTGCAATATTTTTAATTTAGAAACATCTAGTTTCAGAGTGATGCTGAAAAACTAGTTGATGCATTTTTTTACTTCTAGGCTGGACTATTGTAATTCATTCCTTCTTCAGTAGAACCAGCTCCCAGTTTGGACTCAGAAGACAGACACTCTCACTACTTTCCAGATTAGGATTAAAATGTTCCTTTTTGATAAAACATAAAACACATCAAGTGATCCCAAATCCTCCTTTAGTTATGATGCAATAAGCTTAGGCTGCTGGGGTCATCCCATGATGCAATGAGTATTTCTTCTTTACTCATCTGTTTCTCTCACTATGTGTTTATAAACCACTCTGAATTCAGTCATTAATTATTATTAATCTCTATCTCTCCACAGTGTGTTCTGTCCTGTCTCCCTCCCCTCCAACTCATCACAACAGATGACTCCCCCACCCTAAACCTGCTACTTCCAGAGATTTCTTCATGTTAAAAGGCAGTTTTTCCTTCCCACTGTTGCCACTGTGCTTGCTCAAAGGGCGCTGTTTGTTGGAATGTTCTCTATTATTGTAGGGTTTTTCCTGACACTATGAAGTGGCTTAAGGTGACTGTTGTTGTGATTTGGTGCTATATAAAAAATGTCATTGAACTTAAGCAGTCTTACAGTAGCAGTCTAAGGAGCTTGGAAAGAAAGGCATCTGGACTTCTTTAAGTTGCTTGAAGCAACTTAAAGAAGTCCAGACGCCTTTGTAAAATATCACTTTACCTGACATTAGCTTAATTACATTGCATACAATGCTACTACTGCACATTCACCTAATGTATATAATATATAATGTTCGTCCTCTCTCCCCCCTTTGCACAAGTCGAGGAGCGTGTCAGGTTACATTTCACTGCGTGTTATACTTGTATAACTATGCATGTGATGAATAAAGAATCTTGAATTATAGATCAGGTACAAAATAAAGTTTCACTTTATATTATCTGTAATTAAGAGTACATTATAATTGCCATAACATGTTCTCTTACATATATTCATGACTATATAGTAATATAAACTACATATTATAATTATTAAATCATTAATGGAATCTATAACATTAACAGCCATAAAATTAAATATGGATCAAATGTAAAAATGTTCAAATAAAATGAAATACAAAACACAAATTATAACAGTGTTTTTTTCTGTGATATTAAGCCTGATTATTTGTATTACAAAAGTATTTGATTTTTTTTTTTTAATATAAAGATATTTATACACCTTTTTTAACATATATTATCTGCTAAACTCACAAGAACTTGCGTAATTTAAAACTCTTAAACTGTATTTTACAGTTTTGTGGGTAAATGTCTGTTACTGTACAGCATTTATATGGCATCCCGGCTGCAGAAATGTTAAGTCTTTTTAAGATTTTTTTCCTACTGTGTACACTTTTTGGTTATACTGAAGAGTAATGTTTATTTCTCTTTGCCACAAATGTCTGTGTAAGAGTAGTGATTCAGACAAAAAGACAAACATAAAAATGACATTATGAAATTTGAAAGGAAATTTTACAACTGCTGAGCATTGTTGTGTTTTGCCATCCTTCCTTTAATGCAACGCCATAATTATGGAAAGTAACTGGCTGTTTCATATTTTACTTGTCAACAGACTGTTTCTCCTTTTACTTCCAACAGTTTGGATATGAAATCACAAATGTAATTATAGAGGAAAATACATGCTCCACTCCATCTTAGGAGTGGTGGTCAGGATTTTCACCAAGAAGACTGGAGTTCATGTATGACCATTGGTTTTAGACTGATGTTTTGTTTCCACTCACCCTTTGTTTTTGTGGTTTGTTCTTTATTGCACTTGGTACCATTTGGTGTGGTTTAGGAAAAGATTTCTGCTTAATACATGCAAGCATAAAACACCCACGGGTTGCTAGTTTATCACAGAGCTAACACAAAGAGAGAAAAATAACATTAACACTCACATCCACATCTTTGGCCCCTTTAGAATCATCAGTTAACCTCACAGCGTGTCTCTGCACCCTGAAATCAAATCATAGCACAATTACAGTCTCAATAATGTCTTTTTATCAGTGAAACTTTGATCCTGACTAAAAATTCTCAATGAGCGTTACATGGTACATATTACATGTGTTAAGATCTTCACAGATCATAAGCCTCTGGTGTTCCTGTCTAGGATATATAATCATAACCAATGACTTTTGCCCAAGTCCCTGGGCAAAGCTATGTCCCCATATCGCAGACATCCATTACAAAAAAGGTTCACAGAATATTGTAGCAGACGCTCTCTCTTGTGCTGTCTAAAAGATTGTACCCAACCCTGGGTTTGGTTTTTAATGGGTGTTACATGCCAGGATAGGTGGCACGGTTGTTTTTCTGTCTCTCTTTTCTCTTCCAGGTGTAAAGCTTCCACCTACTGGCCTATTCAAACTTTATTAGCACATGCCTATTGGCTGATCTGGGCACAGGAGACCAATCACTCACCAGGGATCATCACAAATGGGGCAGCTCCTTGACCAGCTGGCCAGCTGTTAACGCTGTCTGAGTAGTGTTCTGTATTTTCTGTGGATGGGTAATGTGTTTGTGGTGGGAGGCTGGATAGGTTTATTTTGTGGTACCCTATACATACGCAACACATAGACACACGTTAGAGACACAAGGTTATGCGGTTGATGCCACTTCTGTATGGGTTTTGGCTAACCTTTTAGTAGACCAGCTAGATAGGCCTTTTTATTATGAGTTTGTTTGACTTAGACCTTAGAGAGGCTGTAGGCTGCTTGTATTTTATTAATTTCTTTTATTTGGCGCAACCACTTGGTCCTCCCCCCTCACCCAATTTTTATCCAGTTGAGTATTGTGCTAACATGCAGTAAATAAACACTGCATGTCTTTTACACTTGCCCTCAACCTTCTCTTTCATTAATTTTAGATCGTCACGTGCTACTGTGTCCTTCCTTAGCCCACTGAGAAGGGGCCATAACAAGCAGTAGTAATTAATTACCAGAAATGGTACCTAGCAAACAAACTGCAATCACCACATCATAAAAATATGTTTCCATGAGCTTCAGTTGTACTTTGTATTTTCTGTCTAAACTAAAACAGTGTACATTTTACCCAGTAAACACAAGTGTGTTAAAATTGCCGTTGTGCTCAGTACTAATACAGAATAATTAGCACAGCTGTAAACACAATGCTAATCTTTTCAAAGAATATGTAAGAATGTGTGTGATAACACTTTTCTAGTCTTACTGACCACTTGAAGCAATTTAGACTAGAAATGGCACGATACCACTTTTTTATGTCCGATACCGATATCATAAATTTGGTTATCTGCCGATACCGATATGAATCCGATATAGTGTGTTTTTTAATCAATAACACAGTTTTTTAATATCTTGCTGCTTTTTGAATAAGTTCATTCTCAAGTTAAAAAAACAAACACTAAAGCTATTCAGTTATATCTGTATGCAAAAAATACACTGCACCCAAAATATTTCATAGTTCAACAAAACTGATCAATCTAATGAACTTAAACCTACTCCATCCTCCCTATTCTGGTATTTTAAAGTATTTTAAAGAGTAAGCAACCTAACAAATAGGGCTCTAAAACACCCAGCAAAAAAAAAAAAAATAGGGAACCACCCCCCACCCTCCACCTCATGATGCTTAATTGATGTAATCAACTTTAATTTGATGCAGTGTGAAATAAATGCACCGAAATAAATTATTTTCCAAGAATAATTAAATAGATTCAACATCTTTCTTCAACAGAACTGCAGACTGCACAGATGGTACCTTCCCAAAGGAAAAAGTAGTATAGCTTACTAGGGTATATTAGACTTAATAGTTACTATATACAGTAACTATTTACATCAGATTAAAACTTTGGGTGTAAGATTCAGATAATTTTTTATTAAAAGCTCGACATTTTAAATGAGAATAAGAAAGAAAAGGATGTCTTTGTGCCCCCTTTTCCCTGTTAATACCCTATCGGCCCCCCTGGCTAAACTTTGCTAGATCCGCCCCTGCACAGTTACCAGCCGTCAGCTACGTAGAAAAAGATCCTCAAGTAGAAAGTAAATAAATTCTAACAACAGCTTATCAAGCTTAAATGTGCTGCTGTTGTTCAGCCGCTGGTTTCCTCTTTCTGGCGCGAAGTGAGCAATAAACAAACAAGAGAGACTGATCATTGATCAGTTTCATGATTGAAGTAGCAGCAGGAGAGAGAGGGAGAGAGAGGCAGTCGCTCCATATATCGGTTGTTAAGCTTAACATGGGAATGCTTTACAAACATTCAGAGATGAACTTACACACTTGCTTTACTTCTGTCTGGGATCACTTCCTCTGAGATGAAATGCCGGATTGGTAGCGAGGCTACAAATACACACAGTCGCTCTATCACGTGAGGCCTACTGCTGCGACGTGCTATGGTTATGAGCCGAATTACGTCATGTCGCAAGTTTTGTGAGGTGCTTTTTTGATATTTAATGGATCGATTACGTTTTTTTATTTTTCTCCGTTATCAGATCCAGTAATTTACGTCAGTATCGGACCGATACCGATAGGTAATATCGGATCGGTCCATCTATAATTTAGACTAGTTAAATTTTAACTCTACATTCACAGAGCACTTATTGTATGCACTTCGAGTACTTTATCTACCTCACATCCATGGCAAAATCTCCATTAAACCTACAATGCATATGGTGTGGAAGGAAGCAGGAGTACCCACACAGGCATAGGGAGAGCATGCAAACTCCACAGAGAAAGGCCCAACTGGCATTCGAATCAGGAAGCTTCTTGCTGTGAGGCCACAATGCTAACCACTCCACCATCATACTCCACAATCAAATAGACAGCAAGAACTTTGTTTATGTATACACAAGAAAAATTACTTCAAAATCTTCTTTGGAAAATGGGTGTTACAGGGTGTTCATAGTGGACCCAAATATAGAAAAAAAGAATCATTGTCTCCAGGCCCCCCTGATAGCCACCATCAAAGTCTTTTGGTGCTCTTGAAAATATATGCCACATTAAACTGGAACCTTCAACTTACTTGTGATGTTAAATGGAGTTGCCAAAGTTGACAATGAATTTCTCTTCCAAAATGTAGCAGCAATCTTTCAAATAGTTGAGATTTTTTTAGTTTGGACTGGAAAGGTAAATAAAAGAAAAGTATACTGACTAATGGACAGAATGAAAGTGTAATCTTTGTAAATAATTTACTCTGACTTAGCTGTGTACACAGTTCTAATGCAGAAATCCAGTTAAAATTAATCAGTTATGTACTTTTGATTAAATGTGCATACATAATATACATGATATTTATCATCTATCTATTTAAAATAAAAACCAAAGAGAATTTAGAGGAATATGTAGAGATTTGAGACATATTTCTTCCTTGTTTCTTAGAGAAAAGGGGTTAAAGAAAGGGTATTTTTAATATTTTTGGACAAACAAAGATGTAATCTTCTTTACAGCAGTCAGGATTAATAAAGAGAACACAATCCCCACTAGCTTCCAATTCCATACAAGATTTCAGATTACGAGCTTGTAATTACAACCTCTTTATGCAGTGGAACCCATCTTATTTAAACCTCAAATTTACCAACAAGTAATAAGAAATCACCTAATTGTTGAATAGATTTTGAACAATGACTGGTTATGCCTGGCTTCTCCGATTCAGCCCCAGAACGTAACTTTAGATGCACAGAGAAGTCAGGTTTTTCATTTCAAGATCTGCAGATAATTCTCACATTTGTTCATGTCCCCATGAATACTTGTACAATCAGTAAGACCAAATACACAAAAGGATACAGTGTGTTTTTTTAATTGAAATGATCATTTCAACCTTTAAACTTTGCCTTTATCAATACTTCGTTTATAGCAGCCTTTCAGTCCCCATGCCTCAACATCTGAAGATCCCCAAACATTTACTTAAAGCTCACCATGAGTCCCATTTTAAGATGTCCTACTTTAGAGCAAAAAGAAAAAGAAAGAAAGAAAAACACATCTTTATAGCCCAACCCCCAAAAAACAGGTTTCGTCTTTATAGCACATTTTCCCCTTCATTACAATTGTATGGGGTGGATTTTTATTTGTTTGGGTGTTAACACATGAGCCTATAGCCACCAGCTGATGGCTAGATGACACAGCAGCTAATTTCACTAACTTTGGGAATTTTAAATTTATATTTCCTGCAATTTTCTAACATAATCCTTACCACCTGGTTAACCACTTAACCATAAAATATCAATCACCTCACCATGAACTAGAATAGTAAATACTGAAACATAATTTTTTGAGGTTCAGATCAAATCTTTCAAAAGAGTCTATACGCTTGTAGAGTCAGTCGACCACAACAACATGTATCAGAACACTGCAGTCCTAGTTCAGCTCAGATCTTCCTAAGCTGTCTGTAGAGCAGCCAGGAACAGCCATTTGTAATCTGTGCTTCACATCCTGTCTTCCTACGGCATCCTTATAAACACAACTGTACTGAAGGACCATCACAGTAAGGGCCACATATGCCATTCTATCAAAAGGATCTATCCATCCAAGCGCAGCTAAATTATATCGAAGCCAATGAAGATGTGACAGGTTTCACAACAAAGCCAGGATATAGAAACCACACATCCAGCCAATACACACACAAAGCAAGAAGACTATAAATGCACATAAGAGAGCTAAAGCCAGCTGCAGAGAAGCATAAATCAACAAGACTGATTTCTATGGTTTTTATTGGTTTACAGTACAGATAAACAGACATACAGAGATAGAGAGGGAGATAAATAGATACAGATACTTGAACTGCTTTAACTGCGCAAGTCTAACAAGTTAGTTCGCATTGGCTTCTTTTGCTATTTCCACACAGAATGTATGAAAATTGAAGGGATCGCTTAGGGTTAGGGTTTTTGACAAAGCCATTATTATTTTTAATTTAGTTTATGTCTAAAGTGTTTTTAGTTTATTATCTATATTAAGTGTAAATTCCAATATATAAAAAAAGAATGCATAAAGAAACAAACTGGGTTGGAAGTTCATAACCGTATTTATTGGACATCAAATGTGAATACAGTGTTTAAGAAAGAGAGAAAATGGTTACTTAAAAACACATACTTGTGAGATACATACACAGTTCTTAATATTTTACACCAGGGGCCTGTTCTTCGTACCGCGCTAAGTGAGTTAGCTGGATGAGATTGTTGACGATTTCGCGTGATCCTGGATCGTTCGGTTCCCCGAAGCCCATCCGGGACTTGCTGTCATAGCAACAGAGCCGTAAGCGTAAACCTGCTGGGGAGCAGGTTTACTTTATGTAAACAGGATTAGATCGCGGCCACGCAGGTATGTCCGCGTCATTCATACGAAAGCAACAGCGATATTCCACCACTGTTTCACCATAAATAAATAACATCAATGTAACTAAAGATAATGCAGCACTTGATCCTTTTATTGATTTCACACAGATACATTCAGGTCATTCCCTAAAAAAGGGAAATGTACTATTAACATTCTATTACATGTATGTGATTATTACAGATGTAATTCATATTTCAGAGTAGTAATTGTAAATTACTTCGTGTAATCAAGATGAGAGACCACGGCTATAAAAGCGAAGGTGGATTTGGGAAGTCTGTCGCAGTCATATCCTGTCCGTTTACGCGAGCAACCCATTGCGGAAGGTGCAAGATTGATAAGGAGAGTCCTCAGAATTCAGCGTATATTGCGGGACAGACAGGATCCTTTAGCTCAGCGCGACAGTGTGCTCATAGAGAGATATCGATTTTCCCGTGAGGGTATTATTCACTTAACCAACTTGTTGACGAGGGGGTGCAGGACCACCACCTGTCTTTTTTTTTTTTGCTCTGCCCTTTTCTTGGTTGCTGTTATGAACAAACAAACAGAGTATTCCAGGGTCTCTTTCCAAGAGACGACAAGCAATATAAGTGATAAATATTACCATTCTGTAGAATATTCTTATATTTCCCTTTTACTTGTTCCCATGTTCTAGTGGGTCCTGTTGTGGCTCTAATGTGAAAGGGGATATAATATAACATATTATAATATAATATAATGTAATATAATATTGGATAATATGGTGTGATATGATAAATCTACCCTACCGCCTACTGGTGTTGGCCAGAGGGGCCGATGGCGCAATATGGCAGCCTGGCTTCTGTCAGTCTGCCCCAGGGCAGCTGTGGCTACAACCGTAGCTGCCTCCACCAGTGTGTGAATGTGAGAGTGAATGAATAGTGGCATTGTAAAGCGCTTTGGGTGCCTTGAAAAGCGCTATATAAATCCACTCCATTATTATTGTTATTATTGAATTACTTACGAGTTTGATTTGTCAGCAACTTTCTGCCAGCCCTCTCTCCTTGCTTTTGCAGCCTTTGCAGTGTTCCCTTGCGTTTTAATTAAACTCTGAAACTCCTGAAATCCCTCACTCAAGAGTTCTTGCTCTGCTGCCGGAAAATACCGAGCGCGCTCCTTCGACATTTTCGCCGACCAATCAGAGGGTTGCCGATCAATGTTTCTACTATCGATGCGTAGCCCCTGTTGGGCCACCCAGTGATCTCACATTACTTCATCCAGCTATACTAATCGTCAACAACAGGTGTGTTCGGGGAACCGGAATAGCGAGCTCAGAGTTAGCGCGATGATTTGGTCTTGGATGTTTCATTTGATCTTGGATGTAGTAAGCAACGTACGAAGCACAGGGCCCTGGACACTTTGTACTTAAGTAAAGAAGCTAAGCATGCCTTTATCTGTATATCATTATTCCTACTGCAGAAATTAGCTGAGTGATGGATCTGCTCCTGGAAAAGTCTTTTACCAGCATTAAATAATATGGAATATGTGTTATAGTTTGTGTCTCCATTTAAAATTAAGTGCAACAAAATTTATCACATTTTTGTCAACATTCTGAGTATTTATAGATACTTCATGAGCCATAGCTTTCAGTTTTTTCATCACATCGTAACTTAAAACTAAAGCTCTATTTTTTTTTTTACTAGACCTTTAACAGTCAGTAAAGTGTTTTTTTTTATCTTGTTTAACAGCCACTTACTGTCAGTTATTGTATAAAGAACTCGGGCTATAAATTTAGGAATGAAATTTACTTTCAATCCCTTGTTTTAACTTTTGGTGGGAGGTTGTCTGTTTATTTATGAGAGGATTTGGCACATCAAATCAAATGAAGTCATCAAAAACTGTAGAAGCTGTGAATCAAAATCACTTTTTGCCACTGCTTTACCTCTTAAGTGCAACCACTAACGGACATTTGACATGGTCTTTAATTCTCTTCATCTAAGCAGTTTTTTCTTGACTTCAGTGAGTTTTCCATGTGTGCATGAGCACACACCCCTGTCTGGTGACTTAATGTGTCCCTGTGAATAATTACACAAGTATATGCATATACCATTGTCATAAAATTCTTGCAGAAGGACAACAGTATTATTTTTAACCAGACCACAAAAGCCTTGGCTTTGTAGTAAAGAAAGGTGGACATCTTTGGTCATGTAGGTGGAGTCCAAACTCCACGACAGAAAAGGGTGTAGTATTTCTTTGCCACTTCTGATCAAATGGAGGAAATATGCATCCGCACAACATGTCTCCTCCAAAACCTTTCCTGCCACGATCTTCGATGATTTTTCCATCGATATCATTCACAAATGTTTCCCGTCTTTCAGTTAGACATCTAAATCTCCAATTTCATGACGGTAAATACAGATAGTATGTAATTAGACTTCATGTGTTTCCATTTACGTATGCTGATTTCACTCTCTTTTTACTACTGCTTTCCAACACTTTCCAACCATGACGAATAACCACTGCAGAGCAACATGGAAGCGATTAGGTGGTCTCTAATTAAATAGCCAAAATGCTTCTGTCACTATTCATTTTCTTGCAATAGACTGCATGGGTTACATGTCAATGTATATATTTTGCCAACTGTCACTCCCAAGTTCCCACCTAATCTGTAAGTATATTTGAAAGTAGTCCTTAATCTCCCACGAACATACTCATAATTTACAGCTACTGTCTGAAAATGTATTGACTGCTCCGTCTCTTCAGTTGGATTAAACTGATACAAAACTTCAAGCTAATATTTATCTCTCAGTAGCTTTTATAGTTGTGTGTGTGTGTTGGAGATTCTGCTTGTCTTAATCATTTTTCCTTATGTCAGGCTTTGCTTAGGTACTGACATCTGGGCATTTATAGTGCTGGCAAGAAATTGCTGCTGGCTGCAGTTTAGCATACCTCAAGCCATACCTTAGAGGGCTAGGCAGGGGTTTGTTCAAATGAGCAGATATTCCAGCTCTAATTTAAGTGAAATCCTGAGACAAGGCAAAAGTTTCCCAGTTTGGATTGGCAGAGGTAGCAACAATATCCTCATACACAGACTTATTTAAGCCTATACTAGTACAAATGTCCAGAAATTGCAGATTGTTTTGTAACCTATTTGAAATATAAGGAATTGGATATTGAAATATACAATGAAATGTATATACTATGTTAGTAAAATACAAAAAATAAAAATGCTTTTTTTGACATGGTGAAGATGATCGTAACAAAGGTGTAGTTCATGTTGTGAAAAGTCACACACAGACTTTTTACTCTTATTCTTCACTGTGGTTTCAATCGCTGAACCATATCTACTAGAGTATTTTATAAAAATAAATATAGGCATGGTAAGACATAGCATTTGACAGCAAATATGTCTTGGTCAAAAAATTTAAACGGTAATGGAAAACTAAGTGAATTATTTCTCTGTGTATTGATGAGATAAGCAGGAAGCAATTGAGATACAGAAGGAGGGAAGCATGAGATCATCTTTAGTTCTAGGTTACCTTGCAATGTCTCATCTATGCACTCTACACAAAAAAGATTAAGCAATGTAACAGAATAAACAATAATATGGACCTACAATTACAGTATACTGTTCAGCACTTTATGCAGCAGCAATCAATAGATAACTAACATTAATTAAATATAGTGTTTGAAATAAACCCTAAAAGCTACCTCACGAAGAACATTTTCTCCTTGCATTTAATCACCAGCATTGACAGAGAGACTGCTGTGATTATGAAATCCACAGCAGTAACCAAACCTGCCAGAGAATGCAGCAGCAAAGGCATAGCATACAGGTTTCATTTATATGTATACTCCTGCAGCATTATGATTTCTATCAAATAAAGATAACATAATCAAATGAAATTCATTATAGGAATTCAACTTTGAGACTTCGGTTGATTATTAAGTTGTCCTTGGCTCTAAGAAACAAAAGACCTAAGGGTCAGCAATAAATCAATGCAGACCTTGTTTCCCCTAGGCTATTGAGCCACTTGGGGTGTAAAACACTCAAAGGCAATGAGCACTTGAAAGTCTGGAGCTACGGACACATTCTGCTCACCAATTATCCCGTCTGCGTGCCTTCTAAACACTGCATACCAGATATGTTTGGGCCTCTTCGGCCAGTTATGGAGACACAGATGCTAATGACACCATATTTTCTGAACTGCATAGACAGAGGGCCTCTGGCCATCACTTCTAAAACACATGCCACACAGCCTGCACCACCCACACCACACAGACGTGTTATTGATGGCCACTGACAGCTCTCCTCTTCACTCGACTCAGGGTGGCTGCCATAGGCAACAAAGCAGTAAATACAACTTGTCAAGGTAACATAACTTACTGATAATTGCTTATCACTTACTTACACTTGTTAGTGAGGATGAAAACCATAGATTTGTTCATTTAACTGATGCAATTTCTCTAGCACTGGCAACCTTGCAATGTTTAAAACTTTTTAGGGTGCTGACCAGTGAGGCGCTGACTGACAACCACCTGTCACATGGATTGATGTGCCCAGCTGGTGAGCAAGAGGCAGGATAAGAGACTGAGCAGAAGGAGCATTGCATACAAAGTCTCATTGTCAAGATAAGAGGGATGTGGCTGAGACTTGAGCAGAAGGTTTGAAGGTGATAGAAAGATGAGGTAAGATAGACGGTGGAAGGGAGGGCGGATTGGAGAAGGGATGAAGGAAAAGGTGACAGGAAGTGATAGTACCTTAGATATCTTCAAGGTGACTCAGCATGACAGATCATTCCTAAGGGTTTACTACTGCAAAGAGAGAGACAGAGAGAAAGAACGATTGGGAGAGGGAGAAAAGGAGAGAGAGAATTTCAAGGTGCAAGAGCTCTTTGCCGATGTCCAAATACATAGTAAATCACTCCGAGGACCTGAGGGTACTCAAATGCTTTTTGACTGAATCTGTCTCCCAGCCCAGCGGCACCAGAATGACTAAAACATTAACAGAAGTCTTCATGGTAGCGCAGTAGCTCGCCCATCCCCCACTTGCAACTGCACAATCCCAGGACTGTGCAAACATAAAGCCAAACCAAAATGGCCTCCGTTCAGATGTTGTCCAAATGCATGTTTTGTTTGAAACCAGGAGAATATTCAACCTGGAAGACAAGCTTGTACACAAACTATCTATTTAGCTGTGTGTGCCCATTCCCATGAGTCATGGCCCTGGCATTTTAGTAGAGGGGTCTGTGTGTCGAGTTACAGGTGTTCTTTTTAACACGGCTACTCAAAAAAGAAAAAAGAAGAAGAAGAAAAAAAGGTTTATGGCTTTTTTTTCCTATGGAGGCCTAAGGAAACAGCAGCGACATTGGGCTTAAAACCAAGTTTAGACCTAGGATGTAATCACATTTATAGCACAATAACAAATAAGGTTAAACAGGCTACTATGAACTCACAGCAAACACTTCCTGACATTTCATAACAGCAGAAATGCTGATGAGTAGACAAATTAATTCTGAATGAAAACATGAAAGCAATTGCAATATTTTATTTTAATATGTTCTATAGTAAACATACAATGAGGAATTACAATAAATATAGATAATAAGAAAAAATGAAAAGTACTTCCAAACTAAATTATAAGTGGTCTGGAATCATAACTTGATTTTACTTTTTTGGTTAAAAATAAAGGGAAAACACTGAATGCTCAAGAGGAGGTTTAGTGCAAAACCATTATTCAGATATGCAGTAACATTAATGTATCTATTCTTATTGCTCATAAATAGCTGAGTAGGAAAATGAGTGGTAGTGAAATGAATAAAATTCTTTCAACAGTTTTATTGGTACAAAATTACAGCTCTCCAACTTAACTTCATTGAACTGTAGCTGGCAAGCTTACTTATGAGAAGGAATATGTTCTTGTTATGTATGCTGTTTAAACTCGTTGAACGTTTGAACATAAATTTGTTGTAATGCACATGTAATATCACCACTGCATCACCATATTGTCTCCTCTGACCTTCAAATAGAGAAACTGACAGATATAATTAATTCTAATAAAGCGAACATGAATAGGTAATATAAACCACAGTGTCTATAATTAAATAGGCTTTACAAAATTATATTCATAATTCAAGTCAAATACATATAACAGCAATAATATGAAGAAGTTTGCATATTTATTTAAATACCTTCAGACTCAGAAACAGAAACAGCAATATTACCACAAAAGAGGGAGTGAAGCTCTGCAAAGGCAGGGCTGCATGTGGCTCTCTGCTGCCTTGATGTGTGTGCTTGCCTGCCCCCTGGCAGATACAGCTGTCACTGCAGTAACATGTCAGCAGGAAGAAAAACCACTCCCTAAAACTGTATTCCACAAGAAGGTACTGCGCTCACCCATACCCACCCAGCAATTAATGCCATCAACATTATTTGGGGGACCACGTCAGGATTAATCATCTAATGATTCAGGAGAGATAGAAAGAAACATACCGTCTGAAACTTGGAGAAGTTTTTCTTTATGAGGAATGGGACTCTGAATAAAAAATATATGACACATAATGGGATTCAGAGCACTGCAAAAATGGAAAAATCTTAAGTGGAGACCAGATCATGTCAATTTACATTTCACAAGTTTTACATTAGGACTCACTCTAGCGTAGATACGCGTAAATTAAACCCATACATCCCTAGTCTCTGACTTTGTGTATTAATACATGGAAGAAATCTACTGCCATCCAGCTGAGATTAGAGTCTTTTGTGTTCAAAGTAGCATGTCTGGAAATGTCTAAATGTCAAAACCTATAACTGCTAGTGCTGATGCAAAAACTACACATGAACAGAAAAAGGTTGAAATCTGTCCTGGGGATCGGTGTTTTAACGATGCATGGAAAAAGGCAGGCTCACAGCTTTAGCAGCAGCACCATGACATATCTGAATGCACACTCTTGAGTTTTTTTAAAAAAGCCAATAAAATGCCTAGCTAACACAAGGCAATACTTGAGACACACATGATGCAAGACAACACTGCTTACAAAGTTAGTTGTTTTTAAATCACACTCACAGCATGGAACAACTTTATTCTATGTGACAGCCCCTTTTAAACAAAGTCTGCATGTTCACAGGTACACTAGCTGTAATGCAGTAGGGTTAGATGTGTTGTTAAACTACCCTCTGTCACAAAAAGATGCTGTGTGACTAAACTGCAGAATAGCCCACGTAGAGAGATGATGTGTAAATGGGTACTGCATTACAGTACCTCAGGCTAACTAAAGGTGGCAGCACAGCACCTGACACAAGAGTTGGATAACCGCTCACCATCAGTACATCTTTAATGTCTGAGCATAAACCCACCAGAACCACAAAGATCCACTGTAGATGATCAGCGACTTTGGTGAAGAAGTCTTCTCTGAAAATATAAGAAATTTTACAAACGCGTCCAGACAACAACAATAAGCTCTTTATACATAATATGTAGAGTCTGTACAGTAGTTCCTCCTCATAATTATTACAAAGTGAAAAATAAAATGACAACTTCCACTTCTTAGGTAGTGGTTCATGCACAGCAACACCTTCCCGTGATATATGGTCACAGGGCAGGACATACTGAAGGGGCCACAGCAGATGAACATGCTTCACTGCATTCATTTCACAATGCTTAAAGTCAGCTCAGTACAGAATGACATCACTCATCCAAGACCACTGGAGCAGAACCAAAGCCTGTAGGGCTATTCAAATTAATTAACAAATGACCTTAGATTACAGGGGAGTCACAGATCACACAATGGAGGCATTTATCAATTCAATAGGCATGGATACTCTCACAGGATGCCTTTATATTATTTCTACGCACTAAAGGCACGTACTCCTTCATACTGGTGCAAATAAGACACATTCTTCAATATATATAGTTTAAATAAAGAAGCTATAGGATATTGCATAATTTGCTTTTGGATTTCGACCATTTCAATAAAGACATGACTTGTACTAGAATGCCTCAGCATATAAAAGCATCACTGGTTGTTTTTCTATTTGGAAAAAATCCCCAATAAAGAAGCAACCAGGAATCCCGTCACAGTGCTGTCTGATAAAATGTGAAATAAGCTGCAGACAAGATGGCATTTTCTTTTATTTCAAGAACAGACTATATCGGAACCATCTCAGAGAGACAGGTCAATTTCGGGGTTTACTAATACAGTCCCATGGACAGGAGATAAATCCCTGCTAGGCAACAAAAAGCAGATCAATAAAGAAAGCATGTAAACAAACCACAGTGTAAATGAAGCTGAGACAGATAGAGAACAGGGAAGTGAGGGTAACCAACAGTGCTTCGAATAAAGAACATCGCCAGGGACTGAAAGAAGAATAAAGGGCGGAAAGCCAGGGGGACCGTCAGGGTGGGAGTGCAAATGAGGAGAAGAAGATGCACAGCCTTGAAGTACAGAAAGAAACAGAGAAAGAGGCAGAGCACAAGTGTGGGGATGGGGGAAGTGAGAAATTGAGGGAGAGGAAAAAAACGGTAGTGTAGAAGTGATTTATGGTAGTTGTATAATTTTCTACAATGCTGCCCCCACACCAATGCACCCCCTCCCCCCCCTTGCTACGGCTCATCTTGCCTCCTCCATATCCCACCCTCCCACTAGGGTGTGCTCCTCCTCACTGTCACAGCGAGGAACAGTCCCTGACCACACCAGCCAGTGATTAAGATTCTGCAGTGATGCGACTGCAGCACTTCGCAAATGGAAGACTGGACATAATTTCCCTAAAATGCTGTTTTTTATCACCTATTTCCCCTTCATCAGCTTGCCGCACACGATTGATAGCTGATGGCACCTCTGACAACTTAACGTTTTTATGGCTAGATTTATGGGCTATCTGCTCCTCTCCTTTTACAGCTCAAACTCTGTAAAAATGCTTATTTCTCAGATAAGGAGAGGGAGGGTGTGTGTCTATGTGTATGGAATGGTATCACACCCAGCTAAATGTATGTATGAGAGAGAAGGGCCCCTCTCACTGCATTGCAGTCGAGATCTGTGCTAGGCTTCCAGCACTTTATGGCTACTCTGAGACTGAAATTACCTCTGCATAGCACCATGGATTAAATGATGTCTCACTTCTTAGACACAACTAGAACTCTGATCACCTCATTAGCAGCAAACATTTGCTGTCATCCTCCTTCAAGGAAATAATAAACACTTGAGCACAAATAGAAACTCTTCTTGAGTCCAACGATATGCTTATTCATACACAGACAATTTGCCCACAGATACAGGCCTATAATCATGCCATTTATTGTTTTAACAGGAGGCAAAATTGACAGTATTGCAAAATATTAACAATAACAAACACAGACACTCTGTAACATGTTAATCCTCTCAACCTTTATATAAAGATACAGAATGTCTGCATCAAAATACCTGGTGTCTAAAATCCCATTCCTTGGGTCAGGTTGCAACAGGATTAAGTTAGGTTAACTTTGAACAGTAGGAGAACAAACCCTTGTTGAGTACTTGTGTGAATGCATTTGCACATGCAGACGGATTGTAAGTGTCTTAAGTGTACTGGGGGCTGGGGGGAGGAGAGGTGGCTGCTGGACTTACTGGGCTGCAGTGGACGTGTGGCCGCTGCAAGTTCTCCACCCTCTCTGGATTTACAGCCAGTAAGGGCTCCCAGTTAGCCTTCTCCTCTCCTCACTGATGAGCCTGGCAGATCCCAGACAGACGCCCCAGGGGACTGGACGGTGACAAGCAATGGGGGAGGGAAGCACACGGGGCGATCTGGAGGGAAGGATAGAGAAAGAAAGGAAGAGAGAGAGAAACCCAGTTTGATGAGATCAGTGATTCATAGACACCCAGGAGGACATACCGTGGAATGGGGTAATACCACACATGTTTTAACTGGGCTGGCCCATAATTCATTAGGGTTACCAAGGCTACAAGGAGCACCTTAGGAGATGGGCCTCAGAAATAATCTCTGCATGTTGCTGGATGCAGCCCATATAGAGTGAAGATTAACATTCACAGCTCACCATTACTGGAGAGGACCAATCGTGATGCTTTCTGCATATTTCCACATCAAGTCACAGGTTACTCTGCAGCTAAGGGTGTCAGTGGAATTTTTATGACATGAAATATGTAACTGGAAAAAGCACAGTTTTAGGGAGCTTAAATTCCGCCATCTTCCCATGCTATAATTCCAGCATGCCCTAACCTCTTCCAGAAAAAAGAAATATGCAAGTTTGCAAATACCACTGTGCTTTGTGCTCAAAGCACAGCGCTCAAAACAAGGGAACACTTGGTTAACCTTTGATTTTAGTGTCATTTTGAGTATGTCTGTAAAGATTTTCACCATGAATATTTCATTCAGATGTCCAACTTAATTTTGGACACCTTAATTTTATGAGCAGTACAATAATAACTGAACACTAGGAGCAACAAGCTGGACCAGCAAAACGAAAACAATAACCTCACACACTACAATCTCTGTTGATTAAGGTCTTCTAAGAAAGCTGCCACTTTTATATAGACCCTATGCAGCCTATGTCTTAATCATCACATTTCATCTAAAATACAAAATTATTTGCTTGGATCTCAGCACAGCACAGAATACTGCAAACAATATAAAACAATATGCTCTAAAAAATTAAATTGCACCTCCAAAGAATTTACAGGATTTGCTTAACACATTACTATCATTTTTTAAACTACTCAATATTTGTAATTGTTGTCTTTTATTGTGCTTTTCTCTGCTGTATCCATTGTATTCTTGCTTAAAAAAAATCCTCAGTCTCGAACTATTTACACAAAGGCTATTTAGATATGTATAGATAAATAAACATTTGTAACACATTATAGTGAATCTGTATATGTACCAAAAGTAAACATTACAATTTCTCACCTATCAGTGCAAGACACTGATCTCTGCCAGTAGCCACTAAAACCATAGTTTTTAATGTAGCTCAAAACAGTCTTGAGTCCTCACTGAAAAGTTTAAATGCTTTAATTACTCCCAATAATTGCTATCACTCCCTCTATTTTGAGTTTTAGAAGGTTTCAGTGAACAGGTGAGGTTGGATTGTGACCAATTATGTTTAAATTCAAGCCATTTCTGTATTTAAATTATTCTGGTTCCTCATTTCCAGGGGATGGTGGTCCTGAACAAGTCATTGTGCTTTTACTCAGCACCTGGGAGGTTCTTCGTGACTGTATTGCATTGTGGTTTATGATAACCCGATTTCTTAACATGGCCCAAGCCTATTGACATCATACTATAAATTCTGCACTAATATTAAGACAAATGCTGGACTACCAGGTAAAAGAACTATGACCTCAGCGCAGTAAGAACTATTTATCATTTTTAAAAAAATTTATTAGAGGCCTATTAATCACATAATGCAAAACATTGGTCTCTTCTAAAAGGCCACAAACTGTGTTATTCATTGAAAAATGGTCTCTTTCTGATTAAGCAATCATAATGCAAGCCCTGGATGCCCAGATTTCATAAATCACTTCAAACATATGTGGCATTTAATTAGACCCCATTAGCAATGAGCAACAGTATGTGTATGACGTGCATGTCGGGAGGCACATGCATATGTCTCTTCTCACATTTTCCATGGTCTGCTCTTTAGGATGTTCCTCATTAGTGTGAATATTAATGCAACCAGAAAGGGGGGAAGAGGCAAAGAAAAATGTAAAAGGAATTTGAAAGAGCTTTTTAAAGGGGCCATTTCATCAGAATCGTTATTTTTTTGCGGTTCTCTGAAGGCTCGTAACTGGCGATCTATGAAGAGAGACGTGCCGCAGTGGGGCTTAATTTAAAACCAGAAAGGTCACTGCACCAGGAAAGGTCCTCAGCTCAGCCAAAAATATAAAATGAAGAGGAGAAAAAGAAAGCAGTGGGGGAGGAAGAGTGGGCCAAGAAAAAGAGCAAAATGAAAGGAGATTAGAGAATGGCAACAGGGAAGGGGGGAACCCAAGCAGGAGGAAACACGTTCAAATAATTTGGAATGAGTGTTATGGAAGGAAGGACAAAAACTCTAAAGTACTGAGGAAGGAGAAAACAGAGAGGATAATGGACTGAGTTGCAATTGAACTGGAACAAGTTTTTGTTTACTTTAATGGTGTTTTTGCAAGTGATTTGTTATAATTGTGCACAATTTGAGGGAAAAGTACTGCATCAACACAGAGTGAAGCACTGCCAATCTGTCCAACAATCTGTGTTGGCAGAAACAGCCCTCCCCAAGCCTTTGCTGAATTAGGCTCTCCATGCTTTGGACTTGACCAGAGTACTAATGGTCAGATGGGAAATTAGCTTTGCCATATGCAACTCAGCAAAAAACAAAAAATAGATGCAACTCTGAAAACTGTGTCTCCAGTTCAGTCTGTCTACGTGAGATGTTGTGTCTTGTTAACAATAATAAACCACTAAAGTGTCCCTCCCCCCAACACACAGGGCATTCCACAAACTAAGATTCTGGTCTTCAATCACTTCTTTATCTATCAGCTCACTTTAATTGTCCACTGGGTTTTTGACTGCACCACATTACATAAAAGCACAGTGGGGCCTCATGGCAGTAGCACGACAGCCTATGATGTAAAGCCTCGCGGTTTGCACAGATAAGACGAGTTCAATTTTAATGTTGCTAGCACACCGAGACGCACCAGGCTCACTTGTAAAACAGAATGCCCCCTTCGCTTGTAAACGCAGCAGCCCAAGAGGAGGAAAGAGATGGGGGTTGGGAACGCTGAGGTGGGGCTGAATTAAAACGACGAGAGGTATTCCACTTGTCCAACTCCAGCAATCCATCCAATGGATCAATTTTTTTTCTCTCTCAAATTCCCAATCCACTCACCATCTCTTTTAAAAACTAATACCCAATTCCAATCACAGCTGCAGTAAAGCATATCTTGTAAAAGGTCATAGTGTGACCTCCGAGTTCTCTAAATTGGATGCTGGTTGTTCCACTTTTCTTTGAAATACCGCACAGCCTAATATAAAAGTGCCCTGTGCACATTCACATTACCAGTGGGACCTGCATCCAGCACATCAGTAGGTGTTCACATTGATGTGAAGTGTCACAGCACAGAGAATTTTACAAGATATTGGATGTTTTTGTTGAGGGAAACGCGAACCAGAACCTAAACATAAACTACAACATGGGGGCCCAGGAATTACTCTGGGATAGGTGTATCTGTGTGTGCATGTGTGCTTGCCATAGGCAACATACCGGCATATAGTGGAGCATCTCTCAGCAGCCAGCCAAGGGAACTGATCAGATGGACGATCAAACACTAATCATTCCCTCACGGCCCATACCGAGTAAAGCTGTCATTAATTTTGCGGAATTACATCAAATCTGAGACATTCTTTATGTGGCCCACGGCCTGCAGACAGTTATACGACAGGGACTGCTGCGCTAAGCAGATGGGGCAGCTTGGCCGTGCATACTAAATACCACCGTCCCCCATTTCTCTATCTCCACCCTCCCAACACTCTACCCTCCTTCTAGGCACTCTGCTTCTGCTCTTCTTTCTTTGTTTTCTACCTTGTAATGCCTTTCTTTGACTATATCTTAAAACAAGACAACATTACTTCAAAACACAGTAACTACCATTATTAAAGTCAAAACTGCCCGTATAGTTTTAAGTAATACCCAGCCAGAAAAAAAAATGCCGCCAACTTATATTCTCAGTTTTATTTCCACGCAAGACACGCTACCCATTAACTTAGTATGATGAGAAAATAAATTGTTTACTGACATAAATCTTTAATGTTTGTCTCTTGGATCTTGACAACTCTAACAATTTGCTTGGCTATACACAACAGAAGGTCATAATCCCATTTGAGGTTTCCTTGGCAACTGATTACTGCTGAAGGCTAGTTGCAATTTATGACTAGTGACACATACCTGCCATTCCCTTTGAATGAGACATGTGGTAAGCTATATTCAGACAAACCACCTCAGGTAATAAAACTGCAGTAGCACTCAGGGGCTATACCATTTTCTAGCATTGAGAGAAATTCCAAGCCAAGCTGCTAGAAATCAGCAGATGACAGGGATTAAATTTGTGTGGAGTACTTCCACAACAGATAAATAAACAACATGTTGAACGTTTTGTGCCAGAACACTATTTTTTCCCCCAACCTAACGCCTCAAAGTGTGAATGTTAGCCATCTCCTCCCAAAAAACAAAAAAGAGCTGTAAATTCACACGGTCAGCATAACTGCATGTGTGCGCAAGTTTGCAGGGTAGAGGTGGGATGTTATGATAGGCAGAGGAGCCATAACAGCAGGCAGCCAGGTCAAGATCAAGCAGTTTCATGGACAATCCACTTTAAGTCTAGCCTCTGTTATGGTGAAGCCTTCACACTCCTACTGCACAACTGTCTTCTAACTTTACACAACAATGACGCTTCAAAGTCAAGGCTATGGGAAATCAGACACAACACTAAAATAAAATAAAATAAAATAAAATAAAATAAAATAAAATAAAATAAAATAAAATAAAATAGGGTGGCACAAAACCAGCAGAAATAAGCATATAGAATTAATTCATAAACAATACTTATGCTAGTATTTTTGGTATATCTGATTTTTCTGTGTTCCAGGGAACCCGTAAGACAACCATACTGAATTATGTTGACGAATTCAACATAAGAAATCTTTTTCTTTAATAATACCTAAAGCTAAACACGCATGTAAACAGTGGCTACTGAATAAGCCAGTCATCACAGTAGAACCTATTTAATTATCCCACTGTGAGAGCGAGCCACTATTTCCATCACCACTTTGCTCACACAGGCTCAGCACACTATTAATCCACTTAAACACAATTTATAGGGTCTCAGCATTGACTGTCCGTCGGCATAAAATTACATGAAGTATCCTTATAGTGTCGTCAACAGACTAAATTAGCCAAACTGGACTTACTAATTGAGGAGGAGTAAAGTATTGTGTGACTGGAGTGTCTCATCAATGAGCAGAGATAAATAGGCTGGCTATGGGCAATGAGCTAACATCAATAACTATAATAATACAGGCTGAGCATTATTTAACTTGTGGTTGTGGAGGACTAATAACCTTTAATAGAGAATGCTAACTTTTAATTTCCATTTCTGTTAAATAGGTTTTTGTTATTGATGGCTTTTTGCAGTTAAAGACTTATTTGCCATTTTAACTCTAATTTAAATTTAAATCATTTAATATAATCAGTTCAACTAAAACCAGTATTTTAATGTTTTTTTTTTTAATTAAAAATCTCAGAATAACACATTGTGAACCCAGATAGACAATACTACTACTGTAGCCTTGAGACCTATCTGCACAGCCATATTTGCATTTCTCTTCTGATATATCTGCAAAATCAAAACTATGAATTAAGGTAAAGCTAGAGATGGTGAACCCAGGCTGTTTTTAAAATTTGCAGCATAGAGAGACAGTGTACCCCCCCCCCCCCCCTTTTATCTTGTATCTAATAGTGAAAGGACAAAAAGGCTGTGATATATTTTCATTGTGGGCTTAAAAGACCGCACTGTGTGTTTAGACTTGCATGTGTAATTTTGGTTTTCAAGATGGTATACTGCCATCTGCTGCCCGGCACTGTAACCTCGTCATGCGCTCTATTTGTCCTCATGTTTGAAGACGTTGTGGGATATCAAGCTTACCCTAAAGAAACTGCCAAATTGGGGCGCTTCCAAAATGCAGGATCACTGGATTATTTTGGAAAAATTTTTGGCTAAAATCCGAATTCCCCTCCATCAAATCTGGAACGTGGGCTGACGTCAGAGGATCTGCTGTGGTTCCTGATTTTCCTCATCAAAGTATAGATAATACATGAAGTGGAAAAGGCTCCCGTGGGACACTGATTTAAACTAAAATAAATAGGCAAAAACTATACAACCTGTAATACTTTACCATCAAATTAAATAACCGTCATAGTGCGAAGTCTACCTGCATGGAAAATAATGCGCAGATTTGTTTACAGCGCAATGTAGCAAATATTTATGAACTCGAACAATCACTGCAAATAAAAACATCCGTTTTCATTATTACATCCGCTAAGAGTGTCTTCCTCTCATCGCAAATAACACACACTCTTTCCATTGGTGAACGAGCAGGACAGCCGCGGTTTGGCAGATATCCGATGCGAAAAACAACGGCGGCCGATGAGACGCGTCAGATTACATTCAGCGGATCTGTTAGTCTACTGTGAGCCTGGGGGTTGTAGTTTAAAAAGGAGTATCTCGGCATAGTTTCAGCTACATCGTGAACAACAGCTCCCATAATTCCACGGTGCAGAAGAAGCTGTGGTGCTTGTGTTTTGCTTTGGCTTTTTTGTTGTTATTTCGCGTTGTTGGTCCAGCTGAGCTCCGTGAGGAAAGCGAGTCTGCATCGGCCGTGTTCTTTCGTGGGTTTCTTGAGGACTGTCAGTCCGGTACCTCGCACGTAGAGGGCTCCTTTGGACCGTCTGCAGAGGGCTGAGGACCGTAAAGGTAACAAAGACATCAGAAACGGGTCGAGATAATGTGCGCAGATCTCTTTTGGTAGTTAACAAAGCCCTGCATTGTCTCTTATTATTTGCATTTCCATCAGATTAACAAATATGACTAACGTGCACGGATTCAGGTCTGTCCGCAGTGCCTGTGTTTGTTTGTTTGTCAGCTTAAAGCTTTCATCGACGGGCATAACACTGTTTTCTTGACATGTGCTACTGTTGGGCCTTAAGCCTCGTGCCATGTAAAACGAGTCCACGGAAAGCTATTTTGATCACTGGTGTATTGTTTTACGCACTGTCTGTATTTTATCTTGTCCGAACGGATGTTTGTTTGCAAAACAAAAATAGAAAACTTGTATCATCTGTGATTATTGACTCTACCACAGGGAATAAATGTAAAGTACAGAAAGTTAATCCAAGTTTAAAGAACATGCTCGCTGTAAATCCTCATTGGGTTTAAAGTGCGCTTGCTTTATTTTTGTTCCTTTTGAAAATCTCATCATGCTTGTCTCTGCTGCTCTATTAAAATGTATATTTACCATGTGTTTCACCCTGTTTGTGTAACAGTGTACCATCACATCATAAATGTTGCCTATACCATAGTTATTACACCACACACAAAAATAGTGCTTTCGGTAGGCAAGCAGTGTGGTTAACTGCAGGGACACCACAAATTCGTGGCAAGTAACCTCGAGTGGAATCTGAGCCCATATCCTGCATGCTTACACGTGATGCTGTATAATAGCAAATGATTTTGAAGATGACTGAAATAGCCCCTGGTGACAACCTGTGTAACGTGTCATGTTGCCTTAAGACCATGCTGTCACTGAGGATTAGTTGTGCATCGGTGCTGTTTCCTTAAGTGTGCATTCAGTCTAGATCTTACACTGAACAAAAATACTCACACACTTGGGGCCTCTTGTTTGTTCAGCAGGGACCACCTCTTACCTATATTCCAGAAATAGCTGTGTAATGTAACTGTGCATGTTGGTTTCTAGGTTGATTTGGGGTTTGTTTGTTTTTTACCTTCTTTCTTGTAGGTGCAATAGAGCATTTGTTTTGTGTTGCCATGGACAAGGACTGGCAGGTGGAGTTTAGAAACGTGGGCTGCAGCTACTTTCCTGAGAGCAGAGTCGACTGCCACTACACGCTGAGCTCACGGCACATATGGGCCAGTAATGATTGGATAGGGCTCTTCAAGGTATTGCTGTTCTGACGAATTTCTGGAAAAGCAACTAAATAAATAATATCCAACTGGAAGTTAACACTGTGCACACATTTTCTTCTTCAGGAGGGATGGACATCAGTAAAGGAATACCACACCTTTGTATGGGCGCTAGCCCCGGCTGACTACCAAGAGGGCACAGATGTCAACTGCTGTGTTCAGTTTCAGGGTATTCATACCTTTGTTTTCTAACTGGGTTTACCTCCCATAGTCACACAGGATCTGTACTAGATCAGCGCATAAAACCTTCAGCAGGAGATTGATGCCTCTGTAAAATGAATTGCTCTGTTGTTTACAAAAAGCTAGCGAATCACATGCTAAGTGGAAGCAAATGTTTATTTCTATCTTAAAATAATTCTTCAGCAGAAAAAAGGGGAAAAAATCCTTTGCACAAGAGAAATATCTAACTTGGTTTCTAACAGAGACACTCTCTGTCATGGTTTGAATTCATTTCTTTAGTAAGACAATGGCCCAAAGGCTGCTCTGCTGACTGCTGCTGCTCACTGGAGAATACAGTGTTCACTTTGTCCTGTGTGTCAGGGGCAGCTGATAAGCCTGATTGAGGGTGAGGGGCACGTGTGCAGCAGGTGTGGCATTGACCCCTGGTAAAGTGATTTATCGCTAACTTAAACATACTGTCAATGTCATTCTTCAGTACAGAGAAAGGAAACTAAAGAAAGTACAGATGGTTCCTTATCAGCAGCAATGCTGTGATTTAAAAAGAAGGTCGCCTCTTCTGTGACCTTAGCCGGTGCTCGAAGTTGAAATACAGCTCATAAACTTTACCGTGTGTCATTCCCTCTGTCTGTTTTCTATCTTGGCCCTTTGCTGTAGCCGTATTGTGAAACAGTAATTCTAAGTAAATCACTCCAAACATGAAGCTATGGTCTGTGTGAGATAATGATATTAGATCAACTTACTTTATAGGCTGGAAGGAGTCACAGAATAAGGCTGACTGCTTTGTGGTTAGTGTGGGAGGCAGGAGGTGTATCATCATCAGTTCCAGTATGCTTGGTTAAAGGTGCATGAAAAGGAAGCAGATTCAGGTGATAGTGAAAGTCTTAACGTTATGCAAGTAGCACAGCTGGTCTGAAAAGCAGTTATTTTGCTCTCAAAATTTGTAAGCCTTCAACTTTATGAGCGACAGTCTTATGCGAAACAGTGATTGCTGATGTGTTTTTATGACTAATAGCTTTGCTTATATTGGTAGATAGGCTGTAGTCAACAAGATTTATGAAGTGGTTACGTACAAAATAAAGAAATGACCTGTTCTGCAAGTGTCTTTTAACTCAGCATTATCATACCCACTTTGTGCTCTACATTTTAATCAATCCAGTCCTGTTGGGCCACTTAAAATATCTTTATAGAACTGTTATGTTATATTTGTTGCAATTTCTCCTGCCCTCTTGGCCAGCTCTCTTTTGGAGAAGACGTTTTTACTGTCAACGATAGTTTTTACATCGATTCATAAAGGATATATAAAAGTCACTTTGCCAAAAACTGATTGTAGCTTCTACTTTGTGACGGGAATTTTCTTTCTGGCACATAATGACTCGATATCCTTCATGAGAGATACGTTTGACAGATTATAGGCCAGCTAGTCATTTACAGCGGTTTAAATAGCAGGAAAACATTTTTTGGCAGGACAGCTGAAAGCATGGACCGCATCATTAACAGGATGTTTGTTGAATTGATACTAGATTAATTTCTGTGGTTTCAACAGGACATAGCAGCATAGCACAAACAGTCGAGGCGACTGAAAAGCTATTTTATAATGTGATAAACAAACACATGTTGTTTAATGAGCGTTTAGCTTGCTGGAGCCAGTGTTGCCAACTCCTCAGTAAGGAAAATCGCTATTGGCTGTCCTAAAAGTCGCTAGAAGTCGCTAAATGACGTCAACGCCTAATTTGCATAATTGGTCATGCTAATCTAATTGTAACCTATGTTGTTGGAGAGAGAAATAACATCGTGGAAGAGACATAAAGTCAGTAAAAAAAAAGTCTTAAATGCATTTAGAGTTTATTTAGAACTACAAACTAAATTTCTTTTAGCAATTATTGTTTTTTTTAATGTCACAATTCCAACCCTGCTCCTTTATCCGGGCTTGGACCGGCAAGTGACCCGAAATAGGCGCTCTGGTGGAGTTACTTTGTGTGTGTTTGATTGATTGATTGGTAATTTATTTCAACATGTGAACAATATACAAGTACATTTAGAAAAGAAATGAGAGAAAAAAAATATACTATACAAATTACATACAAAAAAACATTCTGATTAATTTACATGTTGAAAGGGAGTGGGAAGAAGTATACACTTATTTAATCCCACCCCTGTCCCATAAATTATCAGTGAATATTTAGTCAGCTTCCTTACTGATATAATTTGTAATAAAAATAGTGAACAGATTTCTGATATACTATATACTATAATATCACATCATGAATTTTTTGTTTGTTTGTTTTTAAATAGAGACATTCGCTTAATTTAAATATTTTCCTTTTCTTTATAGATCGAGAAGATCATATCTTTATAACTCTTTTTGAACAGTTTTATGTTTGGACATTGCTTTAATTCCATATTCACTTTGTTCCATAGTTTCACTCCTTGAACAGAAACACAAAAGCCTTTTCTTGTAGTACGTACCTTCATTGTTTTGAAGTTACAAAAACCCCTTAAATTATAACTTCCTTCTTTCAAAAAAAACATACTCTGAATATTACCTGGCAGTTCTTTATTTTTTGCTTTGAATAGAATTTGTGCTGTTTGGAATTTCACTATATCGTCAATTTTCAATATTTCAGACTGCAAAAATAGTGAGTTTGTATGTTCCCTATAACCTGCATTGTGGATGATTCGAATTGCTTTCTTTTGAAGAGTAAAAAGTGAATGTAATGTGGTTTTATAGTTATTGCCCCAGACCTCTGCACAATAGCTTAAGTATGGTGAAACCAGTGAACAGTAGAGAATATGAAGTGATGTTCTGTCGAATACCTGTTTTGCCTTGTTTAGTACTGCAATGCTTCGTGATACTTTGGAATGAATATATCTTACGTGAGCTCTCCAGTTAAGTTTTTCATCTATTATTACCCCCAGAAATTTATTTTCACTGACTCTTTCAATATCAACACCATTTATTTGAATCTTTGCATTTGTATTTAAACTACTATTTCCAAATAACATAAGTTTAGATTTATTCAAATTTAATGATAATTTGTTTTTATCAAGCCAGAACTTCACTTTACTTATTTCATTAGTCATATCCTCCAATAAATTCTGCAGATCATCACCAGAGCAAAAAATGTTTGTATCGTCAGCAAAGAGAACCATTTTTAATACTTTGGACACTTTACAGATGTCGTTAATGTACAAGTTGAAGAATTTTGGACCCAAAACTGTGTGTGTGTGTGTGTGTGTGTGTGTGTGTGTGTGTGTGTGTGTGTGTTTATAAGTAGTTTTAAACCTTGTGATCCACAAAACAGCATAAGAGTAAAAGAAGAACTGACTGCGTTACAGCACCCGCTGCTTGTTGAGAGTAAAAGCGATACGAGCTTTCACGTCTTTTTTAGCGACTTTCTTTAGAAAAAAAGTCGCTAAGGGGTCTGAAAACTCGCTAAATATAGCGACAAAGTCGCTAAGTTGGCAACACTGGCTGGAGCTAGCTGTTTTTGACACTACAGGACAAAAGCAGAACATACAAAGTTGTTTAACTGCTTCTGTTACGCCGACGATGTTTACAACAAACATATAAATGGCGCAGAGAAGCTCAATTCGCAAAGCGCTTCAAGTTTTACGTGGAAAAAAAGCACCAAACTGCCCGAGAGTCACTTAAAACACCTGTTTAAGACTTTGGCCAGCTTAGCTAACCAGAGACGCTCTGCTATTTCAGGTACTCTGCGGTTTTTCACAAATGATACAACGAGAATGAATAGACGCTTACAGACCTCACAGCCCATGGGACACAAGTTACATAAAAGACGTCATCGTTTTGTCGCTCACCTGCCGTGAATGGCCGCACTGCTGCCACTAGTGGCCAGAAGCTGTATTGCAACATGTGAACCTGGTGTTACTGAATTGAAGTATTATCAGACAGTTTCTAAGACTAAATGAGAAGATAGCTTTATTTAATAAATGTTTTAGTTTAGCAGTGGGCTTAATCCAAGTTTGCAAAGCTAGGCCATTTTAGACTGCAGTAAGACAGATGACGAATTAAAGGCCATTAAGTTTACAGCGAGTAGTTTTTACTTGAATTTGTCACCCGTGTATTTTTAGTTGTCACAGCAGGGGAGGAGCAAGTCAAAGTAATGTCTTCCTAGTTCCATTAAGTTTCCTATTTCATGGCAATAAAACAGAATGTGCAAAAGGGGGACCTCCCCTAAGTGGAATACAGCCATTATTCATACACTTTCCCTACTTTGACAAGTCAAAATGTTTGCTGTAAAAAGGGTCTGTGAAATGGATTTTTGATGGCAAACACATCATCTTAACCAGCAATATAATACAAATAAATGTATTAGACTCATAGTTCATATTTACCAGAACATTAATTTAAATTGTGATTAGATGTTCCAAAATTATAGGTATGTAATTTAGACTGACTAAAAGTATAATGGGAAGTAGGGTCTAAATTAAAGCATGGCTACTTTGAAAAACAATTATTCTTCTCTGCAGATTGTAATATAACCTTTTGCTTTTTTTGCTTTTTTTTTAAATGACTATTTTAGCTTCCTACCTACCCAAGCCCAGCTCCCAGGAGTATGAGTTCGTATATATTGATGCTAAAGGGAAGGTGTGCTCTCGCAGCTCTAAATTCACTTTTTGTGCACCAAAGCCACTTGAGGATCTGGTGACTCTTGAGGAAGACTCCCATGGAGAGGAGGCAGGCACAGATATGCTGCTGGTAGTCCCCAGGGCTGAGCTGCTGCAGGTGAGTGGATAAGATACTGCATGGGAGAGTGTGTGTTTTCAGTTTTGCAAAATTAACGAGTGCTTATAAAACACATCTGCTGGGGGGGGGGGGATCAATACTCTTGTTTACTGCAGTTACACAAAGACGGGCACACAGTCATGCTGCTTGCTTCCTCTGTTCTCTGTCTTGTTAGAATCGACTGCAGGAATGTCTGCGAGAGCGCGCTGAGCTTTTGCAGGTGCAGGAGGCGGTTAAAGAGCAAAGAGAGAAAGAGAATGAGGAGTACAAGCGAGCGAGAGAGGCCTGGGACAGAAGACGCAAAGAGCTGGAGGGTGATATCGCCAGGCTTCAGAAAGAGCTGAACCAAACTCTAGAGAAGCTTGATGAGCTGCAGAAGAAGCAGAAGGTGATGTATGAAGCTTATGCAAATGGTGGGCACAGTCATTTGATTAGAACCGATGTGCCTGCTTCCATTTCCCTACAGCAGTGCCCTCATTCTCAGATAAAGCATTTCTGCTTAAATAATGTCCCTGTGTGTTAAGTGTAAAAATGTAAGCAGGAGACATTTAAGAAATTGCCCGAGTTCTTATATTAACACAAAAATTAAACACGCCTCTGGTCTGTTAGGAGGAAAAGGCATTAGGAGAATCACTAGCCCAGGAGAAAACTGCTTTAATGGATGCCAGGGAGGCAAGCAAAGCGCGAATCCGAGAGCTAGAGGACGACATCAAAACCCTGGCACAGAGAGCTGTGGAAAAAGAGACCGAGTTAGAGAGGTTTGACATGGTTTTCTCATTTGTCCTTCTTTTACTTTTATGTGGGTCCTGTGAATAGTTTTGATTGTCTATAACAAAATCTGTATGTGCAGAATTAAGGAAAGAGCCAGGAGGGCAGGAGCTCTGAGAAAAGAAGAGGAGAGTGAGAGAAGAAGCCTGCAGGTGCACAGTTCAAAACATACTGTGTAACATAGTAAAACATGGTCCTCCCCCCCCCCAACATCTCAGTTTTCCCATCTCTTGCCTTTTTTCCTTAGACTAAGCTGGAACAAACAGAAAGCGAGCTCAAAATCCTGTCAAAGGAGTTCCAGGGCCTGAGGAACTCCCTCGCCCAAAGAGACACCAGTGTCCTGCAGCTTCAAAACACCATCACCACCCTCACCCAGAAACTCACCACAGCCCACAGGAAAGAGGTCAAACCAAAGGACTTATTAATGAATGTTTTAGTGGTTGAAACTCGACCAGGATGCTCACTCAGAGGATGTAAAAATAGGATTTTTGTTTGTTTGTTTGTTTTCAACTCGACTCTTGTGAAATGTGTTACAAGTATTTGGACATAAAATCAGAATTGATTTTTGGGGGGAAAGTGATCACTGCTACTTTATTTGGAACATGTTTTTTTGTATTTTAACTCAGCAATTATGTTTTAAAAGAATTACAAACAAACAACAATGACCAGTTCAAATCCACTCTTAGATATTTTTGGGTCTGGCAATATACAGAAAATCACCTGAAGTATGAGATGAGTAACCAACATGGTTTCTTGGTCCTTTATGCACAGGCGGAAAATGAGGCATCTCTGAAAGAAATGCGTAGCCTGCGTGAGCGGCTGCACATGAGCGAACGAGCTGCTGAGGGCTTGAAGAGTGACCTCAGCTCTATGGTTGCCCAGAGGGATCAGGGGCAAGCTGAACTGCATCAGGCTCGCCTTCAGGCTGCTCAGCTCACCCTTCAGCTTGCAGATTCCAGTCTGGCCCTGAGGGAGGGAAGAGCCCACTGGGCCCAGGAGAGGCAGAACATGCAGCGCTCGGCTGAGGTACTGCATCGCTGTAGAGCATGAAATCTGGAAAATGTAGAATGTCACTAATAAATGCCACGAGGTTTCAAAGTGAAATATTCCCATGGCATCAATAACAATTGTATGCAGCATAATAAAAGAAGAAAAAACGATCAGTTTTTAAATGCTTAAAGAGAAATGAGAAAAGGGAGATTTATATCAATATTAGCAGGTGCGACATTATGTTGATATGAAGGTGCAAGGGAGAGGGTAGCAATATATTGCTATTATACATCTGAACAGTTTGTTATATTTTTGATAAAAATGGTTTAAGTATGTCACACCCAGTAGACCTGATTTTATTTTTACAAGTCTTTGTTTTGATTCAAAGTTGTTGCAGGGTTTTGTATTTGTAATATTTGGTATATGTAACATTCGACATATGAAGTGGATATTAATAATAATGAGAAAAAGAACAAAATGTTCTATAGTTCTCAAAATGGGCCTATATGGCTGGTTCTACTAAAAGTACTGGGTCACACCTCTGACTCTTTGAATTCAGGTGTGTTCAATCCTATTGCCTGATGTGTATTACATGAAGTACCTATTCTGAAGAGCTTAAATTGAGCGTGGTACCGTAATATGATGCCACCATTGCAATGAGTCAGTTTGGGAAATTTCTTCCTCAATCAACTGTAAGTGGTATTATTGGAAAGTGGAAGCATTTAGGAACTACAGCAACTCAGCCATGAAGCGGCAGAGCATGTAAAGCTACAGAGAGCAGGGGCCCCAACGCTATTCTGACCCAGTAACTCCAGAGTTTCAAACTCCCTTAATATCAGCATGGAAACTGCACCAGGAGCTTCATGGCTGAGCAGCTTCTGTAGGTGTAATGTGTAGGTGGTATGACATCGAGTCAATATTTGAGTCCATAACCTAAAGATCGAATGGCAGAGGCAAATAAATTATATATGAAGTAAATACAGTAAGTAGTAGTGTCTGTGTGTCACCCTCATAGAAAGACCATGAGCGTTTGGAGAAACTCAGCCAAGAGATGCAGGCGATGGAGGAGAGGCTGCAAGAGGAAAGGATGGAGAGAGTGAAGCTAGAGGTTGAGCTTGGAAGAGAAAAAGATTGCAACCGGGTGAGAGAAGCTGCTTCATATACATTATAGCCTACTCTGTATCTGTGTGAACAAATAGTTTTGTTTGAACTGGCAAAAACAAGGTCAAACTCAGAATGAGCATCATTTAGATGTTGGCTGTTTACTTCTAGAACATCACACAAAAGTCAAAGTGTCTTTCGAGTGGGTCTAATATACCTCACCCTGCTGTTTTGTGATATCTGGCTTGTAGGTTCAGCTGAGTGAAACCCGTAGGGAGCTTCAGGAGCTGAAGGCCAGCCTGAGGGTTGCCCACAAAGAGAAGGAGCAGCTGCTTGCAGAGAAACAGGTTAGAAACCTTGTCTGCCACGGTGCATGATTTGAATCAGTACTGACAGAAACTAGTTTTAAAAAGCAGCGAACGATAAACTCTGGGTGGGTAGTGTACTTATTTAACACTGTGCGTGTGTGGTGTCACAGACTTTGTGCCATTATCAGTTGCTGAGGTCTCATGGTTTAGTTTTTAAATGTAAATCTAGTTTAGTGTGTGACTATAAAGCCTGGTCACACCCCTGCAATTTTTTCTAAAATCTTTGTATTAATAATGAACACACATCCTTACTGATATAACAACAGTAATACTCTTATTGTGAATGACCCTGCTGTTGGGAATCATCTCCCTGTGGTTGTCCTCTTGTTATTGTGCAATATAATTTGTTTACAGTGCAATATAAATCGGTGGATTTCAGGGCAGTCGGTGCTGTTGTTGTTAAAGTGCCTGCAGAGTTTTGTTGGCTAACTACCATAACATTTTCACTCTGAAGGCAGAAGTAAATATTCAGTTCTTTTTCTAAATTACTGTCCAGCCTAATTATAACTCCAGCCATATCTAAGTACAACAGCCAATGTGCGGCACATGAGAAACCAAGGAAGGACTTAAATGTTCATTGTACTGTGGTAACATTTATATAATGGCAAATGTTTCCGTTGTGTTTTCACAGTGCAATAATGTTACGTAGTGCTGGTTTGAAGAGGTCTGACATTTTGAGGGTTATAAGGGTGATGACTGCATTTTTCACCACAGGAGTTGATGGAGTACATCTGTCAGCTGGAACAGAAGATGGGAACAGTTGCAAGCGCCAATTGGAACTCGGCCCCAGTTGCCTCTACAGGTGAATTGAGCTACACATCAATCTACTGTATGCCCTGCAGATGTGAACAATAAAAGTGTTAACTATCATTCAAGAGCCACACTAAATATTGTTCAGATTGGCCCGTGTTGTGGACGACAAGAGCAGCGCTCTGAGGAAAAGTGACCGCTATTTCTTAACTAATGTTTCTGTCTGGCAGGCCGTCCTGACAGTGTGTCATCTGACTCGGAGGATGAGAACCCAGAGGCTTTGCAGATCCTCCACCCCCCGACCCCCCTGGCACACTACAGCCTATGTGAGCAGGGGCAGCCTGACTCGTTGCTCCTTGCCACCCCTCCTCTCTCCCCCAGGGAGGTAAGCAGGAGGGAAGTGGTCATCAACCAGCCGGCACCGCTCTCCCTTCCACACCAGGCCACCGCTGACACTCTGGCACACAGCTCTGATTCGGTGAGACGTGCACCATAATTATATGTGATATTGAAACTGAGCTATGCCTTCATGCTGATAGCCATGCACACCAGTTAAACATGGGCAGTGGGTCGTTTGATATAGACATTATCTCCTAGTACCAATTAGGCTGCTAGTGTGCAAGTTATTGGATGGTAATAGCTGCTGGATAGATATGTGTTAAGTGTCATCCTGTGCGTGTGTGTGTGTTTTACTGTATTAAGGAGGAGGAATGCGATCCACGTGAGTGTAGAAGGAACAGCTCTGGGGAGGAAACGGCTCTTTTGTTGCCTGACCCCATGGATACTTTTCTCAGGTACAGCTTTCCACTACAAACGCGTACCCTTATATGTTTATACATGTAACACTTACTCTTTATACCCATTACTGTGAAGTGTTAACGGAGTAATACTCTTTTTCTTTTCTTTTTTTTAACCAGTATTAAAGTATAAACTTTATGTATTTACAGAAAATTAGGTTAAAATGTTAAAAGCCAAAGTTATCCCTTTGATTTTGATCAGCGTTAGGATGGGGTACGATAGTACAGATCATAGAATACATTGCATTGTTAAAAAGTCTTTTTTACCAGTGAAAGAGAGACAAAGTGTACAATATCTAAAGAAGCAAAGATTTGTGATCATTTTTCTTCTTCTTTTAAACACTGAAAAGACCTTAATTCACAAACAATACCTCCATATTAACATGCACCATGCTATTTTCAGATTATTGCATTAGTAGTAACAATCTATTAATATCATATCTAATAATATATCCGTGATGAGGGCCATGCTACGGCAGACATAGTACTTATATTTTGCTAATATGTGTAGTACGGGACAGTTTTTACTCAAGCATATTTGTTCTTCAACCGCTTCCTTTTACTATTACAAGGAAGTATTTAATGTCGCAGATGATATAACAGTTTCATAAACTGCTAGTGTTATAGCCTCTAAAAGTCAGAAATAACTTCTTGTCGGCACTCAAAATACACTGAAGGATATTCTCAATAAAGGGTGTAGGATTGCTAAACACGTGAGGGATTGCAACAAATTGTGCACAGGTGAAGATTTAAGGTTCAAAAAAGATTTGCGTTGCTGACTGCATATGGAAATGAAAATTTGTCTGAGGCAAAACAAGCCACCAGATATCACCCCGTCGTGCTGGCTGGTTTTAAACTCTAGCATTGTCTTTATATTTTATGAGCTCATGACTTGATTTGTGTGTACAGTCTTAGTCGGCAAAGTAATTAAAGAACAAAGCCGCTATAAAACTGCAGTGGGGTAAAAAGTATCATATTTCTCCCTGGAACATAGAAAAGTATCTCAAAACTGGGGAGTGAACTAATGTATGTATGCCTGAGTAAATGTACTCCGTTACTTTCCTTCACTGGCTTCTCGCAGAAATGGTTTGATGCGTGCACAATGAATTCAAAGGTATCTAATGCACACAGACATGTGCAACTAGTTATTTATGGTGGCACGGTGAATATGACTCGAAGATGGAAGTTTTGAATACGTGGTCGTAAAAGAAGTTGAGTCAGGGTGAAGCGAGGGAGGCTGTTTGAGACACATTCGGGGCATGGGAGGGGCGAGATGGGAGGACAAGGGGACAGACGAGTTGACAGCAAGCTGTAGCAATGATTTACCTGAGGGGTGTACCGCAGTCACGGGCCAATTTTCAGCATCATTAAGGCTCTCGCTCTCCCACTCACCCACTCCTTTCGTCTCGCCTGCTCTTTCAACCAGAATGTGTGTTTCTTTCCATTTTTAACACACTCACACATCCTTTCTCTCTCCTTTGTTTCTTCCTCCAGTGGTTCAGCTGACACCTCGCTCTGGTAACCAGTGGACACCTACCCACAGCAAGTGATCAAAAAGGGAAAGAGGGACCTTGTTGTTTCCGCATTACTTCCTATAACAAGCACAAATACAGCTTATGCTCTATATACAGACAGAATTTTAATATGCAATTATGTTGTATCTGCCATAAACCTTGTTTTTTGTCCTTCTAGATTGCTGTGTTTTTACCCTGACTGTTTTTGCCAGCGGTGGCAGGTCAACACAATATTTATGACTGACATAAGAGTGGTGCACAGTTTGAAGCAGCAGGCTTTTAGACGTGGGCTCTGGCATTTGAGAGTTTGCAGGCTGTAGCAGAATGATTTCTGTTGAATCATTGCTATGTCGAGAGCTTTACGATGGATGTTATGTCGTTTTTATTGCATTTGTGATCAGGAGTCATGACAGGCACTGTAATTATGATGTTTTGTGCAGGCCCAGCTCCGCTGGAAATCATAGCAAAACTCTCTTCCAGCATTAAATTCTCCACAGCAGCTTCGAGCACTTTTCATGGCGGCATAAAGTAATGATACAGCATCATGCTAAATTATATTGCAGTAATGTAGGTCTATGACATCATATTTCTCCTCCATTTACTCAGAACTAAGATTTGATTTGAACTTTCTTGTATGCATTAGCAGGTGATTGTTGTCATGCAGATGCAGTTAAGGTGATTTAGGGATGCTGACGCTTAGGACGAGCTTTTGAAATAGAAAGCTTATTCAACAGATTGTGCTTCAGGTCTATTTAAATAGGGACGACATGCAACTTTCTACTTGAGTAACTTCACATAATTGTTATTATGAAATTAATGTTTATTAGCTTTACACTGCAAAGCTGCAATTTTTTTTATTTATTAATGAACCTGGGTTTATTGAAATTCTCTAGCTGCTCATTCGGGATATTTAGCATCAGCCTTTATCACAGCTAGATTGCACAGAAATCATGGTGATGCAGTTCTAAATTTGTGCCTAAAATAATGAAGTAGAGTCATCTTTATAGATCCTGACATCAGAATCATGGTGTTGATACTTTCCCCCAGCCCTGAGGTAATATACTGCCTAATAAAAGAAATGCTGCCTACGTTTTAATCAATATTATATGCATTTTTCATGATTTTCTATTTATAATTAATTTGAGTTATGCTGCAATTAAACTATATTCAGGTTTAGTTTGAAACAGGTGTACAGTTTTCACAGTTTGTGCAATGTGTAACAAAATTTTCCATGCTTGGCTAAGAGAATTTACTAGATACCTTGATGCTTGATTTTATCTGCTGTATTTGCACCCTATTTTTACTAGAGAAGAGTTTTTAGATGAAAAGTTGATATTGATACTCACCAATATGCCATCTGTGTCCTTCATCATTGTTATCATAACCATTACCCACGTGTGTTGTGTTTACTCACGTTTTATCTCTTTTCTATTTTTACTTTATGCTTTCAAATACTTTAATGGGTTGTTTAAAGGTTACGTTGTTGCAAGGTATTGGTGCTAATGGAAGGGAGTGATGCCAACATCGTATGGTAAAGGTAGATGTAAAAAAATACATATGGAAGGAATTGATCCTAATGTTTAAGTTTATAAAATTAGGAGTGAAAGAAGTAAACGTCTTTCCGACGCCTCATTTACCTTGTGTTACACTACATATGTGGATGGTTGAAAGGTTTTAAGGAGCCCCGTGTTCTTTCCCAGAAGATGGCACACTAAACGTATTCTCAGTAGTCCTTGTTTGTAGTTGTAATCTGACTTTATGTCTCAAGGAAGTTATCTTTTTGTTGTTCCACTGAGATCTCCAGTACGAGTGCTCCTCATCAGGACACTGTCTCACACCGCAATAAAACTCCAGTGGTTACGGTTTGTTTTGAACTTCTGTATGTGAAGGTTATCCCACATGTACACTGTGTATTTTCTTACCAGTCATGTAATGGGGTTTGGGTGGGGTTCTGCATAATAAAAACGTTTATGTATCCATTATTGGGTCTAATGTGTCTTTTTCTGGCCAATGATTATAGCAATATTTTGATCCTCACATGACATTTCATTGGTAATTAACTATGCCATTTCTTTTCACACGGCTCTATAGCCTATATTCCCTTTTGGCTCATTGCCTGTTTCATATACATTCCCATTCTGGGTTTTTTCTCTCTCCTCACCTTTGACTCTCCTGCAGTCCCCCCTCAGGGCTGACTTCCTCATCATCTTCATCCTCCTCACTCCACCAGCAGAGTCGTGCTGCTCTGTCTTTTAAGCTCTCGTCGTGCCCCTCTACCACACTCCCTCCATCTTAAGTCTGGGGTGACAATAGCTAATTATAAAATCAATGATGCCGGGCTGCCTAGTTTACAGCCCCCTCTAAAACCTTAACTGGGAAATCACTGTGGGATTGATGACTCCCTCACTCTTTATCTCTTTTAATTAGAAATGTAAAAGATATGAAGACCCAGAGGCCAGAACACATCTCCTAGTTTTTATGACCCAGACGCCTGCCCGCCTGCCCGCCTTCCCAGTGCTTGCTCCTCATTCCCAAATCGCCCCCACCTCTACCTGGCCTTGTTTATTTCCTCTGGCTCCCTTCTGGCACGCCCTCCATTCTCACTCTTGTCACAGATACCTTTACCCGTTTCTTCATCACTTTCTCCATTACCCTTTCAGTGAGATGGCCCGTCTGCCTTCTTGCTCGTACAGGGGAAGGTGTTAAATTTATGGTCTTTGCACATGAAAACGTTTCTCACCTTCTCCTCACCTCTCTCTTTCTCTCCCTCCTTGACTGTGATCCCCAACCCTCGGTGGATTCGCCGCATATGTAACAAATGGCAAACGTGTCCTTTTTGTCTGTTCTGACCCATCCAGGAGGCACACAGTAAATGATGTGGTATTTCACATTATGACCCTGCACCCAGCTCCATGCTTCCAGCACATGACATATGCACCTCTCTGTCTTGTATATAGCTTCAGGTGCACACAGAAAGGCCCTACAGTTTTTTATCACATCAAACCTGGGTCACATGCACCAACACTCTCTGCCTTTATCACACCCCGAGCCCAGCACCTTCCTCACTAACTGCTGCCAGAAGCATTTGGGTTCACTGAGCTTTATCCTGCAGATCACTCTCTGAAGCCCTGCAGCTGCTGCTGGTCCATTATCTCTCCTGTGTGTTGACCGAGTTGTAGCTACAGCTCAGATGTGCAGCGGGATATCAGTGTGGGTTTAAATATTCAAATGATATTCGTTGGTATGCACACTCACGGCCTGCTTTTATGGATTCTTTACTATTTTTAATAATTGATGTCCTTTGGTTGTAAGAATATTACAAGGGTGATTTTTTTCTCACACTTTATTAAATCATTGTGAAGTTGTACCTCTAGGTGTCACATTTCCATTCTTTAATTTCAAATGAATAAGCCTACCCATCTCAAGTCATTATTTAATCAACCGTCACTAATGTGTGAGGATGAGCATATAGAAAACTAAACCGGCTCCTTTAAATTCCCCCCAAGCATGCCCAAACCCTTGCATGGGTTCCCATGGCAACACCTTCCAGGGTTCAGTATATGAGGCAATTTGATTGTTCCTTGTAAAATAGTGTATAATGTATGGGCCTTATTTTAATTCCAGTCTGGTGTTATTGATCTGTCTTTAATGATAATTAAAGCAATCATATAATTGATAGAATCTCATCTGTGTTTATCACCCTGCTCTGATTCTCTCTTTCTATTAATGAAATAAAGGTGTGGCATTAGTATCAACGTGGCCGGGTTTTAAAAAGAAAAGGTTTACTGTCAGAAGCCTTTTATAAAGAGGATTCCCGCTCTTGAGAGAGTGAGTGATCATATCAGCAGCAGTGATACAGTAAAGATAGGCAGTATAACCTTGACACAGACACGCGGGCAGACTTTTGGTCCTCTTAAAAAAACTCTTCTTAACAAGGCCTTTCCTTGCTTGGTTTAAAGATTGCACAGCATACTCTGACAAAGCTTTTGACTTGAGTTCAGTGACTGAATGTCCTTTCACAGGCCATTAGCGAGTGCTGGGTCACTTCTGCAAGTTCAAATTTCACACAGTTTCAGTATAATTTGAGCGCACTGGCTTGAGCAGCTTACTGACTGTAAAAGAATCGCTTTCATTTCCTCCAGCAGACTTCTAACATGAGCCACATTAACAGCTATGCAGGAGCTAAATGATATTTTCATTATGAATGGATTTTATGATTAATACTTGGGCATATTTTTTAAAACATGTTACCACAAATTTGCACAGCCAAATGTAATTTTATCTTATTTCATTTGAGCCAAAGCTAAATGGCACCAAATAATAATTGATATATCATGTAATGCATCTAAAAACTGAGATAATTTATTGTGCTGTTGCAGCCTTCTCGTACAGCTTTCATTAAAGAATTCATGGCTAGATATGCTTTAACTTTCTGATCACAGTGAGATGAAAGCAGAGGAAAAGAGTCGTTCTCTGATGATTTTTATGCTGCCACCTGCACTCCTTTAACTGCAGAGTGAACAAATCTTAGGAACAGACCTTTATCTGATGTCCTTGTTCAGCAGGAGGCTGTGATTTATTAGCCTCTGCACCCACAGCTCTCCATGACCCAACAGACCCTGCCCTTATCCTCCAAGCAGTAAACGCAGCTGCATGCAGCACACCCTACAGTCACAGTGCAAGAGCTCCCTCTACTGCTGCACCCCGGTAATGAATGATTATGTTCATTCAAAAGTGCAGTTTACTGTGTTTCATAAGTTTGACACTGGTATAAGCGAACTTACACATCACATCATTTTTAGCACAAAGAAATGGTAATAAAGAAAAGTCCAGGAATCTCTCAAAAGTAGTTTATTGTGCCTCTCACTGTTTATATGGCTTTTCTTTGTATGACAAGAGTTGACATAAACAGAGGAAGAACAACACCTTGGCCATGTTGAAAAAAAAAAAAACAATAACATAACACATAACATAATCTCAAAGTTTTGCCTGCATTACCGTCACTATCACCGTGACGGCGTAGCAGAGAGAGAAAGGATGAGGTCACACAAGAGTTTCTGTGTGACAGCACCATGCCAAGGACATCCACCCATGACTGAAAACTTTCTAAAGCATTCACACTCACGTGCACACGCACGCACACACACACACACACAATGAGGAGACCTGCCCATATTTAGAGGATGGGACCTCTCGCTGCTACAGAAACTATGTTCGTATTGCTTCAAAGAGGGAGAGAAAAACCTCTGTACTGTATATCAGCCGTGCTTTCCAAGCTGATCGCCCACTGTGACATTTTGGCAATAAAGAAATGATACATGAGAACACATAATCCTCCACTGTTCTTCTTCTTCAAAAAAAGTGAGAATATACACAAGAAGACAAGATGATATAATGGCTTTTTGGGATGAGGGGGCAGTTTCCTGCATGGATACCAGTGTGAACGCAGGTGGGACGGTGATTGTGATGAGGATGACGATGATGGTGGTCCCTCCTCGCTCTGTGGAGAGTCAGACTGGTATCCATGCTGTTTTTCAGACTTGTCATCTTCTATTTACACAAAGTGGGGCTGAGAATCGCATAGTCAAGAATGCACGCATAAATATTGCCTGTTTCTAGCATGCTGGGAAGCAGCTAGGGTTTGGTCCTTACTGAAAAGCCCTGAGTCTGATTCCAAAATGTCTTCCATAAAGATTCCTGCTTTGCATATGCCTTTAATGGTTGTGTTGATGCATATGATACTAGTATGTTTGGGTGTTTTTATCTGTGTTGAATGAGTGTGCTAATCTACTGATATCATCAGGGAGAGCTCTAAGATCCGTCATATTTAATATGTTGATGTTACCATCAGTTTTGACATGCTAACTGGGACATATGCTCACAGACAGCTGCTCTATACTTAATGGAAGAGATGTGCCTTGCTTAAACAGATGATCACAAAAGTGCTACATATATACGGTCAAGTCTGAATCTCCGATCCCGGCACTTTGTGCCAGGTTGGCACATCTGCTACCACTCAGCATAGAGCGAAAGGAGTGTGTATGTTTGTTCTGCGCTTTTGTGGATACACTGTCCAAGATAATTAGAGTGTGTTTTTAGTGCACATGTGAGTGAGCATTCTGCCATGAGAACCGCTGGATTGTATCTGGAGTCCCTGCCAGTAGTTAAACTCATGCTCCACAGATGACTGTTCCTAACTTTGGCACAAAGATACTTCCTGCACTGACAGCACATGCTGGCCGCAACAACAGCATAAAAGAATAATGCCAATTACCTGATAACAGAAACTGGTTAAGTCACTGCAACAAAAAAGAAAGTCCTGGGTTGATTATCATCCACAGGGAGCCAAAGTGCTCCAAGAAGCCCGAGCTAAGCATATGTAGCTGATAAGGAAGACCCAGCCAGTTCTGATTACCCTTCTTTCCCTCTGAATATCTTCTCAGGAAAGCTCTTCAAAGATAAAAACTTGTCTAAAGGATTCATATATAAAACCAGAATAACAAATAAAAAACAAAATATAATGGTATATAGATATGTAAGGACTTATTCATAAACTGAAAAAAGGAAAAAAAAAGAATGAAAACAATATTTAAAAATAACAACAAAAGAGTTGCATACTCAATTTGGCTTTGCCCTGTACTCTTGCTCTAAATGTGCTTGTTGTAATCAATCAAAGTCAACTGCTTAGTTCTGGTGTCTAGTTTGGAGGTTCCCCTGTTTAGATATAAACAACAATAGTAAGGGGGGGGGGGGGGGTAGGGGGGGAGAAAACAACAAACATTTAGCTTTCTCAAAGAGGTTATGTTCTTTTTGTCACGTTAACTTCTCTCTTGGCCGTGCCAGGAGTTCATCTGGTTTACCGTCATCTCTCCCTTGACTTCTCATTTTTTCTGCATTTCACTTGTCATGGACCGTGTGGCCTGAGTTAGAAATGTTTATACGCTTAAGGCTCTGCTGTGCTCAGTGGAGGAGGACACAGTGATGTGCAGTCAGGAGAGAGAGAGGGAGAAGGGAAGGCCAGCATTTTCTTGAGGTGGAAGAGTGAATGAGGTTGTGCTATATATGTGTATGTTTACTTATATGCTTGTATGCGTGTGTGTGTGTGTGTGTGTGTGTGTGTGTGTGTGTGTGTGTGTGTGTGTGAAATGCTCTTTTCACTGCGCCCTCCGAGCAAGGCCTTTCCTCAACCCATCTATGGAAGTTAAAACACCCAGGGCTCCCCGTCACTGTCCGAGCCCCTGTCTCGATCTTCATCTCCCACATCGTCGTCGTCGTCTTCGTCCTCCTCTTCCGGTGATGGCTCGCTGCCGTTTTCGGTGGCCCAGCTGTCGTCCTCATCCTCAGCCTCCTGCTTTAGAACCAGGGCTGGAGGCGCGGGTGGTGGTGGGGGCGGTGGTGGAGGCGGCGGGCTCTCATTGCTCTCTGTTTGATCGTCGAAGGCCTCCGGATTCTCGAGCATTTCCCTGATCAAAGGAGGCATCGGCCCTGGGATCTCCATCTTCAGAGTGATAGCTCTCTCTGCACCTGAAAATAGAAAGCAAGGCTCAAAATACATGGACACATCATAAAGAATAAAAGGAAGAGTGAAGCTGAACTAGTAGAGTGTCCTGTAAAAGATGTATTCTTCTGGCAAGGACCTTGGGAAAGTGTACAGAGTTCAATCTTAGAAAGCACTCTCTCCATTCTTACCCTTCGTACTGATGCCCCTGAGGTCAGTGATCTTCATCAGCATGCGTGGGAACATGTGGGGTTTGTTGGGGCGGCGACGACGGGCATAGATCTTCAAAGCCTCAAGCAGAGGCTCCTGTAGCTTATCCACTTTCTGGGGCTCTTCTAAATCCATGCGGTCTAGTGAAAAAAGCAGCAAACACATGTTCTCATTCTCTCTTTTTTTTTAAAATAAATGGCACAGTTTTAAATAATCTCTTACATACAAAAATCAATTATGTTTAACTTTTATTTTGTTAAAGTCCTTTCCACTTTATAACAGACCAATCAAGAGTAGGTGCATGCTGCAGTACCTCCACAGATGAGGCAGATGGCGCTGAGGAGACCGGTTTCTGTATCATCCATCTCCAGGGGTAGAAGTTGGCCTGCAAAGGCAAAAACCAGGTCTGTAAGCGGCCCAAAGCCCGCATTGTGCATCTGAGTCCGGTTCAGAGTCAGGCCATCTGAGAACGTCATAGTGTCCTGTTCTGGAGTGTAGCGTGTGCAGATTCTCAGCATCTGAAAAGCAAAACAAGGTGTAAAACTTTTTGAACGTTAAAAAATGTAAATAAAATGTAAAGTAGTGTAATATGACTTCTTACAACACTAAAAATATCTGCAGTAGCTCAAAATGGTAGCCAACTACTCCAGTCTGGTTGTGTATATATGATAGATTTTGCATTATCTGGCCAAACTTGAATGCACTGCCACTTCTTACCACCGGGTGGAAGCATACCCATATTTCAGCATAAGCTTTGACAGAATCATTTATTTACAAAAAGTGAGTGAAGAGGGCAGAAGGGAAAACAAAAGCTCCTCACCAGTATGTCCAGGCAGGCGGACTTAAGCAGAGTGATTTGGTCAGCGATGGTGAGGCTGGTGAAACCCGGCAGCCGCTTGGCAAATTCTACTATCTTGATGATGCATTTGGTGGAAAGCTCACTAAACTTGTCCCATAGCCCTAGATCGAGCTGGACTCGATGGTCCGAGCTGGAGTTCTGAACAAACAAAAACACCCACAGTTCAGCATGTCATACAAGAGGAGGTGTGCAACCACGTTTGTATCAAAGGCAAGATTCACCGAGCCTCACATTTACATTTTACATCAGTCAACTGTGGGGAAAGAATTCCATTTACATGTTGCATCAATCATTCCGAGGCCACACAGATGGCTTAATGGGGAACTGCATTAGTTAAGCCACCACTATGTTGGGAAAGTTACTGCGAATTTTCATAAGCATGCAATCTGGGAGCATTCACTGCTGACGTAGCTGAGAGACAGTTTCCAAATGCAGCAGTGAAAGATAGGGGTTTATGTGCACGACTTACGGTGGTGTATTTGCCCAGTTGGCAAAGTGATGGGAAAGTTTCTTGGTGAGCTTTGCTGACTTTATTGACTAGTTCCTCTAGCTCTCCACTTAGCTCATAGCTCTCCGGAAGAACAACCTCCTCCTTCACATCTTTCTTCTTCTTGTTTCTGTCATTGCGCACCGCTATGTAAAGGGGAGAAAACAAAATTAGTTCCACATACAATGTTAAAGCTCATACAGAAAGTTAATTTAATCTATCTGTAATGACATTTGAAAACAAACTCAGCATTCATGCTCAGTGTCTTTCACTGCTGCCAAGGAGATGTTACACGCTAGTGGAAACCAGAACCTTTCTGCTCTTAACAGCATTAACATATTTCCTTGAGGCCCGGCACGGACACTGGCTATCTCCTTCTTATCACCCGCTGGCTTCCTTGTCCATCTCTCTATCCACTTGACCGGTGCACATAAGCCAGTACGCTCTCTCCCTCTCTCTGCCTCTTCTCCCACCTCCTCCTCCTCCTCCCATACTTTCCTTCCTCTCAGGATATCCAGTAATAGCAGAGGCACAATGTGATCCCGGTCTTAACACACATCCCACACAAACATTACACCCACATACATGTCCCCGGGGCTTCATGAAGGGCAAGAAACTGCCACTTACACGCAGCTGGCTACACAAAAGGTTGAAATAAAAAGGCCCCCCCCCAACAAGCTGGTGTTTCTGATTGCGCAAATGGCGTGAATCCTGTTCTCAATACGTTGGTCAAAACTCCCAAATCTTGTTTTCTCCCGTGTTGTCTTTATGAATGAAAGCAGTGTCTGTGTGCTGGCCAGAGGGGCGAGGTTTTGTGGTGAAACAGGAAGTCAGATTCATTTTGTAAAGGGATTAGTCATATGATTGGTACAGTGCCCAGCCTCACCCTGATCACCACCCCTGGTGGGCTCATCATCTGCTTCTGTCTTTGCTGCCTAGTTTCTCAGTCTCTATGTGCAAGTGAGAGAGTGACCCTGTTTTCCAAACAGAGGGGGACTCACCTTCCTTCGACATGCCGACCTCGAAGCACTTCTGCAGCCTGCAGTACTGACAACGGTTGCGTGTGACCTTGTTGATCTGACAGTTTTTGTCTCGGTGGCAAGTGTACACCATGTTCTTCTGGATACTGCGACGGAAGAAACCCTGGAACATCAGGAAGCAAGACACAAAAGGGAAGAGGGCAAGGGAGAATGTGCAATACAGTTATCATTATAAAGGCTGTGACATATCGCTGTATCTCTTTCAGCCTGCCCTTTGTCCATCCCTCTTTTATCATGTGAATGCAAAATAGAGAATCGAAATTTTTTTCTATTTCAGAAAACCCAGTGTTCAAAAGATTGGTTCTTCTCACCTTGCAGCCTTCACATGAGCTGACCCCGTAGTGGTACCCGGAGGACTTGTCCTGGCACACAAAGCAGGGCTTGTAGACTCGAGGTGGGGGAGGTGGAGACGGAGAACTGGGTACCATCTCCTCTGAGCTGTTGCTCTGGGTCTCCACCGCTGTGAACATGGAAAGAAAAGACAGTGGAGCACATGATCAGTTACTAATCATTATCGTACAACTATTACTAACTCTGCAAAGGCCACATGTGGAGTTGTGAATACATGTAGCAGATGTGGATAGATAACCACACTAAGAAATGACACGGCAGATATGACTGAGGTTCCACCAACAGACACTGATTAACAGTCATGCTCGCTTGGTAAACATTTTGCCTGGACGTGGAGTGAGACACATTTAAGTCTCAAAAGATAAATAACATATGAACTATCAAGTGTTCCCATTTCCTGGTACCAATTATCACTAAGGAGCCAAACTCAGGGGCCCTTTGGGGATATCGCATAGAACATATTGTCATATTGTCTTCGCATATAACTCTTGTCTATGTAAAGACAATAAATAAGAGAAGAAGGGCTCTTTGACAGCTGTGAGAAAACTGCTTTTTACATCACTAAGATGTAACTGACAGTGTCTGACAGGTTCTTTGATAAGGGCAGGTAACAGAGCGAGCTAATGAGTTGAGAAAAGTCAAGAGTCAAAGCTGGCTTTTCCTCATTCCACACATTGACAACATCTCATGTGAACATCTTGCACGCACAGCACAGGCACATGACAAATGCACGGACACGCAAAGCTGGTGCAGAGCCCTGATTCTATGTCTCAAAAACTGAGGCACAGCTGTGACATCAGTGCTTACTCGAGTCACATACTTGATATGGTACATTACACTTCATTATATTCCAAAGTGGACCCCATATAGGCTCTTTTGGAAGGTTCAAGTGTGCAGGGTATGGATTCCATACTCCCCCTGAGAAATATAAGATGCTAACCACACATGCCACAAAACCACAAACACACACTTGCACACAAACAGTTTCACCCTTGGTCACCCTCTAACTTCAACCCCCTACTCTGCATCCCACCACCATCCCCTGACACACAAACCCTATTTTTCTCTTGTTTCCTGGCCCTAAATTCCTCAGTGCAGCCCTGCCAGGTTTTAACAGAGGACTAGGCTCGTAAGTTGGCTTATAAAGGCAGTCCCATGGCTGGACTGGAGGCCCCAGCCCGGCTGGCCTGCACTTTATTGGGACTCAGTCACCTTGGGCAGCTATTCACACCACCAGCTGTAGCTCACAGCCCGTAAAAAGAGAGCAAGAGAGAAAAAAAGCCAATCATAAAATAAAAAACAGGCAGGCTCTAAAATTCTAACTTTTACTGCCCCCACCTCTCCCCAGCACCTTCAATGGAAAGCACAGAGGACTTGCCTAAACTTAACCTACAACCCCCCCCACCCTCCCCACCCAACTTACTCCCCCCTCTCACACCCAAAGCAGAATCAAAAACCACCAGCATGGCTTTTTTTACTAGAGAGAGGAGACTTCAAAAAGGAGAGAAAAAAAGAGGGCGTAAAAAGAGGAATTTGATATAAAACAGAGAAAGGGGAAGGGGAGGGGGGGGAGAGGGGGAGGACAAAGTTGCTCTTGAGGGCAAGTCTTGTTCAAGACCAAGTTGACGATTACTACTACTTCTGCTGTAGCTGCTCTGACTGGCCTGCAACTACCTCATTAATGATAGTAACAGAAATACATCAGACATTTTTTATTTGTTGCTTGCTGCCTAAACATCTGTTTTTCATATGCGACTCTTCAGAAATCCGCAGTCCTCCTTTGAAAACCTCATTTTGCTCAAGTCAAAGATGTTTTCCATTAGTTTTTAGACCAATCCCAAAGCCAAATGCACAAATCAATCTAAAATCCAAAGTTTACGCCCCCTGAATGTTTCTACAGCAAGTCTCATATCTCCTTGGCCAGAATGTAACAAAACGGCAGGGTCAGTGGGAGAACAGAAACCCTCTGAACGCACCATGAACCACTGTTTATGCAATAATAACAGCAGCAAATGAGGCTCCAAACCGAGCGCTGACAACCCCTTAGAAAAGGACAAACCATATGTGGCGTCAAGTAACGAACACTGACTGACACCGTCTAAATGGATAAAGAAAGCGGGCCAAACACAGAAAGTCCATCTTGGAGAAAACCCGGGCAGCGGTGACAGACAAAATACATCAGGCTCTGTCAACACGTTGAACCTGGTTCCTGCCAGAGAACATGACTCCTGAATCCACCTCCAAGACTTTGCCTCATTCAGCCTACTCCATTCAAATCCCCTGTACCACTTACCCCAGGGCGCCACAGTCAGAGGGCCCATTCAGAAAGCTACCCCGAGCCCCTTTTCTCAGTCTCTTCAACTCAGCTCATCACTGTTTAGAAAACAAAGCCCAGTGAAATGAGAGGCCCTCCTTATCAGCGCTTTGAGGCTTGGGGCACCATTTGCATGACAATCCGCTGTCTAAGGCCTGTGAGCTGATGACAGACAGATGAGAAGAGGAGTGGGGTAGGTGGTATGGGTGCTGCTGTTGGGGGAGGAGAAGAAGAAAAAGAAAGGCAAGAAGAAGGTATAGCTAAGTTATCAACAGTCACTGTTAGCTTCCTGCTAAGTATCAGTTTATTCTCGGATCCCGTGTTGCATTGCTGTGCACAAGTGGTCCCCCTGCCACTGAGCAAGTTGGTCCCATAAACACACTCAGTGGCTACAAACTACAAACACACAGCAACATTACACTAAAATACTTGAGCGTGATGGGATGAGCATTGCAGCATTCAGCACAGCCTCATTAGATGTGAAATATAACTGCACAAGACAGAAATAGCTGTGTAGCTGAAGGTGAATTCAACTAGGTCAATTACAGTGAATTCTAGGTCAAGTTAACCGAGCCAAGCAAACTCCCTTTAGTATCAAGAGATCCAACAGAAGAGAAAAGAAAGCCAGAACAAGGAGAAACACTAAAGAAATAATCAGAAGACTTCCTGGCAACACTGAGGCTGCCTGCTGTTCACTCAGCTGGAAAAAAGGAGTGTTTCTAATGTATGTGAGCAAACGCATGACTATGCAGCTCCTGTTTTGTGTTGCAACACACTCCTCTTAACTGAGCAGCATATGACATTCTGGCACTGTAACAAGTATTCTTTCACAATAGGCTTGCAGATTTTGAGTACGTGACCTGTTGGAGTGATTGAATCTTCAGTGCGACACTGCTCCAAAAGTTCCAGCCTTGGCATGTGAGAGCAAACGCTTAGACGTATTCTTTCTGGGCCCAGTGCACTCACAGTGCAATACATCTGTAGGATACGTGTAGGTGTTTATTTTTGTGCTTGTCCAGCATTCACGTGCAACTCCAGCCAGCGGCTCTGCTCTGTCTCTGTAGTGTATATTTCACTTGCAAATGCCCGGACTGTTTGTAACAGTGCACCACTGAATTCCAGTCCCCATTAAAACACCCCCTCCTCTATGTGTGCGACTCACTCTGTTGATGTTTTCCCTGTTAGTGCTAAACTGCATGCACGGGCATGCGTGGCCTTTGTCTCCACCTCTATTTTCACTAAAGATCCTGTAAAGTTGTACCTCTTGTCGAGACTTTGAGGCAGAGGGGGAGAGAGGGGCACACAGTAGGGTTCAATGTGAAAAGAGGGTTGGGGACTGGGCAGAGAGTAGTGGCAGAAGGACAGCAGATTGGGAGAGGATGGTGAACAGTGGGCTGGGAGAATTGCTGGCACACTAGGTGGGGCTTTCAAGGGTGCCTTTGGCCCTCTACACCATGGCAGAGGCTACAGCACCATAGGGTACGACTGACCGACCATCAGCACACGAATAGGTTTCTGTAAAGAAATGGGTTTCATGAAAGAGGAAAAGAAAGTAGTACCACACCCTTGTCAGTGGTGCCAGCACATAATACTCTCCTTCTCTGTTTTGTTTTGCCCATGTCTTCCTGCTATCACTCTTGAGGCTTCTGCTACAAGGTCCCACACAACAGACCTGCTTCCTTCCTCTTTTCAGTACCAGCGTTTCCGGAGGATCTTCGTCACTGGCTTTTGTAGCCACTTCTCAGTATCCCTTACTGCTACACCTCCATACATGTGCTCTCATTTCCCATTGCTATTCTGTTTCACCTATATATAACCCATATATATATATATACACAAGCACTCAAAATGGCACCGGCCTATAACCGAGAGAAACAAAGAAGTGGAGGAACAAAACCACTGAGAAAAATGGGAGGAATTCCTGACTGTGTTGACAGGGGAGGGGGGACTTTCATTAAAGGTGATGAGCAGTAGCAACGCCTTTCAACAGCTGTCAGAAAGCTCATCACCTGGTCTCCCACAGACTGACACACTAACACGCCTGTGAAAAGAAGACGGCCAATCAGGAGATGGCTCGGGTTTGAGATTTGAAAATAGATATTAAGAAACACATTCCTGAAGGGAATTAAACCCATTCTCTGGGAACCAGAAGAAAGCAATGAGACAAACATCGATAAACATTTGTGACGCATGCATGCGATCTGACGCCAGACCAGCATGTTGAGTAAAAACATTTTCCCATTTGCTCATGGCTTCTGTCAGTACTAATGACAAAACTGTGGACTTTTGAAGAATGACACAATGTGACATGGCACACAAGCTGCTGCCAAGGCACATTTTAATCTTTTTCTTTTTTACCCCTTTTTCCTTTAAAAATGAAAAAAGCAGGAAAGGCAGCAGGTGGGACAAGAATGTATCCCCGGGGCATGTTTTAAAAAGTGGAATTACCCTTGGAGTCTGGTGGTGTTCTCAAAACACCTGGTCTTCTTTACAGCACCTCATAAAGGGCCTTTTGATATTTTCTTGATGGAGTCAGCAAGCAAACATTTGGCAGCGTGCACCCCCCTTTTCCTGCACCACACAGCCCTGTCAACAAACACACAAGCTGCTTTCAAACAGCCAAACTCGTCTGCTGAGCCGCCTGTCCCTAATGAACCCAGCAAATAAAATTTCCTTCAAATGTCCTTGTACCAAACTAGTGCAAGACGGTATTAAGGAAAGGAAAAAATGAAGAAAATATAACGTCAATAAAAATATTTCAGACAGTCAGTGGCCTTTTATGACCAGCGCTGGAAAAACCAGACAGTCAAGTGCAGATCTGTGGAAAAAATGCACCTCCTCATCCCTGCCGTGAGCTCCAGCTGACTCTTCATCTGCCCACCACAGAGGAGCACAGCTCACCTCCAGTGACTGAGGAGTGAACCCAAACCTGGCAACCCAGCACAGTGCTGGGCCACTGATCATGTCAAGAAGACAGGACAGTTCACAGGCAGGCAAGGGAGCAGACAGAGAGCAGAAACAGGCGCGCAGGCGAGGTGAAGAGAGAGGAGAAAGCAGTCATCGAGGGAAACCCTGAGTCTTTGATCCTCGGGTTGTTTCTCGTCCTCCCAGACTTCCTCTCACCATCTGTAGCCCTGGCTCTCACCTGCCTGTCTTTGGCAAGGCCACTAGCGCTCGTTCAATTGCTATTGCTTCCTCCCCACAACAATAGAAACCTACAAAAGTAGAAGTAGCCCAGCCGTGGCTGCAGCCTTGCTCTGTCAGAGGAAGTGAGTGGAAAGGCGGATAATGTAAACAACAACAGTAGTATTCACTCCGGCACATTGGGGAAGCACCACACACCAAAGCACGCAAACGCAAACCTCCTATTGGAAGGAACAACACGCCCACGACTAGCAGCACACAGTTCATTTCCACTCAACATGTAAATGTCCACGCCAAAGAGTTTGCACACACTACACAAAGCGGTTTCTCTTGCCTTTTCACTTGGCGTTACATAGGATGCAGATCACTGTTAAAAAAAAAATGTTAAAAATCATGCACCCAGCTTTTTAACTGATTTCTGTTGTGAGTTTACTCTGCCAAATACACATTATCGCAGCATTTTCCTCTATACAGTCACTTGGAAGAAGTTAAGAAGGAAGAACTCAGAGAGACTAAGATCAAAACTGGCAGAGCAGTGACAAAATGACTGTGGCTTCCTGACTTCTGAGTGAGCAATCTATGCATAAGTAGTAACTCTTGAAGAATCAGCAGTCCCCTTCAACTGGCATAAAACCACAGATCCTGTAAGGTATTAAAGCCACTCTGAGAAACTTCTGCTTTGAGTGTCTCAGTGAAGCAATGATGCATATCAGAGTTTTTCACTTTTGCTTGGCAGCAAACCGCCAACAGGTTGCCCAACTCCGTTTGGGTGGAGGCACTCAGATGACTGATGTGACAGCCAGATTTTGAGCCACACAGTGATTCATTTCCTTCCATTACGGTCTCTAGAGGTGTCACAAAACAAAGTTCCACATAAGACTAATACATGAAGTATTAAAGGTACATTTTGACAATTACCACTGAATGAACACATCACTGGGAACGTAAGCAATACCCAGCCAGTCAGTTCCCTTAACAGCAGCTAACCTGAGTCGATCGAGCATTCCTAAACAGGCGAGAAATCATCCCAAACAGCCCCTAATTCATTTGCTGGATTGTTTCCTGTCAAACTGGCTGTCCGTCTGTCTGTTTGGTTTTGTCTCTAGTGTTTTATGGCAAATGGGAGATGTTCTTACCGTGAGGCAGAAGTTTATGGTGGTGGTCAGAGGGCCCGGTGGCGCCTGTGTCCGGCAGCCTCGCCTCTGTCAGTGCGCCCCAGGGCAGCTGTGGCTACAATGTAGCTGCCATCGCCAGTGTGTGAATGTGTGTGTGAATGGGTGGATGACTGAATGTAGTGTAAAGCGCTTTGGGGTCCTATGGACTAGAAAAGCGCTATACAAATGCAGGCCATTTACCATAAATCCAGGCGTGATAACAGGCTACTGCAAGTACCCATTCACTCACAGGTCAAGCTATGGTGGAGACATGGACATATTATCTGCTCCTGTGTAGCCACTGAAGAGCATGTGCTGCTTTTTTGTGCTTAAGAGTGTCTCTCACGTGTCTAGGTGAGAATGCACTTCTTGTGTCAGATTTAGAGCAAAACGTTGACTCTAGGGGCCCAGAGAAACAGTAAGTGTGTTAACATTACTTTAGTAACCTGGTAGTAGTTCTTTTTCTGGAGTAACCTGATTTTGAATGAAACCTTATTTTGCAGACTCTAGTTTACACTTAAATGGATTAACAGGATTAACAGGGATATTACAAGTGTGCGTGCCAAAGAGGGAACGGGGAACAGGAAACGCAGCACTGGAAAGGCAATACAGTGGGATGAAAGAAAAGATGAATGCTGAAACTGTTCTTTTATCCAAAGTATAAATATCCTAAATCTGCCTAAAAACAAAGCTACAATGAATAAGTCAGAGCAGCTAACAGGCAGATTATTCCTAATACTGAGAGACAAGAGGAGAAACTGTATAGTGTGACGGTATTAGTTAAAAAACACAACAGAGCAGAGAAATCTGATTACTGACCAGCTGTATGTAAAGTTCTGACAATGTGAACACATTCTCCTGTTTCCTGGTTTAACCTGATTTCTTCCAATAACCTGGTTTCATGTGCACTCGTAAACGCACACGCACTCAAACAGACATCTGTTAATTTCTCCACTGGCATTCATCTTCTTTCTGTAAAAAGTCCCAAACTGTCAGCTAGGCTCACAATTACAGGCATGCCAGCTTACACGCACACACACCTGTTCCTCCTTACAGCAAAATACACCCACAAGGAACACAAACAATACAAGCTAATGCAAGTGTACACAAATGAACTCATGCACCATTTCCAGAAGGATGGTCATGTCAGTTGCACATATGCGCACTGGCAGAATTTGACTAATGTCAAAGGGAAAAACAACACCAATTTGCCTCCCTCCCTCCCCTCGGTCCTCCCCTCCTTCCACCCACTCCAGGCCAAGTCCTCATCCATCTCTCTCCACCCCTGAGCCCAGATAATAGCTGTACTACACCAGCCGCTCACCACTCCCTGCCAAACGCTGTCGGCTGCGTAAACACAACCCATTCACACATACACAGGAGGAGGACAGTTGGACTCGTCTGGGTTTCTAGACCCGACTTGGCTATACGAGGGCTCCACTTCTTCTAACGCCGAGCCCGTAGCAACACTCGAGCCAAGCCGTCAGTCAATAACACGCTGGTAACAGAACTGCTCGTTCCACAGCCAGCTCACACACAGCTCTCAGCTTACATGCACACTCTTCTATGCTATAAACAAACATGCTTGTGCAGTGGTACATCACATGCTCACCAGTGAAATAAACTCTTTCAGGTGCATGCACTAATACAGCACACACACGCACGTAAGTATGCATAGTTTGCCAAATGTCCACGCCATTGTGCAACGGAAAATGTGCCTGGCAGGCAAAGAGCTGTTCTCAGTAAACAGCTACAATAGCAGCAGCCAGACACGGGTGTTAGGGTGGGCAGCCACAATACCTCTGGGACCAGCAAACTATTGTGAAAGAACTCACAAAAGTCCAGATTTTATACTGATCTGGAGCTCACGCAAACTGCTAGCCCAGTTGCCTCATAACAGTCACGTTTATCGTGCTGCGATCCACAAATCGTCAGCTCGTCACGAGTCCACGTAAAATTTCAGAGTACTCGCTCTTGTGAAATACTGTTTAAACACGACGGACAGGAAAACAAAAACAGCCCTTTCAAGGACTCACATTCGGTTGACGAGTTTTATTTACAGCGGTGCGACTGACGCTGCTGAGGGGCTATAAACTGCTGTTAGAGCGGAGCCAGATTCCAGCACAGGCCTGAGGAATCCAGCTTGGCACACTGTCCGTCTCTGCTTTTGACACAGCAGTCTGGGTGCCCAACAGCAGCCAAGTGGACACGTAAACTTGAACATACATTGATCAGAGGAGTCCGCATACAGGCACCACACACACAAGCATAGGTTAACACGCTCTGATTTATGCATAAGTCAAACCACGCACAGGAGGGGGCTCTGTGGAAAAAACTTGAAGCAACTGCTAGGATTGAATCTGTTTATTTATAGACAGCGCTGCCTATTAATGGGCTCAGCTATTACTGCAGGGCTGACAGAGATCTGTGAACAAGGTGGTGTGATACTGCAGCCCAGCAGGTCTGACACCAAAAATGGCTTCACCCTATTAAAATGATTTCCACAGCGTAATATAACATGTAACATAAACTGTTGTAAGGTTAGAATGAACCAACAGGCCTGCGATTTTATTTAATAACCATCTTGGCTCTGATGCTATGTATTATTTATTACAAAACAAGGACTACTGCAGCTGCTTGAGCTACTGCATTATATCACGCAGGACACTGTATTCCTCAACACATTAATAAATAATTTAGAGCCTATTACACTGTAGTGCAGGCCTGACAGTTTAGAGTGCACTTTAAATGAGGTACTTTTTATAATTAAAGCTTGCGATCAAAAACCAAAAACAGACTTTTCTTTGATGCCAGTTTTTTTCACATTTCTAGCTTAATGGTTTTTTTTGTTTAAAAAGTTAATTTAGTTGCAGCCTGCTTAACGTTTGTTCGCTCCTTCATATCAATTACAACTCATTGACCCTGGACTGGCTTATTCCTTTAAAGTTGAGCACATTGTTTTGACATTATCTTGAGAAAATCAGCGATATAAACACGTGACGTTAGTGACAATGATTAGAAGTGTAAGTACTCTCCCTCTTTCTCTCCAACACACAAACACACACATCACCCACTAACCAACATACCACCATCTATTTCCAGCCCTGCCCCCTCAGGCATTCTAATCTTTTAATTGAATCTTTTGTAATTATAATGAAATAACTGCAGACTTCTATCAGGGAGAAAATGATCGGGCCAGAATGTGCCAGCGGTCACAGGAAGCTCTTATTTCTCTACCGCTGCTGCCGAGATCTATACCCCCCATTTCAATTAGCCCCTCAATTCACATTTGAACAGCACATTAAGGGAAAACAAAGAAGCGTGTGCGCCCGTGTGTGTGTGTGTGTGTGTGAAGACACACATAGTGACAAATTGCTCAAGCAATCTGTTACTGTCATGTCCAGCTCTTATATATACCGTTTGTTAGACTTACAATCCAAAGTGTGCTCAAAAACATCGAGCTAAGAGTGTACTTTGGTGAGAAAAAACACTTTCCCTTCTTTTGACCCTGGAGAACTGCTAAACGTAATTGCCTCATTCTTCTAAGCAAATGAACATTGACAGAGAGGGGATTTGTCGGCATAGGCTGTCTCAAATGGCTTCCCTGGCAGTTGACTAATTCAGTTCTCATTGACGTACGACTAAATCAGTGTCCATTATCCTTATGTGTAGGCCAGCTCAGATGTAGTACCAGCTCTGTGGCATAAGGCACTTAAGTGCATTACACAAGCCAAGCTGGTTGAAAGAGTCTCCTTTTCAGCAAGCTGACGAGCTTACCACACATGCAGTAGATCTGACATTGGCCAGGCTGTAGCCTCTGCCTAACCTCTGACATTAAGGTCTCCCACTCCTGAACAAAAAAACAAGAAAACTGACCACACACTTTTAAGTCCTCTGATTGTCCCTGGCTAATGGCCAACAGCAGAGACACTTATCACCGCTGAAGATTTACTGCAAAGAGAGGAGGTTATACTCATTTTGTGAAAGATTTAGGGCAGACAAACATTTTCTCTGCACATTCTCCACACAGGTTATCAGAGAAAAACTGTTTTTGCATTTCTGCTAAACCTTGTTTTTTTTTATCCTCACATTGTAGAGAGCATTGCTAAAGAGTTGAATTCTTTTTACAAATGGAAAAAAAAAAACCTGTGTGACAACAGTATATTATTGTATTAATCCAGGGCCAGGTGACTTGCTTTACAAACACAGTGGCTATTTTGGTGTGCAGTGTGCGTGCTTGTGTGACTGTGGCATTAAGAGCCAGACAGGTCCCTCTGTTGTGCAGCTGGGCTGGCTTAATGAGATATCAGACTCAAACATCAATTCATCAGCTTCATTGATGAGGACAATGGGAGGCAACTGCTTCAGTAAAGAGGGGCATTATGGCTCCTTGTGCAGGGATAGGACAGCTTTGTTTACAAAGGTTATTGGGCACACTGGGTTTGAAACAGTACACCACACCAGCCACTTTGCTCTGCTCTGCTAACTTAGATCTCTCACCCTCAGGGCAGCGTCCCTGGACTTTTTTTTCCCCTTTCCTTTTTTTAACTTTGATTGTGTGGAACAAAGACCTGAAAGAAAAATATACTTCTGGAATCTGAGGCCTAATTTTTAAATGTGTGCATGTGTGTGAATGGGTTAAAAGGAAAGGACCATAGAGGCCTGATTGATTAAATAAACAAATCTCATCTTGTTATCATCAGGGCTCCCCTAGCTAAGCAGAGCAGGCTGGCGTGGCTGGAGTCCCCTCTGGCCTCAGCCTCCACTGACAGGGCATCTGTCTTCATTAAAGCTCAGCCAGTGTGCATGACGGCCACTGAAATGCTGGTGTCTTCACGATTAATGAAGACAGATGACTCCCCCCCCCCCCCCCCCAAGGAAGTAAAAAGGCACAAAAAAGAAGGGAGGACGAACAAACGGAAGAGCATGAAAAAAAATTGAAAACACTTTCAAGCAGCTCTGAAAAATCGAGAGCAAAGTTAAGCTGCTTATCTGATCGCTCCGGCTCCTCTTATATTCTTGATTGTTTTTCCACTGTCATATCTGGCTTGGCTCCCTCCACACTTCTCCCACCATACCATGCATACACACCCCACACCCCCACTCCTTTCCACTCTCACACACTCTCTCACAGCAGTAGCAGCCCCCTGGAAGTAGATGAAAATGGACCCCAGTTGTTGTTAGAGTCAGAGCCTTGTCTGAAGTCAGCGGCAGAAGAAGGGAGGGGGGGGGGGGGGCGGGGGGGAATGAAGTGGATAGATGCAACGAGCAAAAGAGAGAAGAGAACGTTGGCCAGAATATATCTCTGCTTTCTTGAGATTTGTATGTATTATTATTTATTCATACATTTATCTGCTAAATAATTAATCCGCTTACTAATTCATGGCTGTTTGGCTCTGGAGGAATATCATTATCCATCTAGTATCCAGCAGCATAAACAAACCTCTGACCTATGAAGACTGCAGCAGGCCCAGCAAAACTTATTATTAACTAACTGTATTATTAAAAACAGGCAACATTTGTCATTAACTTTTCATGTGAAATTCATCAGACACCTCACTTCTAGTGTTAAACTCATGCTGTGAATAGACAATAAACCAGATAGAGTACATCTGACACGTCACTGTCATCTCTTCCTGTCACTCACCAAAACCTTTTCCTTTTCTAGTATGCAGCACCTGGCAAGGTCAAACCCCAGGTGGCAAACATTGTTACTGAAACTTGACTCTGTGGGCTCAAACTCACAAACTCACCACACAGACGAATACACACAAGCACATTTTTTAAAAACCCAACACACAGTGCATATAATATCATAGCAGAGAATTTTTTTTCAGATGGCTGAGCAGCTCAAACTGGCTGTGGGCTAGGAGAGGAGAGGAGAGGAGAGGAGAGGAGAGGAGAGGAGGAGAGGAGAGGAGAGGAGAGGAGAGGAGAGGAGAGGAGGGGATTGTCTCTGTCTTTTCCTGTGTTGCTCTGTAGCCCCTGACAGCAGCCCCCTTGGCCGAGCCCTGAGGGGTAAACAAGCCAGCAATGAGAAAATGAAGGAAGGAGTGACCGAAAGAAAAGGAGAGTGAGAAGAGAGGGGGAAACATGATTGTGTCATAGAAGAATCCAAACAGGATGCCACTTACATTGAACACTGGCAGTGCTCGTCCAAGCAAAGGGGTCCAACCCGGCAAAAAAGGGGTTCGCTTTCCGCAGCATGCATGCACCACGGCTGGTGACATCATAGAGCTGACGGGGGCCCATTCCCAGAGCCTCCATACAGTCGAACATGGTACCCCCCACCCTCGGCAAAAATCAGTGAGAGCCCTCAGTCCTGCCTGTGTCCTACCCTGCTTCCACTGCTCACGTCACTCACTGAAGCAGTGACAAGAGCTCACAGCAGCAACAGCTATCTAGATTCACTACCTTCCTCTCCCTCCCTTCACTTATCTCGCGCTGTCACTCTCTCTCTGCTGTCTTTTCCTTCCGATGCTGGAGTTTTCCTTTTTCCCTCTCAGCTGGAATGCAGATATGGTTCCTGACTGGCTGAGCTGAGCGTGACTCTGACTCTCTCCTCTCCCCCCTGCCCCTGGGTGAGCTGCTCCCAGTCTGCTGTAACAGACCTAAATAACAGCCTCTCGCAGCTCTCGCTGAGCCCCAGACACGGCGGAGTGAACCAACTGCTTTGGCATGACGCTGCAAGAGGGGGTGGAGAGAAAGACAGAGAATGCCAGAGAGGGAGGGACAGAGAGAGAGGAACCCAGGAGGAGGGGAGGTGTAAGGGGCCGTCCAGCAGAGTCTGCACTGGAGTAAGAACTGATCTGGCTGGAGCACAAAACTTTATTCCCCATTCTTCTTGTGCTTTTTTTTGTTTGTTTGTTTGTTTTTTTGAACACACGATTTTTTGTTTTTCATATTTCAGCCCTAAATGCAAACAGTGCCCCCACCTACCCCAACCCCACCGTCTTCCATTCAGATCTGGTCCCTGTCTCTGGCTTTCTTTACATTGCACCTCCCCCAGTTCCCTGCAGTAAATAAGACCCCCTTTCCCCCTCCCTCCCTTCACTGAGCCCCCGTCTCTAATCATAACCATATTAAAGTCCAGCCACTGGCCCGGGCGTGTATGTGTGTCAAAAAGAGAGCCAGAGAGAGAAAGAGAAAGAACATTGTGCTGTGGCTGAACCCAGAAACCAGATGCCAGGGTAAATCCCTCCCTCTCCTCTGTCTGTTTGAGGGAACAGAGGATGGGCAGTTCTTTCTGTCGCTCCCTCTGGAAGTGCTTTAACAGTGATGAATGAGGGCTGCCTTGCTCAATCCCCGCAGTGCATTTACACAGACAAATATCTCCAATATACAAACACACCATGTGCTGGACACACTTCTCACAGGTTTACTTGACCTTGCTTGTGATTTATATCTCGACGTAGAAATAGCAAAAGACGTCCAAGGAAGCAGCGTCGATCAGGTTGTTCAAGCAATGATTTTAATGCAGTAAAAAAGCCTCGTGGCAGCTGAATATTTTAGTGGTTGTGGATTCACAGTTAAAACGTATACCCTACACATTTAACCTTCATTATAACAATGGTTTTTCTGTGCACTGATTAAAAAAAACAATTCAGCTTAAAAAATTGCAGTGCCCTGAGAGTGGCAGTGAATCAAAGGAAATCAATGGGCAGTGTGAGGTCAATGAAAAAGCCTGACACTGGTCCTAACTGTTGCTCAGCAGAGGGATGGACTCTGGCTGGGCTAAAGCAAACAGCGTGATACAATGGGAGATATATGATAATAGAATAGCTTCAGTCTGTGAGCTCCTCACATTCATCTCCCCCTGTCAAAGCAGTACAAGTGGTACAGCCCAGCAGGCAAAAAAGACACCATTTCCTGTCAATCTGTGCTGCTGGCTACGCTCTCCATAAACACACAGCGTCCTCCCTCCTCCCTCCTCCTCCTCTGTCTAACACTTCACTCTTTTTCCTGTCTCATGAAAGAAACCATGCTTTCACATTTCTGGCTATTTTGAATGATTTTCATTACTATGTTTATTGGTTTAAAAGCTATTCCTCCAATGGAGACTTCAGGTTTATTTTCTTAAGCTGGCACACACGCACACACACAGACACACACACACACACACACACAGACACACACACACACACACACACACACCTGTGAGTTGAGATTCACACACTCAATCTCGCAAACTGACGCACGTTTAATAGCTCTTTTTATTTCATCAAATAGTAAACAACATCAGTAGTTTTTATGTGCTTCTTCATACAGCTGTCAGGTCATACAGTGAAAGCTTTATGATGGCAAGAATACAACACGGGGACAACAAACTGGCATCTATCAGAGATGCCAACGCTTAGCTGAAGTTTGTTGTTAAAAAAAGGGGGGGGGCACTTTTCTTCTCTCTAGCTTTCCACCCATTTTCACAATAATTCAAAAAATGTCTTGGTCTGGATACATTTCAGATTAAATCATCACAGCCTAGAGTCACATTTTTATGATCCACAAGCATTCTTCTCACACTCGTCTTTCGTCTCCTTCCTGTTTTCTTTTCCTCGCTGCTAGTTTCATACAGCATCCTGGAAACTAAGAACTGGCTAATCCCCCGGTGCTCAAATGTTCTATGTAACATCAGCGCGGTTTGCCAGGGCTGCTCTGTGGGCTGACAAGCTGCAAAAAAATCTATTTCAAATATCATGTGTTCACACTCTTTTGTTTTTAGAGATTTACGAACCCTATCCGGTTCCACTGGTTTTGACATTTCTTTTTACTGTGTTTGAGACTATAATTCAGACCACCAACTCCAGGTTCTCCAGTTATTGGCAAACTACACTGTGAGCTGTGAGCCTTCCAGGGCTTCAGAGGGTTTGCCGAGTGAGTTTAGACATCTAATCTACACATACTCCATACTGCTGCTGACCCAGGCTGGTCCCTGCCTCCCCTTCTCTCCCCTCCCTCCTTCCCTTCCTTCCCCAGCCAGAGAGGCTGAACTCTGGAAGAAACCCCCACTGGGCCACTAACTTTCCCCCAAACTTATCCTGCCCTCCCTTCTTCTCTCCCTCACTCACTGGCTCACAAGTCTCTCCATCTCTCTCCATAATACCCCCCCCCCCCCCCCCCCCCACCCCATTTCTCCAAATACTCTCCCCATTTCATCAAGTTCCCTATGGCCACTTTTTCCTGACTGCGTGATTTGTTTTAGTTGACAAAGTTTCTGCTTTTGTTTCAGGTTTTGGAAATGGTTCATTTTCAGTGGCTGCCAACTCACTGGCCACTCCATGTTGACGTCTGCTTTCAATCATGTTTCATTTAAGCGATTAGAACAAATCTGAGCACACGTTTAAAATGTTGAAATAGGTTTTGTTTTTTTAATTACGATTTTATGTGCGTGTCTCACGATTTTATCCAGTCAGCTGGATCTGGTCTGCTTACTGCTCCACGTGTGCTGGAACCCAGTCAGGCTTTACTACTGTCTGACACTCTGATGCCAATTACAGATAAGACGTATACAACACATTGTTGCCACTTCCTCTGTATACAGTCATTCAGGTTCTAGCCAAGCAGTCAACAACGCAATCGTGTGTGAGGTAATAAAGACAGAGGCCTTTGCACTAAACGCAACAGAGTCATTTTGAAAGGAATGTAAAGCTTTTCCATTTCTGATGTGGGCATGTGTGCAGCGTGCGGACATGCTGAAACAGATTGCTGGTGATGATAGAGACACTGAACACCAGCCCAGGAAGCCTTCCCACCACAGCCAGATTCAGGTTACGCAGAACACGCACACTTAAAAGTGCACACATCCCATTAAGGGTTGTTCAGTAAGCAGAGCAGAGCTTCTTTTTTAAACTAAAAAAGTAACATCAGGCAAAAAAGAAGAGCAATCCTTGTGTTGTTGTCCATTTCATCCATCAATTGCTCCACCAGTCAAAGATCTGACACATGCTAAGGTCTTACACTCGTGGCCATCTTTCTTTTTCACATTTTCTCCCTCCTTCTTTCTCTCGCTCTTTCTGCACTGTCATGATGTTCTGCTACCCATGTTTTCTTGTGAGAAAAAGTGAGATTCGGCCAAAAATGCAAACCCCCGTCTTGTTTTCATGGGCACGTCCTGGACCTGTGTGCCCTCCCACGTCTTCAGAGAAGCCAGCCTTCCTCTCTCGCCATTGCGCAATTTTCATCCTGCACGTGCCCACAAAGACTGTCTGAAAACAGCACCCTCCCACTTTTGATAGTAGCATGTTTATCTTCATCTGTCATCATGTCAGAGCTGTAGTACACTTTGTGGTCCCTCTGTTATCGGCAACCTTTGCTGGCTTTTCAGATGCACACACACACATTTAAGTCCTGCAAAGTTGCAGAAAGTTTCCAGCACTTAGGGCAATCTGGCTCCCACTTGCAGTGTGGGATAATGAGAGGAAATCCAAGGTAAAGGCAGAGGAGAAAAGAGGGAACCGAGCGAGAGAACTCTGAAGTGCATAAGCCAGCGGGGTTTAGGTGGATATCATCATGGAGCAGCAGATATTCTACTTACTATCATTTTTTACGGTGTTGTTACAGACCTATGCTCCACCAGGAGTCTACAGGAAAACTGATCGTTTTTTACACAAAAAAATCAGCACTACAGAATCAGGGCTAGCGTTAGTGAAAAAATAATAAGTGCAACTGATTGCCAAAAAGGAGTGGAGCACCTGTCATTTGAGGCCTGTGATCGCCTAGGGAGATAAAAGCAGGGATGTCACACAATGCAGAGTTGTTTATTACAGCCAATAGACTCCAGTCTCACTGACAGATGAAGGACAAAGCCAAACAGCGCTGCACATGCTGTCATCACACACAAGTATAGTCCAAAATGGTCCAGTGCTTGCATTGCTAATTTGCTATGAAGATCATGGTCACAGGAGCAGAGATGCCAGCGAGCAAACAGCTATATGAGAGCTTTTTTTGTTTAGGTGTTGACACTCACGGCATTTAGTACCAGAGTCAGAAAGAAGAAGAGCTAATAATGACTTAGTGTGATGATCAAGCACAAGAAAAATTATTTTTGTTATTATTAGTAGTAGTAGCAGAAATTTAACATTATTAGTTTTTCCTTTCCACTGTTGCAAAGTACTTACTCGTCATCTGATTGTTCCGATTTTCACTCTATTACTGTCGAGGTTTTACCAAACAATATAAAGTACATCTTTCACAATTCAGAAGCTGCAGCCAAACTAAGATTATTGTCTTTGGCAAATGAGTGTAGTTCAGTATATCCATCCACCTGCTCACTTTCAATGACCTAAATGATCTGGTATTTGTTTCTTGCATGGTTTTCATTTGGTGTTTGAAGAAACACAATTTATGGGAATTTGTCTGGATCCACTCAAAGGAAAGATCACAGCAAATGAATACAAACTTGAGTTTGTATCCACGAAGAAACATTTCAATGCCGATGAGAATGGATTCTTCCAGAGCAACAATGGTCAAGCAGAGGGGGTGGGAGTGGGGAGCCACAGAAAGGCTTCATGTTGATGAAAATGATGTGAATCATATGCTGTAGTCTTCAACCCAATATAACATCTAACTTGTGACCAAGCTGATAAAACACCACAATCAAATCATGTGTGTATGTTTAAGAGAGAATGTTTTTTTAGAAGCAAGGTTAGTCATCCTTCCTGTAGAATACAAGCAAAAGCATTATAGTGATATGTTGTGACCTAAGCTGTTGAGCCTTACTAATGAGGAAATTTTGTGTTGTGTTTTTCCCTTTAAACCGACACCCAACATAGCAAAAAATGTAATGTCAATTATTTATAGCTGTTCAAACAATGAGAAACACAGATGAGCGTTTGGTTTTCCTGTGTGTGTAGGGAAATATGTACCTACAAGGAAGTATTGGGTTGCGGGGCTGCAATCATCATTTTCATATCCATACATAGATCACTTCATCTTTTTCTCTGCCCCTTGCTTTCATCAGATATGTAGTATGCCCACATTAGCATACACATGTGCACAGAGGCAAATCCTACTAATCCTACTCTACACCACCAAGGCTAGGCTTAAACCCAGCACTTCAACCTTATGAAAATAAATGGAGATTCAATGTGCCGTTTGTGCTCTGCTTCACCTCCAGTGGAGAAAGCTTCACTCTGCTAGCTGACATCGTTCCCTTGTCCCTCGCCTCCATTTAAAGGTTTGCTTTGACGTTCCCTGCCGTACCACATTTCCCACCAAAATGGCTCCTTTACGCAACTCCCTTAGCTCCCTAAGCCAACATGACCTCCTTATGTTGTTTCTCTGTGTGTGTGTGTGTGTGTGTGTGTGTGTGTGTGTGTGTGTGTGTGTGTGTGTGTGTGTGTGTGTGTGTGTAAGTATGCAAAGAGTGTTTTTAATTATGTCACTCTGCGTGTTTTTTTTTTGTTTTTTTTGTTTTGCTGGAACATTTTGGCCTTTTTCACAATCTGCCGAACTAGATGTTTTGTGTTGAACTGCATATGTATGTGTGTGTGTGTGTGTGTGTGTGTGTGTGTGTGTGTGTGTGTGTGTGTGTGTGTGTGCAGCCGCAGATCCATGCATATGTTCCACACTGCTTGTATGCTAATGCTGGTGCACGAGTCCATCATGTCTAACAGACACTTTAAATGAACTGCTATTGCCCTTCTCTCCACCAGAGGCACAAAAGAGCAAAGTGAGCCAGCTTTTACACAGGTTTCAACACGCTATTCATTCCATTCTATTATTACAGTGCTTTTGATTTCATCCCACTGTGATGCAGCTCACAGCTGGGCCTCTCATGGGTTTTCTGTATTCATCACTCAGCATAACCCTACAAATTATGGTATGAATGGAAAGTTTGAGCCCAGCAGAGGACTTTAGATTTTTCGGCCAGGCCATGTGGGCTGAAGGAAAAGACCTACTAGCTTTTCAAAACATCCCCACGGCTGAGTCTGAGGCCAGCGCTCTGGCCCTGATTGGTGAAAGCTTAGCGAGGTGTTTCAGGGCTCAGTGACGATGTTATCACATAATAAGAGGCCTTAATGGGCTTCCAACTGTTTGTTTGAAAGGCTCCCGTAATGACAGGGATCAACTGATAACAGCCTCAGCAACACACTGCAGAGAGCCATCAGACCTTCTCACAGATGAACAAACGCCATTGCACGCTTATTCAGATATCAGCAGCTACAGTGGGAGTCTGCAGCACACCCAGGTTGAAGAGAGGCACTGAGGTTTTCTGGATCTTCCATTTATGCATTAAGCAAAAAGAAAAGCTTACTATGCGGACATGTGCAAACACAGTCGGCCCACCCCTTCCCATCCCTCTTCTGTCTCTTCCCACCTCCTTGCAAAACAGGTATTTCCAAAGAACTCTGGTGCCAAGACAGAGCACCGCCATGGGAGGTGCTCTGGCAGGTCAGCACAGTGTGCACATCTAAACAAAAGGTAGGTGTCACCCAGGGTACCTTTCTTACAACAATTACGCAAAAAACTCTGAAGTTGTGCAAGCATGAAGAGCTACTGACTGCACACACACACACAAAGATACACGGTGAAATTTCCACAGTGCTACTCCCTTTATGTGAAAGGTATTTTCTCAGTCTGGCGTACAGACAAGCCTGACAACAATGAGCAGGACTGTTAAGTCAACTCCTGAAGAAGTAGAAGGAGAAGAAAAAGAGGGCCTGGGGAATGTCCAAACCGAGGCCCTTTGTCTTCCCCACTAACATTTAAGAGAGCGGGGAATGAGACTGCTGTCAGCAAAATGACTTGTAACATTCCTTGTCAAGGGATACACCAATAGGATGTTTTAAAAGCAGATAAAAAAAAACAACAGAGAGTTTTCCACTGAGCTGCCAGCATTTAAACTGAACTAAGATGTATTTTTGTACAGTGAAACGCAGAATTAGTCCAGCAGGCAATTCTTTTAATATTCAACTGACAGGCATTTATTTGACATTCAAGCAATAGCTGCAGCTCGTAATGTAAACATAATGAAATAGTAAATTGTGACAGTAAACACCATTCAACCAGCACGGCTATGTTAATATAGAGACACTTAAAAAAACATGTCAGTCTCGACAAATTGAAGCTAACTGTCACTGTGATCCTGACTTGATCTTTGTCCCCAGCTTTTCTCACACTCTGACCCGAAGCTTAAACCAAATAACTGCAGTCCTTAACCCCTGCGAACGATACTACTGCCAGCGTGGATGTGTCAGTACAAGCAGTCGTGTATGAAGCCCCAGTGCATGTGGTTGCCTGCGTCTGTTTGTGCTTTGATACTTGTTTTTGTTTTAAGTCATGCCAGCATAAAAACCATAAAGAATCCATCTGTCAGCGTGGTGGGATTTCATTCTGCGTCAGGGGTATGTTTCTAGTTTTTAGATGAAAGAACTGCTGTGTGTGTGTGTGTGTGTGTGTGTGTGTGTGTGTGTGTGTGTGTGTGTGTGTGTGTGTGTGTGTGTGTGTGTGTGTGTGTGTGTGTGTGGCTTCATGAGAGAGAACCAGACAGAGAGCAAAAGAAACTGAGAGGGAAGAGTGTCTCCGAGTGCATGTTTGCCTGTGTGTATATATATGTGTGTGTGTGTTTTTGCTGGGTGTGTTCTTGGATTCCACCACACCAGGACATTACCCCCAGGTGCTCGCTCTCTCTCTCTCTCTGGTTCTGTGAAAATACCTTGAGGATTAGGTGGGCAGTGGCAGTGAGAAGGAAGAGAGGGGGTGAGGTAGTGATTGACGGCTGAAAGGCTGGAGAGGTGCTCAGGCATGCTGCGGTGGTGGTGGGGGGAGTAGGGGGCTGCACACACAGGCAGGCTCCGCGCTCAGCTGTTGCCACCCACACCCATTATTACTCCTCCACTACCACACACCACCACCACCTGCCGCCCCTTTAACACTGCACCCAGATCAGATTTCAAATAACTTCTGCTTACCTTTACCTCATGGCTTAACCTCAACAAAAGTGCTCATTCTTTTCTCTCGCTCTCTCTTCTGGCATTATTATCATCAGTGAATTATACCGCAGTGGTTCCACACAAGGATCCTCCCTGACCTAGAATCCTGTTGCTGATTAGTGGTTTTGAGACAAGCAGGTGTTTTGAACAACGAGAAATGTACGTCGGCACCGTGCGTTTCATCTTGCTAGTTTTTGCACAACAGAAAAAGACTCTGGATTGCCAACAATCTCCTCTTTGTGCTCTGTTCTCTATACATCATCCCCGTCTCAGCGCTTCAGAATGTAACAGTGCCCCCTATGGTCAAGCATAGAAGTACACAGTTGACAGGGGAACGCTGCTGTGAATCAAGTCCAGTGTCTAGCTCACCTTTCATTTTAATTATACGATCAGTCACCGCTGTCCAAGTCAAATGTTTGAACTGCATTAGTACTCATTTTAACTATTTTGATGCTCAGTACTCATCACTTAATACATAATTCAATGTGTTTTGTCTATAATTACAGACTTGTGCATTATCTGCCTCACAAAAGCTCTGTGAGAGGTCCAGGCACGCACACGCGCACGGATACACGCACGCATCGTGAAGCCAGAGCCAGAGCTTGCGGTCATAACCACACCATCTACAAGCATAAAGCATATAAGGAAACCACAGGAGCAGAGTAATCATTGTACTGATGAAAGTAGACTTTTTCCTCATGGTCTCTTTGGGGGATTTTTTTCTACCACTGGTCCTATATCACAAACAGACGCTAAAGTTTTCCATTTCCACAAAATTACACATAATGTAGTGCAATTTAAATTAAGCCATATTTCCCCTTTTCCAGTAGATGGTGTTTAATGCGACCTGACTAAAAATAAAGTAATGGCCGTATGCATTCTTGGAACTGAGATGGAAAATGAGAGGAAAGGCAAGTCAAGCACAAACACACAGAGTAATGAAAATGACTTACAGAGAGCAGCCATCTCTTTGGGCAGGTCAGCCCCAAATCTCCCAAACAGGCTGCTGTTGGCCAGCAGGTCGAAGGGGGAGTGGCTTCTCATGGAGTTGAAGGGAAAGGGGTACACAGCAGGTGGGAAGCCGGTCATGTGACCCACCTGCTGTTCCCTGTTTGTAGCCATGGCGACGGATCACCCAGGGTCCACAGCAGGCGGCTGGCTGAAGGTAACGGCTCTTTCGACACCTGGAATCCTCCACAAGGCTGAGATGTGTGTCCGTCGAAGAGTCTTAAGACGTGGAGAACGTATGGGCGACAGGGGGCCTCGGAGGTACTGAAGGATAGGTGGACTCCACTTTAGAAGAGTCCTGCTGTCTCTTTTCTGCAGATGAGAGGATAAGAGTAAATAATTTCCTATTAATTTAATTCCACATAAAATATAAGAATAAGTGCTTTTGATTGGCATGAACATGATGATACGATTAGTGTTTTGTTTGATGCTAAGATCTGCTCTAGATTCAACAAACAGGATTCACCTCACATCAACTCTGATTCCATCTGGGTCCGATAATAGTTCATCCACAGTTTTAATGCGAGAAGGATGTGTAAACTTCATACCAACAGGTATGAGCGAATGGGAAGGAAAGAGGAAGTGAGGAAGGATGAGATGGCGAGAACCATAACAGATAGAGAGAAAAAGAATGAGTAGGCTCGGAGAGGGAAAAGCCAGAAAGAAAAGAAAAAAACTGGGACTGGGTGAGGGGAAAAGAAAATAAGAAAGAAGTTTGGAAAAAGTTATAACAGTGAAGAGTGGGAAGGAAGGAGGGAGGAGGAAAAGAGAGGGGGAGAGAGAGAGGGAGCTCTTGTACAGTTTTGAAGAGCTTCCAGACTTCTACAGTGATTCCAGGCTATACCATATGATTTAAATCACCAGAACTCTATTATAAAGAGCTCCTCTGTTCCTGCTGCCAGCCTAGCACAGCAGCCTGCCTCTTTGCCTCTTTCCCCTAGGACCAGGGGCCCAGACACGGGGTCCAGAGCATGAAGAAGGGAGGAGGGGGGGTCGATGAGTAGGGAAAATGAGATCCACTGATTGCTAACTGCTGCTGTCACTTCCAACTATCTTCTCTTGAGGTCAGGCTCCCATCCCACAGAGTCATTTTGGCTGTAGCCTCCTGCAGCCTTCTCGTCACTTTGACACCACACAGTGGGCATAGACAAGTCAGGCTCAAGTGCAGACAAGGCTGCAGTTATGCCCCTCTGTCGACTCTCAATGCAAAAAGGGGGGGTGAAATATAAAAGAGGCCTCCCATTTTCTTTTTCATGTTTTCCTTTTGCTTGTGCTTCCTTAGTGTGATTTCATGAGTGGGTGGTGTGATCAGCTTGTTTTTTATATGTGGCTTTGAAAAAGAGCAGAGCCAAGGAATTTGGAACTGCTGTGGCTTGTGAATCTGGGAGAAAAGACAGGGAAAAAATCCTGGTAATGAATTCGGTATAAACAAAGAAATGGAGGGGTGGGGTGGTGGGGTGGGGGTGGTGGAAAGATCTAAGGCTAAACCAGTGAACTGCTGAACTGAGCGAAAAAGCACAGTGGAACAGTGACAGGGTCTGGGCACATGGGGGCACTAAGAGGTGGCGCCATGCCCGGGAAAAAAGAAGGGAGAGCTTTCCAAGAAGCACACATATGCGCCACACACGCAATCAAGCACTCAAAAACTCCACACATCACATGTGTGAGAGCATCCCCTAACACACGCACACATATGAATGCACACACACCTCTCACCCCGTGCCTTTTTCCAGGGCTCTGGCTCCCTCCCTGCCTCTCTTTCTGGCTCTTTCTCTTTCAACAGAGCCAGTTAATTACACCCTACTGCTGCAGGCAGCTTCAAACCACCACTAATTTAGAGTTCCATTACAGTAAACTGTTCCACATGTGCATCCAGGGCCCAGGCAGGCTCGGGTGGCCACGTTTCAGGAAGGAGCAGCCGCGGATAGGCACCCACCCCCATCCTGCCAACACAGCCATACTGCCATCTTTCTTCTTCTTTCCTTCTTTCTCTCTGTTTTACGTCTTTACTTTTTCCAGTATATTTCTCCTCCAACCTACCTTGGACCCCACCCCACCCCTTCCACTTCTGACCCGCCTACACCTCTTCTACATAATCATATCCTTATACCCAGTCTTATCCTCTGTGCCCCATCCCTCCATCCTTCCACTGCTTATACAACTTGTACCATGACCCTGCGTAGTGATTCCACTGTGCAGCCAAGGCGCAAAAACATTACTGGAGACATCACACGATTTCACACTGGGCCTAATGAGAGAAGAGGTACAGACTGCAAAAACAAGACTGCCAGCAACGCGTAGCCTCATAATGTGCATGTGTGTGCGGGTTATGAGTATGTACTTGGCAAGCGTTCGGGCCATTTGGAGATCTGCTTCAAGAACTCAAACCAGACCAGGCCCCATAGAGGCAGCACAATGTGTCTGCAAGAGCTGGAAGAGAGAGGAGGATAAAAGAAATGGGTGACTGTGTGAGAAAAAGAAGACTGACAGCGGAGTTTACAAATCAGTGCGTGTGAATTATGTATTCTGACAGGAGGAAAGCGTGGCATATTAATTCAGAAATTAAGTTTAAAACGGTCTGAGAGACAGTCCAGAGGCTGAATTCTACCAGAATAAACCACAGCTCCACTCCACATTCAAATATGTGTTGCAAAACAAAAGTATTAAAAAAAGAAAGAAAAAGAACACTTAGAAGGAAAAGAACTGAAGCACAGAGACGCAGCCTTTTAAAACAGAACCCAGTAACGTTACGCTCCCTAAACACAATAATGAATTAATAAAAGAGTTGGCGCCAGAGTTTTTTAATGAGTCACATCAGCCCAGCAGCTTTTTACAGAGCCATTTATGTTTTATGTTGGGTCCTGTGGTAGGCTCACTTCGCCAGCCCGTCTGGGGCTATAAGGGGATAAGGGGAATTTGGAGTGACCTCATCCCCTGTTAGCCAGGGCCAAATGGGCATGGAGGGCCTCCCCACTTCCCCTGAGCCTGGGGGGCACACAGGAGGCAGCAGGCAGCCAGGCAAGCAAGGAGCACCAGGGCCAGCTATGGGTGGGTTTACGGCTGCTGCTGGGACTTTCCATCATTGCCTAAGAGAGGTGCACTGTAGCAGTTTAAATTTGCTTTGGTTTGTTTCTGTAAATAGTGTCAGAGCTCACTGCAGTCCATCATGTTAGACTAAAGTCATTGGTTACACTTGAGATAATCCAATGATTTTCATGTAGCAAATGAAGTTGGATCAATCAACCTGGCAATATGGAGACAATGCAACAAGATCAGGCATGCGTGCGGAGAAGGAGATTCTCTTGTTTGAGGAGGAGTTTTGCGGAGAAGACGGAGCAAAATGAAAAATCAAGTAAGAGTTAAAAAGAAAGCGAGAGAGAGAGAGAGAGACAACAGTTCCCACAGATTGAATGTCTGTCAGACAAAGGGTATCAAGTCCTCTGTGAGCAAAACAACAATTGTGCCTTAACTGTTGTGACAGAGCCCCTCAGGCAATAAGAACTGCAGTCAAACATAACAAATAAATCACAGCATCTCAGGAAGCTCTGCACCACACTACCAAGCGAGGCAGCTGTTTTTTTAACTCTGCAAAAGAAACCACAGGTGATTACTCGGCATACGCGAGCAGGACTCTGGATGCCATGACTTTCCTGGTTTGTTTACCGGTTGAGGTTCTTATTCCAGTCAGTGAGAACACAGAAGAATATTCAGTTAGAATTTTATATTTGTATGGCTATAAAGGCACTTTTCCCCACTCTTACCACACTGACACAGAGACCTCTCTTTGTTTCATTTCTCCAGAAACTGAGCGAGTTCACAGATTTTTTGTCGAGCTTCATCAACTCAGCAGAGGGTCAAAATATACATGTTTCTGTGAGGTAAAATTAAAAACTGTGGAACTGTGGAACTATCCTGTGCAGAGCAGAAACCCAGCGCCTTTACCAGAAGTTCTGAATTGTACATTCACAGCCTCGAGATAAATGAACTGTGCCATCTATCCTGGCAGGGAAAACATCCTCTCACTCTTTTTCCACTTCTGACTTGCCCACTCCTGTCAGTTTTTTGACAGAAAACTGTGCATGCCTTCCAGGCACTGTCTTTAAACTGCTGACATCACAAAGTGAGTTATGTTCATTAACTCTATAAAGGAAATGATGTGTTGCAAAGAGTTATATTTTAAGTAGTTTGTACACCAAGCTGTTAAAGAATGATTTCAAAGTCCAGGTGTCCAAACTGCACCAACGGACCAGTGTTTCAACATCTCGGAGCTAAAAACACGTTTAATCACTGCTTGACATGCCCACATCCAGCCTTCAAAAGCCGTTAATGGATTCAGAGCTGCACAGGCAAATTTAAACGCTCCTACTGAAACAGGTTCACGGGTGATCTTGTTGCAAACGTCAGCAGTACTTTACCTGAGAAAACAATAGCCGTGACGCTTTTATCTGATGCAAAGCTGACAGCTTCCACTCTTTCAACAAGTAGCTGGTTAATGGCTCCAAAATGACAGACGCTCCAAACACAGTTGCATTCCATCACCTGAAACTTGTTTGACATCTGCCTGTTCTTGGCATCACACAAATACCATTTCCTTGAAGCAACAATGCAAAGAAGCACCTCTGTGTAATCGTTTGTCACTTAAAAAAGGGATTGTTTTTTCCTCTTTTTTTGTTAAAGAGCGCCATGACTGTCACTGTCACCTAGTCACTATTTTAAAATAATGTTTCTGCTCTCACTTAATCATAATGTCACATAACGATCTGAGTTGACATGCACTTGTGAGAAGAGCTATGGAAAGAGTGAGAACACACAGTGAGACATAAAACGCTTTGCGACATGATGAAGTCATCCTGACTGCTTGCCGTTTCCATGATGCGCCTCTCTCTGCAGTACACAACACAGAGACTTTTAGCAGTTGGTCAAGCAAAACAGGAAAACATGCAATGATGAGGAAAAGGGCAAGTGGCAGTAAGCAAACATGACAAATATAGAGAGAGGCGGAGAAAAAAAAGGTGAGGGAAGAAACTTTAAAATAGCAGCAGTGTGAAAGTCAAAGTCTGTGCTGCTAATATGTCTGTGTAGGAAGACGTAAAGGAAGAACTGGTAAGGATCCACGGAGGCAACAATGGAGGGGTTTCCCTTCCTAAACACACGCTGAAAACAATCCTCTCTGTGTAGAGCGAAGAGTAATGGATGGGTTTCACCACTGCTGCCTTTAGCCGCAGGACTCAAAGCAGCAGTCAGACACATGCAGGCCCAAACACACACACACACATAAGCAAGCACAGCATTCAAAAGGCCACACTTTCACACAAGTTCATCTTTTTTTGCCATTGGCACAAGGTCTTTTAACGAGAACTTGGGTGGAGGCTTAGATGTAAATCCTCACATCAGAATGGCACACCTGCAAAAACAGACATAGGAAATGGCGTGCAGATAGCTTCCTGGTTAATTATAGTGCGGCAGCAGAGAGCCCCTCGATTTTCCTAAACCACCTGTCTAACCCCTCCCCACCACTTCGCCTTAATTGCTAAAGAAATTCCAGAAGAAGACAGGTATCAACAACTCCCTGATTTACCACTCAAAGTCATGTCACAAAGAAGGATTGTTAGCAGATTTTGCAATGCAGACGATTTCCTGGCTCAACTGCTGTTTCAGTAATTCCACCAAAACCAAGGATTTATCAACAGCACCTACACACAGAAACACACAAACAAAGAGACGTACACACACAGCTTTGGCATTACTAAACTTTGACGGATTTATAGGAGATAAAGGGGCGATCGTGACTCAAGAGTTGGGAGTTCGCCTTGTAATTGGAAGGTTGCAGGTTCGAGCCCCGGCTTGGACAGTCTCGGTCGTTGTGTCCTTGGGCAAGACACTTCACCCGTTGCCTACTGGTGGTGGTCAGAGGGCCCGGTGGCGCCAGTGTCCGGCAGCCTCGCCTCTGTCAGTGCGCCCCAGGGCAGCTGTGGCTACAATGTAGCTGCCATCACCAGTGTGTGAATGTGTGTGTGAATGGGTGGATGACTGGATATGTAAAGCGCTTTGGGGTCCTTAGGGACTAGTAAGGCGCTATATAAATACAGGCCATTTACCATAAAATATTCTTTTATTGCTGTATACCATACTTAGAACTAAAGAAATTACCACTAGCTGTACAGGGTAATAAAATGTATTATCTGCTATGTATTAGTTTTAAAGTTATTGCTTTAATTGAAATACAGCATATTGCACCAGTATATGCTACTAATCAGTAATGACAGATGATACAGCATGTGAGCAACATTGATATTGAGAGGATGTTTTCAAGGCCAGTGATGCAACACTGCACACAGGTATACTGAGCTAAGGCACACACTTATCTGGTGTGCAAAACAGCAAACACATTAATAATTGATTCCAAACTGTCATGGAAGACAAGCAATTTGCCGTGGCTGCGCACCATGAAGGTAAAGCTGCTTCTGTATGGGTACCCTGTCCTTGAATAAGGCCCAAGAGCGCTTTGCTGAAGGCGAAAAGTGCTGTGACATTTTTCTGCCACAGAAATGAGCTCGGCTTCTTCCACTCCAGATAACACGACTTGTCACACTGATAGACCAAAGCGGAGGGGAAACATAGAAACCACTGGCCTTCGAGCAGGCCTCCCTCACTGGGCCAAGTGGCTGTTTATTTCCAATTCACTTTAATTAGCCTGTTCCTCATGCGAAATACATCCAGTTCACCGCCAAGTGTCAGCAGGTGGAAAGCCAAGGGATTCAAGGAAGGCAGTTTACCGTGGCTTTGTTGCTCACCAGTGGAGCGACAAAGCCAAACACTGTGGAGGACACTCTGAACTCTATCTGATATCCAGATCACACAGCATTAAATGCACTGTGTTACACATGGCTGTAACAAGCTGAACCTGTTAACCTAGCGCAGATGCCAGCATCAATAAATAATCTTCTCTGACATCATAGCTAAATAACTGTGGGAGCACAATTAATAAACATCCCACAAAACTAAAACCGGGGTTACGGGCACACCTCACTCCAGAGGAATTAGTCTCCGTTGTTTAAAATATGGAAAACAACACTCGTGTTTTCCAAGTGTTCATATGGTGGTTATAAAAAATGGAGAAAAAAAACAGGTCAAGGACTGGTGACTCCTCTAGTGAATACACATCAAACACATGCAATTGTGTACACACTGACACACACATACACACGCACACATATGCTAATAATAAAGAGCTCCACAGGCACTGGGTAACACTTGAAACACTCGCTAATAAGCACATGTGTGCACATGCAGGCATACACACATGCTCGAGTATGTTTTCACATAAACTCTGTGTCGCTCTCGTGTTTATGAAGCACAAAGAAGCAAACATACTGAAACAGGCGCATCCAAACAAACACGTGTGGGGACGTTTTAGTGTTTACACATGAAAATCTGCTCGGACTTTGTAACACAATGATTAATTGTCTCAAAGTCTCTCAAGTGTCTCGCACATTCGGTCTCTGTCTTCAATTAAAACGGCTGAACCAGTCTCAGAAGAGAATGCACTCTCTCACACACACACACAGACACACACTCTGTTAGCAGTAAAAGAGAGAGAGAGAAAAATAAAAAGCAAGCATCCACGAAAGTTAGCGACTCTAAACTTTTAAAGTTCAAATTACTTACGAGATGTCGAGCTGATGATGCAGACGGGGAGATAAAGCACTCGACAAAAGGGTCCGATGACCGGAGCGAGCCAATGAAAAGGAGGAAAGATGTGTGCACATTCAACAGAGTCCTTCTAACAGCAAAGACAGAGCAGCAGTGAGTCTCTCTCTCTCCCTCCCTGTCTCTGCCACCCTCCTCCTCCTTTTCCAGTCTCTACCTTTTAAAAATCAGTCTTTCACTCTCCAAATACAGGCACACACTCTCTCACTCACTTAGAAATAATTATACTCTGATTCATAAAGCCTTCCTTTGTCACGTGACCCCGACGCTTCAAATATACAGCACATTTTTTCACAAGCCACAAAATGCCTGGAGGGAAGAAAAGGGCCCAGAGAGCTTAAGTTTCTGTTTTTAATTCTCTCTCTCCCTTCTTTGTCTCTTGGGTGAATTATTTTCTCCCCCCACCTCTTAACTTCTTGGCTGAAGAGTCAGTTTACCTACAAATTGTTTGTGCATGCTGAACCGCATGTCGTGATCTTAGATCATTTGTGTTTCATCAATAAGTTAAGTAGGTTTATTAGGAGAGGATGTTTTAGTATCCCGAAGAACACAGATCATCCACTTTATATTGTTTTGATTTAACACAGACACTGTTTTAATAGCGAGCCAATCTGTTTATCCCTCTAAGAATTTCTATGATGTTTCGCTATGTAATTTATCCCTGGTGTGATCAATTTATGGAACAATCTTAATGGACTGTCTGCTCGGCACAGGCCCACACTGAAGGTGCTCCTTTTGTGTGACTCATATTTGCATTGGCCTGCGTTTTACTGCTTACAATGTTTCTGTGCCAATCTTCCCACAGTTGAGACAGTAACTTACTACTATTATTGCTATTACTAATGCTGCTACAACAACAGCACTTAACATTAAAACAGCAAGCATGAGGAGCCCTTTGAAACCCATTAAGCCAGTATTGGACACCAAATAATTGATATAATAACATTTGGCACTGGGATTAAATAAAAAACAGAACTGGGCCTTGACTGGCATGATTTTTATTTTTTTATTTTTTTTTTTGGGGGGGGGGGGATACATGACATTTGCCTAATTACTGACAAACTTTATAGGGAATAGTTTGGGTTTTTTGTTTTTTGTTTTCTAAGGCAGAAAATGTGTTTTTAAAAAAGCAGACCCATCTCTCTAAATATATCACTTTGGTTCCTGAATCGAAACTAGCGTTGGCACATAAGCTGCAAGGAAGTCACGAGTGAGATGGCAGGGCTGTGCAGCGACAGCAGCAGATCTGGGTGTGCCCCTGAACGTGCCCCTCTCTCCATATGAGATCATATGTTTCAGATCTGTGTTTATGTGTTTGTGGTTCTGGGCGTGTGCCCTGTTTTTTTCTGAATGTCATGTTTCTCAAGTTGTTTTGGTTATGAGGAGCACCTCAAACCTCAAAACTGGGAGGGGAAGGCACACCTCAACTGGCACCTAAACAGGCACCTCTTCATATCGACTATGGTTTCTCAGATTTACCCCCCCCCACACACACACACACACCCAAAAACAAAGAGAAAAAAAGGAAGAAGAACAAACCACATACGGTCAGTGTAACTACATGCCTACTTCATTCAAACAACAGATAGGGAACAGCTAGTCTAAACAAAGCAAGTACAACACTAAAAACAAAATTAAATCAGAACTAACCTATACGTGTAATATTTACTCTGGAACTTCATCTAAAGTCGTGACTTTCAGGCCTGTTGGCCATGCATCACGGCACAATCTCCTAAATAAGATAGAATAGAATAAAAATATCCTTTATTGTTCTTCATTGGGGAACTTCATGAATCTCATAAAGCTCATAAATCTCATGGTCTGAACCGGAACTACCAAACATTGCAGCATGTGGATTTTTCTGTTTGTCTCCAAAGCTACCTGCACATCCACGGCCGTCCGCCTATTCTGTTTGTAAACCTCAGCAACTGGCCTGATGCGGAGATAGATCTTATCCTCAAACACACTGACCCCAATATGTCTGCGGGATAAAGTCAAGCCATCCTAATGAGGAAAAAAAACCTTTCGGCTTTACTCTCGTTATTCCTGTGAGCTTTCGATCTTTACGAACACATGTGGGCTACAGTAGCCCACCAAACTGTTCCTCCAGACATTTCTGATGCCGGTACAAAATCAGGGTGAATGAATGGATAAGTGGCGAGAGGCACTGTTGCCTTTTTGCAGAAACCTTATGTTCAGGAAGCACAGATCTAAGCCACACTGCAAAGAAAAAAAAAAAACTTTGGCTGATCTTTATCTTGTTTATATTTGATTTATGTGCTGCTTATGAGGCTACTAAGGCTGATAGAAATCCCTTGAATGTTTATGAAGCACTACTAAATCAGCAGTTGTGTAATATAAAACAAGAAAGTAAATATAGCCATAGGATGCTTAAAAAAAATCACCAATTCTAATATGAGCTTTTCAAGTATGTGTGCAGCCATCAGGCCGACTTAGACCATGCATCTGTGTCAGAATGTGTAGTCAAGTGCATGAAGAGTATTGTGTGTGGCGGTGCACGGAGCATGCTGTGGCCCTTATTAAATTATGACAGTGAGCTTGGGGGGGGGGGGGGGGGGGGGGGGGCATTTGAGCACTGTGCAGTTGCAGTAAGTGTGTGGGCACCCGTGTCTGCGTGCATGGATGAGTGTGTGTAGGCAGTAGCAGTGAGAAGGTCAGAGGTTACTAGTGTTTGTGTTTCAGTGTCAGTGAAGTGTGCTCCAGGCTGAGATTTATGATCATTGTGTCTGGGAGGCTGCAGAGTGGGGGGATAATGAAGACAGATCAGGGTGCTATCTCTCTCTCTGGGCACCACTGGAAACATGGCCTATGGCCCTTGCCATTCTCGTATCATTAACTTCAGCCCGTGACATCATAACACACTGCCCCTGACATCAATCCTAACACAGTGTGCTCTCACAAGAAGTCAAACACAGAGAGGCAATTCCTCACAGGAAGTCATCCGGCAAACACAGGCATTGTTGAGCGCATAGCTTTGCAGTTTCTCCGGGTGTGTTTATGAAGATATGAAATATTCATGGAAACATCATACTCGGGCGTGTGTTTCCACTTTAGATTCCACGTATTTGCATTTGCGGAGCAGAGAAGTAGAGGCCTGGGGCTCGCCGGCAGAGGAAAGGGAGTAAGGGCAGAAAGGAAAGAGGAAAGGGGGGATGATGCAGGGTGCAAGAGAGGGAGGAAGTGAGGTTAGAGGGGTTAAAGTGAGATATGGGGGGGTAGTACAGGGAATGTGAGAGAAAGAGGTGTGGAATAAAAAGAAAAATGGAGGGCCGGTTTGAGACACAGATGGATGTGGTGGAGTGGGGTAGGTTGAGGGGAGCATTGGCGGTGGGGAGGTGAGAAGGGGGGCAGGGAGTCGGTGTCAGTGGCGGCGGGTTTCAATCAGTAACAAGATGCCTATGATGAGATCACTATTTCCCCACATTCAGATTGATGTCATGAGAAGTTTGGTGCCGCGCTGAGACGGGCAAGGGACGCAGGGGCAACGGCACACAGCAGCTCATTTGCACAAACACATTTATGCACACACAAATGTACGCACGCCTGCTCTTTCTTGGTTAGAGTCTTATACACACATCCTGTGAAATGAAGGAGCTCATTCATCCCACCTGGCAAAGTGCGCTCATTTAGAGTCCAGCAGCCTTGAAGTAAAAACATACACAGAGGAATACTACTCACAGGAAAATGAGTTACTCATGAGCAAAGGAGAAATGTATGTGCAAGGGACCGGAGGGCATATACCAGTATGAACTCCTCTAACACAAACAAATGAACAAAAAGCTTTGAGCAGAGACAAGAGGGAGCCAAAAAAACTGTTTTACTACTACAGAAGAAATAAGAGGGGGGGGGGGGGGGGGGGTAAAAGTGTGTGTGTGTCGGCACTTTTTGCGCATAACTTCGGGTGCATCCAGAGTTTGTCGACACAGCTACCAGCGTGTGTGCCAGCACATGAGCGCTCTGCCTGATCCCCAACATGTGTGAACGGTTCTCCTGTCTATACTTTCCTCAAAAAAAAGAAAAATACAAAATCAGCCATGATGTCACCATGAACCCATCTTGAACCCACCTCTGTCAAAAAGCATTACTCCAGCCCTCCCTCTCCCTGCCTCATTTTCTGTTCCACCTCTCCCTCCTTCACACTCCTGCCTCTCAAATTCTTCACTGAGCTCCTTTTCTTTTTCATATTTCCGTATTTTTCAACATTTCCCCTCTCTGGTCCATGTCTCTTTTTTTTTCTCTCCCCCCTCCCTTCTCTTCTCATACTAAAGAACACAAGCTCTTTTTATTCTGGCAAGCATCATCTAATTGAATCACCAAAATGCACAACTGTTTGCCAAAAATGCCAGGATGTTCTGATTATCATAAACTTTGTTTAAGCTGTGGTTTTTCAGGGAGAAAAAAGAAAATGCTCCGAGTGCACGAAGAAAAGCCAAGAATAAAATAAAAAAATAAAAGCAGGAAAAAAAGAGCGATTGGGGAGAATGCAAATGAAAGAGGGGAGAGGGAAAGAGAGAGCAGTGGGGAAGAGAAGGGTGGTGGGGGCAGCCAGAAGGCAGCCAGAGAGCCACATATGGAAGTGATTCTGTAATTACTGCAAATCTGTGAGCTCAAAAGGAAAGGTCTTCTTTTCCATGCCTCCTTCCCTGCATATAAAACTGCCCTTGTGAGAAACGTGGGCACTAAATACTGCACAGGGAGAGTGCACAAAAAAGTACAAGTTTTCCTTTTCTTGAGCACTTAGGCATATGTTTAGTATGCTGAAGTCAGACAAAGGTTTAGTTTTGTGCATTTCTGTACAGAAGGGGGAAACAGAACAAAACTAATCATGAGGCTAATTCCGCACATTCTGCTACTGGGAAATTTCTGAGCTCAATCAACCATCCTGGACGTCAATCTAAGACTACTTTGGTGGTTCATTCTGGAATAAACTTCTCATCTACCGCACACCCGGCGTCATTCACATAACACGCAACAAGACGTGTGTGTGTGTGTGTGTGAGGCAGGGAGGGAGTGGGCGGTGGGGAGCCGGGTGACAGACGAGGTACGCACAGGCAGAAAGACTGTAAGAAAGTGATGAAGACTGTGTTTGAAGCCCCGGGCAGAGCAGTGCTCTCTGCAGGTGTGTATGTTGGCAGAGACTTCTCTCTCTCGCTCAGTCCCCGAACAGTTTCAGCAGCCTGTAATTATCCCGTGCCCTGCCGTAACGTGTTCTAATGATGAGTGCGTGAGTCTTCGCATACATACAGTAAACACACGCCCGGGTTGACGCCGTTTGAGCTCCGTTTACTCTTAGACACATGCAATTAATCACGGCGGTAGATGATTTATGTAAAGTACACAGTCTTACCTTCTTCTTCTTCTTCTTGGCCTTGAGAAGTTTATGCTTCGGCTTCCAAAGCGAGCTTATTTATTCCACAGAAACTAAGAAGACAGAGGTTTTCTGTGAAGGAGACAAAGCAAAGTCAGTTACAGTCTTTAAAGGTGTCCTCTTTGGTGTTTGCTCTGCTTCAGGGATCTTTCAGTCATTTGTCAGATTACGATCCTTTGCCAGTCGGTCACTGTCGCGGTAGCAGCTTCAGGGGCGTCGATGGGAACCACCGTGCGGACAGATTTATGACACTACTACGCCACCTAGTGTGCGAGGGGAGGAGTGCAGCAACACTTCCGCTCAGTACGATGGAAACCACCACAAAGGTGAGCAACAAAAAAGTACACGTGTCAAAATAAAATAAAGAACACTTCAATGTGAACTTACAGAAGCTAATAAATACTAAACTTTTCCTCGTTGCCTAAAATGATATCTAATTTGAAGGAATGCAAACTTGCTATTAGCCTACTACTATACTACTACTACTATTACATTCGTGCAATCTTATAATAAACATAATAGGCTATTTAATACAGTTTTCCGACGTTAACATTCTCCTTATTGGGCTAATAGAGTCATTCAGTCGAATAGGGCCATTAAAACAATTAACTCAGTAGATTGGCTGCTGAGAAAGACTAAAGGGTTTTTTTAGGTTAGCAAAATAGTCAAATAATTTTCATTACATGTTAAAGCAAGACACTTCTTCCTATAATAAAATCCATGATAAATCCGTTTATTATTATTGTTGTTGTTGTTGTTGTTGTTAAGAATAAATTAGAAATAAAGTAAATGTTTGTTTGACTTGATGGCTCGTTTGTTTTTATTAAAATTAGCCTATGTCTAGGGTTACTTTAGATATTTAAGCAAATAATAAAAACGTGTTTGCGGCATTTTTTAAAGTAGAACGGCTGGTTTTCTACACAGTGGAATCACCGGGAGTCACGTGCATTTGTGCTTGTGATCTGAAACACTTGTTAAGCGTTAATGCTTTGAATTGCCACCGAGGGGCGCTTTCCACAAGTTACCTCCATACGCGCCTGCTTGTTCAAAGCTAATGTTCAACGACTGCACTATCGACAATTTGTTGTCCCCAACCAATTTAGAAACTTATTTTAACTATTAATAATAACAATAATAAGGCATTGATGCAATAATTCACCCTCACACGCAAGCCACGGGCAAAAAAAACCAAAACGCGAATATATCACAAGCGCACAGGATCCACATTTTGCTGAAATTCCAATTTTGACAAATGCTTTGTGTTCGCACGTGGTCTCCTCAATGAGCATGTTGTTCATAAGTCCACTCGCGCGTCTACATTTTCCCCTGGCACATGCGCTTTGGACTTGCCATTTGCATGATGTTTGGCATGTCTCGATGTTTACCATCCGTTTGCGGCGCTGCTTGTCAGAGCAGTCACGGTGAGCCACGCCTCTTGTCCATGTGCTCCATCCTCCAATCTCTCCATCCCTCCTCACCACACGCTCTGTATTTTGCATAAAATGTGTATCAGTAGGGCAGCGCTCTCTCCGGCACATGCACCGCGCACATGTAGCGTGGCTTTACTGAACACACACCACACTCGAATAAGCGCATCAAACTCCCCTCAGCCCCGGATCCCCGCCAATGAAAACGCACAAGAGCGTGAAGGAGAGAGAGGGAGAGACGGGACTCCGCTACATACAAAGAGTGAGCCAAATCCTACACAAACAGCCACAACACAAGTTGGGGAGAACGGAAAAGGCGGTCACATTTCCTACTCACCTGCAACGTGATTGATGTGGGTGTTTGTATCAGTGGGTGTGCAGCTTGTGTCAAGTCCGACAGTGTGTTCAAGGATATGCTGACTCCACTTTCCTGGAATTCGTGAGAATAGTTTAATCTTCGGTCGTGCAACATCACGCGCGCTAGAGCTAGAGGTGCAGTACTCAGAGAGCAGAAGGTATCCAGGTATCATTGGTGGAGACCAGTGTGACTAATTCAGATCTAACAGAAAAGAGGTGCCATCTACTGAATCACCTACAGATTACAGAAGAAGAAAAAACAACAACTTCACCAGCACTGGACTCTTTCCAATCAGTGCTTCCTATTTTTGCGCTCTATGGAGCAGGTGTTTTGCGCAAAACTCTTTTTTGACTTTCTCGTCTGCCTTTAAAAGACTTTTGCTCCAGTCTAGTGACGTGACATTCACGGAGGTCTGCTATCAAGTTTATCCAGAGGTTTAATCATCCACAAGAGAGAAATGGATAACAGCCCCGGCGGTGGTAAGATTCTATTTTATGTTTGGCGTGCTGCAAATGTCTAGCAATGGTGATTATGACAAAAGTTAGAACTGAACGACTGATGGATATTCATTCATGTTGGTACCAGCGATCAATAAACGATAGCAATTCAGCTCGATTTGATCATAATGTGTTATTAAGTGTAAAACAGAGCTGATTTTGATTGAAATGAAGCAGAGCTTAAATGAATACATCACAGAAATGCGATATCCCACTGCTTTAATAATTGTGCAAACCACTGATTTATTTATTTATTCATTCATTTTTACTTGTGGCGATTTTTTTTATCATTACATGCAGCAACGAGTGGATGAACTTTAATTTTGAGGGTTTTGTATTTTACTCATTTCTGAGCTGAGTGGTTTTAATTAAGACTGTGAATTTAAAGGTCAAACAAAACCCGATTTTAAAGTAAAACTTCATGCAAAGCTACCAGGACGTTGCTGTGCATCGTTCAAATGTCCGAGCGCAACAACGCCTGGGAAGGTGAGCCGCTCGGGACTGAAGGGAGGCTGGCCACTTCCTGTTTCTCCCCACGAAAACAAACTCACGTGGAGTTACAGTATGTTGGCCGGCACTGTAATCATAATCTGTCATGCCAGAATTTAAACTGCAGCCCTGTCATATCATGCAGAAAAACACTGTTTGGCGTAGGGGGCGTGCCTGTTTTCCTTTATCAAAGCCATTGCTGGAGTGCCTACAATATAAAGGCTGATAATGGAAGGACCTTTATCCGTTAAGTGGTATTAAGCAGCGTTTTCTCGAGATCCGTCAAGGGTGCACATGCTCTCTGCTTCCCTCTCCTAATTGACGGTGAATCATTTACAACAGCCACGGTCACGTTCTGGCACAGGTGATGGACGCACCCTGTGCAATAGAACTGGAAACGAACCCACTAACTGTGTTATGACTTTGAGATTTCACTGATAAAGTGGGCCAGAGTAAATAGATGAATAATCATATATTAGCTGTAGTATTACTCAGCCGATAAAAACAAAGATTGGGGTGCTGAGTTTTGTTGTTTGTCTGTCCAAGAGGCAGAAGCAGTGAAGCAGAAGGTTTTTCCAAAAGTTTTTATATCTTTATTTAACTGTTTATTTATATTTTTCTTATTTATTTGTTCAATTAATAAAATAAAATGTCTTTAATGACATCCCACTTTTTCCTCATTTTGTAGCCCTTAATACTTCAAATGGTAACCACATTGGCTTGACCTTTAATATTTCAATAATGTTATTGGGACCAAACATAATTAGATTTATGAGTTCAGTCATCTAAACAAAGCTATAAACATTATTATAACCACATGCCTCCAATTGCCAAGGCTGTTGAAGAATGAGTTACAGACTGAGTGAGTGAGTTGTTGCATGTGAAGGAGGCATTCACCCAAAGGTTAATGCAATAATTTATTCATACATAAAAGATCTTATAACTCAAATAATAGACCCAAATTCACGATATATAGCTTAGCAGGCTTGTTATGTAATACTAGTAAACATAATGTAGGGGAGTAGGCTACAGTCAGCTGGAACAGGTTACACAGGGCCAATTATTGGGGAAATATAAATCAGTAAAAACTAATATTTGGAGCATATAATAACATACAAATGGTTGGGAACGCATTGGAAAGTATTTATCAACATTAGTATTCACATCAGCTCTTTTTTTTTTTTAAAGGCAGTTGGACCAGGGTGTGGAAGTCAGAAAACGTTTTATGACACCTGCAATGACAGCTCTGTAGCACTATAATAGTACATAGCTACAATGTTTGCTCGCATTTAGCCGTCAAATGATAACCAGATGGTGTAAGCAAAATTGGAGAAAAAGAAGAAGTTCTATGCCCTTCACTGCTTAACTTCAGGGACTTTAGTTTCCTCTCTAAACCGTCCTCTGGCACTCCCCTGGTGGAGATCTTCTGCAATATTTTCAGCATCATTAAAGTATTCAAACCATTTTTCGCCATTGGCTGTAAAAGAGTGCGTTGGTGCTAAGGCTGACTAACTGGCACAAACATTCAGACAAAAAGCCCCGTTTTTGTCAACATTATGTCCTCAGTGCTTAAACATTTGCTAGATAGTAATCCAACCCCATTATTTTTGAAGTATGGGGGGAAAATAGGCCATATAAATAGGCTAGAAGACGTTTCAAACTCGGGAAAAAATGTGTATCCCAAAGTAAGACACCTGTGTCCTCAAAAATATGAGTAGCCCTATCACAATATAGGCCAATTTCTTGTCAGCAGCCTGTATCGCTGCACCACTCAGAATGGAAGATGCTGAGTGGTGCAGCTGACCTGAGTTACAAGTGAACCAGTCCTCTGGTTATAAATTAAGACTCAGCCAAATAAAAGAAAACAATTACATTTAACATCCCAGGGCATGACTAATCACAAACAGATGGATTTTGAATTAAACGTGTTTCTATCTTCACGCGAATTTTCTCCGAGATACTTTGGTCTGGTCACACACTGACACACAGTTTTCGCCCTGCTGTTTTAAACTTAGTTGCACCGCCCGGCTGTGCTGCTGCTGCTGCTGCTGGTGCGCGGTCAGACCACCCTGCCGCACAACATGCTGCTCTATTTAATTTGGCTCTTTAATTATAAGCCTCTGGCGGACTGTAGAAGCTCTGGCTCCCGGCTGGAGCGCACGCTTCACATCTTCCCGGTGAAAGCCCTGTCAAAAAGCCCTCCTCACGTGGCTTCCCTTGCAGAGCCGCGTGCGACGCGTGAGATATCCGGGCCCTCCTCCTGCCGCTACCCCGCTCTCACGGACGCTTCTGTGTTGACGATGCCGCCTGCGGTGGTGGTGAGGCAGAGCTTGGTCAGTGGGTCAGCAATTCCACACGTTAACTCTTTTCTCTCTGGTCACGTTTCCCCGCCTCATGCACCACTTGCTTCTACTGAACACCGCCCCCTCCTTTCATTTAAATCAGTGCGAGCTTGCAGTGTGGTACAAAGCTGAGTCGATTTTGATTCTGCAACATCTGTCCCCGACGAATCGGTTCAGGGCACTCGTGCATTCATCGTGCGTTTGGAGTGGAACGTGACTGTTAAAATGCTGAAAGCTTGCATAGCAATGAAACCGACGCTTTATCAAGACCACAGAACAGACTGAAACAAGACAGGATGTTACACGACGAATCATATTCTTGGGGTCTCTAAAATAGGCCATAGCCACCCACTGTGATACTCTAATACAGCTCGCCCTCTTAATTGCATGAGCCAGAGCTGCTGTGTGATGCGGCACCAGTTTCGAGAGAGCTGCTAGAGGCACATAGACACAATTCTATCAAGTTCCTGCGATATTGACCTACTTTCACGAGCCCGAGGTAACAAAGTCTTCTGCAAACAACCCAAGTAGAAACTGTGTTCAGCATAGCACAAACTCATTTCATTGGCCGCAGAGACCTGCATATTTTCTGTTTTAGAATAATACTAATAAAAAAAATAATATTTTCCCAGAAAGTCGGGATCTATATTTAGAAACTTTACCCCCAGGGGAAAAATTATGACTGTTGTCACTTTAACTGTGCTTCTATCCACTTCAGCCAGTGAAAGTAAGAGATAAAGAGGGAAACAGAAGGGAGAGAGAGACCGCCTGTGGAGGATCCAGTGCTCACGTTTCTCTGCCTGCTTTCTGGTCCCAGGCAGATTAGCGTTTGCACGGGTACACTAAACTTAAGATGGGCAGTGACCGCGTCCTCAATTGATGCTGTCTGCGTTGACCTGAATTGTGGGAATCTTGTGCACGTTGTAGCAAGGTGCATGGAAATCCTCTGAGTACGTGGGAAATCCTGTGCAAGGCACAGGATCAGACAAAACTGGAGTTTGGTTCAGGTGCTTTAATATGGCAGGTAGCCTTGCAGGAGTTGCATTACCTGTGTTTGCAATCAGTAGATCAATACATTCCTGTATGTATTACAGATCTTTAATAACCCTCCTAATGGACTATTTGCATAAGATGAAAGATAGAGTTTTATCTTTTAAACGAAAATCTATGTGTAGAACAGAAATGAATTACAGCAGCACTTCACAGCCTGCTTGGACACTTCCTGCACCACTATTCAAAAGCAGAAACGGATTATTCATTAACAGCGTTCACAGTACAGTGGCTCGGGAGGGGGTCATTCATAAACACAAGGCTACTGTACATGTGAGTCTTCAGGTGGACATGCAATGTGTTTGGGTGGAGTGAGTCGGCGTGGGCTGGGCATTCACTGTCTGCGTGTAGGCTCACAAGGAGGTGAGGCTCAGGTCTGGTCTGCTGGATCTGTCTATGACTCTGGCATGAGTCAACAAATCCTCCAACACGTGCTGGTGGAAGGATTATCAAAACATTTGCGCTAAACAAATGCTGTTCGCAGCAAAGGGATCGGTCTCCAGGCACATTCAGCGAAAACCAGCGTGCCACTCTCAGCTGCATGTGCAAGTTTGAAAAAAAAAGAGTTTTAAGTTGGAAACATATTTTTTAGACTGCTTTTAATACTGAAATAAGTGCGTACAGAGCCTAATTTGTAATCTTGAATGTGTCTCTAGTCGACTCTGCTGCACACTGCCTTGTTATTACGGCAGTCCAAACCACAAAATCGAGGTTTTACCTTTGCACAAAAAAAAAAAACAGAAAACAAAACAGAAAACAAAAACGTGACTCACATTCTTCTACTGTGGAACGACAGTAGCAGAGGCTCGCTGCTACCTCACGCTCAGTGAGTGAGGGTGGCGGCGGTTGGGGGCTGTCCCATTCAGCGTATGTTTATAAACACAGATCTGACTTCAAATTGTGTTAGATTTCAACACGAGACTGCGGATTTGGTTCGGCCAGTAACCGTGTCAGGAGTCCACGCATGTGAGGCGGCGGTCAGGTGTCGTGCTGTTAGCTGGCGCTGGGCACGGTGCCAGGGGAGCGAGGCTATTATTGGAGCGGAGGAGGCAGCAGACCCCGCAGACACGTGAGGTCGTGTCTCCGCTCATCCACAACGCCTGACTAGAAATGAGAGAGCGAGAGAGAAACGAAAGTTCGGAAACAGCCACAGTTGAATGACAAAAAAGAATCCGCTAATATTTACAGGTGCTTTAAGACTGCATGACGCAAGAATTATTTTTAAGTGATTCTTCTAGTGAACGTCTCTCTGATTCGTTGCTGTGCCATCGGCAGTCTTTTTAGCGCCCACTTTATCCTCTTGAGCGCACCATTACGCCTATTACACTCAGCGTGCAGCGACGTCGCTGCAGATACTCAGAGCCGCTGTCCACAGATTGTGCAACATTACATCACAACACATCCACATCTATAAAGTAGCCCTGCAGGTTTTCTAAGCAATTATGGGTAGCCAGATTTTTTTTTTTTTAAATTTATAAATCATCTAATCCAGCCAAATTTAAACAAGGCTTTTTTTTAAGTCTTTTTATGTGAACATCTCCATTCTTTCTCTTCAGGAGGAGTAATCCTGTATGCTGGCTCCTCTGGCAGTGCCAGTCCCAGCCCTGGCAGCCCTTCCAGTGGATACCAGACACAATCACCTTCTTCACACTCCCAGCCCTCATCTCCAGAGGAGGTTACCTTCACGGAGATTGGGGCATTGAAACAAAGGGCAGCTGGGTGCAACACTCCATCCTCCAAACTGGTGTTCCAATTCCCAGAGGTCTATAGTGGCCCCTCAACACCAGCAGCTACTCCACAGCATTCCTATGCACACCCCATTGCGGGGAAAAGGCCATGCGGATTCCCGGGAACTTTCACCAGTAAGTTTTCCTAACTATCGATATGCATAAATATTTATTCCTTCATATACGTATGTGTGTGTTTTTGCAGCTTATCTCACAGTTCACTTTCCTTCCTCAGAGACAGGTGGAATGGTCTTGCTTTGCAAAGTCTGTGGCGACATTGCATCTGGTTTCCACTATGGAGTGCATGCATGCGAGGGATGCAAGGTAAGGCAATAATCAGAAAGAAATGTGAAAAAACTGTGGAATATTTCATATATGTGTTGATTTTTTTGTGCCCTGGTTTCACATGGTATATATGTAAACATGTCTGTTTGTGTCAGGGGTTTTTCCGACGCAGCATCCAGCAAAACATCAACTACAAGATGTGCGTGAAGAATGAGAACTGTCTGATCATGCGGATGAATCGGAACCGGTGCCAGCACTGCCGTTTCAAGAAATGCCTCTCTGTCGGCATGTCAAGAGATGGTGAGACATCCTGACATATTTTTATTTTATTTTACTGAAATTTCTCCTCTCGCTCTTCTGCCAGAATACCACAGTGCTCTGATTAGCCAAAGCAGCAGGGAAATGGGCACACAGAAAGTGGTGCAGTACTGATATGTAGGTCTGAGTGAAAAATGTAATGCAGGAAGACTTTTGAGGTCATCATGCCAGTAGCTCAGTCACTCAGTTTGTAGGAAGACTTGCACCTGTCTTGCCCTCCTACTTTGTCACTGCACTGCCTGTAAGTACCATCTGGCTTTGTATCACTCTTTTTAAGTTACTAAGTGTCTTTCTGCTGCCCTTTGCAGCATCCACCAACACCTACCTCTATGCTCTTGTTCAGTGCAGCCCCTCCCCCTTATATGTACCCACTATGTTCCCTCAGCTCCCCTTACATCTCTCCCTCAGACAGTGATTTATGAGTAGAGGAACCTTGAAGTCCCTAAAGCTATCTATCATCGGGAAAACTGCAGCAAACACAGGAATTATTTTAGGAAATTGGAACAGGGTCAACGTGATTACCTTGTGTATGCCCATAGAACATCTTACTGCAATTAATAAGGGACAGGGCAACAATTAAGCAAGGGATGCAGAAACCATCGTTATGACAGAATTTTTCAGGCGTAACACTCCTTTCACCTCATTCTGGCTCTGAAAGCTGAACAGTGATTGATCACCTATCACCACAAATTAAGAAAACAGTTGGGCTGACCTAGAAAAACAATACAGAATCAGCCCTATAGTGTACTCATACATCATGACCTACTTGGTGTAGTTTGCCTGTTTTCTTCCTCTCAGTATGGTTTCTGCTTATCTCCACCTTCCAGTACTCTGCATTGCCTAATCTAGTAAAGAGGTTAGTGTTATTTCTGCATGTGCTTGACACTTTTGGTGCACAGCAAAGAAAAGAAAAAAAAGACGGTGGCAAAATGCATCCAAATGAGAGAACATTCAGGTTGACCCTCTTACGGGAGATTTTTGAATGCGTTAAGGACCACAACCTAGAAACCCCTTTTTGCTCAGTTTCAAGCATTACGAAAACAGGAAAACCGCAGGCAACTGACTGCAGCCCACAATAAATAGTACACCCTGATTTCACACCAGGCAGCTGTGTAACTCTGGCGCTGCAATATAGGCAAATATTGAAGTCCGTTGGCATGGTGGCACACTTTTCTTCCCGTAATCAGACAGAATACAGGAAAGTTTCTTTAGGTTTCTTCCTTCTGGTTAGATTTTAAAATGCCTTTCAACATAATTTGCATATGCAGCTCAGTAGTGTGCATTTGCTTCTTTTTAAACCATGATGACAGGGATTAAGCTCATGTTACGTTATTGGCCACATCCTCATCAAGTTACTCTGCAGATTACAAAAGCTTCTTTAGTATATCCTGCAAACTACTACTACAACTACTCTTGATCACTCAGTTTTGCACAGTTATTGTCATTCTGTTTTTTATTCTAAATTGTGGTTGTATGCAGTGTGCAACTGATATATATATAAATACATATATGTATACACCACTATACCACTTATATGCTTTATAAAAGAAATCGCGTGTGCTCTACTTTCAAGTCTTTGAAGATGTACCATTTTTATCTAACACACACTTCTTCACTTGCATTCGCTTCCTGGTGACATGCACTACCCAGAATAGAGAATACAATAACCACAACTTGCTCGGTTCAGACCTTAATCCTCCCTTCACCTTAGTCAAATCTTGACCTTATAATTATATGATTTACATGATGAGTACTTTTGTCCCCAAAAGGGAGGCAAGTCCTCACAGTTTGACAGTATGACTGCACAACAGGAGCGCCACGCACACACAGTCATTTTCCAGCATCGCCATCCCTCGTGTCAGTCTTCTTCATGCTCTCACTTCTGTCTCCTCAACTCTTCAAGCCCACCACTCTCATACTTCTCCTTCTCACGATCTCAGTGCCAGTGACATCATGCCGATGTTGCCCCACTGCCCTACTTACAAATGGAGGGAGGGAGCAGTAGAGGAAGACGATAGTGGTGGATAGAGGAGAGGATGAGGCAGATGGCAGCAGGGGGTCTATAAATAGCCTCTCCAGCTGATGGTTACTGTGAGAAGGGGGGGGGGGGGGTATGGATGAAGAAAAGGAAATTTTCATCTCCCCACTTGTGTGATTCACCTTGAAATCACTGTAAACAGTTTAAGCATGTTAAGCTGCGAGTTTTTATCTCTTGATAAAAATGAATAAATCTATGAATTCATTTGTAACTTTCGTTGTTGTTGAGCTGCTGATTTGGATTATTGTATTTGATCAAATAAGAAAAAGGATTACCATTTATTTAGAAAAAGACAAGAACGGAGAAATGAAAAGCACAAAACAAACATTTACTGGGATTGCCCGTGCTGTCGGTGACAGGAACCTAACCTTTTCTCTTCTGCTTGTATCTTCCTTAGCGGTGCGTTTTGGCCGTATCCCTAAGAGAGAGAAGCAGCGACTTCTGGATGAGATGCAGAGCTACATGAACAGCCTAAATGAGTCGGCTGCCATGGACATGGACTCCCCTTCAGTGAGGGAAAATCCCACCAGCACAGACGACGGTACCTCAAAAGAGGCCATTGGAGCCATTTCCAGAGCCTATCGTGACATCTTCACCAGCAACAGCAGCAACCAGGAGCGAGCATCCAAGTCAGGCAACATCATCTCCAACAACAACAACAACACATCTCCCTTTTCTCAGGATGGCAATTTTCCTCAAGTTTCATCTCACCCCTCCTCAGCTCAGAGTTATCAGTCTTGCCCAGTTACCCCCGCCAGTGTATGCCCAGTCTCCTCTAATCACAACCAACCTGCATTTAACAATATGGACAGCAATCGGTATACCTATTTAGTGTCATCAAATCAGAATCACAACAAGTCAAATGCTACAATACCTCAAAGGGGAAGCTCTGCCAATCATGACAGTTTCCGCATTGCAGGCAGTACCCAAAATCAGCCCTCCTGCCCATGGAAGTTAGCTTCAGGAGCTAAAGTGCTGGTAAGTACAAGACGCTCGCTGAATTAGGACTGCTGTATGATTCATTATTCGACAAGCTATTTATGACTTGATGTTTTTTGTCTTTTCAAAGGCCTGTCCTCTCAACGCGTGCCCTGTGTCAGGGGCAGAACGCACAAGTCAGGAGATATGGGAGTCTTTCTCTCAGTGTTTCACCCCTGCTGTCAAGGAGGTTGTAGAATTTGCTAAAGGCATCCCAGGATTTCAGGAGCTTAGCCAACAGGACCAGGTCATGCTGCTAAAATCAGGCACCTTCCAGGTAATGACATACATTTTCAGTTATACATTTTGGTAATGATAAATGCATCATAATGTGTCCAGATGTGTTTTTGGCTAAAGCATTTGTCTCACGTTTATCTTTTTGTTTTCGTCTTTTTTCACCATTTCTTGCGTGTTAAGGTTCTGATGGTGAGGTTCTGCACCTTGTTCAATGCTGGGGAGCATACAGTGACATTCCTGAATGGCCAAACTTACCCGCTGCCCACTTTGCGTGCCTTGGGCATGGGCTCTCTGCTGGATGCAATGTTTGAATTCAGTGAGAAGTTGAGTTCTCTGGGACTAGAGCCTGATGAAATGGCTCTCTTCATGGCCGTGGTGCTGGTCTCTGCAGGTTAGAGAACAACAGTTACAAATGCTGCACCGCAGTGACAGTTCGATAATGAATCCACAACGTGCTAACTGTTTCAAATCACTCACACCGGTATGCTCTGTGTTCCTCAGACCGTTCCGGCATTTCGGACACGAGGGCCGTGGAGCAGCTACAGGAGGGCCTTATCCGCGCCCTGCGTTCACTGATCACTCGCCGTCGTCCAGATGATACCACCCTCTTCTCCAAGCTGCTTCTGCGCCTTCCAGACCTCCGCACCCTCAACAACCTGCACTCTGACAAACTGTTGGCCTTTCGCATTGATCCTTAAGAAGTCCCCTCTTTCACAGACTGCACAGGAAAAAGACTATTTCACACAGAAAAATACACAGTACATACACACATACAGATATTATCTTCCAAGGGCAGGACTTCCTTCAATATTGAGGAACAAGGAATTGTGCAATTGATGAGTGTTGTTTTGAAAAGGATAAATGAGGGCTACATACATATTTTGAATTGCTGTTGATCGTCATGCAATGTTTTGAGAGGAAAAAATACAATACAATAAAAACAAACTCATGTACACGCATAAACCTCCACACCACTTGAGAGACATTGTTCAGTTAAAAAGAAAAAGATTAAATCATTGTGTAGAGTTACTAGCACCGTTCTGGAAAAAGAAAAAATCATTTGTGCACTTGCTCATTATATCCTGTATACTTAAGAATAAAAGCCAGTTCACTTCTGTTTATTCCGCAAGTCATACAGTATTAACAGACCATCACTAAGCAGCCGCTAAATGATGGATGTTGTATATGAAATTTTTTTTACTTAGGGACCACTGGTAATGATTGACCATGTGTCAGTTTGTGTTTAAGAAAAAGGGAATCTGTATATAATACATAGTGATACCTGAAATGTTAAGGCACTTGTGTGTCACTGTTTTACAAACATGCCATCTGCATCAGTACTGGAATGGGATCCCTGCTTTAACCTGCACATGACAGGATGCAGTCTCTTTCTAAGTTTTGACTAACCTTCCAGAAAACATTTGGCTCACCTTGAATTTAAATGTGTCATCGTGATAAGACAGCACGATTATAATATTATTTCACAAAAACATAATGTCTGTCACTGTACCGTATCACATCTAGACCGATGGAGTGCACATGGGGTTTTGTAGTTCCTGTGTTTATTTTTTGTTGCTGTAAATATTATGTTACCCAATGTTGATGTATCGATTATTGAACTGATATGATGGATCAGACATATGAGTTTGGTGTAATGAAGAAGAATGTAATGACCTTCCTGTATTTGGTGGGGATCTGGCTATGCCAAGGGAGCTTTGCTCAGGAGAATGTGTAGTAGGGATTCTCAAACAGCTTAGACACTCCTCCTGCTATATTAGATGATGTAACAAACCAGCATAATCCCTGAAATCACCAGCATTCACTCCACATGCACCCTTCCTCTGGCCCCAATGTTTGTCATACAAACACAAGAAATATTTTCTTTGGGTGAGAGATCTAATTTGATTGGTCATCTCACTGTTTGCTTGTTTGATTATGGCTGATTGAGCACATCTTGTACATTTTGTACATTTTTCTTCCTAAATAGAAATGATACAATGATATAAAGTTGGAATTATGTATTATTCTGCCTCTGTGTCTTTTTTGTAAACATTTGTGTGGGAAATATCAGTTTAGAAAAGAAACATAGGCTATGTTGAGTAATTAGGCCCGTAGTTGTGCAACACTGTACACTGGCAGTATGCTGTGAGTGTGTTAACCAAGTTTATACATTGTGCAATTATGTGAACGTTAGATAATTTATTGCTAGCAGACTGCATTAATAAATTAGACTATTATTACATTAGCTGTAAGCAACTTTACAGTACCTATGTAGACTGTCAATTGCAATGGAAAAGATAGATTATAAATTTGCAATACAAGATGTCTAGAAGCACAACCTTCTCCCCAACAAAGTGAAGTAAGGGTGCCACCTTCTGGTAGAATAATGTACAGCGGATCCCGGAAGCGGATGGTGTGCTAGCGAGTGCTCACTTCCACGTATCATTTGCTGTCACTTAATCGCTTCACATGCCGTCATCGTTTTAGCCTCAGTAATAATAATAATATGGGACCACTGTTAAACGTTACGGTAAGCTCTGTCACATAAAAATGATAGAATAAAGCAAACGGGGGGCCAGCACGAGCTGTTCATATTAGTGGCAGGTTAGCTCACAGGCTAGCCTTAGCTAAACAACAATAGCATGCAGGTACATCTGTTTGCTGATAATTATCTGCTTGTTTTGAGCGACTTAACTGTCGTAAGTTAGCGGTTTAATCATTGACGTAGGTAAGATTGAAGTTACGGTGCCATATCTACCTGGACCTGTTGTTGTTATCAAAATGTTTTGGGTTTTTCCAAGTTAAGCAAGAATGACGATGCCGAGTTCCTGACTCATGAACACTCGTCTGTCTGTAATATTTTGGCCACTTTGTCTGTCCGCAGGCGCTGAGAAACAGAAAGAAAAGTGCTGCAAATCCCCCGAGACCTCAGCTTTGACCTCCAGTGGGAGCATTTCATGACAGCATGTTGGTGACAGCGTATCTTGCCATAGTTTTCCTGCTTGCCCTGTGCGTTGGCCTCGAGCTTACGGCACGCCGCGTCACCCCACCTCAGTCCACCCCTACAGCTGTAGCCAACCCAGCTTTCCGTGGCTTCCAGACAATATTCCTCAGGGCATACCTTCTGGCTTTGTGGGCAGACTGGCTCCAGGGTCCTTATCTCTACAAACTTTACCTCCACTACAGCTTCCTGGAATCCCAAATAGCCATTTTGTATGTATGTGGTCTGGCCTCTTGTGTTCTCTTTGCTCCTTTTGCAGGCTGGCTCCCTCAGGCTTTGGGCCGCAGGCAGACCTGTCTTCTGTTCTGCTTGTCATACTCTGCTTGCTGTCTCACCAAGCTTTCCAGAGACTACTTTGTTTTGATTGTGGGCCGCATCTTGGGGGGACTGTCCACATCCCTGCTAGCAACCACATTTGAAGCCTGGTACGTGCACCGACATGTTGATGTCCATGATTTTCCCAAGGAGTGGATCCCCAGCACCTTCACCAAAGCTGCTACCTGGAACCACGGACTCGCAGTGGGTGCAGGGCTGGTGGCTAACTTACTGGCTGAGTGGCTCCACCTTGGGCCAGTAGCCCCCTTTCTCCTGGCAGTCCCCTGTCTGGCTTGCTGTGGCTGGGTAGTCCTGACTGACTGGGGCAAAGAAGAGGCTCAAGGGGTTCCTGAAGTAGACAAACAGACTCTGCTCACTGGCACTCCAAATGGAGGTGTGACCCATTTGTCTGCAAAAGCACGGTTCTCACGCAGCTGCCACGAGGGGCTGCGCTGCCTACTGTCAGACAGGAGAGTCATGCTCTTGGGGGGAGTCCAGGCTCTGTTTGAAAGTGTCCTCTACATTTTTGTTTTTCTGTGGACCCCAGTACTGGACCCTCATGGGCCTCCTTTAGGAATAGTCTTCTCTTGCCTGATGGCTGCCAGCATGGTTGGGTCCTCGCTATACCGCCTAGCCACCTCAACCCAATACCGTCTACAGCCTGGGCACGTACTCTGCCTTGCTGTGCTGATGGCCTTCTTCTCTTTCTTTATGCTAACCTTTTCCACTGCCCCAGGACAACCTAGACCTCATGAATCCTTTCTGGCCTTCCTGCTCCTGGAGCTGGCCTGTGGTCTCTATTTCCCTGCCTTCAGCTTTCTTCAGGGCAGGGTGATCCCAGAGGAGAAGCGGGCCGGTGTGCTGGCCTGGTTCCGGTTGCCGCTGCACCTGCTGGCCTGCTTAGGGCTGCTGGCCCTCCACGGGGAGGTATCAGGAACAGGTGGAGGGGAGGGTGGTGGGGGCACCAGACACATGTTTGGAGGCTGTGCCGTCATGATGCTGGCAGCTCTGATGGCTGTGGTCAGTCTTTTCACCCTGGGTAGAAATGACACAGATCTGAGACTGGAGGGAAACAGAGCAGAATGGGAAATGTAACAAGTCGATCAGCCACATGTCCACTTTTGCTTGTCTGGTTTAAAATGTTTTATCTCAGTTTTGTCTAACTGAACCTAGAGACATCATATTCAACCAGACTACTTTTAGGTGCACATTTTGCCAAAAGCAGAGTTGAATGAAATTGTGGGGTGTTTTGGTAAAAATGTTTAACATTTTATGTCATGTTGATTCCTTATTGTTTATTGGTTACAGACTTTTGTTAATGTCTTTGGGAACATTTGTCAATGAAACTGTTGAAAACTTGGCTGATACTTTTTGTATCAGTCCACTAATTATTCCAGATGAAGTGTTTCTGTCTGTAGGGATTTCACCTGCCAGAATCCCAAGAAGATTTGGTGATGCTGAGCCTTCACCTAATGCTTAAAGACAAATCTGAAAAGATTTTACTTAAGAGACCTGAATGGATATTTGAAATTAGGTGATGGCTAGTAAGTAGACTAGCAAATGAATGTTAGTGTCTACTATATTTCTTTTATTTCTTCTGCAGTGCATTGGTTCCTGTATGTTGAGCAGGATCTGTTTTGATTTTTTGGGGCGGGCGGGGTGTCCTTTAAACCAGGCAAGCAGCAGCAGCTTTACTTTGAATGTCTTTCCTGTGTCATCTGCAAAATGCTCTGTTTTGATGTTCTTTATATGGCTCTTTGTGTTACACTTTTAAATAAAAGTGTTTGTAATATGTTAAATTATATTGGGAGGGAGTTCTATTTTGTGGCATATGGTTGTTTTTATAACATTTATTCAACAGGAGTTTACAAATCATTATTACAAATTATATAACATGTCTATTTTGATGTTTTTGAGAAACCGCTTTGATTTGAGTTTTCTTCATTAAAAAATCTCAATTCAGATTCAGTCAGAATCGTTTTAGCTGTTAAAAATACTGATGGTGTGATTTGAATGTCATTGTCAGATGTTGACTAAAAGCATGTTTGACAGCATTCAGATGCAAGAAGAAGAAGAAAGGAAAATCTTAACTGGTGTTGAAAATCTGAAAATGTCACTGTACCCTGCAAACCCCCGCTGTCCTGGTTCTGCTGCAGACCATATTTCCCGATTCGTCTGGACTTCTGTCCTCATAACGCATCATGCAGAGATCCGTACTCCCTATTTTCCCCGGTGCTGTGGTACAGTCCCAGCGTTTCTCTATGGTGCAACTTCATCTGGATGCTGCTAGAACATCCCTGGGTGGGTGAGGGAGGGGGGTGTCTGCTCGAGTCTGAGCGTTGTTTTTGGATTACATCACTGTATCGTCAGAGGTTGGGTATTCAGTCTAAAGAGGCGAGAAGACCACATCAGTCCCAGTCCTTTCTCACAGCTGTCAGTCTTAGTCTCGCCAGACTCCGAGAAATATCCCAATAAAGAAGACCCCACCGAGCTATTGTGTGTTTGGAATACGCACCGGGGCTACCTACTGCTGGACAACACACAGGCATCATGACGCAGGGCAAGGTATGAGCTTTAATGTCGTTATTCAGTTAGGACTTCATTGAGACGTCGAAATCAATATTTTTTTTAATTTATTTACTGTGAATATTTTCCTAACAGTTAATGTGAGTGCCTACCCAATCCATTTAGTCCCATTATTATCAGGTGCGTAATGGCAATGCGGACCTGTAGATGAAACTGGCTTTCGTCATTTTCAGTAATCATAGAATTACTTGAATAACTAATTTTGCGCGATGCACCGTCACATTTTCTGCAGGACTCGAGCGCACGGGGTTTCTCATTAGTGAGAAGTTAATCTACTTAATTTATTTTTTTCTTTTCATATTCAAAGTATTTTTCACATTTTGTGTAAGTGATACTTTAGCAAATGCGTCACATCACCATGACAACCTTTATTTGTGTAGACCTGGCTGCATGGTTACATCCAGGCGGTTACATCAGTCATTGAGGATTCTGGATTATTATTGTTTTAAGCTTAACACTGTGCATCTTATTTCTTTAACATCGCCTGTCTGTTATGTTTTCCAGACTAACGATATAGATACGAATGATCCCCGTGGGTGTTTCTTATCTTTAAATATAGATCTTGACAGCTGAAGGCTTCATGCGCGTAAACCTGTCAATCAAAACCTTTTGTAATTCGTTATAATTACAGTTATTAAAACTAAAAATGGGTTAAAACTTGACGTACCCCACTGAAATTGTGACAAGGCAGCCTGACGTGTCCGGTGAAGTGTCAATTATTAAGAGCAGCTGCTATTTGAGCTGAGGGTTAGATCATCGGTACTATGAGCTGAGGTTTCATTTAAATTTAAAGCACCAAATTAAACTTTAATGGGAAAGTGAACATTTTACACTTATATAAGCTGTTGATAATAGCTGTTTACTATTTTTATAAACAATATTTATGTTTTTGTTATTATTATACATTTCTTTAGTCATTACTCCAAATCTTTGGCGCAGTTCATCCTGGTATAGTACAACACCTATCAAAAATCTACAAGTCCTCACTTTCATATCAATATGTATTTTGTTGACATTAAAAACTACAAATTAAAACCCCTTTACCCCAGTCATATGTGATTCCAGATATGGAACCATTTGCACTCAAGATTTAATATTAAATAAAGAGGCCAAACATAGGAGATAGTCAGAAAAAAAAATGGTTTGCTATTCGTTGAAATAGAAGTGTTAAGTTGAAGATAACAAAGTGTTCATCTTGTATCCAACCAGCTGGCACTTGCAAACAAGACCACCAACGGCTCTTCCAGTGGAGAGGCCTTGGTGGCGCCTGCACCTCCGAGCTATGAGGAAGCTACTGCAGGTATGGCTGCTTTTTATCCCTCAAGTCATCTTAAAGAGTCTTCATCTTACATATACTCTTAAATATTTGCCATCTGTTGAATTCATGTGGTAGTGATGGGATTACATAAGCAAATATTGTGATGATCCCTTTAGGCGTCAGTGCTCCTTGCTACAACGATGTTGAGATGCTGACAGAATTCAACTGGGATGATCGCAACATCAGGAGGGTCTTCATCCGAAAGGTATGAAAAAGCTTAATTACCTAAAATGCTTACTGATGATAACACTGTGACTGTGAATGCAGCGCATCACTGATAATGTGTTGATCAAGTGCTTTTATATACTTTATAGGCCAGTACATAGAACAAATACTTTGTTTCTTTTTTAAGGTGTACAGCATCTTGATGATCCAGCTCTTGGTTACTCTCGCGATCGTGGCTCTGTTCACATTCTGGTGAGCGTCTGATGAAAGCAGATTTTTTTTCCAGTATCCTCTCATATTGAATTGTATAAGCCTCGAATGGTAGCACACTTACCTGAGCCACTCTCTTACAGTGACCCTGTGAAGGACTACATTCAGACTAATCCTGGGTGGTACTGGGCCTCTTAGTAAGTAACACCATCCCTCAGAAGTGTACACTTATTTTGTGTTGGTGTCTCTTCTGTCTAAAGACATATCAAACAATATTCTTGTTGTTTTGCAGCGCTGTTTTCTTTGTCACTTATCTGACCTTGTCTTGCTGCTCTGCACCAAGGTGAGGCAGAAGTTATCAAAAAGGAAATGCACATCATATGGAAACAGTTCACATCACATCAAATATTGAAACACTGGTCTTTGTTTACCCCTACAGGAGACAGTTTCCATGGAACCTGATTCTGCTTGTCATCTTCGTAAGTATATCGCTGATGTGTGTTATCTTTTTAATAAATATGACCTTGCTTACACATGGATGGGATTCTCTGAACTTTTTTTTATAGCAGTAAGATATAACTCATTATTTTGTGCATTTAAAAGCTGACTTGCAAGTTAACTCTGGAAATCTAACAATAAATATATAGAGTTTTTTTTAAGGTGATGTTATTTGTTATGCTGTTATTTGCATATAATGCCTATATTTTCCGACTGACTGTCCTATGTTACAGACTCTCTCGCTCTCCTACATGACAGGGATGTTGTCCAGGTATATTTTGCATGCCTTCTTTAGATTGTCTTCTTAATGGATTTTATATTCAAATAATTATAGCCAGCAGTGTATTTTCTTTACAGCATGTCAGTTTAAAGTTAGCATACTTTATTTATTTTAGCAGAATAATCCGATCTGTGCCAGTGCTTTTTAGGCCACCTAAAAAAAAGTATCCTGAACCCCCCACCCTGTGGTAACAATTGCATAACATTTTACACGTTTGCTGTTTTAACAGCTTTTATAACACCAAGTCAGTGGTGATGTCTCTGGGCATTACAGCAGCAGTCTGTCTCCTGGTCACAGTCTTTAGCTTTCAAACCAAGGTGAGAAAACCGAAATGCTCTTCTTTCTGTGCACTTGTGAATCTAACTTCCCTGAATCACCTTTTCCTACATGTTGACTTACATATGTCTGGTTTGATGTGCTTTCTTCTTTGCAGTTTGATGTGACCTCATACCAAGGTGTGCTTTTTGTCTTCTGCATGGTGATGTTCATCTCTGGCTTGGTGCTGGCCCTTGTCCTCCCTTTCCAATATGTAAGTGTGATCAAACTAATCCAATAATCGCATAATTTTTCTGTCAGGTAAACACGAGTTAGCTGATTGTACCAGAACAGCCGGGATTTAAGACACCAGACACAAATTTGGACACAACTTCTCATTTAAGGTTTTTTCAGTTGTTATTATTTTCTGTCATGTAGAACAGTAGTCTACTGAAGAGATTACAAACATGTGGAATTCGGTGGTTAATAAAGAAAAAATAGTTTCACATTTTTGATTCTTTAAAGCACCTTTTGCTTTGACAGGAGTTATGACACTGTTAACATTTCCTCACCCTTCTGCATGAGGTAGATACCTGCTATTTTCAGCAGTATAGCTAACTCTCAGACATCCTTTGACTCTAGTAAAAAATCTTCTCGACGTATTTTTAGACTACCTAACCATTGTGTCTTAAAAAACAATAAATAACTACACATTTCTTTTTATTTGTTTTAGCAGTTTAATACAGTAGTCAAATAGGGCTGGTTGTTGTTTTGCTTTTGCTTAAATCTACAGTATTTAAAATAGTAAAAATGAATAAAGTCCCTCAAATGAGTACATGTTTTCAAACTAATACAGACTCAACTCCAAATTGAGAACATATAATAAAATATAATGGTATTTCAGCTGATTGCTTATTGTAAATTAGTAAGTGGAATCACAACTAATAAATGAATATGTGTCATTCAGGTACCCTGGCTGGATGGTGTCTATGCTGTGTTGGGGGCTATACTGTTTACCATGGTGAGCATATAAAGAGATGAGCTATTACTAATAGGCCCAGTCACATTTAATAGAACACGTGCAGTAGGTGCCTACAAACAATATAAAAGTTGAGTTATTTGTTTTTGCTTTTTTTTTAATTATTATTAATATGTGTTGCAGTTTTTGGCATTTGATACCCAACTCCTTATGGGGAACAAGCGGTACACCATGAGTCCAGAAGAATACGTCTTCGCCACTCTCAACATCTACCTGGATATCGTCTACATCTTCTCCTTTTTCCTCCAGATCTTTGGAACAAAGCGAGAGTAAACCTGTCGACAAGAGCTGCACCAATTACAGAAATGTAGTCAAACATAAAAAGAGTCTTTTAAGCTGTTGTTGATAGTGGTGATGAGGCTCCCAGTTAACAGCTTTATTTATTTATTTTGCCTTATACAGATGAGGTTGTCAATACTTTGTACAAGTAAACACCAATTTCTGGGGTATGTGAGTATTCACACATAAAATGTCTATAACCTTTCCATCGTCTCTAGCATGTTTGTGAAGCCATGAGCCAAACTGTGGCCTATCACCCAGAAACACTCAATAATCAGTGATCATCTTCATTTCATGTAGCGTTATCAGACTGTGAGTGTTCATATAAAACTATATGGGTCTCTTATTGTCATGCTTGCATAGGTATAATAAATTTCCTGCAAATAATAGATGTTGATAGTCATTAGGAGATACATTATGGATGACTCTAAAAAAAATCTAACTATGCCAAATTCAGTCATTATATCATGGCACTGTTGCTGTGGGTTTTCATGTGGATGACTGGAAGCACAAATGAAACTTTAAAAAGGCTTAAAAGACTTGAATAATTTGCCTGTTTTCAGTCGTATCTATTCTTGTCTTACTACTGTGAATTACAAGAAACCCCACTGTGTCTAACAGTTTGAGGGTAGGAAACACGTTCTCTGGAGTTTGAATGACAATCTAAAAAAAAGATTTATTCAACGTGGGATTTTGGTGTTGATTTCTGCCTTGACTTGTTGATTTATGTTAATGTTATACACTGTTTGGTCAGTAAGATATTACACTATATTCACCTTGTTGTGGTGTTTATGGTATGTCATTGCATTTGAATCTGAACTCTTTTAAATCATGTTTTTTCATGAATAGTACTTAGTTTGAGGAAGCCTTCATTTTCAGCATTATAGTTTTTTGGGGGGGTCTGTATGTACACTTCTGTAGTTGGTTTGAAGTGGTGAGAAATGGTAAAATATAAACATAACAGTGCCATATGTGCATGGATTGACTTTTATTTTTCATAAGGCCTGTACTTAGAGAGGGATTTGAACGCTATATTTCATAAGATTTGAAGTTTATTTTTTTAAGACAGAAAGATGTATTTTAGAAAGTGTATGAGATAAAATGTGTAGCGAGCTAGATGCTTAAAATAAATATATGTCTTCTAAAGTGGCCTTGGATAACCTTTATTTGATTCCATTGATGCAGTTTCACGTTTTATCAGGGCCCTGCATTTCACGCTAGATGTTAATGTTATATCGGGTGAATGCGTATGACTGTCATCATGGTTCTCTCTGATTAAATAAATTGTGCTAAAAGTATCTTGTTGTTTCATCTGTATCAGTAAAGTCTTTGACTGAACAAAGGGATTCTTGGGTTTGGTAGTTTGGGGCATCCCCTATACTGGGAATGGGTTAAGTAGCAAATGCTAAAAGACGTTATACATTGATTTACCAATATATTAGGTACACCTGTTCAATTCCTTGTTAATGTATATATCCAATCAGTCAAGCACATGACAGCAACATTGTGCACTTAAGCATGTCTAGATCGCCAAGATGACCTGCTGAAGTTGTAAATGACCATCATAATGAAGAAAGAAAGGTAATTTAGGCATTTCAGAAACTACTGATCTACTGGGATTTTCCTACACAACCATCTCTAGGGTTTACCAAGGATGGTCCAGAAAAGTGAAAATATCCAGTGACCAGTATGGTAGTATGGGAGATTGAATCTACTGTGTCATCCTATCATGTCAAAATAGGCCAAATTGTCTGAGGAATGGTTCCAGCACTTTGTTGAAAAATGAAGTCAGTTCTGAAAGCCAAAGGGGGTTCAACTGCATACTAGCAAAGTGTCCAGTGAGTGTATGGGTTCATAAAGACTCATATTTATCATTTTTATTGTACAAGCACAAGGTCATCCAGAAATAGACAATCCACTTTTACAGTTCACTTGTGATTTGCTGCAGAAACACATACATTTTAAGGAAACATCCTTACTGGTGTATCTCTCATGGAACAAATTGGTTTATTGTGTGTTGCAGAACTTTCAAAAATAGCATCTGGCAACACTTTAATTTAAGATTAAAAAAAAGAAAGAAAAAATTCAAATTCAAATTCAAATTTTATTTGTCACGTACACAGTCATACACAGTACGATATGTAGTGAAATGCTTGGACAACTGCTCGTGACCTAAAGAGAACAAAAAAGGAAAAGGCTATGAATAGGATAGGAAATAAATATGAAAAACTAAAAAGGGTAAATTTAACTAGGAAGGAATAAAATATAAATTAAGGTTAAAAATGAAATAACTGTACAACACAAATTAGAATGAAGGGTAAATTTAACTGGGAAGAATAAGATAAAGATAAATATATAAATTAAAGTTGAAAATAAAATAACTGTACAACAAAATACACAATACACAATATAGAACTATATAAGAATGTATGAAGAAATCTAAATCTAAATAAATATATACACAATAACAGCAGCTGTACAAGTATTAACCGGAAATGAAGAATATAGTGACCAGTGTTGTGCAAAACCAAAGTCCAGAAAGTCCAGTGTGTGTGTAAGAACCATATGTGTGGGTCAGTACTGTGAAACGTGTGAAATTATGGCATTTCATCCACTTGGGATAAGAACAGTTCCGTAAGTGCATTTCCCCCCTATAAGAATAGAACAGAATAGCCCTTTATTATCTTTGTACATGTACAAGGAAATTATGGATAACGAAATAACTCATTCACCATTGTCCTTGACCTCATTGCTTTTTCCATCGAGGTCAAAGGCAATTGATCAGTAAAAGAAATACACAGGATTTAGTGCGCTTTGATTGTATCCACAAGTCGAGACGTCAAAGACCCTCCGTTAAACCAGAGCCCTAAGGCGTCCCACCATTCTGCAATCGACCAGTTAGCCTTAGGTACACTGGAATTTACAACCTCCAATCACCCAATCACAATGTACGATGGTCAGACGCTCGGTTCAGCCATGTTGTGGTTTTGAATGAGGAAGAAGCGGGAGATGTTATTCTTCAACGAGTTTATTTACAATTTATTGTCACGTTAAGGATATATAAATGAGTTAGGGTGTAACCCAACATGATTTTCGTTTTCCTGAACGCGTCGGTTGCGACTTATCGCATTCCCGTCGTAATTTAAACATACTTTCATAAATTAGCCGTGTAGCTAACAACGTTAGCTAGCAGGGTAGTTAGCCTAGTTTGCTAGTTAGGTAGCTAGCTAGCTAATTGTAAGCTAAATATCAGGCGGTTTTGCGAGTGTTCGTGTGGTGATAAAATGGCATTTGTTAGGAGTGTTGGTGTTTGAAGCAGTCTCGGCTAACTTTGCCCGGTCGAAAAAAAGCACATTAGCTTAATTGGGTTTGACTACATTGACACTAAGGCTGACTGAAATCAGTGACAGCGATTTGTCTTGAAACTAGCGCCGTAATTTCCAAAACTTTTGAGCCATGTTGAATAAAATCTGCGAATGGATAGAAACGAGCGTTGCCAGTCTTCGCAATGGTGTACCAGCTGCCGAACACCCACATGCTCAACGCACACCAAGAGATGGTCAGATGAGGAGGAAAAGACCCTTTGAATGGTACGAGCAGATATATCTGAACTCCCTTGGTAATCAATGCCAAGAAGCTTAAACCCAGACAGAACTATGAGTGCAGTGTTTGTGTGACCGCAGTGTTTTAGCTCGCTGTCCATTTAGCCGTTATCTTAAGTTTGACAAAAACGAGGTAGCGTGTTGTTAACAGGATACCGTCTGTTTTTCTTTAAGTTTGGAAGATGGCCATAACGTCGACCAAGATGGTTTGGTGATAAAGAAATCACGAATGGGTAAGTAGAAACTCACTTTGTTATGTGTGTTGTGAATGTAATTGTGGAGAGTATAGGCACACATTGTTTTCTGTGTGTTTGAAATTTCTACAGGGGATCTTATCGACTCAGTCAAGAATGCAGCTGAAGGGGTTAAGAATCACAGCTCCAATGTGGCTGCATGGATGAAGAACAATGTAAGTCCTGCCTTGAGGAATATGCTGACTACCTCCCCTGGTTTGCCACTTGGAGAACCTCATCCGCGCCCCTCAACATCATCAGCAATTTGGACAGGGAGGCTGGTATGGTGCAGATTTATGGGTGTCCCTGTAAAGACTGTTGGCACACGTGAATCTTATTTAACTTGTATGTGTTCGGATTTAGATCCTTGACAGGAATTCTCAGAATGAGACATTTGCTGCTCCCTCAACAACTTTGGAGTGGAAAACGTCAAAATCTGGTAAGCTTAACATTTTAAACTTTTCAAAAGTTGTTGTATTAACAAAACTGAGCTGAACAGAGATGGGCATATGCAGCATTTCCAGAATTCCACCCTCTGGGAATGCCTGTCCACTCCAAGTAACTATGATTAAAACTAAAAGGTTTTAAAACATTCACTGGGTTTTGGATGTTGTGGCACCAGTTGAATTACAGTGTTTTCCAGGACAGTGCTGTTGTAAGAGCTTAGAGCTTCCAAGTATGTCTTTTAAATTGTCTGACAACCTTTATATTTTGTTGTTTGTAATACCTTCTTACTCTACAGTCTTTAATTGGAAATATTTTAGCAAATGTACTGTATCAGACTGTATGGGCTTTGTGATTTTCATACCCCAGTTCTGCTCTTGTACTACTTAATTGCATAAACACTAATTTGTCATCAATCTCAGGTACGTTAGGTTCAGAGTAGTTGGACGGTGACACAGTGACATTAGTTTCAGCAGCATTGCGAATAATTTTTTGATAGCAACAATACAACAGGCCTTGTTACATAATAAAATATAGAAGTATTAGAATGTATTGCAGTATTAAGGGCTGATTTAGGCTTCGATGGTGATGAATAGGGCAGTCACAATAATTGCAGGCTACATTGACCCGACATGTAGTTGGGTTTCTTGGAAGATGCACATCAGGTTACTTAATAGGTTATGGAGTAGATTTTGCACTGAAGCATATATCAGGTGTAAGTCATGATATGCGATCTGCATTTAAGGTTTCAAAACCTGTCTGGGCTGTAACTCTTACTGTACTTTCTCCCTGTATTCCAGAGTGGTTGCGTAATGAGAAGTCAAATACGGGATCAAAAGTTTGTAGGCGACAAGTGTGCATGAGTCCTGTGCATCGTGAGGTGCCAAAAACAAACGGGCATTCGGTTAATTTGCCACCCTCCATCACCCCTAAATGGCAGCCTTCTCCAAGGCTGGGCAGGCCTTTAAGTCTCCGAGCGCATGGAACTCAAAGGTATTCTTGTATTCCTTACATCTTTTGTGTGTCTGACAGAAAATTCTTTTTCAGCAGTTGCTGCTTGTTAAATTATTTATTATTGTGACATGTAAGCAATATTCAATCATTGTTATAATTTTTTTTGTAAATCCAAAATTTTGTCTGCAGTTCGTTTAGTGGAGTAGGTGCAACAAGCAGCTCTTGCACCAGCATGTATGAGAAGACCTTTCCCATCAAAGTGGTGCAGAGCCCAACACACAGTACCTCATCAGGCTGCTTACCCAAGACCAGGCCCCGCTGCACAGCACAGGAGGTTATTTATGAAAGCAGTAATGAACTGTGTGTATCCTTCATATCTATTTGTTGCATGTCTGTGTGTTCATACTGGGGTTTTTCTTTGTTTAACAGTCTGTTCGAGAGGAGGAGAAGGAGGTCTACAGGCAGCTTCTTACTATGGTCTCTGGTGGTCAGTCGTCTTATCTTCACAATGGCAGCTCGCACACTATTGTGAGGTCTCACAGAGATTTGTACGTATTGAATCAATGCCATGTTCCTGTTACAAAAAATGTGTAATGAGATATAATTTTGTTTTTTTTGGGGGGGGGGGGGGCGTGAGAGAAGCATGAAAGGTAGTTTTCATATCTTCTTATTTTGCGTAGCATGGAATGACATGGCTTTCATGTGCATTGAGCCAGAGACTTCAAAGGGGATCTTCTTTTTTTCCTGGTGTGCACATTATCATGTAGCTATGGTATGTGGGGATCAGAACAGCCTACCCCACTTTATCCTGTTGTTGTAATCATGTTGTTTCCAGACCAGTCACTTATTGTACCATTCTACTTGTCATTGTCCCATTAGCACCAGCTTCCTGACCACCAGCCGCAGACTGCTGCAGTTCTCTTCTCCAACTGGGTCAGCAGCAGGAGGAACTTCAGAGGGGCCCAGCAGTCCCGCCAGCCCCAGAGGAGTCTCTAGCCAGTGCTCCAGCAACCTTCCCAGTCCACTGGGGGGCCCCAGCAAGCCAGAGATCCAGACATGGTCCCTGGACAGGGACCTCAGTTCCAGCAGAGGAGCTACTCTCATATCAACTCCTTCTCCATCAGCTCTGCAGGATAACTCTTCTCAGGACACACAGTCATCAGGTAATCATACTGAGTACTTGATGGAAATGGGGAGAGCGTGGAACATATTATTGTAAGTGAATTAAACGTTACTTGGTGGTTGTTCATGGGTCTTATTCTTGCCTTTTCTTACAGCTCATGATGGCGACTCTGTAATTATTGTAGATGAGCAAAAAAGTAAAAAACAAGACAGCTCGAGGTTAGTATTTCTTTTGGTCAGGCTTGCTATTTGAAGTGTAACTTGGTTAAACATAATACAAACAGAGGCATATATAGCCAAACATTTCAAGTGGTTTTCTTATTTTGTTTATAAATGTGTATGTGTATTAAGTGTTTAGGTAGATTTCAGCACAACCAAGGTTTATACATATCTCATCACGATACATTTCTGTCTTAACAGTGTGCCATGTTTCCAAGCTGAGTTATGGATCAAAGAATTGTAAGTGTATTAAATTATTTAATTTACACGACATTTGAATAGTGCAAAAAGGACTTTTTTCCTTTTTTAAATTCTTCCTGTAGGACAAGTATGTATGACTCCCGGGCGAGGGAAAGACGGAGACAGATAGAAGAGCAAGAAGCTCTGGCTGCTCAGTTGCTGCAGCAGGTGAGTGGTCAACTCACAAAACCTTATTGGGTTAAGATTTGGCATGTTCATTATTTTCCCTTTTGCGTTAATTTGCTTTGTAATTTCTGGTTCTCAGCGCCTGTCTGACGAGGAGCAGCGTAGCCCAGATGTCGAAGTCTTTGTTCGAGTTCCTTTGGAGAAAGAGCTTCCTTTGAGTCCTATCATAAAAGAAGAGACGTCTTTGGAAGAGAAACCAGAATTCCCTGAACTTACAGAGGTATGGAAATTGTACCCTAATGTACTTGCATAGCTCATTATATATTTATTGAAATGAGTGACCACAACAGACTGTTGCAGGGAAGTATGTTTTCTAACTACTATTTATCTTTTAAAAAGTAAAACTGCAACTACATTTTGATGATAGATGTGCAGAGATTTCTTCTACAATCTTTTGAAAATTAAGTGCTCTCTGTTGGTTTTGTTAAGGTTCCTCATTTAATCTCATTTATCAGTAATATTCTGATTAAGAACATGAAGGGACTTTTACTTTTAATTACTGTCCTTGCATATTGTCAGACTAATATAAAATATATATAAAAATGTAAGTACTGTTTCATGGTTTTATACATGTATACTGTCTCATTCTTCCTCTTAAGGAAATGGAGGCTGAAGTGAACAGGGTGCTGCGAGGGGGCAATCCTCATGAAGTGTTAAGTGAAGGTTTTGGTCTCAGCCTTACACGTAAAGACCTGCAAACCCTGAGCAACCTCAACTGGCTCAATGATGAGGTGCGTAAATGTTGTATTAGAAATGAAGGGGGAAAAAATAGAGATCTTATTGACACAATTAAGAAACACAGCTCCAATGTGGCTACATGGATGAAGAACAGTGTAGGTCCTGCCTTGATGAATATACCGCCTACCTCCCCTGGTTTGCCAGGGGGAGAACCTCAGAAGATGTAGAGAAAAAGAAATTATCGGTTTCTCTACATCTTCTATTTAAAACAAAAAACAGTACACGATTAGATTTATGATCCACAACTAAACGAGTGCACATGTCCACTTGATCTAAACTGTCTCTCTTTAATTTCCCAGGTGATCAACTTCTACATGAACCTGCTGGTTGAGCGCAGCAAGGATTCCAACATGCCAACAGTCAATACGTTCAATACTTTTTTCTATCCCAAGCTGCGCAGCAGTGGCTATTCTGCTGTCCGCCGCTGGACCAAAAAGATGGACATCTTTTCTAAAGACATCTTGTTGGTTCCTGTCCACTTGGGGGTGCACTGGTGCCTTTCTGTAAGTCCCAATGGCTGTTGTAGAAAGTAATCTAAAGGTTTAAGGGTGAGCATAAACAGGCCTGCTTTGTCAGTGTTATATGATGATTATAAGCTTTGACAGCACAGGCAACCATGTTTAAAAATGGCTGTAGTTCCTCAATGGTGTTTTGGTTTTTCTGAATTATCTAAAGCTAAAAGTCTTCACTTTGAGCCAACGTTTTACAAATAAATACACCTTGATTATTGGACCTAACTGTGTAATAATACACAGTATAAAAATGTACATAGGCTCTTAGTCTCAAATGTGAAGCCAATATGGAAGACGCACCTTTTCAGAAAAGACATTTGGTCCAGATTTTTGCCTGATTGTTTGAAAGTTGTTGAGCATAATGGATGTGATGTGATGTCGTGAGGGGAAAAGTCTTTATTACCTGAGTGGTTGGTGAGTGAATTCTGGAAGCTGTGAGAGACGCTAAATGAGTGGTGGTCACAAGATGGCCAAGCCAACTAAAGCACTTTAAAATAGTAACCACTGACCAAAGTGCTAGACATAGCAACAAAATTAGAAATTAAATATATTGAAAAAATGAATACAATTAAAATGACAACAGAAGAGGTGGGGTCTTAAAAGCAGATCTAGAAATTGGGAAGAGGCTTGTCTAATGTGAAACGGCAACAAATTCCACAATTTGGGAGCCACTATGGCAAAAGCCCTATCCCATCTGAGCTCACGTCTATTCAGGCAAATCCCCAGTAGAAGTCTAGGGGAACACAACTCTTGGCCCTGCCCTCAATAAATAAAGTATAGTATAATTTAATATAGTATTTTTGCATACAATTCCTTTGAAAACCAAAAACCAATAGTAGATTTATGCTGTCTTTAGTCAGTAATTTATGCACAGCAACAGAAATGCATCTTCTGTTAGTATCTTAGCGTTTTTGTACATTGAAATTACAAGTGCCTCTCAAATCATGTTTGAATCACACATCGGGGAAAAAACCATTTTGGAAGCACTCATGGAGACTTTGATTTTGCTTTCAGCTTTATTTCCATTATTTTACGATAAAGTAAATAATGAAACTTCATAATGTTGGACTTAAACTGGAAACAGTAGGATCAGTGTGATTACAATAACCATTGCATTCTTAATAATACTGTTCTGTCGTGTAATAAAATCATTGAATTTATTGTTGTTTTAAGGGTCAGTTAAAATGTGGATATAAATATTTTGGGATTTTATTTAGCATTTTGTTTTTTTCAGGTGGTGGATTTCCGCAAGAAGTCCATCATGTACTTTGATTCTATGGGAGGAAACAACGATAAAGCATGTGAAATATTGTTGTAAGTTTCTGTAGCAGATGTGCAATATTTGTTTAAATGGGTTCTGTGTTTTGAGAGGTAAATATAACTCACTGAGTTTTGCACTTTTGCACTTCAATTTTGTTTTCCAGTGAATACCTGCAACAGGAAAGTAAGGACAAAAAAGGCAAAGAACTGGATACCTCAGGCTGGATTCTGCACAGCAAAACACCCAATGTAAGTTCTACAGACAAGGTTGTTGTGACAAGTGTTCAAATCACATGGTTTCAGGAATTTTAGATGGGATTTCATTATCTGCCTCACAGTATCGTTTTATTTATTTGGCATTTTACTTGTTTCTCTTTTCTATCAGACACTGTTCTACAGTTGAATCTGATAGCTGTAGATCTATAAAGTTCTTTTGGTTTTTTTGTAAAGCCCTCACTAGGTTTCTGGTAACAAATGGTTTCAAAATAGTGACAAATGTTAGTAGTCCAGTCTGAGATTTTAAGTATACAATGTTCTGCTGCTTTTGTAAGCCTCCACAAGATACGAAAGCCATGTTATTGGAGCGTGGATGATTTGAAATGTTTAAAGATCCAGTTTCTTATGTTTGTGACTTTTGTTTTCTGAATTTTCAAATTAGTTTCTCAGCAGCTTTTACTGTCAAGACATTTTATAGATAATTTGTCAAAGTGTCAGATGTCATTTTGCACTGTAGGTTAATCAAGGTTTGATTTGCACGTGCAAACTTGTCTTCTTTCTTTTCCTGTTCTTAGGAGATCCCTCAGCAAATGAATGGTAGCGACTGTGGAATGTTCACATGCAAATATGCAGATTACATTACCAAAGACAAACCAATCACTTTCACGCAGGTAACTTCAAACAGCATCAGTGAGAGTATCTTTTCAGTAAGCAGTCATAATGAAGGCTTAAAAATGTCTTTGCTCTTTTGTTTTTGACAGAAACATATGCCATATTTCAGAAAAAGGATCCTTTGGGAGATTGTAAACCACAAGTTGTTGTGATGTGAGGATGACAATTGTGAAGTTGTACAGTTGCCTCACATCTTGATGATGGTTGAGTTTTACTCCCCAGGAAAGGACTCGCAGATGGGAGACTTGAATTCTGGGAACAACTTTCACACCAGCTCGTCTGATCAGGAACCAGCTCAGCGATTTCCATCCTCGGCTAAAAGTAGCTGAAAGGATGTTGCTGGAGCAACAAATCACTGCCTCCAACTTCTTCTACAGTTTTTTTTGTGTGTGTGTCAGACAGCAGCTCAAACGCTTTGATTTGTACGGTCCAGTCAGAACTGTTTTTGAAATTACACTTGTGCAAATCATACTCTGAGGTGGAATGTTCATTACATGTTTTTGTGCCACAATCAGTTGTCATTGAGCACTCATTGATTAACATGTATTGTGTTATCAGTAAAAGTAAAAAAAAAAAAAAAGTGTTTTAAAAGCAGATTACATTCCCAAATGTCAAAGTCTCTATTTCCCCCCTGATCTTCACACATGAGAACTCCACACAATGGTGGCACAATCTGGTGGCACACATGAGATTACACACATCGTGTTGATATTAAAAGTGCTTAGTTTGTTTCAGGCAGGCCTGCCTGGGTAAAGCATGTAGGATATTTGACACCTATTGGTTTGCTACACATTCTCCAGTTACCTGCTTACACTGGTTTTCTGTCAGGGATCTGGAGCTTAAAGACATTTGGAGGTCTGACTTGGACTTTTGTGTTACTGCATACAGCTTTGCTGTAATGTCTACAAAGTTCAGAGTTGCAGCTTATGTGTGGATTTTACTTTAGTCTGTGTTTGGACGAGAATTTTGATGTTATAAGGTGAAGTTAATATTAAAATAGGTAATTACCTCATTGTTGCAGGTAAATTGATACAATGCCACTCAGTTCTTTATGACACTTCAGTAAAGCTGAGAAATTAATGTGACATAACCTCAGAGTATGATTTAGAGTGAAAAAAAAACATTGTTTCTCCTTGATGCTGGTTTGCAGGTGTAACCAAACAATTACACCGTAAGAGTACGGTAAAAGTTCTCTCATTTGTTTATCCAGTTTTCTTGATGGTGTAAAATAAGGTTAAAAGTCTATTTTATGTATTTCAGTGTTCTTTTGTTCAACAACCTTTTGGTATATTCAGTATATTTTGAACTTTGTATATACTTAAAACATATACAGCAAACAATGTAAAATACTTTTTTTAAGAATGTATTTCCTATCTATTTTATCTAGACTCGAGTCTGTTTTAGAAATAAATTCTCATGTATTGTGGCTTTTTTCTCCAAATACTTTCACATAAACTCAAACTAATTTGTGGTTTCAAAGACACGAGGTAAAGCATGAACTTGTCTTTGGTGTTGAGCCGCCACAGATTTCTTTATATTTTACTTCTAAGGAGAGGGATGTTTTCAAAGTGCTCTTGAGCAGTAGTTCTATCATTCTGAAGGTCTTTCAAAGTTTTTTTTGGTGGGGGGGCATTGGCTCCTCTGACCATTTCAAAGGAATGTTTGTTTAAGCCACTTACATTGACTGAATAATTCAAGCATAAAAAAGCCTCTCAGCCCAAAGTATGACCCATTGGCATGTCTGCATGTAACATCAAAGAACCCATTTTAAACTGCTACCAGCAGCCTGTTGCTAAAATACATCATTTGTTCACATTTCTTTAGCTGAATCTTGAAAACTTAAACATAAGTTAAAAAAAAAAAAGCAAAGTTATTTATACCTGCCAAAGTGCGATTAGATGAAAACATGGCATATCTCATAATGTCGTCTTGATGCACGCTCAGTCGTCCAGGTAAGTAAATCCCAAAGCATCGTTTCTGGATGTAGCATTTTCAGTGGGAGAAACATTTCATCACTCATCCAGGTGACTTCTTCAGTCTAAGCTGACTGCAGGCTTCCCCAGCCATAAACAGTACTTTTGCACAATGACAAACTAGCCTACTGAATGAACAATGGGCTGTGAGGTCAGTTCCTTGATCATTAATATGCAAATTTCCATGACCACTGATCAACAAACGCTAATAACAGGCCATTGACAACTGATCAAAGATCAGTGGTTGTTGGTTGGGTTTCAGCCACATGGCATTTAAGATGCCTGGATTATGTGTAGGTTTTTCCTCAGCATGCCGTAAAGTTTTGTCATGGTCAGCACATCCCATGTTGTCTTCAACCTGCTAAAGGGACTTTAGGTAACAAACAAACAAAAGCACTGTCACAGTGAAAAAAAAAAATTTTATTTAAAAAAAAAAAAAATAAAAAAATGGCAAGTTCAAAAATCAAACCAGGATGAAAGTTTAAAAACTGAAGGGATTTCTTCTCTATGAAGGAAAAAAACAAAAAGCCCTGCATCATGGCACAAACACTTACGGAGAGGTTGATGCGCACAATAAACAGACAAATTCATGGACATGGTTACAAAACTGACCCCATTTTTGACTTGATATATTAAATGACCTTCAGATGAAATAATTTAAAAATTAGCAGCAATAAGCCACAATTCATTTCTTTGTCTTCAATATATTTGGATTAAAATCGTGGAATGGTAAACACACAACAGTGAATCAGCATTTAAACATTTCTTTGCTTCATAGATCTAGTATCTCAAGGAGTTTAAAAAAAAGAAAAACTTCAACAGTTTGCAGTGCATGAAAACAATTCCAGTCAGAGATAAAGCCCAACACAGCTGAGTAGCACTTCACACTCCCTTCCAGTGAAATCTAAGGCATTTCTGTGAGGTTTATTTGTCACCTGGAAATAAAAGGTTTTGTAGTTAAAGAGGAAAACAAGTAACAGCTAAGAAAGAACGAGATGGGACGATATTTATCCAAACCGTAAAAGTGGAAAATGAGCGGAATGATGAAAACAATGCTATGGTGCCTGTGTTTAAACTAAACTAAACAAAAAGTGGCAATGTGCCTTCAAAACATGGAGAGAGAAAAAAAAATCTGCCATATTTATTTATTTTAGGAGTTCTTACTTTTCCTACAGTCATATTAAAACAACCGCGTTTTGGTATGAAAAAGTTCCCTTTTGATGTTGCAATTCTGCTTACAATTAATGAACCATAGACAAATGTGTCACAAAAACCAAAACAAATTATTTAAAATGAAAAGAGAAAAGCCACGTCAGCCAGAATATAAAGTCACTGTGAGGTGATCCACTGTCGCAACACGAGGTGTCTCTTGGATATTCGTAGTATTGCATTTATAAGGACAATAAATTAATTGCATAGATCAACAGACCTTGGGGCATGTTTTCCAAACATTGGACGGAAGAGTTAAAGGATGTGGACACAGTACCAGCTGTGATCAGCCATGAGACCTACTGTAGTTGGCTATTGCCTGTGAACATTGAACACAAACTGAATCTACATTGCTCTGGCAGGATGAGGTAAGTCAAGGTTTTCAACATAAATTGCTCTTACACCAACTGCATGCGGTGCAACTCTGTAACAATGCATCTGAACCTAGCATACATGCTTCATCCATCATGAGAAGTTATGTCTAAAAGTGCCAACACTGGTGACACTGACAGAACTGAAATATTAAAGCCTCTTTGACATCAACACTGAAACCACAACAAAGCAAGTACGCAAAACACAAAGAAAAAAGTGAAAACCTCTATTTCTCACTATGAAGCACACAACACACTATCAAAAATAAAAATCAAAGCTTCTTTGAAAAATAAGATCAATCTTAAAAGTTTTGAAACTGAATTAAAAAAAATGAAACCTTTAAATAATGTTTAAGAACAAAAAACATGACGGTAAAAACCAGAAATGCAGAAGAAGATTGCAAACACACAGCAATGGCCAGTTTCAAAGCCATAGCCTGGCCGTTATGAATCACCTAAGTGTTTTCTGCAGATATAACAGGACAGATTCATGCGTCACCAGTTAATCTCCATGTCTGTCCATGTCTTTATACTTTAATAACAACATTTCATTCCCGCTTCAGAAAATCTGATTTTTTGGGGGATTCAGGGAAGAATCTGCATCCTTGTTTACTTAAACAAAAAAAAAAAAAAAAAAAAAAAGGGAGGGGCACTGACACATTACATCACATGTATCAAGGAAGTCGAGCGAAAGTGTGAATACATTTCAATCTATTTACAGGCAGCTCTGAGTGAGATGTGATCCCTGTTAAACAACTTTGGATTTCATCACGTGAAGCAGCTCAAAGTGAATCAATATTTAAAACTCTCGGGTAACAACAACAACTGGAATGCTTTAAATCTATTCATCTCTTTTAAAGTAGTCCGCTCTGAAATATTTCGGCAACGAACATCAGCTTAAAATGTTCTCTTCTGTGTAATCTTCTGATTGTCTGCAGCTTTGTTGAGATTGTTGGAACTAAACTTTTTTTTTCTTTTAAATAAATTTAAGTGCCAAAAAACTTAAGTGAGACTGCTTCAGGTAAGGTTTCATACCTGACAAACTTGCTGCCTTTGTGAGAGAAAGAAGCTAATCGATGTCAGCACCATATCAGTCTTACAACATCAGCTTTTTCTAAAAAGGACTTCAGTTTTTCTGCTTCCGAATATTTGCACCAATCAATCAATTGGACGAGGCTAGAAACACACAAAAAAATAACCAAAGAACTATTTACAAAAAGGCAGGTTCAAGTCTGAAAGAATCAGTCAAAAAGGAGAAAAATGTAAAAAAAACAAAAACTGCATATCTTACAAAAGCAGAACATGACCTAAAACATGGTGTTGAAATGTTCTTTTCCTGGTTTCATCCTTGCTCCCCGGAGTAGTGTTTTGAAGAGAGAAAAAAAGAATATGATCAATGGTCATACACGACACATTTAACAGCTTTTTGAACTTTTCTTGACCGTTATCAAAATAGATGCTCATTGTTCCATTCTTCCATTTCCCCACCGTCTGCTGTCCTCCAGCTTTGCTTGTCTGAAGTAAAAGAGTTTGTTTTAAAATCTGAGTTCATAGAAAATATCTTTGTTTTTGTCCTTTGTGTGGAACAGTTTGTGTTCCTGGAGTGTCTAGTTCTTCACACAGGGAATCTCAGCTCTTGGGACCCCTCAAGAGTCAGTCGGGCCCCAGATGAAGATCTAACGCAGGGTGACAAGATCAGCCAATTAGAACGCACGCACGCACACACAGTCACTTGGGGGAATCAGTCAAAACCCACCTCTTTACTTGTTATGCTGGTAAGAGTAGGTTGCATGCTCTGTTGGTGTCTCTATGGCAACAGGTTGTTGGACGGCACTTTCCTGAGAAAGAAGCACCAAATATTTAATTAATCTGCAGTTATGTAAAAGTTTGAGGGGTAAATGTTTCCAAAGGGAGGCGAGAGGTGGAGGGCAGTACCTCAACTGAGATGTTGGTGGCAGGCACTTGGGTGTACTGGGGTATGTAGGTCCCCTGCATAGATGTGTTTGCAGGCATATACTGGAAGAGAATGGAAATAAGTTCATTAGCTGTGTGAATCTGCACCCGGAGAAGAATTCAAATACAAAAAAGAAGCTGAAACTCAAAAGGCACAAACCACACAATTCTTACCCTGGCCTTTCTCATAGCCAGATACTGTGCACTGTACTTACTGTACCACTGCTGCCCATAGAGAGGTGACTGAGCTGCTGTGTTAGAGGCCCCATCATTGATGCTGGCTGGATGGACATGGTGTGGTCCATCCCAGGTGTCAGGACAGCTCCCTATGGGGGGAACATCAAGAATCAAAGCTAAATTAAAAGGGTCTTGAGAGAAATAAAAACAAATAAACTGCCGGATACTCACTGTGGGTGGCATTATGTATGACTGGTGATGTAGCCAGGACGGGTTGTGTACCTGCAAGAAAATCGAAGACGTGTCAGTTAATATAAAAACACACGTGCAGAAACATTACAAAATAGTTGCAGAAAATAAAGAAGAAAATATGGCTGAAATATTAAAAACAAATTTTCAAACCAAAAAGCTATAAAATTGAAAACACAACAACCCCAGTACCTGATAGGTGGACACAGGTGGATGCATATATGGGGAAAGGGAGGTTGGTCCAATCATCCGATTGGGGGTAATGCTATAGGGAGAGGAGTAAAACCTGCAGAAAGAGGCACAGATTTCTTAGTGACCACAGCTTAGACCACCACTCCTTGGGGCTATACAAGAGATTAGCATGAGCCAGCATACTGACCCATTCTGTAAGGCTGTGGTTGGGTCATAGGTGAGGGTCATTCCTCCCTGGAGGAAGAAAACAAAAGAGCAATGTCATTATGAGGGAGAAACATGAGGTGTTTGGATCCCCCCCTTACAGGCATAAAAAAATAAACTAAAAAAAAACAAAGCTCACAGTCTCTCCATCTCTTGTCCAGGGCCGACCGTTCTGCAGATATTTCCCCTGGCTCTGGCGCTTCTTCTGGCCTCCATCAGCAAATTTACACAGCAAGGGTTCTGACGGTGCTGAACCAGAGGTTTTCCAAACAGGAGATAACACTCAGTTTTCTAAAACCGTTTTAATAAGACTGTTGTCTTGATGCTGAATAAATAAAGACAGTCTACTCAGCCTCAAATTTAAAAACAAAACAAAAAAAACCTCCAGAAAACTCACCTTGAACTCCAGGTGGAGTCTTGATATATTTCCCATTGAAATGCTGGATGATGGCCTCACATTTTTCTGTCGACTCCATCCTAAGGGACATATTTTGTGCTTAATAAAACTAGAGAGCCAATCCATCACTTCTTTGAATGACAGTTTCTGCTTGAAAGGTTTCTACCTACAATGACCACCAGAGGGCCCACTCACCCAACATTATACTAAAAAAGTTGCTTTGAACTTTAGTACTCCCATTGGACTTGAGATTTTCTTAAATACACACAAGGTTACAGCACAACTAGTCAACTTCAGCCAGCTGTCCTACAACAGCGTGTACCTGGCAAAGCCCACTCCTCGACTGGTTCCATTGGCGTCACGGAGGATGCGTGTGGAAATGGCCTGACTGAAGGGCTTCAGCATGTTCTCCAGCTCCTGCTCGTCCATTGACGGCGGCAAGTTAGAGATGTACAGGTTGGTGGGGTCTTGTTCCTGTTGCTAACCACAGAGAGGCCAGAGGGAGGTGAATGATTTGGGGCTCTTGGTTTCCTTGTGACAGAACAACAGCTGAGGCATGACCATAGAAGCGTTCCAAGAAAATACAGCCGCCAGCAAACATTTGGGAAATTTACATAACCTTTGAACAGGAAGTGTGTGAGATGACTGATATTTGGAGGATGTAAGGCAGAGGACATGGGAAAAAAAAAAAAAAAAAAAAAAAAAAAAAAAGAAGCAGCAAGAAAAGGTAGAAGGTCTGAAGCTGAAGTCAGATTTCATTTTGGACCCGTGAGACGTGGACCGTGAGGTCTGGAGAGAAAAGAGACGGTGAACAAAGTTCTGGCTGGATTTCAGCTCAACTCATTTTAAGTCAAGTGAAATTTTCAGTTCTATTTCTATAGCTCACTATTACAAATGTAATCTGCACAGATCTTCATTACACTCTTCTCTTATTTTCCATCACTTATATTTTATTTCCAAAGGGTTAAAAAAGGGGGTCATTGTTCAGAGCCAGGACCTTAAGAGGATGAAAGCAGGCGATTCAGCCACTGCGATATCAAAGCATAATTACATTTCATATGGCTTGCCATCCCTGGATGATCTAAAGCGATTACGTGCTCTCCCTTTCTCTCGCTTGGTGGAGAGAGAGAGAGCAGTGACATTTTGGACAAAGACCTTCGGGAACAATCTGGAGAACATCTCACGAATTGTGCTACCAAAAACGTGGTCGTTCCGTTTCCTCGATCATGTTACTAATGCACTGCTTGCATTCAGGCAGCTATATTCATGTGGTAATCCTGACCTTGAATGCAGGCACAGATGCTGGCTCTGTCGGCTTTTATAAACCAGAGAAAATATGCAGCGCTTCCAAATCTGAATTTAAAATGATTAGAAAACATGCTGAAAGAAAGTTTCACTCTAAGCAACTTGAACTGTTTTGTAGGCTCCTCCCCTTCCAATTTCCTTTGTGCCCTGCTTAAAACAAATTTAATGTGACCAACGGTATCTGTATCGCCCTCTAACCATTATGCATATTCATTATCTCAGAGTGCAGATGTGATTAAAAACCTGTAAATGCAGCGCGAGTTAATTTCCATTCCATGAATAATGCATGTGTAATCGCTGCGACCTGCGATGAAGCTGATTTCTCCTTCACCTTCCTCCCTCCCCGCAGTGTACACTAGCAATGAGGCTTGAACCCATGAGAGCGAGCAGCAGAGAAGCCCCAGTTGTGGATTTCATCTGTGAATGAGTCACAGTGAGTCAGAGAGAATTCTGACGCAAACACACAAGTCTTGTTGTAAAGCCGGGCTGAAAGGGTGACTGAAATCAAGTTATTTTGCGAGCAAGAAGCCGTATGAATGTCAGTGATCCAGCTTAACGAGAGATCAGCTTTCCCAGGGCGCCGGTGGTGTGCGAGTCCGTGAGAGCGTGTCATAATCCGGTTGAGGCAAGGCTGCTGAAGTGCGTGTGCGATTGTCAAGTGGGCTCTGTGTGTCTGTGGGCGTGCGCGTGACAGGGCGGGTGGCTGGGCACTGTGCCCTGCTGACTGGGGAACTGCTCAGACACTGAGTCAGATGCCACTAGGGAGAACAGACAGGTCCTTTGTGCAGGGAGCTCAAAGAGCAGGCTCTGGGACGTGCTCCCCAAACACCATCACCACTATAAACACATACATACATGTAAGCATCCGTGGACTCTTTGTGCACAGAAATAGTCTTATAGTGCACTATTATTGTGACAGCGCTGCAGGGTGCTGGCTTCACCTCTGAACAGCACCCTGGTTACTTTTCTGCAGAAGTTGTAACATTGCTGATGTTATTTAAACATGTAGGTGATTTATGTTTAAGTTTCCAAATGCCGCCTTTTAATCATATGAGCAATGTTGCATTGAAGCTGTGCAACATGCTGAACTCAAAAAGCCTGAGGTAAGAACATCCTCACCAAAACAGGGCAGATGATTTTTTCTCTCTCCCCGTTTAGTAATTGGTGTTTGGATGATTCTCTGGTTTAAAAATCCCTGCAACCCTTTCATTCTCTCTGTTACATAAACTAGTAACAAAAATCTGACACTAACTAAGTCACTTGATATACAGTCAAATGTCAAGCACATGACATATGCTCCAGCATTACCAGTCTGGATGAAGCTGCAGGGAAAATTAACATAAGAATGACCGTTTCTGAACAACATAATGCAGACTGATGAAGCCAGCGATTTTATGTATGAAAAAAGCGGATTTAAGCATAAAGGAATATCTCGTGATAGATTTTTGATTTTATTTATTTGTTTTTTTAAAGAATGGGGCGCTAGAAACAGCAAGAGAGATCTGTTATTTCTTAAGAGGTAGAAAAATCCAAGGAGCAACCTTTTCCCTCTATGATTAATGAGTCAACATTTAATGTGAAATTAATGAATCAAATCATTATTCAACATTTTTGCTGAGACACTGATAAAGTGCTCTTTCAGGCTAAATTAAACTTACACCAAGCAGTTATAAATTAACCCACCGAATTTTGATACCTCAAGCTGAGTTCTCACCTTGGCCATCTGAGCCTGCACTCCGCCAGCCTTCAGTGCCGTCACTGCCTTCTGAGCAGAGGCTGGGCTATCAAAGTCGACAAAGCCATAGCCTGCAGGGAACAAAATATATGACAGTGAGATGTGCATACTGCAGGAGAGGTGCACAGTTTGAACTCATGAGGTACTCGTGGTAACAGTGTATGAATCTGAAGAGACAGCTGGCTAGGACTGGAATGTGCGTCCCTCTGGGGGACAGATGGAGGACGCTGCCCATATTAAAAAAAAAAAATAAACACACACCTACTCAGTAGGTACAGTGTGAAGCTGACGGCTTCATGCACTTGTCAAACAGCTTTATTGACTTTATCAGCAGTATGCTGTAACCTTGCACATTACCGATACCAGCCATAGATTTCACATCGCACCAACATTTTTTTTTTTGGCTTCCCATGAAGTAAAGGAGTGATTTCTATAAACTATCAGACACCAGACCCCACATGATCTTGCTCTTTTATAGATTTCTGAACTTTGGCATCTCGGATCATCTGATCACGGTCTCTTATTTACACGCAAGCCCATTCGCCCAGTCCAAGGTTGACGGTGCTGTGGGCTCAGAGTAGTCCTCTCCTTCTCTGCTGGATTTTTACAGAAACTCCATTCCCTCTAACATGTTCGTATTGGTTATGTTTTTTATTCATTTTCTGTGCAGCGATGTGTAACTATGAGCATTTTCACACATGCAAGCAAGCCTGGACCATGTTTTAAAAAAAAAACAACAGAAGCAAAACTGTGACGCAAGGCAGGATGCAAATGTGTGATACAGTCAGATCTGACAGTGAACCTATGGAGACCAAATAGGGACCAGTTGTGCTGCCTCCCCCACATTCTATCAAGAAAGTATCCCACCTAAATAAAATGAGGTATTTCTCCTCCCACACATTTCAGCAAAAACCATGATGAGAAACTAGTTTCATATTTGTGGTGTAATTTTACCACTTGATATGCTACACAATGATCAGCTGACTAGAAGAGGCGTTAGTGAACTGAAAGGCCACATTTCAACAAATATTATGGATGAGCATGGAACAGCTGTGTTTTTTCATTTAATTAAAACAACAACAACAACAAACCCTCACCTTTGCATTTGTTGGTAGTCTTGTCCAAGATGGCCTTCGTGGACACAATTTTCCCATACCTGAAAAACAGTGAGGTTTGCACTCAGAGGTAGTCCTTCCACTGTGTATAGATGTAATACTCTTGATGACTAAATTGTAAATCATCTAAAGATTTCAATAAAGTTACACAATCACCTCATCTGATAACAAATCCAAGGCAGGGCAAATTCAGTTAGAAAAAAATGATACTGTCCCGTGGGCTTCTGCATTCTAGGAGGACTATAGATTTACCATATCTTATTCATTCTAGCTCACACACAAATGTCAATAGGGATCATATCTCCAGGGAAATCCAACATGCAGTGGCAAACTGGTAGATATGAATCCCCCCATCAATTTTTTCAGAGATTGCATCATAATTCACCGTAAATATGAAAATTCTACATTAACTACCCACACCCCACGCCCCACCTAGCCGTAGACACTGCAAATACATAGGATAGTGTTCGACTTGGGCGAATGGTTCTGTGCAGCAGGGTCTATCAATCCCCATCTCTCCAGGCATGTGCATGCAGTGTAATCTGATATGCCTCTCCTTGGCTGTCCTGTCCAATACTGGCTCCCAGCCACACTCTCATTCTACTAACCAGCTTCTCTCTAGACAGCCTTTAACCCTCCACTGGGTCTTAGTGCCCCCTGAAATATAATTCAACTTGCATCTAGTGGCACAGCACCACTGCCTCACTCTGAGAAATCAATTTCATAAATAATTTGACTTTTGTAAGTAAGGATTAGCTGATGACCTGTTAGCTGTAATGTGACAGTCTAACATATTCTTTTTTTTTATAAAACACATTTAAAACAAACAAAAAAATAAAAATAAAAACACAAGCCTGGAAGCATTTCCCCCACTTTTTTTTTTAAATGGCTTAAGGTCATCTGTGTAGGATGTAGGACAAGAAGATCAAACAGTCATATAAATTCACATTACAGAACTTCATCTGATTATTCTGTTTGATTGTGCCAAACTCTGAGGACTGTAAGGGGGAAAAAACCCAAACACTTTTCTACCTTGCAAGCAAATCCCAACCTGAATGCTGATGTGGGCTTGTTCTTTGGGTTTTCCTTGTCCTTATAACATGCACGAGAGCATGTTGGGCTGTGTTGACAATCACACATTTTTGATATTTTATCTACTATAACAGAGATATTTCATGTTACAGTCATTCATTTGGTCTATTTTCTGCAATCCCATCCAGTGTGTATAAGCTGGAGGGCCATTTGCCCTCATATGCAAAACCGCAATTTCACAATGCATTTCTGACTCCAAGTGACAAAATGCCACTCACTTGACTGGATGGATATGCCAGCATTGTGTTCCTACATTTGCATATACACTATGGCAGTGCCATCAGCCTGCTTATTCTCACAACAACTAGCATTTAAGTTATGAGCTCTTCATGCTGCACACTTGCTGCATAACCAGAGCGGCAGCAAGGCACCCGGAGACACAAATGCTGGGCCCGGTGGCCAATGGAGAGCCAACCCCCAATCCCATCCCCGTCTCTCATCCCTCACTTGGTACACAGTACATCACAGAGCTTGCATGCAACAACTCTCAGTGTGGGGGAGGGGAGCTCTGGAAGTGCTGCGTCCTCAAAGTATACGCAGATTTACGGTTCCAACTAGAGCAAAGTAAGTCAGAGTCCCTACATGAGTAGTCTTCCTGCTGCTTTACATCCTCATCTACAAGCCGTTACCCCTTTAACTATTATTGGACACAATATCCTCTTTCATTCTAGTTTAACTGAAAATTACATCAGCCTTAATGTGCTCTGCTAAAAGGCACATTTCATGCAGTGATTTTTATCTGCTCCGTAAAAGCAGAAATATGAGAACTACCCCCACAGAACACCACCTGACACACAAACCCTGAACTCCACTCACTCCTCCCCCTCTGACCCCCCCACTACCATTGCCCTTGTTTGTCTTTCCCTTTCCCCTGGGCTTGCCGTTTCCTGTAGGGTTGGGCTGCCTCATGTGAGCCATAGCTTCCAGACAGCTGTAAAATAGCAGGCCTCACCCTCCCTCGTTCAATCTCTCTAGCCCTCTTTTCCCTCCTTTTCTCCCACTACGCTCCTCTGCTCTTCTGGTTCTCATCACCAGGCTCCATAATTCAATTAACTAAGAGCAGATCATTCATCTCAGCCCTGCATGTTTTGATGTCTTCCACTGAAGGCCTAACAAACATATCAGATGGATTGGATGCTGCTGCTGTTTGATGTCTGACTACATGCTGTCCACAACAAAGTTCTCGAAGACTCACAGCCACACTGATGAGCAACATGGCATGATATTTATAGTGCAGAAGTGACGCTGTATCTGGATGACAGGGCTCACTGTCATACTGTATCATGACTAAAACATAAGAGAAAAAATAATCATAGATTAAAAGTGTATGAATGAGCACGAAGAGACAGAATGAATTAGCATGAGAGAGTGAGACTAAACATTCTGTACCTAGTTGTTGGAAAGTCTGTGCTCAGCTATGTCAGGCTGAAAGGTCTTAGTTTGCAGCCCCAGTGATTGTTAGTTTTTCCAAAAAGCCACTACATGATGTGTTAAAAAAAAAATGCATGGATAAATGTGGCCCTCTTGTACATTACATAAATACCAAATATGGTATGGTTTAGTGTTCCTGTGCACTTAAGTTGTATAGAAACTATACATCTTCTTTATTTGCCAAAAGTAGAGATGCAAGCCTTTCATCCTTGCAGCCGACCAGCCATCACCCATTATAATCTAGTCTGCTCTAGCCGGGTTCATGCTTCCTCAGACAGCCAGAGAAATTTATTGGGTGTAAGTGCACGCTGAAGTAAATGTGTTTTAGGTGACTTACGGCTGACAGAGTTTGACCAGATCCTGGTCTGTGGTTCCTGGGTGGAGGCCACGGATATAAAGGTTGGTTTTGCTCAGCTGCTCTCCCCCGCTGCTGCTGTTACTGCTGCCATTGCTAATTGTGGTGGTGTTGCTGTTGGGGCTTGGGGGAGCCATCTGATGATTGGACGGGGACACATATGTCTGCTGTGGAGGAAACAGAGGGCTCTTTTTAGGTACATGAAATTGGATGTACGCATGGATGCAGTCATTAACTGGAAATAAAAAAACCAACCAGTTGAGGCTAGAGAGACACAGACAAGATATCAGCATCAATTTAATGCTTAATCTGGCTGGACAGGTCAGGCCAGTCAGATAAATATTATAACAGGTCACTGTGAGGGAAAAACAGAAATATAAGATATAACAAGTATTACGATTACACAATTTATACTATTTATATGAAGCAAAATATGAGAAGAAATAGTATGTACCATTGTAGTATTTGCAAAAAACAGAAATACTAAATAATAAAAGTCAGATTGCATTCATATACAAAGATTCAGTCAATCAGCCACATTTACTAGGATATGCAAAATTAATATGGAGACATCTTAAAATGCCTGTTTTTATTTGTACATTGCATATTTTCATGTACGTTTTGGTGAACTGACTTTTTAACCTCCATCAAAACAAGCATCTAAAGCTAGTTCACGAGTTCTAAAAGCTAGCCAGTGCCTCCTCTCAGCACACTGTGCTGTGGCTGCCATAGAACAACAGAATGGACAGGTTGGCATGAGTATGTCTTTGTGCAGATCCAACTCTACAGGCATCTCTACAAACCATCAACGCAAGAGCGCAGGATTCACAGATGGCACACAACTCGTGTTGGGAAGATTGCTAAAAACAGATGGAAAAGAGGACTTTCTCCAGCGAACAGTGGAAAAGTCCACAGTTAGCAAATCAGACTGAATGGCTTAACTTTGTGTACATTAATTCTTTAATTGCTTTCCTGCGTACTTTTTACAGAAGCACCTTTCATTTAGCAGAAGACTGCTGCTAGACAGGTGCATTGGAGAACAATGACAGCTAAAAAAGTGAGTTTACATGCACAACATCCATCATCAAAATCCTTGAGGACCTACAGAGACCTCTCCAAAACTACAGAACTTGGTTTAAAAATGAAACTATATACAGAAGCAAAGCTGAAAAGCTTAAAAAGACACCCTATTTTTTTTTTTTTTTTTTTGCTGTTTTGATGAAGCAAACTTTGTTCACTCAGAATGATACTATTACAGACTCTTTCAGGAAGTTTTATAAAGCATTCCTTTTAGGTGGATATTGACAAAAACCTGCTAAAACTAAAGCTTTCTATTAAGCAGAAATGGGTGATTGCATACATTTCTGAAAACATACTTAAGCTTCCCATCAGCAGCAAAGTGGTTTCAAACAAACAAACATTATACAAGCAACTTCTAAGACCACAGCGGACTCATTTAACTGACACATGACTTTTTTGAATGCCCAGAGTGTTGTCGGTGGCCAGATAGCAAACAAAGAATGACAGCTGTATACAGTGCTACTCCAGCTGATCCCATCTTGTGCCAACCAAATTAAATTAGTAGGGAAGTGAAGTAAAATGTATCCAAACGCCAGCTACGCTTGGCCTTGGTGTTGCGTCCCCTCTTACTGCTGGAGGAGGAGGAACAGTTTGATTAACTGAGGTCAGAAGGTCAAACCACAGAGAACAATGGGGTGGCTTGTAGCGGTGGGTGAGTCACAAAATATAGTTTTAATCCATTACCAAGCAACAACACACAAGCCATGTGTATTAACCCTTGCCTAACAGCAGGCATGTTTAAATATCAGAAAGTTCTGTCATCCGACAGCAGCAGAGATCCCAATCCTGCAATAAGAAGGAATGTGATGGATGTATTGGATCGATTAGGCCTTGTATCCAACTCAAAGTAAGACTTTAGCTATATGCGGCATCTTTACAATAAAGGGATTGATCTTCCTGCACCAATGGCTTGTTGGACCTCACAAGGTCACCCTCAGGCCATCGGCTTATTAACAGAAAGGAAGAAAGACAGCTGGAATCAGCCTAATTATGACCCATGTCTTCTTCCCTTCCTTCTTAAATACCAAGGGTAACGTTCAACAACCAACTAATATCTCTCCAAACCTTTAACAGTGGTTTAAAAAAAAAAAATGAATGAATGCACATCTATTGAAGATGTAAGTGAAAAATATTTTTAATGCACACCCATGATGACAAACATAAACTCTGTCATTCCGATGCACTTCGAATTTAGCCATTACCTGAACGATCTTGAATCCGTACAGCTTTCACCAGACAAACATGCTTAGCTAACCACCATGCTCAACATTACCATACAGGAAGACAACACTGCGGTATGCAGATCTCAGTTTCATAACTGTTAGATCCCTACATTTGTAGGAGTTCAAAATTCAGCTTTGAGTAAACTGTACCAGCCCAGAAATACTGAAACAGTCTTACACACATGGGCAAGAAGAGCAGAAAAACAGACAATCAATGGCTGCTTCAACAAACCACAGTGACAGGACTAATAGGGGTGCACTACATTTAGGACTGGTCACATGCCAGCCAACACAGAAATATTGCTGTTTAAAGCAGGAAACAAGGAACAGGAAGCAAGATGGAGATATCAAAATTTAGTTTGGTGCCATTTCTGTATTTCAGCAATTTTTTTAATGTAACATGAATTCAAACCAAAGGGTTTCCAAGCTGTGAAAGAAAGGCTGGAGGGCCTCTGTTGTGTTTTGTTTACACTGTAATGACACACTATTAAGGATCAGAGACACATTATGTAAGTGGCTAATGGTACAGCATTGTACATGAACTTGATTATATAGAGTTTGAATTTTTACAGCATTAGAGACTTAAAGATGTTTCCTGTCCGTGGAGCCTTTATTTAAACTATATTTATAGAAACCTCTGAACAAACTAGATGAATATCAAAACCAAATCTTTAGTCAAGCTAACAACAGGCTACAGGCATATAAAATAAATGAAAGGATATGGAGTTTCTCCTAGTACAAACCTTGCTTTATATAGTGATTTATGTGCAAACTTTTATGCTTCCCCACTACTCAGCTGCCTTATGATTTCCAAACCGATATGGAGTCATCCTTCCGAACTTGAAAGCTATCTTTTTATTCGAGCTGAGAAAACCACAGACCCCATTCATCTTATCCTGCTTCTCTAATCTCCCTCTCTTCTTTAGCATCAGTACACTGTTTGTTTTTCCACAATCACAGTCTTTTCTGGTGCTTTCCCTCGCCTTCATGATAAGCGGCCTGCACAGGCTGTCAGGAGGGATGCACCTGCAAAGGCTTGGGGAGACAGGATCCGACGGGAGACCGAGCCCGGGCCCGATTCTGGCAAGCGAAGCCTTACTAATTGGGATCTGAGCTTGTTAGCGGAAAGTGCTAATCCCTCTCATGTGCTCTCCAGTCAGAAGGTAGTGTCTCATTAAGAGCGCTCTGCTAGGCTCCATCTGAAAAGAGGATGGCAGTGAGTCAGCTCCACACCTACTCCCCATCTGCCCCAGTCCCACTCCAGGTGTTTTGCCACCCATGTAAGGTAATTTCCAATGTAATGGTGCAAACACATGAAAATATGCATGCAAAGGGTAGCCTGTGACAAATACCTTTAATTTAAATGATTAGGAATTAAAAATCTCATTTTACAGGCTACATTTCTTCTCAGTTAATCATTGCACAAAACCTGACTTCCTTGCATACCACTGATTTCCCAGCTGCAAGCATGTTATTTGTCAATCCACAACCGCTGACATACAGTATCTGTTTACACTGCTCCTTATATCCATAACAGTGTCAGCATTCTTTACATTCCTCTGCAGCACATCAATACAAGGAGTAACGAGGACCATGGGTTCAAGATTAAAGTTCTTTAAACTGAACTACATTCCCAGAGACGCCACCGTTCGGTGCAATTCACGTCCTTGAAATGTTGATCATGAGGTAATGAGATATATATATATATATATATATATATATATATATATATATATATATATATATATTCATACACACGCACATTGAATGAAAAATGCATGAGGATGTTATTTAATTATTTTCACTATATATTAACTAATCAATGCTATCTGCCTATGAACAACTGATGCTCCGTTGCTTCCCTATGCAGTCCCCACTTCCCGGTTACTATACGATTATCTCTTTACAGCCTAAGAAAGATAAATCAGCGCTGTGTGTTGTCACCACAGCTGTGCAAGCAGCATAACTACAAAAAAAAAAAAAAAAAAAAAGGGGGGGGGGGGGGGGGACTACACCATGTTGCAGAGAGCAGCTAAAGACCGATGAGGTGATTACAGTTGGAGGGAGCACAGGTGATTCCTGTAGGGAGAGCAGGTGACTCAAGGACTTTTTCACCCAAGCAAGAACAATGAGTGCTAAATGAGGCAGAACGCATGCTTTTAACTGTATGAGTCTCACTGTAAGACGCTTTAATGCTAAATCTGTTGATACAGAGCATGTTAAAACAAAATGCAACATCGGTCAGACACCACATTTAGTTCTTTTGTTTGATTTAAGTTCATATTAATCACAAGATAAGAACACAGTAGCCTATAAAAATCCCAGATGAATTAAACTGTACAAGCAAAAATTCATTTTGCTTAACATTAAATGCATATTTGCTTATTTCTATTACCATACAGTAGCCTTCGATCTATGCACAAACTACTAGCATCACAAAGTCGATCATGTTTGCACTACGCAACAACAGCATCTTTTATAAATTGATGATATATTGTATCACAGAAAGATAGATCCATCCTACCTCCTAGGTTAAAGAAACCTTAGGGGCAGTGGAAACGATTTTAGTATTACAGATGCAATCTTTTTATATTAAATTTCTGTTGCTTCAAGCGAAAAAAAAAAAAAGACTGAGAAAAACAGCAAGGTGGAAAGAACCACATAAGGAAACCCCTGATGTCCTGCGGCTCGAAGGTGAGACCTATTTGCTCTTCTCTTCCTGATTAAAACCTGGGTTCATCTTAACACTTAGACAGCCTGTAAGGCTAAAAGAGAGAAAGTAAAAAAAAAAAAAAAGATCAGGGAGTTAATCAAAAGCAGAGGAAGAGGGGGTGGGTGGGGTGTCTCTTAATCCCTCTCTTTTCTCTGCCCTGTTTCTTGTAGTAAATGACACAGACCAGGGGCTGCCACTTGACACTGGATTTACAAGTCCCTTTCTTTGTGAAGGTGTGTGTGTAGGGGTGAAAAAAAACTGTGTGTGCATGTCTTCTTTCAGCAAAAAAAGGGGTTCAGTTTGCAAAGCACCTCTAGAAGTGAGCACAATGTCTGAATCCAGGATTCCAGGAATTCCAGATCATTAATCTGAGCAATCTGAATTCTTTCCAGTCTTCTTGAGGCAGGAGAGAGAATGACGAGGAAAAAGAAGGGAAAGACGGGAAGCGTTTCAGCTGTTTCACACGTAATGCCGTTTTATAGCGTGTTGGCATATTTTTATATATGCCCATGTAGATAATATACATATATAGTGATGCAAAATACCTATAATACCAACATTATAAATCCAAAAATTGGGGTTAAATATTAGTTTTTAAAAAATGCTGCCACTATCACGAGCAAAAACAAACAACGAAAACTTCAAATCGTTGACTTAAGTAACATTTCCCCGTGACTGCAAACGTTATATATAATCTTTACACATGTGCGAGTTCCAGAATTTTAATTAAGAAAAATCCATACAGCCTGCACAGAAAAGTGGTTGCACGTCACCTCATCAATTACTCATCTCAGTATGCAAAATAATCAACATTTATCTTAAAAACTATTTGTCATTTTACTGGAAAAAAAGAGAAAAATCGATTACACTAGACTTCTTTCGTGGGCTCAGTAACTTTCCTTATAGTGCCATCAGTAATCATTTGTAAGACAGAAGGGGTGGGGCATGCTGGTGCGCGTGAAAGAGGGAAAAAAAAACTTTGCTAACTTGTGGTTAATTCAATGAGAAGAGAACTTAGCCGAATATATGACATTAAAACCCGGCGAATCCATATTAAAGTCAAATATGCTTCGTCTTTATTAGCTTATCCTGAGCCTAGCGTGCCTCCACAACACATTTATAAGCTGTACTGTGTGCAGGCTCGGTATAGGAAGCGAGCAGACGCCGTATCAGAACAAACGAAAGCAAACTGTAGCCTGCTACTATTTCACGAACAACAACGTAACGGGCCCCGTTTTAATGTGTAACAGTTTAAAGAAGAACAAGCAAAAAGCCGGAAACGAACACCGCAATGGCAAGTATGCGAGTTTAAACGTCGCCTGTGATCCACTTTCAAGGACACTGCAGCTTAAACAGCCGAGCAGCTTTTAACTGGAGAGCCAGAGCTCGAACAACACCGCATCGAGAGGGGAAAATGACTTACTTTGAGAAAGACGCGATAGAAGTGGCCGGTGGTGTCGTTATTTACCTTCTTGGTGTTTTTGCCGTTGTAGCTGTTGTAAGGGTTGATTCCTGTCCTTGGTGACACAGAGAGCAGCATTTTTACTCGGCGCTGTGTCCGGAGGAGCGGAGAGTGGAGAGAGCCAAGGCAGTCAGCTGACGTCAGCCAGGGAAATTGAGCCAGGAACAGCGGTAGTGATTGGAGCCGCGTTTCCCAGCACTCTCATGTACTCCGCTCAAAGCACTGGGCTATTTGCTTATGCCTTCTCGCCAAATAATAACACCTTTTAGGCAGGGAGATAAATAACCTACCTAGCAGACTTTTTTTTTTTTTTTGCTTTAACTTCCAGTGTTGTGCTCATTTAAGTCATCCCTCCAACCCAGTATGATTAGGAAGAAGAAATGCAGAGCTGCCTGCGCTTAAAGTGCACTTTGAAGAATGGGAATGGTGATTTAGATAAGGTGATCTCCCTAACAGTAGACACTTTTTATTGGCTTTTTCTTTGCTCAAGCCATACACAAGCCCTGGGTCAAGTACCTCTAGTGCATATGAAATGAGGAGGACCAGATCACTGCTACTATTTCCTGAGTTGGAAGTAGACATTGAAATACAGCAGCTTACTGAGATTTAAAAAGAAAAGGGAAAAAAACTGGGACGTGTTGAGATAATGTTTTTGCCTAAGGCCAATGTAGATGGAAAGAGAAGCATTAATTAGTATTCTCCTTAATTATATAATTAAAGCTAGATTGACTCTCTAATAACGTTTTCAGCCATCCCTTCTTTTCTCTATACTTTTGCCAAGTGCATTTCCAAACCTTTCAGAGCATCAGGCCAAATTCACTAACAGACGCTGACCCTTGTCATCTGAGGAAAATGAAGCCCACACATCAAATATGTTGTCTTACACAATCACTTGTCCCATCCTTGCCTTATTATCTGGCCCTTTTTCTGTTTTTCTTTTGAAATTTTACCCCCTAACTTCAACACCACACCAAGATGTACAGGTGCAGTAAACAAACAGCCAGCAGCTCTTTAAGGCTAACTATTACCTACCAGCTCTATGAACCACTGCTGCATATTCAAGAAAGTTGGGATCCTGTGTAAAATATAAATCCGAACAGGATGCAGGAATTTGCAAAACCTTTACACACTTTGTTTAACTGACAATAGTAGAAAAACAAGATGGTACAGCTGATGATGTTTACTTCTGTGTAATCGTTTTCCTTTTCTGCTTGAAATAAATTGCTAAACAGTTCAGGGGAGTCCATCAGAAATGTCACTTCTTACTGTGTCAGATCTTTTCAGTGGGTGACAGGTCTGAACTGTAAGCAGGTTACTATAAAACACCAGGTTATTGCACAGTGGAGACATGCTGTTGGAACAGAAGCACGGTTAAGCATTGTCTTGCTGAAATAAGCAAGGCTTTCTCTGAGAAAAACAACTTGCTCCAAAACCTCAGTTTAATGTTTGGTATTCATGGTACCTTCACTGATGTGTAAGATACTCATACTATGTACATTATAATCCATACTCACTATTATATGCCAGTATAGGATCCTGGCATATAATAGTTGCCAATCTTAATTTTTTTTAAACATGAGGCTGACATCTAAAGTGTTGATGTTGTTCTTGAAATAATAAATATCAGCAGTATTGTAATATTTTGTCTTAATACTTTTTTTTAATTATTATTAAATATGGTGGTTAAATGATTTTCACATCATTGCATCATTCTGTCTATATGTAGATTTTTACAGTCTTTTAACCATGTTCAAACTGGTTACTATTGGTTGCAATTGGTTACAATTCTTAAATCATTTTTTTATTAAATCAAATCTTATTTTAAAAAAAATTAAAAATAGGTGAAATAGGCAAGATGATGTCTAAATTATTTGCAAAATTTATATGCAACTGTAGTCACAGAGGGATCCCTCAACAGAGGAGAGGAGGGCTAATATTGATTATTGAGATTAGAAAATGTTGCTATGCCAACTTTTGTGTCAAAAGGGGAAATGTAGTCATTAAATAGTGTGTGTGTGTGTGTGTGTGTGTGTGTGTGTGTGTGTGTGTGTGTGTGTGTTTAACGGGAATGATCTAATGATAGGTTATTGTCATTAAAAACTTGTTGGACAACTGGAACTACTAATTGTTTCCATACTTATGTATTAAAAATAAATAGAAAATGATGTCAAGATTTTCTAAGTAAAATGAAAATGAGCTCCCACCCTTCTATTAATATATTTTCACAATGCACGATAACTGTTTTTATTAACACGAGCTGCTTGCCATATAAATCTTTTTACCCCCGAGCCTTTTCTTGTGTACTCTGATTAATCCTCATGTTTGCAGAAAACATACGCAACATCAGCTACATTGTTTCTTACCTAACTGTCGTATGTGAATATTACATCTCTGACTGTAAAATTCAGACCGAGCCCGTAAACTTAGGTTGATCTACATGCACAAGGGATTTCATCCAGATTTCATCATGATGGTCTAGTCAGACAGACGGGAGAGGCTCAGCTGAATTCATAATCTCTGTGTCTCTCTCCACCCTCTATCGCTGTCTCCCAAGTATGTGCACGCGTGCAATGTCAAAACTTGATGCATTGGTTGACAAAATAACATTATTCTATGTATGGCATCATTCTCTCCAGCCAGATATTGATTCTTTTTCGACTGGACCAGTTTCAGACCACAACTGGGTCACCCATAGTCATTTACTTCCCCTGCTTAAATCTATGCAATGTTTTGATGTGTGTGTATCTGTGCAAGTACTCAGCCAGATGGGCTGTGAGTTCCACAGAGCTCAAGGACAGTTTGGGGAGTGACTCAGTCAGCAGTGTGCCTGAGCTAGCCAACACACACTGCAAATTCACCAGTAACGGGAATAAAAGGGCCTGTTGGGAAAGAGGAAGGGTTTTTTTGGATAGGATTTTCCTCCACACTAAGAGAAAAAAAATCATAATTTCATTGATTTTTTTAATGAAGAAGTTTAATCTGCAGTAACCTATTGTTGATTCATATTTCCTGGTAGAATCACGTCAGTGCTGCGTATAACATCTGCATCTACGATCCCTGTGAAAGTAGTTGCTAGTTGGCTGCAATGGGGGAGGGTCACAGATGGGGAGAAGCGAGGTGTGGTGAGTGGGGAGAGGTTGGTGGGTGGTTAGAACACAGCCCAGTGCTGCATGCTTTGCATTCCTCAGGTGTTGTCAGCATTGCTTGCTCAGTAATTACCTTTTAGCAACAACAAAAAAAGAAGACGAAGAAGAAGAAAAGCACAGCGCCACATTCTGCCAGTAAACCAAAGGGCAGAAAACAAGAAAAACCTTGAGGAAAGCTTAATAGGAAGTGGGATGCGTGTGTGTTTAAAAAAAATATGTACATCGGGGTAAAAATGTGTGGAAAATCACATGCATCTGCAGCCATAAGGCATGCATACATTAAAAAAACGTAGACTGTGGCTAAGTGAGAGTCAGCAGCTTTGTCTATGCAGCAATCCATCTTCTCTCAAGGATACAAGTAATGACTGCAGCCAAGCAGACCTTGGCATGTAAACTAACGGTGTGATACAGATGTACAGATTTGCAATGATGGTGGTGAGTCCTCAGTCACAAAACTTTACTTCTTTTTCAAACTGAGTAAATTTTTGTCTGTCTGTATTTTAAATTTCATCATTTCTCTCGCTCTCTTTGTCTTTTTTGTTTTGTTTTGTTTGTTTCTTTAAGTCAGATGTCATCACTTTCATCACTGACACCATGGTACTTTTCACATAACAGATAGGTTCTCCCTGTCTGGGAATGCTTTTCTCTCTCCCTTCTCCTTTCCCTCCTTTGCCCCGCTCTGTCTCCTTGGCTCACTCGCTGAGAGCTGAGGGATTGTGTGCAGATGTGCCTGGAGAGAAGCCAGCCCTTCTGCCCTGGGAGAACATGTGGTCTGGGAGTGTTTATGCTGGCACTCTTTCAACCTGTCTCCCACACAACATGCTGGCGTCTGTCTTTTTTTAAATGACAATGCACAAACCTCCTTTCACAAAAGGTGGAGGTGACACAAGGGTTTGCGGTAATTGAGTGCACTGACAGACAGGATGTACAGCAAGTTTTTAAAAAAAAAAAAAAGCAGACAAATTTGCTGGCAGTAAATATGTTTTCCAGAAAAGCTTCAAGGGAGCATTACTGAAATGCATGCAATGCGTGGCTGCAAAACAGTTAAGTTACCACCACAGCATTTCCTTGCAAACCTTCTTTTTATTTATATTCAAGTTTCATGCTTGAACTCAAATTAAATATGCTTGCTTTAAACAGACATCCAGAATTTTCAAGCATGTTTTTCACAGATTCTCTGCATACTTGACATTCTCTCGTGTGATTCGGGCTTTGGGTAAACATCTGTAAGCTGAACACCCCTGAAAAGAAATTCCTATTCTTAACACTGGTGGCAGCAAAATGACCGTCAGTTTGGGCAGCGAAATGCACAGCTGTTGTTTTTAGTACCCATGACTGACTGAGTGGGAGACATCCACTGCATTACCCACCATACACTTAGAGAAAGAGTCATTTATGAGCATTTTTCGCATTCAGAGGCATTTTATTCTCTTTTTAAACAAGCGGTTCTTTAATCGGACATTTCTCAGATGTTCTATCAGGTAAAATTTACCAACCATTGCAATAAACTGCTGGACTCTATTTTGCTTTGTTAGTGAACTGAGTTAGTCTGCATGCCTCTCTCGAAATCTAAGTTTCTAGTGCCCCCTGTAGGTTTGGATGGTTAATGAACCTATCCGGTCTTTTCACAAATTGAAATAATTAAAAAGAAAAAAAAAGCTCTGTTTAAAAACAGACAAACAACCCAAAGAACAAAAACAACAAAAAAAAACCAGTCTGTATGTTTTTGGAAATGCGTTTAGTCTCATTGCTCTTTGAGTAAAATGGTGATATATATATCTACATATAAGTTTTTAAATGCAATTTAATTGTTAACTTTGGTAAAACATATCACATACACATATAAATACTGAACCCCCCCCCCCCCCCACACACACACACACACACACACGTATTTCATAACAATCGCATCGAGTTGTCATTTTTACGTGCCACCAGGGGGCATGATTTAGTAACGAAACCAGAGGTTGACGTCTCCCCCACCCCCTCAGGCTACACGATTTATTGCACTCAGACTTCACGCCTTTGACGTGTAACCTAAATAAAAATGTGATACTGGGATAATGACGAGAAAACCGCGTTTACATTTAAAGGCAAGGTTTTATTTCACTCTTAATTATTTCTTCTACCTGTTTAAAGTTAATTACCTTTAAGTTATTTGGGGAGGGGGGTATACTTTAACCCAGACGTTGCGTTCAGCACGTTTTAAAACAGCTTGCTGTTTTTCTAAAAAACCAAAACAGAACTTACTGCGTTACTCTAACTTTTTGGAGAAAGAAAATTGAGCCAACATGGCTTTATCAGTAGGACAGCTGCAGCTCCACCTCTCTATCCCACCTCCACGGTTGATGAAAAAGCCCATGAAACAGGAGGGAAAAAAAAAAAAAAAAAAAGAGTCGTGTTGGGGCATGCGCAGATGGGTCGTTTCCCTCTTAGTTATCCTTTTTTTTTAGAGGAGTCAGTCGTTACGTCACGGACTCATCCACAGTGCTGGGGCTTGAGAGGCTGACCATCCACTCATGCTGCCACAAGCACAGGGAGACGTTGGCGCTTAGTCGGGAAAAAAGATTTTTACCATTTAATTTTTCTTTTTTTTTTCTTTTCTTTTTTTTAAGTTTAGCACGGAATGAGCTGAACGGAGTCGGCGGCTGCCGAGCTTATTCTATACCAGCGGACGATTCTGGTGGCATGGTGTGGTGAAACAGAGACCCCAGCAAGCACAGGGAGACAGAGGGTACACTGTGCATCATGTTTGGATGCCGATAATCAATTAGAAATATACATGACTGTGCTGCAGCATTGCCTATAGCCTCATCGGGCTGTAGCAAGTCTCCCTTTATTGCAGAAGCCCGTCTCGAAGCGGCCAGCGTGCCGGACAATCTCACCCGGACCACTGAGAGGGTTCGGATGAGGTGGCTGCTTGGTTTTAGAAATCCGGCCAACTTTTTCATCTATTCCTTTCTAACCAGCAGTGCCATCGGGCAGTTCATCAGGAGATGGCGATGAGGTTGTTTTACTTGGGATTTATACTCTGCTTGGAGATCGCATCTCCTAACGGTGCGACCGTAGGTAAGAAAGCCTGTTGTGTTAATCTTGCATTGTGATACTCGAGAAAAGCATGAGCACTTTTTTTCCTCCCGTCTGCAAAGCATCTGCGCACAGGCCTGCGTTCACCAGAGTTGGAGCGAACACCATGAATAGGTTGCCGTGATAATAACACAGTGTGGCTCCTCGGAGGAGGGGGAGATCGATCGTTTTTGGGAAGCCTTTAAACGAGAGAAAGTAGCGCACGGATAAAGCGGTGCTGTGGTTGTTTTTGGCCTAAAATCTGGCTGCGTTTTTTAAAGCAGAGCCCCTGTCTGAGCAGACAGAATGGGCCTCCCTGTAAGGATAGGAGACAGTCAGGTTAGTCATGCTAGAATATGAAGCAGGTAAAAGGCTATCACAACACTGGCACGAGCGACCTATTTTCTCACTGAAGACGGGATTTCTCACTGGCTGTGTCAGAATGCCCAAATCCACCTTGCATTTAATAAAAAAGAGAAATAAAAGATATATATTACATCTTACGGTTTTCCATTCAAACCAAGTCGGCTGGGTTTTTTCTTCAATTCACGAAATCGGTACAGCACGACTTCAGTATCAAACCTGTGCGGAGGCATCGTTTAGGTCAGTTTACATGTTTGTTTTCAGGTACTTGCCACAAACGCAAACAACAGTTGTGTCTGCTTGCTTAATGGCGCGGCTTGCCCCGACGTGTAGCGTTTGGAGATGCCTGGAAATCACAGTGTTTGTGACAGCCAGGTCCTGAGTGATAGTGAAACGAACAAAACGTGCATTTATCCTGTTAAGTCTCAGCTCCCCTACTACTCCCCACATTTTTCCCTGATGGCAATAATGAGCTATCAAATGCGCCAATGCTCTTGTGAGAATGCATTGCAGACCTGTTGAGCTGACAGCTTTCCCTTTTTTCTTAAGTATTTTCAGATTTCTTCTTTCTTTTCATATTATATATTGAAACTACACTCATATAATATAAAACTCATTCACAGGTGGTGCCATCATCCGCCTCTGGCCTGTTTATTTCTCTAGCGTAAGCTTACTTGAGTGCCCGAGAGTGAAGTAAGGCATTAACATCTGTTAATGCTACAGAGGTCCGCTCATTGTTTGGAGTTCTTATATAAGTTTCATCAGATTTTTTTGAGGGAGGCTGTCCAGAGGGAAAGGCATAGCTGAGGTTACAGGAGGGGGCAAGCTCCTCTTCCCCCTCCTCCATCACTATGTAACATCTGGACACAGAGAGGAGACCATTAATCCAACTTAAATGTGACTAAGGAGGAGGGGTGTTGTTGCTGAAGAGCTGGGAGGGTGTAGCAAAAAAAAAAAAAAAAAAGGGAAAAAGAAAAAAACTTCACCAAGAGTCACATAACAATGAAAAATGTGATAGTCTGAAGTTAGCACAAAAGTTACATCACAGGGAATCAGGGATGGAAACCATGGAGCTATATGTGTCTTATGTCATTATTAGCAGTTGATTTAGCTGAGGAACTGTGTTGGGCCAAGGGGAGGGGGGGAGCCCTAAGGCAAAGTTTTCAATCCTTTTTCTTATAGTGAGTGGGGAAACATGAACAATTAATCATCTGGACAGATCCCTTTGTTACTGATCTTCTAATGAATCCACGAGTTTGTTGGAGAGTGTGAGGAGATACAGGCGGAATTTGAATTGATGCGTGCTCCAACTGTGTGATCGCTATGGCTGTAACAAATGGATATTTTCCTTAGTGATCTGGCATTTAAAAAAAGAAGAAGAAGAAGAAGTCTCTTACACAATTTATAGAGCCCAGAATGTCCCATTCAAATGGCTTGTTTAGTCCATGTCTCAGGCCTAAACCCCATTGCTGTTTCAGTCAGAGCAAACAAGCAAAAAAAAGCAGCAAATTCTAACATTTGAGAAGATGGAACGTCATACGCTTTGTGTTTTGTGTAAAAGAAAGTTGAGATGTGAGAAGAAGAAGAAGAAAATTGAAGCTCCAGGTTTTTAATCGATGGTTTTCTTGGGCTGTTTATCAGTGTGGTTTTTAAAAAATCTAAAATAAGCCAGCTAAAGTTGCCAAATCGTGTTAAGAATTTTTAACAATCTTCTGACCTTTTAATAGTCTAAGTGATGAATCAGGAATATATGTGGCAAACCTAACTGATTAATTGGGAGAGAATTGGCTAATCATGTCAGCTGTAATTGACATTACAGTAAATGTAGTTTAGAATTAAACAGGATATTACTTCATTATCTGATTCCTTTTTTTAAGGGTTTTTATGTTTCAAAATAACAGATTTCATCATGCTAAATGATACAACGTTAAATAAAACCTTAGATATTTTGAACCAATTATAGAGTATCCTTACAGCAACACTCCTGTGAGGCCAAAGATATTGAGAAATGTTTAAATGTGGGTCAGAGGCAGAAGGGGTTGAATTCCTGAGGAGTCTAGAGTGAGTTTGCCTGACCCTCGTAACGAGACCTTTTCCTCTGAGCTGTCACTGGAAACATCTGCTGGAAAAATTTGGCGTCCTTCGTACAAATTCAACAGATAATAGAACTTGGATTGCTCTCTTCAGCTCCTTTGAGTGGAGGTCACTGGGGATGGGTTTTGTAACTTTGTACACCTGAGAATGACTGTTGACTGCAAACCCATCTGCTGTAGATATCCCCCAGAAAGATTTCCTGCCATTCAGAGTCTTGTCAAAGAGAATAAAAAAAAAAAAGAAAAGTAAAAAGTAGGAGTAAAATAAAGCCAGATGTCCAGACTGTATACATTCTTTGATTTCTATGTGAAATTTAATGTAAAGCTTATGTGCAGGAGGTTTTGCATTCTTGTTCTTCTGGTTTGAGCAACAAATATTTGCGAAATGATGATAGCTGAAAGCGGTGTTCCTGATTGTTGTCGGTGTGAAGATCCACTTTTATCCTCCCACTTCCTGCGCTGCATCACAGTCAACTGTGACTGGAAGGTAAAATGAGATTAACACAACTGTCTTCACTGTTATTGGCCACATATCGAAGGAGTCAGACCACAGTGTTTGTTGACTTTGAATAGCAGGGATGTGCTGTAATTGGTGTTTTCTACAAGTTACATCACTGTTTATTCTGTTCGGCTTCTAAAACCACAAAAAGAACCGGATTGGCTTTTTTAGCCAAATAGGAAGTGTGGGTTTGTGGTAATTAAGATCTGTAAGATATACTGGTTTTTTTGCTTTGTTTTGTTTTGGGGTTTTTTGCAACAATTGACTCAGACAACGTGTTTTAATTTGCTTTCGGTTCCCGTCCAGTGTTACTATGATAACTCTTAGAAATGTCATATTTTTTAAAGCTGCAGAACATGAACAAAACTGCAAAAGATTAAAACTTTGGTTTACATCTGGCACAGCTGTGAGACTACTGATCCTACAAGCTGAACACCTAGCTTGTCAGCTTTTGTTTTTTTGTTTTTTTTAGAGACTTCCGATTTGTGTGTCAGTATTGTTGGCATGCACGCTAAGACGTTGGCAGCGTTACTGTCTTTGCGCTTGACTAGAGATCCGATCGATCGCAGAGACACTCGGCTGCTTTCACACCTGGGAAGAGGAGCGGATCTTTATACATGAAGATAGCGTCCCAATTTCATGGCTTGCTGCAATTTATTAAACTTGTTTACTTTAGTCTCAGTGGTTTTTTCCACTGGAAGGTGTTGAGATGGCAAAGGCACATCTACTGCTAGTTCCATAGTATGGTGTTTTAATAATAATAATAATAATAATAATGGATACTTTATTGATCCCCATGGGGAAATTACTTGTTTTTCTCTGCATTTGACCCATTCACTCAGTGAAGCAGTGGGCAGCCCACTAAGCAGGCGCCCGGGGAGCAGTGTGTAGGGATGGTACCTTGCTCAGGGGTACCTCAGGGTAGCCGTTAAGTGGATTCGAACCGCCGACCTTCCGATCATGGGGCGCCCACTTTACCTACTGAGCTATCCCTGCCATTACACATTGATCTTACAAGAGTTCCCGGTTCAATGCCAAAAAGTGTCACAAATCCCTTTAGGATTGCATCAGGAAGGGCAAAAGTACAAGCACTTCTCATGATGTTGTAGGAAAAAATAATTAGCGGTGGTCTTGCTGAACTCTTGTGTAACTCTTTTAACCTGTTGCAGTTTATTCAGAGAATACTTCGACGACTGAACGCTAAGTGTAGTATTTGACTTTAACTGTTTTTGCAGCGATCCATAGCTTTTTATGACAAGTTAAAAAAATTAAAAAGCTGTGTCCTCCTGTCATTCTGAAGGAAATTTATAATTGAAACTTTTATTTACAAGAGACAACTGTTCATTAGCTTTAACTAATCGATGCTGGTGCTGAGGTACCAGCTGTGTTTTAACATCTTGAGAACATTTTGTGAAAACACACAAAAAAAGTTGGGATTTCACAGCCCGGATTGATGATTTCACCACTAACAAAGAGGTCATCTGTTGAGATGTGAAGTGGATGACAACTCATTTGTGTATTGTTTGTGACTCATTCCAGGCATTTATTGAGCCAGTAACATCCCCCCTCCTGCCTCCTTTAGTCTAATGAGGGATTCATAGCAATCCAGTCACATTAAATCAAAGAAACAATCATCTTCCAACTCATGTCAGCCCTCTTGTTTGTGGCCATAGTGAATTGGTTCCTTATTCCTACCTTTCAGGATTTGCAAGCATCTGACTTGCAGCGAATGCCTCGATTTATGTGGTCCAGCATTAATTTCTAGCTCGCAGATTCTGTTTTCATAACTGCTGAATCTGGGTTGACTTTTCCTCTGTGGCTTCACGGAGCCGTGTTCTGCAGAGACTACAGGGTTTAGAAGAGCTTTCGTTCGGCAGACTCTGAGCCTACTTACATTTTCTTTTATATCCATCAATCAAATTAAGTCAATGCATGTCTTCTACTGCATTGCATTTTACTGCGCAGGCTTTTGAAAACCTGCAGAGCCTCATCGGGTTACATGTGAGGTCAAAGCTGTAGACTTTTGTTGTGCAGTGGCACAACAACAAGCCTCTTAGGCGCTAGAGAGAGGCTAACTCTGACTCAGGCTTCTGCTGTTCGTGCATGTTTAGCCTCAGTGAAATGCCTGGTGTGGTTTAGATTTTGAATAGCCAGTGGATACAAATTCACTGTGAGCTAGTTTAAGTGCTTCAGCACAAAGCCAAGTTGTTGCTGCTTCAGTGGCCTGTGAAGGGCCTTAGGTCAGATTGTGTTTATCACCGTTGTGTTGTTCTGTTCTATACATATGAGGCTGTACTTTATTTTCCACCCTCTTCTCACTGAAAGTGCACTGATTTTGGTTAGAAGAAAATGCTCTCTTCCATCTGAATAATTAATGGAATACAAAAAACATTGGCTACTTGATTTTCATGCAGGGATTCTTGCTTTGACTTTCTGCTAAACGAAGCACAGAAAACTCGCTTTAAATGTGACCTCAAGGCTCTAATTACAGCCTGTAGTTGGGTTGTGTGTGTTTTGGAGGTTTTTGTTGTTGTGTGTTTTTTTTCTCTCTAAGCTGCTCTGAAAGGTTTGTGCGCCACATAGAAGGAGCGGGAAGGGCCGAAGTGATGGGTGATGAGGAACAGCCCTGGTTTCATTCCCACTTTCTCATGTCACTGTCATCACACCTAGTAGCCCAACTGAGACCCAGAGGCCCATTTATTTTTTCACAATAAAATCCATGCTCTATTGCTCAGCCTCAAAATATTCCACAAGGGCATTGATCGGGTTGAACTCTGGGATGTGCTCAGTTTTAGATGCATGCTTGTGAAACAAAAGGGCCTTTTAATATATCAAGCTGTTTGTTTTTTGTGCCTATATAGGACAGTCCGTATAGCGGTGATATACTGTTTTAACTATGCCGAGCTTCTGGTACACAGCAGTCAAACTGAACTTTTTTAACCCTTTGCTAACAGGCTAGCAAAGAGAAACAACCAGTTTTTCTCTGGAATTCAAAATGAAAACTGTAAGGCTCCTTTAAAGTCTAGCTGTTCATCTGTAACTGATTGTCTTTTTGAGGCAAAGCTATACATATGAAACCAATTAGAAGGTGCTGGAATGTGCTACATGGATCTGGAGTTGATCTGTACAGCACGGATGGCCATATTGAGTCAGACAGATTGGGAGGGACGAAATTGGGTCAGTGTGGTGCCCCAGCTGGTGATAGTGTCTGGAGGCCTCCATCACTTGGCAGCTGAATTGGTGCCACAGCACCATTTACTCACCACTACATCCTGTTCCACCCAGCAAACTTTCTCTCAACCTTAAAGTTTTTGGATTGGATAAAAACAAAGCAACACGTATATTTCATCTTTATAAAAAGCAAAACAAAAAAGGAGTGAAAATACTATATTCTTGTAAGGCACTCGGGAGGGATGTTTCTAGAAGAGCCAGGCTCTGTATACATTCAGGTATTTGCTCATTCGCTCGTATCTAATGCTTTTTCCTATGTACAGTGCTTGGGGGCAAGTCAGTGTGTCCTGTTTAGACAGTGCAGAGCTTTAGCTGCTCAGCATAAGGAAGTACAGTGTGGCCTCATACAAGTGATGGTATGCTAGAAGTCAAACCCAGTCAGCCAAATGGAGCCTGAGCATCCACATAGGAGGAAGTAGCTCAGTGATTTAGAGCATTTTGTGGGTGTCAACACAGCATTTGTTCAAAAACCTTTAGTGACAACAGTGTGGAGGATTTTGTGTCAGACAGTCATGCTTAGTCCTTTGGTCTTTCCTCACAGCACCAAGGAAGGAAGGTGCAGTTAAATTATATCAATGAAGAAAAATGAAATTTGTGGTATTTGCTCAGTTGCACAGTTAGTTTTCATTGACTATTAACCAGAAGAAAACTCTTGAATGTTGTTGTTTGTTTGTTTTTTATTGGTAAGTAAAATTGCATAGCACACAACATCACAAATATCAAGGTAGAATTGGTCTCTAATTTCTAATATTTCAACCAAGATCTTCATTTAGTGTCCGTACAGTTCTCCTTCACCGCCTAAGAGGTTTAAATTGTTGTTTGTTTGTTTTTTTAAAGAAAAAAAAAAACTAATCCTGTTTCTATTGGATGCATATTAAAGACACTTTGGTAGCATATTGGCCTTCACTTCTAGCCTTATGTTCACATGGAAAGCTTTTAATATCTTTCTTTCTACAAAGATTTCTTCAGTAAAATACATCGTCAGTGCAACAGAACTGAACTATAATTAAATAATAGACTTTGTTTATGTGGAAGGTTTTTTTTTCTTCTTTTTTTAAAAATGCTTTAAATAACAGCCGATAAATATTTTTGCACACAATGTAATTTGTCTGCAGAAGCTTGTTTTCCTGTAGAGTTTCCAAAGTTGCAAAAACTGAGCAATGGTATGAAGTTCTAAACTCTTGAGGATTTCACGTTAGGCTCTGAAGGTTATTTTTCTCATGTTTCTCTCTAATTAGACGAGTTTTTGCTTCAGCAGATACCCACAGGATGTTTTTTTTTCTCAAATTATCTTTAGCGTGGAAGGATGTGGTTGTCATACCTGATCTTTTTTAAAGTTGTGAAAAACAGAAGGAGTTGTTGTTGTCGTTTCTTTCTAAAATGTGATATTCCTCTTGTTTTGTGGTTGCAATATATTCGATGCTGTTGAATTTTCTAGTATTTAGTCACAGAGGTTTTATGAAGTTGCTGTTAAGCTCTGCCAGGAAAAGCTTTAGTTGGAATGGCATTATCGGGAGGGAACTCTGTTGAACACCAGCCTTGTACAAGCTCATGAAAGTAGAGTATATTCATTGATTCAGGAGCCTAAATAAAAGGTGTACACATGACTTTTTTTCATGTGAGTACTAGTACTTTAACAGCCCAGTTTAATTTGGACCCTCACCTACCCACCCATCCCCAAAACTGGCATTAGCTGTGGAAAAAAACAATGACTTTGAAGCCTGAATTAACAATTCACATCTCTGTTTGAGATATTTCAGTGGGCTTTGAAAAAGCACTGCTGAAGGGGAGGGTTGCCAGTCTTCCTCTCCTTCTCCAACCCCTCCTCAGCCACAACCTCCAATTAGACTCGGAGGTTCTCCCCTCTGCGGTCATTTCATGCTGGTGTGTAAAGGGATGATAAAATTAGATCCCACAGAATTTTATTTCCAGTTTCATGTCAACTCACAGGCAATAACTGGATCAGCTTAGCTGCTTCACACAGCATCTAAACTTAGAGGAGGTTTCAATACTTCAATTCATTTCAGCTCAGCTCAACCAGTGACGCTATTTTTGGGGTGTTGGCTCTCTAGATAGAGTAAATCAAGACATATGAGCACAGGCTAATGTGTGTTTTTCGCCATCCAGAATGCATCGGGGCATCAGTAGGCTGAAAGAAAGCAAAAGTAACAGGCTGGCCTCAGGCCATGGCTAGCTTCCATCTCTCATGGTCTCTGTCCATTCTTATACTGCTTCCCTTTCTCACTCTTACAGTATCTCAGATTTAGCCTCCTATCGGAGCCTTGTGACATTTAACAGATTCTGGAGTATGATGTCTTAAAGCTACATTTAAGTCTTCTTCTTCTGCACCACTTGAAACTGTTTTTAAGCTTTCCTCCAGCCTTTGTTTAAGAAGAGAGAAGAGAAAAAAACTCAAGGCTGTAGCTCTGCATTTTAAAATCTAGCACTCTCTCTTTATCTCCTTGAGTATCAAGGTGTTGCTGTATAATGGGAGTGCTGCAGTTTGATCCCTGCAGCCCTTTAGATTCTTATTGTAGTACAAAAACATGACACTCAGAAGTCTTATTGCTTTACTTAAACATACATTGTCCGATGGAGAGAAAGAAAAGTCCAGTTCCAAAGCCTTTAGTCTGACAGTCAAAAGAGACGTGATTGCAATGATACACTAGCTCCGCGCTCTCTTGTGATTTCAGTCACATCCTTGCCCGCTTGCGGTACACCCCTCCACCACTCACCCCAAACACCTCCCTGCCTGCCAAGTACATAGGGAGGCAAGTCATCCAGGGTGAGCGAGGGCTCAGTCACTGCAGAGAATCACAATGAGACTGTTGGTGCTGTCCTTCCCAGAGCATTGCTGCACAACAGTACAGTAACAACAACCATTGTAGTCTCTCTCTTTTTTTTTGACCACTCGCATAAAAGAAAGCAATTGCTTTGTGCTTTTCTAGCTGCCCATTTTCACTCTTCTGTATGCTGAGAGGAAATGTTTGCACAATTTCAGCTTTCTCAAGGTTAACTAATATATTTAAGAATAATGATGAAAACTGAGTTTAGTACTATAAGCTTAAATGAGCTAAATTACAAAAACTAAACCCTGGTGGGGACTTGTGCTGTTACTAGTAGCAGGGGTGTCTGAAATTAGGAAGCCTTAGGTGCCCCCACCCCCTTCTGTCTGTCTTTGGTTAGGTTACCTATGCTGTACTGTTCACTGCCAGGTGAAGAGAATCCCACTGATAGTGTGTGATATATTTAACCTAAATGTTTTTGTTTAGTACAAAATAAAAAAAAAACCCTTTCCCGCACTCCGAGCAAAGTTATTATTTTTCTCTTTTAAGTTGGGGAAGAGCGAGGACCAAATATAATATCAAAATTGTTCCTGAGGCTTGATGCCACTAAAATATGTTTTCAAGCCTCTTGCTGTAGGTAGAGCTCTGTGTGACATGGGTTTTTGTAAATTCAAACATGTCAGCACTGTCAGACTGCTGATGTGTCAGGAGCATTGCTGTGGTGTGGCTAGCCTGTGTGGTACGCCTCAGCAATCTCTGCTGACTTGCTGCCCAGGACTACCGTGTTCTGCAGTTTCCCATGGGTCAGGCAGCGACCCAGGGGACCCATGTGTCGTGGCCCAGTTGTGCTTGAGCCACGACACATGAAAGAGCCTGTATAGTGAGAATTTAAAACAAAACAAAACACAGCTTCAATAGTAATTTAAAAATAGTAGCATGCTGTTTCCTCTATTGCGGAAGAAAAGGGAGAAACAGCAAACAAACACAGAAACGTTGTTGGTTGTGGAGCTTTTTTTCTGAATGCCTTTTCTTTTCTTTTCTTTTTAAACTTTGAACACAAAAAGCACAGTTGTAACTTTTTCATGTTGCTTTGCCCGGCTGAGTTAGGATCTATGCGGTTTGAATTTGGAAATTAGAGTCTGTATGGAGGAGAGTGTGTTTTTTTTCTGCTTTTATCCATTATAAAAATAAAGTTAGTCTGAGCTCCTTCAGTGACAGGCTGCTGCATCCTAGATGCATGAAGGAGCGTTTCCGCAGGTCCTTCCTCCCTGCAGCTGTCAGACTGTACAATCAGAACTGCTCCCAACAAACATAGATGTTTACATCTGCGCTGTAACTGCAATAATTTAATCAACCGATTCGGACTACAACCTGGTTTGCCTCTTACCTGTAGTTATTTTTATTTAATTTACTAACTGTACAGTACTCTCTGTATATAGTAACCATTGTCCTTAATGCAAATATGTAAGAAAAATTGTGTATGTTTCTGTTCTGTGTCCTGTGTAGTGTTTGTTTGTATATGTGTCTTTTTGGCTGCTGTTACAACCAAATGTCCCCTTGTGGGACAATTAAAGGTCTATTCTATTCTATTCTATTCTATTCTATTCTATTCTATTCTACCAGTATTAGAATTTCATTCATTTTTAATGTGATTTTTTTCTCTAAATTTTATGATTCTATGACCATCACCTTTCTTTCCTGCTTTTCTTTTTCAGCTCCCAGCTCCAAAGCAGACGAGCAGCCCAAGACTTGCAGCTCTAAACAGTTTGTATGTAAGGACCAGGTGACCTGTATCTCCAAAGGCTGGCGCTGTGATGGGGAGAAGGACTGTCCAGATGGCTCAGATGAATCTCCAGATATCTGTAAATATTCTACACGAACGACTACCAAAACCTGTGTGTCACCTGCAGTAAGGTTGGGCGATTGGACAAATATATTGACTATCGACGATGGGCTGAGGCTATCGATCGTTTTTACAAGGGCGATTTATTTATTTGCCCATGAGTAAGTTTGCTTATAATGTTGGTTGAAGCTAACAGAAGCAGTCAACAGAAATAAATAATAGCGCTGTTTTAACGGCGCTCTCCACAGCTGCGAGCAAATGCACCCTCCTGAGAGTGCAGCAGCGATTCATTTACTCAAACTCATAACAGAAAGAAAGGACGACAGTCGCCTGTTTTCAGAAAAAAACCAAAAACATTTTATTTAAATAAAAAAAAAACCACAACGGTGGGGAAGGAAACAAATAGAAACTTGCTTATTTTTTCCAGTATAACCGTGTTTACAGGCTGTTCCAGTATTTGTCTTACACACTCAACCAAACAACAAATAAGTTAAAAATCAAAATGTCTCTTCCAGCCAACATTTCCGTGCCATGTGTGACATCAATGGGAAACGTTTTTCATGCATTTTCCACCAAGCCAATTAGGTTGTCCGTGTTTGGACTTCTTTTGTGTTCTAAGCACGCAAATCAGTCCGTGCATGATTACATTGCTACGCCCATCAAAAAGCCTGTGCATGCGTAAATATATCGCCTATCATCAGTTTATTGGACTGACAATTGTTGATTGGAAAATTCTTACGTATCACCCAACCTTACCCTGCAGCCATATTACTGGTACTTTCCTGCTTTGGCCGGTGCACTGTAATCAAAATGAGGAGCCTTTTGGAGAAAAAAGTGACCTTTTTTATAGCCCATGCATCACGGTGTATTTTCTGCATATGATGTAAGACATCAAAATGACTAGCCTTAAATGGCTTTGAAGACAAAGCAGTGCAATGTTCAGACAGTTAAATTTAGGACTGAATAAGGAGGCAGGTTTGTCTCTTTCTGCAAAGAATGCTGCTCGGCTGAATTATGGCTCTTCTAATGTGGCCTTGTTTAGTCTGAATCTTCAGGGATGTGTCTGCTCTTGTCTGGACTCTTGCGGGATCTGTCCCAAAGACTCTTGTCCCAACCACTCACATCTAACAGCTTCTCCATCCATAAACTCTCTGGTAAAAGCCTTCCTGCTGTTTATATGGAGACGCTAATGATAATATTATTGTGCCACACCTTACATCTCTCATAGGATTCTCACCGTATACTGGCATGCAAAGGCAAGGCAGTGACTCACAGCGTTAACGGTCCTAGTTACTGTGGATGTAATATAGCCCAGCAGTAACGCACCACTACTCATAGGATGCTGTGATCTCCTATATGTAAAAGTGCTGAAATGGAGAAAGTCTCATTTTCCTTTCCTATAAAGTAGAAAGAAAGAAGAGATGATCTGTGTCTCATTCAAACTAAAAAGAAAGGATTCTCTCATCTACTTCATCTGTCACGACCCCATATTTAAAGAGTCATGCACATTTTACCGTGATAATTTACTGCTAACAGCCAAACTCTTTCTTTATTAGTTTAGCTAAGGACTTTACTTTTTTCTTTTTAAAGGCGTTTTGGAAAAACAAAACGTGTGTGGTCCACCTAATTCATTCTAGCAAGATGCAGTTATTCAATTTCTGCCCTTTTCTACCATGCAATTGAACTGAGTGAGGTCTGCAAAGCTCTTATGTAATTTTGGTGACACAAACAATGGTGTGATTCATCTTCTGCAGGGAGAGATGGAGAGCAGGGTTTCACCAGAACATCAAGATATGTTCTGCTCAATTACCCGCTTCCCATGGGCTCTACGCTGCCTCTCGTTTTATCTTTTAGTTAAGGCGCTTCTTTACTCGTATTTGTTTTTTTTAAAGCATCCTTAATAAACATGTTACTGCAGTAAATGCACGTTCTCGCTGTGCCGCTCTGTGTTTGCAGTCTAATAAGTAAATTAAAGGCCGGGCGCCTTTTAAGTATCACAAAGAAAGGCGGCCAGACTGTGATTTTATCCAAAGTCTTTTAGTTGAGCCATCCATTAAATTTGAGTAGTGTTTAGAATGGAGGGCTGCAGATAAAGCTACAGAGCGAATGGGCCTGAGCCAGCAGAGATGGAGTCAGAGACTCTGAAAGAGTATGGCTCTAAAGGTTATTTAAAATCCTCCTCTGACTCAGAGGAATGGAAAAGTCTTTTTCCCTTTATCCTGGCTTTTCCATTCACAGGGCGAAACAGTTTGCAGGTCATCGGTCTGGTTAGGATGATCTGTGCAGCTGGCTGTAAACAAGGCTGCTCACAACTGAGCTGTTATGGAAATGGTAGATAAAAAGGAAGGCAATGATCCATGTGAAAGGGCTAAAATCTGGATTAACTGCAGAGGCTTTGTTTAGGTGCACTGTTTTTATGTCGAAAAGTTCACTGTATCCTGTGTTTATCCACTGCTTTATTTTATCAGCTTCAACGTTTACAAAAGCAGTCTAACTTTTACTTTCAAACTTATGTTGATGGCAGAGAATTACGAGAAGTTCCCCTCTCTCTAGACTTGCGTTTCGACATGCCTCCAAACCACAGTCTAATTTTGTGTGTTAATGTTGACGCGAAATAGAGTGGTGCACGCTACTATAATTACGACATTATCTACCGTTTAAGTTAATTACCATCTGCACACTTGGTCTACAGAGAACACTTACAGGGATATCGGCTTAGAAAAAAAATCATTTCCTCCCAATCTTCCCCTTTTTCTTTGCTTTCTAATCATCTGCTCCTTGGCTGTGCTTCTATCCCGCTAAGGGATTGCCCCACAGTCTGTCCATCCTGTAAATCAAACAGTGACACTGCAGGCAGTGCACGCAGCCACATATGAAGCTTTTCAAAAGTTCAAGTAAGAATCTGCTTGGTTTATTCTACTCATCCTTTTGCTTGTTTCTTGACACCGGTCCAGCTAATTGGACTGATGCATGTGTCGTTTCTGCTGAAAATTACACCTGCTTTGCTTACAGTGATCATGAATTCACTTGTTATCAGAGTGTGTGAGAGGGGAAGTCGTAAATGTGTGTATTTGTCTGGATCTTTCATCTACACCTCAAGTATCCTTTCTGGAAGTAAGGGTGCTCCTCAGTATCATACTGTCTGGAGGCCTAATTGCCTGTCATTTCCAAGCCACTCATCTAGGCTGTAATTATGTTGAGAAGCTAAAGACGAGCTTCACCCACAGTAGCAGGGTAGTAACACTGCATGAGGCGCTAGCTGTGACTGGGGTGCTAGCTTGATCCAGGTGGGGGTGTCAGTATTGTGTGTTAGTGTTATTAGTCTGAAGGCTTATTTATCGCAGGGGCATTGAAGCTGAGTGGTGAGGCGGTCCATGTATGAACATGTGGTTTTTGGAGGCGGGGTGGGAGGGGGTTGCACATGGAATTACGCAGGCTTTCGGTGTATGGGCCAGTGTACACCTCCCTCTCAAACATCCATCATGAGGTTGCCTGTACAGACTCCTGGCTGTCAGTGTGACCCTGTTAGCCACTCCCAAGGACTGCACTGGTTCCTCCTCACTGCGTGGCTTCAGTTCAGTCCAGACAGGCCATTTCACCTCAATTACATACAGGCTTAGGTCTCAGGAAGTCCCTGACATGTGGCCTCAGGGCAGGAGTTTGTACTCTGTATGTCTCGGCGATGGTGTTCTGTTTAGGACTGCTGCTTTTTAAATGTTACTATAGGTAGTTGTAAAACGTTGCAGAATTGGCCCTATCTGGCAGATATAAAGTGGTCAGGGACGGGTGTTTGGGCTGTTATATCAATGCAGGCCTTTAAGTGCATAGAACTGATGCAGTGTGGGATAAAGAGATGTGGATAAAAGCTTGCTATCACGCTGTGCTTATTAACCATCCAATTTACCTTTATGCTTGTGCAAACACTTCCACACGAGCGGTATTTCTTAGAATACAAAGGTTTATATAACTAGTTAGTACCACAAACAAAAGTAAATCCTTTGAGACATCGTTACTCGCACTGTCACTGACATTCATTAGTATTCCTGCTGGTTCCGTTCAACAGCAACAGCAGCTTTTTTTGGCACTTTTCTTTTTTAGTTTTAGAGGGATGGGGAAAGCATTTCACCGAGGTCTTGAGATTTTACAGCAATAACTGACTGACTAATCTTTTTTTATACATGACAATTATAGCTTTCATTTCAAGCAGTCCTGGTTAGGGCTTATAGAGGATGCTGCTGGTAAAATCAAAAGTGCTGTGTAGTTACTTTGCTTCCTTGTCACAAGCACTTGCTCTAAAAAGAAGGGAAAAAGACTCCTCCTCTCTGTATGTCAAGTCTGTATGCAATTATGATTCTTGCATGACCCACATTCAGTGTGGTTGAGCCAGAGAGTGGGAACAGATGTTTAAAGAAGTCTAGCATGTGAGCACTTTCTCAATCACGAGAAGCACTTTGCATGCAGGAATCCCTTTTAACATCAGATTCAATGATTGTCTGCCTCTAATTTGGTAGTTTGGTTTTTTTAAGTCTTCTGATTTAACATGAAAATGTTCACAGGATGACTATAAAGAGGCGGTTGAATTGCATCTCAGTCATGCAAATACACAGCTTTTCTTTCCTCATAGGGTATCATCAAGTCCCATTCAGGGGGGAGAAAATGACCTTTTAATTGAAAGTAGTTAGCTCTTGTAAATATTAAGATACTCCCTGTACTCACACTATCAGTTTGGCATGATAACTGTCCCCATTGGCTTATTGATGTGGCGAGTATGTTGTGTAGATGCAGTCAGACACACACGTTGATTTGTTTTCCTTGTTGATGGCGGAAAGTAATTTTGAGGGGATATGCATTGGAATGCACTTTCATAATGAAACGGAGGGGCTCTTGTCCAAAGAGGCTAAAGATATTTAATGAAACTATGACCAAATCTGGACCACAAAACACACACTGCTTTCTATGAAATGTTTATTTCAGCTTATTATCATATTATTTCATCTTGGGTGTTTGCACCATTACAGTTTGCTGTAATGAACATATTGGAAACTCCTTCAGAGACTTTGATGCAATGGTGTAGTGGCACAGTGCTGTACAGCGCATAGTACCTCACAGCATATAGCTTGCCTCCTAGCCCAAACACTGTGCTCCATGTCAGTGCATGCTGTGGCCTGGGGCCGAGCTAATGAGGAGGTCTGATGGGGAGATTGAGCTATCATCTCCACGCAGCTGCCTGAGGCGGCTGCAGGCCACACAACAAGGTTATCTGTCCATCTCTTGCCCTTGCGCCCCCTCTGGACGCTGGCCAGCCTGGTCCCTTGCCTGTCATGCATCAGCAGCCTCTCCAGGACAACCATGTCTTGGCGGCCGCTGTCATGGTGGGATGGGATGCAGGCATGGAGTCATGGGAAGAAGGAGCTATTCCTACAGAAAAAGCCTTTGTATAGGAGAAAATGAGCAGATTAGCGTTTAGGCTGAGGAGGAAAATGGAAATGTCTTTTTAAGGCTCTGATCCTCTTTCTGTTGAAACAGCCTTTTACAGTAATGTTTGGGGGGTTGGGGGGGATCCTTTCATGGCCTATAATCAGTCATGTAGCTGTAGTCACAGGGGGCACTAGGCAGGGGCAAGAGGGTCTGTAGTGGCAGTGGCTGACACACTGCTTCCACAGAGGAAGGAGAAAAGCCCTGTAAATCCCTCTGGTCTATAGCCCTGAGCCCTCCTCAGCTTCACCAGCCTATCAAAAGACCACGATCGCAGGGCTTTCACACACCACGCAGACACCACTTCCCTTTCTCTGCTGTCTCCGACACACCCTGTCTCCTTCCCAACATCTTTCTCTTTGTCCCGTGTCTGTCCGTCTTCCTCCCTGTCCGGTGGCTTAAGTAGATTCATCTCTGTTCCCTACTCGTTATGGTTCCTATGCAGTCTCTTTTGCTTGCGGAGATGACTTTTTTGTAAATATTTTTTTGCAACAGCTTTTATACAGTAATGGTTTGAGTGAAACAACCTATCAATTATGCCAGCACATTTGGGTAAACAAGGAGGTGAATAGATGCGATGTGCTGCTTCACTCGAAGAATTCAGCCTGGAGAAATAATCCACACAAGCTTGGAGGGCTGCTAAAATAGTTTTTAAATCTGTGGATTAGTTGTTTGATTATTATTATTTTATTTAGGATATTCATAGGGCTAAAGTGTCCATAGCAGGAATAACAAAATCTAAACTTCAACCATTTTCCAAACTACTAGTTTGACATGATTTTCTTCTGTCTGCAGGCAAATCCTGTGCTTGGTCTGTGTTTAGCTTGAAATGGATAAATGTACTTTTCCCAACAAAATAGTGAAACTGAAGCAAAGTGTGTATTCATTTTAACGCTCATTGGAACTTTTGGAAGAGAAGTGCTGTTTTTTTCCAAATATGTTTTGCTATTTAATGAGTTTACCGTTGCTGAACCCTTTTGTAGTCATGTCTGTGTGCATGATACTCAAACATGAATTTTGGGTCATTTGCACACGATCCTTGTCAGTATCTTGATTGTACCATGCAGAGAAAGACAGAGGTATTAGATACACAAAACCTACAATACAGTTCAGTTGTGGCGTTGTATTTATTGTACTGTTTCATTACAATTGGGTAAAAACTAGCACACACGTCTGCTCCCAGTGGATTTCTCCTCAGTAGGGTTTGCCATAGTCATGTGCTCATTTTGTATGCCGCTGCAAAGTGTGTGACTCCAGAGTGGGGAGAGTCCATCAGTGGGCAGGCCTGCCTGTCACCCTGCGTGACATTTTAATTCGAGCTGACAGCAGACTGTATGGGAGTCAGTCAGGGGCTGCTATGGAACCCAGAGAGCAGGAAGAAACGCGGGCTTTTATGAGCAGAACAAAAGATCGACAGGGGATCTAAATTTAAGGTAATTGCATAACTACTGAGGATGGGGGATGGTTGGATCTGAAGCCTGAGGTGTAGGAGGGAAGCGCACATTAGGAAAGACCGTCTTTCACTGGTGTCCATCAGTAAAACCTTAGTGGAACCCACGACATACAAGGGATAGCTGTGCTTATTTTTGAAGGTGATGCATTATCTAAAGTGTGCACTGTGCTCTTGGCAAAGACTGCACACTGCAATAGAAATGCCGTGACAGTTAAACGAGTTTGGCATTGCAACTCAGTTTGTTTTACGATGAATCTCAGATAATTTTTTTCACATGTGATACGTCGAGAATGAAAGAAGTAAGTCACGGAGAACAGTTAACAATAAAGATCCCGGAGGCCGCTGTGAGGTTATGCTTATATCACTGTTAAATGATCCTGATGTTTAGTGCAGCGATGTAATGATCCTCATTCTGCTCGCTAATAGGTGTGGGAGTTGTAATTTTCCCTTTTTCTGCCTCAGTAAAGAATCTCTGCAATCTCAGAGTGAGGTGGCTTAATAATGCTAAAGAGTAAAAATGTCAGTAAAATTAATAAAATGTAAATGACAGCTGCAGAACTGGTCTCATAGAATTAAGTGAGGTATTTCTTTCTGTACGTTGACAGCAAAGATGGGGGTTTTTTTGGCGGGGGGGGGGGTTGGTTATGTGGGATAACAAAAGCATGAGGGACTTAATCCAGACAAATAAATTGTCGGTTAATATTCTTTTTTTTTTTTTTTTTTAAAGAAAAAAGTCGGGCTTGACCTCACCAACAAGCAAACAGAACAATCAACAGTCCCTTGCTCTGAGCTGTGTTGTGATTGAAACTGATGGAAAGTTGGCAACCATAAGACACAGTGATGTGCATAACCGTGAAAATAGCTGCTGTGGAGAGCAGTAAATAAATGATGCTGTGAGAATGTGAATAAAGTGGAATATAAACTGCAGGATCAAATGCAAGGTAAGGCCGGAGATACGGTAAAGTTGTTTTGTTATGTGCGACCTCCTGGCAGTCAATGAATAAATTAACTAAGACCTGGGGCTCAACGTAGAAGTTTCTCTGTGTTCCTGTTTTGTTTTCACAATCGCTGCCGGGAAGCTTTTCATGAAACTCCTCGCCTTCTTATATGTGAACGCTTGAAATGATGAATCAGGTGAGGACTGTTGGAAAGGCTGTCAGCTGTGTACACCACTGCTATTCAGCCAACGCCTATACAGTCCTGGGTTCAACCCAAATTAACAAGGACATTGTTACGACAAGTTACGTTACTCCGACTCAGTGCGTCAGCGGCATTCTCGCTGCTGGAAACACTTCAGAGACGTATTGCATGTGTGAAAATTGAGCACGGGCAAAGGAAATACCCAACCACTACAGACTTTAACACTGGTTATTGTAAGAGTAATAAACCATAAAGAAGAAATGAGCCCAACTCTTTACATACTAACAACATGGATTTAGTGATCTTATAACACAGAAACGGCACTTCTGACTTGTTTACACCTTTGCATCAGTGACACCACATAAGTCTGTAAAAGCTGGGTGCAAATGAAAGTTCATCTTGTTTGACATCATTTCAGTTCTGGGCTCGAGCAGTGAAGACGTCTCCTATGTTTGGTTTTCTCCTGTCATGGAGCACTTATTTTTTAATCTGTTACAAATTGCATTTCATTCTCATCGTTATTATTGTCATAGGATTTGTTTGAAAATTGTATTATTTTTAAAGACAATGCAGAGTCAAAACCATCTGTGAGAACCAGTCAGCGTAATCGGCTTCGAAAGGTCACTAACAATTAGTCATGCCTGGGAAACCAGATTTGAGATTAGAAACCATTCAAACTGAACAGTAGATAGAATTAGTCACTGAAAGCACCGTGTAGGCCGTGTAATACTTTGAAGTACTTCAAACCAGAATGGGATCGATCCAAATACCCCTTTTGTTCATATAATTTATATTTTGTCATTGTACAGTTTAAGTACAATAGATTATTTGATACAAGAAAAAGAAATTCAGCTGTTACAAACTGGCAAAAGCAAACCGCTAAGAAACGCCACCTGCTGTTGTCTTACTTCAAGGATTCAGCAGCTGCAGAAAACCTATCCAGATAATGTTAAAGCAGCCCACTGATGAGATGTTTTACCTGCTACCTGGTTTACCTGGTCTAAGCAAAAAATGCTCACCAAAAGCTGCAGAGCTGTATTAAAACGTCTTATTTCCCCTTCAGCTTTGCAAAGTAATAGAAAAAGGCTGCTTCCAGTAAAATACACTGCCAACAATTTCCCAAACTGGAGCAGCCGGTACAGGGTTCATGTCTATTGTCCCCCACAAGTTATTTAATCCTCCATATTGTCTTTTCTATTTAGCTTTCTGCTGCTGGTCGTTATTCAGCTCCTGCCAATGTATTACTGTGTTGTGAAACACAAAGTAGTCAGTCTTTTTGATTGTTAGCAGTTGTTAGTGTGTTTTCCAAAAAGTTCTGCTGCTTGCTGCCCTGTCAGCAGAAGTAGAGATGTGTGTAGAAGAAGAGCCTGTTGTGGGTGTGATGGAAAGCAGAGATCAATCTTTTTAGTCTCTCGGTGGCCGTAGAGCACAGAAATCCAATTCCTGGTTTACTTTGATTAGCGAGTGTGTGAGTTTACCTGTCTGCTCAGTCGTCAGCAGATCACATTTCAAGAAAAAAGCTCCCTCGACACACAGTTGCAAAGATGCATGTTTCTGCTGTTGGTATAATTCAGATGTCTTGCACTCCGACTCGTCTTTTATACTCCCCCGAGAACTGACGACAAATGCTAAATCCTTGGCAGGGTTTCTTTTCCAGTGTACATGGCAGATTATTCCTGGTACTGTCGTTTATGTAAAAATCCCCACATTGGCAGTGTGTTGCATGTAAATCAGGCTGGCTTAGAGGCCAAGGCTGTAGGAGGGCTGCTAATATGCTAGCATCCCCCATACGGGAGAGCTACTCTCCTCCCTAAGCCAGATGTATGAGAAGCTAATTCTAAGTTTGAATGTGGCACATTTTCCACGCAGGCTGCTGATGTGGGATCGTTATGGAAGCTCGTGTCACTTTAAGGCACTTGTTTTAACAGAGTTAAATGTGATGTTCAGTGTGTGGTTACTAATCTCTCTTGGATGGATCAGGGAGCCTCAGAAGGAATGCTAGTGGTTTTCATCAGGGAATGCCACCATGCAGGCAAATATTCTTTCTCCCACATGTATGTTATGGCTTGTCTTGGGCATTAAGAGACGTGTAACTTTCTTTTAAGACTCAAACGATATGCATTATACAAAGATATAACACAGCAAGTTTTTAAAAACTATGTTTTCATTCCCCTGCATTTGCTTTGCTGGGTTTACAATCAGGAAAGCTGCAACTAGTGTCAGATAAACTGCAGTTTGGCTGCATCAGCTGGTTAATATTCAGAAAACTGAGAATTTGTGTATGCGAACATCTGAAGCAGGTTTGCTGCTCGGGCTATGTGCATATTCAGATAGCGTCCTCTGAAAACGTATCCCAGCACAACATGTATTCTGCAGAACTCTGCAGATCGTTTCCTGTGAAGGAGGTGAACTTTATTTGTTCTGCTTCAAGTGTTTTTCTAAAATGGGTCAGCAGATGTTAGAAAGAAAGAAAGAGGGAGAGGTGGAGGAGGAGGAAGAAGAAGAAGAAAAACAGCCAAGGCAAACTGTTTACTCTGCAGTGTGGGCCGAGAGGAAAGCTAGAGAGAGAAGAAGAGTGGGAGAGATCGAGGGAAGAGACGCTGCCTCTACTGTATGTTTTGGTCTTTTTTTTTTAACTCAGCATTTTCTAGGCCAGAGGACATTATGGCCCCTGTCCTCTGCACTCCTTAAGATTCAGTATTTATCAGTGTTTTCTTTTAAAAATTTCCTTCAGTGTCTGCCAAGTGATCTTATGCTGCAAACTCTCTTTTAATATGTGAGCGCATTAAAGGTAACCGCATGTTTGCATGTGCTGTGTATCACTTGTGCTGTAACACATGCAGGAAGCCTTTAGTGTCAAATTTGCACCTTAGAAAAACAAAACGCACACTGTGCACCAATCGTGCAACTTGTTGCCTACAGCAGCAAATCTAAAAGCAAAACAAAGTCATTATGGCCTGTAAATACAGGCAGCAAAATAACTTTAGGCCCTTTTTATAAAGCTAAATGTTTAATTCTCTGATAATAGAAGTGACCTAAACCAACTGGAACTCAGTCAACCATAGTAAGTAATGTGAGCCATTTAGAGTAAAAGATAAAACATTTTTATCTGCAAATGTTTATTAATGTTAGCCTTATCTCTTTAATTTTAGCCCTTCTATGTAGCCAGCGACTGCTGCACCCCTTTTCTGAATTCTGCCTCTCTGGCACACTGGTGATACTATTTTAAAACTCTATTATTAGTATATAAAGCCCAGAATAGTTTTAATATATGTTGTTGTTTTATGATGGCTCTATTGTGCAGTGGTTTACACATTTGCCTGACAAGCAAAAATATTGCTGGTTGTGTCCCAACAGGAGACACAAATAGGGATTGGAACTGAAAACCGGTGTTGGAGCTTATCAATTCCTTTATCAGTGTCCGCAGGTGCTGGCAATGCACACTGATTGCAAATCAACAGTATTGCTACATGCATGTCTAGTGTTATCAGAAAAAGGGGGTCACAGCAGAGAGGATGAAGCGATCCAAAGCATTGCTTCATGCAGAAACATGATAACGACTTATTTGTAATGTCTTTAACATCATTATTGAGGTGGGAACGCCAGAAACATGCTGAAACATCTCCTGCAACACAGGATTCACTTGCTCAAGTGTCATGCATTTGATGCGATATGGATGAGCACCACAAGTGCTACCAGCCGAGCAGCTCGTCTGTACAGATGCTTAACATGATTTTAGTTGACTTCAAATAAAGCTTTCAATAAATGACATTCTTTCATTTCTTCATCTAGCATTAAGCGATAGTCTGTTTGGGATTAAATAATAAATAAATAAATGATAAAGTAGTTGTACTGCACTGGAAATCTGCAGGCATACTTGTTTTCTCATATGAAACTGGGTCAAGAATCAATAAGGGAATTGGATCGATTAGCAAATTCAATAATGGAATTGGTATCAATAAAACCTCATCAATCCCCATCCCTAGACACAATTCCCTTTGGGGAATCTTTCACCTGTGATGATCTTAAAGGTCGCGGATTTAACTATAAGGGTTTTGTCCATATAATACTAGGAAATAATAAGCCAGGACCTCACCAGAGTAGTATGCAAAACTAATGGACAACCGAGGAAAATCTCTGTACAGTTTCTCTTTGCACATGACAGCCTCCTCAATAAATGTTATAAAATTAAGCAACATTAGAAGAGTTCTTTAATGAGTCATAAAGAAATTTAATTCTTTTGATGCCAGGAATTCACTTTTAAGTATGTAAAATGCGTTTAATAGTTTTATGAAGCCTCATTAAGCTCAGTTGTGAATTTACGATGTGTTTTTGTTTTTGTTGTTGTTGGGGGTTTTTTTTTTTGGGGGGGGGGGGAGGTTAGATGCATGCATTATTCTGCTTCATCTTTGAGTTTTACTGCCTTAAAATATTGCCTTATACATCTGCTTTTACTTAAAAAATCTTTTGCATGTTTTCCAGGCACACACAACAAAGTGAACCAGTGTCCTGTCAATAAATATCCATGCCTGGATGTGGAAGTTTGTCTCCATGCAAGCAGATTTTGTAATGGAGTCGTTGATTGCACTGACGGCTGGGATGAGGGGCCTCACTGCAGAGGTAGGAAACAAAGTGACACACACACACACACACACACACACACACACACCCCTTCTCCTCTGTCATACTGACACTTTTGCCCTTTGTTGTGGGTCAAAATTAACCAGACAGTTTCTGTTATAGACAAAATGTTCTTGTCTTTCCATCCCAAACCATCATTTTTATCGAGTCATCCCCTCTGTTGGGCCATTTAATGAGTTGGCCTGTCCTAGCTTGTGCAATTACTATGGAATTTCTCTTTCAAGGGAAAAAAAAGTCATTAATTTATCAATCAGCTCTGCTATGAGGCTGTTTCCCCCAATCCTAGCAGGAATAATAAGCATTCAGACCAGATGCAGCTGAGAAAAATCCCATCACATCCTCCCCTATTAATTAGAGACAACAGAAGAATGAGTGATGGAACATATTGAGTCCATAGTGTATTTCTTTGTTGCAGCTAACAAAAGAGCAAACACTGGCTGCCTTTTGAGAGCTGACTCAGTATTCTGCAAGGTAGTGCTCAGATATCCTGTAACTGTCTGAAGTTTGTCTTTGTCACATCTGCCAAGAAGGATAGAATCAGAATACTTTATTGATCCCTGGGGGAAATTATTTTTTTGTTACAGTGCTCCATTATAAACAACAGTGTTTGTTTGTTTTGTTTTGGGGTTTTTTTTGGTTGGGGTGGGGGGGAGGTTGTTTGTGTGTCAGCTGAATTATTTGGAGACTAAGAAACTTGTTAGTGAATCAGAGCGATAATAAAGGATCTGGATCAAGGATGTGGATCGCAGCAGTTTATATTCACTATTCGGTTATACAGGCAGCCTGTCAACAGACATGCCAATTCAATTCAGTTTTATTGATATAGCGCCAAATCACAAGGTGCTTTATATTGTAAGGTAAAGACCCTGCAATAATACAGGCAGACAAACTTTAACCACTCCTCTTTAAACTATCTATACACCATTTGCAATGACATTGCAGTAGAAAAGCTCCCAAAGGGGCCCCACAGGGGGGTGTGCAAGGCACAGCAGCTGTTTGGAGAGAGTGGGGCAGAGTTCTAATATGCATTATTATGAGCTGATATTTGATGTAAACTCTTAGTTCAAGTACTCTCTTTGCAGAAGTGCAGAAGAGTATTGGCCTTGACAGAGCTCTGACTCAACGCTGGGACATCTGCGTTCGTAATTTTGTGCCTCTCCTTTTCCATTGTGCTGCTCTTTTCCTGGAATATGAAATTACTAAATCTAAATCAGATATTTACCATCAACAGTAAAGTTTCAGAGTATCAGAGACCTGGATCAAGGGTGAGTCTGCTGAGCTCTCAAACATTGGCTAATCTTTTGCCATTTAAAAAAACATATTAACCAAAGCGTCTGATGTCTGTTCCACTATCAGCAACACAGAGATCTGATCTCTTTATCATTTATTGGCTTTATCTTTGTATCAGTTTACAGCTTTAGGCATTTGATGCAAGGTTCTATCTCTATTTTCGGTTTGCTTCCTTCCATGTGCTCAAAGAGTAATCGTGAACCACGCTGTATCAATATTAATCCTCCACACTGAGTTGAGTCATTACAAAAAAAAGTTTGTGTGATTAGTTGAGACCAGAAGAAAACGAGATGTGTTGAACCACAGTGTGGGTGAAAGTGTTAGTAACCCACACAGCGGTCATCACTGCTACACAAGCCTTTTATGCAACGCGGTGATGATGTCATCCCGTTACAACGTGCACTGCCCTGAGGACACAGGTCCAGCTGTTTTCAGTAAGGCAGCGCTCTACGCACACAAGTACTTAAACACACCGGCATGTGTGTGTGCCTGTAATGCATACATGCATGCCCTCACATGTGCACACAAATATACACTTACAAAGTCACATTCTTACTCATGCAACCAAACACATGAGCTGTGTGTCCAGAACTTTTGGCATTTGTGAGACCGCCTCATTTCAGGGAAAAGGCTTTCACAAGCTTCGTAGTGTTTGCTCGTACAAACTGCCAGGTTGTGCAAGTATACCTGGCCACTGATATTTGAAAGCACACTTTGTCATTCAGCGTTTCTGAGTAATTCTGTCAAAGTTGTTGACAAGCGGTTAGAAAGGGGAATGCTGCACGGTATTTCAAGCTTTCTAAAATAGGTTTTCTGTTTTTTCACAGTGTGCGGAAAGCCTTGGGGTTAAGTAGCTCGCTTTATGTACTGGAGTGATAAAAGGGAATCAACATTAGTGCTTTGATGGGATGTGAATCAGACAGTTAATTTGACACCTGACTGTATGCAAACATTTATAATTATCAGTGAAATTATTACACAAATGCATGAATATACTCTAATGTTGGTCACCTTTAAGTTTGATCTTGCGTGATTATACTAGTTGGAGCAAATTAGAAAAAGATGATATCATCCAGCTTTATATACTGGTCATCCCATATTAAATCTAGGAACAAAAGTAGGTTGTCAAAAAGGAGGGTAGTTGTTAAATTGATATTATTAAACTGCATAAATGTCTAATAAGATAATAAAGTAATTGTGATCATATCGTCTGATAAAGTCTGTGGCCGGAGTCTTCACTACATGGGCACACAGGTTTATAGATTTTGGACAAGGACACACAATTTGAAAAATGCCCTTTGAAGTAAAGCAGTCAAGACATCTCAACTTTAATTCAGGATGTTTAACAGAATATTGTTCAGAAAATGTTGGACTTACTTATCCAAGCTCAAAAGGAACCGGAGCATTGACTAATAAGTATGTTCATGGCCAGTTGTATCCAGTGTCCTCGCTATTTCATATATTAAAAACATAAAAGTTTATGGGCTGGCCAGAGGGGCCGATGGCGCGATATGGCAGCCTCGCTTCTGTCAGTCTGCCCCAGGGCAGCTGTGGCTACACCTGTAGCTGCCTCCACCAGTGTGTGAATGTGAGAGTGAATGAATAGTGGTATTGTAAAGCGCTTTGGGTGCCTTGAAAAGCGCTATATAAATCCAATCCATTATTATTATTATTAAAAGATCTGGAGTTGGTTCCAAGTGTTTCTAGCTGTTCATTGGACCTCTTAATGTGCAGGTATTTAATGCAAAGGAGGCCATCCATATTTTTGAGTGGTCAGAAAATAACTGCAACTTCCAAAAGTTAATTATGACATTATTTTGTCAAACCTCTTGAAGACTACACTTCAGTCATTGTACAGTTTGCTTCATTTTGAATCTGCTGTGGTGGCCTACAGAAGCAAAAATATGAACACTGTGTCATTGTGACATGAATGTATACAATGAGTCTGCAAAGCCATGGATGTAAACTGAAGCTTCACTAGCGAACTGAAGCATACAACCTCAAGATAGTAGTTCTAGTTTATTGTTAATATTGCAGATAAATGCGATGTATAATATTTTTATGGCCATGGGTCCCTGTGCCTTGCTCAGGACAAGAGCATTTGAAAAGTTACCATGTGGCTTTGCGAGAGTTCAAACCAAGTAAATGAAACCTGTTTAATCAAATAGACTGTTGGCAGTTATGAAGTCCTTCTGTCGTATAGGTGGTTGATTTGCAGGCCTGCGTTTCTCTTTTCTTTGAGGGTGAGGAAGCCTCTCTTTCAAGACGCAACTTTAGACCTGCCTCTTAGATGTGAATGATTGACAAGGCAAGAAAAAATGGGGTCATGGCAGTGTTATTGAGTCTCCCCCCCCTCCCCCCTCTTTCAAGGCACCCCACTGGAACCCTGATTATTGTAGTGAGCTATCGCTGTTGTTTATGCAGAGCTTTAATTGTCCTTCACGTTCCATTGTGTAACTGTGCAATGACAATCGGTCATCGGACTTCAATCGGACTTGAAGCTGCCTGTGGAAATACTACATTATAAGCTTCATTCATGAGTGGGTCTTGACCTAAATTGGTTTATGGGCTGCAGTTAAAAGTGAAGGCTCTACAGTGCTGTAATCTAATCATAAATGATCATTGGCTGAAGATAAAAGAAATTGCATGTATTGAATTTATTTAGCAAGTTGTGCTGCTGCCATGCACGGGAATGTGCTACAGCAGGTGTACTTTGTGAGTCGTTGTACATTTGTGTTTGAGTATTTGTGCAAGTTTAAATTTAGACATGTGGGCAGCATACTGCCACTGTTTGGGAATAAGCTAGCTACTGTTTGCTCATTACTCAAGCTGCACTATGTGTGTTTGCAAATGGTTACTTTGCCCTATTTGATTATCAAGCCTGCAAACAACTGGCAGGAGATACATTGTATGCTCACTGACATATAGCTTTATAGTAATGTTAGCTTTTGCCATCAGCTACTACAATATAAAGTGTGTGATAGAATCCACAATTGTAATGCTCACAGTCACAAAGTAGTTTAAGGGAATGAAGCGTCTTAACTCGAGATACAATAACATCATATTTAATGTGAACTGCTAAAACATGTAAGGTGCACATATAGACCATTTTTAAAAAGAAATCTTCAGATTGCCAGAACTTTTTTTTTTTTTCTTTTTTTTTTACAAAACATGGGGCCAAAAAACGTGAACGTGACATCATTTAATGACACAACGTAGGATAATGTGAGGCTTCCGTCTGTGGCATGTAGAAGGCAAAAGCATGTGTAAACCTGTCTGCAGACAGTGAGAGCGCAAAGAATGTCCTGTGAAACGCCTTTCTTTAAAATGTCACACGCTGAAATCGCCTCTTTATACAGTTATGATATCATGTATAGAAATAAAGGCTTTTTTTTATAAAATAAAGCTGATTCATTTTCAAGCCACTTGGTGGATAGATTATGATAAATTGTCTTTTGCTGACATTCATTAAGTCACTCATTTGTTTTTTAACTGTATGAACTCAACACCAAAATGTGTTTGTCTCATTCAGCCTGTGTCACTGCTGTAGCCAGCCTGTCAGCATCATGATTGGGTTTTAGAGGAAAATGCCAACTTTCATAAATTTCCTCACGGGCTGAGGAAATGAGTCCAAGGACAGTTCTTCCCTTCTTTCCATCTCCGCCCTCTCTCCTATTATTATTCATCATATTCATGCTATTGTGTCGTGCTAATCACACCATTTACTCGTGTGTGTGTGTGTGTGTGTGTGTGTGTGTGTGTGTGTTAATTGAAGGCAGGCCCTAATTTAGCACAAATAGTCAGAATACACATATTGGTGGGATTTTACTGAAACCTCAGAGTTCAAGTAGCAACCTTTTCTGTCGTTACTATACATGAATCCTATTTTCACTGATGCCTTGAGTGTTTACATGAATTTTAAGACATTCAAACTAAATTTGTTGTTTAAAAACTCTTTAGCCTGCTAGTCCTCACATCAGATGTCTCCCTTCTTCCACATAGAGGTCTATAGTGAAATTGAGGGTTGCCATCCTTGCAGTAACAGGATCAATGACTCTGGCGTGCTGGTTTAAGACTGAAGGTCTCCAGTGTGTCACTGTGTGATTTGTTTGCTTCGTTCATTAGCTCTGGTCAAACGTCTGACATACAGCTGTTGTTTGTTTGCTTAGAGCTGGAACGTTCTAACCTCATCCTCGAGTCCTGTATGTGCAGTTTACACCTCCAGCCTCTCCTCTCCCTTCACTTTCTTGTTTTTCTTTTCTTTTTTAATTGTTTCTTCAGTTCTTTCTCCATTCATCTGTTCTCCTCTGAGGTTGGATCAAGTACGTTTTTCATGTTCACATCCCAGAATCTTTTTTTTTTTTTTTTAACTGTGACTAAGGTAAAATATTACATTTGTTCAGCGATACATTAGCCTTAATTTTAACATGAATTCGCTCTCCATTTAAATCCAGAACCTACTTTGACCAAACTCTGTCAAATGTATGAAAACCAAATCATCCTTTTTAATTCATAGGACCGTTATTATAACGGATCGTTACAGATTCCACTTAATAATTTTTCATTTGTTGGATTTTTATGACTAGCGTTTATGGTATATAACAGAATAGTCCTTAATATTAGAATATTCCTTAATATAATATATAATATTTAAGTATAATGTCACTTTGTTTCACCCAGCCTTTGCTAAATGGAATCCATGAACCTGGGCTGTGATAAACATGCTGGGTATTTTAGCTCTCTGCTTGCCTGTGGTCTCTCACAGCGTGAGCGTTGCTGAGTGGATTCGATATGGGCCACAATGTTTGCTGGAGACTCTTCCTTTCAACGGAGCCACAACAAAAGAGTCATTATTGCCTAAAGTGCCACAGGCTTTATATAATAAGGGTCCTTCAATAGGTCCAGTCTCCACTCTTCACAGCCGTGCCACGACTAGCTGCAGTACACATAGTGTATGAACGATTATATTGTTTTTGTTGGAGGTTGGGCTAAATGTCTTTGTGCTGCTAGAAGCCTCCTTTTTTACTTATCTTTTCTATTTTTGGGGGAAATTTGCTTTGACCTTAAGTTTTGTTTTTTCTATGCTCTCTCTCCTCGGTCCTGCTGTTCATATTGATATGAGGTTAGAAGATGAAGTCTTATCTAGCTAATAATCAGTCCTAAAACCAATTTTAAAAAAGAATTGACTTGTTAATCTGGTAATTGAGCAGCAAAATAAGTAATGACTTAAAGTGGTTGAAAGTTCCTTTACAAAAATGTTTGTTTTAATGCAAATAGTTGTATGGTGAACACTGATTCATCTGTGTACTTTACTTTGGAATATGAAACGATTTATATGCGTGTCTCTGCTGAGGGAGCTTTGGAAATCCTCACTGAATGAGGAAAAAGTCACCTTAAAGCACCATGACAAACAGTACATACTGTTTTAATGTATTTAGACTCATGAGCAGTGTCATGTGACAAGAATCTATCACAGCCACACAACCCTATTTATGCTCTTGGCCCGACACACACCTCTGCATGCTCATGCACAACCTACAGAGGCCATGAGGATGTGCGGATTCCCCTCTTTCATTTCATGTCAAAAGGATGTGACCGTGAGTTTCCTCTGAGGCTGGAAAAGAAGAAGCTCTCTAATGTGTGCACATTCGAATCACCGCGTCTGTCACATGCACAGATGAATACACACACTTAACCACAGTCCTTTTGTCTCATACACACATTCACATGCACTCGCAGTCTTGCAGTTCTGTAAGACAGGATAGGATTGGACACGATAGCATGCCTCTGTAAAGATTGCCCTGGGATCATCCCTGCTATCCTTAATAGTATTCATGTTTCAGCAGTATTTAACACGCTCTATGTTGCTCTGTTTTCCCTGGTTTAGCAAACGCACCAGACTGTGCCTCCCATGGGTGCGAGATTGGCTGTGCAGTGACTCATGATGGGCCTCGTTGCTACTGTGGAGATGGTTACGAGGTTGCTGCAGATGGAAAGAAATGTAAAGGTGGGTGGTGATTTGGCAAATTCATTTTAGTTTGGCCTAAGACAAACAGAAAGTAACCATCTGGTTGCTGACTGCAGGGGACAGCATGTAGAGGTGATTCAACCAGCCTTTGGAAGAGAAGAGAACACTATCTTAAAGTTTCATCATTTACTGTGTGTGTTAATGCGCTTTTGTGTTTCTTTGTGTAGATTTCAATGAGTGTGGTGTGTATGGAGCATGCAGTCAGACATGCACAAACACTGAAGGCAGCTACACCTGCAGCTGTGTGGAGGGCTATCTCCTGCAGCCAGACAACCGCTCCTGCAAAGCCAAAAATGGTGAGGGGGTGGACAGGAATCGACAGAGCCCAATGATTATAGTTCACGCTGAACCAGGAAATGGATGGCCAAAACATTATGCAGGAGATCATATTCCTTCCTAATATTTTCTCTCCTCTACTTAAAAATTTGTTAACCTCACCCAGAGCCTGTGGATCGTCTGCCTGTTCTGTTGATCGCCAACCTTAACAACATCCGATGCACCTCCCTGAGTGGCTCCGCGACCCGGGTTCCTTCCATCGCCACCAAACAGACCATGGCTATGGACTTCATCTATGCGGAGGAGACTGTTTGCTGGATAGATGTGGGTGATACCCCCGCTGCCACCCAGCTTAAGTGTGCCAGCATCCAAGACCTGAAGTCTGTCAGTAACAACCGCACCATCAACATCTCTCTCAGCTTGCACCGTGAGTAGAAGTTTACAGACAGTTGTTGACATAGTTTATATTTTCCTGTTTTCTTTAAAAGTGGTCAGCTGTGGGTTTGCTAGCTCAAACTCTACTGTAAGCTTGTCTCCCAAAAGCAGCTCAAACCAACTTGAAAGTGCCAAGAAGAAATGCTGAGGCCAACTTTATTTTTCAAAAGATTTTTTTTCCTCTAAAGAACAGGGGCACCCTGACACACCACTAAACTATCCCATAGAAGCAATGTGTGTGTAGCAGACTTACAGTTATATAATACATACAAGGCTTCCAGCATGCCTTTAGTTATTCATTTGCATACTTCTTGACAGGTAAAAGCAACCTGCTGGGAAGTTTGATTCATGCACTGACTGTGCGGAGCTTTTCAGAAGCCTGGAAAAGTATTTTTCCGCTGCTTTTGTTTGACCCATGCTAGTATGATCAGACACTGGTCTCTTATGTGATGGTATTTGGCACTAGGGTTTGCCAGACAAAAGTGCTCTCTGCCTTTTTCTAAGTCTTTCCCAGGACTGTACATTTTGTCCTCTGAGATGTGGTGGATAGGCAGCACATCTGTTTTGTGAAGGTAGCATTGTCATTGTGCATTGTCTGAACTCACAGGCTCCGAGTAACAACCAGATGCACACAAATGGATGTGCACAGTATATGATTACTTCCTATTGAGAGACTTACTCATATAATGCTGAAATGAATTATCTGTGATTGCAAGCCTGCCAAGGTCTGTTTTTATTCACCTGGCTGACAGAGCCGTTACTCTCTAAGAATGGGGGCAGAATTTGCAGACAAAACACAAAAAGCAAGGGCATGGTTTGCATGCTCGTAAACACATACATGCATGTGAGAAGTTTTCCCTTGAGAACCTGGCCCCAGGCGAAGAACAGCAGACAGGAAGAAAACAAGTGGAGTATCTGGGGTGTGTAGACCCTGAAGTGTGGGACACAAAACCTGTGTCATGATTGAAAGTGCCTTGGCTCATATCCACTTCAAATGAAGCTTGTGTAATAGTCGTCACTGTTGACAGCCGGGGCAGAGGCTAGAAGCTTTAGAAACTCTGGGGTTTTTCCAGTCTATTGATTCAGTCATGAGTCCCTCATATCCCGTCTCTCCCTTATTGTGTTGGCTTTTTGCTGTTGCTTTTTGGTCCAGTGCTCTTTTGAACCCCGTCTTCTTGAAAGCACAGCGCAGTTATATTTCGGGGAAAAACATTTCTATCAACCTGAAGAAGCACTGCTGATAAATGTATTTGGCGAGTGTCAGATATCAGATGTCATACTGAAGATACCTGTGGCATACTCACTGCAGCTCTCGCCTAAATTAGGAATCCGTGATCTGATTTGATATAGAAAATGTCCACAGTCACACGGAATATTATTATCATTTTAATAAAAGAGTCAAAACTCACAACTGGTCGTGGCAGATGGCTCCTTATTCCTGATCCTGGTTGTCCGGGTTTCTTCCTGTTAAAAGGGAGTTTTTCCTTCCCACTCTCGCCAACTGCTTGCTCATGTGGGATCATCTGATTTGGGGTTTTCTCTCTGTTAGGGTCTTTACCTTACAATATAAAATGCATTGAGGTGACTGCGGTTATGATTTGGCAATATATAGGTTTAATTTAATTTAATTTAATCACCGATTTTTCTATTTCTGGTATGCAAACCCGAGTCCACGTTCCCTGATAGTGTGCTCTTTTAAGTGGTCTAAGGGATAAATTATTGTGAGGTGTGGAATCGGGAGAAACACCAAATGAAATTTAAAGGGAAGGATGAAATTGAGAATGCGAAACCGAAGGTAGTTATATGATACACCTTGAAGCAATATGTATATGTGAGTGGTCATATCAATGGTATTCACATTCCTCTGTTGGTTTATGTCAGCCTGAACACTCACTTACATTCCTCGAGCCGTCTCAAGTCATGTCCAGTCAGGTCACTTCAGCATGCGCACGCACACAAACCCAAATACCTTTGAGTCGTTCAGCCATTACTTAGTAACATTATGTTTCATGAAGTGAGATTTGACACTTTCATCCATTCTTTTGTTGGATTTTTTCATTATATATTGTTTTCCTCTGTATCCTTTTTACTGCGACGCTTAAAAAAGAAAGCATTTTGAGATAAGAGTGCACCCGTACAACCTCCTTCAACTCAAAATCTGCTCATAAAACTGGTCCAAACCTGTTCGCTACAGAGGTTTTAACATATTCGCTTCTGCCCTGAACTTTTCCAGATGCTACCCAGAGGAATTTTTTGTGACAATTAAAATAGGCGAATGTGTCGGACCAGGCTTTAAACAAATTTTATCATTCCAGGTCCCTTAGTGCGGCGTCTGTGTAATGTACATTAGGCTTAATAAAGGAGGTGATTGTCCAGAGAATAGACAGTAAGGACGTGAGCGTGCTGCTTTGTGTCATATCCTGTGAAACCTGGCAGCAACCGTCGCCTAAACCAAACATAGTATTTCAGGTAGTAAGCATCTCTCTGACATGGATAATCTCCTGCTGTCCGCTACATGTGTGAAAAGGAAGCTGCAGACAATGTCTGGACCTGATTCACTGGACATTCATGTGTATAAACTGCTTATGTCTGTTCTGTTTAATAGAAGCAGGGATCAGGTGCTCTAGTAATAGCACGCTGGGCAGACTTAGGGATAGGTGTAGGGTTGATGCAGGGTTCACATGAACTGGTTGATTTATAGCTTTTGGGAGCCTGAAAGAGAAGCGCAGATAAGTGTACAAAGGTTCCAGATGTGGCCAGCTCTGTCTGCATGTTTAATTCTCCTACTGTGAAGATAAAAGGAGAGCAGAGCTGACCCGTCCCATCCTCTCCACCCTCTAAGCGGAGCTCCACAGCAGGGACCAGCACATCTCACCATGTCTGTCTTTCTGATGTTGTCCTTTTTGGGCATCTTTTTCAGAAGGTTTCATGTAAGGTTTTTGTCTTTCATCAGATCTTCTTATCTAGGTAATTACATCTCCTTTTTACTTGTTCCAGGGGGAGATTTGCCATAGTATAACTGCCTCTTAAATAGAGGTCAAATGTCACATCCCTGTAGACAAGCATAATCGCAGTACTCCCAAAACTCTGCTCTTTAGGGGTCAGTGACGTTTTTGTGCAGATTAATAGGATCTTCTTGGCACAAAGAGGATTATGGAAGCTGAAAAATCACCATCTTTCCTGCTTTGTACTGACATGTAAATATAAGAAGGCATTTGTCTAGTTTGAAGAACTGCTAAGGCTGTGGCCTTGTATGCTTCCTATTTTTTTTTTTAAACCTTTCCTCCAAGTGCTTTAAGCTGTAGGTGTAACAGGCAGGAAGAGAAAAAGGGGGTTGGAGGGTAGAGTGGTTAGATGAGAAGAAAGAGGTGGGTTCATTCAGTTTCCCAGCAAACTTTCCACTTACCAGAAGCTGCATCAGTGGAGACGTCAACAGACTGCCTGGCTCTCTGGAGTAAGGGGCTCCGTAGGTTGTTACACAACGCAGCAGTCACTGGGTTGCACAACTGTCTCTGTACTCTGTATATGAATCTAATCAATGCCTTGTGCAGGCGTGCTTCCAGCTGGATTTTTGTAGAGGAGTTGGGTTTTAGGAGAGATACCAATGGGAATATCACTATCCCTTTTAACTTCATGAGAAACTTTTTCTTTTGTCAGAATTCTGATCCTGGTGTTTTTGAAACACCCAGGACTGCTGAACATTTGCTACTTGCCTATATAGTTTTGGCCATGTTGTTTTTTAGTTTAGTTAATGTATAGTCAGTTTTGATGTGAGATGGTCAGAGTTATCAATCTTCTCCTCAATCGCATAAAAATGTGTTATTTATGGCATTTCATCAAGCAAACTTCAAATCTCATGTAGTCCTTGCATTTTGAAGTTCTGTGCCGCTTTGATCGAAGCATTGCTGCAGCGTTCCAGTGCAGTTATTTCTCTAAATGCTCAAAGCTTGGGGAGAGGTTACTGGCTCACTTTCAGATGTGTTAACGCATGCAGCCCAAATTAAAGTTGGCGCTTTCTGATTTTGGTCCCTTTGTTTTGGTCATGATGTGGTCTCCATCCAAAAACAGTTTTTGGTGTCTAAGATGATTAAATGGGGACACGTTGGCAATTACAAACAATTAACTGTGATAGATTGGCAAAAACTACTGATTGAGTCAAACTGATTGCAACATACTGACAAACTGTCTGCATTTACAAATTGGACAACAGTTCTTTATAAACCTGCCAATCTGTCTGAGAGGGAGGGAACCAGGTGACCACTGTATGATTGTGAGTGGTTGAATGTGTTGCTCAAGAGTGTTGCACGTTGCACGCGGTGACCAGCAATGCCCCAAATGGACAACCAGTTGATCACCACAGTACCTGCAGTCTGATTGCAAGTAGCTGTGGTGATTGTGGAAAAAATTCAGTGCCATCAGCGGGTAGCCACCTATTTATTTATTTAACTCTACCTAGCGAGGATATTGCCACCCTACTTTCGGTCTAGTGTAAGAGAGCCATTAGATTTGATCTGTTTACATCCTTTTTAAAAAAAAATTCTTATCAGAGTTTATATTATAATCTAAATGCATATAATGAAGAGTTGGAAATTTTAGCAGAGGTTTGGAAAGGCACCTCAGGTTAACACACTTGAAATGGTTAATGGAGGCATATGTAAACAAGAGCGTGTGTGTGTGTGTGGTCACTTTGATAGTGCGTGCGTGTGTGTGTGTGTGTGTGTGTGCAGTGATCTGGTTTGCTTTTAAAGAATATGCAGTGGAATCTGTTAAAACAACCATCTCTTCCCATCAGTGCATCCATCTGCAAAGTTTCTTCCTTAAACTGACTTAAAGTGGATACAAAATGTTGACATCCTTCATGAAGGTGTCGCAAGAGTTTCGGGTCAGTTTGACTCATATTAGCAATCATGTAGACCCTTCTGCACTGCACACATGCAATTAATGGGTCAGTGTCAGCTTAATACTTAATAATCTTACTCAAGAGCATGTCTTCAGACATGAGGTCTGCGAGGGAATTCTGTCTTACTCACTGATAAGAGTTTACAAAGTTTAGAAAGTGCTGGACTTCACCTCTAACTCTTAACACAACACCTTTTTCTTTTCCTTTCCTTCCCCGCACTCTACATGCCTTAATCAAACACAAGTGGAATGTTTGTAATGGACAACCTGCAAGATTACACAATAAATAACATTAATTCATTGCTGCTATTTTTTTTGTATCAAGATAGCGGTAAGTATAAGTATTCTTGGAACGGTTCCTGATATCATAAAATTAAAAAAGAGTATTTGGATTCATTGTGGTTTATGACTAAGAGTTATATGACTGTACTCCCACAACCCTGTTTTTTCTTTCTTTCTTTATCCTGTTGTTTCATCCTCTTCTCTCCCTTTCTCTCCTCTGCGTCCATCAGATGTGGAGCAGATGGCTATAGACTGGCTGACTGGCAACTTCTACTTTGTGGATGACGTGGACGACCGGGTGTTTGTCTGCAACAAGAACGGCAAAACTTGTGTGACCCTGCTGGACCAAGAGCTGTACAACCCTAAAGGCATCGCCCTGGACCCAGTGATGGGGTCTGTATTTGCCTCCAGGCTCCTTGACTTAAGATTGCCCTCATCCTGTTTTAGCACTGCTCAACAGGAAAATGCTGTCTTATGATCAGGCGACATGCTGACCAAGCAGCCAGGCGAAAATCAGAGCACTTTCTCAAGACACGGACCTAGACGGGATCCTTCTTTCCGACATAAATACTTCCATGTTGGTTGTTTCAAGTTCCTGATACTGACAATCTGTTATCTGGTAGTTCCTTTTAAAAGGATCATTTCTCTTTTTTGCGATTGTCTTTAAATAATTTTATTTAATTCCGATGTCTAATACAGTTGTCCTAGTTGTGGTCAACTAAATTTATCTAGTCCATTTCCTTTTCTGTGAAACCTTCTGTAATTGAAATCTATCCTCTTCCCCCTGCTACAGAAAAGTGTTCTTCACAGACTATGGGTCTACACCGAGGGTGGAGCGTTGTGACATGGACGGGCAAAACCGCACTAAGCTGGTCGACAGTAAGATTGTCTTCCCCCACGGTATCACTTTGGACCTGGTGAACAGGTTGGTGTACTGGGCTGACGCTTACCTGGATTACATCGAAGTGGTGGACTATGAGGGCAAGAATCGGCACACCATCATCCAGGGTCTGATGGTGAGGATTTGAGGATCAGTGTAACCATAAGAAATACACCTAATCACACGCAAACGCACTCAAGAATAAAGGCATGCATCTTATCAACCCAGCTTGGTACTCACAAAACATCTGTTTTCCATATCTCTGATTTAATCGTATGTTTGGAGAAAAAGCTCTTTTCCCGTTCCCGGTGCATGCCTCTCCTGGGGATAGGTCCTTTTTATTGCCTTGATTGATATTACTTAAAGAGTGTGTGATTTTCCTGGCTAGTGCCTCGCTAAACATATTAGTCTGGCCCTAGTGGAGCTTGGCTCAAACTTATAGGGAAGTAATGATCTTAATGAAATCAGGACTGTGGTGGTGGTGTGTGTTTGTGTGAGAGGTGGAGGGAGGTAATGTGATCTCAGCCCATACATCTTTCTGACAGCAGAGGAGAGCTGCACAGAATAGACCCTTATAAAAGTAAGACCCCTCTCTCCTTTACAGCAGATGAGGAGTGAAGCCTTTGTGCTGCTCCGTGCCAAGTTTACTCAGACACTCGCTCTTTATCTGTCTGTCTGTCTGTCTGTGTTTCTCTAGTTTTCTCTGTCTTACAGAGATTATTCACATTCTTAAATTTAAACCGATCAATTGCTCAATAGACAAGTTGAATTAAGCTGGATTTGCAGGACAGTGTTGAAGATAAAATGTGCACAAACAATATTGCCCAAACTATTAGTCAGCCAGCTTGAGCAAACCCTTTTGCTAAGAATGCAGAGATATTATGTCTGACATGCAACATCTCTTTTTTCCCCTCAATGTTTTTCTCCTTTATCTTATTTCAGATCGAGCATCTGTATGGGCTGACTGTATTTGAGAACTATCTCTATGCAACAAACTCGAACGAAGGCAACCTCAACTCCAAAACGACCGTGATTCGAGTAAACCGCTTCAACAGCTCCGACTTCCAGGTGGTGACCCGGTTAGATCGGGGAGCTGCGCTGCACGTGTACCATCAGAGACGTCAACCTCAAGGTGCGCAGTGAGACTTTTATAAACGTCCACAAATAACAGTTACTGCCAGGCAAATGTGTTTTCAAAGCAAATCGTTACATAACTGTTGTGCGCTTGTTTCCTCGCTCAGTGCGTAGTCACGCGTGTGCTTTGGATCAGTTCGGAAAAGCTGGGGGCTGCTCTGACATATGTCTGCTGAGCAACAGCCACAAGACCCGAACCTGCCGCTGCCGCTCGGGCTTCAGCCTCGGCAGCGATGGCAAATCCTGCAAGAGTGAGTGAAGAAATTGATTTGACAAAGATGAAAACCTTTTGACTTGATGATGGGAGATGGGAATGAAGTAATAGTGGTTTGAAAATCTCTGACAGAATAATTGTTCATTTATGATGCTTCTCTGCAGAGCCGGACCACGAGTTGTTCTTGGTGTATGGCAAGGGTCGTCCTGGAGTCATCAGGGGCATGGACATGAACGCTAAAGTGCCCGATGAGTACATGATTCCGATCGAGAACCTAATGAACCCCCGAGCATTGGATTTCCACGCCACCAATGAATTCATATACTTTGCTGATGCCACAAGCTACATCATCGGGCGGCAGAAGATAGATGGCACAGATAGAGACGTCATACTGAAGGATGGTAAAGACTGAAAATTCAGGCTACTAAAAAGAATTTGTGGATAAAAAAAAAAAAAATAATGAAGTCAGCTTATTTCAGATTCAGTTCTATTTATTCTTTTGGATTGGACAGCCAGTAGCTTTTTCACACTGACTACTTTTGCTTATCTCAGGTATCCACACGGTAGAGGGAATAGCAGTAGACTGGATGGGAAATAATCTTTACTGGACAGACGATGGACCAAAGAAGACTATCAGTGTTGCCAGGCTGGAGAAGGCTTCACGGACCCGCAAGATTCTCATTGAGGGCAAGATGAGCCACCCTAGAGCCATTGTTGTGGACCCCCAGCACGGGTGAGACTTGAGGGAGGGGCTGTTAACTTAATGAATCTTCTTTCCATCAGCATTCAGTTGAGATGAAGTATGTTTTGAGTGCCTTGCAGTTGTGTGGGCAGCTTACACGGTAGGTTTTTGTTTGACTCGCTGGTCACATTTATGTGTAGGAGCTGGCAGGTTTTCAGGAGATTCTTTTCTTTTAGATACTCCCTCATTTGCTTTGTTGTGGGATGTTGCATCAAAGAGCATCACAGCGTAAAGCTATATTTAACAGGTTCTGCAGTTCAGATCCAGAAATGTCTCACCTTTCGAATGTGGTAATACCTCACCTTGTCTCCCAGATGGATGTACTGGACTGACTGGGAGGAGGATCCCACAGAGAGCAACAGAGGCAAGATCAAGAAAGCTTGGATGGATGGTTCGCATCACCAAGTGTTCCTCACTAGCAAAACTGTCCTGTGGCCCAATGGGTTGAGTCTGGACATTCCCCAGGGAATCCTGTACTGGGTGGATGCTTACTACGACCGCATTGAGATGGTTTACCTAAACACCACTGAGCGAAAGGTTGGTGAAACTCTGGGACTATGTCGTATTTGTTGTCTGATTACAATTTTATCCTACTAGAATTTGAGATGCATTCTCGATTTAACAGGTGGTGTATGAGGGGCAGGAGCTTAACCATGCCTTTGGCTTATGCCACTACAAACAATTTCTGTTTTGGAACGAGTACCGCGGTGGCAGCATCTACAAACTGGACCAAGTCACTAAAACAGTCACTCTACTCCGCAATGAGAGGCCGCCCATATTTGAGATCAGAGTGTACGATGCACACCAGCAGCAAGGTACGTATCCTTCTACTTATTTTTTCCCTTTTCCCATTAAACATAAGATGACGTGACACTGTTTTGCGTCTCTTCCCACTTTGACTTCGTGTAGGAACCAACGCGTGTCGAGTCAACAATGGCGGCTGCAGCAGTCTGTGCCTCGCCATTCCTAATGGCAGATCCTGCGCCTGTGCTGATGATCAGATCCTTGATGGCAATAACGTTACTTGCAGAGGTACTTAGCTGTCTTACCAGTAGAAGATGATATTGCTTGGCAGTACAAGAGATGAGTTTAAAACAAAATCAACACTTTGCTTTCAATTTGCAAGATATTTTAAATGTTAGTGTTTCCAAATGTGTGCAGAAATTCTAACTAAGCTCCGTCAATATTTTTATAACTTTAAGAGCTGACTAACAAAAGCTAACTTGGTCACTAAAAAGCTTTTGTTCACATGCTCGCTTCTTGTCTCAATGGCTCATCTGTTTCTGCTCCTACCCCTGATCTCCTCTCTAGCCAACCCCGCCTACGTTCCCCCGCCCCAGTGCCAGCCTGGGGAGTTTGCTTGCAAGAACAACCGCTGCATCCAAGAGCGCTGGAAGTGTGACGGGGACAACGATTGTCTGGACAACAGCGATGAAGCCCCTGAGCTCTGCTGTAAGTGTGCCGCATCATTGTCATGGTTACACAGCAACACAAAGATAAACAAAAGGGTGTTTAAGGGTCTTAGCTAACGCAACCCGACAGAGGGCAAACTAAAGTTTCCAACATCTGTCTCTTTCCATGCGGCGTTTACGTGGCTGCTAACTCTGACATCATGAGTCAATACCGAAAAGCAAAGGGTCACATTCGACTAGAATGTTCTTCATTTGCTACTTTGACAGACTTTGAACCGTTTTCTAAGATTTTGTTCTTTTCTGTTTCTTCCCCCAGACCAGCACACCTGCTCAGCCGAGCGATTTAAGTGCCAAAACAATCGTTGCATCCCCCTGCGATGGCTGTGTGATGGTGACAATGACTGTGGAAACGATGAGGATGAATCGAACACCACCTGCTCTGGTATATACAAGCTGAGTTGCATCTAGTTCGGAGAGCATACAGAGAGGGAGAAAGAGAGTAAATTCCAGACCATACAGCTGTGCTCATATCGGAAAAGAAATGATGCAGTCATCAGAGGATGACTCCGCTTTAAAACTGTTTTAATTGGAGGAAGCATGTAAGAGTAAAGCGATCCAAAGTGATCTGTTAGTTTTCATTTAGTCATGCAGCAGATGCCAGCAACAATCTACAAAGAGTTCAGGAAGATGTATAAATCTTTAGCACCATTAGTTAAAGCTCTCTGAGTGTGTCAGATAGATTGAAAGCGACTGGAAGTACTTTTTGAGGCAATTTCGCATGGTTTGATTCTGTAACAGCGCAGACCCTAAAAAATAAGCAGAGAACAAATGTATAATTTCCCCTTTCAGCTCGCACATGTCCACCCAACCAATACCCCTGTGCCAGTGGGCGCTGCATCCCCATCTCCTGGACATGCGACCTTGATGATGACTGTGGAGATCGCTCAGATGAACCTGATTCCTGTGGTGAGTCTTTATTGCTCTTTCATTTTGTTGCTCTTCCTTGAATATCACATTTTTCTCTATAAATATTTTTTAAATACACTCCTCTTTTGCTCCCTTTCCGCAGCGTATCCAACCTGTTTCCCTCTCACCCAGTTCACCTGCGCCAATGGCCGCTGCATCAATATAAATTGGCGCTGTGACAACGGTGAGTATCATCCCTCCCTTCCCCACTTGTCACGCTGTACTGTAGAATCCAATCTAAAAATCTTGCGTGTGTGCGCTGATGTACAGACAATGACTGTGGAGACAGCAGCGACGAAGCAGGCTGCAGCCACTCTTGTTCCAGCGTCCAGTTCAAATGTAACAGCGGCCGCTGCATCCCAGAATACTGGACCTGCGACGGCGACAATGACTGTGGAGACTACAGTGACGAGACTCATGCCAACTGTACCAACCAAGGTAATTTAGCTCAAACTGAAATAGTCCTGCTCTAACTTGTTTTTGTTATGGTAGCGTCTGCTCTCGTGTCTTGTAGCTGAGTCAGGTTCTCGTTGTCATTTATCAAAGATGCTATCATTATATTTACAGGTTGCTATTTGCACTCATAAAGGAGTTGTCACAACGTCACAACATGTTTAGCTTCTCCCTATCCCACTTCCTGTACTCCACATGCCCCTACATGCTCTCCAGCTTCCTCTGATCCATTTCTGTTGCTATGTTTTGTGGTTAGACAACAAATCTCATAACTCTTTCATGGTGTCGTGCAACTAGCACAGATGTTTTGACTGTGCTGTAGCGATATGAACTTACATGTTTGGAGTGTTTCCTCGGGGTGTGCTGCTTTTTCATATGAACGACATCACATCTCAGTGTTGCACAATTACCTTTAGCCTTGCTCTGCCTAGAAGCTCCTGTGAACTGTGAGTGTCCGATGTTGTATGTACCGTTTGATCCATGCCGAAATGCTGTTAAGTCCCAGCATGCAAAATCCGGGCCCAGCGTGACCTGCTGGTCTAATGAGCAATCTGTGCTCTGTTGTGTGTGCCCGGCTGCGTGTGTTTGCGAGTTCTCTTGGCTGCCATCTGGAAGTTATTAAGTGAAATAAAATAAAACGGTTTCATCACTTTCCCCTATTATATATTGTGGTCCTGTGCCGCGAGGAGTCCAGTTTTATTTAGCTGTGCCGAACGCTGTCATAAGGAGATGTCACTGTGCCGTTTCTGCAGCGATGCATTTAATCTCTCCGCTACAGTCAGTGAGCCATGTGTATTATTGTTATTTGGGTTGGCTCAGAGTCAGGTTGTCACCCAGCATCCCAGGATACCTGCACAATAACTAATGACTGTAACGGCCTTTTCTTTCTCATCCCAGTTTTTTTGCTTTTGTTTTTTGGGCATCTGTTTGTGTGGTCTTTGTAGCTGTGAGCTGTGATTTCTGTTTTGTTCGTGTTTGATTGCTTCTCTGCACACATCATCACTTTTGCTGGCTAACTATGACATTTTGTCTCTCTAGCAACCCGACCTCCAGGTGGCTGCCACGGAGACGAGTTCCAGTGTCGCATGGACGGCCTGTGCATTCCCAAGCGCTGGCGTTGCGATGGCGACACAGACTGTATGGACCTGAGCGATGAGAGCAACTGCGAGGGCTTCACTCAGACTTGTGACCCTGCGGTCAAGTTCAGCTGCAGGGACTCTGGTGAGGAATTTGCCAGATGCTAGTTAAGGGTGAACTTTTTGGACAGTATGAATAAAAGATGTGATTATTTGTTGTGCAAGAAAGCAATGAAATGCTTTATCGCAGGAGGAAGAGAAAGTGGAAGATTTACTGACTGTCATGGATAATGTTCGACTGTTGCCACTGGTTTCCATTTTGTCATCAGGATTACATAAAAACTGGAACTTGGAAATCACTGTTTTTTGTGCTTGTGTCAATATAATGATGTGACTGTATTTAACTGTAAACTGTATTTAATAGAGATTGCCTCCAGACGTACGCAGTGATGTAAAATAGCAGTGCTTTCACTCATAAATGATTTTTGGATTTTCCTACAAGAAATGTGAGTTAAATAGAGATTCTTAAAATTTATTATAAACTTAATTTATTAACAGTTTTTTTTATTTATTTCAAAACTGCTACATATAAGATTTGTCCTAAATATCTAAAAGACTTTCTCTTTACTTTATAGACAAGTTGCAAGTTAGACCACGATTCGCTGTCAAAGCGGCTGCGATGTCACAAATACAGCTTCCAGATGTGACGTTTAGTGTGCTCAAACAAAATGTACAAGTTTAAAAGAAGATCATCATTCTGTCCACTCAGTGCCGAAGCAGCATTGGCCAAAATGTATTTTTGAACGGTGCGCTAACTAAATGACACAAGCTTAAAAATGAGTATTTTGTGGTGTTTTTCAGCTCGCTGCATCAGCAAAGCCTGGGTGTGTGACGGTGACAGTGACTGTGAGGACAACTCGGATGAGGACAACTGCGAGGCATTGGTGTGCAAGTTGTCTCACCACGTGTGCGCTACCAACGACTCCATCTGTCTGCCTCCCGAGAAGCTGTGTGACGGCACAGACGATTGTCCGGATGGTTCCGATGAGAAACTTTGTGGTGAGAATATTCTGGAAAAACTTTGAACTCAGAAAGCACAACATCTGTTCAATGTTATGTTGTGATTTAACTTACAATTTAACATTCAAAACACCTTTCTGGATAAACGCCAACCCTTTCATTTTATTTCTTGCCTGCAGACTTGTGTTCGCTGGGCAATGGGGGTTGTAGTCACAACTGCAGCATTATTCCTGGGGAAGGCTTCATGTGTTCTTGTCCGCTGGGCATGGAGCTGGGAGCTGACAACAAGACCTGCCACATCCAGAGCTTTTGCGCCAAACATCTCAAGTGTAGCCAGAAGTGTGAACAGGAGAAATCTAGTGTCAAGTGCTCCTGCTATGAGGGCTGGGAGCTGGAGTCTGACATGGAGAGCTGCAAAAGCACCGGTAAGCCCCCCCACGCCACCCCCCAAGAAACAGGGACTTTTGTCTTGTAGAGATTTTTGTCTCACTTTGCTTTAAACTATTAGAGGATTTACTCCACTAATAATGTTTCTTCAGAAGGCTGAGCAGCCAGCATTTTGACATATTTATAACTAGAAATGTTATATGGAGCAAATGTGTGAGATGTGACAGGATTTGATCCATGACCAACGTGGGGTTTTCGTGAATTTGGGATTTGGTTTTTCCGTACGCTTTGCTGAGTGAGATTTCTTTTCTCCTTCAGATCCCTTCAAGCCTTTCATCATCTTCTCCAATCGCCATGAGATCAGAAGGATTGACCTTCATAAAGGAGAGTTCAGTGTGCTTGTACCAGGCCTTAGAAACACCATTGCTTTAGACTTCCACCTCAACCAGAGCACCCTGTACTGGACTGATGTTGTGGAGGACAAGATCTATCGTGGGAAACTGTCTGAAAATGGAGGTGAGTTAGCTTGTTGTGTTCTTTTTTTTTTTTTTTTTTGCTCTGATTTTGTATCTTATAATCTTTTTGTTAAAGTAAAACAAAAATCTTGCAAGGTGGTGATTACATAAGCAAATCGTGATTTTGACCGAGCATTTCGTGGAAATTAACTTCCGCTGAACAAATACGCTCTAATTTCTCAGAGCCAATTGTTTTTTCAAAGAGGCTGTGGTCAGCAGTGGTGGTCTGTGACCCTGAATAAATCCCGCAGGTCATGGTCAGCCTTTCGTGCTCCAAAAACCCAGGTCTGCTCGCCAATCAAATTGTGTTCTCAGCACAGCACTAAGGGGGCACACGGAAGGCTTTGTCTCTTCCTATTTGTCTCAGTACTTGCTGTGCCTGACTGCAGCCAAAACACTGATGTAGCGTAGGAGGCACAACACACTGCTGTTCCAGTTCCCAGCCCTCCAAGTTTAACATTAAAACAAGGCTCCTGAGCAGGAACATTGTGACCAGCTCATAGATCACCTCCTGCTGCTTGTTAAGTAGGTCATTTCAGCAGCTCCAAAGTAGTGGGCATAAACTGGGTAGTGCCAGCGCCTTAATAAAGGAACCCTGGCCCACACAAAGACACATAAAGGCAGATATCACTCCACTGTTCTTTCAAGCACACTGCAAAGACATACCCGTCTCGCTCTAATTACTACTGGAAGGCATTTTAAGACATGTGTGCTTTAACCCGGAGCCAAAGATTGATCACAAGTTGTGGTTTTGCACTTAGTTTGCACTAAAGCCAAATGTTTGAGGTCTTGTGTGTTTTCTTAGATGTGGGGTTTGATTTGTCTTCAGGGGTGTTTGTGATAAATGTGCCATCTTGAGATTCTCTCTCTTTTAGTCAAAGTAACGCAAACCATGCTCCCCCCCATTCTTAAAACTTTGCTAGCATTAAAATTTCACATGCTATAAAATTGTCATGTTTGATGTGTAGCTTTAAAATAAAAATCTTCAAATTTTCCGTACGGATTTTCTCTGCTCCGGTCAGCCCTGACCAGTTTTGAGGTGGTGATCCAGTATGGGCTGGCTACTCCAGAAGGCCTAGCTGTGGACTGGATAGCAGGAAACATTTACTGGGTGGAGAGCAATCTGGACCAGATTGAGGTGGCCAAACTGGATGGGACCATGAGAACGACCCTGCTAGCCGGCGAAGTGGAGCATCCCCGGGCCATCGCCCTAGATCCTCGAGATGGGTAAGAACCATATATGGATGGATTCCAAACTTGGATATATATCTGATGGATATATTCATCCTACTGTTTCTTTCATTAACCAGTTCTCATGCGATGATGCTGTACACATCTGTAAAATCCCTCCTCACATTGATCATTTTCTGTCACCAGTATCCTGTTTTGGACTGACTGGGATGCAAGTCTGCCCAGAATTGAGGCAGCATCCATGAGCGGTGAAGGCAGACGCACCATCCACAGGGAGACCGGCAGTGGTGGGTGGCCCAACGGACTCACTGTGGACTACATGGAAAGACGCATTGTCTGGATTGATGCCAGGTAGCATCTGCCACTAGATTCTAAATATACGGCTCAGGTTGCACCGCATCTACCCACTTGCTTATTCCATCACCCACTCGCTCAGTTTTCTTCATCTCTGGCTGCTACACCAGTGTTTTGTTCTTTGCTTACAACAAACTACATTTAAAGAGCAAATAAATAACATGAACATACTTAACCTGATATGTCTCTGCTCTTACATACTATACATCTCTCTGTTGTTTCTCAAGGTCGGATGCTATCTACTCAGCAATGTACGATGGCTCGGGGCTGATTGAAGTGTTGCGGGGTCATGAGTATTTGTCCCACCCCTTTGCTGTCACTATGTACGGAGGCGAGGTCTACTGGACTGACTGGAGGACTAACACTCTGGCCAAAGCCAATAAATGGACAGGACACAACGTTACTGTGGTGCAGCGCACCAACACGCAGCCCTTTGACTTGCAGGTCTATCACCCATCCAGGCAACCCCAGGGTATGTAGCATACCAGATAAAGAGGCATAGACATTCACAGAGAAACACATGCTTGCATAGGCAGAGCGACCGTGTCACACATTTACCCCTGCTTGTCAGCATGGCTGAATGTTTTTGGGCTGTAACTCTAAGGAGAAGGGTGGCGAGCTCACAGTTCATTGCTCACCATGTTATTCATGGCTCCTGTTCCCCCAAGACAGCTGACCTTTTAGACCTGCGAGACTTCTTGTCTCCTCACACTGTGAGCGTTTTGGACACCTCCCGCTTTTGCCTTGTTGATCAAAAAGTCACCTCACTGTTTGGCATTTCCCACGGGCCGGGTAGGAAATAAAATCCTCCCCCTGCAACTTAAATGTCATATGTTGATCTGATCTCACAGACACGCATGATTGACAAGATTGCAAAAGGGTCGTCGGATTTATTTTTGAGCGTTTTGCCATGTCGCACTTGTTTAGTAGCCAGTGGTTAGGGGATCCCAAGGGTATGTGGGCAGTAGAGAGGCACTGGGTCTGTAATTGGTGACAGGGAAAGAGGGATCTGACAAAACTGTTGATTGACAGTTGCAACCAATAACTATGACAGTGACGAAGCAGCAAGCTGGGTTGACAGACCTGGAAGACAAAGGAAATGGGAAAGTACTTTACACTGCAGGCCACCTTTACCCTTTCACACACACATTTATACTCTGCTCTTGGCCCTTGGAGGGTTGGGGGTATTTCTATTGTCTTAAACTATGTCTGTTTCGGCTGTCCTTGATAAATAATAGCCAGTGTAAAATAACTGTGATGATATTGCTTCATACACTGGTCACAGTTTGAAATTTGCAATTGTTTTATGTTGAATGATAGCCTGAGCCCAGAATTTAGGATGACCGTCTCACACCATGACTGTTGCTGCTGCCTATGTGAATGAAATGACTGCAGCATGAAATGGCAATCTGACCATATCTATGGTGCTATTGTGGGGGAAAAAAGCTAAACTAAAACCTAAACTAAAATAAAAATGGAAAACAAAATATTTGGAATTCCAATGCAGAAGAATGTGTAGCTGAGTTGTAGCAGAAGAAGCCTTGTTTGTACAATGAGTTCTCCAGCTGTTATCACAATCCTGTCAAGAGGAAGTAGCTCAGAAGCAAATAGTGGAGGAGCTGCAGCTGTGCAACCCACGATCTCACTCTTACACTGTACAGTCTCCATGCATCTAACTTCATGTCCTGCACAAGTTGAATGATGCACATTGTAATGAATTTATACGTTTGTTATAGTCACGCAGTCTGTGGACTCCTTAAGGCACAAATCTTCCCCCCCCCCCCCCCCCCCCCCCACTTAATTACCTTAAAGGCCAATAAATAAAGAGTAAAAGGTTAATTTAATTCCTCTGACACAAGCAGGCTCCAGCATGTCTCGGTGTAACACCACAATGCAGAGTTATTAGTATTATATTCACTGAAATCTTCAAAGCTCACTGTGAGCCTCCTCTTCCTGTGTTTCTCACAAAACACATCTCATCTGCATTTTTGTCTCTCTTGCTTTCTTGAAACATCCAAATTAATGTTTTTCCTTTCCTTCCTTTCAGCCCCCAACCCATGTGCCCCCGCTGACGGTAAACCCCTTTGCTCCCACTTGTGTCTCATCAACTTTAACCAGACCTTCTCCTGCGCCTGTCCTCACCTCATGAAGCTGCAGCCCGACAAGTACACCTGCAAAGGTAAGGACAGACCCGTTGTTTCACAGCAGAAAAGCGCACATCACCCACATTCTTTTTCCCCTTACCTTTTCAAATCTGCTGTGATGGAGGATATACAGACAGCGCTGTCACATATAATCCATTTCATCAAGGAGGGAGAGAGGGGCTTTGTGTTTGCTGGAATCTTTTCATGCAATTGTTTTGACTGCTACGGTGAGCCGTGTTGCTGAACAGGATATCTTTTCTGATAGAAGATCTGATTACGTCGCCTCTGCTTGCTCCATATTCCCTTCTTAGCTTTCAGTTCCATGTAATTTCATATAAAATCCTGTCACTGAAGATGAAGGGAAGTCTTCATTCGTTGCAGTTTGATTGCACGAGTGGGTTTCATGATGGTTTCGAAGGGTAGCTGTGGGGAATTTTTGTACATGTGTGCAGACGCTCTCTTTTTCATCACCTCATATTTTTGCATTTCTCCAAAAATGATCCAAACATGAGCCATTTAGATGTAAAAATAATTGGATGCACATTAAAACGAGAACTTTAATTAAGCACTTATATTCCACTCTGAACCAAATAAAATAAGTTTGGACCAAACTTTCTAATTCAGTGCTTAAAATCATTTGTTGTTTATGCTGATTATGCAGATTTTCAGTTTAGCAGGTGATATTTTATCTCTCTTAAGTATAAGAAGTAAAAACCTAACCCTGCCTAATTCCTTATTTAGAATGTATGTAGCTGAAAAAGGGGTGTTTATGCCTAATATGAAATTTCAACTTCAAGTCATTCTAAATCTTTCCTGACGTCTTCATTTCCAACATTGGAGTTGGAAAAACTGACATGTCTAATTTTACATGTAAAAAAAAAACAGCCTGAAATATGCATTTTATTCCTCTCTTTCTAGTTTTGCATTCCTGCTAGAATAACGTGCTTTAGTAGATCTCATCTCATCCAGTGTTTGTTTCTCTTTTCCAGAGTCTCGCAAGTTCCTTCTTTACGCTCGTCAGATCGAGATCCGAGGTGTTGACATTGACAACCCCTACTATAACTACATAATCTCCTTCACCGTGCCGGATGTAGACAACGCGACAGTGGTGGATTATGATGCTGTGGAGCATCGGATCTACTGGTCAGATGTGCGAACACAGACCATCAAGAGAGCTTTCATCAATGGCACAGGGGTGGAGACTGTGGTCTCTGCTGGTAAGAACAGTCTCAGGAATATCCGTCAGTCCGTGATTTATTTACTTCTTTGCTTTTCTTTGTTTTTTTTAAAAAATAAGGCTCATAATTTAATATTCGCTGTAAAGTATAATAAGAGGGTTTGGGAAGATAAATAAAAACAGTTTTTGTTAGCACGCTGCATGTTCTAAAAATCTGCAAAGCTTCATTTTGCTTCTGAAATTTGGCAGACCTTCCTAATGCCCATGGCCTGGCAGTAGACTGGGTGTCCAGGAACCTCTTCTGGACCAGCTACGATGCCAATAAGAAGCAGATCAATGTGGCCAGACTGGATGGATCTTTCAAGAATGCCGTCATCCAGGGACTGGACAAGCCCCACTGTCTAGTGGTCCACCCTCTGCTTGGGTGAGTGTTCCCGGCACTTAATATGTCTGCATTCAGTTTAATATGTCAGTTATTTCTCCTAATATTACTCACTTAAAGATTGAAAGGTTTTTCTTTTGTTGTTTACTTCTAGGTTATTTTTTTTTATTCCCTTCAAGTTTAGTCTTAATCTTTGATCTACTTTATCCTTGTTTAGTACTGTACTCTTCTTGCCTCTCTCCATATTTCATAATATTCACACTCCCATCACAGGAAGCTTTACTGGACTGACGGTGACAGTATAAGCATGGCTAACATGGATGGCAGCAACCGCACCACACTTTTCACCAACCAGAAAGGACCAGTAGGTGAGCAGATGTACCCCTATCAGTAAATAATACAGATTCTCTACAGAGTAAAAGCCCAGAACAAACATGTTAGTGTAGCACATGTACTATACATAAATAACAGCATGATTTTTATTTGCTTTCAGGCCTCTCTATTGACTATGAAAAGGAGCAGCTGTACTGGATCAGCTCAGGAAACAGCACCATTAACCGCTGTCAGCTGGATGGCTCTAAACTCGAGATCCTTGAAGGTGTTAAAGGCAAATTGACCAAAGCGACTGCGCTGGCTATTATGGGTAAGAAGAAAAGTGTAATACTTTAAGTTTATCATCCTTGTCCTCTGTATATTTATCATTTTTCTGTTGGCTTATATTCTGGTTACATCAATTATGTAGGAGACAAGCTGTGGTGGGCCGATCAGGGAACTGACCAGATAGGAACATGTGACAAGAAGGATGGAGGAAACTGGAAAGTTTTGCGAAACAACACCTCCCCAATGATGCACATGAGGATCTATGATGAGGATGTGCAGAAAGGTAACAGAAAAAGAGTTACATGTTCTGAAGTGGATGTAAAGTCTCCTGCATTTAATGCAAATACTAGTAAAGAAAATGTTTGTCTTTGTTCCTCTGATCTTTTCTTTAGCCGGTGTCAACCTGTGCAGTAACAACAATGGTGACTGCTCACAGCTGTGTTTGCCCACCTCTCCGACAACCAGGGCCTGCATGTGCACTGCCGGATACAGCCTCAAGACGGGCCAACAGTCCTGTGAAGGTAAGACACAGCTACAGTAACTAGAGTAGGAAAACTGGGAGAAGTGCATCGTGAGGCGAGAAATCAATAACCTAATCTCTCTGAGCAGGCATGGGCTCTTTCCTGCTTTACTCTGTTCACGAGGGAATCAGAGGAATTCCTCTCGACCCAGCAGACAAATCGGATGCCTTGGTGCCGGTTTCTGGAACCTCTCTGGCTGTTGGCATCGACTTCCACGCTGGTGAGTGACTCTAAGGGACGTCGAATAGATAACCCAGCTTGAGTGATATTTTTAAACCCGTTTTTGTGTGGTCTTCAGAGAATGACACAATCTACTGGGTGGACATGGGTCTGAGTACCATCAGCAGAGCCAAGAGGGATCAGACGTGGAGGGAAGATGTGGTAACCAACGGTATTGGCAGGGTGGAGGGCATCACTGTTGACTGGATAGCAGGTGTGGTCATGCAAAATGACAATCAAAATTAAACTGCTTGAGTAGAGATAAAAGATGCAGACTGATTGATGGACGTGTTCTTTTACAGGAAATATCTACTGGACTGACCAGGGCTTTGATGTGATCGAGGTGGCCAGGCTGAACGGCTCCTTCCGCTATGTTGTCATTTCCCAGGGCTTGGACAAACCCAGAGCCATAGCTGTCCACCCAGTGAAAGGGTAAGGCTCCTCGCCAGAAGATTCATTTTGCTTTCTGTAATAATGCTGCTTTAAGTTACTTGGCGTGTATTCCCAAGCATACTTCTTCCTCTGACTAAAGTTTCAAATACTCCCCTGCTTCTTTGGCTGCAGGTATTTGTTCTGGACTGAGTGGGGTCAGTATCCTCGTATTGAACGCTCACGACTGGATGGCTCCCAGAGGCTGGTCATGGTCAATGCGAGCATAAGCTGGCCAAATGGAATCTCCATTGATTATGAGGTGTGAACAACAACTGACCGCACTTAAAATCTTTCACACACTTGGCTTTATTAATAGAGGGTGTTTCCAACATCTAGTGTGCTAATTTATACTGTTATAGATACTTCCAGAGACTGGACTGTTGATCAGCTGATCTTTAAATGGATGCTCTTTCTTATGCCAAAAAGGTCTTTGTTTATTTTGAATATTAAAGTGGTAAAAATTAAAATACAGTGAGACAACATTCTCATTTGATCATTTCTAATCCATATCTATCCAAAACATTCTTTAGATTTTGAAAGGACTTTCTCTTGGATTCATTTTTTAAATAAAGTTAAAAAAGGATCTTTAAACCTTTTTTATTCTTTGGAGCGTCTTATCCAGTCTGGGAGTTTTATTAAAAGCCTAAAAGCTGTTAGATATTTAAAATTATAATTTAAACATTTCTTAATGTAAATGGTAATAATATTTTAAGAATAATGAGAATTTATTTTTAAATCGGACTCACCTAAATTCACTTGATATTCACTAAAAGCTTACATTACAAACTGGTTATCAGCTAACTGGTTTCCCAAATACAGGTTCAATTGAACTGAAATCTTAGGACTTTGGTCTGTCCTGAATAATCACAGTTGTTGTTTTTTTACTTCCTGTGCTCAGGAGGGTCTGCTTTATTGGTGCGATGCCAGGACAGACAAGATCGAGCGCATCAACCTGGAGACTGGAAAAAACAGGGAGCTGGTTCTGGGCAACAACAACATGGACATGTTTGCTGTATCTGTATTTGAGGAGTACATCTACTGGAGTGACAGGTCAGTCTTTATGTTGTTTTGAACAATACTTCATATTGTAAGAGTGTTCATTTACTGACTGTTTTATTCTTGTTCTGTTTTTTTAGGACCCATGCTAATGGCTCCATTAAGAGAGGCAGCAAAGACAACGCCACAGATGCTGTGCAGCTCAGGACAGGCATCGGTGTACAGCTCAAAGATATTAAAGTCTTCAATAGAGCCAGACAGACAGGTAAAAACAAACACATATTATCATAAGCTTAAAAAAGTTGCTTTTACTGTTGAAAATGTCCTAATAAGATGGCAGCTGCCTAATAATGACAAAATGAATCGCCACCTTTAGCATTTAACCGTGTTCAGTGTTCGTGTAACAGCAATGCTAATAAACTGTGTGACTCTCTCCACAGGCTCGAACGTCTGCAAAAACAACAACGGCGGCTGTGAACAGCTGTGTCTTTTCCGTGGGAATGGGGAGCGCACCTGCGCCTGTGCTCATGGCATGCTGGCAGAGGACAACCAAAGTTGCCGTGACTACGACGGCTACCTGCTGTACTCCGAGCGCACCATCCTGAAAAGCATCCACCTGTCCGACGAGACAAACCTCAACGCGCCCATTAAGCCGTTCGAGGATCCCGATCACATGAAGAATGTCATCGCTCTCAGCTTTGACTACCATGGCGGGGGAGGGAGGGGAGCCAACCGCGTCTTCTTCAGCGACATTCACTTTGGCAACATCCAGCAGATCAATGACGACGGCACAGACCGCAAGATCGTGGTGGAAAGTAAGTGCGGGGTCATCAGATGCATTTCGCGTTTCTGTCAAAGCGTCGGGAAAACCTTACGTTTTGCTGCTTTTAAGACTTCCCCACCTCTGTTGACAAATATTTCTGCTGCGTTGCTCTTTGCTGCCATATTTTTTTAAATCCTCTCCATTAATAATTGAATGTTGTCCCCTCTACGGTGTCAGCAGACACAATACAAGCATCCGGGAGGATCTGGTGTAATGAACACGCAGCTGTAACTCAACCAGTAGAGACTGACATCACTTCAGAGCTGCTACTGCTTGCGCACACCAACACCCACGCCCTGGTTTTTGCTTGTTTCACCACTGAAGAGCCTTTTAAATCCCGCTCTCTTTAAATAATTCAAGAGTGAAGTATCATATTTAAAAGCCCTGGACCAGAGCTGTTCACATCTAACAAGATTCAAAAAATGAATTATTTTGTTAAGTACAACAGGAGAACAAGGAAGGTGCACAGGGTTTGTGTTTTTACTCATTTTGCATTGAGAACAAGGGTTTGAAGCAGTTTTAAGAAAGACGTCTTACATCGTGTACTGAATGTAGAACTTATTGAGCTCCAAATAAGCTCCAGCTCAGGTTAGAGGAGTGTATTTTATTAACTTTTGACATGATTACATAATCCCATTCTGTCATGTTTTAGAGACGTCTGTTGTCCAAGTTATTAACTAAAATGCACTGTTAATGAAACCAAGACTAGTCCTGTTTCCACATGTGCTAATGGAATAAAGTCAGTCATTGCTGGATGAAAAACGAATGTGGAAAAACATCAAGAAAGTGATCACTTTGGCAATCTGCAGTAAATCTCTTACATCTGGAATTAATTTTATTATATTTAATGTCACTGAGAGTTTCTTATGTAATATTTCAGCCTGTTTGGAGGTATTAACTAGTCTTAATTCCAGATCTCCTTCTGTAAAGTCAGTTTTGGCCTCTCCCTGAGGTACTGTCCTCCTCAAAAGGCCGTACCATGTCTCTGCTCATTGCATAAGGGCAGCCACTCACACAGTTTCTGCACCGTGCCCATTGCCTTCTTCCAAGCTCTAGTAAGTCTCGCCTAAACTTCTGAGACACAAAGCTGTAGAGTACAGGGTTTATCACACCCACTGAGGTTGCCAGCAGCCTGGCCACGATGGCAAATACTTTGTTGCCAGATGAGTCTTTTAAATGTCCTCCAATTAAGGAAAACATGAGGACATAGGAGGGCAGCCACAGGATGGTGAAGACGGCAACCAATAGGGCTGAAGTGTGAGTGACTTGTCTCTGGTAGCGTTCTAGCTGAGAGGCATTCCCCACCTGGCGTGCATATCGAAGAAAACAATAAATCTTTGCATACATCATTATAATGATGCCTAGTGGCAGAGCGAAGCCAAACAGGAAAAGGGCGATGCTGTAGACCAGCTGGCTGAAGTCAGACAGGAAGGCGAAGCACTGCACAACACTGGACACGGTGACTGTGCGAAATGCAAACTGCGGTGCTGCCAGAGCTGAGGCAGGCACCCAGAGCAGAGCTACTGTCAGTTTAATGCGCCTGTGCATTCGCAAGCGGAAGGCCCAGGTGGGGTGTACCACTGTAAGGTAGCGAGTCACAGCCAAAGCTGCCATGGTAAATACGGAGGCAACCGAGCAGGTCACGCCCAGGAAACTGATAGCTTTGCACAGGAAGCCGCCGAAAGGCCAGAAGCCCAGGGTGATAGCGGAGGTGTGGAAGGGCAGGCAGAGTAACAGCAGCAGGTCAGCAGCGCTCAGAACCAGAAGTAGGATGTCTGTGCTGTGTGGGGGCTGGTTCTGTTTCCTCCTCCTCCTAGTAAGAATGATGATGACCAGAGTTTGCCCTATGAGCCCAGTCAACAGAATCAGCCCATCCAAGATGGGGACTAAACATTTAATCAAAACCTCATCTGTTCCAGTCATTTTGCCCAGATTGCTTCTGTTCATCTGCTGCCCCAAACTCTCCATGCAATCCCCGCCGTAAGTCTGCTAAGCAATTAATTTAATATCTTGTTAATGTTAAGCAGCAGAACAGCTTGTTCATGTAGTCTCTGGGTGTTACAGCTGTTGGATCCAGTTTCCAGAGGAAAAAAAGACTCCGCCGAGGCAGTTAGTGGTTTCATGATGATAGTATTAGTTAAGCAGATAAGATCACACTGGTCAGCTGGCTTTCTCACCGACTCACAGGAAAAGGGGAGAAGAAACAGACTTGACTATATCTGGCACTTGCAGAGTCTTTTTCACACTGTGACTCTTATGGTTTCCGAGCCACTTGAAGAAATGTAAATCACTTAACGATGGTTGGATATGGTATTCCCCATTTCTGGGAAAATGGATCAGAAAAATGCACTGTTGTTATCAAGCTTTTCTTTTCCAGAAAACATGAAAGGATGACCTTAAAGGGCGGTCTTTGCAGAGTTGCATTTCCTTAGCTGCATCAGCTCGTCCTTTATAATGTAGTTACTCTGTGGCTGTATTGATTCTTGAAACCAAGCAACAGTGGACGAATCCATCCCAGTAGCTGCTAGTTGGCATTCCTCTCTAAAGGCAGTCAATGCACTTGACTTAAGTATTCCCATCAACCGGAGACTCATTGTCCATGTGAAAGCTCTTCAACCTGTAGACTCCGCCGGAAGAAGAGTTGCTCTGCATCTAATGCGGTGCTAAATCCGTTAAGGAAAAAAAAAAGATGAGGCGTGATGAAAATGAGGGTAACTAACGCTTAGTAATTCTCAGGCGCCACTCGCCCTGCTCTTGTTCTCCCTCGTGAGTGTTTGAAAGACTCTGTTCTGAGAGGTAATCATCTTCCTGTCAGGTTTTCTCTGTTGTTTGCACAGTCAGGGGGCTGAGCTGAATTACCCAGTGGGAGGGTGGGCCCTGGTGATCCTTATTACGTAATCCTGGCTTGAATCAGCTTTACTCATCACTCTTACTTGTTTGTGTGACTGTATTTGGCCCCAAGCTGCTCTTTTGGATTTATTTAAGTCTGTTAACAATGGGTTCAGCCTCAAAATTGTCCTGCATTACTGCTGATTATGGCACTTCGACATTTGTCTATTAAAAGGCAATTAAAGGCTTTCAGCTGAGAGCAAACAGTTATGTAGAGTATCCTTTTTTTTATTGTCGGCTGTAAGTGGTCATAAATGTGGTTGCTAATGTAACTAAGCAGAGATGAATGCACACCGTGGAGCCTGCAAGGCTGCAGCACGGTATTCTTTTCCATGATGATGTGTGTCGCGTGGGTACCGAGAGGGGGGGGAAAAAGAGGAAAAATCGATGCAGGGGGAAGCTGCTTTGTCTTTACCCTGGCCTTTATCCCTAAAGTGACTCAACCTGTCCCAGTTGCAATTTTCTTCCCAGAACAAGAGTTCAGAGCTTGAATGAGAGTATCCACATGAAGCTATGTTTGTATGTGCAGGCGGGTCGCCATAAAATGACACGATGAGACAGACTCTTTAAACTCTGTCCAAGAACAACAGCTGTGACGCACACTCGGTTCTCGGTTATGGCATCACTTCCATTTTACTGTTCCCTGTTTCAGTGGCCGCTGCTTCCCCTCTATCTCAATCTTCGTCCATGTTTCACAGTTTATTAGATGATGCATGTGGATGGGGAAACCTTAAAAGCTCCACTTCCTCTTTAGTCTCATAGGTGCTCCGTGGTAACACCCTGACAGTGATTTATGATGTGTTGAATTCTCTGTAAAACTCCCACTAATGCCTCTAAGAGGTGATATTTTTTTAGTGTAATCTAAAGCATTTGTTAAGCCTTTTACTTCTCAAAGTGTTGGCCCGACACCAGGAAAGAACTCAAATCTGAAAAATCATATATTATATTTCCTATCACAGATGTTGGGTCAGTTGAGGGCCTGGCATACCATCGCGGCTGGGATACACTCTACTGGACCAGTTATACAACGTCCACCATCACTCGCCACACTGTGGACCAGAGCCGTTCTGTGGCCTACAACCGCAACACCGTAGTCACCATGTCTGGAGAAGACCACCCTCGAGCCTTTGTGTTGGACGAGTGTCAAGAGTGAGTCATTAATATTGAAATTTGCTGCTCTGCACTAAATCAGGGCCCAGTTCCAATACAATTATTCTTTTTCTCTTAAGCACTGGATTTATTTTTGGCTCAGTCAAGTGTAACTTTCTTTTTCTTTTACCAAGACGTTTTGGGAGCTCCCACTGCTCTTAATTCTTGTTTTCTGTTTGTTCCCACCGTAGTCTCATGTTCTGGACAAACTGGAATGAGCAGGCTCCGAGCATTATGAGGGCCTCTTTGAACGGAGCCAACGTGATCGTGATCATCGGCAGCGACATTAAAACTCCCAACGGCCTGGCCATAGATCACCGCGCCGAGAAACTCTACTTCTCTGACGCCACGCTGGACAAGATCGAGCGCTGTGAATATGATGGAAGCAACCGTTACGTAAGGCAGCGCTTTCCTTTTTGTTTGTTGTTTTTTGAACTTTCCCTAAAACATGGACTTGCGCCTCGTGTTTATGGAATTACACCTGCTGTTTTTTATGCCTCAGGTGCTGCTGAAAAACGAGCCCGTCCATCCGTTCGGTCTCGCTGTGTACGGAGATTACATCTTCTGGACTGACTGGGTGAGGAGGGCTGTCCTCAGAGCTGACAAGTACACTGGAGGAGACATGAAAGTGCTGCGTGCTGACATCCCTCAGCAACCAATGGGCATCGTTGCTGTAGCTAATGACACCAACAGCTGTGAGTATCACCACTGCTGCAATTTGGCCCCATTGCCATCAGGTCAACATTTTAATTTGCCCAGTAATTTGATTTATGTTTATATAACTGCAAAATGAATGAAATTCGGCTGTAGTTTGTTTAGTGTATGACACTGTGGCAGGTATCATGTTTACTGTCTGCATTATACCTGCATGTGCACACGTTGCCAGGCTGCTAACACTTAGCTGTAAGTGGAGGTATACAGAGCTGCTGCCATGTATATAATAAAAACCCAACTTCCACAGGCTTTTAAATATTGCCAAGCTAGAGAGTTCATGCAAATGTTCATAACTGCAAGAAATGTAATATCAGCATGCTTGTCAGTCATTCGACGTGCAGTTTAAAGAGCTTCTAAAAAAATTCCTCAGGTGAATTTTCTCCTTGCCGAACAAACAACGGAGGTTGCCAGGACCTGTGCCTGCCTACGTCCGACGGCCGGGTCAACTGCAGCTGCCGTGGAGACCGGCAACTCCTCGAAGACAACACCTGTTCTCGTAAGAAAGAGGAAGAATTAAACTTCATAACGTTGCCGTCTTCATCAGAATGGATAAATGTTTCTGAATTCAAACGTTTCTCCCTCACCAGCCCTGAACGTATCATGCGGAAGTGTCGATGGCTTTGAGTGCGGGAATGGTGATTGCATCAACTACAGTCTGACCTGTGACGGCATGGCCCACTGCAAGGACAAGTCTGATGAGAAGCAGTCCTATTGTGGTGAGTTTTTACAGAGCAGTTAGGTGGTGAATTTCAGTTAATGAATAAGTAGCTGCAAGAGATGTTTAAAAAAAAAAACCCTCTGTGCCTGAGCTAAGTCAGCTGGTCCTCCTTCACAGCCAATCGACTATGTAAGAAAGGCTACAGGCGCTGCATGAACGGCCGCTGCATTGGTCACCACTTCTGGTGTGATGGCACAGATGACTGTGGTGATCATTCAGATGAACTGCCCTGCAACAGTAAGTGGTTTGTTTCCAAAGTAGCAGCTGCACAAAGGATAACAGTCTAAACATTCTCATAGTTTGAATAGTGTCGACATTTTTCATGACACCTCTGTTCTGCCTGCATGTTTAAGGAAATCATAAAATGTGCTTAACGGAGAGTTTGTGTGTGGTTTTGAGGATGTATTTTCTCTCCACTTGTCATTTGTGAAACTGCTGTATGTGCTTGCAGTGACACTTTGCAAAGCAGGAGAGTTCCAGTGCAAAGATGGAAGCTGCATCTCCAACTACAGCCGCTGTGACCAGGTGGTCAACTGCGAGGATGCAAGCGATGAAATGAACTGCCGTATGTAACTGCCACGATTTTCAACAATATTTCTTCTTCTTTTTCACAAGTGCACTTCTTAATCAGTATATTAATATAGACTTGACTATGTACTTCAGTGCAATTCGTGTGAAACGGTCTAAGATTTATTTTGCAGAATTTAAAGGGCAGCTCCTGAAACTTGTTCCTGTTTTTTCTCAGAACCCACTGATTGCTCCCGTTTTTTCCGGCTTGGAGTTAAAGGAGCCTCTTTCCAAAGCTGTGAGAAAACCACTCTGTGTTATCTGCCCTTGTGGGTGTGTGACGGCAACAATGACTGTGGTGACTTTTCTGATGAAAGAAACTGTCCAGGTAAGTGTTATCTTTCACTACCAAAAGACATTCAGCTTTTCTGAACCTACCAGAGGTTCTTGATTATGTTTTCTTTTTTTCTCTGTTGTGTTGCAGATAAGAGGAAGCTTAAATGTCCAGTCAACTTCTTTGCTTGCCCCAGCGGTCGGTGCATTCCTATGAGTTGGACCTGCGATAAAGAGAATGACTGTGAGAACGGGGCTGATGAGACACACTGTGGTCAGTCTTCTGCGAAGTTGTCCTCTAATACCCCTATCTTTATCTTGAAAACACACAAATCATAGCAAAAAGAAAACGAAAAGAAAGCCAGACTGTTTTTCTTTGGGCTTCCCACTGCAGATGGAAAAACACAGCTTAAATGTAATAATGACTGTAAAATGCTCCCCACCCTCTCTTGCAGACAAGTTTTGTACATCCACCCAGTTTGAATGCGGGAACCATCGCTGCATTTCCAGCCACTGGGTGTGTGACGGCTCCGACGACTGCGGCGATGGTTCTGATGAGGACCAGAATTGCAGTATGTGACATTTTTCTCGCTACTTCTCTTCTCACATTCAAAGGAGACCTTAAACTCCATGACAATTCCTGACGTCCTATCCATGTATGACTTCTACATGATGTCGTTACAGAATCCAAAACCTGCAGTCCTGAGGCTTTCCAGTGTCCAGGCTCCCATATGTGTGTGCCGCAGCGCTGGAAGTGTGATGGAGACAACGACTGTCCTGATGGAGCTGATGAGAGTGTGAAGGCTGGCTGCAGTGAGTGACACAGTTAGCAGATTGAAGAAAAAGTGCAGAGAAGCGATACAGTTCCCCATGCATTAAAAACAAATGTTTCCATCTGCTTCCAGTGTACACCAACAACACGTGTGATCCTGAAAACGAGTTCATGTGTCAGAACAGGCAGTGCATCCCCAAGCACTTTGTGTGCGATCATGACTTTGATTGTGTCGATAAGTCGGACGAATCCCTCGAATGTGGTGAGCTTTCAATCCTGGAAGCTTATTTAGCCTTTTGCTTGAAAATGAATGTTGTTTTTTGCTAAACCACCAACTAAAATTGAGATTAATAACAAATGCGTTTTGATGTAGAATATCCGCCGTGCGGTCCCGATGAGTTCCGCTGCGCCAATGGCCGCTGCCTTAACCAGAAGAAGTGGGAGTGCGACGGAGAGTTTGACTGTCAGGATCGTTCCGACGAAGCTCCCAAGAACCCTCGCTGCACAGACTCTGGTATTCATTTCCTCTCTTTCGCTACATCTTTTATTTCTCTGCCAGCATAATAAGGTGTGAATCATATGTTAAATTTCTTGCTCATAAAGACGTAGCCACATCCCGCTTCACACTCTGATATAACCTGCTATTTGTCTATGATTTCAGAGAGGACGTGCAATGACTCAGCTTTCATGTGCCATAATAAAAAATGCTTGAATGAGACACTGCTGTGCGACCGCAACGACGACTGTGGTGATGGCTCCGATGAACTCAACTGCTTCATCAACGAGTGTCTCAACAGCAAGCTGAGCGGCTGCACACAGCTCTGTGATGACCTCAAGATCGGCTTCAAGGTAACTAATTCATTGTTTGTTGTCAAAAACAAATATCATGACTAATGAAATTATTGCACAGGCTTCATTGGGCCAAAAAGTTTTACTAAAATTCATGGAGTCAACACAGGAAAAACAATGTATATGCCAGTAACGATGAGTCAACGAGGAGCTGATTTTAAAAGGTTGGGATCCACTCACTTCAGGCACGCAGTTATGCAAGACGAAAAAACATGTTTTGCCTCGTCCTTGAAAGTAGGAGGCCAGTCCTGGAACAGGTTGAACTCTGCGTGAACTCCTGTGTCTGTGGTGGCGAGGTTGTGGTCAGGGCTTAATTTGAAAATGATAAGATTTTGTTCACCTCAAGAATCCTGGTCTGGGATTTCAGAAGTATTGCAAACTGACTAATTATGATTGCACAAAACTTAATTGTATATATTGAAACTTTGCCATCAGAGACTTTTCACAAATGTGGCTTCCTCTGTGTATTCTGGATGGCAGAGCAGAATTTGTGTGTGTGTTCTTTCGAAACATAGATGTGTTTATTGGAAGTGACAGTTACAACGATTCCGACTAGTAATGAATACGTGTTCTAACCGTTCCTTATGCTGCGATGATGTTCATGCCATATTTATTTTAAACACATATTAATGTCAGCTTATCCTTTACCCCCGTACTCTGTTGGAAGACGACTTTGCAAATGAGATTTGCAGCTATTTACGCAGCACTTTTGACAGCAGCAGCTGGATTTCTTTTTCAGAAAGTGAGCAGAAATAAAGCTTTTGGTGAAGGTAAAGCGCACATGTCTGTGGCCGATTGAGAGCTGATTGAGACACGCTGGCACGCCTTTGTAACCGGTCCAGGCTAAATGTGAGAAGCGGCCAGATCCGTAGGCTGTGAGATTTTGACACATCTCCTGTGCTTTTGGCACCTTCAGTGCAGGTGTCATCCTGGTTTCCAGCTGAAGCGTGATGGGAAGACATGTGTGGATATAGATGAGTGCACAACCACCTACCCCTGTTCCCAACGTTGTATCAACACACACGGCAGCTTCCACTGTCTCTGCGTCGACGGCTTTGAGCTCAGCCCCAATGACCCCACTGTTTGCAAGTCCACATCGGGTAAGGCACACATACGTGAGTTTCAGTGCGTCTTCACAGCAAATGCACGCCTAAAGCAGTAAAGTACGTTTTCTATGTGATGTATGCGTGTAGATGAAGAGCCCTACTTGATCTTTGCCAATCGGTACTACCTGAGAAAACTGAACCTGGATGGTACCAACTACACTCTTATAAAGCAGGTAAGACACACAGATGACAGTTTAAAGAAACATTCAGTGTTTTTCTTCTGTGTTTTTCATTTTTAATATTGCTCCTTCCTTTTCCCCCCCTCAGGGTCTTAATAATGCAGTAGCACTGGACTTCCACTATGCAGAGCAGATGATCTACTGGACGGATGTGACCACTCAGGGCAGCATGATTCGACGCATGCATATGAACGGCAGCAACATGGAGGTGAGTGAGAACATCTGAAATCCTTTCGTTTTGATTTAATAGTCGAGCAATATTTATTGTGGAATGCTGGATTATTGATGCAGCGAACCCGTGAGTCCCTGATTGGGAACTACATCATCATCATCTTACGTATTGATTGATAAACCTGGCAGGTTTTGCACCGAACCTCTCTGAGTAATCCCGATGGCTTGGCGGTAGACTGGGTCGGTGGAAACCTGTACTGGTGCGACAAAGGCCGAGACACCATTGAGGTGTCAAAACTTAATGGGGCTTACCGAACGGTGCTGGTCAACAGTGGCCTGAGGGAACCTCGTGCAGTGGCTTTGGATGTACGCTATGGGTGAGAAGTTACACTGCAGATCAGCACCAGCTACACTCACTGTTTATATAACTTAAATGTATAATTTCCTAATTATTTCTCATCTTAAGCTGATTTAGATTTGAATGTACAACTGTAATTTCAAGATTGTCTTTCTCCAATCTTAGTTATCTTTACTGGTCTGACTGGGGTGACAGCCCTCACATTGGGAGAATTGGGATGGATGGCACTAACAGAAGTGTCATCATAGAGGATAAGATCACCTGGCCCAATGGATTAACCCTGGACTTCATCAATGACCGTATATACTGGGCTGATGCCAGGGAGGACTACATTGAGTTTGCCAGCCTGGATGGCAAGAACAGACACACAGGTAAACAGACCAGTAAACACATTCACTTTTTTAAACTGTTTGACTGGTGGTGCCATATCTTCTAAAGTTCTGAGATTTCAATTGTTTGTTTTTGATTGTTGTATCTGTCTGAAGAAACACCGACTCTGAACCCACTCGTCATTTCTTTGTATTCTGCTTCTTGTAATTTTTCAGAGTTGTCTTGAAAGTAAATATACAAACTCAATTTTTGTTTCCAGACGTGTTTGCATGTTTCAATAAATCACAGCATTTATTTCCAGTTTTCCCTCAAAGAAATACGGGTTGTTTCAAGACTTTTGGAAAGTACAGCATGTGAGAGTCAAAATACTCTCATCTTTAGTGCCTTTTTTTTGTCAAAGACTAATTATGTAAAACCTCTCAGTAAAAGGCAGCAGTGTGCTATTAAGTGTCACAGTTTCTGTCCATGAACTGATTTAATCTTTTAAATAAATGTGTCAGGGAGCTGAGGAGCTTTAAGTGGTTTATAGATCATAACTCATTTAACAGGATAAACCGTTTATGACAAGACCATAGTGGTGATTAAAGAGGGGTTAGGTTTTCCTGTGAGGAAATTTTGCAGGTTCACATGGAGTTGAAATCTGAGTGACTTTCTTCCGTACACACACACACACACACACACACACACACACACACACACACACACACACACACACACACACACACACACACACTTGAGAGACACCAGGCATGAGCAGGCAGGTTACATGGCTGTCTGCTATTCTGGAGTCCTGCAACTCAAGTCCAGAAGACACAAACTGTGAATAGGACAGATTGTTCTGGTAGGAGAGGCCTCTGAGCGTGTGCGATATCTGCATAGGGCTCAGTTGTTTAGTACATGTACTACAATAGCTGGAATTGTTAAACGGCTTAGCATGCAGGAATTCTGGAGTGCATTGGTCATCTGCATTAATACTTCCCACATTTTATAAGTTGTGCTTAAAACTTATAGATAGCATAGGGATAGAATCCTTTTTTCTTTGTTTAGGCATATGCATTAAATTATGGGATAGTTTACAACTTACAGAATAGACTTCCAGCAGAGTGTTGTGCTTCATGAACATTTTTGATCTATCAAGATGAATTGAAGCTATTTGGCATTAAGAAGTCATCATAAAATGTCACTGACTTCTTTCAGCTCAGCGCTCTAGATTTAATGCATCCTATAAATTATTATTCACCCATCCCTGGATACACATATGCCATAAAACACCAGTGTGCCTCTGTGTGTCTTTGTGCAACAAGACTTGGCCTGTTTGAATTGAGATAAGAATGGATCAAAGGGCAATTAATGTTAATCTCACCAATACCTCAGCTCAACTTGATGCTATAAAAACCGCTATTACATCACAACGTCAGTCGTTTAAGGTGCATTATTCTTTAAAGTCAGCGCTGAAGCTACGGTCTCTCGCCGTCGAGGTATTTTGAACTTGTGCCACACACACAGCATTTGCAAATTTGTCAGCATGTGATGCATTGCTATGGTGTGCTTCCATAACACACAAACACTGAGAGTGAGAATAAAATGTATTATACAAGAGCAGGAAAAGTGGTTAATAGTGTAACACCTAATGAGGTGTAGAACCTATTATATAACACAGAGATATGGTGCATGTCCGCGCCCCACCCTGCCTCAGTTTGCCATTAACAGTGCAGGATTTTATCAAAGGTTTCTCTTTGCAAAACAGCAACACAGGAGCAGCAAGAGCTTCACATTCTGAATATGTTGACATATTCACATGTATATTTGAGATACAAAAAACATTCACGTATTTTTTTGGTGACTGTATTATATGTTGTTTTAAGGCATTTCCTCCAATCAGCCTACTGAAGGCTGCAGTAGGAAACATCCAGAGTGATTTGTCTTCAAATATAGAGTGCGATTTGTTTATTCTTGTGTATCCTCACAGTTCTCAGCCAAGACATCCCTCACATATTTGCCATGACACTGTTTGAAGAATACATCTACTGGACCGACTGGGAAACAAAGTCCATCAACAGAGCTCATAAGACTCTGGGTACCAACAAGACGACCCTGATCAGCACCCTGCACCGACCCATGGACATCCACATTTACCATCCTTACCGCCAACCTCCGGGTAGGAGGAGTAAATGTGGTCTTTTGAACAAGTTTACAGTCTTAGTGCGCAAACTGTTTACTGCTGTTAAGTAACATTTCAGTATTGATTTAGTTTCTGTCTGTGGTGTAATAACTTATTTTCAGTATATTCAAATATATTCCCTACATTAATTCAGATCTAAAACCTAAGGGTTGGGGGTGGAAAAATAAGTGAACCATGTGGTGAAAACATTTTCCCTCTTTTTATCTTTTCCAGTGCTCAACCACCCGTGCCAGATAAACAACGGTGGCTGCAGTAATCTCTGCCTCCTTTCTCCTGGTGGGGGTTATAAGTGTGCCTGTCCCACCAACTTCTATCTGGCAAACGATCAGCGCACTTGCATGTCCAACTGCACAGCCAGCCAGGTAATGATGTAAACATCATTAATGGAAAAATGGCCCATTGATAACTGGCTTTTCATATCTCAGTTCCCCGCTGTGGCCTATTTGATAAACTACTCATGCCTGGTCATTGCTTATTGACAGTTGGCTGGCTGCCCGGTGATACAATACCTAGCTTACGCTTTTGTCAACGACAAATGAGCCAGTGAAGCCCTGATGTAATGCCCTATCATCACTTTGATTCACTTCTCTTCCTGTTGCAGTTTGTGTGCAAGAATGACAAATGCATTCCTTTCTGGTGGAAATGTGACACAGAAGATGACTGTGGAGATCGTTCAGATGAGCCAGAAAACTGCCGTAAGTCTTTGAAGAAGATAATTAGGACGTGATGGAGTATGGCAGTCATCTAGCATGCTTTATGCATGCTATACCTTTTGATCTCACCTTAGCCCACAATTTAACAGTGAAATGTTTGTCGGTATGATCTTGAAACACCGCGTGACTTCTACTTCTTCCACGACAGCCGAATTCAATTGCAGACCAGGGCAGTTTCAGTGTGGCACAGGCATCTGCACCAACCCTGCATACATCTGTGATGGAGACAACGACTGCCAGGATAATTCAGACGAGGCCAACTGTGGTATGTGCCTGTTTTTTTGTAATATATGTTCATTTATGTACAAAAATTGTCACTGTTTTATTTGAAATTTTCACAAGAGGACCCAGTATAAGACAGAACAGGGACTGACAGGAAAAACAAGAAATTTTGATAAATAGATAACGTGGAGCAGCAGGAGTCTAAAATCAACATTGACAAAAGGAGAGAACAAGAGAAAGTCTGGAACATGAGGGAGTTGAGATCATGTGATGATTTGACAAAGACTCACACTTTATACACACGAGGCACATGTGAAGTCAGTGAAAAATAAAGAAAGCTACATGAGGAACCAACCTTCAGAATTTAACAGCAAATAAACTGGAAAAAATTACCTTAATGTTATTTGCTCATTCATTTTTAATCTCTTTCTTATCTCACCGCAGACATTCATGTTTGCCTGCCCAGCCAGTTCAAATGTTCCCACCCCAGCCGCTGCATTCCAGGCATCTTCCGCTGTAACGGCCAGGTCAACTGTGGAGAAGGCGAGGATGAGAAGGACTGCCGTGAGTATACCTACGTTTTCAGGGGTTTTTTTCCCCCCTTCTTCTCTCTCTTTTACTCCACACTTACTGCAAACCTGTTATTCCCCCCCATCTCCACCCCACAGCTGAAGTCACATGTGCGCCCACTCAGTTCCAGTGTGCCATCACCAAACGCTGCATACCTCGTGTCTGGGTGTGCGACCGTGACAACGATTGTGTGGACGGATCAGATGAGCCCGCCAATTGCAGTAGGACTCGCACTTTACTCTGCATGTTGTTTATTCTGAGTCATCCTAATTAGCTTTAAGTGTAACTGCCCCCCATATGTTTCCCTTTGCAGCCCAGATGACCTGTGGTGTGGACGAGTTCCGATGCAAAGACTCTGGCCGCTGCATTCCCGCTCGCTGGAAGTGTGACGGCGAGGATGACTGCGGCGATGCATCAGATGAACCGAAAGAGGAGTGTGGTAAATATTGTGTTTTCTTTTTTAAGTAAAAATTCTCTCTCTATTTTTTTCTCTTTTTTTGATTTCATTGGCAATAATAATTTTGTGTCTTGGACAGCTGAGAGGACGTGTGAGCCATACCAGTTCAGATGTAAGAACAACCGCTGTGTGCCGGGCCGCTGGCAGTGTGACTATGACAATGACTGCGGGGACAACTCTGATGAAGACAACTGCAGTAAGTATCACTTTGAGCTTGGAAACAGTCCCTCCATATGTCATTTTACCTTGTCCACTGTCATTTACACTCATGCCCGTGTCTTTTTCACTGGTAACAGTCACTTTGCACCTTTTTAACTCTTAACTGCTACAGCGTTTGTTTGGTGCTAATTCATTGCCCATTTCTCATCTGATTATTTGTTTCATTTCATACTGTCCTGTTGGCATGAGCCAGAGGTAAGTTACTTCATCTCCATAAGAGAACCACTCCCATTTTGAGCACCTCTCTGTATCTGTTATTAAATAGTGTCTTCATTCACTGTCCCTCTGACCTGTGAGAGTCTGCAAGCTGAGCTCTGTACAGATTTCATCGTCAGTGCTAATTGGCTATCGCAGCAAATATAACCACAGAAAGCCAACAGTTATAAAACCAGTTATATTGACAATAAATTGTGATAAAACAGCTCCTTTCACTCTCTCACATTAGTGTCTATAGTCATCCTCATGTAATTGTTACACTCTTTGTCTTGTGCTGAAGGGTAAAACGGCCATAGCTCACCGCAACTGTGCTCATGTTGTCAGTGACACAAGCCTTGTGTTCTTCTGTAGTGCCTCGACAGTGTTCAGAAAGCGAGTTTGCCTGCACCAACGGCCGTTGCATTGCTGGGAGGTGGAAGTGCGATGGAGACCATGACTGTGCGGACGGATCTGATGAGGTTGGATCTGTTGAAATTGTTTGGAAAAGAAAAAAATCCTTTTTGCACTTCCTGTTATGTCTGTGTTTATGATGGACTATGATGTTTCTTTAGCATGGCTGTGATCTGAAGTGTGACCAGGACCAGTTCTCGTGTAAGAATGGACACTGTATTCCGATCCGCTGGCGGTGTGATGCTGATCCTGACTGCATGGACGGCAGCGATGAGGAAAACTGTGGCAGTGCTGGTAAGCATATTTCTGTGGGTGTGTCATTTTTAAGAGAAAAGTAGATCCCAGATGCCTTAAAGCTGACTCGCAACAAATGAGCTTGTATCAGGTTTTACACGAGCACATACCGGTAGTAAAAATCAGTTTCTTCCTGCAGCTGGCCGTCACTGCCCTCTGGATGAGTTCCAGTGTAACAACACTCTGTGCAAGCCCCTCGCCTGGAAGTGTGATGGAGAGGATGACTGTGGGGACAACTCTGATGAGAAACCCGAAGAATGCAGTGAGTTTTGCCGTCTTGCTGATCAAAATCATGTTGAATTCCTATTGCATTTTTTTCTTCTCACCTATTTTTCTTTCCTCTTCCCTTCTCTTTCCGTCCAACTCTTAGGGAAGTTCCAGTGTCCGCCGACAAGAGCGTTCCGCTGCCAAAATGACCGTGTGTGTCTGCAAGTGTCAAGGAGGTGTGACGGCGTTAATAATTGTGGAGACAACAGCGATGAACTGAACTGCCGTAAGTTAGGAAGTTGTTCTGGTTATAAAATCTCCTACTTCCTCATCTTTGACTGAGGAGATGCTGACTTATGTCTGCGTTTTTGTCAACAGAGGCTCCTCCATCTGTTCCCACGTGTGAGAAAGACGAGTTCTTGTGCTCCAATGGCAGATGCATCAGCTCCAGTCTGCGCTGTAACTTCTTTAATGATTGCGAAGACTATGGCTCTGATGAGATCAACTGCAAAACGGGTAGATCTTCACTCACTTCTGCATAACTGACCATGGACCTAAGGTCTGAAAGTTTTACCCTTTAAATCCACAGGCTTATCTTTCACTTGTGTTTTTTGTCCTATAGACACAAAGCTAAACGACTGTCGGAGTAACACAACTCAGTGTGGTGATGGAGATGAGGCCCACTGTGTCACCAATGGCACAGACTCCTTCTGCTCCTGCAAACCAGGCTTCCAAAAGATAGGACACCACACCTGTGGAGGTACACGCAGAAAGTGCATCATGACAGCTCTTAACCCTCAATGTAGAGGGTAAGGGCTGGGCAATATTTTTACATTTCATGTGACTTTCTTTTTCTTTTCTCATATTTTTAAGATAAGAACGAGTGTCTGCAGTTTGGAGTCTGTTCCCACATCTGCAATAACACCAAAGGCTCCTACAAATGCAGCTGCCACAAGTACTTCACCAGGATAAATGACACCTGCAAGGCTGACAGTAAATGCGCTGCTTATTTTATTAAGTATTTTATCAAGTCTTGTAATAATTGTTCACTTCAAGGTGAGCGTCACTGCAACGGTTTCTCTCTTTCCTTCCAGACATGAACAGCAGTCGGCAGATTCTATACATCGCTGACGACAATGAAATCCGAAGCCTTGACCCCGGCATGCCCAACTGGCGCTATGAGCAGACCTTCCAGGGTGATGCCAGTGTGCGCATTGATGCGATGGACCTGCACGTCAAGACCAACCGCATCTTCTGGACCAACTGGCACACGGGGCGCATCTCCTCCTACGAGCTTCCAGGATCATCCTCATCGTCATCTTCTAGCATCAACAACCTGCAGGTAATGCTGGTCAAATAATGCAAAATCTCTAGAGCACCAATATACACGCCATCATTCAAACACCTCAACTTTGTGCTTTTATCCAGATCAAAGACCTGAAGATGCCCCGTGGTATTGCTGTGGACTGGGTGGCTGGTAACCTGTACTGGACTGACTCAGGCCGAGATGTAATTGAAGTGGCTCAGTTGTCAGGCCAGCATTCCAAGACCCTCATCTACGGCATGATAGACGAGCCTTATGCCATTGTAGTGAATCCACAGAGAGGGTAAATGGATCATTCTTTTAAGGATTTCTTTTTCTGTTGTCTTATATTTTGCACATATGTGTTCTGACTCTGGATTTTTTTATTAGTACCATGTACTGGGCAGACTGGGGCAACCACCCTAAAATTGAGACGGCCGCCATGGACGGCACTCTAAGACAAACACTCGTCCAGGAGAACATCCAGTGGCCGACAGGTAAGTACTGCTCCGAGTCTGAATTTATTTGAATCCAGATACGCATAATTATTCATCCACACAGTGTAACATTCTCATTAAGGCTCTCTAATTGTGCCTCTGCAGGCTTAGCTGTGGACTACTTCAATGAGCGTCTTTACTGGGCAGATGCTAAACTATCAGTCATCGGCAGTGTTCGTCTGGATGGCTCTGACCCTATCGTTGCTGTCTCTGGCATCAAAAACAGTTGAGTTTATTCTGCAACTTTCCAGACTACATGCAAGTTTGCTAATGTGACATTAACACTTGCCCGCCCATATGTATTTTGCACTTTTTTTCCCCTCTAGATTTGCTCCATCCATTCAGCATAGATATCTTTGAGGACTACATTTATGGGGTCACATATATTAACAACTTTGTCTTCCGGGTCAACAAGTTTGGTAAAGGCCCTATGGAGAATCTCACCACAGGCATCAACCATGCTACAGACATAGTCCTGTATCACCGTTACAAGCAGCCAGAGAGTGAGTATCAAACATATTGCTGGTTGATTTGTCCAAGGATTTTTCTTCACACATAGTCTGCTTCAGTCTTAATTTAAAATGGACACCACACACCTTGTTTTGATGCACGCTTTATGGATTTTCTCACTGGTCATGTTTCTCTCTGCACCAGTGACTAACCCGTGTGACAGAAAGAAGTGTGAGTGGCTGTGTCTCCTCAGCCCCAGTGGGCCGGTGTGCACCTGCCCTAACAACTACGTTGCAGACAACGGCACATGTGCGGAGAGACCAAACCCCACCCAGTCACCGTTCTGTATGTACACTACATAAACAAGTGGCTTCCCTTCTAGCAAGGTTAACATGTACACACTAAATTCAAAGTGCCATGTCCTTTGACAGCCCCGCCCTCAGTTCCGTGCGATATCCAGTGTCAGAACGGTGGGAGCTGCTTCTTCAACGACCGTCAGGTGGCAAAGTGTCGCTGCCAGCCCAGCTACATAGGCGAGAGATGTGAAATCAACCAATGCAGGGACTACTGTAAGAACGGAGGCACCTGCACTGCTTCTCATGCCGGTGAGAGATTCAATTCAAGGTTTATCATACGGCACCAAAGCACAACAATGGTCGCCTCAAGGCATTTTTATACTGTGTGGTAAAGACGCCACAGTCTAAGCCAGTGATGACTCCGGAGATGGTAATGTTGGTCTGTCTGATTTGTGTTATTCAGGACAAAGTATCTCAACAGGTTTTGCATGAAATAACATCAACATTTACATTTCTCATACCCAGAGGAGAAACTCTCCTTTGGAAGAGCTGTTTTTTCTTCTTCTTGTGCCACAGTGAATTTGGCCAAACTATTGAATTGCTTGCCATAAAGTTTCTTCTAGACCTTAATAACACAATCCTTTGACATTATCCTTCTTCAGGCTAAAAAAAAAAAAATTTCAGTTGATCCAGTGCTTTGGCTGACGATCATCAGCCTGAGCTGTACCCTGAGTTTACTGCTGATTAGCAAACGTTACTGTGCTAATCAGGTTGAATTTGACGTGCCAAGGCTTTTGATCACAGGAAAGAAGCTTTTTTCCCGCCCCTATTCCAAGAATTGTTTAAATCATTAAAAAAAATCCACTCTTTTGATGTCTGTCTTCAGTACTCATTAGTGATAGCAATTACAGGCTGCAGCAGAAGGCATGAATTCCACATATTTCCAAACCTTTGTCTCACTGGTACTTCACTGGTTCTGTCATGTGTGCAAACCAGTGGAATTTCTAGTTTAAGAAACCTGAGAAGGAACTGAGTCAGCAGTTTTGGTTGTGTTTTTGTCAAATGTTAAATGAAATGTAATACTTAAAATTTCAGTTTTATTCAACATTTATATCTTTATATATTTTAATTGTGTATTCTAGGGTTGCCAACTTGCAGATGTCCTAAAGGCTTCACAGGGCCAAACTGCAATCGCCACACTTGTCAGGACAACTGCCTGAATGGAGGCACGTGCTTGGTCAGTAGAGGCAACCAGCCAACCTGCAGTTGCCTGCCAGAGTACCTGGGAGACCAGTGTCAGTACAGTAAGTAAAAGCACCTGAGGATGTTTCTGTTTCTTTAATAGATTGCTAAGCAGGGTATTTTGCATCAACAGTATGTGACCCTCTTCTCTTTCTTTGCTGTCTTAAGGTAAATGTGAAGGCTTCTGCGAGAATGGTGGAACCTGCTTACAGACCTCCAACGGCACCAAACTTTGTCTGTGCCCCACCAAGTACGTCGGGCACCAGTGTGAGCTGGACAAATGTCAGTTCTGCGGAACGGGCAAATGTTTGACATCAGCCTCAGGGGAGGTTTCCTGCAGGTGAGTATCGTGTGGGACGTGGTTACTGTGCTACATCGATTAGACTTGGATTTGTAAATATTTGCTGGCTTTTATTTTGAACTGCCAGAATATTCTTCACCCAAGGTCACCCAGCAATCTGTGGATTTTGTGCTTCCTAACAGTGCACAGCATGGAATATATCATTCTGAAATCGTGGGAATCATTATTATTATTGTTATTCTGCTGCATTAGGATCTTCTTTAATATTTTTTTCCTGTATGTTTGAAGCTGTCCAAATGGTCAGATCCAACCCAGCTGCTATACCTGTTCAAACTACTGCGCACATGGACAGTGTTCAGTAGACAATCGCACACTGCTGCCACAGTGCACGTAAGATCCCAGTAGACATTAACAGGCATATATATAATATTTTATTGTTTTAATGTCCGCTTAGCACACTTACCCACATATCCACTGTGTACCTCTATAACCAGGTGTGCTGTTGGATGGAGGGGATACAGATGTGATATCACAGCTCCTATAGAGTCTCCTACTTCTAGTGGTAGTAAGTCAGCCACTCCCTGACCAAATCAAAGTTTGTTCATAGAACATGCACTTTGGTCCTATTTGCTTATCATTATTTGTTCACTCATAGGTACTGCGTCAATCATCGTCCCAGTGCTGCTGCTGCTGTTGCTGGCATTGCTGGTGGTTGGTGCCATCTTGTGGTACAAGCAGAGAATGCGTGGGTGAGTACTAGTTCGGGACGCTTTTTCATCTTTAAAAAATTCAAACTCCATTTGTCATCTGGTCCTCACCGTTCTGGTCTTTCTTTCTCTCTTACCTTTTGATAACCATCTATTTCCCTGTCTCCCAGGTCTCTATGCCCGGGCAAATCTCGTTCTCAGTGCTCGCGGTAACTTGATAGGGTTACATAATTCACCTGTTGACCCCCAATTCCTCTCCTCTCCTTTCCCTAAAATACAGTCAGACTGCCTTTGCTATGCTTTTGTCTATCCTTTTGTCCATTCTGTCGTTCAGTGCCGAAATCTTTCCATTGTCCTCGCTTGCCATCTTCTGTTTGGCTTCCATGGGGTTTCCCACCCAACAACACAGGGGGCCTACTCACTCTGGAATAGCTCTGGTGATGCACGAGTAGTTGAACTTTTGACGTCCTCCCATTGTCCTCCATGCCTTTCCCTGTTTACATTTGTAAATATTAGGCTCAGGCAATGTGCTTGCAGAGTAAAATGTATAACTGTGCATCTCTGAAAAATGTTTATATGCTTGCAAACAGCCGAATATTTGCAATCTAATCCAGCATTCTCCGCAATGGACATGCTGCAGTATATTCGATAGGTTTGATCAAATGGCCTTTTGACACAAAAGCTCATTTGAAAACCTTTGATATATGTTGTCTTGTTCTTGTCAATTGTACATAGCCAGTGCTGAGTGAATTTATGATATGGGTTTATGATAAGACACCTTTTAGTCACTCTAGCTTTCTTCTGAGGTTAGCACATCAATTCTTTTAAACAAGGGTCTGAATCTGCTTCTAAGATAATTGTTGATCTGTTTCTCTGCAGTGCCAAGGGCTTCCAGCACCACCGAATGACCAACGGGGCCATGAATGTTGAGATTGGAAACCCTGCCTATAAGATCTATGAAGGAGATCCTGATGATGATGCTGGGGAACTTCTGGACTCCGACTTTGCTTTAGACCCAGACAAGGTAACAAAGCTTAAAAAAGCAGTTTCATTACAAAATATCTGAAAATGCCTGGTAGTGGCTAACCATGCAGATATTTCCACATTTATGAGTCCTTTTGTGAGTTTTTTTTTTTTTTTTTTAATGAATTGGTTTTGGTTGTGGAGTCATTATAGACAGTAAATAGACCCTTCTTTGTGATCTAAAGAACACTGGATGAAAGTAGCTGGGTTTCTCAATATATTCCTGTCCTTTGGACGTCTAGTGAAAAACAGTTTTCTGTCTTGACTGATCTGTAATCACTTTTCTACATTTATATCCAGTTTTTTGCCATCGAGATCACCACAGTCCAAATGCAAAAGCTTTAAAGCAAGACTTAGGAAACCAGTGGGTGTCGTTATGGTATTTACTTCTGGCATCTGTAATGAATTTTGGAATGAATATTGTTAGAATTATGTGAATCATATACTTTAGTTCTGATGAGTGGCTCCATAGTCTCATGGTTTACACGTTGTGGCTCGAGTGGTTTGTATACAGATCAATGCTTGGGCAAGATACTGAACCCTGAGTTACCTCTGTGTATGTGAATGCATTCAGCAGATAAAAGCACAAGGCACTATATAAATACCATTTCTTTTACATTCACCTAAGAAGTGAAAAAATCTCCAGTTTAATCCCAGCTGGAGACAAAAATCCCTTGGGGGTGTCAGGAACGGAAATCCACTGTGAATAAGGGGAGCAGCTGAATAAAGCTTTTATGCTGGAGCCCTCATGGTCACTATATTCAAACACTTTTCACCACAATCATAAAACATCAAATGAGGAATTGTCCATAAAGTCCTGAGTGCTTAAAAAGAAGTTGCAAGTTCTTCACTGGAAATACACCTACTGGTTTGTTGGGGGCAGATGATTAGTGCCCAGACTTTCAGAAACAAATAACCAAACACAGAAAACATAACAAACCACAAATGTCTGCCAGGGTTTCAGCACTGAGCTGGGAAACATCTTGTTATTTATGCGAGCTGAGCCTATTTGAATAAGAAAAATACTGCTTCTTTCACAATATACCAAATCTTTTCATTTCTTTTGCCTGAGTCACTGAGAAATTTTCTTCACTCCGCAGCCCACCAACTTCACGAACCCAGTGTATGCCACCCTGTACATGGGTGCCCACAACAGCCGCAATTCTCTGGCGAGCACTGATGAAAAGAAGGAGCTCCTCTCCCAGGTTGACGAGGACATGAGCGACCCCCTGGCATAGACCTCGGCATGGACTGAACTCTGCCAACATTGCCCTGCCTCGCCCAACCTAGAGCCAGCGAGCTCTCTCAATTTATGCCTTTACCAACTGAAAAGAAAAGCAACAAAAAAACATAAAAACGAGAACACTGTATAAAATGTATAAAATGAAGAACTACTTTTTTTAAGTGATTGCAGTATTATATTTTGTTCTTTGACAAAAAGGAAAACAAATCCTCTGGTGACGGAAAAGAAACCATTTTATAGACATTTTATCCAGTTCTTTTTCATTTTGCTCACTTCCTCACAACTTCTCTCTCTCTCACACACACACACACACACACACACACACACACACACACACACACACACACACACACACACACACACACACACACAGCTTTCTCACGCATTCAGCCACTACCTCTGTGCAAATGTAAAAGATACAAATGGCAGTGGAACAATTTTAATTTTTTTATTTTTGTATAAATTGTGTAGGGGAAAAGAGAAAAAAACCATTTTTGTTCCATCCTAGAAAATGTTGCCAAGTCTTCGTTGTTCATGAAAGAGAGGAGATGCGTCAGTGCTCACCACGAATGCTTCCTGGATGCTGGTTCACATTTTGTGTATATGTATGTTTGCTACTGGAGGTCTTAGAGGGAAAGGCGAGGTGTTGTTTAACTGCACGTGTATGCACAAGAGACTCGGCATCTGATCTGTTGTTGCAAAGAGCTACATTCAAGTGATTGTCTTTTACCTCCTTGCACAGACTAAAGTTACATATATATATATATTATAAATATATATATTTCCATATATATGAACCTATTAACAAAGTGTCTTGAAAATATACCCAGGAATACAAACATCAGTAACAAATAGCAGTCTGTACTTTTTAATGTTTTTCTTTTGTTTTTTTTAAGTCATTGTATAATTGACATACTTTGTGTCACCGATGAATGAATCATGGCAGTGTGTTAGTGTGCGCTGGATGAAGATGATTGTAATTAAGTCCACATTCCAGGATGAAAAAGCCTGGGATGATATCCGTGGCCTTGGATTAGCCTACTGCAGGACACCCTGGACAGGAGCTGGGGCTTTGTTCTGAAACTCTTCTGGAGTAGAGACAAGCTTCTGTGAATTTCCGGTCATCCTCTAAAAAAAAAAAAGAACCTGCGACCAGTAATTAGCCGAGAACGGTTGCTTTCAACTTTTGTTCCTCGTCTTTTGATTGTAAACATACTTTCAGGAAAGGCCAGGGAGACCGTCTGATGGTACGTACTTCTGTGGGAGGTTGGATTTTTTTTTTCTTTCCTTCACTGTATGTAATTACATGGACATGTAATTTAGGTTAATGCTCATTGTTAAGTGCATTCTCAGGAAGGAGACTGATCGGCTTCCTGATAAGCATTCCTTTCTCCATTCCTTTGCTTTGCTGCTAACCATCCGGATTTTTAGTCTGGGAAGTGTGGCTCTATGTCTCACTGCTCACCGTATTGCTTTTAATCACCTCAGCTTGTCAGCCATACCTACCATATCACTGCATGGTGCTCACACACACACAGACACACTTAACCAAGAGGAAACTCTGGCTTTAGTCCTCAAATGTTAACAGTATTCATCACATTTTTTCTTTAAATTCTGTTTTTTTTTCTTGCTTATTTGCTTTTAACATCCTGCTCTGTTAAATCGCCATGTAAGTTGGAACAATCATATTTCATTTGGAGAATTTCTTTAACTGGCAAAAACCCACGTTTGTGGTTCTGATTGTTTTGTTATAATTTGATTTCTTTTTGATATAAGGAATTAAATGGATTTTTATAGTAGAAATGTACGATGGCCGTGTCTGTCATTTGGAAAGATGGAGAGGAGAAGCAGTCTACTTCATACTTCAGTACATTAGGAAATAGCCTCACTTATCATTAAAGAATGAAGAAATAAAACACAAACATGTAGAAAGCACTTGTTTGGATGTTGCTTAATCTGGAAAGGCTTCTGAATTGTAATGAAAGTCTTTGGTCTTGTTACATAAATCATCATATTTATTAAACAGGAAGTGTTGTCTTTCAGTCAACAGACAATCCCAAGAATAGCTTTTTCTTAAAAAAAAAAGTATGTTTCTTTTGATTTCAGTACACACAAGAATAGTGTTTTATACAATCTTGAGCCAAATTTAAGTAGTGTTAAGATGTATTGCTCCCTTTGTGCCAATGTCATGCAAGTCTCTAAAGCTGTTAGGAGGAATAATCTGTATTAAAACGGATAAGAAAAAGAAGCTTTAAATGCACTTAATCCTTCATCTGTTAATAATACATTTAGAGCAGGCTAACCAAACAGCAAGTGTGCCTTTGAAACAGTAGTCCACCTGGAGTCTCCTTCATGCGTCTGTCACCTCCTAACTGTCACGCACGGTGTGACAGGAAGTGTTATCAAGGCACGTAATATTCTGTTTTTAACCACCACTTGGTCAAGGCACAAAACTCTGGGGACTCTCGTGTCAGCTGTTCTGATGTACTAGAGGTAAAAAGGAACTAACATACCTTTAAGCTTTTTTTGTGCCTTCAACTTGCATATTGTTGTCAGGATTATAAGGCTAATGTTATATTACAAGGCAGTAAAAAATACAATCTTTACCAAATGAAAGATGTAAAATAAACAAATTATGGCTGACTGACGAGAAATAACACAAAAAGGCACTTCTTAAGCGGAACATCAAACTTTGGATTAATTTGGTTTGTCTAGCTTGACAAGAAGAACCAGTACAGTGATGGTCTTTGCTCCCAGATACAATCAAAATAAACAATATTAAGTCTGATTGAAGGCGTCTCGAAGACTTGGCGTAACGCTGCGAAACAGTCCACGAATGTCTGTTATAACATCGCACCTCCTCTGTTATTTGCAGGAGGCTTTTGCAGGTGTCTTAAAGGCAGGCGTCCCAGCAGCAGCAGAAGAGTCGGCAATTTATCTTGGCTGCCTCCCAGTTTAAATCCTGCTATGACTGCGTAACCTTCGGATATTAATGGGTTTTAGGAATGTCCACATTAAGATCCACATGCTAGCAGGCACTTGTTAGTGAAAGCACAATTCCTCCTCCAGTCCTCAGATGGCCTCACCTGTGCTCTGGTCATCCTTCCAAAGGTCAGTGCCGACAGAGCAGGGAAAGCCTTCTGCTCGCGGTGACGAAGGAGTAGTAGCGCGTTGTGCTTCTGTAATCATGCCTGCTCATTTAAAGTGGTTGTAAAAGGGCATCCATAAATAAATAAATTACCGGGCTAAAACAAGGGCTTTGTCCTGTCCTCGCTTTTCAGTCTTTGTGATCTGCAGCCTCAGGGTTGAGATGCGCCACTGGGACAAAGGGAAGGGTTACAATAGGGAGGGGACTATAAGTGACGAATAAGTGGTTTAGGGTCTCTTCCAACCGCTCCGGATCAACGCGTCCGCTCGCAGGAAAGGCTGGTTTCGGAGATCTGTGAGTAGGCATGGAGAGGGGGGGTGAGAGACAGGGGGACACACATGTTAGACGACCAAGAGGTCAATCTGGACATTTGCTTCTGTTTACATCTCAATTTCTTAAGAGTGTTTTTAAGCAAGAAGAGCAGAGGATGTACACTCAGTTCTCACTTTATTAGGTACACCTAATTTATATCAGTTGTTCCCTCATTTCTGTAAATGAGGTTAAGCTAAAAAAAAGAAAAGCAAATAGGAACACCTTACTGTATAATGCAGTACATGAAAACAGCACCACAAACCATATTTCCTCTTTTTTACAATGAAGATGAAACTATGAAAAGTTGCCTTTATTGCAGGACTGTTGTTAGTCTGCATTAGTTTGAGCTCCCTAATAAACTGACAACTGAGTGTTTATTGTTATAATTTTCAAATCCAGAAAATCTGGAAACACTTGTGCAGTTAAAACTTTGGGTTAAAGCTGAAATTGTCCATAAGAGCTACAAAATTAGCAAATGTGGCAGGAATGCCACATTCCCATAGCCTTGTATTTCAACTGCTAGAAGTTGTGCTTCAAAACGGAGAAATTCAAGGCTTTGAGACGGTGATTTTGGCAAATCAGTAACACTAAACAATGAGGACGTTACAAAGTAACCACTCTGGTTACGATACAGTGGTCAACAAGCTCTTGAGTTTGCAGATTACCAAACAGGATGGCTGTCACAGAGGAAACAAAAGTGTGGATACAGACTGTGTTCACGTAAGTTTGATTCTGTTTTCTTCTAGAGCCTGTTGACCAAATAGCTGTTGAGCACACCGCAGATGACATTTAGCACAGACAAACATGGCGGACGCTGCCGACAGGTGAGAGGTAAATAAACAATGGACAACATGCAACACGTAACAGGAAGGGGTGAGGATGATACTCATTTCTAAGGAATAAATTTGACATTAATACTAAAAGAAAAATGCCACTGGTGTTGCTTCTGAGGTGGGCTTTGTAGACACTTAAACACCTGAGTTCATATTTTAATGGCTGTTTTAAAAGCAGGTAAGTTGTTTCTTTTTAATACTATGCTGACTTCTTCTTTTTACAAGTTCAACTTTGTGTTGTTTGCTAGCAAATTTTATAGTGTTCTAAAACTTGTGTGTGTGTGTGTGTGTGTGTGTGTGTGTTTCTTTGCTTGCAACTGAAGCACTAGCTGAAGCAGCTGACATCACTGTAGCAGCACACAGGAGCTGGAGGGCCAAGCAGGCCGGCTTTCAGCCAGGCTACCTTTCTTACCCTCTCCTAGGAGTGGGAAATACTGTCATTAATCTTCTTTTCAGCTGGAGGGGGGCAGAATAAACAGTGGTGGTTGAGGAAAGAAGAGTCACATGTTAGCCGGAAAAACCAACACCAAACAAGTTAGTCTCATGGAACAAGGAAGTGCTGATAAAATAAAACAGTCTGCTAGCCAAACCTCTTTAGATTCAGTCCGTTGGTATCGGATAATTTGAAAGAAATATGGCATAATAACGCAAAAGCCTACTGTGTCATGCATGATGTCCTACACGTGATCACAGTCAGGACTGTACTGCAAGCGTGTCAACATATTTTACACACAAACATATTGACACTCAATGCAACTTTCTCAGCTCCAGGCAAAGAGGTTTGGCTGACTCCTATCACCAGACACCTGATAGGAGTCTTCTCAACACAAACAACCAGTGACGGCCCGAGTTAGTCATCAGTAGTCATAGTTGAGGGTGGGGTGGGATGACAGAAATCATGCTGCATGCACATGGAGGTAGTGGTAGTGGGTTGCGAGGGAGGGTGGGGGGTTCAAAATGCGTATGAGAGAAACCTGGTCAACCTTGGCATTAAAGGGGAAGGGCTAGCAGTTGGCGTCGTCACAGAGGTTGGCTTCACAGAAGAAACGTGAGCCGCGTTTAGCAGTGCGGGCCGTGAAGGGCACGCTCTTCAGTACTGGGGGGAGGAGGCGGAGGAAGAGAAAACATGTCACACCTGAAACACTGCCCTAAGGGGGAGGGGCAAACCTTGTGAAAGCCTAACGTTCTTAATAAGGTTAAGGACATGTCCTGAAAGCCGTCCACTGGATAAAACACAGTTAGAGCTCTGATAGTAGTGACACACAATTATTCCTATTATTAACACTAAAGTATAATGAAGCAACATTCATATTATTTACACTTTAGACAGTTATTAATGATCATCACAAAAACATCAGTTAGGTTATGTGCTACGCTGAGGCTGTAGATGCAGGGTTTTCTCCCAATAAAGGCTTAAAATACGTAGGTGTGTTGCAAGATGATTTAACTTTGGCATCTCCAAAAATTTAATGTAGGAAACGAAATTGCACACTGCCCAATCACTGTCCGCTCTTTGCAAACAGAATATTCTGCTATTCTGCTCGTGTGCAGTTTATATCCATGTCTGTCCAGACTGGTATAGTACGAGCAGTGAAGACAGGCACCTACCTACCTCCCAATCTCCACTTCTGTCTTACGACATTCAAACAGTGGGCAAAAAAGTATGTTAGCCCAACATTATAATGTTGCTCAATCACAGCTAAGTTAACCTTTTGATCTTTTGGATACAACATGTCATCATTTTATCATTTTTCCTCCAATTTTGTCATAGTTAGACTTTAGTTTTGAGCAAAAATTTTGTTATGAGGTCACGGCGATCTTTGAAATTATAGTACAAGTGACTTTTTTGTGCCAGATTAGAGGACATTAAAGAGGTATGGAGGTATAGAAAGCCAAAAACATGATCCCTCCAGGAACAGCTGCTTGAGGCTGTCGTGGATCCTAATTATTAGTACCTCAATTTACTTCTTGAGACCCGGCCTTTCTGAAAACACACACTTTGATACCCAGCAGCATTTCCCCTAACAGACTAGACAGCATGGCATGGAACAACGCTTGCTATTTGCTGTGCTCCAGATGTGCTGGTGTCTGAAGCACGTAGCACAAGGTGCACTTCAAAGGAGCTGAGCAGTCGATGACCACAGTCATCCGCAGCCTGGGAACACCGGGGCTGCTGGCACGCACATGGGTTCTTTTAACAGTCCTGTCTGGCCCACCTGTGATAATGTCTTCAATAGTGCCATCCTTGCCCTCGTACACAGGCCGGTGGTCTTTGGCTTGCCGCCTGCGCAGCTCTGCGATCAGCTCCTGCTGCTGGTGCCTCTTCTTCTGGGCCTGAACCTGAACCAGTGGAAAGGATATTTGTTCGTTTTCACTGTGATTCTTGGCCTACGAAAAAGCTTTATTTAGCACTGAGTAAATACGTGATAGAGTTCATCCAGCGGGGCTGCACCTTAGGGTCATGCTGCTTCGCCTCCTGAGCCAGTAACTTTTCTCTCATTGCTTCCTCTTGCTTTTTCCTCTGTTCATTTTCTTCCACTGCATCCTGTTGAGAAGAGAAATAGATGACACATCTGTGACAAGAAACTTCAGTGGAAATAAATCCAACAACGTGCTTTTGTGTGGCCATGTGAAGCAAAGAAAAAACAGTTGAAAAGCTGGGCATAAACAGGAAAGCCACGCTTTACTAAACATGACCAGGACCACGCACGCGCTTAAATGAACAGTTTGACATACGGAGAAAGATAAACAAAGGGATCAATAAGTATGGTGAATATGACACTTTAGATAATTATAAATCAGCCAAGCTGGGCAGAAATATTAAAAACAAGGCAACAGCTTCACTGACTTGAATCAAAATGAACAAAATCTGACAATGTGTTTCGTTTTGTTTTTTTTTAAACCAGATAATCTGAGCTGATTTGCTGTGGATGACAGAAACAATAGTTTCTCTCCAAGAACACAAAGAATCTCAGCGATAACTTGTTCCTAGGCCACTAAGAAAAAGCAGGTGATTTCACAGTTAGCAACAAATTATTTAAAGATACTCTTTCTTCTTTAACGTCTTTAACTGACTGACAGTAAGCTCTACGGGACACAGAACATTTTCAGCCCATTTTCTTCCAGTTTTTCTCGTGTTAATTTGAAGTTTGGGCTTGAAATTGTAACCTTCTCTTTCTCGTTAGTTTGTTTAGTATTGTGGCTTTACGGCAACTCCTGGCTGTTCTGTTTATTTTGGCTCTCACTTAAGTTAAATTAAAGCTTCTATGTCTGACAATAAGAGGCCTTAAAAACTGTAGAAAACTATATTCTATTACTCGAGGCAACAAGTGTTTGTTAAACAGTTCCTTTAGAGCACATGCGCACACTCAAACAGACACATGAAATCCTTGTGTTGCACATTTCCTTGAGCAGATCCCATAAATCTAGATGGAGAACAATCTCAGGATGCGTGCTGTGTGTTGGGGCAGGGCGAGGCAGTCCGGAGGTAAAGGGGGGGGGACGAGTCTAAACACCACAGCTGCAGCTTCTAAAGTCAGACCCAGCTGGCCTTTCCTGTTATTTGGCCTGGGAGTATACGCCACGTCCTGTGCCACAAAAGCCGCCAAAGCTCTGCCCCGCTCTGCTCTCAGCAAGGCTGACAGCAAACCAGGGAACTTCCCAAATGACCAGCTGAGGAAGTGAGGAAAGCTACAGAGATGTAGCTTCTGCTTGGCGTCCTCACCTTGTACGCCTTGATGAAGCGCACAAACACAGGGAAGAACACGGAGGGTGGAGCCGTCTTGGCACTTTCTCCAAAGTAGCTCACCACACTGTTAAAGGCTTCCTGGAATTGGGAAAGAGAATGTTTGTAAACACTGTCGAGTTAGTGGCTGCGCATCAGATGTCAGTGAGATGAATGAACGAAAAAGGTTTCATTTTCATTTGTTCCAGCGGATAATTTGAGGTTTTGGAGGTGAAGACGCTGTCGGATACCTCTGCCATCTTGGCGTCCTTCTGTAGCTTGTCCAGCTGTGAGTCACTAGCCTGGACAAAACCTTTCAGGACTGAGTGGTCGTGGAGACTGCACTCTCTCCGGATGAGGTCCATGCCTTTCCCCAGCTCTCGAACATCCAGCAGGACGTTTTCCAGAGACACTTTGCACGCAGACATCAGAGCATATTTTAAGTATATTACGTAGCGTTTTATCCAGATGTTAACACCTGACCTTTCTGTGAAAATACTGCATCTCCACGAGGTTGCTGACAGAGTTTAATATTTGGTGCACGCTCACCTGCTGCAGCTTTGTCCACAAAGTGCAATTCATTGTAGAAGTTGGTCAGTTCAGGGTACTTCTCTTTCACAATAAGAGCTATGTAGTGGAGCAATGTCATCTTTCTGTCTGTAGACTTAGTGTCCAGAAGCTGTGTAAAAAACATTGTTAGGAAAAGCAATTTAATAATAAACTCTGCAGCACACTTTTGTGCTGACTGGAATTCCAGTAAACGTCACTACTGATTACTCACCAGATCAAGGCTTTGTAATTTGAAACCATAAACGCAGCCTCGTTTGCTGCTGTTCATGTAGTTTCCTAGGGCTAAGATGATCTACGAGTAAACCAAAAGCACCGAGTGAATATATGCATTAAAAAATACAAACGCTGCTGCTGTGAAAGTCAACAAACACATCTCACTTCAAGCATCCTCTTGAGCTTTGGTGCCGACTTGATTGAGCCAGAAGCAGCAATGATGGCGTTGAGCTGTGGCGTGAGCATGCTCACGTTGTCGGCAAAGTTTCCAACAAAGGTGATAATGTTCATTCTCTGCGTCAGCCTCTCGATCTTGCTGAATAACAACATGAAGCGATCCTCCTCTGCTAACTGATCCAGCGGACGCCGCTCGCGCTCGTACTGACGCATCACCTTCACTTCTGCCTCGGTGGGCAGGAAACGCATCAGGCACTCCACAAAGTCGACAGGTAAGGCCTTGAGGTCAAACCTGAGTGAAGATAACACGTTACCTGTAACTTGTTCCACAGAAAATTATGTAAGTATGTAAAGTTTACGTAAAAGACAGGTGCATACTTCTCTATGGCTTTGCAGATCTCTTCTGTTGTCTTGTTAGCCTTTCGCAGTGTGATGGCTAAGTTCTTGGAGCGATTGGCGTCCAGAAGTGTGACTTTGTTTGCCACCTTATTGGCTACTTTGCTCTTTGTGCAGGAAAGATCCACAACTGGACCCTGGGCTCTCGTCTTAAATAGCTCCTCAAACCTCTCCAGCTCCAGCTCCTGCATGTGAATAACAACTCAACTTTTACTTGCTCTAAATTGATGTTAAAAGTCCTGAACACATAAGTGTTATGGTGTTGGTATGAAGCTGGTTATTTCGCGACACACTGCTCTTATCATTTAAGTTTAGTTTTGCTTTACTTTTTCCTCTTATTAAGGTTTGAACTCAACTGGAAGAGACTAGAGAAACCTGAGCTTTTGACTATGGAAAAGTTTTACTGAGATTAATACTAATTTACCATAAATTCAAATTTGACACATATTAACCAAGACCTACATCTTAACATGAAAGAGGTTTTATCTTCTTGATTTACCTCTAGCACACGTTCATCATCGATCTCGTTGAAGACTGTGCCATTGATCTGATTGGGCTTCAAGGCCGTCCAGTTAAACACAGGCAAGCGGAACTTGGTCTTTATAGGCTTCTTGATCCTGATAGCTGTGGTGAAGAAAGTGTTCGTTGAATTCAGAATGAACGGTACTTATATACCACTTTTCAACGCGAAGCTTTATTCAGCCACTCACACACATTCATACAACCATCTTTTTCTATGGCTAAGTGATTTTCGCCTATCGTTCACACACTTATACTCCGACGGATGCATCTTAGAGTTCTGGACACTTCAGCGCACAGACTAGAGGAGCCAGGGATCAACCTACCGACCTTCAGATTAGTAATCCACTCTACCTCCTGCCACCCACAATCCTCTGATCTAGTCAACCTTGAACATCAAAATCGAAGGCAAAGACAACCAAGTTTAATTTTGTGTGCACGCTCACCTGACAGACCTACGCTCAAGATGACAGAGGGGGAAGCTTCTGGCAGAGGAGGAGCAAGGGGAGGAGGTGGTGGTGGTGGGACTGGCGCAGTGTGTCCTGTAATTAATGCAGAAGAGTATTTTTATTGCATGTTTAGCAACAGCTTCGTGTTCTACGTGAGCTGCCACCTCGGCCTGACAATCGCTGAAAACTGATTTTTAAAGTTAGTGAAACCTGATAAAGTCTAGTTTGGATAAAAGGCTGGAAAGTGCTCCAACAGTCAGTGCGGCCTTTCCGGAGACAAAGGAAACCAGCCTTATGTTTCCCTTTCCTGTCTGGCTTAGAAGAACACTGCTGTGACCCATCACTTGGTTTGGCACGAATGAACAAATATAGGGAACTGAAAATAAATCTGCTCTGAGGGTCCACAGATGAGAAAGTCAACTTTCGCATACATATACATGAATCACTAGACTGCGAGTCACAGTGTTGTCATCACCTGAAGCAGATGGCAGGGGAGGGGGAGGGGGAGGAGGCGGTGGAGGCGGAGGTGCTTCGCTGGCTGGTGGTAAACTTGTGTCGGGTCCTCCTAGTTCTGTCAGCCCTGCCGTTGAACCCAAAGACAGCTTTCCGATGTTTCCCAAGGGTATCCCGGCACTGCCGACGCCCAGCGGCTCGATGGCGATGTCTCCATCAGGTTTCTTGTGCAAGCGGATGGTGCCCTGCTGTTCGAGCTCCAGCAGACGCTTCTCAATGTTGAAGTGCCTCTGAAATGCAGCATCCTTCTCCTTGATCATCCTCCTCAGGGTGTTAACCTGAGTGCTGGTTGACTCGTATGTCTCCTGAGCAGTCACCAGGGGGTGATAAAGAGCATAATGCACAGTGACTCCACAAGCTAAACAAACATCCTGTCTCTTTGTGACCTAATTTGCTAATACAGCAATTTAGCCACAAGCATATGAACCTGATCTCTGCTAACAGGCACGGAATCTGAAGCCTTTATGATGCGAGGAGAGCAAGAAATATCACGTCGATAGGACTGTGGCTTACCCGTATTACGTTCAGCTCCTTATCTTTCTGAATGAGCAGCTTCTCCAGATCGGCTACTTTCATCATTGTTTCATTCTCAACCTCCAGAAGCTTCTCAGTCACCTAGAAGAGAAGATGGAGCAACACTGAGATGAGAGAAGGAAAGAATTGATCCACACAGTGGGCATCTTTCCCAGCTCCACTTCCCCATCCCTCCTCCCCATACACTGCATCATCACTAAGAAATAAGATACAGCGAGCAGCATGATGCAGCAATAACATGACACAGCTCTCAGTTTTGATTTTACATTACACATCTTTGCTAAGGAATTCAGAGAGAATCTTCACCCTCTTCCTCCCCCATCATTTCTGACCTCTGAGAGCAGAGTTTGTTTTCAAATTCCAAGAATGATGTCAGGGGCTGCCTACGACCTTTCCATGTGAAGAAGGTCTTTGCAAAGCAGCGTGGGATGCAAAGGCAATAGCCCAGAAAGACCGAGCCAACACGAGAACAATAATAAGATTGTTTCACGCACTCCATTTTCCAGCATTCCCCACCCAATTATTATCCTGAACCACTTGTGAAGTGCAAACACCGAGTAGATTTCTAATTGCCATGTAGAAACAGCCAACTTAAGTACATAGCTGGTGAACCACAACAATCTCATAAATGTGTATAGAGAGCAGTGTTGGTGGTCCAGACTGGGTGGTGCACTTACGTGGGACAGGTGCTCCTCCAGTTCCTCCACCTTCTCCAGCGCTGCATTCTTGGTTTCGGCATCTTCTAGCAGGCCACCCACATCAAATACGTTATCAAGGTAAGCCTGGATCTGAACCGACAGCTTGTCGCTCTCCGTGTGTTTAGATTTCTGGCACGAGAGAGAATAAATTCAACATTAGTGACACTCCGCGAATAGTCTCCACGTGGACAATGAGAGCGATTGGCCCAGTTTAAGCACAACATTATTTCTTTACCTCCAGGAAGTCATCTAGTCCCAGTTTGGTGAATTCATACTGCAGATGCACTCTGAAGTTCATGTCTTCAACTGAGTGGACCACAATGTTGATGAACTGCATGCAAGCAACCTGGAGAACAAATGCAAACAGACACCAGCTCATTAATATTCTTTATATACTTGATACGTATAATCTGTATCAGGATATTTTATCTTAAAACTGACATATAGTCCACTGGATTTTGCATTTGCACCTTGTATAAAAGTGTGTTTTCCTTTATACAGATAATAATAAAAAATACCTTTGGCATTTGAGCCAGACATTTTTATTTGTACTGATGGATGTACTCTCACACAAAAAAGACACATCTGTATGTAACTAAACGCTTGTCTTACCATGAAGTCAATGTTTCCCTCTTCACTGCGGAAGTAATCCATCAGTCTCTCGAAGCGATGCTTCTCTTTGCAAACCTGAAACACACCAGGTGAAGCAAAATAAAGATTTTTTTCTCTGGTTTACAAAGTAGAACAAAAACTTTGTCCGATGTAGACAAAAAATAAGAGACCCGAGAAAGGATGTTTTTATTGAATGTCAAAGTGGTACCTTAGGGAAATATTACCTATATTTATCACCTAAAATCAACCATACTACATGTTTTTTTTTGTCCATGGCACTTTACAAATTATTTATTTATTAATTAAGAAAAAAAATCATGCCTTTGGAGCAAACCACAATGCTGAGGTGTTCATGAAGTATGCAGCAAAATCAATGAAGCCAATGGCTTCATAATGTTGTGCTGTGGACATAACAAATATCTGATAAACTGCTGCTTTCACTGATGTGTTACAGCTCTATCAACAAAAGCATAATCAGGGTAAATCAACTATTTCTTTTATTCTGTTTTTCTACTTGCAAACAACATAATCTCAGTGTTTGACTTACGTTGTTTCTTAAGTTGATGAAATAAAAATCCTTTTCCTTGCACACAAACACTGTAGCTGTGGATCTAAAATTTGACGACCAGTACAGCTGCTATGATTTTTCTCTGAGCTTTATAGAACAGCATTCTCTTATTTGGCACCCCAGTCATAGAATAACAGTCAGAGCACATTACAGCTGAATGCTTTTTTTCTTGGGAGAGTTCAGAGCTCTCATAAAGACTTCTGCAAATGAACAGCAACTGCTATCGATCTTGGCCAGGTCCACCTTGACAAAGAGATGTTAATCTCAAGAGAATTCCTGGTTAAATAAAGGTTGAATAAATGAAATGAATAAAAACATAGAATGAATAGCAAACGTGACCTTCTCCCTGTGAGATCTCAGACACCTGTCACTTTGTGTTAATGCATCATTTTGGAAAAACAGCAGTACTATGTTGTTTCCACTAGAGAGTTGATTAGCTCTTGGGTCTCGCTGAGGCTTTGGACTGTAAGGCATTTTGTCTGGTTCCGGAGTTTAGGTGACTGTACGAGCAAAAAGCAAAAAGGCTAAGCAAATCTTTCTGGTTCACTGGCTCCCACTGGGAAGTGATCCTCTGATTATTGTTCAAGGTTACTTAACATCTGATGTCTTAATGAGTCCAATAATCTCAGACACGCCACCATAGAGCTTTGCTTGCAACCTCAGATAGATAAAATCTCTCAGAGCTTCTCAGTTTTCGGCCCGCTACACTTGACCTTTATGCCTTTATGCACGCCAGTGATGTGGGAAATTAGGGCAATTATATTGATGTTACTTAAATTTTGATTAGTATATTCAGACATAGCTAGGCCAGCGATATGTTACAACTTAATCCTGAACATAACAACTTGAGAGCTTGTTAAAAATTCATTAAAAAGTTGCAATAGGCACCTCTTTGAAGTTGTCAAATGCTGAAAGGATGATCTCATGACCTCCTCGGACAAGACAAACAGCAGCCAGCAGCTCAAGGACCAAAGCTTTTGTCCTGAAAATGCACCAAACTTTCATCAATACAACTACATTTTTTTAAAAAGTACAGTTTTATATGTTCTATCACAAAATTCAAGCATCCTCAAAATTGGTGTAGATATTAACATACAGGGCTCAAAAGTCATAATCTGCATTAATGTCTGAAGCTTTGGTGGGTGTTTCCATGGTTTTTACGTGTTTACCCTCATAGACTTTATTATGAAGTAATCAGTCTCAGTGGTTTACCACAAATCTCCCTTTAGAAAACATTCCCTTAACGACCCGTGTATACACCTCTGATCCTCGACTTCAGAGAGAAGCAGAGGCCCACGGAGAAGCATATCGTATGAATTGGCTGCAGGGTTTCCCCTTTTGTTTGGCCCGGCCCTGCTTTTATGGAGGAGGGGTCCTGAGTTCTTACCGTGGGTTCTTATTGTTCAAGCTGAGAGCAATTTCATTGACTGCATGTGCATGAGACATGACCATATTGAAACCGTACTGCATGGAGAGAGACAGAGAGACAGAGAGGATGTGGTCAGAAAACCTGCATAAAGGTTCAGCACTTGACTGCACAGGAAGCATATCATGCTCCAAGTTTATGAGACATATCTGATTGTGGGTCGTAGGTGGTTCCTGGTACCTGGTAGTTCATGATTGCTCTCAGGCACATGATGCACACATGCACATCATCCTTTTGACTCACGAGGCGGGAGTTCTTGATGGTTTTGCTATTCGCGACTGAGCCGTAGCTGCAACAGATTCAGCACATTAAAGCAAATTCAGCAATGAAATTCATGTTCTGGCTTCTATTCTGTTAGTCAAACAGAGCTCTGAAGTGTATCTACTATTTTCTATGATTTTTGTTTTAAGTGTGTCGCAGCGAGAGACAGAAAGAGAAAATTACAGAGAATGAGGTCTGACAGAAAAAAACTTAGATGGCTTTTGAGGTTACAGATGCATTATGGGAAATGCCTGGTTTCCTTGTTGCTGTTAACAGACCGAATTCTGTTCACAGACTGCTATTATGTAACTGTATTGCACAGTCATTTCATGGTAACTGTTCTGGTAAGGTTTATGATCGGGATAACCATACATCAAGAATATGTTTTTTTTTCCATACTTTGTTACAAATGTGGGCGGAAAAACTTTTTATACCTTCTACCAATAACAGTTCAGTAGTAATTTATCTGACAATATATTTATATAATATTTATAAGTCTAGAGTCTGTCCTTGTGGACTATTTTTGTGCACCCTTATATAATATCTGTTTTTCCGATCAGACTTTACACCCTATCTGTCTTTAAGTCATGTCTCTACAGTGGTGAAGAGGAGAATCACAACTGTCCAACATATGTTGCTGCTCACAGCTGGATCTCATCTGTGGACAGTGCAGATGCACATCTGGGCAGATGAAGGAGAACGGTTAACAAAGAGAGACAGATAGCACTAAAGGTCAGAGACTTTTTAACAAACCAGTACTAAGACAATGGGCTTGCATGCAAATATAGCATTCAAGGTTAGCAGAGCAAGGCAGTAACAGAGGAAGCTAATAGCGGGAAGCTTGCTTAGCAATACGTACCGAAGAACAGACTGGCGGGCAGAGCGCACCAGAGTGTTGCAGAAGGGTTGGGCGTTCGTATGGTGCAGATCCTCTATGGACCTGCTCCAAGATTTAGACTTGTCCAAGAAGCTATCCTCCCAATTTTCCAGCCCCTCAAAATCCAACCTGGGCCATAGACAAACAGAGAAGCCAACACAGAGGCACAGGGGTGTAGATGAGAGGCATGGGGGAGGTTAGGTTTGCAAGGCAGCTTAGTAGAGAGCCAGGCATTATCACAAGAACTGTCATCAAGCTGCACGATAAAGCTCAGCACACAGATTCTGTCCCAAAGTATAGCTCAGCACTCAACCAGGTAGCATCCGTCCAGAAATGCATTCACGTTACAAAGTATGCAACAAGACACAGGAAATACATCCAATGAATGCAATGTACTAATATCACAGGCTCTAAAAGACTCAGCAGCTGGATTCACAGCCCAACCCAGTTCCTAAGGAAAGGTTTGGTCAAGAGGTGTGTGTGTGTGTGTGTGTGTGTGTGTGTGTGTGTGTGTGTGTGTGTGTGTGTGTGTGTGTATACTTACATGACTGCACACTGAGCAAAGGAGAGGTATTCAACAAGGACATCAAGACCTCTGTTTTCATCATTGAGGAACTCCCTGACCCACCTGTGACGCATGAAAGCAGAGAGAGGTTAGCGGGGCGCCAGATCCAGAGTACACCCTTATCCTTTCGGACAGCCCGTTACCGACTAACAGAGAGAGAGAGACATAAAGAAAACTAGGATTCTTCTTATTCTGAAGCCTTCTCATAAATCCTTTTGTACTTAAAGAACTGGTTTAGAACAACTCAGGTCTAGTTTTGGCTTTTCTGCTGATCAATTGTAATACCAGTTATTTGTCCTTTTGGGTTTGCTTTGTTTTGCTTTTCTTTTTTAATTTATAAAAAGAACAAATAATAACTGAAATAAGGACAGCTAGCAGAGCACGTGACAGAAGAATGAACTTTAAAATGCTGAGGGAACATTTATCATTGTACTGTGTGACGTGGAATCACAATAGCAACTGATAAAACAGATGTGTACAGATGTATATAAGGAAAGGCTGTGTGATAATGTAACTAGATGTAGAGCCCCAGTACTTCTCTCAACCGCAACGAATATCAATGAGTTTTTAAGCAACTGTTCTAATAAATTAATAAATTACATAAGTGAAAGGAAGATTCTTTATATTGTCTTTCTTTTTCTTATTGCTATTTATTCTTTAGTGGATCTCTTTATTGTAGCTTTAAATGTAATTGTAAATCATGGATAGACTAGCAGGCAGGTTTAAACAAATTATTCATACACTGGTTCAACTTTGGCTGAACTTTTCATAGTTGTTATTTAAGTAATGCTGGAAGTTTTTAGAGGCATTTAAGCTTTCATATTCCGCTTCATTCACATCCAGCTGAATTTTCGGACACATCATGCTACTTGTTCATCTGATTTGTAGTTACACAGATCTACCATATATCCAGGTAATGATACTTCGGTAACTATTATAGGCAACATAATTACAAAAAAATGAGACGAAAGTTGTAATAAATGAGAATTATTTGGGATGACGGCTCTTCAATAGCTCTAAAAGAAAGTGGAAAAAATTCCATGGAAAGTAAAGCAGAGCAAGGCTTCAGTTTTCCTCACTCCAGTTTTCTCCAAACAAAGGAATTCCCATTGCAGCTAGAGAAAGAATGTGGAGGGCATATGGCTAAGAGAGCTGGGCTCAGGAAGAACCCCTGACACTCAACAGTATTTAGTCTGCCTCCCCCACAGACCCCTTTACCTCCTCCCCACATTTTGAGGGAACTCCAGGGGGAGATGGAATGAGGTAAAAGGTTCTTAAAATAGTCTTGAAATGATGGCTGTGATGACAGATTGCTGGTCAGCCAATGGCAAGTTAGGCAGGAAACCAACCAGGACCCTGACAGCGGAGGGAAGGAGGAAGAGGGAAAAGGAAGAGAGGTGAGCAGAGGAGCAGAGGAAAGCGAACAAAGCAACTAGACCGGGTCCAGGAGGGAGGAGGGGGGACGAGGAGGTGGGCTTGATCATCAGCTTCCTGCCCCCCTCCCTCGTTGCTGTGAACCCTCACTCTTTCCTCCCTGTACTTCTCTCCAACCAGTTGCTATTTCAGATTTTCTTGGCAATCTCAGGAATAACACACCAGACAGGGCTGAGGATTCAGACACACAATAAACCGGCATCTGTTACACTTAATCCCACCCACAAAAGTCTTCTGAAAATAGATCTCCTTTTCCTTTGCCTGTGAGCCTTTCTGGAAACTGCATTGAAAAAGAAAAAGTCCTTTATTGATGAAGGCAAATTGTATAAGAGTTATTCACGTGGCTCAATGAAGTCCATAAAAAATGAAGGTATGTTTTACTTTGGTTCACGGATTAAGTGGCAAGTCACTGCAGCACCTCCATGACTACGGATTACGTAGATCATGTCTGCAACACTGAAGGCTACGAATCGATAAAATAGCATCCACATGTGTGATGGATGAGGAGGAAAATGTACTGCTTTTGAGTCTGCAATGCAAAAATGTGGTTTGCTTTACTATGCGAGACTTCTGTAAACATACATGTATCCTTGTGTTTGTTCTTGTGCTTTTCACTGGGTTCAGCAATGGTCAGCCGGGCTTCCTGTCCCTCTGGCATACAACAAAGCTTCCTGCTGCCTTCTATGGGGGAGTGGACAAGGCCATACAATGGCTACCATCTGGGCATTATGAGCACCAGCTCTATGAAGTGGAGCTGCAGAGCTTGGCAGTTGGAACAATAGGAGGGGGGAATCTGGGCACCAGAAAAAGCTCTGGGTCCCTGCAGCAGCAGCAGCAGCAGGGACACACAATAGAATATTCTTTACCGGGCAAAACAATAATGTGGTTTCCTTGAGCTTTAGATGAATAGACCTGCATAATTCACCAGAAAAATAGAAGCTAAGACATGATTACCCAATGTGATTTGTCCTCAGTGAAATCTCCAGTTCCCTCAGGACTTTTGTAGATTCCTGCACACGCCTGCGAAACTTCTGTAAGACACAACGAATGCTGGTTATTACAGGTTACATTGAAGCTGTGCTTTCTAGGCAGTTTTCATGAGAACTTTTCAGTTCCTCAAAAACAACAATAATCCTACTCAGCAGGTTTAGTGTTGCCCTCATCTTCAGGCTGAACTGTAAAATAGAGGATGAATAAAGGAGAACCAGAGAAGTCAAACACCCTGCAACCTGACCAATGAACTTCTGATACTTTAAGCTGGTAACAGCTGATAATGCCTCAAGCAGAGATAAGGAGAAGGTGCATCAGAGCTGTCACAGAAGTTGTGTGTGTAACCTGTAAGTAGACTTTGACACGCATCAATCAGCCGGGTTCTACTTTATGATTTTTGTACGGTCCCACCTTTCGTGTTACTCCAGGATCTAAGTACCCGCGAAGCTTCTGGATGTAGGTGTGAGGAGGATTCTTCACCTGAAACCTCTCCTGAAGATACACAAAAGAGCGGCGTGATGTAAGTTGCTGCAGTCAGCCACACCAAAATGTGGACAGGTGTGTGTAGTCTTACAGCAGGTTTACTAATTAATGATACAAAGTTCACAAATTCACCTGGTCGCAGATCAGGTCCCACTTCTTCTCATTGTCATACTGTCTGAGGAGCCGGGCTTTGTCTGGAGGCAGGTTCATAGAGTTCTGGGAAACAGAAAAAAACAAATAATGTAAGCATTCGTTTCATTCATAGTGTCTTTATGAGTCTCTGGCGCCATCAGCAAACTGATGACAACGTTTTCAAGACTTATACCGTGACCTCACTTCCTGTGTTGACATTTGGCATCCTGTTGAAGGAGACGACGTGCATCTCCTTCTCACTCTTTGGTCTCAGTATTGTTCAGGCAGCACATTTCTTCATAACACAACATGCTGCTATCAGGGTACCGGCCTATTACCGGACCTGTCATCAGACTTGTTATGTAAACCAGCAACACTTGAATGCCACACGAGATGACCTGATGCAGCCGTTTTTCTGGGCTCAATTTAAACCCCATATTATGTAATCTGTATTTAGAAACTAAGCACAAATTTAGGATCTCATGTCCTCATGACTGCTTTAAAAAAATAACGCAAGCTGAATGACACTAGTGTTTGACTAATTACTTCCTCCAAGGACACAAATGCTTATAAACAGAGGTTGACATGGAAATCTTAGATAGGAGGAAGTGCAACAATAAGGAGCAAACTAGTCACTGAAACCGACTGCCTCACTGATTCTCTTTGAAGAAATGTGCGATTGTTTTTGCACTCAGACCCCTCATTTCCAACAGTGTCAACAGTATCCCAAAGCTCAGCCACAAATGGCCCGTCAGCTTGACTTTTAACCTGCAGCTATAACTCAGACTGCTGTCTAAAATGCAACAGCTTGCCTTTTTAACCCATCCCACCAGGCCAGATGTGATGTTCACGCTGGCATGTTCCAGTGTGGAAAACAACACATACTTGTTTCTATGGTAGCAACTCAGTCACCAGAAGTGGTGGAAATATCGCACGAGAATATATTAAAATGACTTTTCCAAATCATTGCTCACTCCATCACAGCGTCATGAATCATTTTGTCCTTGCAAGCGCCAAATATGGAGGCAAATATGGTCCTGCCAGGACCATAAAGAGCTAATAATTTCTATACACGTTCACAGCTTTGTGATCACAGATTGCAGCACACATTCAAAAATAAGCGAAACAACTTTGAGCTGGCAGTGGATGCCCAAGAATAGCTATAAACAAGGTAAACTAAGAAAATGCAGGGCAGAGCTATAACAGGCTATCACCAGAGTGGAAAGCAGTGTGAAGATTTCACATATGGCTTATTTTGACTAACCCAAAATACCCACGCTGGAGAGAAAAAAGAAGTAACATGGGTACCAGATGTTCAGAATTACAAGAGGAATGTGTCCTGTTTGTAGTAGTAGTTTATAGTAGTAAACTTCTCTCATGTCTGACCCCCAAGCTGCTCTCTCCTCCTTTGCCTCTCCTGGGACAAGATTTACCTACAAGACCATCTTTAGGAAGGTCATAGATCTTCCACGTGTCTTTAATAAATGGTTTGTCTGAACTTTTTGGGTTTTTCCAAAAAACAGATCAATAATTTTTAATTTTTAATAAGACGGTTGTTCCAAATTGCCTCCTATCACTGTTCACTGATTAAAAACCGTTGTATATTTTTGAATAATAATCTACAGCTGGTCATCATGGGGCAAGAGAAATACGTATTTGTATATATTTATATTTGCTGGTCAGAGGATGAATTGAAATTTATTTTGATAATCGTAGAGATGACAAACATTAGCTTCTTATTTTGGAACGTTTTTGTGATTTTCTTAGACAAATAAACACATATGATTGACAGGATAGCTATCAAATGAATAATTGACGAACACAATCATAAGCAGCAGCCCTAATTTCCTTTATCGTACACTCTTCTGTGAAGGTAAGGTAAAGAGTTAAGCGAAATAGTCACGACTTTTCTATGGTCGCACGCTTCGGGTTGTACCCCGGCCCCAAAGCCGCCTTTGGTTTCTCAGTCAGTGCACATGAAAGTAGAGACAGGCTAAGAGCAGGGTCTCCTTTTTGTACTAATTTAATTCTGATTTACTGGAAAACATGCAGACCAGATGTATGCACAGATACTCCTTTTAGTAATGAAAAAATAAAAATAGGAACATAATTGATTATAGTTAAAAAAAAGAAAGTATATTTCGCTAAAGACAAATTAATGACCAGAATCCCTCAACTCACCGAAAAGCTATTCTGAGCAATGAGGACACATCACGTACTGCTGTTTAATGATGTTCAACTGTCACCTGAAGCCTCGGGTACTATAAATAAATAGCAGTGTGAGCGACAGAGGGGCAAAAGGCGGAGGGAAAGTTTCCTTTCTGACCAGATTTGGGTAATTTGAGCCAAGTAACCCAATTTAGCTAATTTCATTTCACTTTCTCCCACAGTGATATTATCGCTCGCTTCCTGTGTTTAGAAGAAGCTAAAAGAAGCTAAAGGAGAGGGGGCAGGAGCCTTTTATAATTTCGAAATCACTGGAATGTTTTAAAGGGAAAATACTACAGCTATGCCAAAAATGTTTTGGCGCTCGTTGCCCACATATTCTCTCCTCCAGCATGGCCTTTCTTGTTTGACCTGAGACTGGCATGACAAAGGATTCAGTGTGGAGCTTTGTTTTGATTCGGTGCTGTGCCATTCCCATCCTTTGACATTTGAGCCAACTTTTTTCCTCTCACAGAAAACCGCTAACAATGGCTGGTGGGCAGGGTCAGTGTATGCCCTCTGGTGCTGTGTAAAGCAAAATCCAGCTGAACACAACACCGATACACTTCACAACCAGATGAACTAGTTCTATTGTCACTGCTATCTGACAAATCGTTAGGTCCCAAATGTGAGCAAAGGGTGGAGATTGCAAACACAGCCATTTTGATCTCAGTGCATTAAACTGTTAATTTACTGAGGTTAAATCAGTTAAATGGTAAAAAAAAAAAAGTGAAATGCAGACACCATAACATAGATGTGCAAAAGTTCTGTCTTTAAAACATTTCTTTTGGTTTTCTTTAGTGTACATGACTGTAAAGTGAACAAATAAAGACGGAAAACTCGATGGTGCAGAGCAGAGGTCAGCCGTGAGGGGATAAATTCTGAAACAGGCATTTCCGTCATTAACAAAGGATGACAGAGGTTTTAAAGCGTCAACAGTTAAAGTAGTTCATGGGGTCATGTTTCTGGTTAAGAAGAGTCCAGGAAGTCCTAAGCAGAGCGCTCAAGTCACACACAGACCCCCACAAGTGAGGGGATGTTTTGAAGAGCCCATGGACCTTTGAGAAATTATTGTCGCCAGGGCAACTCCGTCCTGCCCTACGCTGGACAGCTTCCTAATCCAAATGATTTACAATCGGCCCGATGTTACGTTATTGACCTGCAAGTCCCACCAGAAGTCCCCAGAGATACCAGTCTGAAAGCAGGACAAGATGTTCACTGCAAAAACTCAAAATCTTACCAAGTATATTTGTCTTATTTCTAGTCAAAATTATCTCATTACACTTAAAATAAGACACAATCAGCTACAGGGCAACATTTCAGTAAGCTAAAGGAACTTGTTTCAAGACAGTGAATCTTGAAACTAGAGAAAAACTAGAGATTTTTCACTTGTTCCACTGGCAGATTTTTTCACTTATTTTAAGCTAAAATATCTTGTATTAAGTGAAAAATCTGCCAGTGGAACAAGTGAAAAATCTCTAGTTTTTCTCTAGTTTCAAGATTCACTGTCTTGAAACAAGTTCCTTTAGCTTACTGAAATGTTGCCCTGTAGCTGATTGTGTCTTATTTTAAGTGTAATGAGATAATTTTGACTAGAAATAAGACAAATATACTTGGTAAGATTTTGAGTTTTTGCAGTGTTTCCTCCACAGCTTTTCTCAGTTTCTCTCACACTTTCAGTTGGGATAGCGCGTCACACCAGTGTGCACAAAACTAAAAGATTTTTAATTGGAGAGCTCTGCTTGTGGAATTTCCTTAACTTGTTTGTTCTTGCAGAGGACAACATGCTGCTCATAAGTTGTTCCCAGGTACGCAACAGACATTTACTCTGTAAGTCACTGGTGCTAAAAACATGGTGCAGGATAAACTGCTCTTTTTTTTTTTTTTGAGTTGTCTGATAATATGGATTTAAATTAGCAACCCTGCAGTTTGAGAGCAAGACTGCCAGCTCTCAGGCTTACTTGTGGTTCCTAGAGTTTCTAAAAGTAGAATGGGAGGCCAAGCCTTCAGCTATCAGGCCTCGGTCCTGTGGAACCAGCTCTTCAGAATTCAGGAGACAGACACCCTCTCTAGTTTTGAGATTAGCCCCAAAAATTTCCTCATTTTTAATAAAGGTTATAGTTAAGGCTGGACCAGGTGGCCCTGAACCATCCTTTAGTTACACTGCTATAGGTTCAGACTGCTGCAAGACTTGATGTGATGGACTGAACACTTCTTCTCCACTCCCCACATGTTTATATATCATGGCAGCATGTCATTACATTTTTGTCATCTCTTTCCCTTAGTCTGTGTTTTGTCCTGTCTCCCTATGCTCTTTTTTTTCTTTTCGCTTTTCTTCTGTCTCTTCTCTTTCCCTTCACCCCCCAGCCAGTCGTGGCAGATGGTTGCACCTCCCTGACTGTGGTTCTGCTGGAGGTTTCTCCCTGTTAAAAGACAGTTTTACCTTTCTGTCTGTACTGTAGGGTCTTTATCTTATGGTGTAAAACACCCTGAGATGACTGTTGTTGTGATTTGGCGCTTTATACTTTTTTAACTGAAATAAGTGACTTACTAAGAAGATACATTCAGTGTGATTCTTTCTTTTGTGGTCTGTCGGTGGGATGGAAATGCAGAGTCTGTGTCTTTTATCTGCTTTGATAGGTTTACACAGAGCAGACAGTTATCATCATCTCACAGGAAAATGAGTGGGTGGCTAAGGAGCTCACTGTCGTAGTTCAAACATGGAGGCCCAGACGGCCCTCGTTCCCCCCAACCTGTCTGTCTGGTCATCAGGGTGGGGTCCAGGAAAACGGGATCTGTGGCTTAACTCAATTGCTACCATAATCAGGGCCGACGACACACTGACCCTATTGCAGGACAAAGCAAGGACTTTTTAAAAATATGTCTCTGCATAACAGTTGTTTCACAACGGCCAGTCAATGACCTTCAACAGATTCTACTAAAACTAATCAGCTACTTACTCTTACTGTTCATGAAGCCATCGATCATTAAATCATGCACTTTACTTCATATGTGCATTCTTGTTGTCTTATTCTTCAGTTTTCTCTGTGCAAACTCTTGCTCCCAAGCAACACAGCTGTATATGAACAAGAGACATCCTTCAATAATCCAGTAACACAAGGAAGATAATGAAACAGCCAATAAGGGTAAGATAAGACCTGGTCCTCATTATTAAAAGGTGCTGTGTGAGGAGGGTGGTAACAGGCAAACTACTGACTGTTACATCCAGCAAGGGGGCAAAGAAAGCACAATGAATAAAGAACCTGGCACAAGAGTGTTTCTCTTAAGCTTATTAAATGCATAGCTTAGATTTAAAGTGATACTCGGAATCCTACTGTACCAGAATATGCTGGACACAGTTCAAGATAAATGTCTCCTTCAGAGGTTTAAAAAAACCTGACTACATCCGAAGTGAACGCGAACATACAGAACCAAATGGATAATTGCCTAACATATTATACTTGTCATACACATGAAATAGAGTTCTACAAGCCAGAATTGTTTATAAGACATGTGGTAAAAGCATAAACCAGACTGGCTGTTTGTGACACAGCCTGTAGCTTTTTATTAATGAATGTCGCTGCCTGGGCTATTGTTGAAGTCCTCCCTTTTTCTTGGTAGGGAAGCACAATAAGAGGAGACAGGATGAGTGGCTCAGCTGTTGTCGTCACTGGGCTGCAGACACTTCCTCAACTCTTCAGGAAATCAAAAACTGCCCTGGGTATTTTTAAATTTGTTGTGTAGCTGTGTAATTGGAGCCTGACCAGTATGTAATGTTTGGAGCTAGTAGCAATATTTGGGGAAGTAAAAACAATTCCACGATCAATATAATGGGTTTAAAAAAAATGTATATGTTCTATTGAAAAGAGATCATGAAGGGAAATCATTTAATTACTTTCCAGCAATCTGTTTAAAAACTACTTTGCGACTTAATGTGAAGATCCCGCTTGACTGCATCAATGTCAGCTTACTCGTCTACATAAACTGGAGTCAGATTAGCGCTGCTGAAACACTCTTAAATTTACATTAAGTATTTTTTCTGCATTGTATTCTGCACAATTTTTTTTTTTTTTTTATAAAAGTAACCTTTTGGTTTCAGCATCTTTCAGCAGGACATATCACAAATGCCGATATTTCTGATTGGCCGGTACTCATCCAATATATCGGTCGGTCTTGGTCTACATGTAAAACAAACATTTGTCTTCTATTGCATATTCACTCAAACAATGTATTTACATATGCAGGTAAAGCTTAACTGATTTGATAGGAAGAGGAGCAGAGTGTGAGAAAACACTGCCCCCCTTTGTCTACGAGATATCTGATCACCTGTCGCTCTTTTTGCAAGGTAACCCAAACCGGGCAAGCGCAACAATGCGTAGGTCCTGCACAAAGATCCTGAAAGACAGAGGGGCCAACAAACCAGCTGCTACCAGTTCTACCAAACACACACTGAAAAGAGGAGGGACAAAGAGTGGAGAGGGGGAGATGCATTTTCTTGAAGGCAGGGCAGCAAAAGTTCTTGGGGTCAGTGCCCCTCCCTGCTCGCCGCTCATGATGGTGGTTTGTGTTTACAAAGTAAATATGAGCAGGCACAGTCACAAGCTTCTTATTAAGACATTAATGTAACAGGTAGGGCAAAGCACCTCGTTTATGTGGAAACACGGTCTCGACAGGCAAACCACATTCTCACTATGCAAAACCTAGAGCGTGTATTTTAAGTGAAGACACAAATACGGAAATCACCTGCAACTGCTTTCGATTTTCCAACACTTAATCAATACAGTTAGAACCTTCTCTTCTTAATTCCCCTTTATGTATAACTAGTTCGAGAAGATTAAAGCCTAATCTCAAAACCCATTCATCTATAACGCCACAAAACCGAGAAAAGCAGCTGATTCTCATTTATGTGTTAGGCTGGAAATAGAAGTAGACGCCATTTCAATTTGATAAATGACAAAAAACAATTAAATTATTATCAGATTGATTCTTGATTTCTCTATTTCTACACACATAAGGCACATAAGAGCAGACAGATTCACTGGCTGAAAAGCATTGTGTTAAATCCCCATTAGATGAAGACTTAAAGGCAACAGTTTGCAGCTGTGGTGTAATATTTTCAGCCTCTTTCGCACTTATCTGTCCTCATTCTAGTCACCGGCCTTCCCATCTTTAGCCCGAACACTCTCCAAACCCTCCCTTCTTCGTCATTGACCTCTGGCTCAGTCTGCTGAGAGATATAACTTTCCCTCCAATCTGCTTTTCACAACACTCAACAAAATAACAGGAAATTGGAGAAATGCCATTTCCAGTTCATAAACCCGGAGCTACCTCCCAGAACCCCTTTGTTAACCTGATTATTTAAGCAGTGGTGCAGCGGTGATCGACAGCAGTGATAGCTGGGTTGAAATGAAAGGCCTTTATCATCACAGACTTCTTTGAAGGCTGATTCACAGTCAGAGCCTGAGATAACAGCAAAAATGTCCTGAGCTCAAGGTCATCTTAAAGACAGATGTTCCAAACGGTTCAAATATGACCTCATGTGCAACGCAAACTTGTTTACAGGTCTCCAGGAAGTTGTTGTGTTCCAAAACAACAGTGATGTAAAATGACTGCAGCAGCACCGATATTGTACAGTTTATTTACCGTATCTAGGAAATGCGACCACAAAGATATGAGTGATGTAAGAAGACACAAAAAAAAATACAGCAATTAGCCATTAATCGGAAGCAGGAGATTATTGCTGTGGAGAAAATATCCTGTTAGTTCACCCTGTGAGTTCATGCAAGAGCTGTGAGCACACCAGCCAACAGGGTATATACACAGTGAATGCCAGGAATGCAGGTGCATGAAGGCTTCAATAACTCATGCCAGTGTGGCCTTTAAACACAATGCCCAGCCCAAATCTGAGCCTGAGCTATGGAGAAACATTTCAAAGTTTTCTGAATCAGACCAATACTTGGAGGAATTGCTTCCTCAAAGGGAAGGTTATGTTTTAAGAAGAAGTGGTGCAAATAAAATAAAGCAGAAGCAAAACCAATACAAAATCAAGACTCCCATCAATAACCGTAACTATTAAGAAAGTTTCCCATTGTTTCTCAATATGACTTCATTAAGTTCAGACGTAACATAAAAACAGAACTGTGATCGTAAGAAATGAGCACATTAAGGAAGATTACTAAATGACACTGAAGCTGAGCACGAGACATTATTCATCATGTTACTAAGGCAGGTCTATACCAGAGACAGCATCAAGCTGTACTTCCTAGCATCTGTTTAAAAAAAAGTATAGCTGCAAGGTCAGGGTTCCCACTGTACTGAAAAGGAAACCACTTCTTCAACCTACAGCCCTGGTGCAGCTGCGTTAGCGGCACATGCAATCCCCCCCCCCAAAAAAAACATTTAAATAAAAAAATTAATAAGTAAACTGCTTGTACAGAATAGTATAGTATTTTGGGGCAATACTTATTTGAACTATCAGTAAGTTAGCTAAATGTGAAGCTGAAGCGAGCAGAGGGTTAGCTTGACGTAACCAAATAGCTAACGTGGTTCTGTCACCACAACACTTCATTTTTATTCGTGTAACACATTAATAAGAAAACCTCAAAGCCTTTTGACTTTATAGAGACTTGTACTGTGCAAAAGTCTTGAGCCACCCCTCGTGTCTGTATATTTTGTTTCCAGGGAGCCAGACCTTTTTTTCTAATTACGTAAGCTAGTTAACAGCCTTTTTCACAGTACTGTACATGCTTTAAAACAAAATAGCCTCTTAGACTTAATCCTTTTTATGGTATTTATGCTAACAACCCTTATCTGTGGGGTCAGTATTCACATATAGCTCTAAGCAAGCATTGAGCCAAGTGACCAAAATGCCAACTTTTTCTTAAAAAATCTGATCTGATCTATATGTACATATTATATCACCCAGCTGTAACTTAACCCTTGCTTTCCAAAATAACTACAAGGAGAGAATAAGTGAAGCAGTAAAGCCCTGAACCAGACTGGAGAACTGTAGCCTCAGGGTGCAGAGAGCCAGGTGGATAGCCTTGTGCTGATCCCCCCACCCCACCTGCTTGGCTGCACTAGGACTAAGTTATTAGTGTGTACTCAATTCCCATAATCCCTTTCTTTCTGAGACAGAGTGGTGGGTGGCTGAGCCAGATGTATATAATTAATGCAGCTTTTCCTTCTGAGAAAAGAAGCAATGTGGAATTGGGATATCAGGCAAATAAAAAAACTCAAATTATCATCAAACACATTAAAATGATTTAGGTTTTATGTCTGATAAACACATCAATCAGCTTGAATCTATTAGTTCCTCTTAAGTGGAATCCAGCAGACACTACGGCTTCCCTTAGATCTTCCCCATCAAGAAACAGTGATGTAAGACATGGCACTGGAGTTACATTGTCAGCATTTCACTACATCTGACAAATGACACAGATCTAACCTTCTCTTTAGTTTTCCCAACATTTGCTGCTGCTTAATCTCAAAACCTCTTTCATGAGCAATCAAAAGACGAAAGAAAAACTGCAACAGCACATCCACGCATGACGCAACTTGATGTCAGCATTTAATAGACACGGGGAGCTGAGCGGAGCAAGATGAATGGTTTAGGGCGGTTTCCAGCGCAATCAAGAAGTGAAAATAATCCTGCACTGCTCCTGTAACAGCTCTTAAAGATGTGTGCGGCGTTTAAAGATGTTGGTAAAGCCATTATAACCAAGAACAGTGGCAGGCCGCCAGTTCAAAGGGAATTTTCCTCCTTTTGAGGTCTCCTGTGGCCTCAGCCTAGACCAGGCCACAGGAATCCAGCAGTGGATTGGTGCACAAACCTGGAACCTTAAAAGATCCCAGGCTTTGAAATGCCACTCACTCATCTCACATTATTTTTATAAAGACAGAGTCATATGGAGAAAGTTACTGTGCAGGGCAAAGCCACACCGAGAGTGAGTTTGGGGAACGGGAAGGTAGGAAACACTGACTGGGTGAGTGAATGAGAGGCTCCATATCCATCTGGAATTGCACAAAACCAAGGATAAGTGAGAGTTACCAAGGACAAAGAGGGGGTAAAAGGAGCCAAAACTATTAAAAGAATTCTACCAATGACCAAGATATAATTTTACAAATATGGCTTTGATGTATTTACACTTGTCTGTCTGTGGGGTCTACAAAGATCTGTATCGCAAGCTTAACTTAATGGCAACGTTATGCACCAGTAGCAGCATGGAGGGAACACAGTTCTCATTGTAAGGCAAACCAACCACAACTACCACTGGCTACAATGCAATTTCCCCTGTAAAATACAGGAAGAAAATACCAGGCAGCTGTTTCCAGCCGCACAAAACTGGGCTGAAACTGTTTCTGAAGATGCTGGACAAAAGAGAGGAGATGGAATGAGAAGATGCTTTTAACACATGCAGCCGGTTAAACCTGACCCAGGCATTTTATTAGCAGACGGCATGAACTAGTCGAGGCCAACCCAGGGGTCTCGCCCCTCCTCCACCGCCTTCAACAATCTACAGTAGAGAAATTCTGTTAAAGTCATTAGCCCACGCATATTACTACGCTCGCAAAGGCTGCTGAGCCCATGACATCATTATGGGCTGCTGTCATTCCAGTGGGATGTCTGTGAGCTCTGTCTGAGAGAGAGTTGGGCAGTCCCAACCATTTGCACCAGCATGCCATCATGAAGCATAGAAAACACAGTGGTCCAGAGGAGGAGAAATTACCCATTTCAAAATATCCATTTATGGAGCGCTGAAGCTGAAGCGAAGCCAGTTATGTCTCTGCAAACAAATGCTGAAGAAAGAAATCAGCTCAGCTTAGAAAGAGTGATGTGAAGTGTCTCAGATGCTTGGCACATGCGGTATGATAGTATGGGAAGTGCACCTTGGGATCCAGCCCCAGACAGCCAAGCCATGAGGTTGCCTTCCAGAAGAGCTCTAACTGCAAAATCAGGAGCCTTTGATGTAGCGCTATCTCACAACAAACAGTTAGCAGGGCCGAGAGAAAAGCACTGTCTGATAAGGACTTGAATATATAGAAGAACGTTGCACTTTCCCACAAAGTAAAGGAAATGTGGAGCTATTATGGGCCAGAGTGAGGTGGAGGCTGGAGAGGTTGAAAACTTTTCCCACTCGAAAACACAACTGAAATGTTGAGTCTACTGCTCCATGCATAGAAATCATCTGCTCTGCATGGCAGAACATAATAACAGGGACCGATTTGTGCTGCAGTACTTTCAAACAGCTAGACTTTTCCTAGGCAGGATGTGTTGATAAAAAAAATACCCAAAAAGTGTTTTTATATGTGAAAGACGAGTGAAGTTCTTTTTATTCTGACTTTTTTTTTTTTTTTTTACAGCCACTCACTTCATAAAGAAGTTATCTGCATCAAAGGGACATGCCGTGGGCTGTCGTAGTAGAGCTTGTAGCATAGCACAGTGTGTAATTGTCGTAATAGCTGAGATATAGCACAGCATTCAAAATCAGGGGCTGAATGGCTTCTTGCTGCGTTAGTCTCCTCATACGAGAGTTTCGCTCCGTGGCTGCTGATTGCTCTGGCAAGCAAATAATGGCTTCATTCCAGAAACATGGAAGGTCCAAGAAAGAGACCGTCTGAGTGATGCTGCGAGGATCCACTCACATCTTCGGTGCTTGATGCTGTAATTAGGGCCTTAGACAGCTGAAAGTCAGAGCTGGGTGTGGTAATGTTGAAAATGTGGAGTGAGGAGCACAAAATAAGCACCCATGGGAAATTAGGATGCTACTGTTTGACAAGGAAAATAAATAGAAACAGAAAAAAGTCTAAATTTTAGATCTTGGATTACTCAGATTTCAGCTGAATGCTGTTATGTGTCAGTATGATAGGCAAGGAGCCAGGCGGAGGTGGAAGAAGTATTCAAACAAGCAGTTTAAAGAAGTCCTGTGAGTAATACACTGTGACTAAAACAGTTAGGAAGGAAACATGTCCTGGTGATCGTTCCAGTACCAAAGATCCCGTCAAATGTTGTCTCAGATACAGTGCTGTGCAGAAGTCTTGAGCCACCCCTTACTTCTTTATAAATGGCTAGGAACATAGGAAACGGACATAAATGAGAATGCAGTATATAAGGCAAAAGATTTTGTGCAATTCTAAAGAGTTTGAAAGTCAATATTGGTAAGTTGTCTTCATGAATATTTATCCAGGCGTCTTCCTGGTTGTTTCAAAGCTCTTCTTTGGTTGTTGGCTGCTTTTTGTTTTTATTCCATGACAGAACTCTCCAGTGTGTTAACAGTGGCTGTAGACACCGCTGTAAAGACCTGTTGCAGCTGATTTTCAGTCCACTTCTTGTGCAATTTGGCTGAGCTGAAAGCCCAGGTGCATCTCTCAGGTCACGACTCAAACACGTGACTTCCACATGTTTCAGAGAGTTTTTAGGCCTGCAACTTTTCCACCTGTTTTCTCAATTTTTCTAAGATCACGTTGCACATTATGGTGAATGTTTTCAGCTTTTAGCTCTTTTGGGATCACCTTAATGATGCAAAAATACTGTTTTATGCCTGTGAGACTGTTATGTTTGGCATTTTTTATAGATTCAACCAATGAACCAACCTGGAGAAATATTGTTCAAGACAGCTTTAAAAATGGCAACAACGTCAGGTTACTTGGAAGCAAAATATACAAAAATTAGAGATGGCTCGAGACTTTTACTGTGTTACTATGACAAAAGTGGACTGAAGTAAAATCTTCATTTGAACCCTCATCACGGCCTCAATATTATATCATACTATAAGGACTGCATGTTGACATGATTTGCGACCAGCACACCCGGGCTGTCCCATCTAAACTCAAAGTTTCCTGGCTTCCTTGTTAAGATGAGAGGGCTGTCACCACTCAAGCACGACAATGTTTAAGTCTGACATGGTTGAACAGCAATCTCACAAGATGCATGCAGGAAACGAAAGTTTCAGACCAAGTTTTGCACATTAACCCTGATAAAACCACAACTTGTTGCCACTACTCTTTGAGTTTGTTAAACTGAATTAAAACGTTAAGTAAATGCCGTGAAAGAGATTAAGGGGGATTCTCTGACAATTTGGAAAACTTTTAAGAGTAAGAGGCTTTACATAAAAAGAAAATTGAATATAAAAAAAAAGATGGACGGATGGAAACATATGTTTTCTTATTTTTTCATCAGAACAATACGAGACTTTTTGTGGAATCCCCAAATTAAAACTGTATAGTCAAAGTCGAGCTGCTGGCTGATCACATTCCGCCCACCTAAGTGGAAAAAACCCCCAAACAAAACCCAAATTTTCATTAAAGCATCTCCTCTTCGCTTCAGCGCATGAATAATGAAGGAATCTAGACACGCGATCGTGCTTGAAAGAGAAAGTAGCCGTAAAGTCCCGCTTTGTGATGTGCTGAACGCTGAAATGCCCCCTCTGACGCATAAATGACACCCTGTCATCCTTGTTCGACTCCGCTGATCGACAGGGAGGTGGGTGTCGACGGTGCGCTCGCTATTACAAAGCGTCTAAACGCCTAAACTCGGGCCTGATGTGGAGGGTGTAGGGAGGTAGGAAAGGGGAGGATACTTCGGGTGTGGGAGTTTTGGGGGAATTCAGAAAATGTTGTTTTTTAGATGAGTCGCCTGCAGCGAGAGGGGCTAAACTAAATAAACGCAGAATGCTGTGATGTTCTCCGTCAAGGATATGCAGGAAAATGTCCTCCATCCTGTAGAGGAGAGGGGGGGAAATCCCGTTTACCTCTCCCCCTACCAAACACCACCACCTCCACCACTCTCGCCATGCCGCGCTCAGTATGTGCCACTTCAGCCAAACGCTGAGTTGTCTGACTTTTGGAGAGACAAAAGAACCGCAGGAGTGGGGAGAGAATGAGGGGCGGGACGGTTCATTTAATACATCAGCAGCTCATAATGGTCCATAATAGTCCAAATAAATAAACAAATAAACAATAAATAACAAATAAACAAAAAAGAGCAAGAAATAAACTTTTTTTCATATATAGAAAGAACAAGACAGTCCACTATATGGGTTGTTTATAACTGTGATCCAGTGCTTTAAGGGAAAATAAACCCACTACCGACAAGTTTAAAAGCTCAACAAGTTTAAAAGCAAAACACAGACAGCTACTACTCGATTATTCGACCGCACCGTGGCAAAAGTGCGGTTATTAGCCCGTTAACTTACCAAAACAATGGCAAATTTCTCCTCCAGCTCGGTGGGGTCAGGCATGGGCACCTTCAGAGGCATGATGTGCTGCTTCATCTCCGACTGGCCGTCCACACTCTCTATATTACCCATTTTAATGCCTTATCCTGCCGTCGACTTGAAACTTGCCTCAGCTTCTTACGGCGACAAGAATAATCCAAGTAAAAGAAGCAAAAAGAAAGAATCTCCAAAGTATTCCGAGAGTCTCATCCGCGATTTAATCCGAATAATCCACTTCTCTCCAAAAACAGATTATTGAAGAAAAAAGAAGAAGAAAAAAGCTGACACTGCAGTAGTCCCTAAATGCCATTTACCCCTAATCACGCGTTTAAGTTGACAGTGTTTGACTCTAGTCTCTTTTTTAAAAGTAAGAGTGCAGCTGCTTCATCTTCCAGAAAGTAGCCTCTGTCTTGCCTGGCCAATCCATTACTTACAGCGAATTTTCCCCAATGACAGATAACTTTCAAAACCCGACCGACAGTTACTTTTAGGTGCTGCTCAACTTTCTTGGCTCCGACGTGTTTCCATTCATTATTGTTGTGTGATCCTGATTAAGGTCTTTGCTGTTGCCTCCACTCAGAGCTCAGGGTTTTCTTCTAGAGTCCTGCCCGCATTGGGGGTGGCATGCCTCCTGTTGGTCTGACTGCATGTCAGTCATTGCAATCTGTCTCCCTCCCTCCCGCCCCTCACATCTGTAAGCAGTGAGCCTGCATACAGCTGGACGGAAAAGCCGATTGTCAGCACTTTATCGCGACCTGCTGGCAAGAAATGGCCATGACAAGAAAGATCAGAGAAATAAATAGATGACAAAGCTGGTTGGATTCACAGGAGTGCAAAGTTTAATCAACAGCTTTAGCAGATGCATGATGATATGTTGAAATTATCAAAGCACAGCAGTTTTCCTTTTTACTTCTGACACTCTGTTTTTTCCCACCCTTTACCACAAATCAGTGTCTAAGTGTCTGCAGTGAGGTGAGACATGATGGGACATGGAAGTTGTCCCGGAACAGGTATACAATAATCTGCTTCTCATGAGGTCAAAAAGGGTTTTGCGTGTAAAAATAAAGCATAAACATGACTGTAAGCCATCAGCCATTTGCATTTAGGACTACAAACACAAAGGAGCTCTGGACAAAACATCTACAAAGTTTTCTCTTGGTAAAAGCACAGTGATTAAGACTGTACAGCATCGTACCTCTGTTCTCAGTGGAAATTTGGGCTTGAAGGCTTGTAACACTTTGATTTAAAAAAAATTAACATTCAGAAAGTTCTGGTTAAAACATATAAAACTTCATCTGGAACATATTTCATAAACACTGACAAACTGTGCACAGTTTTGAAATACTTATGGCAGTAATATAAACCCACATAAACAAAGCCATAACAGGAACTGTTTGGAGACTGTAACAAATAAAATTCAAACAAATGTTTTCCCGTTTTGTTGGATGCTGAAAATCCATAAAATGTTGTCGTACCTTTGGAAATTGGACAAATATATAAGCCCTTTTAAAGCTAAAATGCAAGAGGACTTTTTGCATGCTTTAAACACACATAACCTTGGTTTGTCATGCAACATAGTTGCATTATTATCAAATATTTATTCAGCTTAAATATCTGCCTGAGACAGAATGGATTCAGCACAGTTATCACTTCACGAATATTTAGCGACAAGTAACGTTTTGCTCATAAATACTGATGGACTGTGTTTTTCTGGAGCAGATATGTCATCGTTTTTTTTTCTTCAGTGATGGTGGAAATTTCCATTTAAGCTGAATATACACACGCACAAATCACAGATCACAGAAGCAATGCTTATGTTTGAAAGTAGATGCCTGAGGATCAGGCATTGATTCTTTTAGTTGGTCTCTGCTGCCAAGTCGTACCTGAAAATAAAAAGAAAGAAAAGACAATGGATTGTTTTTTGTCATGCTTAAAGAAGAATAAAAACACTTCACTGTGGTTCTTATAATTGATGCATGAAAGGGTTAAATAGTTACCACTGTGTGACACCCGTCTTGAGGTCAATTTGGTCCAGGTCCAGCTGCAACTGAAGGCAACGAGAGAGAGAGAAGAAGAGTCTTGAGATTAAAGCCAAGTATTTTACACAACCTTGGGCAAAGACGAGCTGAATTTCAGACGTGACCGATTACAAATACCTTGCCGATAAGCTCCCTCTCTCGGCTGATGAAAGAGACACTGTTCTTCACAGACAGGTCCAGTCTTCTCTGAGAGGATTCCTCGACTGATAAGTCAAAGTCAAACCTACAGAAACAAGCAAGGTTAATGTGGGAGAGGTCAGTCGCTATAATCACAGCCCTATTTGTTTGTCTTGCCTCTCATTAAATTCTGGGCTGAGGTCTTTCTTCTTGGTCGCAGTTTTCCTCTTGGTGGTAGCCTTCTTGTCAGGCAACAGGATGAAGGAAACATACGGGTCTGCGCCATCCTTGGAACGCGCTACCAATGCTCTGTCAGTATAAAGAGATCACATCCACAACATTTGATGGTTTTTCTGCTTAAAGTGTGATGATGATGATGATGATGATGATGATGATGATGATGGGATGGGTAACGTATGGCTTATAGAAACCTGCAGGAGTGAACAGTGATGAAAAGCCGGTTTTCCTCCATGGAGTAACCGATGGTAAGCTTCACCTGTCCTGCTGAGTTTGGGTTGTCACTCACCCTAAAGACACAGATGAGAAATGATGTTTATTTACATTTGGGTGTCATTTGGACAGTCACTTAAGTATATTACTGCGCTTACAGTGCAGGTATGCACCACACAGCAGGACTACTATACCCCTATGTGTGACTCACATGGAGAATCCAGGTCTGTGTCTGAGGTCCAGATGAGAAGGATCCCATTTAGGGATGACGCCATCGACACCTCCCTCCCCTACAGCCCCACGACACACTGCCAGCTGAGTGTCCAGGATCTGCAAGGTATATTAAAAATAATCACTGAATAAAAATCATGACTCAATAATTATGACTTAATAAACATCATGGACTAGTTTAGATAATGGCACACAGTCAGTAAGCACTTAGTATAGCATTGCTCCAAGAAAAGCTACTACAGCACAGTGAAAATAAGCAGCCTGTCTGCAGTACCTTCAGTATGACCATCAACAGTATCTGGCTCTCTGGCAGCGCTCCATCCAGATTGAGCCAGCGGTCCAGAACCAAGTCTGTCTCAGCCAGCACCTCCTTCAGAGGAAGTGTCAAAGAGCCGAGAGCCTGGCCCCAGCTGTGGGAAAGCTACAAGGAAACAAAGACATAAATAAACGCACACATCTTCTACTTCTTTTATTGGTGTAAAATGTTTTAGTTTTGACAAATGGTGTGAATCAAATGCATCTACTTTGCATCCTCATGATTCAGATAAATATAGATAATGACTCGCACCTTGACCGTGAGTATTTCACTTCTGGGGTCACTAGTCAAAAAGTGAAAGCCTTCATCCCATCGAGGGGACGTGGATCGCTCAGAGACCTTTAGAAAAAACAAACAATAAATGTGACTTTTGTGAAACACCATTTTTTCCCTTTATTTTCAGTGAACATCTTTAGTGAGTTAAGAGCCTACCTTGGTTTTGTATGAAACATTTTTAAGGATAATCTCGGCTCCAACTTTTGGCTCCTTTCCATTCTTCTTCAGCTGAAATAACGTACGAATGATTACACGGCACTACAGGAACTGTAAGCAACAGCATCAGCGTGGAAATATAAGACAGAAACAGTTTGTACTCTGTCTAACCAGCTTGAAAGTCAATATTTGATGTGACACAGCTTGAACACTCTTAGGCTTTCTTGTCATGTCTTTAAGTAGACTGCAGGAATGGTTCTCCAGGCTTCTTAAAGGACGTTCAAAGCTCTTCTTTGGATGTTGGCTGCCTTTTGTTCTGTTCTCTGTTGGTGCATTTCTGCATTCATAATTCCACCACTGTGTTTAAAGACAACTGTAGACACTCACTGTTGTACCGCTCTGCTGAGCAACACTGTGCATGATTTTAGCATGCCACTTCCTCTTTTGTCCTCCACTTGTCCAGTTTCCTCAGATGTTTTTAAGGAGATGTCGTGCCACCATGTGAAGCTAATAGCTCTTTGGGAATGACCTTGTTGATGTAAAAAACGATCTTATAACCGTTTTTCTTAGAGTAAAATAAATGGGCTGCTAGTCAAATAGTTCCCACAGATACAATTTAAAATCGGTTCTGTTAAAGCAAATTGTTATCTGTTATAGTACGTGTAGACACAACTGCGGGGCTGTAGCTCAGGAGTTAGAGCAGGTCACCTACCAGTTTGTAATTTGGTGCCAACTGCTTGCCAAATATTCTTGGCCAAGATACTAACCCCAGTTTCCTCTATGAATATGCGTGACTGTTAGAGAGAAAGCACTTGGTTTTGAAAAAGCATGTGAATGGGTGTCACTGAGACTAGTTGTATATGGCCCTTTGAGTGCACAGGCAGAGTAGAAAAGAGCTATAAAAGCACCAGTCAGTTTACCATTTAAAATACTGCTTCATCCTTGAAATAGGTAAAACATAGACAAGTGTTTGTGGCTAAACAAACACAAAAAGGCATTCTTCTGAAATGACCAGGCACAGCAAGCTGAAAAAGTCTAAAAAAAAAACAGCCAATGTCCAAAGAAAGACTTTTTAAGACCTCCAGAAAGTCTCTAGAACTATTGCTCATTGGAAGCAAAATATTAAAAAAATGACCATAAACACTCATCGATATGGTCTCACCGGAAGGCCGTGGGCACGCTCCACGTACACGAACACCAGAGCGGCTGACGGCACCACCTTGTTTTGGAAAGACTGCAGGGACTGGTACTGCAGGATCTGTAGAAAAGAGGGGCAAAGACAGGAGAGAGAGAGCGTTTCAGGAAGACACTTGAAATAGGAAACTAGCAGTTCATGTTTCCTTTGCAGCACTAGCTTTAAGTTTAGGACACAAAATCTTTTGTGTATTTTATTTAACTGTAAGTGTATTTAGCTGGGCGCGTCCAGGTCATTAGACAATGGAAAATAGAAATACTGAACCTGCTCCAGTCTGGAGAGGTCAGAGACCCTCGGCAGCCACTCCAGCATTAGGTGAACTCGACCAGACTTCACATCATTTAGAGTGTACCACTGAAACAAAAGTGTTACAAAAAATTTAAGTTATGATAAGAATACAAATGTAAATATTTGCTATATTATTTGGTCACGTCTTTTTAATAATGGCACACACCGTATCGGTGTATCGTGCGCTGATGATGTCTCGTAGGCTAAGTTTGAACCTGCAAAAAAAGGCACAAAATTTTATCCTTCATTTGTCAGCAGGTTTAAAAACAAACTAGTCAGAAATGTTCACGTTTTTTTGTGTGATGTAAGGACTCACCTTCCCAGGAAGTCATCCTGATCAATGTCCTTATCAAACAACTCAAACTGGATTTCTTGACCTGGAAGCTGGGTCAAAATAACCTAAACAGGAAAAAAGAAATCAAGTATTTGTAATCTAAAATTGAATGATCTGATCAGATGGATAGAATATCTAAGTGAAACTTTTAAAAGTGATAGCACCTCATAGAGTTCGTTCCAGACAGGGTTGAGGTTCTCTTTGATGGTGTGGCTGCGGAAGGTTATACCACCGACACGAATCTTCACGTAGGGGTCGCTCTTCCCCTTCATCATGCCACCCATAAAGTTGTCTTTGGCAATCAGGTTTTGGGCCTCCATCAGATGGATTCGCAACACTCCCTGCAGGCAGACAGTGGTGTGGCTGTTTTTGGAGGATGTGTATTAAAGTGCTGTCTGCAGCTTTTTCACTTTATTACCTCAGTTCCAAACTCTGGATCGGGGGTGGTGTGCTGTGGTCGTGTTGGCTGAGGTTTAGTCAACCCACCGGGTCCTGAAGGGTTCTGGTTTGATGTAGTTCCCCCCTGACTTGATGTAGACCCAGGGTCTGTGGGGCGAGGAGAAGGAGTTGTAGGACTGGCATCATCACTTAGCCACAAAACCTAGCAGGAAACAAGAAATATGAGCAACAGTGAGAACCAAACAGTGATGTTTTATTCCCTGTGATAATCAAAAAAGAGGTTCACAGCTTTATATAGAATTTCTGCCACTGAAAAAACGTTTTTCTGCTTCCATAAGTCAAAGATTTGGCTTATTATATCACAATTTCATGTTGTTTTCTCAATTTCAAGTTATTTTCTCATAAAAAACAGATAAGAATTTCAACATTTTTAGATAATAACCCAAAATTCTGACTTATGGTGGGAATTTGCTTTGGACATTTGATATGAACATTGGAGTTCGTATCTCACTGCTGAAGGCATCTTCAGGTATTAATTTATTAAAGCAAACTACCCATTAAAGTCTGTGCACAAAATAAGTGTTTAAGTATTTGTGTATGTGAAATACCAACCCTCAGCACAATTTTGATGAAGATGCGGCTGGCTGAACCCGAATTCTCCAACTGGAACCACTGATCCATGGTGAGCTCGGGCATCCCGACAAGACGGGCCAGAGGGATTTTTAGACTGCCCAAGGACAGAGCTCGGTCGTCATCTTTGACCTGATTGAAACACAACAAAAAAGGTCGAGTTAGGGTTATAAGAAAGGCAAAGTAAGGAGGAGAGGGCAGTTTATAGAAAATACATCAAGTCTGAATTTAAACAGATGGAAAGGTAAGCTATAGGGAGGTTTTTAGGTATTAGGTGTATAGCTATACCTAAACTCTCAGCAGCTAGCTTAATGAGTGAGTTCAGTTGCTTCTGAGGATGACTCACCTGAATGTCGATATTTTGTTTGTGAGGATCCTTAATGAAGAAGGTAAAAGCATCTTCCCACACTGGGCTGGTTGTACCGTAGCAAGTCTGCAAATGCAAGAATAAATCATTAATAATGTCCAGAGGCCGGAGGGAGGTATTCATCACTAGTTACTCTTCATCTCATCACTCTTACCTTGCTCTCTTTAGTTTTATCCTGAACAGAAATCTGTACCATCGGGCTTGGGTCCTTATTACCTTTTCTCATCTATGACATTTGAAACAGATCAGTTTGGGTAACAGAACAAAACTGAATCCCACATAAATCAAACTGTGATGCTCTTACAGGCAGCTGATAAGCCTGATCGAGATAGACAGCTAGGATGGCAGCAGACGGAGGTTCAGCCACCTTACTGGTCAAATTCTGGTTCTTCGCAATCACCTGGTAGAAGAATAAAAGAAAAACATGTGAGCAAAATTATGTACAAGTCCAGTGTCCTACCAGTAGTTATTTTTCAAAACATCCTTCCTATTATTATATGGGTGTTTGATGTGTCACAGTATTTTGTTGTAGTGAGTATGAATACAAGTTAAACTTTTCATTTTGTGATCCATGATGGTTAATCAATAAATAACTGGATGCTTGGATTCTTGTAGTTGTAGTAAACGTGCAGTTTAAGACAGCAGACGACTCATCTGCGCTCGTCTCTGGTGGCTCCTTTGACAGATTTAAAAAATGATAATAAAGGGAAATCAGCAAGGTTTTTTTTACACTTTTATCTATGATTGTGGTTCTTTCCATTCTCCATTTGTTTTTTCAAACATTATTCTATTATTCAATTATTAGTATTTTGAATTTGACAGTAGAAACAACAAGAAGGTGCATTCAGCATAGCTAGGTGACACGTACAGAGTGAATAATAAAAAAATCGTTTAAAAAATTAGATTAAGATAAGAATTCAGGTCTTCCTGCCACTGACCTACTTCACTATTATTCTTCTTCAGAAAATTACAGATTTTTTCTAGCTTGTTTTTTTGTGCGGTTTTGTGCAATCACTTCGGTTATTTCCTTAAGCAAGTGTGAAATTACACAAGTTGTTTGTTTCTTTCATGGGAAAGCTATACACAATGTGGCAAGTAAAGTCCTGGCATCACAAACCCTCTGCACAAATATTCACCAAGTTCAAATTAGGTTTAAGAGCCATCTCTTCACCAGTGATCTGACTTCACATATATGTATGTGAAGTCTCTTTCCACATACAACAGAACAGAGAACCCTTCTAGTAGTTACATTTAATATAAGCATTGGGGATATAAGTCAGAGCAATGTGATTCATTTATACTGCAGTCATTTACAATGTGTGTTCACAGTTTGGGATTGAACTAAAGAACAAGCTCTTCCATTGGTCAGTTATCGTTCACATCTCTTCTCCATGCATGCAGTAGATTCTGCCATGACTCTTTGCACTCACTAACAGCTTATCCCAGATGTCATTGGTTGAGAGGCAGCGTACATCCTAGACATGTCACCAGTCTGTTGCATGGCTCACACATAGAAACAGACACACACATGCATGCCTATGGCTAACGTTTGTGTTTTGTGGCTACAGTCAAACTGCTCAAAAATGGATCTTTTGATAGCGGAGGCCGCTGGTCCTGTTTACGACATGAACCATCTAACCTGAGAGTTCTCAGGCTGATCGTCCTTTCCGGTCTGTATTTCCAGTTTATTCTCATATTATGAAATAAAACCAAAGATTACATGGCAAGAATATAAGAAGACGGAAAAAACAATGATCACTGACACTGCACAGCACTGAGGAAACAAGAGCGTTAGACTCTGCTCTAGCCTCACCTCACTCAGTCTGTCAGCAGAAGACAGCAGAGAGAGCCACTCAAGCCGGAGGTGAACACTGCCAGATGTGACGTCCCTCAGATCGAACCACTGTGTAAAAAAACAGAGGGCTCATTACACAAACATTTTTTTTTATCTGGCTGAATTCTTGAGCCTGAGCAGGATGGCAGAACTGAAGGTGGCGTAACAAGAGCAGATCACGAGGAGGCACATGGGTGTCTCCTGTGTCACATGCTAATCGTTATGCTGCACTGTTTCATCCCATTTTCACAATTTGTTTACTGAGACAGAGAAAAAAATGCAACTTTTAAGTCAGAAACCTCCCAAGCGTCGCTACTCACATCATCCACAACTCTGGCCTTCTTTACAATATCAAGATCAATTTTGACCCTGGAAGAGAAACAGATAGAAAGACACAGAGAAGAAAATTGATCAATCCCAGAATAAATGAGACCAAGCTGTTCAAATTTCAGCAGAATCGTGGCCCGACATCGCAAAAGCAGTTATGGAAATGGAAGTTATGGAGCACATAGAGACAGAGTAAATGAATGAAAATGAATAAGCTACCTCCCCAGGAAGTCATCCTGGTCTGGGTCTTTGTCAAATACTTCCACTTCCAACTCCTGACCAGGTACTTCATGGACAATCACCTGACACACATACACACACACACACATAAATGGACAAATACACAACACACACAACAGATACACAAATATATACACCAATCAGCCACAACATTAAAACCACAAGCAAGCGAAGTGCGTAACAGCGACCATCATTTCATTACAACACAAGGTTCTACTGGGAAACCTTGGGTTACTTTAATATGTGCTACCCTCTTAAACGGGTCCCACCCCCCAGCCAGTGCCAATGGTAGTCTCCAGCAGTGGTGGTATTCCCGAGCAGGATAATGATTACTGCCACACCACAAAAGCTGCTCAAAAATGGTCAAAAAACAAGTAAAATTAGGGCCTCTAAACTCCCCATATCCCACTCCGATCAAGCTGTTCCAGGACAAATCCAGCCGCCACCCTTAAACCCCATATTCCAAAGGATCTGCAGCCAATGTCCCAGTGCCACCTACAAAGGTCTAGTGTCCAATGTCCTAGTTAGAGCTCTTTATGCAGCACATGGGGAAAGTGCACAATATTAAGCTGGTAGTTCTGATCTTGTACAAGAATGGCGTAGATAAAACCACATACGGCATACAAAAGAGCATGCAAACAACACAATGGCAAGAACTCTTCACTACTGTGGTAGGCAAATATATGTATATCATTTCATATCTATTTAGTTCATGGCTTGAATTGAAAAGATAAACATGTTCTGAGCAAGCAGTTTTCACAATTCTTGCTTATCTGTGACACAGCAGCTTCCTGCAGAACTAGATAAAATCTCCACAAAGCTGTTTATCTTAGAAGCACCAGGGACATACTTACTATCAAGGACTTACTGCAATCCCTACGAAGCAAGGACACCAATATGAACCTATAGCTTTTGGCACATAAATTGGTTGGAGGAGCTGTACTCCAATGTCAAGGCAAAGCCATATATCTCCTGTTTCTTTACACAGGGTATCTATTCCGTACTCGCAGCCCTCTCACCTCATACATCTCCCTCCACTGCGGGTTCAGGTTGCTGTCGACGTGATGAGAGGTGAAAATCTGGGTTCCAACACGCAGCACAGCGTATGGGTCTGACTTCCCATCGATTAAGCCCTTGATGACCGTGTCCTTGGCGGTCAGGTCCTCAGCCTCCAGCAGGTGAATACGCACAACTCCCTAGCATGTGCGTAAACATGCAAAAAAACAAAAAACAAAACAGGGATACAAAAATAAAATCAAAAGGTTTGTCGACTGGTATCGCCACAAAATTCGATTGCATGCGTCATATTTACTGTACGGCCTTAAGTCTATGTGTTTGCAGCTAATATGACGATCACACACACACATCTGCATCAGTCTACGTAATTTGAAAGGTCATTTGTCACTGAGACAGTTACCCTTGGGAGAGGGGAGCGGAGTTGCGCAACGTGCAGGTCGGCCACCAAGGGAATAGTGAGACGATTGGGGAGCACCAGGTGGGAGGCAATTGCATCCATTATCATAGTGTCCGACATGGCACTGCAAATGAATGCAAGGATGATGTTGGGCACGCACAGGGAGGCACATACAGACACACACACAGGTTATGTGCATCTGTCCATGCATAAAAAGAAAGCATGAAAACCAGCAACAGAACTAAACAGAAACACCCACTGGTTAAAGACGAGGAGATTTCTTAAAGTTATGTAGACTGAAGGATTAAAAGCATTGCCAAAGGGAATACTGATGCTGTATCAGAAATACATTTACGCCTCTGATAATGCTTTAATTCTATGTTTACTTTTATTGTTTGGTTTTTCTGCAAAAGTACACTTTGCTGTTTATTCCACACAGAGTAGAATAAGCCAGCATACACATAAGCACACTGAATATGAACTGACAATCTATCCCACTGGTGAGACTATGCCTTCTATATAAAACTATACACAGTACATTATGATTAAATTCTAGAAACATAAATAATGAGGTTGTTATTGTCCACATTTTTGTCTGATTGTTGCTGAAGAATTCCCAGAACAAGACTTGAAATCCCCCAAATATAAATGAAGGCACTAGTAGTTGAAAATCTTTATTGATGTATTGTGTAGTTTGTTAATGAATAAGTACTTTTGAATGCTCTTTTCAATACTGCACCAGGAACGTCTTAGAATTACTTATAATAAGATGCACTGTTTGTTTTAGAGGAGTAACATGTCAACCTACCCAAGAACTACACACACTGTTTTTTAAGAGTTTTTGGATAGCAATGGATATGCATAGAAACAGATGAAAAATTGGATAATTTACTCTTTTTTTCCTTGTAATTTCATAGAGTTTGCTGACAAGAATAAAAACTGAAGCTGTTACCAACACTATCCTTTAAGGATGCGACCACACAGAGCTGCCAGTGAACAGATGGGCTCTTCAGCTCTGATCTGTTTGTTTTGGAGTTCAGTTCAATTCCAAGAAAAGCCTCTGTACTACCAGCAGCTAAATAAACAATAACCTCTCTGAAACGTGTAAATAAGATCCATAACGTGCAACTCCAACTTTTTCGGCAGGTTCCACAACTCGAGTGAGCATAAAGATCAACTCCATCATATAGACTCACTTCAATCCAGGGATATCCAAGAGGTTGGTAAGTCCGGTCCAGTTGATGTCCAGTTTCTACACATATGATACAGACAAATAGACATGAATAAGTAAAAGGCCTTGCATTACTGCAAAGTGCAAAGCCATTAAACAAAAAAACACTCACAGGCCTGCGAATGAAGAACATTGTGACAGCTCCAACCAGCGGTATGTTTCCAATCAGAGGCTCGAGGATCACACGCAGCATCCCGTGAAGCTGCAAAGAGAAAATTAGATTCTGAAAATGTGTTTTCAGGCCACTTAATTACAGCAGCAATGTGAGAGTATCCCAGTGATTCTTCTCGTACCTGGACTCCTTTTACTCCAGCTTTGCAAAAGTACTTTTTGATTTCAACATTGATCTCAACATCACCGGCATAGCTGTAACAGAAGGGAAGTGACAGATCTAAAGATAAGTGTTTAAACAAAGGAAACAGCTTGTGCGAGTTATGACGGAGCTGTTTTCTTATTCTGTATTAAGTAAACACTGTTCTGTTGTTCAAGACAGGGCCAAGCCCTTGCAAGAAGCTTTAGAACACTTCAAGAACATTTTAGCATTTGACTTGACCGACCTATTTAGGCAGGTAGACAGAGGGATAACACATGAAACTAATCACAGATGTGTTGGATTACCTTAAGTACAAATCCAACATAACTTGTCTCTTATCATTTTCCGTATGAGCCTTTACGCCAGCCACCTTCAGCGCCTGTGAACACAGCAGCTGCTGTTAAACAAAGCAAACAAGACTGACAGAGACTTGATGACACAGCATTAGCAGATAAAGTCAACTGTAACAAACTGAAATTGCTGTGTGGGGGTGTGTGTGTGACAGGCCGCTCAGATACCTTGTCGCCTATGTTAACCTTGGTGAAGCTCAGAGTCTGCAGATGAATGCTAGAAGTACGGATGGCAGGAGCAATGATTTCCACAAGTAACTTCTCCAGATACTGGCCAATAAAGGGCCAAGCCTGCTGCAGGATCTGCAGAGCACAACACATGGCCACTGGGAAGGTTTTTATGTATTAATAAGGAAAAGAAAACCTACAGTGGGGCAAAAAAGTATTTAGTCAGCCACCGATTGTGCAAGTTCCCCCACCTAAAATGATGACAGAGGTCAGTAATTTGCACCAGAGGTACACTTCAACTGTGAGAGACAGAATGTGGAAAAAAAAAATCCATGAATCCACATGGTAGGATTTGTAAAGAATTTATTCGTAAATCAGGGTGGAAAATAAGTATTTGGTCACCTCAAACAAGGAAAATCTCTGGCTCTCACAGACCTGTAACGTCTTCTGTAAGAAGCTTTTCTGTCCCCCACTCGTTACCTGTATGAATGGCACCTGTTTGAACTCATCATCTGTATAAAAGACACCTGTCCACAGAACATTTTGAGGCTGCCTCGGCTTCTTTACAGCTGGAAGTGAGTTGCTAGGTCATGTGTCAGGAAACCTGCAGGCGAGAGACGTGGGCCGGGTGACAGATGAGTCCAGCAAATTGCTATCCCACAGTCTGGGCTTCTGTCATCGAGTTCATTGTATTTTTCTCCCTCCAAATGGGTGTTTTGTATTATTAGTATTCACATCCACGCTTTCTCTGTGCCTACGTGAAGCTGCTGCACTGACAGAGACAAAGAAGCTGCGATATGATCCCGGCCACTCTCACTGCCTCTTAATCACACCAGCAGATTATCTGCACTGATGGAGAGCATGCAACTGGAGCCGGGTCCCTCAAAGTCCACACAAGCGCTCTTTATCTTAATATTAAATTGGAGACACTGAAGCTAATATACAAGTTAATCAAGTGAATCGTGAATGCCTTATCTTCAGTTTGGTTTTTTTGCAGCTTCCTTTGCTTTGCTGAGACATCAAATGAAGAAATCATGCAAAGAGTTGCATGTTGAACCAGATATTTAAAAAAAATATGAATTTCTCATAGAAATCAACACATGCAAAGTTATGCAGGAAATAAAAAACAACATACCTTATTGACCCACTCAACTTTTTCCACATCTGGAAAGTTGACCTGTGAACAACAGTGTAAATAAAATATTATTGTTTTTGTTTACTTTTTTATTTGAACAGAAATTGATGCAAAGAGTTTAATTTCAATGCACTTTTTCTTTGTTACATCATCTTATTTCTACTAAGAGTGTGTACATATATGTTAAAGCTAAAAAAGAGGAAAAACAACAAGTAGCACTAATATTGTCACTAAAAATATTTCAGGAAACCATAAACCGCATGATGCACATTTAACATCACAAGGACACGCACACGCACAGACCCTCCGGCTCTCTTTCCAGATATGGTGGTCTTTGCTTCTGCTGTGAATGTTGTTTATGACTCATCAGGTTTTTAGGAGCCAGATAAGGTCAACAGTAGCGAAACGGGAAGAGGAAAGCCCACGGATAATTTCTCATACCACTGGATGAAATGGTTTTTTTCACTAGATCACAGATTGCTGTTGCTGTTTCACAAGTTCCTCTAAAGTAAACATCGTGACATATTAGTTCACACTCGGTGAGAAGGCAGCAGTTCAGACTACTTCCCCAGGCAGTTCACATGAGGAATATCTAAATATAGGGAAATTAATCAGAAGGATTCTCCTGCACATATCAACATTATTAACTATCGCTTCTATTCGTCAGAGTGCCATGAAGTAAAAGTCGACCTGACTTCGTGTTTTCACTCGAAGAACTATAAAAATGAATAATATTGCCAGAAGCATCAGCCTGACATTTGTGGCAGATGTGGCGTGTGATGCACTCTGCAGAGAATGACCCTAACAGAGGGGGGTGTCAGTACTCACCCAGGGAGGCAAATCTCTTTTGGCTCTGAAAACCGTTTGAGTGGTGAATTCCCTCTCGTTCTCCAGGAGGTACATGGCAGACTTGAGCCTCATCACTTTCTCTTGTCGCCCGTGTTTCCATCCCATGTAGATCACCAGACCGAATAGAACAATGCTGACGCTGAGGCCGTAATATCCGGCCAGGTACACTGGTAGCAGAGCACCCAGGCATTTCCCAAACGACCACAGCACACTCACTGCGCGTTCACCCTGGGGTTGGTTCTCTGAGACCGGGGCTAGAGGCTCCGTGCCGATGCCCGGCTCTGCATCCGCGGTTGGCATGGCAAGATCCGACTTCACTACCTCGTTCTGGTCTTCAGCTTTTCGGCTTCTGCGTCTTCTTCTTGAGTGGCAAGGGTTGGGGAACACTCACCGTGATAACCATGGACAGGTCGGCGATAATCGGCAAGCGTCGGACTGTCACTTCATGGTCACTTTTCTTCGACGTGCACCGCGCAGTTCCGCAGGGCACTGAGGGTTATTCCGTCTTGCATTTACGTGTAAAGCTCTTGAGAAGGCAGTGCAAGCACGAACTAAGTCTCGAGAGGGCGGGCTTGGCTTCAAGCCCTCCTTCACATCCAGTAGAAACCCAGACCCTAGAATTTACTTGTAGCGTCATGCACTGCTCAGGCGGAACGTATTACGGATACGCAAAGCGAACGAATAATTATCGTGTAGGAAGACACCACGGGACACTTTTGATTCAGAGTAGCAGTTAATCCAAACGACACACTACTACCAGAGCACAGTGGTATGTCTAATGCACAGGCTGCTCACCCCGTTATCTTTCTTTGCATGACCGGAATAAATCCTCCTGCTCGCGCAAGCGCTCATCCCCACTGCAGTATGCAGCAGCAGCTTTAACAGATGATCATGAAGGCACCAACAACTGATAAACATGTGCTCGGTTTCTTTATCGACAGGTCTGTATCAGCTGCAGGAAGTGTTGTTGTTGTTGTTTTTATTTTTTTGTTTGTTTTTTCCAGACTGGGTCCAGGAGGCACAGTCGCGACACCTAAGGGATCTGCGCCATCTGACTCTGGCGTAAACATTACGCACCTGTTTAAAAAAACAAAACAAAACAATAAGAATAAGAATAATTAATAATAAAATGTTCATGTCATGTGTTTTTCAACTCCCACTCCCTTTTTTCTTAATAGCTTCATTTATGGCTAGAAAAACAGGCCAGGTTTTAAATAGCCCCCTTGTTGCCTTGGATACAGCCAGTTATCAGTATTTGCTTGGAGGGATTTTACGGGTTTGATGATCCTTTGTGTACATAGACAGGAAGAACACGCTGTCAATAAACAGCCAAGTCCTATAAAGCAACAAAATTTCACTGTGAGAGTCCACGAAATGTGGAGCTCATGTTTTATGAAGCTTGTTATTCTCAGAATTTGCAGAGTTTTATTAGAGCCACAATTTCTGTTCTTATAACCGCCACAAACCCATCATCGCTTACATTTCGATTTTGGCATGTTATAGCTTGATATTTAAACCCTGTTTGCTTCTCCCCTCCAAAGATTTTGATTTTCCTAAATACAAAGCACAAATTCAGAGTGTCAAAGTTCAAAATAGTTTCAGACTTTTTTTTATTGCTCAACTCCAGTGTTGAAGATAAAGCAGCTTGCATTGCATACTGTAATCATAGAGCAATGTTCAGCGCACACATACAACATTCTTTTCTGCATGTGTATTTAGGAGTGTTTATTTCATGTTTGTAGGCCTGTGTATTTACTTATTATATACGGTGTAATGTACCGCTAAGTGAAATGTATACGCGAATGTCAATGTTATTTGTTTCAAACAGTGTTTCCTATGTTCACAGCTGAATGTAAAAATCATCAAAATGTCCTCAAGTCGTCCAAACACATTAAAGAAAACAAGTTATGTTTGCGTCTCGGTAACGTAAGACAAAAACCAAAAAGTGCTCTCTAGCTCTACAGCAGAAGCAGAAATAGTGGTCACAGGGTGATGAGTGATCTGTGAGGAAATAATGTGGGCAGAGAAATGCAAGAAGTGTCAAAGTTAAAGCCAGCACACATGTGATCTGATCGTCTATTTGGCTTTGCCAAGTACTTATCAACATTGATTTACCTACCAGCGTGAGAACAGGCATGTTGCATGTTGTTGTTCAAGTAATATTCGAGCTTGTGTAATCAATATTTTCCCCTATACAGGAAATTTCCTAATACAGAAGATGCCATTTAGTTTTAAGGTCATTATCTTTAATAATAATTTGTAGATTTGTAAAGAAGGGTTTCAGGAATCTTTAATGAGGATACTGCACATACATGTCTTATCTTCTTAATTTAGTTGTTAAAAGAATGAAAACTGCCTGTTCTCTTCTCACAACCTCACTAAACATGTTCATTTCCTTCCTCCTGCTGGGGGCAGACATTGTTTCTCTACTGTGAGCTGAGTGGTTTCTGTCATATTTCAGATCTGTTACAAACAAAATGACAGAGCGTGCATCAACAGTGGGAGTGCTTATACAGCTACCAGGGCTACCCTTGGAAAAACTCAGAACAAACCTCATCAATATGGTCGTCAAATCTCATCTTTATTGGGGGAAAGAGCTTTACCTCCCTACAATTTTGTGATCAGGACTGTAAGCAGTGAGTGCTTCTCCAATTACATTTACTCCATACTATTGTCATTTGCATTCTCCAGCAATGGCCTCATTATACTTCACTTTGTAGCCAAGGAGAGAATGAATTGATGGACCGGCTTCAAGGGTAAAAACATTACAGACATATTTCACAAGCTTGTCCTTTGAGTCAGCTTTGTCTAAAGGTTAAAACATTCACACACCCACTTAAATCATGGTTTCTGGACAGCATCTAAAATGATTTACTTTCTATTTTATTTATCTGTAGCTTTGCATTACAGGCCTGTCTGTAAGCAAGTCAGGTCCCTAGATATGGACCTGCCACATGATCTGAACTGCAAAACTGAGAAGAAAGTCATTCTAGAAGCACGGCCCTCATCATCTTGAACATCCCCAGGCACTTATTTCAGTGGCCACTGGGTAAAAAATGCATGTACAGAGTCACGTGTCACATCTTTTAAAAAGCCTTTCAGTTGTTTAAAATCTATTTTGCTTCAATAAGGTTTTAAAATAATTTCCAGAGTTGTACTTCTGTCCCTGTCTTTGCTGTTGCAAAATCTTCCATACATTTCCATTCTGCATTCTGAGCGCCACCTCTCTTATGTCATAGCTTTAGAACCACTAAGTGAGGATATTAATATCTAACTGCAAGTGACTTATTTCTCTTACTCGTGAAAATATTAGAATTAGAGGAGATAAAATTCAAATATCTTTGTTAGATCAGTTGTCTTGTTATTCATAGACAAACACATATATACAGGATCCTCAGGTTTTAAAGAGTGATGACAGACATATTTACAAAGAAATTTAAATTTTTGATAAATTTGCCCAAGCACTAGAAAAATCCCACCACTTTCTATATATAACCTCTTTTTACCTACATTATCTTAACCCCCACCATTCTCATATGGTTAAGTTCAGGCTGGATTTTAGCTTTTTTTTTTTTTTTTTTTTAAATGTTCTCAGTTTGAAGGTTTCTATTTGGCAAAATCTAATAAGGAAAATGTCTATATAAAAAAGGGGGGTAGATGTGAACCTAGCACACTTCGTTCCCACTTTTAATGCCGGTCCCAAACCTTAAAATGCACAAGCAATGCTCCAAAGTATGAAACATTAGTAAGGAGGTCATATGGTATTAAGATGCCTTGCCATACTGTACTTGAATACTACAGGTTGATCAGTCAGTGCAGTTTATAGGTTTACTGACTTAGTTCCCCTTTGAAAAGATTGCTTAAATATAAAGAAAGAACATTATTCAAGTCTTCTTTTTTAACCAAAACCTTTAATCACAGTATAAACAAAAACATATGACAAAAGCTGAGGAGTTAAGAACAAAGAGTTCAGAATGTCCCAGAGGAAAAGCTGTCGTCCAGCAGATGTTCAATCACAGCTCCAAGCGTGAGCCGGCAGCTGCTGCCTCTGGTAGAAGTGGATGCTCCAGGTCTCAGACTTGACTTGGGAGGGTCCTGGGTCTCCAGCTGTGCTCACCCATCCCGTTGTTGTCGGCATGTGACGTCACAGCCATGGCGGAGAGCACGGTTCACTTGGACCTCTGCCTCATCTTTCTCCTTTTGCGCTTCAGCCTGTACAGAAGACGTCACAAAGTTCAGTCACACTTCAGGTGCTATAAAAAAGTAAATATATAAACGGGTGTGAATGCAAAAGGGATAACTCTTACCTGCGCATGCGCTTCTTTCGCCACTACGGAAAAGAGACAATGTTCAATTAGCTATAACACATTCATAGAAATTGGCCAAAATATTTCATAATGGGCTGCAGCTGCCAACATCTGTTTAAGCAGGACTTTAAATTCTGATGGCTATGCTAACCGTCAAACTGCACAAGCTTGCTGACTAGCTAACAAATGTAGCCCCGCTGGGAAGCGTATTTATCCCACACAGAGACACCAAACACCAACCTTAGCTCTCATGTCGACGAGGGGACGCTGCAAACAGAAAGAAAATGTTACGGATACTTTCGATTGATTTCATATTAAGACGATTAACTTGGATTCTTACACCGACTATTCCCACTCACCGATCGCTAAGGAATCGTCTCCACGAAGGACGTCATAACGTTGAGACGTCCGATTTATATGGCCTCCTACGTCATTCTCAATGGACGCCAGCGAGACGTGGGAAATTGAGTTTTCAAGATGGCAACGCTCTTCAAATGATTTTATTATTGGACCATTTATTTTTAAATAATACTTACACACCGCGCATGTGCGAGAGATCGCATCAAATCTTACTTATAATAGACTCACTCCCACCTCTCCACCCGTCCACGATATTCCTACATTTAAACTCTCTGCCACTGAACGTACCTTCCCCCTTTTCTCCGTCTTTCCCAACAGTAGCATATTTTCCTCCTACAACCTGCTGCTTTATTGCGCTGGTAGGCATCATTGGAAAACCTTGCCTTGGTTGATCCAGTATGGAGATCTCATTCTTGAGGATTTACAGATTTTTATGTGCAGTCACTGGAAGGTTTGTTCTTTCTCCTGCAGATCGATCAAATGGATCTGTATCTGCTCCTTTGTACATGGAGGAACAGGTGTACTGCCAGATCTCTTCAAAATGACCTCCAGTGGGCTACTTACACCGGTCAAAAGTTTTAGAACACCCCAATCTTTCCATTTTTTAATTGAAAATTATGGAGTTTAATGTCTCATTGCACTCTGAAATGAAAGTATAGCACAAATAAGCAACTGGACTGAAAAACGATATCATGGAATAAATTTATAAACCAAAGTGTAATCTAAACTTTTGACTCATCAAAGTAGCCACCTTTGGCAGATATAACAGCTGAAGCTGCCATAAACGTGTTCAGTTCATCCCAAACCAGCTCGATAACATATCACGGAAGCTGTTAACTCTCAGAAACTTGTCCTCTGATTCATTTGTGGTTTTGGGTTTGCCAGACCTCTTCCTCTGTCAGTTTGCCCCAGTTTCTGAGTGACTTTTGATGGTAAAGGAAACTGTACTCATTGACACGTTGACTTTCTTTGCAATTTCTCTGCAGGAAAGACCTACATTTGTAAGTGTCATGATGGTCTGTCTCTCTTCCATTGTTAATTGCCTTTTTCTTGCCAATTCTGTAGCAACACACTAATTTCTGCAGTACAATACTGTTCAACTGATCACGAGGTACCGCAGTGTTTTTCACAGAGTTTTATGCAGACAGAGGGGGTTTGTAAGAAATCCAGAAAATGTGGAACCCCTGCAGGAATTTGTAGCACCAGCCTTCAAGGCTTTATCAAACTCCATTGCTGCAGAACAGCTTTACATTGTTATCCTATTTTGTGTTACCTGAAAAAGGCCTTTTTGTATAATTCTGAATTGTACATTTTCAATTTTGGGTAACATTACCTTTTTTAACCTCTGGCAGTTCACCACTTACCTTTGTACCATTTTAAGCTATCAGTGGACTTGAACGACTTGAATTGCAATAAATAACTGGAGGGTAGTGTGTGTATACTCCATGAAGAGGCATAGGAGTTCTGTGCCCGGACCCCAGCACTATGGAGTCACCAGAACTGCCCGTTCACTTCACATATGAAACACTTGAGCATGTGTGACAGGCATGAAAGAGTCTGCCTGCGACATCATCAAGCATGACCAGTTTGGTAGAGGGTCAGAGGGTGATAGTGTGAAAAGGCATCCTTGGAAGGTTGCACAAACGTCCACATGCTAATCTGTACCAAACTCAGGCTTCTGTTGTTCCAGTCGCAGTAATCCTCCTGGTATAGGGTAAGACCCAGCCTCACAGTTCTTGGATGACGAAGTCACTGGAAGTTCACATATTCAGATCCAAGTCTAGGACATAAGGCCCAGGACACCATCTGCTGTCTCAAGAGGAGCATATCTAGGTGTTAACATAGTGCACACAGGCACATGGGGCCACACACTCCTGAGCATCATTATAGGAGTGACTTTGAATCCAGCCCTCAAAGACGTGGAGATTCTCTCGACAAATTACACAATATATACCAGTAAAGATATTCAGCTTGTATATTTGATCCATCAAAATTAAATGTGATTAAATTGTTCCCTCAACTTTTTCATGCAGCTACTGTGAACCAAACACAAGATCTCTCAATCATGTGGGCGTAATTTAATCCCGATCCTCCAGCATGGCCAGTGGCTCGCGTCCCAACCCTCTGGGATCAGACCCTCGATAAAGAAGATGGAATAATGAGCAGAACTACTCAGAGCGGTTGTCCATTAACCTTCTTAAAATGTAAAAACAATCTTTTATTCATGAATACACCAAAACAGAACGCACACAAATGATGTCAGGTGGTTTTTTAATGTTTCCAAAAATAGTCTCTAAAAGTGGGATTTGTTTTACAAAAGCATCCATATATTTAACAGGTATGGACTTCTTATGTAAACACAGACTGTCAGACTCAGTGGTGAACCCTTGGCAGGAGTTAAGACCATCCACAACCGAGGAAAAGAAATCAATTTGTTTTTACTGGTTAGATGTGGGAGGTCCTAAATGTTGACTTTAGAAACTGTTAGGAGTAACTTATAGCAGAGGCTTACGAGCGTACAGTGGAGCACAAACCAAGCAAGAGCGGTATAAATGCTGCAATTAAACTGAACGATGGGGGATGATGTGATGAATCGGGACAGACGTCCACATTTATGCCCACGACAAGTTAAACTCATGACAGAGGCGTGGCTTCACTTCAAAGACCTCATATCTTAATGTCACACAATTACACTGACGCAGTGCTGTGCAGTCGCCATCCTTGGCTGCTCGGTCGAACTCTTTTTATTTTCCACATCTTTCACTACAGTTGGAGAATGAATGGAAGGCTCAAGGTCAGTCAAATGGTGGCATTTTCCAGTGAGAATATGCCCTTGACCAAAATATCCTCTCTGGTAGCAGACCACTGTTAAGAGAATAAGGATGTCTCAAAGGCAGTAAAATTTACTAGAGATATAAGTGTGTGTTTTGTATGAGAGAGTGTGTTCTAGTGGGAGTGACAGATTTAAGGAGCAGCATCATCCCAAACTGACATCAGTTAGACTCAGAGGTATTTGCAGCAGTTTGCCCACAAGTGCCTCACACAGCTGGGACAGAAGGATTCGTGACGTCTGTTCTTTGGATCATGTCTGTCACAATTTATTGGAGCATCGATTTATTCTGCGGCCTCGGTCTCCATCGGCTGTCCTGTTGCATTCTCCACTGTCTTTGAAGCCTTTTTTAAAAAGAAAGGATCGACGTTAGAGCAGAAACTTGTCAACAGCATTAAAGTGAGATACAGAATCACAGCGTCCTGGATCTCACCTTCTTTTTCTTCTTCTTCTGAGTCTTACGGCTGGCTGAGCTTTGAAGTAAAGCCTTTAGTGGGAGAGGGAGGAGTAGACAAATATGACTTTCACAACCCGATGAGCTACAGCATTAAATACATCAACACATAATGGTTTTGCAAGTGCGAAGTCAGCTAACAGGCGAGACACAGCAGTCCCATTAGTCTAATCGTCCTCAGGAGGAGGACTGTGTATTAAAACCATGTATTACCTTCAGCTCTGGGTCCTCCACCTCGTGCTCAGACTTGTAGAGTTCTGGCTCAAAGAGGCTGTTGGTGATCCGCAGAGGTCCGTTGGCCATGAGCAGCACGGTGAACTTAAACTGGGCAACGAACTCGCCTGAACACAGAGGGTTCACAGTTATAGAAGTAGTAGTAGACACCTCCACAGTTCCTGTTTTTCCATCATTGTTTGTCAACAGAGACATCTAGTGGCCAAAGAAGGTTGTTTTTTTTTCATTTTTGATGTGCGACAGAAGAGTGAAAGGGACAGCTTACAAGATGATAGTGAGACCGATACGGTTTGGAGATGGTGGCACTAACAAAAAGACAGGAGGCTGAACTGGAGGTGGATGCTGAGACTTTCATTGGATGTGATCGAGACGGGCAGGATTAGATGTGATTAGATCAGCTTAGGTCGAGCAATTTGGAGGCAAAGTGAGAGAGGCAAGGCTGACATGGTTGGGACGAACAGGAGCGAAGATCACAGAGAATATTCATAGATGTAGTGAGGGAGGAGGGTTGGCGGGACAGAAGGATGACAGTGACAGGATGAGATGGAGGTGGGAGAACTATTGTGGAGACGGGCAAAATCGGTCAACAAGATCTATGCAGAGAAACTTAAAAGTCATAACAAGGCTTCCTTTACCTAACACACTAAAAGACTGTTAAACTATGGCCTGTTGTCCCTATACTGCAGAGAGTCTATCACTCGGAGCTGACCAGCCAGTATGCAGCCACCTGGACCTCAGTTTCTCCCGCTGCACTCAGACATGTAACGGTGAAGGCCGTGAAGTGGAGGGCCCGACTGCTGCAAGAAGGGCTGCACAGTCAACACTCATGCTCGTCTATGCCTACCTCCAAAGCAAGTCCTTCCACTTTTTGTCTCTCCATTTATGTCTCTTTTTAAAAATGTTATCATTTACTTTAACTGCAACAGCAAGTTTTTATTACGTGTTGGATTAGAGACGTATTGCTAGTGCTAAGTTTGCAAGAAAAAAGTTGCACACCCCTTTGAAATACCAGGAATTCTGACTGGATTATTATGATACTGGGTCAGAATAAGACATGAACCCAATCAGGCTAAACAAATAACAGCTGCATGTTTTCACGTGTCGTCGCTGAACACGTCGACCGACCACTTATAGTGCACGCTCACTCCTAAATACACAGTGGTGCTCACCCTCTTTCTCTTGCAGTACAGTGAAGGGCTGCACCAGCTCATGTTTGGCACACTCCACCACCCCCAACCTGGCCTTTGCTTCATCCTCAAACGCTCTGAAGACAATGGAAAGAAAAATAAGTGGATGAAGGTGCAAACCAATTTCTGTAATAATAAAATGAAAAGGCAGAAATACAAGAAATCTCTAAACTGGGGTTAAAAGATGCTACCTCAGAGTGAAAGGCATGGTATCGAAGCGTCTCTCCATCTCGCTGAAGAATGTCCGAGACGTCTTCATCTTCAAGCCGTACACCTTGTTGGGGTCTCGTTTGTAAACTGTGGTCCTTTGACCTCCATCCTTTGCCTTATTTAAATAAATAAATTAACAAATTCTTCATACTGAGCGGAAAAAAAACCCCCAAACTAAACAGTTGACCATACACTTCAATCCTTCTCACCTTTCCCTCTCCGGTGCTGACGAGCACATCCACTGCGTATACTTCATGCACCTCAAACTCGGCCTTCTCGTGGTCCTTTCTGCAAATACCACACAACGAGGTGAGCTACTGGTCAAAGACTACACATCGACCACTATACGCACCAGCTGACAGAACTCACTTTTGCTGGTCCGATGGATTCTGGATGATCGTTTTCTCCCCGTCGATTACGTGCTGTTTGAGCTGATGAGAGAGCATGCCTGCGGACATTCAAAAACTAAAATGAGTCAAGTGGCCCAAAATCACATCTAGAAACCGAAACCAAAGAGTGTTCACAAACACTCACCCTCAATGGGGGAGCACTTGAATGACTTTGCAATCTTGTTCCAGGCTTCCGTGACCTGCGTGTTCTGATGAAAAACAAACAGCGGTGATTATGAGAAGAGGTCTAAACGGCTATCTGGTCACACAGATCTGGTCAGTGGGAGAGCTTTACCTGGTTTCCTGGCTTGACGAGGCGGAGAGCGGCTTCAGCACAGAGGTGAGCTGCCTTAATGACGTCCGCCTTACGTCCTGTCAGTGGGTTGTCCTGCAGAGACACGAGAGGTAAGTTAAAGACCTAAAGACCTATTGGGATTATTGGAGGAAATCAAGCATTTGATTGCTACAGGGCGGGTGTATTCCTCATACCTTGGTCACGCCGACAATGAAGCTGTGAGCCACGTTTGAGATGAAGCCGTCGACGTGCACACCGAGATCACTGCACGCAAACAGGAGGTGGTTAAATTTCGGCTTCGTTTATGTTTTCAGTGCTTTTTTCCCACCTTGCCGTAGGATGGGGAGCATAAAATCAGAAGCTTACATTTTGACAAGATCGCCATCCTTCAGTATGACTTCAGGATCACTCTTCAGAGGGGAGAAATGGCACACGCAGTTGTTAACAGAAACGCATGTAGGAAAAGCGATACCTGGGAAGGAAAGAGAGTGAATGAGGGAGTGCTGAGTCAGATTGGCGAATAATGAAAAGCCCAAAAGAAAGAAAGAGCAAGAGAAAGAAAAAAAATACCTTTCTTCATTTCCTTTTCCCTCTTGAAGATCTTTCCAGTTTCTGCCACAATGAAGGCATCTCCCTTTTCGCACAGGCTGAGCACGGAGACGCCAGTTTTAGCTGCCTCTACTACAGCCTTCAGAGCTTCTGCAGGGCAAGAGATAAGAGAGCCATTAAACTGGTTAATATGGTGTTTAAATAACAGACGGCAGACAAGTGCCTGAAATACTCTTTTCATCATAACTTTAATTGCTGATTAATCCTGGGTCAATCAGCTGTTTAGGCCCACCAAACGTTTAGAATTAGCAGGAGAGACAGTGCTCCTCTTGTCATCAGAGGGCACAGATAAACCCATTTCACATTTGCTGTGAGATTAACGTTTGACAGACTGCCTGACAGCTGTGGGTCTGCCCAAATCTGCGCATTGACGAGAGTGAATTAGGTGTCTTAAATCAAGATCAGCTTATCATACATAAATCATAATAAGGACATGCTGCCACTGATGTAAAGGACCAGCATATCATGTGATCTCGTGCATCATACAGAGAAGGGCTGGGGATGAAAAACACCCAGTCTCTGTATTAAAAAAAGGATCGTGAACAAATGCTTTTTTCTTCTTTTTTTTCCAACATCAGGTATGTTGATAAATGTTAATGTCTGACAGGCAGCCTAGAATTAAAGCACAATTAATAGTGCCACAGAGAAAGTCGGTTTAAACGGTCTCTGCTTACGCCAGTTATTACCTTTAATTACATCGTATTAGTCAATCAGGTCACCAGCAAAGTTAAATTAAACTTAATTTGTACGGATCTGAATTCACTGCACACATGCGTTTAAATGTGAGCTGCCTTATTTTGAACCCTTGCGTGTCATTTGTACTTGCCATTGTTATCTGTTAACGTTAGCAGTTACAGCTAGCTAACGCCTGATAGCCAGCTAGCCCAGCCACATAGCTTCCTAGCTTACCGGTGTGCTGCTGTGACAGCTACATGGCGCTAAACGTGTGCGGATAGCTTTGAAAAGAAATCTAGGCGTAAATGATCATAAAACCCGTATTTTATTTGTTTATTTAAAAAAAGCCCCCGCTTCCTAATGTGATCTTCTTGTTATCGATACACTGCTGCGGCACATGGCATAGCTGCTGCCTGCATATGACTAGCTGGCACTGCTAGCTAACATCAGGCACGGCTCTGGTACTTGTAAGAGATCAAAACGCCTCGTTAGCGATGTATTTACTTACGGTTTGCAATCTCGGCGCCCATCTTGTACTTGGTAACCACCAAGTCATCGGCGATGGTTTGCTCCTGCGTCTCATCATCTCCAGACATGTTGGCAGTGTGTCCGCGAACTCGAGAGTAACTTTTCCCCCCGCGGGTCTCAGTCAGGCTCAGGACAGACCACGCTGCTCTGCACACCGGCCCGCCCGACTCCGGCCGACAGCGCACGATCAGCAGATCCCGCCTGCTGCCAAAGACACACTCTGCAGTCAAGATAGTTCACTTCCAGCTCGGTGCATTGGCCGATGGTTGGCGGTTTTGCCAAATTTACTAGCTTGTTCGTTAGCTTTACGTTTAACTTTTTTGGGGTTTTTTTGTTCATATTTTATTCGTTTTTTTTAACATAATATTTGTTCACTTTTACTTTACTGCACCCTAATAACATTGTAATAACATGATAATTAGCTCATAAGAGGGATTTAAATTGGGAGATATAACTACTCTGATATATACAGGTTTAATTGGTACATGCACAATACTTTATATTTTTTTCACATTTTGCTAAGAAAGTGGGAAATGCCGGACTAGAGCAGCGCAGATACTGAAGGACCCGTCCCATCCTGGCAACAAACTGTTCCAACTTCTGCAATCTGGTAGAAGGTTCCGCATCATCCGGGAAAGGACAGAGAGACTCAAGAGGAGCTTCTATCCCCAAGCCATGCCCTAAACACACACACCCGCCCTCTCACATCCTCTATAATTGACTGAGACAGGACTCTCTTCCAGACACTAAACCAAGGAACAATGTACATTTCAAATTCCTTTAATTTTAAATATGTTTATATTGTCTATTCTGTAAAATAGTCAGATGTCTATTCTTATTAATATACAGAATAATATACAGAACTTTCAGCGCTTGAAAGTAAACATTTGGTATGACCACTGTTATTCTTCAACACAGCTTGAACTCTCTTCATATAATTTCTTTAAATAGTCTTCAGAAATAATTTTTCAGGGTTCTTGAAGGATATTCAAAGCTCTTCTTTGGATGTTGGCTGCCTTTAGTCTCTATCTATCTATCTATCTATCTATCTATCTATCTATCTATCTATCTATCTATCTATCTATCTATCTATCTATCTATCTATCTATCTATCTATCTATCTATCTATCTATCTATCTATCTATCTACACACACGAATACACATTAAGAAAAAAGTTTATCTGAGGAATAAAGTTAAGATTTACATTTTTTATTTCAAGAAAAGCAGGCTCTGAAAAATACGGTGGAAATGAAATATGCCCATTAGTTTCACGGTTTCTCTCGCTACTTGAACAAAAGCGGAAAAATGTGACCGTTGACTCTCACTTCCGTCATCTCTGATCTGCATCTGAAATAAAAGTAGCGCGAGCGCGTCACCAGTGCCGTCTCTTGCCTTTTACGTTTTCTTACGTGTCCCCGGTAAATCTATAGAGTACAGTCTCTTTAACTCTGTCATTTTATTGAATGACTGAGCAATAAAATAAATAAAAAAATAAAATAACCACAAAAACAACGTTTTATTGTTTTATTATAAAAATGTCAACATAATGTAAAAAAATGCTTCTGTTCACATATAGATGACAAATGGTAGGATAGCTGCAAACTAGTCACTTGAATTTATATAATAATTCATGTTACTATAAGGAGTACCGTAGGGAATCATCTCATGTTACTGCATTCACTGTGATACGAAGGTCACTTAATACATGTTTGAGGACACCCTCCAGTTTGTTGGCTTTGTACCATCTCACAGTTGGTTTTCATGAATTATTATTCACCGAATAAAGAAGTAAGAATCAAAAATATTTTAAATATTCTTCTTCTTCCTGAAAAGAACCCATAAAAAATTGAAAAAAAAAAGGTGAACATGAATATGAAACAGCCCACATTTATGACAGCAACTGCAGCAGTTTCTGTGACTCTGTCCCTGGCCGCATTATTAGGTGCGCACAGCATCTGGTTTGAGGAACAGCCTGCTGTGCCAGTAGTCTGGGTTGTCGAATGATGTGTTGCTTGCAGGTTCCCCCACACCAGCGCACACCTTGATGTATTCCCCAATCTCTGTACACCTGCCACTGCCCATCTCCTCACAAATAACCCTCCCCTTTACTGGGAGGTTCTGGTATTCTGTTTCCTTACATCTGCTGGGCACCACCCCAAATCTGTTCATCTCCTCATACTCCTCCACCTTTTCTCCTCCACCTTTCAGCACATCTGGCCTGGGCATGGCCGTACTGCTTAGAGTGGCTTTGTTGTTTGTGTTCTGGGTTTCCTCCTTTTCCTCTTCCTCTTTGTGCTCCTTTTTCAACACCTCCACTGTTTGGTGTATTTCCTGTTCTTCTGCTGCACTCTTTGCAGATGTTTGACTCCCACGTCTCTCTTGTGATGATTCATCTCGTTCTGTAGAGTCAGAGTGCCTGATGTCCATGTACTCATACCTGCCATTCCCTTGGGCTGGCTCTCCTGGGTCATCCACAGCTCTGATATCACTAGTGAAGTCACTAGTGAGCGGCTGTTTCTCTGCAGAGTTTATTCGCTCTTCTGCAGTTCCTTCACAAGCCTCATGAAGTGGATTCCTCCTTACAGCTGAGTCTGGTGGCAGAGTTTCTTCGTGTGCTATGTCCTCTATGGGTAACAGAGCCATGAATGTTGGGGAGGGTAAGGGTGGGGTTTTGCAGCAAATCCCCACAGTGGGGTCGTCTTCCTGTCTTGAAACGCTGCTGGCCAAACGAGGAGGAGTGCTCTCCTCTGTGTTCATGATTTCATATTCCTGGGTGGGATTTATCACCATGAAAAGAGGCCTTGAGTTTCTTTGGCCAGAATGAGAAATTCTGGAGATTTGAACTGTGATAGGGTGCAAAGAAGGAAGAAGATTAGGAAAGACGCTTTGGTTAAATACATGATTTAACTATTTGAACCAAAATGTAACAAAACAACAAGGCACTGTTCCTATTTTACTGCTCATAATTTACCTCTTTCTGGTGTACTAGGTGAGCCAGGTAGGACATAGCCATAGCTGTCCACCTCCTCCTCTTCCTCTGCCGTCCACACCTTGTACGAGGGTGGACTGGAGGCTGTTGAAAGTTTTCTCTGTTGGCTGATCGGTACACGACGATTACTCCTCTCTGAGCCAATCCTGGCCCTGTGAAGACTCGCCGTCCGTAAGCCTTCTTCATGCACCTCTGCCTCTCTGCCACTCCCCCTGACCTCTAACCTCTCAGGCAGAGTCCGGACTGAGCTCAGACGAGACCTGTGAAACCACAGCTGGGACAGAAAAGCAAAGAGGGATGGATAGTTTGTTACTTCCTGAGGAGGGCGAGAGGTATGAAGGTATGTAGGAGTGCAGGTAGGTAGGTATATCTTGTTGACCTGCTGGCCGTGACACCAGTAACATACTCATTCAAAGTGAAGTTCTTTGGAAATGAAGCTAATCATATCAACTTTGAGCAAATCAGAAATCAGGAATGTGTCTTTGCATTTATTCGTGTGAAAGTTTGTTTTTGTAAAAACCTGGCGGAAGCTGTCTGCTGGGCTCGTGGTCATTGGCAGGTATCCTATATTTCCAGGCTGATATGAGCCACTCTGCAAAAAAAAAATTGGTGTGCTGATTCTGCAATTATCCTGTAACAACAGTGCAGAAATCCAGGATGTCCTTCTTTACCCTGCATGAATTAATCCGAGAACGAGAAACACTCCACGACGGCGAGTTCTGAAGAGGAGGTGTAGCCAAACCTTCCTCCAGTCCCTCCTCATCTTGGTCTTCTAAACCTGGATCCAGAAGTCCTCGCTCTGACTCCCTTCGATGGGTTGCATCTGGGACAGGTTCTTCTCCTTCCAGCTGCAGGGTAATCAGGAATAACAGGCACTAAGATTAAAGACTATATTTCAGAACTAAAAGTTGTAAAATGAGTAGCCATCATAGTCTCACCTTGATGACAAGGTATCTCGGTGGGTCCCTCGCCATGCGAGTGAAGTCACTGGCCAGTTCTTTGAAGGTGGGCCTTATGTTTTCATCAATCATCCAGCCTAAACATAACAAGAAAAACACCAATTTTTATCATGTATCAGAATGTATTTGTGAATAATACCTGAATAAATGGTAAATATAGTTCTCTTCTACTTTAATCACTTAACTTGATTACTCAAAACACTTTTTACTACAAGCCAATCACACACATTCATACAAGCACTCTTATTATTTTTTTTATATCTAAGCACCTTGTTTAACATCCCTGCACACTCTTACACTTCAGTTGCATCATGGGTAATTCAGGGTTCACTATCTTGCGCTGGGATACTTCGACATGGAGACTGAAATAGTCTGCTCTACTTCCTGAGATATATGTGTGTGCGAGTATGTGAGAGAGAGAGAGGCTAATGTTTTGACTAACATTTCACCATGACCATGTACACGTCTATAGTGCAGATGTGGGGCTGTGACAGACGTTCGCCCTTCTCCAGCAGACCCGGCACTTCCTGAGGTGACACGGATGCATATGGCTCTGCCCCAAATGACATCATCTCCCACACTGTCACCCCTGTCCAGGAAAAGAGGACAATTTAAATGCTCCACGCCAAAATTCACAGACAGTGACGTTTCAAGAGGAAGGTTAATTTATTAGTGCATACACCACAAACAGACACACACACACACACACACACACTGACATCCTCTTACCATAACTCCAGACGTCACTCTGATGAGTATATCTTCGAAACAAGATGCTTTCGAGTGCCATCCATTTTATTGGCGTCTGAATAAACAGAAAAAAATGCAGACACTCAAATTGGTTTGTGTTTGATTGCATTACTGGAAGAGACAATAAAAGCTGTTTAACAATTCAGTGTGTATCGCAAGCTCAATGACTCACAACAACCTTTGTGTCTGTGTAGACGTATTTCTTGTCATCAGGGTAAAGGAGGTCTGCTACGCCGTAGTCGGAGATCTGGACCTGATAGTCATTTTTCAGTAAGATGTTGCGTGCAGCCAGATTCCTGTGGACCATGCAGTGCTCTTCCAGATAGTACATGCCCTGAGAAACAGATGTGTAGTCCTTGTAGTCACAGATTATTAATATATTTGCATGGAAAAGCAAATAAAAAAAAACTGTCCTCACCTTTGCAATCTGCACACACCAGTTGAGCAGGAGCTGGGGATCCAGGCTGTTCTTCTTTTGCCTGATGTGCTCCAGCAGCGAACCTTGTGAACTGAGCTGGGTCACCAGTTGCAGACTGGCACCTGGGCAGATGCCCAGCAGCCTAACGATGTAAGGGTGGTCCAAGCTGCCCATGGAGAGCATATGCTACACAACAAACAATGCAATGATAATGTGATTACTGGGCATCTTTTGGCATATGATAAAAGACAGGCATTCAATCTTTACATTAACTTCTGTGTGTGATGTTAAACCTTATTTCAGAGGAGACTCACATCAGTAATCTCAGTGAAAGTCTGTCGGCCTGAGCTATCCTGGATTGTCTTAATGGCCACGGGTATTTTTACCGTCTCTCCTTCTGGAGTCCAAAAGCCCTTAAAAACAAATTAAATGTAGAGCTGCACACAAATCTGTGGATAATCAGTGAAAGTCTAACAAATCCAGGCCAATTAGTACCTTGTGCACGGTGCCAAAAACACCCACGCCAAGGGCTTTGACTTTTTTCAGCTCTGAGGGCCTCAGAAGGCGGGCATGAACCTTGGTGCCTTTCTCTCCAGGATCCAGCAGCTCAAAGCTCTGCTACAAACAGACCAGTTATTCCAAGGGGATTTTCATCATCATAGCAAATGCAGTTAAATCAGTCCAGAAGATATAGTTGGGTGTTTTGTAAAGTCTCACCTCTCCGCTCTCCAGGTACCTCCTCATAGCCCTCTTGCGACGGATGGCAAGTCCTCTGTGGTAAAGCATGCCCAGGAAAAATAACACCAGGCAGAAGATTAAGCCAGCTGGGACACCCAAGGCTATGCCTGTGATCTGACCACTGCAGAGAGAGAAATAACAGAGTGAGCACATCAGCTAAAAAGAAAAGATTTTATGTCATGATAACCCAGCTTACGTTTGGGGAAACTGAAAATTACCCTTTTAGAAATAAAGTTTTCGAGTTCAAATATTTTTTTTGTTATAACAGTGGAATGATTTGTGATTTAGATTTGCAGTACACTGCAATACAAATTCCAGTGTACTTATGTTCACCAGCAGGAGGAAACACTAACCTACTAACTGCCAGTCTGGCTGTCTCTAAACAGTCCATTAATCCTGGGCCAATGCATCTGAAAAATGAAAGACAAAGTTTTCTTTATTATGCAGAGATTCAACAACCTAATTGGGACACTTCACTTTGGGGAAACGTGGGCATATAGACTTTTTTAAGTCCAGTCTCACCCCTGTGTGCAGTTGTGGTGACACGGTTGACAATGACCCTTCCTGTCGGGGTATTTGAAAATGAGTCCCTTCTGTCCATCATTTATCCCAGTGGGACAAGAGGACATGCAGAAAGGACCATCTTGAAAACTGGCACAAGCCACGCAGTCATCTGAACCCTACCAATGAGAGAGAGAAAGGAGGATCATAAATAGAGACTATGTGAGATAAACTCTGCTAGAGTGACAATGAACCAGAAATGAACCACAACAGTGATGCCACCAATATACGAGGTATCACAAAGCCCTATAAGAATACAATGTATACGAAAATAAAGAAAAAAAAAATACAATAATCACATGTTTGTTTAGAAGTATGCAGAAGAGCATTCCTGAATGCACTACAGCAGCAGAAGACCGCACCAGGTGCCACTCCTGTCAGCTGAGAACAAGAAACTGAGGCTGCAATTGTCATCAAAATTGGACAATAGAAGATTCAAAAGAAGATTGCCTGGTCTAATGAGTGCTGATCTCTGCTACGACATTCGGATGGTAGGATTTGAATTTGGTATAAACCAACCAACCTGACACTGGTAATGTGTAGAGTGGAAGTAGAGAGTCTCTAAGTACCTTTCTTGTTTCATCTTGATTTTAACAAATTTACTGCTTATCTATTTTATGTAAATAATCATAAATATAAACTACTGGGCTACAGTGTCACTGGATTATCAAAGCTAGTGATTACCAGTCCAGTGCAGGTGACTTTCCCACTCTGAGTCTTGCATTCTGGGTGACAGGCGGTACACTCGCCATCAGGACCTGCAAATTCCCTTGGTGCCCTGCAGGAATATTATCCAAGAAGCCAAACAAAATATTACATATACGTTCAACATACACACATGAATCACGAGAATGTAAACTCACAACCACTGACCCGTTGTAAAAATTACAGCTGTGCACACATGTGCCGTCTCGACTGTAGTTCCTACAGGAAAGACACTGTTCAGGCCCTGAGCCCCAGCATCCTGCATCTGAACATAGCGGATCACACACGTGGCCTTCTGCAACTACATCACAAAACTGTGTAAGAACAGCACTGATTACTTGCTTACAACATACAACACAATAGTGAATTCTGAGTTTAATATGCTCAAAATATAACATTTAGAATATAGTGAAGGTTATCTGTTAGTCCATCAGCTCACCACACTCTGCCAATGGCTTGTTGTTGCTGAGGTTGTTGCCTCGAACTCGGCGGCCCCTGAACAGCTTCGTCCAGTTTACAGTGTGGTGGTAGCAGAGATTGCTGTTCAGACTGATGTACATGCTGCCGTCACTGATTTCTTTCAGAGAGCGCAGACCCAGTGAGGTAAGAGTGGGGACGCGCATGACCGTCAGAGAAAAATGGCTTTCGTTGGAGGGTTGGAGGATGAAGAGGGGAGAAAAGGATGATTCAAATGGAAAAACATCAGATTGTCTGTAACAGATTATGTTGTAGTTCCAAGTAGTTAGGTAATGCATTCAGTCTCACAATGAACCTGTTGAAGGTTTCTTCCCCTTAAAAAGGAGTTTTTCCTTCCCACTGTTGCCAAGTGCTTACTCACAGGGTTCATCTGGTAGCTGAGGCTTTCTTTGTTTGTAGTCTTTACCTTACAATATAAAGTGCCTTGAGGCAATTGGTGTTGTGATCTGGAGCCTTATAAATAAATGAGTAATTCAACAGACAGTCCTATAGATAGATATTAGTCTGAGTAAGACGAATGCCTGCATGGTTTAAGAGTAATATATTTCCCTTACACACAAACATAGTTAGTCCCTCATTTTGGGTCATACTTAATAAAAAGTCAATTTTATAATTCTTAGTCAAACTCTGTTTTAGAAAGCTAAGATTATCCGGGGCACAACATAACAGGCAACCTGACAAAGAATGAATGACAGCAGAGCACAGAAATACACACGAGGATGATGAGGGAAATGGAAACGCAGGGGAACACAGCTGATACAAATGAGCATGATGCCACAGGTGAAGCAAAACTAAACACACTGAACATGGAACACAAGACTTTCAAAATAAAACAGGAAACTTGGAGACGTTAACTGGAACACCCAAGCTTGACACCAGACAGCGAGAGAGAGGAAAACATAACCATAGTGGACACGAGAAAGAGGAAACTAGACACCACTGGCTGCAGAAACATACATGGATACACATGACAGACAGGGGAGACATGAAGCAGAACATGGGGAGGACACGTAAACAGGTGAGGGACACATGCACATTAACACAGACACACAGAGAGGGACACAGAGGAGAGAGACACAAGGAGAGTATACATGACAAATGGGGGAGATGACGGGAGACAAAGACATCAATGAAACATATAAAGGGTGAGGGAGACTTAAACACAGGGGACTGGACAGACTCACACACTGAAGACAGGACACCAAAGCCAACATAGTGGGGAAGACACAGACATGGGAAGAACCTAGACAGAGGAGAGCTAAATAGGGAATTTCTAATTCCCTATTTAGTCCCTAATTTAATCCCTAATTTCCTTCGGGATTAATAAAGTATTCTGATTCTGATTCTGAATTAGAACTCAATATCAACAGAACTGACTAAAGCTTAAATTTTACAAACAGGAACATCATAATACAAAAGGGCATGAAACTCAAAATGCTCGGTCAAATGACCCAGCCCATAACGCCAAATCACACATTTGAATCCATCAGCTGTTGTGATAAAAGCATCCTGCTCTGGCCTCTCACTGACACGTGCACGGTATAATCTGCAGTCTAGTCTTACTTGTAGAGCGTCCTCCCTTGAATGGTAGTGAGGCTCGAAAAAACAGACAGGTCATTCAGCTCTTTGGGCCAGGACTGGACGTTTAAAAAGTCTGAGAATAAAACACAGTGATTATATTAAGGATGATAGAAAATGACACTGTGCATAACACATCGCAGATAATTTGGATATTTGTTTTCCCCCAAAGGAGAGCATATATCATTTGATGGATACAACCTTTGTGTGCGTTATCAAGGGATAGAAGACAGCCTCATATGTGACAAGAAAAGCAAGCAGTTTAATGTTAATTGTGACTGTCACCTCACAGAAGTTTAAATGGATAGTTTACCCCAAATCAAACATGATTATGCTTTGATAATCGAGAGAAAGGAGACATCTTTGCAACCAGTATTTCCAAAGGCAGCTCACACCAAACATGGATGAATAGCACTACAGGTCCAGGCAGGAAACATGCATACTTGATTGTGAAATTTAATATAAAAAGCGGTCAACTGTTAACACGTAAGCACACCTGTTATTTCCCTGACTGTGCGGAACACTTCCAGCTTTTTGGCATCCAGTGGTGGGATGTTTCTAAAATCATCTCTGTGAAGATAAAAGACAGAAAAATACTATAAACATACCAAGTGTACGGCACCATACCCTGAGACGCTTTACTCATACATACTGACAGTTACCCCATAATCCCCGTGACCAGGAAGTGAAGGCTGCCCTGAATCTTGGTGCAGTTGATGAAGCTGTTGATGTTGCTCGAGTCCACAGTCTGCCTGTCTTCAGCACCAGTGCCTTCACACACTAAAGGGATGACCAGAAACAATCACATCTGACTACTGAGATATAATCTTGGTGGAAGAAGTGAAAAATCGCATTTGTATTCATTTCAACCTTTTGGGCAAAGTCCGCTGCAGAGCTCACACTTCCTCTGGCCTTCTTTCTCCACCTCCATCTTGTCTGACGGACAGGCGCTCACGCAGGAGCTACCATCCACCACAAAATGAGCTGTGAGGAGGAGGAAGAAAAGAAAAACACAGGGAATATGTTTTATTATACACATGCAGAGGAGCAAATAAAATAAAACGATTCATGATACGACTCTAACATTCTTAAAGCCTACCACCAGCTTTTACCAGCTTTGCTCTATTCTCTATGTCTCCTATCCACCCTGGACTCCTCCCTGACAATATGGGACACACATGAACACACCAGATCCAACACAACACCTGAAAACCTCTGTTTCCTGGTTAGAGTTGCTGTACCTGTCCCATGTTGTGTTTAGTTTTTGGCTTTGTTACATTTTCTGTCTTACCCTTTAACATTAACTAGCATTATGTTAGATCTGATACTATATATCAGTGCTGACTGCAGCTTCATGAACAGGCTCAGTGTGTAGTATATGAAAAGGTCGCCAAACTCCCGGGGAGCTGAAAGTTTTCCACTTGTGAATAATCTTTCTCGTCGTAGAATGATTGACTTGTTTGGAAGTGGCCTTACAAGTGGCCTAGTTTTCATAAATGTGGTCATGCTTGCTAATGACTAATTAATGGCAGTGAATTAATTAATCCTTCCTTAATCTTTTTTCTCTTTATCCTTTTGGAAACAGAAAGAGTGCACTTTATTTTTCACATGCTGCTTGTGCATTTTGGCACAGTGTAATATGTCATGTGTTGTTGTTAATGTGAGGTTGTTGTTAGCCTGTCATGGACCAGATGATTTTTATCATTACAACCTGAAGCTTAAAACCTTAGAACTGAAAGAGAAAAAGTAACAAGAAAACTTTTAGACTTGTAAACACATGCAGGCCACTCACTGGGGCACTGAGACACACAGATGGATCCGTATTGGTATTTGGCATTAGGGTTGGTTTCCATTTGAAACGTCTGCTTGTTATAGATCAGAGCCCGGGGACACTGCGGCACACAGGCTCCGGAGTCATTGAAATGACGACATGCCTTTACAGGAACACACACACAGAAAGAAGAGAATCAAAATGAAATACTAAAAGCCCAAAGGTGAAGCTGCTGAAGTACATCACAATTCAAAAGACATTCATGGCCCGCAGAGGCTGAATCATACAGATTTTGGTTATAAATTACTTTTCTTCTAATGTCACCAAGAGGTCAAGAATTTTGTTTTTGAATACTGTGGATAATTTTTTTATGGCATGCTGTTATATTATGTGCAACTACTTCCAAATTTAACTTGATGTTAAACCTAATTTCATCAAAGTAAGGTTGTGCGAGCCACAAGCATGAATATAAACTCCAGTACAAGAATGTGCTTGCATGAACTATTGTATTTACAAGCTACATCACATGGCAACAATTAAAGGCAGACTGAGCATCCATACCACAGAAGAACAAAGGAAACAAAGGATTAGTTTCCCTTAAACTCTGGAAAACCTGTTCAAGATTTAGAATTGGGCCCAGGAAGTAAGGAAATATTCCCAGCATGAGACACAGGAATTTAGACTTAAATCTTCCATGCAATTAACAAAAAATAAAATAAAGCCATTTTCTTGTTTCATCAGCAAACCTCTCCAAAGACAAAAAGATAATTCACTTACAAAACAGTCCACATCTTGGGGGCCTTTACATCCTGCTGCACACTCTATGTGACAGCAGTCCCTCGGGCTTGTGCCAAAGCAGCGGCTGTTACACTGTGGAGCGCACACCGTCTTAGTCACTAAAACACACAGGAGAGACGAGTTCATCAGAAGTCACATAAATGTGTATGCGTGTTGGATCTTTGTGTGCGTGTCTGTCTCTGGGTATTTCTGTGTAGCTTTGAAGAGATATAATGAGGTGAAGTGAAGAGGAGGCAAAGGAAAAACAAAACGTGGGCGCTCACAGATCTGGCATTGCTTTTCGTTTGGTCCCCAGCAATAATCTCCGCAAGATTTATGGCATGGGCCTAAAAAAGAGAGACATAGAAAGATAAGTGCTTCTTATAAAAAGAGATGATTTAGAGATGAATTGGAATACGTATAGCAGACCAGTAGTGACCTTTCTTTCCATTGTATTTGATATCAATAGGAGCGCTGCTGTCCCGGACAATATCCTGCCAGAAGATCCAGGGACCATAACTCAGGTATTTGTTATTGATAATCTGCACCCCTCCCTCCAGAATCTCTGTGAAAACATTAGTGAAACATAACGCAAGCTAGACAGAGAAAACGGTTCAGCAGATATATCAGGATCAGAGGCGAATCAAAATATACACTTTAAAAAACAGTATGAGGATAATTTTTTTCATGGGGTTTTTTAAGCCTCCAAGAAAATACTAAAAAAGTTTGAAAGAATTAGACAATAAAACCAATAAAAGATGCAGAATTTGGAACAAGGTAAAAGGAATGATCTCTCAGGTCATTTCATTTCAGTTTTATTTATGCAGCACCAGTTCCCATGACATTCATGCCTATCTTGAGTGGATGTAAACTTCTGACCACAGCTGTATGTGATGGAAGGGACTTCCAGTAGGACCAGGCTTGACCTGAGATGTTGAGTTTAATTGTTCCATTTTATGTAATGCACCACTCCCCACTGTCACAAACGCCTTGGGTTTCAGAAAGCATTTTCTTTTACAGAACAAACATTGAACGTTTTCTTTCTCTAATATCTGTTTTTCTGTTGTTCGTCTAACCCGTCAGGTTTGCGAGTCCCAGCTGCTGTAGGCCGTTGGAGCCGTCCTTGGGGTAGTTGAGGAAGATCGATAGAGCAAAACGTCTTTCATACAGGCTGTTTCCTCTGATGACGCGCAGTTGGCCCAGAGGAATCTCTTGAAAGTGGTTCATAGCAATAAGGACATAGCCAGTCACCTCACGGATTCTCTAGAGTGAAGAAGACCATTAATATAAGAGGCTACTTCTCCAATATGCTCTCCACTTTTTAACGCTTTTTCCAAATGTAACGACTGGAGAGTAAGGAAACATGACATTTACCTTGAGGAAGGAGAAGTCCCAGTTACTCTCAATCTGTGTGATCTCCAGGTTTCCCATTACAATCTCACAGCCATAATACCGGTTTCTAATCAGATTGTACTGGTTCTCCTGAGAGCCTGTGGAACTGAGTCCATTCTGCGTCCCTGGACACACTTCTAACACAGACAGGGAATAAAGATGAAAATGAACGTAAATAACACTGGGAAAGTGAGTACTGTGGGCTGTGTTGTGTCTGTGGTATTTATAGGGTTGGTGACTCTCCCTGGTGCTGTGTTCATGCCTGTGCTGGCTACAGATTTTGATGTGAAGCAGAGAGAAACAGGCAGGCTGTTACCCGCTTACATGGAGCAGTCCAGGCCTGGGGCTGATGAAGAGGAGGTCAGGGGGGTCAGAAGAGAGAGTGACTTTTTCTTTTTTTAATTTTCCCTCAGATAAAGTGCTTCGTTGTTGTAAAGCTATAAATGTGGACAGTGTGTCTCAGTGAGTGATGAGTGCTGCAGTGACAGACAGTGCTTCTGTGTATGCGTGTGCATGTGCGTCTGCAAGCCGCGCATTGCTGAGATCATACCAAAAGACAATGGGCCGTGTGTGAACGGGACTCTCTGGCAGAGGGAAGGGAAATATCGTGAACGGAAGGTGACATACACACCATCTCTGAGTGCCCAGCAAAAAAACTGAGGAACTGGTCCTTTAATGTGCAAATGTTAGCCACCTGCAGCACTCGCTCAACACGAGTCATATCTCTTGTCTTCGTTATGAACACATAACACACAGCTATAGGACCCTGAAGACTGCTGCATAATAACAATGGAAAGTTACATGCTGACAAAGGACTGTTGCCTAATGCACACTTATATTCATACATGGCAATTTTAAGCAAACACTGGCCCTGAAATATTCAGCTAATCTGGGAGGACTCAATAATATTTAACTCATACTTGGGATAACTCAAAAACAGGCATTAGTACTTAAATTATTTGTTAATATTTTGTATTTATATGAAGCATAGCACATTCATGAAAGGGCTCAGTGATCGGAAATTAGTAAGTAAACAAAAGCTCCTGACAGGAAAGAAAAACAGTGTGATTGTCTGACAGCTATCGCAAAGGGAGATCTGAATGTTGGCAAAGATTGCACATTAATGTCGTTGTAACTGCAGAAAACCACATTAAATTTTATCAGAAAGAATTTACTGACAGCGTGACAATCAGTTAATGGTAAATAGAAGTTCTTAAAGTGAACCTTTGCTGTTCTCTGCAGATTTTTAAAGTGCACTGCAAGGGCCTGGATCATAACAATAAAAAAGCTTTTAAGAAAGAGTGGTCTGCTGTGAACCAAACAAAGAGAGGCTGAGGTTTATCAGTTTATACTAGACATCTTTAAGTACAGTTAATTCTATTCTATTGCTATAATTTGTCTGGTAATTTTGGTATTGTCTAAATTTCACGAGATCCAAACTAAGAAAGGATTTCAGATATAGAATCACGTCCTCACCTTCATGCGTTTGGGATGATGTTCGAAGCCTCCAAGACAAAATCACTCCCAGTAAAATGACTCGCCACTGCTCCATGCTGATGTCCAGCCTGTTCACGGAGATCTCTGCATATCAAAGCGGTTTAGGTAGTCCTCCGAAGAGCCAATATGTATTTCAGGGGGAAAAAATCGACTAAAGAATATACAGTAATGGGGGTATAAAAGTAAAAAAAAGTGTCTATTAAAGGGAAAATCAGATCAAGTCAAAGTGAAGGACAAGTGCAACTCCTTCAAACCACCTAATAAGAGCGCAAACATCCCTCAGACTACTTGCAAAACTGAAAACAGTGAACAAGTTGTAGTTTATTGTGATGAGGGAATTTCCCTCCCAGATGGGGACGTGTGATTGGCCAACATCCCGACCAATCAGCGGTTTGTCCGTCATTTCGAGCTGAAGCCTCGGTTGTTACACTAAAGCAAAGAATTCTGCTAAATTTATGAAGCCCTCGAGAAACGACAGACTCAATAGCACTGACAGAAATCTTAAAACGTTACAAACACCCCCACCTAAAACATTATAATAACAAAAAAGCTGAATGACATACGAGCCAGTGAGACAGACAAGTACAGGTCGTTCAGTGCAGCAAATAGCTGATTTTGGATGTGAATATTTGCCGTGTGCAGCAGTTTGAACACCAGTTATTTTTGTTTCATGCTGTCAGCAGTGGAAGCAGCGTTTCGGTCCCCCACCCAGTAAGAGCCCAGCGCTCTGAGTGGCCGCACTGTTTCCCCCGTAAAGAGCAGTATTGTCCCCGCAGCCCTGTCAACTGGTTAATCACCTCTTTGATGCGTGTGGAGCAGCCTGCCACAATGGCCACATTGTCAGACAGTCAAGTGACTTCTGAACCCAAAACAAGAACATGCTTAATTTGAGAAAATGGCCTCGGAGCAGACAAGATTCCTGAACACGGAGCTGCGGGTGAAAACGGGCCACTAATGGATGGAAATCATTAACCGCTTCTGACAGATGTACTGTTAATCTTATTTTTGAATGCGGCAGGGAGGGAGAGCCGAACAATCCGCAGTTTGTTTGCAAGCATCCATGTGCAGGAAATGGGAAGAATGGTGAGATTGAGATGAACTTGGATTTTAATGTTCGTCTCAACAACCTGATGGTAAAAGACGCCAAGAAATAACACCACAGCTCGGTTTATGTGTCCAGTAATTAATGTCTCTGTTGTTCATCTGCCTGGACTCAGGAGTCTCAAATGCCCCACTCCAGCCTCTTTTTCTGTCCAGCAGGAGGAGCCAGAGTCTGACACTTGGGCATCCGAATTCACAGCTGCTACAGGGCCCTGTGATGGATAGACTCGTTTGCACATGGATGGCTATTTTTACACACTGTTTATTGGACATTTGATCCAATCTCTAATTTCTTCTAATAAAATTAAGGAGCCTTTAATCCAGTCAGTCACTGAATAATGGAAAACTTTGGGGGAAAAAAACACCATTGCCCAAAAACTGTTGGAAGAAATCTTGAAGACTGAGTCAGTTGTTTTGTTTCATAAACAGCAATGTGAAACTTTCCTGTTGCCGAGTAAAACGGTGTAAAGTGTAAGATTGTCACCAGATGCACTTTTTTTTGTGTGTGTTCATTTTTCACATGAGAGTTTCTCTGTTTGCCCCGTCAAGAAAAAATAGCTGCCTATAGTATTTACAGAGCTTGGCACTTTCACAACGCCACCATGGTGTCAGTCTCTGTGTCAGCCCTGGTGGCCCTGTCCCTTCCAAGGGGAACTGTGAGGGGTGCCTGCTGTGGCCTTTTGCAGTTGCCACTCCCTTCAGAGATTGATGAATTGATTGTGGGGCTGCTGCCAGTGTGTCTGTGCCCTGGGCGAAGGTGTCCCGGTTACGAGTGGGAATCCCAGCTATGGCATCCGCCCTGGGGCCACTATTGTAGCGGTCCTGCAGGGGGCCAAGGGGGCTGGTGGCCCCGGGAGCAGCTCCGACTCACATACTGCTGTCACACCCTTGGAGACACAGCAGCACTCTCCCCTACATGGACCTCTGATTGGCTCAGACAAAATGACTCTCTGTGAAGTGCAGCAATTCCACAGGCAAACTACCTGATTGTGCCAAACTTCTCCTGATAATAGCAGTTAATAAAGGACAAAAGAAAGGCTGTGTAGAGCCAGATCCCACAGTTGTGTAATATGTGCTGTTAGTCTGATTTTAGTCTTAGCTGATGACTGGTACGGTAAACAGTTTACTGAGTTAAAACTATTCTCGATCAGCTCCCACTTCATGTAAAAAAAAGAAAAGAGTCTAACTCACATTTAGAGTTTTGACCTTCATTGTTCAGGGTGATACATGCGTCGTCAGGGACGTCAAAGCTGTTTCCCATTAATCTGCTGAAAATGAGGCTCACCTTAAATCAAAGTTCAACATGTGTAGGCATAAGAGGATATTGTGACATCACAACCAGTTTGGAGGCCAGATGTGCAACTTAAAACCTCCGGAGCACACATGAAATCGATTGACTTTCCATTGAACATATATGTGTTGAGGCAACAGTTAGAGTTTTAAAATATTTCACTGTTTATTATGGATTCATCAATGAAGGAGAAGTACGGTTAGGTCAATAATGTGTTGTGCAAAGAGTTTTTGTAGCGTTGCCTCTGTACACCGCCACAGATTTGAAATCCAACAGTCAAGATGTGACTGACGTGCACACACGCCTGCTCCTATAGCGTGGGCTTGATCTGGTTAGATGCTGTGAAGCTGTTTTTCTTAACCATAGAAATAATTCTGCCATCATGTACTCCAGTTGTCCTCTCTGGTTTTTCAGGCCTGTTGGGAGCTGCTGACTTGATCACTGCATTTATACTTCTTAAGAATGTTGTTTCGGCCATTCCTAATTATTTTATTATCGCTTTTATTTATTTGGCTTTTTCAACCTAACGTGGTCTCCCTAACTTGCAATGACATCTCTTAAGAGCCTCGTGTTTTAAAAAATAACAATAAAAACTATAAAATAAAAATTCTAACTTTGAATCGACCTCAGACATTATGTTTAATTTGTCCTTTGAGTTAAAAATGACTGTACAGAAGCAAAACTACAAAAGCAGTGTCTCTGTCAACAAATTGAGGATCAAACTGTTTCAAGAAACCTAGCAGGGCTCTTAAAAGGACACATCACCTCCAAATCAAACACAGGAGTTTGTGTGAGAATTGCCTCGTTTTACCGCATTGCACTCACCACCCACATCAAACGCAGTGTCTTGGTGCTTTGAGCACCAGAAGTATACTCTGTAGCTTCCTTTTATTCAAGCAGACAAACATCTTCAAAACTGGGCAACTTACCCAAGAACAATGATTGATAAATACGGACTCGCACATTTGATTCTGGGGCGAACTGTCAACTTGAAATTGAGTTTGAGCCACAGACAAGAGAAGATAAAAGCAGCACGCTCGTAACCGTGATACGGTTTTCGAATCATGACCGACATGCGCGACAATAAACAATAGCAAGGAAAAAAATGAGCAAGGCAAAGCAAATGTATACTCTGGTATCTTTATTGATTGATGCAGTGTCAGGAATAATTCAATCATTCAACACTTTTGCACCTGCTTGGGTTTTTCTGTCTTAAATTTCCTCCTCTTCATATTATACTCGGTTTTTTTCTCAGAGCAAATCGCCAGCTGGAATGTCGTGCAGCCTCATTTAATATTTTTCTTTATTTGAAAGTTAAAATCAGAAAATAGTCGTTGAAAGAGGGAGGGATGTTTAGCCACATCAGAACTGCTAGTGCATCGGTGTCACAGATCAAAGGTGAGATACTTGAATGCTGGATATTTCTTACATATAAACCTGTTATCAAAGAGAAATGAAACCACTGGCTAAATAAGGCCACGAAAACAATTTTCACACCAAACCGAACGGAATATAATGCACGTCACACACGCACACACAAGCTGCTGTCAGTTATCTGCCAACACGCTGACCCCGTTATCTACAGGTGTATCAACAGCGCTTTTGGTTTCACCTCGAAAACCACGGTTCCACTTTCCCGGTTACATCAACATATATACAGTTGCGCCAACATAGAAAAGCATGCTTTTGCATATTAGAAGGTTGTTCGGTAAACTTTACACTAAATCCATAACATTTATTAGTACAGCATTGTTCCAACCAGCAGCAGTGATTAAGACTAACAAATGTAGTCTGAGGAAACAGGCTATTATAATTCGCTTTTATTACAGATCTTGTACAGTATTAACATGCCTTACGATGCAGTATTACTATCATCTTCTCTCCTTATTTTATTTTTTTGTGTGTGAAAAAAACTCCCCCAAATAAACCCAAAACAAAAAATGCAACAGTCTGATCTAATTAGCTAATTAAGGGAAAAAATAACTCAACAAAATAAAGAAACACTCCATTAAAAAAACAGACAACACCTTCTATACAATAACAGTGAGTCTAGAGTAATTTTGTGCAACATGAAAAAGTGAGACGCGCATGATGTCATGCCGATTGACGGTGGATAAATCAGCATGAGAAGCGATGCTGCACAAACGGATCGAAAAAACAAAAATAAACATTCAAAACTATGTAAGCTCTCTTAATATTGCCAGTCGCATGCTGTGTTGCATCACTCTCCACAGGGCAGGCCAATAGCAGCATTTTGTTTCTGAGCCACAGAGCTGGTACAGAGTGCCTGTTTGTCATCTGTATCACTTTAGATATCACACCTCGCTGATGCCAGACAAACTGTTTTAACCCCGTCTGTGCCAGGCAACTCAGCTAGAACAAATCTTTATTTACAGCAGCGGCCTGTTACAAGCCCACAAGCCAGTACTGGGATATCTCCATGCAGATTGGGAAGCAGTAATGTACAATGATACTGGGGTTTCTTTTCTTTTTCTGTTTTTAACTAGCTGCCTTTAGCAGTAAATGCACATTAGAATAAAGAAAAAGAAACTATATGAAGCAAAAAAATCAATAAATATCGATATTAAATATATTGTTTCCGACTGTCCAGAAAGTAGACACGTTTTGTTTAATTCAACATAAATAAAACTAAATCATAGCTAAAAGTTTTGATCTATGAAGAGCATAATTTGGTTGCAGTATGGACAGTTATATTACATTTATCTGTACGAGTATAATAGTAATAGTACTCCCACTATAATATTATGACATTCTTTATAATTTACACCAGGTCTGTAGTTTCTGAGGGAAGGCTGCTCTGCCGTCACGATTTGAGATCCATCACAATTGCTGAGCTAATTAAATGTTGGTGGAGGTCTGCAAAGTAGAGCAAATTCATATACCTTTACAGTAATATCATACAGTACATATTTATTTGTTTATAGATTGTAAATAACTTAGATAAAATTTGCTTGTAAATGATTAAAAATGCTCACCACAGATTCAAACAAATCAAATTAATCAAAGAACGGAAAAAAAATAAAGAAGTATTTCGAGGGTGGATGGTGGGGGGGAGATGGGGGGAGGGGAGAAAGCCACTGAGAGTCACCCCCTGGGAGCTTTTCAGCATTTTTCTTCTCTATGTAAACACAATGGAACCCCTATAACCACAACCTGGAGCTGGCACCCAGGCTCTTCCCCACTTCACTGACTCGGCCCTTCACTTTTTGTTCTTCAGCTGATTGGCCAGCCAGTCCAGACCCTCGTACAGGCCGTCCCCACTGGTGGCACAGGTGGCTTGAATGTACCAGTTGCGGTGACGTAAGGAGTGCAGGCCCAGCTTGTCTGTGATCTCTGCGGCGTTCATGGCGTTGGGCAGGTCCTGAACAAAATCACAGAGGACAAAGTATCCGTCAGGAAGTTGGTGAGGCAAGAGGCGTAAAAGCAGGGGGGAACGTAATGTGGCGGATACCTGTTTGTTGGCAAAGACTAGAAGAACAGCATCCCTCAGCTCGTCTTCAGCCAGCATCCGCATCAGCTCCTCTCGAGCTTCGTTGACCCGCTCGCGGTCATTGCTGTCCACCACAAAGATCAAACCTGCAGGAATAAGTTGAAACCGAACAAAAACAATCAGGTCACATCACATTGTTAGGAAAGCATATTGTCAAAGCATGTTTAATGGTTGTCCGGGATTTGAACTAGAGATGGCACGATACCACTTTTTTATGTCCGATACCGATACCGATATCATAAATTTGGATATCTGCCGATACCGATATGAATCCGATATAGTGTTTTTTAATCAACAAAACTGTTTTTTAAATATCTTGCTGCATTTTGCAAGTCTGCAAGTTCATACTCAAGTTTAAAACAACAACTACACTAAAGCTATTCTGTTATACCTGTATACAAAAAAAATATTTCATAGTTCAGCAATACTGATCAATCTAATAAACTTAGACCTACACCATCCTCCCTATTCTGGTATTTTAAAGAGTACTTAGCGTAAATATTAAGCAACCTAACTAATAGGGTTCCAACTCCCAGCAACAACAAAAATAAAAAAATAGGGAACCACCCCTCACGCTCCACCTCATGATGCTTAATCAACGTAATCAACCTTAATTTGATGCAGTGTGAAAAAAAATGCACAGAAATCAATTATTTTTCAAGAAATATTAAATAGATTCAACATCTTTCTTCAACAAAATTGCAGACTGCACAGATGGTACCTTCCCAAAGGAAAATGTACTATAGCTTACTAGGGTATATATATTAGACTTAATAGTCACTATATACAGTAATTGACTTCTATTCATTTTACATCAAATTAAAACTTTGGGTGTCAGATAATTATTTATTAAAAGCTAGACATTTTAAATGAGAATAAGAAAGAAAAGTATGTCTTTGTGCCCCCTTTTCCCAGTTAATGCCCTATCGGCCCCCCTGGCTAAACTTTGCTAGATCCGCCCCTGCACAGTTACTTCAGCTGCGTAGAAAAAGATCCTGGTGTAGAAAGTAATATTAAATAAATTGTAACAACAGCTTATCAAGCTTAAACGTGCTGCTGTTGTTCAGCCGCTGGTTTGCTCTTTCTGGCGCAAAGTGGACCAAAAACAAACCAGAGAGACGGACTCGCGACAGAAAAGCCGATCAGCTGATCGTTAAGCAGTTTCACGATTGAAGTAGCAGCCGGAGAGCGAGAGGCAGTCGCTTGTTAAGCTTAAGTGGGAATGCTTTACAAACATTCAGAGATGGACTTACACACTTGCTTTACTTCTCTCGGGATAACTTTGTCGGAGATGAAATGCCAGGTTGCTAGCGAAGCTCCAAATGCTATCCAGACCACCGACAGGTCCCGCATGCCACAGCCGCTCTATCACGTGATGCATACTGCTCCGACGTTCTGAGGCGAGTTACGGCGTGTTGCAAGTTTTGTGAGGTGCTTTCGTGATATTTAATGGATCGGATTACATTTTTTATTTTTCTCCGATATCCGATCCAGTAATTTAGGTCAGTATCGGACCGATACCGATACGTAATATCGGATCGGTCCATCTCTAATTTGAACATGACTAAGATGATGATCATTTGAAACATCTGGAGCCTGTATGCAAATTACATCATCTGAAGGATTAGTCAGATTTTGTCCTCAGGTGCTGGGGGCGAGCGTGCGCTCCAGGATCCGCAGCAGGACTGGAGAGGCCTTTTTTAAAAAAAACAAACAAAACTCTAACCATGCTGGCTGGTCTTTCACCTAAGATGCTTTTGATGCATCTCACCCTGGGTGTTCTGGAAGTAGTGTCTCCAAAGAGGACGGATCTTGTCCTGGCCACCCACGTCCCACACAGTGAAGCTGATGTTCTTGTATTCCACTGTCTCTACATTGAAACCTGGGGTGGAGGAGACAACAAGCAAATAGACAATGGGTCACATAATCTCTAAGACACATGTTTTGTTTTTTTTATTTAGAGGCAGACAGTCACACACCAATTGTGGGGATGGTAGTGACGATCTCCCCCAGCTTCAACTTGTACAGGATGGTGGTTTTCCCTGCAGCGTCCAGCCCCACCATGAGAATCCTCATCTCCTTCTTGCCTATCAGGCTCTTCAACAGGTTCCCAAAGATGTTTCCCATGATGCCTCGGGAGGAGAGGAGGTGGGGGCACAACTGCAACAAAACTGTTACACGGGCTGCTTTGTTGCTATACATAGCAACAAGCAGACAAAACAAACCGTGAACCACGTTTAGAGAGTCGAAACCACACACACACACGCGCACACACACACGCGCACACACACACACAAAGAAACATGTGGTGTGACAGTAGCTGTTCAAAAACACATCTCAGCATTGGCACCTCCCTTACTGCTCGCAGCCGTGCCCCCTCAGAGGAAAGCCAGGAAACATATACTTCACACCCCGGCAGGCAGCTGACCTGACTCGAAAGCTGCTCCTTTACAGTGACAGCTCACTGGGAAAGGAGGCAGCCATGCTGGATCTCTGTTATGTGGCTCAGCTTTCATGTGGTGCTGAGTAACCACCTTTTTATGCTCTTTTTAGGCAACTGAAGATATGCCAGGGTAACACTCATTTCATATTACGTTATTATGACACATAACCTAAGGCTGTCTATGGTTGCACACAGTCAGGCTCACAGAGCTGAGGGAGGAGGGTGGCCCTTCAGTGGTAATGGGCCCTTTACAGGCCAACCTTGCCTGTTAACTTGTGCTAACACACACTACACGGGTCGCATTGGTTTTTAGAGGGTTATTTTAAACTAGCAGTCTTCTGTGGGGCAGTGAAGTATCCCTCTTGTGTGTTTTAGTGACTGGCCGCTTTTCCTCTGACTAGCTAGGTTTCCATTCATTTCTATCAAACGCACGGACAGCAGGTGCTAGCGTAGCCCGTTGCAGCTGCAGTGGCCGCACATCCACACACATCTGTCATAATGCGAGGCGAAGACGGCGGATGCTGCAGTCGAAGCAGGCGATGAATTTTGAACCCAAATCACGTTTCTTTCGGCTCGATAACATTCACTTTCCGAACATAATCTGCTTGCTATCCTGTGAGCTAACATCGTCGGTATTTAATTGAAAACATAGATAAAATCTCCGGGTCAATTTGTGTGCTATAATCCCCCCTCTTACAGTCACGACAAGCGCGCCAGTCGGCCTCATGTCGTACATTAAGGGTCGTTCATTTCCCCCCTCGCAGCATTTAAAAGGCAACTCAAGCGGTGATAAATGAAACCACCTTTTTAGCGCTCGTATACCTCTTTCAGCAATTTCACCATTTGCATCTCGTTCACACTTACCCGTCAACGGCAGGAAGGGTACCAGCTGGATTCAGGCGAAGGACTGGATGATAGTCTCGCGATGAGCTGCAGCTGTGACACTGCGCGTTCTCGCGGTACTTGGATTGCCAATCTCTCATCGCCCGGCGACTTGTTAAAAGCCAGGAGCTGCTGTCTCCAGCTCTGAAAAGTTACTGTATGCACCATCACCTTACAGCTTATTTGAGGCTTATCTTGTTTTCTTGAGGAACATCAAAGAATAATAAATAGTTTGATAGCGTTATTCCCACTATCTCACATATGACATTTCAGAGGGCCCAAACCAGTTTTAAACGAGAGCCTGCAGGCAAGCACGCTTGAATAATTAAAACAGGAATCATCTTAATGAATAAGTAAATGGCTGACTGTAACAGGATGCCAAGTGATACTTCCTGGCAGTGTTTCACAGATAATGAGGTGACAGGAGGGGACAAAAGCATAGACTGAATCGATGTTGCAGTTGGTTTACCTTTGAGCATTATTTTATTTATTAAAAATGTCAAATATTTCTATGGCTTTTTGGCGCCTATGCTATCTAATGAGATTGCTTCATGCATGTGAGTCCAAACCACTGCAGACTCACTTCCCTCATAGTTATAAGATGTTTTTCTTCTTTTCTGTAGCCATCTCTTTAAAATAAAAAAAGGTTCTGAATGAAGTTAAATAAAACCAAACCTGGGGTCAATGCCTTCTCTCTTTCTTGTTTTCTGTCATGCACTTTTGCATTGTACACTTGCAAACTGCACTGCACTTTGAAATTAAAGGACATTAAAAAAAAAAAAAAGAAGTCGCCTAAAGAAGAAGCCAATGTGAACAAACGGCACTCCTTCAAACCGGCCCTGCAGCCATAGGTGAGTCCAACATTTGCCTCATTCCTCCTCCGTGCTGTGTGCCAGTCAGTGGTCCAGTAATAGATGTGTTTATCAATTCAGCGGTGGAGGCAGCGAGGAATAAAGAGGGGAGCAGATGTTTGCAGCTGCAGACCAGATTACGGGGTGGAGTGGATGGTGGGGTAAGCATGCAGGAGTTTGTGTGCGCGGGGAGTTTGGAGAGGGTTACAGGGGGGTTAAAGCGGGCCCGGGTGGTGGCAGGAGAGGTAGGGTGGGGAGTTATGACTTAAGGGAGCCTTTCCTCTGAAGTGTCTGCCAGCGTGCACCCCAGCAAACACAATCACAAGTCTCGTTGGTTCTGCTAGCTGAACTAATGAGGGCCTGCACGTTGAGGGCAGGGGCTTTGATGTTCTGGGTAGCTGGCTCCTTGTGTTTTCTCTCCCGCTCTCCTCTGCCTGTCCCACATCAAAAATGAAAGGGGAGTTGAGAAGCAGATGTTTCGAGGCATATATTTATACAGAGTACACTTTATTCACCCCGTTCGCCACACTCGATTCGTCCTTTGCTTGTGCATCTCTGCCGTATGTGCAGCAAAATCTATCTCGCTATCTTCATATCCAACTAAACACACTAAATCGCCTTATTTATACATATAATCATGCTGTCAGTCAAAGTGGGTAACTTTTATCTCTCCTTACTTCCTCTCTCTCTGCCTGCCTCTCTTTAATTTCAGCCCAGTCTGGATGTCATTACTGCAGGGGGGGTGGGGGCAGTCAATGTGTTGCTATGTATGTGTCTCTGTCTGCAATGATGAAGGGGAGAATGGGGAAAGGGGCGAAGTAAGTAAGAGAAACAGAGCGAGAGAGAGAAAGCAATCCCAGGCTGTCCACCAACCTCTGTCTCACACATGGTTAGAAACAGTGACAGGAAATTCCCTTTCGCAGCAGCTCCAGGGTGAAATGATAAAGGAATGAAGAAATCCAAACCAGAAATCCAAGCCCTTATCATTCCATACCTCTTCGCTGTCTTCTTTTTTTTTTTTTGCTCCTTCTCTAAATACCAAAAAAGATCAAGTGCTCAATTCAGCCACTGGCGCTGTCATTCCTTCGGAGTTCAGGGATATTTACCAAAGTCCATGCAAACAGGACTTAATTGGCATTAAATCCTATGTGGCAAAAAAAAGCTTTTCCCAGCAGGCCAAGCATGGAGACGGTTTGGATTATCTAAGATATCGAGGAATGCTGCTATCATAAATCGAGTCAAGTGGCGACAGGAGCATTTTGCTAAATCTACAGTTCATTTGTGCGCAACAACATGCATGTTTTTGATTGAGCGTCGGGTGCCAGCGTTCCTACATGTCTTGGTACGTAAACCAACCCATGCAAGCATTTATGTGCATGTGTTTATATTTGTGTAGTCTGTCTCCCAGGTAACAGGGATACAGCGTCCCCAAAGCACGTGGTTCAACAAGTCCCTTCCTTGGCTATGAACTCTGGACAGATGATCCCCTTAGATGCTCGCACAGCAAAGACTGGTATAATCACCCCCATTCTCTGCTCTCTTGATGCTTCTCTCCAGTAATAAAAGTCATACTTTAAGGAAACAATATCCTGCAGCCATAAAAAGTCCTTCTCTCAGCATGAAGTGGCCATAAAAAAGGCTCTCACCTCCCAAATCTGTAGTGCACAGAGCCTACCCCCCATTTACACAGCAACAGACGCACACTCTTCAGCGTCATTTCAGGACTAAAGTAGGTCCATCTCTCACTTTGACATGTAGTACATGTGGGAAGAATCTAAGGAGTGCTCAGACTGATGAAATGGACAAAAGCAAGCACGAAATATCAAGAGCCCAGTCACAATTTCATAGGAAAGTGACACAAATCACAGTACAGTCATACCCAAGAGACAGCATTTTTGCTGCCACAATAATGATACAGAGTCATAAAAAACATGACCACTAGCAACCATACTCATGAAGTGATTACTATTGTTACCATTATATAAATATATAAATCTGAATCATTAGTCGTACAATCTAGAGATTTGTTGCTTCCAGTTTCCCATCTTGAGTTTTACAAGTGTACAAGCTTGGACGAGCATCTGAAAGTCCTGCATGTGAGAAAGCGCTGTGTCAAATTCATTCGCCCTTCCAAAAAAAATTTGTCTTCTTTGATCAGTAAAGAGAGATTGTGAGACAAGTTCCCAAATTAGTACTTTTCAGAGTCACACACGAGTATTATTTTGGTACAAATGGAGAAAGAAAATGAGACTGTTCTGTCTGCACACTGCTTCACCGTGCTGACCACATGGCCACCATCAATCTGTCATTCACTGAAAAAAGACAGGCTCTAGTACAATATTAATATTAATAATAATACATTTACAATTATAGACATACACATTCAAATAAACTGTTACTGTACAATAAGATGAGTCAGCTTGTAGACGCTGAAGCTCCTCTGCTGTTGCGTTTTCTTTCTTTCTTTTTCTTTGTGGGTCTCAAACGATGAAGTATGGGCCATTTTCATGGCTGAAAGGCCAGCGTCTAAACAGGCCATGGGAAGACAAATGACATGAGTCACCTCTTCAATCTCTGACTTGGCATTTTGAGAATAACAGCGTCTACAAAAAGAAAATAGATCCCAGATGATGGACTTAAAAAAAAGAGGGTGGGTGGGGGGTAAACAGGATCTCTGGGAGAGTTGCACAAGGAGCAAAAACAAAAGCTCGAACAACATGAGTGGGCGAAGGGACAGGCTCGCCATCTTGAGTCCTGGATGAGTAAAAGCCGCTCGAACTGAGGGGGGAACAGACTGACGTCTACTTGCACACGTTGACCCACTCTGTGTGACGACACTCCTCGCACAGCACGTAACAACACCAGTGAAATCTGCAATTGCAGCGCTCGCTGCGTGTCTGTTTGAGGATGTTGTGTCCACGGCCGCAGCACAGCGAGCTGCAGCTGTCTGTGCTGTAGCTAGTTTTGTTGCAGATTCGTCCGTGTGTTCCCGGAGAGTCTATGGACACGTCGTGCTCACAAAAGTCAGGAGACTTCTCAAAGTACACCAGCTCTCTGGACATGATTCGACGACGCCCTCCGCCGAGACCCCCTTGGGTTCCGCTGGCGCCGTTTTCTGTCCGAGGGTTGAAAACCCCATTATTCTTGTTCTGAGAGTTGACAAAAATGGCTGTCAGGAACTTTTCTTTGAGTATGGAGCCCACAAGACGGAACTCTGGAGACACATGCCAGCAGGTCTTAAACTGACAGCTCCCTGATGTGCCGTGACATTTGCATTTCCTTGTCATGTTGTCAGTCACTATCTGTGTAAAGAATAACACTGTAAGCAAACTCCAACAACAACCAAAATGATAATGAGTGCTGAAGGTCGGAGGGACAACAGCTGAAAAGCACAATATTCACCTGTCGTCCCACACGGTTGTTATGTATCCTCATGCGGGCGTGGATATCTCTTGGAGACCCCCGGGAGTCGAGCCAGTCCCTGGAAAAGCGATCCCCGAAACGGATGTCATGACTGCACCCCCCCCACTCCCAGGTGTCTTGCATAGAGCTTAGCTCATCCGGTAAGGGCTTGAGAAGGGCTGAGGGGTGGGCTGAGCGCAGGTTAGTGGGCAGGCTGCCACGATGACCATTCAGCTCTGAGGGTAATGACCGTGTTAAGTCGATGCCTGCCCCACCCTTCTGAAGCGTCTGCAGCTGCAGCTGTGTGAGTTTCAGCCGGATCTTGTCATCGTCCTGGCGACGCTTGGCCTCGCAGCCACACCCCCGCAACTTGCCCATGCTGCAAGCCGAGGCCACAGAGTGAGCCACGCCCGCTGCCAGCAAGGCCAGAGAGAAGGCACTCTCCCGAAAACCTAGGAGCAAGAAGAACACACTCAGAGAGGTTGAAACCATAAAGACTGCAGCTCTAAAAATGTCATTTACCTGTGTACAGCACAATCTGTATTCTCATACCTGCACTTTTCTACCATAAACCCCAGGATCACATACTGACTATCATTAGCCTGCCTCAGACTCTCACCCCTGTTGAGGATGGAGTTGTGGAGCGGCAGCTTGCCAAAGCCCTCCAGCGAGGAGCAGTTCCAGCGCTGGTCCCGGAGTTGGTGCTGGCATTCATGGATGGCCACTTGGATCCCCTGCAGAGCAGATGCTGTCACATCAGGGTTCCTCACACACATCCGCATCTGACGTTTACTGAGGCCTGCCAGCCTGAGGCACACAGAGTTAGGGGTTAGCACTGGATCTCCTGCCACCTTCAGGCTGAGGATATCATTACACAGCACCCTGCAGGGAGAGTGGGAGAAAGAGTGGGGAAGTGAGATGGTGTGTGTGTGTGTGTGTGGGGGGGGGGGTGTCATCGGAGATGGTCAACAGTTCATTAGTCAAGCCCAGAGGAATATGAGGCAATGGGAGGGGGTTCAGTACACTTAAGAAAAATACAAACCCAATAAATAATTAAGAGAGATATGATATAATTCATTCTTTATGGGAAATACACCTACCAATAAAATGCGTCCAAAAGTATTTGCTGCACTGTTTCTGCTCCAGTGTCAGTTGGTTAAAGGAGGGAAAATATAATTCTAAACAGATTATCCAGCTGAGAAATATCAAAAACAGATTTAATGGCCAAATGCATCTTATAAAGAAATAACGAGACTGAAAGTGAAATCACTTTGGAATTATTTTGACTCGTTTAAAGCTAAACCACTCAATTAACACTGATTGCACTTTTTTTAAATTTAACTTTACACGAAACCAGACTTCGAAATACAATGACTAATAATTCGTTTTTAATGTTTTTGGGTTTTTTTTAAAATAGCTAAATTATTCATTTGAATAGTAACCTATGCAAAGAACTTCCCGCAACTCTGCCGAATCTCGTGTAGCCACAGTCTGCAACTCTCCTGGCGCTCTCAAGTGCACTTACGTGATTGCAGGTGACATAAGTGCTGCTGCCAAAATCAGGAATTGGTCCCAACGGAGTTTGTTTGATAGCTCCATTTTGTTGTGCGTCTTTCGCGACGTGACATTAAAACACTGGTAGTGATGGTCCGCGTCGAATAAGAAAATCGAAAGGACGATGTCTGCAGTATTATCGATGCACCGCCAAACGACCGAGGAGTGAAGACGGAGAACAGAGGAGGTCGGAGGAGAGAATGAAGTGGAGGAGGAGGGGGGAGGAGGGGGGTGAAAGAAAGAGGGGAGGGGAGTAGATGCCTCTACAGGCGGCTGTTTGCAAAATATTGGCCAGGATGAGAATTGGATCACCAGTTGATACTTTAATTATTCGATAACGGGATCATTCACCCAAGCGTAAAATGACGTCTCCAACATTTTACGCACAAGCACTTTACAAGCATTGCGGGACAGCGATTTCGAATTAAGCAGGTATTTAGAAATACTGGATCCAATGATCATATTTATAAGGATTAAAAAAATACATATTTATATATGCATGTACTTGTTCCTACTCTCTTTTGGTGTGATGGGAGGAATAAGGTAATTTGGTCCTACATTTTGGGGGAGAACACAGAAATCCTCGATGAGATGAAATATGGAAACTCAAGGAAGATTTTGTTCATAAAGCGGTGAGTTATTTTAAATAATGAAGGGGGAGGGGAGAGCTGCTGGTTCCACTGTACGACAGGGAGGCAGCAGCAGGCAGGCGGCTCCGCTAACAGACCCTCCAACAATACTGTTTTTAAGTCTTGTGCTCCCCCTTCCTCCCACCTCCATCAGAGCGGCTGCGCCTCATTGTTGTGCTTGAAACAACTTCACATTGTCAATCTAAAGTCTTTATTTCAAAGCAACGAAAGAAAAAAATGGCTAGAGTAACAGACTGTTATTTACAATGTTGTGCAATTACGACCGCTGACAAAACTCTAATGACAAATTATTTTTAGGGATTCAAAAGAACTGACAGACTAAAACACCTTATTGGAGACAACATATCTATTAAAAATCTTTTCTATGGTCACTGTTGAGTAAGCTTATGTAGCAAGTTGCCCGGGCCTTCAGTGTGGACGCGAATCAATCCGTATATCGATCCAGGCTATCCAAAATTAAACATAACATTGCTGCTGGGAGCGAAAGGTGCTTGTGTGCTACTTTCATAAAATTAAGTTAAAACCCCCCTCGAACACGGTTCGCTTAGTGACACCAATTCATCTAATCTCCTTCCATTCCCTAAGCTGCAGCAATGAAAAGTGCATTAGCATTCTGCCTTGGTGTGTATATCTAAGTGGCTTAAAAAGTGATTTGAAGTTGATTTGTATATAAAAGGCCCCCTTTATCCGGATTGAAGCTCTAATCTGCTCGGTGTCGCATGACTGCTCCAGGAAACCCGTTTGAGCAAATTCATATAAGGCTCGGGTAAAAACGTAGGGTGGCTGTCATTAAAGCCTTTTTTCTCTCTTTTTTTAAAGCCTACTTCCTTTTACTGTCATCTGAGGGAGAGACAGAGAGGTGCGGAGGAAGGGGGAGAGATTACTCAACCTACAACCTCTGCAATGACTAATGTGGAATATGCAAATTAGCAGATAAATGTCACAAAATGAACCAATATGGAGAAGTTTGGGGACATTTAAGCTTGCTCCTAGTCTGGGGTTTGATGGAGATGCCGCAAAGTGGCTCAAGCTGTGATTACACTGGGTTACATTGCGTCGAGGGAGGTCTGCAAGCCAGATGTTTGGACTGGTTTTTATCCTTAGTCGTCCCCCTCTTTTCCTGGTTCATCATACATCAAACTTCTGATTGGAGGCCATATTTCATGTCTTCCGTGTTTGAAAAATATTTAAGTAGCCCAGCAGGCAGTGTGAGTTATAGGACAATTACGAGCTTATTATTGCTTCTGCAGGCATTCACGTTTCGCTGTGCGTGTGCGCGTTCGCTCTTATATGATAAAGACGGCTGATAACACGTTTTATTGAGAGGAAAGTAACCTTAAGGGATAACATTCACTTTTAAAAATACATATATATCATTTACATGTAATAATGAATAAACTCGATCTGTAGGAGTTTAAGTGTGAAAAAAAGAACATGTGCAGAAATGGCCTTAGTCACTGCACATTTTAAGAGCGCATTTGGAGAGAGGAGGAGATGCGGTTAGGGAGTAGGCTAATCCAACCACCGGGTAAAAAGGGCAGTTTCAGATGGCTCATATTGCGCTGTAACTATACTGTACCGTGACACCAGCTTTGAGCAGCGGCGAAGCACCAAAGCGGGCGCACCCACAGCATCTGTACCAACTCATCACTGCTCCAGGGCTCCGGGGGAACTTCTCTCAGCAAGACTGGATGCGGAGGCTAGCTGCGCGGTCACTGAAAGGGGAAGAAAATACTTTTAGCCGTACACGTTTACAGGGAATCGATTCTGTGATGACCGTGAGATTCCACAATATGCGTGGACTGCCCTGCTTTTCTCTCCCTCTCTCTCCCTTCCTTTCTTTTTTCTGCTCAGTTGTTTCCTTATTCATTGTGCGTCCTATGAAGAGCATTAACTATCCCTCCCTCCAATCCTATTGAAAAGGCTCCGAAAAAAAAACAGGGAGATGAGAGCAGCAAATCCCTTTTTTATTCCCCTCGTAGCGCTCAATAAGAGAAGAATGTGTTGCCTATCAGTCACCGAGGGGATCAAGTCTTCGGAACTGTCCCACGCGTTCAATGCGCCGTGCAAAGCATCACTGAGAGAGACAGAGTGAAGAGGACTGCAGCAGCAGCAGCAGCAGTAGCATCCTGCCCGGACACCTCACAGCACAGCAACCTGTCTCCACTCAAGAGCCATTTAAGTTAATTAGGACTTCCTTCTCTCACCTTTCAAGTCCTCTCCTCGGATTGTGGCGTGGTGAGTATATCCAACCTGCTCATTTTCAAAACTCAGAACTCAAAACTCAAGTTGATCATTAAGATAAAAGTGACACAGTATGTTTGCATGTTTGGAACAAGAAACAAAAGGTGTTGTATTTTCTTGTTTTTTTTTTTGTTTATATATATATATATATATCACCAAATAATGACATTCTCCTCCTCATTTTTGAACTGAAGCCACGATGAGGAGTCTGGCGCTGCTGTTAGGGGTGAAAGCCGCTTGCATCCTCTTGGTGTCTTCGCTCTCGGGCACAGGGGCAGTCAACAACAGCGGCCGGTGGTGGTGAGTTGAGCAGATACTGATGATGCACTAATCGCGTTATGCCACTGGAAAACCTCATCCGCAAAGTTAAGTGCCAGCTTATAGGAGCCCTCTGGAAAACAGGGCGTTTTATTGAGTTGCCACATTTCGTGCAGCTTGATCGAAATAATGTGTTAGTTTTGGAGCCGCTCGCAGCTTCTGTTTGAAAAAAAGAAAAAGAAAAAAAGGGCAACCATATAGGATTGATGCTTAATGCTTCCAGGTTGCTCTACGTGAGCGAAACAGCCCCAAAAAACATTTAGGGTGTTTTTTTTCCAGTCTTTAATTTATTGTGCCTGCAGTGAAATTAACCACAGCACACAGTTTAACAATAAAATAATTACATAATAATTACAGCATTTTTATTTGCGGTTGATTTAATTCCCTCTCTCTCGCTTTCTCTCTGGCTCCTTTTTTGGATACTGCGGTTTGAACACGAGACAAGATTTTTCAGTCCAGTGTGGAATAAATTGAATATGGATTTAGAGGGGTTCTTTTTATTTGTTTTTTGTTTCTTGTTTTCCGGGGACACGTTGATCTAATACTGGATATAGTTAAGCGATCATAAACTTTGCGGCAACGGTACAGAATTTAGATTTTTAAAACCAAAATAAAACCGGATCTATAGCTTCGCACATTTTCTTGTTTTTAACAAAAAACTGTGGGTCAGGGGTTTGTTGAGGTAACGATTCAACAAACGGTTTTTGCGGTTTTATTAGATGGACAAGGTTTTCGCACAGTGGCAGTGCGCTTTCAAGCATTTGAAAGATCAGCTGGCATCCAAAAGACGCCTAGAAAGCACACACACACACACACACACACACACACACACACACACACACACACACACACACACACACACACACACACCGGTGACTTTGGGAATTAAGAAAATATTCAGAAGATGAGATTATTATTTAAGTTCCCAGGCCTCTCACCGCACCACTGTCTGGGTCAAACCTCTAACAGGCCCAGGCTCGCCCGCTTTTCCGGATGATAATGCTGAACAGCAAAACGCCGCCAATACACGACACATGAATGAAAAATGTTGACACATAAACCACAGAAAATACCAAATAAAGTGGAAAATTACACAGCCTGTGTGCTGAAACGCCAAAAGTGTTCTAAAACCAGCGAAATGGGTGCATTTAAACCCCGTTCAGTGATCCAAGATTTGGATAAAGCTGAAGACGCACAGGTGCCACGTTTGGGCACAAATATGGACACGACACTTAAAAAAAAGAAAGAAAGAAAAAGCAACATCTCTCTCTCTCTCTATGCTATAGTAATAAATAATTACAGTTATTTGTTTCTATATGCTGTGGATGGATGACAGCATTTTTATAGCTTTTTAAATATTTGGCACAGAGGGGTGTTTAAAGGCCTACGTCTTAATGACATTTTGACAGAATGGACATATTTTTAGCTGAAGTTGCACCTTAAATCACATTTGGAGGAACCTTGTATGCTTATCTTTAATGTGATTTAACATATATGTAGGGAATCTTAACTGCCAAGCTAATAACATTAATTTGATACTACACAGATAAGAAATCTGTCAATTATTGTAATCCTTTATTATTATTATTATTATTATTATTATTATTATAACATAATGGATCCTGAGTATTTAGCAGACAAATGTGCTTACATATTCTAATTGTGAAACTGACAAGTAATCGCAGCCAGTCCAAGTTTTTATGAAGACATAAAAATAGCTTCATGTTATCTGCCAAGAGTGAAATATACACTGTTAGTCAGAGACAAAGTGTCTTCTCATGATCTTGGAACTGAATGTGAGACTCTGTTTATTACTTTAGCACATAATGAAAACTGTAATTTCAAAGGAGCAACACTCATTGGATGCCAAGAGCCATCAGTTAATGAGTTTAGAGGGTCACCTATAGAGCTTCATGCATGAACTGCCAGCTCCTTGACTCTGAATTCCCTTGTCCTTATGTTGCGCCAGGGGTATTGTCAATGTGGCTTCCTCGTCCAACCTCCTCACCAATTCCAAGAACGTGCAGTTGGTCCTGGACCCAAGCCTGGCCCTTCTGAGCCGTCGCCAGCGCCGGCTGATTCGGCAGAATCCTGGCATCTTGCATGCCATCGCCGCTGGACTGCACACTGCCATAAAGGAGTGCAAGTGGCAGTTCCGCAACCGCCGCTGGAACTGCCCGACCACCCACAGTCCAGCAGTTTTTGGCAAAATTGTCAATCGTGGTGAGCCCCTCTTGTCTTTCTCATCAGGAAATATTTGGACAATTTTGGACAGGATGTAACAGAATCGCTTGTACGCATTTGAAAGGCTTTGTCTGTAAATGATTTCCAGTTTTGGGTGAAAAAGAAAAAAAAAAGGCAAATATAAAGTCCAAAACGCTGGATATGGTTCTGATGGGAAGTTTTTGTGTTGTTTCTTCAGGTTGCCGAGAGACCGCATTTGTATTTGCCATTACCAGCGCAGGAGTGACCCACGCTGTGGCTCGTTCCTGCTCAGAGGGGGCCATTGAGACGTGCACATGCGATTATCGCCGCCGAGGTCCTGGAGGACCAGACTGGCACTGGGGGGGCTGCAGTGACAATGTGGATTTTGGCCGGATGTTCAGCCGTGAGTTTGTGGACTCCAGTGAGAGGGGCAGAGATCTGCGCTACCTCACGAACCTGCACAATAACGAAGCCGGCAGGATGGTAAGACTTGCTTTACTCGTCTACTAAGACTGTTTGTCCGAGTTCTACTTGAAATGAATGTATTAATGAGTGAGATATCATGAGTAATCTTTAGTCTTCCTTTCTCAGACTGTGTCATCAGAGATGCGTCAGGAATGCAAGTGCCATGGCATGTCTGGCTCCTGCACAGTGCGCACCTGCTGGATGCGCCTGCCCAGCTTCCGCACAGTGGGAGACTTTCTTAAGGACCGGTTTGATGGCGCATCCAGAGTTGTTTATGCCAACAAGGGCAGCAACCGTGCCTCTCACCGAGCCGATCCACGCCATCTAGAGCCTGAAAACCCAGCTCACAAACCCCCTTCGTCTATGGATCTTGTCTATTATGAGAAATCACCCAACTTCTGCTCCTACAATGGCAAAACTGGCACTCTGGGAACATCGGGGAGAACGTGCAACAGCTCTTCTCCAGGCCTGGATGGCTGTGAGCTGCTATGCTGCGGACGTGGGTTTAAGTCCCGGACTGAGAGCGTGACTGAACGCTGCCACTGCACATTCCACTGGTGCTGTCATGTCAGTTGTCTGAACTGCACCAGTACAAGGACGTTACATCAGTGTCTATGATCAAATATGGGCACCTAGGCACACATGTGCTTTAAGATGTTAGGCTGAAGCTGGAAAAGGTTCAAGGCGGGTAAACTAATACAGGGAAATTCTGGCACAAAAATTCAATCAGTGTTTTTAAACTTAGGAGAAAGGGAAAGCACAAGTATGTGAACAGGGTATAGAAGGAGTGTATGTCTTACTCTTTATTACTTAACCTTAAGTAAATTAACACTACAACGATACTTGTAGAATGGGAATTGTCCCTCAAGTGTTTACATGCTAGATAAATAGGAGTAAATGGACAAAAGGATGTGGTGGAGAATTGATCGTTGTAACCAGGTACCACTAGGGCCTTGTTTCTCCCCAACAAAGGGCAGAAACTGGACACAATGTTTCACAGATGTTTCTGTGGCCACAGAGCCACAAACATATGCTCTCATAAACTGGCGAGGACCTCTAACAAGAGGAAGCTTATTTAAAAAAAAGAAAAAAAAGAAATCTGTGTTTTGTTTTCTCTTGCTGAAGTTTGGCGTCCCTCCCATGAAACTGGCTGAAGTTTATCTCCCTGGATGGGATATCTGTTCCATGCTTGTGTACTTAGGAATTGTATGCAACCCAACCACTTCTAGTTTCCCTGCCACATTTGCCCATTTTGTTTAGATTTCTCCAGATCTGAATTCACCTCAGCCACATGTACCACTCCAGCTTGCAACAGGATGGTCCTTATTGTACATGACTAGGAGCAGGGAGCACAGAAACCAAGTGAGTGAATCTTACTGAGGCAATGTAATTTGAATGTATTATCAATACACTGAATATCACGACGTGATTTAAGCAAATAATGAAAATATCATAAAACACTAATAAAACAATGAATAGAAATGTGACCAATATACAAATTTCCCACAAATGCATGCAGGAAGGATTAAAATATTGCAGGTTAAAGTAGGCAAATGGTGCGTTGTTGGGGTTTTTTTTTTTCAAGGTAGGTTGAATGAAAATATTTTAAAGAATACAGACTGAAAAAGAAACAAACTGTGTATCAGCTAAGAGGACCAAAATCTGTAAATATTAAAATATCTGATTATATTTATAAAGATGTCACTTGTATGTTTTCTAAATGATTTATGTGCCTGTCAGTGGCTGGAGAATATGCTATCAGTAGAGTCAGGTCAGAGGATGTTTTCATCGTTTGGCTCTTTCTATGTAGGTGTAACGTAGCGGGTTAAAAAAAAATACTCTTGATAGAAAAAGACTGTTATCACTTCTTTGCTTTTTTTCTGTAAAAAAAACACTCATGTTTGGTCATGCACTGAATATTTCCCTTTTTTTTTACTAGTGTAAATATATACAATATTTATTTCTGAGGATTTTTATACTGTTCTAGAGAGTAAGAGAATACTTTTTTTTTAGATTTTAATCAAAAGACTTAGGTTCCAGTTGGTTTTGTACTGTACGATAGAACAATAAAGTCTATATTTTCAATTAAGCTGCCCTTGTGAATGTGTCAACATTACAGCCATTATGTGTGTTGTGTTTGCTGTATTCGAGAGTGTTTTGACTATGGACCGAGCCAACATATAAGCCTGTCCCTGGGTGTCCTTAGCTTAATCCTATTACCACCACCAAAGCAGCCTCTTTCTCCAGCTCCACAAAACATCCCTGCATCTGTGCGACCAACCACAGAGACAGACTGTTTATCTGCCCACATTCCTTATTTTATACAGTATATGAGTTGCTTCATTTGCTTAAGGCCTGAAAGAAATATGAAAAACTTCAACACCTGGCAGTGTAGCTAACCACAGGAGTTTGGAAAGCGTGACACTTCTCAGTTCACCACAGAGAAGGAGCAATCAGGGTCATCCAGAAAGGGCAGAGTGGAGGAAAAGCAGTAACATGCAGGGACGAGAGTGCTTCTGAATTAGCATCGTATTACAGTGTAGATTTAACAGGGGTTCGTGGGCTTGTGGTATAAAATTAGAGAAAACATTATAAAAAATAAGAAGAGAATGGCTACAATATTACTTATCTGGAAGAACAGATCAGAGTGAACTGAAGTAAAAGCAAAGCAAATTCAGAAGTGAGGAAATGTCTATAAATACAAAAAAACAACAAAAAACTAAGTGATTAGAAAAAATGTTGTTGACCTATACATAAGTAAAGCTCTGTCTTCTATCACTGGAAAACAGGGGTTAACACACCAGAACATGATATGGCTTACTGTGTAATAACTGACAAACTGAGAGAAAAGTCAGGAGCTGACGGAGTGAAAACACACGCAAAACGAGGCAAATCTGGCTGGAAAGAGAAATAATCAGCAATCATGGGCAGACAGAAACAATAGAAAGTAAAAGTGGTTGATTTTTTTTTTTTTTTCAGAGTTCAAATCCCAGGCATGAGAGTGAGGTGGGAGAGTTGGTGGAGAGTGAAGTGGAGGGGGCGCTGCCTGTGGGAGTGCTAAGGAGTCAGTGATAATTAGCTCAATTAGTGACAAAGGCAGTGTAATAAATACCGACTTAGTGTCTGGGTCCCTGCTGGCCTCTCCCTGCGCAGCCTGCGATGTGGCTCTAGCCTGACGGACAATTCATTAAACTGACAAAATACCCCACCGTCCAGGCGTGACGCAGCGAGTTAGCCCCCTACAGGCCCAGCTCATTGTTCTAATTGTCTGGCCTGGAGTCACTTTGTGGCCGCCTCCTCTTTCACCCACCCCGCCTTCACACTCTGCCTTCAGAAAACCCATGGAGTTAATGCCACTACCTTACTCTGCAAGTAGGTGATCGGCAGGTTGGAAAAAAAAACAGTAAGAGTTCCTTGGGGTGGGGCTGCTGGGAGGGGGGGGCGGTGGGTAGGCAGTGGGATTAGCGAATGGAGGTTGCCTGGGAGTGCTGGGAGCAGCACTGATCGGAATGTAGGAGAGATGAGTCCAGAAGCTCGGATGTGGGACAAAGCGAGAGTTAATAAGGAAAGATTGAAGGGGCTGGCGACAATGGGCTGCCACCCGAGTCGAGATGAAATTGCTTCCGAGGATTATTGGGAGAGGGTGTGAGCGTTGTAGGGTTTTTGTGTGAGTATGAGTTTAGTTGGGTATTTGTGTGTTTGTGCTTCAGTGTGTGTGCAGGGGTAGGGGGAGCGCTGGATTGATGGCTGCCCCTCTGGTTGGGGAGCAGGGGACCAAGGAAGGCTAACCGGCTGTTCCCACAGTCTGTTCTGCTGTAGCCACCTTTGACACACGGAGCTGTCAGGCGGCAAGCAGGCAGCTATGGTGTATGGTATGGTGAGAGGGGCACAAACAAAAACAACAGCTCCACTACACAAAAGTCACTGGCTCTATGGAAGGCCAGTGGAGAAGCGCAGACTTGGAGGAGGGAAGGAGGACAGGAATGTGTGACAGGGAGGATTAAAAAAGAAAAAAAAAGAAATAGAGATGGTACAAAATTGTACGCTTGAGTCCCATTTTGGTTTTGGTTCCTGCCAGCTACTGTTTTGCCAATATCTGGAGATAATAATACCGCGCTGACATCCAGTCGCAGCCTGCTCATAAGTGAGATACGTGGTGCATCGAAACGTTAGTTCCTTTACACTTTGTTCCCGTGGCTTGCTCATGGTTACTTTTCACGTCGCTGTAAATTCGCTTTCTATTTTTATGAAGAAAAAAAAAATCTCTGGGTAGTATCATAACAGGCCACAGCAGCCTAAAGGGTGAAGGTTAATGGGGCAATTTTGCTAATTATGTAACTCGACAACGAGAATTAAAAAGCCACGCTGCCTGCAACTGACCTGACAGCCACGAGAACACGTGCACAAATCCAGCAAGCAGGTCACATGCAAGAAACATGGCATACTGAAGGCACAGCAGCTTCACATTAAAATTCCTGCTACAGCTAGGAAAAATGTTTGGCCTGTTGGGTGGAGTTGGCTGTTAATTCGAAGGCAGCATGATAAATAATTGGGGTGGGCCACGGCACTGAATGAAAGGCTGTTTACAGTGCTTGTGATTGACAGTGTGGTGTGGCATGAGTCTGGCACGCAGTAGTGATTTGATTTCTGTGCTCGCTCCATGTCTCATTGTAATCCTAGCATTCAATTATGGGTCAATTTGAAATTAATTTGGGGCATTGTTATTATAGGAACACCCATATCAAGCTTGTGTAATAATCAGAAGAATTGAGTTTGGTGCCATTAGGTGACCACAGGGGTATTATGTAACAAGATGTGCAATTACAGCTTCGTCACTCGGATATTAAATAAAGAACTCAGACTTGCAGAAAACTACCAAGTGGATTAATAGCGGTCAGTGTAGTGGCTCAAATTTACTCAGATTCAATTCAGGATTCTAGGAAGTGCTAAAAAAAAGAGCATGCGTGTGCGCATGTGTTAAGTTTGTGCACACAGTCGAGCCAGTGTGTGCGCGTGTGTGGGTGTGTGGATGGCAGCTGGGAGGCAGACACGGTCCAGGAGAAGAATCATCCCCTAGCAACTGACCTTTTCGCCAGATGGCAGCTCCGGAGTAACAGCCACCCAGCATCACAATGGCCGTGGCCTCCTAACATCTCCATCACTTCATCATCTTCTGGCCTTCCACAACCTGTCACACAGGAGAGGAGGGAAGGTTAGATTCACCCCAGCAGATATACAAGCTCGAGCGTCCTGTTTGTGCGTCTCCTCTCGCTTCAGTTCCAGAAAGTTCCAAAACATCACTTTGAGCCTGCGTTCGCTTGTTCCCATGTTTCTGGGGTGTGCGGTGGGCCAGTGGAAGGCATGAGAAGAGGACTGATTTAGGAGAGACACAGCGAACGCTCACTGCTGTCCGCAAACTTTCAGACACTCTCAAACCACTGTTTTCCGTTGTTGGGTTTTGTGCACAAAGTGAATCAGGGTGGGAATGTGGACAGACCACTCGACCATGGTGAGCAATCAGTATGATGTCTGTGGTCAGGCTCAGTGCCCCTATGGAGTGAGCTGGAGAACTAGCCCTACAGTTAAGGTGGGAGGGATATAACTGTGCAGCATGTATATATATATATATATATATTTATATACACACACACATATATGTGTGTGTGTATATAAAAGTGTATTGGGGTCTGTGTGTGTTTAATAGGCCAGCACTCTTCACACATGTATAAAAATGTTTTCAATTGCGGCCTCCTGCATGTGAACACACATGAATGAATGTGCTTGGGGTGATAATATATTTTGAGCTATCAACACGCTCACACGCATACGCACACTGCAGGGCCTCTGGATTGTCTTGGCTTGATGGCTTTTTCTCTGCTGGCCCATTTTTTGTTGATATTAAATTCTTTGCTAAACCTCAAAACTCCTGAGACGAAAACCTCACCACCATGGAACATCACCTCTAACTAAACACCAAAGTGTCCCTAAGTTCATCTAAACCACTGACGTCCAGCTTTAGGTACCATTTGAAATGCACAGGCAATGATTCTGTGAGAACCATTATGGAACAAGAAAAAGTAAAACTCTCTCGTTACACATCTGTGAATGGTTAACCTGGCAAAGCCAGATATGTGACAACAAACAGATAAAGTGCCATGTCAGACCGTGTCCCACTGAAATTAAGCGTTTCAGATGGAAAACTGTGCGTCAGAGCGCGACTTTAAACCGCGCCGTACTCCAGGGGAGACAATATGCTAGCAAACACTGTAAGAGCTCCCGTAAACAGAGCCGTAATGATAGGGAAAGACTTTGGGAAAGGACAACCAACAGTAGAATATGTTTACAGACATCTGACAATGTACGGGTACAGCGCAGCAACATTTCAGCTCTGAGATCCACATGAAACATGAGCACAAACTGTGGTGGAATCCATGTGACACAACATGAGCCTGTGCATAATTTCACCTGTCAGCATGGATGAAGCACACATTCGGTTAAATCAAACAGACAAGCCAGTGATAAACTTCACCGAGACGTGTCTGGCTACGCTGAACGTTAACACTTCTCCTCATCCGAACGTATCTTCGCGAAACTGTCCGCTGCTGGATTTCTTTTACTTGCCTAAGTGCGAGATCAAGGAAATCTGAGTGACCACAGCACGGATGGAGTAATTTACTGCTCTTCACTTAACCAGATGAGTCAGCTTGTTTTATTGTCTGCAGGCCATTGTCTGAGGCCCAGCATGGCCTCATTTGAATCAATAAACAACACTGAGACATTTTTGACGGCATGTGCTAATTATCTCTGTTCTAGTAATACTCGTGGGGACAAAAAGAAGAAGTGCCCTGCTTTTGGTTTTAATTCCGAGCTGTGTTTTACAGCGACAGTGGGCGAGCGCTCCAGCACTGACACAGCAGCAGAGGAATGTTTATTTGCTGCAGTTAGGAGCTGGGTGGCTTGCAGGAACTATGACACATTCCTGTGTCACCGGCTATCCCGCTCACAGACACACGTTGACATTCACACATTGGTGCCCCATGTGTTCATTCACAGCTTCATACAGAGACATAGACACACACAGCTATTCCTTGCCATTGTGTTTTACCCACGTCAACAAAACGTGGCACCTCTGGGTTCTTAAAGCGTGCCCAATCTGCATGCTCATTCACTTACTACTTAGTATGACATGCCTTACTAGGCCTAACACTTCCCCTGTGTGTAACAGAATGCATGTGTGGCAGTCGTACAGTGACTTGAAGATGAATTATTCACAGCTTACTTCAGCGCTACAGGGGACCGCTGCCCACAAAGTCTGCTAGCGTGCACGTGTTTGTGTTACGTGTATGTGTGCACTTTTGGTGTTTGTGTGGCTGGCTGAGCGCACCTCTCCATCTTTCCCTCTGCAGTCCTATCCATTATCCCCAGCATCTGGCAGCCAAAGCCTGTAAAGAAGACATTTCTCTTGGCAAGTGTTTTTTAAAGGCAGTGACACAGGGGACAGCCAACCACAGGAGCCACACATCTTCCAATCTACATTCATACTGAGAACTGCTTGCATAAGAGAACCGCCCCAGTCTCCTTCTCTTGCTCACTCGAAACAAACGCGCACACACACACACACACATTCTCTCATCGTGTCACACTTAAAACACACACAAGATACTACTCCCACCCGCTTCTGTCTCTCTGCAATATATTCACCCAACCTTTGAGGTCTAATCACTTCCAGAGCCACAGCTATCCTACAAAATGTGCCGGCAACCTTTCAATACTTTTTACACTCTGAAAAGGTCCTCGGGGGCTTTTAAATGCATATCATTTTATTGCTGATCGTAACGTGTGGCCCGGCTATTTGGTTTAGAGACATTGAATATCGCATCTTCGTGACATGCAATACCCAAGGTGCAAATTTAAATGAAGATAATTGAGCTTTAAATGTCATGGTTTGGCATGAAAGGCCCTGAACCAACAACGCCGTCTTGAATATTGAAAGAATAATTACACCCTGAGAACACCTGAATGTGACCTTGCTCGACACTCATCTGCTCCATAAACACATTCTTAGCATAAGTGAAATGGCACAATAAGAGCATTAATTAATACCACATGCATCTTGTCGCTTGTTGAGGGTACAGCTGCAGTGAGGAGCTTCTCTGAACAGCAAGCATGTGGGAAGACACTTTTTCTTTACTTGGCGCTAGTCGCAATGTTTTCTGGCATCTGGATCTTTTAGAACACAAATGGGTGTGTTAGCTTGATGGAATAATGATTCTGATTTTGATGGGCTACCAGCTACCCATCTTTCTTGCAAACAGATGATTCTGATCATAAATCTTCTGGGATAGAAACAGCTTTGTTTGACAGCAGCTTGATTCACTTTTTAGAAGATGGATGACTTGTGAAAACCTGCAAGTCAGGTGAATTGCTGTTTTCCCTACACACTAGCCTAAGTTTAAATCTGTGGAAGTGTACTTCCACGGAGACCTTGGAAAATAAATGTTAAAGGCACATAAAGGAAGATAAACATATCCGCCTGAAGAAACTGAACCAGTACTCTTGACCTATCGTGTCTCTGAGGTGGTTCTGTGGATAGGACACTCTGTGATTGTGACAAAATAAAAGAAAAAAAACTTGATAGTTTTCTTATGAGTTGTTCAACGTGAATGCACAGATGTCAAATGTGACTGCTGATCACATCCTGGGTTAGAATACATGTCTGAACTAGTCTATGAACCTCTGCACTGAGGCCCAATTTGAGAAAGCTAAGAATAACATGTCTTTGTGCATGTCTTTTTTTAGTGCTGTGTATACACAGGTCATGTGTTATGACGAATGCTTTAAGACAGTAAGTGCCCTTAAGGAACAAAAGCCATTCTAATCATGTAAGCGTCAATGAGCTGTGCTGGCCTGGAAATTGATAAATGCTGCCACCTAGTGACGACATTTCCAAATTACAAGCTTTAATTTGGTTTGTTCAATTAACTTGATAATATTCTGATAATATAACTCGCCTGACACTTAAACTTGCTGGTACCAGGTTGGACCCCCGTTAACCTTTAGAACTACCTTAGATTTTCACAGCATAGATTCAACAGTGGAAAACTAAAGGCATTTTTGCCCATGTTGACTTGATAGCATCATGTCAATGAAGCTGTTGTTGACATGATGACAGAGATTTCCTGCACATCCATGTTGGCGATCTCCTGTTCCATCACATCCCAAAGATGTGCTATTGAACGTAGATCTGGTGACTCTAAAGCGTATTTGAGTACAGTGAGATGATTTGAACTTTAACATCTTATCCTACTTGAAGCAGCAATTAGAAGGTGGGTACAGTGTGGCCACAAAGGGATGGACGTAGTCAGCAACAACAAGGCTCATCAAGATTTTTCCAATCTTCTACCGTCCAATTTTGGCGGGTCCGTGTGAATTGTAGTCTCAGTTTCCTGTTCTTAGCTGACATGAGAGGCACATAGTGTGGTCTTCTGCTGCTGTAGCCCATCTACTTTTGCATTCAGAGATGCTCTTCTGCATAGATAGATAGAAAGATATTTAATTTATCCTAAAAATTAATTTTAGTATAAATTGGATAGTCTAGTGTGAGGTAGGGCAGAATTTTATATACAACAGTGATCAATCTAGCAATGAATGCTTGGATTTGTAGTGCAAATGGTCATCATAAATAATATGTACTTTATACATCCCAGAAAGAGAACCAGGAAGGTTTGATACAGAAAGGTGTGTTCACCTGTCACAACCTGTTGTACAGCTTCACAGAGAACAGGTGGACTGGTTCTCTGAAGAATTCTTAATGGCAGCCAGGAAACATAAATCTGAGAGAGAGTAAGCTGCTGCCTCAGTAATGTGGAATGGAGTGGGTGTGGTGTGATGGAGAGCAGTTTGTTCAGTGACCTCCTGTCTCTCGCTGACTCAAACACCCCCAGATTCTGGTCAGTTATGATTCTAGTCTTGTTGATTAGTTTTTTCATCTGCTGGCATCTCTGGCACTGATGCTGCACCCACAGCAGACAGCAGTGAAACACTCACTACCACAGACTGGTGGAAGATCTCCAGTATCTTGTTTCACGCATTGAGCCTCCACAGAAAATAGAGTCTGGTCATCCTCTTCTTGTACACAGCATCACGGCTGGTCCTCCAGTCCACGTTGTCATTCAGTGAACTCCCAAATACCTGTAGCTGTCCACTGTTTCCACCTCATCAGCCACGTTTTTAATGGGCTTATTCACATTTTTTCCTCCAGAGAGCCAACCACCATCTCCTTCATCTTACAGACATTCAGAAGGAGACAGGACTGTCTCTATAGTGCTAACCAACTTAACCACAATGAAGTTAGCTATTAGCTAACAGAACAGTATCCAAAATGTCTTGATGACTGTGAAAAGAGCAGGCTAAAACAGACAAAGTGAAAACGTAAATAAATCAGTAGGATGACTTATTTAGCTGTAAACCATTCATATCTATTAAAAGAGGGGTTGTTCATTTAAACCTGAATTGCCCGAAGCTCCTTCTTCTTGGAGAGCTGCTACAGTCTGCACCAGCCGGCTATGCTAAGGTAAGCTAGTAACCTTCCTGGAAGCAGCTTTAAAACACAAAATGTCCCAAGTAGATCACGTTTTTTGCAGATAGTTAACACAAACTGTCTGCAAGGTATCTCCAAAACGAACTCACTCTGAGATCAGCTCAGTTGTATAAAGCAGAGATGTTTAGCTAGATAATAATTCATATTCAGCTGCACTGTCAAACAATAACAATAAAAGTAACAAAAATAAAGGTTAGACTAATTAATATTCGCATTTATATTAATTAATTAGTCATTGTAATGTTAACACAGATTAATTATGTGTCTGAATTATATATATTATATAAATAATGCAATTAGGGTTGCCAACCGTCCCTTAAAAAACGGAATCGTCCCGTATTTAGAAACAAAAGCACACGTCCCGTATTGAGCTAATAAGGGACGCACTTTGTCCCGTAATACAGTGAGAATCAAAAGTAGTCTATAAATGTTAATGGAATTAACGCTTTGTTTGAAAACATAATTCCCAGCCCCTCTCCTGCTTTGTGACCAATGAGCTGACAGCACACTTATGACAATTCGAGTATGACAATTCAGATTATCTCATTGGTCGAGGAAAGGTCGCTTGCGGAGAAAATACCGGAAGACAACAGATGACCACAACAACAAGCATGGCCAACAGGGAAACAAACGCCGACACTGCGGTGCACGTCTCGGATGACAGTACACCTAAAGCTGGGCAGACACTGCGATTTTTTTCAGTCACGTTATTCAGCTCCTGCTCAAACTGCACGATTGACTCGCAGGGATTAGAAGTTTGCAGGTCACGATGCAGGGTCTCACACTATACGGCCCGATGCTCTGATGCGACCTGAGTGCTCACACTGTGCCTCCATAACATGAAGGTTATAACAGAAAATCTGTCGCTCGCTCTCTCTGTCTTTCACTCACACAGACACACCACCATCAACTTTGCTAAATTGCTAATGAAAAACATTGATCAGGCAGCTGTGATTGAGCAGCAGAGTAAATCCAACTATTTTCACGGTTGTTGTGGTCGTGATAATTTTGTGATGCCACATCGAAAAGGCTCGGATGAGCTTTCCAAAGTTCTACAAGTGCCTCCATCACTTGTGTCCAGATCACACGCTGCACAGCCGTGCTGCGCCGTCTTTTTCACCGATGTTTACGTGTTTGCGCATGAGCAGTGTGAGCGGCTGTGGTGACACCCTCACGAGCGATTGATGATCGGGAGCTGGTCGTGAGGTGTTAATCGCTTCTCGTTACCCCACGTATACTACACGATGCACGATGAAGGCCAAAATCGGGCCGATCACCAAATCGGTCGCACGACTCAAAAATCGGCTCAAAATGGGCCAAAAATCGCACAGTGTGAGCCCAGCGTTAGAGCAGCAATGTTTGTTCCCCTCAGAGAAAGAAAAGAAAAAAGGCTGCAAAAGTACAGGGAGGACTGGGAAAAGGAAAACACCTGGCTGGGAAAGTGCACGATAACACCTATAAAGCGCACTGCACTGTGTGCCGGCGCACTTTTTCCATAGGCATGCTTCTATTGGTGGGCACATGAAGAACATGAGGGGCGTGAAAGCTCGGGGAACCCTTAACCAATTTTTTGTCCACCAGGCCACGGCAGAAGCAGATATGATATGTAAACACTGGTTTGTTGTTTAAACCCTCTGGTTAAGGTTAATATGGGCATGTGCAGTGAATATCAGCGCTATGTGGCCAGAAGTGTGATAATATCATTTATTTTGTGTAATAAACAACTGCAAGGATGGATGATTACAACAAATAGATGAATAATACATAAAAGTAATACATAGATGAATAATGATGATGAGTTAAGATGCGTAATCATGGGAACAAGCGGGTTTACAAACAGGAGCAGCTGATTAGCATTAGAAAAGCTGAAATAATACCTCAACTGAAGCCAATTGTACTAAATGCACTATATGTGCACTGTTACAAGAATATTTTTCGTTCTATTGCTTTCTATTAATTTATATAATTTTAAGTTAAGCAGGACAGAGTTCTTTTAAAGAAAGATTTACTTATATTCTCAAAAGTTAAGCATGACAGGCTTCTGTTTAAGAAAGAGACCTGTTTTACTGTGTTAATGTTGTCATTTTGAGCTAAAAATAAATGGCTAAATGATCATTTGTTTCCCATATGGTCATATCACAAAGAATATGCATCTGCTTAAATCAAATTCAAGTCAAATGGTTAAAAAATAATTTCACACACACAAAAAAAGAGCTACCACACTGGGAAGGGTGAAGACAACTGGGTTGCCCGGCCCTGGCCACGAGGTGTCCCTTATTTATTTTTCAGGGAGTTGGCAACCCTAAATGCAATAGACAGCTGTAGTGATTTACTGGAAGTGTGTAAGGTGGGTAAAAACGTGATAAATAACCATAATAGAGAATCAAATGACAGTGCTGACTGAAAACTTCCTGTTGAAGACAGGTGGCATTTCTTTGTAAATTCACTATAAGGCAGAGTACTCGCTCAAGTATTGTAAGCAGACTGTTTTCTCAGAATTGTACTGCACACCACAGATATATGATGTTTTTCAGGTAATTTTCCATAAAGAGCTTGTGCACTGATGCACGGAAGCATTTTTGATGAAATCAAAACCATTTTTAAAGCATTCAAAATACTGCGCTTGGTTAGTGGACATGATGATGTAGTATTTATCTTTTCCATTTAAAAGCTGAAGATTACAAAACTAATGAGAGGAGAACTAAGAAGTGGTTTTGAACGGCACATGCAGTCAAGGGTTAAAGTGACAAGAACTCCACCTGTCAATAATGACACTCTGCACTCTTCTTCAACATAACAACTGCCTTCATCAGAGAGTTTATGGGTGCAATGACATTTGCCTTTTTTTGTTGTTCTGCTTTTATAGCAATATCCCTCAGTATATAGAGAGCGTTGCAGTTTTTATATAAAATAATAACTTATATTAACTCATATAACTTAATCAGTACACATCAGAGCATAATCTATTTAAGTTAAAAGATAACTTACCAACAATAAGTTCAAATCTTGTTTATTACTTTTAACATTAGTTTACAGAAAAACATCGATACAAAACATTAACTAAGGGATTATTTAATCCTTTGCATTTAAACATTTTTTGACACACATACTGATTGTTTGTGTCATGTTATTATTTGTATAGTTATAGTGTCGAGTTTGGCTTTTATTTAAGTAAAAATACTGTTTCAGTTACATGGAATTTGTATGTGCAAGCAGCCAAAAGAGATTTTCCTTCTGCAAAGGACAGAAAAGGTTAAAACTAACCTGAAACAGGAAAAGCAAAGAGCTGTGATATGGGCGCAAAGGTCACATGAGGAGAGAGCAGTAATGTTTAAGGTTATCCCTACTTAAACCTGCTGCAGGTGTGCTTTAAACAAAAACTACACTGCTTACTCTATGAAGGCAGAAAAAAAACTGAAAAAAGTGCCATGTATTGGATTTTAAATCTAAAATATTCAACTTTTTGTGTCATGTAGTAATATTAAAAACACGTGTTTGAGGGTTAATCTTCTCTGTAATGTACAATATAATGCACCTCCTGTGCTGCTAAACTAATAAAACATTACAATTATAATTATATACATAAATTATTGTTCTTTCTATCCACATGTTTTTGTAACACCTGGGTTAAACAATTTTAAGTGATGCTCGTGTTTGATGCTGATTAAAATTGATGGTGCTTTACAATCCGAACAGACTGATTTGTCCTTTTTCCCAAATTTTGAATGTTAACACTCTTCATCAGAGCTTGTGGCTTCTTGCAAGATGTCATATTGTATATTCTGTCATTTTCATCAGTCATTCAGTCAAGCTAAATGATCAGATTCCCTGCCAATAGTAGACCAATAAAATATTACCATTAGGCTAATACGTCTAAAAATGCCTAAAATTTAAAATGGAAACTTGTTGTGTATATTAAAATACAAAAAGGCAGGTATGACACATATTTCAGTATAATTGTTAAATGAATAACTCTACAGTTTCTCTTGATCAGTGTGTCTGAATAGTCGTCTGAGGCTACGACACCTGACCTGCAGAGCAACGACGTTCACCAAAAATGAGACTTTTTTTAAAAGTCAGCTTAAGACGTGTCTGTTTACTCGAGTACAATGTACTTGTAACCCGTTTGTACCAGTTCTGCTTAATGCATATTACATTTCTGCCTTTTCATTCCCGTATTTGTCGTAAATCCTCTTTTATTCATAATGCATATCTTTTTTCTTTTTTTTTTGCTTTAAATTAGAGCAGTTTTTTTATTTGTTCCATGTTCTTTGTTTTTTCTTTCATCTCCCATCGTCTTCTTTTTATTGGATTATTTCTCTGAAAAACACTCTGTGGCTGTCTATGAGCGTTATAGAAATAATTATTGCGTGCATCCTTGGATAAATCTATAAAGCCATATCCTGTCAGTCACTGATAAAAATGTTTTTTGTTTTGTGTTGCATACTTCAGCTGCTCAGTTCTAGTCTGCTAGCTTTTGCTCAAATGTGACACCACGAAACACTTCAAAAGCTGGCTTTTAATTTATTTATTTTGAAGCATATGATAAAATTTAGTGCGATGTGAGAAATGCGTTTAAACAACCCAAACTCGCTGTCACAACATAGCCCATTATAGGGCATCTAGTTTTCAGCCCAGGTAGAGCAGACACCATATTTAACCTCTGGATCTGTTAAGCGATTGGAAATATTTAAGATCTACAACATCCAAACTCAGACATTGGAATGTCTTTGAAGAATGAAGGCATTTAGATAAAGCTCAGAAGTTTTGCAAAACGACATTGACGTAGTTAAATTAGTTAAATTAGCCTCCCACACAAACACCCATTAGAAATAATGAATTAAAGAATTCACATTACAATCTAATTGCATCAAACAATTCTGGAAAGCAACATTTCACCAGCGGATTGCGATTCACTCAAATGGTGAATACACGCCTCAGATTAACATTTAAACTGGTTAATACAAACATATGTAAATCGTGTCAAGTTAAATTGTATTAAAACTACACTGTACATATTCGCTAAATGTATTGTATATGTCTAATATAGTCTGAATTTGATTTGTATCCAAAAGAACACGGCTGTAATAGATAAAATATTAAACTCGCCACTAGAAAGGATAACGTGTATCTTTGTCATTTTGTAGTTCAAATCTGTATTGTAACATTATTGTTCAAGATTAAAAGAAGATATTCTTGAGAGGAAAAAAAATGTAAAAATCCCATTTACAATAAATGTAACTTTATTGACAGTAAAAAGTTTTTTAGAATATCGAGGGGCGCGCATTTGTAACTGCAAGAACATCTTTGAAAGCAACATGACTTCTTTTTTTTAAAATAATGAGGCAGTTGTACATCTTGAACTTTGAGGTAAAGTGTTTTGTCATGTTACATCATTCACAAAATATTGTATAACATTGAGTCCACACAAGGAGACAAAAACCCATGCCTCACTTTCACTTCTTGAAATTACTTCACATTTCAAAAATAATTCACAATTTAGATAAAAGCAGAAAATGACAAGCACACATGCTATATTCCATTCACACGCACACACACGTTTCTCTACTTATCAAACCAAGTGCATTTTTAGATTTACTTTTTTTCTCAAACAGTTTCAAGTACATTTTGCTTGCTATTAAAGGAAATCAAGTTAAAACTATGAAGCAGCAAACCCACAATAACAAGAATACTGAGTTTGGTCTCATTCATGTTCCCAATATTAACATTGTCAGATAACTCACCATACTGTAGCAATAAGGTATTTGGGTGCTATAAAGAAGCAGGAGGTAACATTTCATGGACTTGAGGAATATGCTGGATAAGTTTTGGAATATAGCTGATTAAATACACCAAGGCTGAAACAAACAACACTAAATAGATAACCACAAGTGACAACTGAACATATCCAAAGTGATTCATTGTTAATTATTTTTTAAATAATTTATTAACTCACTTATATTATGGAAACTGTCTAAAATCTCAGCTTTAACCGCTGAGTGCGAAACCACAAAAGGATGGTTTTAGTTGAACTGATATTTAATTATCAGTCACACAATGCAGCAAACTTGAGTGCAGACCGCTGTAGGACTCTGTAGAAGGCCGGCTTCGTTAGAAATATACTGGTGTTGCAAATTAGAGGACCAGTTGTTGTGAGTAATATGCGATTCATCAGTGCAGTCGAACAATCAAGAAAAAAAATTGTAAAAGCCATCAAGTGCTTCAGCAAAGATGTTCATATATAAGCAGGGAACCTAAAAGTGCAATCCTGTATAGGTATAGCACCCTGGGCTATCTCAGTCGGGCTCTTAATGTACACTGCATGGCTCATGGTCTGATCTGCACCAGTCTTCTAAGGCTCACTTTAAAATCCAAAGCCAACTACTTTTTAGCTATAATTCAGCCCTGAACTGCCATTTTTGAGTTCATTTCCTCTTCGATTTTCCTTTGAGTTGACTCCACAAACTGTTAAAACCATGCTGTAAACAATATGTATTCCTACAGCAGCGCACCACTGTAGGAGTTAAGGCAATCCCTTTCTGTGCTTTGTCTGTGACCAAAGCTCCTCCTGAACATAGAGGCACAAAGCTCTCAGTGCATATTAAGCGTACCTGACACAATTCACAAAATACCCTCCGCAGCAACAAAAATGAAGCTCTTAGTGCACGCTAAGCAATATATTTCTTAAAATGTACATGCCATGTTTTTCTTAACCGCATCTCCTAAAAGTGCTAACTACTCATAATCACTTAGGAAAAGATGGCTAGTCAAGATTTTTGAGCACCAGACCCCCCTAATTTTTTTTTTCACTTAAGAGGAAATCCCCAAAGAAGGCACTTTTAAAGCAAAACCAGGGGTTTTGCAGTATGATTTGATATGGGAGTGCAATCAATCGTAATTTGTCTCTGCTAAACTTTGACTGGTGCAGTACTAAGTTTCTTCACTCGCGTCTGCCTTGGTACAATAAATTCTCTTACAATAAAATCACACAGGATTTAAAGCAACTGATCTGGTGCAGAACAAACGTGAGCCAACAACTTTATAGAGCAGCAGTCACCTCTCCTCATCCTGCCAGCGTCCCCTCTCCTCAGCCCACCTGGTGCTCTCCACGGCTGATGTGTGATGAGAACTCGTAGCGGTCCTGGCTGCGGTGGCCACAGATGTTGCATTCGAATGGCTGGCGGAAGCCGTGGCAGCCCATGTGGATGGTAAACATGACATGGTCCAGAAAGAGGATGCGGCAATGCCGACAGTGGAAGGAGCGCACCTGCCTGCCATCCCGGTCTAACACCTGCACAGTGTCCCTGGAAGAAATGGGCGAGCCAGGGCTCCTCTTTACTATGGTGGGGGGCACAGGACACGCTCTCTCCCACTCTGGGTCCAAGTCTTTGGCCTGGCTGGGGCTGGAAGTGGGATGGCTGCGGGGCAGTGCTGAGGTTTGGTAGTGGAGGTGGTGGTTGTTGGAGGTACTTGTCGGGGCAGCAGCCCTTGTGCTCTGCTCTTCTGCTGTGCTCTCTGTGTCTGTGGAGTCGGGGCAGCCGTTGGGTGAGGTGGTGTGGCTGTGTGCTGTTGGCTGGTCATCGCGGCCTTCACCTGCCTCCCGCACAGCCAGGCCAAGAGACATTGGTGCCAGCCCACCTCCGCCATGGGCCCGAGGGCCATGAGGGGTCACGTTGCTGCCGATGGAACCCATGACTGTGCGGAGCTCAGACAGGAAGGTGGGATGGAGCTGAGACAGAGCAGGCGACTCGTGGTTCTCACCTTTAACCCTGGCACAGTGTAGCTGTGAACCGGCCAGCACAGTTGAGTTGCCAACAGACTGTGAAGTCATGAGGTCTCCCTCTTTTTCAGAGCCAGACGACAATTCGTAAGGTGCTTCGAGTGGGTCAAGGTGCATGTGCTTTTCGCCTATGAAAAGAAGAAATATCGGTTGAAGCAAAGCGTGCCCCAAATTGTTAAAAAAAAGATATTTGACCAGCTGTCTTGGCACAACTGAATCCCAGTGTCTCCATTTGGCACAAGGATGTAAAACTGCTTAGCTCTTATGAAGCTAAAAATATATGTCACTTGTACTGTATAACATAACAAAGATATCAAACAGAATAAGAATAGGCTTACTAATATATTTCTACTTCTACTTCACTCAAAAAAAACTCACCCAAAAACTTCTGTGGCGTTGACCTCTTACGTTTCGTGATGCTTATAGCCAGTCGATCCACAAACTGGATTTTGTCATTGGTTGGCTGGAGTTCAGGTTTAATAGCTGTCCCCATATTTACTGACTCTTCACCTACGAACAGAAAACATCAGTCAAACATTAATCTATTGCCAAATTATGTGTAAGCTAGCATTTACAATATGCATGAAGTCAGAAATGAGTTAGTTTTATGTAACAATAGTGAGTTTTATGTTATATGCCATGTATTACCCTTTGCTGTCTGTGTGTTGACAACCGCCTTTTGGTCCAGACTCTTTTGATAAGTATGGCAGCGCTCCAGATGTTCCTCCAGTGTGCTTTGTTGCTTGTAGCTGCGGCTACAGTAGCTGCACTTGAAAGGTTTTCCCACCGTCGGAGAAGGAACTGTAATTCAAAGAAAAAAACATTATATTGATTTCATCTAGAATAGCTAATAAGTTGCCATAGCTGGTGGAACTTGTTGAATAAATATAGGACTAATTGTTGTTTATTTATTTATAGTTGGGGGAATTTTTTTGAATGAAAAAAAGGTTTGGATTTCCCCCCTGACTAGCAATTCCTGAAACTGACCTATGTTACTTGACAGAAAAAAACGCCTAAACCTTTACCGCAAGGTTCCACCCTAGTAAGCTGTCGGAAAGACTGACGTCAATTCACTGAAATCCAGTTTGTAATCATCTTTTCTTTGAAAATGAACCTTTTGAGACCTGAGGAGAGCGACCAAGACCTACTGTAACAAGACTGTATTTGAACACCTGTGAATATCTGTTCAAGAGCACCAGCAGGATTTCCTGTTTTGATACTGTTAAATGTCATATTCTGTCATGTGTTTTACAGAAAACTCTCATAAAGACCTATTTCCTCTGAGATAGAAAGAAGGGGGAAATGGACCTTTCTAATAGAGCTCCACTTTTACTGCTTACCTCTGTGTCACACATTGCACGTGTTCACGCTATGGAATCGTATTACTTTGCAGCAACAATAACTAAACAAGTACATTTGTGAAAAAATCTCTCCATGGACTGTATATGATGTGTTAGGTGCTGTTGTATGGCTATAAAAGCCCAGAGCTCTCAGCTGATTCTGGCTGTTCTCCATGCTATCCACCAGAGTTGTCTGGCCAGATTATGTATGTAGATTCCAAACTGTCCATATGTGATGTGAGTGTAGCACTTGACAATCTGGCTCAAGTGTTAAAGAAGAATAATTTTGCTGTTTGGGAGGTCACTCATTTACCTGCATGTGTGCGCAGATGTCCAGCCAGTGCATCTCTCCGACGGCAAGCGTAATTGCAAACGGGACATTTGAAAGGCTTCTCTCCTGAATGCAATTTAATGTGGCGCAACAGGTTTCCCTTCTGGGTGAAGGAAGCTCCACACTGGTTACACTGGAATGGTCGCTCCCCTGTGAACACATGGATGGAAAGAGGATGTGAGATGCAAATCCCACTGGGCATTGCACTCAACTGATACTTGTCTTTCATTTATTTAAAAACTGCCTTGCTGGGGGGGGGGTCCTTCTTTTTTTTCTTACCTGTGTGGCTACGCTTGTGCACCATCAGCACGTTAGGTCCAATGCAGATCATCCCGCACACCTCACACTGGAGCTTCCCATTGGGCAACCTGATAGGTCCTGGTGAAGCCGAATTTGGACTGGCCATCTCACTGTATATGCTTGCTAGGTCTCTTCCAGCCCCAGCAAACTCTGCACTGGCTTCTTCCATGGGGTCTCCCTGGTCATTATTCCCGCCGTCGATCCTCACAGCCTCTTTCTTCTCTGGCTGTGGAGCGCCATCACTGCACAACTCAACCTTGATGGAGTTTGCTTTGTAAAGAGAGAAGGAGAGGAAGAGATATATATTTACTTACTTATGTAACATGAAAAAGGTATTCTATACAACCGTATGGCTGCAATGTAACAAAGGAATGATAACTAACCACTAAGGGAGCGGTGTGGTGAGGACTGCTGACTGTTTGGAGATCTCGCAGAAGGGCCCTGCAGCCCGCCATAAAAATCCTGTTCTGTTGATGATTCTCCTCCATTACCTGAAATACAAATATGCCCACGTTATTAAAGTAAACATGAAAGTCTGTAGACAGCACACACCAGCGTACAGTAGTTTTTCCTTTATATCTACAATTACCTTGTGTGTATGAGCGTCCATTGCAGTCATCAGCATTCATTCTCTCACCAGATGCCTACAGAAATACAGTTTAAAGGCAGACTGTAAATACTATGGTTTGCCATTCATAGTTATACTTTCTGAATCAAACAGACTGAAATTGCACTCCTGTAAAAATTCTGTATCACACCTTGGATAATTATATAAAATGTACTTTTACACAACAGCCTGTTGCTTCAAGAATATGGTTCAAAAAGAAATAAATAAATGTATGCTTTCTCTAATAAGTTCACTTAAAAAAATGACAAAGTATTATAGTAAACTTCAGGTCTCCCCTACGATGTCTGTATCCTTTCGATTCTTCTCCGCCAAGCAAATGACTATGAGAGGCTCCACATTTATGGCCAAGAGAGCTGAAGGAGGAGTTAAAGCTCGCAGAAGTAGAGAGGATAGCTGCCGAGGCTTTAACTATGAGGCATTCCAGTGTGCAACCACAACAAGACTATGTGCCTGATTTGATACTAACAGTGCACTGTATGTATATTAGATTACATTACAATGTTGAAGTTATACTGCATTATGCTGTATTACATTACATTATGTATGAGATACAACATAGTTACAATATTATTTTTTATTGATGGATCAAGTTTGTCAATTTGCACTTATTGTTTTTATTATTATGATGATGATGATGATGATGATGATGCAGTAGGCTGAATCTATGCCAGGCCTCCATAAAACGATTGTTACACAGCAAATAAAGTGAGGTATGCAGACTACACCAAGACCAGACTACACAGGCGTTGCTGAGTTACAGCGTCTTCAGACATACAGTAGCCTGTGCTCACTGTCATTGACCAGAATAGGCGATGCTGTAACGATGAACACAATTTCAAAGACGAGATAAGCAAAAGCACAAGACGTTCAAGGCTGCACCTTTTGCTCAAATGGATGACAGCAGTGGACAGAGGAGACTTTGGAGTGATCGTGGAGGGAGGGGGGCGGAGACAACACATCACAGGGAAAAAAAATTAATATCCTGTCATTGGCCGCGCATGGGGAGCAACAGGCGCTGATGCAGCCGGGAGACGCGCCAGTCACACCAGGGCACGGCGATTAAAAAAAACAAAAAAGAAATAAAAGAAAAAGAATAATAGAAAAAAATAAGGGACGCGCACCATTGCCGCCCCTTGCTTGACAAACCTTGCTGCCCCAACCCGAGCGACTATGTGCAATAAAAGATATTCCTGCATTTACAAATAACTGCCATGGCTCTCCACACGCAGGGTAGCTACTTGTTTTAGCTGCTCGCTGGATTTGCTTAGTTCTGACAACAATCGGCTCACAACGGCAATTTGTTGCAAGAGTTGCGATTGTCCACGTCCTCCGCATGAACGCGGCTGTCATCCAACACTGAGCACGTCAAAACTGGCCTGGGCTATACAATGTTTCTCATGAGCCGTTGCTATGGCACCCGACCACACGACAAATGGCATTCACCCTACCAACTACTAAAAAACATGCCGTACCTCCAAATTAACACCGACGGATGGTCTTACCAAGAGCCGCAGCGGAGTCCACGAGCCTCTTCCTTACCTGGCGACCGATCGGTGTTTTCCTTTAATTGTCTGAATAGCTGTTTGTTTTCCCAGGCGGCGACAGCATCTCCGGGATTTTTTTCTTTTTTTTTTCTTTCTTTCTTTTTTTTTTTTACCTGGGAATCGGAATCCCAAACAACTTCCGGGCCCATGCTGGGATACAGACCAAATAATTGTACAACAGAGCTCCTGAGTCGGTGATTGCCGAATTCATCGATGCGTGTCTTCTTTGCGGAGTTGTGGTCATAATGAGGGTGAAATGTGTGCTTTTAGATCATGTCGGACTCTGCACCGCAAATTGCTGCTGCGCATGAATATATTTTGTGAAATACTTGATGCAATACGCTGAGTGACCCTCAAATGTTTAATAAAAAACAAAAAATGGCATATGTAAATATACAGTGCGCCTGTATAAACACTACATGTACACGCGTCTTACAGAAAGCAAGCAGATATTAAAATAAAAGCAGGTGAAATGTTATCATGAGGTGGTTTACAATTACACTTCATCTTTAGCCCCAGGAGGTGGCAGCAAACTGCTGCATGGTCCAGAATTGAATAATGGACTGGACAGCTGTGAAACACACAGTCGATAAGTGTTATAAACCACAAAGTACAAGTGTCTGTGCGTGCCCTTGATTTATTTTTTCATGAACAATAAAAAATAATGACAACGCAAGCAAGCCCCCAATGAATAAAAGGCAACTAATTGAATCGATTGGGCCTGTGCCAACGTAGAAGGACCTCATAAGCCTCCTGGAGCTTCACAAATATTTCCTCAGCATCCTTGCTGGGGTTGTGGTCCGGATGCCACTTCTTGGCCAGCTCCCTATAACTTCGGGATATCTCCTCAAGAGAGGCCTCTGCTCCCAGAGACAATATCTGCAACATAAATACAATAAATCCAGATGAAACGGGCTAAATGGCAAGCAGAAAATGTAGACCTATTTACAGCATGCATTTCTTACCTTCAGTGCCTCTTTCTCTCTCTCAGTGTATTCTTTGAGCAGTATTTCTAGCACCTTCCTCCAGGCATCTTCATAGTACCCTCCTCCAGTAAGCACACACAATATCCGATATGGCATTAAAAGAAGGTACTCCAACACACTTCTGAGCCAAGGCAGGAACCATAAAATATCCAGCAGTGCTGCTATAGAGTCAGACAGATAGTACAGGGTGGCTGTGGTGTTGTGGAAAATACAGTAAGCCAGCGGGGCAGAGAAGGCCAGCCAACCTAGACCGATCCTATAAAGCCGTGGACCTGAGGTTGGAACAAAAAATATTTAACTTCAGGAAGCCACTTAAAACTGAATCAGAATGATTATTATCGACGTGCATAGTAAAATCATCCAATCATCTCAGATTGGTGAAACCAGCCCACCTAATTTCTGTTTGCTCCCAGGTGTCCGTGGAGGTTTGAACGTGCGGTGCTTTGCAGCAGTGACACTGGCAGCCAAGCTTATAGGAAGAGGAGATAATGTGCTGCCATAGAATAGCAGGGAGGTTGCGAGACAAGAAGTCAAAGTCTTTTGGAGATCGGATGTCTGCTGGCCAACATTGGACACCAGATGCACCCCTGCACCCACACATAAAGGCAACACAATCAAGTAGAAGAAACTGAGGGAGTTCAGTCCTATCATGGCCACAGTGCCAAAGTAGACTCCAACACACACCTGTCCTGCAAATCTGACAGGACTCACAGGAGGAGGGATTGAGGTGGGAGGCCTTTTTCTCTCTTTATTTCCTTCTTGATTGGCCTCACTAACATAAGCAGGGATGCGTATAAATTCCCTGACCCACCCAAATCCAAATCCTCCTAGTGTTAGCATCCATAGCAGAGCATGGGTGTCTCTACCTAAGTACAAATGGTGAAGGCCCAAAGGCCCACCTACTGCCCACAGGGTGTAGGCAACAATTATACTTTTTACCATGAGGCCTCAGAAGATTACCTCCTGTACAGGTGAATATTAGTCATCCTTGATACATACCTGCAATAGAGTAACAAAAAGTGTTAGTTATACCTCCAAACCTCCATCAGTGTTTTATAATTATATTATACTTTAATCAAATAATTAAAATGGAAATGTTCAGCTTATAATTTATTGGCTTTGATCTTTAATCCCATGCGCTTACATCGCCTGCTAACATTTTATTTATTTATTTAGTTTCACAACTATACTGTGTTACACCCTCCTCTGTGATCTGTCTGTTGGTCTTTGCCAGGACACTCAGATTTTTAATCTCTGCCATCCACTTCCCTGGTTAAATAATATATTATATAAGGGGGATTTATCTTAGCTCATGCTGTGTATTGTTAGTTTTACTCAACTCATTATGTGATCCAAAACATACCATTTTTGACAAAGAGTGCAACTATCTTTTCTGATCAATCGAAGATATTTGCTGTTCTTATACATCCAAATTGTATTTTAAAAAAGAGTTTGTTACTTACTGAGCCCATAATTTCAAATCCTTATCCAGAGAAATCCTTTTCCAGTGCTTTCCGTAGTTGAAGTTGCTGCATGTTGTTGCAATAGTTGGACTTTGGATCATGACAATGGGATTGCGCAGCGGCCTGAGTGCACAAAGCACATCAACACGAGCCTGTAATCATTTAAACTGATAAGACAAGTAAAAAGGCTAAAAGCGACATTTATGAAGAAAAAAGGACACTGTTGACAATGCTTCAAAGAGGGCTTAAGTTTATTTTGTAAGGAAAATAAGGACATAGCCTTAGGCCTGTATGCTAAACTTCAGCATAGGATAAGAGTATAATCCTGCTCCCCAGTGAAGCCTAAAACAACTTCACTTTTTCTGTACAATTTTACTTAAAGGTGTATAATACAAGCTTAAAGTATAAAACTCAAGTTATATCGTATTTTTTTAAATCAAAGCAAAGCACTTTTATTTTGTAAAGTGATATTCATTATCATATAAGCTAAAATATGAGATAAATATTATTAATACATCAGTAATACTTAGCATTATGCCTGATTATGAGGCTAACTGTATGTGATATAAGTAGTATCCTTGTGTGCGGGAATATATTTGTTAATAATAATAATTTAGTCCAGACAGAAATAAAGGTTTAAAACTTATTAAACTTTTGCCTATGATGGTATTGTTTAGCCTTCCATCAAAGAATTATCACCAGAACTATAATAGGGGAACAACTTGCTTGATGTTCAATTTCCTCAAGAATAAAAACATTTTGTTTTGGAAAATGGCCAAAAATATAAAAAACAAAATACACATACTTCAGTGATGTAACCTAACAAAGGCTCCTTACCTTAACTATATACTGACCAGGGGTATTTATGTGTGCAGAACCCCAGTGACCACTTATGAGCCAAGAAAAACCCCAATTGACCCTGATATTAATACCCCAATAGTCAGAAAATGTTTGATAATATATTAGGCACACCAATCTAAAACAACCATGTGCATCTGAAATAAACCTAGTTTTCATTAAGGTCATATTCCGTTTCGTTAAAGGTGTCTAGGAGAGGAGAGGAGATGATTCTCATTTAATTTTTTAATTTTTGTACGTTCTGTGCACCCCATTTATATCAGTGAGGGTAAGTTAATGCGACCAGCATCTCTCTAAATTAGTTTTAGCCAAGTGTAGCTACCTGTTCAGTCAGTGGGTGTGGACCACACGCATACCTGGAAAGTAGGCTGGGTCCACATTAATATTTCAAATCGCTGGACTGCCAAAACAATAAGCTCCCGTGGCCCCGCCCCCTGCGACCCCTCCTTTGCTGGGCTTTCGTCGGAGCTGAGCAGCCTTGCAGCAGCAGGTTAGCTCTTTAAAACCGAGCGAGCTCTGCTAGCTACACATCAACAGCATATCCAGAGAAGATGCGAAGTCGCTCAACTTTTTAACAATTCCACCCGCCTCCAGCGCTTTTAAGCCTGAGGACACTGTTATGGTTTCGGAGAATGGAAACGGACGACGTGTCGGTTAGAGAGCAACTTTTCCACAACCGTGTCCGGGAGACTATAGTAAGTAACGCCGAACCAACCCAACCGTCAGTGACTATGCTTATGAGCCCCCCGCAAACGTCGCATCACTGTAAGAAAGTCGCCTCAGTTAACGCTGTTTATTTCACTTTACCTAGCGGTAGCACGACTTTTGTTTCTCAGCTGTAGACTGCACGTCTTACTTTCTCAAGCGATAACAAGTTTGAAGTCACTTAAAAAAAAGTGATGATAACGATTGAAATGTGCTCGCTCCCTGGGCTAGCTTAACCCATGTTCAAACTTTAACTGTTGCACGGATACAGCTGGTGAGCAGGCAGCAGAGAGGCACAGCATTTTGTTACTGTTGATGCTCTTTTTTTCCCCTCTGCTGTTTTATCGCAGTTTTGTATAATAGCAACAGCAACTATTTGAACCTTAGACTCGGTTCAGTTACAGCAAAGCACACGGCTCCTGACCTTTAACCCTCACATCACATCAGACGGGAGCCCGACTACTGAGATTGGAGATTGCTGAACCAGCCTATCATAAAAGCATCGTCAGGCAACACTTTATCACCTTCGTATCTTAGCATCAGGAGTCGATTCATCAACTTGGTTTGCTTTGCTCAGCTCCAGGTAGTTCGTTCTGGTTTGCAGAAGATCATGAGGTGAAAAAAATGTGAGGTTTTAAGGAACAACGTGTGTGTGTGTGTGTGTGTGTGTGTGTGTGTGTGTGTGTGTGTGTGTGTGTGTGTGTGTGTGTGTGTGTGTATAGATGAGTTGTATAATATGAAAAATAGTGATTCCTGTGGGAGATTGAGTCACTGCAGCAGCAAAGAAATCAGAACAGGGCTTACTGAATCCAAAAGAACATACATTAAGATTGTGATCAGTTAGACTGCTTTTATTTGTATGACGAGTCAAATTCTTGCTTTTAACTGTGAAACCTCTAAAGAATGTAGGTTTTTTTTCCCAACAGACTAGGAAACCACCCCCCCCCCCTTTTTTTTTTTTTTTTTTTTTTAAGTGGTAGGCTGAGATATTTGCACATTAGGGCTGTTGGTGGCTTTTTTGTCTGCCCACATTAGGTATCAGAAGCAAGATTACATCCTCTGGAAAATATCACTTAAAATAGTATTCTACATTTGGTAGGCGGTATATATTTTCAGTGATAGATAGGATGCAGTTATTAATAAACCAAAACCAAATGAACAGCAAATAAAGTGCTTGCATTTCTTCTAATGCCCTTGTTTTGTCATTGTCCCTTTCAAATACCTAATGCTATTAGCAAGTGGCAAGTCTCAAGTCTCCAGCTTACCTCCTCATCACAGTACTTCCTCTCAGGCTTGTCAGCTGCCCCAGCACCTCTGGTTATTAATGGCTTTAGGCCAAGCCTATCTTTAATCAGCTTATTTTAAAGTCATAAACCTGTGGCAGAAGTGCATGTATGCTAGACCGAGAATAATATTTTGCACTAACAAAAAAGGCTGGATGAGACATTTTTTTAAAAGTAGAAGAGCAACTCTTTGATATCCAAAAATAATTAAATAAAAATAATTCCTTCCATCCATCTTTTTCCACTTATCCAAGTCGGGGTTTCAGTTGAGCTGAAGCCCATCCCAGCTGTCATATGGTGAGAGGTAGAGCTAACTATTTACACTCATGGCCAGTTTACAGTCACCATTCAACCTAACAGGTATGTCTCTGGACTGTGGAGGGAAACGCACACAGGTAGAACAGAGTCCACAGCCAATGGATTCGAACCCAGCACCATCTTGCTTTGAGATGATGATGCCAACCATCGCACCACCATGCTGCCATTTTACTGCATTGTATTTGTTTTAGTTATCAGTTAATCTGATGATTATTTTTTTACAGCTGTTTAGCCTATAATGAAATATTCCAAAAGGTCTTTGAGAAGCTAAACTGACTTATATTTGCTTTAAAATAACTGAATGGCTATCAGAACAGCTGCTGACTGAGTTTCTGTGGATAAACTAATGGTTTACTTGGGTAATTATTGTAACTCTTATTCATAAATAATATAATAATAGATATGCGTCAATTGTGAGATGCCAAAAACTAAACAAAAGAAAACAGTGTTTTAAATTCTTTCAGTCTTTTACAGTTCTGTATTTGAAGCTAGTGTAAAACTGATGTTAGACTACAAACATCAGCCACTGATATTTCTAAATGTCTGTTTATTTACCAACAGGCCAGAGGCAGTCAACGAGGCGTGTATCATCCAATAGAGATGTTTTTATAACAACATGTCCTTAGCCGACGCATATAAATGCTGGTTTAGCTACTGAGAATGCTCTCGTATTAGATATCCAAAGCATGCAAGCAGCTGTTCCATTAGTGCTTCTTTTTTGATTCTGAAGAAATGTGATGGAAAAATAATGCACGTATCAATGCACAGGGTAGATACATTTTTCCATAGGTGCATGACAAAGATATGCTATAAAGGCTATTTCTATATGCAACAAACATGCTTGCAGCTATTTGCCTGTCATGAGAACAGATGAGAGTAGTTTAATAATAATAATCAGTTAGATATCTTGTTGGAGTGAAGACAAGTGGTAAAATTCTGTGCTTGACTAAAAGGGGGGGGGGGGACGGTATTTATGTGAAGTATGACACTTTCTGGCTTCTGGTCAGAAGCCTCCCAGTTGGACCAGTTGGTACCGGATTCCTAAAAGTCGACAGTAATTCCAAACAAATTCTAATTCGATGAAATGTACTATACCTGTTTGGCCAAAGGCATAATAAACAGTTAATAATCAGTGGGAAAGTGCGATTACAGCCAAGTGCATGTCTTCACTTGAGCTGATTGTGTTCTTGTAAATCATCTTGGGTATCAGCAGATAGTAGAAAATTGAAGCGCAGAGAGCGTAGCTCGGCTGTGGGGGTAAACAGCCGAGCTAGGAGTGCTCATCCACAGACCACAGCCTGAGCCTGGTCGGATCAAGAAGGATCAGTGTCTAGCACGATAAAAGGTCATGATGATAAAATCTTGCAGTAGAGAACTGGAACAGCCAGCATCAGCACACACTGATATCTATTCCCCGCTTAGAAAAGAGCACTGTAATATTTGTATAATACCTGAGTCTCAGGCGCTCTGACTGAAAACTATAATAGCTCAGAACTGATGGGTTTGAGTCTTAGGAGTGACTTTCTGCAGTAGTTTTGAGAGAAGGAAAACAGAGGACAATGTGTTGGATGGATCATCCCCCCCCCCCCCCCCCCTTAATTTTTTATTTATTTATTTATTTTAGTTTATTTGTTATTGAGAGACTCTATTGAAACGCTTAAGTATTAATTAATAATTATTGCAGACCATTAAATTGTGCTTAAGGTGTCTACTTTAAAAGCGAGTCCAGTTTTGGAAGAGATGCTTTGTCTTCGTTCTTCAAGGATTCAAGGAAACTTTGTCATTCACATCACATGTTTAAATGAGGTGAAACAAAATTACATTTCTGCTCTGTTCTTCTGCTCCTTTGTAAATTTTCACACAAACTGCACGGCTGGGCGAGATGAGAACATTTGCACTTCAGCTGTTTTTTGTTTTCTTCGGCAGAACAATTTTTGAATTACTCTGTGGATTGTGAAATAGTCTGCACTGACACTTTGTGTCACGCTAGAGCCTGAAATTCTCTAAACTCTCCCCTCAGCAGCCCTCTGTGGCCTGCCAGCTCTCAGTATGGCCAATTTAGCACGTTTTCCCCCCACCACACTCTACCTGTTTCTCACCCAACCTTTGTTTTCTACTTTTCTTGTTGTTGGATTAACCATAACAAGGTCCTTTCTAAATCCGACTGCATTATTCAACAATTTACGCAGACTGAGCTGATTAGTTGTTGCGCACAGTCGTTTGTTTTTTCCATGGTGCAGCTTTTGTGCTGCCACTGATCATTTCCTCTCGCACAGACTCTCAACTGTTTGTTTTTTTTTTTTATCTCACACAGCAAGTGCAAGATTAAACTAAAATAACAAACTTTTGTGTAAACTCGATTTAGCAACAGGTTTTATACGACGTTGTATTTCTGCAGAGAGCCTCTCCCTCTGTGTTTGTTGCTGTTGTTACCTTAGGGACAAACGTCTTCATTGTGCTGTGCATACAGGGCTCCCCAGAGGCTCTGGAACAGGAATGTTTTCATTGATACTTGTGGTTTGGCAACATCAGTTCATTCATGACTCACAGCAACACTTTGTTGCACTGATAAAAATGTATTGACGTGAAATTAATGCCACACAGTTTAGCTGTCAGATAAATCAGGATTCAGCATTAAACGGTCACATCTTCTGCACGTTCAGCAGCTTAGCTTACATTGCTGAGCTTGTCCAAGTTGCTCAGGTATGTTTTATACTTGGGTGCGTTTCTGAGCAGGAGCTACCATTGGTGCTTGCTTATTGTCTTATCTGTGGCAGGCAGCGGTTTGATCCATTGTTGTATTAATGTAAAGAGATTTAATTAGAGTTGGCATGTTGAGGGCTTTCCCAGACAACAGATTGCTGGTGGAAGACTGGTTTAACCTAAATTTGTTGCTTTAACGTAATGGTAAGCAGTGTGGAGGGGGATCACTCACCCACTGGCATTAACCCTTCTCTCTTTTACTCTCTCATAATCCTTCTCAGTTTATCACAGTGACCTTTTTTTTTTTTTTTTTTTTTTTTTTTTTTTTTTGGACCAAATGGGTAATCTTCAGACGTAATCTGTGTCTCTCTTGGCGTAGGCAAACTCGCATAGCCAACTGTGTGAGGAACACATTCTGTAATCCCCAAATGTCTTTTCTCTGCTTTCTCCCAACTTACACTAAACCAGACATGTCAGCAGTTTAAAGTAAATCTATTGCTCATTGACTCATTGATTAACATAGCATGACAGGTGGTTTACATAGCTAATCTTATTTATGTAAAACACTGGTCCCTTTTAATGCCTGTCCTCAGACCTTTAAATGCAAAAATAACACTAGAATTTTCTCTGTTTCTTCTGCAGATCTGTGTTCTCCTGTTTACTTGCCTTTACATGCTGTCCTACCTCATCCTTAACCAATTCAGGAAGACTGCAGAGTTTGTCACAGGTGAGTTTTCTGCAACACACGAATACTGCACTGTGAGAATGTTTTCTATCAAAAGCTTCTAAAGAATTGCCTGCAGCAGAATCAGTGATGATGTTGACAAGCACACTGTCTACATTGGTGAGTGGGTGGAAGTAGGCAATACTTTTCAACCAAGCACAGGTGTTGTTCAGAAATTACCCATTCTATTTTGAGCAGTCTTTGTTTTCTAGTTTGTGTGCAGGCTGCAGCAGGATTTTTCTTTTGAGCTTTATTTGAAGAGTCTTCAGAAACCTGAATAATGCTCAGGCAAGCAGTAAAATCAATATTGTTTGCATACATGAATGTACCACATATGCACCCTAGCAGGAAGGCAGCTGTGAGCTTAGGGCTAGAGTAACTAAATGTATTCACCTCGTTAGGCTGAAAGCATGTGAACCATACACATGACAAAAGATGTTTGCTTTTTGTTTTCTGACTTTTCGCTGTCTGGAAAAGTGTAGTAAGATGTGTTTTGGTGAACACAGACATTATAAAAATAGCACTATAGCTAATAAGCAACCTTCATGTAGTTACAGTTAAGTAATAACTGTTGGTGTACATGCCCATGTCGTAACACTGCCTCCACCATCTTTGTGGTGTCCTAAAAGTTTTCACCTTTTTGTGAACCCTCTGTATTTTCATGAAGGTAAATCTGTATTGTAGACACTGACAGTAACACTCTTACCTCTTTGCTCTTGAATTGTTTAGATGTTATGAAGGTTTTTTTGGTAACCATCAAAGTAATTCTGTATTCATGGACTTTATTTGTCTTCCCGTCATCTTTCAGGCCTTTTGTTGGTGCTGAGCTGGGCAGTAAATGTTTTCTTTTATAACAGCGGAAAATCTACAATTAATTCACAGCTGGATTGTTTGATTTAAAATCCATTGTGTCAAAGTACATAAGCAACATTATAAATAATTTTATTGTAAAAAAAAAAGTTCTTAATGTTTAACACAAATGTTGAAAGTGCTGAAGTGTGACTGCAGAACTTTCAACAGTTACATAATAAATCCAATAACTTCCCACAATTGGAAGCAGATGTGAGATGTCCAACTAGTCAGGTCTCTGTGCTCCACTGTGATTGGGTGGGAGTCTGGGAGATGGCCAGATGCTTTTTTTTTTTTTTTTCTAAAATAGGGAGCGAGGAAAACCTGCTATATATTAGCTCACTGCTGAAAAAGTTTGTGCATCAACAACAATGGAACAGTTGTGCCCTGCAGCCTAAATGACAATTGTGCAACAGCACTGCACAAAGTTGTTTTTGTCTATAAAGATTCAAGAACTGGTTTTTGCTCCTTAGGCTTATCTTCTATATCTATATTTCTCCTCTGTGCCAATATTGATACAGTAAGGAAAATACTGTAGTACTGAGCTACAGAAATTCAAATAGTGAATTTAGACATGAACTTTGTAGCAAGATCTTAAACATTTATTCATTTTTTAAAGCTTAAAGAGGAAATGGAGACATTTATAGAAGTGTTTGTTTGGTATTCTTAATTCCCCGCTCTTTCTGTATCCTGCCTATAGGTAGTTCAGTTTTATTAGAGTCTGGGTTTTGCTTGAACAGAATGTTCCAAACATACTCGTCCCCCGCTTACTCCCCTTTCTGAAGCCGTTGCTTTTTGCTGCACTTCTACACACGCCCAAACACACGCACACTGAATGTGTTCTGTGCTTAGGCTTTCCTACAATGTAAAAGTCAGGTAGTTACATGTGAAAACAAACTGAGGTCTGTCAGTTATGTAATGAGTGTTGCTCTGTTCCCTTGTAGATGATGTCGAAGATGCCACTGTCAACAAAATTGCGTAAGTGAAAAACACAACTGATTAACTAGCTGGTATCAGTCTGTTCTCACTCCCACTCCATATGATTGAGCAGATACCAAGTCAGTGTGACGTGTGTAGTGACCCAATACCATTTGGCTTTGGATTTATTGCCCTGCCGTGTGTGTGTGTGTGTGTGTGTGTGTGTGTGTGTGTGTGTGTGTGTGTGTGTGTGTGTGTGTGTGTGTGTGTGTGTGTGTGTAATGGTGTGACTTCCATGTCACTCTGCCCTTTGTCCTTACACGCCGGCACTATATTACCTTATTCATGGCCACTGTAGCCTTTCATCTACGCTGTGGTGTTTGAGGCTAAACATAAATAAATGCACAACACTCACAAATGGTGTTTCTTCTTTTTCCAGGCTGTGGCTGTGCACATTCACCCTGTCTGTTGCAGTCTGTGCTGTGCTCCTTCTCCCCATTTCCATTCTGTCCAATGAGGTGCTGCTCACCTTCCCACAGAGCTACTACATGCAGTGGCTCAATGGATCTCTTATTCATGGTACATCTGTCTGTTTTTTTTTTTTAAGCAGGGATGACACCAAACATAACATCAAATAGAGATCTGTTTTAAAACTGGAACAGAATGAACAGTAGTGATGCCCTCTAGATCAATATTAAACAGGCCTGTGTCCAAACTGATAATTATTACTGACAGAGAAGCTGTGACCTCACTGTTCAATTCAGTCAAGTTTTCCAATCTCAGTGGAATGCCAGTGTCTCATTGTGAAGAACTGTGGTGCTGATTAATGTGAAAGTAACCTTTGCTGTAATGATTTTAGCTTATTTTGTTCTGTAATTATCGCACATTGCAATGTATGTATACAGTCTTGTCAGTGTTGGGAAGGCTGAGCCTCATGGTGGCCGATCTGGGTACTGCTAAAACTAATGCTAATCAGCGTTTGCCCCAAAAATAACAAATGAAAAATCTGTCTTGACAGGTTTGTGGAACCTAGTTTTCCTTTTCTCCAACTTGTCCCTGGTCTTCCTCATGCCTTTTGCATATTTCTTCACTGAGTCCGAGGGATTTGCAGGATCCAGAAAGGTAGCATTTTTAGCACAAGCTCACATTGGAGACTCAAAATGATTTATAGATGCAAGTCCACAGTGCCTGTTTTCGCACCCATCTGCTCACACATCATCTACTTTGGTTGTGTAGGGTGTAATGGCACGAGTTTATGAAGCAGTTGTGCTGCTGTTGCTGCTGGCCCTGCTTGTGCTGGGCATTGTGTGGGTGGCATCAGCCCTCCTACATGACAACATAGCCCGGAAGAGCCTCTACGGTGAGTCAACCACAGATTCCTCAATGACAGGTAGTTTTTATATGTTTCATATAGCCACTTGTGATGCTCTATCTCTCTCTCTCTGGATTTCAGACCTGTGGGAGTATTACCTTCCCTATCTGTACTCGGGGATCTCTCTCTTTGGAGTGCTGCTGCTTTTATGTTAGTATATCTCATTCACAGTTGGTGGAGTAGCTATAAACCTGGTTCTATGGCTTTTGCATATCATCATCTCTGTGCTTCTCTCCTCAGTGTGCACTCCCTTAGGGTTGTCACGAATGTTCAGTGTAACGGGCAGCCTGCTAGTCAAACCACGGGTGAGTCACAGGCTCAGTGTCTTGAATTTAAACAAGTCTAGTTGTCTAAAGCTATGCTAGCAACCCACTGAGTCAGTACAACTTTTCTTCTAACACAACTTGTTCCATCTTCAAAATCCACACTTCCTGCTGGTTCCAATCATGTTGTTAATTTGTAGTGTTTATTACATGAGGTGCAACTAAAGAAAGCATACTGAATTATCAATTTTGAGTGTGCTGTTGATGCACACTAGTCAGGGGAGTACACAAAGTAAATGAGCAAGCTACATATAGCTAGTAAACAATTCAAATGAGTTGGTTGGTTTTTAAAAATGGGAAGCTTCTGAAACCAAAACCTTTTAATGCCTCTGAGGTTTAATTAATAGTTTTCCAACGTCTATTAAAATGCAGAGCACCATGACTTAATGTAATAAATGTACATAATTGGTTTATACTAGTCTCTTTAAAGAACAGTATGTACTACTGTTTGGTCGTGGCTTTACTTGAACATGTTGAACTTTCCCAAATAGCAGTGAAAAACTGCTGTGAATGGCCTAAATGTCTGTGCTATATTTCACTGCAGTGGTGTCAGAACACCTGAACATGACCATTTCAACTTGTGCCTGTGAACTCATTAAAAATCGAATTGACTGATTGGTCCTGTCCTCTCTAGCTGCTGGAAGATGTTGAAGATACTCTGAGCTGCACCACATTTGAGGAAGACTCTCTCTCCAGGAAAATCAACTGTAAGTAGGTGATAGTGTTCACAAGAACGTTTCCTCTGGTTACTTCTCTCTGTTAGGTTAATTGGTTATTCAAAATTGGCCGTGGATGTGAGGTGTTTGAAGACTATAGGAAAAAGTACTTTATCAATGTGTGGTTAAAATGTGTAGTCTGGGGTGGTCATTAAGTGTAGAAAGGTGCTATATAAATACATTTATTTGTTTTTTATATTCATCCTTAAATTAACTGGTTGACATTTTCTCCTTCCCACCATCATGCGTGTGATTGTAGGTGGCAGTACATCCTGCTGGGTCAAGCTGAACATGGAGGCTCTGAAAAAAGAGTACCAAGCCGTCCAGAGTAAGCGCGTCGCCCTGGGTAAGACTGGGTGAACAGTCTGTCTCTCTGCTGGAGTTCTCGCACAGTGATTACAGAGTGTAGTCATTTGTTGTTGTCGCTTTTCTGTCTTTCTTGTTTTCCCCACAGAGATGCGGAGGAAAGCGTCCCCATGGCAGCGGAACCTGGGCTACCCGCTTGCAATGCTTGTGCTTCTCGCACTGACGGTACTTGCATGACTATCAATATAAGCATCAATTCTACTTTAAGTTTAATTTATCAAGACCACAATTATTTTTTGTTTTTTAAAGTATTATTTTGTAATTGTCTCTTGTGTCTGTAGGTGATGTGTGTGCTGATGGTCTGTTTCAACGTGCTGGAGTTGCTGCTGGATGAAACAGCCATGCCCAGAGGAATGGAGGTGGAGTTTCTGCCAAAACAGAATTAATAAATGCGCCCCTTTTAAAGGTTTATGTGCTACAGCTAGTCGTGATGATATATTGAGGATTGTTATTTTTGTGTGTTGTAGGACCCTCACCTTGGGATGGCCTCCTTTTCAATGTTTGGCTCACTGGGTGCTGCTGTTCAAGTAGTTCTCATTCTGTATCCTTTCATCCTCCCATCTTACAATTGGGTGCACATAGAGTTAATTAGTTGTCTACATTTGGCGCAGCCACTCACCAGGATGCCCTTGATATTTCACCAGGGCGTGGGTGATGTTGACTCATGCTGTCACACTCACACATTGGAAGCACCTTTTATTTTTTTTGTAGCCTACTTCTTGGGTGCTCTTTACCACTCTGCCTTCCACTGTTATCCTTAATTATTTTCAGTTATCTGATGGTGTCCTCAGTGGTGGGCTTCTATAGTTCCCCTCTCTTCACTGGCCTCCTGCCTCGTGCACAAGACACCAACCTCACACAGGTACCCAGTGGTCAGCAGGCTCACATATTTCATCCAGAAACTGTTGTTTTCACTAAAGATGGTAACCTCTAATTTTTTTCAGATAATCGCCAACTGTGTTTCACTGCTTATCCTGAGCTCTGCACTGCCGGTGTTTTCACGCACTCTTGGTAAGCATGAAGCACAAATGAGAAGTGGGGCATTAACATTTCAAAGTTTCTAGCCTTGTCCACAGTTTTGCTCCTCTGTAATTCTGTGTGTGTTATGTGTGACTGAGCATATAGTCAATGTTTATGTTTATGTATATTACACAATCTTAACAATGCACTGTGTGCATGAAATACTAATAAGTTAGTTAGACTGTAATGGAAAACAACAACATTTTGAACAATTGTCTTTGACGTTACATGAAATAAAAAGTTTACCCTGACTCTGCTTTGACTGCATCTATAAAATGGAAAGCATTTGTGTAGTTTTAATGATGTCCACAGGAGGGCGTTTGTATGCCATGAATATTGTGCCTGCAGGTGAATTGGGGCTTTGGCACATTTTTCACAAGTTTTGCTTCTGTTATTTTGTGTTAGGGATCACCCGTTTCGACCTACTGGGAGACTTTGGTCGATATAACTGGCTTGGGAACTTCTACGTTGTATTTCTATACAACATGCTGTTTGCTGGCCTCACCTCTGCCTCCCTGATAAAGACGGTCACCTGGGCAGTACAAAGAGAGCTCATCCGTGCCTTTGGTCAGTCTACTTTCATTTTGAATTTATGAAGCAAAGTGAACAACGTTTGTAAGCATATACTTTTTTTTCTGTCAGTGAGACTGAGCTGTGCTTAAATTCATTGCACTTGGATATCTCTTTCATAACTTTCCCCACCTTTGGCCCCATTTCCCTATGGGCTGGTCTCTCTTCCTCAGATAGAAAGAATACAATTCTTTCAGGAAATTGTAAAGGGACAGGAGGAGAGTCAGGTCTCCTTGGGGACCTTCAGGCACACCGCCCTAGACCCCTCACAGCACACACACACACACACCCTCCAAACCTCCACCCAACACAAACAACCACTCGGAGCATGGGCACGCCAAACTCACACATGCATACACACAATCCCCTTCCTCACACTCCAGATAGCATCTCTGCGCTGTGGCAGCTCTGCTGCACTTTCCCATTGCCTCCCAGCATACTTTTGTTCTGTGGTTAATAGACTTTCAATTCACCTAAATCACAATTTTTCCTAGCTTTGCAAATGTAATGCTCCACCTTTTGATTGTGTGATATTATAGTCCTTGTTTCTCTCTCTGTACAGGTCTCCACAGACTACCTTTAACTGTGTCACGCTCCACCGTCCCCTTCAGGCTCCTCCTGGCCAGTGGATTGTCTAAAATCCAGTGACTTTTTTGGGTTTTTTTTCCTTCTCATGACTGCCTTTCCTAACCTTTAAAAACTGAGCCATTTCAGAGGTGTACCCGGCGGATTAAAGGCATTCACAGTTCAGTCTCTTTGCCAGCTGGTACATGGATCAGGTCACCACGTGTGAAGAGACTGAAGAATGTGAGTCTGTTTGCACTGTGTCCAGTGGGAGCACCGCTTGATGCTGTGTTCAGTGACCAATATATCAGGGTCCAAGTTTATACTGCTTTTTGACTGCAAAGGCAAATACTGGTACAAGTGGTTACCGAGTCACAGGTGTGACTGGATCGAGGGGAAAAGGGATTAAAGCCATATTAGCAACGATAACAGAGCCCCTGCAAAGTCATGCTTTGTAAAAAGAGGATCCTTTAGCAGCTGTTTGTCTGACATATGTGAAAGTCAGCAGAGTTATTTTAAAATATTGCATTGTAGCTGTGACATAATTTCCTCTTCCTCCTTCAGGTCGACTGAGTGCTCTCTCTTTCTTTGCGGCTTCCCCACGCCTTCCTCTTTAAGTACCACCACTATTTTAAGACTGGAAGATCTTCTACTTCCATGTGTTTGGATGTTCCAGTCTGCACCAGTGTTATGTTGGTTAATAAAAGGAAGTCGTTAGTGGGGAGCTGATGGGACAGAGAGCAGTTCAGTTGTCTGCGGATCTGCGGGTTACACACAGGGAATGTGAGGTTGACGTGATGGTCTCAGTGTTGGAGCTCTTTTCTTTGTCTTTTACACACTGAGGTTACCAGTAGGATTAAGAGCATTTTGTACGACGGCTTGACTTTACAAAAAAAACAAAAAACTGAAAGCTTTACACTTTGTCTTATAAAATGTATTTGAATGCCATGTGACACTCACTAGTGGGAACTCGCTGCCTTAAAAAAACCAATCAAACTGTGAATCATTAAGCATTTGTGTGGGGAAAGTGCAATATTGTGTATGTAAAAGCACACTTTTTAACTTTAGCAAAAGTTATGTTTTCAGTTAATTTTCTGTGATGTTTATTTTGCTTTCATCTCATTCCTCTGTGTCGGAAACTGGAGTGAATGCATCAGATAATGTCAGAATATTTTGGAACAGCTATGTGGCTGTCAGGCTTTTTTTAGAGGTTAGATTATCTACTGTCAGCATTATCTCATCATCTGATATGTGTTGGTGATCCTGTGTCACAGGTTACTTTTGCTGCTGTATCAGCAGGTTATTTGCTGTTGGTTTGACCAGCAGGGGACACTATCTCTTAAGTCCAATGGCAATATAACCCCTAATTCTGTCTGGTTAGTTATTGTATGCATTATATGTGGACAACTCTGAGGTTTACTCATTTCACTTGTTCTGAAAAAGTTCTTATGGATTTTTCTGGCATTGTGTGTTGTTTTTATTATTTATGGTTGTTTGGGAATCCATACTTTGCATTTTGATTTATTACTACTCTCTTTTCAAACAGTTAAAGAAAATGTTTAGTTGTTCTGAAAGATTTTGAAAAGAAAACTTGAAATGCTGTTGTTTCAGATTTTCCTACATACTACTTTTTTAAACTATTACGTGAATGTTTTTGAACAATAATCAATAAAAATGTGTTTTTGACCTCTTTGTATGCGTTTTGTTTTGTCTTTGAACGCACAACAAGGTTATTATTATTTATTCATTTCTTTGATGCAGTTACATCTCCTAACATGTGGCCTGTAGTGGGTGTGTTACTGGTAAGAGACGTCTGTCCTCCGTGTCCCTCCACCCTTTAGTGCACTACTTTAATCAGCAGCAGAAGAAAGCTGTATTTGGGCCTGTCTGTCAGCGGCGTCCACCCGCGACGCCACTGCAGCCGTTGCCCATGCTTTCCCCACTTTGATGCAAATGCCAGATAACCTTCCAAATCAGGAGAAGCGGCGTTCACTTACGATCACTCCTTCACATCCCCACCACCCACCTCCTTTGTTTCATTCCTTTTGCCTCGCCTATTGTTCATTTCCTATTTTTCTTTCTTTTTTATCTAAAGTCTGTTCAAGAAAACCCCAGCTGATTAATTTCTCCCTGTTGATTTTTTTTTTCTTGCATCTCTTGTTTTGCTTCTTTGGATGTTTTAATTAAGATTATTTTGTTTAGGTTTTGTTTTTGAACTTCATTTCCTTTGCTAACAGGAAATGAACTCAGATGTCGCCGTAACATTACTCGGACATCTGCAGGCCGGTTACTCTGAGGCAAGTGACACTGTAGGCCAGGGGTGTCAAACTCAAATACACAGTGGGCCAAAATTCAAATCTGGAACAAAGTCGCGGGCTAACAGTAATATTTATTGAAATATATTTATTGCTCCAGATATAAGAATGAATCTTTTCTTATGGACTCAAACAAGTTTTGCTGAGAAACTGAATATGGAACAAGCAAAGCTTAATACTAAACAATATATATATTAGCTGTATAATACCAGTAGGCCAGCTCTAATAGTCATTTGGTATGGCTTCACGGGCCAAATGTAATTAGGCTGCGGGCCAAATTTGGCCCGCGGTCCAGAGTTTGACACCTATGCTGTAGGCAGTTAAAAGGTGCATACGAAAGAACTGTTGGTGTGATTTCAGAAACGGGGTGAAAATTTAGATTTTGTTAAATGTGATTTTATATTTGAACAAACCCAGACTGATGCATTTAATCATGGGGCTAAAAGTTGGTGATTTTGAATTTACACCCATTATTCTCCATTTTCTTTGAATGTGACTAGAAAATTGCACTTCGGACTTCTGGTGATTGATGCTAAACCTGTTTTGTTTTTTTTATTAATGAGGGTTTTTGCCCTCTGTGCTCCTGAAAGTCCTTCTTGACAACAACCAGTTTTGCACCTTGGAGAAATGGTGCAGTTTGTGCTTGAATCTTTTTTTTTTTTCTTTTCTTTTCTTTAGCCTTAAGAGCTTACCAGCTACAGCCCAACTGGATTGAATGATTTGTCTTTCTGGAGCACTGTGTGCACACATTTGCATTGTAAAACAACCCTAACTATCACTGTCAGCCTTGAAAGTGGTTGGTGTAACACTAAGATATCACAATTCCACCGTAGCAGAAAGTAAAGCTTGATAGCGATGCAATCAAAGTGTCTCAGCGGTCCCTTTCGGTAACACACTGTAGTAATGCATGTCGGGACTGCCAGGGAAAAGGCGGGAAACAGCCAGCTTGTTATGGGATGAGATAGGCTATCTTTATTGTCAAAACATAAGAATGAAGTGGGGGGGAAAAGACACAGAGTAGCTTTCCTGACAGTCGGTCATTTGAAGTTTGTGCCAAAGTGCATTAAGGGTTGTTATTCCCTCTTTTCTACACTTGCAAATACAGAATCACTCCGGAAAAGGCGAGACCTGCTCGCTAATCAGCTGATAATGGGCCACACTGTCCACTTGCTATAGCTGCCCGCCATCCTGTGTGCACACTCACGGCACACTTGCTTCACACAGTCGACTGCCACAGGCCTTTTGTTTCATCGGGTGAAGGATGCAGTGTTGAGCTTTGTTTTTGTGTGAGTGGTTCAAAAACCTTATCATCACAATTGACACTGAGAAATCCAAGTGAACAGTATTTAACAGTATTTCCTAAGTTAATTTGTAAATTTTTGTAGTAAATTGTAAATATTGTAAAACTTTTCTTCTGTCATTTAATGGTCGGGCATTGTACAGCTACAAGCATTTCACCCCCATGTCATACTGTGTATGGTTGTGTGTGTGTGACAAATAAAATTTGAATTTGAATTTGATTTATTTAATCTGCACATTAGTGTGGAAAAGTCTTGAGACACCCCTCAATTCTTTATATTTTGGCGGTGGGAAATGGGAAAATAGGTGCAGAGATTTATTGAAACATGTGCAAAACAAATGCAAATGTAGTGCAAAAACCTCGATTTTTACAAATCTAGTGGACATGAAGTCTATGATGGGACTACTTTTATTTTTCGACACAGTCCAAACTCAAGCTTTTTTATTATTTCTTGAAGTATTCTTCAGAAATAGTTCTCTGCTTCTTGTTTAATTTGGCATACCTCCGATTTTTCTCCCTATTTCCCTTCCTTAACAATGACACCCTCACAGCCATCCGTCCACTGAGACAGCTTCTGATGAGGGTTCAGTGAACGGTGGATGTGTCTCTCAGGTCCCGTGTTAGGCCTTGCTGGATTTTCTTTTTCCTGTTTTTTTTGTGGCTTTCAGATGCTGTTCATCTGCTTCATCTACTTCAGGCTTCCCACTACCTCCAGTTTCCTATTTATTTATTTTTTTTAAGGAAACTGCACACCATACAGAGATATACAGCGATAAGTTTTTGGTTAATAGGTCTTTGTGAATCACCTTGATGGTGAAAATACTATTCTGTGTCTGTCAAACTCTGTTATCATTGGCATTTTTGTAAATTCAGATAAAGAAATGGGAACAGATTACGTGTTTCTGTGACATGCTTCTGGTAACAACGTGCTGAAAGACTAATGGCTCTGTGCTAAGTTGTTAGCTGAATAAACACAATTCTGTTTCATCCCTTGTGTTAAGTGCTTTTTTATGCTTGCTTAAACCAATATTAAGAGGATTAACAAACAAACAAACAAACAAAGAAAACAGAACCATTCTTAGGTAAGAGGACTGGACTGAAATCGAGACAAGAAAATCTGGTTCCTTGGGAGGAATGAGGGGTGACTCGAGTCTCCCGCACACTACTGTACAATGTAAATGAATTTTGGGGATGGAATTAGCAGAAGGTATAGCATCATGTTTGACCTTTGACCTGCTTGTCAGCAGCCAGGAAGTTCCACCCTTCGCAGTCTATTGTCCACTTTCGTGCAGCATCGCCTCAACTTCACTGGTACTCTGTTTATTTTTATTTTGCATTTTTTATGACCTGCATCCCTGCTTAATCTTAGCCATAACATGCTAAGGTAGACGTCTCACATCCGTATATGTGGCACACCTGAATTAAACATGAAAACATGACACAAACTGATGTATTAAATACAAAACCAGAGTTACAATACAGTGTGTGCAGCTGCACTAGAATGCACCACCCTGCGCTTCCTGCACTGATAACACAGTGACAGACAGTGGTGGGCAGTGAGAGAGGGGGGAGACGGTTAGGTGTCAGTTCCTTGACTTTCCTTGCCCTCACCCCCCTCGGAAACCCTTCTAATGGTCTCCATCTGAGGAAGTGGATCCTGCAGAATGTCTAATCAGCTCTATGAGACAAGACTAACACTTGAAAAGTCAAAGATGGATTGTTTAAAAAATGCTACTTCTGTTTTACTGAATCCTAATTTCAAACCCTTGCTGCATTCTGAGATATCGGCTATTCGTCGAGTATGACCCAAATTCACAGCGCACCTGTAAGTGCAAAGGCAGTCAGTGTGACCACCAGCTCAGGTGCAAGCACAGCCGTCTGTTTGGAAGAAACAAAGCAGGGTAGCCTAACCCAAGCAGGAAAGATCTCGTTTTCTGTGCTGTGGCTTTGCAGGAAACTGAACCATTCACCCAGTCATGTACTCCCATCCTGAAATGGGGGAGTAAAATGCTAAGAGCCAGAAGGAGGCAGGGGGAGGCTGGAGGATGGGGGCACCAAAATAAAAACTAATAATAATGACCTTTTTTTTCTCTTCCATCTCCAGCCCACAGATGTTTGCTTCCTTCCTTTCCCTTTCATGTCAGATGGAAATCTTTTTTCTCTTGTATAGCTTTGAAGAGAAACACTGATGTGAGTAATTGTAGATATGAAAGTGTTTGTTACTTTTTTTGATTGAGTTATTCCCTGCATTTGTTACAAAGGCCGATATCTCTCATCTGTGTTGCCTAAGCCAGACTCGAACCTTTCTCCATGTTTATCATAAGGACAGGAACATGCAGCTTCGCCTTACCACCCCTCCCTACAACATCCTGGGATCATCTAGAAACTTCCCCCAGTGAGAGTGCATTTCCATGGTCAGTGTGGAGCTCAGTGACCTGAGCTCCACACTGCAAAATGAAATGTTTAGGGTACAATAAGTCACTTTATAAATAAGTCTTTTTCTTCTTCTTCTTCTTTTTAAAAAATTATTATCTTCAGTTACAACAAACATCAAGACATATACTATTTGAAACATTCAGTAAAGACAGGCCACTGCCGCTCTGTTTCCCTGAAACAGCCACAGTGCAGAAACAGGCCTGATGTATTAGGTCCAGGAAGCCAGAGATAGGGCAGTGACATGCACTTTGACCTTTAATCTGCCATTAATTTAAGCTTCCCTCTGCGATTACAGATGTCCCACCCTTGAGATACGGTGATTACTTTCTTTTCTGCTCCCACTTTGGGCATTATCAGACACATTTTTATAATTCTCGCCGCTATTGTTCTAGGGTGGATAAAAATAATAAATTGATGATAGGGCCAGCGGGTGTTTCCACCAAAGAGGTCTTGGGTGCGCTTGGTTCAGGAGGGTCAGGCTAGTTCCCCAAACACAGGAAGGCAGCACTGTAAGTCATAGTCTGTGGGTGTCAAGGCTGGACACTTGTGCTCCATCTTTAGGTCCTCACCTTCAACTCTTGTCTATTTATAACAGAAGCATGAGTGTGCAGTGGGAGGGATGAGCAAACAGAGGCAAAGACATGTTAGCTCAAAGCAACTCAACTGACAAGAAACTTTGGAAATTGAAGCTACTGTAAAAGCTCCCAATGAATCCTAAATTTTGTGTTTTTAAAGCGTATTTATAATGAACAATTTGTCTCAACCAAAACAAACAAACAAAATACTGAAATAGATTTGTGTATTATCTTTGTTACAACTTTTCAGTTTTTTATGCCTAAACTTTACAGTATTTTGATAAGGGGGTGGGGTTCACGGTGTTAACATAAGTGGCCAAATGATGTGTTCTTTATATGGATGGATGGATGGAGGCGTGTGCTGTCGCGGTGGGAGCGCGCAGAGGAAGGGAGGGCAATCTTGTCCGGACTCTAATAAGAACCAATGGCTGGCGCAAGGTGGCCAGGAGCGCTGAAACGCGACAAAAGACAGTGGACGAAGGAGAGAAGGAAGAAAAAAAAAGTGTCGGTAGAGGCATTACTGGATGGACAGCAGGGATGAGAGATTCATTGGAGCGTCCAGAAAAATCCCAGAGTCAGGCGGCTATCGGGCTTTAGGTGTGCGTCAGTTTGTGTGTCCAGTCCAGGAGACGGCGTGGGGGAGAGACAGAGAGGGAGAGAGAGAAGCGGTAAGTGAGCAGAAATCCACCAAAACACCTGCGTCAAGACAGGCACCTCCGGAGGATATCTGAAGATGACTCTCGGATCACAGGAGACGTAGTTCCCGCTGATACGCACTGAAATCTTCAAAGAGCCTTTGTATTTCCACATTTTCAGTGACCCAACGCATGCCAGACTTCAGCCAATCAGATCGCGCCGTCACCAAAACAGTGAAGCACTTGCTTGGTATTTTAAAACTTTTTTCTTTTTCTTTTTTTAAATTAAGGTGAAACACCGGGATATGAAGTAACCTACGTGCCCCGGAACTTTATCAGTCTCTGGGCTAAAAAATAACTAAATAAAAATAAATAAATATCACCTCTAATGATCAATGATTTGGAATGGACCAAGATCTGACTCTCATTCACTTGCTGTCACACACCTGGAGCTATCACACCTGGGCTATCGCCGCACGCATTGCGAGCCACTGACTTCTGGGAGACCCAACCCTCCTCAATGAAGCAGTTCTGGTGGGCCCACCTGGCACAGCTCACCCTGGTTGCTGTGTGGACTTTTATATGGCTGGTCCAGGGATGCGGACCGGGCCCGCGGTACGGCACCCGTCCGAGGCCCAGAAAGCTCACAGCCATGCGCCTCAAGCAGTTTTTCCCCAACTTATCAGAGAACAACCTGGGGGCCAGTGGGAGAGCAGAGGGCAAGATCGCACGCAACTCTGAGCGTTTCAACGAACTTGTGTCCAATTACAACCCAGACATTGTCTTCAAGGACGAAGAGAACACAGGCGCTGACCGCTTCACGACTAAGGTGAGACTGGTGTCGAGCTGGGTTAGAATCTTAGATTTGTTTTATATGACTGTGATACAGTGATAACAGTCGTTTCCATTGCTTCCCATGATCGCTTATGACTGTTGTGTAGTAAGTCCAGTAAATGCCCAAAGATGCAGCACCAGATTGACTCAGTGAGGTGATGCTCAGACTGACTTCCCTTTTCAAGATAGTTTCGTTGTTGGATGGTTGATCAGCTACATTTCCCTAAATGGACAAACTGCTGTTTGCACCTTCAAAACGAATCATATAATCCCAGTCATTATCTACCTGCACTTGCCAGTCTGTTAATAGATAAAAATGCTCAGCACGGCCTGTGTAAGCTTTAACCAAATCTTACCTCACTTTTTTTTTTAAAGATAAGAAGATAAGGATGTAATTCAACACTACCCTTAAGTGGCTGAGTTTCTCTACAGGAACATTTCCTTTTAATCTTTAACCAAAGTCTTTGTTATTTGAAATAAAACACTTCCCATGACAGGTTCTCAGTGTGCCCAGCAGAAGAAAAATCCAGGCAGGGCACTTAAATTCCTGATTGATTACTAAGGATAGGTAGCCAAATTTACAGTGTCTTGAGAAGGCAGTCAACGTCCTCAAGGATTTAAGATCTGGGCCGCATTAAAGAACTTTCAAACTACCCATTTGGAATGCCACACTTCTGAATGTGAACACAAGCTCCATTCACACTCAGTCCACGGTTTTGGATACTATGGTCTTGTGTGATTGTTTAGGATATTAATCTGTGTCCCTTCTCCTCCCGTAGTGATTGTATGTGAGGGAAATCTGTGGTTGTATACGTGTGCCCTCCTGATACCAGTTTGAATGTGTGTGTATGTGTGCATGTGCCCCCTTTTTTGCCCAGATGTGAAAGACGTTCTTTGTGCGTCATTTGGAGACTCAGAGGGGTCGCCTATACAAAATTCCCTCCTACTGAAGTAATGGCACCGTCGGAAAAGCGACTATTGTAGTTGTGACAATGAAATGCCTCTCTTCAATGGCATTGCGAGATAAATGTACCCAGTTTGTTTTCTGTCCCTCTCTCTTTTTCTCACTCTTGCTGTCACATTCCCAAGTCCGTGCCCATACATTCTTCCCCTCTGCCCTCTCTTTTTAGTCCCAACCTCAGGCCTTTGCTACGCCGCTTTCTTCTTTTCCAACTTTAGCTCCCATGGTTTTCTGTCACTTCCTCCTTCGCTGTTGATCCGTTGTGTATTCGAAATGAGCTTTACTGCCATAATTATAGGTTTTAAAACCTGCCACAGCACAAGTCACAAGCCAGCGCCGTTCAGTAGCTGCATGAGCGTATCACCTCGGATGCTGACGTCATTATTTTTCAGCCTGCTATTTTGCGACAATGCTGACACAGTCTGTAACATTATGGCCCACGGGGGTGTTAGGAGTCACTGTGCACATATTTGATCACATGTCTCAGGGGTGAAACTGAGAAACTCAAGTCTGGAACAATCTGGAAAGGCAGAGAATGGCCTTGATTATTCTGTCACCCTGTTGAAAAGGCCAAGGAATGTGCCAAACTGGCTACAGTAGGGTTTGTTCTTGTACTCTGATTGTTTGAGCAAGGTTGAAATGGCCTTTAGCAGAGTAGAGGAGGAACTGTGTGATGATGCCAACTGACAAACAATCAGAACCTGGGAGCTGGAGACAGAGCTGAAATACTGGAATCGTTTTCTGCCGAGGCGCACTGAAATCAGTCTACGCACTTAGGTGTAAAAACCCCATTTTTCTTTTTCTGCCTATTGTTAGAGAGTGGTAATATTCACAAGTGTCTGTCTCTTGAACATCTCTTGTTTGCTGATGAGACTGAGTGACTTGGTTTTGGAAAATTAGGAACTCTTTAGATTCTACAGTTTCTACTTCTGAAAACTAACAAATCATCATCTGTTAGTTTGGGTTTCAGAGGAAAAACAACACTGAGTCAAGTCAAGGTTTTTCTTCTGTGTTGCAATTTTTTGTTGTAGGTAGGCTGAGATGGGTGCTCATGCTGATAAATTTGTGAATATATTTACAAGTTTACTGAAGTGCTCCAAAATGAATATCTGCCCTCTTTCTTATTCTGCCCCGTAGCGATGTAAGGAGTGCTTGAACAGGCTGGCTATTGCAGTGATGAACCAGTGGCCAGGGATACGCTTGCGTGTGACAGAGGCCTGGGATGAAGATGGCAACCATCCTCCTGGCTCTCTGCACTATGAAGGCCGGGCTGTGGATATAACAACGTCTGATAGAAGACCTGAAAAGTACGGTCTCCTGGCCCAGCTGGCTGTGGAAGCAGGCTTCGACTGGGTCCACTATGAGTCCAAACATCGTGTCCACTGCTCAGTAAAAGCTGGTAAGTTTAAGAAGGTAGCTGCCATTAAAAGCCATGCTTGTATTGTTAAATTACTTTACTTCAGTGTGAAATGTATCAGGATATTTAAGTTTATAAAAAATAAAAAAAAAGGGGGAACACAATTTGTGTTTACTCATCTTGGCTTTGTCTGCTGATCCTTCTGCAGATCATTCTCTTGCTGTGGAAAAAGGTGGCTGTTTCCCAGGCTGGGCCCGGGTAACTGTGGCTGGAGGGATGCAGAAGAGCCTGTCGTCACTCACTCCTGGGGACAGAGTCATGGCCCTATCTGGGACAGGCCAAGTCGTGTATAGCCAAGTCCTCTTGTTTCTCCATCGGGATCAACAAAGCTGGTCTGCTTTTCTGTCTCTGGAGACAGAACATGGACATAGATTGGCCCTTACTCCAAATCACTTGGTCTTTTTAGACCCGCACTGCAGACAAGAAAACAGTGAGTACCAGCCTCAGTTTGCAAGCAGGGTCAGACAAGGAGACTGTGTTCTCATACATAAAGCAGAGCAGCAAGTGCATGCATCCCAAATCATCTCAGTTTCACTAACAGAAAGCGTGGGAGTGTATGCACCCTTGACAGACGCTGGAACTTTGTTTGTTGATGGCGTGCTGGCATCCAGCTATGCGCTGGTGGAGGACCACAGGCTCGCGCACTGGGCTTTTGGACCCCTGCGACTTTTCTTCTCATTCAAGCAGCTACTTTGGGGAGAAACAGCAGAAGAGCAGCAGGATACTGACATTCAAAAAAGTTGTACTAAGACTCCAATGCATGTTAGCACTTTGCCTGCAAAGGACAAAGCAGGTGTGTATGTGAACAAAGAAGTCAACGTGAGTGATGCCCTGAGGATAGAAAGTAGAGAGAAGCACTCCTTGCAGACGGAGACATCAGAGGTGCACTGGTATGCTAGACTACTCTACAGTTTTGGGTGCATTCTTTTAGACTCAGAGTCATTTCATCCTTAAGAACCAAAATCTATGCACACTTAATAAGTGCCATAGCCTACTGCTACGTTTATACAATATGTTAACACTTCCCATTTATTCCTTAAAGGATTGAAAAACACTGGAAATGCTTGCTAGCTTTCTCCCCTATTTTTGTAAAATAATCTGCCATAATGTTATACATGCTAACAAATGTTTAAGAAACTGAACATAATGAGACTTTGAGCAAGTTAATATAAAAATGGTAATACCAAAGACTATCATATTTTTGTTTTGTTTTTTTGTATGTATTTTCTCAGTTATATATGTTAAAAAAATAATAATAAAAAAAATGAAATATATATATTCTAATGAGACAAGAATGAAATCCCTGATGAATAGAATCTTTATTTTTGTACTTTCTGAATCATAATATATATATATATATATATATATTTTCCATTTTATTATAATATCTACTACATGTGCTGTATGCCCTTGCTTGTTTTCATGTCATAAATCAAATTAAAATTGTACTTTTATGAAACGGCAGGCTACCTTTCTTTTCAGCTGTGGTGTAGATTGGTTTTGCATGTTAGGTTAATTGATATTTTTACTTACTAAACAATAAATTAGTTGCTCAGTGTGGAGGGGGGAGGGGGGGAAGGGATATGACAAGGAAATGATAGATTCCAGCACTTACAGTCGAGTTAATGTATGTTGTGTAACCCTGTGTGGAAACCCAGGTTAATGAAAAGCCCAGAGTACTTAATATTCCGCCACAGTCTGCAAACACTCTGACTTTATCTCAGTCACAGATCTCTGCTTTTTTGGAAGCCCACTTTAGGGTTTTGTTTTTTATTATCAGGTTTTGTTTGTTTTTTAATCGTATTGGAATTGCATTATTTTGCGCCACCCTTATCTGCTAACTGTTGCACATTACAATGCCACTTTCTATTCTGTTACATCCCACTTGCGCATCCCACCCAAAAATCGAGTCTGGCCTATAAAGTACAATGTGACTTCCTACAAAGACAATAAACATTACTACTAAACATCTAATTTTTTACTGGTTTCAAGTAAACAAATGTTTTAAAGGTTCATAATAAAGTGTAGGGTTCTGTTCAGCACTAGTCTGAGGTTATACACCCCCCTTGTGGAGGAACTGATATCACCCCACTGAGTTGTATTTGGTACCATCTAAATTAATAAATAGCAAACACTCCTGATCCTCTCTTTAATTTAGCAGGCCTCAATTTGATTCAGAACATTTATGATAGAGTATTATGAGTTAAAATGTTCGTCGTAACCTATCAAATAGGAGGACTTTATGCTGTTTTTCCAGCAGACAATATGACAAGGAGAGAGCTCCATACCAGAGTAACAGGAATCTGAAATCAAAACCAGCTCAATATTAATAAGTCAAGCCACAAAACAGGTGAAACTCTATGCAATAAAAGTAACTTGAGCTGTTTATTTTAACCATCATTACTGTTACATCAGAATATATTCTTGTCTTCCAGTTCTGTTGTAAACATCTGTGAAGGTATTCCAGGGGATTATCCTTGAGATACAGGAGGCAGATGGGGGAGAGCATCCGCTTCACCTACCGTCCAATAGGAGAGTCCTGGTGCCCTAATACCACCCTCCCTGTGCATCTATCAGCCAATCAGCAACTATCTTCCAGCCAGTCTCAGCCGACCCAAAATCTAATCCAATCTTACTAAAGCTGAATGGGGAGTTAACTAATCCTGTCAGGGGGACCAGTAATAACCTATTTTCAAAATGGAAACATGCACTCCCCACAGTCGTGCACTGAAAGAGTCAAAGAGAAGTTGAATAAATATTACCATTTGTAACAGAAACAAGTGTCAGTGAGGACTTTTCATGGCTACAAAATCCAGCAAAGGACATTTTTGCCAACATTCCTTCCATTTTTTAAAATTATCAAATAGATTTAAGTGTTTTTATTTTCGTCAATGCAAATAGCTCCTGTCAACCATGGTAAAAATGGCTTTATTATAGCATACCACAATAATTAGGTGTGTTAAGGTGACTCCTGAAAAACAACAATAAATTGTAATATTTTTACAAAGAAACAACCCCCCACCCCCCCCAACTCTTATTGGAGTAAAAGGTCACACTCAGAAGACCATTCCTTATTTCTATGTGTTCACTCAGCTTAAAATAATTTCAGCGGCCTAATCTAAAGCCCGAGGTGTATATATGCCTCTCCACATATGAAATTAATGCATAAATGTACCAGTGCAGGGTCAGCTGTGGATCCACCCCCTGCAGCAGGTGCATAATGCAATATGTATGATTGTCTTTATTTGTAGGTAAGGACCATTAAGAACTCAGATCACTCACATTAATTTCACAATTGTGATATTCAGCCGGACTTATTTTATTCCTTTTTTAAAAAAAAAAAGTTACTTTCAGCTGCTTCCTTATTCACAAGGGGTCACCAAAGCACACACGTGTGATGTGGTAGAGTTTTTACTGCAAATGCCCCGCAGGAATTTTTGTCCTCGGCTACTTGAAAATGTAGAGGTACAAGCAAGGTTCCTACTGTACCTGTAACAGTTGGGCGTTCTGCTCTAAGGCAGAATAAGAGTTAAACAGTAGATGATTAAACCTATGACCTTCTAGTAATCGGACCCACTGCTACCCAACCTAATTTCCTGTAGGTTCGCTGGATCATCTCAATGACTCTCGACCTTTACTTTGTGTTTATACAGCCTCAGGCCCCTGGTGTTTCAGCATGGGCTCAAGAAGGTGTGACACAAATAGGTCAATGTCTTGATTTAATTAGAGCTACACATATACAATCTTTACAGTTAAAAAATCCCCCAGAATGACAACTTTTTCACAACTTTATAAATAAAAGCTTCCTGTAAACAACTCTTTATTGTCATGCAAAGTTTATTAGATTGTCTTGTAACTTGTTGTCAGTGTCACAGCAATTCTCAGGACAGCTTTCTTGAACCTATATTGTCCTGTGTTATCTATACCACTATAGTTTTCTCACAGTGATAAGGCAAAAATAAAGAAAGAAAACCTCTTTGCCCACTGACAGGAACTGGGGTTTGGTCACCTTCCCTGACATTACCACTGCACTTTAATCCTATCTGCAAATCAAATTTGAAGTTGCATTACAATGATAAATATTTTAATAGAAAGGTCATACACTCAATGTGAATGATCAGATAAGAGATTTAAAATGTCTGCTTAAAGACTGGGCATTTTAACACAAAAGATTATTGTTATTCGTCCTGTTTTGTTTGTTTTTACTTCTTCTTCTTTGGATTCATTCTTCCTTGAAAGACGTTTATCTTGCAGGCATATTGCAAAACAAAACAATGGTGTAACAAATTGCACGATTACACGATTTCAAAACGCGCAACATTACACGACCCGCTAAAATGTATTTATTTATTTTTTAGATAATCGATTACGACCCATCGGCAATGGTCATCAGAAAGACAGGCGGAAAAAATTAATCGTTAAACACAATGAGCACATTTGTTAAATCAATTACAAAAATAAATTTGCACCACGACAAATGTAACATAATCGAACCCACACACATCGTGGCCCATCATTTAAACAAGCAAACCATTCATCAGCAGACATGTGCACAGCAGCTGTATTCTTACAATCATAACAGTCTAATGAAAAATGGCCTCCCTGGATCCGAAAATCAAAATGATCTAATATCCACCATATTTCACTGGTCAGCGTTCACCAGATTGAAATCGTATGTGGTAAAAACTATTAGCCTCGCACAAGGTTTACTCGAGGTTTAAAAAGTGTAGTAGAAACTAGTAGTAAATATAATTTCTGCCCCTTGGTTTGCATGAATTATTATTTTTTGACGTAGTTGTTATTAGCTGGCACGGCTAGCAGCAGTTAGCCACTTGGCAGAACAGCCGTTTGAGGACGCGAAGTGAAGAAGAGATGCTAGTGACCCACACAAGGGTACCCATGCAAAGTTGACTCGCAAATTTAGGTAGATGAAAAGTCTGCGGTCGACTGACACCAGACGCCAAAAATATATACTTTTGGTGACTTGTCAACAAAGTTCAGCGCTGTCATTTTCGCATACACTGTTGTGGTGCAAACTTGCAATAGCTTATCACGACCTCGCGAACGAGATTCCAGAGCAGAGCAAAAGCTAGCTGATGTTAGCCATTCCAGCTAAAACCCTGAAGCAAGGAAAAGTAGTTAGTTTCGATTCGCTGTATGAAGCCGGGGAATCTTTACTAGACTTGTGTCTGTGACTAACAGTTCCCCGATAGCGTACTCGACACAAAAGCTCAAGTTGCCTGTTAGCTAATGGCATTATCCATCTAGCTAGCAGCATCGCTCAGCCTGCCTTCCGCCGACGTGCACTTCCCCCCACTCTGACTCCAGCCGGCTAGCCGTAGAGTTAGTCCGGTACATAAAATGAAGCGACCATCAGCATTTTGGGACGCTGCGTGGCTCTGTGGATTTTGCTGATACATGAGGAGACGATATTGTTTTTGTGAGGTGAGCTGCTTTGATTATGGCTCCTTTAAACCTGTTACCTAAAGACACGCCAACCCTGACCTTAGACCGGGTGTTAGCTCTACAGTCGGTAGTGTTTAGCTGTTAGCTTCGAGTGGATGGGGGCTGTGTAATTGCTGGAAAACTAGCAATGTTACCTGGGAGCTAACTTTAGGTTGATATATGTTGCACATCGACTGTTTCCGCGCCATTATACGCAGTGTAGCAGGTTAACATTTTTAAAGGTATGTCCATGTTTGTGGGATTTTGTGTATTTTATGAAGTTTTTTTCTCTTTCCAAGACTTTGCAGCTACGTCACTGTTGGTAGTTTTTAGCTTTTCCGTTTCAGCCTGCCGCCAGTGACATGGACATGGCAATTTTCTGGACAGAACCAACCCTTTGAAGTCGATGTTTACATTGAGAAATAGTGCTTAGCGCTGCAGTTGTTCAATTGTAAAATATCAGTAGCTTTTCTGTTATTATTTACAGTTACTGCAACAAATCGTTGTCGCTATTTGTAAAGAGTATAAACTAAAAGCAAACACCTCTACCCTTTAAGTTAATTTGTAACGTTAACACTTTTAACGTCAACTTCGCTAGCCAGGATGTTAAGACGTTAAAGCACTCGTCGTGTTATTACTTTGCTTTACGTGTTAGTAACTGTATTATTGAGATAAAACATATATGGTATCCACATGAACTGAGATATGAGTCGAGTTAGATTTGGAAGATCTAGTTTGTTGTCAAGAAGAAAGCCCGTTTCTGGTTCCATCGAGTGTGTTTAATACGGACATGCAACGTTAACGTTTCATTTCGTGCAGTAGCTCAGTTGCATTCTCCAGCTAGCAACGTCTGTGCAATCTGCTAATGATGCGCACCACCAGGCAATATGATAGTACTTTTAATCGCGTTGAGTTGAAATTGTTTGAGAGTTTTTTGTTTTGTGTTCCCACTAATGGGAAAGACGTGCAAAACAACCCTGGGTAATTTTGACAAGGATTGAAATACTTTTGATACTTTGTGCTGTATTAAAAGCGTTAAATTCGGCTTGTAATAACTGATGCTTCTGTGCATGAACCACCAGAAAAGCCCAGTCGTCCTCGGGCTGGGATCCGCTTCCACCTGCCCCAGTGAAAATGAAAAGAAATCATTACCAAATGGGTATGACAGCGTTAACCCACAGGAAGGCTTTTTCCTCAAGTATGATGGCACAATTTACATTTTGTAACTCCTGAAAAAACGCTCTTCTGTGTTTGATTTGTACTTTGAAGCCATCGTCACGTTATTTGCCAGCATCGCACTGATGTCGATTGTGCGGGTCTTTTTCGGTTTCGCGATCATACTTATAAATCCTAGCGAAGCTGTAATATAGCAAAAACATATGGGCTACTACGCGAATTGAAGTTGTCCGACCTCGTTTAAAATGCCTGTTAAGAGCTTTAAACGTTACACGCATGAGAATGGGTCGTTTGATTAGCTATGTGGGTAAAATATGGTGAGGCCCTCGTTGTTTGTTTTACAGTATTTTTGTTAATGGCGTGAACCTCGCAGCGGAACTATGATGCTTGCGACGAGGTTCTGCACGAAAGGAGTCCCGCTGCAACAGGAAGCTCCACACACGGAAGTTGTATGTTCTTTGTGTATCCCGATTTATGGTTGTTTTATTTAGCAAAACACCATTTTAGTTTTAACATTTCGCGCTTTTCCACCAAAACTGCTTGACCGATTTGGATTATGAATTGCTGGGTAAATAACTTGAGTTGTTAAAACGTTGTCGGATTGATCGTGCTCTTATAACCTTAACGCTGTTTTTACGAGTTTGCGAAAAAAGCTCGATTGTACAGGATAAATACAAGGAAATTATCTTTAAAAAAGAGGGGGAGAGGGGGGGAAAGAAACAGCAGGCAGCATTTATTAGTTGTGTTGTTGGCTTTTATGTAAAAGTGGGTTTGGATGCGTAGAGTGTGCATTTTGTGGTTAAGATGGCTTTTTATGTTTAATATGTTGGATTATGAACATTGGAGTTTTCTGTCTCAGCAAGTGAGAAACTGGAGATCACTTAACTGCTCAGTTTTATATAGGAGAAAATAAGGAAAATCTTTCGGGTTTTTTGTGTTTCATTTTCTTTTTCTTTTCTCTACATTATGTGATGATGATGACATTAGCATTTTAAAATAGTATGCCCATTTTTTAAAATGTATTTTTTATCTACAGTATTGTGGAATTACCATAATAATTACTATGACAATGATTTGCAAACTGGTGCTAGTTTACATTTTTAAATTGCAGATCTCTGTCAGGGAGGTCAAAATCAGTACGGGGGATGGACGAGCAGAAATCAAACTGCGAAGAGAATGACTCTGAACCAACAGGTAATGTTTTCTTTGCTTTCTGGACTCTCTTCTGCACCTTTATGAAGATAATGGTGTGTTTTTTCCCTTTAAGCTGTGGCTACCATTGTGAATAAGGGAGCTATTTGTGTGTTTCATGCAATTATTCTTAAGATTTATTTTAAAAAAAAATTGCCTTTAAACATTTTTTCCTTTTGTCTAGCTGATGACAATGCCACTGCAAAGCAGCTTGTCTCTTCTGCCGGGGCGTCTAAGGCCATTCCTGCTGTGGAGTCGTCGAGTGCTAATGCAGCCTCTTCTAGCACATCTGTGTAAGCCCTTTATTATATAATAAAACCTGCTGTGCTTCTTGCTTTATCCAAAGAAGGTGCTTTCAACAATTTCTCACCTGTGTACAGAGAGAGCGTTCGAGCCTGTGCGCTTTGTAACTGTGTGGAGCGGAGTCTGCATGGACAGCGGGAACTGAGGCACTTTGGACCATTTTCTGAGCGGCCAACCCTCAAGCCATCAGCTTCCCCACTGCCACAGCCTGGAAATGATGACCTGTCTTCCATTGGATTTCCTGATTCGCCTTGTCTGACAGCACTCCTTGATGACTCAGGTTAAAGTCTAAACAAATAAATAAATAAATAAAAAAATATATATATATATGTGTATATGAATATGATTATTTTATTTTTTTTAATTTCTGTTAGAATTGTTTGAAACATGTTAGGTTCTTTCTACTAGAGCACGCTGATGTAGAACAGAGGTTTGGTTAGATATTTTACTAATGTTGGGCTTTATTATAAACAGGGGGATGTTGGGTTCACCACTGGTGTGCAGTGTGGTCAGAGGGAGTAAAGCAGACAGAGGATGAAGAGTTGGAGAATGTGGATAAAGCTGTTATCTCAGGGACACAGCGGGTAAGTGTAGTTTGATTAACCTGGATTAGATGTACTCGATGAAAATATAAAGACAAACCAAACTTGATACCCTTGGCTTGCTCCAGATTTGCGAATACTGCAAAAGGCTGGGTGCAACCATTCGATGCCATGCTGAGGGCTGTTTGCGGTTCTACCACTTTCCCTGCTCAGCAGCCAGTGGATCCTTTCAGTCTATGAAACAGCTGGTCCTCCTCTGTCCAGAGCACATAGATAAGGCAGAGGAGCTGGGTAAGTGACACTGTGTAAGAAAGTCATCACAATTCTGACAAAGGCTTCTGTTTCAGACTAGGACTTTACACACACATATGATGTCCTGCTGCCAATCAAACAGCAAAAAAGTAGAAAAGCAGCATATTGTTTGGCTTGGATATTTGTTATGCTCCATGTATATCTGGCTCATCATCTGTGGACTAGCAGTTTGACAAGACTTAAAGACGTCTTTATTGTTTAAAATGTCAGCTGTCTGTGTAACTTAATTTCTTTTTTGTCTACTTTTAACTTGTCTTTCTTAAAAACTGAAAACTTACTAAAATTTAAACAAAACATGAGAGTTAAGTGCTAGCTTCATACCTTGTTGAGTCTCATGATAATTTAAGGTGAACTGAGAATATTTTTATGAAACCTATTCATATGTTTTTTTGTTTTTTGTTTTGTTTGTTTGTTTTATGCAGCTGGTGAAGAGTCTTGGTGTGCAGTATGTGACTCAGCAGGCGAGCTCACTGATTTGCTCTTCTGCACGGGTTGTGGTCTCCACTACCATGCAGCCTGTCTGGAGATTGGAGCCACACCTATCCAGAGGGCAGGATGGCAGTGTCCAGAGTGTAAAGTGTGCCAGACTTGCAGGTGAGTCTAACAGTCTAGCATCGTTCCTTTTTCTCAGATGTGTGTCCTGTTTTACTTTGTTTTTATTTTAACTGATTATTTTATTTGAATTGATTAAATCTCCCTTTTCCACTTATTATTACTTTTTCTTAGACAACCAGGTGAAGACTCCAAAATGTTGGTATGTGATGCTTGTGATAAGGGATACCACACCTTCTGTCTCCAGCCAGCCATGGATTCTCTTCCCTCTGACCCATGGAAATGCAGAGTAAATCCTTTTTCTTTATTTAACCCTCTATCCAAAAAGATTTCCGTATATTGAAACTGGACATTCACTTATTTAATAAAACATAATCTTACCTTATTTTATCCAAATTATTTCTGTTTAAAAAGACATTGGTAAAGGTTTTTTTTGTTGTTGTTTTTTGTTTTTTCCCTGTCTGCTTTTTTTGGGTAATTGTGCTCTGTAATCTTTATTCTATTAGAGGTGTCGTGTATGTGTGGTGTGCGGAGTCCGTGGACTAGTGCTGCCAGGCTCGGCCCAGTGGTTTGATAACTACGCCGTGTGTGAGGGATGCCAGCATCACCGCAGTTCTATATGTTGTGTGTGCAGCAAAGCTGCCAACCCGTCTGTTGCTTTGCAGTGTTGCAGCATGTGCCGCAGGTTAGTTTAAAATATAACAGAGCTTGCCATGATGTGTGACCATGTCAGTGTTACGATCATTAAAAACAAATAAAAATCTTAATAATCTTTTGTCTCAGATGGGTTCACAGTGAGTGTAGTTCAGCGGGGGAACCCCCAAAAGCTGAGATCATTTGCCTGCTTTGTAAGGAGGGTCAGCGGAAGCCAGTTGCTGAACCATACACAGCAGACACTCAGACCACAACGTCCCTTAAGGAAACTGAAGGAGACATTAAATTGGTGGGAATGCCAGTCCAAATGGATACAGACTTATCAGAAGTGACACCAGGACAGAAACACACATTAGAAATGGGACAGGCTAAAGATGAGGCTGATAAAGAGACACCTATGGACTTTGGTAAGTCGTTACTGTACACTACATTGGATCAAACTTAAAAGAAATGCCTGTGATTTGCATATGGCTGTTAGAGCATTTTGCGTGTGTGTGTGTGTGTGTCAGCAATGTTTTTATTTAGTTTAATTATTTTTCATCTTAGTGATGGAGTTTGCAGCGGTTCAGGCAACAAACACTGTGGAGAGAACAATGAAGGGAGAGCCACCCTTACCAACAGAAGCTTTTGGTTCTGAGGGACCAGCTCCTCTGCTTGAGTCTACAGGTAAACCAAGGTCGCACGATGGATGTACTATATATGAAAATAAACACCAAGCAGAACTAGATTTTTTTTTTTTTCCCCCCCCCAAAAGATTATTGTATCTAATAATGGATGTAAAAATGACAGTGGTGATAATCACACATTCCTTCATTTCAAATAGGCTGTGCAACAACAGAGCAGAGGGGCTCTTGTCCTCCCGCTGCTGAAGACGGAGCCAAAGAGGCACAGAGTCAAGTGGCAGCTTCCCAGGATCCCACAGCAGAGACACAGTCTAACAACAGCTGTGAAGTAGAACCAACACCAGTGTCACAGCAAGGCCCTGAAAGCATGGAGGTGGATGAGGAGAAGCAAGATGCTCCTCCCTCAGTTAAACAAGAACTATCACAAGAGTTATTGAAGAGTGCATCTGGTGACATCTGTATAGGACCGTTCTGTAACGATCCCCAGAAGTTACCAGCTTCCACAGTCTCTGTGGTTAAAACGGAGCCTTTGTCTATGGATGAAAAGCAGGAACGAAGTCCATGCCATGACTTCCAGTTGCTTTCTAATCGTTCTTTATCAATAGACACACAAGAGTCCCTCTCTGCAGCTGACATAGAGGGGAGGTTATTACCTCACTCTGAGGAGGAGGAGGAAGAGGAGGATGAGGATGATGACCAAATGAAAGGACACAGTGAGGACATCAAGAGAAAACTACAAGAGGTTAAGCCGGAGTTGTTGCTGGATGAAATGTCAAATATGAGCCATGGTGATGAGAGCAGCAGTGGCTTTCTAGGCTCTCCAGGAGAACCTGACCCTCAGCTTTCCATGGAGCTTGGCCTTGTACCTTCCAGCCGCTCGCACACTGACATCTTGCTCACTGAGACCGATGACTCTCTTCCCTTTGAACCTCTCAGAAGTGACAGAGAAAAGGCCAAACGCAGAGGGTCCCCAGGCCGCTCAAGGGTCAAACAGGTGAGGTCACCATGTACTAGTTGATATATATTTTTTGATAGCTGGCACTAATTTAAGTCTTTGTTTTTAATGTGTCATTGTTATAACGTGACTTGACATTGAGAAGGCTGTTTCTGTGAATTGCAGGGACGAAGCAGTAGTTTCCCTGGAAAGCGTAGACCTCGAGGTGGTAGTGGTGGTGGTGGTGGAGGGAGAGGGCGTGGTGGGAGGTCACGCCTTAAAGCTATGGCCTCCTGCATCGACGCCTTTTTGGTGAGCTGCACTTTTAAGCATGTGTTTTTGTTTTTTGTTGTTGTTTTTAATGTTATTTAACTTTTTAAAATATTTTAGTAATATGTAGTTCTCATAATTTTCATAAATTAGCTTGAAATAAAATACTTCTGCAAAATTACTACACTGTTACAGCTAAGCATGACCTCAGACACTGGACTGAGTAAGGAGGAAGACGAAGAAGAAGATGACACCATGCAGAACACAGTTGTTCTTTTTTCAAACACCGATAAATTTGTTCTGCTACAGGTAAAGCTGCTTTGACGTTTTCACTTACCCTGTGTGGATTTGCTGTGTTGACATTTCTGTATGACTGCAAATTGACTTATTGTTCTTAATTTTTCTCTTTTGTTTTCTCTCTTGTATTTTTAGGACATGTGTGTCGTCTGTGGCAGTTTTGGAAAGGGTGTAGAGGGGCAGTTGCTGGCTTGCGCTCAGTGTGCCCAGTGCTACCATCCTTATTGTGTTAACAGCAAAGTAAGAACAATGCTAAACTTATGATGGATTATGTTTTCATTGTTTTGTTTTGAAAATCCAGATTAAATTTGATGTCTTCTGCAGATCACCAAGACGATGCTTCGTAAGGGCTGGCGTTGTTTGGAATGTATTGTGTGTGAAGTGTGTGGAAAGGCTTCAGACCCGTCTCGTCTGCTGCTGTGTGACGACTGTGATGTCAGCTATCACACCTACTGCTTGGACCCTCCCCTGCACACTGTACCCAAGGGTGGTTGGAAGTGCAAATGGTAAAAAGAGAGAGACATGATAAAAAAAACAAGAAACTTAAGTGCACAAAGCTTTGTTCATCCATGTAGCTTTGAATTGGGTCAAATGGAAATGAATATATCCAAATTTGCATATTATGTAAAACACTGGTGGCTCAGCCTTCATTTGCAATTCAGAGGCCCATCCCTCCGGCTCTTGCTTCTGTAGCAACAGAAAATTTGTTACACCAATCACATTGGTATCAGTAGTTTTATTTTTTTAATCTTGCATATTAGCTGGAAAAATGTTATAAAGCACTAAACTACATCTCTATCTCTGTCCAGGTGTGTGTGCTGTGTGCAGTGTGGATCCAACTCACCAGGTTTCCACTGCGAGTGGCAGAACAACTACACACACTGCGGGCCTTGCGCCAGCCTCGTCACCTGCCCGGTATGCCGGGAGAATTTCATGGAGGAGGAGCTCTTGCTGCAGTGTCAGTACTGCGATCGGTGGGTGCTGATTATTGGAACTACGCACAAAATAACCAGAAAATGAGAGCGAGTAAAGCATTACTTATGTATTTTTGATGTCATAAATTATTCCATATCATCTTTGATTTGTTGAAAAGTGCACATAGCTAGGTTTTTATGTGTGCCTATGCAGATGGGTCCATGCCGTCTGTGAGAGTCTGTACACAGAGGATGAGGTGGAACAGGCTTCTGATGAGGGCTTTGCTTGCACATCTTGCACCCCATATGTTCCAAAACCTGTGGGTAAGTCTCAGATTGACAGTGTCTAGGTCTTCAGAAATACAATTAAGATATTGTGGGGTGAGTTTTTTGACTGGTTGTTTTATTGGTGACACAATTTTCTTTTTCTCCCTACTTTTTGCCCTTTGGTCACAGTAGTAGAGTCAGCCATTATGGCTTCAATAAAGATAAAAGAGCCAGGTAAGAAGATGTAGCTCCTTATGTTAGTTAATTATTCCAAGTACATTTTCTGAGTTTGTGCCCTTTATTTTTACTTAAATTTGTGATTGTCACTTTTTAGAGCCCCAGTTCTACCGTTTGGAGGGTGTTTGGCTTACAGAGTCAGGCATGTCCCTGCTTCGTAGCATCTCTATGTCTCCCCTGCACAAGAGACGGCAACGTCGCTCCCGTCTTGGCACTATGTGCTCTGAAGGAGGTCCTGATGGAATGGATCTAAGAGAGGTTGAAGGAGAAGGGGATGAGGGAAAAGGTTTGGACAATTTCCACTCGTTCATTTGTCTCTAAAGAGTTTTCAGGATTACTTTGTGCCTTTTACAATAAATAAATAAATGTTCCTCTATATAACCAGGCTGTGGGGATCCCATGGACTGTGAATCAAAGATAGACCAACATGGGAGCCCTGAGAGAGACGGTGGTACTGAGCGGGATGCAGGTGCAGAGGGAGGTGCTGACGGTGACTGTGAGGGTCTTAAAGGGGGAGCAGAGGAGACAGATGACAGCAAGAAAAGAAAGCGAAAACCTTACAGGCCTGGTATGCAATCATGAATGTGACTGTATAAAGGCATTTACAGTATCTACATAGATGTATCATCATATCCAAAATAATTAAAACATATGTTTCCTTTAATTATGTTAGGAATTGGAGGTTTTATGGTGCGACAAAGGAAGTGTCACACACGGATGAAGAAAGAATTTTTTGCCCAGTTGGCTGGAGAGACCATGTTGGATGGACAGCCAATTGAGCGAACTATTGAAGAAGGTTTGTGACAACAATTAATTAATTAATTAATTAATATATATATATATATATATATATATATATATATATATATATTTTTTTTTTTTTTCTCCACTGTTGTGTCACATTGTTTTTAGGTCAGTGGTAGTGACTTAATTGATATAACTGTTCAATGGTATGTCAGGTCAGAAAGCTTGCTAGGGAACATAGTAGCTTGTTCACCTTCTTTGTGATCTAAGGCTGCATTTAGACTTATATCAACCACTGACATCAAACCAAGCCCTTGTTTATTTAATTAAAGCCACAATGCTGAAGTGAACAAGGTGGTAAAGTAGAGGAATCAAGCAAAAAAATAATCAAGGTGATTCAATAGAACATCGTGATCAGGACTTAATTTGTGACAAAATGCTTTAAAATCCGACATGATGCAAACACTACATGCCCCCACCTTCACACACTTAGACATTTTTAATGTTCAGCTCCCTTGGAACGTCCTCATCTCTGCTTAACTTGTAGAGTTGTGATTCAATGTATTTTATGCAAATAACCTAAACCAAAGAAAACTGAATTTTATTATTACATTTTTAGGGCCCCACCCTGACACAGACAACATTATGGATCCTAAACCAGTGGAGGGAGAGGAACAGGCCAAGAAACGTCGGGGTCGGAAGAGGAGCAAACTCGAGGATATGTTTCCAGCTTATCTCCAGGTTTCTTGTCTCTCTATGTGCCATGTTTTAAAAGTGAAAATAAAGATATCCACTGATTTGATGTATATATTGTAAACATTTGTAATTCCCGGCAGGAGGCATTCTTTGGAAAGACACTGATAGACTTGAGTAAGAAGGCAGTGATGATACCTCCAGGGCAGAGGCCAGGTTCATGCCCCATCAGACCTACTTTACCAGCACCAACCAAGAGTACTACCCCAGACAGTAAGAACATTAACTTGAATTTGGGATGCTGGTTAAGAAAAAAAGTCAGTGCAGGATATGTAAATTTTTGTTTCTTTCACTAGCTGATGCCGGGGATCGTGTGGTGGACATAAATTGTCCTCTCAAGCAAGAGGGGGGTGAAGCCCCCCAGGCTCAGGGAGACGGTGCAGGTAAGTATCTATGTGGCAGGTGAAGTTAATAGACCTTTTTAACATGCAGTTCCAGGTTGTTTTAAAGTTTTACACCTTTTAGGGATTCCTACACCATCCTCATCACAGACAAACCAGGTGTCAACTGATCCTCATGATTCTGATGCAGAAAAAAATGAAGGTAAGTTCCTGCGGAGGGAACTGTGCTATATAGCATTTAAGAATGACTTGTAATATAATTTATTCCTTCCTACCATGCTGTTGTGCTTGTGTGATAGGTCTTCCACAGGGGGTGGAGAGTCAGGATTCTGAGCAGTTCTTCAGGAAGGTTCTGGGAGTGTCGGATGGTTCCTCCTTGGGAGGTATGAAGCCCATCTTGGAGGGCAATAAGGGAGAACTCAGTCGTAGTGCTTTGCCACAGAGAGCTCTCCCCTCAGGTGAGAACAAGGGTTTCCTACAGATGTTCATATAATTAAAACCGCAGCTATTATTACCTGTTGTATGATTCCTGAATTATTAAAAGCATGATTGAAAAACTGTTGTATTTTAATTCAATTACCGGAATTGCAGGGTCCCTGCCCTCAGCTGGAATGATGGATGCCTTTCCTGGAATTTCTCAGTCACCGTTCTTCGACATGCGGTAGGCTCATCAGTGCATTTTATTTCACAGCATCTCAGTCATGTAGTTACAACTCATATAAAAGCAGAAGCTTAATTCCCAATTATTTATATTTTTCCCCCCGCATGTGGCCTTTTTATTTGACCAAAAAACAAACCCTCTAACTTATTATATGGTGTACAGGGACAGAGGAGGGCTCTTCAGTCCAGATGGCGGTGAGGAGAGCCCTTGGGCAACTCCCTCTACCCCAGCAACTCCTTCCTCCCCACCAACCCCCACAGAGGCAGAGGGTGATGGTCTGTCCTATAACCAGCGTAGTCTGCAGCGCTGGGAGAAGGATGAGGAGCTTGGAGAGCTCTCAACTATTTCCCCTGTTCTTTATGCCAATACAAACTTCCCAACTCTCAAACAGGACTACCCAGGTTAGTGAAGAAGAAACATATTGTACAATGTATTTTATCAAGGTCATGATTTTTAAGTTTATGTCACAGTTGTAACGTAAGTGTTAAATATTTCTCTCATCACAGATTGGGCTAGTCGCTGCAAGCAGATCATGAAAATCTGGAGGAAGGTCCCAGCTGCTGACAAGGTTCCATATCTGGTAGGTTCTCTGTTTTTGTTTTGTTTAATACATTATTCTTTCATATTATCATTTGTTTGCTGTAATTCTCTTTTTAACACATTTCTAAATTTGCAGTTGGTCATATACTAGGTTCTCCTTTTTTAATTTTTTATTTATTTATTTATCCATTGTGTGTTTTTTAGCCTTGTTTTTATAAGAGTTCGTGCTTGGACTTGTGTGCCTGTACATACGTGCAGAAGCCGACTCTCTCGCTCTCTCTCTTTGTAGCAAAAGGCCAAAGATAACCGAGCAGCTCAGAGGATAAACAAGGCACAGAAGGTGAGTTAAAAGTAGATTTCTTTTTTTATTAAGTTTAGCAAATGACTTCATTAGGTTTACGGTGTGTGTGGTTAATATTCCTTTGGTGCTCTTTTTACCTTTTCACAGCAGGCAGAAAGTCAAGTGTGCAGGCCAGTAAAAACAGAGCAACCACGTGCAAAGGGAGAACGGCCAAGTTTACACCTCCAGATCCCACCACCTTCAGGCTCAACATCAATCTCCTCTCAACCCAGCTCTGCAGACAGCCCATTTCCCTTGCCTCCCGATTCAGGATCGTCTTCTGTCTTTTTCTCAGATGGACCTGTCAAAACTCCATTATCAGCTGAAATCCGGACAGATCCTTTGGCTAAGCTTCCGCCTCAGTCACCCCATTCTTACTCACACCCAACCACACCTTTCTCTAATGCCGGGGCCAGCCCCGTACAGGCCCCTTCCTCAGGTTATTCTGCTTCCGGCCCGCAGGGCCCTCCTCAGGGACGGCCAGCCAGTCTTGGCCCTTTTGACATGCAACCAGGAACTCCTGGAACCCCCAGACGGGCTCAGCAGGTTGACCCCTACTTCAGATCACAGCTGCAGCAGCAACAGGGTCTTCTTCCACAATCCCAGCAAGGCTCTCAGGAGTCCCTAGGGCCTCCAGAAAGTCCTCATTCAAGAGGTCCTGGGCTCGGGGAGTCGACCATTTTTTCACCATCCCACAATACCCACTATGGAGATCCCTTCAGAACCCAGCAAGGAATGGGAAGGCCAGAATATGGTTCATCACCGTCACCATCTGCATTGGCTTCATCTCCTGCAAGCACAGGGCAGTACAGGACTGATATGAGTGCACCCTCTCCACGTTCCTCTGCAGTTGGCAGACATGATCTGTCCACCGGCTCCCCTGCTGGAATGCTTGAGTCTGGAGATGGTTTGTTCAAGGCACCTTTAACGCCACGAATGCACCAAGGAGAGAGTGGGGCACTTCATCCTGGAGCTTCACCTAGCCATGTTGCTGAAGGCTTCAGGCAGTCTCCCTCTCACTCTGATCCCCATATTCATCCTCCACTAACTACCAGACCGCAGTCAGGTGATAATTGTTCTCTTGGACCCCAGAGACACGCTGTAGCTCAACAGGAGCAATGTCCTAGAGTACCCTCCAGCCCACAGTCCCAGGGCAGCTGCCAGTCTCCCCACACTCCTGGTGGCATGTCCAATGATGGTTACTCTGTCCAGTCTCCTGCTACTCCTCGTTTCCAATCTCCAGACCCTTGTTCTCGGCCACCTTCAAGGCCACAATCTAGAGACCCGTTTGCAGCAGTCCATAAGCCACCTCGCACTTCCTCTATTGGCCCAGAGGGAACTGGAAGTTTCAAAACATCCCCTCATCCTAACCAGCCATCTCCAGCCCATTCTACTAATACATCTATAGGGGATCCCCTCTCTGGAAAGCCATCAGCTCCCCCTACTTTCAGCCGCAGCCCGAGCACGGGAGGCTTTCAAATAACTCAACAGCAGACTCAGATGGTGCAGCAACCACAGCCACAAACTCAGCCGGCTTTGTCAGCAGACAGCCTTACCTCGCGAGTGCCACCTTCCTCTGGATCTCAAGAAATACCAGCTGTCCACACTTCAGACATGTCAAGTCAGCCATCTTTGCCAGTAACTCAAGAAATTCCTGATATTTCAGCAGTACAGGACCCTTCAGTAGCAGGACTCAGCCCTGCTGATCTGGAAAAGCACAGACCGGTATCAAAATATTTGCCTTTGAGCAGGCATTGAGTGCACTTCTGCATGCTTTTGTTTTTTCTTTGCTAATCAAAGTTTCTCGTGTTTTATAGCGCCAAAGACTGAGGGAATTTGTGATCAGACAACAAATGCACAGACAAGAGAAGGAGGCAGCTGCTGCTGCTGGCAGTGCATCCCCTGGATGGTCTGGGGGAGGGATGGGAGCCTTTCAGCAGGATAAAACTCACAGAGCACCACCACCTTATCCACAGGTAGGGATCCTGTGATTGAATAACATTACATTATTAATGTGAAATCTTGCAGGCATTGTTACATGCATGTGGGGAAGATGCCCACAGATGATTAGTGGCATTGTAAAGCGCTTTGGGTGCCTTGAAAAGCGCTATATAAATCCAATCCATTATTATTATTATTATAATAATAATAATAATAATAATAATAATAATAATAATAATAATAATAATAATAATAATCTGGAAGATGTAGGGTTTTTTTTTTTTTAAGTTTCTGATTTTCATGCAGACATTATGAAAAAAGTTATTTTTGATTTATTAATAACTAAAGAGTCAAGGGACAATGGTACAATTTTTACTTCCTTTAGGAACGTATTGCTGCTGCCGCTTCAAGTGCTCAGGCTTCTGTGTCGGGGAAGATGCCCACAGATGATAAGCTCATTCGCCCACCACATACAGGAAACCCTGCCGTTGTTGATCCAGTTAGGTAAGCATTTAAATAATGAGGTACTTGGATTGAATAAACCAAATACAGGCATAAATCTTTTGGCCCTGAAGATACAATTGGCGTCTTAAATTAGTCCAACTCCCTTTCGTTGTTTTTGGGGGGGAAAAAAAATATTTTTGTCTTTCTTCAGGCTACCAGGATCTTCCAGACCGCAGGGTATGTTTACCCGTCCACCATTCCCTCCTCAGTGGCAGGGCCAGGCTCCAAGGAGGTTCCCTCAGCCTGGCATGGAAGCTGTGGGCATAAGGCACAATCTTAACCCTGCTGTCAATATCCAAGGTATGGAAGGCATGGGTAATACTCATGCCATGATGCCAGGGCACGGAGGTGAATCCATGCAGCCAATGAGTCAAGGTCCACCACCACAGTTCATTGAGTTGAGACATAATTCACAAAGGCCACCCCTGCGACACCAATTTATACCCCGTGGACCCCAGCCCAGGCCACGTCTCTTTGTCCCAGAGCAAGAGATGTCAACACCTTATGTTCAGCAACTTCCTATAGCTCAAGTTGGTGGGATTCAGACAGAGGGGTTACAACAGGGTGGACTGTCAGTTTTACTGCCTCAGCAGTCCCACATGCAACCTCAAAATGCTACTTCAGCCCAAAACACTCGCAGTACTGAGCAGCATCGACTTTCACAACCAGGTATAGTCACAGAGCCCCAGCCTGCAGCTGTAGAAAATGCAGAAGAACTGCCAGAACCTGATCTTGATGGGCTAGGCGATGCTCCAGGAGATGGAGGAGTAGAAGATGAGGATGATTTGGCTCTTGACCTGGACCCTGACAAAGGAGATGATGACCTGGGCAACCTGGACAACCTCGAAACCAATGATCCACATCTTGATGACTTACTCAACAGTGATGAGTTTGACCTGCTGGCTTACACTGATCCTGAACTGAACCAAGGAGACCCTAAAGATGTCTTCTCAGACCAGCTGCGGCTGGTAGAAGCTGAAAGTGAGGGTCCTTCAGCGTCGTCTGGTTCTGCACATGTTAAAGTGGAAGACAAAGCCAGGGTGGAGCCAGAGCGGAAGGCTCTGACAAAAGTCCCTTCTACTGCACTAGAGTCTGCTGCTCAACTAACACGCTCTTCACAAACCGCTGATGCCTCTAAAGTTAAAGTAGAGAACAGAGGTTTGACGCCTCAGCTGCAAACGGGACAGACTGTGGTGAAAGCTGAAATGGGAGAAGCGGTATCCATGCCTCTTGGTGTGACCGCACCAACAACAAAGACTCCACAAAGTGAGAGCCAGTCTGCCTCACTCAGTTCTGTTCGATTAGGGGGACTTCCATATCCCTTGCCAGGCCAAGGTAATCCATTGCCTTTTCCTCCAGCTCCTCCACATGGCGATATGGGTGATGATCCCTTAGGACTACCTGATGTAGGGGAGCAGCACTCTCCTGCTGTAGATCTGGCAAAGGTAGAGAGCTCATTAGATGGTGAACTGCCTCTTCTAATACAAGATCTCCTGGAGCATGAAAAGAAAGAACAACAGAAACAGCAACAGCTCAGTTCTCTTCAACAAGGAGGCATACCACAACAGTTTTCAGGCATTCCAAATCCACATCCGAATCAACATTCATCTGGGCAAATAATGTTACCACACCACCATCGTCCACCACCCCAAGGTATGATGAATCAGCCAGGGATGGTACCGCGTGCGTCACACATTTTGCAGCAGCAAAGGCTTATGGGACCTGGTATAGTACCGCCAACTCACATGATGGCCCAGCAGCAAACCATGATGAGGACGATGCAGCCTGGGATGCAGCCAGGGATGCAGCCTGGGGTGCAGCCTGGGGTGCAGCCAGGGATGCAGCCAGGGATGCAGCCAGGGATGCAGCCAGGGATGCAGCCAGGGATGCAGCCTGGGATGCAGCCTGGGGTGCAGCCAGGGATGCAGCCTGGGGTGCAGCCAGGGATGCAGCCAGTGATCCAGCCAGGACTTGGCCATCAATCACAACAGCAGCAGCCAGCAGTAAAACAGTCAACTCTGACCAACAGCTTCTTCCCAGATAAAGGTAAGCTTCATGTCTTGTCACAGCCACAACTTCTTCTTTTTTCTTTTGTTTTTCCATACTTCCACTAATTTCACCTATTATTGCAGATTTGGACAAATTTGCTACAGATAACATTATGGATCCCATTGCCAAGGCGAAGATGGTTGCCCTTCAGGGTATTAAGAGAGTGTTGGCACAGGATCCAATGGTTGTTCCCACTGGCATTAACAGGTATTTCTAATAATGTTTTTTTTTTGTTTGTTTGTTTTTTTAATAAATAACATGGATATGTTTTTGCCATTGTTAAACTGCTGCTAGAAAGCAGAGCATGTGTTGATTGTGATTATCTTCAGATCTAGTTTTTGTTGTTGGTTCCAGCTCTTGTAAGCTGTTCAACGTAAAAGTAGCATCCCTAACACCACTGTTCACAAGGTTAACTGCTCAGCAACCACTTATTTGCAGTAGCTATGTGTCAGAGACATGCCTGCAATGGTAACTTCAGTGTTAAAGACTGCGATTAGACGATCAACTGTACCATTAGCACACCTGTTTGCTGAGGCCCATGTTAAATATTTTTAAGTGGATGTCACTCAGCACTGTTTTGCTTTCTCTTCAGGCAACAAGTTTCTCTGCTTGCTCAGAGGCTGGCTTCTGCCCCAGCCACAGATCCAAATCAACTTGCATCTGGACCTGCAAAGGTATGTTGGTTTATTTTTAAAAAGTGATCGATGATTTAATTTGTAAAACTGATGATAGCTGAGTCATTTAAATGCCACGTTTTTCTGTTTAGGAGGGAGAGACAAGTGATCCACCCCAGTCAAGGCCTAACCCTCCTCAGTTTGTGCAAGGAATAATCAGTATGTTTGACCAATACTGCCTTTTGAGCTGAATTGAGTCTTTTTTTTTTTCTTTTCTTTTTTTTTTTAAGATTAATTTTTTTTATTGCAGTCTCCATACATTTGTGGATAGCTAAGGGTGGTTTGTGATTTCTTTTCTATAGATGATGCTGAACAGCACCAATACGAAGAATGGCTTCTTCATACCCAGCAGTTACTCCAAATGCAACTGAAATTTTTGGAAGAACAGATAGGAGTTCATCGCAAATCACGCAAAGCACTGTGTGCGAAGCAACGCACTGCTAAGAAGGCTGGCAGAGAGTTTGCTGAGGCAGATGCAGAGAAACTTAAGTTGGTCACAGAAGAGCAGAGTAAAATTCAGAAGCAGCTTGACCAGGTGTGTAGATGTTCAATGTTCTGAAAACAATTTTTGCATTGCACAAAAAAGGCTTCTGGCACATTTGATATACATGATATACAGATGTCCTCATAAATATTCTGTTTTAGGTGCGCAAGCAACAGAAGGAGCACACAAATCTAATTGCAGAGTACAGAAGCAAGCAGCAGCAGCATCAACAACAACAGCAGCAGCATCAACAACAACAGCAGCAGCAGCAGCAACAACAGCAGCAGCAAGGCTCTGGTATTATAACCCAAGGTCATTCTGCACAGGGGGGGCCCTCTCACATGTTTCCCAAAATGCCTGGTCAGATGATGATGGGCCAGCAGGGGGCACCAGTAATGGGGCAACATCCTGGCATGGTACCCCAAGGTGGGATGCCTGTCAGAATGCCCCAAGGTCAGCCCTTTATTGGAGGAGCCCAGCCACAGCTTTCTGGGGCTCTTGGAGCCAGTGGTGCCAGGGTCCCAGGTCCTCCTGGGCCTTCAGGAGGATTTTTCCCTCAGGGGCCTGGGGTGCAAGGTGCAGACCCTAGGCTTCTTCAAGAAAGACAACTTCAGCATAGGATGCAGATGGCAAAGTTCCAGCAACAGCAGCTGATGGGCCAACAACCAGTGTCACTCCCAAATCAACAGTCTAGTTTAATCAATCAGTCGCAGGCTGGTATGATGGGGCACCAACTTATGGCACAACAACAGGCGAACACTCAGCAGGGTATGCTAGCTAATCAGGCTAATCAGCAGAACATGGTCCAGGTTGCACAAGGAATAGTTGGAGGCCAGACTGTGGCTCCATCACAGAATCTTGTGGGCAGCCAGCCTATTAACCATTCTCAAGGCATGGTATCAACTCAGGCAGGAATAATTGGTAACCAACAAGTTGCATTGTCACAGCAGCAGAGGCCTCAGCTGATGATGGGACAGCAGGGTATGGTTGGTGCTCAAGGTCACCCTGGCCTGAGGGGGCCCCATGCCCAGTTGACTCCTCAACAACAGAACATTCTGGCCCAACGCATGCTTGCATCTCAGCAAAATATTACAAAGAATTTAGCCCACCTTCAGCAGCAGCAAATGACACAAAGACAACCAGCACAGTTGATCAACCAGTCTGGCCAAGAGCAAGGTCTTTCCCAACCCTCTACCCCACAAATGGGTTCCTCTCCTTCAGCAGGAAGTAACACACCCCAGCCCCAGGGATCTACAGAGAGCCAAAACTCAGGACCCAAAGAAGGTGGTATCCTCAGCCCTGATTCAAGAACCCCACCACAGCAGAGCGGACCCTCTACTCCCAACCAGATCCAACTAGGCTCTGCAAATGATCATCAAACTGACCTGGGACGACAGCAGCAGCACCAGAATCAGGTTTATGTAGGCCAGCAGCAACAATCAAATCCCCAGTCTGTACATGAGAAACAGTCGGGTTTGGTCGGGAACCAGCAAACGGGTATGCAGCAACTGCAGCAACAACTTCCAGTCACTGTCCAGAGGCAAAGTTCCCTCACCACTGACAAGCCCAGTTTGATGACAATTAAAGAGGAAGGAAAAACATCTGATTTCTTACATCATCAACAGCAAACTCTTCAAAATGCCACACAGCAGCCACAGGACCCCACCATGCCGCAACAGATCACAGGACACAACCATCCAGGGCAGCAACAACCTGCTATGATGGGTCTTAGTTCACAACAGCAGGCCATCATGGCCCAACAGCAGAAACAGCAGGTTTTAATGAGTATGATGAGAGCTCAGCAGCAAGGAATGATGGGACAGAGACCTGGTGTTCCTCCTGGACAGATCCGCGCCCCTATCAACATCCAGGCCATTATTGCTCAGAATCCTCAGCTCCGCAATCTCCCCCCCAACCAACAAATACAGCACATCCAAGCCATGATTGCACAAAGACAACAAGGACAAATGCTGCGGATGCCAATAGGTCAGGGCCAACAACATCAGTTGAGGCCTCAGCTCCCACAGATGGGACAGCAAATGATGGGGATGGAAGGCCATCAAATGTCACATGGAGTCATGGGGAATCCAGGAGCAGTGGGAAATCAACACCAGCCAGGTATGCCAGGCCAACAACCTGGTGTTGCTCCTCAGATACAGCAAGGAATGATGGTCTCTGGGCAGCAGCTCCAAGTGGGAGAGATGATGCAGCAACATATGAGAGGACAGGTGCCACATTCCCCAATGGACCAGGGCCCAATGGTGAGGCCAGCATCTCCACGTCAGCCATTAGCCAACTCCCCTGGGGATTCTCAACGGCACACTTTTAATCAAGCTATGGGGATTCGTCCACCCACTCCCACCCAGAACCAACAGCAAGCACTAATGGCAGGCCGTGTGCAGGGCTCTCCATCGCATGCATATTCTCCAAGAACTCCCTTTGGCATGAGTCCAGTCCACCCAGTCTCACCCCATTCATCTCATGTCTCCTCACCTTCTATAGCTGACAGCAGGGCTGGGAGGGGCAGTCCCTACAGTCAAGTCAAGGCTTCTCCACTCAGGTCACCCGGGGCTAAGAGTCCACTTGATTGTCCAGGACCTAAAGCAGACACTCAGTCACCAGGCAGTGGTCTGGCTGCTTCAGTGACTTCCAATGGGCCACAGAGAGGTACAAATGCTCAGCGTCAGTTGCAGCAGGGTGCAGAAGACAAACAAGAGGAGCTATGCAAAATGACAATACAGAATATTAAACAGGAACCAAGGGAGGTCCAGTGTGACAGTGCGGCTGAAGCTCCTACTGGGACTATAAAGCATGAAGCAACTGGGGAGATGGTTAACGCTGGGAACAACACTACCTTTATTAATGCTGGAAGTGCTGCTGTGACTCAAAGCCCTAGATCTGAGACTGGACAGCAGTTGCTGCAGAAACTCCTAAGAACTAAGAATATTCAGCTTGGCGCTCAGAGGCCTTGTGAAGGCATCCACAGTGAGATCAATGGTCACATCAACAGCAAACTGGCAATGCTTGAGCAGAAGCTTCAAGGGACTCCACGAAACATGGAGGTATGTTTTCCTAAAGTGTATTCATTCTCTTTACCCTGATCCCAAAAGGTTGATTCTGTTTATCTGGACGTAGCGTTTTCAATGGGAGAAATGTTTCGTCACTCAACCTTTTGGGATTTACTTACCTGGATGATTGAGCATGCATCAAGACTCTTTACCCTGATGTTATATTTGGGGAAAAATCTGTTTTATTTTCTTGACCTTTTACAGGATCTGCAATCGATAACAAAAAGGCCTCCTGTGCAAAAGCCAAAGCGCACTAATAAGGCAGCTGGAGATCGAGGGCCTAATGCACGGAAGAAAAACAAGAAGGAAGAAGTTGGAAAAAGTGCTGAAGCCTTGTTAAAACAACTCAAACAGGTACAATAATGTCAAAATACATTTCCCCCCCTAATGATATTTTGCCACTGATGATCTGAAGATTGATTCTTTTTCCTTTTCTTGGCTAATGGATTTTTACTCTGTAGGGCCTCTCTCTGCTGCCCTTGATGGAGCCGTCAATCACTGCCAGTGTGGATCTTTTTGCACCTTTTGGAAGCAGTCCAGCCAATGGAAAAGCCCAGCTAAAAGGCTCATTTGGAAATGCAGTGTTAGACAATATCCCAGACTACTACTCTCAGTTACTCACTAAGGTCAAACTAAGCTGCCAGTGCACCACCAACATTTTGAATAAGGCATAAAGGTAATTTCAGAGCAAAGTCTTCAAGAACATATTGTTTGTGCATTCACAGAGCAACCTCAGCAACCCCCCAACACCCCCATCTTCCTTGCCACCTACTCCTCCACCATCAGTACAGCACAAACTGCTCAATGGAGTAACAGCTGGGGAGGATCTGGCTGAGAGACAGAAAAACAGAGAGCCTGCTGAAGAGCCGATGGGTATATTTATTGTTGATTATTAATCCACAGTTATGCAGTAATTGCATTCTAAATGCAATGTATTATTATGCTGCATTTTGTTTCCTCCTTCAGATTCTGTGAAAGAGGAGGTAAAGAGTGTAGATATTCTAGCAGCTCTCCCCACACCACCACATAACCAGAATGAGGATATCAGGTACACAAGGACAACTGTGCATAGTTATCAGTCCATAGCATAGATATTTTCATAAAGAGGCTATAAATGTGTGAAATATCTTTTAACAGGATGGAAAGTGACGATGAGGATGCTCCAGAAAGCATAATTCCAGCATCATCCCCTGAGAGTAATGTAGGAGATGAAACTCCACGTTTTCCTCACCTGCGGGAGCCTAAAGAGGAGGAGACGGACAGGGCAATATCACCTATCATACCCCTCATACCTCGCACTGCCATCCCAGGTATTCTACTCAGCATGTCACATCCTACGGTCTGCTGAGGTAGCAATGTGCTGCTCTGTATGGGGGATTAAATTCTAAGTTAGTTTGTTTTATATGGTTGCATGGATACATAGGTCATGGGGAAACCTGCTTGGAATTTATACGATTGTCAAATTTTTTTATTTTAAATATTAAATCTGTTTGCGTCTTGAAATGCAGACAAATGTTGAATTTACACATTTGCTTACAGCATTCACAGAAAATAAACAATTCGAAGCTCCTGACGGCAAGGTAGATTCAACATCCAACCACTGGGATAAGAGCAAAAGCAACGAGGTGTCTGTAACGTTCACGTTGTCATCTGCTGCAGCCAAGGTACTAAGCAATCATAATCTTATATCGTCTTTAAAAGCTTTTATGTCTGAATCTATTGAGGCAATCTAAACTTCTACTAATATTTTCCAGAAACTAAATCACGTGATGATGGCCATGGCCCAGCTTCTCAACATTAGAATGCCAGGTACTTATGAGGTCACTATCCCTCCCCAAAACCCTGAAATGTCAGGAGGAGATGGGCCTGCGAAAGGACCTGGCCAATCAGGTACACACTAAAATAAATAAATTGACGGTTTAGCTTTTTTAGATTTCTGCTGATGTCTTTTTTTTATTATTTTCTTTTTCTTTTTTTCTTTTTTTTTTGTGGAGTGAGTTCCTATTTAGCTAAAAGCAAAAGGGTGCGAGTCTGTCAAGACATTCAAAATTCTGCCTCAAAGTGACCTGTCATATTATTTGCTAATGTAAATATTTCGTCTTTCATTAATCCCATCTCATGATTGTAGTTTAAGCACGTTAGTTGAGCAAATTTGGTGTTTAAATGTTTTTGGGGTTTTTTGTTTTTAAAACAAATTGTGGCAGAGTGACTATACCATCTATCCATGTTATGTTTTACAGGGGTTCTGTGTACAAAGGATGGTGCTTCACCTAGTCAGGATGAGTGGCTAAGGCAATTTGATGTGTCTCTACCTGGCTGTACACTGAAGAAACAAGTTGACATTCTGGCACTTATTAAACAGGTTGGTCCCTAAAGGTCTCCTATTGCCTCATTTAATCTTTTTTATTACATGTGTTGAAAGCGTTACATCTCCTGCGTGCATTTTGCTCTCAGGAATTTGCAGAGACTGAAGAAAAACCGGTTCAGCACTGCTATACAACCAATGTAAATGATTTGGATGTGCGCCACCTTCCTATTATACCAGTGGAGGAGTCTCCACCCCCATCACCGTCTCCTCCTCATCCTCCTCCATCTCTGCCAGTTACAACTAGTGAAGCTGAACCTTCCAAAAAATCAACTTCCTCATCACTGTCTCCCTCCAGTCCGGCCAATGTCCAAACAACAGCTGAGCCTGAACAGCATGTTAATCCTCCTCTTGATGCTGCTCAATCAACTGAAGTCACAGACCCTGAAGTTGCTGCTCCAGAGTCTTGCGCAGACGCAGCAGCTACCTCGGCAGTTTCTGATCCTGCTGCTGCTCCTGAAGATCATCTGAGTGCTGTTGTCAAGGAGGAGGAGGTAGAGGATTTGGTCACTGATCCAGCTCAACCTCCTAAAGATTCTCCCACCCCCATGGAGTCTTCCCCTAAAGCTGTCAAGCAACGCAGGCCTCTCTCACCTGATGAGGAGGTGGTGCATCCAAAACTGAAGAAATGGAAGGGGATTCGCTGGAAGCGTCTTCAGATTGTTATCTCGATTCGGAAAGGTGGCTCTAAGAAAGAAAACAGCCGTGAGGTGTCTGAACTGATGGAACGGCTGCGCATTACTCTTCGACCAGAAAGGCTGCCTCGGGATAAACGCAAGTGCTGCTTCTGCCACGAGGAAGGCGATGGTGCCACAGATGGGCCCGCTCGTTTGCTTAATATTGATGTGGACCTATGGGTGCACTTAAATTGCGCTCTGTGGTCCACAGAGGTGTACGAGACACAGGGGGGTGCCCTAATCAACGTGGAGGTAGCCCTGCGTCGCGGATTGCGGACTCTTTGTGCGTACTGCCAGAAAACTGGTGCCACAAACAGCTGCAACAGACTGCGCTGCCCGAATGTCTACCACTTTGCCTGTGCCATCCGGGCACGCTGCATGTTCTTTAAGGATAAGACCATGTTGTGCACCCAGCATAAACTGAAGGGGCCCAGTGACGATGAACTCAGCACATTTGCGGTCCTACGCCGCGTCTACATCGAGCGTGACGAGGTGAAACAGATAGCCAGCATCTTGCAGCGCGGAGACCGTATCCACCTGTTCCGCGTCGGAAGTCTCATCTTTCACGCTATTGGCCAGTTGCTGCCCTCCCAGATGGCCAACTTCCACTCAGCTACTGCAATCTTCCCCGTTGGCTACGAGGCCACACGCATCTACTGGAGCACACGCGTACCCAACAAGCGATGCCGCTACCGCTGCCGCATCAGTGAAGATGATGGCCGCCCACTGTTTGAAGTGCGTGTTCTGGAGCATGGGATGGAGGATTTACAGTACCGTGACCCTACTCCAGAAGGTAAAACAAAAGTGCTTTCTGATTTTTGTGCTCTATTCTCCCTTTGTTATGTTTCTTAACCTTAAAGAACAGAGTTGAATTTGCTGTTTTTGTCTTTAGGGATCTGGGACCGGGTTGTTCAGCAGGTGGCTAAACTTCGTGAGGAATCATCCATGTTGAAACTGTTCACTGAACACATCAAAGGGGAGGAGATGTATGGCCTTACAATTCACGCTGTCATGAGAATCACTGAGTCGGTAAGAATCCCGAGCACTTTCTGTCCCTTTTTTATTTTGTCTTTATCTCCCATGTTCACTGATCTGTGGTTGGATAACTGTTTCAGACTGTAATAAAACAGCATTACAGACTTCACAAAATATCTGCTCTATCTTGTATTAACTGAACTCAATGTGACCAGAAATGATAAGCTTTATAGCCATTATAAGTCCATTATGATGATCATTGACTGACTTGTTGTGTTTTAGTTGCCCGGAGTGGAGAACTGCCAGAATTACCAATTTAGATACGGCCGGCACCCTCTGATGGAGCTCCCACTCATGATTAATCCCACTGGCTGTGCTCGCTCAGAGCCCAAGGTCCCCACACACTGCAAGAGGTAAAGCATTATTTTTAGCGAGAAGCTGCACACTCAACACGTTCTGACATATCTGTTAATCTGTACAGCCATGTGAATCACGTCGAAGAGGCTTGTTGACTAAATGTTAACATTTTTGCGGAGTTAAATTCCAGACAGAATATGTTGACTGGTGAGGTAATATACATTAAAAAATGAAACTCTTTTAACATCTATGTAATGTGTCGCAAGTACATAAGCTAAAATAATTTATGTTGGTTATGAGTAGTTGGGCACGGACACGCTCCGGTTGGAATTTAAAATTCCGATTTAGTTATAGGTGCAGTTCTTTTTATTTTTATGTGGGTTACAAATGCAAGTAACTTGCTTCAAAACAACTTCAAACCTGTAAAATTCAAAACATTCAGACTTTCATTTTTCTTTCTTTTTAGGCCTCACACTCTTAACAGCACCAGTGTGTCCAAGGCCTACCAGAGTACCTTCACTGGAGAGCTCAACACACCGTACAGCAAGCAGTTTGTCCACTCCAAATCCTCCCAGTATCGGCGCTTGAAGACTGAGTGGAAGAACAACGTGTACTTGGCACGTTCCCGCATTCAGGGCCTGGGGCTGTACGCTGCGAAGGATTTGGAGAAGCATACGATGGTTATTGAGTACATTGGTACTGTCATACGCAACGAGGTGGCCAATCGCCGGGAGAAGATCTATGAAGCGCAGGTACTCAAACAGTTGATGGAGAATGGGTGGTGCAGAAACTTTGTTTGCTGTGCCGCTCAACTTTCTACAGCTGTAGGACACGTCTGACCTTTTTTCTTTTTCTTGCTCTTTTGCTGTAGAACCGAGGGATCTACATGTTCCGTATCAACAACGAGCAAGTGATCGATGCAACTTTAACAGGTGGCCCAGCCCGGTAAGTGTTTGTTTGTGCATGCCTGCCTTGTTTTAAACCCTTATTTTATGTTTATTTTCTTCCCCCAAATTGATTTGATTTTCCCCCATTTCCCTTCTCACCAGCTATGTCAACCATTCCTGTGCGCCCAACTGTGTTGCTGAGGTTGTAACGTTTGACAAAGAAGACAAGATTATCATCATCTCCAGCCGAAGGATTCCTAAAGGAGAGGAGGTGCAGTGTGATAAACAGCCTTCATTGTACTACTACTATATCTGCAGCCTTTAACTGTCTCTCTCTTAATTCCAGCTGACGTACGACTACCAGTTTGATTTTGAGGACGATCAGCACAAGATCCCTTGCCACTGCGGAGCCTGGAATTGCCGAAAATGGATGAACTAACCAGAAAGATGGAAAATTCCCTCTCGCTGGTACCAGAACACTCCTGCGCCAAAGCCTATGAAAATCCTACATCGCCAGTGCATAAGCTGTTCATAAAGATATGGAGGAAGGCTGGCCTCCGCTATTAAAAGACTAAAGTGTTACCTGTAGCCAAAGGTTTGAAGAGCATTAATCAATAAAAGCAGCCGACCACCATTCATCAGCAGAAGCTTGATGGTGGGACTAACTTTCGTGTTTGGAGTAGTTGAATCACCCTTTCCTCAGCCAAATCCCTCCTCTTCCCCATCCCCCACTTCAAACCCTCCCAACTATTCTGGTCTCAATAAGCTTACAGTGGCTGGAAAATGATCCTCACCATCTACCAAAACATTCTGACCCTCTGATATCACTGCTCGTAGTACAGAGCTCATCTGGAGCTTCGACAAAAAAAAAGCCATTAAAAATGTTGAGAATGAACTAAGGACACTTTTTAAAAAAAATTTTTTTTTAATGTTTTAAGTCGGACCTATTTCCTGTCCCGTCTGACCACACCTCCCCCCCTTACCTCCCAGACAAGGCACTTTCCCATCAATGACTCATAACGACAACATGGATATTGGCTAGCTAGACAATCTTGATGTGGCTCTGTGTGAGAACTACATGTGATCGATGGAGAGAGGAAAAAGAAAAGAGGAGAAAAAAGTAAGTTAATATAAAAAATGTAAGATACTATTGATCTGTGGCTTCAGTCGCACCAGATGTTCTGACTGTGTGGAGTCCCATGGTGGGTTAGTTGGACCCAGTCTACCTCACTGATTTAGCGAGAAGTGACTGCTTTGTATAAAAACTGTTAACTGCTACTGTGGAAATACTCCGGGGGGTTGGGGAGGGGGCGCGATGGTGATTTTTGGGGGTGGGAGGGTTGTTTTTATGGGCTTAGCCTTCTCGGACAAGCAGGGAATCTTAAGCAGCAGGTTTGCTCTATCTACTCTATGCTGATGATGATTTACAATAATGAGCCAACATAATTATTATTCATGAATTATTTATACAGATGAACTATATGACAGTTTTGATAAGATATTGCATTAAAGTCACAATCAGAAGCTTAGTGGGTGTTCTGTATGCCACCAAATCATCCTGGATATTGATGTAGCTTTTTGCTTTTGTGTTCTTATTTATGCATCTAAAAACAAAATCCTGCTATTAGCTGTGTGAAAGCACAATAACATCCACATTTATTTTTTCTGAGTTGCTTAAGACAGTAAGAGTTTGAGTGAATGGCTCAAGGATCACGCAGGTCCAAAATTAACCAAGTACCCATTAGCTGGTTGTTTCACACCTGAAAGTTCCACTTGTTTGGGGGGGGGAAAAAAAGGAGCCAGCAGATGCATGACTACTGTCCCCATTCAGTGCTTTTTTTTTTTTTTTTTTTTTTCTCTTCTTTTTTTGTTTGTTTTTTACTCCCCAACAAGTCAACCTTAAACTTTAATCATGCCTCTTCCTCTCTCTGTATTATTTAATGGACTGTTGTTAAACTTTTACTGTAGTAAGTCTTCCTCCGCCTGAGTACAGCCTGCAGTGTTTCTACTTCCCCTGTAGTGTGCTTTTTCTAGTGCTGGTACTGTCTCCTCGAGGCTGAACTGATGGCAGGGAAAGACTTATTGGAAAAAAGGGCATTTGTTTTCATTTCTGTATAAGAATAATGAGAAAAAAAAAGTCTTTAAAGGGAGCTTTACTAAAACTCCACCTTCCCATACTACTTTGGTTCCTCCTTCCCTTAACCTAAGACCTCACATGATTTTAAAATGCAAAGTTGTAAAAACTGTAAATATACTATATGCATTGAGGGAGGGGGGGACAACAGCTCTTTATCCAGACCCTTTGTAATCAAAGTCAAAAGTGTAGAAAAATAAAATTGGAAAAAAAAATCAACCACTGGATATCATTTTAACAAAGATAAAGCTGTACATAAATATAAATATATGTAAAATGGCAAACTAATATCTTTATGTATATGAACCAGAGTGTTTTGCATTTACTTGTTTTTTCTATTAGTGTTTTTTGCTATAAGCTTTCAGGTGAGTTTGTTAAAAATAGATGTGAGGAAAATGTCCGGGGTTCTCGACGAGAAGCCGACGTGATAACGAGGCTGTTTGGATTCACGCAGAGAGTTGTTAATTAGACATGGAAAAATCACTTCTTGCATAAAGCAGTACAATGGTGCATAGCATTTGTATTTATGTAATATTGTTCATGTTTATTTTTTTCTTTTTATTTATGCTACTGCTTGTTGATTTACCAAAACCTCCCCCTTTAATCGGTCAAAATTGGATTCATATAGTCTTGAATGGACAAATCTTGAATTCCCTAGAATATTGTTAGTGTTTTGCTTTTGCTTTTTTTTCCCTTTAATATCTTCCCTATAGAAGTGAATGTGTTGGTTAACATTGTGAAATGGTTACTTGGCCTGATGTATGTTATGATGTAATAATCAAAGTTAATCCCATACTTAACCTGGTAATGAATTGCACTCTCGTAGTATAACAGAAACTTTCTCTGAAGTGGTAGATATTGATCAAGTATCCGAAGCAGTGATATATATACATATATATCTATATTTTTTGGTATGTTTCTATTCCAAGGGAAGAACACGAGACATTATGCCGCTCACTGGATTTCCGCCTGAATAATTTTTAACTTCTCTGAAACTTAATTTAAGTTCTCTGCATATCTTATAATTTAATAAAGGTTGCTCATAATTTGATTTTTTTTCTTCTTTTTAACCTCACGTACTTTAAAATACAAAAAAAAAAGATGTTGCATCTGTACAGCAGAGATACTTTTAGGGAATATGAATAAATATAATGATCATTTTTATTGTATGTGGCATGTTTTATATGGATATTATTTTGAATTGTACATATTTTTTTCAGGACGCCAGAGGTTGCATCTCTTTATATACTGGTTTTCCACTTCCTTTCCCCTTCATCTTATTTCTTTGTCTTTTGTTTCTTGTAAAGGAAAAATAAAATGCATTTTAAATATGTGCTCATTTTCTATTGTCAGCACGTGACCACGAAGCTTGATACTTGGGTCAACCGATGGTTATATGAACCGTTTTTACTCGTGGTGGTCCTACCAAGAAAATCCACTAAATTATTCTGGGAAAACAAAGCTTTCACATGGCACTTGTGCAAACCATAGGATGATGCCAAAAAGCAGAGTAAGAGCACTCCCATCATGGTTATAATTCTTAAATTGGTCATTTGTAGATTTTAGATTTGAAGTTCCAAACAAAAACCTCTAAAATAAACATGTTTTATTGCTTAAAAATCTCAATTATATTCGCATACAGGCCAACAGAAAGTAAACAAGTTGTGCCATTGTCCTTGTCAGCGGATAAGGTCTGTGAGCTGTGTGCTTTTAGCTGGTAGGATTGAAAGAGTGAATTAAATAACCGGGTTCCTGGAACCAGTATATGCAGAAGAGCATCTCTGAAAGCACAGCAGATGGGCTACAGCAACAGCAGACCACACTGGTGTCGCTCCCGTCAGCTAAGGAAAGGAAACCGAAGCTAGAATCAGCAAAACTGGAAAATCATTGCCGAGTCTGATAAGCCATCATTTCAGCAACATTAGGGATTGAAGGGTCAGAATTTGGTAAAACACCTGCCATGTATGGATGTATGTCACAAAGTCTTAATGAACTAGCAAATGTAGTTTTTGGTAATGCTGTATGACTGAGGGCGTAGTGGTATTAAATTATATTTACATGCACATACTTAACAGCTAGGTACACTACAATAAAGGGGGTAGCAAGTCAAGTATAATTATTTCTTTGTAAAAACCTAAGAGTAAAAAATAAATAATAGAAAATCCAACATGCACATCAACATAATGACTGAGATAAAAACACTGGGAGGGGCCAGCGGCACCCCTCAGCCTCCTGCTAGATAGATCTATGGTACCATTTAAAAAAAATAAATCCTACGTCGCATTGTTCACAAGTTATCACAGTCACAAGCTTTTCAAAAAAAGTTGACTTCTGACCCTTGATCTTGAGATCGAGGTCAATGAGATTTGAACTTGAACTGTTGAGATTTTTAATAGGTCCACCTGTGGTGTCAATTTCAAAATCGTAGGTGACTTCCTACTCAAGCTATCGCATTCACAAGATTTTCAGAGAACTTGACCTCTGACCTTGAGGTCAAAGTCACCGATGTTCAAACCAGATTTTCAGTAGAGAAACTGATGATACTGGCTGTATCCCAGCTCAGGGTCTGCAGCCTTAAAGTACGCATTTCAAGGCCGATTACGTCACAGCGGCGCGCCGAAGGCTGTCCCAATTCAAAGGCTGCTCGAAATGCGGCCCTGAAATGCGTCCTTCATTTCCCTGAATTTTAAGGATGTGGCAGTGTAGACTTCGTGGCCCAACATATCCCAGAATGCATAGCGCGGCGGTGCGTGTGGATAAATTTGCCGAAAAAAACAAAACAAAAAAAAAACGGCGGATGAGGGGCGGCCGAAGAGTAAACTTTAAGTACTGAATATTATGTCACTTATGTGCAAATGTTTAATAACGAAGAACATTAAACATTACTGTTGGCCACATGTCGGCAAAGTTATGTGACATTAGTGACGTTTGTACTAACTTGGTTTTAAAGCCTTTACTTTAAAATATACACCGATCAATAGCTGAGCTTAATCAGAGAATGATCAAAGCTCATGTAGAAACAAACAAATGAACAAAAGATTTTCTCCTTCATTTCTGTCAAACACAGCTGTATGACACGTTTCCAGCTGTTAGTATCATGGTTGCTAGGCAACCTGGGCAGCGCAACGGAGGCTAGACCGTCCCATTTCACAAGCCTCGCACTTCCGGCCTTAGCGGTCTTTGAGTACGCGGCCCTTGAGGATCGTTGAGGCTGCGTACTTTAAGGCTGCAGACCCTGAATTGGGATACAGCCATAGACGTGAAACTGCTATGTCGCTTCGTTCTGGAGTTTTAGCTTTCACGGGTGTCCACGTCACCTGCCCGTCTGGCAGGGTGACGACAATCAGCTTTTTATGGCTGTGGGGGGAAAATGCAAGTCACTCCATAATATGCCCCCCAACAATATAACAAATTTATAATGTAAGATGGGCAAATATTGCTTTTCTGTAAAACTACCAGGTAATTAAAATACTACTTACAATTATTTACTCCATGCAGTACTTATTACTTAAGCACTACTTAAATGTACTTCCACTGTAATTGTTTCCTATAAGAACCTGAGATGTTACCAGTCATTGTAGTGCACCTAAGTATTTGTATGTAAATATAGTTATATTGTAATTTATAATCCCCCATCAGTGTATTTTGTCTTTAGTCACAAGCCATAATTTAAAATATTATCTTCTTTATGAAGAAAAAAAACAAAAACAAGAGAAAACCAAACATCTGAAATGAGCACTGGCCAGAGTCACGGATAAGAAAAAGAGGATTTTATTGTATATCATCTATGTACACCTTTGAACTAATTCTGAAAAGATCTGCACAATATTATTTTTTATTACCTATGAACAGGATGTCTGATGGTCATATACCCATGGCAACAAACCAAACATGGACAGGAGTGTTTTGACAATTTTGGTTCAACTGACAGCAGTCGCCCACTTCCCCTCCCTTCTTTTATTCACTTCCCTCTGCCCGCTGAACTTCTACCCATGTTAACAGTAGCAGCAACATTTCTGGGGTACACAACCAACAACACAAACAGAAAACAAAAACAAAAACAAAAAAAACAACAACAAAAAGCACACAGGAAATGGTGGGGGGGAAAAAACAAACAAAAACAAAACAAAAAACATCATCTCTTAAGTTTATCTACCTCAATGCAGAGGACCCAGTGTTTGAGACAGCATGCAAAAAATGGATACCAACATGACACATGGATTCTGGATCAAGTGATGGCGTAACTAACGTTAACTAATCGCCCTTGTGGACATAACAGTGCAGAGCCCGATGGTGACAAATGTCAGTGTAATACTTTCATAGTCTCGTCTGGAGACGGACTCAAAGTCAGATGTAGAATGAAAACATGCAGTTTCTCTTTACAGCATGTCAGTCTTTGACAGTAAAACTCCCAACTACATTTTACATCTAACCACATGTTCCCTGTGCACGAACTGTCAGCAATCGTCTGGATTTCTGAATAAACAGCCAGTGGCAGTATCAGAATAGTAAGGTTTACAAGAAGCTGCTAAGTATTCCAGTGTCATTGAGAAAGATGTCACCCCAGAAGACGTATGTAGAAACAGATCTGCATTACTCAGCTCTTGAAAGAACTCAACAAGCACCTGCAATAGTTGTGTTTATATAGATTTAAAAAATTTAATTAAATTAAAAAAAGGAAGTTGCAGCAAAATGGCCTGGGATCAGTAGTACCACCAAATTACCATGAGAGGAGCAAGTGAAATACAAATTCCAGCAGATATCGCAATCCTTTCCTCGGACAGTCAGAAACCATAGACGGATCAAACAGATGCGTGAAAGTACCATCAGATTAAAATCACTGATCAATGTCACACTGGAGCTTGTGGCATAGAAGGAAAAAAATAAAACAAAATGCATGTTGTATATACAAATCATAGGTACCCATCATCAGTAGTGTCTAATGTTAAAGCCAGAAGAAAAAACACCCATCATGATCTTTTACACAAAAAATATATATATTTTAAAAAGAAAAGATTGTTTTCATTGCCTTTTCATACGCCTCTTATTTGGCCCGTGTGTACTACGTCTTCACCTGTCACCGCCAGAGGGTTATGGCTGCATTCATTTTTCAAACAGCATCTTTACTTTAAAAAAAAGAAAAGAAAAAGAAGAAATTAAATTTAAAAAATAAATGAATGCAATAACCCACGACTCTGAAGACTTTGACTGAACTACGACATTTAATTTTGTGGTTTGTCACATCTCATCTCACAGTGTTCATCATTATGTAGTAAAAACTATGAACAAATAAATAAAACCATCCCAAGAAGAAAAAAAAATTAGAATAAATTCAACATTATCCCTGCCACATTTCAAACTAAACGCCAGGACTGGACCGCATCTGCTATGTGACACCTGCCCGGTCTCACATGTGATGAGGAAGCTACAGTTGAGTGCAACTAATTTGTGTTTGAAGATTCAAGTGAGGGAATAAAATGAGGGGGAAAAAAAAGCACAATCCAGCTGTTCATGCTTAATTACCACATGTCCAATAACTGATTTTCTCTAATGAACTACAGCCTACACCAGTAGACATTGTAGTGTCTTGGGAACATGCTAGTAGTCCAGACACCTTTTACTTACACACACACACACACACACACACACACACACACACACACACACACACACACACACCTATAAAAAACAGTGCTTCAGCCTCTTTCCCCTCCTTACAGCGACAGAATATGATGTTGTATGGCCAACACAATGGAAAGTTATGTGTAATCGTTCCTAAACTTGAAGCCCACGACATGCCCGACTCTTCTGGACGACTTTAGTCCATGTTGGACAATTTCAGAGAGGTTAAAAGGAAAAACAAGAAAACAGATGATCAAAAACAGAAGATTCTTTTTACTGTACAAGAGTTCTACTTCCTGCCATGGGAGATGAAAAAAGAAAGGTTGAGTGTGATGATATTAACAGTGGTAGTGCTGTAGTGTTGTGGCCCATGGAGAAGGGAGTCAGAGGGAAGGAGGAAGAGCCGTGAGGAGCTAAAGGGAGGCAGGGGAAGGGAGAGAAAAGTCAGGAGGAGGAGGAGAAGGGTTGATTCTCAGTAGTTTTGGCTAAAAAGGTGAGGTAGGCCTTGTCACAACTTGGAGTGTGGCTTTAAAACTGGCAGGGTTTTCATTTGCAGTCTGTCTTTAGTGTTTCTTTCCTATGGGAGTGTTGTCTGGTTGTGCGTCTCCAGAGTGTCTTTCTGCCGCCTGTACGCTCACATCTTCACATCCTCCTCCACGCTGAGCTGAGACAAAGTCTTCTTGATGCGCAGAGCTGTCAGTCTGGCTGCTCCGTTGGCATACCAGCACTCCCTCATGATCTTCCCCATCACGCGCAGTGACTGCGCAGCAAGAGGACAAAAGTGTTACAACATGACTTATAGCCACAGACATTTGAATGAGTCGCGATCTGTGCTTTTCAAACCAGCCTCTGTGTGTGAGAAAAATGTCAGAGTTTAAGGTAAGACAGACCTGTGCACCTACATCAGGGACATTAAATGTTGATTACTGCGTCTTGCACTAAGGCAATAACAGACTGTTGGACTGGCTCATTTATTTTGTATATTGAGGGCACCACTGCTAAGAATAGTACACTTTATGTAAAAAGCTGTTTTTCTGTTTTGTTTTTTAAGTGAAATTAAATCCAGAAATGAACTGATTTATCCAAGTTTTACTTTATTTGCTGGTAGCCAGCTCAGGGACATCATGAACCCCAAATTTTAACAATGGACGACTGAGTAGATAAAACTATTTTAATCCTCCCCCACAACACTGACTCAGAAGTTGGCAGTCTACCTTCATACTTGTAGACCAGAACATCTTGTACTGCCAAACTAATACAGCCCAACTGGTTCCATATACTGCCATTGGACATATTTTTAGAAACCACTAGTGCAGCTGTTCATATACATGGTGTGAAATACCTCATAGCTCTGCCACCAATTGGGCACATTGGGCCTCAGTTTCTGGTCACACACCACCTTCCTCATCTCTTCTATGGACGGGTCAGAGGGCACAAGGTCATAGTAGGGTAGCTGGTACTCCTCATGGATACCTGTAGTACATGACAGAGAAGCATTTTCAGTCTCAGATTTCATGTTTCTGTTTATTTGACCAACTGTATCATATTTATTTATATTGTGCTCTTACCTCCTGTGTTGCAGCGACGCGCAATCTCCCAATACACCAGGCCCAGTGCGTAAATGTCAGCACACTTGAAGGAGTCAAAGTGTTTCATGTTTATGGATTCGTCCAGGACTTCTGGAGCCATATACCTGAGGGTGGACACACACAGCATGAACAACAACTTTAGCACCACTAATAGAAACTGAAGTAAGATAACAGCCTCCCAACAAGTCTCAAACTTTCATTCCTTGTAATGCCCACTAGGGGGCGATACCTATGGCTGCAAAAAAGATTTCTGGTCCTCAGAATATGAGAAAAAACAGCCCTCACGCTTCACCCCAGTAAACACTTTCTTGATCACCGTCTGCCCTCGGTGACTCGTTTCTGGTCATGTTGAATTTTTGCATTATGCCAAGTTGTTGGCCAATGAGCATGCAGTTTCACAGTCAGCTCTCCTCCTCCTCAATAATTGAGCATGCAGTTTAAGATCACCAAGACAGCCATTGAGAAAAATCACATCTTAAGGCTTTAAAACAGGATTTGACAAACCACTGTGTGGTCATTGTAGCTACTGCCATCTTTTACACTCTACATCACAGTACATCTATCTCACTCAAAGTTCTACCAAGGTCTCCCATTTCTGTGGTGCAGAGAATAACAGGGTATTACATCCAAGAGTGACTAGAATTATGAAAAAGTCAGAAAACTAAAATCCAGCTTTGCAAAGTTTTCACTTTCTGATATTCAAAGTATTAGAAGAAAAAAAAAGAAAGAAAGTTGTCAGATGTATTCTTTAAGGCCTCAGGGAAGACCTGTAAAATCCCCTGTGCGCTTTATCTACTTGAGTGCTGATAAGTATGGAAACATTTACCTCTTAGTGCCCACGCGCTGATTCGGTGCAATATCGATCGTGTCTGTGATAGACTCATGGCGGACAGCCAGACCTAGGTCAGCTATAGCACATGTGCCGTTCTTCTTAACCAGAATATTTTTGGACTTGAGGTCACGGTGAGCAATGCCAGGTTTACCTGCACGAGAACCAACACAACAGCATTACACTTGCATCAAGAACATGCTCGCCCTTTACATATAACATATCCACTCTGCAGACATGAAAGTCCCACCCTGAGTGCCTAGGATCTCCATGTGTAGGTGTGCCAAGCCGCTGGCAGCTGATAGCGCCAATTTGATCATCCCCTCAATGGTGACAGAGTAGCGATTCAGGTAGTCAAAAAGTGAGCCATGCTCATGATAGTCTGACACCAGCCAGAGTTGAGTCCAAGTGCCGTTGTCTGAAAGGGAACAAATGAATAACGTCGATCAAATAATCTACTCTACTTAAACAGCAGCGAGCTTGTAAAACATTTTATTTTGAAAAGGCCTAAACTTTTACTGTTGAGGGTTGTTTAAAGCAGCCTTCTTGTATTGTATCTTCATATAGCCAACAGTTTTCCTCACCTTTGTTGTCTGCTGCAATAAATCCTAGGATATTTTCATGCCGTAACATGATTGTCTGGTAGATTTCAGCCTCTCTGAACCAGGAGCGCTCCTCTCTGGATGAGAAGATTTTCACTGCTACGTCGCCTCCCCTCCACTTCCCGCGCCACACCTCCCCAAAGCGACCTTTTCCTATTATTTCCTGCAGCACAATAGTCCTGGCCACAGTCCGCTGCACAAACAGGGGCAAACCTGCAGAGGGGGCAACAGACAGGCAACAAATCAACAAGAGTTCCCTGATAAGTATCCTCACACCGCTATGGTGAATGTTACTCATTTGGGCATACTGATATATCTAAGGATGTATGGAAGCTCCTGCTTTTGCATACTGACCAGAGCCTGATCCAGAGGTGGACATGTCATAGATTAGGTCCTGGAGCGTCTTGTCCTTGGCCAAGTATAGATGGTCACAGGAGGGATCTTCTACCTCCAGCCGTTGTCTGTGGCTGTAGGCCCTCTGGTGATACTGGAACAGGAACACCCCGACCATCAGCAACACACAGAGCAGGAACACGGGCCCTGCAATCACTGCCACCAGCTCCACTGGCCCCCAGTTGCTCACTTGGGTTGACCATTCCCCCCCTTTGGTTGGGACTAAGACGACAAAACAAAACAAAAGAAATGGGTTAAAAAAATAAAAAAATAAATAAACAGTCACAATTGCTCTAAAGTATTTAATGAGGTCTCACCTGGGACTTTCAGGTCAATACTGTTGCAGTAATCTACATAGCAGCAGTGAGTATTGAAGAAACCTTCAGCACTCAAACAGTAGAACGGTTGCCCAGGAGGGACCAGGCTGTCCTGGTTGATGCAGACACGTACGTGTTCCTCCTTCCCATTGACATAATAAGTTGAAGCCATGCAGGCACCGTCTGTCTCGCACTCATAGCCTGTCTTCTCACAGTTTGTGCAGTTGCAATGTAAAGCTGAGAGAGTGAGAAAAAGAAAAGAAGTTTATCACCACGAGGTTACAGAGTCCTCTAGTTCACTTCTTCATTGTGCCCAGCAGGGGGCAAGCATACACCACTGTTTCAATACAAAATGTAATGAGGGTCCCTTTAAATTGTGGGCATATTATGACGTGCAGACACAGATCCTTAGTGTTCAGCAGAAGCAGCCAGACAGCCCTGAAATCAGATCCTTCACTGCAGATGAACCCAGACACGCAGGGTGGAGACAGTCCTGCCCGTCGGGACAGACAAAGTGAAACTCAACAAGGGGAGAGGGCTCCTGCCAAATCCCCAATGCAGCATTCTGCTCCATTCCTCTCCCGGCTTTTTCTCATCGACACCGAGAGCCGCCACCGTTTCAGCTAATGAGACCAGAGTTTTATTAAACACAGCACACTTCTGCGCAGGAACCTATTAAAAGGTGACACACTGGAACTCCTGCCGCTTTCACAATAAAACTATGGTGGTCCATATATGCGCAAACAAATGAGGTCAGTGCCTGCCACATCTAAAACAGAACCAGTACTGGTTGAGCAATCCAGAGAGCAAGAAACTGAAAACTGATTAGATTTGGAGTGAAATGTGATTTCGAGTCATACCACACATGCTTCTCATTTAGAGCAAGGCCAGCACATTGGGTTTCTTCTAAGGTTTACTCCTACCACAGCGCACAGCAGGGCATGGCATAGTTGGTTGTAGGAATGTGGAGCCGTTTTTATTTTTGGTTGTTCCTTTTACACAGGAAAACCCAAAATGAAAAACGTACTGTCAACACTACCGTGGGTGAGGCCAGACAAAGGCTGGACCACTTGAGACTAATCACTGTGGAATTAACAAAGACAAGACCACTATACCCTAAAACAACACAGGAGGAGACACAAAGAGAAGAGGAATTTCAATCCCTATTCTTCTTCAAAAAGAGGCTCAACATTGGTCGGACAGCTGACAATGCCTAGCCTAGAGGAAGGAAAGACGTTGAGAGTGGCAAAATTCCACTAATCCTCTGTGTCTTATACTAAAGGGCTTCTTTGACCAGATGAGCTCAGTGATCTTCTCTTTTTGAACCAACGAAGAGGTCGGCCAAAAGGTGTCAGCAGATTCCAGCAAATTAAGCAACTACCAGAGTAGTAATAAAAAATAAGTAATAAAGTAATAAAAAAAAGAAAAAATTCAATGAGTGATATACTTATTGCAACATCTGCATGTAACATCCAAGTGGCCTAAACCACAAACCGTGGTGTCATAGCAGTGGTTTCCCCTGAACTCTTGAAGGTTTATTTCTGCGTGGGAGCATTTTTTGCATGTAGCGTGTACGCTGATGTGTCTATGCTTGTTCACCGAGTAGTAACTGGAAATGTGGAACACTTGAAGCAGAGTTTCAGTAATATTTCACATCTGGTTAGTGTGTGTGTGTGTGTGTGTGTGTGTGTGTGTGTGTGTGTCTCTTGTTCTTGAGGAGGTGAGTGGGAAAGTGACAGGAACTCAATGCTGAGTGTGTCCAAATTTCACTCAAGTTCGCATGCAGATGGAATTTCCTGCAGATTACACAGAGGTAAAGCAGGCTGGGCCTGATAAAAAGAGAAAAACAAGCCCTGTGCCACATCAGGCTAGTGCGTGGCAAATAGTTTAACAAAATAAAACCGATGACAGGAGTCATGGCTGTAGGTTTAAATGCAGGATGACACATTACTTCCATCAACATTCAGACAACCTGAAACACCTCTTTCCACCAGGACCATCTCTCCTTCACGTCTGCCGTTTATGGCTTTTCAGTAAAGCATATCAAATTTTTACCAAGTGAATCCAGACAAGAGCCATTTTCATCAATATGTTCTCAAAAGCAAGAGCAGCATTTAAAAGGAAATACACACGCAGCACATTTTAAGACAAAGCGCCTCCTCACCACACTTAGGATTGTAAACCGAATCGCCTCACAAAACTCAAATTGAAGGCTATAAAAGTTTTTTTCATGACAAACATATTGCACCAATACACGATAATGAGCTAACAGGAGTGATCTGACAAGAACACGGTGATCTGAAATGAAAAGGCACATTCATCACTGGAGAGTCTGTGTGTGGTAAGACAGATGGCACACAGACACAGACAGAAGCTCAGGAAGGAAACCAAACATGGCTGAAAACACACACATTTGCTTCTCAACTCTACCATGGATGGTTTGCGGCCTACCAAGAGTTTGGTTTGTGGGAAGTCCTCCCTTTCATTTAGGGCTACCTCATGACTATACCATGTGTAGCCCGCTTCCACGCTGAGAAGCAAAAACATTATGTGTGTTCAGCACAGCAAAAACATGAGAGGATATTTATTATTAACTTGATGGTGATTGATTCACAAGTTTAGATAAAATGATCTGATGTTTCATTACTGACTAATGCTTTTATCTAAATGAAAACATCCTGTAAGTTGAACGCCCTGTGACTACAATGTATAACATTTATGCAATCAGCAAACAGGCTTAGGCGATATAAAAATCTGTCCACCAGCCGTAAACGGTTCTACTGGTGACTGTGTAATATTTATCGATATGTGCATGATGAAAAAACACCCAAATAAAAGTCATGAGCAGAAAGCCCGAGATGAAGCAATTAGGCAGAGGACATTTCTCTCACATCCTGTTAATAATGAACAAGCTGCTGGGAAAAACACACGTCACTAAACCATACGGGCACACGTACAGTTATTGATTTAGTTTTCAAATATAATTTATACCAATTGGACAGCAAACATTAAAACACACTCAAATGTCACCTCTGCTTTCTGAAAAACTGAAAGAGGGACACGAATGTGCAAAATATGGGCCGACTCAACTCATTAGCACAAGCTTTGAAACCTGCTTTACAGGTTCTTTATCTGCCAAGTTAGATCCTCATGGAGGCAGACCACCAAAATAGAATAGTAAAAAATTGGCCTTCAAATTCACTCCAAAAGAACAAACTGCTCAAGAATTCAGCCAACGCTCACCCGCCAATATATTCATCTAACTGCTAAATCACAGCCCCAAACAAAACTTTGCAAAAGATGGCACGAGGTAGCGGTTTAAAAAACAAAAAAAACAAACAACAACAACAACAACAACAACAAAAAACCATCCAAAAAACCGAGATGAACATCAGGCAATGTGGAGTTCTGCTACTTAACTAATTCAAACAAAAAACATTTATCCAAATGCTGTGTTGTTTACACAGCGCTCTGCATATCTCAATAGATTCAGAGCCAAAGTGTTACAAAGCCAGACTTGCAGGAATATTACCGAGCCTAAATACACTTGGATCTGAGGAAAAGGCCGTGTGTGTGAAGTTTGAGTGAACTCTGCTCTTGTATCCACATAATTGGTGGTCTTTACACTGGTCCTTTGTGTGGAGATTAAGGCGACATGAGGAGGGGATTGGACTGGCCCTACATGAACAAAGACTGGAGTGGGGGGTGTGCACTTTTGCGTGGGGGGATGGGTGGCATACAGGGGACAGCAGAGTGGGGTTACCAGTAACAACCCCGATGTTTGGGGGAGCTGCTCTGGGCCAGACAGGATGGGGGTTGGTCCCCATTTGGGAAGGACAATACAGAGGGGGAGGCGGCAAACAGGGCCCCCCAGCTGCGATTGAGGTCTGCCCAAGTGACCAGCTGCGACTGTCATTAAAACCCAGTCTAGACTTTAACTTATGGGAGGGAGCAGAAAAGGAAACACATGACAAAAACAGGGAGAGCAGAGCCTAAACGCAATCCCTTTGAGCCGTTAGCACGGAGTTCCAATCATTCCGTTCGTGTTGAGACAGGAAATGGAGAACACAGTCAGGAAAACATTATTAAAACTTTGTTGCCATAAACAGCGTTGCCTTAATTTGGCGGTCCTATGAACCTAACGAAATAAAACACAGAACAGCCCCATTCCACAGAACTTTAGCCATAAACCACGATGACAGCGTTCAGCAGATGCATGCGCCGTTCAGACCGACTTGGTGGAAACAACGCTCTCAAAACACGACTGAAGTTCTGTGTACGATAACATAAAGAAAATACTGTAAATGTGCTTGGCGCAGGGCGGCAGGTTACACAAACACTGTGGGTTTCTGGGGGCTCAGACAGACAATCAGCACGTGTGCGTGCATGGGGAGGGGAGAACCATTACCAAAATGCACTGGCTGAAATTAGATCCATACAGATACCAGACTGAGAGCTGATCAAGACAAGCAGACGCCACCAGACAGTGTGAGTGCAACACACATACACAGGCTAACATACACATGCACACACCACAACTGTGTCCTAATCAATGCTAGGGGAAGGAGGAAAGTCATTACCTTTGTCTGCATCTCAGGGTCAGATTACTGATCTGATTCTAAAGTGAAGTCTCTGGGGCCGAGGCTGCTTCTACCATGTCTACCAACCACCAGCCTGAGGCTACATCCCTTCCTGTCTTGTCTGTTGTTCTGCTTGGGTTCAAAAGCACACGAGTGTGAGCACAGGTTCACTTTGGATTTGTTGCAGACACTTGTGCTCTGATTCCCAAAACTGATTTCTAAAATGGTGGTAATATGAGTCAATACATTTGAAGCTGCTTGAAACCCATCCTGGATGTTTGCAGAAGTGTCGTTTTTTTCCCCTCTTCGGTTACAATTATTTGTTAAACACAAACACTGTTTTCTTACAGACCAACAACTGGCGCCAAATACACTGCAGACACATACACACTTATTTTTAGTTTGCTTGTGTTTAGCCTTGATGTCAAGTTCTTCCTGTTAAAAGGGGGGTTTTGTCCTGTCCCACCATTGCCACGTGTCTGATCATAAAGGGCAGTTTCATAGTCCAAACTTTTTTTTTTTTTCCCCCCCTTGGTGATTTTTGTAGGGTTTCACCTTAAAATATTAAGCACCTTGAGGTAAACTCTTGTTGTGATCTGGTGTTACATAAATAAAACTGAAGTGACGCACTGAAAACTAAAGCTAATTTCCAAAACTCCTTGATTCTGCTGTCATTTGTATTTTCATTGCATAAATAACTGAGAAGAATGATCAGAATGACAATATATACATAGCACAACATATATATAGAAATTTCACATATGGCAAAAATATAAATTTTAGTTATGTCACTCTTTTCATTGTGAAAAAAGACAGATTAAGTTATTTTGCAGATAATCCTTAAGCTAATAATATTGTGAAACCAAAATAAAAACAGCCCAGACAAAATGCAACGTTGATCCGAGAACACCACAAGGATTTGGCATAAATCCAGCAGTTACCTTTAAAGCTCAAAAAAAGCAACTACTTTGCATATTCACACACTTACTCATAAGAAATTTTTGCTCTGTTTAAGCTACCAACACTATCTGAGCCCAGGAGAGAAAATAGGGTTAAATGGTATTTGAAGAGCTAGTTAGATAAGGCACTCTCACTGGATTCCAAAAGCAAAAGTTTTACCCTGGATCACACTAATCAAAGTAAATCATTGTCACGGAAGTATTAGAGAAAACTTGACAAGTAGACTGCATACCTTCTAGCAGAAAATTACAAGGCAGTGTGGGTCTGATCTAAATTCCAACAGCAGTCAGAAAAAACAAAAAAGAAAAACAAATCAAAGAGACATGCAATGGAGGAAGCTGTCGAGTTTAGCTCTATAGACATAAATTAATGTAACTATCAAGTCTGTGGAAGCACGGTGAGAAATCACAGATCTTATGTCTGTGTATGCTTAAGATACGCCACAGAAACAAATGCAGGTTCATGAACAATATGCAAAAACTCTTTAAACAAAGACAAGTACTTTAGAGTAAATTGAAGAGAAGAGGACAGGCAAGAAGTTGGCTGGCTCTAAAGCGATAGTAATTTCTTGCGGTCTAGCATCAGTAATGGAGGAGCCGGGTCAGTCCGGGGCTATGCTGTCTGCTGTAGCAATTAGGGCTCTCTGCCTCCGGGCCAAAGGAGGTCATTAACAACACTGGTCATTATGGAAGGAAAACTAGACCACCCCGGACCTAACCTGACCCCGACTGGCTCAGTGCCACATTATGGAAATTGTTAGTAAACACAAATTGCAAAGGAGGTGGTGTCTGAGCCAGGAAGCAACCAGAAATTTTATACAGAGGATGTCATTTGATCACGACATAGCTGCAGGGATCTGGCAGACAATACAACTTATCTAGAACAGGTTTAAACAACTTCTACACACTGAGGGAGAAGGAACCCCCGCCCCTTTAAAACACGTTCTACTTTTCAAACTCAATCTTGCTTGAAATCCAAATGTCCATCTCCCCTCCCCTGTCCACACCGTCTTCTCTTTACGGGCTTACACCTTGGAACCTATAAAGTTTCAACCTCTCTGTACATTCTCCCTGCTCTGATCTAATGGGCAGGTATACGCATGTTCCAAACTGACTAGCTCACACAGCCACCACCTGAACTCTTTCACATCAAATTTGACATTACACAAGCACCTGCACCGTTTACCCCTGTAGAGCGAGTTCCCTGTTCAAACTGAAAGGAAGGCATGTTTTAGTTTCAAGCCACAACCACACGCCACAGACACGCAACATTATCCATTAATCTGAGTGCACCTGAGCAGGTCTACCTTACATCTTAATGAGCACTACGGCCTTTTTCCATAAAAGCAGCAGACCGACAACACTCTACTATCTAATTCTGAAACCTATATACTTGCATAAATGTATAGGCATGCGTGCAATTACAATGTGTTGATGTAAGCCACTGTGAATCATGCCGTTGCCTGCTGTGCATCTCAGTTGCTCATAATGAGAAGGGGGGGAAAGAATCCTTCTGAATACACTCATGTTCGGTCACTATGTTGCAGTCAGAAAACTCTGATCTAATGCATTCTGTTATTCACACATAGGCCACTAATGTTCATTTATTTATTTAACACATTCAATGTGTTAAATAAATGATGGGAAGAACATTATACGCTCTATTTGCCTCCTATTGGATATCATACCTCACTAGATGCATGATATCCAAATCTCACATGTATGTGGTTCTATCCATCAACGTTGTATGTGTAAAATAAATGAAGAAACATTAATAAGCCATGTCTGAATGACAGAAGGCGGTCATTTTACCAGAAAGACAGCAGGGTTATGCATCCAAGAGTGGAAAAGAGGCACATCAGGAAACGACAATAGTCTGGCAGGCCTGGTGATTGTATGTTGAAGAGCTTCCAAAGGTGAGTTCAAAGGTCAAGAGATAGCAGGAGCTCATCTATCCAATGGCCTTCCTCTAACCTAGAGATAAAAAATTTAAAAAAAAAACCCAACCCAAACTAAAGCTTTCTTCACCACCCTGTTAGAAGTAAGTGAATGAAAGCAGAAACGGGACCACAGACAACAAAGTACAGATTAAATTCTGACAAAGCAGCAGGCTTTTATATAAGTGAGATGGAGAATGTAGAGAGAAGGGGAGGGACGCGCCCTACCTAGCGGCACTGTGGTTGACAGTGCCCATATCACATTGCTACTTTGTTCAATTCACCCAGTCTGACTGCGTCACGTAGACATGTAATGCCCATAACACCAGTGACTCCTAATCCTCGTGAAGTCAACAACACGTGACAGATTCAAATCTGTGAGTAAAGCATATTCTCACAAAAACATACTCGCGCAGGCCTGGAATCTGCTCCAGCGAAGCAGCTTTCAGGTTTGTCTGGTTTCAGCCTGTGCATGGTGTAATCCATTACATAGGGAGAAAGCAGCTCATGATAGACTCGTGGCCCCCCTTGCATGACAAACCCTGCCAGATGGACAGACCCATTATCACTGTGTGTGTCTGCACCGGTCACAGACCCACCCCCAACTCTCCCCCTTCACACATCTCTGTTAATGTTGGTGTAACCCAGGCAAACAAACTGGCCACTCAGGTGTGACAATTTTCCCAGCATGCCTTGAACTGATCAACCTTAGTGTACTGCGCCCTTATCTAAACTTGTGGGGGAGGAACAGTTTTTATGATTCTTGGAAGGATGACTCAATTGTTTAGCACAGTACACTTTAATGGATAACAAATGAAGCAAAGATCATTTTTTCCCCCTGGCACACGGATCATTTTAATAATAAGTGTATCCAGTGAGTGGCAAGTTGAAACAAAGGTGCAAAACTCAAAGGAAGAGAACAGAGTTTTTCATAAAACAAGACATGCTTGTGTCTAACCTACTGAAGCATAATGAAAGTGAAGGGACGTTTGGAGCAAACTTAAAGGTCAGTAGATGCGCTGAGGGGCCAAACGCTCTGTGCTTTGGCTGAATATTTGGTGATATACTGTGTGTGCTGTTACATATAGTGATATATTGTGATGTGGTGCTGTTGTGTGAAGCTGGGCATCAGCTGCTCCACCAGATGGGGAGGAATCGGACTGAAGAAGGACCATAACTGGCGCCTCAAAAGACCCCACTTGCCACATTTCCATCACAATGAACCCAGACTTCAACTCTGACTTCTGTCTGGGATGGCTGAATGTACGGCTGCTGTCGCCCTATGCCAGCATTCACTTTCTGCTGTGCAGGAAGGAAAGGGGGGGTGGGGGTCCACTAAGCACCCTTTTCACTCTTTACAAATGGAAAGCGATGGCAGAGCTGCCAGTGTTTACCCTCAGAAAACACATTTCATGCACAAAGTAGGTTAGGCCTTCATTCAGAGGCTCCTTTCTGCTCCTTCCAGCGTGGAAACCAGTCCTCACAACATGTGACGAAACTGTAACTGACCACATTACGCAAATTCAACCAGCCAGCTATCATTATACGATGTCCCCAAGCAAAACAGCGATAAGCAGTCACAAGCCAAAAAGACACTATTTTGTAAATAAGTTAGCATAACAGCCACACAAGAGATTAACCTCAGCATCAACAGCACCATGTAGACTACTATTCCTTGCTTGGGGTGTTCGTACAGAATAATAAAATCATATTTATATCAGTTTTGTATCCATTTAATAACACAGATTTATCAACATTATTGAACTTTAGCTAGCAGACGTTAGCTGGCGCTTCGGAACAGACAGCCCCACCATGTTGTTGTTGTGGTGGTGGTTGTTGTTGGTTTCGCTACTCGTGTTCAACAACAGCTCAATTGAATTTGTCAGCGGATAAAAGCCAAAAATATCGATAAATCATCAAACACGGCACGGCAGCCGGTTCGACCAAACAGCAGCCGTGGTTTTGAGGTCGACGCTAGCAAGACACGGCTAGCCAAATCCGCGATAGAGAGCGCCATGACGATTAGCGACAACAGGCGATGCCCAGTCCAGGAAAACACATCGAGACAAAAGCCGGAGAGGTGCTCGGATGAAACTTACCATTACCGACGGCCACCAGCCCGAGCAGGGCCAGCAGCGTTGGGGCAATTTGTTTTAGAGCCATTTCTTCATAACTCCCATCTCTCCCGCGATGAAATGCGTCGTAAGTGTGTCGTTATCAACACGACCAGACCTGAAACACAACCACAATCCAACCGCACACCACCACCGCCAGATACTAGCCAGCCTGCCAGCCAGCCGAGTGACGTGTTTAAAGGGGTGTGTACGTGCGAGTTTAAAGGGGAGGGCTGAGGGCTGCACGTCCCCTTCTGCCCCTGAGGTCAGGGCTGTGTGGTAAATAAAGCGGTGGGCGAATTGCCTTCTTCCAGTTTCACATCATCTAAAGAGCAGGAGTGATCACTGTGTGTGTTATTTATGATAAATTAAAAGTGCTTTTGGAAATTAGGTGCCTGGATAATATTCTAATGATTGATGTTAAAATGATCTGGGATATATTAAGTCAAATCCTCACTATCCAGTAATTGCAGTGTGTTTTTCATGATTATATATAATACCAAAAAGAGCCTTGTGAGCTCAGTTCATAGCTAACATTGTGCATTTGATGGTTTAGCTACTAAAAATGTACGACCACGCTCAGGTGCTGCTTTCACTGAAATCAATCTGTTTTCTTTCTGTGAATTTTTATGTCTCAGTTCACTTTTTCCAAATATATATTTTCAAGCAAGTTTCTTTTTTTATTGAGCTCTGTGTATTATGTAACATGAAAGAAAACAACAAGTGAACAAACTGAGTGTAACTGGCAATGTTTATCATTTCTGAAAATGAAAAATAATGTTGGTGTGTATGTCTGTGAAATGTGACTAAATGTGTTGCCACAACTGGCTTTAATGTGTGTAAACAAAGTGCATCTAGGGCTCTATAATTTATTTATTTATTTTTATGCATGTGTTTCAGCTGCAGGATGAATTAATCTTCAGCAAATATGCTGTGCAGATTGCGTTTATTACTCATAGCTGTACTTTTGGTGAACAAAAATCTATTTAAGGATCTAACTGGGTCAAACTGCTTTTCATTAGAATTATTGCTCAACACTTAAATTCATCAGGTAAAACAAACATGAAACAAAATAACACCTTTTTCATGTTGATTGCTTAAAAACACTTAAAATTTTGATGTAAAGTCACAGCTGTTAACACAATGTTCTGTCAAAATTTCATGCTGTGAAGTCACCAAGCTTCTTCATAGGAACGGTGATCTAATGGAAACGGACCAGGAAACCAGTGTGAGTGACAAAACCTTTATCTTATCATGGATTGTGATTTGGATGCAGAACTTGAAATCGCAGGCCCCATGAGAGGAGATGATTCTAGGCCTCCCTGCATTTGACTGGAATTAGATTAGTAATACTCTGCTGCACTCAGATGTTTATCCACCCATATTCAGTGATTGATTCATTATCAGACAAATCCCCCACTGATATTACAGCCATGGGGAACAACATCTGACAAATGTATACTCGTTTGCTGTTCCCTGATCAAAGCGCATGAGGTAAATCTGGTTCAAATCTGCATAAGAGACCATTTTATTGCTTTATTTATATATATTTTTTACTTGATCTCAAATCACATCTAAGCCACTGTATCAGATTTTGAGAGAGAGTTACATCCGTTTGCAATTTCCAGTCCGAAAGTGTAAAATAATCGTGCATCCAAAGATAGCACAAGGTGTTTTGGTCCAGCTCTATTCAGGATTGTTGTCTCTCCTCAGGGACCAAACCTGTCTATACTAATACATTCATCTGCCTCCAGCTGAGAATGTAGCTCAGGAAGAGGTGAGCCAGGCTGCAACCAGGTGCATTAGGGACTTTCTCTGTGCCTGCTTTTATCACCTGTCCTCTTACTAGCACTCTCACTGATCTATCCTTGAGCCTAACTGTGTCTGCACAGCCTCCTCTGTGGCTTTATATCTGTCCATTATCGGCCCTGTCCAATTTATCTGCACATTTCTTCAGCGGGCATTGTCTGCTGAACAAATCGCTCCTGTCTCTACAGAGCCACTGGGAATGATCCCACAGTGAAAAGGAATACACAGAGGAGGAAAACACAGGGAGATGTGAGATGGGCTTCTGCACTCACTGACACACAGCTTGGCCTCTCTGATACTTCAACAACCCCCTGCAGTGTTAAAAATAACCAGCTCCTCATCTGACTGACCAGACAGACTGGGACTTCAAGGGAGTATTATCTCACTGGCATTTGTTCAACAACTAGGAAGACAGACAACACACACACACACACACACACACACACACACACACACACACACACAGACATAAACAGATAAAGAGCAAGCATGACAGATGCAGAAAGAAAACATTGGAATGCTAATATTACGCAAAGGGGATGAAGCCGAAAGTCTTATTTTCACCAGTGACCAGGCAACATTTTAAAACTGTTGCACAGTTTTAATTCCCATTGGACATTTCTTATTCTTTTTGACATTCTGCTCCAGTGCTTAACTTTCAACATATTTTCTATGTGTAGTTTTTTATGTATGTGTGTATTCATATATGTATGTTCCTCCTTTTGTAACAGGATCTAAAAATTAGTTTGAAATAGAAGTCCTCACATTCAATATTTCCATAAAGGAAATCCAAAGCAGAGAGAATATTGAGGCAATTATTACTCAACTAAATCATTTGACCCAGAGAAAATGTATTCAAACAATACACTGAAGGTCACATGAGAGCTTTTTAAATGTAGCTCCTACAAATTGTAGAGAGACTCTCTAATTATCTGATGAAGAATTTTTTTCATCTTAATTTTAAGATACACTGCAGATAAAATAAAATAAAATAAACAAACAAAACACTACACAAATCTCCCATGTAAGGAGTATGGATTCTTGTTTGTCTGATGACCTCTGCTGGTCAATGTGAGAACTGCAGTAATAGGTGCTTAAAAAAACGTAAAGCAGAAATATTTCCAAAATATAATTCTTTATTTAAGGTATCCATTATTACATGTATGTGAATTCCTTTACTGATCATAGTGGTTGTGATGGTACATTTTAGCCTTACAAAAATGTATGAAAAAAGTTGTTTTTAAAAATTTTTTTTTTAAAGCAACATTAACACAGTCTCATTTCTGAATAGTAGAAAACAATATCTCTCCTGAAACATATTTACAATATGGTTGCAAAAGAAGACATCAAATTTAATTCTGTTACATAAAAATGTATTTACATCTAAATATCTCACTGCTTTTATGTGCAGATAATATATGCTTAGTTTAGTTAAGTTAAACATACTTACAGGACAGGTAATGTACTTTCATTTGAGTGTATAAATACTTACATATTTCCTGTCTTATCTGTGGTTTTAAGGATCATTGGTCATTTTGGGAAAATCCACATTATACCTAAGAGAATGATTTTCCATTCTGTCACAACAATGAGAGAGTTAGACAAGGAGTACAAAACTATGTTAACTGTTTTGTGATAATTAAAAATAACTGGCCTAAACCTGAACTAACTGAAATGTAGCTCCCTCATTTATAGAGGTATTAAGTATCATGGTGGATGAATGTTTGCGTTTGCAAAAAATATAACATTTGGTACAAGAGGCTCTAGATGCTTCTACACAAAGTCATATGGTTTTAATATGATACAGACACCGAGTGAGTGATTAGATCAAAATATGGTAATGATATGCACTTCATTTGTTGGAATGTGGTGCAAAATCCCTTCTGGTGTTTTCAATCCAGTTTCCTCGTTTCAGTCTAGAAATCCTGCTTCAGTTTTTCAATGCTGAAGTCGTCGTGGTCCAGTTTGGAGAGAGTCTTCCTTATTCGCAAGGCTGTAAGGCGGGCTGTTGGGTTCTGGTACCAGCACTCCTTCATGACCTTCACGATGGCTGACAATATCTTAAAAAGGCAGAAAAAATATAAAACACCACATTTCCAAAATGTAATTGTACTTTTGCGTTCATTTTTATGTCTACTTGTGTGTGTCTGTTTATGCCAAATAGCCTACTGGGTGAGAATGGAGTCTGTTGTGCAGACTGGGCCTCTGCTGGTCCACACACACCACCTTTTTCATCTCCTCAAAGCTGGGATCCGAGGGCACCAGGTCAAAGAAGGGTGGACGGTAATCTTCCACAATGCCTAAAAAAACCCCCAAAGTTAAACAGTGGATCACTTGTTCCCCTCTTGTCATTCAGTGGGGTGATCAAGCAAAGTAAGATGTCAGAATTATCAAATTAAAAGCCCAGTGAGGTGTCTTGTTGTGAGGGTTATCTCTTCATACATCTGCGGAACACAAATGTGTTTTCATATGAAGCCTGAAAGAGCACACTCAGAGACTCAGACAGGCTGCGGTGGGAGTTTTGTAAAGCATGTCTCGCTAAACAAGAGAACGGGGAGAGATATGAACTCCCTGGTGACTACATTGGGATGGAAATCTGGAAGTCATGCACACACACGCATACACACACACACAGTCATTGGTGCATGGCTGTGTGCTTGCATATAAAAATTGCATGCACGGGCATCTGGACTATGTACAAGTGAGTGCTGACACCAGATAAGACTGTTTATAATTACTGCAGTGCTAATCATGAGAGAGGATAGCAGAGGCAGACACAGACTAGAAAAACACTGGCCTGCTGAGAGACATGGGACTGGCTGCTTGTTCTATATACTCTACAAAAGCAGACAGACGTGTGACAAAGAACTTGTTTTTAACACGCTCGCTCGTGTGATGCATTAGCTTCATAACAAATTTGTGGATATATATCTACATTTGCTTCCTGAGGTTTAATCTAAGGCCAGATTTTTCTGCTAATGGATGGAAAGGCATAACATTAAAAACAGATCACTGTTAACCTACCATTGACAAGAGTCCTGCGGGTAATTTCCCAAAAGACCAGCCCGAGAGCCCAGATGTCAGTTTGCTTATAGGACTCAAAAACATCCACACGGATAGTTTCATCCAGCACCTCAGGGGCCATGTAGCGCTTGGTCCCCACGCGAGGGTTATTGCCCATATCGAGGTAGTCATGGGACTGAGAGTGTATCACTGCTAAACCTGAGGAACGAATGAACACAGAAAAAGCTTTTAATTTACAGTACAATACACACTACAAAATGCATCTTTAAAGAGCTCTTTCTCTAAATACATTGCTATAAACTGTTAGCAGATTTTGTGAATATCCTTGCAAACCTTACCGAGATCAGCGATGCAGCACTGTCCGTTGCGCTTTACCAGAATATTTCGGCTTTTCAGGTCTCGGTGGGCAATAGCTGGTTTTTCCTGGGAGCTAACAATCTCAGTGTGGAGGTGGACCAGGCCACAGGTCACAGACAGACACATCCTCAAGCAGCTCTCTGGGTCCAAGCTGCTGTACTGCAAGAAATCGTAAAGAGACCCGAGCTCATGATAGTGGGTGACGAGCCACAGCTGGGTACTGGAATTCTTGGATGTCATGTCGGAGGCTATGAAACCTAAAAAGCAAAAGCAAACAGAGAAAATGTTGCTGTTTGAATGTTTTTTCTTAAAGGTGCAATTTCTTTTCTTTGGAGGCGAAGGACTGGTATCATACCGAGTATGTTGTCGTGTCGCAGCTGTACAGTATTGTAGATCTCTGTCTCTCTAAACCAGGAGTGCTCATCTCTAGAGGAGAAAATCTTGACGGCGACACTTTCCCCCATCCACGTTCCCCTCCAAACCTCTCCATACCTGCCTTTGCCTACGAACAAAGTGACATCATTAATTGCAAATAAATAGAATAGAATAAAATAGAACAGAGTTTATTTGAACGTGCAAATATAACAAAAATTAAAAGAAAGAAAAACTTCTCAACACGCACACGCACACACACACACACACGCACACACACACGCACACACACACGCACACACACACACACACACACACACACACACACACACACACACACACACACAAAAGTAAAGACATCAAGCTGTCATGAATATCTCTATATCCCATACAATTTTCATGCTCGACCACATTTCCAGAATATAATTTTACTTGTGTGTTCAAAAAAAGGAAGAGAAATGAGACTGACCGACACACTCAACAAGTGAGATTTGCCTGGCCATAGTTCTCTGGACAAGATATGGAAGCCCTGTCCCACTCCCTGATGTACAAAACTCATCATAGATATTCTGGTGAGAGAAAAGAAGACAGGCAGGCATTTAAAATCCACACGTAACAACTAAAAGACAGGAAAGTTTTCCTGTATTCTGTCTGACGTCAGCCATGAAACGTCTCTTACGCCATATGTGGGGTCATCTCCACTGGGGACTTTGAGTATTTTGACATCATGGCCTTCAGCATCTTGTAGTCTGCGGGCTGCACGTCGGAAGCGCAGGAGTAGTATCAGGCCAAAGACACAGGCAATAACAAATAAGAACAGCAGGAACAGGGAGATCCACAGCGCTAGGTAACCAGCTTCTGGGGGTGTCGGTGTCGGGTCCCCATCTGGAAACACAGAAGAAGTCAGGAACATACACACATATAGACACAAAGAAACTGAAAAGATTAAACTCATGAGATAAAATTCAAGTGGCATGACATTGATATGTTCTTACTGACCACAAGGGGGAACCAGCTGCTATCTAAAGGGAAGCTACAGTAATATAAGTGCAAAACAGTGCTAGATGTTAACTGAACTGTGGAGATGAGCCAGAGGCCCAACTGAAATAAGACAAAAGCATTATTTACAGGGACACACTAGCTCTTTGTTTCTTGGATAATGTGATGTTCCAGTATTGAAAAGGAAAGGCTTTAGGTACTGACTTATGTTTGGAGGCACTGTGAAGTTGGAGTTGCAGTAGTCCTCTCTGCAGCACTTCGTAAAGTAGTTGGGCAAGGAGGAGTAGCACTGCACTTTGGTGACCTCACTGAAACAGCCCAACTCCTCATATCCGTCTTTCATCCAGTTATAAAAACAATGTTTTCCCCTGCACGTTTCATTTTTACATGTGCCTTTGTCATTTTTGCAGGCACACAGCAGATCCCCATCATCTGTGGTGTCTGGAAAATACATGAAATCAGCACTGAAACAAGTTGGAAGATGGGGGTCATGTAATAACACAAATTACGTCCAGTAAAACAAAGCCAAAAACACATGAAATTCAAGTATTCCATCTTTGTTTTGAAAGAAAATGTAAAAATTCTAAACTCTACCTCCTCAAATATAATTAAGTAAATAGTTGTTATAGAAAGGTCTAAATAAACAGATACTTTTTATATTTTAAATCGTCATATTTTTGAACTATGATACTAAAAAGGACTCAGTGGATGGATAGGGTAACATATAACTTTAAATGTTAAAGTGTAGCATGTGTGCATGAAAAGCCACAAAACACCTTTTGCTATAAATGTGTTATAAAAAACCCAAAACAAGCAGAACTCTGCAGAAACCATAAATAGTTTACGGTGCTGCAAACATTTTTGGAAGCTAAGAGGAAGACAGGCTGTGATATAGCTCAACCAGCCCTGCAGTTGGCATTTGACTACCTTCACCAGGCACCCGTTTATTCTGCCATTTCACATCTGACAGGTATTGCACAGCCTTCTTGTCTCAACTTGCTTTCTGGAAACAACTACTTATGTTTATGACAACCAGCAGACTGAGCCATCCAGTCTATGTGCAGGCTGCAGATGCAAAACAATACCTATGAGGCGCATTCTCAGTGGGTTCTGCAGTGCAATCAGACCCTTCACATTAGTCTAATCTGATTTAGCGTCAGAACCAAAAATACTCTGTAATGCACCTTTAATTGAATGAAACAAAGGGAATGTCCTCACAGTAGTGAAAATTATTTTCTACATCCGACCGCCAACTCACCTCCATGGATGGCAGACGTCCACAAAATAACTCCAGCTATCAACCCTGTGAGCACAGCAGAGCTTCCCATCTCTGAAAAAGCAGGGAAACCAAAATATTACCAAAAATATTACCAGGTAATGTAATTACATAATGAAAAAAACAATTGGTGATGTTTAATTATTAGGAGCTGTCTCAAAATCCAAAGGTTTAGGTAAAAAAAAAAGTCAGTTGGGTAATTAATATTATGAATTCTGCTTAAATTTGCATACAGTTACTGAACAGCGGCTGAACAGGGGCTAAAGCTCAGACTCTGAGGAGGAAGCAATGAGGTAAAACAAACAGTCAAAGGGCCCAGCCTGTCTGCCTGTGTTGTAATTGCATTGGGTGGGAAAAGGGGTCTTAGGGGAAGCAGGCTGTTCAGAGTGTTTGTGTATGCGTGCTCAGATTATGTGTTGCGCTGTGCTAACCAGGCTCCAAGCCCGCCGACTCCAGGACTGCCCCTGTCGCAGAGTAAATGTTGATGGCTATGCTTCCTGCTATTGAGTGGCCCCACCCGGCTGGCCGGCGAGACTCAGGTCTGCTCATTGTTTAGAGCTGCACTGCTGAGAGTCACGCAATAAGAAGGCATCACATAAAAGTCAGCCTCTCTTGCTCCTCGGACCTCTAACGTTGATAGCAAGGATGAACTTAAACCTGTTAGATTAAACTATTAAAAGTTGCAAAATATGAAATAAACGATGAAATGTGAATTTTAATTTAGAACTCTAGAAACACATTGGGAAATGTTGGAGCAGTGGCATGTTTAGCTCTGTCATATCACCTCCTCTTTTAACAACATGATGTAAGTGTTTTGTTACCGAGGAAACCAATTTTCAGCAAATCAGCAGTTTGAGGTCTCATTTCATAATGTGCTAAACGTTTTCAGTGGGTGACAGAATTGAAGTGCAGTTCATTACCTGGACTCTTTTACTAGAGTGCCATGCTTCAGCTTGTCATAGTATATGTTTATCCAAAATTGGTATGTTGTATATTAAGGTTACAGATGTTCACAGATGTTCAGGTATGTATATTAATAGACAGCATACCATCATGGATGCTAAGGTTTGAACTTTCAAATCAGCCAGTCACATGGCAGCAAATCAGTGCATTTAGGCACATAGTCAAGATGGTCAAGATGACCCGCTAGAATTCTAGTCAAGCATCAGAATGGATGGGGAAGAAAGGTGATTTAAGTGGTTTGAGCGTGACACGGTTGTTGGTGCCTGACTGGCTGGTCTAAGCATTTCAGAAACTGCTGATCTACTAAGATTTTCCCACACATCCATTTCTAGTGTTTACAGAGACTGGTCCAAGAAAAGAGAAAATATGGACCCGGTATCTGGGCAAAAATGTCTTCTTGATGCCAGAGGTCAGACAGAAATAGACAGACTGTTTGAAGCCGACAAGACGCAACTGTAACTCAAATAACCACTCGCTACAATCAGTTATGCAAAAGAGCATCTCTGAATGGACAACACATTGGTTTGAAGCAGATGGACAACCGCAGCAGAAGACCACACCAGGTAAAAATTGGACAACAGAAAATGAGAAAAATGCTGTTTGGTCTAATGAGTCTTGATTTCTGCCGTAGCATTCAGGTGGTAGGGTCAGTTACAGAAAGCGTATTTGTTGATCATGTCAATACCGTTCATGACCACAGCGAATCCAGATCCCACAGGATAACGTGCCATGTCACAAAGCTCTGATCATCTCACAGTTACCAGATCTCAGTCAAGGGGATTCCCTCTTGGATGTTGTGATTTGCATCTTGGACATGCAGCAAACAATTCCCCAGCAACTGTGTGATGCTATCGTGTCAATATGGGCCAGAATCTGTGAGCAGTGCTTCCAGAACCTTGTTGAATCGTTGCTACAAAATGCTTAAAGCAGTTCAGAAGGCAAAAGGCAGTCCAATTTGATACTAACAATCAGTAACTTGTTAGTATGGGTGGTGAGTGTATTTGTTTTAAATAAACATGAGATTTAAAAGGTTTCTAACCCAACTCAGCAGATAACGGCAGTCACTCATTCAGTGTTGTTTGCACGAATAATTCTAATAATCAGACTGTTTTCTGTTTCCCTTCTCTTTAATTAATTAAGCATTTACTACTGACTGCTTTCACGTGAGATGTTTATGTAACACGATAAACTGTAGCTACACTAGGAATCACCAAAAGTCAATGTTCAAACTGTGGCACACTCTGCTGTGAGAATTGTAAAAGAAAAGCTCTCAGATTGAAGTCTCAAAGACAAAGCAAGGGTGATTTTGCAGGAGCCACATCACTCAGCATTAGTTCAAGGCTCACTTCAAGTCTTTGGTGTTTAATAACAGGCGCACAGCTCTCCTTTTTTCAACTTTAAGCCTTCACAGCATCTCAAAATTGTAGCTGCAGAAAAATCTAAGTTGCACACACTTGCACATGCTGGCACACTGTGTAAATTACACAGAAGTTATGCTTTAAAAAAGGGGGTTACAGAAAAAAAAAACTATCCAACTGCACATGTCTCATAGCAGTTAACCGTTGAACTTTGGATGTGTGGCAGCAGAACTTTCACATGTCTGCTAAAAACCACGGATATCCGCTTTTAAATTTGGCACATCAAGCCACATATTTTACAGGATGTAGTCACTTTGGTGATTCCATCAAATCGTGTCAAATGTCACTGATGAGAAACCAGATGGGTAAAAAATAAAGATGAATATTTATATATGCTTGGCTCGCATTTAAGTGCATCTTTCCTTCAATTCTACGGAAGATCTTCTTTAAAGTTTCCTATACTTATCAAAGTGTCAAATCAAACATGAAACTTATGCTAAGTTAAGATATTTCTGTTTCCTATTGGTTAAAAATATCACACTAAAATGATCTTTATACATTCTTTGCATCTAGGGTTCAAGCTCAGTGCACAACAACCCGCTGCACACAGCTCTGGCACACTAAAACCACAAGCTATATTCTACCAAACAGCAAAGCGCACTTCCTGAATCACTCAGACTGAATGTAAACTGTGTTAAATCTGTGGGTCCAGGAGAAGAATAGGATAAACACAACTACTCCTACACAATGTTCTTATTCTCGGTGGACAACTGACAACTGGATATAATTTTACCATGCACTGGGTCCTAATATGAGAGTGCAGTAATCACAACCTCAATCGTGGGCAGCCTAACTTTATACTCCAGCAAACTTCCTCTCTAAGCTCTCTCCTGTTTGTCTCCATTCTGTCCTAAAACTACACAGGGGAAAAGATCCACTGACATCGCTTCCTGTCATCTACAGAGAGACAGATCTCTCATTCCATCGCGATGACGGTGTAGTTAAGAGCTGGATTGGGAGGAACAGCAAAGGAGTCTCAAACTTCCTTTCTGCTGGGCCTCGTTTCACCCCCCCCCCCCCCCCCCAAAAAAAATGGAGGAAAGTAACTTTAAGCAGAGTTACTGTAAAAGCTTTTATTCTCAGCTTAAACATCACATTCAGTCATTTTAACGTTTAACCTTTGCGTGTAATCCAGTGATTGTCATCAACTGCCAGTAACCTTGGCAGCACTGTGCCTTCTTTTCAAGACAAGCTTGGAAGGATTTATGGCTTACTCAGTGCTCCTAACATGCATACCTACAATAGACGTTGGTCAGAGAATGGAAAAGACAAATGAAATATTATTGTACCTCACACATACGGTGCACAGAGAGTGGCCTTTGCTTCTCAAGAAGAAGAAGAAGGGAAAAAAATGCATGAAGATCTTGGTATGAGTGATGCACCCTGAAGAGATCAGCAACAGCACCCACTTGGAAAGAACCTGTGTCACTTTTACAATGAGCTGCAGCCAAAAGACACTTCCTGTGTGTGGATGTGTGTAAATCTTTGTAAGCAAATGTCACATTCTGCACACTTCAAAATGAATGGACTTTTCACCTTAAAAGATTTGTTAGAAAAAAAAGGTCACAAGGCATATGCCAGTAGTTCAGGAAGTACCCACATCCTTATTTGGGTAAAAATAGCCATGCGTGAAGAATAAACCCTGTGTATGAAAGAAAATCTGTGTTTTTAGTAAGTGTGCAAAGATACTATCAGTAAAGCACTTAAGTTTAGGAAGTGGACCGATGTTTTCTATCAATGTTACATTGAAATAAAATTGCAATACAGTGATACAATTAAATGACGTAGGTGGTCAGTGAATGCTGTTTAACTACTTCAAATGGGCCTACGAATGAGATGAATGTTTCTCATATTTATAAGATATAAAACATAGGATATGTTAAATCCTTATGTTTAAAGTATGAAACAACTACAGAGTGACCACTACTTGAGTTTTAGGACTGACACAGATAATAAAATACCACAACAAGCCACATTTGACACGTAACACACGCAGGGCAGGGAAAAGTAAGCACCTCTAAAATCAAGTCTACTAGACCACAATTTTTGCTGTGGGCTATTTAAATTGTGCGTAGTGCTCAGTTACATAGAAATAAATAAAGGTAGCTCACCGTGTCCTGTGCCACAATATAACAGATTAGCTATGATAACAAAAACACGGCGAGTAATAAGAAACAAATACCGCAGTTAAAATCTGTAAATGCTGTTAATTCTGACTTGAAGATCAGGCCATTTGACACCTGTTCACATCTGGAAACACGTGGATTGATGTAAGCCGCTGTCAAAAGGTAACTTTTAATCCGGTGTTACAGTGTTACAGTGCTACAAGATTCATAATAATAGTTCAGTGAACAGAATAAAAAGAAAACAAACCCACGACCATTACCTGTTTCTGCTCGTGTTGTTTTTGTGTTTTTTAACTTGACAGATGTAAACGCCTCACGTCTCCCATATCAAAGACGGCTCCAAGCGCTTCTCATTGGTCCAAGTTTTGTCAACGATAGGTAGAAGAAAGCTTTACAATGCCAACAGCTTCATTTTCCCTCCGTCTACACGGCCCTAATGCAGATGTTTCCCCTCACAACTCTCATCCTTCGCCGCTTCGATGACGACTAAACGACGTTTTTGAGAAAAGTACGTCCTTTTTTTCCTTCACCCCTTCACGGCCCCCTCGAATTAAAGTTAAAAATCGTAAATACACACACTTCTTAAAAGAAAAAAAGGAAGAAGGGTGGCAGCGTGGCAGAAGTGAAAATGAAAAGGCAGCTGGTTGAGTCCTGACAGGGGGACAAGCTGTAACTATCTCATCTCGGTCCAAATCTGCGCTGATAAACCGAGAACACAAACCGCCGTCTTTTTGGAACCACACTCCTTCCGCTTTCTGGCTGTTCCCCACCGAGTCCTCTACTTACTCACTAAGTAAGAACACTTTGGGTCTTGTCTGCGTTCCTGATTTAAAGCCAAGATTGCAGATTTTTAAATAGTATACAGTTCTGTCCCACCCCTTATTGTCCCACCGCACAGGGTCTGCTCGGCCTGGAATGTGTTCTCATAGCGGTTTTCCTGTTGCTTGCTAAACCTCTCATTTTCCTTTTCCCCTGTGTCTGCGCCGCACCGAAAGGAATGCGCTTCAAAGGCCCCTCTATGATACAATAATATTATTGCAAGTGAAGCCAAGAAGAAGCTAGCGCTTATTTATCTATTTTATCAGCTGTTAAAAATCAAAATTCTGCTTTTGCAAGAGTTCAGAAGCCACTGCAGGGTTTATCCTAAACTTGAGATCAGACTGTTCTCAATACATTTCATGTAACAGATGTCTGGTGTGTCTGTTTTCTTGCAACAACCAATTCAAAAAACCTTGTCAAAAATGTAAATATCAGGTCCAGCACTTCTTCTGTTGAGCAGTCTGTGAATACTCAATATTTAATGCATGATTTCCTGTCCACCTGGTGGCAGCACAAACAGGCTGTCACTACAACAGCCACACATTAGAAAGTTTTCAAGCTATGCTACTGTCCTGCAACTAGTGTATACATCTATCTTTGAAATATGTAATTTTTATTAAATTTCAGTTTCATTTATATAGCATCAAAGCTACTGTCACCCTAAGCTTTATATTGTAAGGTAAAGGCCATACAACAGTTAGCAATAGCGCCCTATGAGCAAGCACCTGGCGAAAGGCAAAGCTGCTTTTTAACAGGAAGATAGAACCAGGATCAGGAAGGGGCGGTGAGAAGAAATAGAGGGAGATGGGACAAAAGAGACACAAGAAACCCAGCAGCCTGGGCCTATTGCAGTATAACTAAGGGAGGTTTCAGGGTCATGGCGATCCATATGATAAAATGCATTACTCTGTTTTGGTCTCTGCTAATTTCTGACAGAAATATGTGACTCTTTAGCTGCTAAAACATGGTTTGTTATGTACTGTCACCTCACAGCATGGAACAATCAGCTGGCTGAGGCCTCTCTGTGTCACCTTTGCATGTTCTCCTTGTGCCTGCATGGATTACCCTTGATTCCTACTACAGTCGAAAGACAGGTTAATTTTAAACTCATCAGTGATGAGTAAATGTTTTCTTGCATGGTTTCTCTGTGTTAGCTCTGTGTTACACTGTTGGCTTGTCCAGAGTGTATCACCAACGCTTGTATTTGTGATAGGCCCTGACCCCAACATGGATAAACAGTTTAAAAAAGCAAGGCTTTATGAAACTGGTTGTTTTGGCAAAAAAAGAATGCAAAGGGAAAATATGAACATGCTTGATTTTATCATCATTTTCACTTCTAATTACCACATTGTAATGTTTTTCAGAGAACAATGGCTAGCAAACCTAGCTCGAGATTCAGAGATATGGTGAAAAACATGATTTGACAATGAACAACTAGAGCAGATTGTGGACGAACTCAGTGCTTTCAGGGTTGTTTGGACAATGGGGCACCTTGATCGCTTGAGTGTTGAGAGTTAACAGACATGTTGAACTCTGCATATGCATCTTTATGCGTCATGCAAGTCAAACTTTAAGTAGCAATGAGCAAAACAAATTGTTAATGGAAGGTGACCTTAAGACATATGTTTCCTTTAAGAAATATATCCTGCTTCTCTGGATGTCTAATGTATGTGGTGGGAATTACTGTGTGGGTTACATGTCCACTCAAGCTGGGTACAGCATATTTGTGGTCAGCAGTCAATGTGTGTCTTAAGTGGCAAATACATTGCTGCCAGAGAGGCTGCACTGTGTGACATTACTTCCTTCAACAGCGCCTGAGAGAGATGTCTTCATGTCTGTAATATGAATTCCCCTCCTGGTTCCCAGGCGTCATAATCTCTCCTTTTTGGCTTACGGCAGCAGACACAGCTGGAAGCTCTCACATCAGCTGTCATGTAGAAGAGAGCAAATTGTTCTTTTTGAATTCAGCAGTTATATTTTCTTTCCCACTAATCCCAGAGGTTTGAAGAGCTTGTTTCCTCTGGGATTTTCTTAAAGAGTCTGTTTTTTGAATAATCTAGAGTACAGGAAGTGTTAGTTGATTTAAAAAAAAGAAGCAAATTGTTGATAAAGAAATGACCTTTTTGACTTGCTCATTTATATCTTTGAACAGCCAATAACTTAGCCACAGACAGCATGGTGCACACAACACATAAGCTAAAATGTTGTGTTAACTTTGGTCATAGTTGCCTTTACAGGGTGGTACTGCGTTCTGAGAGTTTTGCTGCTGAACAATCCAAACACCCTGACCCAGTTTATGTGTATAAAGATGTGTGTTTACTGCTTGAGTCTGCATAGACATGGCAAGAGTGTTGTTCTTTCAGTGAACTCTAGAGAGGTACTTATTTTAAGCCTGACCTCAAGTTCCCCTCTGAGGTGGGGAAGTTAGCCACAAACGTGACAATGTTCCGATTTTGTTTTTCTGTTTAGCTGCTAGTTCATTGCTTGCTCAATAATCTTCAAAATGAGTCATATAAAACACAATCAGTTTGTTAGGCATAAGATAAGATTGATTTTATGTTATCACCCATGAAAGCTAATTGTTGTGTAACGATATTGCACAGCGGATTAAAAGATTACAGGTCAGAGTTCAAAAGTCATGCAGTGCCACTGCAGCGAGTGCATCACGGGCTTGCTTAAGAAAATCTATTTAACTTCATTGTGAAAGTGTGATCAAGGTTACGACACGGGGCTCGTCAGTCACATGCAGATCAGGCAGGAAATGTTGCCCTGGCGGTGAGTCCCTTCTATATTTTTCATGAAACAAAACTGCAAGAAGGGGAACGTACCCGTATAAAAGAACTGTTACGAAGGTAACCTTGAATTCTTTTCCTGTTAAAGTACTATGCATCGCCAAATCACCACTATTCCCAGAATTAAATCCCAGTTTGCTTATGGTTCTGGTTTGGAACAAGCTGGCTGCTGACCTCAGGTCAGTTCTAACTCTGTCTACAGTCAAAAACAAACTTAAATCCTTTTTATTCTCACAGGATTGTATTTAATTTCTATTTTATTAAGGCATAGTAGATCAGGGTAGTTTAAAAATATTTTTACGTTAAACATATTGAGTCTCTATGTTTTTAATAATCAACATTACATCAAGCGTGATATGATTTTAACACAGACCTTTTTCACAGTTTCTGAAAGCAAATTGATGATAAAGAGGACATTTTTGACTTGCTCATTAATACTGTTGAATAGCAGGCACAATAGGCCTACATATGTGTTTATCTTTTACGTAAAACACATGTAGTTAAAGTGTAATCAAATCACTGCATAAATTAAATTGCCATTGGTCACTATGTGATGACACCAAACACTAATATTTTGTCAGTAATAAAGACCAACACACAAACCTTTGCAAAGGTCAGTCAGTTTATTCCAAACTTACACACACACACACACACACACACACACACACACACACACACACACACACACACACACACACACACACACACACACACGAACACGCAGACACAGTTTCAGTTTTACAGACTTTATAAAGATGTTGAAGACCTGAGCTTTTTGCATCTCTTGTTTTGACTTTAAATGACCCCAGAAATGATTGTCTAAATTTTCACCACAATGTATCTAATTATATATAGTTTTCAGAGAACACAATTAAACATATTTAGCTGTATTTGGGATATTTATTGCAGTTAAATGCACGATTTATTATTTATTATTTTAGTTCGTTTATCTATAAAGAGAATAATTAAAAAAATCCCAAAATTAAGCTATAGTCCACAACAGGTTTCTGTTCTTGAATATGCAGTTTGTTATTCTGATGATAATAATATGCTTATTGTATATTTCCCTGAATAGTAACAGTACTCGTTTTCAAATAATAATCGATGAAACAAACAATATGAAGCAGCAGGCTGAAGATTTCTATTTGCATCCCACTGAGCATTGTTTTCCAGTATGAAAGAAGATGCTTCAGAGATGGCTCTGTTCCTTTTATAGTATCACACTCACATCATTTGCGTGACACAGCAAAACACAAAAAAGAGCAAAAGAATCACAGAAAAGATGACAAATTAAAGGAAAACCTGAACCCTTAGTCCTTGCAGTTACATTTTGCAGGCATGGCTTGGGGTTACTTGTCTCTGTACACATTTGATACTTTTGGAATCTGCAAGGTTGCAGTGACTGCTTTGATTATCAGGGAGAGTCCTTGCAGATGTTCACATATGCCTCCAGTATACCTTTTTAAGAGACATTAATAGTGTATTAAACCTCCACTCAGGGGATGCTGGGTCCTTGTCATGGCTCACTGAGACGCTTAATGGAACTGAACCATAGATAACACACTTGTGCTTTCCATACGGCACAAACTAAAAAACATCTGTAGTAGTTGGTTTGTTGTAATACTGCTACTGCACAAACTGTGCATTCTTCCTTCAAGCAGAAGAGAAAGTAAAATAATAAGAGCAGCTACTTGTTCATGGTTTCTGCAGCTGCCATGCACAAGTCTGTAAGGGAGTATATTTCAGGTCTAAGAGGGGATAGAAATCAGTGTTCCGAGTCATCATAATTATTCCATGATGGAGCATTTCTCACTGATTTTTTCCTTTAATTTGTAGCTTAAATTGTTTGTTTTTTTTGTGGTTTTTTTTGGCCTTTCACGGTCTTTGATTAAATGTGACTTTGATACATTCCCTGAAGGCATCTGATCACATACAGTTGGCTATGGGCTATTTGGTTATATTGCAGTGAAATACCACAATGGCACGCTACTGAGAAGTTGTTCATGAAATGAAGATGGGTAAAATCCTTTTATAGAGAAAAATAACACCATCGCAGGTGTGTGCAGTCAGTGTAATTGCATCCTCAAAAAAACAATTCACCCTTTCAGACAGGAAACCAGTAAACCACAGTCTCTGGAAAACCAGATTCTATTTGGTTAGCATAATTTTTCAGCTTGTACAAAGATGCTGAAAAAAGCCATCCAGTGCATTTTCCAGATCAAGGTTCACCCATGTGTTTCCCTTGTCAGCTGCTCACTTCAGAACTGTTTTGCTAGAAAGAAAAAAATGGGCGTTTTCACTTCATGAACGTTTGGACCCCTTGGATTTTTTCTGTTCCTCTTTTTCCTTTTCTTGCTTTTTCTTCTCTCTCTTTTTTTCCTCCTTGGCTTCCTTGTACTTCCAGACAGGAGGTTCCAGGTAACCCTTTTGCCTTTTGTTCTTTTTCTCCTTTTTTGGAGTGCGCTCCCCAGATTTTGTAACTTCAATTTTGGGAATGCAGCCTGAGGGGAAGATGCTGTTTCTGTGTGCCATGCTGCGGGGGATGAAGCTTTTCATGCCACCTGTTGGTGAGCTTTGCCTGCGCTCTGAGTCTTGGCAGCAAGAGGTCAGTGATACAGAGGTGGCCGACACAGGTGAAGCTGAAGTGATGGAGCCATTACTGTGAGACACCATGCTCTCCTCCAGTTCCTTGCTGCTGTGCTTGTCAAGCAGTTCCGGTACAGCAAATCGTCGCTTGCCAATCTCTGGGGGGCTGGTGGGACAGAGTGGACGGCAACCAGTAGCTATCAAGGGGCTGTGGATGCTTGTAGTCATCCGCACCATGTGGTCCATGACCCCATTGTCTTGGGGGTCATGTGGGAAGCTGAAACTAAGACTGTCTTTTAAGCGCTGCCTCAGCTTCTGACCTGCTGTTTTGGCTGCAGTGGCCTTTGCCACCAGTAGCTTTAGCTCAGGCCACTCAGGAATGTAGCTTTCACAGAACTGTTCTGCAATAGGACGAGTTTGCAGGCGACGCAGTCTGTTCAGAGTCTCAAACCTTCCTGTCCTAAGAACCCAGTCCTTTAGACCTTTCCCCTGGACGAGGTCGACTGCATTGATATCTGCACCTGCACACCGAGGAGAGAAAACAGTAGAAATGTTGAGTGGGAGGAAATCAACTGCCGTCAACTCAGCGTAACAACACCACCATGTGGTGATTTTTGGAGCACAGGTTATTAGGTAGATGGCAAGCACCAGTATGGTGAGATGGGACAAAAATAGCTGGGAATACTTTTTTTTTAACTGCATTATTTTTTTATTTTTAAGTTTTACACCTTTTCATATTATATTACAGTAATTAAGTAATAGAAAAACAACGAAATAACAAAAACCTCTGGTGTTTTTCTGCTATTTACACATTTGTTTTTTACAATATAAACCCAAAGAGTCATGCTGAGAGATTTCTTTATTTACTACAGCAACATTTCTTTATGTTGCTTATGTTGCTAAACGTCTTTACACTGACAGAGGGTATACTATAAAAGTAAACAATAAATAAAACTGAAGTAACTGAGGTGATCTGGCCCACCTGAGATCAAACTGGCTGTATGTGGCCCACAGTGTAAGATGAGTTTGACATCCCAGGTTTAACCAATTTCTGGCTGAAGACGCTTAGTCATGTCTACTCAGGAGACTTTGGAAGTCTACTTGGCAAATAATCAAGGCTTTAACTGACCAAATATACACACAGATATTTTTGTTGCACACTATGAACACAGATGGATTATAGATTAATGTCTGACATCATTAAACTTTAAATAGAACGTGGACTGAATTATTACAGAGCTTTCTTAAATGTGTCCCTGCACAGTTCATACAGGACTAATCTCTGTAGTCCAGAAAAAAAACAGATTAGTTGACAGATCGGATGTCCGGCTTTGCCCTCTATATTACATATATAGGACATTAATAGATTTGTTATACCTATAAGAGTTTAATTGCAATCACACCAAACCAAATCCTCTACATCTGAGGTGTACATCCTGACTCTCCATGTGGGCTTGACATTCGGTCACAGGTGAGGGACATTGTTAGAAGATTTGATGTAGAAAGACATCTAGACGTACCATGCATTAGCAATGCGGAGACACACTCTTCTCTGCCTTGTAGGCCTGCCTTGATGAGAGCTGTGAACCCACGGGGGTCCCTGATCTCAGTGTCCACACAAGGGTAGTAGTTAAGGATATAGTTCAGAATGGTGATGAAGCCTGGATTGAAAAGATTATGTTATGTTAATATTCTATGATCAGCTTAGGAATTGATGTTGAAGTCATCTGATGTCTTCAGATGTACCTGCTTGGGCTGCAATCATGACAGCAGTGTTGCCATCATTGTCTTGATGGTTGATGTCTATTAATGGGCATGTGTGAAGCAAGGCGACGATGTCCACAAAACCCTTGGACACAGCCAGCATCAGCCCATTCTGAGGGGAAGAAGATATAAATAAATAGGCCTATTATAGATGCTGAGGTTACCTTTCTTCATTAATTGATTTAAAAAAAAAAGAAAAAAAGTCATTGTCATAGTACCTGTGTGGAAAAAATGAGAAGTGACATTTATCTCACCCTGCCATTGATGTCTAGCTCCATGACCTCATCTTTTGTGACTCCTCTCTCCATGATGCTGCGCAGGGATGCAGTGTCATTCTTGGCACAGGCCTCGTACAATGTTTTAGCCGGCTCTGTTGATTTTCCGTCCCTTTCATAGATGGGAAGCACGGAGTCGTCTGAAAGCACACTGCCCGAGTCAGAGTCATCCAGGAGGATCTCTGAGTCGTCAGATGGGCCACTGCCCAGGTGTGGGTCGTCATTTGCAGCAGCCATTGGAACCCCCGCTGACTCTGGTCACACCTGGGTGTCAGGCCTGCAGCAGAGATCCCTTATCTTAAACAGAAAAATGTAAATGTTGTTATCATACACACGAAATGAACACAGTTCACACAATTATTTTCCGTAGCCACATATATAGGTTCAGATTGAGCAGACAGGTGTTTGTTGTTGTAGTTAAAGGGGGATAACGTTTTTCAAAAAAAACAATGCATAAACCACGAGCAGCTTAGAGTTCATTTGCAGTAACGTTACCTTCGACAGATGTGCGAAACACTGAAAGCGCTTTTCCGGGTGTACACACATTATGTATGCACACAAAACTGCGTGCACATAGTTTGAAATGTGCCGATGTCTATAATTCGTTTTTCCTTTGCAAAAGCCAAATCCTAACAAGTGCTGCTGTCTCATTCCAGTCTCGTTTTGGCAGGTGTAAGACCTCTTCCCCTCCTTAGACCAGTTCACGTGTGATTGTGAGACGAGCAACACAGACTGGCAGCTTTTAAAGTTAGCATTTTAAATAGATCTGGTGACCTGAAAAGGCCTTGTTTAAAAGGCATGAGGCCTAAAGAGGATGAAGAGCTTTACCTCAGCCCTCCTGTCAAAGTAAGTCTCTGATTTACAACATAGGTAACCTCCCTGTGTAACATGCTTTGCTGCCAGTTGATTTTTCACTGGCACCACACAACAGAGAAAGACAGTAAATACTTATCACCTTGAAAGCAGTCTCATAATTTAAATATATTTAAGACAACTGAAACGTAAATAATGTGAAGGCACAAATCTACACATAAATAACAGCAACTATAAAACAAGAAATCCTGCAGAGCCGAGGTCGCTCAGTCTGCACAGTGAAGTGAAAGAAGGCATAGGGACACTCAACTGGGATGAAAAAGGCCATATGGTACTGGAAGCAATGGGAGGCCAGTCTAGTGACAGCATGTGTCATGGTGTCTTAACACTGTTATCCTGTGCTTCCATACATCAGCACACTGGCATATCCTGTAGTGTAAAGTTTGTATCTAATGTGTAAATATACTTTCAAGCCACTGAAGACACTATTTCTCAAGACTCAGAAATATGATAGTGTCAGCTAGTTCTAATTCTCTATATTTTAAAGACTGGAAATAACAGAAGAGCTGGCTGTGGTCCTGCATGCACCACAAAACTCACCCATTTTTTCAGCAAATTAGTTTTGCACCTATTGTCAGTCACAGTAATTAGAAGTTATTCCAATTGGTTATCTTTTTAATAAGCTCTTGTTAACGTCCATAAATCCCTTAATCCCACGAGCAAATGCTTGTATTTCAGCACTCTGTCATGCACAGTTCCCACACAAGTCTTTTCTCTCTCTTCCTCATTCTGCACAAACATAAAATGCCCTGACTTTAGTGTTGATGTGTAGGCCACTGTGGCCTCCACTTCCTGTTGAGCAACACCTTGCAATCTGGCCAGACATCTTACTCTGAATTCTAAATGTCAGCTGTCTTTTTTGCCTTTTAACGGTGGAATAAAGATGATTAAAAAGGGAATGTTCATAAAAACTAAAGCAAAAACAACACATGTCAGAACAAATATTACTAAAAATAATAACACAGCTCTCACCTGAAAGCAGTTCAGCCATGAGTTAGTCCTCTTCTTTTTTTTCTCCTCTGGTTTCTTACTTCCTCTTGACAGTTAAACCATCCTGGACTTCCACGCTTCTCGCTGGCGCTTAGTAGAACCTGGTTAAGGCTAAGTTTCCCAAAACTGACTGCAGCTCCAGATTTTCCCCTCCCTCCATTTCTACTAGTGCCCAGTAAGGTTGCCTCATCAGCCAGGTCCCAACATAGACTCTGCTGTCCTAAGTCAGCCAACGTGCTCTCTTCCTCTCATCCTGATTACAGAAGATTTAAGGATTAAGAGAAGGAAACAGACAGCGGCCAAACTTGCTCCCCTTACAGTCTTTTGAGTTGGTCTGCTTCTCTTTCTTCTCTCTTTTACTTCTCTCTGATCTCTCAGATCTCTCAGCTGCCCATCTGCAGCTTTCTGCTGCCCGTCTGTTGTGTCAGGGCAAACCCCTCAAACTGTCCAAAAAAGTCCTGTGACTGAATCATAGAAGCTGTTGCTCCCAAATCTGCTCTCTGCTGCTGAGGACCCCCTGCCTGAATAATTCCAGTGAGTCTGCCTAATGCAAGGCAGAGTCTCGGGTCTGTTTTGGAATGGAAATCCATCTGCTGGGACAACAAACTAACATTTATGGGGGAAAAACAATGGCACACAAGATGAAGTTATTGTGCATTGGCACAGACACTGTGGAAGTGAGTGTAAGCACCTGGTTTGAAAATGCCCAGTCCTTACATTATGAGGCATGAACAGTTAATACATTTTGTTCAGGAGGAAGTGCTTGCATAAGTTATATTTCATTATCCACAAACTTCATCTGTAGGTATTTAATTATCATATTAACATGATTATTTAAGCAAGTCTGATATTGAATCCAATATTATAACGGAAATAAATTAGGTTAACTTTTTAGCATTGTTGGTTTAGTAATGTCCCGTTTGAACCGTGACCACAGCCTTTCTGCTCACAGTGTCGAATCTCATATGTGGACGGGAATATCCTGTTAACAGGTGTATTCACAGCATCAGTGTTACAGTTACGTGGGTCCAAATGTGCATGTAAACAGATTAACCCTTATATTAAATTAGAGTAGGGCCAAGCCTTCACTTCAAGCATATGATTGTTGGCCTGTGTTATGTGACAGCACCTCTTGTTCAGAGGGGTTGCTGACTGCCCTCTTCTGATGAAACTTGGAAATGGACAGCCTGGACATGAGTACAGTTTGTGTGGTGGCATTCAGCAAGATAAAAAATAACATGATTCCTCACTGTAGGCCTTAGCTACTACACTTCCAAATGAAATCTACAAACTTTTAACAAGGCATGCAGACAATTTAGGCTTAATTTAAACAAATTATAATCACTAAATGCTCCTGCATTATTAAAGATCAACATTATTTCAAGTAGCAGATATCATTGCAGAGCCCAGTCATAACTGAGTAAAGCTGTTATAATAAAGGTTGGACATTCATTCAAAAGCTGCTTGATCCTGAGAATTATAGATGGTTATCTGCTTTCAAGAGTTAACAAACAAGCATGTTGATAACAGCCAGCTGAAGCTGACACACCTCCAACATCATAATCCCAAGAAATCCCATCAAATGTCCCACTGACAAGCCCTTATCCGAAGACACCTCTTTGGCTTTAAAGCATCAGATTGGACCTATAGTGTCACAGTAACCTTAACCGTCACTGAAAAGGTTCTATGTTTAGACACAAGACCCTGAGGTAGGTCTGATATGAAACACAGGAAGAGTAGAAAAGGGCATGCCTGTGGGGGGAAGATTATAGCTTCTGGGAGCAAAGCAGAAATAAAATTGACAGGAAATAATACAGAGGAAAAGGAAGTCTGTTTGGCATGACAGGGTGGGGTAGTGATTGAGGGTGTACTTTGGATGTTTTCCGTTTTTCTTTAAGATCTACAAAAAAAGGCCAATCAAGTTTACCAGATGAGGGCAGCATAGCACATTTAGCAACCTCTAAGTCATTTTCTCAAAGAAAATCAGTTGTGAATGAGATTTAGAAGTTTAAGTACATTTTGTTCTGATTCCCACCTCTTGATAGTACTCAGACTTTCCTTTTAGGGTCGGGGTTATTTTCTTTCTATTCTGCAAATTCCTGACAGAGTCATTTACTCATCACTGTGAAAGGCAGCCCAACCTCTCCCCAGACACCACATTACCCAGCACAAATCAGCGGTGGAGCAAAAGAAAGAGGCTTGGGACAAAGTGGACTAAGTTTAGCCAGCTTAGTGACTGATTCTAACAACAGCAATGTGCTTAGCTAATATTAGACTGTTGGCAGTCAGTGCAGGACCGTGCATCTGCTATATTAATTCCATTTATCTGCTAAAGACAGAACCACCTCTAATGCTATTTGCCTTAAAGCACGTACAATCCTCCAGCATCCAGGAAATAGTTAAACATATTTTAAACATATATTTAGATCATGTTATTACAAATGGGAAGATAAGGTGTGGTGGAGTTGCTTTAATTGATGAGTAAGTAAATACATTTTGCATTGACAGAGAGGATTTGTTCAGGGATGTGGGATTCAGACAAGAAATGAAGCTTCATATGGACAGCATCATGGTTGGGAAAAATTAAGGAAATAGGGCAAAATAAAATTATGAAAATATTCCCCCTCCCTGTCGTTGGAATTATATATATATATATATATATATATATATATATATATATATATATATATATATATATATATATATATATACTTGCGACCCTCTGCTCCAAAGGCGTGTAGTCTAACCACTACGCTATCCAGCTGCTATACATATATATATATATATATATATATATATATATATATATATATATATATATATATATATATATATATATATATATATATATATATATATATATATATATATATATATATATATATATATATATATATATATATATATATATATATATATATATATATATATATATGTGTATAGCAGCTGGATAGCGTAGTGGTTAGACTACACGCCTTTGGAGCAGAGGGTCGCAAGTTCGATTCCTGCCTGGGGCGTCTGTATCCAGTAAGGGTCCTAAGGCTAGACCCCCTATGCTAAGCAAGCCTACCGCAGACATGAGCGAGACAGATAAATATGAAGGCATGCCGGCTCGGACGTCGCCCGGATCAACAAGGTCCGCGTCAGGTGTTGAGGAACCAGGGCACCCTGACGAAAAGTGGGCTACTGGAACAAGAAGGCATCGGTGGGCAAGGGACGAAAACAGGGCGTTGTTGGAATGCTACTACGCAAGTAACCCCGGCGGAAGGGGCTACATGAATAGGATGAGGGACCTATGGATTCTTCGATACCCAACATCCACAATGACGGCGAAACAACTAGTAGCTCAGTGTTCCAACATTCGAAAGAAGGGACTGCTCTCACAGCTAGAGATTGACGAGGTACAACACAAATGCTACGGCAAGGAGGAGTCAGGACGCCAGGTCAGGGGGGAGATATCATCACCCCCACCCGAGATTGGGTACATAGCCCCAAGTGTGATAGGAGAAGGATCGTTGAGTGCGAGAGGAACTGACCTGAAAAATAGGATCATGGCCAAGCTTGAAACCTGGATCCCCCGTAGCCGGTTACCAAGATTACGTGAAGTACCCTCAGAAGGTCTGCTAGATGATGTTAATGCAGCACTACGGGCAATACCTACAACCACGATTACCGACACTAACAAGCTGATCTACAATACGGCAGCAGTGATCAGTGAGATGCTTGGCTACAAGTTGAACAGCCACAAGGGGCAGTACCCTCCATGGAGAAGGAGGCTAGAGGGCAAGATCAAAGTAGCACGGAGAGAGGTTAGCCAACTAACGGAGTTGCAGAAAGGTGCGACGAATAAGGTGCCTAAGAAATACAGCAAGCTGTCCATACCTGAGGCCTTGGAAACTGCCAAGCAAAGACTCACAGCCTTGGCCAGCCGCTTGAGGAGGTACACCAGAGAGATAGAAGGCAGGAGAATAAACCAGCTGTTCTCCACAGAACCAGCAAAGGTGTACTCTCAGTGGCAAGGGAACAATAAGAGAACAGCACCACCAAGGCTGGAGACGGAGCAATACTGGAAGAGCATATGGGAGAAGGATGCAACCCATAACGGCAATGCTCAGTGGCTAGAGGATCTGAGGGCAGACCACAGCGACCTCCCTGAACAGGGTCCAGTAACCATCACAGTGGCAGATATCCAAGAAAGGGTCTCCAGTATGAAGAGTTGGACAGCACCAGGGCCCGACATGGTTCACGCCTACTGGCTGAAGAAGCTAACTGCACTCCACGAGCGTCTGGCAGCACAAATGAACCAGCTGCTAGTTAACGAGAGACACCCGGAATGGCTAACTGAAGGCCGGACGGTCCTGATCCCCAAGGACCCCAAGAAGGGACCGGTCCCCTCCAACTACCGACCAATAACCTGCCTCAGTACTACATGGAAGCTCCTGTCAGGCATCATATCGGCTAAGATGAACAGGCACATGGGTCAATACATGAGCGGGACACAGAAAGGAATTGGCAAGAATACCAGAGGCGCAAAACACCAGCTACTGGTAGACAGAACAATCAGCCGAGACTGCAAGACCAGACTGACCAACCTGTGCACTGCCTGGATTGATTACAAGAAGGCCTATGACTCAATGCCCCACAGCTGGATACTGGAATGCCTAGAATTGTACAAGATCAATGGGACCCTAAGAGCCTTCATCAGGAACTCAATGGGGATGTGGCGTACAACACTAGAGGCCAACTCCAAGCCCATAGCACAAGTCACCATCAAGTGCGGGATCTACCAAGGAGATGCTCTGTCCCCACTGCTGTTCTGCATAGGCCTGAACCCCCTCAGTGAGATCATTAACAAGACTGGCTACGGATACCGACTACGGAACGGAGCAGTTGTCAGCCACCTCCTGTACATGGATGACATCAAGCTGTATGCCAAGAGTGAACGAGACATCGATTCACTGATCCACACTACCAGGCTATACAGCAATGACATTGGAATGTCGTTCGGACTGGAGAAGTGTAGTCGGATGGTAACAAAGAGAGGGAAGGTAGTCAGAACTGAGGGGATTGAACTACCAGAAGGCAACATTGCAGACATAGAGGACAGTTACAAGTACTTGGGGATCCCGCAGGCGAATGGGAACCATGAAGAGGCTGCTAGAAAAGCTGCAACCACCAAGTACCTGCAGAGGGTCAGGCAAGTCCTGAGGAGTCAGCTGAATGGTAAGAACAAGATCCGGGCCATCAACACGTACGCCCTGCCCGTGATCAGGTACCCTGCTGGGGTAATAGGCTGGCCAAAGGAGGAGATAGAAGCCACTGACATAAAGACAAGAAAGCTCCTTACCATGCATGGAGGGTTTCACCCCAAGTCCAGCACCCTGAGGCTGTACGCTAAGCGGAAGGAAGGGGGCCGGGGACTGGTGAGTGTCAGCACCACAGTCCAGGATGAGACAACGAACATCCAAGAATACATTGGGAAGATGGCCCCAACTGACCGAGTGCTCAGTGAATACCTCAGGCAGCAGAAACCCAAGAAAGAGGAGGGAGACGAGGAACCATCATGGAAGGACAGGCCCCTGCACGGTATGTACCACCGGCAGATAGAGGAGGTGGCTGATATCCAGAAATCCTACCAGTGGCTGGACAAAGCTGGACTGAAAGACAGCACAGAGGCACTAATCATGGCAGCACAAGAACAAGCTCTGAGCACAAGATCCATAGAGGCTGGGGTCTATCACACCAGGCAAGACCCCAGGTGCAGGCTGTGTAAAGATGCCCCAGAGACAATCCAGCACATAACAGCAGGGTGCAAGATGCTAGCAGGCAAGGCATACATGGAACGCCATAACCAAGTGGCCGGCATAGTGTACAGGAACATCTGTGCGGAGTATAACCTGGAAGTCCCGAGGTCAAAATGGGAGATGCCCCCAAGGGTGGTGGAGAATGACCGAGCTAAGATCCTGTGGGACTTCCAGATACAGACGGACAAAATGGTGGTGGCTAACCAACCGGACATAGTGGTGGTAGACAAACAGAAGAAGACGGCCGTAGTGATCGATGTAGCGGTTCCGAATGACAGCAATATCAGGAAGAAGGAACACGAGAAGCTGGAGAAATACCAAGGGCTCAGAGAAGAGCTCGAGAGGATGTGGAGGGTGAAGGTAACGGTGGTCCCCGTGGTAATCGGAGCACTAGGTGCGGTGACTCCCAAGCTAGGCGAGTGGCTCCAGCAGATCCCGGGAACAACATCGGAGATCTCTGTCCAGAAGAGCGCAGTCCTGGGAACAGCTAAGATACTGCGCAGGACCCTCAAGCTCCCAGGCCTCTGGTAGAGGACCCGAGCTTGAAGGATAAACCGCCCGCAGGGGCGTGCTGGGTGTTTTTTATATATATATATATATATATATATATATATATATATATTTAAAAAGATCTTTTAATGAAATAAAAAGAACAAATATATGTTTGATGGACACATCTGGGTGTGTAGTGTAATATGCTTGTTATTTAGATGCCTTTGGATGTGATGGTATAATTTCTTACTTACGTGATATAGAAAAGCATTGCATCCATGTGATAGGGCGATACGTGGGGTACACTCTGGACAGTTGAGAAGTCAGTTGCGAGACTAACTCAGAGAGACAGACCACCATTTACACTCATATTCACTATAGAATACCAGTTTATGAAAATGCTAAAAAATGGTTATTAGAGTCTGTTATTAAATAAAAAGTCATTGCCAGGCAACTGTGGCTTAGCCCTAAGCAGTTGCTGATGTGTTCATAGTTGGTGAGGGAAGGGAAAATTTTGAGAGATGTTTTTTTATGTGTTCTTTACACAGCCTGTCAGTTTCCTTGAGTTTCTCACACACATTCCTGAGATTTACTCAACTAAGCCCCAATGGTGATGATGTACTCGTGCAATAAAAAATACCAGCATGGCACATAAACCAAACCAGAATGTCAATGACATAATAGCTCATCCAGCTCACGAGCCATCACGATTCATGGCTAATCCCCTGTGAAACAACAAATATGACCTTGACCTTGAGCACAGTTTGAGCCATTAGGTGATCATTTTGCGTTGTGTAAGTTTGACCAGTACTTTAGGAGGAGTAGTGATTCTTGTGAATTATAGGCAAGTTTACAGATGAACAGATGCTTTTCTGGTAACTTTCAGTTTGAGACAGACACAATGTTTTTTTTTCTATTTTAATAAAGTTCACAACCAGGTTAGGTATGAGCCATGTATCAGCAAACAATTGTCCAACCTGTTGTTGGTGTAACATTACCAATGTTTCAACTCTAACCAGACAGCAGGGTAAGCTATGGCTGTGAGAGTCAGCCAACATGTAATACACCAGGGATCTGAGACGAAAGGAGGTAAACAAGCATCGGTGTTTGCTAGCTCATTCTGCTGGGACATATTCTTAGCGTATTTTTATTGTGTAATTTTGTGTATTACAGAATGCAATAAGAACATACTGCAGGGATTAATTGGTTTCTCTAACTTTAATCTGAATTATACATTCAGAATAGAGGAATTCATTAAACATTAAAAAGGCACACTAAAATGAGGGGAAGACAATAGAGATGTCTTCCCCTCATGAAACATTTATGCTGCGAAGACCTTTAAAGCTGTCTGTCATGGTGGAACCATGGTCACCTTTGGCCTTGACTATATATGACAAAAACAGGAACACAAGCAGCGCTCTGGCTTAGGAAAGGTAAAAACTCTGAGACATGGATGTTACTTGATATAAAAGCTGAGACTGGTGTATAAAAAAAGAGTTTGGGCCTGGGTGGGTTTCCAGGTGATTAAAAGGTACCTATCTGTTTCATCAGATTAAACTGACACCTAAACCAAGAATTATTCTTTAGATGAGTAGCTGCTATTTTCAGGTTTGGTTATACAACCTTTGAGAGTTTGTGCTTGAGCAGAAAAAAAGTGGAAAAAAGACAAGAACATTAAGAATATAATGCTTTTTATCCAGGCAAGCTGTCTTTAGGACTTTTTATTTTTTAGATAATTTTCGGTCTGTCTGCATTTAGTTGCACAAAATCAAGATCCAGTTTCAAATAGTTGTTTCATTGACCAAGCTGTTCTTTAAACAGAGGTGTACAAGTCAGCATTACATTACTGTTTGCCCCTTGACCTGCTAAATGAGTCAATCAAACAAAGTCATGCAGCTGCAATCCCAGCTGAAAAAGGCTGGTGTCAATACCCGTCCACATAGCTGAACAGATACCCTTCTATGCTATCAGTGCTATCTTATGGAGAATCCACACAGACACGTCAGACACTGTTCTTTCCTCTCATTCCCTTTGAATGAGGTTACATCATCTGTTGATGTACTAAATTATGGATGCTTTACTTGGCTTGTTCTGTTTGCACTAAAATGTTGAGACACCACCCAATCAAAATGTGCCAATACTGCTACTAGCCAATCAGATAGGTTATTAATCAGTTGTTAAAAATACATTTAAAGAGCAGGGGCATTGCTTTTGCAGTTTGAGACGTCCAAATAAAGAAAAACATCTACATGAAAAAAGTTTAGCTTAGCTCATGCTAACTAACAAAACTGTGTTAGCTTGACTTGTGAGTGATTAGTTATTGTTGCTATAACAAACTGGACAAGATATTCCCCAAACTGTTCAGCACTGAAGCAAAACATGTGTATCCTCCCAGCTGCCTGCAGTTGCTGCACATCTGTGAGCCGCTTTGCAACCCACTTCCACCCTAGCTCCTCTTTGTCGCACTCTATTTGATTTATTCAGTCTGATAGAAATATCAACATCAATCACGGCCATTGGTAGTGACACTTGCTCTTTTCTGTATCAGTCCTTTCTCCCTGTCAAACCACCATAAATAAAGTATTTCATTTGGAAATATTATTCCTCTTTTGACAGAAATGATTGTTTATGAACTCTGACCTAAATAACACTAGCTTACATGCTAGCACACTAAACTTGATATTCTTTGTAGCAGTAATGTAAGTCAGGTTCTAAATTAAATATAGATCGCTAGAAGCACAGGGAGTACAATACGTGTGTTTTTCTTGGAGGAACACAGCGACTGCTGCAGTGAAAATCTAAGACTGATAGACACTAAAGATAGAATCGCATGGCATTTGAACCTGAAAGTTTGATTAAGTATGCTAGTGTTCTCCAATAAAAGTTAAGAATTTGAAAGACAGACACACTTCTTTATGACAATGTCTCTCTACTTGGTCAGCAGTGTCAAAATGTAAATAATGTTGCAAGTCTTCTGATTTTAACAGCTTAAATAATGAGCATCTAAGCAGTTGAATAAATAAAGTAAGATAAATGTGGAAATGGCGACAGTGTCTCAAATAGTTGAGCTTCGTGGACTGTGTTTTCATACCTTATTTGGGGCTGCCCCACCGCTCAAGGGTTCGCACAGTCTATGTGTCACTGCCTTGGGCTTGAGACTTGGGCAAAAATCAAGAGAGTGTGGAGTTTTACAGGAGTTCAATGAAAGATCAGATTGAAATACTTTGAGCTTAAAAAAAACTACAGGTGCTAACCAAGGAAACAAGGAAAGACAGAAGAGAAACAATGATGAAAGGGGTGAGGTTTGGGGGAGGGGGAGGTGATATTGTATAGCCAATGAAGAACAAGAAAGGAGGATTTCAGGGAGGGTGGTGTGCTCAGCCACTGCGCTCCATTTCAGCATTCAGAAAACATACAAGAAGGCCAACTTCACACTGTCAAACCTCATGATTTAGAAGAACCACAAAGAAGAAGACTGTGGACTTTACAAAAACCTCAGAAGGAGGCTGAAGAAGAAGAAAAATCTGTCTGTTTTTCAGGTTCCTGACAAAACAGTGCAGACTATCAGAGAAGGAAGCTGCACAGACACTTGCAGCCATCTCACCTGTGCGTCCTGGACGTGCTGAGGCTCCTGACCAAGTGCACGCTCCCACACAGACACGAGCCCTCCTCCTGCTCCTCCTTGATCTATTCTTGCGCATGAGGTTTCCTGTGTGTCATGGTAGAAAGAGGTGGGCTCAGCTCCAAACTGCAGCACAGTGCACAGTGAAGGGGCAGAAAACAAGAGCACAGGACAGACACGGGACACGAAGATTGCATCAGAATCAGAGACCAAGCTTGTAGAGTTTTTGTGTGGTGTTCAGGAGAATGAAAGCTCTGCAGAAAAATCAGGGACGCACTGACCAGATGTTAGGAGCCATGGCTGATGTGCTTACTTCCGTGGCCATGCCCAATCAACAGTGGGTGAGTTGTGACTGCTGCCCAGCTGGCTCACTTGAAATCTGTTTGGATATATACTGTCTGTTTATATGAAAGAATAATGCCTTAAATTCAAACTGAACGCACACATGGAGGTGTTTTTCAGGGTTCGTAGAGCACAACATATCCACAAATCCACATTGTACATGCCAAGTTTTTGTGGTTGTGTTTTTTGTTGCTTTTGTTGCTTTGTTGTTCATCGCTATAACCTTTTCATCAACCTAAAATGATCAAGATATAGTGGATAGGGAGAGGAGAGAGTGAGGGGTATGGAAAGTTTGCAAGTCTCCGTTCAGTGCTTTGGAGGAATCTTGGATGTTTCAGTGGAACAGGAAGCTCAGTAGTGTTGATTAAAACATCGAACCATAAACAAAGTCATGCAGGTCTAATGCCTCATTGCAGCCCTGCAAATGTATTCTCCTCCCCCCTTTCTCTTTTTTTTCTCTGCCTGTCCTCTCTTCTGTAGGACAAATTCTGATTTGACAGAAAGAAAAAAGAAAAAAGAAGTTGGATGGTACCACAGTGACCAGTGAATTCCTTTTTGAAGTTCTGTTTCTCTTAAAAAATGTTTATCTTGACAGATTATTTCCTTTCCGGCAGATATAGGACATAGCCATAACAGTGAATCTAATCTCCCTCCATCCCTGGACTTAAAGACAGTTTCAAACCTATTTCTGAGAAACGGTTCTCATCCAAGCTCTGTGGCAAAACTAGGGCCTCATTTCCATCACATTCTTGTTCAGTGTGTAATGGAGAAAAGGATGAAAAAGATGCAGGAAACTGGAAAAAAATCAGCCACTGGGATAATGTTCTGTGGTTATGTGACCATAAGTACTCTATACAATCTTGCAGTCACTTCCTCCTTGAGTGCAGGGCTCCACTGCTGACAAATGCATCTCTCTGTGTATAGCTCTCAGAAGGAGGTGAGGTAGACCTCCCATCATGCGAGGAGGAAAAGGGGCCTGTCCAGGGTCAGTGGGAGCCAGAGGGCCTGGACTGGGAGCAGCAGGCCTCTACTACAGAAAATTCAGACCAGAGAGAAAGAACAGGTAAGACCTGAAAGTGCTGCACCGAGTGACCCTAGACCAAACACTGCAGGTCTCACCAAACCAGTCAGAGCTTAGAGGCTCACCGAAACGCAAACTTCCAGCTATGAAACATCTCAGATTTCTGTGAAGTAACGTTTAAGAAACCTTCCTTGTGCACTCCTCAGTCTTTTTTTCTTTTTATGATAAGGTTCATGTGAGCCACTAGCTACTGCCTGTGTTTTTGCTCTCAGTTCACCCTGTTCTTGAATGTTAGCCATCAAAACAGGCCTGGGTCCCATCTGCCATATCTGATGGTGGTCATTAGGCAGTAATAAGCTCAGGAAAGGTATCAGATTGGAGTCACCTGAATGTTGGTGGTTTGCTCTTATTAAACTCCACCCTCTATATCCTCTATTAGCACTGATAACCTTAAATTGCTTTGCTGTAATGTACCATATATGAGTTTGTGAGACAGAAAAAGACTTCTTGTGTGCATGCATATACACAAGCAATACTTTCCAGATGGGGCAAGAAAACATGCTCCACTGCCTGCCCTCCCCTTCTGCCCCATCACTGTTGGTTGAACTTATTTTGATTTTTCTGTGAAAGGCTTGCGTGCGTTGCCATTTTACTTGAGTGGAATGGAACAAAAGGAGCTTTGTTGCTGGATCTGGGTTTGGGTTAGAGGGAGTGTGTGTGTATATATTGGAGGTTTGGTGGTGTGTACCATGTGGCCAGACCACTAACTGTTGTGCAGAGCAGTATATGGCTTACAGAAGGGGTGTGAGTGAGGCCAGAGGAAGCTGTCACCGATGCTTATCTGTAACGGTCTTACTCAGACAGGGAATGCTATTGAAGTCGATGCAGCCAGAAATTCTTTTTGGTCGGGGCTCAGAATAGCGGAGCGAAAAAAAAAAGAAAAAGTAAAGAAATGCATTATTCAGGGCCATGTAGAATGATGATGACCGAAAAGGAGATTGTTTATTTCAGCTCCAGACAAGCTCGATTGTTTTTGTGCAGCCCATTTTCCTCTAGATGGAAAATTGGATGGAAAATTAATGAAACACAAGGAAAAAACATCTGAACCAAAATGCCAGACAGACTTCGTCTTAGCCCAGAGAAGGTTTGGCAATACACGTTGTCACTTATTTGAAACATTACGTTTACGTGAATATAATTATACTCGGCTGTAACATGTAAATGAACAAATGTAATTTTCTCACTTTGTGATTTTCGATATCACACTGAATGCTGCTTTATTTTATTTCATTAAGTTGGGGCAGCTTTGTTATTTTGAGGTCTTACCGCAGTATCTTTCTACTTACCTAATATTTATTTTTGTCTGTGTCAGTTATTTTTTGTTGGAGCTGGCAGTACAGAGCCCATGAAATCACAAAGCGTTTACCTTTTTATGGCCTTGACACAAAGCCACATTCATTACTAATAATTTTCTTAAAATGCAATTTAGCAAACTTGGTAACCTCGAAGACAAATTTTACTTAACATTTTTGTATTATCGTTAAAAACATCAGAAATGTTCAATCTTTATTTATCAGTTGAGAAAAATGAATCAGGTAATTCATCAACGTTATCACTTGAAAGGGTGCTACATAATTCGATTTTTATCCTCAAGATTTTCCATAATTTCTGACCTTCTAAATGTAGGACAGAGGAAAGACGATAGGCCCTTGCTTTCTTCAAAGACATGGTTCGTTGGCTCATAAGGGCCATCTGTTATGTGTTAGAAACGAGATGCCTGCTAGTGGCTTCCCAGGAATCACAGGCCAGTGCCAGCATCCACAAATTCAGATTCCCCCTTTTTTTTTATACAATTCTTAAACATTCCTGTTTTTCTCATTTCCGTGAATTTAGTGACTTTCTTTTTTCCCTCATTTCACCTCGTCGTGTTTGTTTTTTCACCAGTTCAAAGCTATATTTGAGTTTGAATTACATTTTTAAAATTTTGTTTTGAAACAAGGCTGTGTCCACAGCATTGTTATTTTAACCCTGACCTCTCCTTCAGAGCTAGATGTTAGGATTTTGACCTGTACATCTGTCTGTCTGATGAAAAGGGGGCTTCTATAAAGTCAGCTTTACTGTGATATCATAGCATTCTGTTAAAAATATAATTTTTTTCCTTTATTTAACACCATAACTCTGAAACAGAAGGGAAGATTGCAACTTGGCTGATTAACTATAATCAGATTTTTTTTCACAGACGTATAATTCACATCTTTACTCTTGCCAGATAATACAAATATTTCCTTTATTTAAAACACTGATTTCTGATGGAGAGCTGTAAGTGTGTCCATGCACTCTGGGTTTTATAGTTTTGTCCTTTTTTGAGGTAAGATCAAATCTTCACTGAACCAGTAATACAAAGTGCTAAATTTTACCTATAAATGTCTACAAGAAAAGCTCACGTGTACACAACACACCTTGTGTGTCATCATATGTGTCATCAGTGTTGAGGAAGAGCAAGATTTTCAATTGAATTGTGCTAAAAAGCAAAACCATGAAACACATAAGAATTCCTAATGTGTAAAACCAGAGACCAAAACAAAAGAATGGAGAGAAATTCTTTTTTAGTCATCTTAGTTTAGCACAGTGCACCTCACTGGTTCTCAAATTAAACCATTCATATTTTTCCATAAGTTATTATGAGGAGAAATGTGCGGGAAATCCATGGTTTTGTCCATATCTGGTTTTGAGAGAGGCTGGGAGAGTGTGCCATTCAAGGAGTGCTGATCCCCAAGGACCTTGGAACTGAACTGTGTGCGAATGACCTTAAATGGGCAGAGATCAACCTGAAGCTGCATCGTATTGTATAGAGCCCAGAGATCGGAGAGATTAGCATTACTTCACATAAGTCAATGACATAATTATTCCTGTTTATTTATAACAAGTCCAGAGTTTTGCCCAGAAGAGATGCATAAATACTGTAGTATAATTTCAATGTATCTCTCATTAATAGAATAAATATAAGTTTAATTGGCAAACTAAAGCCACCTCACCAACACAATTAGTTATACATCTTATGTATACAACCTTCATGTGCAATCTAGAATAGCTTTTGTTATACAGTGTATCAGAAATACTACACTCTCCCAGGTTCTATGTAATGACTAAATGTTACCGTGATTTGTTTTTGCACCTAATCCTCTGGTATTTGTTTCAGTTCTTGTAGGGATGATGTTACCTGAACTGTCAGCACTGTCTTCCTGTGAAATAGTGGTGACTGACAGGTATATTATGGAGACATCTATTTCTTGAATTCACAACATCCATCAGCTCACTAAGCTTGCTGTTGCTAAACTAAATATGTTTTGGCCACTTGGGGGCAGTGGAAAAAAATGTGAACACAGCAGCAACATACAGAAAGTTTTTTTTTAACAGTATTTTGGTGATTTTTAAGTGACCCCGAACTGAATAAGCGCATAAGGTGGATATATTTAAAGATTTATATTTTAATATTAGGATATAGAAGTATTTCATTCAGGCTGAACTCATACTGTAGCAGGGGCACCTTTTGATATTTTTTTCCAGCAGATAATCCCTTGGGTTTGCATTTGTTTAATTAACTTTTTATCCTTTGGGGGGCGTTTTAGATCATACTTAAGCCCCAAACTCAGTCACCAGCAGTCTCAGTGGTAGCATGCTGCTTTTAGAGCAAGGTTTACACTTCAGCTCCAAGGAGATAAAGGCAGAGAGCGATGCTGTGGGTCAGGTGAAGCTGGAAAACTCCAACCTGAAAGCTGGATAGATTTCTGGAAAAATAAGAGCTGGATGGGAAAGGGAGTATATGTTTGTGTAAAGGCAGATCTTTTGCTGTATGTGTGTGAATATTGTGAGACATGGACCTCCTGTCTGTGCAGCCTAGTGCAGAACTGCTGCCTGAGAGCAGCTCTGCTCGATGAGGTACAACAATGGGAGGTACTTAGTGGTACTAGTGAAGTGCACACACACACATGCATGTACAGACAGAGAGAGGCACACCGTCTGCCTCCCCGGTGTATGCTAGCAGTGCGTAGTTTAGTCTAATTGGACAAAAACAGCATCTCTTTGCAGGGCAGATGAGTTACGAACAGGACAGTTACTTCACAACTTCACAACCTCCCCCTCATAGTGGCTTGTCCAAAATGCCAGTTTCCCTTAATTAGCACTCAGAAATAGCGAGAGCTTAGGAATAGGGAGGAAAAAATAGAGAGGAAGTAAAGGAGAAAAGGGGAAGGAAAAATTGGTATAAAAGTGAAATGCAGTGAGCATATTTTGGCAGGATTTTAGCAGAGTGATGGGGTGAAGAAAGACTAATGTCAGTGGGGGGTTGGGGGACACATTGTGAATAAGCAACTGCGTATCTGCTGAACTGAGACTTGCTGTATCTATTAGCATGCATGTTTATATCACATGAATTTTCTGTATTTTGCTGTTATTTCTCTAATTTATTGCCACACATTATGAAGGTTTTTACCTCAGCAGGGCGTACAGTGTTTGCAATATATGCATCCCAAGAGTGGCACATGAAATGAGCAGGAAATGTTGTGTATGAGCTGATTTACAACACATTCATAAATCACACTTGATATTCCACTTTGAGCACACACTCTGAAATGCGGCTCACTCTCTCTTTCAGTGGAAACATAATACTCTCTTCCCTGCTTGGCTGCCTGGCTCTACATAAAAATGTCATACCCATCTATTTGCTAGTGTGCTTATCTGCAAACGAGTCCAGTCCAGCGTGAATGTAAATGTATAGATTTCATTCATTCTTACACGTCTCTGAATCTGAACAAGCAGAGGAGTCTTCTGTGTGTGTTTGTGTGTCTGTATGTGGGGAGTAGGAGAAAGAAGTGAGTGAGCAGAGAGGAGAGATAAAAGGAGAGAGATGAATGTGTGTTAATGCATGCCTCACCTCACATCCCCCCTCTCCTCCCTTCAAGCCGAGGGAGGAACATTTTTTCCATATTTCTGTTAACGTTCAAAGCTTTGTGCATTGTCTGCTGGTCCAGTTTTGGTACTCATTTATTACACTCCATTATTGCACGAAGGACACTGCCAGTGTTAAATGTCAGGGCTGATGCACAGAAATAGATGTTAGTTAAAGACCAAAACGAAACATAGCACTCAGTATGCCAAGTACATGTCAGATCTGGTCATTGAGTGTCTAATAATAGTCCAAAGATTTGTTATAATACTGTAAATGAAAACATTTTTTCCTATTTGTCGTGCTTTGAAGCGGCACCACTAAAAGAACGCCTGCAATCAACCTTACGCAACAAGTACAAAAGCACCCCCTCCCCCCCGCTGTGGGACTTGTAGGATCATAATCTGGCAGCTTCTAGCTTAAGAGCATATTAAAAGATTCTCTCATATTCATTAATTTTGAATGTGTCTCCAGAGCGGTTTCTTCTTTGCTCTATAGCTGTTTTTTTGTTAATTGGTAGTGCAGGCAGTATTTGTTCAGTTTGTAACACAGTTTGCTGTCGTCTTTCTTTGCCGTCTTTGTTTTATCTTGTTTCTGTTGCTGTCAAATCAACTGTTTCTCAGCCCATTTTGAGTTGTGCTCCTTCGCTCACACGGTGTTTGGCAGCCATATCAGCATCAGACAAATGGAGACGTTCAGCAGTGCCTTTCAAGAATCCTCTAGCGAATTGCCCTTTCAATCACAGTTGCTTAAAACATCCATTATAAGCAAAGAAACTGAGAGAGCGATGGAGGCTGTGATGGGGAGAGAGAAAGGAAAGCTGTGACCTGTGTGTATCTTTACAGATATGTGGTGAACCACTGTGCTGCCCGAGCCTGGGAATTGATAATGCATAAGTCTGTCTCCAGTCCAGAATTGTATTTTCTATCTGCTTTAGATCCCTCTTCATGTACAGAGTGCTGAAATGCTGCATAGTCAATGCACTGGTTTGAAGTACTCTGTTTGTATGGCTAATGGGTGAGGCAGCCAGGCTTCTCTGTTTACCCTGACAGAAACATCCTGACAGGAGTGTGCCACCACCCTGCCACTGGACAGAAAGATGATGGAGACACAGTTCTGCCAGCTGTTGAAGTGCCTGACGGTGCACCTCAGTGATGCGTGCGCTTGTGTGTGCCTGCATGGTGGTTCAGTGCCAGCTGATACTCAGCCTTCTCTTGCTTCCATTGATGCCCCGTAGAGGAACCTGAGTGGGTGCTGTGATGCTGCCTGTCTTTGTTGCAGTAATCAGGTGGTGATTTCCACACAGTTGGACTGTAGCCTGTGAAAGGATGTGCCCAGGAAAATTGAGATGGGCTCGCACGCTGAGTCATAAGCTTAGCAGCTTCAGGCCTGAGAAAGACTGTTTGTTGATCAAATAGTAATTGTGCCTCAAAATATGTGGCATGTCTTGAAACAAGTTTTATTTTCCTTCCCGCGCTAGTTATATCTCGAGTTGGATGCATTTGCTTTACTTACTGACATTTCAACAGCCTCTGCTTTCACATGCATGGAGAATGAGCCATAATCCAGATGTTAATTGATTTTAATGTGCTTTGATGTAAAGTACACATCTAAATATTGCATGCTTTGTGTACAGCGCTTTGTTAAGAATTGCCCTGTGTAGCTTTCAGGTTGATCAGATTGACTTAGAAAGAAAGGGAAACAATTCTACAGTGTTCCTCCTTTGAATATGCACACTCACAGCTAATGCTACACACAAATGCCCAAATGTGCTCCATGCTCGATCCGATTTAGTCACAGACACATTTACCCAAAGACACATTTGCTCGCAAAAAGATGTTGGTCAAAGATTGCAGCTGCTGCTGAAGATTTTTGGGTAAAAGCACCTCTGAGTGAAACTAAAAATTCTAAAAATGTCACTCATCAGGTTTTGTAAATGCATGTATTAGTTTGATCGGTGTACTTTGAAGAGCATATTTTATTATCCTAGTTGATCGCTTTGGTGATTATGTCTAAATATACTCATTTGCCACTTTATTAGGTCTAAGTTGTAGGTCTCGTACTAGGTTGGACTCACTTTTTTCTTCAAAATTGCCTTAATTCTTCATATCATAGATTCAAAAGGTGCTGAAAACATGTTAGCATTCTTCTGATTTGTCAGTTGCACATTCATAATGTAAAACACTGTATCCATCCAGAAACCAGTTTGAGATGATCTGAGCTTTGTGACGTGACACGCTATCCTGCTAGATGCAGCCATGGCCATGGTCATGATCATCAGCAATATCCATGTAGGCTGTGGCTTCTAAATAATGCTCAGTTGGTACTAAGGGGAACAAAGTATGACAAAACCCCATTCCCCACCACTCGCAGTAGCCTGAACCATTGATACAAAGCAGTATCCAGAGCAATGCTTTCATGTTGTGCATGCCAGATTTTGTCTCCTGCCATCTGAATGTTGCAGGAAAATTTGAGACTCATCAGGCCAGATACCAGTTTTCCAATCTCCTGTTGTGCAATTTTGGAAAGCCAGTGTGAATTGTAGCCTCAGCTTTGTGCTCTTGGCTGTCAGGGCTGGCCCTCTGTGTGGTCCTCTGCTGCTCTTCTGTATTTACTGTTGCCTTTCTATTAGCTTGAAGCAGTCTGGCCGTTCTCCTCTGACCTCTGGCTTCAAAACAGCATTATGACCCAGAGAGCTGCTGCTCACTGCGCATTTTTTCTTTTTTGGGCTTTAAACACTCGAGATGGTTATAAACAAACATCCCAGCAGATCAGCAGTTTCAGAAATACTCAGACCAGCCTGTCTAAGTATTTCTGATACTAAGTTTGAACCTCAGGATGTTATCTTGATCACGTCTACATGCCTAAATACACTGAGCTGCTGCCATTTGATTGGCTGATTAGATATTTGAGGTTGAACAGGTATACCTCACAAAGTGGGTGTTTATCACAAGATGAAGTTACACTATATGGTGATAACATGGTGTAACTATATTACAGTGCAAAGCCCAATTCCCTTACGGGGGGCAACTTTGTCACTGATACAAAACTGCTTTATTCCACGAGCTTCTTTGGTTAGACTGTCCCACTGTGTACTTCAGAACAGGAAATTATCAGCCCAAATGATTGATGGTACACACACACACGCACGCACACACATCAAGAATGCCAACATTGTGAAATATGAGACCGCCTGTTCCCTCCATGGAAACACACTTTGCGAGCTCTGTGATCATAAATGAGCGCAGAAGTCAATATTGGAGCTGTCCCAGCCAGAAAAGCCCACTCTGAGCCACAAGCCCACGAAGAAACATTCCTAAACTGTCAGAAAGAGTCTGATACTGGCTGGACAATGCATGACACCTTCAGCATAACATGGCCATTCTGCTGTAAATAGCACCGTGTATCACTGCAGACCTGGGTGTTACTATTTCAACAGCCAGCTCCGAGCAGACACAAGAGAGCGTGTCATTTCATCTGATCTCGGAGTTGGCTATGTGAGAGCCCCTTTAAGCATTACTTACGCTAAAATGAGACTCAACCATGTAGAAAAGAGGATAACAGACAAGATGGGGGGCAGCAGACGAGAGAGGAAACAGAAGGGAGCAGAGGAAAAAAACAGCTGAGAGGGGGGAAGAGAGAAAACTATGGGAGTGGGAAAGCTATCCTGGAATAGCCAGCAACTAGAGCTACAGACTCCACCCTTCTCACCCCTCCCCTTACTCTCTCTCGTTCCCTTTCCCTTGCAATCGCTCTCTCTCCCCCCCTCTCTCTGAAGCAGTCTCCCAGTGTGTCATTTGACCAGGCAGTTCACAGAGGCGAGAGCTCAGCACCAAAAAGAAAGCAGTGGGAAAAAAGAGACAGAGACAGAAGGAACACGTTCAGCGTAACGATAAGCTTGCTGGAATGTTTCTCTCACTGCTTATCATCAGATGCAAAGCCCTGTGAGTGCGGATTTCTTCTTGGCTTATTGCTTTTGGGGACTCTTACACTTGGTTTCTTGGATATGGGTTTTAACTCTGCGTACAGTCAGCTGAAGAGGAGGATCAACTGACACCTTTTTGGGGGATTTACACTTTTTGAGGAGTAAACCTCTACTTGTGTGAGGGTGACGAAGAGAGACCAAGAAAAGAGAAGGAAAGGGGAGAGAGATAGATAGAGAGATAGAAAGAGAGCTAGAGAGAGAGAAAGAGTGCCCGGGCCATGCCCACCTCAGCTCATGGTTCAACAGCATGAAAGGGGGCCACCATCACCATCGCCACCACAGAGGCTGTGGCTGCCAACACTTGTTCCGTAAAGTCCTGGCCAAGTGTGGCTGCTGCTATGCACGAGTCAGAGGTCAGTGTCACACACAAATGCACATACACACAGAACGCCTAAAGAAATTTGATCTTTAATATCTGATTATCTGATTTTCCTGGCTTTGAGGTTGGAATTGTGCTTTAAAAACTGCTTTTGTGATCCTGTTTGTTGTGTATGTGCACGTTTGCGTGTGTGCGAGTGTGTGTGTGTGCAGTTTCTCTTGATCATTCCACTGCTCCTAATCTCCTTCTCCAATACATTATCTGAGATGTCCACCCATGTCTCTCTTATCTCTTCTCTCTTTTCTGCGAGCATATGTGAACAGTTTAAATGTAAGCCTTGGCCCCCTGCCCTGATCCCTACACCTCCAGCTAAAGCAACAGATGTACACACACACACACACACACACACACACACACACACACACACACACGCACACACACACGCATGCACGCACACATGCACGCACAAACTTCAGAGCAAGTGAAAAAAGTTCTACAGAGCACAGCACAGTGAGGAACCGGAAGGAGGACATGGATCATGCATTCTTCCAGTAAGGATAGAGAAGAGGGAAAGAGCCTGCATGTGATTTGGAAGGTGACTGTCCTCATCATGACGAGTTCATGTCACTCAGTTATGTGCAGCACGTGGATGAATGAATCGCGCGGGGGGTCGGGGGTTGGGGTGGCTGTGCTACGCTGAAACATTCCTCGACCCAAAACAGTGGGGAGCAGAAGAAAACGACAACAATCCCCAGCAGCACCCCTGTCACTGTCTTCCCCTCCGTTTGCAGTAATGACGTGCAACATAAATAGCAGCGGTCCACCAGAGTAGTGTTGAGTTAAAGCAGCAGGTGGCATGATATGTAATAACAACAAAGTCAGATGAGCAGGCACAGTCGTCCATAGGCAGCCGTGGTTGTTTGTAGTTTATACAAAACTCAGGACTCGGTGTAACCTTGAGCTTAGAGCAGGAAAAAAAATCGTCTTAATGTTCCTACCTCTTTTGGTCTTTCTTCTCTGTTCGTTTTGCCATCTTGTACACATGCATGACCTCTGCCACTGTGGCTCCAAGGCAAAGTTAAAACAACAGCAGTGTCTAATAGCAGTGTACGATTTTATGCTGTGGTGGCACGCTGTGCGTTTGTTCCCTTTTACAAGCGTACATCAAAGTTGTAAACAGTGGACATACCCTTTGAAGTTCAGTACTTACCAGGGGGGGCTTTCATAAAGTAGATTTTCATATTGCTGGCAAGCATTGTTGAATGCATACCTTAGATTCCTTCAGTTTAATCTCTTATGTAATAGATATTCTCCTTTTCCATCGCCTGCAGCTCCCTTCTGCATCTCTACCATGTTATCATAGCAAATACACACACACTTAGATCAAAATACATAAACATGTGGGGGACTGGAGGAATGAAACATTTCAGACTATTAAAAGAACTCTCAATAAGCCTATAGCAAGAACATTATCCCAACAGTCAGGATTTCCTTAAATATATATTTTATTTTATATATTTTTTAGTGTATTGGCAGGGATGGCGGGGGGGGTACTTTGGTCCACTATGAAAAGATGAGATTTTAAATTTTTATTTTGCAAGCTGAACAAGAGAAATATGAGCACTCTATCCTGTCTGTAAAAGCCATGTGTGCTCTATAAAACCTCCTCATAGAAGAAAGCACATTTTTCATGTTGCGGCTGGCTTTTGTGCTCACATACTGTACTGCTCTCTCCATTAATCTGCACAGCAGTTTCTCTGATTAAAACATGGGGGTCCAGGGTCAGTTGTAGACTTTTATATTATTGAAAAACTGTTTCTCTCTCTGTCTATAAAAAACCTGATATTATTCAATTCTTTCCTTTCTTTATAATTGTATCTCATACTTTTGTGAGATATCACATATCTGACTTTCCCATTGTTTTTACTGTGGCGTCTACAAGACAAATACTGAATAATGCAGACTTTTTTCCGTTCTTCTCCCAAGACATTGTTGTTTCAGGTGAGGCACGTAACTGTATCAATTACCATCTATTTGTCTAAAGCATACATTTTTTCAAAAAAGGCCCAAAGTGGTGCCTGCACTGTCTTAGCTGAGATAATCAGAGCGGCAGCTTACTATTAGCTCCCACATCCCTAACTCTGATATCAATAGCAACAAAAGAATTTCCTCTTTGTTGTCATTTTTTAAAATCATGACAGGCCGTCTTTGCTCTATTGTCTTGGACACAACTGTTTACGATGCATTTCCATCATTCATTGATTCCAAATAAAAAAAAAAAGCCTGATGACTGACTTAAGAGGAAACTATCATGTGCGGTGTGATTCATTCCCCTACTTAGGCGTAATGGCACTTACTTGCAGGCCGGGTGATCACATGCACTATGCTATTATGTCACACCATATGTGTTCCTAGTGGATGCCTATCGCTTAGACCAGCATACTCACACTTGACTTTTCAATGGGTAAGCTAAAATAAGTTCAGCTGCTCACAGACTAAATGAGTCGCACGGGACAGTCTTTAATTCTGAATCTGACCCGTTTGCTTATATGCAGAAAGAGACTGCAGCTGAATCAATGTGGCATCATGCTGGCTACCCTGCCGGACTTTTTTCACATCTTAATCAATATCCAGTGACACGAGTGCAGGGGCAGCGGAGTCCTTATTAAGTTAGGAATGTGTGAATGGGTGTTATTTGCACTGTGTGTGGATTTGTGTTTATCGCAATACCGACGAGCACTAGAAGGTAGGAAGAGTTGGAGGAAATGTCTGACAGAAGAGCTGGGATTATTGATCTGGGCACTACTCATCGAGATGGAGAGGGCAGGAAGATGGACAGGTGGGGAGATGGGTTTAATGAAAGAGAAAGGCATGTATCATTTTAGCTCTGATACCAGCGGTAGTCTGCACAGCGCATTAGCAGATTGGCTTCCAGAGGGCCATTAGTGGGGCCTGCTTCCCAGCAAAGACTGTTGACAAACCATTTGAAAACAGATGGTATGCTTTGTCTTATATTGTCCACGGTGAGCTGAATTCACAGCCCAGACGGCATAAAAGCAGGTAACCTAATTATTTATCAAATGATTTATCTGAACAGAGAGTTTGGGGAAATATTTTGTAATATGTAAAGGAGAGGTGGAATGGACAAGTGGACAAGCACTGACAAGGCCCTGACTGCAAACATCTGTTCACGCCTTTTTGAGCGAACTTTCAAATCTTGCAATCAGAGGAAGGAGTTCACATGCTGTAAAGACTACTGATGATGGAACCATCAATGTTCTCCTCACACACACACACACACACACACACACACACACACACACACACACACACACACACACACACTGATAATGTTAGGAATTACACCCATGCAATTTGAGCTAACACGTCTTATCTTTTCTGTGGCACAGCCTCCCACACATCTAATGCTATTTGGGATGCACCCTCAAGTAAATCTAGCACACATACGTGCAGACTGTCAGACAGTAACCAAACAAAGATAAGGATGGAGCAGAGTTAAGATCACACTTAAAGGCAGATACTGTAATAGGCAGACCATATGGGAAAGAGTACTTTTTATACACATTTATATATCTCAGTTATTCAGTGGTTTCTTTTTCCGCATTGTTCCCGGACTCGTTCCCGGTTCCCACTCCGGGTCGGGGATGAGTTCCTGCTCCAAGTGGAGGAGTTCAAGTATCTCGGAGTCTTGTTTGCGAGTGATGGGAGAAGGGAGCCGGAGATCGACAGACGGATTGGGGCTGCAGCTGCAGTAATGTGGACGCTGCACCGGTCCGTCGTGGTGAAGAGGGAGCTGAGTGTAAAAGCGAAGCTCTCAATTTACCGGTCGATCTACGTCCCTACCCTCACCTATGGCCACGAGCTGTGGGTAGTGACCGAAAGAACGAGATCGTGGATACAAGCGGCATATGAGCTTCCTCTGAAGGGTGGCTGGCCTCTCCCTTAGAGATAGGGTGAGAAGTTCGGCCATCCGGGAGGGGCTCAGAGTAGAGCAGCTGCTGCTCCACATCGAAAGGAGCCAGCTGAGGTGGTTCGGGCATCTGACAAGGATGCCTCCTGGGCGCCTCCTGGGTGAGGTGTTCCAGGCATGTCCCACCGGGAGGAGGCCCCGGGGCAGACCCAGGGCACGCTGGAGAGATTATATCTCTCGGCTGGCCTGGGAACGCCTTGGTGTTCCCCCGGATAAGCTGGAGGAGGTGGCTGGGGAGAGGGAGGTCTGGGCCTCTCTGCTTAGGCTGCTGCCCCCGCGACCCGGCCTCGGATAAAGCGGAAGAAGATGGATGGATGGATGGTTTCTTTTTCATTAACATATTCCTCACCTGCTGTGTTCCACAACTGAGGCAACAAGCAGCTTTACCTGTGTGTGAGAGGGTTAAGGTCACATGGCAGCAGTCAGGGTAGGGCAACAACAACAGCAATAATAAAACTGTTTCCATCTATGGATCTGTCTGTGTCTCCATAAGTATGTTTGTCTTTCTGCTGCTGTCACTTATCTCTTTGTGTTCCTTTTCTTTAATGATCCTCCAAAGAAGGAAAAGGGTCGGCGTTGTCTTGCATATGCATCTATATGTGTTCCCTTTGCATCTGAGAGCGTGTCTATTTGTGAGTGTTGGGGGCTGGTGTTGACTCATGCATGCAGTGTGTTAGGACAAGAATCCCCCACAGCAATGACACATACGCTCACACACACAGACACACACATATATTTACATGGTTGAACGGCAAAGACAGGGCGAACGAAACCAAAGACAACCATTAAAAAAACAAAAAAACACCCCAAAACATACACTGATATATATGTAAGTTTAAATTAGCTTCAAATTGAAAAAATGATTAGCATCAAAGGCCTTTGGGGCAACTTGCATCATCTGTATCGCTGCCACGGTTCTGCATTCAGCCGTAGTAAACAGTTGCTGCGCATTCAAGCCATCGAGAAAATAAGAAGCAAAAACTCACAATAATCTCACGTGACAGGCAGCGATTAAAATTTAGCTGCTCCACAATGTTCGGCATCAACACGCAGCTCATAAAATAGAATAAATCACCGAACATTTATTTTTGTCCCTTCACAGATTAGTCAGAGTGCACGATGTGCTGCAGACCTCGAGGTGGTTGGGTTCAGTGTCTTGCTCAAGAACACGCGCTTGCACATTTCATCAGTTTGGCCGCCGTCAGACAAGAACTTGATCCCCGCAGCGAACCTGGGACCCCGCGATGTACGAATACATTTTGATAACAAGTTGAGAGTGCTTTTGACAGAAAGCAGCACTGCTGGCAAATGCGGGGGGGCGGGGGGACCAGTGTGTCTTTTTATGTCTCAGCTAGAGAAACTTAGTTGTCATCAGCTTATAAGGCAGACTTCAGACATTATGGAAAAAGCAACAAAAATAGCTGAAATTGAAGGTATGCTAGACTGCCGTGGCTCAGCTCTGTGTTCAGCACTCTGAGATATTTTTAAACTTTGCACCCCAGCCCACCCTCCACCTCGTCATCTCTTCTTGCCCTCCCACCAAACCCCCAGCCTCCTTCCCAGCCGATCTCCACCATATTGTTTCTCTGTTGCAAAAGCGAAGCTCCCCAGCTGGATGAAGAAATCAGCCAGCCTGAATTTGGGCTGAATGTTGCGTGATCTGCTGGCTTGGAATATGAAGACCAAGTGGAGCTTTAAGATCACTCCTGGGGCGTTCTCATTTTCTCCCTCCTCCTGCTTCTCTTCTTCATTTCTCTCCTCTCCTTCAACTCCCGCTCTTTATTAATTATTTTATTATCTATGCCCTTTCTCCTTTAAAACAAACACACATTTATATATGGTTAATGTATTTTTACCACGTCCCTTTCTTTCACAGTTCATTGTCATTTCCTTTTTGCTCTACTAAACTGCCTTGCCCTGACATATTTGCAAGGCTCCCACAGTCTTTCCTTCCCTTTTTTCTCTTCCTTAGGACTCTGTTTGTAAATGTGCAGAGGAGAAGAATGAGGGAACAAATTATGAAACACAGGAGTGCATTCCATACCTTGTTTAGAAAGAATTCTCCAACAGTGCAGAGGGGGAGAGGAGCGACTTCCCCCCCGTGATTCTACCCCCACTTTCAGTCCATATGGCTCTTTTTATACCTGCCTCCTTTTGGGGGGGGGGGCTATAATGTTTGCTCTTGCTTTTCTAATACTCAGCTCTTGCTTTCATGGAGTTTTACTCCTTCTTTTTTTCAAAACAGCAGCCGCAGTATAAAGACTTGTGAGTGGTGTGAAAAAAGTTTCAACTTTTGACTCTTTTCATTTGGCGAGATTGGAACATGCTTGCTGTAAGTCTTAGCGACAGGTTGACTGCAATGATTGCTGTCGTGTCCCCTCTGGCTGTCAGAGTGGAGAGATTTTGGCTGCTCTGTTCTGCAGTTCTCTCCAGAGAATACTTCACAGAGGCCTCAGTGAGAAACTTTCCAAAACAGTGCACAAGGCAAGGCAACACAGGAGCTGAGCATCTTACTTACCTTGTGTTTAATCAAATTTACTGTTGGGACTGTAGTTCCTCGCAGCCTGGGATCAGCTTATAGAGCATTATTGTTTGGTTCACTTCTAACCTAAATTTGCCATCATGTTTGTCTCTGCGCCTCACTAGAGGATAGTTCTGCGAGTTCATGGTTTATCAGTTGCACAAGAGTCTCTGGGGTATCTTAAAGGGACAGTTCACACCAAAATTTAATTTAAATGTTTTCTTTTGCCCGTTTTGGCGTCAGTTGACCAGTTATAGAAGTGTTGATTGTAGCGATGTCTGTCATCTGTTCAGTATAATGGAAATTATGTTTTCATACGTTTAAAAAGCTGACCTGCTTAGTCAATAAAAAAAAATGCACGAACATTGTTTTGAGCACTCTAATGGCAGCTATTATCCATCTACTGAATCATACCTGGGCCATGTCACTCTGCACAAAGAAGCACATCTGCAAAGAGGATTGTGTTAGGCACAATGGGACAAGATATGATTATTGCTGTTGTGATGCTAGCTACCTGCACACTTTGCAGTTTCTATATGAAAGCGCTCACAGCAGGGTTGGTGCATTTTTTGTGCTGAATTGCTGCTGATTTTTTCCAAATAATTATTTGTCACTTTGATTTAGTTCCAATATAGCTGACAGCAGGCAGTTATGTCAAAACAAGTTTACATCAAAACAACCTAGATGCATGAATAATTCTACAGAATGTAGAAAATATAAGCAAAAATAATTTGGAGGTGAACTGTCCCTTTAAGCATTTGTAAATCCCAATGAATTCTGGGCAAAATAGAGTTCTTTTCAAACTAATAAACAAACTTGTATGTTTTTACTGGGAATCCACAGCTAAGAAAAGCAAAAGATACAAGCAAATACTTCCATAAAGTTTTTGCATTGTTAAATAAGCTTTCCCCCGTGTTTCTGCCTTGTACACTGGACTGGAGAAGACAGCAAACCAAAAATTGACCTGTTTCCTTCTTATCGGCCTGCAACACTCTGATTGTCAGTCAGGCACCACTGATTGTTACTATAGACACAGCTTTCTGTTCATAGCCTGCAGCCAATACGTAAGGATTAAAGCCACATTGGTGGACTCAAGAGAAAAACAATTTAAAAAAATGTAAAAACATCCTAATGTGTATTTAATAACCCCCCAAATCTTTAGAATAAGTTTTTATTTATGTGCAAAATTCACATTGTAGCAGCCAAACTAAGACTACTGTAGCTGTTACTTTATAAATGCCAAATTTAGAAACATTTGAGTGTCTGAGTGTGACTTTAAAGATTTGCTTTTGCCGTAACAATCTAATTACACTAGCTAATAGTTCACAGTATTATATATATTTGGCAGTATACTCAACACTTGCACATTTTCTATTGCTTTACTTAATGTTAATTATTCAGTTTCGTTAACCTATAGGAAAACTGTCCACCTGATGGATTTGGCACAGGTGGAACTGTGCCTCGGGTCGCCCTCAAACACTTAAATGGATTTTGTGTATTCATAAGATGCCCTCTTAACAGCCATATGGAGAGCTCTTGCTCAAAATGCAGGATCTGATCGAAAAGCGACAAAAGCTGACAGCTGCAGATGGTTTTCTTGAATTCAGAATAAGCTTTTCAGAAGCATCCTTTGTGCCTCTGGCATTGTCTTACTAATAAGCATAAGCCAGGGAAACATTTGCTGGGTTGTCACTGTATGAATATTGATGCAAATCTACAGTAATCATTGTGCTTTGTGTGTGTGTGCACGTGCAAGCGTGTGTGTCACAGACAGGTATATGTTCACGAGTGTATTGCTATGTAAAACAAGACTGAGTGCGTGCGCCCACATGTGTAGGTTGATTTCTTGCTGATGGCTAATCTTTTGTGCGGCTGTCCCTCACTCTCTCTCCTTCTGGGTTTAGTTGCTATGGCAATAAGAGTGGGGAGAGGTGGAGAGCTATGGAAAGGAATGAGAATATGTGTCTGGAAAGCACATCAAGTCTGACTGAGAATCGCTATGCCAGCACATCTTTAGGTCTCGAGGTCGGAACTGTGTGCCCCATTACAATGAAAGCTGAGATATTTGTTTTTGCACACAAACCTCGCATGCTTGCTCCAAATACACAACATGTTCTGAACGCTTGGATGCTCAGGATATAATTTTATGAGAGAGCATATCTGAGACAAGAGAAGTTAGACAGTTTTGTGTCAAATCAACAATTCACATTGTTGACTCAGTTTGTTATAAAGCCGTCATGGTTACTTGCAGTGCAGAGCACTGACCTTGTGCACAGCCAGCGACAAACTGCAAGAGCACAGTACTGGAGCTGTCAGGCAGACTGGGGCCAAAGGAGAGGCTCCACATACCCGCGACCCAGCGTGCATCGCAGCTCTGTCTCCAGCTCTCCTTGGAGGCCTCCTGACTGGCACTGCCATATGAAATCACAATCGCTTTTAATTTGCTCGTTGTTTTCGACCACCTCAAACACAAGTGCCAGCCATTTGTTCTCTGACTTTTTTTTTTAGAGTGAGTGTGTGTCTGTGAATGCGTGTGTGTGTGACTAGATAATCATAGTGATGACCGACAGTACCCAGGGTGTGTGCTTCCTATTGCTAAAAAGGGTAAAAAGAGTAGTGCTGATCATCACTGTGATTATCCGGGTGCACATACATACATACACACACACGCACACTGGCACAAGATATACACACAATTGCACACACACTAAATCAGAGTGCCATGCAGCGCCTGCAAGGTCATTTAAGTACTTTTCCAACCCTCATTTTCCCAAAATGCCTCAAAGCATTTTTCAGTGGACCTCATATAAAGACTGAACAATCTTATGGTTACTTTGGGAGCACGAGCGGTTGATATATATCCACCTACAGGAAAACATCCATTTCACAGTTTAGGTTTTTTTAGTTCTTGTTTTGGGAAAAGAAAATTGTGACTGTGACGTTTTAAGCTGCTGCATACTTCTACTAAACAGTTCCTATTCATTTCTCCATTATTTTTGTAAGAACAAATTGGCAGATATTTTATAATATAAAATATAAGCAATAAATTGACAGTTAAAATGTTGTCCAGCTTTAACAACTACAGGGTTAAAGTAATGTAAAAATAAATGTAGCACTAAATATAATCAAATATAATTATTGATAGATTACGTACAAATAAAATCAAAAAATAAAAGCATAATGAGTCATTTTGCTTTTGGTGTGCTAGCGCTTCTTTACTAGAGCAAAACAGGCAGTTGCTGCGTTGATCTTCAGCCTCTGGGCCTCGTATTGTACATGTAACGTGCACGGTATCATTCATGATAAACAAAGGATGTCTGTTTAAATATTTTCTTCTTCTCTGTCACATCTCAATCTCATATCTTCTTCTTCTGGAGAAAGCTCCCCCAAAAACAAAGTACTGTAGTAATGAGAGAAAATTACTTTGACAGTTTATCTATTTAAGGGAAAAAAACATGTCCGAACACCCTCAACTACAGTTGGCTATTGTTTGAGATGCAAAGTAAGGGGAAAATATTGAGAAGCTTATCACGTATCAAGCTGACAAGGATTTATTTGGTCCATCTCACAACTTTAACTGATCATAAGAGGAAAAATTATTGTTGGAAGGCGATTTAACTGTAAAATGGCATAGGTGCTCTGCAACATTGCTTTTAAATAAGAATATGATCAGAATAAAACCAGAGGAGTCGAGTCCCCTGTTACAAAGACATGCACAAACAACAAGATGTTGCCAAATTGTCTGCATTTATTAAACTGGAAGGAAATTATTTGCATACCTTCACCAATCTGAGAGTGATTGCAGTCAGTTTGAGTCAGACCGCCACTGTTTGGAGACAGTTTGCATCCCACCAGGTGACCTGCTGCCATGACTACTTGCATTTTGTTGCCGAATATAAAAGAATTGAATGTACTCACTGGGTAAACACCAATATTTCCCAGCTACATTGCCATCTTACCATAACTCTAGCATGACTGAGGTTTGGGCTTGTACTGTTCAAATCTTTCTTTTCACTTTCATACAATTGGAATTTTTTAAAACTTTAATGAGTGAGTGAGAAAGCTTGAGTTACATAGTAACTGGGATCTGGAGTTTAGCAGTTACTGCATATGCAGGGTGTAATGACTGTCTCAGAGTAAGTAGAGCTGAGCTTCTGTTGCTTGAAAGTTTCTCCATTGGTAACAGTTCAGTGAAAGCGGGGCAGTAAATGACTTGACTCTGGCTCTTGATTAAATTATTGGATCATGATTTGTGAATATGGGACTTTCCATCTCTGAATACCTGTTGATCCTGTGGTGCTTAGTTAATAAATCTGTGTGAAATGGACCACACTGCAACCTTAATCCGGAATCTGGCAAGTCTCTCTCTAAGTGGTTCTAGAGGAATGTCTGGAGTTTTCAAGGCCACTAACCACAAACATGGTTCCAGTCTCTCACTGTACACTGCTGGGAGCTTGCAGACAGTCTCTGTGGTGAGACTGCCGTCACAGCCTCTTTTTTTAAAATTGCAAATTAAGAATCAAGTTGAAAGAAAATGCTGATTGAAATCTCAGGTGAGATATCCACAACCTCTGCCACTTTGACTGCACTGCTATACTCCCACTGACCTGATTTTCACAGTCAGTGGCAGCAGTAGTGGTTTAGATCTGACTATCAATTAGAGCTGTTTCATAATCCCTCATCAGGAGAAGTGTCTGATTTACTCTTTCACATTGTTCCACAGACGAAAGGATTAATGCCAGCGTGGTTTTTTTCGGTCTTGTTTTTCTGGTGACTGGCAGCACTTTGATGCATTAAACTGATAAAGAATATGCCACAGAGTCTGGCTGTGGGCGATGATGGCAGGAGACTGACTCTGATGGCTTGTTTGCGTGTCACTTGATGTGTCTAGCACATATTTCCTTCTGTGCTCTGGGAATAACAGTGGTGTGTGGATGTGTGTGTGCGTGCGTGCGTATAAACTAGGTCAGTAGGAGGACAGGAAACCACTGTTCACTTGTCTGACTGCAGTGTGTCACTCCAAAGGTTTGACACGAACACACTCACATATGGCACACACAAGGACGACAAGAGTTGAGCTGCTGCACATGTCTTTGTTGCAGTGCCCACAGAAAATCAGCACAGTTCCTGCTTATGTGCACTCAAGTGTATGTCGCTTGTGCCCTCATGGCCTTCCTTCCGCTCGTCTCGTCAGTGTTTCCTCCCATACTCTCACTGAACTTCTTAACTTTAATCACACTGGCATCTTTTTGCCCCTCTGCTGCTTAATCTTTATACAGAATCCCTGCTCTTCCCAGCAGCTCACCCCATAGCCTCTGCTTTAGACTGTCAGAGGATTCCTGAGGTTGTGGATTCAGTTGCTTAAGCCTTAATACCAAAACGAAAGATAAGAAAGGAGAATAAAAAAGGATTAAAAACTTTTTAAAAACATTTTTTTTTTTTTACTTCTGTAGCGTTGTCTTCTCTGCTAGCTTGTTTTGCATGTCGAACTTGTGCTGCACTCAGCAGCTTCGGGGCAGTGCAGTGGAGGCCATTGCATAAGAGGAGGGAGCTGTGCAGTGTCCTGCTCCCAGTCATTATCTGAAAAACACTGCAGTGCACAGAGATGCAGAGGGTAAGAGTGCGTTAGAGTGCCAAACGGGGTGGCAGAAGGAGGAACTTATCGTAGAGAAAAAGGTGTCAGGGTGAAAAAGAAAGGAAGGAGGGAGGATTGAAGGAAAAGCCAGAAAAAGACGAGTACAATTTATGATTTGAAATGTTTCATTGTAAAAAGCACCTTGGTTAGAACATTTTCCGTCATGTGCTTCAGGTACTTGCCTCGTGGTCTTTCAGCTCTTTCGGTTTGAACGTGAGTGCAGACCGGGCCCTGCTGGTTGATGGAAAGGGTGTCCATTTCCTCTGAGTGGGTGAAATGTAATATAGCAGCTGAGTCTAGGCTGAAGAGCATAAGGTGGAGAGGGCAGTGAGTGAGAGAGAAAGAATCGAGAAGATAAGTATGGTGCTGTGTTAAGAGTTGTTAGCAATGACGCGGGCGGGCACCTATGTGTTGATTGCCACAATTCCCCAGAGCTGTAAGCCACAAGGTGCTAGTATTGAATGGCAGCTCTAAGTTTGTCAAACTCAGCAGGATATTTGACATGTTTGCCACAGTGCTGAGCAGCAGGATGCTCGCCTCTAATGCTGTGTATTGTTACACTGACAGGCTGATGACTCTGGATAACAGGTTGACAGCCTGCACCTGTGCGCCCATCAGGAGAGCCTCTCTGGAAAAAAAAAGCGTATGGGCACCTGCATGTCTGCTTATTTATTTTTTATTTGTGGAGTCCAGTAATGCCTAAATTGCCTATATGATCCCGAGAGGCATGGGATTGACAGGGAACTCCACAGTGGAGGGGGCTGTGAAGTTTGCTCCATTAAAGCCAACGCTTTTAGCCTGATTTGTTGGCTCAGCAGCACTCACTCTTCAGCAATCAATAAGCAGAAGTTAGAGCAGACTTCTTCTGGTGGACGACCACTTAGCGCATATCTATCTCCATCAATCACCTGAAAAGAGGGGAAGAGATTTGCTTTCTCATTTTTCTCTGCTTTTGCATTTCAGACATAAATTAAAGTAAATTTACTCTTAACTCATCCATCCATCCATCATCCATCCATCCATCTTCTTAACCAACTTGGGGACTTGGAGCCACAGGAGTCTGTCCCACCTGGCATAGAGACAGGCAGTCACATGCTCTTATAGCTGTCCCTGCCTTTGATTCAGTCACATCTAACTCAAACCTTCATGAGAACAGTGAATCATAAGTTTTCCCTCTCCACATGACTGGACAAGCTGTGCCACATATAGTCATTAGATAATTCAATCAGCTATAAGTGAATTTAACTGTGGTAATAACAAATGGTTGACTGTGAACCACACAAAAAAGGACGGACGTGAAATTATGTAGTGTTCAGCAATCAATAGATTTATCAGACTGACCTTTGGAAAATTAATCATTCACTATATTGACAGAGTTTGAGGATTGCTTATTAGCATTCATTAAACAGCTGAAGATTTCTGCTTCTCAAACGAGTAACTCTTTTTTTTCCTTGGCTTGAATTATAGTTAATTGAACTAAACTGGGTTAGGCTGTGCTTGAGCAAACAAGACATTTGATGAAGTCACCTTAGGTTTAGGAAATAGTGACAGACAGTTATCTGTAGTCTTGTGCCAACTTATTAGTTGCTTAATCTAGAAACCAACTGTGAGTTGAAAAAGAGAAATTGCTGCATAGCTGTATTGACTCTGCAATACCGTACAAATACTAATAGTGAAAGATGGCTCTCTTAAGTTGCCCTCTTAGATGATGTGGGCTGTCTCTTTTCTGTATTGTGACCGACCAACACTAAGAAAAATCTGGAAGTGCCTTGCAACAGATACCCACTTGGCTACAAAGTTACACAGTACAGCAATTTTGGATGAGCCTCCCGCCCCGGCACTCGCTCATCCTCTCAGACAGCGAGTGGGCGAGTGGTGAAAACCTAGCATTAACAAATCACCACAGATCAGGGCAGCTTAATGCAGCCCTTTTTCTCCTGTGCCCTTAACTCTTAATTGTTACAAGCACATAAACAATAGTCAAGTTGCATTAACAAAATCAGCGTGGGTAATCTTTTCTTTGTGGTGCCATTATGGAGATGAATTTCAGTGGGCACTATCAGCATGAAGCAAAGCAGGGAAAGAGTGGGAAGGATAGTCCCCCCACCCCCCAGTTTCCTCTTTGTAGGTGTATAACAGTATTAACTCCACTTATCTTGCAATGTGTGGGGCGAGCGGAGGTGGGTTTCTCTAAGGAGAAGCTCATCATCTCCCCTTACAGTTGTCTCACTGTTTCTGTGCAAAAGTGTTATTGATGTCTCCGTAATGACTTGTATAAGGTACAAAGAATACATGATCAGTGGAAGTGCTCAGTTGCCATGGTGACAGATGTAAGGATAGTCGTTATAAAACCAGTAAATAATGTACGCTCTGTGCATCGTAAATCTGTACGTGTGACAGAGCTACTGTATCATCCTGATGCAAAGCCTCGAATCGGAGAGCTGCTCTGTCCTGTCTCCAGTCATTTCAAATTGCTTCCAGGCGCTTCAGCGGTGTCAGTCTCTTTAGCCTATTTCTTCAGCTGATGCCTCAAGATAGTTAGAAACAATGTTGCTGGTTGTATCTCTGCACTTTGAACTGCAAACGCTGACCTGGCTAAACTTGAGCAGGAACCTTGGGAAATACAAACCTCTGGGTCTGGCCCTTTGTTAGAGGTCAGGAGAGCTGGGTTGGGAGGGTGCACAATATCACATGTGCTCCCCAGCGTTTTCACATCCTTTCTTCTCTCTGACTGGGGAACCTTCACAGATGGTGGACGCTTTGCTTCTTCCAGATGCAACCATAAATACAATGGCTCTCAGATGCATTTTGATATCCCAATAGTTCCCTGCAGGGTACAGCCATCTTTTTTCTTTAAACTTGCTTGTGTTCCTTATCTTGCTCTGTTCAGATGCTCCTTCTGCTAGGCTTAGATCTCCTTATACACTCTATTTGCAGACTTTTATATGGATATTTGGGTGGGAATTAGAAAGAAAAGTGGATGGGAAAATTGCATGCTACATGCTGGGGAAAAATAGAGGAAATGGTATCTCTATGGTGGAAATACACAAGTTAAAGTTATTTTCTTAGTTATCACCTACCATTCACAAGTTTCTGCATTAGCAGAAATACGATCTTATTAGCATGGCCTGTTTGCGCTGAGGTTAATGATTCGTCAAACACTGTGAGTTTTGTGCTGTGCAGAGCACAAAGCTCATTATTATTGATCAGTACTGTGGCTGCTATTGAATTTCTCAGACAAAGAAATTGAGTGAATAAAGTTGTGGAGATTCTTAAATCTTTTAATTATGAACACTGAACTAAGCTGAATGATTTAGCCTGGGTTTAAGTTTGCATCTTATTGCTGAGAACTGCAATAACAGACTGTGGCTCAAATAAAGCGCTCTGAAATCAGGTCAGTGTTGTCTTCTCATGAACAGATGCACAACATAAACTACAAAGTTTTTTTTTTTTTTTTTTTTTTTTTACAAGTAATGGAAAATAGTTTTTTCTTGAAAGAGTTTCAAGTGTCAGAGGATTAAGGCGCAAAGATGGATAAGAAATATGACTAAATTGTTACAGAAGAGATGAAACACTCCCGACGCACAGTTTAGAAGAAGAGCTCAGGACTGAGAAAGGCTGGAGGAAGGGCGGTAGGTTGATTGGCCGAGGCAAGATGGGAAAGGAAGACAATAAAGAAAAAACAAACAGTCCCCGGCAAGGAGCTCCCCTTCTAAAAAGGATTAAAGAGGATGTCCGGTCCCAGCTCAACCCCCCAACTCACTTCCCATGTCCTCCTGACATCAGTGTGCAGCAGTCAATCTGCAACTGCTTTTTAGTGTATTTTTGTTTCAAATACCGACCCTCATTACCTCTGCTGTCGGCCTTGCATCAGAATGTGGTCAAGTAACGATGGCATGGACTGGTGCACAGCTCAGCAATGTAAAAAAAAAGAAGACAAAAAGTCTGCTTTGCATAATGAAAACATCTTTTATAGTGTAGTTACACACCTGCACAGCCGTGTTTGTAGAACAGAAATTTATATTTCCGCTCTTTATTTTGATTTCTCTCGTTAATCTTTCACTCCTGGTGTGTTGACATGTGTTCTGCCTTCAGTTCTGCATCACCTCGCACACCTGCAGTTAAGCCTCGTCTACTAGTCAAGCGAGGGTTGTGTCCCTGAAACAAAATGCTCTTTTTGCACATTTGTTGAAGTCCACAGATTCATTGATTAACTTAAGTCTGTACTTGGAGCCTTTACTCTGCCTCATGACCCATTTAACCCTTATCTATTGATTGTTTTCCTTCGCCAGTAACCTTTTGCTTCTCCTGTCTCTTTATGCCTTTTCTTCAGACTCGTATTCGGCAGCAGGCAGTGAGGGCAGCATCTCCACCTCCGTGGCGTCGCTGCCCCCACAGGCATCAGGCAGCTCGGCCCCCAGCTCCCCAGGCTCCAGGCGCTCTGTGAGCACCCTTAAAAAATGGCTCACAAACCCTGTCCGCAAACTTAGCGCTGGATCCACCGCCAAAGGAGAGCGTCAGGTCCGCAAACTTGAGGGAAAGCCTGCATGTCTTCCATCCCACAGCCAGAACCAAGATATGGGGAGCCTCCCAAGGCCTGTAGAGAGTCTCACCATCTTGCCTGTCACCCACAGAGAACCGGTGAGAATTTTTTTGATCATACGAACTAATCAAACAAAGCTTTGCCTGGTGAGTTTTGCAGTTCCGTTCTGCACATTTCACATGAACCGCCTCATAAGTAAACTGAAATTATTACTGCACCTCGTTAACAGTAGGTATTTGTATAAACTGGTTGTGATGCATGCAAAACTTCATTCTTGGGCAAACACAAATTAAAACCAACATCTTGACCACACTTGTTTATTTTAGGTAGCGCAAGGTTGTCAGTGGAGAAGCAGGTTTGATGTAGAGTTAATCCCCGGAGGAACAAGTACCATGTCAGTTAGCAGTGTTGCTGTGAATGACAGCAGCATTGCTGGCTCTTCCTGCAGTCTCTCACTCTACCCTGTTCTCTTATGTGTCCTCTTTTTCTTTTTAGCGCCGCCTGTGCCTCTCTGTGCCAGAACACATATGCACGCAACAGATTTTGTTATTCTGACACTGTGAACGTTTGTGTATGTGTGTGTGTGTGTGTGTGTATTCCAGGAGTGGAAAGATGGCCTGGCAAGCCCTGAGGACCTGTCACCAGCTACTCTACAGTCACCCAGCTGCATAACTGACTCGCTGATTGGCTGCACGTCACTGCCAAACGCCCAGGTCTGCCATCTTGATATGCTATCAAAATAACACCCAACCCTGTCCTGTTATGTCTCATATCACATATGATAAGTATCGCATAGAAATGACACCAAGCAGAACTTATACGTTGCTAACTTAAATGCAGTTAGTAATCTTTTGAAAGGAGGCCTGTTTTATATGATCTAGTAGCTGGCTATGAGATTGAAACTATGAAAATAATCCATTACCAATTCATTATAGCTGACAGTCTCAGAGAGGAGTAGAAATAATACTCTCAGTGAGGACGTAGCCTGGTGGGGAGGTGACATCAGCGCTCTTTGTCTCCATGGCCCTCCAGCCAGAGCTGGAAATGACTAACTCCACTGCTGCTGGAGGAGCTCAACGATGAAGCAACATGAGCACACAAACGCACGTAGGAGGGCTGCTTTTTGTAGCCACATATGCTACATACATATGCAGACATATATATGTGTGTGTGTGTATATATATGTACACAAATGCAGACATATGCACAGATGCATATGGAGACAAACTCTCAGACCAGATCGATGCCCCGAGGACCAGAGGGCAGAATCTGAGCGTGGCCAGTGTGATGCATGACTCACATTCAACATGTTGCAGAAGGACATGCCTGGAGATAAATAAGAAACGGCAAATGTGGTGAAAGATGACTTCACTTTTAGAACAAAGAAATGCTTAACAAAGAAGCGAGCCCATCTCCATTTCTCCATCAAACTGCTTGTGGCAAAGGAGTGTCTTAAGCTGGCTGGTCCCTTTTTGCTGCTAGAAGCTCGCTGGAAAATGGTGTTTGTTTGAACAGCGGGAGTGTTGCGTTAACCTGCGGTGCCTGCGTCCCATCAACAGGAAACAATAACGATGTCTGAGCATTTAAACACTGTGAAGTGCGTCCTGTTGTTGAATCGAGACCTGGGCACTTAAACTATAATTTCAGCCTCAACAACACTTTGAAAGACAATAGCGGGATTACATCAGAGGGATGAGGTCAGCGCTGTGGTGTTTTTACTGCCAGTGTTTGGTAGGAGAGCGAAAGCTACACACAGGGAGAGAGGTGGTGTGAGAGAGATTAAATTATGTAGGTCAGTCATCTCCGATGGTTCCTGTCATCTACACCACCTTCTCCGCCGACGGGCTCAGCGTTAAATGCGCTGCTCGTCTCCCCCACCCACCTTTTTAAAATAAAACTATAGTGTTTTTGATCAAGCACGGGAAATTTCTTACGATGTCCGCAGGTCTAACAAGCCGCTGTGTTAAAAAACAAGCCGGAACAAATGATCAACAGATCTATTAAATCACTTTTTCCTGAAGAACAGCTTGTACAGTCTCTGATCTTCACTCATAAAACGTATCAAACAGAAAACTCTTAACTAAAAGAATAAACTTTAACTCAAACCGGGACAGAAACTGTGAAAAGAGTTATGTGGTGCATTAGTTGTGAGCGCTCTTCAAAGCCATCCTTTGCTGTGTGACACCGGTGTTATTGCTGTTAAATTAGATTTTTCTGCACTTGAGACATAATGAAATCACCCAACTCTGTTTGTATCACAGTATCATAACTTTGATGTGCACTTGTGTGCATAAGGATTGCTTTGCCCCATCCCTTATAAAAATAAAAAATTGCTGATGCCACCTCTGCAGTGGAAAATACAGTTTCAAGCACAGGCCGTAATACCTATATTACAGTTTAAACAATCACATTTTAAGCCACACAGATTCATGTTTCCTTACATGAGGGCCTTTAAATTCACTTTACTACTGGTGATTTGCAGCAGTCTGTGTTCCAAGTGAAGAGTGCAATCAAAAGTTGGTCCACAGCTATAAATATGAAATAACAAAAGGCAGATATCAAATTATGGACAATTTATTTATTAGATTAAAACACTGTGCTTTAATCCAAGACAAAAATATAGTCAATGCAAATATTCTGTGGTGCAAACCTCTACATGCAAACATCCTTTTTTTGTTCTCATATCCAGATAATTACACTTTTATAATAAAATTCTTCTTTGATTTCTACACATAAAACTTGGAGCTTGTATTTTTTTTACCCATAGAAAAAAATAAGTTTTGTAATCACTTTGCTCTCAACTGAACTTACTTGCTTGGAAAGGTTTGGCCTCGACTTATTCTAAAACTGTTGTCAGTTTATTTCGCAGGCTTCTGGCTAGAAAACAAAACTTACAACAGAGAGAGACAAGGGATTTTTTTTTCCTGTGGGTTTTGCCACAGCACACCTGGAAATGATCAGGGAACCAGGGAGACCTGTCAGCTAGGCTGGAGCACTCCTAGCGGGGCAAGATGAGCTGGGGGAGAGAGGGTCTTCGTGGAGTCTCTCTGTCTCTCTTACTTGGCTTTGTCTCTTTCACACGCACCCCTGTGACACGACCAGAAGCTCAAAACTTCTTGATGGCAGCAAGTTTATCAAGGGGAACGCAGGTGAACAAGTTGAACTAGACCAGAGGAGAAAAGGAGAGTCTTGTCCCTCTTTCCGTTTGCTTATATGTGTATCAGTCCAGCCGTGAATTTATTTCTCTTTTGGGCAGCCTTCTGCCAGGCGGGTCTGAGTGGTTAGGTGTGTGTCTGGTGGTTTGTGTATGTGTTTAAGGCGGGGTGGTTCTGCTTGACTGGGACAAGGGGACACTGGGATTTAGGTAAAGACAGATGTCTGCCCCTATAGGTTTCCGGAGTCAGGAGAGAGTCAAAAGGCTAAAAAGAAATGCTTTAAAAATAGAAGGAGCAACTTTTTAAATAGATACAGTTAGACAGACATATTGTAGTGAGGTTTGAAGGGATGAGTGTGAATGCTAATATAGACAAACTAAGGGTTGTCTGCAGATGTTAAGCACGTCTCTGTTGAGTTAGTCATGACTTAAATCTTTGCAGGCCCTCTTTGCGGTGTGCACAATGACTCTATATTTGTGCTAGAACCCCCACAGGAAATTATATCAATTCCAGGAAAAAGCTTGAAAAAGGAGGTCACGTATGTACCACATGAACACAATCGATTAGATCGCAGTAACCCTGGGTTTATCTCGGGTACAACGTGGCCAATAAGGCAGGAAGTACTAATGTAAAAGATGCTGGTGCCAAGTTAAACCAAAGGAGATGTGCCATGCGTGTTAATATATAGTTTGTTTGAATTCCCAATTGGCAGATGAATTTATTAATTTAAACTTCAATAGTGTAATGCCACAAAATACAGGTTTGTTCTAAATGATTATCAGGAACAGCTTTATTTATTATCTTCTACAAGCACAGGCCCCCCCCCCCCCTGACTCTTTATCTGTTTTTTTCTATGTGTGTCACAGCATGCATCATTAACAACAACAATCTGATCTTTTTATCATTCAATCTCTGTTACTCGTGTCTCTCTGCGCTCCCTGGTCACCCTGGCAACCTGCATCATTACCATTTCTCTCCTGCTCTTTATCTCCCTTTGTTTACTTTATTCCTGGCATGATCCACATTACCTTTGATAAACAGTTTGTCTGCCTGTCTCTTCCTCCTCAGGACACGCAGTCCATCGGTGTTCTGCCAGATGACAGCGAGTCCGTCTTGATGGACGACACCTCCAGCCAATGGTCAGCTGCAGCTGACACCGAGGAGGAGAGGAAGAGTGCCTTAGAGAAAAGCATGTATGTGTTTCAGACGTCACTTAATTTATGCCCGATGGCAATTCGGGCTGTTGTCCATTCTTTAAATAAATGTGTTGTCTCAAACAGCAATATATTTAAGTGCAGCTGCTCTTAGAAAGCGTTAGCACTTGCAGCTCAGCTTACAGCCGAGATGCAGCTGAGTGCGTCTCCTTGCATGTTGAGTTGATGGTGGAACTAAATGACAATTTCACTTATTTTGAGGATTTTCCAGAAATCGCTGTCTGACTTATAAAAGAATATGCAGAGTAATAACTTGGACACTTCAAATAACTGAGCCATTGTTAATATGTTTGATGGTCCTTTTCCTGCTATGACAAGATAAATGTCTGTTCAGAAGCACCTACAGGGCAGGTCACTGCACCAAAGAAGAGAAAAGTAAAGCTTTTCCTTTTACTAGTCTAAAAATTCAGATTGACTTCTGAAAAAAATGAAAGGAATAACAGTAATACTGAAGACAGACACAGTGCTTTAAGATGACTCATATAGTAAGTACTGATAGTTTTAGATTGAAGTTTTTATAAAAGGTATTTGTGAAATATGTTTTTAGGTGGTAAAACTGTAATGATTTATGTGGATCATCTTACTTATCTGTTGAGCTTAAAACATTACTATTATTACTAGTAATGTTTACTATTACTAAGCATTAATTAGCAGTTGTCACATGACCAACGCTCCATTCTGTGGTCATGACGTGGTATCTTAGCTTTCCTCCTGATAACGAGTGCAAGGCAGTCACAAGTCACGGGAAACATAAACATAGGTGTTTATTTAAATTTTGCACGTTCAGCTGATCCTCAGTTAATAATTCTGTTAGCTAATTAGATTTATTGGACTTAGAGTGTATGGTCTGAATACCTGCTGTGTTTTCTCTCTGGCTTGTACCAAATCACATATTCATTTCCAGGAAACTCCTTATAAACTTGTTATTATTATTTCCATTCTGGAAATATATTAGCAAACTGGGACCTGTAAAATGAAGTGTTTTGCAGGGTGCAGAAAGAATTCAGTGAGATAATCCTAACCGTAATCTTTCCTCATTTATATTTTTATAGGTATGTGCTGAAGGAGCTTATTGAGACTGAGAAGTACTACGTGTCAGACCTGGGGCTCATAGTGGAGGTAAACCACCGAGTCTGGCAGCTAAGAACACACAATCTCCCTGACAAAAAGGAGCACGCTTAGTCATCCTTGCAGTCTTTCAAAGCGAGCTCTAAAGCTTAACCATCACAGTTCTGTCACTTTACTCCACACTTCGGTCTGCCTCCATCACACCATCTCCAAACTTAAGCAGATTTTGTGAATTATTAGCGTGAGGAGTGTTATATTGCCAGAGATCCATCTCCTACTGCTGAAAATAGCTCAAGATATTTTGGTTCAGAAATGAATTCTTGCCATCTGAAGGTTAATTAAAGCTCCAAAACAGTGTGTGTGTGATTGCTGCTCTTTGTTATAACAACTTCACTGTATTTACTTTTACTGTTTTGAGCCAGCTGCAGATTTTTGCAGGACTTAAGAAACAACGGCTGCTTTCTCTCCTTTTTGCAGGGCTACATGGCCACAATGAGCGCCAAAGGTGTGCAGGAGGACATGAAGGGAAAAGACAAAATTGTTTTTGGGAACATTCATCAAATATTTGACTGGCATAAAGAGTAAGTCCCTATTTTTTTTCTCACGGAAGTGAGAGGAGGAAAGTGTGTGAAAAATATACGCTTGCTCTAACTGCATGCAAAATGAAAGGCAAACAATAAATTGCAGAGTACGTGCTTGTAGCTCAGAGAGGACAAAGGAAAAAAAGTGCAGGAGGGAAATCTGACCTTCCGTTTTGTGGATGTGTGTGTGTTTCCTCTATGTAGCTACTTCCTGGGAGAGCTGGAGAAGTGTTTGGCAGAGCCAGAGCGGCTGGCTCAGCTCTTCATTAAACATGTGAGTATGGTGTAAAGACACACACACAAATGCACGTACGCACATAGTGCACGTGTCTAGGTCTACTTTTTGTGCTGTTTGGAGTAAAGGTAAAAAAGAGCTACAGAAAACAAAACACAGAGCTCCTGCTTATCCTTTACCGTACCTCTTTCCGTCTCTCTCAGCTGCCAACATCTCTCCTTCCTCTTCCCTGTTACTGATACGTCTTAGTCAGGCTGTGTTTTTACAAGCGTGCACATGGCTAACAGACACACACACATGACACGCTGTCTGATCTTGCAGTCTGGGCTGGAGGACTGGTCAGGAAACACCAGGGGAAAACAGTCTGAAAAGCAAACAAGAATAAAAGGAAGAATAATAAATTTTAAGCTCAGACTTTTTGATATGAAAGATTTTTTTCCTCCCCTCCCAAAAGCAGGGTCGTCTTTCTTTCACATCTTGACTCAAGAACGATGACACATGCAAAAAGATTCCCTGTTTAGTATATTGTTCTGCCAGTAGAACAGAGCTAGAGTCACTATAAGGTCACAACACTGATACAGCAGGAAAAATTAGATTTATGTATACTGAGTGAGTGGTGACACATGCAGACGAGATAGACATAATGCACAATTTTACCAAGTCGCTTCTTTTTGTGAACGTGATTAACTTAAATGTGTGTCTGTCTCTGACTGTAGCTCTTTAAACAATCCAATAAGGCTGAGCCCTCTGGACAATTAACTTAAAAAGCCTGTGGGGGAATTAAAAAACTTGTAACTAAATCTAAGCACAGTGTCAAACTGTGAAAACAAGCAGACTGGGAACACGGTCCTAATGAAAAACAGAAAACACAGTTGGCTTTTAACAAGCTGAGTCACTTGTATACAACACATGTGCTCACTTGCACACATATAGAGACACACATGAACACGTGAACCCTCGTGTGTCAGCAGTCGCTGTCTGCAGTGTTACATGATGTCCACTGAGGTGTAGCAGCTTGCTGTTCTCTAGGTTACAGAGCCATGTCTGTTGCTAGGTGTACTCCCATATTGGCAGCCTTTAAAAGGCTCTGGTTACACAGAGGGCAACCTGGGTAAATTATACATAACCTGATGCTCATCTACATATAACTCCATTAGGCCTCTCAGGTCTGCCACATCTGCACTTCCACGCCAATTAGTCACACAAGAGTAGGCACTACCAGACAGAGCTGGCTTCAAAGGCCCAGTCTTAGACGAATCATTATTGCTCTGCTCCCTTTCATCCCAAAGAGCAACCAGAGACCCGCACATTGATTACTCATGTTTGTACTCACTTTCATGGGCATTTTCATTTACTTGTAATGCTCCTTAAGATCTGTATTTCTCATCTCATCTTTTTTTTCTTTTACCATGTGGCTAACGTTTTGTAACAAAATGCTCAGTGAAATTATTTTATAATGTGGCTCGTATTGCAGGAGAGGCGCCTGCATATGTATGTTGTGTACTGTCAGAACAAGCCCAAGTCAGAACACATTGTCTCAGAATACATCGAGACTTACTTTGAGGTGAGTGAATTTCAACGTCTGACTCTGTGCAGTTTTTCTGTTTAGCCTAACCATCTTCAAGATGCTGTTTATATTTCTGTTCTGTTTATGCCCACGACTGTGTACGTGCGACTTTGTTTTCTGATTTGCCATTTGTTTATTATTCCAACTGACAGCAAGAACAAGACAAATAGGTATTAGTTGCAGAGCCTGTGCTTTATGGTCATAGAGGAATTATACAGGCCAACAGCTGCCGTGTTTTGTGCTGTCACGTCGATAAAATGTTGCGTCCGTTTCCGCTGTTAGGAGCTCCGGCAGCAGCTGGGCCACAGGCTGCAGCTGAACGACCTGCTCATCAAACCTGTCCAGAGGATCATGAAGTATCAGCTTCTGCTCAAGGTAAAAAGCATGTCATTGCTGTACTGTTAGCCAAACACCAGCGCCGTGTCTGCTATGGGGTTGCAAACATACAAGTAGAAAAACCAAAACACTTACATACAAACCTCTGTGCAGAAATGCTGATCACACACAATGTTGTCTGGTCAGGGTGCGATTAAGCGGGAGAGAAAGAGGCTCTATATATAAAATTTAAACAATAGTGTGTAAAAGTCCTTGAGCAGTATTCAGCTCATAAATACTGCCTCTCATTATTCTGCCCAGCAAACCTGGAATGCTCTGGTGACCGTGCTGTGTTTATTTCAACAGGACTTCCTAAAGTATTACACCAAAGCTGGGATGGACACGGAGGAGCTGGAGGTGGGTTTTGCTCTTTGCGCTTTAAATGGATAGATACATTTATTTATCCGTGTGGGGAAATTTGCTTGTAGCAAATTGTGGCTGACATTTGTATACACCATATAAGAACAATAACATCAACATAAGCAGCCATAAGCACACAATATGCAAACACTTTCACTGTCCTTGCATCTTAGGGATGACTTTAGCCACATCAATCTAGCCTCCTATGCGTTGCCCATGTTTAGAAATTTGATGGCTTGAGGAATATAAAATTGGACCTGTTTTGGTAAATATGAGGGAACAATAGTGTTGTGCAGATTGTAATAGTTTAAAGAAGGAGGCGAGTGAATGCCTCACATCACTCACAAAATTATGTACTTTATTCCATACTTGATCCCTATAAATGCTTTCTAAGCTTGCTAATCAAATTCCTAGCAACATAGTTGCTGTCGTTACTGTGCTTCTAATTGCCTTTCCCCCTTGTAAACAGAAAGCAGTAGAAGTGATGTGTTTTGTGCCAAAACGTTGCAATGACATGATGAATGTGGGCAGACTACAAGGTTTTGAGGTATGTCTCTGGATGTTTGGATCATCTTTCCTCCAAAAATTTGCCTTGGAATAATTTGTGTTCAGCTCATGAAAACCACAGTCTAACTACTTTCCCCGTTTTTTGGTTTTGTTTTAACTTTACCAGGGTAAGATCACAGCCCAGGGCAAGCTTCTCCAGCAGGACACCTTCACTGTTATAGAGCAGGACAGTGGCTTCCTGTCTCGTGCCAAGGAAAGACGCGTCTTCCTGTTTGAGCAGTTGGTCATCTTTAGTGAGCCGATAGACAGGAAGAAAGGCTTTTCACTCCCTGGATACATATTTAAAAACAGCATCAAGGTGAGAGCCTACTAAGCCTTAATAAACTCAAATGAGCCACACAGGATGTTTTTATGAACTGTATGCACTAATAAAAAGAAAAGAGAAAGTTCAACTCACTCCCAGGTTAGAAGTTACGTAACAGAACCAAAACGCACTCATTCCTGCCTGGCTTACATAATTCTGTCTTGTGGACTTTTTAGAGGCATGCGTGTGTTAACAAAGCATTTAACAAGCAAAGCCGAATCATATATATATGTTTCAGGTGAGCTGCCTGGGGGTGGAGCCCAGTGTGGACAGCGATGATGCGCGCTTTGTGCTGACATTACGCAATCCCGATGGAAGTGTGGTGCGCTTCCAGATGCAGGCCTCCTCCCCAGAGATAGGAAGGGCCTGGGTCAATGATGTGGTTCAGATCTTGGAAAGCCAGCGCAACTTCCTTAATGGTAAGTGCCAACCGAGTAAAGAAGACTCACATTTCAATCCAGTTCAGTTCAGATTTAATTTATATAGCACCAAATCACAACAACAGTCACCTCAAGCCGTGGTGAAGTGAAGCAATCCCTTATGAGCAAGCACTCAACCACGCTCAGTGAGGGGCAGTGGGGGTGATGGCAAAGAAAAAGATAGCAGACGAAGGGGGAGAGATGATAAAAATTCAATGACATGCTGCAGTCGGGGAGTAATTTATGGATCTCTCACATCTATAAGTTATATTTTAGCTTGGAGTTTAGAGTTTCATTTATTGTCTATGTGACAAGCTTACAAGACTGTGTAGTCTTTATATTCCCAGCACACCTAGAAGAAAAAAGGTTAGAAAATATTCAATTATTATTATTAAAATTGCAAGATTGCATGACGTTAGCATAAAGCATGGCATATGTAAATATACTGACCAACTTTTTCACGGTTTTGGCTTTGCATGAAAAAAATAGAAATAAATAAAAGACTGTCATTGTGGATTTTTGTAGTGTTATGTCAGAACTTTACATTTAATTTGCATTTTTATGATCATAACTTTAAAGTTGTAAGGATTTGGTATCATCCACTGTGTTTTTAATGCAACACTGACATGAAGAACCCATTAACTTTCTTTCTTTATTATCAACAAAACCTAATGTTAGTCATTGCTTTTCAAAAGCACTTGTATTTATTGAGGATCTTTTGGTAGTACTGAGCAGCCTGTATGGGTTCCGCTGTATAAGCAGGTGATGATTACAATATAATGCTGTGATGTTGTAATAATATGAAAATATGTCTTATCATAGATGTCTTCATTTCCTCAACAAATACATACTTAAATCCTCTGGATGCATTGTTTTATAAAAGATTCAGAATCAGCAGCAGAGTTTCATAAGACCTGCCTGTTGTTTCTCTCTCAGCCTTACAGTCGCCTATTGAGTACCAGCGGCGAGAGAGCAAGTCTAATAGCCTGGGCCGCAGTATGAGGCCCCCTCTGTCTGCTGCCAGTGCCCTGCGGCCTCACTCCTCTGCCTCCATTGACCGTCATAAACTGCCCTCCCTTCACTCTCACAACACCTCCCTTCCTGCGCTCTACCTTCCAAGCCAAGGCCAGAGCCAAGGATCCAATGAGACCTACTCGCTGAGGGATGTAAGTCACTTGTGTTTCTTTCATCTCTGCATACAGTGACACTGTCCAGCAGTAACTGCTTACTCAAACTCAATCCTTCTGTTCATGAGACACTGCATGGCCTATTTATCTCTTAAGCTTTTACTGCTTCTGGACTGGAATGTTGCAAAAAAATAAAATATTAATAAAAAACAGCAAATGGTATTGTGTGCATGCACTCCTGTACTTAGAGACTTATCTGTTCTTACCTGCTTCTGCAGCCCACTGTGGTCCAGCCATGCCCTGCTGACTCCCACACTGTTTCTCCATCACATGTCCGACTTGGCTTAACTGATCAGCCAAACTGTCAAGCTGTGTCAAATGGGCTGTACACCCCAACCACACAAAGTGTACAGGTAGTGTATACGTATGCACAAATCAGTCTGTGGGGTTGGTTCGATGGTACACATGTAATTATTTCGCACAAAACGTCACAATTAATTAATAGCAAAAAAGCGTCACAAAGCTCTACAGTGGGAAATAAGGTCTAATTAACGTTACACTGATTTCCTTAAAGGCATTTACCATTAAAATGGTAACTATTTTTTCAGACACACCGTAGAGACATTGTTGAGTCATAAAAAGAGTTATTTCCCCCCCTGTTGGATGGTAAAGGAATTATTAAAACTCTGAACATTTTTGAAGGAAACCCGATTACAACAGCTTCACAGTAAGAATTCGGGTTTCGCTGTCCTGGAAGCTCGGAATTTTATTCAAAAATAGGAGCATCCTGTTATTGGGATTCCGTGCATTACCATTAGCAGAGTTTCCCTCTGTCATCACTTGGCTCGTGTCCGTAGAGGGACTGCGCTGACCGGTCAGAAGTTGTTGTTCTTCGTTTCGCTCTCTGTTTACTCAGGTTGGACAGATTTGGCACACAACAAACAGGAAGTAGGCAGAGACAGAATTCAGCAAAAGGAAGTCAGAAAAAGATGCCTATCAAACGCAGATAATCGTTTCCTATACTTGTGCTGGGGAACATACAGAAGATGGGTGGGCCAGTGCGTTTTTCAGGCTGAGGCTGTAAAAGAAAAGTGCTGGGATAGAACGGTGTATCGTGTTGTTTTTGAGATGAAAATCAAAATGCGGTATGTCTTTGTGATGAACATCCCCTCTCTCCCCAGCAGAGAGCAGGAGAGGGCTGCCGCAGGGGTCAGGCTTCTGATGCTGGAAACCAGGGTCCATTGTCGGGTCCATCAGCTGGACGACGTCCCAGCAACCTGGCCCAGCTAGCTGAGGATGACCTTTGAACTTTGGTGCCGTGTGCGTCATCGGTCAGGAGGACGGCAGCTAAGGCCACAGCTGGGAAGACAAGAATCGACTATTTGTTTATGCCAGACTGCACCTTACCTGGTTCAGTCAAGATTTCTGAAGATCAATGAAGGACCCTGATGAATATATGAAGGAACTATGGGCTGCAACTATGATAAATGACTTTGCTCCTTTTTAGAGAGCCATTTAAAGGGAGGTGACTTAGCCTTGATCACCTTCAGTGTACACGAACAGCACCCAGTGGGATGTCACTGGACTCATAGTTACAAAATACTCCGTGGACACTTACTGTTGTGACAGTTTCTGCTTTTTACCTTTTTTGAGAGTTTATATTCTCTCTTTGAAAGGGCAAGGGGAATTTGTTTGATGATTCCATTCCTAAATGGGGAAGTCACTGGAGTTACGTGTGTGCCTGAATGTATGTTTATGAAATTATGTGTGGATGTGTTTGTGCGCATGAGAGTGTGGAAGGAGTGGCTCTGGCTCCTCTTGTACTCTCTGTTAAACTTCCTTGAAGAGCTTTTTTGTTTTCTGATGCCCCATTGCGAAGACAAACACAGTTACATTTTTACATTTTATTTTCATTTCCCTGCTGACAACTGAGATTGCCGTTTCTGTTAACAAGAAGAGGAAAGACAAAATGTGCCACAAGTACTTTACTCGCTCAAATTTCATCTGCAAGTAAAAGAACTTTCTTTCTTGCCGCCATGTTGAGAGCACCTCTTTGCTCTGTTATTCTGTTTGACCGGCCTCCCTTTGATCCGGACAAAAAGGCATGAGGAAGCCCCCTGGAGGCTCTCTGTGGGTATGACGTCACTTCAGAATACTTTTTACTCTTTGGGCAACTCCAGAGGAGTTGCGAGATATGCATTAAAGGGCCTGCTGTGCTGACCCAAAGTTCTGCATGCAACATCTTTACATACATCTTTCTTTCTTTCTTTACAAGCCAACTTGGGTTGCTTGTGATTTTTGGGGACAGGGGTCCCTAAAACAGCTCATTGGTTTAAACTAATATGAATTGTTTCATCGGTTCACTTTTGTCATGTTAAAAGCCGTGCACCATTTCTATAAACTCTGTTAGCTTTTGGCCACATGGGCTAAATACTGTACAGTGCATACCATAAATTATACATTTTCACTTGTACCACGAAGAATGACCAAGGTATGCCAAAAAATGTCACCATTCCAGATGGTCCCATTGAAAATGACATGTTGTTGCATAAACAGAGCGATGCTGACAAATCTGCATGCGCCCACCTCCTCAACAGTGCCAAACACAACTGCAGCTCAGCTTGCCGCTACTCTTACCACCAGTCGTTGATATTTGTGTTTCTATCTGGACGGTGTCAAAAAGAAGAGGAGAGCGGAGTAGGTCTGTTCTTCTTTGTGGCCAATAGAGGTCCCCACAAGGCTTCCATTCTCAGTTGAGTTGAATCATACAGCTGCACCAAAGATCAATAGGCCTCATGCTTCCTGCTAACAGTGAAGCTGCTTGCTAATCGATCGGTCCAAAAGGCAACACTAAATTACCTTAAGTAAACTGAAAGATGGGGCATTAGATGACTTGAACCATCTCATAAAATGTATCTGCAGTTAATGTGAAGTGGTGAGGTTTTTCATGGGAATTACTGATCAGGCAGTTTTGCATGTAACACAAAGGAATACCACTACAGAGAACCAAAAGCAAGGACATAAAACCAAGAGAGGGTTTGTTAATGACATGCTTGACTGAGTAGAAACAGTTGTATCATATGAATTAAAAAGTGTCTTTGAAACAGAGTGTAGTTTTTGTGTTTTTCTTTGTATTTGAGACTTATTTACTTTAAAATACACAACCATCTATACAGAGTATTTGAACAAGTATTTGACCTCGATGTCAGGTAAGTAAATTTAAAGGAAATTCACTCGATGGGCTCTGCAATCTGCGCTGAATTCTCTTAAATTCTGATTTGATTCAGATTAAACTTTCAAATTTGCCGTGGAGGTCCTCAGACTCCACCGCGGGACCTCTGACAAAGACAAAGCATTTTGCTTGCTTTTGCATCCCAGCTGGAGAAAGTTCAAACAGGATTAAAAACAAAGGGAAGAAACCCCTGGATGAGCAGACATCTGGTTGGCTGGCCTTTGAATAAAGCCCCATTCTGGGCAGTAAAGCGAGGCCGATCGTAATGTGGCTGTGATATATGGAGGCTTGTGGCGGAGTAGGGGGGAAGGGGGTATTAACTTTCACAAGGGTGCAAAATCAAAGGGAGTTCCTGCCGCTGCTGAGGGGGTCTCAACAACAGGGGTCCTATTCACAGGGAATTCCTCTCCAGTGCCCTCTGTTGCATCTGTTGACTCAATTTTCTCCATTGAGAGAATGAAAACACTCATTAAAAGCCACATGGCTGTGAACTTGATTGCAGCGAGCGAGACAAACAGCTCCATCAATGGGATGAGTATTTACTTTGAGGTGTGAAAATCTTTGAACAGCCACCATGTTAGGTCTTTATGAGGATCTTCCCCCCACACACCAACAGCACAATGAGCAGCACTTGTATTCTGAAAGCAGTAAAATATCATTTGAATAAAAGGTTAGCTCAGTGGGTGCTTCAGATTGCCCTGAGAAATTCACTTGTTTGCTGAATGAGTTGCTAAGAAGTTTAAAACTGTGACTGACCCCAACTGTCTTTTTACTTCAGTTTCTTGTAGGTGTAAAAACGAGAACGTTGCTAGAAACCGTTTTAAGGACAATGTTTATTCAAATTTACATGCTGCCATAATACAAATAAAACTGTTCATGATATTTATACACAATTTACAGAGAACTTAAAAATGTAACATGTTTGCTGATCTGCAGCAATGAACATTACTGCTTCAGGGCAGATACGTATGCGGCTCGGAGACACTCATGTTTATATTTTTAAAAAAAAGAAGATTCTTACCTTGCAGTAGACAAATTAGCATATGTTTTGGAAAAAAATTCTAACGATCAACAGTAACACAGGCATTCATCCATTCGCTCGAGGGAACAGAAATCAGAGCTGTACTAAGGCATACATTTATTTAGGAACATATTAGGAAAGCCTTTTGAAATGTTTTTCATGTCTTGCAAATTCATCACATGAAAAAAATATTTACATCACAAAATTAAAAATAACAAAAAACCCCAACTCTGATCAAATTTAAATTAATTTGAAAATGTGAAAGGGATACAATTAAGTTAACTCTAGGCGAGATCCGTTTGTGTGGCTTGAAGAAAGGTACACTGAATGCAGCACAAACTCTCACAATATCGCTTAGAAAGGCTTCAAGTTTTCTTTAAAGGTGCGTGGCTCCAAACAGCACATAATTATTAACTCAAAATGATCACTAAATATACTTTATGGTAGTATTTGAAGTCCAAAGCAGAGCTTTGACAACAGAATATATTCAGGGAGCTTGACGCTTACCCTCTAGTGCAAACCTATGGCAGTGAGTGTGAGTCACACATTCTTGTCTCTGATTGAAGAACCATAGCGATTATTCTCTCTTAATGTTGGTGAGCAGAGGGTCCGTGCTCTGTGAAGGTTGTCCAGATCGGCTCTTCCTCGTCTGGTGGGTCTTCACGTGTTTGGAGAGGTGGTCACTCCTCATGAATCTCTTGCCGCACTGCTGGCATCCAAAGCGCTTCTCCCCGGTGTGCGTGCGGAGATGCCGCTGTAGCTCATCCGAACGGGTGAAGCTTTTACCACAGAAGAGCCAGTTACAGATGAAGGGTCTCTCCCCGGCATGCCAGCGCAAATGAGCCTTCAGGTGTGAGGTCTTCTTGTACACTTTGCCACACTCTGGGATGTGGCAGATGTGCAGTCTCTTCTTTCCGAACTCCAACCCTCCGCCATTTGCCTGGCAGTTGGGGCATTTGCAGCGGCGGCAGCGGCGAGTGGAGCTCAGCAGACCTTTGGAGGTGCCCTGGAGAAGAGCAGCTATCTGGGGCTGATGCCCCAAAACCAGCTGTCTGCCCAGGGAGAACGGGTGGTTAGAAGGGGTAGCGTTGGTCTGGGGAAGGCTCCACCATTGCTGCCCTTCTTCCACATGGCCTCCGGACAAATGATGCCTACCTGATGAATTTGGGAGGAAGCTGGGGAAGTTTTGTCCCACATTGTTATGCTGAGGATAGTAGTGGCTGTTGGTCTGTGGCTGTGAGGACAGCACTTTAACAGGGGAGAGTTCAAAGGAGTAGGATGATGGTGGTTCAGCTGGAGGGGTAAGAGGCAGCTCATGGTGGTGATGATGGGGGTGATGGTGATGATGATGGTGACCCAGGCCAGACTGCATGTGTCCAGGGAACTGCATCTTGGGCACCGTGAAGGTCATCTGATGTGTGCTGAGGGCTGTGCTGGGTGGCATGTCATTGCTCCAGAGCTGAAACATTCCAGATGTTGAGCTGACGGTGCCCTCATAGGGGAACTGAGAACCCTCTGAGCCCATTGTGCTCCCCACCTGCCAGGCCTGGCTGCAGGTGGTGGCCAGAAAGGAGAGGGCGTTGGGTGCCCCCTCTGGAGAAGAGCTGGGCGTCCGGTCCTGTGTAATAATATACAAAAACACATCAGGTTTCCTGTCCTACTCGATGATCTTCAGGGTCAACAAATTGATTTAAAAAAAAACAAGCATTAAATTTTTTTTCAATCATGCAAATTGAAAATTAAACTTTGAAGTTAAAAAAAAAAGTTTACATCAAAAAAATATGTGCAAACTATTTTAGTTCCCTCCCCTCGTTTCCTGCTAGTTTCAGTTGTCATAAAATGATTTTACCATCCGAGAAGCTAAATACTATTTTACAAGTTGTGAACACTCGCGCTCTCACAACAGAGAAAAGGAGGAGCAAACAAACGCATCCGCCTTAAAACAAAATAAAATAAAGAAGAATCTAACAAACCTGTAAAAATGTGTGCAAAAAGTTGTCGGTCCGTTGTATCGTCAGCGCAGCCATCTGTCCTCGCGCTGCTTCTCCAAGCACCTGCAACACAAACTGCGCCGAGAGGCACCGACGCACCGGCGCTAAACCACAGCTGGTCGCGCAGAAGAAAAATATGCTCAGTCTTGAATGACTCCGACGCTTTGGCAGCAAACACTGGGAAGTTCATTCACATTCACTCCACTAGGTAAATGTTTTCAGAGTGCTAGCAGTCCAGGTGGTTATTTTAAAACAGCCGAAGGTGCCTGCCCTTTAGAGAACTTAGGGGCAGAGAGGCGCGGAGTAAATCCTGGCGATCATCTCAAAGGCGCCGGAGCTGCATCTTCTCTATATAGTGAGAAAAGATCCTCTCAACGGGGTCTTCAGTATGATGCAGGCGAGCCCGTCAATAGAGAGGAGATGTGAGGGAGGAAGGAGGGGGGCTTGTTAGGTGAAGGGGTGGGCTACTCATAATTTCACTCAATTTCAACCAAACGCTGACCCCAACAACTGACTCCTCCCTCAATTGTTCTGAGACAAAAAAAAAGACTCTAACAATGATTTTAAAAAGGCTCATGTAAAATCTGTGTTTTAGAAAAGCGTTTATTTGAGCTGACATGGTGTGTTTGAGATCCACTTCAATAATTCAAAAAAAGCATACGCAACTGTTACCCTATACAGTAAGAGAAAAAAAGAAAACAAGTTGCTGTTATGTGTTTCAGCAACTTTCACTGAGTGCATTTAGGACTAAATTTTGCACAAGAACAAAATGCTTAGTCTGTTAAAAGATCTAAGATAAACGGAGCCAGCTAAGTAGAAAAGAAAAAAAAAACCTCTCTCACTCTGGGAGTATTTACATGCTGATTTAACTCCATTGTGGGAAGTCAAGTAAAGATAGAAAGCGGGTGGATTTTTATTTTTGGCAACCATTACAGATGCAGTGTTAAATGAAAAGGTGGCCAAACTATGATCTCAAGTCAACAAGCAGAAGCAGAAACAATCATACAGGGCAGCAGTAAAACAAAGTGCACCACTTAAGGAAACAATGCACAATGAATATAAGCCTTTTTCTTACTTGTATAGATTGACTGGACATTTTAGAGGATTGTTAATTTTCTCCTAACAAACTTGTACCTCAACACAACAGCAGGCGCTTCTTGGCCACGTAAGGCTCGCAACTTTAAAGAAAGTCCCAGTATTTTCCGTAATTGATAAAACTCAATCAAAGGCTCCGAGTTCTCACCAGTAGGTGACATGTCAAATAGGCTGCCCTGTGTGACATCTCACATTTCAAGGTTCAAGTAGAGGCCGCCTCAGATCTGCTCCATTAAATGCAGATTGAATCTTAATCTTATTCTGTAAGTCTGTTCACCATTACAATGTTAAGAGTTTAAATCCAGGCCGGGAACCTGTTTCTCATGTAAATTCCTTGTTCCTCACTTATCTGCTCCTCACTGTTTCACAGGCTGTGATCCTTAAATAAACACACCCCACAGTGAAGCCATCTGAAATGAGGAACAAAAATATATCTGCTTTAGAAATACATTTAAACACAAGTGTAAAGTTCCTTTCATTCCTCTTAGCCGGTGAGTGAATTAGCAGGTTTTAAAAAATACATGGGAGGCAGCGATTTAATCACCTAACTGTACCATTTGGTTATGGGACTTTTTTTTAAGTTACTGGTGTGAAAGCCAAACGGAAAGCGCAGGTTATGTAGCCTCCTTAACATCCAAAAAAGATGTGACATGCAGACTTAAATCACACCTATAGTTTTTATTTTGAAATGTGAAAGGATAAAGATGCCAGTGCTGCTGTCCTTAAAGATTTATTGATTAAAAAAATGTTTTTCAGTGCTTTTCGGCATGCAAATCAATGCTGTAGTTAGATTAAAACAACGTGGATTTGTTTCTTGATAATTAATTACCTGTGCATGAGGTAACAAATATAATGTAGTCACATGCAGCCTTGCTAGGTAAAAAAAAAAAAGCTCTCTAACTCCAAATAAAAGGCTGAAAGAAAAGAGCAGAATCAAAAGAGTGAGGAGGACATGAATATAGGAATGTATCTTGGAGGCAGAGGTATACTATGTCTCTGGTTTATTACAGAGCAGAAGTTGTTAATTACCCTGATTCTTATTTCCTGTCCCCTCTCCCCCACGCCACCCCACCCCCACTGTACTGCCTCCCAGATGAGTGTCTTTGAAGTGCAAAGTACTCTCTCCTCACTTTGAACTGTGAAAACAATGCTCATGTGGTGGTGCTTACCTTCCCCATGTTACCTCATTTAAATAGACCTGGATACGGCTTCCACAGTATTCAAGGGAAAACTAATTTCCAGAGAAAGAGGTCCCTGTGTTCATTAAACAGCTGGTGAGATTGCTGGTAATCAGGCGCGCCCCGTCATACATCGCACGCTGCTTCTGACTGGGTGGCTACCAGCGACTTCAAAATCCCGGCAAGATGATGCAGATGTTCTCATGCACCTATTTCCAGTCAAAAACATGTCAAAGAAAAACAAACAGATTTTAAACTCTACAGGGATGCTCGTGATAGTTTAGTATTTTTGAAAATCTCGCAGTCTTGGAGGAGTTTTTCAGTTTTTTTGCCCATTGCAGAACACAAATGGTGCTGTTTTTGTTTTCAGACATAATCTTTGCCTGCGTGGAATATGCAAGTGGGTATTCAAGCTGTTTATCATGCCTGGGGGGCATTTTAAAAGCCTCAGATCACTAAATTGTCCCAGCTGTCTTGACCATCTGCACTGTAAAAGGGCAGCCACAGAGGAAGGCAGTCTTTGTACTGGTGGCTATGTCAGAAAGCCTGTTTTACAACACAGGCCTGCTTCAATGGCCCTCGTGTGACAAATGTGGCCTAATGGATAAGACAGACAGCATGCAGAAGCCTGCAGCTAACTTTAGTGCTTCACTCTTCAACCATTCACGAAGACAAGACGGGACACGATGGGTCATAATTACCGTGACAGTCAGTTTCTTTAGGATGAAGAGCAGCGCTTACAGATGGAGTTTACAGTGCAATCAGTTGATACCTCATTCAGGAGTCAGTTCTTCTTCATACTCAGTTAGAAATGTGTGTGATGTTGGAGTGGGAGGCACAGAGGGAGATACTGAACAAAGACTGATGTTTACTCTGCAAGGTACTAATAAGGTTCTTTTCTGTAGTTTCAGGGACACCATATGTCAGATTTCTACCACAGCCAGACCATTTCTACAGCTAAGCGTTGAATACCGTGGAGCCCAGAAACTTTAGATTCTTTCCAATTGGCACAGTCAGTAATTGGAACTGGTCTCAAACCTTAAAGATTTTAATATCTTTCTCTAGCTTTCAAATTCCTTTTTTTAGAGCATGATGGGAAAGAAACTGATGAAAGTGTTTCATTTTCTTTTTCTTATCATATTTAGTTATTTAATAAATATGATGTTTTGGTGTGGAAACACATCCACATTATTTATTTATTCATTTCCCCCTGTAAGCACAGTAGGTTTGATTGCATGAAGAGATTTATCTTAAAGAGCTTTACTCACAAGTGTCTTCATTTAGCTTTTTAGTTTGCTAATGGAATAAATGATAAATTCTAACAAGTTTAATCAGAATTGGATTAAAACAATTCCCAGACTTAGAATTGGTACTCGGGAGTCTTGATATCACAGCGGGATTCTGAGGTGATTCCCACCCCTGCACCACAGTTTACATTGCTCCGTGTGTGAAAAGCAGAGAACTATAATAATTCCCTCATCTCATGTCCATTAGCATGTACAGAAACCCCAAAATCTCCTGTCTTGGGCAGACACAGGCAGACAGCACGCATCTCCACTTGTCAAAGAAAACTTTTATCAATACCAAGAGCACTTGAAGTTTGTTTGCATTTTGTTTTCCAGCACTCTTAACAACTTCAGAAGTCAGATCACAGGAGTATCTGATCAAAGCGCTTCGTGGTTAGTTCTGGAAACACAGGAGTGCTACGCCACGCTTTGATACTCCACATCAATATTTCAATTCAACAATCACTTGACATGCACCCATACTCCCAGAGACGAAAGACGAAAGGGGGGGGGAGAGAGAGCAAGAGAGATCCAGGGAAGATGGAGGGGGGTTTGTGAAATACATATACAGTAAAAGAAATGGATTGAGAAGAAATTACTGCTTTCTTCACCTTCATAGCCAAGTTAGATAAATTACACTAATGTAATTCTTGAAGGTTAATCATGCAACAACTCCAACCCCAATATCTATCTATCTATCTATCTATCTATCTATCTATCTATCTATCTATCTATCTATCTATCTATCTATCTATCTATCTATCTATCTATCTATCTATCTATCTATCTATCTATCTATCTATCTATCTATCTATCTATCTATCTATCTATCTATCTATCTATCTATCTATCTATCTATCTGTTTGTGTGTGTAAGAGCAGAGTCCTGAGTACTGAAACTAAAACACTTGTCACAGTCTGAAAATCTGAGCAGAGGAGGTGTTTCATGTTTTATCAAAGGAAAGTAGTACAGGAACTCTGCAGTGATAAAGATGAATGCAGTCCATCTGCCAAATGTCACTTTCATGGTGCTTCATGATCATTTCATCATCTCGACAGGATATGATATGCTTTGAAGGTTTTGGCCTATAAAATATTGCGTTTGATCTGAAAAAGAGAGTTGTGACAAAGTTGCATGACGAGACATGTAGTCATTCAAAACATAAGTGACGCTGCTACTTAAGGTTTTCTTTTTTGTTTTTTGTTTTTTTTTTTACCTTAAAAAGACAAACAAAGTGACAAATGTACACAGGTTATGCTCTTTGTGATGAGAATAAGATGAAAAGACCAACAGCCACTGCTTCATATCTTTGTGGTAAATGTGAAGCTAAAGGCAGTAGCTGGTTAGCTCGTAGGCTGGAAACAGCAAGGTCTGTTCAAAGATGACAAAATACACTTAAAGTTTCAATCTTTATTATGTATTATTAAATTATTATGTAACATAGGCATATTATTATTGAAACAAAACGAGGTGTGGCACTGACTCTCTCAGCCTTTTGAACTCTGTTGAAAGTTTCTCTAAAAGATATTTCCTCAAACAGCATTTTTATTTTTTCATACACTTTGTTATTATGCATGTATATATTTACTTAATTTATTTATTTTGTGGCACGATTAACACACAGTTGCAAACATGGGTCGAGATGTCACACTCCTGCACTGTAACAGAGCCGGGTCCCCTCGATGTTGAGGGGAAGGGTTCAGGTTTTTATGTTAATTTGCCAATGATCTGTTTATTTATGGGGATGTCTTCAGTTGTATTTCATGAAGTTACATCAGATATATACTGTATATTTGTTCATGACCAGTGAATTTGTCATTATGATTGAGAGAGTTTATATAGAAGGTGCTACACATCGTGTGGCGTCCTCTCTGCGTTTAAAGTATCCATTGTTGCACTTTTGAGCGTGATAACTTTATGTTAATTTATTTTCCCCAGCACAGCATTTAAAATTAATGATTACTAATTTACCGGGAAAAAAATGAATTGTTTATTCATAGGGTTTGCTGTGTAAATTCCCTAAAAAGATGAATTCCCTACAATTGCCTGTCTGTGCAATGTGACACAAAATGAATAATAAAAAAGCAAACACAGAGACAAAATGAGAAAGAAACAATGGGATTATCAATCACAGAGCCTATGCAAACCCACTTAGACAAAGACGACACAGGTAAACAATTACCTTTAACACTTGACAATACAGTTTACAGCCATCAAGTTAATGTGGGTATTGTAGCATGCAGGGACCTCTGCCAATTGATCTTATAGCGTTGTTCAGTGGCTGCGGGAGACACGAGCACCTGTCATGGTAATATTAGCTGATCTGATATAAACTAGTGCTGCTCACTCCCAAAGGAAGCAGGAATTAAAGTTTAAGAGTTAGTAAAAGTCTGTGTTTTTATTAAAATTGTGTATCATGAGTATATGCTGGAGAAAATGACTACTTGGAATATTGATGTAACAGAAGGCCTGTATTAGCATTAGCAAAGGCCCATAGTATCTTGTCTCTTAAATATTACCCAGGAAGCCCAAACATGCCATCTGGGAAGAAGGACTGAGATCAGTATGGTAACCGGATCTTATGGCAAAGCTCCAGCTGAAATCAGAAATGCAAAGCAGGAGCAGAGATACAAGGGCTACATGTGCAGAGGAGTGCTGCACAGCCCGAGCAGTAGATATATTTGTAAATGTACGCCTGTGATGCCACTATCTGTTAAGCCCCTCCGTCAGCTCAGCCTGCGTAATGTGAGGGGAAGTGTCACCCTGTCACCACCATGCCAGGGATCAGCCTGCTGTTTGTGTGTACTGCTAATCAAGCCAAGCTTTGAGGAGGAGGGGAGAAAATGACACAGAGGCTCTTTCATCTAATCCTTGTGGTATAATTTGCACCTCAGTAAGTTTAATTGATGACTACTGATCAAATGCTTGCCTTTGAAAATAAAATCTTTGGGATTGTTATTTTCCTCTTCAACCTGCAAAAGGAATTCTTAATGCACCTGATGAGAGGTTTCCAACTGATGGATCCGTTTTAACTTTAGTACAGTGCAGTGAAGAGCCACAGCTCCTGCCAATATCATGTGCATTTTCTTTTATTCACTGCAATGACTTTAGATGCATTTGATTAAGCAAACTTAGAAGACGTATATTTTTTCCCTTTTGCAGCACTTGCAGCATATGCACCTGGGTTCTGTGTATGCATAACTTCCTCCAGAGATCCAACCTGAGTATCAGTGTCATTCAGATAAATGGAAAGTGACAAGCCCAGCTTATCAATGTCAACGTCAGGGCGCTCTCCGGGTGTTTGATTCCGCTCTTTTCCCACAGCTGAACAGAAGGCTGTGCTTTGCAAAACAAACCAACAAACAGGGATCCTGAAGAGTGTGATGAAAGAGTAAACAACATGGCCCGGTAACATGCCCCACAACCATGACACTTCCTAAGTAGGTTACCACGGAGGGTAACCCAATTTAACAGGTGTGTCTGACTGTAGTCAGAACATCCAGAGAACTTCAGGAAGTTAACGGCATCCCAGCAAAGTGAGGCTGATGAAGGCTGATCCAGCTCAGGACCGTGGCCTTGAAAAATCAAATGGGCCCAGCACTAATCCCCCCCACGTTCATTCATGAGTTCATTATCAAGAAAAATTATAGGGAGTCAATCTATTGATGTTGCTTAACTAATTGTAAAGCTGGGGATTCAAAAGCAGATGTTGCATTTCAAAGCAGTTGTTAGCAAGGAGACAGGTTATGATTTATGCTAAAATGTGTGGCTTCAAAGCGTCGAACGCGGCTTCTAAACAAATTGAACAAGTCAAGCGCTATTCACCCAGGACCAGGAGAGAGCCCAGCGCATGTAGATCAGAGGCGCGCGGCTGCCGCTTGTAATATCACTCAGTGGAGGAGGGGGTCCCACTGGGGGGAAGCAGCACATAGAGGCTAACACCGAGCCGTGCTCGCGCAGAAAGGAATTATGTACGAATGCAGCTGCAGCACCTGTGCAGAAACTACGCCCGCCTCCCTCCTGGAGCATCATCCACACAGGGGGAGTGGAGAGGGGTGGGCAGCATCTTGAGACTTGACATCCTTTCTGTGGATGGCACTATTATTTGGGAGGGGATGGAAAAGTTGGTAGAAGATACCAGGCCTATGTCAACACACTGATGCAATTTTAGAAAACATGGAAAGCTGGGTTAGTTGTTGGGAAGACTGGTGGCTGGGGGAGGCTTAAAAATGTGTTCATCACTGTTGTCTTCTAAACGAGGTAAAGTGTCTGAAAAAACAGAAGATGAGCAGGCTGGACTAATTTCCCATCTTCAGTCCAGAATTATTGATTTAGAGAAAGAGAAAGGAAGAGTTAGGAAGATGGAACTGGAGAGCTATATATTCAGTGTTTGGATTTATTTGTTGAAATGGAAATACATGTACTACACACAGGATGTAACATATTTCCTGATAATGCATGCTGCATGAAGGAAAAAGGTGGATAGGATCGGTGTATCATCCTGAATTTTACATTACAGAAGTATTCCTCCTTGTTGATGTTGCTATACATGTAAAAAGACAGACTGCACGGACTCCTCTCACAAGTCATTTTTTTCCCTTCAGTTTTCTGCTATTTGATGCAGCCTAAATTGGGACGAGAGAAACGAATTGCTAAATTTTTAATTAACTTCATAACATCTGCACTTGTGCTTTGAGAGAGCAGCGAGATTTCCTTTTAACCTATTCCAGCACATTTGCACACCAAGGTAAATCTTGATGCTGGCACTCTTACAGAAAGGAAGGGGGAAAAAAATCAAAAATGGAAATGAACTCTCACTTGTGTGTGCAGATCAAAGAGGCGGAATTATTCAACTTTTTGCCATTGCTTGATCTTCAAAAAAAGAAGAGAGGAAAAAGTAGAAGAAAATCTGGATGGATGAATGAGTTTTAGTTAAGAGTGTTCTTCAGTTGTTTGAAGGAGTGTTCGTTTTCTCATTTGGTGTATTTAGTTGTACATTATGACTTTAATGTCTTGTGTCTGGCTTCATTTCGCAGGTAAAACAGCTGCATGATAAGTGAGATTACCACTGGTTAAAAAGTGGATTCGCTCCTCTGGCTCAATTAATCTAACCCTTTATTTTTAAGTCTTTCTCCGGCCTGTTAAATGTCCATTTTTTAATGTAAGTAATAGACAGTGTAGAATGCATACTATACAGGAATATGTAATAAAAATAAGAGCTACAAAGGTTAGATAGGTAATCAGGCAGAGATGGTGACTTTAATCATAGCACCACTAACACTAATTGTTCAACTGCAACAGCAGCTGTTTTATATTTAAGGGAAATTTCTACTCAGCCTGCTCGTGCTTACATCCTGTACACACAGGCAGGCCTGTGTTTCGTTCACTATCAGCCTTAATAATACAGTAACAGAGTTTTCTCAGTTCCACATTATAAGGAATAAACGAGCACACGTGTTAAGGTAATATACAGTTTGTCTTTGCCCCACTAGGGAGAGCTGTTGAGGAGCAAATATAAATAACAGGGCAAGAAGCACATCTCTGTGGGGCAAATATTTACACTTCCGGGTATAGATTTGAAGCAAAAGAGTGATTCATGCAATTGTTGCTTTAACTTGGCTTAAACCTGACTCTTCTGCACTCTTGATTCTTTACCTTCTGCTATTACAGGCTTTCCTGTCATGTCAGAAGTCTCTGAAATTGGAGCAGACAGTGAGACCAGCTTTGCTCTAAGCCCCCCACGCCCCAGACCCCCTGCTCACCCCCAGGGTTGCAAGCACCTGCACAGGTAGTCCTGACTGATGTGGGTGATATCGCAGCACACCAAAGCTCCTTTAACAAATCTCCCTTTGATGCAGCACAAACAATGGTGTCTCTATAGGAAACCCCCTTACCTCTGTCTGTGTATGTGTGTGTGTGTGTGTGTGTGTGTGTGTTGGGGGGGAGACTCTCAAACAGAAAAAGAAAATGGCACAAAAAACTTCCAAATGAGAGGGAAAACGTTCTGGTTAAAGGAGGAAAGCACTGGATTTGCTTTACCCCATCTCTCCACAAGAGGACACTGCCAACTTGCATCGGCCCTACTGTACTGTGAGAGCATTTCACAAAAAAAAATGCTACAATTGCTGTGATAAAATGACATTTTACAAAAAAAATGCTACAATTTCTGTGATAAAATGAGTACTGTTTCGCTTCCTGAAATTCTTTCCCTTTTTGGAGTTTTCTCTTATTTCTTTTTTCCCCCTAAATTTTAAAAGTGCATCCTAAATTTCTTAGAGAAATCTGCACATACAATAAATCCTGGTGACGTGTATTTTGTGATTGAAAAAGTAACAAAATGCTGGTGAAAATTTCATCATGTTCATTCAGGATAGAGCCGCTCAGCAGAAAATGAATTATCAAAGCACTTCTTTCCAGTGTTCACATTTGGGGTGACTTTAATCAGCAATGTTTTGAGGTTGTTCCATGATTGTGGTTTAGATTTGTTTTTGATTTCTGCTTAAAGAGAAACTGCTTGTTAAAGTGACTTTAAGTGCAAAGAAAACCTAATTACTCGTGAGTTGTTCCATCTGTATTACATAACTGTCTCAGTTTTATTTGCCTCTCCCTCAACTTTTATAAAACGTGTTAATAACTTGTATATTAGCAATAAACCAATAAAATTAATTAATGCAATTTTTGGGAAATGCTTTTTTTTCACTATGTTTTAATTATATATCTTTTTTAAAATTCAGGCGTTCTGTTTTTTCCCTACATTTTACACAAAATCCTATGTGTTTTCTCCCTAAAATAGGCAGGATAATCAATCTGTGAACATCATAATTGTGATTTTTCACTGTCACTGTGTTACTCGTGCGGTGCCTTTATGCACTTAACAGTGTTTGCAGAACTCCCTTCTTGAGCTATTGATATGTTTAAAAAAAACTCAGAGCAGCCTGCGAGGTGGAGGGGGGCAGGCCCTTGGCTTTGTCTCTCTGTTGAGTGGAGCCATCAGATAACAGCCAGGACAATAGTGCTCCATTCTGAGGGCTCACTTAAATGAGCAGGAAGTGGCGGTGAGCGCCTAGCGGAGGCTTCTGGTGGACTCCCTGGGGTCTGCTCAGCCCTGATGGAGCACCACTGCTGAATGGTTGGAGAGCATGAGAGGAAATGAGAAGCTAGCAGCCACCCAGCTGGAGCCACGGGTGTCCTTTGATGGTGAAAGTAAAGTTGGGAGCAAGGTAAAGGTGATGGAGAAGTAAGAAGAGGCAGAGGAAAAATAAGGAGAAGTTAGAAAAGAAATGGAAAAGAAAGGCGGTGGCACAAGGGGAAAAGGAAGAAACAAGGAGAGCGCTGAAGCAGACCTCACTGGCCTAGAATCAGGGGGAAAATGCACCAGAACTCAGTTGATGACTGTGTAGGTGTGCACCTCACAGGAATGTGCAAAACAAAAACCATTCAACACCAATGTGTTTTCAGAGATGAGATATTTTGAAAGATATTTTCTCAGCCTTGTACATCACTGATGGTATGCCCTGAGCCCTTTCCCCTGGCTGTATCGCGCATATGATGCTTCCGAGCTCACTCACTGCGCACACTACAAAATCTGCCCTGCACTTATATTTCAGAATGCTTACAGCCCACTACTTTGCATTGATAAGCATTATATATAAACAACACTCTGAAGGCGTAACATAATGAAGGGTTACAGGTCTTTGAACATCAAAGAAGCCCACTGCTTCTTTCACTGCATTTTTATTTATTTATTGTCTTAATGTTTTCGACATCTAACAATAAGTAGACTAATAAAAAAAAAAAAGCTAAAACAGTTTTCTGGTTTTACTATTGTTGTCTAGCTTCAAATGTGATTTCATGAGTGATGTCCCTGTGTGGCAGGAAGGTGGTTTGGCAGTGGCAGCCGGTACAGTTCAGCCCCTGCATCTGTTTGCCCTCTCCACCCTGCTTATTTCAGCTTGGTACGTGCAGGAGAGGGTGTCTGGTGCTAGAGCTGCCGTGCAATCCCTCAAGCTGACAAGATCAAGTCAGGAAATCCAGTGTTAATGAATACTATTAAAGCAGACTGTAAATGAAAGTGCACACAAGTGATGCAATGGAGAAAACAATGTTTTGTTTCACGTACGAGAAACCCGCACATTTAACTTACTATTGTACTGTAGTGAACTAACAGTGACATTCAGCTTGGACGTGACACTATGCCAGTATTACTGTTTTAGAATAAGTCCCAAACTTAACCAGACAGTTTGGGAAGCATATCATATATTTTTTTAATATACTGTTCCGCTACTTTCTGACACTTTTACTGTTAATGATTTTAAAAATGTGACAAAGACCCTACACTCCGAGCCTTTTATGAAATATAGCTCTTTGATCCACAACCTTGAGCACACCACCTCACGATGTAGAGAAATCCAAAGTCTGAGAGTCAGGGAGTAATAGAGGATCTTTTACTTTAGCAAGTATACATTTTTGGAAAGATACATTTTACGTAAAGTTTTAGTAGAAATCTCAAAACTAACATGACTAGATGCCACTACAGCTCATAATGTGTTCAATATGGAGATAGCAGCCTGTAAAGATCACTGTGTTGGTGCCCACAACTAAGCTGTTGAGTCAACATAACCATCATGAACTCTGTGTGAGGTAAGCCTGGCCGCACTAGTGATTCTCAAGGACCACTCAGAGTCTTACGCACAAGATAAAGTACAGGAGTCCCTGCAGAGGACGGACGCAAGATCTCAGGTTGCAGTCAGAATATTTAGTGCAGATCTTTCCTGTACAGATGAAAATGAAACTCCCCCGTCCCTACAATAACTTAATGCTTAATGTTTAAAGTTTTATTTATAAGGCTTATTGAAAATTAAATATCATACACATAGTTGAGTCATGCGTACTTCTTATTTATGATGACAAAAATGCAAAAAGGGAAACTTTGATGGGTACAGGAATCTTTCACAATACATAGAAAACATAAGCTATTTTCCCCCATATGCTGCACAGAAACATCCCCCATCTTTCTTTCTTCTCTTTTCAAGCCCACCATTTTTTGTTCAATGCCTGTGGGAGTGATTATTACTCTCAAGTGTGCAACGCCACAAATGACAATGCAGAGAAATGCTGTTTCCCTGTTGTGTGGAATGCTCTTAGTGCTCTAAAGCTGAAAGTGAATCCAGTGTTGACAGAAGTGTTGAGGTGAAACAGACAATGCAGTCAAAGCTCTTACAATGTGGTTCAAGGCTGTGTCGCCAATGTGTACTTGAGCTGCACAATGCTTTGGTATAGGCTAGGAAGTGACACATCCCAAAACCCAGGCTCTCCAGTCAACCCAGAGCCTCAGTAGCCCCGGTCAAAACAACTTGGGCATCTTTCTTTGCCTTTAGACAACAATTCTGATGGCAAAAGAGCCAAATGGGACAGGTGAAAAAACAACAACAAAAAAAAAACAAACAAAAAAAAACAACAACAACTCTCCTTCATGACTTCAATCAAACAGTTATTCTAAGTGGCCAAATCATCAAAAATCATCATGGCAGAGTAAATGTGAACAGGAAAAGCAGTGCACTTCATCTGTGACAGAAATCCTCCAGATGAGACTGAACAAAAGTGAGTGTTTGTGCATGTGTGTGACAGCACATCCTGAAAGACGACACAGCCAGCATGACACAGCAAGGAAGGTCAGCTGGGAATAGAGCTCTCACCTTTTGTTCTTTTCAGATGACAGGCGGCATGCCTAGGCAAAGCGTTAACCATTTGGTTTCCCAAATGTAAGAGCAGTAAAAGTTTACTTCCTTCACCACCAGCGGACCAAACATTTGCTGTACTCAATAAATCCATTATTGCCTTAATCATATGGGAACTGTAGTATGAACATGTGCTTAATTATCTTTATTGTTACCTAACAAGAGCATAAAATCTAATCTCAGAGGATGCTTTTTGAGTGCTCACTCGTTAGGGGGACTTTTGATATAGGCGGGTACTCCCTTACCGCCCAGGAGATGCATGGCCCAGATGTTTGATGAATGGACATGACTTGTGTAGGTGTGGTGGGGGTCAAGAGACGTTCATCACAAATGAACAGGAAAAGCCACCCACTCCGAAATCTTCCCGACTCACGCAAAGGTGAAAGCTGCTTTAAAAGCACTGAACTAATAACTGAAAACCTTTATGTATGACATGCCTTTCCCAAGCGAGACAAAGAGATCTGGGACATGCGAGTAGAATTCACTACACATCTCTGACACTAATTAAATTATAGTGTGTTGCCCGGGGACAGAGATGATGATGATTACAGGTGTATTTAAGCATGGAAAAATTATTAGAAGAAAAACAAAAGCTAAAAAAAATATGCAATTTTTGCTTTCATTAATGTATTTTCTAAAAACAAGCTTCTTTAAAAAAAATATACTTTTTGAAGCAAATCAAGTGGTTGTCTGAAAAAATCCTAGTTTTTGTTTGGCATTTAACCCTTGCAGGAGCTTTCTGACATGTAAGTGACAAATTACCATAAATTTATGACTCAATCTTATGCTTTGTAAGGGAGATGATTTCTGAAGTCAGACAATACTTGGACAGGACAAGGAGAGGCACTAATGGATGGAGACGAGCAGCAGACGGAAAGGGTTGGGAGAGGTAGGGAGACACAAGGAGAGGCTTGGCTTCTAGCAGTCAGCCTCATTGACAAGGTCACTTCCAAAGGAACATGCCATGGGGGGTCGGGACAAGCGTCCCATAAAGTAGATAAAGAACAATAGCAGGAACTATAGGCCACAAAGTAACTGGAGACTCTCCCTGGAAGAGAATAATTGAAAGACCCCGTAAGATCAGGACACACACTCAGCATGAAGGAGACAGGCTGGATGAGGTATTTTTATAATGTGATTAATGCTATTGCAACAAGGAAAGTGGGATCATGAGGTGCGCTGCCAAACAAAACTTCAGCTGCCATCGGATTGGATGTTTTTCCAAGCCTCACTGAACTGTAGAGGTTTTTTTTTAGACAAGATAACTGTTTTTCTTCCAGGAAAATTCTGCGCTTCAAAAACATCAACAACAGTGAAAAAAAAAAAAATTAGAAAAAAATAAGGAAGTAAAAAAAGCTCGTTGGGACCCATAGTTTTTGGTTTTGTGTCAGCAGGTTTACTCCGATGTTGTAGTCAGTGTTACTCAAATTAGTAATGTATTACACATTACTCATTACTTTTCTTAAAAATAATGCAGTACATTTATTACTCTCTGGAGAAAGTAGTTTGCTACATTACTAGTTATGTTATTTTTGCGTTACTCTTTAACATCAACTGAACCGCACTGTCACATAATTACCAGTTAGCAATAATAATAACAGTCCCACACACTTACATAAATGCCTGTTCTAATGAGGAGACACACAAGAGCTTTCTGTACGTGTTTTAATATGAACACAGCACCGACAACACAAAATGTAAAGCTGAAACCAGCTCAAAGAGACTTTAATTCTGATTGTACTGTAGAAATGGAGGCTACAATGCTGCACGCCTGACTGCTCGACACTGCTTCTGTTACCTGTACCTAAGATCAGGCTCCAGCTGCAGGGCTCAGCATACACTCAGCTGCAACATCGGCCTGGGTTCTTTGTGAGCTTTGTGTTAGGATGCTGTCGGTGCAGATGCTTAGTTGCATTGTGTCTGTCTTAGATGCTCTTGTCCTTTCTTGCAATAAAAATAACAGTAATGGTTCCTTTCTTTGAATACGAACTATTATCAGCTGACTGTAGTGAAAGGGTGCTGTAAGAAAAAGCATATTATTCTCTTTCTATCTGCCTTTTGATGAAGATAAGTGAAGAACCTTTTTTAACTCAAGTAATCATTGTCAAGTTCTACAATCGAGACACACCTTCGTGAATGTTTACAACATGGTGCAAACCACTGGTTATAATCAAGTACAAGAAAACAAGATTAGAGTTTGTCAGAAAACGTCTAAAAGAGCCAGCACAGTTCAGAAAACGCATCTGTAGACATATGAAAGCAAGATTACCTTATATGAAAATGATGGGAAGAGAAAACTATGGAAAAGGAGAGAAACAGCTCATGACATGAAGCATGCTACTTGTTGTATTACTTTTGCATTACTCCCTAAAATGGCCTGAAGCGTATTAGCACATAATTACCAATGAATAGTGTAAAACACAGGCTATAGCCCCACACACTGACACAAATCCCTGTCCTAATGAAGGCATACAGAAACAAATACAGGTAGAAACGAGGCTACGGTGCTGCAAGTCTGACTGTTCACTGCTTGATTTTGTTACATGTTGAAGATCAGACTGGCTGCTAGGATGGGGTCAGTACATGCAAATTTTTAAGACTGGTCTGTTTTCCTTTGTTAGCATGCTGTGTGTGCAGATATTTGCAAAGTTGTTGTGTCACTGTTGTTATCTTTGATGTTGTGTTGGCAGTAGCGGCTTTACTGAATGCAGCATGTGTTGCAGGTGTTTCTATCCTGGAAGCAGTTTGCACTTTACAAAACTGCTCTTGTCCTTTTATGCATTAAAAATAAAAAATATTGTGCATTTTAATCCTCAAAATTTGTAGATGTCCACCACTTCCCTCCTCTCTGTGCACAAACTGAAATGAGCTGATTATAGAAACTACAAAGGAAGAAAAAGGGCACGCTTGATGTTGTTTTTTTTCTTTTAATCCACCCATTCTTACAGCGTCCCTGAGAGGTCCGATGCACCGCAACCTAAGAAAATACCAGCATGCACACAAAACACAACAGAAGTTGAAATAAAAGAGACGCTCATAAAACACAGGTGAAGTCATTTAGGGGAGACACTTAATGTCATGGAACAGCTGCAAAAGTGACAGAAACCAAAAATACCAAGGACTGCACTGTGTGCTTATAAAAGAATTGGATGCTGGTGTTTTCTGCATTTCATTGAATAACTTTTGTAATGTAAGTAACATAACTGTAAATGCAATGTGATTAATGAATTCACTATAATAATCCATTACATTACCAAAATATATAGTGTGAGTATGGTGGAGATAATGTTATAATAGAGCCGTGTATGACTGACAGTTTCTCCAGTCAAAGAAATGGCCGAGCAAGTCACCTAAACTCAGCCAGCAGAGCCTGCTTTCACTTATTAAACACAAACCTGCACTGCGAAAGCAACTGAAAGTGGCTGCAGTAAAGGCCAAGCAGATCATCTCAAAGGAGGAAAGGCAGCATTTCGTGATGTTCATGGATTCAACACTTCAGGCAGTCACTGACTACAAATGATTTTCATCCAACTATTAAAAACAATCATTATATTTAAAATTGTGTTAGTTTTTCCAATAATTTTCACCCTCTGAAAACAGGGGACAGCGACTAAAGATGGCTGCAATTCCCAAACAATTTATTATTATTATTATTATTATTATTAATATTATTATTATTATTATTAGTAGTAGTAGTAGTAGTAGTAGTAGTAGTACTGTTATTGTGTTATTCCCCTTGAAATAAAGCTGAGAGTCTAATTATGGTTTGAGCCACTATGGTGGATAGAAATTCTGTCTTTGTCCAATAATTTGTGGCTCTAACTGTGTAAAGGACTCAGGTTTGTAGCTTACTGTGCCCCTCGGTTATTCACATTTTCATTGTTACCATTCCTAAAGAACCCTGTTTGTAGTTTGGGGTTTTCATTCAATATCCTTTTCTATTCAATGCATTTTTCCTTTAACAGCTGACTAATATCTTGTTTAAACAGTCGCAGACACATCACTCTGCTGGCATGTTTATAAATCCTCTGGAGCTAATCAACACAATAGCCCACATTCCTGGCATTTAAAGGAAGTCCCTAATATCACTGGATCGCTTCTCCACCAGAGACAGAAATTCTAGGAATATGACACAAGAACAAAAACAAGTCTTCACATGCATGTCTGTTTATTTCATTCAGTTATAAAGGCAAGAATACATCACACTTTGCCAATGCAGCGCTTTGCATCTGCAACACATCCTTGGACCTTTCACCTACACCCTGTCTGACTCCCCTTGCATTGTTAGCAGTGAATTGTCTTTCGGGGAATAACAACAACATGGGGAAGTTTTAGCTCAAATTAGCTAATGTTTTCATTTAAAAAAATGAGAATGAACCGCAGTAATAAGAATGAAAGATTTCTCAGAATTAAATCACTTGACCTGGATCCAGCTTTGTCGCCGTATGTGAGATTACCTAACACCCCCTGGGCTGAGGTGACATGACATGTGAAAATGATTTCATGAAAACTCCAAAAGTGATTAGTTTTATTTTAAGAATTACTCAGATGACTGCATGTAATGTGTCTGATGCACTGTGGTGATGAAATCTACGAGAGCAAAGTGTGCAGCTTCATAGCTTGGTTGCATTGTGCAGTAATAGTTATAAATAGATAAGTTAATTATTGTAAGCATTTAGAAGCTCACCTAACCCCCAAGTACGTATTTAACCCTAACTCTGACCTTTTCCCAAACCTGACAAAGTTGTTTTGTGATTGTTGTGCTGCCTTGCTGAATGGAGTGTCAGATTAAAGACCTTCAAAACATCTGACTGCTTTATGGAACTCAGTGGCTGAAATCTAAAATCTACCAACAAAGCATTTTTCGATTCTGAGCAAAGTAAGTGTGAGCAAATTAGATAATTTTTTTATAGAACTGCAACTCTTTAGGGGGATTTAATATCTGGGACTGAGCATTCAAAAGTAAGTGAAACTTTAGCATTAATAATTACAATATTTTGATCACCTGTCTCTGGTATCACACTGGGATAATAGTTCTTGTACAGTGTATTGTTATACCTGTATGGTGCTCTATATTAATGATATTACAGTGTGCGTGTGGGTTCATGGTCAGTAACATTTGTAGCTCATGCTTTGTTATCTTTGATGTTTGGGCGTGTGTTACAGTACATTTTGAATTTTCAAATTTAAACTTGATGCCCTTCTAGCCAAGGTCTGGGTCCATTCAAGCCGAAACCCCTGGGTGTTGCCTTGTACAACAATAGAAAGCAGTGGCGTTGCCTTCCCTACCTCACGTAGCTTCTCATAGAATGGGAGACTTTATTCATGAGACGGAAGAGATTCATTCACAGCACCCAAGACTGGGTTTACTTTTAAGATAAATTCTCCATTTCCTTAGTTTTATCTCCACCATTCAGACCAGTCCTTTCTTGAGACTGTGATTTCCCTCTGCTTCGCCCTTGCTCACACATTCGGTAAAACCGTTTCTGTTTTGATTATACGGTTAGATTTCCAAGTTGCGTCTTGCAGAGAATACGGCCAGCAGGCTAACTCACACACACACACACACACACACACACGCACGCACGCACGCACAAACATACACACACACACACAAACATACAGATCCCGTTTTATCTTGTATTTATCCAAAGCTCCCTTGTATTCACTCCTGTCTGACAAAGAAGATCTCACTCATCACATACAATCTGTGATCAGAGTCAAGGTGTGGTTTGATCCATGAACCAGGATGCCATGTAAGATTGAGTTTCACAGAGGTTTCATGTACCATGCAGACTCTTTTCCTTATGGCTACACAGTTTAAACAACCCCCTCCACTACAGACATTTATCCTTCTCGGAAATGAACTCCTCGTTAACAGACATGGTTTGAGGTTACACCTCAGCTCCACCAGCGACACTACTTTGATGTCTTTAGGAGTTTCACAGTGCTATACATTGTATGACTTTATCAATTGTGCCTCCTTTGACCTCCCACATAGCTGTGCAGTGTGAAGGAGTGTGTAGGGGAGACCGGGGATAGTTGTAACATTTTTGACATTTCTGTCTGTAAATTGGAGCTCGTTTAAGGTAGTGGATTCAAAATGTAATCCAAAGTATTTACATGTCTCTGCTATTAAATAGTGCAGCTATTTTCTCTGCAGCACAATTACCCATTGCATGGTATGGCCTCAAACACAAAGAGTGAAATGTTACAATTAACCCCATAGTCTGGGTTAGTTGTAACATATCCTGGGGTGAAATGTAACACAATGAAATAAGGGTACTAACAAAACATTAACATGTAATCTTTGTTTATTCAACACATGAATGCACTTACATCCATTTATGTAGCTGTGTGTGTGTGTGACAGAATGCAGAAATCTAGCTTTTGAACATATTCCAACCCCCCCAAAAAAGTCAAATTATGGAATTTTCTGCAACTGAATATTTCATTAATTTTGGTTGGTCTTCCTTGAGTTTGGCCTCATTGGCTCAGTGGGCATTATAACCTACAACTCTTGCACCAATTTTGAACATAACAATGAAGCTGAAAAAATGTAGTTGTTCACCAGCATCGCAATTCCATTACTTTTTATCCTGGCTTACCTTGGTGTGGTTTGCTTCAGAAAGATGAGGAAATCTGTTTCTTGCACCCATCCTGACTTATTTCCACCAATATTTCTTACTGGTCCATCTCTGACACAGTGGTCTGCATAATGTATGTGTGGGAACACAAACAGTGTTGCCAATGGCATTAACCACATATACAAATGCGACCAGTGAACCTCTCTCTGCTGATGTCGTTGCCCCAACTTGTTTAATATAAATTAAAGTAAAAGTGTGGTAAGTTGTAACATCTGCATTATTGTTACAACTGAACTAGCTAACATTACAGCCAACGGCTAAAACATTAGCACTAAAGACCTACACAGAATATATCCCCATAGACATACAAATAACTAAATTTAAGTTTGATGAGTTTAGCTGAAAAGCAGATAATGCTATTAAACATTGAAAAAAGTAGAAAAACTTACTTTTTGGCATACAAATGACTTTTGTTCATGTTAAATTGTCTGTGTTTGACAAAATGTGCTGATTTTTCACATGTGATAGCAGAACTGAATTGGGCATGCACAGGATGAGTCACATCATTTGAAACTTAGCCCTGATTGGAGAAATTTGAAGTGTTACAACTGACCCACGTTACAACTATCCCCGGTCTCCCCTATGTGTGTGTTTAGAAGTAGGTATTGAGAGTGAAGGACAGGAAGATTGTATGTCTGGCTTTCTATCTTCTGCTGGGGAAAAAAACAAAAAAAACTTTTAGCAGTAGGACCCAGAGGATTTCTCTCGGGGGGAAAATCGACCAGCACACCTTTATGATTTCTGAGGCTGGACAAAGATGTGAAAAAACTTGTTGATTACTGTAAGAAAAAAAAGTAGAGCTATGAGCAATGTCATTGGCTACTTAGAGTCTGACAGGAAAATGGAATGGCTCTTGAGGTCACAGTAGAGTCAACTATAAATGTATTATAACTGACAACACCTCTACTGAGTCAACTGCTGCGGCTGCACGGTGTCATTAGTCATCTCTGCAGGGACAACATGAGCGCTTCTGTTGCTGTATACAGGAGCATTTACACGGAGGACCGATTCAAACAGGCTTACGGCTCTGACGATAACGCCAGTGGAAGCTTGCGGCTCCGGGAAAAACTCGCAGGGAGGTGCAGGTGTTCAAACCGAGCCTGCCTTCACCTGTTGAGGGAGAGAGTGCCCATTTTCAGCTGGCTGCCAAGATACAAGCTAAAGAAATGGATTCTAGGAGATACCATAGCAGGACTCACAGTCGGTATTCTTCATATTCCTCAAGGTGAGAGAACACTGCGTCGAGAAAAAGAAAAAAGTTTGCGTTAGAATTAATTACTTGGAGCTTCTCTCGTACTTTAATTTTTTTTTTTATTAAAATCCTACATTGCCAAAATTTAATATTAACAAAAAAAGCATCTCACGACAAAACATAGTTCATTATTAATACTGATACTTTGAAATAAATTTATTTTGAACAAGTATTTCAAAAATGTTTCAACTGTAAACTTCAAACTTCTTAAATGTACATTTACATAGTTGGTGTCTGATCTGGTCACACTGCACCTTCATCGCCTTAGTGTGAAGAACAGGAACAGATCGTAAATTCCTAAATGAAAGAGAAGCAACACACCATTAACTGTCCTTTCCTTCTCTCCTTCTTCTCCCCCCCCCCTCTAAACAGGCATGGCCTTTGCTCTACTCACATCCGTGGCTCCGATATTTGGTCTTTACACCTCTTTCTTTCCTGTTGTCCTTTATATGTTTTTTGGCACGGGTCGCCATGTATCCACAGGTAAGATGTTAGTCCACAGGGTGTCTATTTATTCACAGAGAAGTGTATAAGATGAAATTCAATAATCTGGGACAACAGCAGAGTCATGATCAGATGTAACCCTCACATACTGTACATATTTCATGCCCTCTCTGTAAGTTTTGATGAGGTCAAGAACTTCCACGTAATAAGTGTCTATACTGAATCTCGAACAACAGATCTCTGTAAAATACCCTGCATGTCATTATTAAACGGAACCTTAATCTTTTATTAATGTTTCAGAGAGCAGGTGGAGTGTTTTTGTTTGTTTGTTTGTTTGTTTGTTTGTTTGTTTGTTTTTATGTCCTGTTTTATAGCAGCAATAATTATTTGAATATGTCCAGAACATTCTAGAGCTGTTGGGATTTACTATATAAATGTAAAACTATTACAATTAAAAAGCCATTACAATCATAACTACGATCTATATCATCAGTATTTATTAAAAAACAACTATTTTGTTTATTGCAAACTACTGAGTGCATTCGTTGAAATTTTGTAATCATATGAAACTCACAATGGTTCTATTGATCTTGGTTGTAATCTCACTTATCTCAGAATATATATTAGATTATTTTATGGCATTGCTCGTGCTTGCAGTTGCAGATTTAATGACCTCTGGGCTTCTGTGCACCTTAAATGGTTGCTGCTACACAGTTTTCCTATTTCACAGTTTCAAAGAGCAGCTGGAGTCTGACACCAGGGGAACCTGGGTAAATGTGACGAACAAAGGCAGTTGTTGGGACAGTCAATGTCCCCCTTGAACCACCAGTATCACATAAAAATACACACAGACAGTTTCACAATTTGAAGATTCCCTAAAAACACCATTTCCAATGTCTCAATGGATGCAGGTCAAATTTGACCAAGCCTTAAATATACTGAATCTTCTAGCTTGTAAATAATATATTTCCCTTTTTTGTGTTTTGGTTAATTTTAGGAAAAGTCATCACATTTCAGGCTATGAAAAACAGGTCAATGTTACCCCACCTGTATGTGAGGGTTAAATGATTTGAAGCATATCTCTTGGAATTAAAGTCAGATTACTTTTATATTGCTTTATGGATATGTTTGGCCTCTTTTCAGGGACCTTTGCTGTAGTGAGTTTGATGACTGGCTCTGTGGTGGAGCAGCTGGTTCCCAGTCCTCTGGAGATTAACTCAAGTTCTTCTGAAGCGAGTGACTTTGAAGCCCAGAGAATTGGAGTGGCCTCAGCTATAGCACTTCTCTCAGGAATTATTATGGTAAAACAGACACAGAAAGTCAATAAAGTGAAATAATAGTGTATGTGTGTATCAAACTCACAGTGTTACATTAAACTCTTTTCGCCCAGCTCTGCATGTTTGCTCTTCAGCTGGGATTTCTCTCCACCTACCTATCTGAGCCAATTGTTAAGGCCTTCACCAGTGCTGCCGCCTTCCATGTTACCATCTCACAGCTGCAAAGCATGCTGGGCCTGCGGCTCCCTCGCCACAATGGGGCCTTCTCTCTCTTCAAGGTAAAAAGCAGTGCTTCTTGGTGAAGAAGAAGTGTTCCCATTTGAGCAAAGAGTTATTTTTTGTAGTCTTATCACGGTCTTGTGTGCTCAGACTTTAGCATCAGTGATGGAAAACCTGCCTCACACTAACATGGCGGAGCTGCTGATCTCTTTGGTGTGTTTGGCCATCCTGGTACCAGTTAAGGAGCTCAACATGCGTTTCAGGAAACGCCTCCGAACACCTATCCCTGTGGAGATCCTCACGGTTAGTTAACTAGCTTTGTGAACACTAAAGATATATTTAATAATTTACAGTTGTAACTCTGACTTTATGCTTCAGGTGATTATTGCCACAGGTGTGGCTTATGCCTGCTCACTGGACTCCACTTACAACATTGAGATAGTTGGCCATATCCCTGCTGGGTAAGCTTTTAGACTTAAATTTAAAAATAAAATAAAATAAAAGACTGATTCATTCAGTAGTTAAAAGTGCTCTGACTAATTTTCACAAATCTTGTGGTCTTCAGATTCCCGAGGCCACAATTGCCTGCCTTTCACATGTTCCCTGCCATTGCTGGGGACACAATAGCCATAACATTTGTTGGCTATGCTGTGTCCGTGTCACTGGCAATGATTTATGCCGATAAACATGGATATTCTATACACCCCAACCAGGTAAAATGTAGGAATGTCACTGCTCGATTCTTGCAAATCTGTCAGGTATTTGGACTGAACCTGTGTTTTATTTCAGGAGCTGCTGGCTCATGGGATCTCCAACACAGTGTCATCCTTTTTTACCTGCTTCCCTAGCTCAGCCACTTTAGCTACCACTAATATACTCGAGAGTGCTGGAGGATACACACAGGTAGCATACATGATATTCAGTTTCCACTAAGAGTTCTCACCAAGGAGCAGAAAATGTGACACCTGATGTTATACTGATGTTATAATAGGAGCAGAAAAACATGCTTCAATTTCCAAACAATCTGCACAGAGAATACAAAATGCTAATTTTACATTTATTAACATAGAAATCCTTGTGTCTTTTGGTGTATTCGTGCAGCTCTCTGGGTTGTTCACTAGTCTTGTTGTCCTGATTGTTCTTCTGCTAATTGGACCACTGTTCTACTTCCTACCCAAGGTGAGCTTAAATATGTGTCTCAACAACCTTTAGAGAAGGAGAGGGGGCAAGTTCACTTATCCTATCCTCTGTCTGTGTCTGCAGGCAGTCCTGGCATGCATCAATGTTACCAGCCTCAGACAGATGTTCCTGCAGTTCCAAGACTTACCTGACCTGTGGAGAATCAGTAAAATTGACTTTGTAAGGCCACTTAAAAGCAAGCTATAACACGATAAGTGTTTCTCACCTATGAAGACAAATAAATACCAGAAAACAGAAGAATGATTATTTAATGCAGCCAGAATCTTTATTTATTTTAAAACACTGCAAATAGACATATAAATAGCTATCTCAGGGATTAAATATATAGATAAACTTCTGTACGCTGCCAGAAAGGACTATTTCGCTGGTCCGGCCCACATGAGATCAAAGTGTAATGTAAAATGAGCTTGGCATCCCTGCTCTACATCATCAGTAGGATTTCTTTTTTAACCATAACCTGCTTTTGTTTGTTTATGATAAAAAAAAAACAAAAAAACCTCTGAGCAACAAATTGAACAAAAATGCTGGCAGTAGCAAACACATATATGCAAATTGATATTTTAATTTCTATTTTTTTTTTTAAAAAAGGTCTGAAGATTAAATAAATGCTCCAGTTTAAAAAAATGAGAATTTTCTGGCCATTTTCATATAGTTCAGGCTTTACAGGGTTAAAGCCTCATGTCATATTGCTGGGTTTTTCCTCAAATTTCCAGAATTGCAGCAGAAGTTCTTGCTGGCAGTGTGGAGATAGAAGACTGGCCTCATAGCTGTCATCCAGACTTCTAAGTAATTAGTGCAGCAACTAATGTAACTTTAAGAATTAGTGACACAGATTTCCTTGGTCTAGTGAACATTTTACACAGGTGGGGTGAAGTATATTATAATGTTTAATTTAATCATGCAGGATAACAGTATCTCCAGTTTTGAACTGTGTCAAAGTATGTGCCATTTAAAGAAATGCTGTGAATATTTTTCCATGCACGTCTTCCATACTTTGTAATACTAACACTCAATTATTCCAAGTTCATTTGACAAATTGATGTCACCTGTACTGTCTTTAAACAATAAGTACGGCATCATCAGTTGCCAGACTTTTTGAAATAAACACTGCCTGAAGCCAAGAAGCATTAATCAGGACCCTGGAATCCTGACCTACTGGAACACGGGGAGCACATCACATAAATTGCTTGATCCTTGCACCTTCGCATTAATTGCTAGGCTAGAATTAATCATAATTTATATCCTGTTATATCCTGACAAGACAATGCATTATTGTGTCTCTGTTTGTGTGTAGATGGTTTGGCTTGTAACTTGGCTCTCTGTGGTGATACTCAATGTGGACCTTGGCCTGGCTATCGGGGTGGTCTTCTCTATGATGACTGTCATCTGCCGCACACAAAGGTACATTTTCCATTCCCTCTGCACAAATACCACAGTGCAATCCAGCAAAAGCACTTATAAGGGAAAATGTGCACATCTGGAAGGTTAAAAATAAAACTCACATAAACACAAACATCATACTTCATGTATGTAAGTAGCATATGTGGTCTATCATAACTTCTTATATTAATCTAAAGTTTATGATTTAACAGGGCTGGTTGTTCAGTGCTTGGTCGGGCCAGCAACACAGAAATTTACAGACCTCTGGAGAAACATAACAAGGTGAGCGAGGGTTACTTCTCTTCTTTGAAATATGAAAATGAGCAACCAGCTCCAGAAATATACAAACTTTCTCTCACCCTGTCAATATCTCGTCAAATTTGCATGTGGATTTGCAGTATGAATATCCAAGAATACAGGTGATGCATTTCTATTTTTCTTACAGTGCCACGAAGTGCCTGGAGTGAAAATCCTGACTTACAACGGGCCCATTTACTACGGCAACCGTAGCTTCTTCAGGGAGGAAATGATTAGGCTGTTGGGCCTGACACCAGAGAAGATCCGCAGACGGGAGAAGGCCATAAAAGCCCTGGAGAAACGGGAGAGGGAGACCACTGTCAGCACTGTGGTATGATTATTGCTATTCCTCGTTAATCTGAGTCACAAAATATAAAAAAAAATAGAGTACACATACATGGTAAAAATACAAAATACTTCAGTAACTTTCCGCTTCCCCCTGTGTTTTTTTGTAGGAAAGAGGGATTGCAAACACATCGTTTTCCTCAGAAAATGAGTTCTTCAAATCAGGTAAGCAATGACTTTGAATAAGTGTATGCTAAGTAAACAATTCTAAATACAACTGCTATTTCATGAATTTAAAAAAAAATATCAAGAGACTTTTTCACACCATATTAACATTTTCTGAAGACGTTCTTGTATTGCAAATAGTTTGAACTTTCAAATGAATACATTTTTTCTGCAGAAACATCTGAAAGCTATGACCAGGCAGTGTTAATCGATTGCAGCAGCGTGATATTTGTTGATGTTGCTGGAGCAAGACTCCTGACACAGGTTAGTCGGTGAAAGTAAGACCTAATTGAAAACAATGAGCCTGAATTACACCATGTCACCATATAGGCTTTTCCTTATTTCTTGATGCATTGTAATCAGTGCAATTTATTGCTTTTCCCCCCTTTAGATGTGTACTGAGTGCCAGAAAGTTGGAGTTCATGTATATTTGGCTAACTGCAATGGTGAGGCCCATGTACCCCAAATATTTTATTCCTAATTGTGTTCTTTCTGTTTTATTCTGTGCAAACTTTTATGTAGAAGCTTTAATATTTTCTAGAGAGAGTATATATGCTGACCGCTTGTTCTCTGTGCACAGAGAGTGTTTTAAAGATCCTAACGTCCAGTGGGCTGATGAAATACATGAATCCACAACATATCTTTGTCACCGTCCACGATGCTGTGGTGTATATCCAACAGCAGAAGGTAAATATCAATATCAGAGTATTTTATAAATAGATGAGACTTTAAATTCTGATGATAAGAACAATGATGTTAACTATCTTGTTTGTTGCAGGAAAAACCTTCAGCGAACACCACGACAGTTTGGGTATGAGGCTGAAGGAAGGTGATGAGTTATGTTCCCCTCAACCAAGTGTTGAGTGCTAAAATGGCAGAGACCATTTTAGCTGCTGTAATAGCTAAGACTGTACTTGCCAGTGTTTGAAAGGCGCAGTAGCCTGTTGTAGCATGAAGTCTTAATTTGTGTTAACTTCTTACATGATAGTTTTACCATGTTTTTTATTTTTCAAATATCAGACTGACTGCCAAACTTAAATCAAAATCAAATCAAGCAGAAGGAATTAGTCCACAACACAAAACCCATCAATACAAAACAATAAAAAAATGATATATATGACTGACATGAATTGTTTTCGCCCGTTTTTTTTTTTTAGTTGTTGTATAATTTTGTATTTTTATTGTTGTATATGATGTATTTTGGCATGTTATCAGCATTGGTTGTATTTATTTTTTGTTGTTTTTAATACAAATGCATTTCATGCACATTGTATATATTTTTCTTTTACTATGCATATTTATACATTTTGAAATCTGTGCTTCAGTATGCAGTCATGTACAGTAAATAGCACTGCGACTCCAGAAAGACTGAATAAAAGACTTTAGGAATGAGCTGCGGCGACTGTGCCACCCAGTGGCTGTTCTGACAATGAATACATCTTACAAACAAAACCTGGAGCATTTTAGTGAATAAAAACATGCAATAAATAGAAGTAAAACGTCATCTGTAGGTTTCTAAATCAATGTATTGATTAGCAATAGTTATTAAGTGTGAAGACTTATACTTTTGAAGGAAAACGGTGAGGAATGTGAAGAATGCCACTCTGAGATTTGGAAGGGGGGAGAAGAGCAGTCTTTGTACTTTATCAGCCATTGTAAACCAGACGGTCTGGACTGAGAAAGATTAAAAAATACTACAAAGTCTCATAGCAGCAGAGAAAATTATATTTTAGTATTATAAAAAAAATGAAACAAACAAACAAACAAAACAAACAAACCCAAAAACAATTGGAGAAAAACAGGTTATTAATCTTGCAGATTACTGGTTAATTTATGATACAAAATGCAGTTTTCACTGGAAACACATAAACATGCCACTTTTATTCTGGTATGTGTATCTGTCTTTACTTTCAAAACGCAGACATATTCTAAAAAATGTGATGAAATCTGCTGTATTCATTACAATAACTGAAAGCATCTCACACTGTTATGCTGCCCTCTGCTGTCCGACGGGTAAAAACCTCCCTGCTATCACATTCTTGTTACCTTGACCTGATAAAACTACATGTAGTGAGAGTCAAAAACCAGGACAAAAAACAAAAAACCCTAATTATTTCCCTGCTTGATGTTGGATAGCCAAGTTATTAATTTTTTCCTGTGCATATTTCAAAGGGCCCTCGGGATACCGTGCCCTTTGGGTTTTCCCTTTAAAGCTCAAGGAGTGTTTTACTAATTAGTAGGAAGTTGTCCACTTTAATTAGAACGCCATACACAAGGCTGTGGCCAAATGTTTACTTAAGCCCGATTCTACACTCAGGCCTGCCTACACACACACGCACACGCACACACACACACACACACACACACACACACACACACACACACACACACACACACACACTTTCCAAAAAATAAATCTAAATCAAAATAAAAGTAACACTGGAAAATCCCCCAGGAATTTCAGCGATGTAGTGATCAAACTCGGATTTAAATGAATACCTGTTTTAAGATAATCTGCAAACATGGAAAACTGGAGGCGTGCAGAAGATAATTCATATAAGCTGACTTGACTACTGAGAGGGAAAAATAAGGTAATTTTCTCCCCACGCTTTGAGTACCATTATGGCAGCAAAGAAAGAAAACCAGGAACAAGAAATAAAGTGGATTATAATTGAAACGTATCTGGTAATAACAGGAATTTGAAGATAAAGAGCGTGAATTAAAATAAAAATAAATATGCTGGAATTCACTTCATAGCTGGGATAGGCTCCAGCGCCCCCCCGCGACCCTGAAAAGAATAAGCGGAAGCGGATGGATGGATGAATTCACTTCATAAAAATGCAACTTGTATTGCATTTTTGTCTGATGTTTTATTTTCACCTTGTGGTCAAACGTTGGAGCAGCAGTTAGTCTGCGGGTGTCTAGCCTGAGAAAATGGTCACGTGCTGCTCCATCGTCATCAGTGGTGATCTGTTCTGACCCTCGGCAAAAATTCACAGACGACCCCTCCCATCTCCGTTGTAGGGCCCTCTTAGGGAGGCCAGGTTTCTCATACTATCCTTGCAAAATTTGCACATTGCCACTGGTGCAGTTTAAAGTTTGTGAACTCTCTGGCCTGAGGCCCCGAGGTGTTGCCTGTCTTGCCAGGTGGGAAGCCTCTAGTTGCCATTTATCCTAGTGAAATTGAATGTCTATAGATCAGGCCCAATGATGGCACGAAAATATTGTTAAAGAGCAAGCAAACAGAATTTGATTTAACTTGAGGTGGCGCTAGTTTTAACTGCTTGTCTCCAGGGGGCGCCACTACTCCAAAGATACATTATAGGTGGCGACACGATTAACAGCAGTGTGTTAATTATGTCAGATGAGATTTCCGCCTAATCACGTTCACTAACTAGCGCCCTTCCCCCTAATATTTACCAATAGGTAAATGTTGGATTTTTATTTATATATTTATTTAGTCAGAGACTGAAACACCCTCGCTGCAGGAAGGAGCGCTTTCACAGATCATTCATCCCAACAGCAGTTAGACTCTATAACTCCTCAATCACGATGTCATAAGTCACTGGACACTGAACATCCACGGTCACCACTTCATGCATAATGGACCTTCCATGTGTATGGACATGTGCAGGTATATATGTATGTATATATATATATATACACATATGTATATTTAGTGTGCACGTGTGTGTGTGTGTGTCTCTATAAATAGGAATAGTAGTGGTACAATAGCTATATCAAGCTATATAGTTTATGTCTTGCATATTTCCAACCATATCCATAACCACATACTGTGTATGCGACCATTGTATATAGTGTATTATCTTACTTTTTTTCATTGATTGCACTTATTTGTATTTTTGTATTTCCTTCTGATATCTGTACCTGAGCTGAGGTGATACAAAAATTTCCCCGTTGTGGGATCAATAAAGTCTTATTCAAAGGAGCTTGCAAAGAGTCCAGACGCTTTTCTTTGCAAGCTCCTTTGACTACGATGACCTGGATGACTGAGAACCTTCACAGACAAAGTCTTATCTTATCTTATCTTATCTTATGACACGCTGTGTAAGTAAACAAACAACAGTTTGGTCTGCATTTCTTGAAAGATTACATCCCCCAAACTTAGTTTAGAGGGTCTACACTGCATATAGTGAAGTCTGCAAGTTTTCTAACAGCAAAATTTGTTTTCTGCCCAAATCATTTTGAAGATCATTAGAATGAAAGTTATTGGCCATGTTTGCATAGCCCTTTTTAAAATGATGCTTTCATGACATTATTGTATGTTGGGTGGTGGTCACGGCTATCTAGACTGACAAGTGGGATGTTGAATGTCACCTCTCCAGTGGGGAGGGGGCCTGAGATTGTTTAAATTGGAGTCTGTTTTATACCAAATGCAGAAAAAATGTTTTAAGAAGGCAATGAAGTTTGTGTTCCAAAAAATAGGATTGTTTGCTCGCAGGACACCAGGAAAGATGAGTCCTCCGTCACAGATGGTGTGGTCAGTGAAGATGGTCGCCTGCAGGTTCAAGCTCATTGCATCTCCAACCCACATCCACTGCCACTGTACTTAAGGGAAGTTAAAGACTTTCTTCTGCACCTACATTTGGATCACCTCGATCCATGACAGTCATTCAGGCAGTAATGCCTGGACTGGAAACAAGCATCCTTAAAACATTACAACATTCCAGCTCCTGTGTTGGAATGAAAAACAAATGTGTTGTTTAAATCAGAGACTGCACTTGTGACAGAACAATAAACATTTTATTTTGATTATATAAGTAAGTACAAAACAAAGTTGTGGTAGGCCTAAACTTATTTTCAGAATAATTACATCTGAGACTTTGTTTCATTGTAAGATTATAACAGTGATGGCAATATAATTGTTTGTTGTTCAGCAGAACAGTGTCCAGTATGTTGGCTGTTATACTTTGTGTTTGAAAATAAAAGTTGGGCTGATTTTAACACCATTACAAAAAGTGTTGTTAATTATTTTTAATCATATTCAGGTTACCACAATTTTTTTTTTTTGAGTGGAGGATTGCTGGAGGCGATATGAGTGAGACACAAAGAAGTATACAAATAGGTTCCACATTATTTATTCATAATTTGTGTTCGTTATTAGAAATGATGAACTCTGATGAGGAAACTTCCTCTCTCCTAAAATACAGGGATAAAGGACTTCCACTTAGTTCTTTTCTACTCTAACTGAGCACTCAAAACGCTTTTTATGACAAACATTATTTACCCCATTTGTTCAATGTCGAAGAGTGTCGATGAACGCATCAGGGGCAACTTGGGTTCTGGTGTCTTGCTCAAAGATACTTCGACATGCTGACTTGAGGAGCTAGATATTAAACCAACAACCTTCTAATTGATAGACGACGCACTCTTCCTCCTGAGGCCCTGTAGGCTTTAACAAAACAATGGCCACATAATGGATCTGTGCTTTTTATTTAAATTACATCATTTTAAATATAACAAAGCTGTATTTAAATACTCATATCACAGAACAAAACAACCCCAAAATGATTGCTAGATTGTTTCTGTGTACGTAGGTACTTAGCTGATGGTTGATGTGCTCCTATTCTGGTGTGGAACTAACAACATTGCCAACTTTACCTCCCAGCAAAGGGGGGGTTAGTAAAAGAGGTAAATGCTGACCAGATTCAGTTCACAAGTCATGATAGTCATGTAAAGGATTCTGCAGCCCAGTGATTGTCTTGCTCTCTAGACTGAGTGAGGTAGTTGAGGAGCAACTTTGGTTCTACTAGTAAGAAACAGCAGATGTTGGGGAAAAAAAACAAGTACTAATTTGGTAAACATGTACACTCATTCACATATTACACCTTTAACCACTAACCATAAAAAAGAGCCTCCCTTAGAGTGGAAGGGGGCTGTAGTAGATATTAATGAGAACCATCTTTAATGTTCCATCGGATTTGGGAAAGAAGTGCAAGGCCACTATTTGCTAAAGGAGTGTCACTTAAACTCGAAATGTAAGTCATATTTTCTGTTTAAAGATTGACTGTCAATCTGTTGGGTGCTCACTCTCTCTTACACAGTTTTTCTGTGTTATTACTTAGCCAGAAAACAAGAAATTTAATATAAAAAAATAAACAGGAAATGGATGCTAAGGTTTTTTTTTCAAACAAACAAACAAACAAACAAACGATACACTCTAAAAAATATTAAACAAGCATTTTTAGAAATACTGTTAAGAAAAGACAGAGACAGCATCTGTTTACGTAAATTACTGACTAAAGGTTTCATAGATTAAATTTAGAGACACAGTCACAGCAGCAGGATATTGCGAAATCACTGACATTAGGGGAGAGGGAAAAAACAAAGAGTGCTGACCTGAGTGTTTGTTATGGTCGCTGACCTCTAGTGGCTCTCCCTCTGTCAGAGTTTTTTTTCTCCCTTTCCTGTGTTCCAGGTCTGCCTCATGAGCCGCAGCTGAGGTGTATTGCAGCTCGTCAGCCACGGCATATCTCAAACCGCCACGCCCCTTCCACTTTCCCCCATTTCTTTCTTTCTTTCTTGTGAGCAACGGTGTGCCTTTACAGTGGTAATTGGTTAATCACAGTGGAAGCAGGTAGGGGTTCTCTGCCATTTTTGTTTCAATCGTTTTCTCCTGCTTTTGCTAGACAGGGAGCTCAGCCATTGTATTTTGTTTTCGGCTAAAGAGTTCTTGGTTCATTTCATAGTTAAAGAGGGTGTTTTATTTGTTGTTTTGGCCTTGGAGACCCTGAAGAAAAGAGCTTCTCTGTGTTCATCTTTACTTTAGTAGTTTTGTGCAATAAATCATGTTTAATGACAAACAAACAAACACCAACCTTGGATACCAAAGATCATAACTGGGTAATCCACCCAGTTCTTTTGTCAGTAAAAAACAAAATAAACAGTTTGTCTTATTTTACCCGAGCAAAACTATTTCTCACACTTCATTGACTGGTCATGCATTTGAACCTGTTCTTAAAGTAGAAGATTTCATTATGAGTTTTAGCATTCGTGGCTGACGATGAGTAGCGGAATTTTTCATAGGCTTTTTGTACGTCTGTTTTACTCCAGGGTAGTATGATCTTTGACGCGTGACTCACAATGACGTCACTACAGGAGCCGATGTGGAGGTGGCCAAGAGCGTCGATGAAGAACTCTGCAAAAAGAAAGTATTCCATTTTCCACAAGCCTTGATTTTGTGCCACTTTACTTTTTTTCATTGCGAAGAAACTCATCAATGTAATTTCTACAAGTTCTATAAGTTCTACAAATTCCTTAAGGATTATTGAAGTATTGTGATTCTGATAACAATTAATAACTCACCTAGATGGGCCTGCCGTGCGAGGCGCGGGTCAAATCCAACCTGCTGCACTTTGACCGTCCGCGCCATGAAGAAGTTGATGACAGCATCAGCTACCACGCAGTTGGGAAATCCTTTGATGGCATGGTGGTAGCCAAGTCTGATATGTAAGCAGTCACCCTCGTTTCCGCCATCCTCCACCGATATGGTGTGACGATAAGTTGCAGTGTAACCTGTCACCTCTCTGACTGCACCACCAACCTGAAATCAGTAAGACAATAATGTTAAGGCAGAAAAGATATGCATGGTTTCAAGAAGCAATACGTTGACTAGGCAACCATTGCAACTTGGATCTGGGCCCTATTTCTGGAGTAGTGTTCAAAAATTTTAAAAATTACAGAAAAACAAAGAAAAACAGTCTGACAACTGTGAGTTTCTTCTCTTCAAGAAAGGCTGATCATTGATTTAGGGTTGTGCGTCAGTACGGAAAGAAAGCCATTGTTAGCAGTTTTCAGTTCGAGCACAAACTGATAGAAGCTGGCTTAATCGACTTTGTGAATGTTGCTCCCCAGTTAACCATGTGCATGGGCAGCCATAGAAAGCTATGATTAGCTACCAAACCTGGTTTTACCAAGTAAAATGCTAAATCTGAGCACATTTTAATGAGCACTAAATAGCTGACCTTTGCTTTTCACTGGTAGTTAACAAAGTTAACAAAACACAGCTTCACAGTTTTTCCAAATGTTTTCTGGAACAGACCAGGTTTCTTTTTTTGGAGACCTGAAAAGCACTTTGGATCAACTCCTGTGGCTTTAAATCTGCTGTAGAAATGACAATGACATATTTTATTCAAGCATTTTCATAGTTCATTTGAGGTATATTTTTGTTGTTCCAAAAAATATATATTACTTAACGCCTTTCAATAGGTAGAATATATCATATGACTGCCTGAACACAGTCTATAGGTAATCGGATTGCTGAAACGACTAACTGAGTAATAACATTTTGAAAATCAAAGTTAAGCTATGCTGAAAATATAACATCATCTATTACAACTGAATCCTTACTTTCACTGTTGTATGAGTTATTCATATCTCATGTAACTGCATATTCTTTGCCTAGCTGAAAGGACTCTGCCAGTGACCTCAGTCTCTGCGCAGTCTCTGGGTCTGTCTGAGGGATTTTCCTCCTTTAGTATTTGTTTTCTTTTGCTGCTTGTTCTCTTTTTTGTGCTTCTTCCATATGCGGACATAAAATGGTGTTATCACAGTAGAGAATTTCCTTTCTACGAACTATTTCCAGTGTTTTCATTTCCATCTGGAAAATCCCTTTACAGGATGTCTGTTTCTGACTCACACAGCCTGTGTGTCAGTGCTCAGAGTTGCCCTTGAATGGAAATGTAAATAATAAAAAGAAATCCAAATGTTTTGCAAAGTGCACATATGAGAGAATAGTAACTTGAAAAGATTTCCAATTTTGGCCAATTGATAATGTCTACAGGAGCTGATGGACAACCAATCCCACAGGGTACCCACTCACAGCCCCCCCAGCCTCCACCCTCCCCCAACTTCCTCAGCCTTTGATGTCAACAGCATTCTTTTGCATTCAACAGTTGCAGCATTCCTGTGTCCTTGCTGCTGTTGATATCAAGTGCAGAGGAAATAAATAAGACAAAACAGAAACATAGCAAGTCATTCACAGCTTGGGGAATATTTCCTCCTGTGAGCCTGAGCAAAATATGTTTTGATCTTTATTTTTTTTGAAAGATAATTTAACTATTTTGCATGAAAATAATATCTTACAATTGCTTTTCCCCCCGCAAAATTGTGATTTTGAAAAAAAAAAAATCGTAAGTCTTTTGTAGTGGACATCGGGTCATGTCTTGATCACAGGATGATGTGGTGTAATGTAATGACATCGTTTCCATGTGTGGATTTCTGAACATTAGAACTGCATCTGAACACTAAAACATAATTTTAAGCAATAACTTCTCATAGTCAAGCTTTTTGATTAAACTTCAATCTGCTGACCCAATAGTCACCTAAATGTTGTTAGATCACATCACCCATGGCACCAATAATGGTCATGCGTGGTATGACCGAGCTGAGTGAGGAAGAACTGTGGAAGATGAGTCACAGTCAGTGCTGAAAGGAGATGGCACTAAAGGCACTAAAGCAGGAACAGGAAAGCAGGGGCATAAATGACGACATCCAGAGCCCTATACAATACTTCTTATTCATTATGGATAAGAAGTATTGTATAGGGCTCTGAAGTTGTGGGAATTGGTTTCTCAAATGCCATACAGGACAGCGGCCCATCTTTCTATGGTCTCAGCAGATTGAGACAGCCTTGTCGCATACTGTTTAAGAGAGGTCTCACCTTCCAGAGGTCCCTTACCAGAGACATCAAGATCATTTGTTACTTTGATCTTAAAGAGTCTTAATTTACTGAACTGACTAAAACAAAGAACCAGTAAATGCAGATTCTAGGTTATCTGAGTTTTTCCACAAACACTGGTATGTTTTCAGTTTAAATGCTATCTACAGAGATGAGCTGATCTGTCTGTGTTTTATGTGCTTTGACATTTGTCTTTCTCAAACCTTTACTGTTTGATCTTATCAGAGAGCTACCACTCTTGGCAGTTGTGACCAGGTGTTCTGCTTTCATGTTTCATGCAGATTTCTATATGGTTGAAACTGAACTGACAAAGACAGGAGATGTGTGTGTCTAATGCAGTTATAGCCCCAGAGGGGCCGATGGCGCGATATGGCAGCCTCGCTTCTGTCAGTCTGCTCCAGGGCAGCTGTGGCTACAACTGTAGCTGCCTCCACCAGTGTGTGAATGTGAGAGTGAATGAATAGTGGTATTGTAAAGCGCTTTGAGGGCCCCAAAAAGCGCTATATAAATGCAATCCATCATTATTATTATCATTATTATTGCATACTATGATACTAACTGCAGAAATCAACAGTGTAAATAGTTAAATAAATCTAACTTTTAGTTGATGTTTTTAATCTGTCACCCCGTCTGAAATCCTACACCATAGTCCCCTTACCAAAAGAAAAAAGACAAATCACCCACAACCTGCCTGAATGAGTATCGGCCAGTAGTTTGATACTCACCAATTTGCCTACAGGGCTAACAGGTCTACTGAGGACGCTGCTGCTCTCCATGCTACCCTGTCCCACCTGAAGCAGAGGAGCTCCGCACACCTCTTTATTGATTTAAGCTTTGCCTTTAACACCACCCTCCCTCACAGATTGGTGAGCAAGCTGTTGACCCTAGGACTCCCATAATCCACCTGTCTATGGATTAAGGACTTTCTGACAAACCGGACACAAGGGTGGGTCCCCACATTTCCTCGGCCATCAGCATCAGCACCGGCTCTCCCCAGGACTGTGTGCTGAGCCCAATGCTCTTCACACTATACACATATGACTGTGCCCCCGCTCACCACAGTAACACCATCATAAAATCTGCAGACGACCCACTGTGGTCGGGCTCATCCCTGGGGGAGGATGAATCTGCCTACAGGGACAAAGTGGAGCAGCTGACAGCATTGTGCAGGGACAACAGCCTGCTCCTGAACACAACCAAGACAAAGGAGATTGTTGTGGATTTCAGAAAAAAGAAAATGGACATTAAACCTCTTTACATCAATGGAGATGGGGTGGAAACATGGGCAGAAATCTGTGCCATCAGAAACTGAATTTGAATAAGGTAAATTTGAATTGCTGAGATTGAATCTGAATTGTAACTTGAATAAATGCTTTTGAAAACTGAATTTGAATTAGTCTAATTTGAAATTGAATTTTATATTTTGAAAATGAATTGATTTGCTTTGAAACTGCATTTTATCCTTTAAAAATTCAGCTCTCACATAATTTCAGTTTCACTTCTCACGATTCAGTTTCAGTTCTACAATTCAGTTTTTTGGAACTTACATCCGGTTCCGGTTCAAGCGCAGATGAATAGAACTACGTTTTACTAGCGGACCGAAAGTGTTACTGACGGGAATCTACAGCGTCTTGAGCTGAATTAAGACTTCAGAAGTCATTCGTCATGTCGAATGACCAGCGGATAAACTCTCAGGTTGGTAATAAATGTACTACATGTATAAGAACAAGCGTCATGTTAACAAATGATAGCCGTACAGTAACTGTTATGCTTATTGTAGCTGTTAGCTAAAAACGCTAATTTAGCGTAGTTTGCCCTGAATTCAGCTTTGACAAACAAATATGATCGACTGTTTCTAGTAGAATTCCAAAGTTGTCATCTTGTACCCTCTCAGAGTACCCCCTCTGTATGCTTGCAGAGACCCCTACAGTAGGGAAACATGCAAAACGGTGTCCAAACCTTTGTATTTTAGCTTTATTTATGTCTTACACAGCATCCCAACTCTTTAGCTAACTTAATAACTTTAGCTAAAGTGAATAGTTAGTCTAATTCATTAGTGCAGCATTACTGGATCACCTCTGTTTGAAGTGATATAATGTGATATACAACTATCACTGAAACAGCAAACTTTGTAAATAAGCAAACAACACTTCTCATTCTCTAAACGTTTGGCCACAGCTGTAGATTACACTATCAGTGCTTGTTCATTCTTGAAAATAATTACATTTCTAAATTTACTTTGTGCATTTACAGGTAAACAATATCTAATATTTTATCTAAATGACTGCTTTGTTTTTGAAATGGGTGAAGAGCCTGAGGCCGGTGACAGTCCAGTTCTACTCTTAAGTACATCCTTACGGTGGCTCACAGGACAAGGCCACATTCCTGTCCTGCCAGAAGAGAAGAGAAACTTCAGAGTCTTCATGCAGTTCAACCACACCTGTCATATTCCATATGACAGGGGCCTCAAACTCCAGTCCTCAAGGGCCAGTGTCATGCAACTTTTCCATGCCCTCGAGGACTGGAGTTTGAGACCCCTGCTGTATGGTGTTCATGCTGTTTTCTACCCCACAGTTACAGCATGTCTGACTGCCTGTTCAGCATATGCAAAAATATATGATGAGTTTAAGCATGTGATGACTAAGGCCTTCCATTATGGTCCTATCGTTGTTCTATTGAGAGCATCCTGTGCTACTCCCTCTGTGGTTTTCCAGCTGCACGACAGCGCAGGAAAAAAAAAGTTCAGGGGATTGTAAATATTGCCCAGGGGATCATTGGATATACTCAACCGCTTCTGCTGTCTCAGGAAAGGAGGAAATATAAAAGACTCCTCAAACCCCACTCATAATCTTTTTTGAACTGCTGCCATCAGGCAAAAGATACAAGAGCATCAGAACAAAGACTAATAGACTAGATAGCAGTTTCTACTCTCTAGCTGTTAGGGCTTTGAATCACAAGTAATCACCTACAATTCAAACTGGCAAATAGTGCAATGGATGACATCCTGTGCTATAGTGTTTATGTGCAATAAGGTTCTATTTATTATTACTGAATATCATGCTCTACTTTTTTATTCTATTCTTTTGTAATTATACTTAAACTTTCTTTTGACACTGCAATTAATTTCGTTATACTTGTTACAGTGATAAAGGTGTGTGTGTGTGTGTGTGTGTGTGTATAAAGGTTCTTATTTAGTTTTCTACACGTCTTCTCATTCATAATGATATCATGTCTTCTTCTGACCTTTCACCTCCATGTTCCAATGTCTGACTTCCCTTTCACAATTTTAAGTAAAACTCTAGACTCATCTGTCTCTCTTCCTCTTTAAGTATGGACACAGGTTAAAAATCTATGGTAGTGGTTCAGAGTTACCGAATTAAAGTTTTGTTTTGGAAGGTAAAGTTACCGTAGTTTTCTCAAATCCCACTAAAATCCAAGTTAAGACAAAGACATTAAAGAAGCGATTTGGGTTTTAGCAACAGAATCATTTAACTTCACTTGTGGCCACAAAATGTGAAACATATCAATTCCTGTTATTCTGAAAGGAAATGTCACGTACTCTGTTAACCCAGCCTCCACAAATGTGGTAATAGAAAGCCCAGAGATGGACTCACAGAGGTTGACTCACAGAGATTGCACAAATGGTGCTTGACATAGAGCTTTCAGATTCACAAGAGAACAAGATGGCGCCGAGTATGGCAGCCTCGTCGCGAGCTCCCCCAAGCAACAGCTTTTTTCTGTGTTTAATTTTACTTTTCCTTCATTTTTTCGCGAGTAGCACATGTCTCCTTGTGTACGACTGACAAACCTTACTGGACATAAAAGACGGTCTTTCTTATAACTTTCCGGAGTTCAAGTTTTGCAACACGAACGCTCCGTTTGCAGACCCCCCATTCATCTCACCTGAGACGCCTTTGTTCTCTGGCCCCGGAGGCCGCAAACGCCGACGCAGAGGGAGAAGATCTGGCGCTCTGGTTCGACTGAGACGGCGCACTAACAGACCACCGTTACCCAGTTTATTACTGGCTAATGTGCAGTCTCTGGAGAACAAGCTGTGCGAGCTTCGGGCACGGATCTCATTCCAGCGAGAGATGCGGGACTGCTGCGTGATCTGCCTCACAGAAACCTGGCTATCGGACTCCGCAATACAACTACCGGGGTTCTCCGTGCATCGCGCGGACAGGTCACAGGATCTTACTGGGAAAAGCAGAGGCGGTGGTGTGTGTTTCATGATCAACAACAGCTGGTGTGATTATGCGAACGTGCACCCGGTCAAATCCTTCTGCTCACCGGACCTGGAGTACCTGATGATTAAGTGCCGGCCATTCTGGCTACCGAGGGAATTTACAGCAGTGATTATTACGGCTGTTTACATTCCCCCACAAGCCGACACTGACCGTGCACTCAGGGAACTGTACAGCGCGATCAGCAGCGAGGAAACCGCACACCCAGAGGCAGCGTTTATCACAGCCGGAGACTTTAATGAGGGAAACCTGAAGAAAGTCTCACCCAAACTCCACCAACACATCCATTTTAACACTCGTGGAGATCGGCTACTCGACCACTGCTACACCTCTTTCCGGGACGCGTACAAAGCCCTCCCCCGCGCCCCATTCGGCCAATCAGATCACCGCTCCATTCTGCTCCTGCCCGCCTACAGGCAGAAGCTGAAACAGGAAGCTCCAACCCGGAGGGCGGTGCACTGTTGGACGGACCAATCGGAGTCTGCGCTGCGGGACTGTTTTGATCACGCGGACTGGGAAATGTTTCACGTGGCTGCTAGGGACATTGATGAATACACAGACTCAGTCTGCGGATTTATCAGGAAATGCGTGGAAGATGTCGTCCCATCCAGAACAGTCAAATCCTTCCCAAATCAAAAACCCTGGATTAACGGAGATGTTCGCGCGGCACGGAGCACCGCCTTTGCCTCCGCGAACACATCGGACTACAAACACGCACATTACCAACTCCGGAAGACGATCAAAGCAGCCAAACGTGAGTACAGGGACAGGGTGGAGCAACAGTTTGACAACCCTCGGAGTATGTGGCAGGGACTAAACACGATCACAGACTTTAGAGGGAAAACCAGCACACCGCAGACCACGGCCTCTCTGTGTGAGGATCTAAACGTATTCTACGCTAGATTCGACACAGCAAACACCATGAGACCGGACAGTGTGCGCACCGCGGATGACGTCAGTGCGCACACTGTGTCTGAGGAGGATGTGCGGAAGTGCTTCAGGAAGGTGAACGCGCGCAAAGCTACTGGTCCGGACGGGATTCCCGGCCGCGTCCTCAAGTCATGCGCGGCTCAGCTGGCTGGAGTGTTCACGCACATCTTCAACCTTTCCCTCTCTCTGTCTGTAGTCCCAGCCTGCTTCAAAATGGCCACCATCGTCCATGTACCCAAATCCTCCACCATCTCTTCACTGAACGACTGGCGACCTGTAGCCCTGACCCCCATCGTGAGCAAATGCTTCGAGAAGCTGGTCAGGGACTTCATCTGCTCTGCACTACCCGACTCACTGGACCCTCTACAGTTCGCATACTGCCACAACAGGTCCACTGATGATGCCATAGCCCTGACACTACACACTGCCCTGTCACACCTGGAGAAGAGAGACACGTATGTGAGAATGCTGTTTGTAGATTACAGCTCAGCATTCAATACCATCGTTCCCTCGAAGCTGGACAGGAAACTGCAGGATCTAGGACTGAGCAGCTCCCTCTGCAGCTGGATCCTTAGCTTCCTGTCTGACAGACGCCAAGTGGTCAGACTGGGCAGCATCACCTCATCCCCCATCACACTGAACACTGGTGCTCCACAGGGGTGTGTACTGAGCCCTCTCCTGTACTCACTCTACACCTACGACTGCACAGCCACTAACAGCTCCAACATCATTGTGAAGTTTGCGGACGACACTACAGTGGTGGGTCTTATCACCAACGGTGATGAGACGGCTTACAGGGAGGAGGTCAGCGCCCTGACCCACTGGTGTCAAGACAACCATCTCACCCTCAACGTCGCAAAGACAAAGGAGTTGATAGTGGACTTCCGGAGGTGCAGAGAAGTACACACCCCCATCACCATCAACGGCGCTGCTGTGGAGAGAGTGAGCAGCTTCCGGTTCCTTGGAGTACATCTGGCTGAGGATCTTACGTGGTCAGTACACACAAACAAAACAGTGAAGAAGGCGCAGCAGCGCCTCTTCTTTCTCAGGAGACTGAAAAGATTCAGCATGAGCCCCCGCATCCTCAGGACCTTCTATCACTGTGCCATTGAGAGCATCCTCACTGGATGCATCACCACCTGGTATGGCAACAGCACCGCCTACAACTGCAAAGCTCTCCAGCGAGTAGTGCGGTGCTCTGAACGGATAATTGGAGGTGAGCTTCCCTCCCTCCAAGACATCTACAGGAAGCGGTGCCTGAGGAAAGCGGGGAGGATAATCAAGGACTCCAGTCACCCCAGCCATAAACTGTTCAGACTGCTTCCATCAGGAAGGAGGTTCTGCAGCATCCGGTCCCGTACCAGCAGACTGAGAGACAGCTTTTTCCATCAGGCCATCAGACTGCTGAACACGTCATAGACACCTCAGCTTCACTACTGGAACTTTAACATTATGCACTCCATACTGTACAGTAACGCCACTGTTTTGCACATGTCTCACTCTGTATATTTTATTTTATATATTTTATTTATTGTTTACTCTATTTAATTTGTAAAATATGTGTACACACACACACACACACACACACACACACACACACACACACGTAGAAAAATATTTAGTATACACATCCAGAAATGCATATACTATTATATATTGTACATATATTTATTAGTTTCAGATGTAGCCATTCTTGTATTTTGCTTGTTTACATTATTGTATTTTGCACTCACATGTGCTGTACCAATGTACCTGCACATGTGATGTGACAATAAAAGTGATTTGATTTTGATTTGATTTGAGATTCATGGCACCCACAGAGGGGAAAAGTGAACTCAGAATCAGAAAGGGTTTTATTGCCAAATGTTGAGCAGGTTTACAACATTAGGAAATTGCTGCGGTGCTTCAGTGCAAACATACTGTCATAAATTACGCTTAAATAGACATGAAAATAAGAATAAGAATTAAAAGTGCTAAGTAGATAGATATATACATGATATATACATGAGTGCAGGTAGTGATCAGTGCCAAACATGGAATGATGCAGTGAACACAGCGTAGGGTCATGTGTTAGTGGTGGGAACAGTCATACGGTTATTGTTCATGTGTCCAACAGCAGAGGGGAAGTGCTGGGTTTTTAAGAGGATGTGGAATGAAACTTATTTTTTTTTAACATTTTGCCTTTTCAGAAAGGACATTTACTGGTAAAAGCACAAATCACCACACACCTTCAGTGTTGGGGAGTAACGGAATACATGTACCGCCGTTACATATTTAAAATACAAAATATGAGTAACTGTATTCCGTTACAGTTACCGTTTATAAAGGTGGTATTTAGAATACAGTTACTTTGTTGAAACTTATTGAAACAATAAGTTCCGTTGGAGCAGTCTTTCAACGCCTCTCTCTGTCTCTCGCTAGTGTAGCCGGATGGGCTACTCGCCCTTCTTTTTCTCTCTCGCTTGCTCTACCACCCTCGCTCTCTCTCCGCTGCACTCGCTCCTTGTATCATGTGATTGGGTTAATTAGGAACCCACCTGCATATTGATTACAGGGGGGTGTTTACCTGTATAAAGGGAAGCCGGTTTTTTGTTGGATCATTCCTCCCGAGCTTCTGGTGCGATACAGCAGTAAATGCTGGCCTATTGGTTAATTTACCGATACAATCGGATTATGTGACTGCTACAGGTAGGCCTCCTTTCGACCTCTTTCTCTCAAAAGTCAGCAACTGGTAGTCATAATTCTGTGGCCCGCTACAGCGCGGCTGTTTCTCTGTCTTTACTCCAGCTGTGGTGGAGAGACGCGTTCACCGTACAGTACAGCGCCTCCAGTCTTGGGGTAAGCCCGCTTATATTATAGCTGCTAGTATTTGTAAATTGGAGACGATTAAGGTTATCTTTGCCTTTTTTTGTTTGTAGGGTTTGATTGCTGCTGCACCTTCTCAGGGACCAACTGCCTGATTTTTAAGCAAAGAGTCGAGACGCCTGCCTAGCTGCTGTCTTGTCTTGTCTTGTTTTTATTAAGTAGGCTCACTTTTTTTTTTTTTTTTTTTTTTGGTTCGCCTGGTGTTCTTCTATTTTATTTTGGACTGTTGCTCGTACCCACGCTTCTGTGATCGGGCGGAAGTGACACTCTGCCCGAGCGTCGTGCTGAGACTCCAAATCGCCTGGGTTGCCGGTCTCAGCCGGTGGGGAGCCAGACCGGCCTACGCCTGAGAATAATTATTACCAGCACGAGTGGTAGTTTGACCCGTGGGGTATAAGCCTTTCCTGTGTGTGCGTGTGTGATTTCTTTTATTAAAGTGTGTTTTAGTTTTTTGATGATCTGTAGCGAGCCTGACGCTCAGTGTCCTTTTTATCCTTTTAACATATTTTTCTGTGTTTTATTTCAGTGAACGGAGGACGAGCCAGTGGCCCTGGGACCTCAGGTGGTGGGTCGTTTTCACACTTTCTTTTGTACAGCACTGGGTGGGCTGCAGTGATTCTTTTTGTGTGATTTTTCTTTTGGTTCCACGGCTGCTGGTAAGTCCAAGTTCCACGATTGTTTTATTTTTTTACTGTAGGACACTGTCAATAATGACGCTACATCTTGACTTTTAATATTTTATTTATTTTTTCTATAAATAAAACTGTTTTAGTATTGGAAGCCAACCTGCCTCAGTGTGCATCCTTGAATCTGTGCGGAGTCCTTTTATTCCTTTTATCTATTTATCTTAAATATATTTCCTGGGGGTGCAATTCCCCTAGGTGGCGTTGTCAAGTTTATTATTTTGTTTATAACCCCGCCGACCACTTGGTCACAATAGCAAAGTTGACCCAGACAACAAAGTAAAGCTAGTTTTCGGCTACGAGCCCGACCTATTAGCCAGAGGTCCCTTTACTATGGTTCGGAGCCGCGGACCTTCAGTAACAGTAATAAATCACAGCAATTAGTACATTCATGTAGTTGTAAACAGCATGATAATATATTATTATTATTTGCATACCAGATTGGTGTACTGTTAATTTGATACATGGTAAATAATCGGTTAAAGTTTTCTAAGTTTAAGGTAAGGGCAGAGGTCACTTCCTGTTTTGGGGAAAAAAGGTCAGAAGCTGCTCATGGTGAATGTCAAAGAAGAAATAAAAAGTCCTAAGTTCCAAATACACCGTTTGTCTACTTGCAGGCCAAAGTGGTATGTTTGTTTATATTTTGTGAATTTTATATTGCAATATGTTTGCTGAAATATAATTTCCTTGTACATATGCATTCACCAGTTCTACGGTGTACCTGTGTACGTTAAGAGAAGCACAGTAAACATCAGTAAAGAAGAACTCTCGTGCCTCTCGCGTATGTGTGCAAGCCGGCATACAAACAATTACATTGTTTGCATTCGTTGCCTGCATGGTAGAACACCGTGGACAAAGAGGACAAAATGTGTCAAATATACAAATTATCCATCAAAAGTTGTAGCATACTCCAATTTTTCCCGTTATTTATTGCAATTTGTGTCATGAAGCCCAGTGAATAGCTTGAAATGGTACAAAGGTCAGTGGTGAACTGCCAGAGGTTTAGAGGGAAAAAAAAAAAAAAGGTAAGGTTACCCAAAACTGAAAAATAATGTACATTTCAGAATTATACAAAAAGGCCTTTTCAGGGAACACAAAATGGGATAACAATTTAAAGCTTTTCTGCAGCAATGGAGGTTGATCAAGCTTTGAAAGCTGGTGCTACAAGTTGCTACAGGTTTTCCAGCTTTTCTGGATTACTTACAAACCCCCTCTGTCTGCATAAAAGCAGTGTTGAAACACACTGTGGTACCATACGCTCGTGAGCATCAGTTGAACAGTATTGTACTGCAGAAAGTAGTGCGTTGCTAGCAAAAAAAAAAAATCTTTCCCACAGAGACTTTGCAAGGAAAGTCAACGTGTGCGTGAGTACAAGTAAAGGGACTCAGAAACTGGGACAAACTGACAGGAAGAGGTCTGGCAGACCCAAAGCCACAACAGCTTTTGTGATAGGCGGCTAACAGGAAACTGCATGACTTTCAATTTAAAAAAATAAATAAATAAAAAATTGGGTTTCCTAAAACTTTTGACTGGTAATTCAGATCTACATCACCACTGCACTTCCAAAACTGGCACCCAAGACTTGTCATCAGGGCAATTTCAGGGAAAAGAAATGTAAAACGCAGTCACCATTTCCCTTCTGCTCCTGACTATAAGTAATAAATGAATGAATAAATAGAAACATACAGTGGCAGAAAATTATGACACGAAAAGGAAGTTAACTTGTATTTTACAAGTTAATCTTGTAAAATGGTAATTCTAGTGATTAAATTTCTTTCAGCAACAACTGAATATTCTGCTCATAATCAAAGATTGTAAGGGCACAGTGACATTGCGCTTTTCTAATTACTAGTTTGCATATTTGCATGAAGTTTCAGGCCACTCCTTTAAGCTCACTTTAAAAACAAAACAAAACAAAACAACCAAACAAACAAAAACAACTGCATCGTCTTACCAGATCCAGAGTGGTCTTTTCTAGGATGTCCACCATCTTCTCCAACTTGGTGTTTGCAGTAAAGATGAAATCATCATCCACCCAGAGTACATATTTGGTGATTACCTGAGACACTGCCAGGTTTCTACCTGCAAACCAACCCTGTATAAACAAAAGCAATCAATAATAGAATAACCACAGTAAAAATGGCAAAGCAGGATCCTATTTGAGGAAGCAGGTCAAACTGACTGAGATGAGCAACTCTGAGTTTTGGTTCCAGAACAGTTTTGGGCAGAGAGAAGAAAGCGATTATCAGGGGAGCTCTGATACTAGGATTCACCATAGCAACAAGGAAATAGGTGGCACAAACTAAAGATAAAAGTATTACGTTTGAGGGCATTTTTAAATTGAATAAAAAACACAAAAACAAAGTAAATATGTTGCATTTGGGTCCTACAAATAAAGTAAACAAGGTGGTTAAAGTGAAGCAGAAGGGGAAGAGTTGGAGACCAACTCAGATTGTTGGAGAAAACCTGCCAGCAAGCAGGTTAAGTTCACAGTCTGTTATTCCAGTTATTGAAGTTAACTCTCTTTCTGGAACTCCCAGAAGAGTGTCCTTCATCTCAGGCTTAACAAACTCAGAGTTTTTCACTAACCTTGCTTCCTGGAATAGGGCCCAGGTTATTACATACAGAAACAGTAACTTGTTTACCTTTCCAAATGGCATAATGTAGTGTTCAATATGAGGACCAGTCACGGGCTGAGGGTGTTCATTATCATCTGCTATCACAATAGTGACGGTGGGATAATATTTTCTTATGCTGTCAATGAGATCTTTCAGTTTGTCATAGCGCAGAAAGGTCTTGGTGGCGATGGTAACTAGAGCTGTAATATTGTACTCTAAGGGAAACAAGAACAACAAATTAAATACTCATGTGACTTTTAAACACTGTGCATCAAAAAGCTAAACTTTACATGTGTTCATAGTAACTGCTCACGAACCTTTTTGGTATCCCGAGTTGTAAAGTTTCGGATTGTTTCTGTGTTCAATTTTGATGGTGAAAAATGACTGGTGATCTTTAGTTGCAAACTGAACTGCAGAATGAAACAAACAAACAAAATGATAAAGGCCAGCTGCAGAATTTATGGGCAGTTATCGTTGTGAAAATAACCTTTGCACATGAAGCTGTAAGCTGCATTTGCCTAAGCACAGCCCCGCCCTCAATGACATGTCTTAAAAAAACCCACTGGAGAAGCCTTCACTCACCTACTTCATTGGCTTTTAAACCATGTGGTCAAGTTGAATTTCTATTGGAACCTTCTGGACAAGAATATTCCTCAAACATTACATTGGTCAACTCCTTTTTATTTTTGTTGTGGTCAGTCCTATTTGTATATATTAGAGCTATTTCTTATACTTTATAAACATTGTAATATATCGATTTATTTAATTTAGTTCTGAGTATTCTGATCTGATTAAAGTAGTTTCTTTCTTGTCTTTACAAGTGTGACATATGCTGATGTTATCATCAACTAGGAGCTGAAAAAAACTGAATAGTACACTTACATTTTAACTTCCTGAAATACATAATGAGTCAAGAAATAGCAGTAAATGTAAAATGCACACGGCTGTCAGACTGCCATCTGTAACCTCCAGTTCACGGATATCATCTATCATTCTGTAATGGTTAATGCTTAGCTAGCATGTGTAAGCTCTTTAATCAAATACTGTCAATGCTTTAAAAAAATCTACTTGAGTTTAAATCTCCTTAAATTTGTATTCTAATGCCCATTTATTTATTTAATAGATAAGAAAATAATTGCTTGTATAAAGTTACGTACCAAACTTTGCCTTCCTTTCGTCTCATTGTGGGTGGGGGTGCACTAACTGTTTATATGTTCAAACAGGTTCATTCTACATTGCACTTTTAGTATCAGTTTCATATCCACATCATAGCTTTACTTGTGTCTGCTGTCTTCGGATGAAACACGATGTTTGTATAGGTGACAAACTGCAGTTGTTTGTTCAGAGCAGAGAGAAGAGGACTCGACAGAACCATGTTCTTCTCTCCCACTCCCTGGATGGAGACCATGTCCACCTTAGCAGCAACATCAAAACTTCCAAGTGTTGCAGTCAAAGATACCTGTTACAGGATAAGCATTGGTTGCAATAAAGAATTAAAAATAATCATATTTAAAATGATGACAAAAAAAAAGTGCAAGACAATAATTGAGGCATTACCATGTGAACTGATCTTGTTTCTTCTTTAAGGGCTAAACCTGCAGAGAAACGGTTATTTTTGGAGACAAAGTGAAATTATATAAATAGAAGATTTAAAAATATGCACCCATTTAAATAGCAGTTTTACTCTTTTTAACAAGAAAGTGCTCATGTAGAACACAGACGGTTAAGTTTTGTTTTGCTTTCTGTAGCTTTAAATAAAAAGACCACACATGCACTTAACCTTCCTGTGATTGTTCTGCATCCTGTATTATACCATGCACAGTGTTTTCAATCAAAGTAGGGCCCAGTGTAACTGACCTTTTAAAGGTAAAAGTTAGACTGGGTTTCAATGTTTTTTTGCATGTTAAATATGCCTTTACCAGGAATGATGATTGTCTTTAGGGGTCGCACCAGCACCCCCTGGGTAGGATACTGAAGAGGACTGTTGGCCTCAGCTACATTAAGCACATCTGCAGGATTGTAGGACCTTTGGAAACATGACAATGATATACACACACTACAACATAAAAGCTGTGAGTTTTTACAGTTGTAGTCTGTACACTTAGAGCAGTACAATTTATTTGATCAACTCAGGCTTGATAGTGAATTTAACAGGTGACATCTAAAAACCTAAATTCACGTATCCTCTTGTATATCTAAAATAAATAAAATATCTTACTTTAAAATATGATCATAGACAATTGCAGATTGTATCAAGAATGCCGTTCTGCTAAGTATATTAAAAGCCTCTTGGACGAAAAGGTTGCTTGATGTGGGAAAATTTCCAGATTGTCATCTAAAATCTTATAAACCATTCCTTATTTAATCAAAAGATGCAAAACATGCTTCACCTTTCTTGAAGGTTGTTGTACTCATCAGCTCTGTGCTGCTTTACACTTTCAGGATCAGGGTGGAGCTCCAAAAATGCTTGATCAAGATTGTGAGCCCACACGTGTGGAAAGAGCAGATTTGACAATGGTAGGTGAAAGGTTTCTTCATCAGCCTGGCATACGCAGGCATTTTGAGCCAAATGACTGTTGGAAATAACAAAGAGTTAAGTAATAGGAACAAAAACTTGAATTTAAAAGAAAAGGTCACACTTACACACCTTGCCATTTCCTCCTTTATGTGGTAGGAAATGTCCTTATAACCATTTGTGGCGTCTCCAATTTTCCCAGTAACCTGGCTTGAGCTTATGTCAACTTCTTTGCTGCTAGGTTTCCAAAAATAACAGAGGGCGACCAGAAGAATTCCACTAAGCAAAGCAAGTTGAACACACTTCCTAGAACTGTTGTGCATCTAGAAAGAAAATTTGTATAGATATCATCAGGTTGATAAAGCAAAGTGGCTTGGGAGGGACAGACATTATGTGTTTCACACTGGAATTACTGTGTTTCAGTGGGTCATTGGAAACTTGAAATGAGCCTACACTTTATTAGTGCTCGATGGAAAACCTATCTAGGTGCAAGGCCGAAAGCCAGACATGCACACTGCAAACATGTGCTGAAGACTACAGTACAAAGTACTAAACCATAAAATAATTGAACTTGTAGACTTATAATTTCAAAGATAAAGTTTACCTAACTTTATTAGGACTGTCAAACCTTATTTGAAGACGTATTATGCTGCAGATGCACAAATCATCACAATTTTATGTGGTCTGAACTGGAAAATCATTGGTTGTGTAACCACAATCAAATTCAAATTTTATTTGTCACGTACACAGTCATACACAGTACGATATGCAGTGAAATGCTTAGACAACTGCTCGTGACCTAAAGAAAACAAAAAGGAAAAGGCTATGAATAGGATAGGAAATAAATATGAAAAATTAAAAAGGGTAAATTTAACTAGGAAGGAATAAAATATAAAAAAATGAAGGTTAAAAATGAAATAACTGTACAACAAAATACACAATACACAGTATAGAACTATATAAGAATGTATGAAGAAATATAAATAAATATATATATACACAATAACAGCAGTTTGTCGGTATCATAGTTTCTGTGGGATTTAATAAACAAAATCTACAACTACAGAACCTGTGTAGATAATCATTTGAAAGGCAGCAGGTCAAGTCTGTAGGACCATCTGTGATCGTTTGTAACCATCAATTAATCAATGTTGGTCTTTAATAGGTATTTTTATATAACTGACTGAGCTACATTGGCTGCTTCTCCAGCGGACGCATAATCCTAACAACTGAAGTCTGAATGTAGCTGTAAATGGTTATGTTTGTGAAAAATTGTAGATCTGCTTTCATTTAATGTTTCCACTTTCCAAGATATTGTCAAGAAAATACAGACTTACTGACTTGCCAATTTAAGATGTCAAATTTGTGCTTCCAAAAGACACAAAAGGAAGTGTTATCATAATTTAAAGGAAGGAAACATTTTTTATTAAGAAGGAAACACACAATGCAAAGGAATAGATCAGCCTGACTACAGTAGGGAAGTTTAATTAATGTCTTTGATTTATTTGGTCCGTATTCTTCCCTCCTAATTAGTTCTTACTTTTAGAAAACATGACAATATTAGTACAATTTTGCTGTGCTGACATTATCATTTAAAAACTAGAGCTAGGGTTAATGTGTAGTGTGCAATGTGTTTGCTCTTTCTGTCATATGGAGGGCAACTAGCATTGCATGTGGGAAATAACTATCATTTATTTACTTGCACTCAGCCACTCATCACTGGCTGATAGTATTTCCTGCTTTATAGCCTGAATTATTGGATATGTCAGGTAATGAAACTAGCTTTTCGTTTCAACCTTCAGGAGGAACAGGTTTTTACCACGCACTGTGGTTTGTTGGAGGTTGTTACAGTAGCTTCCTTGTATGGCACTTATTAACAGTGATCACTTATCAATCAAGTTTCAGACCGAGGTCTCACACTCAAACATGCCCACTCTCATCTCAGTATTGGATGAACTGGGGGATATACATGTAGCAATGATATTACAAATGAACTGAGTGCTTGTTGAAGACTTCTGCACAGCAGTGTTTAAAGATATAACTTCGCATTTTGGAGTGCTACTGTACTCTTTCTTTCAGGCTTTAGTTTCAGACTTTAGTTTACAAATCAGCAGGTACAGGATGTAACGCGCAACAGTTCTTATCTATATATATATATCTATATATATATATATATATATATATATATATCTATCTATATATATATATATATATCTATCTATATATATATATATATATCTATATATCTATATATATATATATATATATATATCTATATATCTATATATATATATATATATATATCTATATATCTATATATCTATATATATATATCTATATATATCTATATCTATATATATATATATATATATATATATATATATATATATAGATATATATATCTATATATATCTATATATATCTATATATATATATATATATATATATATATATTCTAGATAATTTTCTTTCTTTTAATTTATCCAGCTGAAAACGTAATATCTTGTATTAAATTAATATTTTATATTAAAACATATATTAAAACATCTTACCGAAATGGGATGCTGTCTAATTATTTTATATTTATTTACCTCTTGGTAGCTTATTTGCAGTACTTATAACCAGGCAAGGCAGCTTTAAAAACAGCTTGCAAACACTTTAAAAAAGTGTTTCTGTTCTTATTGATCACTGAGTCACTTGACGCAACAGATTTTACAGAAAATCGTTGGGATGCAGTGGAACAGGAAGTTCAAATCATGGTCGTTTGAGGAATGTTTCTAGAACCTCGCTGAATCTACGAAGCTCTGAAGGCAAAACCCAGTGCTAGCAAGAGCCTTAGTCAAATCAGCTCAAAGTTAACTAGATCCTGGTACACCACAACGCTTTTTTTTTTTTTTTTTTTTTTTTTGATAAATAAACTTGGGGGCTAAACGATCATTCAAAAATGTTAGTTAGAGTTTTTGGCAAAATGAGAATGCTCCGTTTCATATTTTCTTAGACAATTAAAACTATTTAGCACAACATATTCGCACACATTGTAGCCCCATTACAAAGGGAAATGAAAGAAAACCACTGCACTCTGAATATAACCAGCAGCCTGCACTTTTTCAGAAGATATGTGACAGTAGTACAGGAAAAAGAAATGTTTCTTACTGTTGCTGCTTCCCTGCGATAAAGACGTTCTTTACGGCGGAGAACTCTCCAACCAGCTTTGCATAGGGTGCGTTCACGTGTTTGTGGGTTCTAGGCTGTCAGTATACGTTACAGCTGACAGCCACACCTCATTTACAAACCAACTGCTTCCGACTGGTCAAAGTGTAAAACATTTTCTTTAAAAAGAAGGCCATTTTTGAAAGGTGCGAATGTCCCCTGAATGAAACCTGATTATTATCCATTCAGTGGTTTTGTAAAATTCATGTGGTGCTATAGTACTGTTACAAATTAATATATTGCCAAAACCACACTTGTTTTTAAGGGTTGAAGCTAAAAGAAAATATGTTTGGAGAGTCAAAGGCTTAACATATACAAACATGATTAGAAAAGCCTCGTCAGTACCTACAATAACTTAAAAGTATTATAACCTTTTGGGTCACACCAGCCAGGCCGATTACAGGTTTTGTCTGTGTTCCATTGCTGCTCCCTTGTGGGCGACACAGAGTGTAACTCTGCAGGCCACTTTGGAGGTCTGTGCCTGTCAGAGATTTACAGTTAACAGTCAGGTGAATAAACAACACTGAGACACTCGAGATAGTTAACGTGCTGCACGGGTGAAATACTCAGAGAGCAATCACACCGAACTGCAGTATTCGTTTATTTTCATAGGTTACATCGTCAATATGCAAATATAATCACATTTCCTGTTATGCAGGTCCTGATGCTGTCTGTGTGTAAGCTGTGTGTGTCACGGAGTGTGTGTGCTACAAGTCAATTTCTAAGAATAAGATACTGCAAGTCAACTTCTACGGATATGTATTTCTGTACTGATCTCTTGCGGTAAAGGTCACAGAGTCAGCTTCTTGTTTCAACAGAAAACTGTCTGGTGAAATATGTGAACATAAGTATAACATAACATTTGAAGCATAATCAAATAAAACAGTAAAAACTCCTTAACAGTGCCTTTTTTTCTTTTACAGTTTTTCCCTCATTTGCTTTGGTGCATTTCTCACAGAATTGATCTCTGCACCACTACTAAGGCTCTTCTCAAAACAATTAGTGCAAACTGCAAAACATGGTGGATAACTTGCAAAAGTGAGTCACTTCATCAAAAAGAAAAGTCAGTTGTTCAAAATAAGTAGTCAATGCTTCAAAAGCAAGTCCCTTAATCAAAACAGATAATATATCCATCAAAAGCAAGTACTTATATCAAAGTGTCAGGGCTGTCACAATTACAAGTCACTACACCAGCACCTTTGGTCACAAAATCAAATGGTTTGAACATGTTCTCATTGTGACGGATTTCTTTGTAGGTGCTTCCCAATGACATGTCAAGTCTGGACAGCATGCACGGCATGTTGAAAACCATAAATTGTAAAGAAAAATCAAGACAGTTCATATGCACTCTTGATAATATTTAATTGAAACTGTTCACAGCATTGTGCAACTGGGGAAATACAGTAAATCAAACATTTTACAGCAAACATAAACTCACTTAGACAGTAAACCTTACTGCAGTAGTCATGAAACAAAAAACAAACAAACAAAAAAACCAGACACTGCTGCATATCAATCACTGATATTTAAACGCTCCCATCTGTCTGCCCACATATTTGCATCAACATCACAGCGAATGTCAGCTCTATCGATGCATCGGGGAAAGCATCTTCTGGAGTGTCGAATCCACCCTCTGCAGGACTCTGCTGTGATGTCATCACAAGCTGCATCCATAGCTGCTAGCAGGGTCATTTGGGTATGTGGATGCCTGTCATATACCTTCCACCTCCAGGAAGAGAAAAACTCCTCAATTGGATTTAGGAATGGAGTGTAAGGAGGAAGAAACTCCATAAGCATCCTGTCGTGTGCTGCAAACAACTGCCTGACTACAGCAGAGTGATGGAAGCTAACATTATCCCAAACCACTACATACATTGTCCGATTGTCACCAGGATCATCCCTTTCATTTTGTGGGATTAGGTCCCTATAAAGAGCGTCCAGAAAAGCCAACAGGTGTTGTGTATTGTATGCACCAATACGAGGAATATGGGTGTGAACGCCATTTTCTGAGATTGCTGCACACATTGTAATATTTCCTCCTCGTTGGCCTGGGACATCAATGGTGGCTCTTTCGTCCACGCCGTCTGCCTTTTGCGAGATTGAATCCCGCTTCGTCAAGATATACAAACATGTGCAGGGGTTCCCTGGCCTCCAATTCCAGGATACGCTATCCAAAGGATGAGAATAAAAAAGTCTGTAATGGTGCATTTGGCACAACAGATTGTACAGTTTGAACTGTAAATAAGATTACAGTAACATGCATAAATGTAAGTGCAGTACATGGCCTAAACTTTTACAGTAAACAGAGGTACATATGCAAACATGTTTTACCTGTACATACTGGTGATGGCGCTTCTACACTCGATCACTGTTCCGTTCAAATGGTACTTTGTACAATTGCTTCATGGACATTTCATTCCGTCTGAGGACTCTGTCTATGGTGGAAATTGATATTGACTGAATATTTCCGAAGATGGTGTCATCTTCTACGACAGTTCTTTGTATTTCTCTCAGTCTCAAAGCGTTGTTTGCAGCCACCATTGCACAAATTCTTTCCTCTTGCTGCGGAGTCAAAAGTGGACCTCTTCCACCTCTTCTAGGTTGTCTGGCAGTCCTTTTTGAGATGCAGATGAAAAAACACAAACATAAATAAGCGCAAACATGCTTACAGTAATTGTTACAGGACTATCATTCAAAACTCCTTTCTTTACAGCATTACTGTATTGTACCACAGCACACTATGCCACACCTGGGCCAAGTCTGCGCTTCAGTTACACTACGTCTATATGTAAAGATCTATAAGGTCATGTCCTAATGCAAGTCTCCTGTATGTCTATGAAAGTGCAGAGCAAATTAGTTTGTGCTGAATAACTACATTACAGTATGCTTGCCTGTTTTCCTGACGAAATGTCTGAATAATAGAACTTACAGTAGTTCTCCCAACATTTGGCTGCACCCTTCGACCAGCCTCGGCCATTGTGAGGCCATGGTTTATCACATGATCCACAAGTGTTGCCCTGATTTCGTCAGGGACGTGTCTATGTGGTTGGCCTCTTCTTACCCGGTTTTGTCCTCGTCCTCGTCCTCCACCGATCCTCACCCCTCTTCCACAAGGCTGACGTTCCATGTTTTGTAGATTCAGTATGCACCTCATGCCAATCCTGTCTGTTGGTTTACATTATATATATACTTGTAGAGTAGGGGATACTGTAACGCGATTCACCTGTGACTGGGTAGAAGAGGCTTTTCATTCAAAGACCCAGGACCATGACACTTCCTATGTGTCAATTTAGCATAATGAGGGGAAAAATGTGGGGCAGATATGGTTTGTCACTAGGGCCATACAGGACCTCACCTGTTATGTACACTCCTGCTGTTTTCCACACATTTCTCCTCTGGGTAACCTTGCTATGGGTAGTCTGTAAGTCAGTGTTTGGAGAGCGTGTGGTTTTGATGTCATGCTGTGGTCTGGTTTCACATTCTGATTAGCTGCTGTGTTGGCTGAAGCATCCAGTGTATAGCTGTCTGTAGAAACAGAGTCTTCTGAGTTAGTGTGAGCTTCACATTTACAGAAAGGTCTTTGGGAGTAACGAGGCCTCCAACAATGGAGCTACAAGTTTATGATGTGCAGTGGATTTCTCTGAATTAGTTAAAAACTATTGTTTCCGTAATGTGACAAAATAATTTATCACCGCATATCTGGAATCAGATAAAGTGATTATTTGGACCTTAGCAATTTCACATGCTTGTGTGAATGCTACCAGTGCAGCTGCTTGAGCTGAATAGAGACGACAGTGATGAGCATGATGCTAAGATGTCTTGTTCTATGCTCTGTGCATATTCTACTTGATTTTGACTGGTGTCGGGATTGCATGATATTAAATCCACTAGCTAAATCAAAGATAGAATAGTATTTTGATTTAGTCAGCACCGTCAAGATCTCTTCGATTCAAGCAAGCATCTTAGCTTGTCTTGCTCCTCTGTAGATAGGTTTGAATTCCCTTGTGTCATAACTTCAATATCAGGTGCATTACTAGCCCAGTTAGTAGTTGGTGGACACCAACTTCAGCAATACCTGGCCTGTTTTGCTCAAAAGTAATTTCAAAAGGTTCCTGAATGTCAACGTTTTCAGTAGAGAATATAGCAAAGGCCTCATAACCTCGTACAATAATATAAAAAAAATGGTTGCGATTCCTTACTTCGATGGGGACTCTGTCTCTACAGACAGTTCCTAGAGATCGAGCAACAGCAACTGTACTAAGCCCCTCAAGTGGTTCCACCAAAATACATTGCTCTTTCCCTAGTGTTTGTGGGGCCCTGACCCAAATCACCTGCTCACTCTGTCCAGGGATTACCACTGGGTGGCGATAAGCTGGTCGAAGAGTCCTATTGCAGGCAGAATTCTCTGACAGTCCTGAAAAGCTGCTGCCCATACTTGTTGAGTGTTTACATTGGATCCAACAGCATCTGTATCTGAGGCTTTGAGAAAAGCATATCCCAGCATGGAACAATGACATTCATTCCTAAAATAGGCAGTGCATTTGGATTATTATTGTCATCACAATTCCCATATCCTTCAGAGTAATATCTCCCATCTGTACTTCGGCTAAAACATAGCCCACATAAGGAATTGCTAATCCATTTGCTGTTTTCCACTTTAACCAGTTGAGATCTCTTTCATTTCCTGGTTCATGATCTCCAAACAACCTCTTAAAACAGGCTTCAGGCATTATTGTTACATTAAAACCAGTATCTAACAAAAATATCACTTCCTTACCATCAACAAATACCTCTAAAAATGCCCCTAAAAATTGAGAGTGGTTTATCTGGACTGGACCATTGTCATCCTTCCCAGTCACCTGGTCCATAGTGACTGGAATTAATCATTTAAAGCCATCTTGGATGGAGCTCCCCAACACTCCCTTGCCACGTGTCCACTGATTCCACACTTACTTGCCCTTGTTGATCTCACTCATGCCCTGGATGTTCTACTGGCAATGAAATTTGCTTTGTCTCTTGGAGTGGCTCTGAAACTTCAGCACATCTCCTGAAACCAACAGGGACTAAAGTCCTGCCTTTCTCGCTCCCTTCCGGGAGCTTGGCATATCTGTGGAATTGGTGCTGGTCGAGCAAATTCCCTCAGCTCCTCCTGAAGAGTATTTTTGAGATCTTATGCACCTGTTCGAATGAAAGATTAGGATCATGCCTTAACAGATGCCGTAGATCTCATTGGATCTCATTCTCTCTGAGGCCCTAGACAAACTGATCATGTGCAGGTCTGCACGCCGAGGGTCTTGTGGCTCTTTTATCTGCAAGCGATGACCTAGCTCTCTTAAACATAAAGTAAACTTTTTAATAAGCTCTTTTGGTCTTTGTCTGCAATCGTAAAACATGGCACACAGGGAACCCACAGCTGTTGTATCCCCATACAGTTCTTTAAGTTAAAGAAAGATCTTATCTGGTGTATCCTGTTCCACTTGCTCCAAAATAAGAATTTGCACAGTGGTTCTCCTCCTAACGCACTCAGCACAAAATGACACTGCTGTTCTATAGACCATTTTTGAGCACAGAGCATTGCACTAATCTGGCTTTTCTAGTCTTCATAATTAGTGTTAAGCCCACAAAATTTTGGTACTCATGGTGCACCAATAAAAATGGTCAGACAGTATTAACAGTTTCAGATAATTCATCTAGTATATTGATCAGTCTAAGGCAGGTGGTTTCATATACTGGCCCCAATTCTGTCAACGTCCCCAACATAGCGTTTTCAATGGGAGAAACATTTCGTCACTCATCCACGTGACTTCTTCAGTGTCAGCTGACTGCAGGTTTCCCCAACCTTATAAACAGTACCTTTCCCCAATGACTGAAACTATCCCAGTGAATGAACAATGGGCTGTGGAATCAGTTTTTTGATCATTAATATGCAAATTCTCATGTCCATTGATCAACAACCACTAATCAAAGACCAGTGATCCAGGAGGCCCCCTCCTGGATTTAGAGATGGTCTTTTCCTTTTCACGTAAATGCCCTCCTTGACTCCCTGCTCAAACCAGAGTTCCTACCTGTCCATAATGTGTACATCCTCATCATTGAATGAGTGGCCACTTGAACAATTTCTTCTTGTTCGCTACCTCCTAATTACAGAGTAGGCTTTTTCTCCTTGAACTCCCCGAGGCTCCCTTGTCCCTAAGGCAGTCCCCCTGCCTTAGGGACTCCAAGCATTAGCTGCACACGCTCCACTCAGGTGTTACAGTGGATGATAGCATCATCCAAGTAGGTGGTGGCATAAACTGCATGCGGGCACAGGACCCAATCCATGAGGCGTTGGAAGGTGGCTGGGGCTCCAAACGAGCTGAACGGAAGTGTGAACTGGTGCAAACCGTACGGAGTGGGAAAGGCTGTTTTTTCCCCTTAGACTCTACAAACGGTAGCCCTTGGTCAAATCCAGCATTATGGAAAATCAAGCAGTGCCTAACCGGTCCAGGAGCTTGTCAAGCCGGGGCATGGGGTACACTTCAAACTTTTACACCTCATTCAACTTGTGGTAGTCAACACAGAACCGTATAGACCCATCTTTCTTCACTGCAAGATCTATGGGGATACACCATGCATAGTGCGACTCTTCTATTGCTCCCATTTTTATCAGCTTAGCAGATTCCTTCTGAACAATTTCTCTTTTATGCTCAGGTAACCTGTGAACTCTTTCCATGCTTTTAGGAGGTTGAGGTGATATTACCTGTGTGTGGCTCCTCCCCTGTCTAACCACTTCATAATCAATATCTCCCAACATCAACATAATGTACATTTGATTAGGGGGTAAAAACCTGGTTAATTTTTCTTTTGCAAATCTCAATTTTTGGTTGAGAAAAAGTAATTGAAAGTTAATGTTGATGAGAACTAGTTTACAAAAGTCTAAAAGTTGTGTGTTTTGTGTGTGTTAAAAACCAAATTACCATCACAAGCTATCCTCTTGAAAAAGTCTGTGCATTTTCCCATAATGTGATATACAAATGATCTATATATTTTTTTATACTGCCTTAATAAATGATAAATTAACAAGTAAACATTATCAGATTTAAACATTTCCTGAATAATCAAGAACATAAGGTAGGATTTAACACTAGATTTAAAAATATATAGTTACTAATAAAATGTTATTATTATTTTCCTTGAGAAACCATCAACACTTCCGTTGATACAGATGTCATATGGCTTCAGTTTATCATATGATTCCAGGTGCCAGGTGAGGATCGGCCCTTTTGAAAAATAGTTCCTTCGTGTGAAACTTCTTGCTTGCCTCAAACAAGGGGATCCAGCTCTTTCAACGCCAAGCGCACATCCTGTTTGCTAATGCTTAGTCCATGTTTCCTGTTTTTCGCATACATTCTTCAGTACCAGTGGAGCTGTCCAGAACACTTTCGCTGGTTGTTAATGAATTCAACCAAGAATGACAGGGCAGAGTACGTCTTGCAACAAGTGTTACCCTTGTACTAAGAATTCTCTTCAGATGTCTCTCATTTATATAAAAACATGTCTACTGCCAAGCACCAATTTAATATCTTTATAGTTTAGGTCAAGTTAAAAATAAACATTTATGAATTGCTCCTGCTGGTATGTAGGAATACATTTGGAGCATTGTCTATCAGAGTTGACTTGTTCTATAAAAAGGTTTGTGTGATCTGTTCTGATCAAATGCTCACAGCATTCCAAAATGACAGAAATGTATGCACGTTTTTACCACATAGCTTTCCAGCTGCCTATTTGGCTAGTGCTGTGTGGCAGGCAGGAGGGAGGACTCATATGCAGGACTCAGAAACAGAGGGTGGAACTTAGGGCGTAGCTTTATTGCCGGACAAACTCTTGTTAGAAATTAAGACTTACAAAAACAAACAAACCAACAAACCAAAACCCAGAACTAGAAACTAAACTGGAACTGGAACCCAGAAACTCGGAAACTCAAACTAGGAGATGCGGAGGACATGAAGAGAGAAGACACAGCACAAGGAGAATGCAGGTTAGGTTAATGACGCGACAGCAGGCAGAGAATGACAAAGGACTAAAATACGCAGCGGAGTTATCAGGGAACAGGAGACAGGAAGGAAACACAGCTGGGACTAATTAGGCAGGATACACTGACATAAACCAGGAAACACACCTGGACTTGGAACCAGAGGGAACAAAGAGACAAAACCTAAGGACTAGAAATCACAGAGCCATGAACCAAAAGTCTAGTAATGATAAACCGTGATGAAAATCAATGATTTCCTCTGAAGTAATTATCTGACCGGCACAGTTCTTGATGAATTTTCCCAAATAGAGTCCCAGTACACCTGTCCTGAAGCTTTTGAATTTGTTCTAGTCATAAATGAAGCAGATACATTTGTATGAAATCCTGAAGAGGACCTGAAGAGAGCAGATGGTGATGATGCTGTTGTGATAACACTGAATTATGTCAACAAACACAGATAAGATCATGGACAATTGTGGGTAAGGTGTATTGGCAACTGTCAAACTGAGTCGCTGAGCAGCTGAATAGGGGAATAATGTTGACACACCTGCTGTTCAAACATAACTCAAACTTTGATTTTGATTTTGATTGAATCTTTATTTTGAACATGTTGAAAAAGTATAAAAAAAATAGAATTAAAAAAGACAAATGAACAAAGCAAACAAAAGGAAAACGAGCAACCACAACTCCAAATAACGTCCATGTTCAAAAACTTTCCATTTAAGACTCTCATAACACATACATATAGGATCGTGGGGGTTGGCACGCTACACGAAATCCAAAAGACCATCAGGGTGTACAACCTCACCCCTGGTGTCGTTGCCCACCTCTCAATTTTAAATACATGTAGACATTGAGGGCTATCAGGAGGGGCTATGCGCTTACCTGCTGCTCTCTGGCAGGTAGCTCCATGCCCTCCTGGGTTTTAAATGCACCTTAGAACACACATGCATCAACACTACATATGAGCGGGCGGAGGGAGGTTTGGAGTCTTCACACAGCCCCCGTCGGGGCGGTCTGCTTCTCCCCACCCCAGGGAAAAGGGTAACACCACCTGGGTCTGGGTGCAGTTTCCCCTTCCAGGGGCAAGGGTACCTAGAGTACGCTTGGGGAGTGTGATTGTATGTACAGTGTCTCTCTACAGGGAGTGCAAAATTATTAGGCAAATGAGTATTTTGTCCACATCATCCTCTTCATGCATGTTGTCTTACTCCAAGCTGTATAGGCTCGAAAGCCTACTACCAATTAAGCATATTAGGTGATGTGCATCTCTGTAATGAGAAGGGGTGTGGTCTAATGACATCAACACCCTATATCAGGTGTGCATAATTATTAGGCAACGTCCTTTCCTTTGGCAAAATGGGTCAAAAGAAGGACTTGACAGGCTCAGAAAAGTCAAAAATAGTGAGATATCTTGCAGAGGGATGCAGCAGTCTCAAAATTGCAAAGCTTCTGAAGCGTGATCATCAAACAATCAAGCGTTTCATTCAAAATAGTCAACAGGGTCGCAAGAAGCGTGTGGAAAAACCAAGGCGCAAAATAACTGCCCATGAACTGAGAAAAGTCAAGCGTGCAGCTGCCAAGATGCCACTTGCCACCAGTTTGGCCATATTTCAGAGCTGCAACATCACTGGAGTGCCCAAAAGCACAAGGTGTGCAATACTCAGAGATATGGCCAAGGTAAGAAAGGCTGAAAGACGACCACCACTGAACAAGACACACAAGCTGAAACGTCAAGACTGGGCCAAGAAATATCTCAAGACTGGTTTTTCTAAGGTTTTATGGACTGATGAAATGAGAGTGAGTCTTGATGGGCCAGATGGATGGGCCCGTGGCTGGATTGGTAAAGGGCAGAGAGCTCCAGTCTGACTCAGACGCCAGCAAGGTGGAGGTGGAGTACTGGTTTGGGCTGGTATCATCAAAGATGAGCTTGTGGGGCCTTTTCGGGTTGAGGATGGAGTCAAGCTCAACTCCCAGTCCTACTGCCAGTTTCTGGAAGACACCTTCTTCAAGCAGTGGTACAGGAAGAAGTCTGCATCCTTCAAGAAAAACATGATTTTCATGCAGGACAATGCTCCATCACACGCGTCCAAGTACTCCACAGCGTGGCTGGCAAGAAAGGGTATAAAAGAAGAAAAACTAATGACATGGCCACCTTGTTCACCTGATCTGAACCCCATTGAGAACCTGTGGTCCATCATCAAATGTGAGATTTACAAGGAGGGAAAACAGTACACCTCTCTGAACAGTGTCTGGGAGGCTGTGGTTGCTGCTGCACGCAATGTTGATGGTGAACAGATCAAAACACTGACAGAATCCATGGATGGCAGGCTTTTGAGTGTCCTTGCAAAGAAAGGTGGCTATATTGGTCGCTGATTTGTTTTTGTTTTGTTTTTGAATGTCAGAAATGTATATTTGTGAATGTGGAGATGTTATATTGGTTTCACTGGTAAAACCAAATAATTGAAATGGGTATATATTTGTTTTTTGTTAAGTTGCCTAATAATTCTGCACAGTAATAGTCACCTGCACACACAGATATCCCCCTAAAATAGCTAAAACTAAAAACAAACTAAAAACTACTTCCAAAAACATTCAGCTTTGATATTAATGAGTTTTTTGGGTTCATTGAGAACATGGTTGTTGTTCAATAATAAAATTATTCCTCAAAAATACAACTTGCCTAATAATTGCAAAACAATTGCAAAACAAATTTCCCACGTGTGGGACTAATAAAGGTTATCTTATCTTATCTTATCTTAATTCTACACTCCCTGTATGTCTGTCTCCACGTTGGGTGAGTGTTGAGTAATTGCATATGAGAGCATGAGGGTGGGAATGGATGTTTGTGTCTGTGTCTGCCTGTATGTCTGTGTCTATATGTCAGGTTGGGTATCAGACGCCACCTCTCTGGGGACATCTCAGGCCCTCCAAGGTATGGAGGCCTATCTCCCCCTACCACCACTTCCCCTGCCAGTGGCGGACTCCCTCAGACATCGGTGCGTTGGTAGTTCTTTGTGTCCGGGAATGGGCGTCCAGGTACACACCGGCTCACTCCTTGGTGGCTGCTTATCGGGGCCTGGGGCCTGGAGCCTGGAGCCTCGGTCACTCAGGCACAGCTGGCTGCCGGCGGAGCTCACGGGCGCGTCACTGCAACCCCCCCTGGCTTCTGCTCCGCGACTGCTGAGTGAGCCCTCATCTGGGACTCTCGCCAGCTCTTTCTGGGACAGTGGCGTGGCTGCCCCTCTGTTGGTCTTCCTTGGTCTCTTGTGCTCTGAGGGCCTCTGGATGTCTGGAGTCTTGATCTCCTCCATACCTGTTCATGCCCTGGTGGACAGGGCTGTGGCCCCCCCCCACACCCTCTAGCAGATCATTACATGAAGGAACCTTTTAAAAACAAGCGCGTCCATGCTCACAGGTGTACACACGGGTGCTCACACACACAAACTACACCCTTTTTGGCTCCTACCTCAAAGCACACTGTGCGCTGTCGATCTTACGTGCTGCACAATAATGTTTAATATTTAGCATTTACTGTTATATTCCCATATATCATCGTGATGTTGTTTATTATGTTGCTCTCTTTTTCTTCTGCTCGTTTTCTTTTTTCTTTCTCAACAGGTGATCCAGCTGATTGATATATGTATTTTTTGTCTGCTTATTTTGTTGGTGTCAAGAAATATACTCTAAAACACTTCTTCAGTAAAGAGTCAGAGAAGAGAAACACACAGAACTTCTTGCTAGCAAGAGCAGCCTCCAGCACTGAGGCTCGCGCTGAGGACTGCCCCGGTCTTTATTTATACTTCAGTGGGTGCTTGTGTGTGTGTGTGTGTGTGTGTGTGTGTGTGTGTGTGTGTGTGTGTGTGTGTGTGTGGGGTCAGAGTGTGACCCCATAAAGACTTCCCTAAACCTGCTGGTCTCGAAGTCCAGCAGTTCATCAAACCAAAAAGCACTTAGACTAAAACTGATATAGCTACGTTAATCCTACCGTAAAACAATAAGACAAGGTACGACCTCTTCCCATGCTCCCAGGATGTGGGGGTGGACGCTAGAGCACCTTGAAAGAATGTTACAGACCTCCTAGGATGAGACATTCTTTCAATATGCCACCAACTATATACTTCTAAACACAAATGATTACATGCAGTATTCTACCATATGCAAACTTATATCATTAAAATATTATACTGACTACTAAGTACAATTTTCTATTGACAGTTGGTTTTTGTTTTTTTTGCCCTTTATCCCCGTCCCTCTTCTCTGCTGTTTTTCTTTCCCTCTGTCTTCCTCCCCTTTCTTTTCCTCAGTCAAGTCTGTCCTGTATTTAGCAAGTGAAAATAAACAATAAAAGGTGAATCAAATAGACCATTACGGTAAGGCTGGGATGGACCATTTGGTAAAGTAAATCCGTTGGGCATCTTTCTTCACCTTTAGACAATAATTCTGATGGCAGAAGAGCCAAACAGGGCAGGCAAAAAAACTAAAACAAAAAAACCCCCAAAAGAGTCCTTTATTTGTTAGGAAAAACCTTTCAAATCCATCCAACAACAACAGTGATCAAACCATTCCAGGCTTGAACGATCTGCAAAAGTCGACTTCCCCCATCACTCACTATGTTAGTGTTATCGACTAGTAAAAATGGACAAAACATGGAAATTTATTTATACCCAAATTCAATAACTACTATAGTTTTAGATTCTCTGAATTAAAAAAAAAAAGTCAATTATGCATTCGTGCTTTGAAAAAATGTAACCATTTACAGTATTTTCCTTTCTGTTATTCTTTAGGACCTCAAATGAAATAACCTACTTTGCTGTGAAACACTTGCTGTATTTACAATTATAAGAATTCATCTCTTGTTAGTTTAGAGCTTAACCTCTTAAGCACCAGCGCCCCCAGATACAGGGACAAAAGGGAGGAGATCGCATTTAGGGTTAGGCGTGTGTGCTTAAGAGGTTAATTTTGTTGCATCAATAATTAACATTTCATTACTTAATTAATTGCTTACTTGCTTGCATAATCTGTTCTGATCAAATGTCCTTGTTTTTATTTTCTATGTTTTTGTATATTGCAGTATAAAAATATAAGCTGATGCACATTAACCAGTCTTGCTCTGTGCAGCTGTTAAAGCTCTTTCTTAGTGCACAGTATACTCTAAATAGACAAAGTACAAACAGAGATTGTACATACAGTATAAAAAGTGTAGCTTTATCATATATGAAATTTGCTCGTACTCTGTTAACACATTCTTTTTGCACAAGACAAAAAAAGCACTTCCTCCTCAGAAGTGATACAGCTCCGCGGCTGCTGAGTGAGCCCTCATCTGGGACTCTCCTCAGCTCTTACTGGGACAGTGGCGCGGCTGCCCCTCTGTTGGTCTTCCATGGTCTCTTGTGTTCTGGGGGCCTCTGGATGTCTGGAGTTTTGATCTCCTCCATACCCGCTTCACACCCTGGAGGACGGGGCTGTGGCCCCCCCACACTCCCTAGCAGATCATTACATGGAGAAACCTTTGGAATGCAAGCATGCTGATCCACACAGGTATGCACACATGGGTATTCACAGACGCGGACTAAAGCTTTCTTGGCTGCTGCCTCAAAGCACACTGTGCGCTGTCTATCTTGCGTGCTGCACAATATCGTTTATTACTTAGTAAATACTGATATCTATGACTAGCTAGTTTATTGTGATGGTGCTTTGCTTTCTCTATTATTATGTTGCTCTTTGTTGTTTGCTGTCTCCTCTGTTTGTTTGTTTGTTTGTTTGTTTGTTTTTTCTCCATACAGGTGACCCAGGAGTTTTTTTTTTTTTTTTTGTCTCTCTTCCCCCCCCTTCTCACCGTCTCTTCTCCCCTTGGGTTTTCTTTCTTTCTCTCCCCCTCTCTCTCTCATTCATTCCCCCTGTCCTATTTATTAAAAAAAAAAAAAAAAAAAAAAAAAAAAAATGACAAAGGATGAACTGAAGCTCTGCCATCACGTAATGTCGCATACTGCTGTTTCTGATGTCATTTAAAAAAAAAAAAAAAAAAAAAAAAAAAAAAAGAAGTGATACATTTGCATTACAGTGTTGCTGTCTTTGCAGACGTTACTAAATGAAAGAGAAAACACCTATTACTCTCACAGTTTGACTTTGGATTTCCACCACAATACCAAATGACTGTTTACAAGAGGTGAAAATGACCTACAAATGAATTGAACTGTGTGTGTTTAGAGGTTCAAGAACATCAAAACTCTAGAAATTTAGTCCCCTTCAAAAGTGCTTTGTTAGCACTTTTGTATATGTTGTAAATTTAAATACATTAAATTTTTTAAGCTTTACATTGAGTCACATTTGTTGTATATATTACATTTGCTTATCTGGAGCAAGCTAAGAACCCAGCTGTAGAACAGAGATAAAAACAGGATCATAGCCATGGTTTTATTGGTTATGTAAGGTATGTAAGCTTTTGTAAGGTAGCATCAAAACGTCTTTACTAACTGGGGAGCTGAGCAGGTAGTTATAGCCAGGTTGCCTTTAACTGCAAGAGACGAAATGGGGATCCAGGGCAACAGGTGACTCGGAATGTACTTTAATTTCCGAGTTCTGTTTGAAAGTGGAGTCAGTAGCTCTGGTTAGGTAGCTTGCATTAACGTAAAGTGCTTATGATTGCTGGAGCTGGCTTGAAGCCTTTTGGAGCCGTTGTAAGGGTGACACCTAGTGGCGATTATTTGCAGACGACAAGTCGTCGCCATCATTTAGCGTTACCCTTTAACTGTCTCACCGGCGTCTCCGAAAAACCAGTGTCACTTGTGACAAACAAATCTTGATCATCTGAAACAATTATTATTTCTCAGGACTCGGACGAGCGCTTCCTCATACGTCACCGACAGGCGACCAATGGCAGCGTTCATTTTCAGAGCTTACCCACCGCGAGGTAGAAGAATGTAATTCTACTCAGAAGCTTTTCTTTGCTGGTAATCATCTTATTTGGCGACACAGTGCAGGGAGGACTTCACTGAGAAACAGTATTTCGGATGAATGAGACCTGCATGTAGCCGTGTGCTCGACAGGTGTAGCGTCCTTGTGCTGTTTTTCACGAAATACTTTAGCTGCTCCTTGGGGTGACAAGCACATCGTGCTCACAAATGACTGATCCCCAGCAAAGGTAAATAACATACAGGAGGGAGGGAGTCTCTTAAAGGCTTGTATTTCTCATTTATTTACTCAGTGGACATACACGAAACTTTTGGTATTGATTTATTTCATTTGGAAAGCGATCTGGGTTCCCTTTGGCCTCGTTTTGCTGCCAAGCAGTTTCTGTCGTGTTTATTCATTTATTGTCTCAACGGACGAATCCCTGATTATTGTAACCAGATTGTCATGTCATTTTATTTATCGTCTGGATAAAGTAGAAGAGCAGCATACAGGAGAGAAGCTGCTTTGCCATAAACATTTCTCGTCACGTTAATCGTTAACATCTGTCTCGGATTTGGGGTCTTTAACCTCATCAGACGCAATGAAAAACACTGCCAGCGGCCCGCTGACAGTTAGTTATGAAGTGCGTGTCAAAAGCACTTCTCTAGTCTTTTTTGCTCCAGCGACAAACTGAATTTAAGTGTTGCTAATATTAGTTTTAATCATCCCGTCTTTAAACTAAACAAAAGGAGGAGGTCTTGACGTGACGTCACCATAATAAATCAAACGGCTTCTCTAGGCACGAGCAGCGAAGTTAATCACTATGTCGTCATTTGTGCACATTATACATTAAACGCATGTCTACTGCTGTGTCAGCGCGCTATGACTTCATAGACATTCAAATAGTTTTTTAATGACATTTTTCAAAGACTAAAATCATGAGGCAAAGTATTATAATTTTAAAATTATTGCAATTAAAAAAAGAAAACAATGATAGCAAAATTAATTGTACAACTACATGCAGTCAGTCTGCTATCAAGACGTTTAATGACTGATATTTGTTGGCCTTTGTGGTTTGGCTGTGCATCAAATTGACTGAGTGTGGTGCTGTTTCATGTAGACATGCAATAACTTGGACCTCGCAGCTGTGGAGACATTATCGCCATGAAAGGCTTCAGCTCCAGATTGGGCTTTTCGCTGGGCTTCATTTTAGGGGCCTGCAGTACGTACTTCTTCCTTCACCAGGTGTGGTTTGAGAGAAGTTACCCTGTTCTGTCAGGAGCTCAGGAAAAAGTCACTGCTGTAAGGGAGAGGCCGACCAGCTGGAGGAAGGAGGGAGCTGCTGTTAAGAATCTGCACCTTCCTCACCGTACAGGTGTGTTATGTTGTGAATACATTTTTTTTTTCTAATTTAATAATAGCTTTCACATATTTACAGTGCAGGAAACATTCTAAGCCCGTGACTGAACTTTGCCTTAAAGTTTAGAGATTGGTTTACAGACACAACGGACTTGAAATAGCACCAAGTCTACTTTAGACTGTATAATGATGATAATACCTATTCTGCTTTGGACTGTGATGCATATATGGATTTTTTCCACTATTGCTTTCATGCTACTTCCAATTGGCATGGCCAAAATAATGACAGCTGAAAGGATGTGGAAGGGAACTAACTGCATATGTATCCAAATGTGTTAAGCAGAGTGTGGTGTGGCTTGTAGAATGACAAATGCAACAGGTCAACTGCATACCAGTTAACACTGCTATATACTGTCGTGTGTCCCTCCAGATGAAGACAGCCAGGTGGCAGATATGTTGTATCAGAAAGTACGTGTTCTCTGTTGGGTGATGACGGGGCCGTATAACCTGCAGAGCAGGGCCCAACATGTCAGGGCTACCTGGAGTCGGCACTGCAACATCGTCGTGTTCATGAGCTCTGTGGACGACCCTGACTTCCCCACTGTGGGCCTGGGGACAAAGGAGGGCCGTGACCAGCTCTACTGGAAGACCATTCGAGCGTTCCATTATGTCTACGAACACCACGGGAATGAAGCAGACTGGTTCTTAAAAGCGGATGATGACACCTATGTGGTAGTGGAAAACCTGCGCTGGATTCTGTCCAACCACTCCTCCGAAGAACCAATCTATTTTGGCAAGCGCTTCAAACCTTATACCAAACAAGGCTACATGAGTGGGGGAGCAGGTTATGTACTCAGTAAAGAAGCCCTCAAAAGATTTGTGGAAGGCTTTCGAACCAAAGTTTGCACACACACGACCCCTGTGGAAGACCTAGCTCTCGGTCAGTGTTTGGAGAAGATGGGTGTTCTGGCAGGAGATTCCAGAGACACTTTGCAACGAGAAACTTTTCACCCATTTGTGCCAGAGCACCATCTTACTGGCAAGTTCTCCAAGAGCTTCTGGTACTGGAGCTATTGCTACTACCCAATTGTTGAGGCAAGTCCCCTCACATTAGTTTTATTTTTGAGCGAGTAATAGTGAAATGGGCTTACACATTGTGGTGGTAAAAAACAAAGAAATCTTTTCATACAAAGGCCATTTCTAAAATCCAGTTCACAGATAGCGCGTAGATTAACCTTGTTAGAAAGGGGCAAGTTAGGTTAGGCCGTCATGCTGATGACGGACTGAACCTTAAATTAGAAATCCTTTAATGTCATTAGCTTATGTCTTCCATTCAAGTGACAGAGGTCTTTCATTTAAAAAAGTGTACACACTTTTTTCTTAGTGAAAGTTACACTTACTGTCATATAGGCAATAATGTTTACAGTCTTTAACTGAAAGTACTTCAAAGACTGTATATTTAGTGCTAACACTAAAAAGTTCCTAATTTAGAAAAATAATCAAATTTTGAATTTAATGTCAGGCACATACAAACTTTCAAAAAAAGTTGGATCAAGAACATGTTTACTGCTGTGTGGTGTCATGTTTTCATTTAACAAAACTGCTTTAGAACTAAGGAGGCCAGCTTATATAGAAAACTTTTCAACAGTTCAAGCCCTTCTTTGAATTTTAGTGTCACACCATGCCAAACTTTTTCAATCGATGGCGTATCTGGACTTGTAAGCTAGCCAGTTTAACATTTTAAATATGGAGACATGCAATCAGAATATTGGCAAATTTGGTTTGACAATATTCTGACTGAAACCAGGAAGGTGTTTTCTTTAAAAACCAAAAAAGGCCTTCCTTTGGATGGCAACATAATTTGCTCCAAAATATGTTTGGCCACACATACTGTAGCAGTCAATTAGCCAATCACATGGCAGAAACTCAGTGAATGTAGGTATGAGGACCTGATCATGATGACCTAGAGACTTTCAAACTGACTATCAGAATGGGGAAGACAGTTTCAGATGGGCTGGCCTAAGTGTTTCAGAAACTGTTGCCCTACTGGAATTTTCCTTCATAAACATCTGTACAGTTCACATAGAAAGGAGAAAATATCTAGTGGGAGGCAGTTCACTGGGTGAAAATGCCTTGTTGATGCAGAAGTCAACGGAGAATAGCCAGATAGTAACTCAAATAGCACTTGTTATAACCAAGATATGGAGAAGAACATCTCTCAGCGCACAACATCTTGAGCCTTGAAGCAGATGTACCAGAGCAGTAGAAAACCACACTGGTTGCCACTACTGTCAGCTAAGAACAGAAAACAGTCTCGCACAGGCTCATTAAGACAATCGGATGGGCCGGTCAGAAATTGCCATAGCAACATGAAGGTATGGTCCCATCCTGCCTGTATCGCAGGAATATTCTCCTGGCACACTTGGCACAGCACCAACTGAGCATTGTTTAAATGCCAGAGCCTACATTACTATTATTTTTGACCATTTGCATCCCTTTATCACCACAGTGTATTTATCTTCTGATGGCTGCTTCTAGCAGCCATCTGTCAAATCAACAGAACACTGTGGTGAAACATGAGAATCATGGATGCGGAGCCCATGAATCTGCAGCAAATGCATGATGCTGTCAGGTTCATATTGAGAAAAATCTCTGAGGAATGTTTCCAGCACCTCGTTGAATATATGCCAGTATTAAGGCAGATCTAAATGCCACTAGCAAGGAAAATCTAATGAAGTGGCTAATGGATGTATATTGTTGAGCATTAATGCTACCTTCACAGTAATCCAAGTAATCAAGGGTTGAGGAAACTTCTTTGAAAGCACAGTTTTACAAATTACAGGTGACACCATGCTTCAAAAGGTTGAATAAAGAAAAGGTATGCTTGACACAAATCTAATATGATAAATTAAAGGATAAAGTGGTTAAAACTACTTGGCTCAAAGAGTGTTGCAAAACGTGACCACTTGTTCATAAGTGATACTTAAATAAACTGATAAATAAGTAAATAAATTATCCAGCTATTCAGTGGAACGTTTGCTTTGATTTCCAGACCAAATGTCTGAGTGAAACGTAAGCCTTTCCAAACCTACAGTTCATCTACGGTTATCACCCGAAGCAGGATTAGTCAGTTAACCAAGTAACAGATTTAATCGCACCGAGCAGGGTCTCTGAACATGTGAAGGAATAATCAATAATTCTGACCAATTTATATCTCTTTATTTATTTAATTATTTAGAATCACATTTAAAAACTGTTGCCTGATGTTTTGTATATTTTACTTTGAATTAGAAACATAGGCATTGATTTAAATGAATCATCAGAAGAGTACTGACTAAAATAAATGAATATGTGAGTATCTAACACATTCAAGTTGTGTGCCTGACCCTTGCAAACAATAATTGAATTGGAAAAAAGAAAGTGTTCATTTTAAAGTAGACGATTGCAGCACAGACAATGTGCTGTCGAATGAGGGGAAAATTGGTCAATTTGTTGCTGATGATGCAACTAATCTATTGTACTTTGCAATTAAAATGAGGCAGGTTCATTACTGATGCTGTCAAGTGCTGTCTGCCTGAGTATGGAGCTGCTTTATTTTTATTTTTTAAAGGGTAATAAGAACATAAATGTACTTTTAATATTTTTAAGCCACAATTATTATTATTTTTTCCTCAGACAATGAAAAGGAAAAACTGTGACAACATGTGTCCGTTTATGAAACAGTAGTTAGTTTTAATATTACTCTTATTATTCTTTCTGGGTCACAAAATAAACATTTAACATATTTTCAGGTGAGAATGTAGCTGTGTAAACCTCAAATATCTGCTCAGTTTATCAGGACACCACATATTTTCAAAAGCGCTCCACGTTTTCGGAGACGTCTGTTACCCACTAGCTCGATAGCTACCCAGGGACAAGGCTCACTAGAGCCGTGAGAACACCGGACTCCCGGCAAATCGTGTTCAAACCCACCACCGTCTTTCGCTACTCAGGTTAAATATATATGAGTCACTTAGATAACTTAAAAATGTTATTGTTTGGCTTTTTTTAGTATTTTATTTGTTCCTGAGTAAATCGCTTTGGCTGAGATTAAAGTTATAGTTTTTACACAGCTGAATAAACGTCAACCAGACAGCTGATCATCAGAAGTATGAGATGCTGGAGAATATACTCCGGTGTCCTGTTATAGTTTAGATAGCAAGGAGTTTATTAAACTTCACTGAAACAATCTGCAAATTTCATTAAAATTTAATAAACTATCATCTTGTCTTTATTTTTAGTTAGCACAGACCTTAAACACTTAAAGCTGTAAGCTAATGATAGTTATATAAGAGCAGATGCTGCTGGTGCAGTAAGCTGTACGTTTTACGTCCAATGGATGATGATCTGATAGTCGACTATCAAAATAATCGTTAGTGGCAGCCCTAATGTGCAGCACTCTCTTTTCTTTGGACCGTATGTGGTTATTTGTCTTTATTAAATCCAATATTTTGTTGAAAATTACATTTCAGTTCAGAGATTGAAAGCAGAGAGCAGTGTACACTTTGTACAAGGACGATTACTGATCATGTTCTCAGGTGTGGGCATTAAAGCAAAACTCAGTGGTTTACAATAGCAATGACTATCAATGTGATTATGGACGGTGACTGCTACTCATGTAGTAAAAATATGAATACTTCAGTGTTAACATATTTTGAGTGAGTTGCTTTTTATTGTTCTGTGTGTGGTTTATGTTTTTAACCTACGTGTTATTCTTCCTTAGGGTCCGCAGTGCTGCTCAGACCTGGCTGTATCGTTTCATTATATCGAAGCAGAGCTGATGTACGTGATGGAGTACTACACCTACCACCTAAGAGCGTATGGTTATATTCCACGCTACCAGCCCTCTTTACGTCATGGTTTGAATGTCAGCCCACACTCGCAGACGGCTGTAACAGCGGGACTTAAAGCAGTTCGAGGGGTGAAGGACGGAAAGAATCGCACAACTGTTGCCTTTTCTCTCAATGGAAACCAAACCAAAGAGGATACGGTGACAGAGGAAAAGGAGACTGAGAATTTAAACTCCCATCTCACTGTGAACAGGACTGCAGTCGAATAAAACGCTGTATTGTATTAGCTGTGTTGTGTTTTTAGATGGTACTGAATGTGTTTTAACTGCAGTGTGTCTGATCGCCATCAGAAACTACATCAGGAGCACCTGTGGCTACTTTCCTTCTGTGATTAGTCAAGAAGAACTGTGGTGAAAAGTATGACTTTTTCAGATAACCCTTTTACTGCGCACTAACAACTCTTTTCTGCTGAGTATGACAACATGAGTGAGTTGTTAAAGATAAGAGATGTTTGAGTGGAGGCTACATGTGTCTCAGCTGTGTTCAAACAATATGAACATCTGGTTTAGCCTTAATTATATTTGACATCATCAGTGTTTGAATTTATTGTCACAGCCAATGTGCTTGGAGTTATGTAGGAAAAAGCAATAGATGTATGACATTTATTATTAATTGTGAGTAATTAAGTAATTTGGCATAAAATGCTTCAAGTTAATAAATTAATTTTGTTTAAATTTCGTTTGTAACTCAATCTAATTAACACACGCTTTAAAACCAGAGCCAGGATGTTTGATATGATGTTTGTTTCAGAAATGCAAAATAAAGTGTTTTCTTTTCACCTTTCAGAGTATATTTGAAACCCCCCGTTGAACCGTTTGAGCACCTGATTTTATTTAACCCAACACTGTGATTGAACAGTATTGTCTCAACATGAGACAACAGCTTGAAGAATCACTTAAACAACAAGGGAAACTGCACCGACATTTAAATGAATGAATTATGTATAAAAATTACATTTATTTTGAACTTTAAGAAAAAGAATGACATGATAAAGAAATAGAATTTATTACTTCTAATTATGCTTTGTCTCCAAATAAAACCGTACATTATGCTTGGTACATTGTCACTTTCATAAGCCAGGTACAGTGGGAATCATGTTTTTTTTTTTTGTTTCTATCAGACATTTGGTTTGCTGTTGATGCTCTCGGTGACATTCTGTCATTGTAGCCAAATGAAAGTAACTCTCAGTGTCTACAGTCCCTGAAGTAACCTGCAGGAAAAAAACAAAACACATACATGGACATAAGTACCCTAAAAATCCACTGTGAGAACTACAAGTAGAGATTTACTTTAAGAAATGAAAAGCATGCAGATGGTTTGCATAAACCAGTCCCTTTTAAAACACCCCAAATCTTCCGAAGTTCTATGTCTGAAATCGGTTTTATCCTTAATTATGCAGGATGATCATTAACTTATTTTTTCTAAACAGCTGACATTTGGTGATGTCTGTTTAAGAATAAGGAAGAAGCACTCACCTCAGCCTGCACTTGTTGAGAAAAATGCCTCTCCTCTCTGGATACTCTCTCCTCCAGGCACCATTATCTGTAACATATACATAGAAAACATGAATATGAAAGGCGACAAAGCTAAAAGGACATGGATATTAGACACCTGCCATACACTCACCAGTCTCTGCGTTTCTCCGTCCCATAAGTCCAATAAAAATGTCATCCATCTCCCCTTATATATAAAAAGCAAAATGCAATATTTCATGACAATTTTAAACGGTCGTTTTACGCCATAAGTAAATTACAAAATCTTACTTTTTTGGGATGGTTGTTCAGCGTCAGCCTCTGATGAAGAAAATAAAACAAAAACAGAAGACCGGCGAGATTTTCAGAAACATTGCAGCAAATATTTTATTCTTCAGTTTATAGCTTCAGCATTACTGTCATCATACATCACACACACACACACACACACACACACACACACACACACACACACACACACACACACACACATATATATATATATATATATATATATATATATATATATTTTTTTTTTTTTTTTTTTTAAACTGGTCATGTTCGCCCGTCGAAAACACTAACCTGCACTTCTTCTGCCCATCAGACCCACAAAGCTGTCATAATCCAAGTCATTATATCTCTTCAGGATGTTCCGCTTAAAGTTCTCTAAGCCTATGGTCTGCTGCAATAATGAGAAGAATAAAACAAAATCTGATTATTCTAAAATATGTTCTCAGACTCTGGCGCGATGTGGCAGCCTCGCTTCTGTCAGTATGCCCCAGGGCAGCTGCGGCTACAACTGTAGCTGCCTCCACCAAAGTGTGAATGTGAGAGTGAATGAATAGTGGAATTGTACAGCGCCTTGAGGGCCCCGAAAAGCGCCATATAAATGCAATCATTATTATTATTATTATTACGTGCCCGGGAACCTACATCTGAAGTTGATCTGCGCGATCCGGGCTCGTCGCATCTGCACCGGCTGTAGCGAAATTCCATGACGAGGAAAAAAGTCACCAGTAGCAAACCTCTTCTCATCTTGTTGGTGTCGCCTGTGCAAAAACAATTCGTTTTATAAGGTGTTTTCGTAATGGGGAAATTCATTGCATTTTCATTAAGAAACCCACTGCGCACAAGGGACGATGCAATCGGTGCGTAAAAACGCACAATTTACTGTTCGCAAAGTTAGATTGAAGAGAATTTTTCAAAATCAGTAAATAACAGATTCATATTGATCAAAGACAGTAGTTTTACGCAGTGTTTCTTTCTGTTCCGTTACCAAAGAGTTAAAGTAAACCTTAAACTATCTTCTTTCACAACAAGATAACAGTTTAAATGTTATTTTAAAGATCATTTTTAAGCATTAAGACATTTTTTTTAGCTTTTACCTGTTTTCTGTCGAGCAGATAATGCGGTTGGCAAGTCAGCTGAGTGCGCCCAAGTGCAAAGTAGAGTGGAATCGGCTAGATCCCGCTGTGAGAGCCAGTCCGGATGAATGAAGCGTCTGGGCTTTGGGGTAATAAATAATAGCTGGATACCTGCGTAACGCCAATCAGCAGCGTAGGTGGAGTACTCTTTTATCACGTTGCACTGAAGGCTACAGAGCCTACTCATTGATGGTCATGATGATGATGATGATGAGAGCGTCTGCCCCTCCCCTCCCCCCGCAACTCCTCACTGCACACAAAACACGCACACACCCTTTTAAAAAGAAAAGAAAATAGAGAAAAGTTTAGGATTCGTGACGAGGATACATGTTTGTTTTCGTGGACTGAAGCACACCACTGAACATATTTGGAAAAAGATAAGGCTATATCTGCAGTTAGTTTGGGGAAGAAAGGATATAGAAGTCAATTAATCTGACCATTTTAATGGCTTTTAATTTTACATCAACATGGAATTTTTTTAGGAGACAGAATATAAAATATACCATATATAATTGATCTCTGCTGGTTTGAAAGCAAGATTTAAATATGTTTAATATCACTGGGTAGAAATATTATCAGCACAACCATTTTTAGAGCCTATACGCGGTGAGCTGAGCTTGGATAGACACATCTTCATACCAGTCCTGACACAATGAGTAACATGTTATTCAGACATCATTTGAAATTGTTTTCATGCTTGCTAAATTCTCTGTTAAATGGTGTGCGACAGGTGGTGAGATGAAATGTCATCACCTGTCAACCACTGAGGGACTTTTTATACATTTTTTGTGAGTGAAAAACTGCATGGGTAAAATGCTCAAGAACTGCTACTTTTTCAAATTAATTCAGCATAGCCTGGAAATTTAGTATATACTGTCAGTATTCACAGAAATCCTGAAACGTGTTTAAACGTGTTTAAACATGTTTTCACCAGCCTCTGAAAATGGCTCAAATTTAGTGCAAGTACCAAACCTATAATTTTTCTTGCAATTACACAAGCAATTAGAGTTGTGTTGGTGTTTGTTTACGCATTCAGAATGCAAACAAGCATAATTCTTCAGTAAAGCAAAGTTTGAGATTCAAATTGTAGTGCAGGCAAAGGGAAGTAATGCACATCAATTACTGTGGTCTGGAGATTTAGGACCGATGTGAGAGGGTGTGACACTGACAACAAAGCATTAAGCCGGAATCCAAATTGTGCCTTTCACATGTTAAGAAATGGCTTCCCATTTCCATATTTGTCTTGTTCCTGTCTGTAATCGTGCGGGGATGGGTCAGGGTGGGGATTGCAGCAGTGCAGGGGTCCGGGATGGGAGATCCGTCAGAAGTGGGGAAGTCATTAATTGCGTTTTTGCATTATTGATGAGTGTTTCTTTCTTATCTCCCCTGGTAATCAAAGCAACCCAGTAACACAAGGAAAGAGTGCCAGTGGCTGTTTTTCCACAGCATGCAATTGCAGGGAAAGCTTCTCATTTAATGACAAGGTGAGTAGATATATTGTATCGATTATGTTAGCCAACATTGACATCCTGCTACAGACGACATTACAGGCACATATCTTGCATAGTGCTGAACAATAATGTCTTGTATCTTTCTGCTTTACAACATTTGGAAGTCATCCAATCCTGCCATCCTACTCAGTACCAAACCTGTTGAACTGTCATTATGTATGCGCTTCCCTCAGAGCTGCAGACAGCTGGATAATCTCTAGTCCTGACAGGTCAGCTGGACCTTCACAGCTGGCTCAGTAACAGCAGGTAGACCATGGTGGCTATAGGTGAAGCAGTATATAAAACAAAAACAAAAACACAGACCAACACCATGATGAGATCATTCTATGCGAATGAATTTGAAACAGTGTTTCCATGCAAGCCAAATTTCTGTTTTTATTATAGTGACTAATCCTTTGGCCAACTAAATTAATCTCAATCTTTGTTTGCAGCAGTTAAGTGTTGTTAAAGTTTAAACCTCTCATGTAATCACGTTCTTCTATATCTCACAGATATTCATCTGAGTATAAAGAGTGGGACATCCTTGTCCACATAAAATATCCTCGGGTTTCAACCTGTTTGATAATTTAAAAAAAAATTGCCAATTGATCCTGCTTTTTCTGCAATGCTTATTGAATTAACAGGCTGAATAGATAGAGGTAACCTTGCTGTGGAACCCATAGAAAAAGAGAATGAGAGAAGGAAAAATGTTTAAAACATGCGCAGACAGAGAAAGGATAATAATTTCCGTGTGTGTTACTTTGTGTGGGTTTCTTTGGTTCAAATTTCCAACATGTTTGGCAGCTCAGTTTATTTGGAGGTCCACGTAAGGACATGAGGATAGAGATTCATACATCTGTGTAGCTGCGTACTTGGCAGAGGACAGAGCATGGAGTACAGTCATAATCCTTTTGCTCGCCTTTCTCTTTAATGGAGCTGCCAATCATCTGTTTGTGGGAAGGAGGGAAGAGGTTCACAGTGACGCCACAGTCCTTATATGGGAGTGATGGTATGAAGAAATACAGGATCAGATGGGTACAGAGGAGCTTATTGTGTGAGGCTGAGAAGAAGGAGTGAGACTGTAAGTGTGAGAAATTGCATGGTGTACATTTAGCTACAAATGACTGCGTGTATGCTGCCGGACTTACAGATGAGAGTCTCCGTCCATTGAGTCCAAAGGGTATTCTACAAGTGTGAACGCCTTCACACACTCAGCGGCAGTTCCTGCTGATCACTGTTGCTTGTGGCGACGTATAGACGAAAATAAGCAGATCTAGTCTCTTCTCCACGGTAGATCATAAGACACACCTGTCAGTAATTGACTTAATAGGCTTTTAATCCAGTGGGTGATTTTAACTCAGACTCCACTTTATACATCTCCTTGAGGCGTGTAAAATGATTTTGATGGACCCGTTTTTTTTGAACCCACTCTTTCCTGATCTCTGACTCGCGAGGTCCTGAAGTGTCACTTCCATCTAAATGTTAATTTGAAGGCTGCTTCTTTAAAACTGACATGGATGTTGATATGTCTTGAAATACTATTAGCATAAGACCATACTGGGTATGTGAGATTGTGAGCTGCGGTGTCTCGAAACCAAAATCCTTTTTGTTTTTCTCAGTGTTTTCCAAAAGTGTTTTTCTGCTGTCTACTTGTCAACAGGTTTTTTCTCTTTGTCCTCTTTAATCTTCTTTCAGTGACAGCGGTTGGCACTGGCCTTCGGGAGAAAATAAGATGCTCTGGTGCTGTTGAGCCTCTTGAATCACTCTTTTTCAGATTGGTGAACTTTTCCTTCTGACTCAAAACAGTATTTTGTATTGATCATGGAGTGAGAATAGTCTCAAAGACACATTCACATCCTGTTCATCACAGACACAATCGCCGTCTCTCACGTCTCATGCCTACCACCTTTTTTTTAGTTAATAAAATGTGTGACATCAGAAGTTTTAAATCAAACACACCGGGAACATAGAAAGTTTGTTATTGATGATGCAGTTTGTTTTTTGCCAAAGGGGGTTTACTTTTTAAACTTACAGTGTATTATCAAGCACAGTCTTATCAAAACTAGGATGATTTTTCATTTTCAGCGCCGTGATGAATGCCTCTCTTCCTCTGTTAGGGTTAGATGTTTTTGCTTTATGAATTGTACCGCTGCCAACTTCCCAAACCTTTTAACTGCTCCTGTTACCACTCACAAATTCTCTTTTCTTCCCCCCCCCTTTTTTTTTACATTTGGCTTTTGTGTTATTGGGTAAAGAAAGTGCAAAAGAGCGAGGCTATATTTACTGTAATAACAGCAAAGAGCTACAACAAGTAAGAAACCTAGCTGACTGAATATTCACTTAGACCTCAATTACATGTGTATTGTTTGACACAAAGACAGAACTGTCTCTGAAGATCTGAGCACTTTACGCATACAACACCCACCCAGTGGTGACTGAAGTCACCATTCATTCTGTTAACCTTAACTTTAAAGCTGACTTTATACCTATTACCGTATATAAGCTTGAAACCAGGTTGAAGAAGCAATAACTTGAAGTAATGTCATGTGCTAAAGATCATCTTTTTTATTAAAATCTTTAAGCTGAACCAAACAATTTGATTGAAACACAACTTTTAATGCCCACCTCTGTTTTACCATTCTGTTTTTTCTGTTTTCATCTGTATCTCACTCCATGCAGCCTCTATTCAGTGTTCAGACCGGCCAAACCAACCAATGAAGAGGTTAAGAGAACAGGCTCTTAAACCACTATTTTGGACTGGGAGGTGTGTCTTTTTGGGCATGTGGGTAGATGATGGTGATGTAAAATATAGTTCACAGGTCATTACCATGATGTCTCTGAGCACCCACAATGCAACAGAGCTTCCATCACACCTGCGTATAAAAGTGAGTGAGTGTGTTTTGATGTGGCCTCTCTCTGGAGCTTATTTTATTTTGTCCGTGGCCTGCTCATAAAATTGTGTCAAGAGCAATTACGGAAATACAAGATCAAGCGAGCAACATACTGACTGAGGCAGAAATTGGAAATCATGAAGCAGTTCATGCATTATTCACCCTCTGATTCAGAAATTTTGTTATTAAGTGTTTTATTGATGGTGGATGTTTGTTTATCTATTTGAGCAAAGTTTTATGTCCATATTTGGAGTAATGGCAGCATAAATGTTTAAATGTATGAATGCACAATTAGCAAATAAACTGCCCTTTTTTTTCACTTGGGATTTGACAGAAACTCATGAGACACTGGGAAATTTCCCAGGAGAGTGTCGGAAATAATCTGGACTCATTGATCTCAGCTCTTTTCTGTAGCAATCACCACAGCAATCACCACAGTCATTTCCCGAATTAGTCCTTTGTTCTTAATTTGCTTATGGGGTCAGCTGCTTCCAAATAAGATGCATAAAAAGCTTTGAGGTGTGTGATCCTCTGCAGACCGATGGCTGCTTTGACCATGCTTGCCAAAATTCAAAATCTGAAATTCACCTGAAATTCAAAAGTCAAGGAATGACAAGTCTAGACCAAACATGAATCCTGCACAGCAGTAACTTCAGACAATAAAATCACTTGCCTATGAACAAACCTCTGGCAATTGTTTGTTTCATGTGGTCTCTTCACAGGAGACCAAGTCAATGAAACACATTATTCATGGAACACTCTTAATATGTTGCTCCTGTGTTATCTGCAAGAAACAGCTGTTATTGCTTTTATGGTGTGAGGGTCAGCTATTGATCAAACTGACACAGCAGGATAGCGGTGTTTCACTTGAAAGGAAACCTGTAGCAGCTATTGGCAATTTTTTGTGTTTGCTCATGTTGTGAACCCAAAGAGAATTCTCCTGGCTCTGTTGGATTGATATAAGGTGGTAGTAATTGCTATTTATTTTATAAAGTAATAATAACTAACAATAAAATATAGATTAGATACATTTATGATGCACTTATGATGATTTAAGATGCACTAATTAATATTTAATTTAATTTAATTTAATTTAATTTAATTTAATTTAATTTAATTTAATTTAATTTAATTTAATTTAATATTAACAATTGATCAACTAATGTGAATGTTGTAGTGACAAACTAGGTCAGGAACAACTCTGACTTTGATAATGTTATTTTGTACCATCTATGGTCATCTGCAGGTCAGATGACTGATGACCTGCAAACTAAAAACACCGCTGTGATGCATTTCATTAAAGCCGAGCTTCTTCAGCTTTGACTTCATTCTTCTGAGCCACCACTGTATCATCACCTGGATATTTTCTGTCATTTTCATCAAAAATACAAAAGAAATTGTGGCTCTTAACAGAACTTCAACTGTCATGATCAAAATCAAGTGTTATCATTCTAGTCTACACTCTACCTCCACAGCGATCTGGATGGACTGTTGACCACAGCTTGCTGGCTAACCTGTCAAGGTTGACTAATGCCACAGTTGAGATGAACAAACTGTCGTTCTGGCTATTTAACATTCAGTCACTCACCATCTCCTCTATTTTGTGATTTGCTGAGTGCTGTGAGTTTTACTTGACAATAATTTTGGACAGCTAAATCGAGGTATTTCTCCTGGGATCTCATTCTACAACAAGAAGTGGAAAGTATCCTCTAAAACTATTCCTCATTATCCCTCATTTGAGGCTATTGTCTTACAAATCAGCGGGCCTACTCCCAGTATACACTTACTACAGTGTACTGAACGCCCAAGCTAAATGAGGTCTTTGTAAATTACTTTGCAAATTTAGTTTGTTTCATATCCTCTAATGCTATTTTATCCGGTGATTATAATATACATATGAACACCGTCACTAATCCTCTTATAAGTGCCTTCTCATTTGGTCTTTTTGTAACTACTAATTTATTGATTTTCCAACTCACTCTGAGGGCTATATTCTTGATATTATCTGTTGGTGTTGTTCCGCAGAACCGTAGAACATCTTATCTTCTCCTGATGAACAAGTGTTTTTTTTATACAATTATGCACTACACAGTTTTCTGAATACTTTTGTTGCTTTGAGAACTCAGACTTTCTCATTCACTCTGCTCCCTGTTTCACCCTGGAATCACACCAACTTAAAACTGCAATCAAAGAATATGGAATACAGTTTTACTGCAATGAGCAGTGTAATACTTTTCTGGCCTTTTTCAATACTAAGGTTAGTAATACTCATCAGCAGCTGTCTCTACGTAATTCCAGAAGCCTTTACAGCTAACAGTACTGCTATACTTGTACATGCTCTGGTTCCATCTCGTATTGATTATTGTAATACTATCCTCTCTGACTTATCAAACAAAATTTTCCACAGCCTTCAACTGGTTCATAATGGGGCTGTTCTTGTCATTACAAGAACCCCATCTGTAGAAGATATTACTCCTGTCCTCCAATAGCCTTATTGGCTGACTGTAAAATATCACATCAATTTTAAGTTTCGGCATCTTACTTTCAAGTATCCCTATAAAGCTCCACATTTCTTTGATATTCTGCACATTGCCACTCCTTCCCATACTCTGAGATCATCCTGCGCTGTTACTTTCATTATACCACCTGATCGACTGACCACCATGGATATTAGGGCTTTCATCTAAGTTGTCCTTCTTCTTTCCAACTCTTTCCTGCACCGCACTTGCAATATTGATTCCCTCTCTATTTTAATGCCAGTCTTAAAACACATCTGTTCAAGCTTCTTTGTTCTGTTTGATTCTGTATTGGTTGAACTATTTAATTCTTTGTGTTGAACTATTAAATTCTTTGCATATACATACAGTGATTTTGGTATTTAAGGTGTTCTTGAGTACCTTGAAAGGCACCTATAAATAATATGTAATATAATGTATCATCATCATCATCATCATTATTATTATTATTATTATTATTATTATTATTATTATTACTACTACTACTAATAATAATAGCACTGTGGGACCAAATTCTGGATATATAAAAAGTTTTACATAAAACTTTTCCTATTTATCTGGATGCCATATTGCAAATGCTGACCTGACACTCTCAGTGAATCATCTCTTCTTCCTTATATATTTCCTTACATAAGCTCAATAATAAAAATGTGCTCTTATCATCTGATTAGTGAAAACAATATTGTCGATTTTACTCTAAATTTACTCTAAATCGACCAATTTCAGAATGCTGGATAGAAACCTGCAGATTAAAACTCAATAAAGTAAGTTTTAAGATTGCTGGGTAGATGCTATTGTGGCTCGACTCACTTGTGAGCTCATCACCCAGTATCAGTAGTATAAATGTAATCCTTTTGGCAACCCCCAAAAAACAGTCTGTGTTTTTGATCGTCAAATCAGCATCTCTACAATCAAATTGCTGCAGTATGAAGTATTAGCTTATGCTGTACTGGTACTGGAAAATAATTGTAATATAATTAGGTTGGCACTTTGTATAAAGATTAGAACTGAAACTGCCAGTTTAGAGCACACAGCACGTTTGACCTCTGTGTACATCGAAAGGGCGCCTTTTGCTTTTAGTCCACTCATTTCTAAATTTTGTTTATACTTTGAATAACTGAATTATTCACAGTATTATGTTGCTTTCCTCCTTCAAACGTGTCTAAAACATATGTACAATGTGTGTGTTCTAATGTTATTTTTAATATCTTTAAAAAAAGTGAATACAAGTGAATAGACTTTTAATGTCGTTGCAATGAAGAGAATCAAAACAGCTGGTGGGCAAGTGGAGTTCTAAATAAAGTCATACCACAGTTTACAAAATGGCATGGCTGTTACATGGTGACTAATATTCTGGCAGCAGGACTGAGTTATAAATGCCCAGTGTCTGCTCTGAATGTAATGGCCGATTAGCTATGTGAGCTTGCAAGTGTAATTGTTGAATGCTCACAGTACTGCATTTAAATGTTTCTGTTCAGTGATTGTATTTGAGTAAATCTTGTTTTGTTGCTTTCCACAGACGGACAGAATGTACAAAAAAGCCCAACCAGCCCCACCCTCACGAAACACAATGAAACACTTGTGCAGGAACACACTCACACATAGCGATGACTGATGGCCCAGGGCTCTCCTCTGTAAATGACAAGTGCCATCCATAACGGGTAGGCAGGGGTTGGTAAAGTGATTATGTTCATAACACACAATGTCCTGGTAAACACAGCTGGCACCACGTCTGTCAGGCTAGACATGAGAGCAAATCGCTCAGTCCATGTAGAATTACTGATTGTGTTTTAGGTTCGTCTTAAGAGAGGGTTGTCATTGACATGGCAGATGGACTACACCTTTATTCCACCTCACTTACTGGAGAAGCTGACTGTTTAAACGAGAGGATGTCAGAGACAGCCAAGTATGATAAAACCTGATAATATGCTAGGAGGAGGAGACTTCGAGTCTATCGTGAGCATGGAGTGCACATTAAAAACTCATTAGGCATCACTATCTGATACTCACATGCATTAAATATGGCAGCACTACATAATGTGACTTTTATCTGTCAGTTTCATCTTCTGATTAGAATGATTGTAGTGTGGTTTGCTTATGATAATACACTGTCCATAAATACATGGTCAAAGGCAAGTGAACAAAGCAACACTTAAATGCTAGTTAGCAATTTTGCAACATATAAAAAAGGGAAATAAATATTATTGGTGTAATATAACACTTCACAAGTGAAACAGATCCATAAGCGATCTAAAAGAGCCAACATGATAAAGCAAATGACAAAAATGTTTTTCCAAATCTTTATTTCCTGAAATAAAAAGACATTAAAGAATCTGATAGCTGATTGTTTTCATTCAAATACTAAATGCTCAAACCACAAGCACAAAAAAACAAAACAACAGCTGATAAGGTTATATTTTAAATTGCATATTAATATTCATTGGGAAATTAGTCAAAGGAAACATGTAAACATGTATTTTAAATTGTAATTTGTAGATATATATTTATTTATTGGTTGTTGACGTATAAGAACCCGAATATAAAGTTTCTTTGCTGTTGTCAGGTCAATATTCTTTGTTCTTAAATCTTTTTTATTTGTTTGTTTGATTTCACTGTTATGCAGCACTAGATAAAAGTTATGAAGTATACAAATAAATCCTAAATCCTGGTACACCCATTGTCAGTATGTGGGACAGTTAATGGAATATATCTATATATCTATCTATCTCTCTCTCTCTATATATATATATCTTAATTGCCCCTTGGGGATAAATAGAATCAGAATCTTTCTGATTCTGATTGTCTTGCCCCTGAGGGCGGTCTATCCTTCAAGCTCAGGTCCTCTACCAGAGGCCTGGGAACTTGAGGGTCCTGCACAGTTTCTTAGCTGTTCCTAGGACGGCGCTATTCTGGACAGAGATCTCCGATGTTGTTCCTGGGATCTGCTGGAGCCACTCGCCTAGCTTGGCAGTCACCGCACCGAGTGCTCCGATCACCCCTGGGACCACTGTTACCTTCACCTGCTCTTCTCTGAGCCCTTGGTATTGGTCAAGTTTCTAGCAGCTGGGTAGCGTAGTGGAGAGGAGGGTTGCCAGATCAATTCCCGCCTGGGGCGTCTGTATCCAGTCCTGAGGCAACCAACCCCCCCCCCCCCCCCCCCCCCACCCACCACATTCATGAGTGTGAGAGATAAATACGAAGTCATGACACAGATGTATATTTTAATGTGTTAAACATCATTTTCCATCAAATATCAAATTGCTGTGAAAAAGTATTTTCAATGAAAACATTGGCCAACCAGTCTGAAAAGTGGCCCAGTCATCCAGAATAACTTTAAACACCCGTGTGGGAAGGATGCTGGAACAAAATGGAAAGAAGGACGACATCTGCCTTTAATGTGGAATTTGTGATTTATTTAACTGACATGTTGATTTAGTGAAGTCAGCTTCAATTCTTTGATGTTAGGTTTTGGTTCTGACTGAGAAACTCTGTGCACTCATGGTGTTGACTTTTGAATCATGAGACAACCACGATTTATCCTTAATTTTATATAAATATGGATATAATTTAGAAAATCATTATGTTATCCTAAATTAAACTTGAAACTGAGCTTTTATTGATGTTATTAGTCAAGTTACTGGTTCAGAGCAACTTCATTCAATTCAGTTTTACTAAAATAGTGCCAAATCACAACCACTGTTGTCTCAAGGCTGTTTCAGGTAATAGTGGAAAATTTTCTAGTACTCTGCAATTTAGGAAAAACATTTACAACCTGCAAATGAGAACTCTTAAATATTTTTGATGATTTTTGTGATTCTGGCTTCAAGGCTCTTGAGCAGCTACTTTGCGTATGATAAGATGCTGCAAGATAAAAAGATAATATTAGCCCCAAATTTAACTGATCACTATCTGAGCCCATGTATTTGTGTAATTATTGTAAACAGTGCTACCAGTGCTGATTTCAGTCAACTGTTTGTTCTCTCCATGTTGTTCAGGCAAAGCTTCTCCACGAGTTTGAGCATAATTTAAAGATTCACAAAGAAATCAAGACTGAGATTAAAGTAGGGAAGCTGATTGGGGGTTTTAGGTCATTTTTAATGTAATGTAATAATAAAGTATTTGTGGGTGCTGTTGGTGATAGTTTTTATTAAAGGCTATAATATACAAAAATTGTTACATGGCTCATTTGCCTTTTGGGAAGCATGGGAACCCTGCTGACACCTCAGAGCTAAGTGTAGCTCATCAGTAGCTGCCCACGCAATCAGGGGTTGCTGCTTGTAGAGGCCACAAGTGCTCACCAGAGGTGCAGTTTTAAATAAATGGTTGATAAATAAAAAATAACAAAAGTAGGTTTGCACCATATCTTACATCTGCCTGCAGTCATTGTAGCCTAACTGCTCAATGGTCATTCGTCAGAGGTGGGCATTTCCAGAAACTTCACAGTAGGAGTTGCCCCTTGCTGGCAGTTGTCAAATTGAAAGAATCCACATTTATGGCACTTTTCAGAGTCATGTCAGTCTGTAATATACAGTGGATTATACAGGATGTAGCAATTCATGTGAACAATCAGGAAACTAACTTCTAGATGTTTAGGTTGCAGCTGTTGTGGCTTTATATCAAAAAGCTATACATTTTTCCTCTGACAGTTTTTAGCAGGATTTATTAATCATCATTTATTAATCATCCGGTTCTTTATTTAGATGCTACACTAAACACCAAGACACATTAATGATATTTGGCTTTAACAGCTAAGAAAAGGAAAACAGATGCATGACAGGACAGAAAGATAATTAGTGAGTGGCTGTCACAACAGGATACAGCTGAATGACAACATTATTTGTTTCCTCTCGTCAGTAACTCATCTTCTAATTAAAAGTGGCACCCTATCTTTCACATTGCATCCAGTGTCTGACCATCAAGCTTCAGTGTCACCATTTCTCTCATCCGCTGCTCTCCCCACCATAGTTTTCATCACCATCATTTCCTGAAACGCTTCAGGGTGTACGCTCATGCATTATGGAAGCTTTAAATAGAAAATTCTTGGAAAAACATCTGTGTCTCCCTGTGGCTTTTGGCTAATCACAACAGCAAGGTGTACAGTACTGACAGTAGTATATTTGCTGCTAAATACTCCAGGGGCAGTATGTTAAAATGATACTATTACGGTCATATTGTCTTTTTAACCTTGAAGAAGTAATCACAAATATTTTAAAAATGAATACTAGTAAAGTTACTTTTGGAGTTGCAGCTGCTTCTCTGTTATGTTTTCTACACAGTGCTGTAATGGATGCACTTAAGAAAATTAAGGTTCTGTTACAAATTCTGCTTTTTAAATTTTTTATTTCAGTGTAGATGTCCATATGCTGCTATATGGTGCATGAACTTCTGTCATTGCCGGAAGACTAAATATCGAGCCACAGATCTGGGAAAAGGTTCAGAAAAACATCTGCAGCATTGGGGGTCCCAATGAGCACCTCCATCATCTCTAAATGGATGGTTTGTTACCACCAGAACTCTTTCTGGAGCTGGTCGACTGGGAAATTCTATGTGATTGAGGAAGAAGGGCCTTAGTCAAAGAGGTGACCAAGGACCTGATGGTCACTCTGAGAGCAGAGAACCGTCCAGAAGGATCTCTGCAGCAGTCAACCATTCAGGCCTTTATAGTAGAGTGGCTAGACAGACGTCACTCCTCAATAAAAGGCACATGACACCCCTGCTGTAGTTTTTCAAAAGATGAAACTGCAGATCATGAGAAACAAAATTCTCTAGTCTGATGAAACTTGATGGAAGATTGAACTCTTTGGCCTGAAGTCAAGCATCATGTCTGCAAGAAACCAGGGACCACACATCACCTGGCCCATACCATACCTTTGCCAACAGTGAAGCACGGTGGTGGAAACATCATGCTATGGGGATTTTTTTCTGCAGCAAGAACTGGAAGGCTGTCCAGGGTTAAGGGAAACTGCTGAATGCAGCAATGAGATATGCTTGGAGACAAGAGGCAAAGGTTCATCTTTTAACAGCACAATAACCCTAAGCACACAGCCAGGATAAGAAAGAAGTGGCTTTGCGCCCACTCTGTGAATATACTTGAGTGGGCCAGCCAGAGCCCAGACTTGAACCTGATTGAACAACTCTGGAGAGATCTTAAAATACCCGTGCATCAATGCTTCCCATCCAACCCGATGGAGCTCGAGAGGTTCCGCAAAGAAAAATAGGTGTTTCTAGCTTGTAACTTAATACTTAAAAAGACTTGAGGCTGTAATTGCTGCCAAAGATTTTTCAACAAAGTATTGAGCAAAGGCTGTGAACAAACTTTGTCATTTTGGGGTATTGTGTGTAGAATTTACAGGTGAAAATGTATTTTGCTAACAAGCTGTAACATGACATAATCTGAAACAAGTGAAGTGCTGTGAATACTTTCCAGATGCACTGTAGAGGGCAAAAAGAGGTGAGTGAAGAAGAAATGCTCAGTGCATTGTGGGAAAATAAATAGGCAGAGGCCTCAAATTCTCAAGCATTTAAAAGATATTTAATATATTTTATTTAAATGCACTGTGCATTTTTTTTCTATCACATTTGTCACAAGGACAAAAAGTGGATTTTATTCATGGGTTTCAAATCACTTCTTCGTAATAGTTAATTCAATTCACTCCTTCCGTGACCCATGCTGTGATAGAGCAGAAGGCCAATTCGACTGGCCCGCCTACTCCTGCACGAAGGACTGAAGATCATTCTTTCACATTTGTGTTATGAGATCCCGACACCAACAGCGCAGCCTTGAAACTGCAGAGATGCTACATGAAAGCATATTTGGCAACTGTCTCTCAAGAGTTCATAATGACCAGCATAGTAGACTCAAGGTCTGCTGCAATGCACTTACATTATTGTTATATTACATGGGCTCTTTGTATCCACACATTTCCTCTGGGACCGTTTTCTTGTGAGTGACCCCGAGCTGCAGTTTGGCTATTGTTGAGGACTGACTTAATTTCCCAAAGGAGAACAACATATTAGTCAGAGGATTGATCGCTTAATTTCACGTTTTCCTCGGATGCCTGTTGGGTGTCTAAAGGTTTCTTAATTTTTATTAAGATTGTTCTTTGTAGTTAAGAAAAATAGAAAGAACATGAATGAAACAAATGAGAGACATGTTTCAAATGAAGGAAGGAAGTCGTTTTATCTGAAATGAGGAGCCTATGCTATACTGTAATTCTGGTAAACGAAGTTGCACAAACACTGCACAGAACAGAAAGACATTCAACATTTGAAAAAAGAAGATGACAAGTTGAACTGAAAAAAGAAAGAGCTACATTTGGCATCAACACAATATTGCAACTAGTTAAAGAAATTGCATTATGGAATCATTTGCTCCATTGCGTCTTCTCTGTCTCCTTCCAGGCTATCTGCAGAGTCTGCTCTAATTATCTGTTCTGATGTACCTGACCCTGCCATGTCATGTTGGTGGAGGCAGCATGCAGTTAAATTAACCTTAGCCGTAAGAGTGAGAGAGGGATGTCTTTTCATGCTGGTGATCCATTAGCTCTGTGTCTGATATGATATTAATTATCCGTGGGGTTTGAATTGTAATTACGATTTGATTTGCGACTCAGCTTGGTCATTCTCTAGTTGAAATGCAACAACGGGCTTTGTAACACACCGAGTCGCTGCACTGGCAACTATTTGCTCAAAAAATATCTCAGTGGGCTCCCATGACTTTCAATAATTCAGAAACCTTTACAGTTTATACTAATATCTGCTTTCATTTCTTGCATACAGAAAGTGGATTAATACTCAGAATATGTCAAATTGATGACTTTTTTTGTGCATGTTACAATTTGTTTTTCCTCCAAGAATTTTCCATTGGTGATATATTTAGACTTCATATTTTCTCTACTGTATAACACTTTTAGAGTCACTGTGTAAAAATTTCTTTGTATTTCTACAGATTTTGAAAAGGTTCTTCCACAAAATGCCTTTCTTCTATTTTTTCTTTTTTAAATTCCAACTTAAAAAGATGTTTAAGTTGGAAGAAGATCGCACGGCATGCAACGATTATTTATTTGTCATGCACTAAACTGGCCCAGATGACTTTATAGAGTTTAAACCTGCTGAAGTGCTGAAGTAGACACCTGTATGGCAAATTATGCAGCGAAACCTGCTAAAGAGAAGATGTGTGTCTCATGCGTGTATGTTTAGGACTAAAAACAGGTGTAGAAATCACCTTTCTCTGATTTTTTTTTTTTTCCCCCCGTTAGCACAAATGTAAAACGGCTCCATCTACAATTACATAGAAGGAGCTCTTTATATGCAATATTTTTGTTGAGTGACTTTTGTGAATATTTATTTGAACGCTTTTGTTTTTGATGGTAGATTTTGGTTGTTGCTGCTTGAACAGCTGCACCCATTGCCCAAAGTGCTCCAGGTACTCTGCACTTTATTGCATTGCGTGACTTCATGAACACATAAACTGAAACAGCAAACTCTGTATGTTGTATGCCTCCTTATTTACACAGACAGGATGTGAGTTATATCAACATATCTTATTTGGGATGGTATGATAAGGTGAAATGTTAGAATCAATATAAACCTGCTTTATAAGTGATAATACCCCCACTTAGTGTGCCAATATGACTGTAATGCATTTATCACATTGTCACAGTCTGTATTTTTAACTAATAGCATATTGATAACTTGAAACTATGAGTTACTGATGGGTATACATCGTCCCATCATCCCGTCTCATGGGATGCAACAATATCTTATACTTTTTCCAACTATGCCACCAGGAGGGCTCCCTACATATCTTTCTTTTTCCTGCAACATGTATGATACAAAACTATTAAAAGAAAAAACCCTCTTAGAAATAAGAAGAGTGTCAGGAAGAAAGAAAAGTAGACCTGAAACACACCCTCTCCACTCAAAAGCAGACTTCCATTAAGAGAAAAGTGCATCTCTGCCTCTTCAGATTCCATTTGAAAACCTCTTTCTGACCACCTCACTGTTTTATTTCCACGTCTCAATGCATGGACCTCTCGAGAAAGAACTTGTCATGTCTGCCTCTTATAGGCAAAAAAAAAACAAAAAGAAGAAGTCGTGGCACTCTAATTTTAAACCAATATATTTTCCTTAAAATGCAATAATCAAATAAATATCTTAAAAAACTTTTATTTTTATTAGTGTTTTTTATTCCCACACTGGTACTTCTTACGAGGCTTCAGCACATAAAATAACAACATGGAAGGACCCAAACTTGTAAAATTCTCCTTTGAAACTAAAGACAGTAGCATAGAGGCCATCTGTACAATTTCCCTATCCTGTCTCTGCCATATGGCAATGCATTGCATCTGTACGTTGCCGACAGGCAGTCAAACAATAGATATTTATACGTGGTGTACATTCAATACTGAATGTACGTGATTATCAGTCTTCATAATTTTAACTGAAGAACTGCAGTGTTACACAAGTCTGACGTGCTTGCATTGTGAGACTTGCTTCTCGGTAATCACAGCAGGACCATCTAGTGGCCAAATTGTGTATTGATATAAGAATCACACAGCTACTGCCAAGCAGTCGATCTGTTTGGTAATGCTCAAAAGAAGTCTCGTGGGAACAGCTTGAGGGCTGTGTATCACAAGAAATCAGCAATAGTCTCCAGGCAGTACAATGCTGCTTTTCATTTGAAGATGCAATGCAGGACCAGTCAGCTACTCCTTCTCATAGTTGCATCTGCTGTCACAAAAGATATTGTTCTTCTATATGCTCTTGTGGAACACATCTTCAACCCTTAGATTTTTTTTATTAAGGTCCCAAAGCTTTAACAAACACCAGTGCCACCAACTGTCCTCCCACTGTCTAGTTTTCCTATGACTAAAATGTTCATTTCATGACCTCAGCTATCTTTTAATATATATTTGACCACTGAGCTCATAGAGTTGGTGGGCTATTTTTTAAAAACTGTTTTATTTGTCTAGCTAAATTACACCTTCATGCAGGGATTTGCAGCCATTTTTACTTGTGACCTATTTAAAATAAGTCACTTTGTGATTTTTCTGACAGGTTCGACATAACAGTGAGACATGAGCTCTTTTTTAATAGATTCATATGTTTCATAATAATCACCTTTCCTAATAGAAAAGAAAGACAAACAGAATTTGTGTCACAGAGCCATTTATTGTCTTTACTGTTCTCTTTGTGTTCTTGTGACTGTTGGAACAGTTATTTTCTATGTTGCTATGTTATTTTCTGTCGTCCAGTTTAGGTGAGTGGGTACAAATTGTAGCCTCAGTTTTCCTCATAGCTTACTGGAGTGGTACCTCGTGTGGTCTTCTGCTGCTACGGCCCCTCTGCTGTTGTACCTGCAGAAGTACTCTTCTGCATACTTTGGTTGTATCAAGTGGCTGTTCAGTTTACTGATGCTTTCCTTTCAGCCTGAAGCAATTGGGTATTTTCCTTTGACCTCTGAAAACAGCACATTTTCACCCAGAGAACTGCTGCAAACAGGATGCAATCTTTAATTTGGATAGTTATATTCAACCCTAGACGTGGTTGTGTGGAAAAATCCCAGTAGTTCAGCAGCTTCTTAGACCAGCCCAGCTGGCACCAACAACCATGCCACGTTTCAAGTCTGTTAAATTGCTTTTCTTCGACATTCTGATGCCTGGTTTGAACTTCAGAAGGTTGGCTTGACCATGTGTACATGCCTAAATATATTAAGTGTGATTGACTGATTAGAGGACGGGGAACTCCAGGCCTCAAGGGCTGGTGTCCTGCAAGTTTTAGATGTCCTTGATCCAACAATGGCTAAATTACCTCCTCGACTTGTCTTAAAGTTCTCCAGAGTAAGAGTCCTGGTAATGAGCTAATCATTTGATTCAGGTTTGTTGATAGGGTGATATCTGAAACCTGCAGGACACTGGCCGTTAAGGCCTGGAGTCTCCACCCATGATTTAAAGCAGTTCACTCATTTTAATTCCAGCTCTGTGACTGGACACTCCCAGCTAGGGTCATGCAGTTGGATGGCTGGCATTAGAAAGCACCACACTGTTTGATTCATAAAAACTCCACAGACAGTATCATTTAATGATTTATTGACATTTACTTTTTTCCACCATGGTTTCTCTTGATACCAGTAGTACTTACCATAAAGTTTCTTTTTCATTTAAATTACATTTATAATGTTTTACTCACATACACATTTATTGTTTAATTTTCTTATTGCAATAAACAAGAGTAGCCAGAATGAGTCAGGTATTGCTACAATTCGCCATACAAAGTCTTTGTCCCTCTAATAATGAAATTCAAAAATAAATTTATTGGCAAGACAAAATTACACCATAGCCTCTCCATCTCTCTCTCTCTGCTCTGAGAAAGACCGAGGGCAGAATAAGGCTAAGGCTAGTAGCCTAAACACAGCTAACATGAAATACCTGCCCAGAAAATAGGAATACCATTTATTTCCCACATGTGAATGATGAAAATGACTCTCTGGTGTTTACCACTTTATGAACATATCAAGGACAAGTGGTGCTACTTGACTGACCTACCAGGGACATCTTTGCAGTACTTTGATAAGGCTCGGTTATTGGTCAACTCTGTGACTTGAATCCAGAACGACTGATGAATCTCACTGTACCAAACACACGCAGGTTTTTGTCCCCATAGTTGTGTTAGGCCACTCTATAGATCCAGGCTGCCTCTGTCTCTGATTGGTGGGGAGTGGGGACAGAGCAGGTCCCAACACACACTAGAATACTTATAGTACACACACCAACAGGAAGAAAAGCAAGGATGCTGGAATAGCATTTCACTCACAAAATGAACTTGAAGATTAAGTTCAGCAACAAAAAGAACACAATGGTGGAAGCTGACACAGAGCCAGCTTCTCTTTTTAAGTAATGGCATTGATAATGTTCCTTTAGGTTTTCACTTAGACATATTTCTCACACACAGAAAACAAAAAACAAAAACAACAACAAAATGCAATTCGTTAAGTCCAAATAAAACAAAAAACCCGTTGAACAGATCTAGCTTTAATCCCTTGATACCTGGTGTTGTACCCTGTTCCCCAAGCAGAGATTACCATAGTAAAAAGGCCCTTTAATATGAAGGGTCAGTCCCTATCTCTAGCTACACCTCTGTCTCTCCGTCCCCACCTCAATCCCCTCAAGAAGTTGCACTCCCCATGGAAGAACAGAAAAGTCAGTCAGCTGGCGTGCTCCCACTTTACACATGACTCCAGACAATATGTCACAACATGTCACAATGATAACAAGTCACTCTGATAAAAATTGCTCATTGCATTGCAATATTCAGACAAAGGTAAGACATTAGAGCTCATTGCTTCTCAATGAAAGGGCACAGTGTACATCTCGTTCAGAAAAGGGTGTTAGTTTCAAGCTGTCAGGCAAGATAAGTCTGCTGCTGCTTAGCTAGTGTTTGTGGCTCCCCACCGAGTCAGTCGATCTGCCTGTTTATATCATTCTGGCTGAGTCCCTTATATAATTCACTCTCTGATAATTTCACCCTTTTCCTTGTTTCCCTTGATGACGTTAATAACATTTCCTACCTACAAAAATATTTTTTTTATCATGTTTTCTATTTTGCTCTTTTTTTAAAATGTGTGATATAAATGTAAACCAACAGTCCAAACCAAACAAGAAAAACAAAGTGCTCACCAGTCTTTGTAAAAGAAAACAAATCATGGTGTGTTTCATGGCTTTCAGTTGTAAGACAGGAAGTATCAATAGATGCCTTGGGCTGGACGTCTCGGCTCCTGCTCCGGGCGGCTTCTCTGGGCTTCTGGCTTGGTTGTCGCTTCAGCTCAAGATCATTTGTCAAAGAATGTATTTGGCTTTCAACTTCCTCTATTTAATTTGTTGCCTTTCAGCATCGTGGTTGCCAGTGTTGATGTGTCTCCCACAATAGACTCATATGAACCTTTGGATAATAGGGAGCTGAGGAGAAGGATAGTGCAGGAATTGGGAGAGGTCAACCCAGTGATGCAGAACGCTGTGTAGCATCCTGTTGTGAGGTGGCATGGAGAAGAAATTAGGACAAAGGGTGGTACACAAGTCATACTTGCCCACCTACACAGTCAGCCTGCGAATGAAGACCAGGGAGATGTGAGGATGATGATTGGCTTTGAAATAATCCAAGCTGAAGCATAACACCTATTCTCTCTTTCTCTCTCCCAAGTACTTTATTTCAAACTGCTGTTTGTAAAACTGCAGAATTCTTTCCATAAAATGCAATCAAAGCTAAAGATGGTGATCGAGTATTTAAACCCGGCAGTACAATATGTATTAATGTGTGATTTCTGCTGCTTCTTTCATCTCCTCTCCCCTTTGGTGAGCCTATTCTCTGACTGTTATGGAGGTTGGCAGATGTGGCCTGTAGCAATTTTTGTTGGTACAATCTATTTTAAAACATATTTGTCCAGGCCTGTGTATGTCTGCAAGTTGCCTGTGGTGAATCCATCCAGTGACCCGTGCCAGCCTTCCTCTCACCTCACCCTCTCAGGAAATGACAGCAAAGAACAACCCCCCACAGTCACTTTTCTGCTCCACTCATCCCCCCAACCATCAGACGTGTTCGGATGTGGCTACCACCTGCCTGTCAGCCAAAGTCATGTTGTATCTAGCGGAGACCTAATGTCACAAATTGGAGAGCTGCTGACCTCCGGCACGGAGCAGGACATGTACAGTGCCGTTGAAGCCTGTACAGCTACATGTGGCGCACACAGCAAAGACTGATGGAAGCAGCTACCCTACTGACATAACATTATTGTCTTTGTTTTTGAGGTGCATAGGATGAGAAGAACACATTTAGCCATGGTGACAGGTGGAAAAAACAACCTGTCCCGGAATAATTATGTAACACTACACGTGGTTGAACGTTTCTAGAAAGGTCTGCATGTGTTTCTTCTGTAGCTATTGAGGTGGCCACAAGAGGGCCACAGTGCAAGGGAGGGACCAGGAGGTGAGAAATGTACAAGGGAGTTTGATGCATAATGACTATCAATCTCTGATAATTCCATCTGCAGATCACTCAAAAAGTCTTTTGAAATGGAGGGAGAGTGAATGGAGAGTTTCAGGTAAAGGGAAAAATAGAGACTTGTACTCCTTTCCACTGTTCCCTTGCTATTCTCTCAGTCAGATATTTATATTATCAGATTCCCCCCCCCCTCCCCCCTTATCAATTGCTGTTAGTTGATCATGTTTGTAGCTTCACAGTGTGCTTTTGGAGTGGATGTTCCTGACTGGCTGAAGTCAGATGGTTATGTGTCAGTAAGGAGAGAAGAGGATTGGCCCGTGAGTGGTGCGGATGGGCCCCGGGGCAGGTCTCAGGATTGCGTGGCTGAGAGGCGGGCCTTGCAAAATGTGATGAGGTGGATGGTGTGCGGGAGCAGCCGCGCGGAGAGCCAGTGGGTTTGAGGACGCTGCGGCGGCCATTGCTGCCGCAACCGCCAAAGGGTTGGGCAGCAGCCCGGCACCCAAAGCTTTGGTGAGATCCTTGGAGAAGGTCAAAGAAGACTAAAAACAGAATCAATAACAGTACAAGACAAGAGAGAAAGGAGGGGGGGGGGGGGGGTAACATTGATTAGTTTCAGAAGGTCAACACATGCAAGTGAAACAACTGTACACCATGCACTTTTGTAATTCAGAAAGTTCAGTTAGGTTGAGGTAGGAGGATGAAGACAGAACACCTGATGGGCTTTTGTGGAGATCAAACCAACTCCAAAGCTTCACAACCTTAATGTCCTTAAGTATCACTGGCTATCTGATCTCTGGAGTTCAGGTGTGCTTTGTCATAGGAGCTAAAAATCAGCAGTAAAATGTTACCGTTAGATCAGCTCCCCTGTGCTTCTTGTGTCGGCTGAGGAGAGGGTTAGGCTTGCCCGCCATACCATCCCGGTGCCTTCGACTTGATATGTGCTAAAAATAAAGATCACAGCAAACTGCATTACTTTTCCTATTGCCTTACACCATGGACACTGACTGGAGAAAACATAATGAAAAAATACAGCTATGTAATTACACAATTGTTTAACTTGAATAAACATGAATAAAACAACATAATGTAAAATTTAGAATATTGACCACTGAATTGATCTTGTGCTTAACAAAAAAAATCAAATCTAAATGCCTGTCTAATCTTTAGATTTTAGGTACAGAAATATATCCACTGCTACCTTACCTGTTTTAGTTGCAGTTCAGAGTTGACCCGCACATTGCAGATCTCACAGTGGAAGGTTCGTTCCTGAGTGTTGGGGTCCACCGGCCCTCCTCCCTGCTCTCCACTGGGCTTGGGGCCCAGGCGAGGATATGCCTTTATAGGGCCCAGCCCGCTCCGTGCCTCCAGGATAGTTTTGTGTTTCGTACCTGCACAGAAAGAAAGAATTTAAAAGCTAATATAATAAAATGAAATAATAAGGTGCCAGCGAAACATTAATTGTAACATACTGCTTCCACCTGTCTGAAGTAAAATGAGACTGGACAGAATTTCTCTGTAGTTAACATTGCAGAACAAAGACAGTGAAAAGTGTCACATCATGGCAGAAAAAAAGAAACAACCACAACTACAATCCACTGGCTTGAATAACCACATAGCACAGCACAACAGAAAGAATGAATTCTGCCTGAAGTTGTAGAGCAAAGCTTTCCCCACAGGAGGGCAGCAGTCACCCATCTGTGCAGTTAGTGATCGGGAAGGTCAACTCAAAGCCTTTCTAATAATAACCTAATAATATAAGTGATTCATGATGTTTAACTCAGTGGAGCGCGTAGGATAAGGCCAAATAGTGTGTACTGTACAATATTACATCCATTATCCATGATCCACATCTGGCATTATCAATGAAAACGTGAATCACTGAGCCTTTAATAGAACATTAAAAAATACTGACAATAAATGTCAGTGTTTGGAAATTTAGGAGCACATTTTTATGAGATGCAGGCTTGGTCTGCTCTTTAAATGGCTCTTCAATCAGGCATTCGTTATGCTGTAAGAGCATGGCACCCTGCTTTGTACCGTTTGAAGAGATCAGTATTATTCCAAACATTAACACTGCTGAGCAAAGAAACAGGGCAGGTTACATAGCAGATTGTAGCAACCAGACATATATTACTGAAGCTCCTAGAGCCGTTTCTCGGAAATGAAGCCGTTTGACATAAAAACAGATTAGCCCCTTTAGATGTTTGCTCGACAGAGCCCATTTGGCATGACGTTATCTACTCAGTCATGAGTCAAAAAATGAAAATGAATAAATAAAAAGCTAATTTCCTATTAACAATATGTTCTTCATTTGGACAAGTCCTCGACTAGCTGCAGCTGCAAAAAGGACATCATAGAGAAATATGTTTTTGCATACTGCATATTATTGTGTGTGCTAAAATAGTCTCTCATTAAATAATCACACATTTTGTACTTGGATGAAACCTCCCACTCCATTTTACTGCAATGCTCCACTACACTGAAAAACAGCATTCAACTGTCTTTGGCTCTGACTTTGAAATACTAATTTGCCCCACTCCCTAAATTCCCTTTGAACAGTGTTAAGGTTACAGAAGTTGGACAAGTCATCTGGGTGGGGTGGAAGTGGGGAGCATGGAGGCTGTGGGCTTCAGTGTGGAGAAAGGTTTGCTTGTGGCCAAAAATGTGCTCTTGGGTGCCTGTTTTTGCTTTTGTTCTATTTTGGTCTGGCAATGGCTGGCCCAGTGGAATTTTTTTTTGTCTTTGCAAAGTTGACTCAGGGTGTAAACCAAACAAAAGGGGACAACATTGTTGCATGAATGTTACATGAAGTAACATGACTTACAAATCTTTATTCCTGTTTTCATGGTTTTGGGCAGGTCATGGTGTGCCACGCACACTGTTCATGTCTGGGTGTCTGTGTGACATATGCTTCCATTTTTGAACCCTGCTAATACACACAGCTCTGATTTTTAGAATGAGTGAACTTGATTGTTTCCAGATGGCTTTCCTCATGCAGTTTTAGCTATTTCAACTTTTAGTCATTCAGGGTTTGAACTCTGGAGCCCACTGGGTGCCAGCAGGCTTTGACCCAGGATCATGTTTAAGCTGTCTATGATCTTTTTTAATACTATAAACACAGTAAATGTGCAAATGTTTTCTTGCAGACAGATACAACACAAAAATACTGATGTGTTTTTGGGAAATTGATAAACTAGTAATCAGAGGGTCAAAAAATATGAATTTCCAAAATATACAAAAGGTAATATATACATATTAGTGAATGCTATGGCAATATTATAAGTGCAGCATTTATCACCTGCTTTCATGTCTGACTCAGCCGGCTCAGGCTGAGAGTACTCTAAGCAGAGAGGAGTCAGTCCTTTATAAGGTTTATTTGGGGCCTCTGTCTGTGGTGAAGTTTAAGTGTACTTCATGCATGTGCATGTGCATATACTATACTCCCATAAGACAGATAGAAAGCCCAGCACATACATATTGTCCTGTGAGACATGCAGCAGCTATCCAAGTATGCAGTGCAGAAAGGATTATAGGATGCAGCCAGTTCCTCGAGGTATATGTAACCATGAAAGTGTTGTCGTGTGAAAGCCGTCTGACAGAATATTTAAACCCATATTATGGTGAGCTCACCCACACAATAACCAACATTTCCTTTTATTTTCTCATTCATGCTGTGGTTTTAACACCTTAAACATCACATTTCTTCTGGATGCTCCCCGCTGCTAAAATCGAATCTTTCAGCGGGGAAGGTATATTTACACTAATTGTGCCAAGAGTAAAATAAGAACGTAGGCTTGACAATGGCTGGGATTCCAGTATTAAAGACTGGACTGACACAGGTGAGGTACAGATGACCCTTGAAAACAAGCAATCCTTGCATGTCAATATTAAAGTGATTCATCTGCTAATTAGTATACTTTTAATGCTCTCTACTAAATTAACAAAAGCAAAGAAACTTACCAGTGCCATTTTTAAATACACTAAATATGTTAAGGTTTGATAAAACCGAGTGTAAATTTATAACATAAAGTCTTCAAAAATTAAATTTTTTTCACATAACACCTTCTGTTTTAGTACCTATGAGATGCTACAACAACTCAGTAATGTGTTTTTAATCATCATTCTCATTATTACTGAATTTGCATTAGGGCTACTGCGATAATTCCAGGAACTCAGTAGATACTTTGGGAGTTGTTTAAAAGACAACTCTTACACACTGTAAAATATACAAAACTATAGCTGCCAATTCAAGTGCACAACAGCCTCAGTGAAATTCAAACTGGGCTTTCAACAAACTGAGCAATTCTTTCAGTTGATTATCTGGAAATGCAAAAAAAAAGAAAAATAAAAACAAATTGTTTAGACTTGCTACTTTTTGTGATTTTTAATTTCTTCCTTAGGAATTCCAAACAACATCTCTGCAAGTGTTTGCATGTGTATTTCTTGGCTAAAGTCCAGGCAGGATGTGATACATTTTGTTTCCATCAAAAACACTGTGGCTTGTGCAAACAGAGAGGAATCCAAGCCAAACTTCATCAGAACAAGAAAGGCGCCACAGTTAATTCCAGATGACTGTATTTCCCGCTAAATTCAGGAAAGCTCAACTATTTCAGCATATCATTGCTCAGAGATTACTGACCTTTGTTGTGCGCCTCCAGTTGTGACAAGGAATTCACAGCCACCTTGCACAGTGCGCAGTACAACAGCTTCTTGGCCTTGTCCTCCTCGGTCTCTGGGTTGGATGGGCTGTTTGAAGCCGAAATGCCAACGGCTCCTGAAACCGGGGTTCCTGATCCAACCTGCTCTGAGTTGGTGAAGCTGCTCCCGCAGCCTGGGGAAGAAGAGGTCGGGGGGACCAGTGGAGGAGTAGGGGTGGGAATGAGAGGGCACACTGATGGCACAGGGGAGTCCATGGGTGGGGTAGGTGGGGTTTGAAGAGGTGGAAGGGGCCCCGGTGCCAGTAAGGGTCCATTTATCCGTGACATAGGTCGTGTTTCATCTAAAAAAAAAAAAACCCAAACAAAAACAAAACAGAAAAACAAAGGAAATTATAATGAAAGTCACATCCATCCATCCATTGTCTTCTGCTAATCCTTACCATAGCTGGAGCCTACCCCAGCTTGAAAGTAACACATTAAATGTAAAACTAAATAACTAAATAAAGATGATTACGAAGAACAAAGAGTTCACAAGTCAAACAGCAATAAAAAAAACATGGAAACTCTGTGTAACCACATCCCTACCACTCCCAATTAAATATGGAAGCCAAAGTCTGCTCTATAGATCAGAACAACCAACATAAAGCGCATAAAGCACATTTAGAAGTGCTTTTTATTTCCTATACTGCAACCCATAATTGGTCAAAAGAGTTCCTTTTAATTTGAGTTACACATAAAGTAGATCAGAGGAGGAAACCATATGACCCAAATATAAGAACGGATGGGCAAGCGTTTAATGTTTCCAAGCTTTTTGAAGTTTTCAAGTCAATTTGTCAGTGCTGTGGGCTCATCTTATTGAAATGTTTCCAAGGAAGCAGATAATTGAACCTGAGCATGTTTTGGCTTTTCCCCTCTGTCCCACCCCCGTTATTTTTGGCTGGGATAGAAGTAATAATGGCATTTGCTTTGTCAACGAGCAATACATGCAATCCAAAGAAAATATCTTTAAGTGAGCGCTCCTCTCACTTTTTCTTTTCCATGCCCTCTGATTTTCTTTCTATAGCTTCCTCACTGCACATGTTCATGTTTATATACAGTATACGTTTCGGACTAGCCACCCACATACCTTTGAGCTTTCGGCATTCACTAAGCACTCAGTGTTAGCTGAAGAAAGACATCTAAATTTGGATGGAGTATTCAGAGCTACCCTCATTAGCAGGGACTATAAGGTCTTTCTCCAAACTCCACTCCACAGGATACAGCGTCAAAACCAGGTCTCTATGGATTAGGGTACTAAAGGGATGATATATGATATTTTCTGGGAAGAAAACAAAAATTCACTCTAATTGCTTAACTTCCTTTTATAGATTCTATCATGCGTTCACAGAGCATGTGATTTTTTCACATGACAGAGACCATGATATGTTTATCTATTGTTCCACTTTTAGTCTTATGACTTTATATTGTTTGGTATATTCTGGCCTGGCTACCCCATTGCATCATCTCTCATGAAGATGCCATTGTAAGTGCTTTCCATTCCACTACTTTCCAAGATTAGAATTCCCTCTCTTTCCAGATTGGAAGTTTCCAGCTGCAGAGCTGCTGGCTGCACAGAGCATTTCTCAAACAGATGTTCCGTTAAAAAGAAGAAAAAAAGGACTATCTCTAGCTCTATGTGGCATTGAGGATCCCATAAAGCAGTCCTGGATCAAAGTGCTGTTTGAGGTTTATGACTCATAATATGCCCACTTTTTCACAGCACTGACTGAACATGTTAAGCTGAGTTAAGAGCTTGTACCTGTAAGTGCAAAAAGGCAGCATAACAGAAAAACCAAAGTAGTTATCCGCACTGTTATGAGCTTTATGCACACTTAGGCACGTGTCTGTGCAAAGAAATGTTAAGAAACAAACCCCAAATCCACATCTATAACATTTGGTTTTGGTTAAAATCAAGTGGGAATGGTGTTGGCTGGCCAAATAGTAATGAGGGACTTCATGATCCATGATGGCCTGGAGTTCTGCCACACCAAACCAACATCCAGTCACTATTGCACCTTACACAGCACTACGGTAAATGTGTCATGCACTTTTCCCCCTTTAGGCTTCCAGGCCAAAACAATTCACAATCCACTGAAAATCATATTTCATTATATTAAATATTTTTATGTCATTTTTACTGACTAAAATTTAAATCATGAAACATCCTCTCAGGGTAGCAATACAAAGCGCTATTTTTTCTTACCCCAAGATTCCCACTGTCAGTTACTCCATTGTTTAAGAGTACAGGATACTCTCTAATGAGACTTGGCTCTCTATTGGCTAACTGACCATTCTCTCTGCTAGCTGACCTCAAATTACAACAGAAGACAGTGTTATTCATGGGGAGAGGTCAACAGAAGGATAACTCAATCCAGATGCTTTACACTATGGCCTGCTATGCCTGTATTGCCTTGATCCACTTCAGGAAATTAAAGCTGGTATGGTATGCTGTCCATGTGGAAAAGTTTTGTTGTTTAAGCTGCAGGATTTAATACAGTGTTTTCTTCAATCCATATCCTTAATCCCTATTCCTGAAGTGTGAACATTTATTTTGTCTGATATAATATTATTTGATACAGCGTGATGTTTACACACCATATATAAAGCACATAAACTGCATGTATGTGGCTGTGGCTTGGGAGGTAGTGCAGGTCACCTACTAATCGGAAGGTTGGTGGTTGGTGGTCTGTGGTTCGAGCCCTGGCACAGTCTCCAGACTGTATCTTTGGGCATGAAACTAACCCATATGAATATGTGTTAATGATAGATAGCACTTGCATAGGAAAAGCAGAGGAAAAAGTGCTTGTTTAAATGGGTGTGAATGGGTAAATGAGCCAAGCTGTAAAAAAGTGTTTGACTTAGAGTAGAAAAGCGTTATATAAAAACCAGTCTATTTACTGAAACAAGAGAGTTATTGTTGGTATGATTCTGTTGTGTGTAGGTGGAAAATTACACAGGGATACTTTTGCTTTGTTTACTTTAAATGCCAAAAGAAACTAATGTAATATAATCCCCACCCTCCCCCCTCATGGATCCAATGTTCCCCCACCCCCATAAAAAGATGCTTGCAGTATTTAGAGTTATAAGTCATCATCTTACTTGTCAGGCAAAACTGCCAGGAGGTTTACGGCAGGACTAGTGTACTGACTTTAAGTGTGAGCGGTTTGTCTCTTTGTGTGTGTGTTACATGTGTGCCATAAGCAGGATGACTCTGAGTGTCACCACTGCCCCCATCATGCCCATTCTCAATGATTAACGAGCTACGAAACTCAATGCTGGCCTTACAAGAGTTGAGCCACATTCATAATGCATTTGGGTGCCTTTTCCCTGTCTGGCCTGCATCCGAACCCTGAGTCATACACACACGGACACACACATAAACACACCCACACAGTCATCCCATATCAGGTACTGTTATTTCAGGCAGTTTCATCAAATAATTCACAAAGGAGGTAAAAAGCTTGTGAATTCCCAGATTTCCTCAATTAGACTCAAATGCTAACAATAAACAGACAGAGGATGGAGCAAACATTAGCTCAGTGTAACTCAATACTACAGTCACCTCATAGCCATGCAATTTGAACCCTCACATGAAAGTCATCTGTTTAATTGACCTTGGGTGTGTGCGCCTGTGAATGTTTGTGTGGACCAAAGAGTGCTATAATATCAGGGTGGTTTTAACAGAGCCCCTCATTAGGATGGGAGTGTCAGACGGCAGAGGGAGAAAGAGGAAAGGAAGGAAGGAGGGAAGACCAGAGTTTCTCTCCAGTACAACAGCTGGCTCTCCATCACTTGCAGGCTCAGCCAAACCTCAGCTCACCAGTCCAAATTTCTCAGAGCCAAGTGCCTCCTTTTTTGGGGACAACGCTAACCACATATCCTTTGACTGGTGTAAAACTCACGACCTGCTCTGAAAATCTGTAAGGTTCAAGAAGCACTCTTTAAACAATATTGAATAACCTATCACTGTTTCGGCCCTCAGCAAGTTTGTATATGTACTCTGTTTTTGATATGTTAATCACAAATTATGGTGAATTCTTTTTCACAAACGATATATCTGATAGTAGCCCAGACTATCTGAATGTCTAAAATGACATTGATATTGTATGAAATCTGAGAGCAACAAAGAAGCTGTTGATAAGAAATGTTGCTCAGCATCAAAGACAAATACTGCTCTATGTTATGAGGTGAATTCCACCAAAACTCCACAGCCCAAAAAAATGTCTGTTCCCCAGACAGTAGTTTCCCAGTTTTGAAATGGACATCTGGCTCTCCTCCGAGAGACCCCCCCCCCCCCCCCCCCCCCCCCACCCAACCACTGAGATCACACTCAGGGCATGCATACACGAACATATATACACACAAACAAGCATGCAAAAAAATCAGGAAGAGGCAAGGTTCCAAGGTCACAAGAAAGACCCTTGGTTGGAAAAAGGCATTTTTCACATGTTGCTACTTTCAGAGCTCGATCATTGCAAGCTTGTTCGGCTTCTCATGATCTAGGAGTTCACTGCAGGAAGCTTCACTAATGAGGACTTATCTTAGCTGACCTTAGATCCCCTATGAGGGAAGACAGCACAAAGGACTGGCCTTGGTACTTGCCTGAGACTAACTATAAGAAAACCTTAAGTGTTATGTTCATGGACAGAAAGAGACACTGAAATGTGAAAACCTTTGCTTCTTCGCTCTGGCATGCTGTATTGAGGCTTTTTCTGGACCTGAGTTTCATCTTTTAATTTATCGTGTTTGCTCTGTGCCCTCCCATCAATAAGGTGGAAATGTCTGGTAAACAGTAGGCTACAGAAACCTTTGTAAATGTCACCAAAACACGACTGGTCTGTTCATTGGCTGGCGTTTGATCCGAGACCAGAGTGGTGGCACTAAGGGAATGGAAATGTTTGGTGCACAGAGAAGAATGGCAGACGCGCACAGAACCCAGCCTCTAAATTATACTGTGAAATGCAAAGATGAACCAGAGGGATAAAGGAAAGACTAAGACAACGGGAACAAAGTTAAAGATCCTTTGCTAAAGAAAGATCTTGCACTGCTTTGATCACGCCTTGCATCATATTAACTAATAAATTAATCTGCTTACAGTTAATTACTTTTCATTAAAGTCAGATCAGCTGCTGTTTCTGTCCTTTTAAAGGCTGGATGAGATTTTCGTTTATTCATTTGTCTTAATCAGTCTTAGGACTCTTTACTGACAAGTGGATGGTCAGGCAACGTAGTCTATGTTGAATGTGGTATACATGGTGTGGTACCTCCCAGTAGCTTACTACTGTACAAAGACACACCACACACCACAGAGCGGTTGATGCAGAGAAACTGCCATGTTGCCATACCATGTTCTCCTGCTCATAGACTAAATGGACTGACACAAACCAGATTTAGATTGAACAACTAAATAAAGTCTTGCTGTTTATCTTGACTAACACAGAAGATTAACTCTGGCACAGTAATGATGATTCGATCAGCCTTTCATGTCATGTTTGATTTCAGTGTAAGAGGTCTACTTCTACTACACCCTACTGTGACTGAAAAGGATTTTTTTAAATGACCAAAAGTTTTGAAGCATAGTTGGGAAAAGCCAAAATAGTCTGGATGTCAGTGGAAAAAAGAAAATTCATACAAACTTTGTGGCATATTGTAATTGTTTTGAATGGGAAATAGACTCCTGAATATCCTCTTGTCTGAAAAAACTAATCCATTATGAAAGACTCTGGCCAATTAAATTCAGACCTGATCAGGTGAGGAAAAGCAGAGCTTGAATCCCACATGAAGCCAAAAGTCTGTCTTTTATCAGACTGGACATACTTTTATTAGGCGGGGTATTGAGAAAGAGAGTGGAGAGCTGCAGGAGGAGGGCAGTCTATTTTCAAATTTTGTTGGGGTTGTTTTCCTTTTGTATAATTCTGCCTACTTGAGCTTGAAGGCTCAATTAGGTTTAATAATATATGTTTTTGTGACTAGGCAGTAAAGGCAATTTGAACTTATTGCTTCAGCTATTTCCAACTCCTAAAGGTCAAAGCAACTTTCCCGATATTCTGAATTTCAACATTTTCATCTGAACTCTCATTACAATTATACTTAAAAGACTCCCCCAATACTGGCAACTAAAAAATGTGTTCAGCTATTAATCTTCCAAATTAAATGTTTATTTTTTAGATTTTAGGTGGGACAGTCATTATCAGTCTCAGCAGTTTGTGGAACCGCACTGTCTACTATAAGATGTGCTGCGGCTAAATCCGACGACAAATAGAGACGAGATGCTCATAAAAACAGCAATACGCTGCGGAGCCACTGTGATTAGACACTTTTGTTATTCTTGCATATTTTTCCATTCATTTTCTGACAAAGACCATAAGCTGCCGAACATCCTGCGTGGACTGAAATGATTATTTCAACAAGGTTCCTCCCGAGCCTTTTCCCAGTTTTTGCTTGTGGCAGTAGTTTTCTGTTCTCTCACCTGCTTTGCTGGGCTCACTGTCTGGGGCTGCGCCAGGAGCTCCAGGCGGAGATGGGGAGGAGGTGGGGGGCAGGGTGTGAGGTTTGTCTCCTTCTTGAGGACGACTCTTAGAGGTCTCGATGCCTTTGACTCTCCTGGCATGGCGGTTCCCTTTGTAGTGGGCTTCTGCCTGGCTCTAAAGAAGAGCATGGAAAGGAAAACAAGTTATTTCATCAGTGAACACCGATGCCAAGATGCCCAGGTATATAACAGGGTGGAATTAGACTCGGTGTGGCACCTGGCATGCATGCATGCCATTATGACAGCACGATATTTAATATACTCTGGGGACTAAAGTCATGATGAGCAGCAGGCAGTGAACAGAGAGATAGATTACATGCAAGATATTAAGAGAGATGCAATGATGAAGTGACTGCCTGCCCTCTTTGTCCCCTTATTTGAATTAAGAACAAATTATGAAGGTGTGTGTTGAAACATTAACAGTATAGGTTATGTGGAGGATTGGCTGAAGTTGCCATGCCTGCTAACTAAAGGATCAGGAAACTGCCATATAAGCCCAGAGGGCGCATTAGTCCATTTCTAAGCCTTCCCTTTCTTCCCTTTCTTATAGAATTTGCACAGTCTTGGAGAAAAAAAACAAAACAAATTTCCCACGTGTGGGACTAATAAAGGTTATCTTATCTTATCTTATCTTAATATACATCATCTTACTACACGGCATCAATGCTGTTGTCTTTAATATCTGGCAGGAAATATAAAATAAGGATCTGCACGCTCAGCCGGCATTCCAGCAAAGACAAAAAATGCTGCAGAGATTTATTATGGAAGTCACTGTGTCCAATCTCCTGATGACATGCTCTCTACTGCCTAATGTGTTTGCTCACTGAGTAAACAACCGAGTTATTTGTGAAGAGAATATGGGACATTATGGGAGTCTGTTTCTAGCCTCTGTGTTACTGCACAGATGTTTGGAAGTCGGGTAAAATGCGGCGTATGTGATGCGGGGTTGCTATACATAGCTGTCTGGCTTCACAGTATGGTGACTATAAAACAGAAACACACGTTATTTCATTGGCTCACTGACTCCCTCTCACACACTCACACTCACACTCACACAAATATAGGATTATTTTTTCATCACCCCTCTCTCACAGTATGTGTCCAACTATGAAAAAATAAGTAGCTACTTGCTGATACAGACATATTCAGTCAGTACTGCACTTGTAAGTGAAGTGAACTGATGTGCCATGGCACGTGCTGTGTCGGCCAAACGATTGCATCAAGGGACCAATGATGAAGATATTTATTAAGTAGCAGGATTACAGTTGGTTACCAGGGATGAGTCATTGACAGCTGCCTCAGGAATTTGACTGACACTTAGGACATCGTGCTGACCAGAGGCTCAAGTGTGGCGATAGACTGGCTCGGCAAAACAGGCAGGGGGTGATGAGTAATGTTACCGAACCCTGTTGTCTATATTTGCTTTGTGTGTGTCTGTGGGAGTGTGTGCCTGTGCCTGGCAGCATCTATCAAACGAGCTGGCATGGCAAACACTGAGCACTGGTTGAAGCAAGTAAGAAGATCACATGTTTCTTTTAAACCAGGATGACACATCAGGCTGTAACTGTACCCTGTCAAAGGGGTCTTAAGGACCTGCACTTGCAAAGCCTACAGATCAAGGTGGAGAGAGCTGCATGCAGGCAGAAAGGGGTGGAGGTGTAGACTGCTGAAAGAGAAGTAATCTCTCATGATGAAGAGGGGAATGTGGGAAGATTAAAAGGTATATGGCAGTGCGTGGCAAAGCGGGCACAGAGGTTTTCTTGACTTCTCCCAGCAAGTCAAAGGGATCAACTACCAAGCAGCTGAGTGTCACTATGAGGTCCTGGGCGGAGAGGAGGGAGGGAGAATGAAGGGAAAAGGAAGCACAGGAAACTGAAAGTCAGAGAAGGTAAACGCAAAAAAAGCTGCTCTCAGAATGGAAAGGATATAAAGAGACACAAATCTCAGAGAGAATAAAAACTGCACCACGCCAGTTTGTGATGCATGTGTTTCATTATGCAGAGAGTTTGAAGTGAACAACTGCTTTCCTACATGATCATCACTCTGAGGGGGGAGTTGTGTTATTAAAGCAGAGCTACTGCAGAGCTGCATTTCTAAAGGAAGAAATAGGAAGAGAGGGAGAAAAAGAAAAGAGAGACAAAAAGCAAGCAAGAAGCGAAGTGAATATGGTTGGAGGAGAAAAGATAAACGTGACGTGAGCAGGGAGGAAGCGGATGAAAATAAGAGATGCATATCAGCATACTGCAGCAGTTGTGACGCTGGTCAATGCAGCTCCACAGAGCCTGTGATGTCACTAATGCAGCGTGGCATCAAGGTTATTCTGCATAAACCACCATTAAGTTCTTTACACGGACACACACAATGCAGAGACAATGGGGCACAAACTGTCTCCCCCCTTATCCTTTCCTCCTGCCCCTCCCCTTCAAGTCTCCTCTCTACCACTTTCCCAACATGCACTGGGGCTGTCAGAGCCAGACACTAATCCATGCCCTTGACGAATGCATCTTATAATAAGTAGTGGCAGGCAATTTTGGGCATTTCCACACAGTAAATAATGCAGCATGAGAGAGGGAGACAGCCAGCAAGAAGGGGAAAAGGTTCTTTGGAGAGAGAGAGACAGGCAAAAGAAGAGAGAGAGACAGTAGAGAATGATCATATGGGATGAAAGAAATGATGGCAAAATGATGTGGGAAATGAAGAGAACGTGGGTGGGAGACAGGAGGTAAAGCAAGACAAATACAGTAGCCATGACATTCCATAAAAAGCCCACTCGCTTTCTTCTTTGACCCAAAATGTTTTCAGCTCACATGTGGCAGATAAAGGAAAAGAATGTCTACATCAAGGACAGTGCCCGAGCTTGAAAATGAAGCTGAGAATGCAACATCAGATTCTCCTGAAGTATTTCTCACTGCATTATCTTCATCCATCATATATTCATTTGAATTTGATTTCACTAGCTCAGAGGCCCACGTCCTCATTTTAGGTTTGACAGCGTTTTAGTAGGTAAGTGAATGCTTTGACATGAATCGAGCTGCGGTTTGGTGAAAGGCCTCGAAGGGGACTGGCAATGGCTCCCGGGCCCGGCAGATCCCCACGCACTAAATAGAAATGAAGAAGTCAAAGAATTGAGAACAAGGAGGGAGGAAGGGTGGGGCACGTAAACGAGAATGAACAGCTTGCAGAACTGGAGGAACCTATATAGATGACAACCGGAAGGAGCGTGTTTGGAGAATACATAATCTCCAAATAAAAACAAAAATACTGGCATCTGCCTGTATTCCTCTCATTCTCCCAGTAGATACATAAATGGTATCAATTTAAAAGTTCTAAATAGCCACATTCTGGACTTATCCCATTCACAAGAATTTAAGGAAACTTTGACCTTGGGGACGAGATCGCTGTGATTCAAACTCGCCTGAGATTTTAGTAGATACACCTATGCTTTCAATTTAAAGCTCCTACATTGCCTCATTCTCAAGTGATCGCATTCAATAACTTGTCCACGCTGCCCACTCGCCCACCCACCCCATCAGCCTTGTACGCCTGAGATGCAAAAAGTGTGGATGGGGAGTCACACCTAGGGCAAGACTGCAAGTCTGACATTGATGATGTACTGCAGTATGTTTTTACCTGTCCAGGTAATGGGAGTTAAAGCTGATCTGGAAAAACACTAACTTATTAACAAGACTTTTACTCGATTAAAGGGACAGTATATAGCCGAATTAAATTTACATGATATATCCCCCTGCTATCTACTCTCCTTGCAGTAATACTGCCAGAGGGCTTAATTGCTTATTGCTTATTGTATATTTGATGAGGTGTGGACATAGGCATCCCCAAGGTCCACTTGGACTAGACTTTTTTTTTCTCATTGTGGGCTGTAAGCTTTAGCTGAGATTTTTATGTCATTTTTAAACAATAGCTCTACAATCTCTGTCAGTTTTTACTTTATGTTGTGGCTTTTGAATCGGTCGTAACACATATTTTACTTGGCTTGTAGTGTTGTTTATCCATTTACGTTATTTTGGGGTGAGCGGCTGAGTTTTGGCAATGTTAGTTGCTTTGCATATTTTTGACAGTAACAACATCTTTTTCTAGTAGCCATCAAATAAACTTTGTTGTGTTTTTCCAAACTACAGCCACCACACAGGCCCTGCATCCACCTACCCAGAATGAGAAAAATACTGATGCTGGATTTGAAAAGAAAAGTATTTCTTTGATTCTCTGACCACCAAATGCTCATCTGTTTTATTAGATTCAAGAGAAAGCAGACATCTCTACAGCCTGATATCTCCCAAACTTTGCAACGCACACCACTGCACTAAACACTGATATAGTACTAAGGGAAAAAGAGTCACCTTTCCCTGAGCAGAGAAGATCACGCCAGATACCACTCTCAAGCTGACGTCAGTGAATGACAAAGAGAAGAAATTAATCTCTGCAGGGTGCTGGTGTAAAGATCATTCACACATGAACATGGCTTCCAAGCAGAAATGCTCCCTGCATACTTCTAAATAATTGCGCTTGCTTTGGTTAAATTTTAACCTTCATATGATTTCAGGGGACAGCAGGTTAGGTTCTTCACAGCAAGTACCTTCTTGTTCTTTAGGCAATATTTTAAATATAAAATCTAATATTCAAAGTCTTCAGATTCTTTATTGATTGTAACTTCATACAAAAGAACACATCTTAACTAAAAGTCAGTATTGGCTCTCAATCCTTGGGTCTTAAAGTATTCCATTATATAAACATCTCGAGTTAACTGTTTCCTGTTTCTTGTGAAGATATACAGGACAGATCCTGGCTAAGAGAAGCTTCATGATTACAGCCTTGCAGCTCCCTGACCACACGGAAACCATGATTGTAGATCTGATGTGTATATATAGCCCTGACCCACTCCTTAATGTTGTGTATTGTGGATGGTTGAACGCCCTGGCCCTGAAGTCTGCAACACTGAATAGGGAGTATTGCAGCCAAATTATACACTACACATATGACATTTGGTACTGGTTTTGTCATGAGTCTATCCTATTTGTTGACACAAAAAAGGAAAAAACAGAAAAAATATTTGGCATCACAACTCATAAAATACTTCCATATGATTTTTTGCTTTCATTAATTTGTCATCAGTTGTGTCTGCGAATTGCCCGAGGGTATAACGTGCAAATAAATTCCAATTAGGAGTTCCCAATTAATTAAGCTTTTTAAAGTTTAATATTTTCTATAGAGAGAAATGGAAATCTACAACTTTAAGATCAAACTTATCAGTACTGATGAACAACAGAATTTTATTCCTCGTTCACACATTCGTCAGGACCGCTTAAGCCTCTGTGCTGCAGTGCACTACTGCTGCCTTAAAACAAATTAAATTCCAGTCAGGTCGCAACGGCCAACACATAACCCAAACAAACGCACCACATCCGCTTTGTTAGTTCCAGCTTCCAGGGGGAGCAAACCAGGACAAACAGTCCTCCGAAACAAATAAAAGGTTGATTCTTACTTGGAGAAAAATAAAATATTTTCAGTGCCATAAAGAAAATGAAAACAAGATGAGAGGCAGTGATGTTGTGTGTGTGTGTGTCGTCATTTATTTATTTACCTCTGAGTTGAAGCGGATCTGGCAGACGTTACAGGAGATGACTGGTCGCTTGGTCTTGATCAGAGGAACTCCAAATGTGTGGTTGATCACAGCCTTTTGCACCGGGTCCATCTGCGAGTGAAAGACAGAGAGCAGCTATAATTCACACTGGTGCCACAGCTCAATGGGCCAAGCTGTCATAACGTGCAATAGACTAAACCAAAATGACCACATGCAGAATGCATAAGGTTCACAGTTAAAGAGCGGTTACAGAGTCTGTTCGATGATATCTGTAATTCACTTCAGCAAACAGTGGTCAGCAGTGTTGACAGTTTGTTGCTACAACCGAGACACCTGTTGCATCCCCACGATTAGGAATCTGATGGTTCTGGATCCTCACTACATTGTAGTATAATACTGTCCCTGTGCTAATTGCTTCAGCTGGGACATCCATCATCTCTGTGGTGTTAAGCACCTTGTATAAATTTAACTAACTTGCTTAGCAGCCCTCAGTAGTTAAGCTGCCCGTATAAATTCTGTCCCAGACACAAAAGACCCGGCCCGTACTGGACTGTTTGTGTTTGAAGCCGAATTTATCAAGCAATCACTGTTGGTTGACCTTAGCATTACTCTGGATTCAGTGGCTGGCTTATATTTCAGCCTCAGACAACTGTCTACAGCTAAAGTAAGCAACAATCATAAACAAAGACTGATGTAGCAGTGCGCGGCGCGGGTATGCAAGAAGAATGAAGCAAAAAAATCCGTGGCCTGAAGAACAAAAGGATACAAAACTTTGTATTTTGAATTCAAAAGACAGCGAGGAAACGTTCAAGTGTGTCCACCAAGAGTAATGAAAGCATAATGCAGTGCCAGGCAGATGCAAAATAACTCACTTTTGATTCATTACTGTATTTTGGACTATTTACTAAGCTTTTCTTTAAGCCTTGTTACACTGAGAGGCACAGTCTCATCCAACATCCCGAGGAGTGAAGGACAGGATAGAAGGGGCTTAAACAAATATTGTTGTTACTTAGACTCAAATAAGTTTGGTTTTTTTTGCACAGTGCTCGTTGCTTGGCAACTCCCAACAAAAAGAAGCAAAAATAAAGAAAAATAAAAGATCAAGGGGAGGAGCCTCAAGACATTTCAGCCACCCAGCTGTGGCCGGAAGGCACAGAAACATACCATCTGGAGGAGAGAATGAGTGAGCGAATGAAAAAAAGAAGAGTAGAGAGTTGGAGGGAAAGAGAAAGAGGCCCAAGTTGGACATCCTCACATCAAGCATGCTTATCTCTTTTCCACGTTCCAACACTGTCTCTGTTTCTCTCCCAAGAAACTGTATAAAGAAAGCTCTGCTGCTCTGGCTGTGAGGACAGATTAATGGGGAGGGCTGGGGTGGGGGTGGAAGATATATTGAACAATTACAAATGTTTACTGTGTGAACATCTAAACAACAAGAACTAAGCTTTAGCCAGCACAAACTTCCACACCAGGACTGCATTAAGCTTCCTATTAATTTTTAAAAAGTGACACTGTGTTTTATCAAATCTTTCCAAAGTGTAGAAAAATTTCTTTCTCTCAGTGTCCATAATGTGACCCAGACTAGATAGAGTTTAGCAAGAATTTGAACCTGCCTGGTGGCGTAACCGCATGAATCATGGGCTTCTCCGCAGTCATTCCACCAGTCTGGGTGTGGGTCAGTTATGACCCATCCAGTTAATTCAGCTGTTGAAAACACAGTCCAGCTGCCAGCAAATGTCTTTGGAATGTTGCTCGCATGGCCTCTTCTCCAAACGCTCTCCAAAACATGTTCTCATGAAATAGGAGGAGAGCACTATGATGTAACTGCAGAGGGATTTTCCAAAACTCGCTCGTATAATTTTGTGAACATCCATAACTGTAACTGTACATTCTCATAAAAAAATAGAAATCAAACATATTACAAAGTTTACATTTATCTGGGAAAATAATGGAAACTTCATGTTATTGTGGAGCTGTGTGAATGTGGTGAGGTAAGCAAAGCACACAGACCGCAGACCGCTGACTTTAGCATCACTCGGCAGTCATGTCAACAGCTCCATGCAGCCTTAAAACTCCAAACACTCAAATATCACCCAAGCATCATCCAACACTGCACAATGACACACGTCCTAACTCACCAACATCCTCTGTTCTAGAGTTTCTTTTCATCTTTCATTTTCTACAGTTCTGATTTTCTTCCCATTCTTTACTGTGTTTCCATTCGGTCTTAGTTAGTCTTTCTTTAGTTCGTTTGATCAGCTAAAACCCACCAGGGGAGAGTGCACTACAGCATGACTCTCAGTAGAGCCATTGTGACAGTCACAGTAAGGTCCACACTGTGCCAGACGAAAACAGCCTTTGAAGCACAAATTCAGCATTACGTTTAAGCTGGCCCAGTTTAAGACACAGTTGGACCGACAAAAATGTGACAAGCTCTTTGAATTTTAGGTACTTACCTTCATCTCCTCTTTGTCTGTAGAAGCTTGGAGCTGCATTGGTCCTCCTGTGTGTGTACTGCTGGCCGAGGTATGTGTTTGGGTCTCAGCATGTGCAAGGCTCAGAGCTTGTGGTGCACTATCCTTACTCATTCAGCCTGTTTGGTAGGTGGTCAACGCTGAATACAGACTAGCTCACAAAAACTGAGCTTATGCCTAGTGAAGCATTGGTAGCTGCGATATCTTTATTTCCTTTCAGCACACCGTCTGCTTCTCTTTTGAGATGCTTTAAGAGAAATCTCTCCCTTACTTCTTTTTTCAACACATGACCTAACAAGTGCCTGTCCCTTTTTTCAGTCTCCTCCTCCTCTATTCTTAACTACATTCCCTCTCTGCCTCACACTCCACTTTAATGCACTTCCTTCTCTGCTTTCCAGTTTTCTCCTCCCTCTCTCCCTCTCCCTCTCTTCCCCATGGTCTGTCAGTCTGCCCATGTGCACCCAGGATTATGTATCCTACTCTCCTCCTGCCAAACTCTCACTCTTCTAGGAGTGCTGAATAGCCTTGGTATGGATATTGATAATAATTTACTGATAACAGTTTTTTTTATCAATTATGCTCATAGGTCAGGTTCTTAGCTAATCAACTTCTTGATTCCTGACTTTGCTGTTTAGGCTTCCTTTAGGTTTTCAGTGTAAGTTCAGTTTTGTTTTTACTACCTATGAGCCAGAGCTGAGGTTCACATGTGACTCAGGTGTACAAGAGCGCCACAGCCGTGTCCTTTCAAGCTGCTAGAAAAACATGCGAGCACTGATAAAAGGAAATGATAAAGTGGAAGGCCTACAGTCCTGATGAACTGGAGGAGGCAGAGCAATTCCCATCTTTAATTCACACCATCCATCGAATGTCGTCATCCACCACTGTAGCCGGCATCTCCCCCACAAACCCAGAACTCACACTTGCATGAAACTCTAGCTAGACAAATATTTATTGGATGTGACATATTCACACCAAAGTGATGACAGGGCCACATGTGGTGCTGGACAAAACATAAATGTGTACTGTTTAGATAATGAGCTATTAGTCATGTCTTGCTGTACTACAATTATTTTTGTTAGGGGGAGAGTGAGAAAAGATATATATAGTAGTTAAGATTCAACAACTGCACATGATTATACTGGACCAAGAAGTCTTGTGATTGTGTAGCTTCAGCAAACAGTGCAGGCAACACAACTCTGAGTTTTACTCAGAGTTTTATGAGCAGTTTTATGTCTGTATCAGTACCAGCTGATGCAGATAAATAATTCAGCCTCATCATTGTCTACAGGCATATTGCACGAGACAGGCAGGTGGAGGACAAATCACATTAAAGGACTATTAAAAGCTGTATATGGCTTTAGGAGAGGCCATTCCTCCGCTATGGGGCTAATAACCCTCAATGTGAAGTACAGATCACTTATTAAGGCAGAATGATGGAACAACTAGCTGTCAGCTCACTGCAGTGCTGTACCTTCATTGAGATATTTTGTGGATCATAATGTGTTACTGTGCAATGGTGCAGAAAAGCGCCAGGAAACATCAAAAGCACTTGAAATGTTATGTGAAATAGCCCCAGTTCAGCCTAACAATCCATATAAAAACCTCCAAAACAAAACAGTATAAGATCTAAATGGAGCTGTGGACACTTACTCTCTTATTCTAGATCTTCCTGTATAAATTTACTCATCTTCACAGCACTACATTGAACATAATAAACTCTGGGAAAGTGTAAAGCTAGGATATCCCAGCAAAACGTTAAAACAGAGCCTCATATAGGGGCAAACAAAGCGGTTTTCATATCTGCAGCATATTTACACCACATACATGCCGCATATCTAATAAAATGTGAGATTATGTCATACACTTCAGGCAACAGAAGCTCTCCTTGCAAACACCAACAGTGATATATTAGTGAGTCATTTCTTCATGCTTTTGAATGTACTATGAGTACGCTGTAAGGTCAGAATGCCCTTACAGCTTCTCTTATGGCCCCATCTCCTGGCCACAGAGCTGTAAAACAGCACTAACGGTTACCTCGCAGTCATCAGCAGGAACACCTATTAACATTCACAGTGTCCCTGTGGGCCTTCCTACCTAGTTGACTCGTTGATAAGGAGGATGGTGAGCGGATGGACGTTACAGAATAGGTGAGAGGAAGTCCAGAGGGAGTGTTGCAGAGGCAGCAAGACAGGAAATAAAATCAAGCAAGAATGATTTTAGGGCTACGCTAACAGAGGCCAGAATGGAAACCGAGTGCCTGCATAATCTCAGTATCTCAATTAATGCATGTCTGCTGGGTGTAGTGCAGTTTGGTAGTGAAAATGCTTCCACTTATGTCATGGTGAGGCCTATTAAAATGACTATATTGTTAAAATGTGTTTAAGAGTGTCTGGACTCCTGTTACAATCCCTGTAGGGCCATGCATAGTCAAAGCTCATGCCAGATATTTCCAATTAGTGAAAGGTTATTATGTTGTCTTGTTGCAGACTGCAGCTAAATATACCAGGGTGACACTTAACCCTGTTGAAGCCATGGTCCGCAAATAGCATTGCCCCAGTAGAGTACATATACAGTTCAGTGAATTTGCATATTGCTGATGAGAAATGTGTTGACATTTTTCAGCGGAGTCTGGAGGAGCAGGTGCCACATTATGCTGAGTTGGTGAAATGGTAAATGTCTCTATGGTCTAATCTAAATGCCTGAGGTAGAAGGAACAGGAAGCCTCCTCTCCTTTAAAAGAAAAAAAATATTACATCAAACAAACTGCGGCGTTTGATGTTGTTAGTTATAGGGATGGCCTTAAAACTGTTCTTTAATTATATGGCTACGATTTTACGGCTTTGAAAATAGTCCTGTTTCCAGCATATCTTAAAGCTGACTATTGCATTCAAAACTGTACGTAGAGAAGAGTGCAAGTTAAAGCATAACGGCGGTAACCTCCAGCACCCAGCACAACATTTACAATTTTGCGTCGCGCGTTTTTCTCGCTGGAGTCGATGACTTAAAAGGCTGCAGTGTTTGTGCTTGTTGTCTGCAGCAACTCTTACCGTATTGAAGTTGTGGAAGAGGCTCATGCTGTGTGGAGGAGGGGGGGTCTCCACTGGGAACTGCAGGAAGGGCTTCATGTCCAAGTGGGGTTGGATCACTGTGGGGGTCCGTAAGAATGTCGGCACTGCTGCCCCAGCTCGATTGATGCCTCCTAAACACAGAAAGAGACAGAGATACATAAGTATGCACGGTATTTTCCAGCATTCATGAGCCCAGGCTCCGGGGTGTGTTTACTCAAATGTGTGACAGAGAATTTAAACAGTGTCTTTAGGTGATATAAAGAATACAAATTAAAGCAAGAGACAGAGAGAGGAAGGGAAAAAACAACAAAAACATGTGCTTTTTATAACAGGCTGTGTACAGTTGTTTCCTGGAAGGTGCAGGTGAATTCCAAAATGCACAATAATGTATAATTTCACTGCAAAAGCAATTATCTCTCTGTGGACAGAACAAAGCTATGTGACGCCCCATAGAAGCATACAGTTTCTACACAGTGAGGAAAAAAGATGCATTTGGTCAGTTAAGGGCTTTTCATTGATTGCTGCACAGATCTTCTGGTTTTCCAGACGTGTTGGCAAGACTGAATCTACAAAGTGTGACATTGCTTTAATACATATGGAATGATGTTGAGGGTTTTGTGGACTGAATGATTCACATCCCCGAAACAGGAATGCCATAAGGAAGAAAAGGATGCCACAGAGGCAGAGGGGATTCCTCTTATCCACCTGTCTGCCAGTGTGCTCTCTTCTTCTCTCCTCTCCTGGGAGACATCTGCAGCTAGATGATAATGAGTTCCATCTCAGGCAGCGCTGCTTTATGTCATCCTGTGTTGTGCACTACAGCTGGATCACTTAGTTGAGTCTAATTATAGTATGAATGAAAGAAGAAGTACCACATACTTCATTTGGCTGGATTTCTAAAGAAATCGAAAAACGCAGTCACTTAAGAAAACTACTGCAAGGGTACCCTTGCACACAGAGAGATACACATGCACACGCGCACACACACACACACGCAATATTTAATTCGCCTATAAGAAACATGTGAGGCTGCCTTAATGATATGCAGTTTCCTATTCTCCCCATTGCTCCCATCTGGCTTCTCTTCCTTTTCCTCCTTATTCCCTCTCGTCTCCTCTCTAACCTCTGTCAAGGATGATAGTGATGGGGCCCAAACAGCAAAACTCAGCCTCAGCAAGCTCTTAGATTAAGCCTCTTAATATCCGCAACTGGATTTCTATGGCTTTCAAATTCCTCCGAGACTTAAAGCTCTGCCGCTCTCCTTTTCGGGATTGCTCTAAGCTACTTTTTTTGCTCTGTTACTTGCCATCCCTCACCGTGGTTTCCACAGCAGTGCTTTTCTACCTTCCTCCACACTTCCACATGCTAATTTGGGCATTATTTGACACCTCTGCGATTTCATCAAGCTTTATGTCAACTGAATGTAAACAGAGAAAATATTATGACTGCTGCTTTGAAGACTATGTTACCAGATGGAGTCGCTGAAGTTTGGATTAGAGTGAGTGGGAGAGAAAGGGATAAGAAAGAGAGAGCGGGGGGGATTGACTTTGTCGGGCTGGAGTGAAAGTGCTGTCTCAGCTGCCTTCTGCTACGCATCTGTAGGCCTCGAGGTGCAGAGGACTGCATCATTACCTCTAGTTAAGCATTTAAATTTTCTAGTCTAAACAAACCAAACATATACACATGCAAACACGTGTATGAAAGCACAAAACCACACAATTATTCTTACAACATGTGAAACAAGTTTGAGGCTTCTTGCCTGCTGGTTTTCCAGCTGGTGCAGTCTGACTCAGCAATCTTAAACTCTTTCATTTTACATTAGGTTTAAAAAAACTGACAGGTTTTTTAGTTTTCCTAATTAAATATGTACACTTGCAAACATGCAGAGTTCACCCTTTAATCTAAACTCCTCGTGAATGTAGCTTCTTCTGATGAAAGAGGATTAGAAGTAACTGATGAAGCCAGTTTGTCCCCTATCAGGGCTGCATCACTAATACAATGATTCTTCACTGCATTTATCATGGCGTCGTGCCGTGTCTCAATACATCGTCTCCTTTAGCATCTTTGTACAAGTTCATGTGTGAATGTGTGTTTTGCTTGTATGGAGTGAGACTCTGTTAGCTGAAATTGCACAGCAGTAATGTTTGCAGCTCCCCAGCGAGTCTGTCCTTGAACACTGAGACCGTTACTGGCAGCGGGTCAGGCAGTGTCTGGCAGGCTTACAGAGAGATTGGCTGAGTGGAGGGCAAAACGCGTCTCTGCAGCAGCACAAGGAGCTGAAATCCAAGGAAGTGAATGGAGCTGTGGACCAGACATGAGCAAGAAGAGCAGTTGGCCCTTGAGCCCAAGACATATGTGTGTTTTGTCAGCGTGCATAAATGTGGCTGCACCATATATTTATCCCATTAATTTAATCTCTCTCTGGGGATCTCCTTACAATGTTAACTGAACAAATTGTTATATGGTGCAGGAGTATGGCAAGTGCACAAATGCATTTTCGCAAACATATGGGCATTTTATGTGCAGTGTGTAAACAAGTGCATGTGTTTAAGTGCTCCCACTTGGCTTTTACGGACCAGACTTCAATGAAGTCAGAGCTGATAAAACAATAAATTGTAAATGAGTAATAACAAGAAGTCTCCTCTAATGGCTTCTATGCAAATACTACACATATATAATTTTTTTTTGTTGTAGACAGGAGGACAAACAGAGTAAGCAACTTGGCTGTCTGTGACTGGCATTTTACAGCGTTTTCTACCCTTTAAATGACTAAAAGAAAAACAAATCAATTTACTTTAAATCGCAAAAGGCCTTCACAGTTCATCAAAGAACTGTTATGTGTACTGTTATTAGTAAAACTAATTACAGCATGCAAAAGTAAGTGATGACAAAACAGGATCTTTGCTCACTGTAGTCTGATATTCCCTTCCTCAGTACTCCCTTGTGGCTGTTGGAGCCTGTTCTGTGTGAGTGTATGTGTGGTAGAAATTGACAGACAGGGCTGCCTGGAAGAGCTGAGAGAACTCAGACAGTGATTTGGATGTTGTTAAACCCTCTGACATGCCAGGAATCCTACCAGGCTAACAGGGGCCATAATCAGAGCTCATAAACAGCCTGTGGGACGCTGCCAGAAGGCTTGGATTTGCAGGCTTTTTTGAAGAGTTTGTCTTCATATGAGCCTTTATTATTCACTTGTTGTGAGGACCATCACGAGTTTTGTACCTTGATTAGAATGTCGAGTTAGGTCTAGGTTATGAACAGTACTGAGGGCAAGAGACAGCACGAAAATAAGCACCACTCCAAGTAGTTATATGTGCCAATACTAAAAATGGCCACAAACCCATGCTTACACTGTATAAATACAACAGCAGGTAACGCCGACTCCTCCTGTAGCTGAATGGCAGTGTTCTTGGGCAAGATATTGAACTGCCCCCCATTCATACATCAGATGTGAGTTTATGCATGCTAGTTAGAGAAATGCTTAAATGCATAGAAAAAAGCATTAGATGAATGTTTGTATGAATGGGTCAATGTGGCTTGTAGCAAAAGAAAATGCTTTGAGTGCTCAGTTAGAGCAGAAAGGTGCTATGTAAATACCAGTCTGTTTATGCATACGCACTAATAAATGACCCTCATTCCTGCTTCACCATGTGACACATTTAATCCCTAAAGCTGTTTCTGTTTGGGGTTGAACAAGTGGAGGCAAAACTGAAAATACAAGTACACATAACTGATGGTTGATCAGAGCAAATTAATGTGGTTACTGCCTTTCTTTTGTATTTCCTGATCCTGCCTCCCCCACCCAAAATGATGATACCGTACACTAATGTAAAGATAGTGAAAAGAACAGAAGCTATTTCAAAATCAGTTCGAGCAATCGGTGAATCAAAAAGGAAAACATGCTTAAGGGTGATGATTTTCATACGATAACCAGCGTTTTACATATAATAAAAGTAAAATGCGAACATAAAATGTGATACTAAGCTCATACAAAGCTTTGTTTACTCCAACGCATGTGAAAAAAAGAGAAAAGAAATAGAGCTGATTTGGTAAGAATCTTTGGAGAAAACACCATCGTGTGTTTTCCTTCCCCCGTTCTGCTAGACAAAGAGCTGTTTCTAGAATCTAGGCTAAGAGAATCTTTTCATGTCTTGAGATTATCTAACAGGCCGTGTAGATTGCGCCACGCTGTGTTCAGCCTTCTTTCCCATGGGCGTTGGATGCATTCAGGGGAGAACAATGGGCACAGGGTAGTTGGCAACAGCCATGCTGGACGGCCACAGATGTGCCAGGGTTGTTGGCAGTGGGGGCAGGGAGAAGGAGGTGGAAACAGTGAGGATGCCAACTTGCCCTTCTGCGGGGATCTGAAGCTGGCACCTGTCCTCCTCATTGCCCTGAGGGAACAGAGACATAAGAACTTATATATAAGATCAAACATATCTGCGGCACTGATTATAATCAGTGCCGCAGATATGTTTGATGCAGGAATATAACCAACAGATGTGTTGGTAAGTCTGGATGCATAGCAGCTGCCTGAAATCAATGTCATGCCATGACAACTACGAAAAATAATTTGGGATTTCAACATTTTATGTGAAAAAGTAAATTCAGTAATGAACTGTGATTTTATTTACCTATCGTATGCATGTAGCGCATTAAGCTCTCAGATTAAAGAACTCTGATTCAGCGACATGAATACAAGAGACCAGAGCTCCAAAAGTTTGATAAGAGGGGCAACTCGGCTTCAACCATATATATTTAATTTGTGCTATATACTGGGATATTTATAATTGAGCTATTTTATTATATTTTGTAACCTTGTAATATACTGTATTATTCGATTAAGTTTGGTCAGTAACTGTTCTTATTGTCTTGGAGCAACTGTGGCCACAAAATTTCATCAGGGATTAATAAAACATTCTGATTCTGAGTTTACCACAGACCATAAATGCTCGTCAGTCCAGTCTGACTGAATCAGAAGATGATTTCTGCCTGAAAATGGACAAATTCACAGCAGATTTATTTACTGCAGATGGACAACTGTCTTCACAACCAGTAAAGAGGAGAGTGTAGTGACCTTAATAACAATCTTATTATTATTTAACTATTTGTGAAGCTAATGTGGGATCAAGGCTAGTTTACAATTCCATATCCCATACGGGCTAAAGCGTGCAACCAGCAGCTGCTCATCTGTCTCCATTTGTTTTCTAAATTTCTTACTCTTATTCCTTCCTTGTTTGCCTTATGATCAGCTCAGTGTGAATTTTGTGCTGTACACAGCTGAGCCCAGGTCTGGAAGAATAGCCAATTCATTACAGGCCATGGAGGGAGCATGATAGAGAGTGGGCACGGGGTATAAGAAGGGGAGAAAGAATGAAATTTTGACCCTTATCCATTCCTGTTCCAGTTTCAGTCCCAACAGGACACTGTGGCTGGCTTTCACTTGACCATAAGCGCAATCAACAGGATCACAGGCTTGGCCAAAAGCCCTGAACAAATGCAAAGAAAAAAAAAGTCACTCGCACTCTACAGATGGCTGATTCATACACACACAGGAGACAAACCAATGCACATCAAAGAAACAAGTACATGCGCACATACAGTTTTCTAAAAGACTGAATGTAGTTTTTGTCTAACACCCACTTTTACACAAGAATGTCCTGTTTGGTTCATGAAGGGCATAATTCCCCTTGAGTCACCTGTGTCCATGAGTTTAAAGCGGTGTCCTTCATAGAGAAGGAAACCTTTATGTCCACATACACACACAAACAGGCAATGTTTCTGCAACCTGTAACACAGGTTTGTCCTGATATGTCAACTGTCACCTCAAAATCTTTGCAGCACTGTACAGTTCATTAGCCCCAAGAGACTTGCTACAGACTGTATCCTGTTCTGTCTACCTGTCGATGCTCTCTTCACAGACAGCTGTGCCAGCAGAATCCGTCCTTCAGATAGCTGCCACAGCTGGCGCTAGGAATGAATTATGGATTCGCACAGTGTGAATGACAGGTAGCAATGTGGTTCATTGGACACTGCACCGAATGCAGCAAGGCTCGTATAGGGGTCCGCATGTCACAATGCAAAATCTTGGAAAACACAAGCAGTTTTGATAGCAAGCAACCACCAGAGTGTGCTGCTGAGTGCATCGGAATATTTCAAAGTCACATCAAGCCTCTGCTAATTTCTAGCTTCCTGTGAAGGTTAATACATTCACACAAGATAGGTGGACGGAGATTAAGATCTGTTTGATTTGCTGCCTGGAACTGCTGGTGTTATGCTACGCTTTAATAGGAGGATTATGCAGGGGGAAAGCGGGGGAAGCTGAAACTTGTTTCACTGCCACAAATAAGAGTAGGTTTCTCTGTTTGTGTTCACGTTGCATGTAAGGTATGTTTGTGTGTGTTTGTCTTTGACAAGAGAGATGTGTTCCCTGTTAGGTCGTAAAAAAACAATTTGAGTCATTAGTTTCTGCAAAAGGGATACAGTGGTTGCTCTCCAAGTCTTTAATGTTAGGTATCAGTTAGGACATGCCTCAGTCTTGAATACAAAATACACTGGAAAGAGAGTTATGAGCACGCACACACACACACACACACACACACACACACACACACACACAAACAGTCACTCAAGCATATTTGTGTACATTTTTCTGCATTGGTGGCAGAAGCTTAAATTTTCTCTGCTAATTGTAGGTCTGTTAGATTTTTTTAACCAAACCTACCAATTTGGAGAAGAGCTGTTTCACATTTTTACTGTAATTGCACTGCAAAGTACAAGAAAAGTACATGCTGCAGCATGCATGGTTTTATTTTGAGTGGCTCAAATAAAAAAAAATGCCAGCAACTTGAAGGTCAAACAAAGTTAAACTAGCTTCCACTGAGTGATCCATGCTTTACATGCAGTTTTAGGTCACTGTACAAACAAACAGGAAATCATCATCCACATCCTGAGCACACAAATGCACACAGAAAGCCTTGTCTTTTCCAATCTGATCAGGGAACTGAACTCAAGATCTATTGAAAGCCAAGCTTTCCTTTAAAATATTACAAATAAAATCGGGCACATATTTTCTCCTCAGAAAAAAAAATCCCACATGCACTAGACATACTTGATATACAGCTAGGTAAACCTTCCGGCTCTCCCAGAGGGGAATATTGTGCTTAATGATAGCCTGGATGGGACGGTAATGACACCCTATTGAGATAATATGACAGTGGCAGGCCTTAAAAAGCCCCCCAAAAGATCCCACGTTGATCTCTTCTAAGTAGCTGAATCAAGGCTGGGAGGATTTAATTGCTAGTCTGTCTCTTCGTTAGACGCAGAGGAGCTGACTGGGGATTCCAAGAGTCATGGAGAGAAGAAAGATGGGCACTAGGGGAGGAGGTATAATGCAAAAATAATGGCATGGAATGAGGTGAAGACAGCCTGCATCTGAGATCCCTACCTACCTCTAGCTACCAATCTACAACTCAGTGTTACCCAGTGTCCAGAATTGCCCAGAATGCGTACAAGGGCCAGTGCACGTGCTTGATCCACAGAAGCAGATGCACACCTGTTACGTTTCGGTGTTGTCAGTGTTTTGTTTTTGCGTGACTGTCATGTGTTTCCTGTTTTATTTTGAAGGTCTGTTGTTATCTTAGTGTGTTCAGTTTACGTTTCCTTGTCTCGTCAGGTCTAATTTGCCCCAGCTGTGTTTCCCTCCTGTGGTCCATTCCCTGATTGCTCCTTCTATGTATTTAAGCCCTGTGTGTCAGTTGGTCATGGTCGTGATCTCCCCCTGTGTTGTAAATAGTTTGGTGTTTTGTTGTAAATAAATAGTCTGTTGTAAATAGCTGTGAATGGGTTTGTTAATATTTTCGTTTGAGACACCTTCATTTTGGGATTTTGGTGGAGAGCTTTAGTTTGTTTCTCGTGTGTTTTTTTTTTTTTTTTTTCTTATTTTTATTTTCATACGTTGCACGCCGGTTGCCTAGGCCGGGGTGTAACAACACCCTTGTTTGATCTTATATATAAGTTCTTATGTCTCTGTTCCCTCTGGGCAATGAGGAGGACAGTTGCCAGCTTCAGATAAATCTCCTGCTGGAAACTGAACTTTTGGAGGCTACTGGGTTTTGTTTATTTGCAGGGTATGTGTAGATAGAGGCACTCACACACTGATATAGACATGCGTGAACAAATATCAAGTGGGATGGTCTATCTATCTACACGGACTTTAAGTGTATATATTTTAGGGCTTTCATCAGCTTTAGAAAGTCAAATCTCCCAAAACATTTCCCAGTAAAGGTGGTCCAATAAAATGTTTCTCTGTTACTTGACATGATTAATATACAGTTTTTGTGTGGTTCCACCTTAAATCAATGATGGCACTTAAAATGAAACACTTTGGTGGGGTAGCCACTTGCTGGTTCTCATGTTACAACCTGCACCAAACCATTCAGGGCAGGAGGAGGAACTGATTTAATGAAAATAAGTCTGAATTGGCCTGAGACTCATTGCATTCCAGTGTGATATTTATCTCAACAGTCATAAAAAGGGCTATGTAATTTAACTTGAACTATAGCACAAGCGTAAAATGATTTTTCAGGGCAAGGCATAGCAAGTGTGTAGTCTGTGCATGTCTGTCTATGTGTGCGTGTATGCGAGTGTCTGCGATGACAGTGAGGGTTTGTGCTGTTTTGAGGTCAATAATGACAGACGAATAGCTGTCAGGGTTAATGGGAGGGGACAGCCAGGGATGATGAGAACACAGAGCGAACACTGCTGTGCAATTCAACACAGGCAGAAGCTAGAGACAAGGCACACAGGGTCAAAATGGGAGCATAAAGCAAACACACAAACACTCTATGTGCAAACACACACTCTGTGTGGCTGCCCTCGTCAGGGAATCAGTTTGAATTTATTTTCTAACTTTAAGCCATAGGCCCAGTTCAACAAGGGCACAAAAACATACAATACATGCTTGGTGCAATATTTTGCAGCCTCACTTAAAATGAAAGTATCATCACTTAATTGTGAGTAATGATTGGGAAGTTTGTATAAAAGTATAAAATCACCTGTGTTGATGCAAATAAGGGCAGTTAAACTAAACTCTAAATGCTTAAGCACCTTTAATGGCAAATGCAAAGCACAGCAGTTTGCTTCCATTAATTTCAGTCTTTTTTGTAGAACTTAGGCTTCTACAAATAAGCCAAAAATATTTTATGTTGCTGGATCTCTCATAAAAAGCCACCAAATGTCAGTCTTAAATAATTTCTGCCTGTATACATGAACATTAGCTTTACAAAGATGCTGTTTTATATGGACTATATGAAGCTTCTAAGGGGTTTTCACTATTTGAGAACCCTCCATTATACACTGCAGCTGTTGTGAATTTATACTGATGTTATAAGCTGCCATCGTTTGAAGCTGGTGACAATCCTTTCAGAGTCATGTTTGATCATCAAAAGATATTAGACAAAGAAAAATACTGTACAGTTGCATTTTGTATTTGGTCAGTTGTAACTGACAACTGTGACATGAATGTGAGCAATTAGATCAAACCTTAACAGGTTCAACACTTTTATAAAAGCTAAGAGAACATTCTGAGATTCTATATTCCTCCATGCTTCCCTTCAAGTTCTCTGCTGTCTGTTCTCATTCTTTCTCAGGTTTCTATCTTTTTCATATAGTTTTCTTTTGTAATGAATGCTCCTCCCTTGCCAAAAGTCAGGCTAGTAAGATGATCACAGTTGCTGTCCAGAAGAGATGCATCTGAGTATCACTAGCTGCAGGCAGAGTCTGAGTCAGTGATGGATGGACTGTTGGAATGCTGGATGATGAGGGGGAGAGGGGGGCATTGCTTTGTTGTGTCTCTTGAAAAAGACTAATTTACTGTTTTAACAGCCGCTTACACCTATGCAGAAAGGGGAGAGGAGGGACAGAAGGCAGGATGACAAGATGGCGTTCTTCTGGGAAGGAAGCACACTGGAGCATGAACCTCCTCTATCTCCCTTCTCTCCACCTGTCTTTGGCTGTTTGTTGTTTTCCTCCTTGCTCCCATTTTCCCATTTATTCCATGGCACCCAGCCCCCACCCAACCCCCACCCCATCTCCTCCCTTTCTTCCCTTGTTCAGGGCTCAAGTCACACACCCAGGTGGAACAATAGCCTGTGACTTCATTCCCATGCACCGCTCAGAGACTAGTGCCCTCAGGTATGGAATTCTATCACTCAACAATAAACAGGTGGATCAACCCAAATACACTTCGGAGGAGATCGACAAAAGCACGAGATTCTCTCTGAGATTAGACCCCCACCCCAAAGGAAGAGAAAGGAAGGAGGCATGATGGCTTGGAGGAAGGAGGAGGCTGGGAGTTAAACACTATATAGCCGCAGTGTTTGAGGAGCAGCAACCATAATGTGCCCCTGCTTGTGTTTGCCACTCTATTTCAACGACTTCCATTCCCCAAGGAGGATGGAGGGCAATATGCTATCAGCCTAATAGAGAGGGGGAGGATACTTTATGAGGTTGACAAGCGCTGCTTTCATTTCAGGCCTGCAGTGTCATTTCTATGAATATGATAACTAACGAGCATGTCCTCTAACACGCGGCTCTCTGTCCAGTTCTGAGCAATCCTACCACGGCTCAATCTCTTTAAGTGCTCTGGGGTCTCTGCTGTAATGTCATTTGTCATTGAGGTCGAGAAATGACAATTTTGTTTAAATCAGAACTCATCACCCCACAACTACAGTCAGATATGGAAGGCAAGCCACAAAGCAATTTTAGGCATAAAATTGAAATTCTGAAATTCAAAAAGCTGAGCTGAAAAAGTTCTTGAAGAGATTTTTAATATAAATTTGGCCACACAAAAACACCCCGCATGGATGCTAATTCCCATGGCAGTGCTCACTTTATGAAAAAGGGAAACCTCTGTGAACCAGACCCCAGCTCGTTTGTCAAAGCTGAGAGGAATGCTTTCCTTTGGTTGTCTCGTACTTACGAGCTAAGTCGAGAGCGAGCTTTACACTTCTCATACCCACTTCCACACCTTTAAGCTCAGCTGAGACATATTCAGCATATTTTTCCATGATAGCAGGTGATGCATTATTCAGTGAGCTCAGGTTGATCTTAGCTATAATAAATCTTTGGTCTATAGAAATGTGAAGCACAAAAGGCACACACACAAACTTGCCTCTCTTCTTTTAGTGTTGATGCATGATGAATAAAGAGGAACTGAGCATCCATGAATCACACCTCCATGGAGAGATCTTAAACAAAGCGCATTATGGATAAAAGGAGCGCTTGGCTTTTGAGAAGCAATCCAAAGCAGTATGGTAATGAGAGTAATGAGGATATCAGACACTGAATGTGGTGCAATATGCTTGTTAAATGTGACAGCTGAATTACATCAGAGCTTCGTCCCTGTGAAGCAAAAGACTTGTGAAGCAAACATTCACGCTGACATGTGACGACACCTTACTGTAGCTGTGTTCAATCATAATCTACAACAGGGTAGCAGGGACACCTGGAGATGAGCAACACTGGCTTCCAATTGGAGAGCCATAAGATTAAAGGGTAACCTGGCAAGGCATATGTATCTGAATCAATTTGCTCATCAGTTGTACAATATCCTCTTTGCCTTTGTGAGGCGCTTAAGAGGTTTTACCTTCAGTTTGGTAGAATTGTATTTTTGTCAACATACACATCAATTTATCAAGCAGAAAAGTTCACCTTTTTGCTTTTCAGGAGAGAGCTATCCAAAAAGGTCAATAAATAAAGGTCTTTATCAATATGCAAAAGAAATAGAAATAAAAAGCATTTATCATGCTGTCTAACAGTAAATGCTTATGTTTCATGTAAGGCTTGCATGTCCGGTATGACTTATACATGTGGCCCCTCCTTCTTTTTTCAAGTTATTTATTTTAAGCTCATGCTTATCAATACATTCACTAACCACATCATTAGGTACACCTGTTCAACTGCTCATTGATGCATATATTTACTCTAATCAGGAAATCACATGACACTAACTGTCCATTTAGGCACAGTCTGCACAGGCTCACTAAAGTTAAAACAGAACATTAGATGAAATGTTAACCATTTGAGCCCGTCAGCCAACTGAGCATCATTTAAATGCCACAGCTTACCTAAGTATTGTTGCTGACCGTGTCTATTCCTTTATGATCACAGTGTACCCGTCTTCTGACAGCTGCTTCCAGCAGGATAACACATCATGTCACAAAGCTTAAATCATCTCAAACTGATTTTGCGGACATGACAATGAGTTGGCTGCACACAAATGGCCTCCACAGTCATTGGATTTCGAGCGCCTTTAAAATGTGTGTGGATAATTTAAATCATGGATGTGCAGTCTACAACTCTGCAGTAACTGTGTGATGCTTTCATGTCGATATGGACCAAAATCTCTGGGAAATGTTTCCAGCACTTTGTTGAATCTAAGCCACAAAGAATTTAGGCAGTTCTGAAGGCAAATGGGAGTCCAACTCATCCAAAAGGTTTAACTAAAAAAGAAACCAAAGTTAATGTTGTATGTGCAAAATGACAAAAGGAGCCACATTCCTGAGCTAACTGTGGTATATAGCCAAAGAGATATTCAGAGATAAAATACATATAAATAATAAACTACTTTCTTCTTCTTTCAATTTCTTTTCCATATGGAGAAGCTCCAGTTTTGCTCATCTTATCACAAAGACTGGAAACGGGAGGAAGAGATGTCAGCTTCTCTCTGTAAAATTTTCCAAAATTTACATATCCGACAGTGACAAGAGCGGGGGAAAGATTAACAAAGCCTGATAGGACAAAGTGCTGATTTGACATAATCTCATAAAGAGAGGGACAGTAGTCAAGGAGAGGGCTCTGAGAAAGCAGAGAGGAAAACCAAGTCCGATGCTGCAGTGTAGGTGCTGCTTGCCTGTGCTGCCCGGGCCTCTTTGTTATTATGATTTATTTTTTAATGAGCGGCACTGCCCTCCCCTCTGCCACACAAAGCCCTGATTGAATCTGGCGTTCCATTAGCATGTTAAAGAGGCCCAGCTTCATCTGTGAGCCGCTGACTGACAGTGGATATCATCTCTGTAATTGCTCCATATACTGGACCCAGAGAAAGCCAGAGACACAGAGAGAAAGAGAGACAGAGAGGGAGAAAATAGTTGTGGGGGGGAGGGTTGAAGAAACATAAGGAGGGAGGGATTAGGATTTAAAAGTGGGGATGCTGGAAAGAAGGGGGAGATGAGAGGGGCTGGTGGATCGAGCTCCATCTCAGAATATCTCAATTTGGTACAGTTGGTACCCCATGCAGAGAAGTGGGAATAGTCTGTTTGAATAAGTAATTTTTTTTAAGCTACACTCGCAGCTTTTGACACTTATCAAAGCAAAAACAGTGGCAGCGTTTCGTAACAGAAGCCCTGCTTTTACGAAGCTGTTACACAATCAAACCAGAAATGTTATGTTTGTCGCTGTCGTGTCAGGTAAGGACGTGACACTCTGACGCGTTTGTGCGCACCACACGTCCCTCTCCGTGTCCTATGCTCTCTCCTTACCCCTTTACAGAATGGTTTTATTGTCTTCCTCTATTTTTGCACTCACTCCCTTCTCTCCAACTCTTTCACGTCTACTTCCTCATCCCCTCCATCACTGAGCGCCTCCCCTCCACCTCCTCCATGGCTCCCGCTATTCCCTTTCACTGTTCCCCTCTCTCCCTCTCTTTCTATCTGCCCTTCTCTGTCTCTGCAGTAAATGGTAATTGAACAAACCATGTGGTGGAGAAGAGCCGCAGAAAAAGATGGTTATCTTAACTCCACATGCCATGCATCCAAAATTAATCCTCCTCCTTCCATTTCTCCCTCGCTCTCTATTCCTTTGCTATGCTGTGACAGTGTGACGTGCACGCAGTCCCACAACATCGTCAGCCCTGTGTATTAACGTTGGAAGACAGCCCAATGGTACCATGGTGAGCGAGTGTGCATGTGTGTGTATGTGTGAGATTACCATGTGCAGTGGCACATCCTAAGGAAGCGAGGTGACAATGAAAGATGTCTCACAAGCAAAGGAGGATGCACAACACAAAAGTGCACAACATTGCAACATTGCTTTCCTCATCACATCCCATTGCGATTCTGGTATATTTACTATAGATAACAATAATCTATTTCACCAATCCTTTTGGGTCCTCATAAATACTTTCAAGTTTTATTTTCACACACTCTTCGGTTAGACTTAGGCACGGAAACTAGTTGGGTTAGCTTAGTAAAAGATAATAAAATGGAGCTATTTATAAAGCTACTCACATTTGAAGCTTTTCCTCCATTTTCTGAGTTATGTGAGACAAGAATGCAGCTCCATTTGACGTATGTTTAGTCGTATAAAAAAGGAGCAGCAGCAGCTGCAGGAAAACAAGACCATAAATGGAAAAGATGTGTTGATTACAAATGTAGGTCTAGATAAAAATAGTGTTTCTTCCAAGTTAATTGAGAACTTTAGTTTCTTTAGTTATATGAAAACTTTTTAGGAGACAGGGAATACAGAGCACAGACAGGGTCTGCATTCCTCCAATAAAAACACATTGCTCTTGACAGAACGTGTTTTTTTATCAGGTAGGAAAGCTAAGTTGCAACATTATTTCACAGGAACACTGTGGTTTGATATTAAATAGTATTTTGAACCAGGTCAAATACCTATACGTGCCTCCCTTTTTCTTGTTATATATGAAACCAACATTTCGGCTATTTATTATCCTAAAACTTTACATTTTCTAAATGATCTTAACTCGAGCCTAAAACACAGAACACCTAAAGACTAAGCACTCTACAGAGACACTCAATCGTGCGCACACATTCGCACACCCTCATCCTGCTGCACCCTCCAGGCATACTCTGCTCCACTAACACAACACGAAATCTCTGACACTCACAACACATTTACATGACATTACTGCTGAAGTGCTATAAAATCTGTGCCTGAATATCAACTGTTGAGATGCATCATTTGTTTCTGTGTACGGAGGAATCTGTGCAATAGCAACGCACAACAGGAGCGTTGCACACCACTGGCCTGTAAACTTCGAATATTAGAGAAAGTGTGTGTGTGTGTGTGTGTGTGTGTGTGTGTGTGTGTGTGTGTGTGTGTGTGTGTGTGTGTGTGTGTGTGTGTGTGTGTGTGTGTAAAAAATGAATTTTGAGTTGAAGCTATATTCAAGTGTGCATGTTAGATTTTAATGATCTCCTTTGGGCTCCTGTGGGTTGCTCTGGGTTTAGCATGGTAATCAAGGAGCATGTTGACACACACTGTTAGTCAGATTGATGTGTTTGTTTGGGTGGTGCAGGGCTACGCGGCTTTACACAGTGATGGACTACATTAGCCACTTGCTACTAATCTGAGAATTAATGGCTTTCCCCAGTGATGTGGTTCCCGTGCACAATGTTTTATTCAGATGCTCGCTGGGTCCGTTCGTAAAGTATTTAGATCTATCACTGTTAGGTTCCCTTGGACAAATACTCTATCCAAGTCAATGTAGCCATGTCTGAAGAGGTAGTTTGTCACCAGCAATTATCCTCCAAGTTATACCCTTTCTCAACTATCTCAAACATAGCAAACAGGACACGTGAGATTTTCAGATTCCCCTAAGGTCAATGCTGACATATGTATGCAGGTGCATTTATCTAAAGAAGGAGACCAAGAGAACCAGATGACACAACTCTCTTCAGTTCTATTTGATTCCCCATTTTATGCAAACGTGCTCTGACCAAAAATCATGTGTCTATCGAAGGCTGCTATTGTAGTTTCTAAAGGTTTGACCACAGTTCTTAAATCATGTCTGTTTCTGTTCTTATACTGAGTTTCCATGGCACGCCGATGATGCAGACTGCGCGTTTGTGTTCTAGCTGCTGCTAAAGGGATAGACAGCTGTGACGCTACAGTGATGACGACAACAAACCATTATGTAGACTTTCCCGTTTGTGCCCTGCATGCTGCATACCTCCCACACCCACCCCCTTTACTCTCATCTCTCTCCATCCTGCTATTGGAGGCTCAGACTGCGGCAGAGCAGGGCAGTGAGATGAAAAACACAATGATTGTTTCTGATGAACAAGAGGGGCTCCGTGAGAGGGAGAGAAAAGAGAGCGGGTCTCTAAGAGTGACAGAGCAAAGGGTAGGAGAACGCAGGAAATCAGAGCATTGTAAAGGTCAGTGTTTGGTTATACAGGAACACCGAAGACTGTGGAGAGTAACAGCTCCGCCTCCCAATTTTGTGTATATTTGTGTGTAGTTGGATAAGAGAAACTAAAGGAAGGAAAGAGGGAACAGACAGGAAGGGAGGGCGCTGGGCTGTACAGTAAAGAGTCTCACCTTGTTCTGCACCATGCACACACAGCACCCCAGCTGTCATCCAGCTTCACTCTCTTTCTCCGTCAGGCCAGTGAGGACATGCATCATTCATGAGCAAAGACTTATTTGGCTGCGTCATCTCCTCCCATAACTGTCAATAACTTTTTCCCGGCTGTGGCTTCACCTTTACTTCAGGAGTGTGCACTGGACGCAGACAGCAAATTTACATCATAAATAGCATTTTGTCCTAGAGACAGCAAACTGCAGAAAGTTTTAAGACAGACTAGGTGGTGATGAATCTATTTCCTCATAATGTTCAAGATTGGGCATTCCACCATTTAAAGCCATGGGACCTAATATCTGCGGCACAAAGTGAATGATACAAAAGTTTTTTTAAAGGGCCGAAAGCAAGTGGCACTCACTGTAATTTAGAGCAATTAAAGGGAATGTATTTAAAGGAAACACCGAAACATGTCCCACAGAAATGTAATGTTCTAAAATATATATCTGCTCCTTTAGGAAAAGAAGAACCAACATGTAGAAAAATGTAACAAGAAAGACTAATTATCTAAGAACTGCTGTGTCCTGCCCTCAGCACCATTTTTGTCCAGCCTGTCCTCTTTCCTGAGCCCATGCGACGCAACCTGCTGCGAGGCTGCCTGCTGTGAAGGTCACTCTCCCTGCAGCTATGGATTACACAGGCACGCACAGTCAGGCAGAATACGATACTGCCCTTGAGGAGAGGTCTGAGGCTTTGGTTGGCAGAGACAAGGCCTCTGGAACTTATGGACCCACCAGGACCAGCCAGTGTGATAACCAAGCAACCTCATGTCAAGAGTTGGTAGGTGGATGGAAAGGAGCAAAATAAATAGAATAAAACCACAAGAAATCTATCACTTCATACATTCATCCATTCAGAGGTGGGAAAGAATTAAATAAATATACAACTATATATACAAATACTGTAGGAATAATAATGATTTTGCATTAAACTCACCATTACACAAAAGAATAGAAGCTACTTAAAATATTAATAAGAAAAGAAGCAAACAGGTATGGATAGAAATAAAACCCCTAGCTGAGGAGTTCAGGATTCACACATGGTTGTAAAGCTGCAGCTTTACAAACAAAATCAAAATCTTACAATCCAATATAATGAGTTGCAATATTCTAGATGTGACAATTTAAAGAAGCAACTAAGACCTTTTGAAGATCAGCATGAAGAAGAACAATGGAGCAATAAAGCTGAATAGTCCAGCTAGTGTGCAGAACGGCAGTAATCAGAGAGACAAGATGACAGATTTGGTGTTTTTGGTTGCTTTGTATAGTCATTTTAAATGGAAGCTACAGTAGAAGATGCAGCAAATATAAATAGAAAAGAAAAATCAATACTGTGCTTTCTAATAATATGCTCCAGTGGAAGCATATAGACAGAGGGGGGGAAATGGCTATGGATAGAGGCTTTTGGAACATATCACGTGGGCGGCATAGGTGAAGAAAAAAACATTTATCATTAACAAATGATAAATGATAAATAAAAAAAAGACTGTCCAATAAATCTGCATGATTCCGACTGACTGAAGACTGGGCGAAAATTGAGGAAAATTAGCAGCGAACAGTTGGCTGTTGTTAAGGTCATTAGTTACTTTGACCAGCCCTGTTTCAGCGCTCTGAAGAATACAAGGCTGGTCTAAAAGGATTAAAATCAATAGTCATCTTTGGTTTCTAGTGAAATGGGTCAAGTATTTCATGCTTAGGGCCGGGTGAAAAACTGCCAGTGGATAAAGGATAAAACAGTGGAATCAAAAGGGTTTTTAAAAATATTTTTAGAGAGGAACTTAGTTGTTAAAGTGTCATAATTTTAGCGTTCAGCTGTGTGATGTGAAAACACTTAAACTAAGCCAGTTAGCAGCTACGGGTCAAGGTCCACAATGTGGTAGTTAGGACCCACACATATATGGACAATATGACAAATTTTTTTAGTGAAGGAGAATAAAACTGATTGTCAGTGTTGGGGACTAATGGAATACATGTACCGCCGTTACGTATTTAAAATACAAAATATGAGTAACTGTATTCCGTTACAGTTACTGTTTAAAAAGGTGGTATTCAGAATACAGTTACTTTGCTGAAATAAATGGATTACACGGCGGTATTTTCCTGTTTCATATGTTCAGCTATGCCCTCTCTATTTCTGGTTTCCACGCCCCAAACAAAACACGCATTAGGAGGCTCTAATGCCCGTGTCTCAATCTCGCCGCCCATAATGATGTGAAGCAATATTTAAAAAAAATATTCACAAAAATGATTTAATATGAAGGCAATAGGCAGAGTGTTACAGGCATAGCATGTAGCCTCATGGGCAGTGTAGTCCGTGCTGCAGGGAGAATGGACTGCAACTCTGTGAGCGAGGGAGGGGGGGAAAGGAGAGTGGAAAAGTACGATTTGTCACCGAGCAGAAACGGGAGCTGGAAGCATGTAAATATAATAATAACCACTGCAGCCAAAAAGAGTGCCTGACGAGCTTATGGCGAGTAACCTTCAGTAAAAGTAATAATTCACACAGCAATAGTACATTCATGTAGTTGTAAAAAGCATGATTATATAATCCAAAGTATTCAGAATACGTTACCCTCATTGAGTAACGTAACAGAATACGTTACAAAATACATTTTGGGGCATGTAATCTGTAATCTGTAGTGGAATACATTTTAAAAGTAACCTTCCCAACACTGCTGATTGCAGATGATAGAAGATGCTTCAGTTTCCAGCTTGTCCTTCTGTTACTTCTTTCTTACCTTTTTTATTTATCTAGTATGGTGTGTGAATTAAGAAAAAAAAGGCAATTTCAAGAAAAGATTTTATTTTTCTGTTTTTAGCAGGTGCTGCTGAAACTGGCACCGCTTTGAAAGTGTTATTAAATTTAAACATTAAACACAATAGGTTTTCTTAGTAGAGGTACAATGAAACTAAAAGCTGAGGATGAGAAACAACAATCGCAGGCACAAAAGGGAAATTTAATACCACGGTCTTCAGTCGTCACTCTGTTTCCTAGTTTGAAGTCAAATGTGGGGGATGGCACCTTTTATCCTGCAAAATGGTGCAGTGAGGGTCAGTGTCCTCTGAGTGGGACAGGAGCCATTTGACAACACCACTCTCTGGAGTCATGCCACTGTTTGGAGGTCAGAAAAGGAAAAAAATATATATATAAAAAATATACATATATACCCACACACAGACACACATGGCATTGTCCTCTCCCTGCTGTGACCTTAATTTGTTCTGTCTTGAGTATGAGTACCTGCTGGGCAGCTGATGCACCTTAAGAGAGCAAGCTGACAGCATTATATGTATATATATATATATATATATATATATATATATATATATATATATATATATATATATTGTTTTGAGCATATGCATGGGAAAGATGCAGACAGACAGAGGAGGGGGGTAAGGATTTGAAAAATAAAACACCACAAGGACAGACTGTTGGTGTGCATGTGTTTTGAAGACTGCGAGTCTCAGGTGAATTTTGCTCATATTCACAAATTCTAACTGGCAGCAGTCTGAAACCAAGGCTGATGTTGGTGTATGCAGCAGCACTAATAACAGCAAAACTCCCCAAAATAAATAAACAATACACACAAGCTGTCTCTCTGCAGGCTAATCTTCTAATGAAGATTTGTGGCAGTGGCTGCTTGGTGATTATTGGCCTAGAACAAACACAAAAGCCATCTTCTCGCTACTGTAAATAAAACCTCGCATTTACACAAACGGTTGCAGGTGAAAATGAGAAAACTTAGGCTGGAGGCAGAAATGTTACTTTTATAGCGTATGGGCTGGCAAATGTTTTGCTTTGCTGTGCTGTCAAACGTCTCATGCTACAGTTAATAAGCAAAACCACTACAAGCCCAAACATTAACCACCATTATTCAGATTTGACAAATGTAATGTGAAGTCGCTTATGTTCATGCGGTAATTCCTGTCTCACTGGGACAAGTGCACCAATCCTGACTATGCTAATTTTATGGAAATGTTTGTTTCCATCCTTCCTCTTCGGTTCCATTTGTTACATTTTATCAATTCTCTTTTGAACTACATTTACTGCCACTGCATGTTAGCTGAAAGTTATGTTAAATATATAAGCAACCATTCCTCCATCTGTGCGTCCCACAACAGTGTCTGCTGCTGCTGCTGCTGCATTAGGCAAAGCTGCCCAGTGGAAAATCTTTACATGCATAAATGCAAAAAGGTGTTTTTTTCAATGAGATACACGACTCACATGAATGACCTCAGGTACCTCTTCACCCCTGCGTCCCTTACAGCCTTCTAATCCACACCTCTCTTTACCTTCCCTGTGCACCCCCAAGGCAGGGAGCTGTGGTGCAGGTCCCGGCAGAGTCCCTTATCATCCCTCCCGCTTTCCTACTTAGGGGTAGGGCCGCATGTTCAGGGGAGAACTTGTTCAAAGACAGGTGTGCATACCAGACGCCTGTGTTAAGACCTACGCCATGCGGTTTCCATAACTACCTGCTAGTGAGGCTTCCCCGGCACTCATCCAAGACTGCGCTAAACCCTTCTGATAGCTCTAGCTACACTAGCTGTCAATGGGCAAGACTCCACAGAGGGCAGGTCGGAGCTCAACCTACTGACGCCTTTTTGTCACCCAGCCTTTCTGCTACTCATGATCAAGCATCATACATACATTTAAACATGCTGGAAGAGATTTAGTTGGCAGAGGGAAGGCGTTAGGGGTGGAGATTTAAGCTATTTTGAGCTGTTCATGTAACATTAAGGATTAAAAGCTAGCTTAAGGCTTCTTGGAACCAAACGCTGGTAGCATTCATTCAGTCTGTGTGCCCAGCAGTATGTAGTTGAGCAAAGTGAGATTTGTTTAGATGACTGAGGTACCATAGTGAGGACATGTCCTTGTGGTTATAAGTGAAGTTCAGCCAGAGCTTTAGGACAGCAGTATGTTAGATATACTGCTCATATTTCCTCTTGGTATGAGTCAGATGATACAGAGACAGAAGTGCTCCATGTTTGCTGTCACAAGGAAGCATGGATTTCACCCTTTAGCCTAGCTGTAACCAAAGAATTGTCACTCCACCCCACATCCAGCGTTCCTCATCTCACTGTTTTCTCATTTCCTTCTTTATCGCTTAGGTCCCAGTCCTCCTACACTACTCACTCAATCCCGCTTCTCATTCTGTGCTTCATGGAGATCCTCCTTCTACCCTTTAGCTTCCTCCTTGCTAGCCATGCTCCTATGAAATGACCTTGCTGCAACTCAATTGATTTCTCTTCTGTCTTTGTGTGAAACCCTATCTCAACAGCACTCAGAGGAATTTCCTCTTCCCCCCCAGAGCTGGAAAGAGCTAATTCTCTTTCATGAGGACACTTTTCACTCCATTTTATCTATCTGCTTTCCTCGTTCTCTTCCCCCTCCACTTCTACTCTCTTCTCGTTTGAGCACACAGAAATAGAACAGGCATGATTAATGCAACATCTTTCGCAGCCAAACGTTAGCTTTGCTCAACCTTTTTACACTTGGCTGCCGTTTGAACCTTACAAAACTGCAAGTGAATTATCAGATCATTACATCATCACAAATGCTTGATTCTTTCTATACATGAGTGTGATCAGTAAGGAGATAACAAAAGGAATAAGAGATCAAATAAACATTTGAGTATAGGAATTATTTCACGATTTCATATATGACATACAAACTGCTGAATCAGATAATAACAGTATACACTGAATACTCAAATCTCTTCAATTTAATTTGCAGAATTTGTGTGCAATTAAATCAAAAATTCAACAAGCAGTGAATATAAAAATGGTCTTATTATAGATTTATGTCACTGCACTGTCCTAATAGTCCAAGTATTTCAAATTATGTTAGAGATGAATAAAATAAACCATTGCATAACAGAATGCCATGTAAGTGCTCAGCATTTTCACAGGAGTTGTTCTGAACTCAGTTATGATTCACTAACCCTTATAGTGAGAGAGAGAGTACTGAAGAGAGAGCTGAAATGTGATTTTTTATATTTTCATGTAATGTAAAAACACTGATTACTTAAATATTTAACCAGTGGCAGTGCAGTGTTAAAAAGGAAGCAAAGCTTTTGATCTCCAGTCTTTCATCAAAGCAGCTGTATGACACAAGGTGATTCAATACCAGTATGGGCAAAAGAGAACACCTGTGCAATGTTAAGCCACCTTGCATAGGGAATGTAAATAAACATATTAACAATTTTTTGTTGCACACAGGAAACCCTAAAGAAAAGAAAGTCACAGTTCATGAACATAAAATAAAAGGCAATCAAGTTATTAGTAAGCTTTGTCATGAAAAAAAAAGAGCACAATTAAGCAAAGACATCAGGAAAATAGATGACAAAAAATATTACACCTCTACATGATAAAGGCAACACTGTCTCTTTGAAAACACTAGAGAGCTGCAGTGTGAAGAATCATCTGTGCCTCTTTCCACTTTGTGATCAGACAGACTGTTGAAGCATACAGAACATTTTCCAGGCTTCAACTCCCAGGTGTCTTGTAGCCCCAGGATTCCCAGTAAGTAGTCAGCCAGCTTGCCTTGGTGAATGCACTAATGTGACACCATAATCACGCACAGGTGCATTTCTGTGCTTCACAGCGCAGCAGCAAAGCGCCAGGTTTTTTTGGTGGTGGTGGCAGGTGCCGTGGGCCCTAGTGGGTGCTTCATAAACGGCACAAATCGGTTTTATTTTCACTGTTTGCTTTTTTACTTTATGACTATAACTCACAAAAAAATACTATGTTTACTCCAGGATCATTCTAATTTTCACTAAAAAAAACCTTTAATACAGGGCACTGCGGGGAGACCAGTGGAAACATGGGAGTCAGGAAATCACACACCTTTACCTTTTGCTGCTCCGCAGTGTGCCACACACACACGTGCACACACACACACGCACACACAAACAAACACAATGGGTTTCCATCCCACCAGTCCAATAACAGGCCTATTCATTAGAGTCTCTTACAGACAGTATTGACAACCTGCTGACACACAGTCACTCCAGCATAAACAAATGGAGCAACAGAGAAAAGCCAGGCAGGGAGGGGATGAGACCTAGCAGCTTTTTGATGGAAGAGGGATCTCCACAAACCAGGGGTGAGCTAGACTTAAAGAAAGAAGTGGCAAGCCTGCTACTTGCTCCTGCTCACACATATATCCACCTAATATCCCTTGCACACACATTATACAGTCCCCCTACAAATGAGTGCCACATTTATCTTACATGCCAGGTCAGCCCTGACCTTTGTGGCATATTGTAATTACTGTCATGGGAATAAGTCTTTTTTATTCTGTGCCTTGGTATGCAGAGCAGCTATAAAGGTGAAGTGGGTCAAGCACACTGAGCTACTCATCACACAGATCACACAGCACAATGCCATAGTCTTACCTCTTCCTGCTGAATGGCATCATGATATTCTACAACACAAACTGGTGAAACCAGAGGTCCACTTTGCAGAAAGGTAGAAAATGGGGTTGCAGAATTCCTGCAGTTCCAGCAGCTCTCAAGTATTCCCCTTATGTCTTGGATATGCAAAGAAGCATAGAGGAAAAATACTGGGGCATGAATACCAAATATCTGGCTCATTAATGAGTTATAATTACTATGTCACTTTGACATAAACAAAGAGAGCAGCACAGTCATGAAGAAAATGGGGATGGGGGGCATTGCTGATCTGCTCAAACACATTTTTTTATGATGTCTTTGACTTGACCTCTGGAACCAGGTGTGTGCAGTCAATTAAAAGAAGGGGGTTGCAGAGCTCGGTGAATGGAATAAGCAATAGCTATGCAGACAGGAACAGAAAGATAAACTTTATGGAGACAGATGAGGTAGGAGTGGACGCTCAAACACAAAAACAAAGAGACAGATCGGCTGCATGGCCCTGAGCTCGGGAGGTCAGATCTGACTCAAACAGACAAGACAGATGAGACATGAAGCAACGTTTAAACATGAACTGCTCATGACATGACAGGTCCTTCCCCAAAAACTTTGCAATGATGCTAACAAAGTAGATTTTACCAGGAATGCTTGTCAGATAGTCACCATGCAATATCTGGTGACAGTAAGAGGGCAATACAGACAGTTCCTGTCTAAATGTGGACTCCACACCAGGAACTCACTGCAGGCGTAGATGGTTTGTGCTAGACATCATGGCGGCTGATCACCATGACTCCACAGTCAACTGAGAAGCTCTACACTAACAGGAGCCCAGCGATCATGTTCGTTATTAGGTCGCCATTGTTCTCTTGCTGTTTCTCTCTCTTTTTTATCCACAAACACACACATGCACACGTGCACAGACATGCACACACGCACGCGCACACACATGCGCGCACACGCATGTACTGACCAGCAGCAGTCTCATACCAATACCTCGGTGCAGAGCCCATGCCAGACAGACAGACAGACAGCAGACAGACAGCTATGCTGGCTGCCTGCAGCTTTGTATATAAGCACACTGCCATTGCAATGATCAACTTCAGAATTGTCATTACTATTACAGCAGCCAAAAGCCTCTGTCAGGCCTCCAGAATGCCGACAAAGCTAATGACAATAGAATTGTGTACAGCATCAGGGACAGAGCCGCACTGGTAAAGGTTGTTTGCTCAAGGTCACAGAAAACAGTGGAAAGAGAAAAACACCAGTAGCCATGCAGACACAATCGCTGGAGCATGTGGTTCTCGCAGGCATACTCAAAAACACATTTCTTTCTTTAACTGCATTTTTATAACGACACACATTTCCAATTGAGATATGTTATCACAACGTTGCAGATTTATATCAGGGAGCTTAATCAGGAAATTTGCTGATTGGAGGTCGACATCAACCAGTGCCAGAATTGTAAAGGTCATTACAATGACATTACCCTTTTCAGAAGAAGAAAGCTAGAAATGTCAAATCACTCAGTAGCCACATCATCATGCAAATGGAGCAGAATGTTAGGCACGAGAAAATCTCAGTGTTCAGACAGAAATAATGAAAGATGCCTATCTGAGTGACAACTTAATAAGCAGAAGCCTTGGGTCAGCTTTTTCGGCAGGTGTGAAGTGGAAAGGTTTGACAAATCATTAGATGCAATGAGAAACACACAGATTTTGAACGTTAGAGCCACAGTTCATTATCACCGTTTCTGTAAAATAGAAAAAAGATCTGTGGCGTAACCAGTTAACACTGACATCAGTCTTTATGCAGAGGCCAAATTTATGTTACTGCACAACAGAAGTTACGTTCCGTGTGATATTGCTTCCATCAAAATTCAAATACACACACTCCAATGACTACGCTAAAGTTTAACCTCAACCAGCAGAGTTGTAGTTGGGGGGGGGGGGGGGGGGGGGGGTGTTGGTGTTAAGATATCCTACCCAAATATCATTTACGGGAGCTGCTACCACCTGCAACCTGATCAAGACAGTACTTGTCTGTTACATGAGGCTCAAGTCGAGGAATTGTTCATTTTTAACCAGCTTCAGAAGTGCAAAATATAACCCTTAAAATAGAGATACATTTTAATGTTATTTAACAAAAATTAAAAACCTTCCCAAAGTGAAAAAGTTATCTCTTTGATGGCTGTTCTAAAAAAGTTTAGTGACTGGTTGAAAACCTTTAGCTCACAGGTACACACACACTTTGAGCTCCCACACCTCAGACTGCATGACTCCCCATAATCATTAAAGTTATCTGCTTGAAAAACATGCCTGCCGGGAGAGCAGAGAAGCAGAACTGCGCCTGAATCAGCCCAGGCATGCGTTAAAACAAAGTGGCCTCTCCGGGAGAGCGTGCATCAACGCACACACACATTTCGAAGTAATACATGGGCAGTAAGCACACACGGCTTCACAGTCATGGCCATGTGCAAATAAGAAGACTCTAGAACATTTTTACAAGCGAATTTCCTTTTAAAACCTCTGTATGAATCTACAAGCCGAATGCAAAGCGCACACAGACCACACAGAATCCCCTCTCCTAGACATGGCCACTATGAGACCAGCATACTAAAGAAGAAAGTGCTGGCTGACTCACAACAATGTCTAGTAACTGGAATCTATACTCTCCTGCATGCTAAGGAATGAATCTTCTTTTTAAAATGTGTTTGATGACTTGGACGCTTATCATTAATCAGGATGGCAGCAATGCAAGGTTGAGGAGAAATTGAGTGCCACAGTAACAAATCATCAGAAGAAAGTCACGAATTCTGCACTGACTGTTTGTATAAAACCGCATGACATCAGTTATCACCAAGTTCAGCTGAAACCATCTTTGTCACTTAGCCCCTTCTGACAGAACATGAGAGTGGTGGAGTCTGGTCATGTGACCAAACAGACCATAATGATACAGTCCAGCGCAAATGCTTTGACCTTCTATGTCATCACTCACACCTGCCACATAAATGGCACACTATTAGCGTAATTACAAACACTATCTGTAATTTAGAGGTTGACCCAGGCGCTTGGTATTGACAGATGTCTCTGTGCAATCAAAACCAAGCAGACTACTAAAAAAATAAATAAAACAGAGCTGCTGGTGGCCAAGTTTAAGTAGGGATTAGTGATTCAACAGCCTGACTGATGTCTTCTAAAATCCGATGCACCAAAAAGCAACAACTCACCCAAAATCATTGCTGTGCGTTGCCTTTGGTGTCCCTGGGTTGACAAGTGTTCCCTCACTGCCCCCCGTCTCTCCTGTTTTCTCCAAGTGTACAATGGCTCCAAAATGTCTTTTTCAGAGTTGCTCTCCACTCTCCAGAAAGAGGCAACTCAGAGAGGTAGCGCTAGATGTGAGGAGAGACTGCTGCTGCTGCTGCACATGCCGTCCCTTGCGCCTGCCCTATCCAGGTGAAAAACTGAGTGTGAGAAAGAAACAGCACGAGTGTGTGTGTGTGTGTGTGTGTGTGAGGAGGGGGGTCCTCTGTTTCTGCAGTGGTGGCTCAGGTAAGCCTCAGGACAGCACAGAGGAGACAGAGAGAGAGAGAGAGAGAGAGAGAGAGAGAGTGAAGAAGAAAAAGAGAGAAGGGGGAGCCTAAAGTGTGACAGCCAATCACGCTGGCAGGGGGGAGACTACAGAGCCAAGATCTTCTTCTCCACAGCAGCCAGGAGGAATTGTGGTGTGGTCTCCAACAAACAGCTGACAATCAGTTTCCTGTCTACTGTATCACTTCAAAAGGAAAGCAGTTCGATCTACTTTAAAGTCAACATCTGCTTTGGTCTCTCTCTATGAAGCACACAACTCCCTTTCCCATTCTGGCTTTCTCTCCCTCTCTCTGCTCCTTGTTTTTTAGGGATTGGATATAACCTAAAGGCACCTTACATGCCTCTGCTCTGATTGGTGGCAGGTTCGACCAATGGGAACAGCAGCAGGCACTTGTCATCATGCAGAGTGGAAGTCATGAAGGGGAGACAGAGCTTGACTGAAAATGCTGTCTCCCAAAACCAATTTCTCACTTTTATTTGCCACACTCTCCTCACCCATCTCCCCCTCACAGTGAGCCTGGTTTTCTGTCTGTTGCATTCGCTGTTTATTACCTCCGCCTCGCTACCCTTTGACTCCATGTGTGTGTGGACTTGTAAAGGGATTAACCTTAACGCTGTGCGCGTTTGTGCTTCTCTCCCTTTCCTCCCTCCATCTTTTCAACCTACCCAGACAAAGTTACACATTCTTATCAACATCTGTGGTTTCATCAAAGGGGATAGACTTGAGACTGGGAGTGGGACTGGGGGGGAGCAAGCAAAAAGGAGAGATGAAATAGAAAGCGACAGAGCGGAGGAAGCAGAAGAAGGAGGGGCAGAGATTAAACTAAATACAAACTGACAGAGGAATGAAGAGACATTGAGTGACAAGAAGAGACAACCAGAAGGATTGAATATTGAGACAAAGACAGACAGAGTCGGACGCAGAAAATGGGCTGCGGAAAAATTTAACTATCGACCAATGCAATGCAGTCAGTGAATGAAGAGGAGCTTCACAGCCAGCTTCTTATGGTCCACTTCCTCCACACCGAGGAGCCACTCAAAGAATGCCTGCTGTCATGTTGAGCACTAGTCTTTGCCTCTCTCTTTCTGTCTCTCTCTCCAGCTTCCCTTGTGAAGAGAAATCACAGAGAGACATTCGGAAAATCACACAGCCACGATGTTATTGAGAAGCTCAGCGCTTAAGAGAAGGCTTAACAAAGCTGTCAAAAAATTAATCCCCTTGGGCGGGCATGCTTGCAAACACATACAGATATAAACACGTGAGCCTGGGGCTACAGAAAATGCTGCCTGATGTTCATTGTGCCTCCTCTTGTCCTGCTCTCTCTTTCCCTCTTTCTCTTCTATCTCTAGCTCCACCACTACCCTTCTCACTCTCTCAGGCTGAGGCTGTGAGTCACAGGGTGTTGGAGTGAATACTAAGGAGGCTGGCTGACACCTCCAATACCTCTCTTTACAGCAGCTCCACTGCATACGTTTAGGCTACTGTATGTAAACACTGGCAGTCTTAGGTGCCACAAACACCCACTCAAATTCTTACAGACTCTTACGTTTGGATAAAATCCAATGACTAAAAACTGATGGTATTATGGAACATATGGTAGCTCTTAAAGACACACAGAAAATTTCACAACTGCAAGCAAGATCTGACACATCCAGCAGAGAAAATAATGGACTTTACTGATGTGGAACAAGCTTTTTTTTTAAGTGCAAAGGAACAGACAGGTTAGAAGAAGAATTTTAGCCTCTGGCTCCTTGGACAAACCACGCAGACATACATTACGTCTGCAGGAAATGGACTGAGTACAGAAAATATTCGTTTTTGAAAATGTGGCACTAGCAGCTGGAACAATAGTTGTTATTAATATAGTTGTGCTTGCAAGTTGTTCCGTCAACATTTGTGTGTGTGTGTTTGTGTGTCAGCAAAAGAGCTGAGATAGTGTTTCCTCATTAGTTGTGTTGGTATCAATAATTCAGAGCCGGTCCTTGTTGTTGTTCAATGGGCCGAGAGCTAATGTGCTGTCGGACCAACAGGGGCCCAGGGCCCAGCGCCACTTTAATGGATGTCATGATGAGAGGGTGAAATTGGAGCATGGAGATCCTGTATCGTCCAAAGACAAGAAGAAGAAGAAGAAGAAGGGAGGGCAAAGCAGACGGCAGGAGAGGGGGACAGGGGTAAGAAGCTCAGGGATAAGGTGAAGGCCACTGGGGAGAGGACAGATGGTATTATTGGACTGGTATGTTTGGAGAAAGGTGATGTAGAGAAACACTGTGTAAAGAGAGCAAGAAGGGAGGAAGCTGCTCTACTACGATTGGTTCCTCTGTTTGTTCATAGAGCCTTCTAAAGCTAATCTCTGTCACCTCTCGATGAGAGAGACACTTATGCCACCAGGGACCTGTTATAATGAATGATAATAATGAATAATGAACTGACATCATTTCACCTCCCATCCACTTGTGTTTCTAATGTTGCTTCACAATCAGTGGAGGAAATAACAAGTATGGTCATATTTAATTTGCATGTCTATAGTTACAAAACTATTTTCTAAAAATGTTTCCACGAACGATGTGATCCGATTACAGAAACTAATCGTAGAGGAGGGGAATTTCCTAAAAATTAGCTCCGTGTATATAAACAGACACAATGTTGCATTCAGCTGAAACATCTGTTCGCTACACAAGCAATTAATTATAGAGATTTAATTGGCAGGGTATTAACTGCTAGATACTGCTTTTGTTTTTCAACTTTAAAGTGCTTAGTCACTTTAGCAAGCATTTAAAGGAATTTGTTTGCATTCAAATGTGTCCCTGAGACTGTCAGATTTCCCAAGTTTGAAAGTTGTGCTTTACTGCTACAAACCTTTAGGTCACACTACATAGAGTATTGCAAGTATTGCAAGAAAGTGTAAAATGTAAGTGTAAAAACTGCATCTGTACCTTCAATGATTAAAAAAAATAATTATCATTATTTCTGATTTTATTTCAAAAGTTATAAAATCACAATGACTTTCACACATAGGTCAAAGGGAACTAAAAGGTCGTACACCCGCCTTTTGTACAAACTAATAATTTATAATAAGGTAATGCAAAATAATAATAAGACATATGTTATGTGTCTTATGTTGAATTTTGTATGATTTACCCCATAGGTCAGTGCAATAGCTGAGATAAGGCAGGATTAAAGAAGAGTACAATAATTTAAGTAGTCTCGAAGACGGTTAATGTAATATAGAAATTCTTCTTAAGATTATTTTTATTACTCTTGATATTTGTTATGATTACTGAACATTTACTTTGATATACCATGTTTTGAAGGATGATGTCAACAATCCTGCAACTTGTTTACAAAATTTTTAACATACTTCGCTTTTACTCTGTTTCTTGAGCCGTTTCTATCAGCGAGCTTTCACTTACCTCTGAGGACACTGTGTTGAATCTAAAGTAGGCTTACGCTAACTTTGACTTTTGTATATAAATCTCTATTTTTTTTAAGTGGTAAGTCTTTTTTTAAAGTGCTAACACAGAACAGACTAATACTGAACTTTATCATCACTTTTAAGTGAGTCTGAAGGTGCCAAAGTATGCAGAAGTAATTCTGGATTCCAGCTAATGTTTAATCTATGCTACCCTCTATTGGTGTAAGCCTGTTAATACAGGGTGCCTTGCTTCTGTTTGAGCATAAACAGAATATCTGCTCTGGTACTAGACAAGCATTTGGAAAACTTCCAAAATGTAAAATGATCTCATGTAAACTGAAAGGCTAATATGTTCTCAGAGCCACATCACCACACATAGAAGTAAATAAGGGAACCAAAGAGAAAGCTGACACAACTGGTTATGGCCTTAAAGCCTGTCAGACTGAGACAGATACACCTCACTCAAGTGGAAAAATATATACAACAGATTTGTTGAACAGACAAAGCTGTTGAGGCCAGTGTCAGATACAAAAGGAATGACTGCTGAGTATGAAAGGCTTATAAATACTCATCCAATGATGTTCAGCAACAGACTGTGAGAAATACTGTATATCAAACCCGAGGAAGAGCGTGCACATCTAACTCAACCCTTCAAATAATGCCAAGATAAGTCTTCCTCTTGCTATCCTACTGGGGGAACACACAATAAATCTACGCTCACTGAAATTTGCAATGGTGACTGTAACTCACTTCTCTTCAAGAGCTCGAGCGCAGTCAAAATGCAGCTTCTTTTGATCATAAATTCAAGTCATAGTTCATCTCCGAGTCCTGCAGGCACTACAGTATGTGACTCTCCAGACGTGTTAGTTTTCTCTTTTCTTCTTCTAAAGTCTGTTTTTTTGCATGGTGATGCTGATGTACAGGCCCAACCTCGCTCACATATTGGGCTTTGGGTGCCTCTCGTCACTGTGGTGGTGAATTTAGAGACTGGCTATGAAAGTCAAAAGTGAGCCGGCCAGGCAGGTGCCATCAGCGTACTTTGGCTTTGCCTTAGAATGTGACAAATAAGTCACCATGTCAAAGGAAAACAGCAATCTTTCTCTTTTTAACCAAATAATGAGTTTGTCATAGGACCCAATCTGTCTGGTGAGTAAGTGGAGCTGAGCAGGAGCACAAGGACCTCTGCTTTCCCCTTGAATCGGCCTGAGCCTGCAAGTCTGACAGGCATATCACTTTCCAAATGTGAGGGATAATCATCCCACTAAATTTAGACTATTGATCAGGTGTGGATGTGTGCAGGAAATGTGGCCAGCCATATAACATGTTGCTTGAATTCTTTGTCCCACTTCAGAAAACACAGACGAACAGAAAAATGTTTTCCTGTCATTCCAGATACAGTACGACAAAAATAACTTACCAGCATGAAATCCATTTTTTCCCCATTACTCCAACAGTTGATGAGACACACTATTAGAGAAGCACTCAATGTGCCCTTGTGTACAGATTTTCTCCCTTAATTTTGAATTAAACTATGAAGTGTTTTAGAGTATTTCTATAAATATAAAAATGTTTTAAGCTTGTTTTAATTTTAATAATTCACCGTGTAGCCATGTTTTTAAAAGCTTTATTTCTTTACCTTTCAGCAACATGTTTTGATCAAACTATCAAGATGATTGTTATGATTTCTTTTCAGAAAGAAAGTTAATAAAGTTTCAATGACTGTCTCCTACAGAAAGAGAAAGAGAGAGTCTGTGAGAACACTGTATGTGGATGTGTGTACACAGGTGGGTGTGCCTGTCCTGTGAATCCACACTTGCCTGCGGAGGTGGAGAATGTCGCTGTTGACTGTCACACTCTCACACTTTCCTGACACTTTTACACCAGCACCACAGGAGCACAGGGCGCCTCTCTTTCCGGCCATATTCAGATCACACACTTGCATCACAACTCCTTTTTTCCTGAAATTTTACTATGATGATTTGCATTATTCTGCTCTAAGCCAACACATTATAAGCAGTGTATTTTTATTTAGACTAATTATCATCTCTCCAGCCAGTCCTCTATTATTAAACCTCAACATGGGTCAACCAGATAACATCTAAAATCTAGCATCTAATCTATCATCATCAAGAAAGTGTGCAAAGTATTCTTTATTTAGCTTTTTTCTAACAGTTAAACACAAGTGGTGTACTCGTTAACGGGGACAAGTTTCACTCAAATATGTATTCCTTGAATAATGTTTGTGTGAAATTTGAGCAAACTCGTGTGGAGCTCAGTCTGGATGTGAGAGCAGCAGGAAACAGGTGGAGCTGTCAGGACAGCGCTCATCTCCACAGATGTATACTTGAGAAAAGGAAAGACCTTCAAGCAGTGACCTTCAAGCACACCTGTTCACATATTTGTCAAATATAATCTAATTTGAGGTAACCAAGGCATATTTATAAACCCAAAAACTGCACCACACAGCTGCAATATTGAAGAAAAATAGAAGTCATGCATACTCTGCCATTATACGGAAGAAGACACATTGCAGAAGACGATGATATGATATTAGGTTCAGTTCTTACCTGTGCTCCACATTGACTTCAGCTACTCCTGCTCTTAATGACCGGGTCCAGTCTCTAACACTAGCTAGGTAAAATGAGAAACAACTATTTCCTTTGTTGAATCCTTGTACAATTAAACTGATCTGGCTTTTTGCAAGTAGAAGAAAAACAATTAAATTCTCATTATTTTGAAAAGATTCCCACGATCAGTGAAAGGAAACAGCATATACTTGAGTAATATGAAGGACATGTGGACATAGAGACCGCATACATACACGTTGCCTCTGTCACCTCCCCTCCACCTCTCTGCATCATACCTCCTCCCTCCCTCTTACTGACAGACCTGGTGAGAGCAGTCGTGTCAGGGGAAGGAGCGAGCCGTTTGCCGAATGCTGTAGCGGGGACTCATCAGCAGCAAAGAGGGCAGAAAGGTGAGCCAAATGTCAGTGAAGGCGTGAGGAAGTCAGATCCAATACCAACAGATGAGAATTACCCACCCGTGAAAGGATTTTTGGTACAGCATGTGGATTGAATTCTCCAACATTTGCAAAACACTCTTAAGCACACAAGCCTTTCTACATCTGCAAATTCTTCAACCTCTAAATAAACCCTGTGGTCCCACTGGATCACAGCACAGCTGCTGTACCTCAAACCAACAGCAGTGTTTAATAAAATCTGATGAAAAAAGCAAAAATTCAGATATAAATAAAAGCAGAGTGACGGCATAACACACGAAGAAATTTAAAGGTAAATTCTATTCTGCAGTAAGCAGTCATCCACCACATAGGCCAACTGGAGCTAGCTTTAATGTGACATCAGCTGTACAGTGAATGTCCAACTCATTCAAAGCCTACTGTTTGATATGTCCTTACACAGCATCACTTCCTAGAGTGCCTCCAGTGATTAGTGTGCGAGTGTGTGTATACACAGAGTCACACACTCACATCCTAATAAGCAGGTACTGCAACCCCCACCTCCCCATGCATTCTGCAGAAAGATAAGGTTAGAAGGGGAAAGGACAGCAGTTTATAGATGTAAGCATTTTTTAGCACCCAGGGGCCTCGGGGTAGCGTTACAGAGTAACAGAGACTCACTGCGGACAAAAAACTGCCCCCGTCTCTCTCAGCAATAAACATGCCATTAAAAGTAGCACCAAAAACCATTAATGGCTATAGTGTCTCTATTTACTGTTAGGTTTCTGACACATACACATGTAGGGGAAAAAAACTCAAGCGTATTAATAATTTCTCAGTAAGAATGCTGGATCGTATTTGTGGTTAATACTGTAAGCTGGTTCAAAGCCAGAGGGAAGGAGAGAAGGCAAGGCGGGTTAGGTTGCCAATTTTATTTCAACAATAAAGACAAACAGATGTCTGTGTGGAAAACCTCACTTCACAAGTTAAATTTTTGCTTTGTTTTGTTTGTTTGTTTTCTTTACCTAAATGATTTTTAATTGAACTTTTGACTCATTCCCATTCACTGCTTTCCCCTCAATGTATATCTGCAGTGGTTCTTCTTCTTCTTTACTAGCAGGGCCTAATTTTGCCCACAGTTGTAAGTTAGTAAAGTTTTACTTGTATAACAACTTTCAATCTTAATATAATAAAGATATTCACAACAAAAAACTGTAGAACATAAGAACAAAAGCAAGTCTAAACAGATCCTCGCGGCCTTGAACCTGGGGAGGATTTAATCAGTGAAAAGTGAAAACAGCTGCAGAAGTGTGCATGGCAGTGATTTAAGCACATGTCAGGCTGAGTCCATCCTTGGTGACATTATGGCGAGCGTTGATGTGCTGGCAAAAAGGTTTTACTCATTTGGCAAAATGTACAGTCATGATTTACGTGAGCAAAGTTTTGTAGACTGGCCGTTTAGAGAGGACTGCAACTGCACGCCTGAAAAGGTATGACGCCCATTGCAAGTAACTGAAATCTTGATGCTTTGGAACATGATTAGCTAGCTTGTTTCCATCATATTTGTTGTATCTACAATATGTTATGGATTTACACAGCGGTTACCTTTGGTCAAATCTATTTTCTAACAGGTTGGTTTAACTGGGACTTCTTGGGAAAATATTTTTATTTAAATAGTTGAACTGCTTTCTAAATATGACTTAACATTTTGTATTGACACCAAGTATTTAAAGGTAATATGTAATTAAGTTTAAGTGTAGGTGGTTCAAACTGTACACAGGAGTATTTACACTCATCTCCATGAATCATAATTGTAACTGATGATGATCATTGGTATTCCACTACATACTTTTATGAAAGCCTGGCAGTGTGCAATTTATGGTTAGGGAGGTGCCAGATTCAGTTTCAAGTGTCCAGTGCACAGGTTTGTCCCGGTACCTTCTAGTCTTGTCATGATAAACAGGCTGCTGACATCTTGCTTTATGAGCAACAACATGTGCCATGTTACCCTCTGAAGTCAAAAGGAGACCATCGTCAGGTTTCATTTTCAATGAAACTTATTCCTTTGCAAAAAAACTTCTTAATTCTTGGCCTGCCTGGCAACAAAAGGGTTCAGACAATATGGTCTCGCTTGCTTTTTACATTTGCAGATGGCCAAAGCTGGGTTTGTCCACTGCCCCAGTGAGAATGAGCCAGATGTTGCCTGCTGCTTCTTCTGTCTGCTCGAGCTCGAGGGCTGGGAACCAGATGATGATCCCTGGTAAGAAAAAATATGCTACCTGGGGTGCAGCAGTTAAACATTTAATTTGTATCTACATTACTCAAACGTGTTTCCTATATGCAGAAGACCGACTGCTACATGAAGTTGATAAGTCATGGCTCCTGATTATTGCCTAATCAGCATTATGTTTTTGTTTTTAATTGTGTTTTTGCTTATTATGTACATCTGACAAGGTCTGAACATGAGAGGCGCTCTAAATGTGACTTCTTAACCATGGAGAAAGACTTCACCAAGCTAACAATGGCTGAATTCTGTCACCTGGAAAACAAAAGGCTAAAGATTTACTACGTAAGTGCCCATCAGTTGGCTGTGTGCAAAGACACTAACTCTTCCTCAATTCTTACTTTTTTTTTTTTTCCCCCTTTTCCAACATTCTCCCTTTAGAAAAAGGTCTGGCACAAGAAGATGGCTTTTTTGAGGGATGCCATAGACCATACAGTTGCGGAGCTTAAATCTAAGCTGGACTGATTCTATGCATTTATTCATTGCATCTTATTTTATTTCAATACCAGTCTTGAGTGTTAAACAAGAACCCGCAGCCTGACTCACTGGTCGGATTGGATAGCAGTTCATAAAATTCAGCCTTAGGCGAATGCGACACTTTCTTTACAGTACCGTCTTTGACCACAAGATGGTGCTTTTGCATTAAAGCTGCAGTTTTGCTATAACGCTGATACACTTTCTGAAATTCCCAATCTCTCATCAAAACCTTAACAAATGCACCTCACTCTGAAATGAAAGCGCACATTGAGCTGGATTACAATGCGGGCTATATTCTCTTTTTTTCAAACACTTACTTATCATCTCCCTGAACGTGCCACCATCCCTACCACCCCTTTTCAAACCTTGACCCTGGACAGATGGCCTGAAGCCCCTCCTTTTCAATACCAACTGTTGCCCCAGTAACATCTGTTACATATAGGGGGACAGTGCACCGAGGGCTTGCCAGGATACTTTAACTCTGAGGGGGACTGAAATTCAAGAGATGCTGCAGCTGACAGTAGAAGGCGTGGGAACGATGGTTGCATGATAAGCACTTGACTGGGTTTGTTTTGCACTTAAAGAACAACGGTTTAACTCTGAAAATCATTTTAATTTTTCTCCTGTCTTTATGCAAGAGAAACTGATGCAGGGCTCTGTTTGTTTCTCACTGTGTTTTGTGGAAGGCTTGGTTGGATGACGTGAAGGATTAAGAGATGCTATCCCTTCCCCAACCTTCCACTGTTCTGGATTAATGTCTAATGTAACACTCTGGCCACTGAGCCCAGATCAGCTGCTTAATTCTCTCTTATCTGCTCACTGCAGAGCAAATTGAAGAGAATATTTTTAGACAAAACTAAAGTAAAATGCTCATAGGTGATGTAACATTTTTAATAAACTGTTCTGCTTTTATAATTTCCTCTGGTCTCTTTCTTGCAGTGCTGTTGTAAAATATTTCCTCAAACTATATTTTGTTCTTTAAGCTAAATGCATTCATTTAAAAAAGTTAAAGGATATGAAGGTGTATGTTGAGTTAGTATGGGGAAAGATCCAAGCTTTTTACTGATGAGGTGTTTGGGTAAGTGGTGTGGTTTTGCGTGAATACATGGATCATAAGGGGGATGTGTGCAGTAATTGCTAATGTAACTCTAATCGGGGCTTATACCCACATCCTGTGTCAATCCACTTATTTATGTGTGCTCCAGAAAATGAACAAAGAGAATAGCTTGGTATGACTTCTGTCCTCAAGTGGCACAGATGTAACAGATGAGCTTATCTGTGGGAATGGAGTAAAATATTTTAAATTACTGCATCATAACTAAGCTGGGAAGATGCCCTTTCACCTTTTCTCATCCTGTTATTTAAGACCTGAATAAACCTAACAAATCACACTTTAAAATAACAGGAGTCCACAGAGCACTATGACACATGCAGATCTAATTCTAAGCTTATTAATGACTGTGAGAAAGGATTGGTCATGAAATAGGTTTCTCTTTAATAAACTGTAAGCGGCAAGTGTAGCAGATGGACAAATTGACAGATGTTACTAACAGAAACTTTACAACCTGGGCTTTCCAATCCGGCCCCATCTGTTGCTCCTGCAACCAGTGCCTCCCTCTACCCTCCTCCAACGTTTCTCATCAGCATCTATCACTGAATCTTCTCCTCTCATTCTCCATAGTGCCCAAAATGAATGACATCAGCATTTACCCCCTCATATGACCCGGTTTAACCCCTCATAAACAAAGGGCAAATTAAAAGATGTCATGAGCGCAATGGATACACTGAGAAAGGCAGGATGATGTTAATGTAACTTTTAAAGTCTCACGCTCTTGTCTCCGTCTGAAAAGTTCTGATGGGAATATTATAAAAAGGATAAATGACTGGCATGTAAAGAAGCCAGCTGACACAGAAGCTTAGACGCCATTGTGATTGTGGACCACAGTCTGTGAGTGTTTAAATGATGAATTTGCTGATAGACGGCCAGATTAAGGACAATGAGTTGCACTGTTCATTGTATTACAAAGGGGGGGGAGATAAACATTCACTTCATTTTCATTTTTCATCAAATATTCTCTCATTTCTGGCTGCTTCTCCTCTAAGACACCGCAGCCCGTCTACCTTGGCTGTGTTTTGTGCCCTGTTCCAAAGGGACCTCCATCTGTCCCTACACTCAGCCCATTGTGGTGTCCCTAAGCCCAGAAACTTCCACAATGTAGTGGGCGTGTGCAGGGGGGCCAGGGTAAACACGACAGCATCCAGATCCCATTAGAAGCTCTTTAACTCTAACACCCTAATGCTCGGAGAGAAGTCTGGGAGGGGAAGGTCCACCCCTCATCCACTTGCACACAATGTCACCTTTACACCCACTTCCATAGGTAATGAACCTGGGAGCTACCCTCTTTCTTCTCCTCCTCCTCTCCTCCTCCCCCTCCATTTCTGAGTTCATGTTTCATATTTTAAAAAGAGCCCTTAAATTCTATTTTATTATTTTTTCCTGACATTAATATAAATATTTAAACTTTCAGTTGATGTTTTAGTGTTTTATCAGAGGGAAAAAAACATCATTGACTATTTATGACTGAAAGCTGTCATTTTAACAACACCTTACTTAGAATTTAGTTAATAAATGAAGTTAAACCTCTGGCTCAGTACATTTTTAAAAAATTATTTTACTCAGTCAGACCGTGCTCCATTTTCTCTTTCTGTCTTTGCCCATACCTTTTTTTTCCAGCCATCATCTTGGTCATCCTAGCTGCTCCTGAGTGTAGGGTGTTTCTGTTTTGGGGGTGCTCCACATCTCAACCAAGCCACCCATTGCCTTATGCACCCCACAGAAGCAAGCATGTGTGTTTATGCATGTGCGCTGAGGCCCAAGAGGAGGGAGAATCACTGTGTTCACCCTCAGCTTAAAGGCAGAGGGATTATCGGCACACAGACACTGATTAAAGCCTTCCAACGTCCTATGGCCCCATTAATACAGTCTTAATCACAATGCTTTATCCCTCCATCTACCTCCTATGGATCAGGACCTTTTCATTTTACTGTGAGCTACTCTTGTTTAGCTAGCGGATTAGGCATGCTGTACACGAAAACAAGAAAATATAAGCAGAGAAGTGAATTAGAGGAAAAATTGTGCTTTATATAGACATAAAGCTATACATGGGCTCATGCTGTCAGCAACTACTGGGCTATATTCATATATCAATAAAAAGTACTAAAGTTGAGAAATCATTAGCTGAAGCATGGGACCCATAACCCCTGTGTGCTGATATCTGACATGACCTCACTCTCCCAGGGGATTGAGCTACAGGTTGTGTTCCCTTGCCTGTCGCCTCAGCCAAGATGGCATCACAGAGCATGTGTTCCCTTCCCATTACTAGACCCTCATCATCATGCCCTTATTATAGACAAGAGCCACTTGATGTGTGTGTGACGCCTGTGATATATGGTACTGTAAAGTTATGAACCTTTCTACTATTTTTAAGTATTTTATTACAATAATTATTGGGGTTTTTTTCCATTTTAAAATAATTTGGGTTTTTTGCACAAATTAGCAAGAAAAAATTACATTTTAAAAGCTTATGGCACGTATATATTTCTGAAATTGCTGCATGAAAATCTCCGCCATGCTCCTCGCGCAAGACTGTCCTGTGTTTTCTAATCTTGTATCCAAAGTCAATTTATAGGGATTATGTCCATATCCACCCACTCATGTATTATTTGGACTATGGAGGATAAGTCGTAACAGCCCCCCCAACACCACCACCACCACCAAAAAAAAAATAACCACTACATTCTCTCTCTCACACGCACACACTGTTTTTGCTGTAGCCGAATAGCAAGGACACAAAGAGCATGCATCAGCTACTCTACGAGTACTTTCTCACACTGTCTGCCTGTGTGTAGAGCTATGTGTCATTCCTTCATCACGGCTGACACACAGCAGCAGAGGGGACAAACTTGCAATTGAGGATCAAGGACCTCGGTCACCTCTGCTGCCCTCTGCTCCTCTCTCCACTTCTCCACTCTTCCACAACACACTTACTTCCCTTTGCCTCTCCCATTTCTCTCTTTTATGCTCTCACTCTCTGCTCTTTCTCTCTTTCTCCCCAAATTGGCCCAGCTGTCCATCAGCCCCCCACCGTTCCCCCAGCTGTCTGACCTCCCCAAACGAGGAGCCCAACAACAATACAGGTCACAGGTCAAGAGAAAGAACAGGCTGCGTTCACAATAGACCAGTGGCGCCCACTAAAACAATCATTCCCTTTTCTTTTCCAGCCCTTCTCCACTGTTGCCAGGACTGGAAATGACAAATCTCTGGAGGGGTAGCTGAAGGAAACGAAGGGGGAGTCCTCTTAGAGAACAGCATCCAAAAGCACCTTCCCCCTTTTCTTTTTTTTTTTAACAATTGGCCAAAAGACCACAAGGATAAATACACTCATGCACTTCATCTTTGCACTCTGCCGCCCTGTTCTTTGTTTATTTCAAGAGTCATCATGTCCCTCAGCACAATCATGAAAGTCAAAACTGATACTCCGGTCATTAGTTGAGTGATATAAATGTTTTAGGAACTTTGCCAGCTTTACATTATCTCTGGATTGATGTATCCTTATTTCTGCTTTGCTGAACTTTTTACCCATTTATGGCATTAGTATGTAGAGACTGCATTATTTTAATATTCATAAAAGCTAATCTTCTTAGCTACTATATAGCATCCTTCTTACACATGTGCTGTGTCTCAAAGAAATGCCAGGCTAGTTTACCATTCAGTAAAACTGGATGAATTATTGGAAAATGAGTTCTTGCCCTTCAGTGTTTTGGCATGAGCTACATGGGAAAATGGGACACATGGGAGAGAAAGCCAACGATAGAGGCTCAGAGCTGTGACAGGTTCACCTGTTCCCCGGAGCAGTTTTCCCATGGCCCACAACAGCCTCCCGCCTGACCTGATAGAAACCCCGGAGCAAGCCTTTGAATGACATCATGCACAGACTCTTTCTCTCTCACACACACATGCACACACTCATATCATGCAACAGATCTCTATTTCCCAGCCACAAAGTACTCCTTCATCCAGTCTTGCTGATTTCCCCTTTTTTTTTTTAGTTGGCACACTCTTCTATTGTAAAATGATTTAGAGCCACAGAAATCTAAATATACTAATTAGCTATCTGTGTTGTTTGTGTAATATTTATTTTGCATGTAAAAATGCATTTATGAGTATAGAAAAATGCCCAATACTGCACCTGCTGGTAATCGTGACCAGATTACAGGGATATTCTGAAAATGATGCATCTAAAACGATGCACAAAGCTAGTGAGAGCGATGTAACAGCTGTCGCTGACTCACATTTATTTATTTTTTAAAACCAGAACTTGTAATTTAACTGAAATTGTAATCGAGTTGATGAAAATAATTTGTCCTCTGATGTGAGGGCTTAGCAAAAAGAGTCATCTCTGTATTATCTACTGTGCTTTATATATAAGTGTAATACTAAAACGCAAAAAGAAATCTAAATGAATGAAAACATCACTGTACCAAGCTTGTGTTTACAGCCAGTTAGTGCATGCGTTTGTCTTTCTGTTAAACTAAAATGTAAGAAATGGATGAGAGCATAACATCACAAAAAGACATGGCACACGTGTTACTATGGAAATAGCATATAATATAAGAATATTTATTTAATTAAGTGCGAAACAGCAAAATATTAACAGTACAGTATGACAAAAATTGTGACACCAAATGAACAAGTACCTGAAAGACTTAAAATAAATAAATTAAATACAGTACAGCTACCAGTGGCTGGCATCAACCCAAGACAGTGAAACAGAAACTGTGCTGAGAAAAATATAAAACAGACAAGACATTATCAAAATAAATATTAAATACAGGTATAAATAAATGCATTGCTTTTCTTAAATTCAGAAGGAAACTGGCTGTAGGCCTCAGTGCACAATGGGGGACTTTTTGATCAATTTCTTTTTATACGTAGACGTGTAAATAATAAAGTATTTGTTCAAACATAAGCATCTGAATAATGCTTCAGCAAGGACATCTGATTTGGTAAACTAATTTTTACTTCAACTCTTTAAAAACTGACGGAGCAATGTGTTCAAAAGAAGATTAACATATAAACAAAAGTGAAATAAATACAATAATAAATGTTATGGGTGCATGTTTCAGGTAGATTGAGTTGAGGTGATGAGTCTTCTCTCTGAGCATTCAGTGCTCTCCCAGAGTACTAGACAACATAAAAGCAAACATTTTTCTCTATACACTCAGTACCACAGTCATCCTTTTTTTACAGCAGTTTATACAGGAGCAGTGCTTCTACTCTGGCTATTCATAACAGTCACTCATTCACTGGTACTATCACATTTCAGATGGTACCCATGTGAGAGGTGATGAGGTGAGGGGGAGCAAAGGAGTCAAAGGCCACATCCAGGGGCAACTCATAGCGAGAAGCCTGTAAGAGTGGGTGGGCCTGAGGCCCCCCTGGTAGGCTGCCTGTCGTGGACGTGGGGTAATGGTGGGATGAGAGGTAGTGAGCATGGTGGGGTGTGTAGTTCCTCTCTGACTCATGCGGAGATGGCTCCTGCTTCAGGGCAAAGTTGCCACTGATGCTGAGTGGGGGAGTGAGGGGCCCATCGTATGGAGGAGTGCTGCTGCTGCACTCGTTAGGGGAGGGGTTGTCATATACAGGCCCCTTGAATCCTTTCATTTGGAGGAGGTGCGATGCCTCGAGGGAGCCGTAGGGTGGGCTGGGAAGGCCTGGGGATGGGTAGCTGAGGGGATGGCCAGCCACCATACTACCCATTCCTGGACCTCCACACTTGTCTTCCAGCTTATTAAGAATCATCGGACTGGGTCCCAGCTGCAGGCAGCCAGCCACAAGGTTGCTGGTAGGCTGGGACAAACCTTTACACAGCATCTCCACAAATCCATGACTCTCTGGGGACTGGCCACTTTCCAGCACCTCCGACAGAGCCCAGATGTAATTGCGGGCCAGCCGCAGAGTCTCAATCTTCGACAGCTTTTGTGTCTTAGAGTAGCAAGGCATCACTCTGCGCAGAGTATCCAGAGCATCATTTAGCCCATGCATACGAGAACGTTCTCTGGCATTGGCCTTTATTCGCCGTGCACGAAACCTCTCCTGTCTAGCTTTGGTCATCTTCTTCTTTTTAGGGCCTCTCCTTTTGGGAGCATTTTCTCCATTTGGTCCATCCTCTTCATCCTCTTCCTCTTCCTCCTCTTCTTCCATATCCTCACTACCCAGTTCTGTGCAGGAGCGGAGGCGACCCCCTACAGTCAGGCCATGGCGCCCCGTCAATTCTGGGCTTTCATCTCCATCCTGTGAGCTGCCGTCATCATCGAGCCAGCTGAGGGAGCTCACCAGCTCACTCACATCCCCACTTTTCCCAAATGATTTGGTCATCATTTTGATCTAAAGAAAAAGAGCCCACACAACAAATTCAGTACTTTGGGATTCAGTGTCTGTGAATGTAAATCCTTGAGGCTATTTCCCCATAACGTGATAAAATTGTATTATTATTTATAACTGATGGGTACCAGAAGAAGCACACACTGACTGAGAGCGCTCTCATTTCAGCAGGGCAGTATGGACAGATCACTTATATGAAGTGCAAGCACCTCTGTCGCATAACAGTTCTGAAATAAATCCAGTAATTATTTCAAATCAATCTCACTGTGAAATTTGGATATTAATGAATAAATGGCTGTTTTCAGAATGAGATGGATGAGTGGTTCCCTGCTGTTATTCTCCAGTCTTTCAGAGACGCTGTCAATCTGGGACACCACGGGATTTACTCAGTATATAAAGCTCAAAGATTAAACAGGCAACATACAAATCAACAAACATGTAACCCCCCAACACACACACACACACACACACACATTTCTCTGTTAGAATACCTTCATTATTATTATTATTATTATTATTATTATTATTATTATTATTATTATTATTATTATTATTATTATACTTTTTGCAGAGCAATCTATATCGCCCCAAAATCACATTTTAAATGTTATTTTGTACTTTAATGTTAAGCGAAACGAAGAATATTTGTTATTGTTGTGCAAAAAAGTCCTACTTTGTGATTTTTAAAGTAATTTAAAGTAACTTGTAGAGCGAACTTTGGGCTCGTAATTCTGTCTTTACTGTACATCCCACTGAACATAAAAAAGATAGAACTGTAAATAATAGGATGATGCTTGGGTGATTTGAAAGGTTTTCACAGCTGTAAATAAGCTTAAGAGTTTTTTTCTGCAAAAATTTCATGTGTTAAATTTATTAGCTCTAATGTGAGCCATATGGGTTTTTTTCTATTTCTTTCACAAGACTTGGACATAAAATGTCAACTCACCTGTTTGGGATCCGTTTTCGCTTCGTTCACAACAGATTTTTAAATGTTAAACAGACTAATAAAAGAGTGATAAGTCCACAACTGCTGTGTTTCTTTCTTCGCGCACCGGCCAGTGTCCCTTAATCTTCTGCTCCCTCAGATGGCCATGAGTACGCTTGGAACTTTCATCTCCAAATGACACGATCGGGCTGATATTCTTTTTGCCTTTAACCGGCAAGTCCCTCCCTCTGCCGCCCCACCCACCGTCAACTTATCCAAACGCGCGTGGCGTGCTCGTGACCAGAAGTTTTGGCAAATGTGCAGCGAGCGAGAGAGTGAGACAGGGTACATGCATAACATTTTTTTTAATCATGAAGTCCGTGAACTACGAAAGGATGGGTGTATAGGACGTCAGAAATGCACAGCGGCCAACAAAGAGGAACTTGAAAACACTTGGTAGCAGTTTAAGGAGCACATGCAGTGTTATTTAGCATCTTACAGCCTTTCATAAGACTCTTTCCCCAAATGTGACTTTGCTTATACCACTATCTAAAAATATGTTTATGTCTAAAACAAAACTAATCATTTTCCAATCTTCTGCTAATCCCGCTTTATCCTACTTTTTTTTCTAATTTTAAGTTGTGTTGCAAAATTATTGCCGCTATAGGTCTACAAGTACCACGATTGCGCGCAAATTGAAATATATGTTAAAGCTATTTTTAATAAAAGAAGAAAGAATAACTCAAACTCAATAATAAACTCAATAATTTCCCATCACAGATTTCAGTATTACGCAGGAGTTTGCTGTTAGATTTCCAATCACATCTGACTTGAATGAAGATCTCTTGTTGTTGCCCTCAAATCTGAAAACACAGAAATCGTAAAATCCACTGGACTGTTTGCTGCTGCGCGAGTGTGTTAACCATCGTAATCGATTGTCTATCTCTTCATTAGTCGGTTGGATTATACATTTTCCACTTCATTAAACGCAGTGTGGGCTTGATCTTCAATGAGTTAAGAGACGCTCTTCCTTATGTGCGTATTTAAGTGATTTTGACAGCGTGGTGTGCGGAGAGCAGGTGTGTGCGCTGTTCAACCACTCATTCAATTGTTTCCTTCAATTTTTAGCGTCATATTTGGCCCCAAGGAGTTGGCAATCTGATTACTGAGTCGATTGGTCCTGCGATCGAGACACATTTAGATCAGCTATGCTTATGAGAATCCATTTGGAAATGTAATCAGCTACACCGTCTAGTTACTGGATTATCAATGATACATTTGGCTTATGACTAATTGCTTTTATGCTTTGCTTTCTATGTCGTTTTTTGTTTGTTTGTTTGTTTGTCTTTTGTTTAAACTTTAAACACGTACAACCTAACTTTTCAGTAGACTCTTTGAATCAAACGCGTAGTCCACGTGACGTGAGTTTACGTCTTTTATTAGGCTTCACAAATCTTATGTAAATATTGGTCATTTTGCACACTTTTAACTACAAATGCCAAAGCACGAGATACGCCCGCCAGTCGTCGTGCGTGGCGAGCCGCATCTCAGTGGGGGTCTATTGTTACAACCGGCCACTGACAGACGGGGTCTCGCGAGTCGCACGTGCCCCCGCATTGATCCCAATTGTGCGCGCGATTGCGCACAGCTGTGCTCGTGACTGAACCTTTTCGACTATCCGGTGAAGTTTCCTTGTTTTTAAGAGCAGTATTTCCGGGGGGAAAGATATAATCACGCGATTAATTGACAAGAAGCGCTTGAAAACAGGCACTTATCAAACGATTTATTAGACACAAGCTAACAGATGGCTGAATATGGGAGCAACTGGGGGGTGGGGGCATCTGTTGCTTGGATGCTGAGGCGTCACTCGCGAGTAGATGTCTTGTGCTTGAAACAGTATTTATCTACCTCTCTAATCACTCCTGGTCAGTGCACTGGCCATAAAGGTATGTGGACAGGAAGATAAGCCTTGTCCTTTGTGTATGTGGCTAATATGATGTGCCCAAAGCTCCCCTGGTGGATGCACTTCTACACCCCCAAATACATACACTCTCCTTCTGTCCCAGGAGTGTGAGTATGGCCACGCCACACCTGCAGCCTGCATGGGGAATTGGAGCCTAGCAGTCTCCGACAATCCCCATCGGTTTCCCAAATGACTGACTGACTAAGGGAAAGGGAATTGCCCTGCTCCCATTTAAGCAATAACATAGAAAGCCAACCTTCCGGAAGAGGTCATGATGAACACAGATGATCTGAACCAACTTTTGATGAGTTTGCATGATTTGAACTTGGGATAGTTCTACATATTTATCTTTGCAACAAGTAAAGTTAAAGTAGACAAGTAAAGTTACACAGTCTACTGAACTGACGTACTGTGTTTCAAAGAGATGCATTTTAATAATGAAGATTTTGTGAACATAAATCAGATTTTAATGTATGCTTTGATTTGATTGATTGGCCAAAAAGAAATGCATTGTCAGCTTTGGCATGAGCTGTCCAAGACAAGTTTATGTTCACGACTAAAAGAGTACCAGCCCCACTTTAGCCTTTTAAGTGCTGTTGTTGGTATTAATGGGGGCAACCCCATTCCGTACAAAAAACCACTGCCACAAGTGAGTTGTCTCGCGCTCTAGTCCCCTGGGACTCCGAGTGGAATGGGAGGGATTGGTGCACTGTGCTGACAGATGGGTCCTTGTTCCGTCTTTTTCTTCATCTCTATCTCCCGCTCCCTCTTTTGCTAAAACACAGACACACTCACACACACCAAGACTGCACGAATACAATAGGAATTAAAGCTCCACATGCTCCCTGGCTCGCTCCTGAAAGCTGAGCCCCCTTGTACGCATAAAAGATGCAGCAAGCTTGGATTTGTGAGAGGAGCTGGCATGCTAGTTGGGGTGATGTGGCACAGGGCGGTTAGGCTAGAGAGAGATGCAACTTCACTGTTCAGAGTTTAGTGTCCTGAGCCCATTTGTACTATGTATGATGCAGTTTTCTCTCTACGACTGGCAGCATCTGATTTCAAGTTATTTTATGTTGCGTGTTAAGACGTCTTAGTCTTCCTTCCATTTGCTGTTCATTGTGGCTGAATACAATTACAAAGCAGACTTCTCTGAATTTTTTATTGTAGACTTGGAAAGATCTTTAAATGAAGTGTTTCTCCCAAATTAAATTGTGCAAACTAAATGTAAAGAGCTCAGAGCTCAGTTGTAAGTTTTCACACTTTTGCAACTGCGGCCCATTTACATGAACGTCCTACTGCTGACATTCAGCATGGCAGACTGAATAAAGGTGTGTGTGCAGCCATGCTCCACAGAAAAGTGTACGGTTTATTTATCCTGTTGTGTCTGAACATAATTCCATGTTCAACTTGATACCTTTTTTTTCTGGAAAATCCCTTGTTATATCCATATGGTGCCAATAAATTAGAGTCTCCTGGATCACAAAGGGCATTTAGATAAGATCAGGCAGCATTTCATCTCCAAAATATGAGTAGATTGTTTGCAGCTTATTCCTCTTCCTTTGGGCTAATGGATTTGGAAAACATTCCAATCGAGCAGAAATGTGCCTACAGAATGGGAATCGGGCCTGAGGGCAATTCTCACTAAGTGGGGAGAGAGCCATTAAACAAAGGTGCCTGTGGTTTCATATTCAGGATACTTTACAACCTCCGTCCCAGGACATCAACAGTGTTTTTCGTTGTGCTGTTAGAGGGGGCCGAAGGGAGGGAGGGGGGGGTCCATCTGCCATGCTGCCGGTCCTCTGGGAGATGGGCATATCCCAGGGGTGTTTTGGAGAGAGAGGGTCTGAAAGGATTACACCCAACCACTAATCAACGGCAGTAATCTGTGGGCCCCCAATACAAAATCCCCTTTCGATCCAAACAACAATTTAGGATAGACGATAAAATCTGAGTATACAGACATTCAACTGACATTGAACAACCTGATAAACGTGATGACAAATTCAGGTGATTTTTTAATTGGGAGAATCAACTGCGAAGGTGTGATTGGCAAAGAGCCATAGTGTCTCTGTGATCAGGTGCAAGTGTCCCACAAGTGGCCTAGTCTGAAATCCCAGTGTGACCATTATGCAAATACAGCAACTAGACGAGCCTACAACATAAATTTGTCTAACGGATAAAAGCACTTTTCTAATCAGATCTGGATGCAAAAGGTTTTTCTTTTTCTTATAATACATTTGGTTAAAAAAAGAGAAAAATCAGTTAATAAATCAAAATAATATATATGCATTAGCCATGATATTATGTAATTATTTATACTTCTTCTTCTTCTTTTTTAGATAAAAAAAGGTTTGTATGTCCATTAGAGTGAACTTCTAACAGCCTATTTTATGATGTTATAAGGTGAGCCCTGCAGATCGCTTCTCCTTGAACCTTATCCAAATACTCTGTCACAGCAGGAACCTACAAGGTGCAGCTGCTGAGCTGCTGTCCTGGCAGGTCTCTCCTTCCAGTGAAGAAATAGCAGGGAATCAAGTTGCCACTAGTTTCATTGTTCCCTGTCAGTATGGTTTTGATGTCTTGGGCCTGGGTGGGGTCTGGATTTGGTAGTGGTGGGTTTAAATCTCCACAGGACTATAGAAGATGCTGCCTAATGATGGTGCCAGTCCTCCGGGGCATAGGGAACTGGAGCATCCTGGCCTGCATCTCCACTACCTCCTGCAGAATACCCACTGGCTAGGCAGCCTCTAAGCTCCCTCTATCCCCATAGCTTCATTGTTCAGTGGGCCCGGCACTGTCAATATTAAGCCTGGCTAATGTGATCTAGAGGCAGCTGGGGCAGCCCCGATTATTACCATGACACAGGCGACCGAGGGGTGTAATATCATTAAAAATAAATCAGGTGGTGTGGAGATTTGCTGTAGCAGGCGGGGGACTTTGAATGACATTAGGTAGAAGTGCCATAATTTCATTAGTCAATTGGGGCAGCTCAGAGGATCTGTTGAAACATTTCCTTTAAGTTGAAGTAATTGAATCTGCTTTCACAACAATCAACACAAAGTGGAAAATAAAGGAACCGCTGATGGTAGTTTTTTTTTTTTATTTAGAAAATTAATTTCATAAGTATACACACCTGCAAAACACAAAAGGACAATATTTCAATTTGCTAATTACAGCATATATGGTTGATAATCTATTTCAAAGCAGATGTATAGGGTATTCTCAGAGTTATTAGCCTCTTGCGGTGGATTATTGTTGGAAATGATGAGGAAAACGTGAAGCCCTGGTAATCTTCTTAAACTATTTGACGCTGAGCTGTCTGCTCGGCAGACTCATCAGCAATCAGCTGGCAAGTGAATGGTCTGCATCCTGAAAGCATTAATAGGATTAACGCTGAAAAATAAACTAATGAATATAAAAAAAAAATGTGAATTTAAAAAAATCTGAATATTTCCCTTGTTTATATTTTCTCTTGTTTCGTTTTATTTTGATAATGGGCTGATAATTTTGTTCCTTCGTACCCTAGTTTTGCATGTTCGATCGGCTATTATAAAGCACCAGAAGTGCCGTTGGGCGCACAGCAAGGGTCTTATGTCGCTATTGTTTAGACGCACTGGACACATAAATGATGATTTCAAGGCCTATTGAGCGTGCGATGGATTGTCCCCAAATGTGACTGACTAGCGGAGAGCAAAAACTGTTGGATGAGCGCAAAGAGCGAAACCAGAAGTTGTAAAACATTTCGACACTGACAGCTGAAAGTTCGATAATTTATTATAAAAACTTCACTCATAAAGGTCCATTAAAACGCGTGAGCGGATGTATTGTATTCATTCATCATCATTTAAGGGCAAATGTTTAATGGGGTCGAGTACGTATGGTGCTGTGGTGCAATTGTGACATCTAGTGAAATATTTTGAGAGCGCCTCACGGCTGATGGGTTTGTTCAGTGATTCCCAATGTATGGATTGCGCCCTACTGGTGGGCCGTGAAGGTACTGCAGGGCAGCCGCAGGAGGTCGTTTACATCGGGTTTACTTATTTGTTTCTCAACTGAAATTCTTAATTCTCTCAAGATTGAAATTTAAATTTGAATAGATAGTAGTGTATTACGATAAAAGGCCACATCTTTTACATTTTTATGCAACTTTATTCCGTGGGAAAAACTTATAATGTGCACTTAAATGTGGTGAATCAAATAATAATCATTTGGTTTAATTGTATAAGTAAAATTTTGGGGGGTTGGTTCCAAAAATCAAATCCTAAAATCTTTTTCAAATCAGCTTCTGTAATTTTTTTAAAATGACAATGAAATAGTTTCATTTTAAGAAGAAACTGAACTAATGAAACCACAGATCTCGTTTTGATCCTAAACACACTCATATCTTGTTATTTAGGGGGGGGGAACTTAATCTGAAAACAAAGCTATTGACTGAAAATAAGCCTCAACCAGTAAATCATCAGCAGATGATTAATTGATGAAAACACAGAAAACACAAAGGAAATAAATTAAAACATTTCTGCTTGTGTGATGATCAGAGCTGTGATTAAAGGGTTGTCTTGACTACTGAACATTGTCACATTTCAAACTGGACCATGGTGGTCTGAGGTTTGATGATGGCTTGCTATAACACTTTACTATAGAGGCTTACACATACAGTAGTGCATGTAATATTATAGGAGTTACAACCACAACATCAGAATGTAAAAATAAAGCTACTTCTAGCTGATTCTTTGTCACAAGGGGAAGCAAGTTGTATGTTGCATGTTTGATTTAGGAGTGCTTTTAGATATTCTTTAATGTTATTTTATAGGCAGAGTCTGCACTAGAAAACTGTTTTTGGACACGAGACAAGGTATTTACACTTAAAAATAGATACAACTAAGTGAATATTATTGTGAATTAACCCCAAATGTATATTAAAATGAAAAGATAGAATAAATTTAGCAACCTCGAGTGATCCGTAGCATAAAATTAGAATGAATGTTACAATCTTGGGCAGCACAGCGGTACAATGATACAGCCAGAAGGTGACCTGCCAGCTGGGGCCTTTCTTTGTAAAGTTTACATCTTCTCGCTGTACCTGCGTGAATTTCCTGCAGGAACTCCAGAATCCAAAGACAATGCTGTGGCTGTGAATGTGTGTGTCTTCCTGTGCTGGACCCGTGATACACTGGTGATCTGTCTGGTGTACAGCCTGTCTGGGAGATACTTCAGTACCCCTACAGCCCAATCAATGACTATTCATAGTACCTTATGCACTTGTCAGAATTCACTGAACTATGCATATTCTAGACTCTTGGTTCAGGAAATGTAAGCTTTTTAATGCTTTGCATCTGTTTCTAGGCATTTATAGCACAAACTAGCACCCAATCCTCTCTCTCTTCTCTCCCTCTCACACACACACACTCTTCTGACCCAAATAAATGAAGTCAGAGGAGGATGGTGATTTCTATATTTGGCCCTTCTTTATTTTACACCCTCACTTTCATCTCCACTCCTCCTACGCTTTGCTTCACTAATTCACCTCTGCCTCATCCACCTGCCAGTCCCTGAGCATCATCAGCATCATAAATCTGATCTCCTCCCCCCTCTCCTCAACAGGATACACCCAACTTACTTCATAGCTTGAAATTTTTTCTCTCAGCGCCATACTGGCTGCTAGTGCAGAGATCTGACACTCAGTGTAACTCTACCAGGACATCAGGAATGTCTCCAAAAAGAGAACCCTCCATTAAGAAGTCTCCCTCATCAGTGACCCAACCCAGACTCGGTCCTCCGTATCCCTGCATGCCTTCAGCTCCTGCAACTCCAAAACCGGAGCAAAAGCCTAGGATGCTCCGTCCCTCTGATTCACCTTTTGATCCCAGTACTTTGGAGGTGAGTGGGTCGTCTGCAGTACATATTTTTGTAACAGAGCTTATGTGGGGCATTCATAAAGTATGACTAAAGTATGAGTCGCATCTAGCCAGTCTAGTTTTACACCCAGTATGTCATTAATGCCTCTTAGAAAACAGATTAAAGCTCAGTGAAAGATACATAATAGTGGTCTCTTATGAAATTTATTCCAAATAATATCTCTAATTATTTGCAAAGTAGCTTCTTTTAATTGTGCAGCTAATTAAAAAGACCAAGAGAGAATCTAAGTTAATCAAAGAAATGGGACAGTAACAGCAGCACTGGTTGTCAGTCAGTGAGTGGCCCCCTTAGAGACAGTTTCCTGTCACAGCATGTGCTATTTCTGTCATCAGAAGGATAATTCAAATTCGTTGCCTGTATCTCAAAACCCACACAAGAGTGATTTCTACAAAAAGAAAGTTAAGACCATTGAAATTCAAAGTGAGCAAACTCTTATTTTTTTTCTAGATAAAGTAATGAGATTAAAACAAAAGAATAGACCTTCTCATACTTCTCTGATGTTTTGCAGTTATTGTATCCAAAGATCTTTAAACATTTACTTCATAGCTTACCCTCAAAAGTTAAATAAGGCAATAAGTTCTTCTGTCAAAAGATCATGAGATCATTTAGAAAGTGACATTATTTTACTTTGCATTAATTTCATTGTTCACAATTATCTGCATCCACTATTCTGGCACAGTGGCATACACTCACTGAGCACTTTATTGATTTATTATTTGCTAATGTGTAATCAGCAAGCACATGGCAGCAACTAAAGGCATTTAGGCTTATAGACATCGTCAGCACAACCTGCTGAATTTCAAGGTGATTAGTATTAGTATATAGACTTTTAATGTGCTTTGAGGCAATAGGATGGCAAGACTGGTTGTTACCCAAACCTTTGTTACAACCGAGGCACGTAGAACAGCATCTCTGAATGCAAAAGCTATGGAACCCTGATGTAGATCACCACAGCAGCAGAAGACCGCACCGAGGGCCACTCCTACCAGAGAAGAACAGGGAACTGAGGTTACCATTCACACAGGCTCACCAACATTGGATAACACAAGATTGGAAAAACTACACCTGGTATGATGAGTCTTGATTTCTGCCTCAACATTTGAACAGTAAGGGTCAGAATAACGTGAAAGCACTGATCCGTCCTGCTTTGTAGCAACAGTTCAGGCTGCTGGTGGTGGTGGTATAATGGTGTGGGGGATATTTTCTTGGCAATCTGGATCCCACAGCCTACCTGAGTATTACAGATGATCATGCCTTTATTTAGGGTATCCATCTTCTGATGGCTGATTCCAACAGAATAACACACTATATCACAAAGCTCAGAACATCTCAGACAGTGATGACATGACATGGCAGTGAGTTTACTGCACTCAAATGGCCTCCACTGTCACCAGATATCATTCTAACAGAGTACCTTTGGTAAGTAGCAAAATGGAAAATTTGCATCATGGATGTGAAGCTGATAAATTTCCAGCAAATGCCTGCTGACGTGTCAAAATGAGGAATGTTTCCAGCACATTTCTGAATTTATGTCACAAAGAATTAAGGCTGCTCTGAAGAAAAAGGAGGGTCTAACCCAGGACTTGTAAGATGTATCAAATAAAGCGGCCAGTGAGTGTATACCAGCTGCAGTGTGTGTTTAACACTACACTTTAACTGTCAGCTGTAAAATACCCAGCCACCAGTTGTGTCCTTCTGGCATTACAAGATTAATGTTAAAAAGGTTTGCATGTGTTAAACAAATATAAACCAGTATTGCAGCAGGATGTTTGAATACTTTTGAATGTCATTGCTTTATGGGGATTTTAGTCCTTTCAGGGGCGCGCTGATATAAAAACCTCAGTGGATATAGGAATTTAGTTAACCTCGACCACTTGTTAAAAACATTTGAATCAAAATCATGTGGGCTTGTAATGTTAAAAGGTTAAAAGCAGGAATAGGCAATCATTCTTAATTTAAAAAATGTATTTATATGTGCAGTAATATAGCTTAGCTTGGTTTGTGCCCCAGCTTTTGCTGCCATCCTCATATGCTTTAAGTGTTGCCACTGCATGCACTGTTTTATAGAGTGAGACTGCCCCATTTAGCTGGTGAGGATATGTGGGCCATGTTAAGTTACCCACTTCACAGACATGACAAGAAGCCGGGCCGCCATCTAGGAAATAAAAAAAGGTCTTTGGCCTATAAAGTGATATGACATCAGTCCATGATCTTACTATACTCAAAAAATCCATCTTTCCTGGATGGCCAGACACCCACAACACTAATGCAGGTCCCTTAGCTCAATCACGCAAGTGTTTTTTGTTATATAACATCCTTAAAATAATTTCTTTTAAAAGGGGTCTAGTGGCTCATTGATTAATGATCGACTTAAATAATTAACTCCTTTAAGTTTAATCTCAGTCAAAAATTCATTTCCAATTCTATGCTCATGCAAGATGTTGATCCTGTAAAAATTTGCAGAGTAGATAGCTGAAACAAGGTTTGTCCAACTTCACAGTGCATGCGGGACAGAGGGCTTGCCACAAAATATGGCTTGAAGAAAATGTGGCTTAAACACAGCCTGCAAACCCAGCAGCAGACATCATTACATCATTACATCATCACAATAGCATCATTCTTCCTAATCTGAAAATCAAATTTAAAAAAAAATCTATATTTTAATTAATGGACATTTGTGAATAACGTTACCATAACCATAAAGGAAAGGACAGGCCGACCATCATAATCCACTTTTAGCCTAAAATCAGGTTTAAGGCCTAAGCCGTTTATTCCATTTACTTGTCACCTTAATCATAAAACGAAGGCTCCATATCCATGTATTGTAAATCACATACCATACCTTCAGCTTTGTTTCTATATATGGAGCGCGGCAGCTGCCGAGACGTCAGTTCCTGCGTCCTGTGCGTGATGACGTACGCCTGCTTGGTTTTTCTCACCCCACCTTCCACTCGACCCGTCACATTCTTTGGTTTGCCGTCGTCTCGGACACACCTTAGCCGACACAGCCATGGTGGGTTTTTTCCCCTCATTCACATCTTAGCATTACCGCAGTTGTTATGCAGTTAGATATTATTTTCAGTCTTTTAACAAAATGGCCGAACTTTGCAGAGATGTTAAGATGAACTTGAATATCCGAATTGGACCGCTGGGCGCAAGCGGAAGTGCAACTTTAGATAAGCTAGCACTAGCTTGAATGGCGGATAAAGTTAACAATTATACGACTTGTCGACTAATGTAATGACTGGGTTTAGGTTAAGCATTAGTGAATGTGGTAACGGTGGGAAATGTTATCTGCAAGTTCAGGCAATCTAAATAACTGTAAAGTATTTCACAGATCCTTTGATGTAAACGCGAGCGAGCTTTGCACAGCTTTAAGGAACCATTTTCATGTAGCCTAATTTCTTTTTAAACAGTCTGACTTCTCAGAAGATCAAATCCTCGGTGAGTCTTGCTTTTGTGTTGTGGCATGTCCATCGTATTTCTCCTGTTTGGTGTTCTTTCACTCGTGCTTTTTCCAGATGACACTTTGCCCTGTACCTCCACTATCATCCTGCTCTAAGTCCTCCGTCCGCCACAGCAGCAGTAGCAGTCGTGGCCTTAGACCTAAGTTTTCCTTCTGTTTCTCCTTTTTTATATTTTCGTACTGTTTCATCACTTTTTTTCCACTTGCAACTGCTTGTCCTTTTCCAGATTGAATTTAACCTGGATCAGATTCATGGTAAGTCATTGTAAAGGGGACGCCTTACACTAAACTGATGGCCATCTCGGAGTGTTTTAGGGTGTGATCTGCATGTCGGTTGTGGAGCCAAGTCTGTCGTAAATGTGTACGATAGCCGCTTTGCACTGGTGTTTGGTACGTCAAAGTCAGCCATAGTTGCACATAATGTTGTACTACTCACCGGCCTTGATGTGTGTTGCAGTTTTATTTTGGTTTATTTTATTTTGAAAGAAGTTTTGAAAAGCCAATCATGGCCAGAGTCCATATTTGCTCTCACAAGTCTTGTTCTGTTAGAGCGCAGGCTTTCCCGCTTTTGTCAGTGTACCATAAACTTTGCCTGCTATCTTCCAAATAGCTCATCTCCACTCTGCCCATTTTTGGTGCTGGATAAAGTGGTGGATGGGTTTTGTCCTAGGGCTGGTTTGTTTAATCATAGCTGACATAATAGGCCAGAGCTACTCTCACTCTCCTCCTCCTTCTCTCCACTCCTCTAATAACCAAATATGGTGCTGGGAAAAGTGCTCGCAGGCGAGAAAGGAAGAGAGACATTCCTCAGAACAGGGGGAAAAAAAAACTACACAACAGTGCCTACGCCTTTTTTTTTGTTTGTTTGTTTTGGGGGGGGGACTTTTTTTTTTTCTATAACATTAGAAACTGCCTGCTGTTGTGTAATCATGCTCCGTGTCTCCCTGATTGCTGGAGCTTAGGCAAGCATTTATTTCACTGTTTGACACTAGAATGGCTGATTTTTAGATCATTGACAGTTGATAAAGCTGACTCCACTTGAGCAGCAACAAAGATGCTCAATACTTTTTAATGTAAAGGCTTAAGAAGGTTTAGATGCCTCAGAGGTTTATTAACTGTTCATTAGTAGTATACAATATTAATATGTGGAGTTGCCAAACAGTGATGGTGTTAAATGAAGCTCCTCCGATCATTGGCAAGAAAATGCTACCTCCAAGACTATTGTGCTAGATGGCCTTTTGTGTCTGATCAAAGCTAAAAGGGTGTCCAAAAGTTATTAGAGGTTGTTAGAGGTGATACTAGATCAGCATGAAGCTTAACTGAAACTGTTATTCGATTAACATTTTTGCAGCGGTTGGCTGAATTGAGTTTTTGTTGCATTTGTTTTCTAGTAAAATTACTAAGCACGTCACTGCCTGTTAGAGAGATTTGCCTGCTTTTGATGCCTTGTATTAATACAGGTTTGAGTCTTTTTAACCTTTGTTTAAGAATGAACACAACTTGTGAAATAGTTTAGGTGGGAAATGCACAAACCCTTAACATGCAGGCATTAACTGCAGTAAATCGACTGTAACTGTAGTAAAGAGTTTTTGAGGAAGTGATGGTTGCAGTATCATCAGATGGTGTGCAGATGGTGTTTTGTTTTTTTGTTGTTTGTTTGTTTGTTTTTTTAACTTTGCACCACACTTTACCAAAGATTCATTTGTGTAAAGTGTAAGTTTTCGCAATATGATCAGTTATCTTAGCGAGACTGGCTAACATTTTCATGCGTTGAGTGTCATACAAAAGCTGGGCAGGTTTGTCAGTTCGGTGCTTTGCATCCTGTCTGTTTTGCCAGATAACTTGTAAGTTTATAATTTAGTCTTAATCAGGATCTTTCTTTAGTCTGCTTGTTCTCTTGTTCTTTTCCAATCCGTTGCTTTTCTGCTTTCATTTCCAGTTCATTTCCTATCTCTTTATCATTTCTGCTCATACTCATGAACATCTCGTCTTAAATAATTCATGTTCATACTTTAATTTATCACGTGTCTGTGTGTCCTGCAGAGTTTAAGGAGGCATTCCTGCTGTTCGACAGGACAGGAGATGGGAAGATCAGCTACAGCCAGTGTGGAGATGTCATGCGGGCCCTGGGGCAAAATCCGGTTAACGCCGAGGTGCTCAAAGTCCTGGGCAACCCCAAGTCTGAGGGTGAGGGAACAAGATTGAACGTACTGGGTGTTACATACAGCAGTGACAAAAGGGAATCTTCTCTGACACAGGCCTGCCTTATTTATTTTTACTTTTTTGCAGAGATGAACACCAAAATGCTCGACTTCGAGCAGTTCCTGCCCATGTTCCAGGCCATTGCTAAGAATAAAGATCAGGGGACGATGGAGGATTTCGTGGAGGGACTCCGTGTCTTTGACAAGGAGGGCAACGGCACAGTAATGGGAGCAGAACTACGTCATGTCCTCACCACGTTAGGCAAGCTATATTGTTATCATTTCTTAATAGCTATTCAAATGGAAATGTAGGACTCTGTTGGGATCACACTACTTACATTGATTTCAAGTTCCAGAAGCGTATTGTTCCTGAAATTGGTATACAAATTGATATCCAGGGAATTGCAAATGTATTTTTATCTTTCCAACATTTTAATTTGTAAGTTTTAAATTACTTCTGTTATGTTCCATTTATCAGGTGAGAAAATGACAGAGGAGGAAGTAGAGACGCTCTTGGCAGGACATGAAGATGCAAATGGGTGCATCAATTACGAAGGTGAGAGCTGATGATATAAAAGGTCAAGATGGGATGCTGGCTACAATTAAGCTAATGCAACAGGATGTCATCATCTCAACTCATCTCAAAATTCATGCATGGCATTGTGTGTAGGCTATGCTGACTTCAGTTATTGTGCATTTTCTGAAAAGTCAATTGAATGTAGCTTAAAGTTATGTATGTGTGAGTTTGGCGTCCATTTCACTGAGCCTTTTGAAAGGGGTAAAAGTAAAGTGTCACATAGACATAAATGTGCTATTAAACATATCAAGTGTTCATATGGATCTGAAGGAATGCAAACGTTCCTGTGCTTCAGCGTAAACGTAACCCTGCAAAATTCCTTCCTGTGACCCTTCAGGGGGCTCCGTATCATTCATGTTGGCGTCTTCTAATACCTGTTCTTACCTCTTCTGTTTAATGGACTTCTGTAAGAGGCTCTGTTTAAATGTCAGCGTCTGACAGTGTGTTAATGTTCTTCTTCCACAGCGTTTGTTCGTCACATCATGTCAGGCTGAGGGCCGGTACGGGCATTGTATACCATTGGATAGCACCTCCAGGCTTTCCTGCTTTTAGTTTCCAGATAATCCAGCTGCATTAGGCCATCCTAACGCTAGTCAGCTTTAGTTGCGCTGTTTGTATTGGTAAATTGGGACAGTGCGCTGTTGCTAAGTAGATTTGACCCATAGATGTATGTGGGAAAGCCTGGTGGTCTTCCTCGTTTCTACTTGAGGCTCTGACCCATGTGTAGCCTCCTGCTCTTCTGTCCCTCTCTCTCCTGCAGCCCTCTGTCTTGGCCCCTGGCCTGCAGCATGGCCCTCTGCATGTGTCTATGACTCCCCCCTATATTTATGGGGATATGGTGGACACACAGGGAAGAGACTGGTCTCATTCAGGAAAAGCCCGGTGGCCATGAAGCGAAGGCATTCGAACTGACTGGTGTGGTGGTGTGGTTATGTTGCAGCTCTTCTAATCTCGTTTGCATGTCACTGGTGCTATTAAACAGGCCTTTACTATACTGGTGTCAGAGGTACTGGTCTTTTCACAGATGCAACACACATATAAGATGTACCTTTTCAGATAGTCATGTTTTACATTTTTAGATGGTATAGTCACCAGCTTTGGGAGAGTGGACCAGTCCCTTTTTCTACTAACAAGAGAATCGCAATGAGTCGCTCCTGTGCTGACTGTTTCTTTCCTCTGTATTACTGGAAACTGAATTTGTAGCTGGCCGTCTCTCAACTGGACTGTAGCTCCCTTGACCTTCTTCGCTTTTCTCTTCTTCTCAGCTAGAGGAAAGCATACAACGAGGATGGCTTCTCTAACCAGCTCTTTTTGGATCTTAGATTGCCAGTTGCTTTGGCTCAATAGGAGGTTGAGGTGATTTCACCTCTTTCTCTCATCCCTGCCTCTTCAACCCTTCTTTTGCTCTGGGCGAGCAGAATGTGGAGAGATCTGCCTCCAAATGCAGCATCTCCCACCCAGGCTCAGCAAAGCCGGATGAGGAGGGGACATTACCTCCACATGCTGTAGTTGGAGGGGGTCTCTATAAAAACTGATACCATGAAACTCACACTTCTCTTTTATTTCTCCTTTACAGAACTGGTCAGAATGGTTATGAGCGGGTGAAGACGAAGAGCAACCCACTTTTTTCTCTTTTTTTTTTTTTTTTTCATGTACCCCCTTTTTCCATTTAGCTTCTTTCCATGAGTTATTACTCCATCTTTAATTTAAGAAGTGCCTTTACATTCCTCACAAAAGATCCAGGTTTTGCTTCCAGGCCTTTTCACCTGTGTGACCAACTTTTATTCATTTTGGTTTATATTACCTGCAGCAGCATTTCATCATGTAAGAAAACATAAATCATTATGCAATAACTTCTGATTATTATAATTTTTTTAGATAAGACCTTTAAAATACATATACTGTCACCAACCTGCTGTGTCATTGCTAAGACTTGCTACGGCTGAATAAAAGTGTTTCTGACTGTACGGTAAACCAGTGTATTTAAAGCCATACTAAGGCAGAAAAAAAGTTTTCTGTGTTTAGAATTCAAACAGATTTTGTTGCTGCATTTAAATAAATGTTTTCTGAGAACCCATGTGGTTGTTTTGTTTGATTTAGTATGATACAGTGAAAGATATTTTGCTGTATTGATCTTCTTTATTTGTGGGGGGGTTTCTGCTGACACAAGAGGGCAGTATTACTGCTGATATCTGTCTTGCTTGAGCCTTCAGTGCAGAAAGCTGCTCTATTCTGCTCCCTTATTCACATGGGGGCACCACAGCGTATAGCTGCACACATTCAATTTTGATTTTTACACCAGATGCCCTTCCTGGTGCAATCCCCAAGGGATTTTTGTATCCCAGAATCGAACCAATGATCTTTCACTTCTTAAGCAAATGTGTAAACAACTACACTTGCATTGGTTGACTGTCAGAATTTACGGTTTATACCAAAGACATGCCTTCAAAAGCCCTTTTTGCTGACTTGAGCCAAATTAGAATTATTGTACAGGAGTTTGTTTCCGGTGACACTAGTTTCTAATGTAGGATCTCATCTGTTTGCAGCAGCTGTTTAGAAACATTAAAAGTTTTGTTTTTTATATTTCTTCTGGCCATGCTGTAAATTTTCAGAGAAATGAGGAAATGACAAAGCACAGACATGAGCAGTAGAGGGCTGTTTGGTGGCTTCCTGACCTTTTCTTCACTTTCCTCACAAGCAGCCACAACTATTTCCCCTCATTAGACACTACAGCTATTGGAGTGTGGAGCTCGTGTGTGTGGGGTAAGGTTCAGGAGGGTGTCACAGTCCAGTGCTGAATAGGTTGTCCACTAATTACTCGGTGTGTGTGTATGTGTGTGGTCGATGGAAGTCAAGGCTATTGATTATTTTAATCCTCCTATTTGTGAGTCTGTGATCCTCGTGGCTCTGCATTCGACAGGGGAATCACTAATGGGCCTCAGCACAGCCTGTCTCAGACCTCTCCCCGTCCAATTAACTTTCAACTGGAATCTGCCAGGAGAGAGAGCCGGGGGCTGGGCCCAGGCGCGGTGCGGCTACATCCTCCTTTTTCTGCTCAGGAGCAACAGATTCACCAAATCCTTTACGTCTAGACTGTCTTCAGCTCTCTACTGTAATTAGATACTTCACTTTCAGCCAGTGATCTAAGAAAAATTCAAGATGCATTCTCTTCAACATGGAGATGATGTCTCCTTCTTACTGGTTTCAAAAGTGATGAAGTGCCTACGGTACTCTAAAAAGCTACTGGTCCTGAATGTGGACCAGTAGAAATTATTCACAGAAACAAGATTTGGGAATTTGTGTGCAAACTTTATTTTTACAGCACATTTGGGCCTTCTTGTGAACTTTAAAAACATTTTGTGCAATGCACCAATAATTATGCATCATCTGAAATATTGCCCACCTTTTTTAATCTTGATCATTTCATGTGTAATATCAGACTTTGATTATTAATAAACATAAAGGTGGTTAGTAGTTTGCACAGATTTTTGTGGTGAAATTAAAAGCTACTGATCCACTTAGATAACTTTTAAAAAAGCCCTGGAATCCCAATTACTTTAATTCTTTATGTGATTAAAAAGAGATCGCATATTCTTTTTAATATGATTTTGGTGCTTGTAGGTAAGAAAAAACACCAGGGCTGAGATTTTCAGTCTTTCAATCAATAGACAGAAAATTCCAAAACTAATCACTCGAGTAATTTCTGAGGCAAAAATGCACTAGTTCCAGCTTTTCAAATTTGAGCGTGCATTGCTGCTGGACAAAAATAAGACATGAAATGATGCGTCTTTAGGAAATTTCGATGGGTTTCAATGTTTTTTTTCTTGGGTTGAGAATATAAACAGTAATGAAAATAACCGTGAGTTTGATTTATCAAATATTTGAGGTGAATGAGTGAGGGAATTTGGTAAACATGTTTACAATAGCATTGTACCTTAATTATAAATAATGTGTCCTGATATTTCATGATAGTCTCACATAAAGAGACCAAAGGGTATAAGTGTGTGGGACTGGCATTGCTTATTTTGCATGGACTCAAATATTGTTTGCATAATAAAATTATCATCTTCCTTACAGGGACAAAAATCTAGTGTCCAAAATGTAAATAATTAAGTTTTACACTTAAAGGTTAAGGTTTGGGTTAGGTGAGGAACAGAGTGTCTGTGTGAGAGAGTGAGATTTGGAGGGAGGAAGGGAAAGAGAGAACGAAAGAGCCGAGTATGACATCCATAAAATCACTGAGCTGCAAGAAGTAAATTCAGATTTCAGCCAATATTTGCAAAGACAACAGTTGTATATTTTCGTTAATGGTGAGCTTTGTGTCAAAAGCATAATAGATAATTGTCAAGACCAGTTTGGATTGTTTGCACAGCTGATTCTACATTTAAATGTATACATTACCTGCATGTAGTGGAGCCTTTTATAAGCTGAGGTCAATATTGTCAAATATTTGTTTGTGTCTTAGTGTCTTAACATATATTGGAAATCCACACTGAAGCAGGCTGCCATTTCGATTTTGACTATAGGTCCACGGAGTCATGTCATCTACTCAATTCAAGTCAGTCCAGCTGGTCAATTCAAATAAAAATAAAAAGGTCGTGTGCGTGTTTATGAGTGTAGGTGCCTATATTTAGCACTGACCTTCACCAAGCCAAAACAACATGCAAGAACACAGAAAGTGTAGGTATAGATATTTTTAATAGCAACTGTCAACTCAAATGTTTCAATATACTTCATAGCCCATCCCAAAATGACTCTTTTACATATGGTGATTCTTTGACAAGGTATCTCAGACATGGCAGTGTAATTCTAGTAAGGTGTGAAATGTACAACCTTTAATGAAAATAAAACACTGGACTTGTCAATGTTTCACCTCCCCAGTATCTTACATGATTTATATATCCACTCACACATATTAACATGCCCACGTACTCACATACACGCACGTGCTCTCAAACACACACAATATAATGCACTTGGCAATTAAAATTTCAGTACACAAAAGTGCCATCGATGAAATGCATTGTGATATGTTTCCTTGCAATGTTCAGATGCTTTCTTTTGTCCTGCCAAGTGACATTCGGCGCCATAATCAAAAGAGAAGAGAGGAGTCAAACATCTGTTTATTCAAATGGCCTCGCTTTAATCAGTATCGTCCCAATGCTCGCTGAATCACAACAGGGATTTAATTCATTTCAATTGGTGTAATTCACTTTGAAGCTTAGAGGAAAGTATTTTACAATGATGAGTTGCAAAATGTATGCAGGCCATTCAAACAGATTGTTGGAAAGCGGAGCAGAAATGTGTAAATAAATACTGTGCAGGTAAAGATTGGAACACGTTTGTCTCAGCTTTGTTAATTAATGGCACCCTTAACACCATCATTGCAGCACAACAGCCAGACTTATGCTCTTTCATTTATTCTAGTTTGCACAGTGTCATTTAATATATAATACATTACAATTCTTTAGATATTTTAGAGCCACAATGTAGAATTTGAATTTGCACCTATACTGTACATATTCTGAAATTCATATTTGTATTCAAAGGGCACCAATAAAGGACTATTGGCACAGATTGACTTTATTCCATTTTTCTCTGATTTTCATTTATTCCTTTGTTGTACGCTGCAATTTCAAAATGTCTTTATGCAGATATGTATGAGTGTGTGTGTGCTTGCTTGTATTCATCTATGTGCATATTTTTGTGTGTGCACTGCATTTCTGTGTTTGTGCATCAATTTGCATATGTATATGTCTGTGTAAGTGTCAGTGTGTCTATATGTATGTTGGTGTTTTGTTTTATTTTTTTTTATTGTTCGCACTCTGCGGGGATTAAATTCAGTCTGGGTAGATGAGGAAGCCGGAGAAGGTGCTGTACTTATTTGTGTTTCCTCCGTGGACCTTCCCTCCGTCCAGCTGCACACACACCTCATCACCTACGTCCAAATGCAGGATCACACTGTTGGAGGCATAGTCGTAATTCTGATCAGCATCCTGAGCAATGGCGCTTGCTCTTACCTGTCACCGACAGAGGACATACACAATGACAATTAGAACACGGACAAAACTGCACAAACAGCTGCCTCATAGTCAGCGAGAGCTCCTTGTAGCAAAAAGTGTCATGCATCAGTCTCCACATTCATCACATTATGCTTATTTTTAAAACTGTATTCTTTAAAAAATATTCATTTATTTTAGGATGGGTTGTAACTCATTATTACAGCCTATACCTCAGAGTTACCTCCATCAATGATGCTGCTTAAACACATGGATGGGACACTGACCTGTAACCTCAGAGGTGAACACAGCTACTATGTCTTTTATTGATCAGCTGCTCGTGGGACTTGAGGGCAAAATGCTGAGTGATGGAGAGCTGCATGGTGGTGGAAACAAGCGGACTCACTGGAGACAACGTTTTGTCTATGGGGAAAGTGGTTCAGCCGAGAAACAGCATCACTATCCACATCATCTATTGACCTGTTGCTTATGATGCTGGACCAGCTCAATATGCATGATATTGAGTGGCTATGCTTAAGCTAGACAGTTTCACATTTGCATGCTGTGCTTGAGTTTGGTATTATTGAGCAGGCAGCAGTGGATCTTTACTTGTTTGTTAACACATTTAATTGGATTTGCTGTGTGTGGACAAATACACATGCCTAGATTGAGTTACTGCTGTACAAGAAATAGGATTTGTATTAAGTGTGTTATTTAAACTTGCATATACATGTAAGGGGGGCAGATAGTAAGTATATACCTTGCAATATGAATAATCTTCAGGCAATCCAGAGTTTAATTTAAACAATATTAAAGCGGTTTCAGTGTTTAAAAATGCACAGAACATCAGCACTCCTTAAAAAAATAAAATAAAAAAGAAAGAAAGCCCTCTAAGTAGGATGTATCAATAATTCTGTTGTAGCGGCTCCAATCATCAGACACATGTCAGCCATCAGTGGCCTTATGTCTGGCTCAGTGTCCATCTACAGTGGGAGCACTCAATCTATGTCAGCAGCCAGACAAGCCACGCACATATCCATGACAGCCACAGAATATGATCTGCAACTCAACTACCATCATGTCATTCCCGTCACCGGTGCCTCTTTCTCCCCAATGAGCATGCATCAATTCGAAAACAGTCAATCGCAGAGCAACACGGCTCGAATTACTGTAACTGAAAAAATATGCTTGTTTCCCACTGCACCAATCTGTTTTTCCCTTAACTGAACATGCTGTTAACCATCTGTCCAGCCTGGAGTTGGATTGTATTGCGGGAATAATATCTGTAGGTGGTCCTAAATGAGACGATACTGCATGTTGGTGACCAGTTGTTAAGCATGGCCCTGTCCGTTCTAAACCAGATTGATTAAGGAGCTGAGAAGTCAGTCTCTGGGGGCTCGCAGCATAAAAGACACTCAGTAAAACTAACCACAGCTATTGTTAGGCTACTCCAACAGTCTTGTTTCATTACATTAGATGCCCTGATGGAATACAGGTATATTCTCCAGTCCACCAGGGAATGCTTCATATATAGTATGTGGTTTATTGGGGTATTTTTACATTAAGATGACCTAAAAAGACTTTTATCTGAAAAGCTTGTTCTCACTGTTTTAGATCTATTCATATTTCTTAGCATGTGTTATTTAAAAAAGATGCATTTCAACACTTTGTTTCTTTTCATTTAATTCCTTTCATTTAAGCAGCTAGCCTGCTCCTATAATGTTTGCATTTTCCTAAATCTGTGAAAGATTATCTCAAAAAGACCTAATAACCAACCAACTGCATGCTTCTCGTAAAGCTAACTGAGTCTTACATTCTTTAAATTATTATCTGTCCATGTTAGTGCTATCTTCTCTATATTCAAAGCAATATCAACAAAAGCAACTTTTCTCACATGTATTTTTCATCATCACCAGTTGATTCACATTTAAATGCCTAAAAAGAAAAACATTTACATCATTTAGAAAATGTATATTAGGCATTTAGCAAATAACAAATACAATTTTTGTTAAGATTTGACCCGTACTTTTTTTTCTAATTTTAGAGACCCTTGTGCTAACCGGCCTGACCAATTAGTTTAATTAAACATTAGTTGTAATTTACCCTTTCTTAGACCCTCAGAAGACCATCTCTCAAACAACAAAACCAATACACTGTCATCCATAAAGGTTATATTGTTCTGCTTGACATGTGTAGTGACAGCCAATAAAACATTTGCATCACTGGCTGCTTCTGACAGTGATGCTGTTGTTGTGACTTCCTATTGATACCAGGGATATGTCATCCAGCTCATTATTTTGGCCAAACAGTGTCATGGAAAGCGATGCGGGGAGTTCTGTTCATCCCTCAGGCCATCTCATATTCTAACGACTTTTATAAAAATAAATTAAAATCTATAAATAAGAATAGCATTGATCACTCAGCAAATATAATTTAAATAGTATATGACATTATGTGAATAGATACTTCAGCTTGTGTTTCTGTGCTTGAAGGAATAATACAACCCATCCAGTGATGCAGATACCAGACAGAGAGGCATGAGGGAGACGTGGTGGGATTAGGGCAGGAAGCCGGCAGAAGAGATGGATACGGCTGGAGGACACAAACTGATCCTTGTGAAGCAGGCAGCATACAGTGCTGATCCTGGAGTTGGAAGGGTTGTGAGCCGTGAGGCAGGGGCCCCCGGGGCTTGCCTGTGGCTGTCTCTGTCTCTGCCTAGCCCTTTCATTATAGGGCCTCCAGTAAACACGCCTGGGAGCTGAGGGCCACGGGCGAGAAAGAAGGAGGGGGGGTGTAAGGAGCAGCTGCAGTGTCATTTTCTATACAAGTGGAGCCGCAGCACAAAAGACAGGCAAGGATAGACAAAATGAAGGGAGAGTGGAGAAAAACAAGGACCAGAGAGTTGAGGAAGGGGGGCCTAGAGTAACAGACTGATCAAGCGAGGCTATTTTGTGAGACCAGGGAGATGTGGGGGTATATGAAGTCTTGTTTTTATCTGTGGTGCTTTGCTCCACTGGTAATAAAACTGACAGGATTCATTCACTGTGATATACTGACCTCTTAGAGCGGAGACAATAGAAAAGTAGCTGTTAAACTTACCTAAGGGACTCCTGCACATGGCAGGGGTGTTGGGGTGGGGGGCACGATGTTGTGGAAATAGATTATTTATTGAATAGGTTTTCCCTCTCCTCTGGGAGCCCAGGGATTACATGGCGACAAGGGACTTAAGCACTGAACCGTGCCTTAGCTTGCTGTTACCTGCCATTCTGCATTGTAGCCAGTGGTCTGTGGCACCTGTGTGCACTGTGACTTCTTTTAATTATTGTGTTTAATCAGGAGCATATAAGCAGATTTTAAACAAAAATCAGAATTCAGACAGCAAATCTTACTGTGTATCAATGTCTTTCCCTCTTCGCCTCCTTCTGTGGGAGTTAATTCAGGTACCGGTCATTACAGCAAGTGATGACATTTTAACATTACCGTGTGAGATAACTTGACCTTTAACTGAGCTATTAAAAGAGCCTGTGTAAGATGAAAATACAAGGGAGAGATAAAATGAGAGTCGAAGCGGTGTCTATTTGTCTACATTGCATATTGCACCAAGAAAGTTTAATACATAGATATGTACAGAGTGGAGTGTTATAGAATTGTAAATGTGTAGGTGAGCAGCTCGCATATCAGTTAATGAGGGGAAAGGAGAGACATTCAGTGGTGTATTATCATCCTTCACAGCATAAAGCATGCCAACATTAGCAGGGTCTGTACTAATAGCATTTGTTACCAACCTAGAATATTAACTAGAATTTAACTCTTATATTATAGGCAGTGATTTGACGAAGGAGGGATTCAACCCATTTATAAGAGCGCTGTCAACAATGAGAAGGGCTTGTTGACAGTCTTCTGCAGAGCAAGGCTGGATGCATTGAATCGTTAAGTATCTTAATGATATAATAGATATCTAGCATATTTACCAATTTTTATTTCTTGTGTTCAGTGCAAATAATATAAAGGGCAGTTAATCAGCTGGGCAAGAAAAGTGTTAATCAAAATTTCACGTTGTACTTTAGAATTAAACTCTAAGTCGATTACAAACATGGAAGCAGCTGAAGTGTGACCTCCCTCCTTCAATCACAAATCCCTTGGCTCTGAAACGGTGTCATGCTGCAATGATTTGTGAAAGTTAGATTGAGGTGTGTGCAGGTAGGCTTTACAGGGAGGGGATTTATTGAAGGTAATAGGTATTGGATCTATAGGAATCCCATGGAAGCCTCGCCCCAGTCAGCGCATCCTCCTGAGATCATGTCACATGACACACTCGGAGACTCCATGCAGCATGCTAGTTTTAAACATTATCAGTTGAGATAAAAGTGAAGCTATACAACTTGAATGTTTCCAGAAGGCATTTATTGGCATTCTGAATTAATTAATCCTCTCATCTTAAAGTGTCTCTAACAAGCATTACATTTGCTCAACTAGTGCATAAACAGAGCTCGCAAGACCTGTTTTTCTCTCTCTCTCGCTCGCTCTCTCTTTCTCTAGTCGACCTTGATCACTTGTCAAGTCGAGACGTGTTGAGTGGGAGTCCATTGGTCATCATGCCTGATCTCATCCTGGCCTTCACCACCAGCCTCCCAGATGCATCGTCTACCAGCCCACTGTCTCCATACCTCCATTAAGTCATCTATCTTCCTCTGCTCCACCCCTGATCTTGCCATCAACTCACTTGTCTTGTTTTGCTCTCCCTTTTCAGAGTCTTTAAATGGACGTCTCAGCATGTCCCTGCCATGTCCGGTCTCTCGTGTTTCATTCATTCTTGCTGAATCTTTCTGAGATTATTCTCCTGGCCTGGCTGCCGCAACACAACATATAAGGTTATAAATGACCTTACCTGTTAGATAGGTAACAACACAAGTTGAAAGGCAAATTTGTGGCAATGGCAATTCGATCGACTAAAAAACAGAAAAAAAAGAAGAAGAAAAAAAGCAGCAGGCAGAGAAAAATATCCAATAAAGCTTCAGCACCTACGGCAATGGTAAAACAGGCTGTTTGATTCTATAGCCAGGAATGCAACCTGTCAAACACAGTGCCCTTTTAGTAAACCCTAGCCACTGACTGGCCTCAGGCACAATACCCGCCTGCCTCAGGGCTTCAATAACTCCAAACATGATCAGGCATTCTGCAGAATTTCATTTACACTCCATTTCCATCTACAGGCAGCTCTGTTTGGGTAGATCCCTGTTAGGTGAGTGCTCTATTTAACAGAACTGTTTAAAGAGGCCAGCTCACGGGTGTCAAATGGACCTGGGTGAGGTTAAATAATTGAGTTGAGTGAAAAGATAATTAATGGAGAATCAATGAACAAGCTGGGAAGGGGTTAGGAGAGGAAAGTATAGCGGGTGTTCAGGGGATCTCATCTAAGATGTATAAATTATTTAGCAGTCTAAAATGACTTGAATGACAATATGGAGCATTAGGCAGACAGCCTTAAACACATATTCACCTTTGTGGTCTCATGCATATATAACAGTGCATCAAATATCGAACATTGGGTGATGAATTATTTTAAACAATTAATTTTGCATTTTCAAAACCAAGTTTTAATCATCCTGTACTTTAGTACAGCTGCAATGATAAAGTAAACTGTACGCATGAACCAGCACTAAGCCATGTTGACCGACAGTCCTTGATACACTACATGTCTAGAGAGTAAGTTCAGAGCAGAGTGCATTTGCATTCAGAGTCCTTGATGAATGAATGAATGCGTAAAAAGAAACTTGAAGAATGTTTCTTGAATTTGGAGTTCTCTGATAAAATCCCTGTGATTTATCCCACCTCTCCTCTCCCCTCCCCCCGTCAGCCCCTCTGTCTTTAATTAGTGTCTGGGGAATGAAAGAGGGGATGAGTGGACTGTCAATTTTACATTCATTATTTATTTAGCTGAGGTGTAAACTGGCTGGTCCACATTCTGACAGACATTTCTCTTGTGCTCTTTTGCACTTCTGTTTAGGCGATAATCAAGTTCTGTGTATGATACTTACTAATTAGACTGTTCCTTTCGGCGGCAGCGGCTGCATTCTGCCACTTGTCATTTAGCCACAGTACATGTGGGAATGCAAATACCTGTAGCCGCAGTTTTAGACTGTATAGCATGAATTCGCCTTAATGAGGAGAAAGACTGCCGTTTCATTCTTTGGCTGTCATGTTGCCACCTGCTAAGTGGAATGTGCTCTGAATCTGAAGAGCTCAATGTTACAGAGGTGAATATGAGTCAATGGTAAGACGGGATGGTCAGCAGTAAATAAAAAATAAACAAATCTGCTGCATGGTCATGTGTGTGCATACATACAAATACATACTTATACATTCTCTATTTCAGCGTCTTCATGCATGCGCATCCTCACACACACACGCACACACTTGTACTCACCAGTCCGTTCTTCTTCAGGTCTGCCCACATGCTCGTCCCGTCACCACCTCTCATTAGAACATGGTAGGTGAAGAAATAGATGCCAGGCAGTGGGCAGGTGAATTTGCCGGTGCTCGGCTCATAGTAGTTACCAACATTTGTCACCACATCATCAAACTTCAGTATTTCATTGCCTTCGTGTTGCTTTCGTAGCCCTGCGTAAAAGGCAATTTTGGGAGTGTAGAGTGAGGGAGAATAGCCACCGGGGCCTGGACCTTGGGGACCCTGTGGCCCTGGTTTGCCTGGCTCTCCAGGGGGTCCACTTTCTCCTGGAGGCCCAGGAATCCCTGGAGGCCCTCGAAGCCCAGACTTTATCTTCTTTCCAGAGTAATCCTGGGGGGGTGGAGACGCAGCTGTCAGCTCTTGGCCTGGCTGAGACGTGGTGTAGGGATCACATACCATCCTGCAGCTTCCAAGCATTTCATAATGGCTCCCTGCATTTCCAGCATTCCCTCCTTTGGTTGTGTGGACCAGCAAGGGAATGGCAACCAAGAGTATTAGAACCATTGCTACACCTACAGCAGCTCCAATGACGCGTTTCCTGCGGCTGAGCCGTGAAGCGGCCAGCGTCAGGAAGTCCTCTTCCCCCTTGGCTGGAATAGTGCCGGCCAGGATGAAGCCTCTCAGAGAACCAGTATGATTTGCAAAAGAGACAAGGAGGACTTGGGGGTGTGTGGGGGAAACAGCGTATCACTAGAGCAACTATGAATGAGAGGACAAAATGGCAGAGAGCCACGAAGGAAACAACCAAGGGAGAAAATCCAAGAGAAAATTTAAATGTCCAGGGTTCAAAATATTATGACTATATGACTGAAATAATACAAACTTCACACGCCACAGTTTTTAGAGAAGTAAGCACAAGAATCTCGATGTCTCAGATTTGTGGTGACATGGTGCAAAAAACACAATTTAATTGATTAAGTCTGCTTTGCCTTTTTCTGACTTCTCCTGGAATCCTAGAGTTCTGTTCAATTTTCAGCATCAAGCAGAAACGGTAGTTGGCAGTGAGATGGTGATTGTGAAACCAGAGCTTAATTAGAAGTATGCTGAAATGAGAGCTGGTGCCAAATTCATCTCACTGAAGAGGGAGTAGAGGTTTGTTTGTTTTGTTGGATGAAGAATAATCTACAGTTTGTGTTTTTAGTTTTTGTTTTTTTCACTGAAAAATCTTCTTTTAAGTCCTCCCTCCAAAGCAGAGGATTTCACTTCATGTGTATATCTCACTTAATGCCATGGCTGAAAGTTTAAAAAAAAAGTTCATCAAAGATCTCTGGCTGACACAATCATCCTATGACCTCCCACTTTTATCTGTTCACATTAAAAAGATGTTTTTCAGGAAACCAAAAGCGATTTTGTTGACTTGGGCGTGCTTTTCAAACGTTCCTCTTCTGGCTATAGCTGGATCTAAAAAGGATGGTAAAAAGAGCAGAGACACTCAATAACTGATTTGGTCTGACTTACTACACACATGTACACAATTTAAATGAAGCACAGCATTAAAAGAAAAAAGTAAAACAATGAAATTAAAATAAAGTGATGGAATTGAAATGTTCAGTTTAAAGTAAATATAGGACTCATTTTTGTAGAAATATGCCAAACATATATACATATTTTTACAGGTGATTATTTATTCATGCAAAATATCTGCAGCGAGTCTGTGGTTAAAAGTAAATTGCTAAATAAAACTGAAATATTATAAACTCACCATCGGCTCTTTATAATCCCTTAATTTCTGAAGGACAAAATCTGTGTGACTCAGTGTACTTCACGCGTCCCATCAAATGACTGAAGGACTTTGGACCGCTACCGTGCCAAATGGAGAGCTGGAGAGCCGACGGGCGCGCAGGAAATGCCAAGAAAGTGAGTTTCTCGATCAGAGCGTAATCCCCTCCTTTCTTTCCAGGTAGAAAAAAAGTCTAAACGATATAAACTTCGGAGGAATTTAAACCTTGCAAATATTTGCTTGAACACTTTTTTTTACGCAATTCCAAATGAAAGCGCACGCCGGTCTGACGCTCCTATCCAGAGGGTCTGTCCACTGTACCGCCTTTTGAGGCGCTTGGTCCATGGGCAGTCCTAGTCTACACCTGTTAGATTTCTCTCTCTCTCGCTCTCTCTCTCTCGCGCTCTCTCTCTCCCCCCCTCTCTCTCTCTCTCTCTCGCGCTATCCCCGTTTTGTTTTCTCTTTTTTCTTTTTTGGTTTGTTTGTTTTTTTGCTAAAACGGATGTTTTTTGTTAAATTCTTTTTTATACACACTCACAATAGCAAATATTATTATTTCATTATTATGGCTGTTGTATTATGTTGCTGTTGTTCATATTGTCATTATGCTGCATTTATTTACCTTCAAACTGACACAAATGTGGACTCAATCACACATATTGTTCCATCTGTATCTCGCTAGCCCGACATTCACCTGTTGTTAGAGGCAAACTCTTTGCAAGCAAAATGTTTGATAGAGTGTTGCAAAAGGAAGACAGATGTTTTCATCTTCTGTGTGCCAGGCAAGGGAGGACAGAGCATGGTGACTAAGTAAAAGCTGCCTCGGCATGATGTGTGAGGAATGGAGAGGAGACACTAAATGTTCCCCAGACCATTGTCTGTGTGTGTGACTCGCATCCCACTGCTATAAAGCCTCATTAGTGAGACACCCTGCCCCAGACATTGTGCTGCTCTTTTTCTTTTACCTAAAAACTCGCACACAGGCACATATAATACCTCCACTTCAGTGTTTATACACATGCATCCTAGTGGATGTACGGACAAAGAGATTTTACACCATTAATTCTGGAAAGGCAAGTTTTGCATCCTTGTATCAGCATTCCCTACAGTTCTAGTTACCACGGCATCACTTTCACTGGTGGTCACATTTCATTTCAGAAACATATTGGGCAGATTTTTAGTTCATATCATCATTTCCTTGGAGTCTTGTGTCACCTGTCTGACAGGCACAATCACACATCTGCGAGTTTAAAGTTTAATGGCCGAAGCAGTGGCAGCAAGGGGAATAGGTCTGCATTCAGTATTGATGATTCCCTTTTCATCAACCCCCACCTCCCTTGACCTCCATCTCCTCAAATACGATGACCACTATCTGGTAATGTAGGGATCATCACCTTATCCCACCGGACATGGAGAGATAAATAATCACCAAGTTTTAAGGTGGCTTTCTAAGGATGGTTTGGACTTAGTGGGAAATTGGTAAAGTGTCGGAAAGGTTTGGGGAGCGATATCAGGCAATATTTCTGTTGGGAGATGTTGGTGCAGCTGGGCAGCACCGGGACGAGTTAAATGCTGTGTCAGTCCCAGTTTGCAGGTCAGTCAGTCTGTCCCACTAGAACAGTGCTCAGAGCTCCTAAGCAGCATGGGGAAGATAATCATTGCCAACAGTCAGAGGCAATATGCTCAGGATTGGATTTTTAAAGCCTGTTAAAATATTACTGAGGTGATTAATATTGAAATATGTGCATGTCTTTCAGCTGTCTGTTCCCTCTCTCCCTATTCTCCTCTTGATTCATTCCTCTGACTATTCGCGCTCACCTAAAATTTCAATATTATGCATTATGTTGATGAGGTGTGTCTTCTTTTTATTCAGTGCAATTGCTTTATCATGTTACCTGTTCTGATTTCACTGTGACTCACACAGAATTGACTGACACCAGCAGCAAAAGGGCCATAGGAGAATAAGTACTGGGCTTTTTGAGTTATTAGTTTGTTTAATAATTAATTTCATATATTATGATACACCAAGAATAAATCTCTGTCTTTTGTGCACACGCCTGCATAATCCGAGCACCAGTTTTTCTCTCGACTCCTCTGTGTAAATAAGTAAGAGCGAGGCAGAAACGTATTTATGGCCACATTACTCACGTTATGTTTCTCTTCCGCTGTTGCTCTTTTGTCGGCATAGTTTCTTAAAGACATACTAATTCTTCAGTGCAGCGATCCATAGCAATCATCAAATAGTTTCACATTTACAAAAATGCTCGCAGACTAGGAATCAACCAGGAATAGATACGTTGCATACGACACGCGATACGTTTTGTGCAAACATCTCATACTGAGCATCAGTTCTTTCATGGATGATGGCATAATGTCCCCAAGAGGTGCATAGCTGTAGGAGGACTATTACTCCCTGGGGAACCACCATGCACATCTTCCATAGTTAACACTGACAGCTATTCAGCTCTCAAGGTCCTGTTCTTTGCTATGTAGATTGTACTCTAGTGGATCACTTTAGAGGTCATTAGGGGCATAAAGGTGGTCCGGGACAAGTGTTAAATTGTACAGATGAAAAAAAAATGTATAGTGAGAGAAGTCTTGTCTTTAAATCAAAAGCAACATAGATCAGTAATATAAAAGGGACGCTTTAATTTAGTCTGTCTGTTGAAAATGTGGTTCCAGTTGGATGTATGTTGGAGTAAAAGAAAAGCGCAATGCAAAAAACATGGAAGAAAATGCATTTGAAAATCAATGATGTGTGTTTATTTTTTGGCTAACTATCTGGAAAGCGTTATTTACTTTATTTCTTACCTGGGAGTGTGTGTTGTACTGTATTGAAAGGGTAGGCTTATAAGCTTAGCGTGGATGAGTGTGGATGTGCCTACATCCTGGTGCTCTGCTGTTTCATTAGGCTCTGATTATGGGGCCTGATGCAGAGTGACAGTGTGCAGATTGAGTTGCACAGCCACTCTAATTCTCTCTATTAATAACAACCCTCCACACTGCCGTCCTGAACCACATTTATTAATCACAATTTGTCATCTGTCCGATGCTCCACCCTCTCCTTCTCCCTTCCGAATACCCTCCCTCTCTTTATTTGTGTTCTCCTCCAGCCTCCCTCCCAACAGGGCCAGTTATCCCTTGCACCGCTCCACCTCCGCCTCCTCCCACCCTCTACACCAGCTCCATTCGCCATCAACTCAGAGACATGGTCCAGCATACAGAGGGATGTTCTCACACTCTCCACTCACACACACTCTCCCACTCACTTTAATTGCACTCTGGACTGAGTGTGATTAATCAAAAGCTCTCCAGTTTTAATTGGCCAAATAACAGTTAACAACTTGGATTGTGTGGACTGTTTTAGTAACAATTTACTGAAGATTATAATAAATTGCAATAAAACAAACCTCAATTTGCAATTAGTGAGCAGTTATGATGCACGTTGCTGGACTTGCAACACATCCAAACCGTGTACAGTGTAATGCATCATTATATGGACGTTCAACCATTCGGTGAGATAGCGTGCAATGGCCTTTTGGAAAACATTGATTCTTTCTAGCATTAATCCCAGCCATCTGAAATTTCTATTTACACAAATGCTGGCATTTAATCAATATGTATGCTGGAGATATGCACAAAGTATTATTGCATTATAGGTGCGAAAAGATCCTCATAACTAAAAATCACATTTCTGCTCATGTCTCATTCAAATGGCCCTTGACCCCACAAAGAAAGATGATTTATGAGTCAGCCGGTCCCCTAGGTCTTGCTCTGCCATTCCAATTTTCAGCGTAAGGTTATGCTCATTATATTGACACTTTTAGGATATTCATTTACACTGAAGTCCAATTTTACCACATATTAGAACTTTTCTCCTAGTTTGTATCTCCAAGAGTTACAGACGTGTGAAATCGGTCTGATTGTTCACTGCAGCAGATTTAAAAAGCAGTGCCTCCACTGCTGTGCAGCACTGTTCTTCTAATTACACCGCAACCAAACCAGCCCTACGCTGCTCAGCGCTACACCCTCCAGAACCAAGGTCCCTCTACTGTTTTCTTTGAGCAGAACCGGTGTTTGGGGGAAACAGAGGCGATTTTCATGTGCAAATGTCAGTCAGTCAGCTCCCAGCAATCACAGCCCCGTCTTCTCCAGAGATCGGGGCTTGAGACACAGCCTGAATAATTTAACAGCTCTGTGCCAGCGTGCTTTAGGGTCGCAACCTTCTAAAGTGATGACAGAAAGACGTTGGCTGACTTCCCCTCCCATTCACTCCCATTACCACTTATTTACCGTTCATGATTCCAGGCAGACAAAGCAAAAGGGCCACACTGGGGAAGAAAAATCATTGGCGCTGTATAAACTGTGTCATAAAGCGGAGCGCAACCAAACAATGACATTTTCAGAGCATCCCCAAGTCGGAGGCGATCCCCTCCTGTGCTACACTGTGAAATAAACACACGCCACACACATGATCACCCAAGCCAGCAGTTGCAGACAAAAGAGATGATGGACACACACAAAGAGAAAAGGTCGTGAAGTGACACACAGCAGGGACAGATGTCAGAGCAAAAACCTTACCGGTGTATAGGTGTGGATTAAGATTCAGATGGTCAAAGAAAACACACACACACAAAAACACACACAAATCGTTTATTTCAGGAGAGGAGAGATTACAGTGATTTTCAAAGTATGACAGAAGAAAGAACAGAGGAATAGAGGACATGTTGAAAGAAATTGATCCGTCCATCTGTACGGACACATTCTACATTTCTATCATTCAGAGGGAGACAGACAGCACTCGACCTGACAAGGGTGGTCATCACTCGACTGCAGCAGAACTGTGACAGCACTGTGACGAGGATGAATAGACTGTCCAGTCACTCAAAATACCTGCTGTCAGGGAAATTATATATTTACCCACTCCATTTATTTCTTTCATTTATACCCTTTACAACCTTTATTTAATTATCTTTTCAGCCATAAAAACTTAATAGCTTTGTGTGGACTGTATGCAACATTTCCTGCCATAAGCACGTCTTTGTTGTTGTCCACTGACAAACTGTGCATTGGTCCACTGTGTTTATAACAGTACACATTTGGAAATGCAAGACATCATCAACTCTTAATGCTTTCACGGGAAGATATCATTGGTGTGAAAGGAAGCAGCGGTGGAATGTGATACAGTGGGACGTTCCCCTGGAGATGTCAACTGTGATAGCCTATTAGTCCAGTTGCTGAGATGCAGGACTGCTGGGAGGCATGAACAACATTTCCTGCTTTTTCATAAACCCCTCCCCACCCCCAAATCTGTTGTCTTGCCCTGTTGAAATGCAGCCAGTCAAGTTAAACGTTCTGCATTTACAGGCAGCTTAAAATGTCTGTGTGGCCATGTGGTTTGAATGCTTTACAAGGGCAGGTACAGGGGAAGGGAGGACAGGAGAGAGCCCTCTGAATTATTGAGAGTGATTATTTGGTGACTTATGGCTGGTGGCTGTCAGGTACGGTATGACAAACTGTGCCAAGCAAGAATTACACTTTCTCATTTCTACAGTGTCTATTTATCTGCCTTTCTCTCCCTGACCACCCTTCCGCTATTGAACACTTATCCTACTAGCTTGTCTGTCCTTGTACTTGTGAGTTTTCAGACCAACTTTAAGGGCATGTCCTCAAAAGTCCTGAAGCAAGGCGGCATGACAACTGCAAGGTTTTCTCAGGCGTGGGCATGTTTTTTACGCATAGCGACATGGCTGCAGATGGCAATTTCCATTAGTATGGTGGGTTAGTTGGTGCACTAGTTAAGGCTGAAATATCTCAGCCATGACATGATATATATAAATATCTCTTTCCCTCAAATTTCCATGTAGTGTGTTATCAACTGGTGTTTGATTTTGTTTTGATAGATCAGTTACTTTGTGAAATTGGTGTCCCTGACTCAGGACTCACACCTGCTATCGTACCTGTAGATTTTTTTAATCTATTATTAAGTTACAGTTTAGGAAATCTAACTGATGATCATATGTACTTTTGCTTCCACTCATACAGCTCAGGGTTGCAGTGGGGCTGGAGCCTTTCTGAGTGGTCACGGTTAGAGAGGCAGGGTACAGCCTGGACAGGTCACCAGTCTGTTGCACAGTTAACACATAGAAACAGTTAGATAGTCAAATTTATGCCTACAGTTTAGAAGCACAAGTTATTCTCTCTTCGAAGGCAGAGAATGGAGTTCGATGGCAAAATAAGACCAGGGGAAGGACAGCTCAAAGGCTGTTAGGGACTTTTGCATATAGCCTGCCCACTAGAGCTCACCAAGTAGTGAGGAATTTAATCAGACTCCAAAAAAATCAAAACAAATGTGACAGCCTTTAAAAAAGAAAAAAAATGGCAAAAGATGGGGGTAACAACGATTAGGCAGCCAAATCAATCTGAACAAGCACTGGGAGCTGCAAGAAGTCTTTTTGATAGAACAAGAGGAGGCACAAAGGAAACGATCAGAGCTTCAACATGGAGCTGGTCTGACGCAGTGCAAGCTGTGTGTGGGGTCCACTTAGTGAATAGACAAACTCATGGATGATGAGTGGACACAGTGTAGGGACAATCTTGACTTTGGCTGAACCCATTAAGGCTGAGAACTTCTCTCTCAGTGAATAACAAAGTTTGGAGTTCTTCAAGACCTTTCATGGCGTTCGCTATATTTGTGCTTCTCCTTGAGTGGTTTTGTTTTTCTTTTTATTGTGAACATACCAGGAGACCCATTTTCCCATTTCTAATTGACATTCCCAGTTGCATAATGTTTCTAACTGACTGATCAGGTATCAGAGATGGAGTTCTTTGTGTAAATGCAGTCTGAATTATTCATACAGGGCTGTCAGAAAAAGTGAGAGCGAGCGAGAGAGAAGGGGCATTTTAGAAATCAGCTCGATAGGCCCCTGACCATGAATAATTGATCTGAACTGATTAAAGTTTGCAGTGATTACCCCTCACCTCCCCAACAGATAAAACGCCACATCTGTGTTTGCTGTCTCTTTACTAATTCTCCTCTTTCTTTCGCTCCTCTCGCTCAAACATGTTTCAATTAACCACACGTGGTCCTGCTCTGTGAGCTGGAATGCACCAGTATTCTTTACTACTTGTGTCTTCACAATTTTCTCCGGTTTTCCAAACAATATGTTGAGTTGCCTCTTCTTGTGTTTCTGTAAAGAAAGCAATGTGTTACGTGTCCATGAAAAAAAAATGCAATCATCTCATTGCAGTCTCAAATATTAGACCTTGATTAGTCACTGAAGTGCTGAAAAACACATATTTTCTCCTCCTCCCCCCTCAGGCAGTGAATCCTCAAATAGCAATAGACTCTGTCTCAAATACAAGTGTAATTGCAATAGGCATAACCGTCTGATGCGGTCTAACACTTACTTACTTAAGATACTGTGCTCCCAGCAGAGCTACCCTCATCAGCTTCACTGCACATCATGCACAAACACACAAAGCACACTCATTGTGCATCTGGGTCGCTTCTCACTTTCCTCAACCTTCAAGGTCCAACTAAGGATGGCACTTTGATCCGTGTTCCAGAGCCAAAGAAAGAAATGCGTGACAGAGAGCGATTCGAAGGAGGAGAGAAGCGGGAAACAGGAGGGAGTGCAGAAGAGTGACAGCTAATGACAGTAGCTACAAGCTGTGACCTTTAGCGCAATCACACAAGCATGACGCACCAGGCTCAAGGTGACAGAGGATCTGGCTACTTTGGAGGGGGATATTAAGAACAACAAAGCTTTGTGTGTTTGTGGTTAAGCAGTCATGGTCCAGCAGTGGCAATGGAGATTATAGCTACACAGGTGATCGATAGCCATGTTATTTTTGTCAGAGGACCCTGGCTAACTGTGTGTAAATGCACTTAAAGGCAAAATAAACATACAATACAAGTAAAGTCCAACAGTGCACACACGCTCCTTCGCATTACTCAAAATACACACTCTGAAACATACACACTTTGTTTGCCACTAATTTTCTTGGTAATTACTGAAAGGTAAAGAAAAGAGAAGGTTCTGCCTTCAGTTTCCCTCAAATCCCCTCAGGATCATTTAAGTCTGTCTTTTTTTCATGTAAACCTGGATTAACGTTTTCAAGACACCCCAAAAATATCACTGCATGTAAAGAGATAAAAAGTTCAGATTTGCATAACATAAGAAACCAGTCCACTTGTCAGAGGGTGACTGTTAGGTTTTGTATTGTTGATTGTCATTTATGCTTAGAAATATTTAACCATATATGCTTAGAGGTGTATAATCAATTGTGTAGTGATAGGATGTATGATCTTTAGCAGGCTGCAAAGGCTTGGTGTGTATTCCACACTGGAATGCACACCTACATCCTGGGAGCATGGGAAGAGGTCGTACCTTGTCTTATTGTTTTATGGCAGGATAAACGTATCTATATCTGTTTTAGGTTAAGTGCCTTTTGTTTAGATGAACTGTTGGACTTCCAGACCAGCAGGTTTAGGGAAGTCATTTATGGGGTCACACTCTGACCCCACACACACACACACACACACACACACACACACACACACACACACACAGTATTCTTTGTTCACATGTATACATATGTAAGATGTTATATGTTAATGACCCTATGCATATTCATGTAACCACAATAAAAGGAGTGCTATGGGGAACCTGGCTGAGAGTCTGACGGAGGTCAAGTGGTGGAACGACACTTGGCTCCAGGCAGGTCTCTCTCATGCATGAGTAACAAGAAGAACTTTGCCTACTTCGTGTCTTGCTTGCTGTGTAATTATATTGTCTTCAACATTCCAGCGAATAGGTTCAAGCTACAAACCTATCAGTGACCACTTGTCAACCCTCTTTTAAATATTCTGTAGACATGTGTAGTGCTGTGAAAAAGTATTTGCGCCCTTCTGATTTGTTAGGATTTTGCTTATTTTAATATTAGCCAAAGATAACATGAGTGAATACAAAATGCATTTTTTGAATGATTTCAAGCTATCCAAATGTATCCCTGTGTGAAAATGTAATCACCCTTAAATCGTGAATTAAGCATATTTTTTTGGAAAGCTTAGTTCATCTTTTCTAGCTACGCCCATGCGTGTTGTTTTAATGATAACTAGTATAAATACAGATTAAAAAAAAATACATGTGACAAAGTGAAGTAGGCTATAAGATCTCAAAAAGCAACACATCATGCCTCTGTGAGAGATCAAGCAGGAACATCTGACCTATCACTTTGGAAAGGGTTACAAAGCCATTTTTAGGGCTTTGAACTGCAGAGAATGATGGTGAGGGCCATCATCCACAAATGGAGAAAACTTGGAACAGTGGTGAACTTTCCCAGGAGTCGCCACCCAACCAAAAATTACTCCAAGAACACATTGATGACTTCTCCAGGATGTCACAAAAGAACCCAGAACAACATCTAAAGAAATCTGAACTTTTTGTCAGGTTTGCATCCCGTTGCATCTGGCGTAAAACTAACACAGCATTTCATAAAATGAGGATCATACCAGCAGTCAGACATGGAGGTGGCAGTGTGGTGGTCTGGGACTGCTTTGCAACTTTTTTCCCTGAACAGCTAATGTTCACCCCACTGTGTTTGCATTTGTGTAGTCTACAGTCATGCTAGCAGCACTTTGAAGCAAACAGCACCTACACACTATGTGATTTTAGCAATTTTATGCTTTTCTTGCAAGCCACATCATGTAATAACAGTGTGGTACATACATAAAGCAAACATTTACTTAATATATGTACAATACCTACTCAAAATTAGGATACAACACATGTCTGCAACTTCTCTGCCTTTTCTTTTTTTCCTGCTCAAATACAAACATTGCATCAACATTTTTATGATTGTGGAAACACTCATTTTTAACTTCATCTGTTCCATCTGGATTTGTTTCTAATCTTTTCAAAGGAGCCAGTATGTCATTTCATGCTATGCTGTTCATGCATTATTAGCATTCTAAAATGCTCATGATGACAGAGTTCATGATGACTGCAAAGCAGATCTGATTATGTTCACCATTTTAGCTTAGCATGCTGTCCTGCTAACATTGGTTACCTGCAGAAGTGCCAACAGCTGAAGCAGGATGACATTTTCTATGTTGGCTGCTTGGTAATAAACCAAAGAACTGACAGGTAGCAGTAATAGTATTGCACTAACTTGGTGTTAGATGAAGAGTAAAGGGGATGACCACAAATGACACAAACTCACATGCAAGCAGTGCTCCTGTATTCCCTGAAACCAATGAGAGCTTATATTAACAGGCACAGGTTATATCTAAGTGAACATCTCGAATAAATATTAAGCATCTTCATTGCAGCCTTCTTCATGAAGAGATCTTAATTATGTTGCTTGTGTTAAGGTTCAGATATTGAGGAGGGAGAGTACAAACAACCATTGGTCCAGAAGATCTTGGTCAAACAATGATTTTAATGAATACACACGTGTGGGAAGACACTCTGTACGTAGACAGCAAGTGATCTTCGACTTAATCAAAGCATACACAGATTTTATAGCATCAGGGTTTGATTTACTGACGCCCCCTTCATGCATCACAGACAGGATATATACATACGTCAATATCAAAACAACAATGACTTTTAGATAGTTCAAAAGAACATCATCTTCTATTTTCATGGCCGATTCCTCCGGTCAACCTTTTGACACCCATTGGGCAAGACCTCGTTCCTTATTTTCAGAGACACCAAGGGATGGTTCCTCTTTTTATAGAGACACTTTCGCAGTTCGAACCAGACATGACTAACCTCTTTCCTATAAATAATTCATCTGTGTGTGTATGTGTATGTCACCTCTCACTGACTGTCTCTTGTCCTTAAATGCTCTTTCTCAATTCACCTGCTGCACTTCTGACCTTTCACCAGACCAGAGGCTTACTGAGACTATTTATATGTCATCTACTAAATGTTCTAATCAAAAACCTCTAATGAAACCTTAATATAAAATGATCTGATATATAAGTGTTTTGTAAGCATGTATGCAGTTTTAACCTTCTATAGCTCCAAGTCACTTGCACAATAGATTGTCCGGACATCGCGCCGAACAAAGCTTCCAACCCCCAATTAATTGACTGAGCTCCAACTCTAAGCACAGATATGCATTGTGTATAAAAAATACAAAGTTAACATCTTAAGGCCTTCTTAAAGCTATCTGTTACATTGTTAAAGCAATGATCGTCTTAGCCTGCTGCTCAAAATAACTTTCTGCTTTCACTTCTGCAAACTCTCTGCAACTTCCTGTCAGCCTGCAACTTAGTCTTTCTGAAAGACACCCACTGTTTAAACCTCTGAATGCAATATAAACTACAGATTATATTTATTATTTAACAATAGCAGTAAAATAATTTCCCTGCTCCACACTTGTCCGCCACACCTTCCCTGGTTCATCTGCGCACTCTGGTTCAGTCAGAGAATAGACAACCTGCACAGTTGACCCCATTGATCTACAGGTTTTCTGCGGGGGGGGAGGGGAGGAAAATGGGGTGTACAGATAGGATGTGTCCAGTTCAGGTCCCTGGTGGAGGTTTTCAAGTGGCTGGGTGCTCTGTCTGTCCTGTCAGCCCTGAGCAAACACCCCATCCTAAAAGGGAAGGAGGGAAAAAAGCTCTCAGATAGCATCACACACGGCTGGCCAGGGCCTCACTAGTAGTCCACTTGTCTGCTCTCCCCTCCGCCGAGCCTTCGCAAGAGATGGGAGGAATACTAAGAGAGCAGGCATAGATTTTCTGCTGGAGTGGGGGCGGGGGGGTGGAGTTGTGGAGAATGAGAGGAAGGCTGCTGGTGGGTGGTGGGCTTGACTGCCCACATCAAACTCCCCTCCTTTTCTCTCACCCCTCTCCCTTTCTCCTCCTCTCCTTCTCATCTGCCTGACTCTGGAGGGACCCTGTGTTTGTCAGCCAGGCAGTGGAGCGTCTCCCTCTAACCCCACCTCCTCCTGGTTCTCTGTCTTTTCCCTTTTCTTTCGCAGTTTCGCTCTCACTCTATAAACCTCCACCTCTCGCTTACCCCGTTTCCCTTGTCTTTTCACCATCCCTGTTTTCTGTTTTCCTCACGTCTGGTAAACAGCCTCTCTACTCCTCCATTAAAAGAAGGCCTGCGATGAAGTCTATAAAGACCAGAAAGGGAATGAGATATGACAGAGGCTGTTAAATAGGGTGGGCTAACTCAGTTTCACCTAAGGGAGTTAAAGAAAAACACTGAAAACAATCACTTTATGCTTAATATTAAGGAATCCCATTAAGGAAATTTTGGATGTAGAGCCCTTTACTGCCCTGACTGCAAATTAAGTCGCACTCAATCAATTCTGCACATGAGAATCTATTTTTCAGGTTTCATCTGTAAGTGTACTAGTGCACATGTGAAAAGAAATGGTAGAAATCCTTTAGTGCTTGCTTGATAAACAGAAGTTTTTTAAGCATATTAAGTTCATTTTACTATTTCATTAAAAATTTTAGCTCATTTTGAATTTGACGGCAGTAACGTATCTCAAAAAGGTTGGGACAGGGTCGTGTTTGCCACTGTGTAGCATCCCCTTTTCTTTTAATAACAGCCCATAAACATCTGGGAGCTGATGAGAGCAGCTGCTGGATTTTGACAGGGTACCTTTGCCCCATTCCTGCCTGATTAGGATTCTAGCTGCTCGACAGTGCGGGTCTTCTTTGTCATATCATTCATAAAATGGTATGTTTTCTCAGTTTAAACATTTGATATGTTTTCTATGGGTTTGTGAGATTTGTGAATCCTTGCATTCTGTTTTTATTTATATTGTTCAGAAATCTCCACATTTTCAGATCAGCGTTTGTAACTTAACTGCAGACATTTCAGGTTGACTCCAGGCGTCTATTTGGCTTTTAAAAGCTAGATCGAGCTCCAAACCTACATCACGCTGATCAAACATTGGATTTGTACATTATGAAGAAACACATTACATTATGTCGGGATGAAATATTATTTTATATTCATAATCTATGTTACTATGCATAATCCTTATTATTACTGTTTCACCATTTATGATTTATCATTGTTATCATTTCATTGACACATTTATTGAAACTGGTGAGGTTATATTAAAGTCTGTATTTCAGGTGTTAGCATAAGCACATAATCTTTCATTGCAGGTGCAACTGTAACATGTTATACACATATTGCATAAGTAAAGGGTTGAAGCTTGGTCAAGTTAATTAATGGTTTGAAGCTACGGGCAGCGCGATGTCTGGCCGATCAATGGAGCAAAGTTCAAGCTGGAAGGATTGCTTATATATATATATATATACAATTTAACAAATGTTTTCTATGATTGTTTAAGAAAGGAAATAAAGGCCGTGTGCCCTGTGCTGTGCCTGGTAACAGGTGATGTAGAGGAAGGTCATGCACTTAGATTAACGACACAGACACATAGCCTGTCTGGGTGAAAGGATTGCAAGTGTTGTTTAAGTCTAGACAAGTAGAACAACAGGATGCATCTGGAGGAACTGAAAGAGGAACTGTTCTGTTTTAGTGATGCGAGGTACTGGTCATCATAAGTATAAATATTACAACCACCTATTGTTAGGGGGGAGATGGAGTCTGATGTTTTACAGAGTCTATCTTCACCACATATATGTGTTTTAATAAAATAATTTGTGTTGACCCACTATGGACTTTCAGTCGTATGTCTCTTCCTCAAAATTCGAACCGCGACAATTACTTTCCTATTTTTGAAATATTTAATTGATTTCTGTCATTTCCTGCACTGACCCTACACCATCCTACATTTCCAACAGTCAAGATGACTGAATTTTATTTTTGTATGTAGTAAGGCACTGAAAAGTAAAGCTAAAACACAGTTTATGTAAATCTATCTTTAGATCATAGCTGCAGAACTCACTGCCAAAGGCTTCACAATATCATGAAATGTTTCTTCTTCAACAGTGAGTTTTGTGGGTCACATGAGAAGCATTTCTGTAATTGTTAATGTCATAATAAACCTAATATGCTTCCACTGTACTGGTGTGAAAGGAGAAATCTAAAACCAAATCAGTCTATACTAATAAAATTTGAGGCAAATTAAAGAAAACTATGTGCTCAACAATGTGCAGACACTTAACATATATAGCTTTAAATGTAACTTACTTAGCTCATGTCTCATTTTCCTTACTGTCACCTTCCTCCATCTTATCTTATTCCTTTACTCCTCTCTCTCTGCTCCTGCCGCCGTCTCTGGACGAGTCATCCAGAGCTCGCTCCATGTGTGTTGAGATTAGTGGTAGAGTGTGGGGCTCTATTGATTTCTGAAGCTGTGAGATGACAAGTTTGATTCTATATCACAGGGTTTACATCTGATTTGTTCCGGGCAGAAAGCACCAAACAAGTTACTCAACCGTACCGCCTGTGAAGACATTTTTACTTTATATCGTTTATGTCTCGAGAATAGTTTTGTTTGTGTATGTGAAAGTGTCAGTGGCAGTCCGTCGTGGCGCACCACTGAGCTGCCAGGTCACATTGCAACAAATGCCGAAACAAAGGAAGATGACTCACGGTGACATTTGGCAAAGGAGGCCCCCTGTGGATGAAATCTATCATGCCTCCAGATGTGGCCTGCAGCTGGGGTAGGTAGATCACAGACTGACACAAGGAGATGGAGTAAGGGTGTGGCAATGTCTGTATCACCTCATTAGGGAAAACTTATCACACAGAAACCTCTGTCCCTGCCGTTTGGAAGGAATGGAGTCTCCTTCCAAAGGAGCTGACAAAGTTTTCTGATCATGGAATCGCTTTGTCGGGGGAAAAAGGCTCTTGGTGACTTTTGGCTGTTTACCTTCCTCCTTCTGTTTTGAGCTTACTCTGAAAGAAGATCCACATCGATATCTATAGCTGTGCTTTTTGCTGACTGACGTGTGTGTTGTGTTTTGCTCGCTGACTTGATCGGCCAGGTGCCTAACATTTTTTATCTGTAAGGATTCTATGCATCGCTGGCTCTATAAATCAGTCTGGGGGGCCTTGTCACTTAAAGTAGACGTTAATAGCTGACAGTTTATTGACCGGCCTGCCTGTATTTGTTAAACCAGCAGGCTGTTTTTCCAAGACTACAACCTAAATTGCATCCTTATATACCAACAACAAACTTCCTTCCTCCCCCGCAGCTATTTATCTACCTTTCAATCCATGTCACCTTTCATTTCTTGCTATTGTTTTCAGCTGTCTGCTTGCCTGACCCCTGGTCTCCCTTGAAAGATGCGTGTGGATTTCTGGCAGCTTGCTGTTTTATTTATCTTTTTTGACCAATTCTGCAATTGGCCTATGAAGCTTTCTTTGAAGTTTCCCTGCATCTCTGCAACATCTTGTGCAACATCAAAGACAACACATTACACGGGGGCAGAGTTCAACCGAGAGCCACTGCAATTCAAGCATCATCGGCATGTTTCTCTTTTCTCCTTCTGCAGGGGTGCAGCACTGCTGAAGGAGAGGAATAGCGAGTGGTGGGCGGGTGAGTGTGGGGACAGCTTCCCTTCCTCCGTTTGTGTCCATCATGTGTCATGGCCGCTCTTGGCTTTCATGTTCTGTCTGGCTGAGTTTCCTGCTCCAGCAGTCTCTGTTTCCTTGCTGAAAATCGGTGTCCCTCAGAGGCAGGAGACACTCCCTCCTCTGCATCCATTTCAGCTCAGCTCAGCGTAGCCGGGCTCGGCTCTCACCTTGCTGACACCAGCTCCTCAGCAGACACCTTTCCCCCTGCATGGGCTCAGCTGGCTGACAGGCAGCTGTCCGTACAGATAAAGCAGAGCAGGGCACACACTGTACTCTGAGTCACCATCACTGCTTACTGCTGTAACACCTTTGCTATTGACACCTCTTTTGGTTACAACATTTCTCTAGCAAGCATCTCACGCTACCTCCAAAAACGCAACATCACTGAAACTGATAACAGGCGATTTTTATCTTCTATCTCTGACTGAAGATCACACAGAGCTTTTTTTATTTAAAAAAAAAAACATCCTGTAATTTAATAATTCTTTGATATTTTTTTTTTCCTGTAACTTCAACAGGATCAAACTAAACACAAAAAATGACAAGTATATTTCACATGTGGTCAATATTTAGACCTAATGCAGGGGACTTTGAGTGAAACACCTAAGAAGTAGTCTTTGTTTGATTACCATGGGAAAGAAAAATTCAATTCCAGGGGCCCAAAACAAGCCAGTGGCTGATGAAGACAAATGTGCAAACACATGTTGGCAGAATTGCTTTTTGGTTGACTGTGATCGGCTACGCTCAGGAGGGCGGAACCAGGAGTTGTGATTTATAGTTTTGCGCTGTCCCTGGATCACCACTGTCTGCTACCTCCCACTACTGTAATTACCACGTGTGTCCATTAGAATAGTCCTACTGCCCACAATGCATCACCTCAGCGGAGAGGAGAGGAGAGATATCGCTTCAGAGATAGTCTTGTTATTCAAACAGTGTTCTCTCCAAAAGCATGATACAGAGGAGGGCAAAAAGACACTGCAGATGATGTGATAAAGGTCAAAAAGAAACATACTGAAAGGTTGAGGGGTGTATTGAAAATGCTAGATTAAGGACAAAAACCTGTAGATCCTATAGGTGAGTCATATAAGGTAGGTATTTATCTACAGTGCTGCTGCAGCTGTTTAGCTAATAATTAATTGGTTTTATGTAGCTCTATCTTTGAATTTCACAATATATTTTCTCTTGTTTTATTTTATATGCCCTATATCGTATCCACATTGCTCCAGATCCAAGTCTGCTTTGACTAACGTCTGCTGGTCGAGTTTGCTTTGCCTTGGGCCTTATAGCATCTCCTAGTGGGCAAAGTGCCTGATGCTTTCAGGTCCCTGGAAAATGAACGCTTTGAATAATGTGATTCAGTCAATAGTTTCAGGTACCTTGACAAGTAAGAGAACTTGACACCCTCTGATGTTGTTTATGAGTTGAATTTCTCTGCAGTGTTTCCATTATGGATCATTTCCCTTTGCTGTTTTATAGTCAGGCTGCGTTCGCAGTTCACCGGCTAAAGACTTTGTCAAAATATTTGTATCTGCCCGCATCAATTACAGTGCTTTTTTTTTAGTTGAGTGGTAATAAACCACTTTACATAAACAACTACATTCATTTTTCTTTCCTAAATGAATATTTTTTTTACCAAGTCTACCCAAAGAAGAACTGAATCTTTTCCTTTCTTTTTCTTAAAAAGTCTGAACTGATAATGAGACCTGGCACTAGGCTCTGGTCAGTGTCATTTATGCTGTAATTGGCCTGGGGATTAAAGGGCAGCCATGCATCAGAGAAGATGAGAACTAAGTGGCTTACAATGACAGAAGTGAGAGAATGAAATATATTATAGACAGCTCGCACAAATCACCATCTAAAGCGTTTATTAGTCCAATTATGACGGAGATCATTACACGAATGAAGAAGTACATGCATGAGTTCATGAAGTAATCAATTGAGGAATCAATTAAAAACCAAAACACACTTAAAGCATTCAGAACTAACTTGCCAAGTGTATCAACAGCAAAAGGTCATTGACAGCATAAAAGACATCACCAGCCTAATATTGTCTGGGTGAAAGGTTTTCTCCACATAATCCGACCAGTTCTTGTCTTTTCATAAAACTAAACCTGCTCACTGTAAATAAAAATAAAACAGCAAAATTTAAATTTCTGACAAACATAAATGCCCGTGAAATATCACCTGTTAACTCCCACCCAAGAAAACAGCATCGTGGTTGGCATCTTTCAGTAAAAGAGTGGAAATCTTTTTTAATGTGTTGTTTTTTTAAAGGAAGAATTTGAAAATAAGTAATTTGTACAGCATGAAAAAATGAGTACAAATATGGATTTCAGGGATTTCTTCTGTTGTCTGTGTATTTGTTTCACATGATTAAGTCTCCCATCACTCATATTTTTTAGGCGTACAAATAGCTCAACAACAACCTTGTAGGCAGACATAAACTGACTGAGTTCACGTCCTTTGTGAGACTGAAATCCCAGCACTCCAAATCTCCAAACTATATATAGAATAAACAAGTTCTTGGCAGCATTGCAGCTGATTTAAGTGGTTGAATCACAGGTCACACGAACGACAGTGTTTACACACAGACGGCGCTCTGTTGTTCACGCTGATATCGTAGCTTATTAGAGAAACAACCACGGTCTCGATTGATCTATATGACCGAAAGCTCAAGAGGTTCAGGCTGAATTTGTGAGTCATTGATTTCTGTGGCTTATTAAAGGTATGAGTAGCTTACTATACAGAGAGATGTGAAAGCAGGATTACCAGGAAATAGGGGTATTGATTGGGTCAAGAAGCTAAGACTCATATTTCAAATTCCAAAATGGAAACTGGATTTGACTCAAGAGCAGTGTTGAGTGAAACAATATAAAGCATCCTTGATTATTCTGGTCATTAAAAAAAAGATTAATAAAGGCTGCTTCATGTATATTATACATATGATTGCTATTTGGAATTATGCATCATTGATATATCTAATTTTTAGACACATTAATATTTAAACATTATTTTAATGTTGTAAGTGGTCAAAATGTAAACATTTCATAGCTGAATTGCTTATTCTATCATCTGCAGTTCTGGAAATACCTACAGGCAGGTTAGAATTACCAGAGAACCTAACTCCATGCATGTCTTTGGACTGTGGGTGGAAGCTTAAGTACCCGGACAGATCCCCTCGCAAAGGCCACTCAAAAAGGCTCCAGACTGGATTCAAACCCAGGACCTTCTCGCTGTGTGGGGGCCGAACTAACCAAACTAAAACAAAACAAACAAACAAAAAACCACAGAAAACCCTCTGTTTCTCCAAAATATGCTGCATCTTCTTTTTCTTTCTGGTAGCTTCCATCATACTCAATAAAATGTGCAAAGCTTGTGACTTTTTGGTAACTTTCTTTGATGGGTATGACATCAGACAGGCTGACCTTTTTCCTTTTTCTGTCTATAATTAAAAAAAAGTCTTCCCTTCATATGCAACTAGTAAAAGCCAGACTTTATTAAAGCGCATGTCCTGCAGAACCAGTCAAAATGTGAGACACTGTCTAAAGTTATGTGTGCGTTTGTATGTGGGGGTAAAATGCTGTGCAGTCCCACATAAAGAGGGACAGTAAGTGATTATAATGTAACCTGCTTGATAAATATGCATTTATTTTATTGTACTTCTTATCTTGTCCAGAAGGTGGCGCCGTCTCTGCGTCTTTGCTGTCGGATTGTTTTCTTCATGTGTGACGAGTCCGGAATAAGGAAGGACAAAATTCATTTGGCGATCTTTGCTCTAAACAAAGTGAGAGCACACTTTCAACCTGAATGCAACGCAGAAACAGACGTTTTCCTCACTCTCACAGCGGAAGTTACCGCGTTGCGAGCTTTGTTTCTTCAGTTTTTACGACATTTCGTGTCGTGGATTTCCTGCCTTGCAGTGCTAGCTAGCTGCTATATTTTGACAGAGCCTTGCTGCTGATCCTTCAGTCGTCGTGCCAGTTGTTTTGCCTTTGGGGAAATGTCGTGTGGTTGGGGAAGATCCTGGATGTTTGCTGCAGCCGCAGTGGTGACCGTGTTTCTGCTGGATGTTGTCGTTTTTGCTCGAGCTAAGGTAAAAGACCTGCTGGTACACAGAGGATCTGTGTTTGTGGATTAAATGTCATCAAGTATCGCTTTGTTTATGGGAAGATGTTCAGTAAACTGTGCTCAGTTTTATTCAGTGAAATATAAAGATTGTATAGTTAAATAACGAAATGTAAAATAATAGTTCAAGGGCGATATTGTCAGCACAATTATGCATCTACTTAAACAATACCTGTTTATGTTAGTCTTACATTATTTTATCTAAATAATGATTATCTTGATTAAAGTTTTTGTCAGAATTTTCCCAAGTGCTTTTTTAACTAAACAACATAAGAATTTTCTTTAGAGACTATAAATCAGTTTTATTTGCGCACAGAAAAACATTATTAGGGTAAATATTATTATAATATAATATTATCTCTCTGAAAGATTTCAAAGACTCTGGAAAGAAAACTCGTGAGAGATGTGTCTAAATACCCCTGAACCACTGCCAGGACACTCGTGAATTTCTTAGCCAAGTTGGGAATTGTAGTCTTAAAGAAGACAATCAACTAGAAGTAGGAATACACTGCGAGGTTGCAGACTAACACAAACTCCAGTTCTGCAGAAGAGACGCCTTCAAAGCAGACTGAAGTCTGCCAAGGTCAACCTGGAGAATGAGTGTGCATAGAAAGTGAGTCCTTTGGTCAGATGAGACAAAAGGGAAAAGGTGTACAACTCACTGGGAATCTCATTAAGGTAGAAGGTATCATAAAAGATGGATACGTGAAGTGTTTGAAAGAAAACATCAAGCAGTCAGCAGCAAAACTGGGTCTGGGTTATGCTTTATTTTTCAACACGATAATCACCCAAAACATGCGTCACTCCTGTGAAGAGCTGCCTCCAAAACACCACCGAATTTGGAGGCGTTTGAGAAATTGTCCTGGGATCACTCAGGAGGTGTGTGTGAGACTCGTTGGAAACTGCAAAAGTATAGTATCGTAGGCTAATAATTTTGGCTCTGGTATTTTTTGGCTAATGTGAAATAATTTTGTTTCTGTGCCCAAATTAAAATTATGTAAAAGAAAAGAAAAGCTGTGTTTTTAAACTTCTTGCACTGTCAAACAGCACTTAAATGCTCCAAAAGATAAAGTTTTCATAGAGGATCTCAAAATTTTGTCCTTATCTGTGTGTTTGTGCCATTTGACTTAGAATAACTTGAGTATATGTCAGAGTGTTTGTTTGTATAACTGCTTGTGTTAATAACAGAGAGACGTCTGAAGTGGTGCTGTGGGGGAAAGATGGGCTGAATCTGGGCCACTTTTACAAAAGTTCCTTAATTCTTGCAGAGCTTTGAGGATGTCCGCTGCAAATGCATCTGTCCGCCCTACAGAAACATTACCGGTCACATCTATAACAGAAATTTCTCCCAGAAAGATTGGTAAGAAGAATATTTTTATTTAGACTTTCATGGATTTTTAAAGAAAAGGCGTTACTCTTTCACTGCGCTAGTGTTTTTAGGGGTTTTCTTTCTCTTAGCTCAGTAGAAATGACAAACGTTTTCATGTTTTTCACAGCAACTGCCTGCATGTAGTGGAGCCCATGCCTGTTCCTGGCCATGATGTGGAAGCCTACTGTCTGCTTTGTGAGTGCAAGTATGAAGAACGAAGCAGCAACACAATTAAGGTACAACTGACTTTCTCTTGGATATGACGACATATCTTCCTCAGCTTTGATTCCCAAGCAAAGCGGGTTCATTGTGATTGTTTGTCATACAAGATGAGTCGTTGAAAATCTTGCAAAGCCTTTCTAGTTTATTGTTTGTTTGTTTGTTTTTAAAGAAAAGATTTGTAAGAATAGTTTGCAAAGCTTATATGTTGGATTCAATGAGTTACTCTTGCTAAATATCGCAGGTGACCATCATCATTTACCTGTCAGTCGTGGGCGCCTTGCTGCTCTACATGCTCTTCCTGCTACTGGTTGATCCTCTTATCCGCAAGCATGACCCGTACACCCAGCCGCTGCACAATGAGGAAGACTCTGAGGTAACCATTCAAGAAGACAGCATCCAAGCACACTCCAGTGTATTTATTTGGGTTCTGTGGAGTTTAAAGTTCTTGATTTCAAACCGTCTCTGGTTTGTGTTCAGGAGATGCGTCCGCAGGCAGAGAGCAGCAGCCAGGCCAGAGGAAACACGGTGCTGGAGCGGGTTGAGGGAGCACAGCAGCGCTGGAAAAAGCAGGTCCAGGAGCAGCGCAAAACGGTCTTTGACCGCCACAAGTTGTTAAGTTAAACCTTAAGGCTGACCTTAACGCCAAGTTTAGAGTGCGTAACCTTCCTGGGCCGTCTGCTATTACACCAGTGGCACTGTCACAAAACCTCTTGTCATTGCTGTGCACCGCGTCTGCCGAATTAATATTTAAACATTACACATCTACTACGACAATGTTTAAACTTGGTTTATTTACTAGATGTAAAAACTTGAGATGGGCAAAGCTGCAGTTTAAAGAAAACTGATGCTTGAAGCACTGCTGAAGACCTAAAGTCATCTCAGCAAATCCTTTCAGCAAATTGCACATCAGTGCAGCTTTGAATGTCTTAATAAAATAATAACTTTTCCCATTTTGCACTGGCTGTCAAAAGCATTTCAGCTTATTGTGTGTTAATATTTATAATTGTTTTTCCTTCAAGCATAATTTATGATGTGATCTCAGAATAAGCTAAGTTAATTAGGACTGCTCTGTCTATACAGTTGCAATGCTGTTGCTATTGTTTTGGCACTAATTATTTATTGGTATTTAAATCTGGATGAATTTAATGTATGATTGTTGATTTTGGACTTTGTATACTCACATCTGAGCAGCGCCCCACTCTGTGCCTTTTCTCTCTTTGTGTGGGAGATCGTGTTTCTCCCAACTTTACAGCTTTCTAAAAATAACAGACGGAAAGGTCAACTAAGAAATTTCACCCATTGTTAACTAGTGCTTGCATTTGTATTAATTTTATTCTTACATTTTCTGACTGAACCCAGCACCATAGCCATGTGTGGGGTTTTTTTTGTTTGTTTTTTTTGTTGTTGTTTTTTCTGCAGCACAATTTGACGTAACACTCTTTTCATGCAAAGAGAGAAAAAGAAAAGGAGGCATTTATCAGAGTTTTAAAGGGACTCTCAGAAAAATCACAGGAGAATGCATTAAACCACTAAAGCTGATGATAATGTGGCAGAATCCAGATGCTTCGTGGCTTCAGGGCCTTGTGTGCATCATTATCTGTCAGTGAATTCCTGCTCGCATCCTATTACTGAAGCTCCCAGTTGGGAAATTATTAGTACAGCAAAACCAGGCACACTGGTTTGCATTACTGTACCTCATACACAGTATGATCTACTGAAGTTTATTGGTTTCTAATTTATCTTTTTAATTGATTTTTGATTAGTTGATTTGTAATTACTGTTTAATATCCCTTCTGTCAATGTATTATATGCATCTCTGGCCTAAGTGTGCTATAGAACCATATGTTTAGCTTGATGTGAAATAATAAAGGAAAATTCCTCAAAAAAAGGTTTTGGAATTTCTATCTGCTGTTCCTGTTAATGGCGCTAGAGGGCGACAAAGTACACAGTAAGTGCGCGTTCTTGCACTGGTCTGTGGTGCTTGAAGATTGCTCACATGTTGAGTGGTTTTCAGCTGCTGGGAAAACAGTCACCTGTGGCATGTTTAAGACATTTTGCCAGTTTGAAAAGGTGTTTTGAAATGTGTAACTACAAACGTCCTGGTTTGGGAATTACACGTTTTGAAACAGCACTGCTTCTACCGACTGTTTTAAGGGTTGGTGATTGGTGGGCTGGTTGACTTTCATTTAAATTGTTTGGTTATGAACATTAACACTAAATAATTTGGTCACAGTGAATGTTACCGAGTATTGTGAGGCGCTTACAGCGGTTAGGGTGGGCTTACGGATACCTATTGTTCATTATTCCTTTAAATACCAGCCTTCAGTTATTATTTAGAAATGCCAAAAAGCTGCATTATAGTGGGTTTTTTTTTTAATAACTACAAGTCTGTGTACTACTTATGAATCCTAAATACGAGGTTGACATTAAAGTAAAACACACACACACATATATACACATACACAAACAAAATCACACAAAGACACACAGTCGTCGTCCCCCCCCCCCCCCTCACTCTACCCTTATAATCATCCCCAAGCATGGCCTGCTGGTGGTTCATAATCTAAATTTAAACTATACCAAGGCCAACTGCTCCTCCAGTCACTCTGGGCTCCTGCTGTTTTTCCTGGACGCGGTGGGCTTATATTGTCAGAGGCCCTCAGCCAGGCAGAGAGGCCTGTGGCTCTGCCCGGGTGAGATCGACAAAGGAGCGAGGAGGAGGAGAAGAAAGAGGGTGCCAGGGGGAGCCTGAGGAGGATCTGCTTTCACAAAGGGGAGACATACTGGACCTGAGTTTGGGATTTTACAATAAACGTTAACTTTCACAGGAATTTGGAGCCTGTCTAAGGTGAAGGCATCAAGATGGCGTCCAACACAGAAGCGGCCAAGCCGGTCATCATGAATGAAGAGGAGCTGAAGAGGAAGCAGAGGGAGAAGCTTAAGAAACTACAGGCCACTGGAGGAAACCCTCGACCCGCGAGATCTCTCTTCCTGCTCAACCTCAAAAATCCCTTCCGCAAGGCCTGCATCAACATAGTGGAGTGGAAGTATCCTTTAGATCTTTCAGTCATTACACACACGCCTCAGACAACTGTGTGTATTTTAGCAGAGATTTCAGTTTAAATATTTCTTTGAAATTCAAGGATATCAAGGCATTAATACAGTCAGCGCAGCATGGAGCGCCGTTTTAAAAATACTGACAGCAGGGCAGGGAATTAATAGCCTTGTTCACCTGTGGTCAGCATGCTCAAGCCAGGTCTCTTTCAAATGTGTGATGAGATGATCCCTGAAGTGTTAAGACTTTTGTAATGTTTCTGATCTGTATCAAAGTCAAGTTTGCAGCCTGTGGAGTTTCACCTGCTGTTAATCTGAGATCAGCTGACAAAAGCAAGGTAGTCTCATTCAACTCGCTCCTTTTTTTTTAAATGTCCAAGTAGTCATTTCAGCGTCCAAGTAGGAGAAGATGAAAGAGCACAAAGCAGGCTTTTGATAGAATGTGGCCCCTCTAGGGAATTTTCTGCTTTTAGCCTCATGTCCATTCCTGGATCCAGACTGGAATGAGTTGATCATACCAATCCAGTGATAGGAACCTCTTGTTCACAGCGTTTAAACGCAGATACACAGACTTTGAGTTTAACAGTGACCTCATTTTAAAACGTGATGATGTGTAAAGATCTGTTCTATTTGACATTTCATTCTGGTATGTTGGACCACGTCATGAGTCATTCCTCCGGCACAGTTTAATCACATTGGTATGTGGTTTGGTAACACAGGGCTTAGGTGCTGTATACAGAGCCAAATTATGGAAAATTACTAAAAGTCTGAAGGCCAAAAACAAAACTGTCCTCATACATGGATCACAAAATTTAAAGAGCCGCTTTTTTCTTTATTTCTTTCCTGGTTAACAGTCTGTGTTCAAATGGTTTGGTCATATTCTTGGGCTCTGCAGCTGTCCTGTGGCATCACACTGAGACATGGTGCTGACCTGGCAGGGGAATTCTCACACAGAGCCCCCTAAGGGTGAGAATGAAGCAGCACAGCAGGCAAGATTGCATTAAAGTGGAACACTTTTCTGGCTACCCGGGGGGGCTGTTTCAGGGATGATGTTTCAGGCAGCATTTAAAGGCACTAGTCAGTGCCTGCAGAGCTGATGCAGAGCTGGATCCCTTACACTGAATCACAAACGTAAAATAACTTAGTCAGATAAATAAACTGACCTTTTTATTCTTGTGAAAGTTTAAGTCACCCTCCCACTCTCACCCACTAACATCGTAAGATACTAAACATAAGACAATAGACCTTTGTGGATATTTGGGGGGGCAAAATGGGATTTTTGTTGCTGTTTGTTGTTGTCATGATCCTGAGCATCCCCTTCCAGAACCTTTGAGATCATCATCTTATTGACCATTTTTGCAAACTGCATCGCGTTGGCTGTGTTCCTACCCATGCCTGAAGAAGACACCAACAACACCAACTTAAATTTGGTAAATAAACATTGAGCCTTTTTTTGTTGCATGTCACATGACTGTATGAGAAGTCACTGCGGTGAATGATGACTATATCGGTATTTCATTTTCAGAATATTCATAATACATAAAAGAATTGAAACACTAAATTAATCTCATGTTTTTGGGTTCATGAAGGCTCAGTTTTACCATCACTAGTAGATGACTGTGCAGCTCTGATCAGCAAGTGAGTGTAGTAATATTAATTTACTACAGCTTTGAATCAGTGACAAGCTGTGGGATGCCAGACGCCATTTGAATGTGTCCAGAAACAACTCGGTTCTTTATTTGGAGCGCCATCTGTGTCTGCATCTGAGTCATCGAGTGTCTCGTTCTGAAGTGTAAAAAAGCTGGTGGCACGATGCTGATGTGTGTACAGAAAAATATTATTTTTCAGCTTCATAGGTGTGTGTTTTAAAGCTGTGAAACTGTTGGTAGTGTATTACAGGTCACAGACTTTACAACCCAAAGACAAACAAGGTGCGCATGTGAGCAAAAGATATATCTGATCTTGCACCGTGCATACATGTGGCCAGTGCTTATTGGATGTGTCCTATTGACACCAATGGTATGATAAATAGATCACTTTTTCTTAGAGGTTTGGCATTTAGCACAAATGTCAGCCATCACCAGCCATCGGTTACTTTCCTACATTAAGTCAATAATACTCCACACATATCTCTGGGTTAAAGTTCATGTCAGTCTTTGTGATTTATAGCCATTTTACTTTTATTAGGAACCCAAATCTCACCTGATCTCTTCATTGGCCCTCTTCCTAAATCCTCCTTAGTTCTTACGGTGCCATTCCTCAGAGGTGAAAATGTAAGAAGAGATGGACCAACCCCCTCTTTTACTGTTAGAAGTAGGTCAGCCTACATGCCGCCACTCCACTGATGCAGGTGATACAGGAGAATCCGCCAATGTTGCCTCGTGTAACCACAGCCACGTATTCCAATAATATGATAGCTTGTAATGTTGATGCGCAGTAGCCTAGCAGGGCAGCTTTCCTTGGTGAATTCGTTTTACTTGGGGTAACACTGAGTAAAAGTCTATAAATGTGTGTACACTTGTTAATGGATGCAGGGTCGGTGATTAGGTATGTGGGGACCAGTGTTTGCTGGTTCAGCTAGAGATTATTGAGCTGATTTAGGGAAATAAACTGCACATACCTCAAATGAATTCTCTATTTCTGATTGTTAGCACTGGAAGTAGGACTGGGTTCCTACTGGATTCTTGAAACTTTATCATACTGCTGTCATATTAAGAGCCTTTTGTTCTACAACATTTATATTCAGATCCATATATAACCACGTCTAGTCTGAGGAAAAATCCCTGTTCTGTGTTCCTGCCCTGTGTCAACACTGATAATAAAAGCACAGAGATGGGGACAATTTGCAGATGATGCTTTCATTCAGCCACTCACATGTTATCTGTCTCCTGCAAACAGTCTGCTTCATCTTCGTCTCACTTGCTACATGGTGTCAAAATGTTTCATCATTCACTCTGCGGGCACTGAGCCGTCCCTCTGTTCAACCTTCTGGAGGTTATGTCTAATCTGCATCAGAATGAACAAACTGGAAACAAAAGATAATGAGCTGCGACAATGCCAGCAACAGTTTTGCTGATCTTTTTTATGCTGTTCTTCCTAGCATATGTTTCACAAGTCTGCCCAAGAAGAGAAAGAATTAAGCCTTTGCTGACCTCCAGTGGCTTTACTCATCTTTCTGTACTTGTGTGCTGCTCAGACAGCATCAAAACCAAGCTCTTCCTTCACATGTCATGTTGCTCTTTAAAATATTTAATCAATCATTTAATGCTTTATTAGAGAATATTATGTGAGAGTGAAAGTTTTTTTTGTTCTCATTTTGTTCCCGTTGCTGCAGGAAAGTCTGGAGTATATCTTCCTGGTCATCTTCACGTTGGAGTGCTTCTTGAAGATAGTAGCGTATGGGTTTGTGTTCCATGAAGGGGCCTATTTACGAAACTGCTGGAACATATTGGACTTTGTCATCGTCTTCATGGGGTAAGAGGATGTCTTAGCTGCAGGTAGACAGCTTATTTGTTAAGAATGTAATATATATTAAAATGTGATATACATTAACAATGTACCGGCTATGGCACTTACGGCTGTCTCATCTTTTCCTGCAGTCTCTTTACCTTATTTATGGATACCGTAAACATGGTGTCAGGTGTGCCAAAGGAGAAGGGTGGGGGCTTTGATATGAAAGCACTGAGAGCTTTCAGAGTACTGCGGCCTCTACGCCTCGTTTCTGGAGTCCCCAGTAAGAACCAATCCACACCTGCTACAGAGAGATGCTGATTCTAGATTATACACATTAAATTCATCTGATACACTGAACATTAGAGTGTATGGGCATGTATTATGAGTCTGTAACAGTACCAAGTTCTTATGGTTCTGTAACAAACTGGGTTTATTTGTTCACTTGCAGGCCTACAGGTGGTGATGAACTCCATCCTTAAAGCGATGCTGCCTCTTCTACACATTGCTCTGCTCGTCTTCTTACTGGTCACTATCTATGCCATCATGGGGCTGGAGCTCTTTAAGTGCAAAATGCATAAGACCTGCTATTACAAAGGCACAAGTATGTTTAAAAGAACACTGAGTGAGACTTACTTGCACCTGGGTCTTTACATTAAGCTGTTAAAACTTGCCCCACAGATATCTACGCCACAGCAGAGGGTGAACTGCCTGCCCCCTGTGCTCAGGCTGGTAATGGACGCCGCTGCATCATCAATGGCACGGAATGTCGGCCCGACTGGGAAGGTCCCAACAACGGGATCACCCACTTTGATAACATTGGCTTTGCCATGCTGACAGTATACCAGTGTATCACCATGGAAAGCTGGACCAAAGTGCTCTACTGGGTCAGTGGCTGAATATTGTCTCAAATTCAGTGTGCAGTTTGCAGCCAAATAAAATTCACTGATTTTGACTGACACCCTGGGTTTTAGGTGAATGATGCCATAGGGAATGAATGGCCCTGGCTCTATTTTGTTCCTCTAATTCTGCTGGGCTCATTTTTCGTGCTCAATCTGGTTCTGGGTGTGCTCAGTGGGTAAGATTACCCTCCTTCCATAAATCTAACATTTTCACGTAAACAGAGAAATAATAGAATAACGTGTGTTTGCTGTTCCACACAGAGAGTTTACCAAAGAGCGAGAAAAGGCCAGGTCACGTGGAGAGTTCCAGAAGTTACGAGAGCGTCAGCAACTGGATGAAGACCTCCACGGCTACATGGAGTGGATCACTCACGCTGAAGTCCTGGATGCTGATAGAGAAGGAAAAGGTGCGCTCTAGAAAAGAAAAAAAAAAAACCTCTGAACATTTGTCAACAAAGAAAATCTCGGATTATAGCTGCTTTTTTCTTATCAGGACTCCTGCCTTTGACCAGTGGAGATTCAGACACAGACAGTCTGTATGACCTGGAGGGCAAGAGTCGAATAATCTATTACTAGTGAGTTTCCCACTGTGAAAATTTCTGCTGGCATTCAATATGAAACAGTAAGTTAGAGTTGTTTTTGTGCTTAGCCGCCTGGCTCGGCGTTGGAACCGTTTCTTCAGGATGAAGTGCCTGGTGTACGTGAAAACCAGGGCGTTTTATTGGGTGGTGATGTTCCTGGTCTTCCTCAACACTCTGACCATAGCCACAGAGTACCACCACCAGCCTGAAAGCCTGACTTCCTTTCAAGGTTGATCATTTACATATATATTTTAATAAACAATAGTTTTGCGTATATTCCAGTTACTTATTCATTTGTCCATCTCTTCCATCATCTCAACAGATGTGGCTAGCCGGGTGCTGCTGGTGCTGTTTGTCATTGAGATGTTTGTGAAGATGTATGCTCTGGGACCCAGGGCATATTTCATGTCTCTATTTAACCGTTTTGACTTCTTTGTGGTACTATGTGGTATCCTGGAGATGATCATGCTGTCTGCAGGTGCTGTGGCTCCCCTGGGTTTCTCTGTACTCAGGTGTATCCGCCTGCTGAGGATCCTCAAAGTCACAAAGTAAGCCGAGATCGCGTAAAATATCCCCGTAGTATCAGTATAAGCTATTATAGCGTAACCCGTTGCCATTTACCACCTCTCGTTTGTGTTTCAGGTACTGGAAGTCACTCAGTAATCTTGTGGCCTCTCTCCTTAACTCCATTCGCTCCATTGCCTCGCTCCTTCTTCTTCTTTTCCTCTTCATTGTCATTTTCTCACTCCTGGGCATGCAGGTTTTTGGAGGGAAGTTTAACTTCTCTGACCACAGAGCCAGGCGCAGCAACTTTGACAACTTCCCTCAGGCCTTGATCAGTGTGTTTCAGGTGAGACCAGGCACTCGTTTCGTAGGCTCTTCTTTAAACTTTTAAATACAAGAAGCACTCAGAAAGCTCAAACCTCAGAGGCAGTACAATTTCAAGGATAATTTTAAAGATCAAAGGCATTTTATGATAGTTTGACTTTATCTGACATTGAAGAAGAGGTCAAAGATCCAAAGTAATGTGATATTTGGAATCACCACATATCATTCCCTATATGCCTCGGATGTAATGACTGATTTGAGTTGTTAAAACAGATTTTTGCATTCAGTAGTTTAAATGAAGCTCATTTCACATTTGATTTCCAGTCCTATCCATTCATGCATAACAATAAGTCATCATTTTTCTGCTTTTTAAACTCTTAACCGTTTCTCAGATCCTCACAGGAGAGGACTGGACATCCATCATGTACAATGGAATCATGGCCTATGGAGGGCCTGTCATTCCTGGCATCCTGGTCTCCATCTACTTCATTGTTCTCTTTGTCTGTGGAAACTGTATCCTTCTCATACGCTCACACTATTATTTTGTTTTTTGCTTTTTTTAAACTATGCATGGAGATAATGTTAACATTCATGGTTCATTTCTTTTCCTGAGCTCTTTGCAAACAGATATCCTCCTCAACGTCTTCCTCGCTATCGCCGTCGACAACCTCGCAGAGGCTGAGAGTTTGACTTCAGCTCAGAAAGAAAAGGCAGAGGAGAAGTTGAGGAAGAAGCTACTAAGGTGAAAGGGGAAAAAAAGCAAAACCAAAGGTTTAAGCCAGCTGAGATAATCTGCTCGATCTAATTATTTTCCTTCTTGCCGTACAGGGCGAAAATGCCTGAGAAGACTGATGAGGAGAGAGAGAAGATAACTAAGCAGAGGGCCAAGATAGAAGGCATGCCCACCACAGCCAAGGTTACTGTTGTTTCTGGCTTCATGTCACTTCGTTACTCTTGAAATGTATGTAATTTGGCAGCATGAGTATCTAGAAGAAATTAACATCCTTGTTTTTCTTTTCTTTCTTTCTTTTTTTTTTTTAGCTCAAAATTGATGAATTTGAGTCTAATGTCAATGAAGTGAAAGATCCATTTCCACCTGCTGATTTCCCAGGTAATACAAGAAAATAATTTGAACCTTTCTCAGCGGTGTAATTGTAGCAGAAGGAGGTCACTAACTGCAAGAATTTGTAATCCTTGCACCAGCTGTTTATCAAGGCTGCTGTCTTGGCTGTGTTACAGTATAAGTATAGTAACCTGTCATCACAGTTAGACTCAGCTAATTCCCCGTGTTGTGTTTATAGCACACTCCCCTGGTGACTACCATATGAAGCCTACAGCATCATTACGGGTCTTTGCTTCAGGCTTTCATTTGAATACCTCCAGTAATCTGAGCCTTTTCTATCTATTGTAGGTGATGATGAGGAGGAAGAGCCTGAAATCCCTATCAGCCCCCGGCCCCGACCAATGGCGGATCTGCAGCTGAAGGAAGAAGCAGTTCCGTTACCTGAAGCTAGCTCCTTTTTCATTTTTGGCCCTCAGAACAAGTAGGAAACAGACCATCATCCAGCTCAACACCAACCTGAAAACGATATCATATCATAATAAATGCTGCAAACATTTACCTGTGCCTGTGTGTTTTTACAATCTAGGTTCCGTAAATTATGCTACAAGATCATCAATGCTTCGTCCTTCACCAACTTAATCCTCCTCTTCATCCTGCTCTCCTCCATCTCATTAGCAGCTGAGGACCCCATTGATCCCAAGTCCCCCAGAAACCAGGTAAAAGCCAGGTGTAGGTGATCCAACTGAACAATTTCTGTTGGATGAAGGCAAAATGTGACTGTTTTTTCTGTGTGCTTCTTTCAGATCTTGGCCTATGCTGATATTGTCTTCACATCTGTGTTCACCATTGAGATTGTACTGAAGGTAGATTTAACAGTGTAACAGTAGTAAAGAGCATTACTGATGGATCCAGCTCTAATGTCATGCTATATTACATTATTGATTAACCAGCTAGTTTGTTATAATTTGTCTGAGACTGAAGTTTAGAGGAGTTTTCTTGTTGTACTGAAGGTCAACCACTTAAAAAAAGAGTCTCTATTCAACTGTTCTATGTTTATTTCACTGACAGATGACGGTGTATGGAGCGTTCATGCACAAAGGCTCGTTCTGTCGTAACTCTTTCAATATTCTGGATCTGATTGTGGTCGGAGTGTCTCTTCTGTCTATGGGAATGGAGTGAGTTTTCATGATGCTCAAGTTAAATGAAAAGATCACCATTGTTATTTTATGCTTAAATCATACTAGTTTCTTAGATATGAATTTAAAGGCTGCTTTCTGCCATGTGTTCTTGTTGTGCGCAGATCCAGTGCCATCTCCGTCGTGAAGATTCTCAGGGTGTTGAGGGTGCTGAGGCCTCTCAGAGCTATCAACAGAGCCAAAGGATTAAAGGTAAAACACACGCACAGTTTGCTTGAGAGCTGTGAGCCTGAGTGAGAGTCCTCAGAGAGACTCTTAAGGAAAAGTCAAATAAGTGGAAAGTTGCCTGATACCCATAAAAACTGCCGTATTAAGTTTAGCAACTACAATTGTAAAAAGGTCAGGGGTTGGCAGCATTTTTTTAAGTGAGCCACATTGACTTATCCTTCTGAGACTCTCAGTACTCAAATGGGGACAATACATTTAGATTTTTCATACTTCATTAACTAATCATAAGTAGCAGGGGAAAATAAAAATGCATCCCAAACAAGAGCTAGATAAGTTAAGCAGAACACCCAAATCCACCCAAATGCTATACCTTTCCAACTAAATTCACCTCACCAATGGTTTAAATGCAACGCTGCATTGGTATCTGAAAAAACAGTGCAAAATTGAGTGCATTGAAATTGAGTTAAGACCCACTCCATTCAGTCCCCTTCATTTCATTGTATAAGGCCACCTCCCATTGGGTTTGGGGAGATAATTTTCCTTTTCTTTGTAGGTCATATTAAGACAGTTTGCTGGCTTTGGGGTCATATTTTCCCCAGGTGTGAGTTAGGTAGTTTCGTCTAGTGGTCCAACCTTCACCTGCAAAGTAACTAGTAATTTTCTCCAAAGGGAATCAATAAATGTAAGAGAATATAAGGGTAAAGTAAGAGAAAATGACCGGATATTTTCAGATAGATATGGATTTTAAGTGATCAATTAACATCATGTCTTTCACTTGTATGTCTAGAGTTCTCCTCAGTGTTTATTGGATTTTGTTTGTCTTATATGACAGCACGTGGTCCAGTGTGTATTTGTGGCCATCAAAACAATTGGTAACATCGTCCTGGTCACCCTGCTGCTGAATTTCATGTTTGCCTGCATAGGAGTCCAACTCTTTAAGGTAATTTTTAAATTCTGAACTAAAGCTGGGTGGCCTAAGATACCATAGAGGTGATAAGTCAAAACTGCTCTTTGGTAAATATAACTGCTGAATTGTGTCACTTCCTTTCAGGGTAAATTCTACAGCTGCACAGATGTGTCCAAAGTGACTGAGGAGGAATGCCAGTAAGGAAACTAACATCTTATCGCAGATTTCATTCCACCATCATCTATTTGAACTAATGTTCCTTGTGTCTGCTCTCAGAGGTTTCTACTTGAAGCATATGGAGAATTCCCTGCAAGACACAGTAGTGGCTAAGAGAGAATGGCTTAACAATGACTTTAACTTTGACAACGTGCTCAATGGAATTCTGGCTCTGTTCACCGTTTCCACATTCGAGGGCTGGCCAAAGTAAGCACACAATCTGTTCTGGTTTGATCAGCTGCATTTGTGATAAGCTTGACTGAGTGAGGATCTAGGTGGAAAGTGACAAACGAGTATTTCCATTGACTGGAAATACTGTAAGTCATTGATTTGACCATATCTCAGTTCACTGATTTATTCATTTTTCATCTGCATTTGTTTGCAGACTCTTATACAAAGCCATAGATTCAGCTGAAGAAGACATGGGTCCAGTCTTCAACAACCGTGTCGACGTGTCCATCTTCTTCATTATCTACATCATCATCATAGCCTTCTTCATGATGAACATCTTTGTGGGCTTTGTCATAGTCACCTTCCAGCAGCAGGGTGAGCAGGAGTATAAGAACTGTGAGCTGGACAAGAACCAGGTACACTGAGATGAGGCCAAGGACAGTACTACTGGTAGTCTAATTATTCAAAATAAAAACATGTTGCAACTCTTTTTTTTTCCTTTAATGTGTCTGTTGTCTGTTCGTTGTCTCTTCAGCGCCAGTGCGTGCAGTACGCTCTGAAGGCTCGTCCTCTGAAGTGCTACATACCCAAAAACCCGTACCAGTACAGGGTCTGGTACATTGTCACCTCCTGCTACTTTGAGTACCTCATGTTCTTTCTGATTATGCTGAACACTTTGTGTCTTGGGATGCAGGTATGTACATTTTGTTGCCTAATATATATTAATGGTCCTCATAGAAAATACTAAATGTCATTACTGAGTATCTTCAGTCTGGGACCGAGATGAATCTGAGAGATCCTGATTTATATGCTTTAGCAGAACATCTCTGGCTCCTTGCAGGAGCTGATGACACTGACAGACATTTTTCTGAGCAGATGTAGGGGGGGGGGGGGCTGTTTGTGCTTCTGTCACCCTTCATTATGTCACATGTTTTATGCTCTAAATAACTATAGGCCTAACAAAGAGGCTTCTGCACCTAATGATACCCACAGACTCTGAATAAGCTAAAAGTCCCAAACATAAAATTAACATTGAGGTCATGTCATCATGCATGAATCTTTACTGATTATTCATAGATAATTGCACCAACAACATGTACACTGCAGTGCACAGCTTGTGCACAGACACCTCTGCAGGATACCCACCTCAGTTTCCTTTTAGGTTAAACATAGTTACTTTGATAGCGTGCATTAGAGAAAAAATTATTTTCCCCTGGCAAACACAGGAGCTCGTCAGTGGCTGTGTCCATTATTTATGATGGAGTCTGTTGTTAATTACGGCCCTCGGAAATTCAATATGAACTGAGAGGTTCCAGACTATTTTTAATAGTTTGTCTGGTGACCAAGTAACAGTATTTTGTGTACTCTTCCCAAACCATGAGGGTTGTTTACGTGAGCATTCCCTATAATTCTTTGACAATTCATCCCACCATGATGTGCATGTGAGGTGCTTGTTAATATATATATTTTTTTTTAAAAAGGTTTGTAAAGCAGCAGAGAATGGGATGTGTAGCAGACCTAATTATAAAAATGTCAGTGTGGGCCTGATTTATGTGTTGTAAATGTAATCTTATTTGAGTAGTTTAAGCATCAGTCCTATTACTAAATAGTTGACTGTTTAGTAATCGGACTGATGAATGTGGATTTGTATTTGGTTAGTGCTGAAATATTTAAATATATTTGTTTTGTTCCCTCTTTAAAACAGCACTGTAATCAGTCGGACCACGTCACAAAGCTGTCAGACATTCTCAACTTAATCTTCACGGTGCTCTTCACTGTGGAGATGATTCTTAAGCTCATGGCTTTCAAAGCACGGGTAAACGCTCTAACGATTATTGTCTGGATTCTTATCCACCCACTCCCACTGCCTAATGTGTCAGTATGCTTCACCTGTCTGTGCAGGGTTACTTTGGAGACCCGTGGAATGTGTTTGACTTCATTATTGTTATTGGTAGCGTTGTTGACGTCATCCTGAGTGAAGTTGATGTGAGTACATATAAGATTTACGTACATGCATATTTTATATCATTATTAAAGAACACCATTATGAAGTGAAACTGCTTTGTTTGCTATATTAAGACATTTTTAGTGCGATATGATTTAGAATGACCACATGTATTTATTTAGTAATCTTACCCAGAAGCATATAATTGTGGCCCAACAGCTGATTGGCACCAGGAGAACTAGTTCACAGGACATGGTCAGTACTGTTGTCGTCCTTTCCCACCTTATCCCATCCATCTCCCCGTCCTCGGTGCCTTGTGCAGCCTGGGATGCATTTCCATCACAAAAACCACCATGTGACATCTTGTGCGAGCACTTAAAAAGAGCACAATATCAAATAAGAATTCAGTTTTATTTTAGGTGGTAATGCTACTCGTGCTGCTTAGTGTTTCCTCTTGGTGATCACAGTTTTTATTTTTCAGTCATGGTTGCACTGCAATGCCAGACTTTTTCCATCCACGAGCACAAGCTTGCAGCAGTTTCACTTTTGTTGAATCAAAGCCCATCAATCCCTCTGCCACCCATGCACCTCACTACTCATCTGTCTATCCTCTACAGAGTGCCCTGGCCGATAGTGGAGGACTGTACTGTCTCCATGGCTGTGTAAATATCTGATCTCCACTGCTGCATGTGCTCTGCTGTGTGAGCACGCCACTAAAGTATCGCACTAATGTAACAGACCGTGTGTTGCTTAACCTTCTGGTTAAACCTTTCTGTTTACACTGTCTGCATCATCTTACATAGCGAATATAAAACAAATCTCAAGGGCGTGGCAATATTATGTTGCAGTATGGCTCGTACTGTTTTTTATAAACACGGCTATGTCTCAAGACTATGTACTATATTGGTAGGAAGTATTAATCATTGCTTGACTGCAAAAACAAAGTTAATATGTCCAAAATAAAGCGTGTGTAGCTTGTCTATTTTGCATGAGTTACAAGCGGCTTTGATCTGAAAGATTTGTAACTCATCAAAAGTGGAAAATGACTCTAATATTAACCCTATTTTGAAGTCATATTTGAATAATATTTAACATTATATTAAATGCAACACATACCGCTGCAACCTCTCACTTCTTCCTCTGCTTTGTTCAGGAGACGAATCCAATGCAAGTAATTGCGGTAAGCCTGAACTCTTCAGACATTTAAAACCAGTCATGTTTTTGTTTTTTACTTGAGGTTTCATTTCATGAAATTCCTTCTTTGTGTCCAAAGGCCTCTGAAAATGCTTCTGTTTCCATCACTTTCTTCCGACTCTTCCGTGTTATGCGTCTGGTCAAACTGCTGAACCGTTCGGAGGGCATCCGTAACCTGCTGTGGACCTTCATCAAATCTTTCCAGGTCATCATTGAAATCGTTGTCGTCGTGACTTTTTTATTTCAAATTTCCATTGCGCTTCCCAGTGATGACTTTTTAATAATGTCATTGTTTTCTGCCTACAGGCTCTGCCTCATGTAGCTCTGCTCATCGTGATGCTCTTCTTTATCTACTCTGTCGTTGGGATGCAGGTACAGAATTCAAACTGCAAAAAAAATGTCACTGGTTACACTTTGCTATTTTTTGTTATTGATGATTGACGCTGAATTTTAAATGGCATTGTTTCAACCTTTAGATCTTTGGAAAGATAGCATTAGTGGATGGTACTCAAGTCAACCGCAACAACAACTTCCAGACATTCCCTCAGGCTGTTCTGATGTTATTCCGGTGAGACCAGGTTCTGGACTTCAATTGTGTTTTGAACACAAAACATCATTTCATTGTTTGGTTTATGTTTACATATCCAGATGTGCTACTGGAGAGGGTTGGCAAGAGGTCATGATGGCGTCAATGTATGGAAAAAAGTGTGACCCCAAGTCTGACTTCCTGCCAGGAGAAGAGTACACCTGTGGGTCCAATTTTGCTGTCTTTTACTTCCTCAGCTTCTACTGTCTCTGTGCCTTCTTGGTGAGAATTCAACATTTTTCTTTATCTATTATATATATTCATATTATAGGGATGATATATGAAACAAACAATATTTATTTATTGCCTATTCTAGATCCTCAACTTGTTCGTAGCTGTAATTATGGACAATTTTGACTATCTGACCCGTGATTGGTCTCTGCTTGGTCCACACCATCTGGATGAGTTTAAGAAGATCTGGGCTGAATATGATCCCGAAGCTACGTGAGTGTGAAATCTCATTTCTTAACTCATTTCTTTTCAAATAAGCCTTGGGATGCTGTTTAATTGGGTATTACTCGCGATGTTCCTCTGATCTAACAGGGGGAGAATCAAACATCTGGATGTGGTGACGCTGCTGCGAAGTATTCAGCCTCCTCTGGGCTTTGGCAAATTCTGTCCTCACCGGGCTGCATGCAAGGTACAGAAAGGCCTAAAGTAGCACTGTGTGGGGCTTGCAAGTATGCAGGAGCCCATATTAAAGTTTTCCTGCTTTTTGTAGCGCTTGGTCGGTATGAACATGCCTCTCAACAGTGATGGCACGGTCACCTTTAATGCCACGCTTTTCGCTCTGGTCAGGACTGCACTCAAAATTAAAACAGAAGGTACGGTATACATGTTTTATGCAACATACATGTTTCCTTCAGCCTCATCTGCTACTACTGTAACAACGCTCCATTATCTTGAATCGTTCCTAACAGGTAACTTTGAGCAGGCCAATGAGGAGCTGAGAGCCATTATAAAGCAGATCTGGAAGCGCACCAGCATGAAACTGTTAGACCAGGTCATTCCTCCTATTGGAGGTGAGGCAGTAGTATATGTCATGTTTCACATTTACAAAATAATCCAGCGTCTCTGAACACAGAGCGCACTGTGATTATGTTATGTCTGGTTATAGATGATGAGGTGACTGTGGGGAAATTCTACGCGACCTTCCTTTTGCAAGACCATTTGCGCAAGTTCATCAAGCGTCAAGAGGAGTATTACGGCTACCGTCCAACTAAGAAGAGTGCCTCAGGTCCAGAGATCCAGGTGAGCTGGGGTTTTCCTTTTCCGCTTACAGTGCAAGTAAATGTACTCTATACTGTAAATCAGCAGTACTCAGCTTTATCTCTCGGTGATATGTTCCTCTGTCCTTCATTTATCCACATTCTCCATGTTTTTCTAGGCGGGGTTGAGGAGTATAGAGGAAGAAGCAGCTCCAGAAATGCACAGAGCCATTTCAGGAGACCTGCAGAATGAAGAAGAGATGGAAAGAGCCATGGAGGAGGCAGGAGAAGAGGCCATTTATCAGGTGCAAAACAACGTCGGCAACGATACGGTGCATTCGTATTCCCATTCTGCAGCACCTTTGTTATGGCCTCCTTTATTTGTTTTATTAATAAAAAAATCTTTAGTGGATGGAGACTTTTTTTTGGCTTTTCATCCATTAGAAACCTTTCTGAAAAGCAGTCAGATGACATCAACATTTCGTTAAACCTGCCTTTACGTTGTTGCATACTATTTCATTATTAATATGTATCTTGCTTTGTATTTGCAGCGTTCACACCACCTGTTTGGTAACCAGGTAGAATCGTTCTCCACTGAGCCGGCTAACACTCAGTCCCAACAGGTGACCAACATGCGGCCACTCAGTTTCTCTGAAAGCCAGCCCGAGTCCCCACCAAGCTCAGCCTCAGCCTTGGTGTCTGGTACAGAATTTTTCCCCACAGCTCCACCAAAGAGCAACACTAACAACAACGCCTTTGCAGAGTGAGTACCAAAGTGCTCTCCTGATCAGTATGATGGCGTACCAGTGCCGTTATGAGTGATCATTTTTGTTCCCTCTCAGATTTTCATTTGAAAGAGAAAGGACTCCGGATGAGTTTTACAATCCTTGTGAGGATGAGGAGGCAGGTATGGCACAAGCAAGAGATGATATGCTGCATATGTTAAATCGAAACCACAGAAGAAGTCCAATCAAAGATGAAGGTCTTTGATAAGACTTTTTAATGTGGCCATGGAAAATTCTGGACGGATAATAACTCCAAATTAATAAACTGAGACATGAGCCATAGGAATGCTTCGTAATTGCTTATTTATATATTCATTAATGTAATTATTTTACCTCTTTCAGCCAGCAGACATGCCTGGAACTTCACAGTGAGAACAGGCAGAACACAGGTAATATTTTATTGAAGGTTGACTCATCCAACAACAGATTATGCAGGCGATATATGAATACTTACCTTCTCTATGCAGTTCCCTTATGACCCTAACTATGGTGACAGTCAGAGTCAGAGTTCACACACTGCAGCCGACCACCTCGTCCAAGAGGTAGGTGTCAAAGTGGCTGATCAGGTCTTCTTTTCTACTCTAATTAAATGCCACGTCTAACATCTGCTGTCAGGTTTGTCAGAGATGGGTTACGTTAAAGCTAGTTCTGGACTGAATTAACCTGTACAATAACTGAAAGGATTTAACATAACACAATGGTTATTAATACACTAAAAATAATACTGTACGCGAGCACAAACCTGAATGTTGTTGTTTCTTTAGGCTCTAGAGAAGAGTGGACTGGTCTCCCTGGCCAGGGACCCGGGCTTCGTCTCATTAACAAAGAAAGAGATGGCTGAAGCCATGCACATCTCAGTATCTGACATGGAGGGTGTGGCTCAGGGCATCCTCAAAGAACGCTCCAGCAGCATGACCCCCGTTAAAAAGAGGCGTCCCATCCCTGTCCCTTCTCCTGCCCCAGCGGCGGCAACAGTGGTAACAGGCCGGCCAGATCCAGCTGTGAGGAGAAAGAAACGTCCGATTCCCACGGTTCCCTCCGCACAGGGACCGTCTGAAACCGACTCCGGAGTGTAGGGACTGTCACCTGGATTTTACATGGTTATCATGACAGTTTTGTATTTTTAGTGTGTGACTCCAACTCACATCACTTTACCAAGCTTGTTGCTTCTTTGAAAATCTGTAACAGTCAGGATGGCTCAATGCCTGCAGACAGTTGGAAGGTTTCATGTTTTGGTTGAAACATTAACTGAGAAGTAACAATATATCTACTAATGAAACATCTAATACTTCAGATTTGACGAATTAATAAAAACACTGTACTTGTCTCAGAGTAAATGGATTGATGCACTTCTTTCTTTGTAGTGTTTGTTGAGGTTATCCATTCCATAGCCTTTGGGACAGCCACGTCAGTGAGCCGCGTGTCTTACTAATGAGGAATGAGGAAAGTCGGAAAGTGACCTGTGGTGGAAATGTCACTCAGTGAATTCATACAGAAGGTAACTTTACTGCATCTTTACTGTGATGCAGTTCAAACAAGACAATGGCACAGGACTCCACTAGGGGGAACCAGTGGTTTCTTTGCATTCAGGCCCCAAAATATTGAAGCATCTTAAAGGGGCTCTGGTGCTAACAGTGCAAGATGAAGGTTGTGAAGCAGTGTCCTCTGATCTATTAGGATTTCACTGTGTTGTAATCTGTTAGTCTCGAACGAGATTTCTTTTGCTCACAAATGTTGTTATATGAACCATGAAAGGAAACTGAGGTCAATCTAATGGAATTATTAACTACTGATCAAGCTATAATAAGTATTTTATGAATTTCAAACACAAACTGAAGCAGTTGAGCGGTGCCTGCAGTTTTTACGTCACTCTAACGCTTCACACATAAATTTGTGATGAATAAGTGTTGGGAGAAATTTAGTAAAGATTTATCAGCATACCTGGGGTATGGTTGATTTAGCTTGATATGTCACTGAAACTTGTCGTTTTATTCATAACTGTGTGGATAGGATTGTTGCATTGTTTCATGTTTGTGCTTAACATCAGGTATCGACAGGACTGTTTTGTTTCATACATTATCCTCTGACCTGCTGTCATGCATACTTATTGTTTAAAATTATGGAGATACTAGTAGTTTGAGTTATCCTCCCATCATAATTCTAAAGTTCTAAATCTGTCCCACTAAGGGTTGGTTTTACTTTGGTATGTTCACCATTGGCAAAAAAAATAAATCATCCAAAAAATGTACTTTGAGGTTTTATTTAATGACTGATGTCTGACAACGAAATGATAAGTGTTCAAATAATCAAAACTAATGAGAGAAATATACTTGTGCAACGAGTTAATGCAGACACAGGCTTTATTGAGAAGCAAAGTGAACGCTTTCATTGGTGCCTCTGTAGACGTTTGTGTGAAAACAAGGACTATAAATAGCCTCGCCTACCAAAGCCCTATTCCCCCTTATGGAATATAAACTAGTGCAGCAAAATAAATGCTACATTGAGGATCGGTTCAAACATATTCATATGAAAGCTACTTTAAAAACAGCCCGATGAAATTACAAAACAGCACATGAGTTGCAAGAATGTATTATGAAGTAAACAAGATAAATGAGTTTAAATAATTCAAAATTTATTGAAGCAAAGCAATCGATAAAACAGGCCAAACAGTTTCAGCATGAACTCATGCTGAGTTTTCTGCCTACCAAAGTTGATTCAGATTATTACTCAGGGAATAAAAAACCTTCTAAGTAGCAGAGCAGTGATAGCCTCAGTTCCATGATCTCATAACAGCTCTGCCAGCTGCTGCTGCTAACTGCAGGTTTTATTTAGCTTTTGCACGTGGGAATGTATCCATCATACTGTAACAACAGATTCCTCATTAAGCTTTAAAAAACAAACAAACACAGGCGCACATATGAAATTGCAGTTAAGTACAGAGAAGAGGAAACAAGCAAGAGCTTTAAAGCACACAGCTGGAAAGACGGCCATGAACAGTATAAAAGTTATGAAAACAAAAATTGGCTTTAGGGATGTTCGAGACACTTAACCACATGATACAAATTCTACAGCTTCTTAAAAAGCACCCCACACAATTATATTGGAAAACTGATAAAGGACTGGTTTTTATAAATGTACATACATCCTGGTCATTACGGTCTATAAAGAAAATAAAACAACTGAAGCTCAATAAGTCACTACTCTAATGTTTTTGGTTTTTTTAAAGGAAATAACATGTGAGACCTAATGGATACATCATCTGTGACTACAAGGTTACAATGAGCAATCCAGAAAAAGTAACCATGGAAACATCCAACTTCACAAAATAGCAGTGCTGGGAGAGCTAGTCTTACTCATTTGGATTTGGGTTGGCATCGGGATATTGCGAGAGGTCAAAGGTTAGCACTTTGCTTATGACGCAGTCTCCTTGCTGTTGATGGAAGAAAAAAAGAAAATTAGTTCATTGTTTCCGAATCAGCATTGACTTCACAGCTCAAGATGCTCAGGTTTTATTGGCCAAATATCAAACAGGATCTTTTAATTCTTAGATACACTGCATGTGGTTTATGATGAGAATGTTATTGCATGTCTGTATATGAAGAATATAAAGTGTTATATGAATCTAATGAACTCCATTCTATTGCTGTCTCAGCTCCAGGTTCAGAAGTTTAACGTCTAAAAACAGCCTGACTATTGAAAATTCAGCCATCTCAAGGCTATATTTTAGTATTTTGCATAAAGCTTTATATGCATAATACTCAGAAATGCATCTCGCCGGTTGGGTCAACACTTTGCTTAGCTTAAAACACGTCACAGGTCACAATACAATATTAGGAAGTACAATGTGCAATGAATATCCTGCAGAGAAGCAGAACTTTTTCTGTTTATTTTGTTTGTTTGTTTTTTTCTGAGCAGTTTCAGAAAGAAGAGAAGACGGGCTTCACGGGGATATTTGGTGTATCGTGGTAACACAAAGCATTCGCAGTCTAAACAGACAGATTTTACCATGTGCTCTTCACATTACTGCAAATCCTCCACTATTTTAAGAAAGTTCAAATGGTTCCTGAAAGATGAGAATTATTTTATAATTTTAAAAGGCGAAATCACAAACGCAGCCCGTGTGATACTCGGGTGATAACAGGTTAATGACCCTGCATGCTGGAGATACAGATGAGCCACCCAGTCAGAAACTGTGACCGTCAATACATAACTGTATCCAGAGAATCTTTGATTAGGAGTTTCTGTTGCAGACATTAGTTCATACTGATGAATCCTGGGTAAATTCCTTCTTTGCTTTGCGAATAGATTCAACAGCCATTATGCTCAGCAGGAGACATCTGTTGCAGTCAATACATGTCAGTCTCGTGACACTGGCGTATTGTGAGTGCTAGAGTAGAGTTTATATGAAAAATGATGCATGAAATGGGGACATTTTCTTAACAAACCATAAAAACTTATCTATAGCATAACCTTATATGACACATAATAATATGCATTATTTTATGGGCTAAATTTAATATCACAAAGCAATGCATATGCTTGATCTTTATCGACTTTTATTCAGTTATTATGGCTTCTTTTTTGTTGTGGTTTTGTTATGGTAGCGTTCTTGTTGTAAAACAATGCTGAAACTACACAGTTGCACTTTTTAAGTGGTGCTTCAAGTGGTACTAATTCGGATCTAAGCTGATCCGCTCTTTGGGGATTTTATCCGTCTCTAATTCAAAACAAAAAAAAAGACTCACCTCTGGATAAACACCTATGAGAGAGTCTGCCTTGGTGTAGAATTCCTCCTTCAGAGAAATGACAATGGCCTGGAAGTTCTCCATTGACTGGTCTTTGATGTAGTTGGCCACCTTGAAGGTACAAAGAGAAAGCATTAAGGCTAATGCACTAAAATCACAAGAAATATTAATTTAAAAACAAACAAACAGCTCATTATATCAACGTTTATTCTCTAAACAGACCTTGCCAATATTAGTGTTGTCCAGAGCTGCGTCAATCTCATCCAGCACAAAGAAGGGGGCGGGTTTGTAGCTACAGAGAAGCAAGAAAGATGTAAACAGTCAACTTCCGTCAAGTCATACGTGTATTAAAAATTCCTCTGCACATCTCCCTTGTTTCACCTGTGAATAGCGAAGAGCAGAGCCAGGGCAGCAACAGTTTTCTCTCCTCCTGACAAGTTGTCCATTGGTCTGAACCTCTTGCCTGGGGCCACACAGTTATAATTGATACCATCCAAATATGGCTCCTCTGGGTTTTCTGGACCTAAAAATGCCTAAAGAAGAAACATACGCTGATTGGTAAACGCAACTTGGGCACATGCACAAATGGATATATATAAAATTTACCATGTACCAAATTCCACACATAAAACTGCTTCCTGTCATGGCATTAGACATAGTTAATGATATGTAATGTGGCAAGTCTCTAAAAACATACCTGGGCACTACTGTTGCGTGACAGAGCCTTGTAGATCTCATCGATATTGGTAGACACCGACTCAAAACAGTTATTAAAGCGATCAAATCTTTCCTTCTTGATCTGCTCAAAGGCTTGCTTGGCCTTTTTGGCTCTTTTCCGAGCAGCCTCAAACTCTGAAAGAAGAAAGGAAACCAAAAAAAGCATATGATACAAGTTTAACAAGAGGTCTTCAACTTCCTGTCCCCTTCCACATTTCACCCCAGCTTCTAACATGAGACTGCCATCTCACCATCACTGGTCTCTTGGAATTTGTCCCTGACACTCTCAAGCTTCTCCATAGCCTTCATGTTGGGTGCACTGATCCTCTGCAGGATGCTCTGCTGCTCATTCAGACGCTGCTGCAGTGTGTTCGTCTCAGCCTTGATCTCTTCCTCTGACAGTGCATCCTTTAGGAAGATCGAAGAATAAATGTATTAATTTACATGCATCTACAAAATGTAAGTACAAAATCTGACTTCAGCTATAGAGATCACCTCTGCGGCAAATTGCTCATTTTCCTACTTGGTATATTTTAATGTGTATAGAAAATTTTTATAATATTATTTGGACCCACCTTGAGGTCTTCAGACAGGTTGCTGTAGTCAATTTCTATAAGAGCCTCTTTGGCCAAAACACTGCTGGATGTCCTTTGGCTGCTGGACTCATCCGTCTGGGAACTCCCCTTGAACAGTAAAAACAAAAAGACGGCTGTCGTTTTCTGCTTCGGTCTTAATGGAATTACAGTTAGAGCAACGATGGTTTTGTTAATGTACCTCTCCCTGGCTGATATCATCCATTGTTCCAGAACGAAGAGGCAACCTGATATCCTGCATTTTGCAGGCTTGCAGCAGGTTGTGACGGTCACTGCGCTTCTGCTCCAGTTTGGTCTCGATGGCAGTGACCTCCTTCTGGAGCTGAGTCAACTCCCTGGAATAATAAAAAGTTGTTTGTAGAACAAACTCACTCAAACATAAAATCATATTAAGAAGATATTAAAAAAAAAAAAAAACTACAGTGCATATGTCTGCAGTCACTGACTTGTTTGCACCACCCAGTTTTTTGCGAATCTCCTCCATCTCGTGATTTTTATCATTCACTTCAGATTTCTTGGTGAGATGCTGGTTCTTCAGGTCCTGCAGCTGGGCCATTGTCTCATCAATGATTTTCATGTGTCTGTGCTCCTCCTACAAAGCACGCAAGAGGGATTAAAAGTGATGTCAAAATCAAGGGCAAAACATTTTCATCGTCTAACTTTGTTTTCACCTTTTTAAGTCTCTCGATTTCAGCCTCGTCCTTCTTCACAGTCTGCTCCCACATCATGACCTTCTCCTGGTCTTCCTTCAGCTGATTCTTCTCATAGTCCAACTGGATACCCAGGCGGGTCTTTTGAGTCTCAAACTCAAGACTAAGACAAAAAAAAATGAAGTTATGCTTCAACAAACAGAGACAGATTCACTATTAGCTAACTGTCCTGCATCAGAAGCGACTGGATTACTGAACTCACCGCTTCTTTGCAATCTCATTCTGCCTCTTCACTTTCTCCTCCTCAAACTCTCTGATATTCCTCACTCCAATCTCCTTACAGAATTCCACAAACACCTCATCCTCCACCTGGGAAACAGAAACAATGTTGTGCAATGTTACATGTTCATAAACGGACTTCTAACTGCAGCTCACTCTGTGCCAGTCTCACCAGGTTCATGCGGTCGCGCAAGTCAGTGATTTCCCGCTCACGGGACTGGATGATCCTCTTGATGTCATTGATGCGAGGGCCAAAGTTTGCCAATTCACTCTCTAGCTTAGACTTCTCCTGTATCACGGAGTAACGGAAAAAATTTTAATGCAAGGGTCACTGTTTCTAACGGTAAGAGGAAAGAAAGCTGTTACTGAGCCGTACCTGCATATTGAGGGAGAGGTGACGGGTTTTTGTCTGCTCCAGATCACTCTGTGAGTACTTGAGTCTCATCTGCAGACCGTGGGCCTGAGACTGCACCTGACGGAGCTCTGCCTCCTTCCTCTTGGCCTTCATTTGCTCCTGCAGAGGAAAACATTAACATTAAGTGGATATTCATGAATAGTTCATTTAATAATTAAGGGAGTACAAAATAACAACAATTATTTTAGTCAGAGGTTAGTCAGCATAAAGTGCTTCATGGTGACTCTTACTAAAAATCTGTCGTCCCAACAAACTCTCTGATGTGGGTCATATATTTAAAGTCACCTTGAGCTCTTCAGTGAGTTTCTCCTTTTTCTCTTTGAGCTTGTCCACTGCCTTCTCATCCCATCGTCTGGCCTTAGCTTTCAAGTCGCTGGCACCTCCAGAGATGACTCCAGACTTCTGGAACAGAGTACCGTCCAGGGCTACCGTCTGGACACCGATGAATAAGAAGTTAGTAGGTAGAAGTGGTTATTATGCATTCTCACATCTATGAATCATCCAATCATCCATCTTTAAATTAGGCTAAGTACCTTGTGCCTGTATGGCCCTCCAAAAGCAATTCTTCGCGCATCCTCAACATTCTCGCAGACCAGAGCATTGCCACAAGCGTACTGCAGAGCTTTTTTGATGTGGGGAGGTTCATAGCGAATCACATCAATCACCAGCTTGGCTCCTCGCAGTTCTCTGAGTTTCTCATCGGTTGGTTTCACCTTTGAAAAGACAAGTTTTAAATTTTCTAGACAATATTTACAGTGTGAACGGCACTAAGGAAAGAACATTAATGACCTGAGGTTGGGATTATTTTAGAGTTAAGTAGCATTTTATATAAAGAACCTCTGCGGGGAAAAAAATGTTCAAATTGTCAGTGAAAAAAGATTATTTATAGACGTGACAACATTTACCCCCCCCCCCCAAAAAAAAAACAAAAAAAACAAAACATAGAGACAGAAGTATAATTTTGGCTTTAAAAATTGCAGAAAGCAATGTTGCCCATCCTGCCATGAATTTGCTCTTTCTATGACATTAAAACATGTTGCAGGAATTGTCCGCAGGGAAAATTAGGTTAGCCAAATATTTCAAGTGAGGACCAACTCTGAGAAACTTTAACAAAATATTATCTGGATACATAATCATCCAGCTGACCACCTTCAATTTCTCCCAACAGGGATATTCAGGGTTCACGCCTATTTTTCAGGGTCAAATTCAAGCACTTTTTAAGCACTTTCAAGGTCAATTTTCAAGCTTTTCCAGATTGGCAAAAAAAGAATGCATGATTCACTCGTTTAACTAAGTAAGACCAAGTAAAGATTAAAACAAATCATCTTAGGTCGACTTAAATGTCCTTTGTTCCCCTTGTGTAAGAACAGAGAAAAATGCACCACACAAAAATACTGAAAAAGGAAATGCTCGCCTTATATGCAAATACGGTACAAACTCAAAAAACACATTTCTCTTAAAAACTAAGATGTGAAAATGTGAACAAATCAACTCGTTAGAGATATTCATCTCCACTTGAAAAAAACAGCAACCCCACATAACAAGAAAACTGCACCAAACACCACAATAATACACAGCAAGGCCAAATGAATAAGTCTTCTCATCAGCGATTGACGCTTCTTAGCTATGTGACACAAAAATAGGAGACACATGTTTGTTTGTTTTTAACTAGTTAAGCACCCACACCCAGAAAAATTGGGGCAAAGGGGAGAAGATCAAGTTTAATTGTTTAAAACACAAGGTCAGAAATATAAGTGCAGACATGAGGACTGTCACAGTAATATCCATATTTTGATTTATGATTTTCTGGAGTTAAATGTGAACCGAAGCATATTTTCAAAGGTGTTACTTTTTTAAAAAAATCTAAGGGAGGGAAATAAAAAAATGCAATTTTTATATGTTTGAGTCACAGTAACTTTTAACATAGTAACATCTGCAGTAATATTTACACCTCTGATGACATCTCACCAGTGTTAGCTTTATTTTGATACCAAGACTGTTTACGCACAGTTTGTAATTGCAGAGAAATGCTCCATTTATTTTGGTCATTTCATTTTCAAGCAGCTCAGAAAACCCCTGAGGGCCTAACAGGTTAAAGTTAATTCCCAATAAAACTTACTGTGAGATGTTTGACTACACTGCTGTCTGTATTATTGTTAAAGTCACCTTTAAAGTGTTTGTTCTACTAACATCTTGTACAGTAAGACAGGCATGGAGAACAGCGCTGACTGGGAGAGGCTTTGAACAGATGACACACTCAGTTCAATTCAACATATAAGACTTTAAGACAAACATCGACCTAAAATCTATTTATTTAATCTGTCATCTGTGGTATAATTATGTAAAATTATAATGTATTGTTCATCTCCCTTAAATAAACAGGCAGCCTTAAAGCATGAAACATTCATATATTAAAACACTTAAATCTGTCTGTTGTCTCAGTGGCTGATTGGGCCCCACAGGTGTCAATGTGAGCTTGAAGCCATTTATAATTTTTAAGTTGTTTAATGTGTATGTAATGTGCAGCCCAGGCAGAGAAATTTTACACATCGAGACTCATTTTATTTCTCTATCTGATAAGAAAAATATTCGGTCAGATAGTTATTTGTAGTGAATGAAATACAGTTTCAAGCCCGTTTAAGCACCACATCTGAAATTCAAGCACTTTTCAAACCTTGAAAAGACAATATTATTTTCAAGGATTTCAAGCACCCGTAAGAACCCTGGATATTATTCTCCAGAGCAGAGCAGAGATTTAAAATCAGAACTCCAGCAACGCAGTAGCTTATCTAGTTCAGGACCCATCACAATTCACAGCTCATTGCCCACAAACCTAAAAACGTGACCCATGAGGATTCTTTGGAAAGTCTCCGTAGAACAACAGCTGATCCTGTTTTACCATTTCACTCAAATTAAATAACATTTTAATCAAATTCAAACCAATAATGTAGGTAAAGTAGTTCACCTTGTGAACTACGTCTGAGTCGATGGATGTATGGATGGACAGACAACGCTTTGTGCTTCCGCAAGTTTTACAAGACTGACAATTTAGCTCACAGGCTACACCCATCAAGGACATAATTTTATTATGAATTGTTCAAAGCTCTCAGTTGGAGTCATTACTTTTATATACTTACTTCAAGGTAATCAAGAGGAAGGAAGGTCTCCGGCTCTCCTCTCTGCTCCTTTATGTACTGAATGCAGTCTCTGCCAGTCTTCTCTGAGTCAACAATGATGGCGTCCATGTTCTTACCCAACACTTTAGTCACAGCGATTTGATATTTCTTCTGAGTGGGCTGACACAGGTCGATCAGACGACCATACTGAAAACACAATCAGTAAACGTTTGTTTGTTTAGTGCTCTTATGCTCAATGTTTAAATGCTTTCACCAAAAAGAAAAGAAAAGCAGACCCGGCATGGGTATAGTGCCAAAGGTGCCTTACCACAGAGCCAGGATAGAGTCTTTTTATACTCTCCATGATCTCGGCCTTGCGTTGCTGGCGACTGTTCTCCTGCCTGTCGATTCTGGCGTCTCCAAGCTGCTCCATCACCTAAACCACAGTCCAATAATAAGGGGGTTCATCAGAGGTGCTACGATAGGTGACGTATTCACTTCCCATAACGGATGTAAGAATTTATAGAATCCAGTATTACCCAAGCTAGGGTGCTAACATGGATTAATGACCCACAAAGCAATGATTTATTTAATCAAGTCTACTGATTGACAAAAAGAAATAATGCTTTGTCTTGTACAGTTCAGGAAAATATGAGCTATAGAAAAAGGCTGATGTCTTTAGGAGCAGAGTTACCACATGCAAAAATTAACTAACTCAATTAGAGTAGATTCAACTTGTTGTTGGTGCTGATTTCTTTCTTTCCTGTGCATTGAGTACCTGATTAAGCTCCATATTGATCTCATCGATCCTCCTTTTGGCACTCTCCACTTCCTCAGTCAGCTCTTCCTCCATACGCTTCTGCTCATCTAGTGATTGCCTGATGGGGAAAGAAGGGAAAAAAAGGATGTGAATCACACAGTAAACCAGAGAAACCTATAAAATAAGTTTGCCACAGCTCCGCTCAAAACAATCCAAAATTAAGAGCAGCATACCTGCTGGTGGCAATATAATCCTCCAGTTTTTCAATACGTTTCTGGTTTTCCTCGATTTCACGGATCTTCTGTTTAATTTTGGCCTAAAGAGAAACAACAACTTCTATCAAATCAATTTCGTTCTGGCTCATAAAACCTTTCCATCATCTTCCATTTTTCTCTCCTTTACCTCTGTCTCCACTTTCTTTCTCTCCTCTAAGTCAAGGCGGTCCTGGTCAGCCTTCTGGTCACGATTGAACTTCTCCAGCTCCTGTGCCAGCGTGGCAGCACGTTTGCTGGCCTCCTCCTTCAGACGATGATACTGCTTCACCTGGAAGAAGGGAGACAAAGAGTGTGCATTTTTCAATTTCATGAAACATTATCATTTTACTAAAATCCTGTAACTAATTTGGTATTTTTTCAAGATAAAATGTCTAAAATGTAGTTTTCACACATCAGACCTGATTTTCCTCCAAGGTGAGATCCTGGCCTTGACTCTGCGCCTCCTCCTCCATTCTTTCCTCAAACTCTTGCTTAGCCAGCTCCACTGCCCTCATCTCTTTATCCAGCTCATCCATGTCTGCCTTCCGCTTCTTGTACATCTTCTGGGCATTTTGCAGTGATTTTCTTGCTGCCTCAAGCTTCTTGATTTTGTGTGAGGTGTTCTCTTTGGCTTTGATGTACTGAGGCCTCTTTTGGTTCAACTCAGAGTCCTTCTCCCTGTAGTCAAGTCAACCGTTTAATGTAAGTCAAATGACTAATGGTGCATTAAGCTTTAAATGTCAAAACTTATTTTATTTAATGCCACTTACTTAATTTCTTTCTCAATGGTCTGTTGCTCCCTCATCAGCCTGCCTAGCTCCTTCTTCTTGTCCTTCAGCTCCTCCTCCACATGGTCCATCTTTTTACGGTCCTTATCAATCTCCTTGTTCCGCTGCCCAAGCTCTTTGTTCAGCCTCTCGATCTCAGTCTCATTGTGGTACAGTTTGAAGAGCTGCAACTGTACACTAGCTCTGGCTACTTCATCCTTAAGACGCTGGTAACGCTCAGCCTGGTAAAATGAAGGAAAAGAGAGAAGCGAGAAAATCATGATTAGAGATGTAACTGATTCCATATTTCATGACCAATGAGAAATTGAGGTTTTTCCATCAGATAACCCAAAAAACTAATGACGAAAATTCAAAAGTTTGTTTCAAGGCTATTTTTGAGTCATTTCAAATAAGAAATACACAGATTTGTTTCCGATTACAGTGTAACAATCTTTACTTCATCTTTGTGTTGTTCACCTAACACCAGACTTTCTCTCTTATATAAATATATGTGGGATAGATTTATATGCAGGATGTGCAGTTGTTACATTGCTGAAAGCTTATGTTGAGCTTAGCTAAAAGTTCCTAGTTTGTCTTTTACTGTTGAAATTTGGTGCATTCATATGAATGACAAATATTTGCATTATCTGGAATTATATATTACCTAAAATTTGTTAGAGTAGAAACAGGCTATACCACTCAATGGATCCTGTATGGAGGAATTCAGTAAATGCCAAATAACCATAGACACTGATCATGACACTTTGTGTCATATGCAGACTCAGTAAAAATGGCAAACCTCTTCTTTCTCTTGCTTAGCCTCTTTGCGCTCTGCAGCGATGTTTTTCTTGCGATGATAGTTAAACTGCGTGTCCTCCTCTGCTTTCACCATCTCCTTCTTCCTTCGGTCATACTCCTGGGCCAGCTCTCCTGAACGGGAGATCTCTTCAAACAGCGCCGTACGCTCTTTGGGGTTCTTCATGGCAATAGACTCAACGGCTCCCTTAAAGGGAAATAAAGACAAAACTGAGATTTGAAATAGCAAATAAAATGTTACCTGGTGTTAATTTAATCTCTGGTGTAACTGACCAAGTCACGTTCAAACCAATGATACACACACACTAAAAACTACTGCACTCTCCAATCAAAATAACCTAGTGGATTAGTACAGGAGTACCATGAAAGACTGCCTGTGCGTAAATTGCTCTTGAAAAGATCTTGACAACATTTACAAGAATGAAATCTTACCTGAAAGACCAAGAAGTTCCTAGCCTTTATCAGAATTCCAAGTTTTTCCAGTTCTTCACTGTATTCAGGCAGGCCCACTACTTTACTGTTGATGCGATACTCAGAGGAAGAACCTGGTGCATATTCCAAAAACAAAACAAGCATTAGCTCATCATCAACACACACAAATTATATATATATACATTTATAAATGTAACAGATTTTAAATATTTTTGACCCACCAAATTGCAAACACATGTAAAAATGTTTTCTTAGACGATGAGTCAATTTTTGAAAACTGATATCCATGCAGCTTTACTACTATCCTTTTATTCAGCTGAAAAGCATTCAAATTTTACTAGATCAGTGTCTTTTAATTCACACAGACAACTATTCAAAAAGAAAGTTAATTATATATTAAAGGACGGTTGGTAATGGAGCTTTGTACCAATAATGACTCTTGTGAAGGCACGTTCTTCTCCATTATCTTCCTGGTACACCATGCTGACAAAGGCTCTGTTGGCAGCTGGCTTCCCTACAGGCGCTCCATGGATTAGATCCTTCAGAGTCTTCACACGCAGGTTACTTGTCTTCTCTGCCAACACGAAGCTGATGGCATCCATAAGGTTGGACTTTCCTACAAACATTATGATGACATTGAAATCTTAGTAAACTTTGGGACCTTTTTATATTAAAACACACATGTTAAGACCATGTTGCTGCTTGCTTCTATACATAAACAACAACTGTATATAGGCTTTAATATCCCTTATGTAAAACATAGTTTGTTACCTAATATTCATTTTTACATCCCATCTCATATTCTTATATCTCTGTTTTATTTAATGTTATTTTTGATTTATTCTAGTTGTACACTATGGAATGGGGATAATATGCATGTCCTGTAAATATAATAGGAAAGTTCACCTTTTATTTGTACAGTCTGGTGCAAAACAGCAGTTCTGCAATAAAATGCATCTTATTGGCTATTAGTATGCAGTTTTTACACGTTGTGTTGGCCAGATAATTTTGATGATGCATTGCACTGTATTACGAGAAAAGACCGTTGAAAGACTTCGTCTTTCTCTAGTGTAAAGGTAGGTCCAACCCCAATGTTTACAAATATATTAAGTGTCTATACGACATAAGTGCTTAAGCAGTCTAAAGGAATTACTTCAATTAAAATGCAAATACGTTATTCTACAAACTGACAACGATTAATACACCGAAATAAAATTTAAATAACTACTCTAGTGGCAAATATGGATATGAAACAATACGATACATCACCCTACCAACAGCTGAACCCCCATACAGTTCAGCTATGCACAGACTGAGAGTTATGATCTAAAGAGAAAGGGGCTGTGGAGCTGTGTTTACCGTTAGGCACAGCTAGCAGTTTGCATTTCGCATTAGCTTCGAGTTTATGTTAGCTGTTATTACATACCAGATCCATTGGGTCCGATGATTGCAGTAAACTTGTGAAAAGGTCCGATGATCTGCCTTCCTTTATACGACTTGAAATTTTCGATCTCTATCAGTTTTAAATAACCCATCTCGTTATATTTGTTTAGCTGGTCTGCAGTGAATATTAGCTTAGCAGTTAGCTAATGCTAACAACCAATGTTTACCCGGTAAGCTGTTGCAAAGACGCAGTGTGCACGAAATGAATGAACCGCTCTGGTCAATCTACTGCTGCTCTATGCACAAGTTACATTATGATCTGCGCAAGCGTTTTAAAAATTAAAATGAAAAATATAATCTTTATCAAATATACTCGGTACGGCGGCGACAACAATGCGCCATTTTACAATCCAACAGGAAGACCCACAAGCGCGCGAGACACGAAACCTCACAGTTTCTCGCGAGACAAAATTTAGTTGTCTGGAGTTTGTCGTGTTTTGATTGTGATCGACCTTGGATATCACTTTTTACTACTATTAATGCTACTTTATTACAGAATATACACATTATTAAAAATAAAAAGACATTTCCTTAGCTGGTCCTGTCACTCTTGTTATGTGTTTCCAGCATAGCGATATGTGGCCACTTGTTTCCATGGTTACCAAGGGTCTCCAAACACAACAGGAGCAGATTTTCATTCACTGATATTGAAAGAAACTGAACAGATTTATAACGTCAGCGGTAAGTTGATCAGAGGTTTATGTCCATTTTTAAGGAAGAGACATTTGATTTAGTCTACTTCTGCCTTGCCTTTGGTTTTTGATGTTATCAGGTGATGACAGGAGCAAATCGCTCTGAAGATGAACCCCACCAGGATTTTATATTTCAATCGGCACAATCATTTCTTTAATAATTTATTTTCAAGCAAGATTATCAGCTCCGATAACAAGTCTCGTAATGCTGTCTCTTTAGGAAGTCACTAGAAACTTTGAACATGTTCAAAGTGGATTTGCCTGTAGACGAGTCCACGGAAAAGGCTGTGGAGAGGCGTAGGGCTGCAGAAACAGCACGCAAGGCCCGCATTTTCAACACCCGGCTTCGTGTGATGGGTCTCGACCTAGATACACTAAACCAACAAGTCCAGGAGAAGAAACACCAGCAAAACATGGAGAAACAAATGGACAAAGCTTTGGGTAAACTGAAGGACATGGATGAGTTAGAATTAAAGCAGTTTAATTGCAGACATAATTCCTGCAAGACGCTATAAATGCAAGTCCCCTAGTCCCTTATTATTTCAGGCCCTCTCCATTAATTAGCTTTGGTTGGTCATAGGTGTATTTTTAATGTATTACAGATAAGTTGAGAATATACCAAGATGAAGCACTGGTGCAGCAGAACAATGCTGAAGAGGAGAAGCGAAGAGTTTTGAATTCTGAACTCACCAATTACTGGGCTACTCATCAGCGACCAGAGGACTCTCGTGATGCTGATCTTAAATTTGGCCTGAAGGGGGCATTCAAGATCGCCATTCCAGAGAATGAGCTAGGGCCTGCCAGTATGCAAATCTTTAAGGTAGGGCAGCTCTGACAAAGCAGGGGATTTGTAAGCTTTAAAGACCGGGAGGGGGGTCCAGCTAATGGTTAAATATGTAATATTGTTACCTCTTATGGTCATCTGTCCTTGTTTCATGCACAGGGAGAGGGTGTCGGAGAGGAGCTGAGGATGAGAGAACAAATAAGAAAGACAGAACGAGATCTGCGAGCACAGATGGACGAGAATGAAAAACGGCACATGCGAAACAAGCACATAGGTGAAAAGAGACACACACAAGTACACACATTCACTAGCATTCCTAATGAGTTTACATCATTTACTCTACAACCTCTGTACATCACACACATGCTTCATGCTTTCCTGCACAAACAATCATACACTCCCATGCACAGCCCTTATTACCAGGTGACAGTGATGGATGCTTATCCCTAAGAGCTTTACTGTAAGTGTGAAGTGTGCAGTTAAAGAGCCAAATACAACAGCTAAGGCAGGTGTGGAAAAACACACATCAGATGATCCCCAAATCATGTGTGTCACAGAGATGCTTGCGAGCAAAGAGCTGGTGCAACAAGACATGAGAGGGGCTCAACAAGCTGCCCTCGAGGAGGTGTGTAAGAGAGCCAGCCGCATCGCGCTCGAGAACTACAATCAGGCTCTGGTACAGTATACAGATGGGCAAACAGATATGCACACACCACTCACTAATGTGAATGCTCAAGGCAAAATCTAAAAGGGGTGGGGGTGGGAAGGGGCAAGCTGTGACATGATGTTGTCATGTGGGAATTGCAAGCTGAAAATGTCAAATGATGCATACACACACTTGGTGCAGGATGGCGGCAATCATATTATTTGGCACCAGGCAACATGGATGGTTAAACGGCTTTGATGTATGCATGGTTACTGTCTGTTTTTAAAAGCCTCCATTTAGCTCTTCCCTCATTTGCCTGAATGCACTCGGCTGAATCCCCCATTGGGAGGAATCATTGTAAATCCTTCAGGTCACTGTACTTTTTCATAGTGTTTAGTGGTTTCACTAATAACCACTCATGATGCACAAGCAAATACAGCTGACTGAGTGGCTCTCTCAGGACGACGTTCGCCATATGGCTGACTGGTAGCTCTATGCTAGGAGTAACCACATTTTAGAGACTGGGTTTTGCAATGCTTCTGAATCATCAGTCATCAGTGGGATAATCAATTAACTGTCCCTGGATCTGTGTTAAAGCCTCACCATGTCCTGTACACACAGGCTAAAGAGCAAGCAGAGAAACTGGAGGAGCAACGCAAGAGAGAGGAACAGGAAAATCTGGCAGAGATGTGGCATACAATGACATCTGACATGATGACAGAGAGTGCAGAGGCAACAGAGAGACAGGTGGGAGGAGGGAGGCCACCACAGGTTCTACCAGACAGGTGGAAAGGAATGAGCCCCGAACAGCTGAAAAGCATTCAGCAGGAGAGAGAACAACAATGCCTTGAGAGACAGGTATTACACTCGGTACTCCACAGTAATATAGTCAAAGCTGCACATGGTATTCCATATATGTTATGTAGAATACCATGTCCACATAATCCCTTGAGTACAGAGGTGGCCAGCAGGGGAATTGGGCAGGGCAAGTACTTGTGCTTGGGTACTGCATGTGTGGATTTGAAATTAGTGTTTTCTTTTTTATTATTTTTTATTTAATTCAGCTCTGTCAGCAGCAATGCACAACAGCAGTCACATCAAAGCACTTTATATTGTAGGTTAAAGACCCTAAAATATTAGTTAAATAAACAACAGCAATCGAGCGACTTGGTGACAGTGGGACAGAAAAACTCTTGTTGAACCTTAGACACAACCAGGCTGGGGGGGGGGGGGGGCAAGCCATCTGCCGCGACCATTTTGGGATGAAGGGAAAGAGTTTTTGACATCTGTGCCAACTTTTCTACACAGGTTGTTTTCAAAAAGGATTTCAGCTTTGAGGAGATTACTCACAAAGAAAATAATCCTAGACTTGAAAAAACAAAAACATAAGACGGGAATGTGAAACCTACAAAGTCTGTAATCACAAGTAAAAACAACCAAAAAAGCAACAGTGCAATATTACTAGTAAAAATATACATGTATATGAGATCGATACCTTCAGTCCATAAAATAGAGAAATATATTAAGATAATTAAAACTATTGACAGATGAGTATAAATGATCATTTAAAACCAATAAAATAAGTAGAATTAAAGTTCATAAAACAAAAAGAAATAAATAACTTTAAAAAATACATTAAAATACTAATGTCAGTCATTATTAAAGCAGAGTTAAGGGAGTCACCTGCTGACAACAGTCATGAAGGGGATGTCGTGTGTTGTCCAGTATGTTTAGCAGTTTGTGCAACATCCTGCTCTTAATAACTCCCTCTAGGGGCTTCAGGCTAGTCCCCAGCACAGACTCAGCCTTTAATCAGCTTGTTCAGCTTTCCAGCGTCACTGGCTCTGACGCTGCTACCCCAAAACAAACCTACAAAGAAGATTGCACTAGCAGTAACAGACAATAGTGTTTTACTGAATTCATTAAATGACCCAGACAGCCTCAGAGTTGCATTTCCAGTCCAGTCTGTTATTGATGTGAATACCCAGGTTTTTGTAGCTCTTCTCCCACAGTGGAAATGGTGTTCAACTTAGGTTTGTCCCTCCTTTTTGTGTTGTTTTAAACACTGCAAATGTTGGAGTACTCCTGATGTGATTCAGAAGGTTGTTTCAGCAGCGAAAAGATAAAAGCCACATCACCAGTGTTGCTTAAGACTCTGTAAATAATCCATGAGGTCTGCGGGTAGCTTACTGGCTTGTCAGATAGATATTGAGGTCGCAAACATTGCGTCACCTTAAAAAAGCACTAACCTTTAAAAATCAATTCTAAAACTAATTGGAAGCTAGTAAATGTAACAGGAGCACTACTAGTGTCCATCAAGCCAGCGGTGCTCAAACCAGCATCCAGGCACTGAAAGTTGGTTTGAACAAGTAATAAAAGGTCTTATTTTAGTGTGCTGGAGATATTAGAAAAATATACCAGTGTATATCAGTTTTCTCCTTATTCAGGATGATGGTATCTTTCTAGTCTTTCTAGTGTACTAAAATAAGGCCCCAAACTTTCCATTAGTGCCTGGACCTGGATTAACATGATCAACATTGATTTCAAGATGCAATAGTGGCAAGAATAAGCATAAACATAAAGTGCTAACACAGAAAAAAACATTTGGGTGGATCCAGTTACCAAGCCATAAGACCTCCAGCAGATTATTTGGCTCTGAAGCTTTGCATTTCTCAGTGTTATCTACAGGCATGTTAAAGTCACCCAAAATCAGCATGAAAGTTTGGGAACCTAAATCATAATGAAGCAGAATTGCCTTTAGGAGAACAAGTTTAGTGTGTTTTTAGATTTATTTCCTCTCTGCCTTCAGAAACAGCGAGATGCTGAAAAGATCCGTGAAGCAGCTTGGGACCTGAAGCTGCTGAAGCTGTCCAGAGAAGCCGAGAAGGAGGACCTGAGAGCAGCCGAGCTGAATAGAGAGCGGAGAATTCAGATGGACCGCTACAACATGCAGCTGGCCCGAGAGCAGCTGGCACAGTAAGCACTGCCCACATATTCATACACTTTCTGATTAGACACTAATCAGCAAATGTGTTTTAGGCTTAGGTGATAAAATATGGAAATAGAGATTTCAGATTTTATAAACATTTAGGGGGACAAGCTACTTACTGTGTTTAAATTTCTGTTTCTGCCCCAGGCAAGAGTACCTGAATAAGAGACTGTACACCAACAAACCCACCAAGGACTACTTTTATCAATTCAACACCAGCTCCCGCTGACTGCCAGTGACCTGACATTAGCTTGTCCTCCTGTGGCATTGGGCTAAATAAACCTGGTTAATCAATGAATCAGTGTGAACTGGATGAACATTAATCATAACATAAGTGACATAGATTTCCTCCCGATTAACACGGTTATTTCTGATTAGTGACAAAAAAATGGGAGCCTGTTTTGGTACAGATTGTTCCACGTACTTTATTTTTCAGTCATATATCCAGTTACAGCAGTAGCTTCATAATGCAGTTACAATATTGGCCCCAAAAGTGGCAGAAGACCCACAGCTCCAGTCATCCACCCATGACAAATATAGGCATCATCATATTGTGCTAATACTGCACCCCACACTCTGTGAAGAGGCATATCATCCCCAGCAGCGGCGCACACCCCCTGGCCTCCCTTGCCCCTTCTGTTTCGTCTTACTTCCACTTAAAATGTCTGTTTTTGAGTCCTAGAGAAGCTTCTCTACACAAACCAATTCATTTTCAATCGATTTTTCTTCTTTAGCTATATAAAAAAAGAAAGAACAACCACAGTGAGAAAGCAAAGGCCAGCATCCCCAGGTTTCCCCTACAAAACATGAAAAGCAAAGAGTGAGCGGCAGTCGAGTGAGTATCTGTGTGTGTACACTCATTCCTCATTCAGAGCTAACATTTGCCCCCAAACACTGACACACAGTTGTTTAGCAGCAGATAGTTGAGTTAGAATATTGGCATATCTTGCGTCATTCGTCGCTCCTGTATGAAAATAGATTTTTTTTAAAAGCTTTATTTGTCCTGAGTGTGTCTGTTTAACCAACCACAGGGAGCTTACACAAACCTCCTTCAGTGCCACTAGCCTCTTTAGACATCTCATATTCTACCTCGGAGACTACAGTTGATATTTGGCCAGTGGCGAGCTTTTGTTTGAGAAGGGAGAGTATCGCGTTTAAGTGTTCCCTGTGGCTCACTGCATTTCTGCCCCGCACAACTTCATCAGACAAAAACTCCACAGATATTCACTGCACTGCATTGCTGGATGATTAAGGGCATGAGCGCAATCCTAGCTTAAATTGTAATGTAACTACTTTCACTAAGTGACACTAAATTGACTCTTTTTTTTTCCCGTTTTCAAATTTCGATATGTTTGCAAAAACATCTACATAACAATGTGATTTTTTTTTCCTTTTTTTTTTTTTCTCCTTTATTCAACTATGGAGTATGTTTTTGCTACACCCAAATCTCACTGTGATCGTTTGTCGATAACAGAAAAGTCTGAATTCATAGCAATAGTACAGAGAAGGAAAAAAACTACAATTTGCAACATTTTAAAATTAAGTGAAGTGGCTTTAAACCTGCACATTTTTCACATTTTCATATCAAACATGGTTCTGTAAGGGTTGTATTTACATTCAGAGGGAAAACAAATGGTCCCGGCTCTTCCTGTGACTTTACTCTCCTTTTACCTTTTTAGCTCAGATTATTTTCAGAAGCAAGTAAATACAGTGTCTGCCTAACCCTGAAAGGAATACATTCTCTGTTTGATATAAACAACTATTTTTTAACCTTTGTCATATATCAAATGGCAGCCTTTACAACTGTCAACAATATCAGCTTGCATTGAGGAAGGTTTGAAAATAAAACGTGAGAGAGTGTTTGCGCACTAGACGCCACCCTCTTATCTGAAATATACATAAATACTGCACCTCAGTTTGTTTAGTATGAGATGAGCAGGTATGAAAGGTTGTTAATTAGAGACAATGTTTTAATACAGCGTAGAAAGAGACAAAGACAGCGATACAGAAACTACACATAGGTCTCGACACACAAAAAAATTACAACATCGTTTTCAAAAATGACATTACACTTCTGGTGGGAAGGCGAGAGAGTAATGACATCAATCTGGTGCTTTATGCAGACCCAGCAGGCACAGGAACTTATAAGGATCTATAATACTGTAATATGGCTAAATAGATAAGTGTAGATGCAGCTATATACACCAGATGCTACTCAGCATTTTCACAGCAAGTTCCACTTAATGCATCCAAATAGTAAGAAACTTGGCTTCACTTGATTTTGCTGAAAACATGTTAATCTATGAAATGTGCCGTAGCTTTTTATATAAATAGTATAGAAAACAATATGAAAAATGATTACGTAACAAAAAATGACACAACAGCAACAACAGCAACAAAAAAAAGATGTTTGGTATTCAAACACGCTCGTAAAATGAAAAAAATGTCACTGGCAAGTACAATCGGAGACATTAAATGGCAATTAGACAGACAAAATCATGTGGGAAGTACATCAAACATGATTCATATCTAAGATTCAAGATTTTTTTTTACAGCAGCATTAGCTGTCTTGTTCCCTACACTGGGTTCTACCATCATCCTTTACTTTTAATGCACTACTCTGCATCTTTACATGACCATACCTACACCCCCTGATATTTCTAACTGTACAACATTCTGTCTTTATGCATCTGCGCTGTTGTTTGCTGAGAGAACGAAAGAGGAGCGAGAGAAATGAATGTTAGTCATTTTCATTAGTTGTAAACTGCACAGGAAAATGAAGGGAGGTCAAAGGGCATGTTCATGTCAGTAGGGCTTATATCACTATCGCTGTCCACTACTTTGGACACTCCTTTGGTCAATATAGTCTAGTCAATCAGATGGCTGCCAGGGACATCTGAATATGATTGTTTATTAGTCGTCGGAGTACAGATCAGCAAGTCAGTAGGGAACAGGAGCATATGGGCACATACGTGTTGACATATTTTGGTCTGATGGTCCCCGGTGGATGTGTGGGGGTTAATCGAGGATGGTGACTGAGTTGGGCACGCCATTGGTGGCGGGAGAGAAGGTAGTGGGGTTCAGCGGGGCGTTCTCTGGCAGGCCGTGGAAACCTTCTGGACCGCCACTGGGACGACTGATCTGGCTGGCCAGAGACTCATCCATGTTGAGCTCTGTGGTCATGGCGCTGCTGCCATTGAAGTCGAGATTGTCTTCGCTGTACAGCTTGCTCTTCTCACACAGGGACGGCTGGCTGGCTGTTCGCTTCTCCTCAAGATCACTGCAGCATGAAGAACAGAAGAGGTCAAAAGCAAGAAATGTTAACATGATACATACGAAAAATGCAGTGCTACATGCCAAAGGTTGAATATTATGTACTAATATTTTAAGTAATTTTTTTAAAAATAGTCGGTTCCAGGTTATAAATCGTGACTATTTGCCTTTCAGGGTCTCACATTACAGTGAGGTGAACATTATTGGATTTTGAACTGTTGAACATAATGCAATCAGTAAACAAATATATTACATTAAAATTAGTCTGAATGTTTATGGGAAGGCAGAAGGTAAGTGAGGCATTGGCAGACGTAAAAATTAAGTGGGTTAAGGATATTAAATCATATCGCAGCATACCTTTCTAGAGATCTGCATAACAGGGGCAGGCATTAGGGAGGAGAGTGACAATGAAAGGAACAGAGAGGGTTAGGAAAACCAAGCAGTGCTGAGGGAATCAGGGCTGTGTTAGAAATCAATGTGCAGAAACGTAACAAAGCATCCAGGAAACAGCGTTCATTCAGATGACACACCTGTACTCTCCGAAAGTTTCATCCTTCATGGGCCGAGCTTCTGAGTCCATTGGGCCCTCCTCTTTATCTTTCACTGAGAATGTGACAGATTTCATTATAGTCAGATTTTAATCTGGCTTCTATCTAAAGCCACTGTAAGTCTCAGATCTCAACAGTGAAGTTTTATTAAAGGATGCTTAGGTGGAGCAAAAAAGCTGGACTATCTGTAGATAGTATCAGTTTATCTGTATTATAGTTTTAAGTTCTCACTGATTTTCTAAAAATATAACAGCCAATTAGAATGGCGGTAGGTATCATCAGCCTTATTATTTGGTTTGTCTTCACTTCTCTCTCATGTGAAAATTGCTAAAAGTCTGTTTTTTTTTTCAGTCAGACATGGACCATTATTTTACGTTTTTTGTCTTTTTCAGAAAGAGCCAGAGATTATTCCTTACTGTCAAAGCAAGGAAGTGTAAGCTTAGAGGTCTGTCTCATGTTTGACATGACAGCTGCATGAGAAAGCAGGTTGAGTGAAATGGGACAGATATTTACAGTTCAGATCAGAAAGTTAATCAAACTGTTTGGGATTGATTTAAAAGAACACGTAATATTCTCCCCAGTCAATATAATATATTTACTGTGGTGCAGTAAGCCAGTAAGCGTTTCACTTCTTTTTCTACAGCAGCGTCGGACAGCTTTATGGCTCCAGACTGGCCAGCATTGCCTACACAAAACTTGCTGCTCATCAAGCTTCAGTTTAATAGCTCCTAATATTAAACAGTTATTAGGGTAGGTCACACTGACCTGAGTACTTTCCCCCTTTACTCCTCTTAATGAAGCAGAGGATGAGCAGGATCAGCAACAACAGCCCAATGGCGCTCACAACGCCAATGAACCAGCCCTGTGTTGCAAAGCTTGGCTGCATCTCTGTTACTCCTTAAGAGAGGAAAAAAGAAGGTGGTAGAAAGAGGAGTTAGAGCTTTTTTGGTAACAGGAAGCAGGAATGAAATACACGGCAAATGGAAAGTATGAGACAGATAGGGAGACCAAGATAAAAGAAGGAGTAGAATCTAGAGCAAAGGAGACAGATCATTATGCATTCTGACAGGCTGGCATTTCACCAGGGAACCAAAGAATACAGCAAAATACAGCAAACAAACACAAGTAATGGATCATTTCATATGGCTAACCAAGCTCTCTTTTCACAAAAGTCTTTGAAAGCACTTCACAGGCAGAGAAAGAACTGCAAGACACTCTCTGTAGGATCAGGCTTTATATTTTTAGCTGCGGGAAACCCAGAGGAGAGAGCAGTAGGGATAAAAGGAAAGAGGATGAATGAAGGCTCATAGTACCTGTTCCTTCTGTCTCGATTCCAGTCTTGAAGAAGGTTGTGTTGTTGTAGATAAATTGGAAAGAATAATAGGAGCCAGGAGTCAAGCCCTGGATCTGGTAGAAAGACTGAGAGGAGTTCACCTTCTCTGTCGTCTTCCATTTATTGCCATCTGCAGAAGCACAACAAGAAACCTGTCTTTTTCTTTTCTTGTTCAGGATTGTGTAGCTACTCCCACAAGGTAATAATCCTTTTAAAAGGTTGAATGCAAAGATGCGTAACTTATGCACAGATTAGTGTGAATATTATACCGTTCTTGTTGCGGTATTGGATCTGGAAGCCAACATTCCTGCGTCTCTTTTCTGGTACCCAGCTAAAGTTCACTGCGTTTTCCCCCACAGACAGGCTGATGTTCATAGGAACTACTGTAATGCATTCAGACAAGTGCAAATCAAATTTTTGTTTAATTTAATAGCTTTTACATATTAAAAGACTGAATCGGCTTTATACCTCCATCCAGCATAGTGGCACCCTTCATCGTTGTTGGTACTCCATCCCCAGCAGCAGTCCGCCCCCTGAGGTAGAAACGGTAGTGGCTCTTATGGTCCAGGTTCTTCAGGGTGATGTGGGTGACTGTGGGGTCATCTATTGTCTCCACCTGCATGGGGCTGTCATCACTCTCTGTAACTGACCACAGCAGTGCCAAAAAACCATTTAATCACTTTTTGGTTGTCAACACATGTATGGATACTGTATTGTTCATGGTGACAAGTAACTGACTGATAAGCTCATTAGGATGCTTTCCTTTTGACATTTTTAGCACTATTGATTTCACTGGAGATGCATTGCTCGTTTTTCCAATGTCTGATTGCAGCATAGAAGAACTTCCAACTTGAAGGATTTTACTCAATGTTCACTTTGCTGGCAAGGTTGAAATAGACACATGCTCACTCTGTTGGTACTGCAGCAGATATCCAATAAGCACTCCATTGGGCTGTCCAGGAGGTGTCCAGTGGAGGGTCATTTCTGTCTCTGATGGGCTGTCTAGGGTCAGGGTCAAGGGAGGACCAGGGACTAGCAAAAATACAAAAAATGCATGATGATAATGTACTTAGTAATATCTATCATCACATCACTCTATCATCACCCCTTGCTACCAGTCTCATTTCTTTTTTCTTCATGCATATAGTTCTCCCTCTCCCTTTGCCATGTTTCTTGACCTCTTATTTGTATCATCTGCAATAAAACATCTTTAACCACTTTGTCATCACTTCTCCCTTTTCTAGCTTTATTTCTAGCCTCTTTAACCCATTTATTCTCACCTCCCTCTGGAGTCTCAAAGGGCAGCGCCTCAGAGAAGGGTCCTTCTCCCTTTATGTTGTATACAGTCACCTTAAGGGTGTAGTTGGAGAACGGCCTCAGATCACTGATCACTTTCTTCTTCTCGTTGGGCTCCGTTTTCACCACCACAGTGCTTTCTAACTCTTGTGCCCTGCGGCCTCGGTGGTGGCTCCTATGCACTTTCCTGGTATAGTGGATCTGGCAAAAGAGGACATCACAAATGAGGATTTATTTTTTTATTTATATTTGGAAAATTACAGTTTATCTCAGTTGCTCAGGCACATTTCTTTGAACAGTTTTGAAGTCACTGAATCTGAAGATGAATCTCCCAAAACTCAGTTTGGCAGGATAACAAATTATAAACATCCTCTGTTCTTTCTTGTTCTTTCAGGCTGCTACTGTTACAAGTCACCACAGTGGATCATCCCCCTTTATCTCATCGTATCCTCACCACCCTCTTCATGTCCTTCTTCACCTCATCCTTGATGGTCTTCCTCTTTTTTTCCTGCCTGGCAGCTTTATTTAATAAATCCACTCCTTTCTCTGCACATGTCCTCACTATCTCAGTCTTTCCTCTCTTAACTTTGTGTCCAAACCTGAGCCGTTGCTCTGATGTTCTCATTTCTAACCGTGTACGTCCTGATCGCTCCTAACCAAATTATTTTTGTTTCCAAATTACAGTTTTGAAATCATCCATCACAGCAGGTCTCACTGCCATCTTGTAGACCTTCCCTTTCACACTTGCTGCTATCCTTGTGTCACAAATTACCCTGACACTCCACCCTGCCTGCACTCTCTTCTTCCCTCTCATGTGCTCTGTCCTTTGCTTTGGATGGTTGGCCTCAGGTATTGAAACATCTTCTCCTTGCTTCACCACCACACATCCTTATTCCTCTCTAACATTGTTGTAATCAATTCTCATACTCATGGCTTACGCCAACAGATTTGGACATTTATATGGAGTATTCTGCATGGATGATTTACATGCCAACATATTTTGGAGGCAAAAACTATCTGGATGATAGAAATGTGACCTATCTGGAACACAAGGACATATACAATAATTAAATCTCAAAACACACAAAGCTGGGATGAGACAATTGTTTAAGTGTTCTGAAACATTTGAAAGACCTAACAAAGAAAACAAAATGCTTTTCGTGATGCTCTTCATCCTTTCGACAGGTTTAGCTCTCATTCATTAACTGAGCCCAAGCAAATGAGGAAAACTGTAACATTTATTGCATTTAGTTACATTTATATTATGACTCTGTTGATGTTCTCATTTGGTTCTCTAAGACTTTAAAAGCAGGGACAGAGCATTTACTAAAACATGAATCATAAAAAACCAAAATAAAAGGAGTATTTCTAGAGTGTGAGATATATTTTGAGGGGGAGAAAGGGCTTTACAACCTTGAAACTACAAAGTACCCTGACGCCACTAAGCTACAATCTGTCTGCCTCCACTTTAAAACCACTCATGTATTATTCATGCATAAGTCAGGCCAAACAACAGATGAGATACTAGGGCAGTACCTTGTATCCCAGCAGGTGTCCTCTGACCGTGTCTTTGTCTATAGGTGCCCAGGTCACTTTGATTGTAGTGCTGTTTATTATTTCAACACCCACATCCATCGGGGCCTCTAAAGGAACTGAGCGCCAATGACAGACAGGAAGGAGACGGGTTAGAATGCCAAGTAGAAGAAATCCCAGGAAAAGAAAAGTGTGCTGAAAAAGTAATAGTTTTTTTAAAAATATAGTACCATCTTCTCCTGAGTAGCCTATGACTGTGTCTGGCTCAGGTCCCCTCCCTATCTCATTGAAAGCCTGAACTTTAATCTCATACGCAGAGAAGTTCCCGACATTGTCAACACGGAATGGCGGCTCTGTTACATTTTTCTCGTGCCAGTCGGGCCCACCACCCACTGCTTGTCTCCACTGCACACAGTACTTGAAGCCAGGTCCGTGGACCTCGGTTTTGTTCATTTTCTGTAAAGATGGGAGCAGCAGCCAAATAAGACCATTTCTCAAATATTATCAGTAACCGCTTTGACCAAATGGTGTATTCAGGTAAGAGATATACCTTCCAGCTGATGACCAGAGTGTTCGGTTCAATGGACTCGCTCTTGACATCTTTAGGGTTATTATCTGGAGCTGGGATTAGCAAACAAGATGGTTTAGTGTTGTTTGGGATTTACTGTGACAGTTCATAAACATATAGCTACAGATCCATGGCTTTTACCTTCAGCAGGTGTGTTGTATATTCCAGATGGTTTGCTAGGGTCGCTCTTGCCCACGTCATTGATGGCAATGATCCGGAAACGGTAGGACATGAAGGGCCACAGGGAGAGAACGGCACGTTCTTTGTTTCCGCTAACTCTGGCCAGCATTTTCCAGACGCTCTCATTCGAACGGTGGTCCTCAAACTCTACCACATACTCTACGACAAAAGTCAAGGAATGATGGAGAAAGGACATTATCCCAAGGAAGTAATGGAAACATAACTAAACACTCAACACTCATAAAGCTGCATTTGTGTCTGCCTTTGTCCCGTCTTTCTCGACTCACCCCGAACCGACCATGGCAGATGGTTGCCCCTCCCCTGAACCTGGTTCTGCCAGAGGTTTCTTCCTGCTAAAAGGGGAGTTTTTCCTCCCCACTGTCGCCATACAGCTTGCTCATAGGGTGTCACCTGATTGTTGGGGTTTTCTCTGTTTTCTTTCTATTATTGTAGAGTCTTTACCTTACAATATAAGCACCTTGAGGCAACTGTTGTTGTGATTTGGTGCTACATAAATACAACTGAACTGGATTTATTGTATAGCTATAAGGATAGCTAGCTTTTCTAAGCGATTTGAGCACTCAAACCGTGTGCGTGTCTGTATTTTTGTTATTGTTGTAGAGACAATCTGTTTACAGGTTGTCATGTTATGTGTCCCGCCCACCCCAAAAGGATGCCACGCTTGCCTAAATCAAACATTGTGTTTCTAGCAGTAAGAACATATCTAATATGGCAGATCTCCAGCTGTGTGCTTCATGTGAGAAAGAGCAACTGTGGACAATGTCCTGACCTAATTCTTCCATTTTCCCTATTTCTATGTCTAATCCAATACTCTGAAGTAGGAGAAAGACAGCTGTGTCTGTGCATGTCTGTATGATTGTGTTGTGGGGGTTTTGCAGTCATGAGGATGTGTCCTCCTTGTGGTGACAGAGATAGGCTTAATATGTAGTTTTTAAGGTTAGGTGAAGTATAAGGTTTTGTACATGTCAGTGCTTAAAAGTGTGCAACTATATGTGTTTGTACTACACCTGTCACTGGGCCGTTGTGGTCATCTCCAGGAGTCCAGCTGAGGGTGACAGTACGATCCTTAGGATCAGAGATCTGTAGGAGGATGGGAGGGTCTGGACGATCTGATAGGGGACATCAGTATTATTACTAGCATGACTACCTATGCACTACATGCACAATAAAGGTTTTAAATGAGTTTGTTTTTGTGGGGGTGGAGTTTATAACTACAGAATGATTTTAGGCCTGTTGTTTACAGGGTTTGGACATTTGTCGGTTTGTGGTCATATGTGGTCAGTGGTCTTACCCCATAAGGTGAGGGTACCCCTGGCTTCTGCTACATCCAGTTTTGTGATGATCTCACAGGTGTACACTCCCTCATCATCTGGCTGCACATTAGTTATTTTGAGATCCGGTCCTTCCATTGTATACCTGAGGAAATACAGTCATCGTCATCATGAATTACAATTTATTATCACCATCCTTCCCCACTAACTCTTCATTCCCCACCCCAATAAACAAATGGCTCACAAGCATAATCATCCTTTCATGATTTCCAAAATGATCCTCTTTATTTTCAGATATAAAAATGTCTCACTTTTCATCACTGTTGGAATCAGCCAGCTTCTGGTTGTTCTTTCTCCACTGAATGAAAGGAGGGTCGAGTCTGGGGTCGACGAGGCCCAGGCAGGTGAAAATGGCTCTCTCTCCAGCCCGGACCTTCAGAGCCTGTGGGGGTGACAGTATCACGGTCCTATCTGCAGAAGAAAGCAAACAATACAATGCTGAGACAAGCTGCAGGAGGTACAAGTAATAAATAAAGTTGGCAAGAGTTACTATGTCTCTAAGCATGTGAGTGTCACTGACTGAATATTTCCAGCTCAACACTGATTGACAAATTGGAATTTGGCACAGTGCAGGTGTAGATCCCGTCATCGCTGTGGGTGACGTTAGCGATCTCGAGCCACCCATTGCTGAGAGGGTTAACTCTGCGATCTGCTAGAAGGAAGGAGCTGCCGTTGTTTCTTTCCCTGTGAAACACACACACACACAGACACACACACTCATCAATTTAAAAACCAACACACACATCAGAAATTTGGCGGGTGATTTTTTAAAAAAAAGGGTTTTCAGCAACTGCAGCGGCTGATAAATTTAATAACTTAAAAGCCACTTTTCCTGTTTTACTACAATGAGCAAAGCCTGATTGGATATTTGCCACACTGACAGAATTCACAGTCACAGCCCAGATGTAACAACACTTAGCTGTTAATTTATGCACATGAAGACCTACCCACGCAATAATATCACCTTTTTAGAATGTATTAATGGGAAAATCTGCCAGCAAACGATGGAATATGCAATACCGCCTCACCATATCACTTTTGGTTTAGGAGAGCCAAAGGTTTCACACTCCAGTAAAGCCTTCTGGCCCTCTGTATACGCATATGTATTCCCATCATCGGTAAGGATCTGGGGAGGCAGCTCTGAAACATCCCACAAAGACAAATGAGATACACAGAGAACAAACTCAAAATCCAGTTAAACAAACAGCACGTAACGACTAGCACTCACCAATGACATAAACATTGGTGTTTGTGAGGATGGTTCCATGTTTATTGGAGGCCCGACACTGATAGATGGCAGTATCTCCAAAGTTCACATCCTCTAGGATCAGAGATCCGCTTGCTGTCAGAGTACGCCTAGGGTCCTTATCAACTCCTGTTAAAGAGTACATGCTGTCAGTACATCTTAAGTGCCAGGAGATGGTGGTGGCGCATGTTAAGGTGTGTGCACTGACCTGAGATGGGGACCCCGTTGATGGTCCAGCTGATGATAGGAGAGGGAATGCCATCTGCCTGACAGTCTAATCTGACTGTCTCACCTGGGGCATATAGCTGACTGACTGGCTCCTTGATCCAATAAGGTGCAGCTGCAAGTGACAGAATATATCAGTTCCAAATAGTACAAGCAAAATACTATAAGACTGAGTTTCTACTACCTTGTAGGTATCAACAAAAGCACAAAAAAATGAAGCAAGTGACCACAACACTGCTCTTTGTCAAAATTGTTGATTGAAAAAAGGTCATGGAAGGAGCTTCACAACACACTTTTTATATATAAAACCCTATGACATCACAAAGAGGTCATACACTTACGCAAAATCACACACTGCATGAATATATCTTAAAATCACAAGTTTTTACAACTTAGAGAAGCCAAAGACTTCTTCAAGTCCTGCTTCAAACATATGGTTTAAAATAATTAAATACACCATTTTAGTATGTGATGGTTCAAGGTAATAGGGCAACGCTCAGGACCACATGAATTAGGAAAAAGCTTTAGTTTCCATCTCCAGACTTTTCAAGCAATATACCAGTCATGTTTTAGCTCTTTAAAACATTAATTTTTAATATGGTAAATGGCCTGTATTTGTATAGCGTTTTACTAGTCCCGAAGGACCCCAAAGCGCTCTACACCTTCCGATTACAAGGCGAACTCCCAACTCTTGAGCCACGAACCCCTTAATATCCATTATATGACTTCACAATGACACAAAAAGATTACACTAAACTAAATTTCCATATTACCAATGCTGACATCAGCATAAAACCTGGATGTTTTAGACCTTCGGGGACAGTTGCACACTCTGAGTGCCCTTGTTTATTATTAATTCTGGTTTGGGGGATTGTTTTTTTGAGTTTTTTAGTTAATTACATTGATGCTTTCAGTTTTTGAATTTCTTGTGCAAAGTGTATGTGTTTTGTTGTGTGTTATCGTTTCCTGGTTTGTATTCTGTAACATTTTTTCTCTGCAGCTTGTGTTAGTCTCATTTTCTCCATTAATTTCAGTTGTCCTCTCAAATTCTAAAAATTCCTCCTTGGAAAGCATGAAAAGTGAATCCTCCACTCTAAACCGTAAAGAGACTAAACAGTTCAAAAGCCGTAATCTCTGGCGGCATGGGTGTACATAACTATAATTAGCACATCTGTGAAGGTACCATCAATGCCCGGCGATGTAAAAAGTTTTGTGTGACATATGCTGCCACCCAAACAACATCCTCCTTAGAGAAAGCATTCGGCGATATAAGGCCAAACCACATAACAACAGTCTCTGTGTCATGTCTGCAGTCTGGACCTGGCACGCATTGCAAACATTTGGCGCATCATTAATTAGTCAGGAGTTGGAAAACGTTTTTGTAATTTGCTCAGACTAATTGGTCTCCTCAGTGCCCAAGAGTTTACAGAGTGTTGTTAAAAGAGGAGGCGATATAGCATAGTGGTAAACTTTTTTGAAACATAAAAAAGCACATTTGTGCAAGCAGCTGTGTTACATTTTTATAGAATTTAAAAAAAAAATGAGGTTGCACTTTAAAATGAGCCCATTAGTTTCAACATGGAAGTTTACAAAGCAGAGCTATTCTTATGAAAGACACTGGGGAGCTGAGGAAATGGCAGGATCTGGTGTTTCTGCAGTTTGATTGTGTAGTGTGAACCACAAGGTGTCTCTGCTTCTGTGGCATCTCTTGTGACTGATGTTATTTTTAACAGGCTCTCACTAACAACCCAAATTTATGGCAGTTCCAAAAAAAGTTAGTGAGGGAGGTTTCTGTCTATGCAGCTACCCACAGAAACCCCGAAAACATTCTAATGGTCAGCAAACCACATCATATATATTGAGATTAAAATATCAACCTAGAAATATGTAATGGAAAATAATAGCATGCTGTGTGTTTTTTCACTATCTCTCAAGATATATATATGTGTGTATGTGTGTGTGAGGGAATGAGAGTGTAATAGAGAAACGCAAGAGATATACCTTCCACAGTCAACATGTAAATGTGTTTGGTGTTTCCTTGGGAGTTCTCAGCTATACACTGGTATTCACCCCCGTCACTTTCCGAGATATTAGTGAAGCGCAAGCGGCGGTCAAACATATCTTTGGTGGTCCGAGTTTCTGACAGCTCGCCATCCCTCCTCATCCAGGACACTTCTGGAGTTGGACTAGAAAGGATGACATGTATGGAGGGATTAAAGAGAAGAGAGAAAAACAATGAGAGGAAGTAGACATAGAGTAAAGCAAGCAGGCAGAGAGAGAAATGCCGGAAGGAATGATAAGGACCATTAAGACAAGATGGCAGCAGGAAGCAGAGTTGGCAGGAAGAAGCGAAAGACATAATGGAATAATGCGTAGGGTGGGGTGGATGGATGAGAGACAGGTAAGATTGAAGGCTTAAGTTTTCCAATTAAAGGGGTTGGAAGCGCACACACATGTGCACGCTGAGACACTCACAGGCCTTCGACGATGCACTCCAGGTCTAGTGTCTGTCCCCTCAGGGCATGGTACGTGCTGTGATGTCCAGTAGGTCTCATCATTTGGGGCCTTCTGTTCCGCAGTACCGAGTTGGCTGGACAAAGAGAGGAGGAACCACAAAGACAAAGAGAAACACTCATACATATGCATGGGTCATTTTTTTAGATTGCTCTGCTGCTGACACAGCAACCACTTTAAAGACTCTGAAGAACACAAGTAGAGATGCAGGGCATGGATTCATGTTGATAGACTTTAGCTTTCTAACAAAACATCATCATCTAGACTCTCTACACACACAGAGGTCTCATGTTAACATGTGCTCATCTTTCTGACCTCTAGTTGGGTCGCACTTGCTGGCAGCCACATCACAGTGTGAGCTGAATCTCATTATAATATGGGCTGAGCAGAGGAAGACCCCCTGCTGGTTCAGTGGGACCTACTGGATTTGGTCACTGCTTCGGTCAGCACAACATGCCACCACATGGTGATGTGTAGTTTAATTATGTGGCCTCAACTAATATACTGCATATGGCATTTAAATGTAGCATTTATGTCCTTAAGAATGAAAGAAGTTAGATTTTAAGAGGTGTATGAATGTAAACTGGTTATTTTTCAAAACAGCTCCGTAACTGAATGACTTTTACAACCATGATACGCGCTTGGAGAATAATTTAAACTCCTGTTTAAAGTTCTGAGTGTATCAATAGTTGTAGGATTCAAGGAACGCTGGTACAGATAAGCCAGATTTCCAGACATTAGGCCAGACTGACTGGGATCCTCTGATTTATTTTCTATCTAGCACCACAATGAGACTCACATTTACTGTTCTGAAAGACATGTTTCAACCACAGAGAAGCCATCGAATCGATTACCTGATGATCAATTGTTGTTTTGTTGTTTCTGATCCTGTTTTACACACAATCAGAAAATCACCAATGTAAACTAAATTGCCTTGAATTTTCTTATTCCTTAAGACCTTGACATTTTATTTTGGTTTACATTTTGAATAAAGCTGTTGTTAACTGGAACCCACCCTTAATTCAGGTTAGATCAGCTTAATCTGAGTCAGATGAGTTTAGATAATCTTCAACAAAACTCACATTGGGTGACTTTCAGAGAGGTGGGCTCTTTTGCCAGAATCGTGCGTGTTGCCAGGTACTGGACATTGCACGTGTAGTCATCCCTGCTGTCCGAACTTTCCAGATTGGCAAAGTACAGATTGCCGTCCTTCCCCGCCATCACCCGCTTACTAAGGTCGATATGACGTAACCCTGAAAGAAGTAAAAGGAGTGAGAAAAATGTTGACAAAATGATTGAAACTGCTTAAAAGAATTGGAAAAAATTACAATAACAGAGGAGCTTATTAACAGCAGGATATAGATTGGGCAGGAGATACAGATGCAACAGGATGAGAGGAACTGAAAAATGTAGATCCTGCATGGATTGTAAAAAAGCACTAGAGGAAAAATGTTGCAGAAATGTTGATGTCTCGATGCAGAAATAAATTGCTAACTTGCTTTCTCTGAAGTGGTAAATGCACAACAAAATCTTGGAGACAGGAAGCATGTAATGGAAGCAGAGAGATGGACAGATAATGTACTCACTTAAGTCCATCCAGTGAATGATAGGCTCCATAGAACTTTGTGGGGGGTTACACTTCAGAATAAAACTTTTTCCCTCGTCAGCCGTCTCATCAACCTTTTTATCTTTCTGCTGGGAGGGGGGAACTTAAAGGGAGGCAAGACAGAAAAAAGGTCTTAGTAAACACGTAGGTGATGGACGAGCTCATATAGATGTTCAACGAGACAATCTTACACAAGTCATCGTGAACAACGAATACAGTGCGGGTCAGTCGCACTACAAAAACGGCAAAATCAGCTTTACTGTACACGTGTAAAACAATATTATATTCCAGGAAATACTGTAATTTTATATGAGCTGGTGTTGATCATAAAGAGCTGGTCCTAGTGATAAAGTTCTCACAGGTTCAGGCTTAGAAGGATCACTTGAATATATGAATTTATCAAATATAAACATTACTTTACTATATTTGATTATTTATAAATGCTATGTATCCCAGGCATATGATATTGCTGCAGGTAAGAGGATGAGTTATGCTTCATTCTTGTGAGGTGAGTTTTGTGCAGCGTGTTTCAGGCTGGAGTGTCCGTGGTAGTAAATGACACGCTGTTCATCATTTGGCTTATATGCAAAACATTGATATGCATAAATTAGAAACATTTTTGTCTTGGAAGTTGTACTCAGTTATATGTCAGATGCATTCTTTTAATTATAAAAAATACTTGGTTTTTTAAAAATACATCATATTAAAAACACAAATAAACTGATATGTAGTAAACTTTCTCTTATTAGAGAGTCCTTGTTTTCAATGAAATTGTACACATTTGATGTGAAACATGACCAACTTTTCCATTATCCCAGGACAATGTGCTCCTTATCTGTGTGTGAAAATAGAGACATTTTCCAAATTGGTAAAAACAAAACAAGTTTACAGGTGGAAGTAGTTGGTGATTGTAAAAATCATTCTGTGATGGCTCTAACAGGAAAAAAAACTGATGGTTCCCTTTTCTTATTAATTATGAATGCATAGCAAAATTTTACATCCTATTTCAAATCATGACACAGCTACAGAAATAATAATTAAAACTAATGTTTAACAGACAAACTATAGCAGTGTCTGTGGATGAGCCAAACAGATTAAGAGTTCTGAAATTTAAAGGAAAGTAATTCTAAAGATTTTGTGAGAAGAATCTCTGGAAAGGAGTGTTGCAAAAGAGCTCGTGGTGTTTTGATCACTGCCTGTTGCCTATTTTCCAGCTGCTCGAATAAGCAGAAAACATCCTGCTCATTGTCAACACTGTCAGCTGAGAGCTGGCTATGAAGCAGTCCAGTAATCTGTCCGGCATGTTTATTAAGACAAATTTCACTTCTTTCCTTCCCCCACAAACATTCTTTTTTTACTGTGTGAACTTTAAGGTCACGTCTCACATCCACAGACAGGCCTAAAAAACTAAGTTGCTGGGCAGATTCTCACGCAAGACCACATATGTAGTCGACCTGATAAAACGCCCTTGGTTATTTCAGTATGTGGGTAACATAGCATGCAAATTGAGATTAAGGACTTCTTAGCACAAGAGTTGCATTAATAACAGCAAAGGGAGATTCTCTATTGTCAGAAACATTTCTAAAAACAGGCCTATTGGGTATAACACGTGGAGAGCGTATTGTGGGGCTTCAATAAGTTGTCTTGTTTATTGGGATTATGGATATCTCAACTGTTGTGCCTACATGCTTACAACCATTTTCTTCCACTTATTCACTTCTTGGTCATTGGGCGTTAGAGTCTATCCTAGCTGCCATCAAGTGAGAGGTGGGGTGCGCCTTGAACAGGTAGGCGGTCTGTTGGAGGGCTAACACAGACAGACAACCATTCACACTCACACTATGAGCAATTTAGAATTACCAGTCACCAAACCATACATGACTGTGGGAGGAGTCTGTAAGACAACAGTGCGTACCACCATGCCACTGTAGTGCTGTGTGTACATGCATTTAATTAGTCTTCACATAACTATAATTTGTCTGTGCTACTATTAGACTGCAGTCTGGTGTGTTGATTGTTGTACATGTATCTATGTAAAAGTGGTATAATATGTGTTATCGGTATATCTATTGAGATCAATAGAGTTACAATTTTTCTAGTAACATTTGCTCTTCAGCTGATGTGCATCAGCTTCTTCTGCTGTTATGCAACATTAAAAATACTGACTTCTGATGATTCTACAAAAACAGAAACAGAACCATTGTTTGTTTTATTTTTGTCTTGTAGAAGACTTAATTTGTGAGTGATACATGTTTGCTTTCCCTCCTCCCATCCGTTGATAACCTCACAGGAGCTACTGAAGAGTGCTTCTTCACATGACATCAACTCAAGAGCGTTTCTGGGGAAACCGTTGTCAGGGAAACTGTGGAGGGATGAGGTCGTCCAGGAGAGAGCCAGTCACTCAGGTAGATGGATGTGCAGAGGTACTCTTTACTTTTGCTCAGGGGTCCCCATGTATGTGTGTGGATGATTGTGTATATGATTATCACGTTATTGCGTCTAATTATGTTCCAGGTGGCAATACTCTTAGCTCTCAGTGTGAGCCCCATCTGCTAACAGATGAGCGCTGTATAAAGCAGGAAAAGCACTGTCTCCATTCACAGCTTTTTAAATCAACCATATATAAATCAACAAATACCGCAGCTTGCTTCAAAATTGAACCTTGAAGGCATTTATAGGAGAGCTAACAGGAAATGACATTTAAGAGATTTGTAATTCCTCTGGTGTGATGCAGTTTGCTCTTTAGCATAGAGATGTTTTATATCTTTGATAGTATTTCAATGATGTTGTTCTTGCCTCGAGGGCAAGGACAAACAATTACAAATTGGGGCAAATATTTCACGGCTATATCTTTCAACAAGCGGTCGGTGGTTCACGAGTCGTCGACGTGCTCTTACCATCCGTGTTCAGTATGGCCTCGTTAGACACAGCTGTCCCCAGCTCATTGGATGCGTAGCAAACGTATTTGCCTTTGTACTTGTTCAGTGTGTCCATGGTGTTGCTAAGTGTGTAGAATGCGAATGAGCCAGAGCTTTCAGAGACCTTCAGCTCCGGGTCACTGCCTGGGTCAAAGTCTTCCCCGTCCTTTGCCCATCGGAAGCTAAAACAAAAAACAGAAGAGCCTGAATTTTTCTTCTTTCAAATATTCTGTCCCTTTGATGACACAAAATGACACAAATAGGGTGTCCTTACATTTTGCTTAATTTAAGGGCACAAATGAATAGCTGCAAAATTTACACAAGATGCCCCAGTCAGACTTAGAACTCGTGCTATAATTGTGATATTCATCTTTTCCTTGGCAATCGGAGCACTTTTCCACTTCAGAGCAGCTAAGACACTTTGAAAATATTGCTCGAGGGCTTAATGACATTTATCCCCAAATGGAACAAGAAATCTGACTAGGAGAAGCTGTGCTCTCATGTAATGCTAATATGTAGATGTCAGCTGAACAAGGAGACGGAAGGTCACCGTTCCAGATAACCAATAGTTGGTCTCCCCTGTGAATAATATAGCATTTTCATTCGTAATCAAATCATGATCTTTATGTTTGTGTGTGTGTGTGTGTGTGTGTGTGTGCGTGTGCGTGCGCGTGTGTGCGCGCGTGTGTGTGTGTGTGTGTGTGTGTGTGTGTGTGCACGCGCGTGTTGACTAACATGGGTGAAGGGTTGCCAGAGGCTTCACAGTTCATGACGAAGTCTTCAGTGCTAAATACGGTGACAGACTCCGGCTGTGTTTTGATCACTGGAGGCCTCTTGACTGCATACATCAAAAGTCATAGTTAGTCGAGTCACAACACAGACATGTAAATGCACACACCCCAAACTGACTTGCAGGCTTTGCTTTGTTAAATTCACATGATGAGTGTCCATGATGCATGCTGCTATATCTCTAGCTTTAACACACAGATTGCATAAGACGCATCTCAGACTCATAGCAAATAGCACAGAATAACTAGAGACACCACTTATTTCCATATTTTAACAGCTGCAGAAAACTATATAGTCAATATCTCTTAAAAAGAGTCCCCTGAGATGGAGATGAAATGTAGGCCAAGGGAAAGAGTAAGAGCAAGAGAGCAGGAGGAATAAATGGGTTGAGATGAGAGAAAATTGATACAGCATAATGTAAGAGGAAGAGTTCATATAAAAGAGGTATATAGCACAGTGTCCCCTGTGAGACTGAGACAGAAAGAGGGAGGAAAAAGTGGGCTTGGAAATGAAGCAGGGATTTTTTAAAGAGCAAATGAACAGGTTTCCCTTTCTTTATCATTGCTGTGCACAGCAGCCATAAAGCACATGCGGCATTTACATATGCACAAAAAAACAACTTGCTGGGCACAACACCAACATGTCTTTAACATATGTTATAAACCACAGTACTGTGTTATATAGTTCTTGAAATCAATTCAAATTTAAATGTTTTTCTCATATCATATCTTCAGGAACTATTCACACTGTTCTTCTTTGCAGTGGAACAGAAGCCACAGCTTGATACTTGTGAGTAGAGTCTTTAATTTGACTTTAAAGGAAAGAGACAGCGCTGCAGCCAGAGATAAATTTATATTATGTAGGTAAATGGGTAAAGGAAGGCACAGGACAGAGGGGGGGCGCGATAGATGAGAAAAAGGCGATGAAGATGGAGAGCTAAGCAGACAGCGGAGATAGATGAACGTGCAGCAAAGAGAGAGCACATGCAGTGCGGCAGAAAAACTGAGCAAAAAGACGCAGAGACAGAGAGGGAACAAAACAAACAAGGGGCAAGTTTGCAGAGATTTGGAAAGAGACGGATAGGGAGACTGCAGAAATTTAATGAAAGGATTCCCAGTGATGCAGGGAAATAAGCCCATTTCCTCAGCTGATCAAATTGAAGTTTGGGCTGCGGGCGTTGCTCCATTATTGGCAGAAGAGGAGGAGAGGAGCTGGTGCTTAGTGCTTTAACTCCTCTTTATTTCCTCGCGTCTTTGATCTGACAGCCCTGCTGCCTCCTAACCGACAGCAGCTCTTCAAACTTCCTCCTCCCTTCTCCTGCAGGAATTCCACCTACCGGGAGCCAATGAGGCTAAACACATATACACACCCAAACCTACACGCAGGTGCTTGTTGAAAATAAAACACACACGTCCTCACATGCGATCACAAACGCAGGATAAAACACAGACACTAGCAGCATAACACTGAAAGGGCACACAGATGCCAGGACTCATTTAAGTTCAGCACTGAAGTATATTTTGTTTGATGCGTGTTGGATGGAAAACAAAAACATGCTAATAAATTAAATGTACGGTTAAAGTGTTTGCAGTAAACATTGCCAGCATCCACATTAAGACATCAATAAACGTAAAAGCACTTACGATCTCTTATGCGGTCTGTTAGTCCACAGTGGTGGGCAGAGTCAAGGAAATGAAGGAAAATATTTTAATGATAGATAGATAGATAGATAGATAGATAGATAGATAGATAGATAGATAGATAGATAGATAGATAGATAGATAGATAGATAGATAGATAGATAGATAGATAGATAGATAGATAGATAGATAGATAGATAGATAGATAGATAGATAGATAGATCGCATTGAATAGTATTTATCACATATGAACAATGCAGCGTAGGTTTTAACCCTAACAGATCCTAAGGTATGCCATTTATTGATCCTAATCATTCATTCTCAGTGACTCTTATTGACATGGCACAGGCTTCCTAATTGAAGGCACCAGACACCTTGACCTTTTGCATCTCTGACCTGCTCCTCCCTCCTCCTCTTCCTCCTCACCATCATCCTCCCTTCATCCCTTCAACCCTCTCACCTCGCTGTCACCTAGCCTCCTCGGGGACCCATATGGGTAGATTTAATGCATTCATCAGCATTTGAGGGATGCGCATGTGTTTGTATACAGGCACTTTTGAAATTAGTGTAGGCGGCTGTGACTCACTGCAAGTAGTCTTAGATAAAGAGTTAACAACAAAAGCAGCAGTGGAGGAAATATCCTCTCTCTGTCTCTCTGCTGGAGCTTTGTGGGCAGGTTGACAGCAGCAGAGAAGATGAAGATCACTTCCCTGTGGGGCCACAAACTCAGCTGTATTTCTAATGCCCACATATTACATCGAGGAGGTGAGTGAGGATAAACATCACTGGATTTTTTGTTGTATAACTCAACTGTTGATTGAATTACTCCCCAATCAGATTCTGGTTTGCACCATAGAAACCAGATCAATAGTAGGACTAATCAATACAGTAGGGGAGGATCAACTGCAAACCAATTAGACGCCACACAGGCACAAAGGAGGCCTAACCAAAGAAACCCCAGCTCTAAATACTAGTGTCCTGTTATGTATTTACAGCATAACGGAGCTCTGTAACACTGAATACTGAGGTTACTGAAAGAGAAACGCGTGTTCATTCAGCTCATTTGCACTAATTAATCATGATAAAAGATTATTATTAGAGCCCTTTGATGAGGCAACAATGTAATTACCACAACAAATAGATCTTTGAACCACATGGAAGCATTCACAACCCCCTAATAGGAATATTATGAATCAGTACTCACAATTGGGGGGAATATTTATGGCTGCTTGGCTGGGCTGGGTTGCAAGGGAGAGAAGGATGAGGACAAGGGGGAGGAGGCAGCTGGAGCACTGCCCCCTACTGCCAACCTGCTGTCGCTGCGTGTCAGGCATTGCTCACTGTCCCATCAAAGTCCCACCTGCTCACACACTTACAGTAAAATGCACACAGAGAGCACCTTCACTCACACACAGACTCGTGCAAGTGTGAGGCTATGTTTCTTGTGCAAGAGGCTTTGGCTTTGCCTCCTATGCCTTTGATCTTCTTGTCCTCTCCCTCTGTTTTCCCCTCTCCTTCAGTGTTCTTCAAACCAGGTCCACGCCCTCCTGCTGGTCTCTGCTCTGAAAGATAGAGAGGAAAAAAGGGAAGGACATGCACAGAGAGGCCATGTGTCAGAATGAAAGAAAAAATACCCAGAGCCATGTGGTTAGATCAACAGACAGACTGAGACATAGAGTTAACAAACCAATCAGTCAACAATGCTCATCCCATCGAAAAAACAAAACAAAAAAAAAACACCAGCCAGCCTATCGCCCAACCTGTTCCTATTAAGAAAAAAAGAAAAAAACTATTTGGTTTTAATTGCATGACCAGTGGCCCGTATTGAGAGGCCAGTCAGCAGGACAGATGGGCTGAATACCACAACAAGAAGCTGAACAGAGCCTCCCAGCACCCAGATGGGCTGCAGACAGACAAATGCAGAGTGATGAAGTGATAAATCTGACGATACGCAAGACAGACAAACAAATAATTGATAATTAGGTTGACTGGTCAGGGCTGCACTGCATGAACTGAACAGTTTGTAGTGTACTGGGGTGATAGTATTGTGCTAAGTATGCGATAAAGATGCTATCAGTCCTGGTGAGTAAGGAAAACCACCCCTTCCTTTTAGTCTATCTATTCTCCATCTGTATCCTTGGAGTCGGTCCTCGCCACAACATGCAGGCTGTCCTCCCCCGCGGCACCACGTGGCGCAGCCCGCTGACTGTTTACACTACTCAGTATCACACACAAAGAGCTGTTATAGCACGCCATGATTAAGACGTGCGTGTGAGACAAAAGAAAGTGGCGATAATAGAGAGAGGGGCTGATCTGGCAGCTCTGCAGCCTGATCGAAGGAGTTTTGGCTCCGCTCACCGTTGTTTGCTGGCACTGCCACAGCAGAGTGATGATGAGTGACCTTGGGGAGTGGGGGGAAGGTCAGAGAGAAGAGGAGATGAAGAGCATGAAGAGCGTGGTGGGTGGGAGGACGATAGAGAGTGGTGATTATCGGTCATTTTCTTGTATCTAGTGGATAATTGCTGGTCATGTGTTTATTGTGGATTTTGTGTCACTCAGCAGAGATTGCACTGAACAATATCCTACAAAAGGACACAGGAATGTGGGATTTGTCTACATCAAAAGATCTATTCAGATTAAATTAAAGACCAAACAGAAGTCTTTAGTTAGGCTGTTTAAACTAACAGCATTGGGATTAAATGAGCCATTAAACTCACTTGCTTGCTTTGTCAGAAGAATGGAAAACATGGAGAGAGAAGGGGGAGGAGGGGTGAAGTAGGTGGAAGACTTTAGCAAGGATAAAAAGTGGAAAGTGGGATTGAGGAGGGGAGCAAGGGAGGGGTGAGACAGAGAGAGGCAGAGTAGAAGAGGGGGGAGCAAAGGTTGATGGGATGGGTGGAGAGATGTGAGGGAGGAGAGGAGGGATGACAAAGGGTGACAGCTGTGACGCTAATCCATCCACTCACACACATAGACACACATGTGCAAGATCTTCAAATCAGTGTGCATCATTCACTTTCTTGATAGTCCTCTTCTTCTTCAGTCCTTCTGTCGGCTTAAAGCCTCTTTAGTTGTTGTTGTTCTTAGGAAACAGGGAGCCAATTACAGTGATCCGGTCTTAAATCGGCCTCTCCAAAATACCATTAGAGGGGGATGAATAAAGCAGGACTAGTCAGGGTATTAATACTGGTGTTAATGTAATCTAAAGTGGGAGCTTGCCTAGCATTCAAGGAGATGGCAAGGGAGCACCGTGTGGAGCAAAGCAAGACGCTGATTAATGATTAGGCATGCTATACCTTGTCATTCTGCCAATCACAGTTCACCAAGGGAGTTTGCTACATGCACGCACACACACGCACGCACAGGGATACACACAAAAGAAGCTTGTAATGCATGACCAGACCGACAGAAAGGAAAGAGGACAGACAGACACTTGGAGTGGTCTGACAGAGGATATCAAAAAGATAAAAGGGCATGGTCCAGTGGGCTTTAGTCAGGAGGAGGCAAAGCTTGCAGAGGAATATTCCAGTCCTGTTGAGGAGGAGCAGTAAAGGGGAACACTATAATGGGATGGGAATGGTGAAGAAATGACTGTCACATGAGACTGAGGCTGCGAGGTTGCCATGTAACGAGGCCAACCCTGCCACCCAAACATGCCGCCCAGACTGAAGCCCCACTCAGCCCCACTAACACACTCGCATACACACACACAGCTTCCACACTGTGTACACAGCATGAAGCCTCGTGGTCGCTCCATTATCACAGGAGCAAGAGACTGTCATTGAAGCAGATGTCTGATTTCACTTCTTCAGGGCGTCTGCTGTGCAGCTGTCAGTGATCCAATCCCATCCCTGTTACCTGCTTCATTTGACAGGGTCAAAGGTCATGCCTGGGATGGCTGCTCGCAGCTGGGCTGAGATGAACCTTCACGGTGTTTGAGTGCTTTTAAAAACTATTATCACCACTGGGATGTCAACGGGCACCATCAAAAGTCATTCAATCACAGAGAGACCGGAGAGTGAGCAGCATTGTGTTGAGATCCGAGGGCAAGGTCATTTCTGCTTTGCTACAACGTTGCTGAAAATTAGCCACCAACAGGTCGTGTATCAAACAAGCCGAGTCGACCGAGTCGATTTAGCAGCTCCTTTAAATATTCAAGCTTTGCTTTGAGGCATTTTGCCTAGAAAATGCAAATAACTCAAACATTTTGCATTATGCTGTTAGTACTGCCATCATTAGTAAAGTTTAACCACTGCAGCGCTGTTGTGATGTGTAACCCCCTGTTACCCATTAGAGAGAAGATCCCACCCATCCTTCCTCTGCAAAATGTTCTAATTAGCATTAAGCAGACATGTTGGGCGTTGTCGGGCACTTCCTGTGCTTAATAGGCTCGCTTGTTTTTGAAGAAGGTGGGGCAATAACACAAGATTAAACCTCAGTAGTCTAATCAGGTCTTGAGTTTCACATATATTCTCATCTCCATTATGCCAGTCAGCCACAAGTACATCATTTCACTCGTCCTAATGAACATAGCTGGTATTCCTTCCCCTTAACGGGAAGAAAACCACCATAAATATAGATATATGCGTTTATCTTAATTTTTTTTCGTTTGCAGCACATTTTGATCAGATACAACCGCTCTGTTGGATTCACGAGTGAACATGTGTGGGTGTGTTCAAGCATGTGTGCAGGTCTCGTGTCCTGTCATGCCTTGCTTTTAAATATTAACTACCTCCAGCTGTGAAGACGTGTAGGAGGAGAAGATGCAGGACGGAAGGAGGGGGGAGAAAAATAAATGAATACGTGCCCCCCTTTACCCCTTCTTCTTCCCTGAGGGTTCTTCTGTCTGAAGAAGCATCCGATTTTTTTATTGTTTTGAAGAGAGAGAAGTGGATAGAGGGACAGGGGAGAGATGGCGTGATTTAGACAAAAGCAAAGGGAGCAGTACCTAAAGAAAGAGGGCGGATGGTTGGAGGCGTTACAGGAGAAGGGCAGTGAGAAATTGCAAAGGTCAGTGATGAGTACGAGTGAGGCGGGGTGTCTGTGAAACAAGGTGATGCTAGTGGGGGGTAGATGATCAGGCGTCCTACAGAGTGAATTATTCATAGATTTCTTCTTCCTGTCGGCACAATTTGCCCTAAATTCACCCAAATTCATAATTCATCTACTCCCCTTGCCATACATTTGGTTTGGTCCCAGACTGACAGCGACCGTCCATACCTGCTGCCTTTGGTGTGGCTGTCTGATTTTCTCCCTCAGACCCTCCCCTCTTCCTCTCTCTGGCAGGGTCATAGTTAATGCATGAGCCTGTTGCAGTGAGAACAGTCTTCGGCCCATTTTGTCGCTACAGCAGAAAAATACCACAAATCATGTGAAATAATACCAGCTCCCTGTTTCCGCTCTGTTCCCCAACTTTAACTCAGTCATTTGTCATTACTCACTCACCGCTGGGAAGATTGCCTTTCTCATAAGACTTTCTCGCATTTTGCAAAAGCATTTCTACTTAAGAGCCCACCTTTATAATAGGAACTGTCCAAGAACGATGAGCACCTATTTTCCTGTCACCATTTTCTTTTCATCAGTCTTCTCCTCTCTTTCAGTGTCAGCCCTCTTGGTAGCCGACACTAAAAGCTTTCTTCAATTCCCTTCTGATCGCTTTTCACAATACGTTTCAGAGTCCCTCCTCCTCTCTCCTCTTTTCTCTGCATTGAACCCCTTTTCACTCCATCACTTTAATAAACTGCCGGTGTAGCACTTTAGCTTGGACAATAGGCAGCGTGGTTGGTTAATTCAATATTTGCAACTTTAATGGAAAAGAGGCTTTATAGCACAGTGGTTTCCCACTGTGCTATAAAGCCTCTTCCCAGTGCCATCATGCCAGCACCCTTCGTTGAAAGGCCCAGTAACATATATCTCAAGACTGATGATCCACAGTCGACTCCAAATGGAAATTTAGTAGCTGGAAAAAGCTGCAGAGCTACAGCTTATCTGAAATCACGATACACAGACAGCGAATTTATCAATACCACTATTAGCATAAGCTCAGCAGTTGCATACTTTACTACTCCCACTGGTGTCAAACGTGGTGGCAGAAGGCACACCGCACAGCATCGCCATCATTTTCCAAAACGCGCACCTGTTTTCGAGGACCCCACCTCACTACAGGCCTCACCCCCCTCCCTCCGTTTTGACATGCATTAGGGTTTAATATTGGAGTGGCTCAACACAGGAGAAAATAAAGGTTGTCAGAGGAGCCGTGAGGGCAACCGCCCACTCCCTCCCTACCCTGGTTGCCATAACAACATGGTCTCCACACTGCATCCCCCCTTGTACATACAAATTCAGTTATTCACACACATGGACACTATCGGGTTTGCGGTATCACTTACATATGCACACACACGTAGGCACTGAGTGGTGCAAACTGACAGACTTTCCTCTCAGCACACACACACACAAGTGTGATTACTGGGTGTGCTCATATATTCACTGTTTGCACATATTCATAGCTTGCAAATTCAAGGATTATAAGGCTAAATAATTTACAAACTTATACAACAGAAAGTTAAATTACAAAACAGCAGTGCTGAGAGTGCTCCTCACCTCTCTATTCTCACTCTCTCTCTCTTTATTTCACAGTTATTCAGCGTATTACCAAGACTGCAGAAGAAGCTACCTCTGGCGCGGTTTATTTATTGATGTTTTTCCCCTTAAGATACAATGGCAATGGTGGCAACAACACCCCCCCCCCAAAAAAAAAGAAAAGAAAAGAGAGAGAAAAAATAGTGGTGAATAATTCAAGGAGAAGGGAGTGGACTCATTAAGATATCCGTCAGGTCCGGAGAGAGGCAGGAGAGGTGGATGGAGGGAAGAAGGGATGCAGGCAGGAGAAAGGGAAAAGAAGGGCAGCAGCGACGGGAGACCAGATGGGTGGAGCTAACAACAAAGTTGAGAACAAAAAAGTCTGAAAAATTAAAAATTCATCGTGAATGAAGGCGAAGAGAGAAAGAAATAGGTTGCAGAGATTTCTTTTCTTAAAGAAAGGTGAATCCTAAATGACATTAAAGGAAGAGAGATCTAGTTATGGGAACCCGGACCAGTAAAAGCTCTTTAATGATCAACATAGGGGTGTTACCCCCTGTAATAGTGTATCAGATTCCCGGTGTGTGTGTTGGGGGGGGTGCATGTGTTTAGGTGCACATAAGCCCGTCTCTGTTGCTGCGTGTATCAGTGAAGATCAGTCTGTGTGTCAGCAGGTCAGCTAATCGCTCTTATCAGCTAATGGAGCCAGTCTAGCAGATGGAGACCTGCCTTTGACTCTGGCATGCTAGTTGCTGCGCACTTAAGTACAAAACTGATAAGACAATTTACTTGTCTTGCCTGTCAGTCAGCTGGTTGTGGGAAATGAAAGTGTATGTATGTTCAAAGGGGGGGTGGGTGAATTGAATGGAGATGTTTTTGTGACTGGATAGCTAAAAACATGAGGGAGTAAAACAGGTTCAACATGTGGTCAATGAAAATCACTTCCCATTTCCTTTAATTTCACCTGCAAATTAAACATAATAACATTACAAGAAAACAGAAAACCCAATCTTAAAAAACAAACAAACACACACAGATAATGCGAAGGAAGCAAATCAAATCTTTTCTGTACACTAAGGCCTGCTGTGCACTCTGTATGTGCAAGCAAACACTCACACACACGCTGTGACTTCGTACTCACACATACTCAAATATAAACCCTTACTGCTGCTGAACTTCTGCTCGTGGGCGTCATTTGCCTCATTAGCAACAGCATCAGTCAGAGTCTGTGCCTGCAGCACAAACGCCGCTAATTACAGACACACCCTCAGTGTCACGCTGAAGATATAAGATGTGTTGCATCCAGATACCCCCCACCCCTCCTACACACACCACACTTCCTCTTAGGTAAGATAAAACACACAATGGTTCTGCAGCACACTACGAATAATTCCACACTTATGCACATCATATATCTTATAGGCACACTGTTGTGTAAACTGTATTGTAGGAGCATCCAGTGGTGATCGTATACAGCTTGTGAAGCTATTTCTTGTGCCATAATGGTTTAGTGTCCATACAGCAGAGAGTTAATGGTGTTAGCCAGAGTAAATAGGGGCAATCATGGCATTATGAAATTATGTGGAAGAGCTATTACGAGTGACCTTCTCTCTTTCCCCTCTCACGTCTCCTGCTCCATCCTACACTCCTTGCATTCTTTTGTTTGTTTGTTTGTTTTTTATCTCTGACAGTCAGCCTCTTCCTCCCTCTCCTCATCCCCCAGAGTGAATAACTTGCTTCTTTTTAGTTTTATTTTGACATGCATTTTGACCTTCACTGACACTTTTTGTTCCCCTGTGAGGACATATTCTGTTTGGGAACTGAGATTCAGGGGGGATACTTGAGTAATTGTGTTTGTATGCAGCTATTCATCCCTTAGAGATAAAAATAAATAAATGAATAAAAATACCAGCTCAGATGGGGGAAAAGGAAATTTTATGTTTGTTTGTTTGTTAGTAAAGCCTTTGGGGATCAAACTGGAGATAGGCTGGGCTGTGAAAAGGAGCTAACATTAGTATATCTGTCACTGTTAGCCTCGAAGCCAAACGCAGCAGCTTAGCTGCAGATCACAAACACGCTACAGCAACAAAAAAAGGGGGCCAGCAGGAAACCAGGCACTGAAGCATTGTATATGATGCTTGAAAAGCTAAACCATTTTATTCAGATGGGCACAAAACATTGACTCTGTGATAACTTTTCCATATAGGTCGTGTTGTTATTGAATCAGCCATCCATAAATGCAGTGAAAGCTGTAAAAATAAAAAGGGAAGGCTGTAGTGCTTTAGTTATCACATGAGCCTCAGGTGTGAATAGGAGCATATGTCTGCATATGTGTGGGTTGCATCAGTGCAGAGAGCAGGTGGAGGGAGGCCTGCTGTGTGCTGCAGGTAGTGATTTCTAAAGAAGTGCTGTGCATTCAGTCATTCATCTGACAGAGAAAAGGGTGTGGTCCCTCGGGTAGGTGATAAGTGGCCTATATAGCGCTGCAGGACTCAGCTGCCAGCCACTTGTGTGACACACAAGAACACGTGGCCACATCCATAGGGAAAAGCAGCATGCCATAACCTGAAGAGATGGGCGGGGTGTTTATGTCGCCTACTGCCCCCATCATAACAGGATAGATAGCAGAGAGCCCCGTACCTGAGTGAAATTCATACCAAACAAATCTGAGAGTTGTTTCTGTGTCTCCATTTTCCAGGTTTTGCAGGTATTTTTCTTTTTATTTAGCTTGAATTTCTAGTAGATAGATTTGCCCGTGGGCTTCTCTGCAGAATGCTTTATGCCAAGACTTCAGTCTTTGCCAGACGCATTTGTCAAGGTCTCCTTACGTTGGATGTAATCCGTTTTTTTCCACCACTTCAGGGAAATGAGCTGCTGGCAGGGCAAGGTCACACATAGTGCTTTGCTAACACGTTTGCATGGAAGAGCCCCAGTGGCCGAACGACTGTGTGAAAGAGGATGGATTTTGTTTCTAGCGTTACACTGGGCTTGTAGAGACATGAAGGAATCGCACAGGAAATTACAGGAATCACATGAATGAAAACATACACAACCCACACACAAAATGTTCCTACTCATCACTTCATTGCTAAAACAAAGCAAACAAGAGAAACCCTGCAAAAAAAATAAAAATATATATAACACAAACTAAACTAGCTGCAGTAATAGAAGTAGAGGAGATGCAGAGTTACCGAAACAGCTTGGAAGATCCACTGATTGACATGTTTAAAATACCGGGTTACACAAAAAGCTTCTCGACAAACCCATTAACTTTGTTAAAAGTTGCACTCATTTTAAGTGCTACTCATTTAATCAAATAGAAGGTCTTCTAGGGACAAGAGCGGAGATAACATCCCTAAACAGCTAGTAAATATCTATGGAGTGGAAACAAAGTGGGAAAATAAAAGTGGCTGTGATAAGGAGGAAGAACAGGGTTAAAGAAAGGATCATGTTTGCAGTATTTTTTAGGTTTTTGTAAAACTTCAAACAGTTTAAAAAATGATTATCGAGTCATCAGCTGCAGTGCACTTTTTTTGAGGTAGCACTGCCTCCCAGCACTCAGTGCACAACTAAAAGCATATTTCATATAAGAGCCAGCATTACCAACGAGCAGTGGCATTGATTTGTTTGTTGTTCAATATGGAAATGTTTTTTCTTCCTGCTGTGCTTGCTTTTTTTTCCTTTTACACACCCAACCTTTTCCCCACACTACCAAGGCAAGTCACTCGTTTGGTTTAGTCAATAAGGACTGAAGATGGTTTCAGCCGAGTCTGATGAATTCCTAACAGTTAACGTGAAGCTGATTTTATTTAGGAGGAGAAAGAACTGTGACTTAATCGTAGCAAGCTGTTATGTTTACAGGGTTCCAGACTGTAAAAACGACTTTCTTAAACACCCAAAAAAATCCTCAAATTTTGACATTTCCTTCTGCTGCCTCTGTAGGTTTATCGTTTTTAATATTTATATGAAACTACAGATGGTTATTATGTAAGTATGTGCACAGGCTCAGACAAACATGCCCGACTAGAGCTGCTTGTTGCGCACACAGAAAGGCTCAGATACACACACCGACACACAGGCAGGTGCATGCAGCAGCAGAATAAAGGCAACGCTAAAGTCAGTTTCAAAGGATTTGCATGCCATTCAAATGGGATTGATTGAGGATAAAAGAAAGCAAAGCGATCTGGGAAACAGAGTTTGCATAGTAATATGACTACCAGGCTTCATACATGACCTCAGCTTAGTCGTGCACACCCACTCTGTGTGCGTCCCCGTGAAAAAGTCTGTTTACCTGAGATGTGACAGGTCAGTATTCTTGTGAAAGACGAATTTTATTTGCTGTAGTTTGTGTGTATGAGCTTTTATATGTGTGTGTCTCTCAGTGTGTGTGTGTGTAGGTGTCAATACCCCTGCCTCCCTTTTCCTTTCTCACCTCACTATCACCATGACAACCTCTTGACTCCAGCTCACTGGCACAGTGCAAATATTTCTCTCCCTGCCCCCTCCCACATGTTCATCCTCCTCACCCCATCCCCCCCATCCCCTGTCTCCTTCGTCATAGATGTGCACTTTTATACTCACTACCTTCATCTTCTGTCTCCTGCGTGTCACCTTCACTTGCGCTTTCCCCGATCTCCCGTCTTTCTCCAGTTCTCTCGTTTTGTCTACATGCTACCAACACTTGAAAGAGTTCATCATTCCCGGCTGTCAACTTTTAAGTCTTTTAATTCCACTCCTGTCTCTCTTACCCTTCTATTGTCAGTTCCCTGCTCCCTGTTGATTGCTTCGTGCTATAAGTAGAAAACCACGCCTTTTCTCTCTCTAAACTCCCCCAGACCCCCTACCAAGCTTCTGCTGCTTTGTGGAATGCAGCTATCCTGCACTACATCTTCATTACAGCCACCCTTCTAGGATCATACACAATGCAATTACAGGTAGCGTTCTATCAACCTCCACCATCAGCTTCTATCAAGCCTGCGAGAGGCAGGGGAGTCTAAGGGGAAATCTGCAGGCTGGCACAGCATCGATACGGTCCCTCGACCCTAAGTGGCTGACTAACTCCCTTCACATCTGTTATCATTATCATCAGAAAACCATTTCTGTTCTGTAACTAAATCCAATCATTACCAGCGGAGTCCAAGGTGGGGATGTATCTGAGGCGGAGCAGCTTGCGCTCTCCAACAGAGAAGGGCCAGGCTCCATCAAAGGCTGCAGTGTTATCTGAGGCGCACAGCCCTGTTTCCTCTGCAGACCCCTCTGTAAATCCCCCTCCCCGCGTCTCTGCACAGCTCCAGCCCCTCCACGCACCAGTGTGTAGTGGTGCAAAGAGATCAAGGATGTGACATTTTGCGGCGCGTGCATCAATTTTCAGCGAGGCGCAATATGAAAGAGGGTAAACAGACAACCTGTTCTGTCTCGGCTGTGTGCGCATCAGCCTGTTTGCGTCATCTCCCATCAGACATTTAAAGGGAGTGACAAGCATATCTGGCTTTATATCATCTATTCCAGGAGGCAGACAGAGTGAATAAGCAAAAAATAAATAAATACAAAAAGACAGAAGTGAGGATGCTGTTTCATCTCTTTTGCAGCTCCTATCTTCCTTGCTTCATTGCTCCTGCATCACATCACTTTTCTTTTCCCTATCCACTTGGGGTATTGCCCCATAAACAAAAAGGCCCCAGCCTTGGCCTTGTCCCTAAAATAGTCTCTCATATCTCTTTCCTTCCCATTTTGCTTCAGTTATGAAAGGTGACAGAAAGAGTTTGTCTCCAATTCCAATGAGAGCAGGAGAGGAAAACAGCGAGACAGAAAGGCCACAGGGAAGCACCGAACACTCTAGCAACCTTCGCCTGCAGCTAAACAACAAGATGCTATGTTCATTGAGGAACATGTTCTGACAATGCACGTCTATATGTGCACGCATACCAACTGTTGATCTAAGCATGCAGAGCATAACGATACATGTTTTCTCATAGAGAAAAAGACCCGGGGTAACGCTCTGGTACACTAAATCCCCTGCAACAGTGGCAGATATCTAATTCATCTTCACCCCATGATAGTACGGATTAAAACCCGCTGATTCTGCTGGTTTCTATATAGGACACCCACAACACACGTCAGCAACTCCCGCCTGCTACAACTAGCCAGACAAACACAGGTTTTGCATGACAACATGTCTCAAATAACTCTGAGACATCTTTCCTTTATTGAAACTGAAAGGACAAACCAGCTGTCCTGACACTTGTGGAGGCGGACGGGCCCCGCAGGCAGGCCGAGGGGTCGAAGCACAGGAAGCGACGCGTGTGTGATGGCTGCAAAGCTGGTAACAGCCCTGTCACGAACGTTTTATTGTTGGCTTATTTGTCCCCCTTCTGAACCACAGACTGGTCAAAACAGCGTTCGCTGCATACATAAATAAAACATAAACTGTCTGGAGAAACAAAAAGACACGTAGGATTATGGAGGGGGACTAGCATCGAAAAACATCTAGAGAGACATATGAAGGTGGAAGATGCATACTGGGAATTAAAGTCATTCCAGCAGAGAGCGCATGCTGTCTGTTCAGTCTGCAGGTGTGCAGGCGAATTTGTGCTTGACAGGTGTGCATCTGCCTCTGCTCGCGGTGACATTTTAATCGCTGCGGGCTCTCTGTCCTTTACCCTCCCATCTCCCTCTGCTCCCTGTGTCTTTTCCTCTTTATCTTCTCTCAGCGCCTTTCCATCTCAACCTCCACATTCTCGCAGTTCCTACGCACGCCCTGAGCAGGATCAAACTTTAATTGTTCAATCAAAACGATTAAAAGGTGACTGATAACAAAGGTCTTCTCTTTCTCTGCCAGCTCTCTCACCTGCTTCCCCTTTCCCCTCCCAACCTGCGTGAGTGCCTGGAGGATGAGGTCTCTGCGTTTGCGTGTAATTACCTCGTTAAGCTCATTAACAATGTCCGGACCCTCGGTCTATTCTCTCCAGTTTCTTTATCCATCTCCATGCGGTTTGTTTATGCTCCGCATCCGTTCCCTCTTCATCTCCCTGCATGTGGCACGCGCCCCCCTGAATAAAGCTGTGTTGTTTTCTTCTTGTTGCTCCTGCGTTTTCTCTTGGGGACTGTCCCTTTCATCTTTTCCTAACATTAACAATCCTCACGGCGTCCTGCTACACAAGTAAATCCTCTCTTCAGTAAAGATTTAAACAAATGGTTTACAAAATAGCTGCACCAAGTGCGCCCTGTGAGTTTGGCCACAAACACTGCTCAGCAGGAAGAGCACAGTGGCTGATGTAAACAGACAGTTTTAAAGCAAAATATAGAGTTGAGTTATTGCAACTTGGGCCTGTGAGAGGCTCTCTGTAGTGCTCTGCCCAATTACCCCTAATCAATTCAGAGAGCAGACTGAAACGACTGCAACACCAACCTGATTTTAAAAACAAAGAGGGGGGAATAAGAAGAACAGTTTCACATACAGGATCCTTTTCAGGTAGATAGTGTGTGGATTGTGTAGCAGGGAAGCGTGGCCTATTTTATTCTGGCTAAGAGCAGATACGGATGGATGATGAGAGGGATGTAGGTCAGAAATGGTAGCAAAAACAACAGAAGTTAGGTTACATTATATAAACCCTCTCTCGTCGCTGTGTAAAGTCTCTGTGGCATGCAAATTATTTTGCAACTTGGCCAAATAAATATAATGAGGTGGCGAAGCATCCCTGGATACACTGGGCAGAAGGCAGATAGGAGAAGTTGCCAAACAAAATATGCCTAAGCAGTTTCCTTCACTAACTCTTTAGACATCCCTGTTTAGAATTTCTAATAAATGCAATGAATAATTTCTAGCACAGTGTGATGGATTTGCAGTCTTATAGCGGGAGGGATATTTAAAGTCTTTAATTACATAAAAATGAAATCTCGCAGATAAACAGTTTTTGTAAGAAATGTCTTCTGCCTGCTCATGCAGGAAAGAAACCAGCAACCATTATAGTTGGACACCTTTCACCAAATCTCATCTACCAGATAATTCTTTTCTCTTTGATGTTTTCGGCGTTTTTTCTCCTCTGCATTTGATTTTTTCTCTCCTGCTGTTCATAATCAATTTTCCTTCTCCGTAGGTCTTTTCTTACGATCCGTCCTCGTTGTCTCATACTCTTTTGTCTGACGTTACCCTGTTTTAACCCTGTATGCCCCCCATCTGCTCCCCTCCGGCCAGCACTTGAATACATGCGGTGGGTGTAGTGTGTAATAGGATGGCACAGTAGGTAAGATTAAATTAGGCCTGTGTATGGGGATTACAACCCACTCAAAACCTGATCCTTTCCCACTCTCTGTAATCCAACCCTAATGAATATATCATGCCTGACACAGCAGATAAAACGCCTCCAAGAAAGTAGAGTCACAACATCACTGAGACATGAAGAGAAGACAGATTGTTGGGAGCAATTTTATCAAACATTTAAGCGATGACCACAGAGTCACAGAATCGCATTTTCAACAAGTTTTACTTGAAGCGAGGAGTGGGAGTCGCATCCTGAGTTACACAGTGTTTACGAGTACTTCAATGTGCAGACGTGCCAGAACTGTATGATCGTATCCTTATTACTTCTTATCTCATCTCAACCTTTCCCACCACTGCATCATGTTTTCAGTTAGTGTCACTGTTGGTTTCTTTTTCAACCACACTTTTCCTGTCTCACATGTTATTTTTGCAAGTACATCATGATTAACTGCTCTCGTGCAGACATAAGCAATGGTTTTTACCAACATTTTCCATCACAGATACAGACAGTCTGATACTTGCATCGCCGGAAGTACTTGAAGATGCCGTTTCAGTGCAAGTTTGTCCTCATGCTTGCGCTTCATGCCCCATCTATTTCAGTTATGGCTCATTCAAATGAGGTGTAGGAGTACCGTGAGAATGAGGCAAGTGAAAGCAAATCAATACACTTAAATGTCAACACTCCAAATAAATAAGCCTTCAGAGGGATTCAAAACACTCAAAGCACACTGTATTTCAAATGTGAGAAAATGGAGAGTGCGACTCCGTCACTGGACGGCATCCAGCACACTTACCTTAATGTCTGAAGAAAAGCGGATTGTCTGTGCTCCAGATTATGCATGTCGTGTGGCAAACGGGCTCCCCATCATTTCAAACATTCAGCCACGTCTATGAAATACTAACTGTGCAAAAGATACATTTGTACAAGTAAAATGTTGCCTGTCTGTCTAAACTGTTTAAAAGTGTATCCAGTTATGATGGGAAACAAATGAGCTGGCATGAAAGTTATGCCAAGGACACTGAGAAGAACGGTCCGAAGGGAAAACAAGAAGAGAGGTGAAGAATAAATTCTAGAAGCATTGAGAAACCCTCTCAAAATCTCAGAGGAGCTGCATGATGTAACTTAAAGCAACAGTGCAGATGTAGCCTACAGTTCTGAGATATATCACAAACCCAAATTTCATTAAAAATGCAGCCAGCTTCTTAGCAACAAATCAATAAATTAGTAAACCAACGAGGCCGTGTCTTCTTAATAAACAGCCAGTGTAATGAAAGCCACAATGGGGCGATGATATGTGAAGTCCCCAAAGTATCATAATGTGGTCGGAGATGTTGTCAGTATCGTCACACGAATGTGTTAGCTTTTATTAACACAACCGTGAGACGGATGAGAGCTCAATTTGGTAGCGTGGAGCCAGCAAAAAAGGAAAAACCAGGAAAATCAGAAAAATCAGTCAGGAAAAATCAAATTCAGTGCTTTCAAAAAAAAGACAATGCTTTCCTCCAGAGGACGTACATTTTATAAATGCATTTTTAAAGACAACTCACTCTACAAATGCATTTTTCAGAAGGTATGTTAGTCCAGAGCTACATGCTGATGCTACACGCTGAGATACCTCCCCGCCTACAAAACTTCTTTATGAAATGCAAATGAAGGGTGTTTGTGAGATGCTATAACACTCGGCCACTTCCACTACTGTGACTACAAAACCCAGAGATGGCAAAAGTACAGACATTCTGTACTTAAGCAGAAGTACAGATACTAGTGTTAAAAAATACTGCAGTAAAAGTTGAGGTGCTGATTCAACTTTACTCAAGTAAAAAGTAAAAAAGTACAGGCTCTGAAATATACTCAAAGTAAGAAATCAAAAATTAGAAGATGTTTCTACCAGCTATTCATGCGCTACCTGAGCCTTGTGCTACATTAATGTCATAATAACATAATATTAGAAGATGCCTAATTTTTAATTATAATTGTATTCAGCTTGAATCAGAAGGAAAATAAGAAAATATCTCTATTTTTTGTTTAGAAAATATCTCTATTTTCTATTTTTTCTCTATTTTAAACTATATGAAAATCACTGATGTTGTTTTATATATACACACATATATATGTATATATATGTGTGTATATATAAAACAACATCAGTGATTTTCATATAGTTTAATGTAGCGTAATTTCGCAGCTATCTAGAAGCTATAGCACATAAATTTTAATGTGAATAATGAATAATCCATCAAAAGATACTTTACATTGTCTTTAACAAATTAAAAAAATAATATTCCAACACTGGTATTTGATGAATAATTAATTCCTTCATCTGGTCACTGTGAATTGTGACTGATGCACACAATTAGGCAGAGGAGCATCTTCGACATTAAACAGAAGACTTCATAGAGACAGATACATGCAGTGGGGAAATACACTGGACAGAGGGTCAATTTAGTCTAATTATAGCTACTGAGGTGGACAATAAAGCCTCTTTCATAGAGCTGACTGTGGTCCACAAGGAGTGACGCTGAGGGGAATTCTCTATGTTGCTGAGACAAAGAGATAATTTTGCAAGAGACAGAAAAAGGATGAGGAGAGCATCCGGGAGGACAGACAGAGTTTCATATCTCCCCTAATTCATATTCAGTGTGCAGCTTTATTGCTTTGCAGCTTTTCAGTATGATTCTGTGTGATTTACATCTTTTCATTTCAAGACACATCGAGTAAAAAATTTAAGTCACAGGATTAGAACGATTTGCAACGTAATGATAGAGCGATAACGATTTTTTTTATTTTTAATTATCTTATTTAAAGAGTTTCTTTCCACAATATCTTGGGCCTCCAGCTGGGTTATTGGTTTGTCAGTAATTAATTTCTCTCCTGGGTTTCAGTTTTGCAATTTTAACTGCCAATATCATATTTGTTACCCAGGGGAATACTGCCATTTCTCCTCGCCCATACCATCACTTCTAAAGCTATATTAAAGTGATAAAGTAATTCACTCTGCCAAATTAAATTTGTTTCCATACATGACGCCTCTATTTGGGCCTTGGTCTCCGTCACAGGTTCAATTGTATAATAGGGGTGGATTTATGAGTCTTTGTCTGAGTCTTTTTCTGGGAAGGCTAATCGGAGCCTCAGCCATTACTTTGATTAAGATCCTGATGCGGTTTTGTCTGATCATTGTATGAATACTGATACGACATGAAAGACTGGAGGAAGGAGAAAAAACAAGACATTCAAAGGCAGCAACATGAAGTGGGGGCTTTTTTCCACAGGGGAGGAATTTATTCTGGGGTTGTTTCTTTTTTTACAATTATATATTACATATCATAATAGTTTATAATTAATATTTGTGATGCACAATTTAGACTATTTGACTTGACAGGCTAAAATGAATTAGGCTAGCTACCATCATGCTGATATATTCAGTCTTGATAGGATATAGAGTCTATCTCGTCTATTCTCCGCGTGTTATATTTTACACTAGACATGAATAACTTAATTTAAATGACTTAACTCTGTTAAGACTATTCTCTACCTGTCCCCTCTGTCCAAGCTTATCAGGTTCAACAGTGTCTGATGGGCTTATCTGCTGCTCTGATGCTACAAAAACATTAAATTAAAAGCAGTAACTCAATGTTACACAGATCATCCTGGAACCATTTATGTTCTTCTTATAACGGTAGGACATCTGTGATTCATCGTGTACCTATTGGGCTCTACGAAATAAACTAGGCTAGTCACCTCTATTATATGAATTGGTTTTATATCAATTGTGCTAGCCTTATAGTCTATGCAGGCTGTCTGCTTACAGGCTGCATCTGGGATCTATCCTGTGGTAAACAGGTTAACTCAGCACATTTGATAGCTTCCTCCAACTCCCTTGTTTTTTTGAGCCTAGCCTTTTCAGCTCCTCTCGGCCTCTTCCTGTTCTCCATAATCACCAACGGACTTGAATATTTGGGAGGGGGTAACTCCTTCAGATGGTAAATCCCATCTGATCTACTGCGATGGTAGATGGTAGAATGGGCATTGTGAAGAAAATGTAATTTTCTCTTGAAAAAGTAATTTTTCCCCACCCAGGCGGCCCAAAGGAGAGGTGAATGGGAGCCGTCCCATTGGGAATTCCCCCGACTCTACAGACGGTCACGCCGTCCGAGGGATTAGCCATGTTTAAAGGTTTGAAGAGCGGGAACTGTGATTTTAGATCACAACGCCTCTTCTCTACTTTCCAGTACAACTTTCATATTTATCCCATCTCCTCCCATCCTCCTGCCTTTTAAATCAGTCCTTCACATCTTTATGGTTTCGCCCCCCCTCTGCCTCACCTTACCTTTGCAAAATTCCCTCTCCCCTTTGCTCGCTTCATTTCCTCCTCCTCACTTTTCCATAATAATTTACCCCTGCTGGCCTGTCAATCTATCTGACCCTTGGCTCCCTAAATCACCACAATGTATTCCCCACCAAACCCTGACAGCATGTCGACACGATCCTCTACTTGACACCCAGTGGGTCGACTCCCATCTGCACAGTCTAAATCAAACAGCCTCCGAGCTGCAGCTGGTGGAAGGGGAAGGGGGGGCTCACTCTCCATCTTGACAGCATCCTGAAGGAACAGGATCCTGATGCTGAACAGTGCACGCGCACACACACACAGCATCGAAAAGACACACACACACACACACTAGAAGATAACTCAAGGGAGCCTTTCACCACAAGCCTTTGAATCTGCAGTTGTGAGTTTGTAACTTTACAACCGCTATTCTCAAAAGAGGATAAAAAGAAACTCAGACTTGAAAGTGTTATTGTTGACACTTCAGTCTAGGAGCGAGCGTTTCCTCATAACCCTTATTTTACCCCGTTGCTGCTTTAATGGCTGAATCCCCAGAAAGTGATGAGTGTGGTCTTTGATCAGTCGCAGACGCTTAAGTAATCAGACTGTGTAGGCAACATTAGAGAATCTTTAATTTGGCGCACTGCAACAGGACCTCTGCAGCGTGTATTTGCAGAGTGTTTGTTTGGGTTGCTGAGGATGTGCCTTACAGATGTGTTTCTGCTTGTGTGTGTTCGTATATCTGCGTTTGGTGAGCGGGATGACTGACAAATGTGCCCCAAGGCAATAACAGGTGGCTGAAGGGCCAGAGCTGTGCTGCTCTACTCTGGAGTTGCTCCTAGCTGGCATATTGAGAGCAAATCACTCCTCTCCTCCTACACAACACAGCTCCCGACTTCCACTGCTGGACTAAAGGCATTTGGAAATGGGCCAGTCCCTGACATTAAAAACCGTATACAGCAAAAGCATGAATATGTCACAAAGCACTGCAGGGCTCTACTTATAACCTTCTTCAATAATATTTAGAGCATTTATGTTTAAATAAACAAGTCTTCCTTTTGGTGTCTTCTCTTATGGCATTGCTTTTTTTGTTCGTCCTAGCTGGTGCTCTTCTCTCCGCTCCCTGAAAGGAGTGACCATGCTTTAAATGACGCAAAGTGATTTGCCTTTCAAAAGGACGTTCCTCTTCTTCCCCTTCAGCTTTTTTTTTTTTTAATGTTGCTTACACCATCCTACTTTGCTTATTTTTATTGCACATCCCCATTCGTCCGTCCTTCTCTCCGCACATAAATCCCTGTTTCCATCCATCTCTTTGATGAAACAGCTCAATTAACCAGCCAGCGTCAGAGGGGAGATTACATTCTGCACCATGCTGTAGCAAGGGTAATGACGGAGTCCAAGTCTGGCTACTCTGACAACAATATCACTGCTACACAAGCAGCTCCCAGCGCAGTCTAGAGATTCGCTGCCACACAAAATCCGCTGCATTTAATAGTATGATAATATGACCAGCAGTGGGTCTCTGGAGCATCGCTGCCACAGTGAGGATCCACACACACACACACACACTCTCATTCACTCCAACGTGCCCCTTCAGCAGCAGCTGTATCGTGATCTATTGTGTGGATGTGTGCAGTGCAGTGCGTTTATGGATGTTGTACAGATGGTTACAGTCATTGTGAGACAGAGCGCCTTCCTTCCCCTCCAGTCCCTCGACTGGGTTCATCTGGGACAAGCTCCAGGCTACTGAGGCATCGAGGAAGGGGGAGCGTGTCGGTTCACGGCAGTACTAGCACACAAACACTTGTGATACCCGCAGATTTTTAATCACTGCTTTATTAAAAATCCAGTCACATCTCTGTGCATGATATGCATGCGTTACTTACAAAACATGAGACAGGCAGTGAAGAACCGTCAAGTGGGGAAAATCTCACGACCATCAGCAGCTGTCTCTGGCAAATCCATTTAATACATATTGATATACTGTATATGATCTGTAGCATTAACACAACTGGTGCAACCATCTGTTTTCATTGGGCTCAGAAACTATTGGTTCACAGGTCGCAGAGGCTGACAGCAGGCATCTGTATGGCATACAGCCAGGTGAGCGCCTCCATCCGTCGGCACACCTCCACTGTCTGCTGCGTGCGCTGCCCCACCCTTATTTTCACTCTGATGTCTCCTTCAGTCTAAATATCTCTCTCTCAGTCTGTCTCCTGTTGATTTCTGAATTTCTTTGCTTTTCTTTCACCACCCCACTTCCTTTTCCTTTTCTTCTCTTATTTCAGCAGGTTTAAATTACCCAGCCTGACACCAACCTGCCACAACACACTCACTGCAGGTGTGTAGGAAATAAGACTGGTGAACTAGAAAAACTGCTGGGGTCTGCTCCGCTTTGTCGTTTTCCATACACCCGAGTGAAAATCTGATGAGGACATGGCAATCATAGACTGTACTTAACATTAAGCCACCCAGATATCAGCTGGGGGAGGGGAATGCATGAAGGAGATGAATATTCATATTAAATTAAAAAGGCAGAAAGAGAAGCAAAGCGAAGAATTTTACAAATGTGATGCAGTAGACAGTTGCAGCAGAGGGCAGCTTTATTTTGCACTTGACAGAGTATTATAAATGTAAAACATGGTTCAGTGCACTTAAAAATATCCATTAATCAATATTTCATAGTTTTTATTTAAGACAAACGCCAGCTTTAAGGAACATTAGCTAAAAAGGTAAAGGAAATGTAACGCCGACCAGTAAAGGTTCAATGGCAATCGGCACTGTTCTGTGTTCAATATAATGAGAGGAGAGCCTGTTGCATGCAGCGTTCTTGCTCTTCAGTCAGCAAGCGATAAATCCAGCCACAAAAGAGAAGAGATTTCCTCTAAAAGTATTCCACACCAACAGGTTACTCCTGGCACCTGACTTTCCTTTAACAATTAAAAGTGATTCAGTGTTACAGTATATTTCCCCCAAAACACTGCAATACACACGTCTGGTGAAATTTTTTACATTTGTCTAATTCTTTCAGTTAAATGTGTTTAAAAAATGTAATTTGATTTTTTCCCCCAAACATCAACAAGTCTGGTGGAAATACGATGTCCTCCCAATGTGAAGACATTTAAATAAGAAAGGTAAGAATAAAGTGATTTACACGAACCAGACGGTCGTCTTTTCACCGCCAGCATGAGACGAGCCAAAGGTGCGATTCTGAAACAAGCCACCTCCACCTAGCAGCCTAATTAATCCACTCACCAGCACACTCCTGCTCTCTCTCCATGTGATGACAAACTGCCCACCTCGTCACAAAAAGATGCTCTTACCTGCAGAGTGATGCTCCTTGGCTCTGTCGGCCCGTCCTTTTCGCCCTCTTTTCCTGATCTACTTGTGTCTGTTCTTTCTCTTCTCTATGAAAATGATCGTGCCCCTTTCCTCTGCTGATGCTGCAGTGATAGAAAAACACACCCTCCTTCGGCCTCTCTCTCTCTCACTCTCCCTCCCTGACTCTCATTGGCTGCCTGTTAGAGGTGACATCACCCTTCCTTTTCTGCCTGCCTCCCTCCCTCCTCCTCCTCTGTTCCCTCCCATCACTCTCCTCACCTCACTCCTTGTGGATTCAGGCCATTCCTTTATTGTACCCCTCTGTCCTCCCCTTTCTCCTTCCACACGGTCAGGATTAAAGGGTCCAGCAGCTCTTTTTACTGTTCTTGTATTCACCTGGGCAGTGCCAGGCATAATAATAATAGAGGAAATAGCCTATGGCTCTCCAGCACTTGTTCTCCCTGCACCGTTTCAGAGGCTAATAGACTACAGGGTGAAATAACGTCCATATGAGGTTTTGTGTTTGTAATCTCTACGCTCCACTGAGCTCAACTTTCATAAGCTCTTTTAATTCATTGCACTATTAAGAATTTCACTGGACTTCAGTTCATTATAGAGTAATCGCAGGCACAGCTGAGATGAATGTTACATAACGCCGGTGAATAAAAATGTGTCAGGAATATCTGCCATTTCTTATTTGAGTTTGGGGGAAGAGGTCCTGATTCGAGGCTTCATTGTTGGGCAATTCAGGGGCTGTGTGGATGTGCTTGTTGTCGGGGCCAAGATAACTTGGTGATGATAGTTGATGATCATCTGCCGCACGTGATAAAGCAGGTCTTTTATTTTACGTCCTTTTATCTGCTGCATCCTGCTAGCATGAATCTGTGTTTCAGTCTTCTCTGTTCCCCCTCCAGCTCATCCAAAAATCAAGGAATGTCGAACTGAATGTTCTTTTATTTGCTTTTAAAGCACTGAATAAAGTGGCACTATTTTAAAACCTCCTCCATCCCCATTCATTCTCTAAAACCCTTTAGGGCTGCAAGGCGTTCAAAAGGAGGATCCAAAATGCAAACACAGAGGAGTCAGGTTAAACAAACAAAAACGTGTATTAATCCTGCAAAAGAACACAGGATTATGGGACAAAGGGGTAGGCTGGGGTTGGCACTGAAAAAAGAAAGAATTATCTTTCCATGGAAAGATAATTCTTTCCCACCCAGCTCACATTTAAAAACTCACATTTATGCTATAATCCATATAAATGAAATTATTCTATAGAAGTGCCATGGTTGATCGTGCAGGACTCCTGCTTGACTCCGTGTAAAGCAGACAGAACATTACAACATTTCTAACATTTCTTTATCTCGAGGACCCTCTAATACAAAGTACAACCACAAGTCAACAAGCTCGTTATAAAAAGGTGACACCTAACGTTTCAGTCCTTTAAGCAGCTGTCCCTCTTAATTTCACACAGTTTCACAACCCTAGCTGAACTCAAACATGTGTTGCCTTCAGGCTGCCTAAATGTTTTCCCTCATGCTGTTTTAAGATTATCATTACTACTTCTACTACTACATACTTATTTTGTAATTCTCTTACATGTGTTTTTGAAGTAGCAGTCCCAGAGAAACTAATGCTGCAGTGCATCTCGCCCTTTGTGAATCAAAGAGAGAGACAGAGAGATGGGCAAAGTGGGATATGTGAGGTTGACGCTAGACAAAGAGAGAAGGCTGGAAAGGATGTGCAACAGGTGAGAGTGATTAAAGGCAGAGACCGAAATGTTCTAAAGAGTGAAGAGAGTGTGTATAGAAGATAGAAGGAGTACTCTGACAAGCTGATGAATAAAGAAAATGAGGATGAGAGGACGAGGAGGAGGGATGGAGGACAGTGAGTGAGTCAAGAAGCACAGAGGATTAGTAAGGAGGAAGTGAGGGCAGCTATATAGAAGATGAAGACTGGAAAATGGTCGGTCCAGATGACATACCCAGTTTTGTTTGATGTTCACATTTTCCAATCAAAATGCTAAAATTCATTGGTAATGACCTGGATGGACGGGATTAGAAATGAGACGGGACAGCTCAGGCTGAGTGTTTTTTGAGACAACGTCACAGAGGCTGAGATGGTTTGGACATGTGCAGAGGAGGGATACTGGATATACTGGACAAAGTATGGTGAATATGGAGCTGCCAGGCAGTGGGAAAAGAGGAAGACCTAAGGTACACTAATGACACAAGACCTGGACTGAAAATCAGCAGGAACACATATTATGGAGTTGTTAATCCAAAATATGAGAGTTTTGGTTCAATTTGTTATAAAAAGCTATAACAGTGAGTGTCTAACGCCAACTGTAAAACATGGTGGAAGCTCTGTCTTGGTTTGGAGCTGCATGTCTCATGTTTGTGCACCAGTGTCATCAGCAAGAGTTCTCACTGGCAACAGCTTCATTTTTCAGCTGATCCCAAACACACTGCCAGTGCAGATACATGCACAGTAAAGCACACAATGGATCACTGTCAGTCATGGATTGATCTCCCCAGGGCCCAGACCTCAACGTCATCGAAGCTGTTTGGGATCGTCCTGACAGACAACGGAACAAAGAAGAGCTTTGAATGTCCTTCAAGAAGCCCGGAGAACTGAAATCCCTTTAAATAATTATGAGAAAGTTTTGCTAACAGAATTCACGCTGTGTTGGAGGATCAAGTGGTCACACCAAGTATTAATTTTCAAGCTCATTAGAATTGTACAAATTCTGTTTTTGCCTCATATACTGTATTTACATGTACATTTGCATGTTTCAATAAAATTGCTGCACGTATTTCCCATTTTCCTCGCAAAATTTAAAGAAATGAGGGGCAGCTCAAGACTTTTTCACAGTACTCTACATTTGGCAGAATCACTGACCCTTCCAGAAACATTGATGTAGCCAGTGTTGGTCAAGTTACTTGAAAAAAGTAATCAGTAACTAATTACTGATTACTTCCCCAAAAAAGTAATCCTGTTACTTTACTGATTACTTATTTTCAAAAGTAATTAATTACTTAGTTACTTTTTAAAAACCCGATTTACAACCTGAAGAGGTGATAAAGTGATAGATCTTTCAGCCCAATTCTACTTTTTCTGCATAATCCATCATACAAAATGTAATCAAATGGAAAAGTGTCTTTTTTTAACTTGTTTTATTAGTTTTAATCTTTTAACTTTATGCATCAAGCAAAAATTTAATTATATGCAACATTCTCTGACTGGAAGAAATTAGTTTAACATTTAAACCTATTTTCTGCACATTCCAGCACATAAAATAAAATATTTTTTGTGTTTACACTCACTCTTTCAAATAGATGCAAGTAAAACACAGCAGAAAATAAATAAAGTCAAAGACTCAGCGGTCCTGTTGCTCTATTTTCACCTGTAAAGCAGGAGTGGGGGTAGGCGGAGGTTTACCCTGGTGCAGGTGTGCCACGGTCAGTTGAAGAATCCGCGACTTTCTCTGTGAGTTTCCCATTACGTCGTTGCGCACTCGGTGCTTGTTTAGAGGTTTTTTCGCTGTAAAAAGAAGTTTTCTTCCCACGCACAGCGGACACTAATGTTTTTGTCACTTTTTATGGAATCAAACTCAAAGTAAGGTCAGTACTTCCACGCTTTAAACGCTGCACGCTCATACTCTCTCCCACAATCGATATAGGATCCATTGTTGATCTGCACACAGCTGTTGTCACGAACCTCGCACTCGCTTACGTCACTGTCATGAGACATTCTCGCAAAAAATCACGGTTTTAGTAACGCAGTAACGCAGCGTTCCTACGGGAAAGTAACGTAATCTAATTACCGTTTTTGCAATAGTAATCCCTTACTTTACTCGTTACTTGAAAAAAAGTAATCAGATTACAGTAACGCGTTACTTGTAACTCGTTACTGCCAATCTCTGGATGTAGCTGAGTAGTTTCTGAGCTGCTGTAGTTTCTCTTTGTGCTCCTCATCAACATGAGGGTGCCAGCGTGCCCATCTGCCGCTGGTGTGCGAGGATCTGCCAAGCATTCAGACAAAAGCCGCTACAGCAGCAGACAGGATGGGAATAATGATTGATGATGCTAGTTAGGTGAAAACCCCAGCCATTATTCCCAGGAGAGGCTGGATGGCTGAAGAAAGGCTGCAAGGTCAAAGTGAAATCTGGGCTTGGTTGGATGCCAGGAGTGGAGACTAAAACTGGGTTACAGGCTGAACAAGAACATGGAGCAGAGATGACGGTGCTACCTTAGAAAATCTGGGTTTGGTAACATTTTTTTAAACAGATGTTGAAAAGCGGTGAATAAAACTCTTAGGCCAATAAGCCAAAATGCAACAACTTTACAAGAAGCCCAAAAGCTGGATCATAATTATTCTTCTCTTTATAGTTCATTAGTGATTTTTAGTCCACAGCTAAATTCCAGTGCAGTAATATTCCAGAGGCAGTTGCAAGTGGAGGATGTTGGAAAATTTGCAGCTTGTATGAAGTTGCACTCAAGTAAATCAATAGGGATGATGTCTCTGCTCCCTCTTTCTGATCGTTTCACTTCCCTAAAAGCAGTTTCATGTTAAAGAGACTCGAGCAAACGGAAGAAATAAAATAAAAATCACCTCCACGACCTTTGCAGTATAAACATATCTGTGAGGAGACTTTTATTCTCAGCTGTCACTTCTTCATACCCGCTGGCTGGGCCTTCACTCAAACCCATTCATCTGTGAGAGACTTCCCACTTGCCCTTGCAAAAGCTCTCTGCTCATTTTCCTTCCTCCCGACTTGACTGTAAGTGAGTCAGCTAGCAGACTGGCGGGAGAGATGGAATGATATATGAGGAGGAGGATGGGAGAGAGAGGGAGAAGGAAAGGTTATGAATGAACAAGTTAAATCCTGGAGTTGCAGGAAAAACAGACGCAGTCAGCAAAAGACAGAGAAGGGTGAGGGAGCGGGGAAGGTGGGGCAATTTCATCAGCTTAAAAAGAAGCGAGCAGACAGGGGCAGTACAGCAAAGGGCTGCAATGTGGGTGTGGAGTTTCAGCAAGGGAGAGAGAGAAAAGAGGTACTGAGATGGAGGAGGGAACAAGAGATTAAGGGAGGAAAAGGAGAATAGTGTGTCACCAAGGATGGCGTGGTGGAAAAATAAATACAGATAGTCCTCAAAAAAGCTACAAACACTGTAAAGTGTTTCCTGGTTGGCTCGAAAAGCAAAAAAAGCTTTAAAAAAAACATTTTTCTTCATGGTTAAATTAGGATAGAGTTAAAAAGAGTGAGACACATATCAATTATACGAGAAACAGATGGTTCTATATATAATAATAACTATATAAGATAATAATTAAAGGTTTAATCCTAAATGTGCCCTGACAAAAGCATCTTTCCTTTTCCTACAGGAAAAAACGTTATTATTTGCACGTGTTTAATTGATCTTCCCACTGTGTCATGTTAAAACATCTTCTGTAAAATGAGCCCAAATGTCATGCGAAAAGCATTGAATCCCTCGTCTATCACAGCAAGCTGCCTGAAGACAGTTTGACACATCAGCAGCATTGAAGGCAGTCTTGTTGTTTCTAGATCTTGTGTCTTTCTTTGCGTTGTAGTTTTAGCTTTCATACAGTTGTGCTCAGAACTTTCCAGTCATCGTGGGTATGAACGTCATGGTAATTTTCTTTGAACCTTTTTTTTTCAGCGTGTAATGATTGTACAGCAAACATCTTTAAGGACTTTAAAACACAAGAATTGGAAATTTTGGGGGGATTTTCTGAACTACACAAAACTTTATGTATACACATCAAATCTTTTAAAAAGTGGTGCTGATGGTTCTTCAAACTCAGTGAAGATCTAAGAAGAACTTCTTTAGATTTACAAAAGTTGGGAAGGCCTGTGTGGAGTCATTTCCAAAGAAGCAGATTCCAAGATCATCGGTTCAAACAATTGTACCTACATACGAGTTATTCTGATGTGTCAGCCCTTTGCCGAGGCCTAGAAGAAAACCCAAACTGTTAGCTTGAGACTGAAGGAGATGGGTTAAGATTTTTAAGACAACCCTGCAACCAACCAAAGCTCAGGTTCACCGTGAAGTGAAAACTGGAGCACCAGTGTCACTGTCCTCAGAGAATAGAAGAAGCTCCTTCTCCACAGTCGACACCTTTAAACTCGACTGAAGTTTGTAGCTGCCCAAGTGAACAGAAGCATTTCACCTTCTTTATCAGAAGACAAAAAAAGCCAGGAAATTGAAATAAACTCTACCTAGAAGAGTGTTCAAATATCCAGTGAGAATTATGCCAGAAGCTTGTCGATGGGGATCAAAAGCATCTGATCGAGGTGCTAAAGCATGTTTAAACAAACATTACCATGACATTCACACCCATGATGAGTGGATACATACTTCTGACTACAACTGTATGTGTATGCAGCGATTAGTTATCACTGTCAGTGGGTTTTAGAGGTGTTTCTGAGCCCAGGCACTAATCTTTACACTGCAACTCTATTTTCTAGTTAAATATGGTGAGATTTGAAGGTCTAAAGATCACAGCCATTGAAAATTGGGGTTTCAGCCTTGTCCCTCGCGCACAGAGATATTTCTGTATCCTCTGAACATTTTAATTGTAATCTGTATGTAAGATGATGAAATAAGTTTATTTTATGTTGAAAAAGGTTTTTAAATTCTTGAACTATTGCCCCTAGTTCTTCACTGACTGATGAACCCTTCACTATCTTTAGCTCTGACAGACTCCTAAAAACTTATTTTGTTCGTTAACGTCTTTCCAGACCTTTATTAACCTTCCCCCAGCTTTTTCAACTAATGTTGCTACTGTTAAATCCAACATATTTAAATATATATGTAAATATATATACAGTCACATGAAAAATCTTTTGGGTATAATTAAAAATCATCTTGCTCTCACCAGGTTCTACACGAACAACACGTGACATATTGCATTTTGTTAGTACGGTAGCAGTGCAGCCCATGAGTCAATGCCTCTCGGAACAATGCAGTTTCTTTGTAAGTTTATTAGTTTCTTCAATTTTATTTATATAGCGCCAAATCACAACAAAAGTCGCCTCAAGGCGCTTCTACGGCTCTCTTAAGGATTTACAAGGTTGAGGTCTGAACTATGACTGGGCCATTGCAACACTTGTTTTCTTGCTGTTTTGCTGGGATCATTGTCCAGTGGCATGACCCAGTTAGGGCCAGGATGTAGCTGTCAGACAGATGGCCTCAAATCTGACTCTAGAGTACAGAGGAGTTCATGGTTGACAGGAAGTTAAATCAAGTAGAAAATATTGAGGAAATTCATGGAAAAGCCGCAGAGAGTGACAGAAAAATGTTTTAAACACATTGACACGCAAAGGAAAATAGCAGTGAGTCAACAGTACTGCCAGCGCTGGGAAAAAGAAAGAGACGGGGGGGGGGGGCAATGTGACAATTTTATAAAGGAGGAAAAAATGGAGAAAGGTGACAGGTAACAAAAGTTATAAAAAAAAAGACAAACCAAGAGTGAGAAGTGAGCAGTCAGAGCAGGTTTCACCAACTCTCATTCCCTGAGATTTTGACTACACAGTTCTTGGGTTGCTGGTGTGTCTGGTTTTTGGAGATCCATTGATCCATGTAAAGTCATTATGTGGCCAGAAGGTCAGCTGGTCGTCTCTGACCTGGCGTTAATCATTCAGTAATTGAGGGGAAATGACTCTGATTTAGTTTCCGCCCATGCTTGCAGTGGTATGGCTGCTAGATATGACCGGCGCTCCACTCATCAGAATCCATCTCATTATGCATGTTAACTAAATGTAAATAGCTTCAGACAAACCAGATGTGGTACACCAAAGGTTAGACCACCACTACAGATACAGATAAGACATTGGTACCAGAAATCGAGGCCAGGCAGTCAGATCAGAAATGGTCAATTGCAGCTTATGTATACTCAAATTCATGTCATTGATATTCAAATTGAGGCGTTTGCATAGAACTTGTTGCTGCGTGCTGTGTTGTTAAAGCAAAGGAATCACTGTGATGTTTGTTTACAGTCATTCACTTCAAAGGCTTCCCTCCCAAACCTCAAAAATAGAAACGACCCTTTACCATCTTGATCTTGTATTACTACTGACCATGTGGGAGTTGCATCATCTAATCATTTGCATTTTTAAGTCTAATGTAATATAGTAGAGATGGAAAAAAGTCCCACAAAGACATGGAGCTTATTCACTGATAAGGTTTCTGTGCCTTATTTGAAGATAAATACGCAGGTTTTATGTGGTGCCGTTAAATCGTCCCGCAGTCTTTGCCTTCTGCGTGGCACATGTCTCTCTGTGGCTCAGTAAAATTACTTCACTACGTGATCAGTAATGTAGCAGGGCTGAATTTCACACGGTGGCTTGGCTTCTCTAAAATGCCACAAGGTGCCTACTGCTGTGCCCCTGAGGGGAGGTGAGGGAGAAGCTTGAAGGGGAGGTGGTCGCAGATGTGCGTAGAGCGATAGCGACCACAGAGGTAATAAAGACTATGACCTTTACAGTAGACAGACTGTCACTTCTGGTTTGGGTCTGGACTGTGCAGTCACTGCGCTGTGCTCATTTCTGTGACCCAAAGCCAGCCTATGTACGCCCACCTGAGCCCAACGTTTTTGTTTTTTTAATTCCTCCTCTTCCTCGTCTCCAGTCTCCCTCTGCTTCACAAACAGAAGCACAAAGATTTGTCACTACATGGAGTTCAGCTCATCTGCCTGAAATACACACTCACTTTTTGCAGCTCTCTGCAGACGTTGTCCTCAGAGGCAGAGCAGAGATAGCAGCCTAATCAGGAGGTGATGACAATGCCGACACATTCAACAACAGCACATAACAGCCTCCCCAACCCGCTGCACTGCTGTCAAAACTGAGGACTGCTCCTGTCCTCCTTGATATGTCAAGCTTCTCCTTCATCCGCACATTTGGTACACAGTGTTCCCATCACCAGCTGGAAGAAGTTCAGAACGTAGAGATAAACATGACAAAAAAGAAAGTAATTTTTCTCAATTTAAAACTTTCTATTGGAATACTTTGCAATTGGAACACCTACCCAGTGATTAATGCACAACTTAATGGTGAGCTGTTAGCACAGTGTTCACACTGCAAACAAAGCCAGAGTTTATTGATTATGAATATTCAAGCCTCGCTTTTCCTTGTGGCACCTTAGAGTATCATCAAACCCTTGATTTGGAAATAAATGGCTGATTAATTCTGCAAAGAAAGGGTTATGCACCGTCTTGAGTTTTCTTTAGTATAAATATCTCTAGGTAATTAGAAACGTTAAACCAATTACTCTAATGAACTGATTTTGTCCCGCTGCCCGTTTGGGCTCAGTACTGAAAGAAAACCTTTTATCTGTGAGAGCAGAAATATTGTGATTTATTCCACAGCAGTAAAATGAATTAGGCTGAGAGCTTTCTGGCTCATACACAGACATCGTTAATGAACTCCATTGGCATTCATTTCCTCCTCAGCTCCACTATCACTGATGAGGAGGGAGCACTTTTTCTTTTGACGTGCTTTAACTTAAAGTTTCTTTTCTTAAAACAGTCGACACATGATGTAGTTTGTTGGGGTCTTTTGCTGTCTTTTTAAACAATCACAGGGTATTTTGTTTCTCAAAGTGCAACATAGAACTGTGAAATTTGAATTTGCCATACTGCAGACTGGCAGCACCAGATGCTCCCCCCCCCACACACACACCACACACACACACTTTAAACTCTCACAACAGTCACCCCTAAATCACTTCCAGAGCATGAAATGGAAATAAAACAAAATGCACCGACATGGAGAACAGGCAACGCCTTGTTCAGTCTTGCACAGTCTAATCATCCCCACCCAGTGGAGGTGCCGGCGCAATGCATTGCAACAGCTCATTTGGCAGCACTGCTGACATCTTCATCCCTAATATACGCTTACGGGAAACATATTGAGCCAGAGGTGCAACATCTTTTCTTCAAGAAAAATCAAATATCCCCCCGGTTAGCAGAGAAGTTAGCCCACTGAAATCTTCTGCCAGGCAAATTCCCTGAAAGCATTAATTAGTTTCCCACCATTTAATTGGAAACCAAAGCCTTAACAAAGCAACAGATGCTTACAGAATGTGAATCAAGTGTGGCAAATGGAAAATGGCATCTGTGTTTCATACATGCAGGAGATGTGGCCGGCCATTGTACTGTAAAACCAGGTCTTACTGCGGGGCTCTGAAATCCCTGCATGACAGCACTGTAATTTCATTTATCACGCCTCAGCACGCACCAAATCAGACATGGACGCTTACGATTCTACCACTCGTGTGCAGGTTTGTGGGGGGAGCTGAGGTGGGGGGAGGGTCAAAGAAACATTGGTGGGTGGGTTCAATTCGATTTCTGGTGTTGTAGGAGTCCTGAAGTGGAACAAATTTGGCGTGTGAGAGCAGTGAAAAGAAGGTGGATACACAGGGGATTACTGAGAGAAATGGAGGGAACGACAGGTGCAGACATGCGAGGGGTTTAGAGGAGCAGCAGGGAACCCCAAGGAAGCAGAACAAGATACTGTGGTGTGAAAAAGTGTTGCCCCCTTCCTGATTTCCTATTTTTGGTATGTTTGTGTTAAGCTGGTAAATGTTTCAGATCAAAGAAATTTAAATATTAGACAAAAATGACACAATTAAACACAAAATGCAGTTTCTGAATTAAGGTTTTTATTATTAAGGGGGAAAAACTGGCTGGGCCATGCTTAGCAGCAACAACTGTAATCAAGTGTTTGGGACATCTGGCAATGAGTCTTTTGCTTTGCTGTGGATGAATTTTGGCTCATCTCTGCAGAATTGTTGAAATTCAGCCACATTGGGGGGGGACACTTTTATAATATTCTTAAACACGCTGGTACTGTGACTAAAAAGTTTTCTGAAAGTAAATGGTGATATTAGATTATTTCTCTTTTGAATTAATAACAGGGTGTTACAAGGAATATTTAACCACATATTTTTAAGCCTAAAATGTGGATGTGACAAAAACTGTGGAGAAGAAGGGAACTTGGGGATGTTAAGATGTTATTCTTAAGAGTTAAGAATGAAAAGTCCATGAGTTCAAAGGTCTTGAATAAGTGTGTGGTTCAAGGCATGAATTATCCTAGAAAAGCAGAAGATAATGGGAATGACAGGAAATTACAAGCACTAGAACATATTTAGAAAAAACAGACTGACCAGATGCTGCTCTGTTCCAGCGACTGAGTATTTGGCACGATGTCCTCGTAAACACGAAATGAGACATCCGATTTTGTTCTTCTTGTTCAGCATTGTGAAAAAAATTGACTTTAAGAAAAACCCAAACAAAAGTAAAAAAACAAAACAAAAAAAAATAGCACAAAGCACCAGAGCAAATATCACAAGTTTAAACTTTGGTAATTCAGAGTGATGTGCGGCTGTTAAAACAAAAAGGGACAGTCAAGTGAAAAGAAAAGTATTCACAGGACTCTGTGCATCCTTACTGCTGCCATAGGATTTAAGAGGCTAAACAGTAGCCAGATGTTGCACTAGAATAAGTGATCGTGAGCATCTCTAAAAGACATGTTTGCAGTTTGCTATTCGTGAGCTTTCAGTTGGGTGTTGAAACAATGCCCCAATCTTTTTATCTCCCAGCCCAAGAGCTTCACCTCAGATTCCACAGGCCTCAGTGAGTGTGTTAAATATTAAAAGCTTATGACAGTACAATTACAAAAAGACTGAAGGGCTGCTAAGAGAAAGTTGTCACCGGACGGTTTAGGTTTGCAAAGTTGCATCTAAAGAAACCCCAAAACCTCTGAAATGCACAGAGCCAAACCCAGCATATCAGCACATCATACCTGGTGTCAGCACCGTGGTAGAGGGGTGATGGCACACAGGACCTGGAGAGCCTTATAGTCACCAAGTTATCAATGAACTCTGATGAATAGTGAAGTGTTCCAGAGTCAAACGTGAGGCCACCTATCTGACAGCTAAAGCGTGGCCCATAATGGTTCAGAACATGAGAGTGATCCGAAGCACTGTAGCATACCTACAACGTAATGACTGTGAGGGAGAGGAAATGGAATAAAAAACAGACTCAAGGTGTTGCAGTGGTTCAGTGAATCCAGACTGAAATGCTGTGAAAGTACCTCAAGAGAGCTGTACATGAATGAATGAATGGCTGTACATGAAGCGAAGCAATTTTTCAAAGAAAAGTGGGCCAAAATCCCTCCACAATAATCAGAGACTGACAAGTCAAATTAATCCAAGCTAAACAGTTATTCAAGCTACTGAATCATTTTTAAGTTTTCTCACTAAATCATCAACAGTATCGTTTACCATAACTTTTACTTCAGTGTAATATCAGTTTTTGGGAGGGTTTTTTGGAGGGGGGGGGGGGGGGGGGGTTCTGAGGTAAGACAATAAGAAAACAAATGAAAACATGTGAGTAGCACACAGAGAGCAGAAAGGCTCGAGATTAAGTGTTGGTGTACAGTTCTCTGTCCAGCTGTGGTGATGCGGTCTGGTTTCCAGTAATATTTTGGACTTGAGTCAATTCACACACTTGGTTTCTGGGTAGCCTGTGGTTTGAAATGGTCTAAACTAAAAAGAAAAACTTACACAATTTGTGCCCATTGTGTTTTTTTGCTATGTGGTATGTCAACACGTTTAACTGTTAAACGACCAAAGCTGCTAGACTCCAGAAATTGTGTTTTGCTTGTCTTATTTCAGCACCGATGTGGGAGAGGACTACAGTTTCCTTGTACTCATACTAAATATGACCATGCAATGACAATGAGAGTTAAACTTATAACAGATTTGTTTTGTTTAGACTACACAACCCATTTAAGTAACGACAAACCTAAATAAACTCTGTGATGATGCAAAACGACAAGATAAAGGACCAACAATGGTCAGGTTGACTTCAAAACTGAACACACAAGTCGATCACGTTTTCAGGTTGGTTAAAACCAAGGAAAGGTGGCAATCTGACAGTGAAGGTGAAAATGTGTGTATACCATCGTTGTGTTGTCTCTCTCTTTCATCAGTAATGAAAACCACACACAGGTTTGAGAATGGAGGCCAAACTGGGTCAAGCTGGGCTCCTCTTCTGGTTCCAACTGATCCCTTTACCCAGCAGGCACTCTGCTCACGATGGCATCAGTTATTACATGTTTAAGTGATTTTTTTTTCCCCAACAGTCAGTCTGATTCGTAGCATTGCAAGGGTTCAATTTGGTACTCGTGCTACACAAACTAGAGTGTCGGACTGGCAACAATTTTTTTTGTGTTTGTTCAACTGCTAAGTAGAATTATGAATAGAGACATCTTTGATGGAATTAATTTGCTGCAAATAGTGGTTAAAACACTGTTAAAAGAGACAATGAACGCATTTTTATGCATTTATTCATGTAGTTATTCCACTCTGATTCAAAGGCTCAAGGCTGGGTCAGCGATTTAATAGCCAAAAATACTCTAGAGTTTATGTGGTTAATGTTTTTTTTTCTTTTCTTTTTTTAAATCTCCTTCAGGTTTTCTCTTCATTTTTGTACCATCCTTAAAAATGCCACAAAACTTTGAAAAGTGCATTTTTGTGAATAGCTCCAAAACTTTTCAAGTTGTTCATATACCCCTCATAAAAATGTTCCCCGTCATCAAAGCTTGTGAGGTCACAAATTTGCAACAGGAAACCACCAACATTTTTTCCCCAAAGGTTTTATAACCATCCTGTTCAAACAATCTTTTTTTTGTTTTTTGTTTTTTACACAGCCAGAGAACAAAAAAGATTGAACATAATAAACTCCCAAACCTTTTGTACAGAGAAATCAAACTAAATGAAGAAAACATCTCTTATATTAGTCCATGTTTTATCCTTTGAATCCCCTCTTGCATTTGCCATTAAATTGGGAAGGGAGACACAACAGTGTCAGAATGAGGCTCTCTGTGTTGTACGCAATGTCAATCAGTCTATTTCACTTGCTGGTTTTATCTGTTTTATGTGGAATAGAAACCAGCAAGTCTAGGCCATTCAACAAGTAATCCAGTAATGTCTATGTTGGTGTGTGCATGTGTGTGCGTTCAAAGGTTATCAATGTGAATGTGTAAGGAGTAGGCAAACCTAAAATTAAGTGTATGCATGTCTGTGTGTTAAGAGTCTCAGAGTTTAAGCCAGTCCGAATCCCTCGGAGCATTCCTGAATGGCCAACAGCAGCATATGTCTCAGCTTCTCGTAGCTCTCGTAGGCTGGAAGGTCCAGCTGGTTAAAGCTGAGGATGAAAAACAAAACATTACAGTTTTAAAGTTTTGCTCTTTTGAACCATCTACAAATATTTGTGCCATATCAACTTTCAACATGCTCACCAAGTGTGAGCAGATGGCAGGCGGTCAGTGGATCGATCATCACGGTGGATCTGGAACTTCTGGATGCCGTTCATGCCTTCCAAAGCTGCAAAACCCTGGAGGGGAACCTTGGATGTGCCAGTGACAAACTGCAGGAACTTGGCCCGGTCTGCTTGATCAAATGACCGCAAGGCCCTCCAGAACCATTGAATCTAAAGGAGAGAAAGAAAAAAAATTTATCCGAGTTACAAACATACATTTCTGTTTCAGTTATAGTAAGAAAATGTGATTCTTAAGCAATATGCAAGTGTCTTGTGGTCAAGAAACATTTTAAGATAATTTATAAGGCTTTTCAATATTCCCAAATCATATTCAGCGCTATGTGTGAAAGTTCAAATGAAACGCTTTATCGAATCAAATGTGTCTGCATCACTTCTGCAGCTGGAAACTTAAGTTCAAGCTGCATCATATTAACAAAAAAAAAAAAAAAAGTATTCGCTGTTCAGCTGCATGCTAGTGTATTTGTTAAGTCCTCCAGGAGGAATCGTGCACATATCTTACCAAACAGTTAAAAACACTGCAAACATTTCCTCATCCCTACCTGGATTGAGCTGGACTGGTACTTGTGATATTCAGTGTTAGCCTTGAGGTCATCGATGTCAATAGCTGGCAGGCCAGAAATGAGCAGTTCCAGCTCCTGCTCAGTGAAGATGGAGATCAGTCTCTTGGGGATGATCTCGTAGAAACCCTCAAGAAAGGCTGCGAGTTGCTTGCGGATTGCACCTAGTGAGTGAGAATTTGTTTATTTTTCAGTTAAGCACCTGAAAATTCAAAGCATCTCTCAATAATGTATGGTTGTAGCTCAACTTTGCATCTTTAATGCTGCTGCAGTGCTGCCACCTAGTGGCATCATTTAGATTGCATTATATGCTGGTTTAACATGGCAATAAAATGGCATCTGCTGATGACTTATTGTTTTTGCCTACACCAATTATTTTAGCATTTAATTTCACTGATGCAGCATTAGTATTAAGAAAAAACTCACCTGTCATCTTCATCTGGCACACCAGGTGCACATACTCCTTTTTGTTTTCCTCTGTGACCAAAATATTGGCTCCATTTGGTTTAAGGTCTCTGACTTCACATACCCCAAACTCCTGGACCTACACATACAGTCAAAGACAGTCAAAAACATTGCCCTAGATAGCAGCAGCATTTTTAAGGGTTCAGGTAATTAAACCTTAACAGCACTTCTATGAGAACTTCGAACCTTTAAGGAACATATTAAATTCCATCAAACAGAAAAAAATACATAAAGAATAGACACCAACCTCTGTGCTGAATGTCAGCTCATAGCCCAGGGTGGAAACATCATTTTCCAACAGGTAAACCAAGCCCTGAAAGAATGGGTAATCCTCGCTTTCCATGTCTGTATACCTAGGAATATCACAGAAATGTAATCATATTATTGCTGACTGGTTCTCCGGTTGCCACAACATTTAGTGTTGTATTTAACTAGGCATGGGTTTGTTGAGATCATTACACTAACTGGTGCAACGTGTCGACAATTAGGTCACTTGGGTTTAAATGCTAGTAGCTCAAATACCTGACGCTCTTGCCCAAGATGTGCTTGTAGAAGCTGCGGGTGAAGTAGCACTCCAGTAACCGATTATCATAGACTGCCTTAGCCACAACACGACCCACAAACTTAAAGTAGCTGAGATGGTTGGGGTTGCAGTGCGATGATGGGTTGATGGTATAGGTGACACGATCCCCTGGTGAAGTGCGGAACAGGGCATACATTGGGTTGAACATCTCCCGGGAGATGATCATGTACCATTCCCTCAGCAGGCCACCAGCATCCTGACCCTCCTCCCCTTCAAAAACAATGTACCTGTAAGGGAAGGTGAGTGGATCAAGTTGAGTGGGTTTGAATTGCGGAGACATGCAGATAGACAGAAAGAGCAATGAAGCCTTACAGCCTGTTCTTCATGTCCTCTGGGCTCTTACGATGCAGCTCCCTGTACGAGTCCTCAAACACATGATCTCTCCTCACATGTACTGCCATGTCCTCCTTCCTCAGGCCTTCATCCAGCCGCTCCAATTCCTGGCGGAAGTACCTACAGAGATAAATAAAAATTCCAGCATGTCAACGATGGAAAAAAAGGAACACTTCAAAGTACAAAATTTAAGCTGAAGATAATTCTCCTTACTTCCTCTTAACATCAAAGTCTAGGATGCGTATGTAGTCAACCAGTACTGCAAAAGGTCCATCGGCCAAGTGAGTGGTTGACTGCCGCAGGATCTGATTAAGTACTGTGCGGTGAGTTTCTAGAAATAAAGAGTAAGGACTCCCATTAGAACATATACCATAAGATAAGATACCTTTATTAGTCCCACGAGTGGCAAATTTCATGTTAAGGCTGCCGACCATTGCCAGCGCAATGGCGGCGCCATCTTACCCTCTGACCATACATACATTACACAAAAACATCACATGGGGAAGACAGGTCAGAGAGGTATAACAATGGAAAATGCACAACATGAGGAAAGATAAGGAGAAAAAAAAAATACCCCCCCAGACTGAATTCCAAGAGATCAGTTTGAGAACAGAAAAAAACCCCACCTCTGCACATGAAAAACTCTTAATACACCAAAGAAACACATGACAAGCAACAAGGATGGGTAAAGGGTGAGAGACAGCCAGTGTAGACAGTGCATCCGGGCCTGCAGCCTATGCGCTGGTCTCCTTGATCCACCATCTGCATCGGAAGGGAATAAGCGTCGAAGGCGTTTGGAGGGGGAGGGGGGATGAGTGTCTTCCAGCCAACCCCGGTGGCCTTGCGTAGGATAGGAAGAACAGTCTAAGCACAGACTGTTATCAGGGTGTTTTTGTTCAGCTCTAGCCTTGAGATCACAGCTGGCGCCTAAGTGGTATCTGCATGAAGTGATGGTGGTTTTTACTTTAGTGCGAACGACTCGTATGAATTTCAAAGCAGTCCTAACAGTCCGACACTGGTCTCTCAATCTTCCGTTGGAGAGCTGCGAGCTTCTCCATGATTTTATCAAAATTACGCTCTGTGATGTTGTCGTTCTCGTGCTCAAAGAGCCGATTCTGAGAACTCGACCGCAGTGAGCTTCTCCAAGATGTGATCCAATTTGCGCTCAGAATAAGAGCTCTGAGTGTTCACGGCAGCCACAAGCTTCTCCAAGATCTTATCTGTGCTGCACTCAATGAGCCCATTTTGAGAACTCACGCCTCGTCCCATCGTTTCAATCCCAGCGGGCAGCCTTGTGGGGGTTTGAACAGCTGGTTCCGCTTTCTTAATTCTTCGATAAGTCAGGGCCAAGCCAGCTCCAATCAGCAAGAACCCTGTTATCATGGTTCCGAATAGGTAGATATCTTCAGCGTCTTCGATCGACAGTCCCGCCAGGCACACGACCCTCCAGTTATGCCACCCGTCCATCGTGTATCCGGCACGGAAAGTCCCTCCAGGACACTCAGGCTCACCCGAGCCCAGGCTTCTCGTTGAGAAAAGGGTGTCAATTGCATTCAGGGACCAGTTGATCAAATCCATAATTCCTCTTGTAGGTTTTAAAGAACAGACTGTGAGAGCATTCCAGTGAAAGTAATACAAAAAAAACCACGAGACTAGACAAGGACACAAGAGGCTAAGCAGGGAAGCTAAGGGAGAGGAGGAGAGGAGAAAAGTGTGACCGCCTTCGTCAAGAGCCAGAAAGAAAGAAAAGAAAACTAAAACAAAGCTTTATCATTCTCCTTATTTGAATATTTTAGGCTTACCAGCAAAGCGGAGAAACTTCTGAGTGTCTGGTGGCAGATTTGAAGAGATGTGCATGGAGGATGGTTCCCTGGAAAAGAATGGGTCTAGAGATGAAGGTGTGGCAGGTGTAAGAGGTGCTGGAGACAGTGGTGGAGGTTCATCTTTGATGTGAGAAAGCTGGCTCTCCCGCGTATCCCTCACAGGAGGTTTGCTCTCTCGCTCTGTGGCATGGACTAGAAAGAATGCCTCCACAGCAGGCTGGAGAACTGGGAAAACAGCATTAGGAGAACATATTACTTAATCCCTGATAGCAATTAGTAGAATATAAAAATCACAGTAAGTACATTTCTGAATTTCCACCTACCCAGGACGGCATGCTGGTCATGTGATTCCTCTAGTTCTTTCAGACACTCCCCGAGCATATCCCATAATTCATCCAACAACAGCTGCTCACTGAGCAGAGGGAGATCTGGAAGTCTCTCTTCACTCTCTGATTGACCATTTCCTTCTTCATCTAATAAAGTTACAGTATAGACCGAATCATTGCATCAACGTTGCTGTCAGCTGTCATGTACATTTCATTTTGACTGTTAACAAGACTGCTCTCTAGTCTGTGATTAAAAACGTATTTATCTGTATTGCAGCTGCTTGTTAAAAATCACAGTAAAGCAGAGAGTGTTTTAAGGTATAATTAACAGGATGCTTGTGAGTCATACCCAGAGGTGCAGGGTCTTGCTCTAGAGGAGACGGCTGGTCCACATCCATTGGAGAATCATCTCTCTGTGCTGACTGGGATTCTGAAACCGACTGGCCTTCAGACTACAGAAAATAAACCAGGCAGAACCAGAGGCAGAAACAGAATGTGAACAACAGGGGGAAAAAACAAAACAAAATAATGATTGACATGATGGCTTGTTTGGAAATAATTAGGGATGCACAGATTTATTTGCCAATAATCATCTTGTTTACTGAAACTGAGCTATTGGCCAATAGAGCAGTGACTAATATTTATCTGTTTTGTGTAACAAATTTAGGTACATTTATGGTTACATTTTTAATAGGCTGAAAATTAAATAGTATATACAGAATACACTCCTCCAGTCTGTTTTTGATACAGTATTGGCCAAGAACATCAGAGCATCCCTAATAGTGTTCAATCTTGACTGAGACTGTCATGCAAAATGACATTCCCATGATCCACTGACACAGCAAGTAAGGAAGGAAAGGAGGGCGGGAGGAAGGGGAGGGTGGGCCAAAAGCATGAAGCAACATCAGCCAGCAAACAGACGACTTCAGTGAAACAAATCAAACCATTTGGAGCAGGCAGCACATTCACATCTAGGCACCATCAAAACTAGACTACATCAATGCAAAGAATGATAAAGAGTGCAATGAATCACTGGCCCATCTGTCTCTCTGTTGGAGCTGTCAATGTTCATCATAGCAGCAAAGCAGATGTCACAATGCATAAATTACTTGAAGTAGCAAACTATAGGGTGAATGTAAAATGTGTTTACAAATAATTAAATCCAATACAAAGGTTAGAATTGGAGTTTCCTACTTTTTAAAGGCATGTGCAATATAATTAATGGGTTGGCTAATAGATTAAAATGTCCAAATCCAAAACAGGCAAATTCAAGGCAAATGACTAATAGTATGTATCTTGATGACCACCACACCAAGTATGAATAAATTCACTGTGAAGGTCACACCGCATAGTCAATGATGACTTTTCATTAAAATGATGATTGACTGTGTGAGTAAGAATGCCTGCTGTCAGTGGAGCCCATGCTAACCGTGGCAGCAGCAGCCGTGCCAACAGGGGCAGCAGCCCCAGCAGGAGGATGTGGGGCAGCCATTGAGGATCCGGCAGCGACGGCGGCAGAGGCAGAAGGGGCGGTGGGTGGGGGGGCCTGTTGCAGCCGACGTGCCCGTTGCCCCTCTCTCACCATCTGGATGATGGCATCAGCCTCGGCCTCCAGCTGACGCACCGCAGCCTGGATGCTGCTTGCTGAGCCCAAACTGGTGGAGCCTTGCCAGTCACAAATGGAAGAAAGGGGTTTTAATCATTGAGACACGATGACTATATTGTACACAAAAACCAAGAAAGCACTGTATATGTAGCATGTTTTTTACCCAAGCGCCCTGTCTGTTTGGCCTTCTTGTTGGCGCGCCTTGTGTCCTCACGGAGCTGGATGATAACCTGCAGCACTCGCAAGAAAAACTTCTGTGTTGATGTCTTGGATGTTAGTGAGCTCATACAAGGAAGCTGCAGTTCACGTCCCCCAAGAGTGCGCTTCTGTGCCGCAACAATCACCACACTCTCTGACCCGTCAAACCTGTGTCCCAATCAACAGACACATACAAGGCATAGGAGTTTATAGTCATCATTACGATGCAAATTTAATGAGTATATTTTTTTTCTAATCTGCCAGTCATCTATGCTGACAAAATAATGCCACTGACCGATGAGAATTGTCATGAGCTAACCTGCTTGTCATCTTGCCCTTCAGTCTAGCTGATATGGAGGAATCCTCGGGAGGTGCGTCAGGGGAATGTGAATCAGCTTGTGCCCGTCTCTGCTGCTCCAAATTGTACTCTCTAAGCTCGGCCAGTAATGTCCCTTTAAAAAAAAAGAAAAAAGAAAAAAAAATAATGTTCCAAAAGTTTGTAAAGAAAAAAAAACTGCACTGAACTGAAAACAGGAATATGAACTGGCACCTACGCTCTTCCCCAAAACCTACCAATCTGTTTGCAAAGAGTGTATCCGAGATGTCTTGCGCCGCTAAGCAGCAGTCTGAGTACAGTGTCTCTGGTGGAAGCATCTCCTCTAGAAAGCTGCAGCAGAATGTTAGCTGCATCTTCCAGACCTTCCTCTGAACACGAGTGAGATGTCAACACCTTTCGCAGAGGAAAAGAATCATTTGTGAAAACACATCATTGCAAAAATAAATGTTGAAAACAAAGAACAGAAAAATATATAAAGACTTAAAGACATCTTAACAAATGAGATCATTATGAACAAGCAGTAAGACAATTTCCTAAAACTATCGACACATGTTATGCTGCATTACTTCTGCATGAATCCAGGTTCCAAGAACACACTGTCATGAACAAGCTGCTGTTTATGCTCCTAAACACAAAAAGCTACCAATAAGGGCGTAACCAGATGAGGTGATCTGTCCGTACTGCAGCCAAGCATGTATTTGACAAGTGCGATTGCTGTGTATAGTTCCCTGGCCTACTTGAACATCTTGGCCAGCACTAACACCCAAGGACAGCACTAAAACTTCCTTGATGGCTGCTTACAAATATATTTGGTAAATGGACTGGTTCTTATATAGCACTTTCTACTCTGAGCACTCAAAGCGCTTTACACAACTTGCCTCATTCACCCATTTACCCAAACACCGATTATGCCAAGAAACCTTTGGCACAAAGGTCACAAGAAAGGAGTTGAGAGTTGTTGTTTTTTTAATTTTTTATGTAATCTGACTTAAAAAAAACAAACAAAAAAACCCTTTTCTGCTCTGATTTTTCCCCCCTCCTCACATAAAGTAATATTATCCAGCCATAATAATCTACTCTTAATTCTGGATGAAGAAAACACAGTCAACATTCTCAAAGTAGTCTGGTTAATTTATCTGGGAGTCCAGCATTTTATTTTTCCCTAATAGTGTTTAACAGACAAACCACTGCACTTTTGTTACTTCTTAAAACACATTTTTACTGAAGAATTTACTGTAGACTGTGAAAAAAGAAGACAGGCTTTTTTTTTTTTTAAACAACATCCTAAAATGTGTTTTAACATTTGTGTCTCTGCCACGAGAGAATCGCAAACATCAGGCAACTCTTCCACTAACAGGATATTAAAAGAAAAATGTGTTTTCAATATCTGAAGTCCTTGCCTCAAAAACTGAAATGCCTGATGATCTAGAGCTACTTAATGCAAAATATTACTGAATTTTAGTTTTGAGCCCAAAAACTAAATGTATCCTGACTTCAACTTAACTCAGTTTACCAACAAGCTTGCCTTAATTGACCCTTAGAAGTTATTCAGAGAAATATCTTGGAAAACCCCTCAACATTTCTTTAAATCATTTCATCATACCTCCACAGACAGTTGAAGCTGTTTTTCTGTCAGTCCAGTGGAAGCCAACTTTTCACTCTCTGTATTGCTAACAGCACCCCTCTGTTTTCCTGTTTTGAAAAAAAAACAAAAACATTTTCATTAATAAAAATGATCATTTTCTAATAAAATCTCTTGCATTGTAAGATTTAAATGTAAGATTTGATCACATTTTATTCAGGAATAAAGTACCACTACCTGTAGAGATTGTTCCAGTGGACGTGGGTATAGAGATTGTTGTAGAGGATGTCTGAGAGGTTGCTATACTTGTCCCTGAGGATGTACCCTGGGCTACAGCTCCTACAGAAGCCCCTGGGCCTGCCACAGTGGACTGCATAGCGCCCACTGCGGCGGTGCCTTGTGTTGTGACTGAGGCTGTGGCTCCTGAGCTGGTTGCCGTGTTGGGGTTAGGAGCCTGTGGAGTTGGGTGTCCAGCAGGCACCTCTGTGGCCTTGTTGTCAGGGAGGGCAATGGATATGAGGGAGAGCAGGCGCAGCAGCTTTTCAGTGAGCAAGGAGCTCCGTCTGATCACAGGGTGGGACAACATGTTCATCAGCTGGCCTAGAGGAGAGGTCTCCAAGCTGAACTGGGCTCCCTCTGCCTCTGCACTTCCACCTAGAGGCACCGTCTTCATTGAGGCTTTGCCCTTACGGCTGACATTCATGTTGTCAAGCTTGACCAGTAGGTCCCAAAAATCGGTGGAGATTCCTAGAGACTGGAGGGTAGAGGCAGTAGACCCCAGGGAGTTCTGGGTGTTGGAGACATTAGGGTTGGTCTGAGACTGTGACCCTGACCTAGAGCCTCCACCTCCACCCCCTCCTCCTGAGGAGCCTGAACAAAGACGAGAGTCTAGGTCAGAAGACGAAGCTGACAAGTCCTTACAACGCTGCTGCGTGAAGTGGCTGGGGAACACCTACAGAAGAAAAGAAAAAACAAAAGGACACTGAATAACTTGCGTAACCAACTTCATTTCAAGTCTTAGAACACAGAATGGACAAAGATTTAGATCAATATAGCTAAACCCTCACCTTGGCTAGCTGAATAAGTGTGTCCAGCACATGTCGACAGACCACTGGAGCAGCTTGTGGGTGGATGTGAACAGTGGAGCCTCCACCTCCAGCACATGTGACACTCGTTGCACCTGCTGACACACCTCCCAATGTCCCAGAACTTGAAGAGCCTCCAGCTGAATGCCTGTCAGCGTGCTTCCTACCTGATGCTCGCTGAATCTGGAAAATGTTTGTTCGGCAACCCAATGCTGCATCCATAGAAACAGAGAGCCAGGAAAGCTGACTGGAACTGCGAGACTCCACCCTGTTCAATAACTCTAAGGAGGAAGCTGGGGATGAAGAAGAAGAAGATGAAGATGAGGAGAGGGACGAGGTGGCTGTGCCTTTTCCTCCACAGCTTCCCTGGCTGGTCCTCTTGCCGCGAGAGTCCTCTAGACGTGAGGTCTCCACGCATACCTCACTCTCACTGCTTCGTTGGAGTATTGACAACAGGCTGCGAATGACCCACCCACGTGTCTGAGAATGGTAGCAGAGGTTCCTGAGCACACGGTGCAAACGGCTGGTGTTGAGTTTCGGTTCATCCACAAACAGCAAAACCAGCAGGCAGGACAAAGCCTCGTGGTCCAGAAGCAATCGTCCACGCAGGCGCAACAGGGAGTCGACACTTGAACTGGATGGTCTGAAGAAAAAGTAGTAACAGTATGTCACCTGTCAAAACTTCTGTAAGATTTCCTAAATGCCAAACCGACATTTTATTTAAAAAGGAAAACATTTCAAAAAATTAGATCACTGTTATTATACCTGTGGTTTGTTCCTCCACCCATCTGAAATGTCCCTCCTCTCTGCACAGCCAGTCGGGTGTACTGGACGCCACGATTGCTTCCTAACCGGCTAGTGAAGGCCGGTGAGCGCAAGATGGCTGAGAGGGCTGAAGATGAACTATGACCAAAAAGCCTTTCATGCATCAGTTGTCTCTGACGTGCCTCTTGCTCTCTACGTAATGCAGCAGCTTCAGCAGCAATGTCTGGAGGCATGACAGCCAACACGCTGTCCTCCATGTCTTCAAGAACACTGCGACGGAGCTCTGATGGCAGTGTCTGGATGAAAGTTACGGGATCTAAAGGTGTGTCTCCTTGGGGAGGCTGCTGGGCTAGTTCCCTACGCTGTTGCTCTGCTCGCTGCTGGGCAAGAACCTAAGACAACCAATGGCATGCTTAGTAAATAGAACCAATTGTCAGTGACTTCTTTTGTTCGAAATATCTATGAGTAAGCATTTTGCTTACTCACGCAATTGAAAAAAAAAAAAACATAACTTCTCACCTCCTCCTGGATGGCAGGTGGTAATGCTGCCAGGAATTCAGGGCTGACCTCTGTAACCCCTGGCCCTCCCAATACAGGTGCAGTAGAGGATGGCAAGCTTGTAGCAACTGGAGGACGGGAGGGTGGTCTGATGCCAAGCTGATTCTGCAGCACCTCTCGGCGGATGTCCTCAGGAAGAGCTGCCAAGAAGGAGGGATCTACACCCTCTGGCAGGCTGATGCCTGCCATCACAAAGTAGAACAAAACAAACCCCCAAAATGAAACAATTAATATTATACAGTTTATTATTGCAGGGTTCACTACAGAATATCAGCCAGACTGCGACCAATCCAGGCAACGTAAAGCATCTGTTTGTGTTGGCAACAAAAGGGCTCCTCTTGCAAGATATGTCCAAAATTTCACATTAGAATTTTTATGGTTCTTCCATGAAGGTTGTATCGCTTTTGGCACCTGACCAAAACAAACACACTGATGTTTTTCATACCACTAAGCTGTGTAATACTATAAACACGATAAACCAGAATGATGACAACAAAGCAGCTAGATGGAATACTAAAACAGATTAAAATAAGAGCCAGCATTTCACAAACTATTTTGGTTACTACTTTTTATCTTAAACATGCTAGTTAGTTACTCCTTTCCAATGACGTCACACACATCAATAAATGATAGAAGTCATGATTGATTGGGGAGCAATGTGTAATCTGTTGTCTCTCAATCAATAAATCCAACATTTTATGGCTGTCCAATCAGACATAGTAACCATCACAACAGATAAAAATGTCACGTAGTCTGACGGTGGCATACGCAGAGATTCTACCCTTCAGTCATATATCCACTAACCATCCAAATTGCAGTTTACATTCAAGTATCTCAAGTTTCAATGAAGACTTGGCAGGAATTAAATAGAGGGTACAAAAGATTACCATCAACAAGGAGCAGCAGCAGCAAAAATCAGTATCTGACCAAATGTGAAATATGGTCACAAAAACAACCAGAACACAGTTTTTTGCAAAGCATTATAATTACTCCAGCAAAGATAGAAATAAAATGTCAAAACTGTCATCAAATTATTGATATGTCTGAGGTAATCATAATGACTGTAATATGGCAAAAACATTATTGTGAGGTTAATGTTAACATGGACCTCTGACTACCATATTCTCATCAATTCATCCAAGTGAACATTTAAACCAAATGTAATCAAATCTCCTTCAGGTATTCCTGAGGCATGACAATTAACAATTGCAGAAGTAGCAGAGTACTTTACCTGCAAGTGGATCCTCCTCCTCATTGCTTGTAGAGGGAAGGGGCTCTTCCTGGATGGCCTGAGACTGGCTGTCAGCACTGTCACTCCTGGGCATAGTTTCCCCAGGAGATGAAACAGAAGTAGAGCTGCACATATTCAAACAAACAAAAAAAAACAAAGACTATCATTGCTATCAAAATTATGTGCACCATCTATTGATCTTAAAGTTCTAACTGCATGAGATGCCTTTTGAATCCTATGTGGAAATTTAACAAAAGGTTGGAACAATTTTAAAGATACGTATAGACCGTGATTTTTTTTCTGTCAAACTTCCTCAACATCAGTCCAAGAGGTTCAAATGGCAGAATATACTGCTTTTAAACAGAGACTTGGTCAGTAATGAACTTCTAGTTTCTACCCACCCAGTTTCTGCATCAGTTTGCCTGTCAGTCAGGCCACTTTCCCCACTTCCAGACAGCTCCTGAGAAAGCTGGGTGGGCTGGGCAGGGTTGGGGGCAGCTTCTTCCTGGGTGGCAGAGGCAGGGCTGCTGGTATCCATTGGTGACCCTTCCAGTTGTGACACACCAGCTGCTGCAGGCTCAGAGTTCTCTACAATGTCTGGACTTAGAGAGGCTGTGAAAAGAAAAGGGAGCTTATCATTCGGGCTAGGAAGTTATCTGATCATTTAATGCACTACATCTAAATTCCTTGGTTTCATTATGTGTTATGATAGCTTCTATACCATTATTTAAATTACAAATATGCTTCCTTACGGTTAGCCAGTCTGTATAAATAGAGTTTTCAAAGTTAGTCTACCTTCCCTGCCTTCATCCAACGTTCCTCCACCACCACCTCCGACTCTCTCACCGATTGCAGGTGCTGGGGACATTTCCATCTGAGATGCCTCCGCTTCACTGTTTGGCCTCTCGGCTGTCGACAAGGGTGGAAGGCCAGCCCCTGCCAAAGCAGCCAGTGAGCTAGCATGCGACTCAGCCAGTAAAAGGTCAGCTATTGGTTGGTGGACCTGCTGACTAATAGCAGTCTCCAGCGAGACTAAGGCCTGTTCATGAGGAGCAGGTGTGGTTGGAGTGACTTCTCCAGATGGTGGGGCAGTGAGGAAGCCCTCTGAAACCCTGGGTGGATCCAGACATGACACAGTACCACCCTGAGCCTGCTCACCCTCTGCAATATTCAAAGAAACACTTGTGTGAAGAAAAGGGACAGTTTAAATTATTTTTATTTGAATAGATTCAAGTCTTAAAAACAATTTACATATCTGACAATGCCTCAACATGACTGTTGCATCTTAATATCACTTTTCTGCTATATCTGCCAGCTACTTGTGCACGTGTTCCTGTTAAAAATATGTAATTACAGTAAACATTTTCCATTCACACAACTGCTTCCAAAAATTTTTCAAAACCCTTTCAAAAAGGTGTTAATAATATTCAAAAAAGGAAAATCAGGGCACAGATATGTCAGAAATAACACTGTGGTGATTAGCTGGTGAATAGCTATTTAACAGATGACAAAGGCCTCTGCTGAGGAAGGCAGTAAGTTGTATAGTTATCTCCTTAACGGGGTGCACAATCCTGATCCCCAACAACAACACAACTTACTACCTCACCACAGCACAGACAATAAAAATAATACACTGAACAAAAGATATACATGTTGTATATCAAAAATGTAAATATTTAGAATAAGGTTCTTAAAACAATGTAGCGGCAATAATTCTCAAAAAAAAAATTACGAGTTAAGAGATCATCTCCTATGAAACAAATGAAGATGTCGAGCTGGTATGGCGTTGCCATAAGAAAGACAGTAGACTGTATAGTTATCTCCCAGATCTGGTGTGATCCTAAAACTATACAAACTACTACCTCATCCCACAGCACGCACAGCAAGCTGGCCACTTGCCTCTGGGTTGTCCAATCCACATAGGTCAAGGAATTTAACATTAAAACAGAAACAAAAGCAAAATCTTTATAAATGTCAGTACCTGCTGTGTTCTCTGCACCATTAACCGTCCCCAATCCAGAACCCTGTGGACACAAAATGCTGATGTTAGGAAAAACAAAACAAAACATGAGTGTATCTACCAAAAATGCATGCACTATTGTATCTGAAAATACATCCTTGTGCACAGACTGCAATCATCTGCTCACCTGCAGGCTCTGTTCTCTGGCCTGTTCTGCTCCAGAGGCCCTCCTTTCATTCTGTTTGGACTCTTCCTCCTCAGCTAGCTGCCGCCTTCTCTTCTCTCTGCGCTCTTCCAATTCCTCATCTCGCAGACTTTCCAGATGCTGCAGGATAGGCACCTTAACCACTAAAAGCAGATGGGGGCATTCAAATCAAAAATAGTTTTCAATTTAAACTCAAAAGGTTTGTGAAATGTCACCAAGTCAAAGTAATTTTTGGTCAAGTTACTAAAACATTTTGTTTTTCACTGGTCACCAAAAAAATGTAATGAATTCTAACCATCTCACTAAAAATCAGATCACAACTATGTGAACTGCTGTCTTTAAATAAAATGCAATAAAAAGCCTATATGCTAACTATAGATTTGTCTGAAATTAACAGGGAATGTCCAACCACTTGACTACCATATCCAAATTATTCATGGTCCAGTTCTCAGGAATATAAATATTTTCTGAAGGTACCAAAAAGATGACACACACAATAAATAAAAGAAGTCATAAAATGTTTTCATTAATCATATGACTACCTTACTACCACTGAAAAGAAACCTCTAGTTTACCTGCAACACAGTCGTGCATACTCTCTGCATCCAGCACTTTGCACTCATCTGTCCATCTAGTCAAGGCAGTAGGAATGCTAGAGAGGGTCCCTAAAGAAACAAAAGGATAAAAATGTTACGCATTTAAGTTAATAATAAACCCGACCCCTACAATGCGCTGAAGTCTATGGTAATATATACCCGCTTGACCTCCAGTACTGCTCTGCTCATGGAAGAAGTCGTCCAATAACTCATCATCAGAACGAGCTATGATATGCACATCCTCATTTCCAACCAAAAGGCGGGCGCGACCACGTGATTGTAAAGGCAGAGAACTGGAAAGCTGTAAAATGTCTGCTGCTGCACTGGGACCTAGAAGTCTGAAGAAGAAAGAAAAGAAGGAAATGCCTTTTTAATGTTCAGGCAGACAAAGAAAGCTGGTGTAAAACAGGAGCTGCTTAATAGAGCCACATAAACAAACATGGTTTCAACCTTTGTAAGATAAGTGGAGGGTTGGGCTGACGGTTATGAGGGTAGTGGACATGGATTGTGTGTCCACTGTTGGCAGTGAGCTGACGTAGTGTTCGCTGGCTGCGGCCCATGCCCTGCGCCAAGCGGCTGCTAGTGCCTGCCACGCCTAGGGTGAGGGATCCGTGGTCAGCATGACGCACCATCAGTGGGTGGGAGCTAGGGATGTTGCCTGGGGAAGGAGGGATGTCAGCTGATAGAGAAAAACAGAACACAGCACGCAGACATTAGGGAGAAACCTCTAGCATAAACCTAAAAACGTTCATGAAAAGTAAAATTTATTTAAATACATTTTCTGTATCTTATGATTTGTTATTTTTAACAAGCTACTGAACAGGACCACTTAGTAGAGCTAAACATTTTGGTATCAGCACAACGGGTATAATTATTATTCTGCATACTGGTGGTTTTTGCAAGAAACATCAGTACGTGTATCAAACTGAAGCTTTTCTGTTAATCAGGAAGCTCAATTTTATACCAAAAAAATAAAAATAGATTTGCTTAGAAAGGACTCCTTTGGGATTAAGGGCGTGAAAACTACGTGACCTTACAAAAACTATCAGATTATCCCGCTTACCATTGTTGGAGAACATGTTGTCAAACTCTATGATGAGGTCATCATCCCTGTCAAACCTTTCAAAGCGAATGTGTGGTGCAGCATTGATATCAGGGAAGTCTTCGTCCAACTCCATCTCCGAACCTTCATCATCATCATCCTCATCTCCTTCTTCATCATCCTTAACAAATGGTACAGGAAATAAATCTTAAACATAAAGAAAAATCAAGGTTTTTTAACGAGCTTCACTGCATTAACCCCTACCTGATCTTCCTCCTCCTCTTCTTCCTCTTCCTCCTCTTCATCTTGGCTGTCTTCATCATCATTGCTGCCACTAGAATCCTCCTCCTGTGTGTGCTCCTCATCCTCTGGTTCTAAGATGTTCATGGAGTCTGATGGAAGAGCCCGTCAATACTTTACATGTACATCTCAACAAATAACAGAACAATAGTGTTCCCTTTCAGTCAATTCACTCAGTACAACACATAAGTATGAGATATCACACCCCACGTGTCCTAGCTAGAGAAACCTTTATTCACTCCTTAAAGGCACACAGATGACCTGTGATGACATGTGCATGACCCTGCCTGCACATATACCCCTTTACATCAGTCATCCCTCAGCTGTTATGCTCTTCACCTCGCTAAAACAATTCTGCATAGTTGCAGCTTGCTGCTGCTTGTTAGCTCTGTTGTCTGCTGCTTGAAGTTAGCTTAACTGCCCCTGGTGGTGCTAACCATGTTCCCAGAATTTGTCTCCAAGCTAACCGCATCATGGAAACGCGTCACTGTGCATTACTATTGACAGTACATAGAGCTGGAAGGCGCTGAGGAGGCTGGCTTTGTTAACCCACCTCCTATGGAGTCTTCCCTGGCTGATTACCTGGCCCTGTCCCACAACCATCGTGTCGGTGACCCTGCAACTCTGCTGTCCAAGCACTGCAGATTCTCCGCATCGCAGCTGAACAAGATCTATCATGCTCAGGCTGGCACTGTCCGCGTCATGAGCCCCGTCACTATGCTCTAGACCATAGGTGTCAAACTCTGGCCCGTGGGCCAGATTTGGCCCGCAGCCTAATTACAATTGGGCCAATTGTAATTAGGCTGCGAAGCCATACCAAATTACTATTAGAGCTGGCCTACTAGTATTATACAGCTAATATATATATTGTTTAGTATTAAGCTTTGCTTGTTCCATATTCAGTTTTTCAGCAAAACTTGTTTGAGTCCATAAGAAGAGATTCATTCTTAAATCTGGAGGAAGATTTTTTTTTTCCATAAATATTAACGTTAGCCCGCGACCTTGTTCCAGTTTTGAATTTTGGCCCACTGTGTATTTGAGTTTGACACCCTTGCTCTAGACGTTATAGGCGATGTGCCTGGGAGAGCTAGAGTCGCTGGTTCCTGCAGACAGCCCACTGACACCTCTCCTTAACAAGGTCAAGTCAAATGTGCCTCCTAACAAATGCGCAGAGTCATCGTTAGCCCCCCTCAGAAAGAGGGGCGTCCGCATCCTAGCTCATCTATATGACTGGGCTCTTGTCGCTTGCTCCAGAGCGACACAGCTGTCACTGAGTTTCTCTATGAACTTTCAAAAACACCTCACTCTGTTATCAAAGAACCAGGGATTAAGTTAAGTAACCCAACGCTAATCGACATTTAGCAGATTTCTTTCCTCGGTTTGGAAATATGCTAGCTTTCCAGTCACACACATTTGTCGCAGCACATAGTGGCTTTGTTTCATTGCAGCCTCGCTCAGTTTCAGCTCATATGCAGACTACATTTCCAAATGATACTATGGTTTTTGGGCATGATGGCATCTATGATTACGACTAGGACTGTTATAGATCCACAAGCTCTATTGTGGATGTTTTGACATTACTTAAGGAGCTGCTGGATAAGGCCCTTTCGTTTTCTACAATTAAGGTTTATAAGGTTTATATTTAAGCTGGGGTTCACCAGCTGAGACCCATGGTTAGGTCCAGTGTCGCTGAATGGGACTTGTCTTTGGTGCTAGAAGCCCTTTGCTGCCCCCCCTTTGAACCCGTTGAGTATGTGAAATTTCTTTCATATAAAAGACTGCATTGCTTTTCGCTTTGGTTTCTGACCTTCATGCTCCGTCTGTGCATCCCTCCTGCACACAGTTCTCTCCTGATGGCTTCAAAATCATATTGTGCCTAAATGCCAAAGGTCATTCCTGCAGCTTACAGCTCAATGGAATTTCAGCTTCTGCTCCATTTCTTTTGCATCTAAGGAGCAGAGGAGGATGCATTTTGTGCGCAGTGCATGTGCTACATACCGACATTGAGTGCACTCAGAATGTGCGTTTATGTGACCAGTTGTTTGTCTGCTTTGCTAATCCAGCCAGGAGGTAGAGCTCTGTCTAAACAGCGACTGTCTCACTGGATTATAGAAGCTATATCACTGGCGTACCAAGGGTCTCGCTTTGCCCCCGGGCTGCGAGAGCTCATTCCACCAGGGGAATGGCAACATTCCCCAGGTCACACAGGGGCGTGATATCTCGTACTTATGTGTTGTACCGAGTGAATCGACTGAACGGGAACAGAAGTTATATCTATAACTGTTCATTTTGTCAAAATGTTGTACCTTCCCGGTTGGCCTGAAGAGTTGATGCTTGGCTAATATTGGAGGGGGCTTCATCCATCAACACGTCCTCTTGCGATTCATCTTCACCACTGCGTCCAACTAATCAACAGAACAAACAAACGCTACATCAGCTCTGGGCTGTTCTGCCTGTTTGTAATCAAGAGTGAACTCAGTTTGAAATCATACATAATTATAAATAAATAAATAAATAAATAACACTGCTTGTGCTTCAATGGTAAATGGCCTGTATTTATATAGCGCTTTACTAGTCCCTAAGGACCCCAAAGCGCTTTACATATCCAGTCATCCACCCATCCACACACACATCCACACACTGGTGATGTCTAGCTACATTGTAGCCACAGCCACCCTGGGGCGCACTGACAGAGGCGAGGCTGCCGGACACTGGCGCCACCAGGCCCTCTGACCACCACCAGTAGGCAATGGGTGAAGTGTCTTGCCCAAGGACACAACGACTGAGACTGTCAGAGCCGGGGCTCGAACCTGCAACCTTCCAATTACAAGGCGAACTCCCAACTCTTGAGCCACAATCGCCCCAATGCTTCAATGCACTGACTTGTTTCCTACACCTATTACAGAAAGGTTAAGTTATCACAAGCAGTGCAGAGAACTGCTCCATACTTTTCATTGCCCAGCAACACTCACTGTCACCCCTGAAATGAATCCAGTTGCCTACCTATAATTGTGCTGTTGACAGTGCCAGCATCTCTCTCCAACAGCTCATCAATCAGATCCACCAACTCATTCTCTACCTGCATGGAAAGGAAATGATATACACAGTCAGCCTTCACATGGTGCACAAAATGAATGGGTATCCACACACTTATGTGCTGACCTTTAATTACAAATGTTACAGATCAGGGGATCTGAGTGTAGTTTGAGCTATTGTGTGCGTTGTGTGTAATGCAATGTTAATACATTATTTACCTGCATAGCCTGTGTGCTAAGAACCTCTGGCTGGCCAGCAATGACCACTGCATCTCCCTCAGTTTCTCCATCCATCAGATCAGTGTCTGTTCCTTGGACCCTGTGGCTGCCATCCACTGGCTCTGCCTCACCCGACTCTCCTACAACAGATGGCCCACATGAGCATCATACATTTGAAAAGTAGGCTATTAAAGCATTTCATCTGTCTCATGTGGATACCTTGGTCCTGAGTGTTGCTGTTGCTGTCCCTGGCAGTGCCCACAGGGTCGTGTTCAGTCTTGTTCTTGCTGGAGCCTCCCTTGCCCCCAAAGAGACTGCTAGGCTGGTTAACAATTCGTGAGAGAGTTTCCAGTGGCTTCAAGGCAGCATTCACTGTGTTGGCCATGTTGGGACTAAAGCAAAGGACACAAAGGGAAAATAAGGAGCCCTTTCAGATCAATTTCTTTAGTATTAATAACTGCTGAAAAACCAACTTGATTCTGAAACAGAACTACTCACAAAAATGTATTATGACAGAAGTGAACCTAAGTTATACGAGTAGTAACTGGTAAACCAGATAACTACTGGCTAATTTTTCAGGCTAATCTTATACCTGGACAAATCCAAGCTGTGTGGCACACGTGCCAAGTCATTGACCAGTCCTTTTTTAAGGAAGAGCCTTATAATGTTGTTCATGCCGTTATGTTGCGTCTTGGCTGCTGCTGTGCTATAGAAACTGGATGTTGAAGGGCATGACTCCATGATGGTGCTAATGATACACATCACTGCCTGAAGCCTGTAAAATAGGTTTGCCAAGATGAGAGAAAATGGGTTGGCATAGATTTAGAAAAAACAAACAACAACAATAACAAAACCCCACACACAGTCAGGGTTGTATGACATTTCTATTCCATTTACCTGGCATGTTTTTCAGCACCTTCTGGCATCGCTAGGGCTCGACTTAGGGCAGCCTTTACCTCATTCACTAAGGACACCTGGGCATCAGTGCCTGTTCCAGCAGCTGCTAGGCTGGCTAGAAAAAGACGTGCCAATGCTGGGGTGTCCTTGTCCTCTGAGTTCTGGGTGTGAGGCAGCAAGTGGTCGAGCACAAAGGCTAGGACACTGCAATCCTGTTAGGATACATGCATGTCAAAATGAGTTGAGAGGCTTGAGAATACAATGTGTGAATGGCTGAGAAGAGTTTGTTCAGCTACCCACCTCCTTAATGAGCTCAGACTGCCCAGCTGTATAACAGTAGGAGGCGATTAGCGTGGCGATTCCCACGTAGGAGCGCACTAGCTCAGCCAGTAGTCTCAGGATGGTAGAAGTAGGCATTAGAGGTTTGCTTGCCTTGACCTTAGCTGCTTTACTCTCATCTGAAGTGGTACCCTTCTCTCCCTCCTGCTCCTTCTTCTCTTCCCGCATTTCTTCTGGTGTGGAGGCTGAGGAAGTTAGCATAACACAATAAGTTATGCCTTGTATAAAACTGAACTCACTTAACGGCGTCCAGTGGACGGTCTGTGTATTCAACCCCACCTCTGGCGCCGGTGTCCACCTCTCAATTTTAAATTCATGTAGACACTGAGGGTTCTCAGTGTCTACACTGAGGGGCCGTGCTAACACCTGCTGCTCTCTGGCAGCAGCACCATGCTCTCCCGTGTTTTAAGTGCACCTTAGAACAACACGCAGCAACACTACACATGAGCGAGACAACACTACACATGAGCGAGAGGAGGGAGGTTTGGGGTCTTCACACACCCCTGTTCTCTGCTGGCCATCGGGGCGGGGGGGCTGGGAGGAGGTGTTGGTCGTCCGATTGGGATCTGGGATGCGGGGCCTCTCTGCTGCTGCGGAGCCTGGGGCTGTCTGCTTGCCTCCACCCCGGGGGAAAGGGTAACATCTCCTGGGTCTAGGTGCCGTTTCCCCCTCCAGGGGTGAGGGTACCTGGACCCGGGGTATAGAGTTTGTTTGGGGAGTGTGATTGTGTGTACAGTGTCCATGTATGTCTATCCCTACGTTGAGTCAGTGCTGAGTATTTGTATATGTGTGCATGAGGGTGGGAATGCATGTTTGTGTCTGTGTGTGCCTGTTTGTCTGTGTCTATAGGTCAGGTCGGGTCTTAGACTCCACCTCTCTGGGAACTCCCAGGCCCTCCAAAGGCCTATCTCCCACTGCAGCCCCCTCTGGCTTCTGCTCCGTGGCTACTAGGTGACCCCTCATCTGGGGCTCTCAGTTCTTCCTAGGAGGGTGGCACGGATGCCCCTCCGGTGGTCCTCCTTGGGCTCTCGCACTCTGGGGCCTCTGGATGTCTGGAGGCTGGATCTCCATGCCTGCTTCATGCCCTGGGGGACGGGGCTATGGCTCTCTACATCCTCTAGCAGACCATTACATGGGGAAACCTTTTGAATACAAGCGCGCTGATCCACACAGGTGTGCACACGGGTGTTCACTGTTCATAGACATAAACTACACCTCTATTGGCTGCTATTTCCAAGCACATTATGCGCTGTCGGTCCTGCTTGCTGCACAACAACATTCAATATTTAGTGTTTACTGCTGTTTACACTTAGCTAGATTAAGATGATAGTGTTGTGTTTAGTATGTTGCTCTGTTTTTTTTTTTTGCTTGTTTTTTCTTCTTTTTCTCTCAACAGGTGATCCAGGAGATTTTTTTCTCCTGTTTCTCTTTTTAAGTGCCCTTTCTCACTGTCCCTCTTCCCTTCTGTTTTTCTTTCCCTTCATCTTTCTTTCTCCCTTTCCTATCCCTCAGTCATGTCTGTCCCATCTGTAACAAGTGAAAATAAAATAAAATAAACAATAACAACAAAGGTTGATCAAATGGACCAATACGGCAAGGCCGTGATGATCCATTTGGCAAAGTAAATCCGTTGGGTATCCTTGTTGGTCTTCAGACAACAATTCTGACGGCTAAAGAACCAAATGGGACAGGCAAAAAAAAAAAAAAAAAAAAAAAAAAACTGAACTCACAAGAAGTGAGTTCACAGTGAAGTTCACCGAATTCACATGAGGCAATGTTTCAGCCCTGCGATTTATTTTGCACTTAAAATAAGAAAACTCTCTATTCGCAGGTGTTAAGAGCTTTTAGTCTCACCTTCTCCTTGTGGTGTACCAGACTGGGAAGACTCTGCAACGCCTCCATCAGCAGCAAATACTTGACTCTGAAAAGAAGAAATGGTTTTATTATCAACTTAGAAACAGATACAAATGGCACACTCCAGTGCACATGCACAATAGGATTATATGTCACTGAAGACTCACGTTGATATGGAATGCAGACTGGGAGTCAAAGTCACTTCCTTGACGGGTGAGCCGATACTGCTGGTAAACATCATCACCAACATCCTGCAAAATCTGGCAAAGGTCTTGACCACCGGGTACAGCTGCTGCACGTTCTTCTGGACGCTCGGCTGAGACACACACAAATGCATTAATACCCGAAATGTTCAAACGACTTTTGGTGCAAATTACACAAAAATTTCTCAAGTCAATATCTTGTTAAAATGTCTTACGTTCTTCAGGAGCATGGTAGGCAGCCAAAGCATTAAGCATGTCATAGATGACCTCTTTGATGGTGTCAGGGATCGGTGGTAATGGTGATAGTTTCAGAGGAGTGGTCTTCACCAGCTGCACAGCATTAGGTCCCTTAATTCGAAGGTTCTCAAACTCATCGTCAGAAGCTGGAGGAAAAAGAATGTATGCAAAGAACATATATTACAGGAAGCAATGTGTATTATAGCTCAATTATTTTTAATTTACTTAAAAAGAAACTTCACATATTGGAGAAGTTTGCACACTTACTGGTGCCAGCTCCACGAGGTGCAGGTAGAGCAATGCGGATACAGTTGCTAGCAGTTTCAGTAAAACATTCAGGGTTACGGCAGGCAGCCGGCCCCAGGACACGAAGCACATAATTGATTTCTCTGGAACCAAGGCTGCCTGATACTACTCCTGATGTGGTACTACCTGCTCCACTTGTTACTGCTGATCTCACCACCTGTTACAACAAAAATTGGCTTATGTTATTAGACAATATAGTTTAAATGATGCTATAGTTTAAATACCAGAAGCTTTTAAACATGTTGAGTTTTATTTAAAGTTTCAGTATGAAACTAGATTTACCTTCTCCATGGTGTGTCGCAGTGTGGCTGGATCTTCTATGATGTGTCTGAACAACAGAGTAACCAGTGGTGTGAAGCCATTGAAGCCAGAGCTCTGTGTCAACCCCAAAATCATCCGTGTGCTCTTCAGCTCAGCAAACATCATTGCATAGTGGTGATTGCGTGTGAGGCGCAAACAGAGACGCAGTGTAGCATGAAGGGTGTCTGGGTCCACAGGGACACTAATCATACTGACACAGGCCCGAATAAGAACGGTGGTCATGTCCTCAGTTAGGCCTTGCACAACAATATCAGATCCCTGAGAGTAGTCAGACTCCAGGGAAGATGAGGGGCCAGATGTCGCCTCCTTCAGCTGGCTGGTATCATCCTTAGGAGCGTTCATCTCCACTGCTGTTCCCGAATCTAAATCGCTCTGGCTTTCTTCCACTTTGCCCCGGTCGCTCTCCTCTCGGTCAGAATCCGTAACACTACCAGTTTTGGAAGGCTTGGGGATGCGAGGCACTTTCTGAAGAGTGAGCATAACTGGCCTCCTATTACCGGTCTCTTCATTTACCTGCCCAATAAAGTTGTGTTAGAAAAGGGAACCAGCCAAGTCTATTAACACAATTAACCTTAAAAAGGGATATTCTCTGGAAAAATATAAAAGGAATATGTATACCTGCACCATGGTGTTAAACTGCACAGTGTATCTCCGCCGTCCAGCTGTGAAGCGGACACTGCTCTCTCCAGCCCTCCATGCTGAATCAATGGTACTGTTGTTGGAAGCACTGTAGCTGCACCAACGGCCTGAGCGGTCATCAAACCATCGCCAGTTATTCCCATTTGGCTGCAAATACTAGAAGGCAACCAAGACAAATTGTTCATAACTGTACAAGAGAGATGTAGCAGAATAACACAAATACCCTCCAACAAAGTTTATGCAAGAAATCTTGATATAAATTTAAAAACAAACAAACTCAACAACTTAAATCAGTATTTGTGGATAAAGGTTTGTACAGGATTACATACATGTTGTCCAATTCCTATACACTCATTACCTGTAAAAATACCTTTGTGTATAGTTATAGCTAATTCTACACAAGACTCTAATAAAGAAATCCAAGAGTAATCAATATGTATACAAGCAAAATGCTGCTCTTCCCCCCACCCTTACCCTCATATATACTCATTTTTATTGCTGTGCCAAGGCTGATCTTTTCATTTTTTACTTCACTACTATAATTTGTAGCTGTGTTTTTTACATTTTGTTTTGGCTTTGTGTTGTTGTTTTTTTTTTTTTTTACCTTGTTCATTTGTTCCCGGCGCTTTGAAGAGACTGCCATCTTTTCATAGAAATCAATGATCAACAGCACTGGTGTGATCCATCTGCAGAAAAAAGTCATCACAAAAACATATCAGCGCTATGATGATGAAAAGCTGGTGTCATATTTGCAAGTGATAAGATCTTTGTAGGGGTGTGCAAAACTCACTTCGGTGTCTGGATGTCTTTGTGTTCTTTAGCTGCTTGCAGACAAGGCTGCACAACCTCGAGCAGCTTTATGAGCAAATCAAGAATTCCACTGTTCTCAATCACTCTGGCACCCAGCAGCTTTAGTTCCTACAGAAAACGAAAACAAGTAATTCCATGAGATGCATAGGTAATCAGCGACACTTCATTTGTCTACTCAAACCCTTATAAGATTTCAACATTACTGTTCAGACTCATCTTAAGGTGTACAAAGGACTTAAGGACACTGTGCATACCCTTCCCTGGTTCACTTCAGATGAACTGGGGCACAGTGTGCATGTTGCATGATTTGTAGCCGCACCAAAGCGTGAAACTGTAATGCTTCCTCTATGACAAATTGCTGTTTGTATGTGGCGCTATAAAAGGTACATGAGAGGACAATGTGTCATGTCTTCCAAAATATGCCTCGATTTGATGTAGAGAAAAAAAATTCATGAATTCATCAAACTCTTTGTGCTTTTCAACAATCACTGTGCATGAAGTACAGAGAGTGAGAGGATGAGGAAAAATGAGTCTGAACTCTCAGACATAGTGAAGCACACTATAAAAACAATCTTGCCTAGTCTCAGAACTTCCTCCTAATCTATTTAAACAAAAGAAAGAAAGAAAAACGTGTACATAAATGCCGCCGCAACTTAGTACTTGGTAAAAACACTTTTGTAACATGGACAGCCCCCCAAAAGAACAAAAAAAAAATAATATTCTTGGAACGGTCCTATAACCTCGGCCCACGTTCCTTTTCCAAGTGTCTCTTATTCCTGGAAGCATTGCACAAGCACAACCGTTTTGTCTCTAAAAATCCTCCCTAAAAACCTAATTCCCAAAGCATAATGATGCACTCAATCTGTGTCACTGTAAGGATAGTATTATGGGGGTTTTTTTTGTGGAATGGTATTACCTAAGATTACATTATCTATGTTTTGTTTCACTTTAATGAAGTGTGATTCATAAACACAAAATCTGAAATGTGGCAAGAGTTCAATCTTTATGTTGTGTGAAAGACGAATTTGCTGGCATTTGCCTTTCATTGAGGAGTCATGCCCGTGTGACTACTATACCATAAAGGCTTTAATGGTGGAATGCTCTAACCAATGGTTGTCATCCAATACATTTTTCATCCATATTCATTCATAAAGGAACTTTGGATTAATATTCAGTGGCCACTGGGGCTTGGGTTGTTTTTGGTAGTGGTGGTTGCTTCCTTCATTTAAAAATGAATGAGCCTACTGTGCCTTAGGATAATTAAATACTGCAAAAATGTATTTCTATCCTTGCCCAGATCTGTGCCTAGAGATAATCTAATCTTGCAGGTCTCTCAACGTAATGGATTGCTTTTCACTTACATAAACCATTAAACTGAGGTTTTCCATAACAAGGTGTGCCTTTTCCAATTCTGTCCAATGAATTCACTTAGGCGCACGTCTTCTTCAATCCAGTTTAAGAAATACTTAAAGACCATATGGTGTTAAAGTGTAAAAATGCTTCTGTAATTGGAATTTCTGCCATTTTCAAATAAAACATTTGTAGCAAAGAATTGATTAAGGAGTCTGTAATAATCCAAAATGTAGAAAGCTTAAGCGGGCCTAACACTTTTCAAATGCACTGTATGGATAAACATTCTATGACAAGAACCTAAAATTCTGGTACCTCAAAGAGCAGCGTGAGCAGCAGAATTCGTGTTGCCAGCTTGGAGGCCTGGGGCAGTGTGGCCATCTGCCTGGTCCACTCAGACACCGTCTTTGTGTCACTGGTAGTCAGCGGCTCAGCTGCTTTGATCAGCACGTCTGCTGCCTCCCACACCTACACACAACATGTCAACAATCAGGCTTATACAAGTGTACAAATGGCTATTGTTAGGGTCACTATGATGCTTAACTTTTCTTTTTTAAAAGAAGTGACGACAATCACATCTTTCAAATGTACAGAGGTGCTTATGAACTGCATTACTGCCTTACCTGCATTCAAAATGTACTAACAACATTCCACCTGAGAAGGTTCAAAGTAAGAGACTTGCCTACCTTTTTCAAGTCCATGAAAAACCTGCATTTTAAATTTAAATAAACTTGTAGAGCAGGCTACAGTATTAACATCTACTGACCTGTTGGACAACTTGACCAAGGATGAGATCCCTGTATTCAGGGCCACTTCTCTTTATGGCAGTCATTAGCAGGTCGCACAGTCGGTAGACTGTGTCAGGTAGCTCATCCAAAAGATGGAAGCAGCCAGGCAGCATGGTGTCAGTGAAGGCATGTAGCTCCTGGGGGTCCAGTGGCTCAGCCTCCATGAAGCGCTCCAAGCATCGTGCCTCCTCCTCTTCTGCCCGTTCCCTGGCTCTTCTGTCCTCCTCCTCTCGCCGTCGTGCTGCTTCCTAAAGGAGACACACCAACGATCAACAGTTATTTAGCTAAACAGTAAACTAATCCTTCATTCAGTTTCAATGAACAAAAAATGTTTTACACTAGGCAAGGCAAGGCAAGTTTATTTGTATAGCACAATTCAACAACAAGGTGATTCAAAGTGCTTTACAGAGACATTAGAAACAAAAACAAATAAAAAGCACTACGCTTTTTTCTCGAAAAAAGAAACACACCTCAGGAGAGTCGGAGCGCTGCTCCATGCTAACCTCTTGCCCGAGTGACATGGCAATTGCTCTCATCATCTGGTCTTCTTCGGACATAGTTAGATCCTAGATGGAATAAGAGCAACAATGTTAGCTACCCAAGTCTCTCTCAAACATTGTAAAGGACTAAAGTACTGTGTGTGTGTTTTTGTGTATAAAGCTTACTCTTACTGCTCCACCAAGAAGTGGAGGAGGGTGTGTAAGGAGGTACTCGGTGGCCTGCTCCATGGTGCTGGTGTTCAGTAGAGCCTCCATGGCATGTTCTCTTGAGAAACCCATATCCATCAGCTGGAACACCACACCACAGAAAGACAGAGAGAGATGAGGTTGTGAAAAAAGAAACTATAAAAGGACGTTACATAACAATGTCACATAAGTGAGTGATAGCAAACTAGTTTGCATGCTGAAGGAGAAAAAAAAAAGTCATTCTTTCTGAAACATGACAGAGGCCTCTATAAATTCTCTCTCTAATCTCTCTCAAGCCCCCAAACAAACCTTGTCCCAACACTATTATTATAGCACTGAAATTTGTCTCTCAAGTCCTTATTTTTTTCTTCAATATGACTCTTTCCTTCATTTCCTTACTCTCTCCAAGTTGTTTCTCAATTTCTCCCTTTCTCTGGCTGCAGGGTGGTGGTGGTGGTGTTACATTTCCTAAACCCAGAATCATCGGCATCTAGATATAAAATTACGCAGTTAACCTGTACTCTCACATCTACCTGCAGCACTAGCATAACAAGCTAAAAAAAATATTGCTGCTGGAATAATGTTATATAATGGAATAATGTTACATCAGACAACTTATGAAAAACAAACCAAAAAAATAGCTGTCACTACAGTGAGAAGTTCCACATATTTTGAGTTGGTAGATTTTTACACCAAATGCCCTTCCTGAGGCAGTCCCCCAAACTGTGACTAAAATCAGGTGAGAAAGATCAATTTGCCACAGCTTTCCCTACATACCTGTGTTAGCTGAGCCTGGTTAACTTGGGGCTCGCGGCGAGGCGTAGAATTGGTAGAATCATCAGCTGGTCCTCCTGTTGGCCCTCCAGAAGTTGATCCACTCACTGGCGGTGCCTCTCCACTTGATGAAGATGCTCCTGGAGTCGTGCCAGGTCCCAACGAACCGGCAGAGGTTCCCTCATCATCTGGGCGCACTGTTCCCTCCCTCTCTTTTGCCAGGCGCTCCTGAATAACAGGCTCCCCTCTTAGTATGTGGCAGAGAATAGCCAACATGGATTCAGCCATCCTACCCCCATACACCTTCAGTGGCTTCCGATTCCACAGATTGCGAATGCAGCTGAATGCAGCCTTTATGAAAGAGAAACTGTGTTACAATAATAAAACACCAACACAATCCTTAGATTAATACAAACAAAAAAAACTACCATATTTAAAGCCTACAAAAAAATTAATACAGTATAAAGAATTTCTAGGGGGCATGAAGATCATGGACATTTGTTGCAATCCTTTTTCATTTTTCTCTGCACAGTACTAAAAATGCAGAAATACAACTGAGCAACTGTTTTTGAAAACACAGGGATAAATGCTCATCTCTTTCATCTTTTCAAAAGACAAAATCTCTTAGAAATCACTTAGAAATTGGTTATTTTAGTTAATACTGACCTTCTGGGTGACAATAAGGAACCTTAGGGCACTGAACTGTGGCATGGTGGGTGTAACTCCAGGCATTTTAGCTGGCAAGGAATGGGGTGAGTCCAGCACAGTGCTTGGATTCACCATCTTCTCCACCAGCATTAACCAGGCATCCAGGAACTCCCCTGTCCCATCTGGTAGATCAGCATGCTCCAGACCCTCAGATACAGGTACCTTCCCTCCCATTGACAGTGCCCAGTTAAATGTCCTGTTAAAAAAAACAAAACTCAACCAATTAAACTAAGTAAATGTCAAAATAATATTTTTGGGGGATGGGCAAAAAAATGATGTCTGTAATTATTGAAAAAATGAAACATGAGTGACAGTGGTATATTGGTTAGCACCATCACCTGACAGCAAAGTTTTGGATTCAAATTCATTGGCCATCTAAGGCCTTTCTACATAAACTTGCATGTTCTCCCTGTACGTGTGTCGGTTCTCTCTGGGTACACTGGCTTCCTCCCATAGTCCAAAGACATGGACGTTAGGTTAACTGGCGATACTGAACTGGCTGTAGCTGTGAATATAAGTGTGAATGAGTGTCTGTTTCTCCATTAGCCCTGTGATAGAGTGCTTAACTGTCCACAGTGCATTCTGCCTCACGCATTACGACAACTGATTCAGCCCCCTGTAACCCTAAATTGGACAAGCGGTTAAGAAAAATGGATGTGGGGATAGATCACGAAACTAGGATTTCATTTTAATGAAAGTGTATGGTCTTAATTGAAGTAAAGCTTTATCTGCATAATTAGCGATCAGGTCAGTGAGAAGGAGTGTCAAGTAGAACGTAAAGTAGCAGAGGCAAATGCCTTTAGAAAGTTTCAAAAAAATGAATGCACAATTTTAGAAGAAAACCTGCGTCACAAATGGCGGGAGACAACCATTTATTTCAAGAATTCTATGAGAATTGTCAAAAACACTTGTGTGTCTAGTCTCCCCATTTCCAGCACAGTACATAAAAACAAAGATGGCAGAGAGCAGTCATATCAAGCATACCAAGTCCAAAAGTAAGATGAATTTCTGAGTTGTATGTTGTCTGCTTGGCAAACTCTACCAAAGTCACACCATTTGAGTTTGAGTATATGCCCATATGAATAAAGGCCTGGTGGCTGCTAGCTGCAGCTACGCAGTGGTCTTTTAACACACAAAAGTCACCCACTTCCATAAACAGCAGTCCTACAAACAACGAGGTACTCGTGTTCTTTAAAGTAAAGGCCCCGACTTGTGGCAAGAATTTCACTGCATGTTAAAATAAGCTTCTCATCACAAACAACATAACATTTCTATTTTTGCCCATAATTGTGCTCTACAACTTGATTGCACCATACAATATGACTCACTCAAATAAGGCATCATGTCCTCCAGAGCAAAAGAACTTTTGCAGCATAAGGTGGTAAGGGTACTTCCTTTCATCAAACAACATAGGAGATGTGAAACCCACTGAGCAGATGAAAAAAGTCAACCTGCCAGGGAAAGAAAAAATATATATTGTTCAATATCATTGCTTGTGATAAGCACATAATAGCAAAAGAGGTGGCAGTGCCAAATTCCTCTTACCTAAAGCGAGGGGTGGGTGTGTAGGGTGGAGGCTGCCAACTTAGACCCTTGGTGAGCAGCTTGGTGAGAGCAGAAGCAGTGGCCCTGGCAGCAGGTGTTGGGGTAGTGCCTGTACTTGTGGCATGGTGGGAGCGACGTTGGCGCACTGGGGAGCCCACGCACAGTTTTACTAGCAAGCCAAAGAGCTCGGCCAGAGCCCTACCTAACCGAGATGAAGCTGCAAAGACACACGTGGATAGGTAAGACAAACTTTGACTTTCAAAAAAAAAGTGTTAAATATTGTAAGATAAAAGGAAAAAATAAAAAAAAAATTACAGACACAAAAATATAATATGTGTGCCTTGGACATACTCCTACCAGAGAGTAAGGGCTTAATTTGTTTGATGCGGGTGGCCATAGCTGGAGTAAGTTTGGACTTGGTCTTTGGGTCTGCTGCAGAGGGTTCATCTGTCTCCATGGGAGCCAAGGTATCCCCATCTAGACCCATGCCTTCTAATAGACCACCAGCAGAGGAATCCACAGACACTGCCTCTGATTCTGCTGGATGAATGTGGACAAGTATGTATTTGTTAAAGGGTGCTCCAAGGACATCCTAGTTTTTAATGAACAAGTTTAAATGGTTACATTACCAGTTCTCCTAGAGCCAGAGGCTGAAGATGCTGTCGTGTTGCCAGATGGCTTTTCCTCTTTGGGAACAAGTTTTTGCATGTCGGCCTGGCCAAACTCACATCCTGGAGGCAAACTGTTAAGAAACAAGCAATAGGTTGTTAGGGGTGATAACTACAAAGTTTAGGTAAAGGAGTAAAGGATAAGATTACTCACCTGTTAGGGGTGCAAAGGGACAGTAGCACAGTGCTCTCCCATACCAGAGAGCAGTAGAGCTGGCTGAGCTTGCTGAGAACACTCAGGCCAAGCTGAGAGCCCCACTGGTTTACTGAAATGGCTCTGATTTCACTCTGTTTAGAAGACAACAGAAATATTTAGAGTTGTTGAATCAATTTGGCTCTCACTTGTCAAACAAAGGCTGAGTTTTCATTCATTAGAAAAAGAAAAGTAAATTCTATGTTTTTGAGATCTAACATTTGGATTTCAATGTGTTTCTGTCCTCATAAGGCATCTGCATAGTGGACTGAACAGAAAATAATTAGCTGCATAGGCACTTGCTTCTAATAGTTTTTGGAAATCACAACATGGGTGGAGACCCACCTTCTGAACTGTAGTGTTTTGAGGTCAAGTAGTTTTATTTTTTCTCTCTCTCACACTCACACACACACACACACACACAATCTGTGTTTACCTGTCCGACTCTGCAGGTATGGACAAACATGAGGATGTAAGCATGCGCTGCAGTAAGAGCATGTAGAAGGGGTGTTGCCCGAGCTGACAATGTGGCATCTGTGACGTGGCCTGCATTAGCCAGTTCTCTGAGAAGCACAGACCCACCAGGCACCTCAATTGGTCGATGAAGTGGCTCCAGAGATGTCAAAATACTGTCCAGTTGGCACAGGCCCTCTTGGAGTACTTTAGGCTCATGTGAGAGAGTCTAAAGGGAAGGATTGAGTCATTTTCAAATTGCCCACGAACTGCCTATTAAAACAAGTGTACGGAGTGCAACAGCAATGTGCATTCCATGTGTGCCAATTTCTTAAAAAAAAGAAATAAAAAATAAAGAAACTGGAAATAAATTCCAGTGATCTTTAGGTTATGCTCACCAGTATCGACTTGCAGACACCAGCAACTGCTTGGCAAGCAGCTGAGGTGGGAAAGTCTATGGGCAAGTTGGGCAGGCCCAGAATAGAGACCAGGGGCAGAAGCCCCTTCTGGTTGACAAATTCTTGACAATGGTCATCTGTGGTGTTGTTGCTTAGAATGGATTCAACAAACTTCATCTGGAGAACGTATGCACACCAAATTATGGACTTAAGTGATGAAGGTATCCACTGCTTTAATAGCTTACACCATTTCCCAATTATTACTTAAAATATATTGGACCATAAACCAGACAGTACAACCACTGTGCAAAGACTTACCACATTAAGAATATAATCCATTAGAGGAATGGGTATCCGTTCCTCAGTGCCAACCACCCTGCAAGAATGCACACATGATCAAAACTTCAACCACCAACCGTATATTTGAAATTTTGTCAATTAACCTGGAAAAGTAATTAAAGTCTGTAAAGACAGTTTTTTTCTTTTCTATTGTGTTATGAACTCAGAGTCATACAGTTCAAGTGGCACTGACTGTCTGCTGCTCTCTGCTTCCCCCTGCTGCTGGCTGAATGTGTGAAGGGCCTCCTCTTCCTCTTCATCCTCACTTGAAGCTTCTTCGGCAGCATGGCTGGAGCGTGCTGGTGGAACTGCAACAGTACCATCTGCTTTCTGGATAGATGGTTTCTGGCAGATGTACTCAGGAGCTCGACCTAGGTTGCAGATCTCCTCAAGCAACTGTAACAGCAACTTTGCTTTAGATACCTTGACATGTTCTGTTTCAACACTTGAAATATTTTTAAATCAAATTTGGACTACCTTAATAATGGCAGTAGTAGCATCTGTTTTCAAAGTGGGCTGGTGCCTCATTAGTTCATCCACAGCACTACCCAAGTTGGATGCAGTGTCACCTGAATTAAAACAAACAACATGTTATGCAATGAAATGTGGTTCACAGGCAAAGACAAAAAAACACCAAAGACAAAAAATAAACAACAGGGGAACCTCACCCAAAGGGTCAGAGCTACGCCGTCGTCGCATTGCAGGCAGGTAGTCAGGAGACAAAAGCACTTTGAAGAGTCGCTCAAAGGGCTGGCACTGAACGAAGGAGTGCAAACCTCTCGCATTCAAGCAGAGGGCACTGAACACATTGGGTAGAGAACCCAATACTTCGCGGGTAGCAGGAACCTGCAAAAGCGTTTGAAATGTTTTACTGTTTTTCAAGTTAAAGGCCCACTATTAGCCTGTATTTTTTTTTGTAAGAACAGTGGTTGCATACATTGAAATGCTTTCCAGTAATGTTAACCTGTTTATAAAATATATATTATGACTGAATTGTTGTTATAATAGTCAAATTTATAAATCAACACATGTGCAAGTCTGATTCCTGACGTTTGGATAATAGGTAACCATGTTATATCATCCATCCATATCTAAAAACAAAGAAATAATTAATTCTAAGAATCTATTGAGTGTACAAAGACACAAAACTGATATTGAACTGCCACAAGTGGTCAAAGACATTAAGAAAAGAAAGAGCTAGAAACTCACATCTTTGATGAGAAGGGCATGCAGCATGACATCAGTCAGACCATTATCCTGCAAAGAGGAGAGCAGAGATGGCTCCTGGAACACAAACACCGTCACCACTTCTGTCGCTAAAAAACAGAAAGACAAAAACAAAAATGGGGGTGGTGGGGAAAGAAATCATAATCCAATAAAATATTAAATTGATAAAAATACAGGGAGTGCAGAATTATTAGGCAAATGAGTATTTTGTCCACATCATCCTCTTCATGCATGTTGTCTTACTCCAAGCTGTATAGGCTCGAAAGCCTACTACCAATTAAGCATATTAGGTGATGTGCATCTCTGTAATGAGAAGGGGTGTGGTCTAATGACATCAACACCCTATATCAGGTGTGCATAATTATTAGGCAACGTCCTTTCCTTTGGCAAAATGGGTCAAAAGAAGGACTTGACAGGCTCAGAAAAGTCAAAAATAGTGAGATATCTTGCAGAGGGATGCAGCAGTCTCAAAATTGCAAAGCTTCTGAAGCGTGATCATCGAACAATCAAGCGTTTCATTCAAAATAGTCAACAGGGTCGCAAGAAGCATGTGGAAAAACCAAGGCGCAAAATAACTGCCCACGAACTGAGAAAAGTCAAGCGTGCAGCTGCCAAGATGCCACTTGCCACCAGTTTGGCCATATTTCAGAGCTGCAACATCACTGGAGTGCCCAAAAGCACAAGGTGTGCAATACTCAGAGACATGGCCAAGGTAAGAAAGGCTGAAAGACGACCACCACTGAACAAGACACACAAGCTGAAACGTCAAGACTGGGCCAAGAAATATCTCAAGACTGGTTTTTCTAAGGTTTTATGGACTGATGAAATGAGAGTGAGTCTTGATGGGCCAGATGGATGGGCCCGTGGCTGGATTGGTAAAGGGCAGAGAGCTCCAGTCCGACTCAGACGCCAGCAAGGTGGAGGTGGAGTACTGGTTTGGGCTGGTATCATCAAAGATGAGCTTGTGGGGCCTTTTCGGGTTGAGGATGGAGTCAAGCTCAACTCCCAGTCCTACTGCCAGTTTCTGGAAGACACCTTCTTCAAGCAGTGGTACAGGAAGAAGTCTGCATCCTTCAAGAAAAACATGATTTTCATGCAGGACAATGCTCCATCACACGCGTCCAAGTACTCCACAGCGTGGCTGGCAAGAAAGGGTCTAAAAGAAGAAAAACTAATGACATGGCCTCCTTGTTCACCTGATCTGAACCCCATTGAGAACCTGTGGTCCATCATCAAATGTGAGATTTACAAGGAGGGAAAACAGTACACCTCTCTGAACAGTGTCTGGGAGGCTGTGGTTGCTGCTGCACGCAATGTTGATGGTGAACAGATCAAAACACTGACAGAATCCATGGATGGCAGGCTTTTGAGTGTCCTTGCAAAGAAAGGTGGCTATATTGGTCGCTGATTTGTTTTTGTTTTATTTTTGAATGTCAGAAATGTATATTTGTGAATGTGGAGATGTTATATTGGTTTCACTGGTAAAAATAAATAATTGAAATGGGTATATTTGTGTTTTTTGTTAAGTTGCCTAATAATTATGCACAGTAATAGTCACCTGCACACACAGATATCCCCCTAAAATAGCTAAAACTAAAAACAAACTAAAAACTACTTCCAAAAACATTCAGCTTTGATATTAATGAGTTTTTTGGGTTCATTGAGAACATGGTTGTTGTTCAATAATAACATTATTCCTCAAAAATACAACTTGCCTAATAATTCTGCACTCCCTGTATTGCAACACTGATGAAGCAGAAAGTTTAATATGAGAAAAATGTTGCATTTCTGAAGTCAGAAGAGGAAGACTCCGTAAAGTGAAAGAGTGTAACTGTGTACTCACCTAGGAGGAACAGTGAGGGGCCGTAATATTCTGCATTACTGATGATGTGCTTGAGTGAGGTAGGCAAGGACCCATCCATTACTTGGAGTTAAAAAAAAGAAAAAAGAAAAAAAAAAAAAAAAAAAAAAGTGGGTTCACAATACAATACAGATGTACAGCAACATATGTAAACAAGATTAGTACAAGATGTATGATCTCAAGTTCATCGGTACAACAAAGAAGTGATTCCAATGACTCACCATGGCGGATGCCATCAGAAAAGGCAGGGTCCTGGATGGCTTTCTTCAAGAAATTTAGCATCGACTTCAACAGAGCTGCCCTCTGGGGGATACACTGCATACCTAAAGAGATGAGAATCATAGAAACTGAAGAACGCAGGAGTGATAAAATTCATATATTCATTTGTCTGCGATGTGCGTACCTGCACGAGGTGTGTTAGTAGTGCTGCTCTGTGCTCGGTGGTCTCCCTCAGCTCTGGAACTAGAAGATGTTGATGGTCGAGGGCTGCTTTCCATAGCAACTTCTGACACTGTGAGAATTCACAATGTTTCCATATAAACAACAGGGGAATATTTTATATAACCCTAACAAACAGACTACTGCTTATAAAATCTGGCCACGACCAACCAAGGACTTGATTAGGAAAACCATAGCTTTAAGTTAGGCATGATTCCCTCTCTGAATACTGAAAACAGGACTAAAAGCTCTTTGACAAAGAATTAAAAAAAAAAAAAAGGTATAAAGCATCATCATTATTGTTATACATGAGTATTATAGTGTAAAAATAAATATGTACAACTGTATTTAAAAGTTCTAGAAGTTAAGTTTTAGAAATATTTCAATTTTCCCTACTAGGGAGGCCTTTCTAGTAATTGGCATTTGGTGAAATGGCCCTTTATTGATTCAGTGTTTTGGAGGAGCTACTAGAATTGGTTTGCATGTTTTAATGCTAAAAGCACTATACTTTTTTGTACCACATAGTGCAACAGAACATCACTCAGTGCATAGTACATTAGTCTTAATGGGTGTCACTTGTGTCACTGATGCGCATACAGTCATCTAGCAACAAAGGCAGCAGGGCATATAAACAATAGGGCTGCCACAAACAATTATTTTGATAGTCGACTAGTCACCGATTATTTTTGCGATTAGTCGACTAATCAGATCATGCATCCATTGGACGTGCAACGTACAGCTTATTGCACCAGCATGCATCTGCTCTTATATAACTATTATTAGCTTACAGCTTTAAGTGTTTAAGATATGTGCTAACTAAATATAAGACAAGATGATAGTTTGTTAAATTTTAATGAAATGTGCATAATGGTAAATGGTAAATGGCCTGTATTTGTATAGCGCTTTTCTAGTCCCTAAGGACCCCAAAGCGCTTCACACTACATTCAGTCATTCACCCATTCACACACACATTCACACACTGGCGATGGCAAGCTACATTGTAGCCACAGCTGCCCTGGGGCGTACTGACAGAGGCGAGGCTGCCGGACACTGGCGCCACCGGGCCCTCTGACCACCACCAATAGGCAAACATGGGGTTAGTATCTTGCCCAAGGATATTTGGCATGCAGCCAGGAGGCAGCCTGGGATCGAACTACCGACCTTCTGATTAGTGGCTGACCTGCTCTGCCGCCTGAGCTACAGGTGGAGTTTAATAAACTCAGCCGTCTGCTCCTTGGTATCTAAAATATAACGGGACACCGGAGTATATTCTCCAGCATCTCACACTTCTGATAATCAGCTGTCTGCTTGACGTTTATCCATCTGTGTAAAAACTATAACTTTAATCTCAGCCAAACCGATTTACTCAGGAACAAATAAAATACTGAAAAAAGCCAAACAATAACATTTTTGAGTTATCTAAGTGACTTACATCATGTTTAACCTGAGCAGCGAAAGACAACGGTGGGTTTGAAAACGATTTGCCGGCAGTCTGGTGTTCTCACCGGCTCTAGTGAGCCTTGAACCCCGGCTAGCTATCGAGCTGGTGGGTAACAGACGTCTCCGAAAACGTCAGAGTGCTTTTGAAAATATGTGGTGTCTTGATAAACTGAGCAGATATTTGAGGTTTATACAGCTACATTCTCGCCTGAAAATATGTTAAACATTTATTTTGTGACCCAGAAAGAATAATAAGAGTAATATTAAAACTAACTAGCTGCCGCCATTGTTGGAAACTAAGCAGGGCCGCGCAAAGAATTCTGGGATAGGTTGGGCCACGAAGTATACACCCGACCCATCCTTCAAATCAGGGGAAATGAAGGGCGCATTTCTGGGCCACATTTGTCGGAGTCTTCGAATTTGGACCGTCTTTGTCGTGTCGCTGTAACGACCTGGCGGCTCTTTTTTGCTTCTCATCCGTATACACTCTGCATCTTTCACGTGATTCAGTTTATTTTGAAAAGTCTCCACAGGATCTTGAGCTTTATTGCGAAAGGTTTATGTGGAACAAGCGGACACGCGGTGGTTTTACCTTCGTTGTTGCTAACGACAACGCATAAAAACAAACGCTTGTCTGTCTGTAGTGTGGTTATATTAAATATAAGAGAAAGAAGAAATTAATATAGCCACTACAGTGACCATCAAAATAATGAAAAAACATTGCCGTAAACAGTTTATTTTGCGACACCAAGAAACAAACGATAGCGTAAAATGAAACGATAGACGTTTTTATATCGTCATCCGATATATATCGTTATATCGAACAGCCCTACAACAAAGCCATATCTTGATGCACGCTCAATCATCCAGGTAAGGAAAACCCAAAAAATTTGATTCTGTTCATCTGGATCAAGAAGTCAAGACTTCTGAAGATGTCACTTGGATGAATGATGAAACATTTCTCCCACTGAAAACGCTACATCCAGATGAAAAGAATCAACTTTTTGGCAAAGAAGTCATATGTCCTTGTTCACCTGCCATGTTTGATCAAACACATTCACATAGTGCTTGATTATTTTGGAACACGTGATTTTCCTCTGATGCCAACTATCCATCCATCCATCCATCCATCTTCATCCGCTTATCCGAGGTCGGGTCGCGGGGGTAGCAGCCTAAGCAAAGAGGTCCAGACCTCCCTCTCCCCAGCCACCTCCTCCAGCTTGTCCGGGGGAATACCAAGGCGTTCCCAGGCCAGCCGAGAGATATAATCTCTCCAGCGTGTCCTGGGTCTGCCCCGGGGCCTCCTCCCGGTGGGACATGCCTGGAACACCTCGCCCAGGAGGCGCCCAGGGGGCATCCTTGCCAGATGCCCGAACCACCTCAGCTGGCTCCTTTCGATGTGGAGCAGCAGCTGCTCTACTCTAAGCCCCTCCCGGATGGCCGAACTTCTCACCCTATCTCTAAGGGAGAGGCCAGCCACCCTTCGGAGGAAGCTCATTTCCGCCGCTTGTATCCGCGATCTCGTTCTTTCGGTCACTACCCACAGCTCGTGGCCATAGGTGAGGGTAGGGACGTAGATCGACCGGTAAATTGAGAGCTTCGCTTTTACACTCAGCTCCCTCTTCACCACGACTGACCGGTGCAGCGTCCGCATTACTGCAGCCGCAGCCCCAATCCGTCTGTCGATCTCCAGCTCCCTTCTCCCATCACTCGCGAACAAGACCCCGAGATACTTGAACTCCTCCACTGATGCCAACTAAAATTCAAAAATACCAACATTCTCTCTGTAAAGGAGTTACCCCAATACGTTTAGAAGATCTGTCAGTGCCGCATTCATCCAACAACCCTCTTTTCAAATGAGAAGTGTTCTACTCAAAGACTGGAAAGGCCGGTGAAGCACTAAGAACTCACTGTTGAGTTTATCAACAAAAATTCTCAAGTCAGCAGCAGCATTCAATCAATAACAGGTTTAAAGTTGCCCTAAATCTGGTCCACAAAGATTCCCCTCATTATACAACCTGCACCAGCCTGAATGTTTGACACCATCCAAGGAGTCACAGAATTTGGTGACAACAAATTCTTACCATACCATCCGCATGCCTGAGCAATCTAGATTCCATCCAGGGTATGTGTTTTCAGTAAATAAAAGCTAGCACCATCTACAGCATGAAAGAAGGTTCTAGGTTCACACCTTCCTGGAGCCATCATGCACATAAGCCTGCATGCTCTCCCTGTGCCAGGGTGGGTTTGCTCCGTTTGTTTAGAGACATCCATGTGAGGTCAAATCAATTTTAAATTGGATGTAGAGGTGAGACCAACAAAGCGCTATGATTTTGTGGAATAAATCTATCAATGCATGTGTCGTGTCAAGCATTTTTAGTGGTCAGTATAAATAGAAAAGCACTATGTAAATACCAGTCCATTGAGATCATTTTAACCACCACCCTGATGTTAAACATTAAAGAGGACATGAAACACTATACATATAGTGGCTAATATACACCATTGAGCCCTGCTCTCAAAATGTGACACAGATATAACACTGTCTGTGAAGCTGAATTTAAGAAATAAGTGCTTTTAGTTAAAAGTTTTAAAAAACCTTTTAGAGCAATCTTCTGTTAGTACGGAACATAACGTCATGTGGTTGGTTGGTTGTTTTCTAATCAAGTTTTTGGTATATTATTGAAGTTCAAAACATTCCATATCTTCACTTACTCTCCATGTCTGTGTCCATGTCCTCAGACTCTACTGCTGCACTAGGCCTCTGGATCTTTGGCTTGATGACAAAAGGGCACTCTTTTCTCGACAGGTCCACCTCATGCTATTTTAAGAAATTGATAGAGAGAGGAATGAGCAAATGCAGAGGACTGAGTGACTGTATCCAAAAGTGGCTAGGTCAGGAATATGCCTAACAAACCTCTAGTCTGCAGATGAAAATGGAAAGGCCGCTGTGGGACTGAAAGGCAGCCATGTCAAGGTTGGTGATGAGGTCCACAACCCGCACTGCTCTTGTTACAAAGGTGATCTGGTCCTGCTCGTCACCCAAGAACTTGATCACCTATGAAGTACAAGATAATCATTGATATATTTCTTAAAGACAACATTATGAATGCCTACGATGTACTATAGGGCCTGTATGTACCTTAAGGAGGGCTTCCATCATTCCACAGGACACAAGGGCCTCCCCTCCAGCATCATAGCTAGCCAAATGGTAAAGGAATGAAAAGAGTGCTGTTGCAAACTGGTGTGGGTAAGGTTCCATCAGAGGATCTAGAAAGCAAAGGGGGGCGGGGGGGTTAAAAGCTCTGATTTTATTTACCAAATTTCTTGCACATCACTCATTAAAAATTTGGGTCATAATTTCTGCTATGTTCTCACCAATCATTGCTTGTATGCAATTGCGAACCAACACGGGCAAGAAGCCATGGTATGAGGCAGTGCCGGTGCAGTCGATGATGTTGGAAAGCTTGGGCGTCCTCTCCAGATGGACAATTGAAGTTAAAGTGCGCAAAGAGGCCGCCTTGATATCCTGAAGAACAAAATCCAATACAGCACTTCAGAGAAAAGACAATGAAAAAGGACAGATATTGTGCAGACCTAAGAATAAAGAAGGCACTGAAAGTAATCATCTTCTCACACATTCACAAAACACATCAAAAGACATTTTATTAATACAATGAAAGTACATTTAGTGTAATGACAGTGATCGAGCTTGAAGGGGGGAAAAAAAAAGGGGGGCAAAAAAAAAAAAAATTACTTTCTTACCACAAGCTGTTTGTCTGTAATCTGCAAGACATCCACCAGCTCCTCTATCAAGCCATTATACAGAATACTGTTGGCTGACTCTTGGAGTGCATTTGAATACACTGGTGGGGAGAGGCAAAGAAAGAGAGAAAAGGTTAGAACATAAAACTAGGACCAAAATCATGTCACTTTCTTGGGAAAAAGCTTTCTGCTCACCCAGTATAGAAATAGCATGCAGTCGGGCTTGTACAGCCTGCAACCTCTTCTTGTGATTTGAGAAACCATGGGCTAGTCGAATATGAGTAAACAGTAGGGTCTGTTTGTCTTTTGGGATGTTGTACATCATTGTCAGTGACTCCATGATTTCTGATGGGCTCTCTGAAATCTATGAGACAAAACAAGCTATGTATTAGGTCAAGAAGCCAAGATGTGGCTTTTAAGCTGTTAATGATGCAATTCTAATTTGACTGTACCTTGTCAAGCTGCTCGATGTGAATATAATGTAGTGTGTTACTACTTGTCTGCGGAGGGAATATGACATTTGGAAATGATTGGGACACAGTCAGGTGGTCAACAGAATATTCCAAATATTATTCAGTTTTTACTTTGGTTGCTTTAGTAAATGTTGATGCCTATACCTTTCTCTCTACTTTGACCTCAGGGCCCGGTTCAGCATAAAACTCAAAGTGAAGTGTGGTGGCACTGGGAGGATACTTCTGCAGTGGGAATATGCACATAATTTATAAGTAGGCGTAATTTAATAGTTTTTGACAGCATCTATTTAGAAACATAAAACTTTCTGGCCAACAGTAATATGTAGATTATAGTTATGAAACATCATTCACTCACAAAAAAAAGAAAGAAAAAAAAATCTTACCGTCATAGGCAGATCCCTGCAACATTCAGCCAGACCAAAGCCATTCTCCTTCCCACCCCAACTCTGCAGAAAAGAAAAGAACAAAGAGACTAAACAATTCAACTCCACTTCTTGAGGGACAGCTAGAATCACAATGACAAATGTTCACCAGACCTCAGCCAAGTGCTGCAGACGGGCCAGGAGAGGAGTCCTTTTTTCAGATCCCAGTCTTGTGATGTAGTTGGATCGCTTACTGAACACATAGAGTAGGTTCAGCACAGACAGGACCACCTGCATGTCACATGATGCTAACAAGGTGGTCAGGTGCTGTAAAGGGGGTGGATGGTAGATAAAACAAGAAATATTTAAGTTTGTGAACTTCATTTTCTCTGATATATCCACAGCACAAAAAATAAACAAATATGTATCAGTAGTACTGAAGAGCTGAATTGGTTGAACCATACCTCTATGGAGCTGTAAAGGTGCCTAGAGAAGCTGTACTCAATAAGCAAAGCTGTGAAGTTGAGCACTGCCAAAAGCAAGGCTTTGAGCTGTCCATTCTCTGGACGGTCACACACCAGCAGCCATGACATATTCTCTACTGTCTGGCCTGCATCACACAGAATACCATCAAAGCGGTCCAACAGATCCACCCAATGGTAAAGCTCACACTGTTGAAAGAGATAAAAAAAACAAAAAACTAATTTCAAACAAATATTACATATCATTGATTTAATTTAATGTCCAAAAAAAGTTTTAGATTTTGTATTCTACTCTCAAATTAGTAGTACTTCTGGCCATTAGGATTCTGTAATGACAGCAAGTCAGACCAATGGCAAGTGCCAGTGACATTCATACATAATTATTTTTATATTTGCTTGTAGCTCATAAGTTTTCATAAATTTAATAAAGTCAAAGTCAATTTATTTCTCATTCCCCATTCCCTTTTGCATTCTGTTAATCTGTATTATTACTACACTTGCTAAGACATAATTTCATTTCAGGGAGATGTTTCTAGGAGTGTGGTGCGGAAATGATGTCATGAACTTGTGTCAACAGGTATTGTGAAATTTCTCAAATATATTTGATGATATTCCACACAATTCTAGAGTGATGGGAACCTTGTTATAAGAGTTTGTGTTTTATAAAAGACTGAAGGAGTAGCTTCTCCTTCAGCCTAATCTTCTTACCTTGCCAATATTCCAGGTCTTGATATGCTGCAGTTCAACCAATAGCTGCTCATCGTTGCATGCCTTGAGCTTCTCTATAAGTATCCTGCAGTCAGCAGGCTGTTGGTGCAGAAGGTTTAGGAAAATATTTGGTCAAGCACAGTTCCTGGATCCTTAGGAGTCTTCTCAAAACACAATATACCACCCTAAACAGATGATCTATGCTGATAGACAGTGAAAATCTCCATTTACACTGAACTAACAACTCTGGGCAAACACAATAACCCACAATACTTTCACTCAAGTTGTTTAAATATGAGAAGGAAGAGAAAAGAAAAAGATCAATTAACAAGTCAAAAAGCAAGTCAAAGTCAAACTGAGCACAATCTAATGAACTGGGCTTAAAATTGTACATAGAAATACTATGTGTGTATTTGAGCTACTTTAAGCTGGTAATCACACTCTTTGAGAAACAAAGTGAGCCTGACATTAGCAATGCTAGCACCACAGCATTCTTTAATGCCAGTACCCTTGTGCAAAATGTGGTTGAATGCCATTTTATTCTGAAACAGTTTAGATACAGGCATTTATTTTCTAAAACAAAGTACTGCTAGAATTCTCTGCTTTAGCAGGGCCGTGACTTGTTTTACTTTCCACCTAGCTTGTTTACAACTTCCCTTCAAAAAAGTGAGGGGTGCTGCAGTCTGCCTAGTGGTGAAGACTGTTCAACATCTTTGAACCAACAGTTAAAAAGCATAGTGAATTACTTGGTTTAACTGACCAATACTTCCATTTCTGAATAGCACAATCCTACAAGACGTGTCCTGTCACTGTTTACTTATCACGGCAATCAGCTGAGCAGGCATTATCATCAAGGTAAACAACAGTATGGCTGTTAAATGTATTAAGTCTTCAGCTCTAACCCCTTACCATTCTTAAAAACTCCAACATTAAAGTATTTCAGTTCAATTTAACCAAATTCAGTTCAGAGAGTTCAAGATCCTTCTAAGATAAATACCAGAATTTTTCCTGTAGAAATGTTTGGTGCTCAAAACAGTTACAGCCAGACCCACAGTAATTAATAGAATTGGAATAAAGTTATTTCTGTATCCAGTTTTGTTAACTGGGGTTTCATTAAAAAAGGATAACAGCCATTCCTGCTTATCAAAACATTACAGTAGAGCTGGGCGATATGAGATTTTTTCATATCACGATATGTTTTTTTCATTTCAGGCGATAACGATATCTATCACGATATAAGCCAAATAACTATATTTGTAAAATTTAAATGTGCCGTTGCTCACAAGTAAAATGTGAAATAATCAGCAGCTTGTTTTTATTTAAATATTTATTTCCCATAATAAGTTCAACAGGGTAGATGTACTTAAGGAACATGAGACTTTTTCAGATAAATAAAGGCAAATATTGCAAACTACACAAAAGGCAGCCGCTAAAGCGTTTAAGTTTCAAAATAGAACAAACGAAACAGACTACTAAATTGTCAATTCCACTTAGAAACAAAATATTAATTCTAAAAATAAATCTTAGTTTGTTTTACAGAAGAACAGACAAAACTGACTAACTTTTGTCAATATCAAATAAACTGAGAACTAAAAGGAAATTCTCAATCTCTCCTTGTTGTATAGCTGAGCTTTTCAAACAGTTTTAACAGTTACTTTAGTCTGACAAAAGCCGAATGACGAATTAGCGCTTCCAGTCAGAGACTGAGGCTACGTCCACACGTACACGGGTATTTTTGAAAACAGAGATTTTCCGTTTTCGTTTTAAAAAAATAATCCCGTCCACACATAAAGGCAGAAATGAAGGAAAACGCTGCTATGAACATGCCAAAGCAGCAGGTGGCGCTAGATTCCTAACCGTGCAGAAATGTTGGCCAATCAGAAGTCTAGAAGCCTCGGTGGGAAAAAGTAAACAAAGCTGGGGCATAGAAGCAGAACCGAGTCGTATGTGTGGACGGACAGTAACTGTGTGTATATGTAAGCATTTAAACACTGCAGAGAGTAGAATTAACAGTAACAGTATTGTAGAAATTCATTTCACCGAAACAATAACGTGGCGCACAGTGTGACGCATGCACCAGTTTATTGTATTTCCAGACTTGCTTTCGGCACAATTTACAGTGCACGCTACTCTGTTTTTTGTCAGACTTGAAATAGCCGAAATACCTTCACACTACGGAACTTCTATGGCTCTTCCGTTCAACAATCTCTCCGGCATTGGAACCATCATCTGTTTTCTCTTCGGTCACGCTCGGTTGATTTTTCTAGTCGGCACACTCATTTCCTCCATTACGAGCCGGCTCCATTACCCGCTGGCTGCTTCCCAAACAAACACAGTGCGGCTTGGCACTTGTGCTGTACGTAACAAGTCACGCGACGTGACGCTGCGGCTGTGATTGGTTCGGCTCTGCGCTACTTAGTTTGGATTGGCTGACCTTTTTTTTTTATTTTAATTTTTTATTTTTTTATTTTAAGAGGACAAGAGCGGCGAGGTCTATCGTGATAGCTTAATTTCTCTATCGAGTAAAAGTTATATCGCGATACATATCGTTATCGTTCTATCGCCCAGCTCTACATTACAGATAAGAAAATTCCCAGATTTTTACTAGAGAAGTTATCCGAGTTGTCAACTGTATCGTACACATCATGCTTGCAGTCATAGACCCCCCCCCCCGCGCATTTTTGGACATGACACACTGTAAATTTCTTACAATATAAAAATAAAAAGCATCTTCAACAAGTTCTTTTAGGCCCTGCTCCCATTATGAACTCTTATCACAATTGGCTAGAGAAAAGTCATCCTAAATATCCCAACTACATGCAATTTAGGCAGCAGTGAGGTTAGGAGCTATGAAAGAAAACGCAGCCAGCATCAAATATACTCACAGCTTCCGTAGGTGTTTTCTTTAACTTGCTTCTGTCGACCTTCATTGTCAATAATCTCTATTTGCTGCTCCTGTTGAGAAATGTTAATGTAACCCATAAAGCAACATCTAATAATGAATTTCAGTGTGCTGTGATGCAGATATTCTTCTATAGCACTTGGGTAAATATACATTTGGACTTTACATATCTAAATACTCCCAGCCAAACAGTTATTCAGATATTGAAATATTAACATTAAAATGTCTTAAAAAAAACCCCAAACCCCCCCCCCCCCCCCAAAAAAAAAGACTAAAAAAACAAATAAGATACATACTTACAAAAAAATATTTGGCAATGCCCACTTAAGGGCATGTTCCAGTTGCTCTATCTGTAAAATCAAAACCTTACATCAAAACAGTGTTCCATATGTTATTTAAAAAAAATGCTCCAGGTAAATATGTAAATTATTTGGATAATATCCAGTACATAATATAACACAAAAAAGTACCTGCTGGCTATATATCTAGGTAAATTCGTACATTATGTACTTGAAATACACATAACAAAATACAGACAGTCGACTACAAATCTCAACATTTGGCAGGGCACTCAATGAATAAGCAAAGGTAGATGATATGGCGATAATCCTCGAAATTCTGTTACAGCGAAATATGATTGATCACCACCAGTGGTTAAAAAGGTGATGAAAACATTGACATTTTCTCAGGCTCTCTAAAAGTCTGATGATCACAAAGCAAACCGGGCAGAGCATTAGCTGACGGCTAGCGAGCAATGTACGACACAAAGTTAATCAAATTATATTGGGTCCCATTTATTGGCCTAAAACATTAGCCCGACGTTTCATCACTTTCAAATTCAGGGGAGATTTAAGCCAAACAGTGCGCCTCTCTGTTTGCTTTTCCATAAACTCAAACGACTCGAAGCTTACAGGTTAAAGTTATAGCTACCTAGCTAACAAGCTAGCGTCGGTAATAGCTTTACGTTATTTACCTAACGTTAACAAGTTCCTATTCAAAGCCCACTCTGCAGTTATAGGTCATAAACGTGATGCGTTTTGTTTGTAATCAGGTAGCAACACGTCTAAGAAAACGAGAACCCCTGTAAAACTCAACGTAGCGACAGAATCGATCGGCAACGTTTGCTGCGGAGATGTTAACCCCTGACCAGCTAACACCGAGCTACCGGTACCGTTAGCAAACGATCTTCCTCTGAAATTCTAAGTCACCAAACGTTTTTTAAAAAGTCAGCCAAGTCATAATCAAGTCATGCGTGTCATCAGCGATAACCATTCACAATGTAACTAAACAAAATTCAAACCGCTAGGACCATTTGTGGCACAGCTGTCAAACCAGACCTTACAGATTCACCATCCTGTCCTGACCTGACTCTTGACTAATTTAGGTCGGGGCTGCACAGGCCGCAAAAAGGAGCCCGCACTCCCTAGTTCTGTGCTGGCCCTACTCCAGTTAAGATGAATCTGTAAACAACTCGGTGACTAGCGACAAAGAGAGGAATGTGTGCAAAATACCTGGAAACACTAACGTGACTTTTTTTTTTCTTAGGCTCGGAGTTCCTGGCTCTAAAGCTACAGTCGTTGCACGCGCTAGCTAGCGACCTAGCTACCGTTAGTTGAGCAGTGAGCAGAAACGCAGAACAACTCGCTGAATCATTGTCGGACTGGTCTAACGTGACACTGCGAGTTTTGTTTTTAGTTTGCAGAAGGGAAAATTGACTACCGAATCAATTAAGAAGTTTGTTCGTCCGTCCGGAGTATTACAGTATCCCCGCCTGTTTCCATAGCACATAGGCACTAGCTCTTGGCACAGTCATGATGAGTGTGGGTAGTGTGCAAAAAGTGAATAACGCTACGGCTGGGAATGAGAAGCCACTGCTGTCTGTATCGATGCAGTGCGTATTTATAACGGGGCAATGGGCCCTCTGTGGGATGCACCACCAAAACATCTTATCATATTAAGTCGACACAGTTCTTCAAGTTATTTTCATGAAAGCATACCAGGCACACCAGCGTAAGCGCCGACATATTCATACGAACTTACATGTGCATCAAAATATTGTGCTAGCCACCGTGAACACTTAGAAAACACAAGCACATTGCATCAAAACAACTTTAGGTATTTGATCCATGAATATTTACAAAATAAATAAATCAGAATTTTTAAAAGCCTGTTTACAAAACCTGGACAAGTCAGGAGTATACACTTTATTTCAGCTAAATAAGCTTAGAGGTTGCTAATTGTCTAGTTCATTGATATTTTTTAAGATTACTCACTGTTGCATTATGTGTGTAAGACTTCTCTGATGAAGTAAGCAAGTACTTAATTCAAACCTTTAAGAGCTAACATACTGATGTTAGAACACCGACCTTGCTCAGTTACTCAGTGCTACATTATAGCTTATATGATTTAAGTGTAGTTTTCTCCATATGCCTAATTCAACAAAATTCAGTGTCATTAAAAAAAAAGAAGAAGAAAGGGGGGGAAAAGGGAAGCATTGTTTTCTTTTGGCACTATATTTGTTTACCAAATTAATCTGAATTATTCATGCATTATTTATTGATAGGCAAATTCAAATTACACAAAATGAGTGGGGACTAAATTAAACCCCTGCCATATCTAGGCATTATCTTAAGGGATGTTTTTGTTTTAAATATTTTATTGCAATATCAGTGGATATTTTACTGACATTGGTTGTATATTGGTGATTATTTAAAATAGTATTTACAGGTTTTTTTTAAATTATAAATATGGATGTCTGCCAATATTGATTACAGCACGGACATAAAACCAAAAACTTTCCAAAAGCTCCACACACCCTGTGAGAGGTTATGGTTTTTCCCTAAATTAATATTTGGGTATGATGAGCAGCACAAACACTGTCACTGAGCCCAGTTGTTCAGAGCTGAACAATGGCTGAAAAATAGAAATCACAGTAAATCTCACCAAGACCATCTGGTTAGACAGATATAACCACATGGAACCAGAAAAGAAGGTCACATTTTCTTATTTAGGAATTTCAATAACTTCTGCTAGTTTGAGTTGTGGAAAAATATTTCAAATACACCAAAGTGTTTACTGTCAGAAATACCTTGCTCCTCTTCTTCTTATTGCAAACTAGAATGTGCCAAAACTCTGCCAATGGCTATAGGGGGTGTTTTGTTTTTGACATTTAGTGCTTTTTGTGCCATATGATGACAAAGAAATCATTATTTTTTTTAAAAATACTGAACTGTTTTTATGTCGTTCAGCCCTTCAAACTACCAAAGCATTTAGCCCGTGGAAATCTCCTCTAACACAACAGATAAACATCAACCACTGCCATCTCTGAATACCATCTTATTTGCCAATAGGCGATGCAAAAATCGACTGATACAGATATTAAGTTGTTACATCAATTTATCCCTGCAGGTATATTCTTCATGTATAGTGTGCATTACCAGCTCAGTTCAGTCAAAGCAGAAAAAAGAAAGGGGGGGAGGCAGTACTCACCAGAATCTGATCTGGTTCAGTGGTTCCACCTTTCTCATCCTTGATTTACTACGCTGTTTCTTTACACAATCTGAAAACATATGACAAACAATGAAATTAGTTTTGAATGAAGAAAAGAAAATGGAACTGCTTGGACACTTGAAACACCATCTCTATTTCTCCAAACGTCCGTCATGTCAGTGTTTCAGGAAGAATTCCATTAAAACTGAAAGATTTTCTACTTTGTAAAATTAAATATAGTTAAACACTTATTTCTGTTTCACTGTACCTCCAGTTTTCTAACTTTGGGGCCTTAACAGTTTCCTTTTAGACACAGGTTTCAGGATGTATGTGGTTTTGCACATGTGAATGACATTTCTAACTTATCTGTATCTTCCTTAAGTCATTATTTTTAAACAAACTGAATTCTTTGATATCTTGTTACTAATTGGACAGTGTGCATAACTGCTATGGGAGTTATTTTTTCTGTAAACATGGACAACAATCAACAGATCCTTACTGTTTAAAATTTTCTCAAGTTCAACTTATTTGTCTGCCATTAAACTACACTGTTCAGCACAGACTTGCTGTTGATGTGCATGCCTTATTTATGCCAACCAAACAGAACTTTATTTATGAAAAATCCATGAGCGAGAGTAGTAGTCCGCATAAAACAATTTCCATTTCGGCAATCTCTCTCATTAAATCATATGGTACTTTAATATCACAACCTCCATATCACTGAACAGAATTACCCTAATTACCCAGATTTTAAAGTACATTAAAATATTTGCAGAAAAACTTGTCACATCTCCACTTTCAAACTGTTTTATACTTTAATAAGCTGATCACCTTTAATGAGCGAGCTGAGGCCTGGCATTAATGAATTATCCCGGCAATAGTTTGATTCAATAATAAAGAATACAAAAACCCATGAGGCACTCAGGGGAGATTTAAGCCAATGACGGAGAAGTGGTCTACTTCTTTGTCATACCATCACAATTAACAGCGATTAAGAGTATGATGAGATGGTGAAGGGAATCTGACAGGTAACAAATATTCACATTTCAGCAGCTCGGTATGTTTTCACCAAGTGGTTTCACCGCTTGATCTCAAGACTTGTATATGTAAATGAGACAGTGAGACTCACCGGCATCACATTTATAAATAAAGGATAAATAAAATTTGCAAATGTAGCCGAGTGCAATATTTTCTTTGACGAAATCATGCTGATTCTACCGATGAACGCACATTTAATCTAAAACCAACCTGTAGCATTTATAGCTGCTGACATTATGGAATGTTGAAGTCATCATCCGAAACACAAAGTGAAGTAAAGGCTATTATTACTCCCAAGTTAACTGAGTTAGCTCCAAGTTGAAAGCGTGTTCATTCAGCTCCTATCCCATTGTTTCTAAGTGTTGTTTAAGTAGCTTGCTACGCAGTTAAAGATCAGTCAGTAGTGGCGCTAACGTAGACAAAGTTAACAGCTAGTCATCTGATGTTAGCTAGGTTTACTAGCACTTTTGGCTAACATTTGCTACTTCGGCTTTAATTCAGCTTTGACGGCTAACGTTAGCACATCACGAAAAGTCAATCTGCAACACACACTTTGACTCAAGTTGTCTTCATTCCCGCCAAGAGAACAAGCCGCAACAGAGGGAGAAAACTGGCTTTGAATTACTTGCACAGAGGTGCAAATACCCACACACAGTGAACATGACTCTGCGTGTTAAGTGTGCGGCTTCTGTGTTAGAGGGTTTCGCGCGAGCTAATCGGCTAGCCGTTAGGGCTCCGAGTCCGCACAATGCTCTATCCATGGGATCACGGCTAAATTAAAAATGGCGGTTTACACTGCAAAAGACGCATACATTACCATTAAAAATACACTATTTTGGTGGCTCGGATCCCGTGACGAGAAGCAATCAGCAATTTACGGACGATAGACGTCCATCACCGCTTTGCTAAACCCTGTGTCAACACTTTAGAATAAGTCTTTCTGCCTACCTCGAATGCGTGTTACATTTGCTTCTCCATCTTGCACTAACGAGTGGTATGGCAGTTTAGTTCTCGCGAGAATACCTGCTGTTGCGTTTACACAGGGCACTCCCTTGTAATTGCTATTAAAAAAACACACAAAACAAAAACAAATGCTAAGGCATTTCAGATTGGAAGTAAATGGCATTTCCAGTCTCGACTTTTTAATTAAATGTGCAAACGAAAGCACACAGCAAAAGTCTCCAGGCTTTCTGAAAAATATAGTTTAATATCAAAGTGCATTCAAACTTACTGACATTTGTGGAAAAAAGACTGGACATTGTATTAACAAATGTATTCAACCCTAAAATTAAACTGTGGGATGTTAAGATGTTAAAATAATAATAGTACAGTAATTCATAGATCAAAAAAACCATGAGAAAATATGTTTACACCCTTTATTAAAAATACCCAAGTAGGTTGCTAATCTCTACAATTAATGAAACTGTACTTTTATTGGAAAAAAATCATTAAGTGTAGATGTTTTTAATACAACACAACATTCCTTGTTTGTGTATTCAAAAACGTTCCTAAATGACACCTTCATGAATGCACTGACACCTTGGTTCTCCAGCAGACATGAGAAATCAGAAGACCCGGTAGTGCTTTTGGTGATTCAGCAATCATCAAATAAACTCAAAGAAAAAAAGAAATTTTGCCCAAGGTATATTTTATCATTTCCAGGTCGTATTTAAAACACATCATGTTTAAAATGCACAGTTCACACCAACACAAGAGTGAAAATCAACAATAATTAATATAAAACTAAATGGATGAAATTTAACAAGGGCATTTTCCAGCACGCTTCCAATAACACTAACAAGACAACATGGACTTAGCATGAGAGTTACTGCATACAAATATAAAAAAGAACTATTTCAGATATTTCCCAAATACAGCAATGTATAATGTACAAGTCATGTTACGAAAGATCTGAAAGTTTTTGAACTATAAAAGAATTTAAATTACAACATATATTTACATATCAACTCATGTCCTGCACCTTCACAAAGTTAAATCTACATCTCTGCCAACACTTTAGGACTAGTACATTCTGTGATACAAAAACACATTTCTATTTCTGACCCAAGAGTCCTGCTAACATCCGGGGCGCAATTTACGGCAACATGCAGGAACCTTTTTTTTTTTTGTTTGTTTGTTTTTAAGTCTAAAATTGTTCTGCATTTAAGCAGCTATATTAATTACAAATATTACAAGTATTTACAGTGACAACAAAGCAATGGCTACAGTTTTTGTACAAGCATAAAGTGGTTGAAAATACTTGACGTGGGGACCAGAAGATGAGATTGTAAAAACATACAACATTAAAACAGGATAAGAGATGGCAAAAGTTCTGCCCTGTTAAATAAATATGAAAAGAATAAATAGAATAATGGTGGTAAGTCCTGGCATTAGTCTAGCACGTCAGCTGTCATAGGTAGAGCTACAATATATGGAGATCTATTTTCTATACAAACATCAGGGGCAAATTTCTCAAAAAGAATTAATACATGTCGCATATTATATGCACACACTTGAGTTTTGTACAACCTCTATTGTAATAAAAATTAGGTAAAAAGGAAACTAAACAAAAATAATACTACAACTCTGTCAGTATTTGCACCAATGGATCTTCTGCATGGGAAAGGGGCCTATACAAATATCACATTAACTGTTTTCTTTCCCTTTAAAAAAAGAAAAAAAAATGTATGATGATAGTACAAACATAAATACAACCTCTAAAATGGCCTAAACAAAAGAAACCATTTGCCTTTGTCAATTACCACGTTAAATCAATATCCACCTGACATTCTGAAATTCAAATGTGACGTCAAATAGGTGGTAATTAACAGTTAATTACCACGTTAAGTGCTTGTCCAGCATATTACAGTGATTCACTTAAAGCCACACATGTGCTTCTGAAAATACCTTTATGCAGATGAGGGTGAGCAGAACTGGGCAGAGTAACTGGTGTAGGGCAAGAATTTTTTTTGTGAGGTTCGGCAACGAGTAAAAACAGTAAACAAATTTATCTGGAATAAAAAATATAGATTACTGTCTCTTTTTCCTTCAGACCTACTTCAGGTCTTTTCTTCATTCTCATTCTTCAAGTCTTCAGCCACATTTCCAACACCTCTCACAAGAGAAGTTTGCCATTGCGGTGAATTTTCAGGATTTTTCCAAGTCTCTGTTTTGCAGTCGCAAGTCCTTTCTTTGGACGTTTCCCTAAATCAAGGTATAAGGGAAACATTAAAAACAAATAAACTTTATAAAATATGAAATCATGCTGTCAAAACTAAAGTTTACTCAAGTTTATGCTCACCTTGACCAACTCCTGTTGTGCCCTGACTGGATAAACCTGCAGGGGATGCACCGGAGTGAGAGCTGCTATTTTGTGGAGACAGGGAAGGTCTTCTTGATGTAAGAAATACACCCGGAGCCATGGCTCCACTGCCTCTAGGTCCTCCTGAGCCAAAAGGTCCTGGTCCTGCTGTATATTCATGGTCCAACAGACTAGCAGAGTAATAATCCACTCTTCTGTCTGGGCTGACGTCTGCTGCAGACTCTGGGGCAGGTGTTGGAGAGGGTGGGGCTGGCTCGGTCTGAACAGGAGGTGGAGTGATGACAGGAGCAGGGGGACGCTGCTTTTTCGTGTACTTCCTTTTAGCAGGCTTTTGCTGCTCCTGTTGCACAAACAACAAAGTTTTTCATCTTTTCCAAGGAATATTAGAAGACAAGATTTTTTTTATTAGTTCCCCCCCACTCACTTGTTGTGCCAGCTTGGCAGCAGCTGCAGCAAGGCCAGTTTCTACAGAGGCAACTCTAGCTCCCTCCCTGGCTGGACGATCCTGTTTGGGAAGGGTGGGCATCACCCTGGCTGTATATGAAAAGAAGTTATTGAGTGACTAAACATCAGAAAGCTAAAAAGAAATTTGATCGATCCTTCTGCTATGTTTACCTTTTGGACTCCATGGTGTGTCATCCCAGTTTTTCTTCCGCTTCATCTTAGTCTTGTTGGTGTGATCCTCCTCATCAGATTCCAAGGATGGGTAAACTTAAAAAAATAAATAATTTAAAAAAATTATCATAATTAAATTTTGGCTTGATCAGGAAAATTAATCAAAGTTGTACTGCTCACCATAGTCTGAATCTTTAAAACAAGTTCCCAGAGTCTCCTGTTCATCTGGACTTTCCTCGTCACTAAGGTGACGGGCTGGTCGTTTAATTGGACGTTTTCCAGGTCGCTGAATGACAGGTTTCTTCTCAGAATTTGCTGTCTTTTTGACCCCTCCTGTCACCCATACAGCCTTGCCGCCCTTTTCCTTGACGACCCCTAATCCTTCTGTCAGGCCTCCAGATATAGACAAAGGAGATGAAGAGGATGAGGAGGAGGATGACGAAGGGGGGTTGGCCATGGAGAGCATCCCTTGAATGGCATCACGAGTGCTGGGAGAGGCTGGGGCTTCCTCACTGAGAAAAGTACACAGCCCATCACTAATCACCTCGCAATATAAAACTCTTACACAAAGTGGGACCCCAAACCCATTGCAAATTTGTAAAACAAAGGTTTTCAAGATTACTTCATCAACAATATGAGTCATTTTCACCCGCCTCCACTCTTGACAAAGGTATACAAAGTTTTCTGGGTGTTTCAGCTGCACAGCTTCACACAGTACCATTTTATTATGATTATTTATAAGTACCAACACACAGATGATCCAGGCAATCTTACCCGATTGCTGTAGAGTCCAAGCCTGCCACTTGCTTGCTAGCCTTCAGTAAGTCCAGAATGCCCCCTGCACCACCCTTCACTCCATGAGCAGCCAGTGCCTCTTCATCAGTGGTGTAGTCCTCCTGAAGCCACATCAATTGTTTAAAAACTGAACATCAAGTTCTTGTCAACACTCCATGGCTTGTCTTATGAAATAAAGCTTTTGTTTGCTCAGCAGGGGATAACAAAATCAATATAAGCGATTTATGATTTATGAAACATTAATTATAGTGTAGTGAATAGGGTTAGGGTTAGGGAATAGTTTCTTTAAATCTTTGGGACTGACCTTTTCTGACTGTTTTAAGTAAAGAACACATTTGAATTGGAACTCAAAGACCTGAAAGGATGGCCGTTTCAATAATAATCTCACCTCAATGTCAAAGTCAACTTCTCCGGGCTCTCTGATGCGATTAGGGTCAGAGCAGGGTTTGGCTCTGGGCAGCTTTCTAGGAAGACCTGAAGGTACATTTTAACACTATTAAATTACAGCTTTGAAACTACTACTGAATTATATTAGAAACCACATTTTGTTATTAGTCCCAGCATTCAAACAGCTTTACTTAAGTATGATAAATTTTACTTGCAATAGATGAATAAATGAATGAACAGATTAAACACATGTATATATTTCATTCAAGAATGCATAATACACTTACCACTCAGCTTCTTCTTCTTACTCAGTCCAGCTGTCTTCCGTCGTGGAGGTGGGGTCTCATCAATCTGCAACTCATCCTCAGATTCCAAGTCGGACAGACTGGATCCCTCCGTCGCAAGATGTTTGTAGTTTCTAGCACTTCCTGCACCATTACTGCTGCCATCCTTCTTACTGAAGCCAGAAAAAACAGCAGGTAAACACATCGACCTGTAGTAAGATCACAGAACCAACAGGAACCCTTGAAATGGCTGTAAAGCTTACCCTTGAATTTTTCCATTGGTCAACACAAGTTTCAGCTTGCTTTTATTTATCTTCCCTTCAAACTCCTCTAATGGTAACTCCAACTGCAAAGAGAGATCATCACTATAAGGATATATGAAAATGAAACTTGTTCACTGAAAATGCTGGATAGGCATTCCCATTATCATCACAAACATCTGCAAACATCATACCTTGTTCTTGTGTTTTGACTTTCCAGGTTGAAATTTCTTGAGTGTATGTTTGGTGTGGATCTCAATCAGATCGAGTTCTCCTGCTTCTGCTTTAAGTAGTCCCTTTTGACTCTTCTTTTTGGTTCCTGGGGGCCCAACACCCCCTGTCATCTCCTTGGGCTTGGGCCCTTTCTTTTTTCCAGGGGGCCGTCCTGAATTCTGAGAGGTGGTGAGGGGAGCTTTGGAGAGTGGCGAACCAGGAAACTGAGGACCAGTGCGGCCAATGTTTTGCTGAAAGATATCCTGAAAAACAGATTATTTTTTAAAATCATTAAAACACAGAAAGAGTAAGAAAAACATTTAAACATTAACATTTGGAGAATGTAGAAGCTTTCAGTGATTTCATTTACCTCTACCAGACGAATCTCCTTGGCCAGGTCCTTCACCAGCGCCTGAGTATTGATGGTTTCTGGAATCTCCACTTCATGATCTGCTAAAGCCTGAGTGTAGGAGATAATCATCAATCATCTCCTTACAACATTTTCCAAAGCTACAAGTGATACTATGCTCTTTTTATGTTACTATGATTATTATTCTTATCATTATTTCACACATTACAAACTGTCACAATGGGGAAATGGCCATATATCATTTTACTGTAGAAATGTCACTACATCAGTTACACAAATGATGTTACAAGGAAAAGTTACAGGCTCAGAGCCTGAGGGCAATGCCATGATGGCTGCCGAGGGGTAAGATTAGTGTAATGACTTTGGTCATGCAGCAGTATTTCCTGTCAGTGATCGGTAACTTCCTGGAGTCTCTGCTGGTTGTCTGGCAAGTGCTCAGAACCAAGACATAATGGCAAATGGCCTGCATTTGTATAGCGCTTTTCTAGTCCATAGGACCCCAAAGCGCTTTACACTACATTCAGTCATCCACCCATTCACACACACATTCACACACTGGCAATAGCAAGCTACATTGTAGCCACAGCTGCCCTGGGGCGCACTGACAGAGGCAAGGCTGCCGGACACAGGCGCCACCGGGCCCTCTGACCACCACCAGTAGGCAAACAGACATAACAGACATAACACCGTGGCGAAGCCACAGGACGTCATTTCTACACTGATTAAACAAACAAGCTTCAGAGGTATAAGCAGTTTACGGCCATCTGACAGAGGCAGACATGAAAGTGGCTGATTTTCTCATTTAACTCTTTGCTAGGGAGCAAATAAAAACACATCCCAAATTAGCAGTTTTCTTAACAGCATTGCTGCAATTTAATGTTTTGCTTCTAAACAAGAAAAATACCATGCAGTAACTTTTATGTAATCATTTATGACACTATAGATTTTACTGCATTAAAGTTAATGTATTAAAACAATTGTAGAGCTGTATTTCTGATCCAATCAGTAGCATTCTCTGGGCCAAAACAATAATAATTAAAAAAAAAAAAAAAAAACTTCCCATATTTCAAAGTCAACTTTAGAAGGGAAATAAACCAAGCAATAAGAGAATCAGTAAAACCGGACTAAAATGGGACATTACATTGCAAATGTTTAAGGTTTTACCTCTTTGCGGGTCCAGCTGCGGAAGGCATTGTTTAGGGCCTTCGCCCCATGAACCAGGTAAGTGGCAGGATGCCTGCGATTTTCTCTCAAACCTGTCAGACCAAACACCACAAAGTTAGCAATACAACAATTATTAACAGCAAACACAGACCAGCCAAGTAGTTCAAATAAAAACATAATAAAAGCCAAAGCCCTTACCTCTGAAAGTATCGAGAAGGTGCTTTCCTACATACCAGCACACAGTCTCAAAGTTGGGAAATTTGAACAAGTCTGCTGTGCTTAGTCTCTTCTCTATTTCATATGCCCTAAACAATACCACATCACAAAAAGTTATTTATTGCCACCAGGTTAAAATATCTCTGCAGACAAGGAAAAACCAACAACAACAACAACCCACAAGTATAGTAATTTTAACCAAATACAGAACTTCAGGCTTGAGGAACAAGAAGTGAGGAACCACAACAATTAAGGGTGCAAGTTCCTTCGTCCGCCATGTCTAAACACTGACATTTCAACATTTCAGTCAAAAGGAATACAATTATGCTCAATTAAATATACTTGACATACATAAGTTTATCAAAAAACTAACCGCAACTGCATGTCAATGTTGAGACTATGCAAGAAGTTTCCTCCAAAAGCCAGGCAGTCCACTGGAGTGAGCACAGCATGAATCCACCCTGGTTAAAAAATAAATAAATAAAAATCCACACTATAAGCAGATCATTTTTTCTCAGCTTTGGCTCGTCTCTCTAAAAAAAGGCTTTTACACAACTGTGTATAAATATAAAAATGTAACTTAGGCATTAAGGTGCATACACAAAAACAGTGTTGTAAACACCATTGTAATCTTTACTGCTCACAAAACATTTTGTGGCATGTTATTGCTTTCATAATCTAAATCAAAGAGAAAGAATGCACACCAATCATCTTCTTCTTCACTGGTAACTTTTAAAAGCTGTTTGACCTCTGTTTGGATATTGAACTATAAGCTGAATTGTTGCAATATACTTGGTAGAAACAAGACTGCGCCACAGAAACATAGACAGTTTCTATTTTACTTATTTTCTACGGCTTTTTTGTGTTGTCATCATGTATGCCCATGTAGAAACCAGATGAAATGCCTGATGTTCATATTGTAGCTGAGTTAATGTAATTAGTTTGAGATATCTGACAAAACAAAACTCTGCTCTAACAAAAAGAATTACCCAAGTGCTTACCTGTTGGTATGAACAAGGTGTTTCCCTGTTTGACAGAACACTTATAGCACATGTCAACCTGGTCCCCAAAGAACATCTCATTCTGGTTAGATGATGAACTCCATCGCTCAAAAAGTGCCAGGTTGGCAGGGGTGGGGGAAATTAAATAGAAGATTTTCTCACCCTGAGTAAGCACAATAAGGGAAGCTTTAAAAAGATGCAAAACTATTCGTTTAAAACACAAACACAAAAAATGAATGTGAACAGAAACCTTTGAAACAATTAACACTTACCCTGAGGACATGGTACCATACTGAGGTGCCTCCAAAGTCAATATGGAAGTCTGTGTAGCTATCCTTCACTCCCATTAGGCAGTACTTTTGCACATTGGGACGCTCGAAAACAGACTCTTCAGGCCAGAGGTTTTCCACCCAGGAAAGTTTCCTCACAATCTTAGGCGTCTCCACCAGGTTTGACAGTCTAAGATAAATCCAAAACTTTTATTTAGTCTTCAAAACTCCACACCAGTAACGACAATGTGTTACTTAAACGTATATTTAGTAGAATGACTGTCTTTTCATACCTGGTCTCAGAGAACTCCAGGCTGATGACATTGAGGACCCTGTCTCTGTTGGGGCTGTTGTAGTGCTCAACAAAGTCGCCCAAACGCATCTTCAGATCACACTGGCGTGAAACATCAATTACATCAATCTGTTTATCCGAACCTGAATTTAACAAAATGCACAGGTTTCAGAAAACAAAGCAAACAAAAACGAATTTACTGATTACAAAAACACAACCTAACCATAATTTAAATTGTAACTGTAACTTTACCAATGTAGTGCTCCACATCACTGACGCCAAATGATGATGGAGGTAGGGTCATACCCAGGCCATCCCGCCGCAGAACCATGACAGGTACACTGAATGAATGCTCCTCCAGAAACTCAACTGTAAGTTGGGCCCCTGAAGGCTTTAGCAATATTTCATCCGCACTGTCACAGAAAAACAAAAAGTACGTTTTCACTCTGATCACAAGAAAAAAAACAAAAACAATAATAGGACAGAGTGATTTACAGTGTTATTACATTAAAGATCAAAAACCCAGGATGCTAACTAAAATAGTGACACATGGAGTAAGCAGTAATAACTATAACACCAGTCTCCCTTACTAACACACACACATACACAGAGGACTAGCGACTGGCTGGCAACCTAAAGTCCTTGCAAAAACCAGCAACCACTAAATTCCTGAAATTATAATATTTATTCAGTCAGTAGTCGGTGTTGCTGGTTCACCAACCGGTTTCAAGACCAGTGTTAGATAAAGACTAGTAGAATGTAATGCAATCAACTTTAATAGTAATGTATTTGGGATGTTATCAACTAGTCAACCAGACAACTAACTGTCACTATAATCTATCTAATAGAGCAGGGCGATATGACCAAAAATATTAATCACGATATACATTTGAAAATTTGCCATAACGATATAACTGACGATATCATTGACAGAAGACAAAATACTTTACAACTCCACAACTTTATTAGTGCAAAAAAAAAAAAACATCAATGTATTTTCACTTAAACAAGCAGCTGTTTTTTATGTGCATTAAACTTATATAAAATTGTAACAGTGCAAATTCCTCGCTGACAGTTTAACCAAAAGGCATTTCCAGTGGAAACTGGCCGACATATCCTCAGCATAACCATGTATAATATCCACAAAACTTAAAAAGAGGTTATATACACACAATACGGTAATATTATGTTGAAGCACAGTACGTATCACTCCGCAAGGCGCCTGCCTACGATAGCTGTAATGCACCGACAATCCATCAAGCGGTGCGGGTTTGTAGCTTAGCAAAGTCGTACTACAACATTTGACAGATTTTCGAGCGCCGTGTACATAAAATAGTTTCGAGGTCAGTAAACACAACCAGGATTCATACATAAGGCACACGGGATTATAAGGGGCTCTGTCGATTTTCAGAAAAATCAAAGGATTGATTTTAAGTGTGCCGTATTTTCCAAAAAACACAGTAACGACGACGGCCTGCTAGCATGCTCTATGTTGTGTATCTGACGGACGAAAGCCAAACCAGTTCCACACCACTGAAGCTGCAGCATTTTTACAAACCAATTCTGGTTCGTCCGTTTCATTCAACGATCCGCTTTCGCCCTTCTCATTCTCTGTCGCCGCCATGCTTTTTCCGCAATGTGCGTATGAAAACAAAGGCACTACGCATGCGCATTTTACCCATATTCTATCGCAATATTTCATTTTTTATTATTGCCCAACATTATACCGGTATTACCGTGAACAGTATGATATGGCCCAGCCCTACTATCTAATTGTTTTACATTTTAAATGCTGGTAAATTGTTGTGTCCTAAATGTTATGCAGCCATCTGCCACCCGATGGAGCATCGTCATTAAACTGTTCATCTTTGCCTGATTTTTTTTGTCAACACTATTATTTCTAGTTATATAAAGGTGAGAATAAGCTGCAAAAATGAGCTTTCTCACAGGTGTGAAAAGGCTTTTCCTCAGCGATAAGGTGAGGAGTTCATTTGGGAGGGGCTAAGAGTAGAGCTGCTCCTCCTCCACATTGAAAGGAGCCAGTTAAGGCGAGCTTCTCTAGGGTAAGGTGTTCTGGCCGGCCATGTCCTACCGAGAGGAGGCCCCGGAGTAGACCTGGAACACGCTGGAGAGATTACATCTATTGGATGGCCAGGGAATTCATTATGCATGGCACAGTCTATCACACTTTTCAGTCGCTGTTTATTTGTTTTTCGAATGTTAATTTGTCACATTTTAATAAAACGTGAACATGTTTTGAAGTAACGTTTTCATATCATATTTAACATTGGTTTAAGTGTTTTTCTTCTTCTTGTGTGTTTGGAGTACTATGTGCAACATTTTTTTCTTTGTTTAGTTGACTAAGAAATTAGTTGCCAAGGTATTATAACAGCAATAGTACATTAAGTTCTTACAATGTGAAAAACACACTACAAACCATGATTTTCTTCAAACTTTTGTTTTAGCAGGATGGCAGGTGAGACTTACTTCGGGAAGGTTCGGCTCCGTAGCTCCCTAACAAACTGTGCGCTCCCTGTCTTAACAGGCTTACTTGGGTCTCTTCCTCCAGTGGCACCTCCATCTACTTGCTTATTGCCTCCCCGGCGTTTGCGCACTAAGAAAATGGAGAAAACAGTTTTCAACCTGTACATTTCTATGAAAAAGTCAACTAATAATAACACCAACCCTGAGAGTTTTACTTAAGAAATGATAACTTACTAACAGAAGGCCCATGAGTGACCTGACAGTTGGGGCAGTGGTACAGGTCAATCTCAGCCGCTTTGTCTTCCTCTACTCCAACACAGCTACAAAAAAGCATACTTATATCAAAACAAAGAATGGCTCCATTACCCAATATAGACACAGAAATTTTACAGTGAAGACAACAGATGTAACCACATCATAAATCTAATAAAGTGGGTCAAAGCAGGAAAACATCCTACCTTCCATGAAACCAGTCTTGACAAATGTCGCACTCTATCATGAAGCGTGTCACATCATATGGCAGACGACACAGACAATACACGGGCACTGATGCCATGTTCAGTGTGTTTGTGCAAGATATTTATGTAAAGTATTTTCAAATCTAATGGAAACGAGTGAGGAGAGACTAATTAATCAACAAAAGGAATTATTATTTATGTATTAATGGTAAGGCTGGTGAAATCTGTCACTTCACGTTCTGATTCTTCTACTTGATGCACATGTCCAGAGGTTTACTTGAAAACCTGTTAAAATAAAGGGAAAAAAAGAAAAACAAAACTTGTTAGCAGCTCACCATAATGACCCCACACTCGCTAGTAGAGAGCTGATTAGAGCAACATATAAATCCTGTTCCCGTCATAACGAATAAGTTTAGTCGTTTACTTGAATGATCAGCATTTTGTTTCGGTGGTACATGAATTAATGAGCATCGGTGCATATTGGTCAAATACTAATCTTTGCAGATAAGCTCAGACTCATCCCGGACGAAAATTCAAGATCGCTTCTGCTCAACAGCTGTTAACGCTAACGTTAGCTCCGTTTGTAAACACTCTATGCATAGTGAATGTTGTGCTGCTAGCTTTATCAACGCACTTATACATACAGCAAGTAGGCTAACGCTAACGTTAGCCGCGTTAGCAAGCGATGTAGTTAGAGAAGAAAATTATTTGCCAAGATGTTAACTTAAGCAAAAGTAGCTACGAAGCGTGAATGAACCCTTATATGTATCTGATGCAGCTAGTATATTTCAGCCAGGAAAACGTTGTTGCTGGTTAAGACGTTTGGATTTTTCTTTCCACGATAGCAACTCACCAAAATGTAGCTGCGGCTGGGCCAACTATTGAAAAGCCGTTGTAATCCCTACGCAAGCTCGGGGTTAGCTGCGGCCTTATTATGCAACGTAAATTATTACCAATTTGCTTCACCACATTTTTGCTTATCAACTTTGTAATGCCCAAATATAAAGGCCAGGTCCAGAAATTCACAATGGACCAGAAAATTGTAGCACGAAGCGACCTAAACTAACAAAACAACAACAAATAACATCGTATTTAACTGCATCGACGCCATTTCAAAGATAGTAACGTCAGACCGTTGTTCGTCGTTGTCTGCCGTGGCGGGGACAATAAAGTTGTAGACAGTCAAAAATTGAGTTGCGTTCAGGAAACTACGTTACGGTGCGGAAATTCAGTTCTATGCGTCAGGAGACGCTGCAAACATGTATTTTTTCCGTCATCTCATAGAAACAGAAATGTACTACATAATTATCAGCATGCGAGTACATACGATTTGTCAAATAACTGCACACCCTCATAACGTTTAATTGTAATTTTTTTCATCTCTTTTCCCTTCACACTTTATGTCAGTCAGAATACAAACTATAATTTGAAACGGATATTTCTTTTCAAGTAAAATAAATAATTATTGCCAACATTCAGTAACCTGATTTTATAATTTAAAAAGTTTGTATTTACGTCATTATTTTTCACGTTGTCATTTTATTGAACCTGTGTTAAGAAATGCAAACCACACATTATGAGTGCAACTGGTGGAGTGTGATCAGGATTGTGATTCAAGTGTACATATATTTTATAATTCAATTATCTTTTTCTCTTTTTAATTTGCCTAAGGCCCTTCGTCACTTATGAAATTTATTTATAAAAAATGTTTTTATTCCCTGGCACTCTTTCTCACATCCTGGCATTATGATTAACAGCGATTCCAGGTCAGGAATGCACCGAAGGTCAAGTGGTGTTAGCTGCTGTGATCTGTGAGGCTCCTCTGGAGAATGGAGAAAAACGTCTGGCACTAACAGATATATATACACTGCCAGTCAGACTAGCAGTTTGGATACACCTTCTCATTTAATGTTTTTTCTAGATAAATAACGAAAACATCAAATACATGAAGCAAGACATATGGGAGATATGTAGCACAAAAAAATGATAAATAATTCTATTATGTTTTATATTTTAGATTCCTGAAATTAGCAAGTCTTCGCTTTGTTGACAGCCCTGCAAACCCTTGGCCTTCTCTGTCAGTGCGCCCCAGGGTGGCTGTGGCTACAATGTAGCTTGCCATCACCAGTGTGTGAATGGGTGGATGACTGGATATGTAAAGCGATTTGGGGTCCTTAGGGACTAGTAAAGCGCTATACAAATACAGGCCATTTACCATTTACCATTCTCTAAATGAGCTTCTCTAAGTGAGAGAATGTCAAGAGGGTGCAGTAATCAAAGGAAAGGGTGGCTATTTTGAAGAATCTAAAATATAAAACATGTTTTGACTTTTTACACTTTTTTGTTTACTAAATAATTCCATATCTGTTCATTCAGTTTTGAGGCCTTCAGTGGGAATCTACAATGTAAATAGTCATGAAATTAAAGAAAAAAACTTTTGATTGGCAATGTAGCCCAGGTTTTACTTGTTTTACAAATGATTATTGTGTTTTATCATCATAATAACACATATATATAGCATATATATGAACATCCCACGTGCCCAGTGAACTTACGGTACAAATAAACCTCCTATACACTGGTGTCATTTGATGTTTGACATCATTTATTTTGATTAGTTACAAAACATAAATAAAATCAACAGATGAATTAGTTAGAATTTACAGAGGCTAAATCACCCGCAACATACATTATTCCTTTAGTTTTCTTTTCTGCCCAAATGTACTTTTTAACCATGGTTCTCAATCGTGTCATTTTGGGAGCCCCCAGATTTTCTGTTTAATTTGTATTAATTTTATTTTAATTTCATTTAATGTGACCTAAAGCTCAGTGGGAAGGTGAGGTGTCATTACTTTATGTACCATCTGGGCTGCAGTGGTTCAAAACTAAAATATGATGGCAAAATAACCAAAAATGATCTGAATATGATCCGGAATGAGCTTCGCCTGTCAGAGTTAGAGCAAGACAGGGAGTCCCATGTAAACATGGATGAAAACCAGTTTTCTAGTTTCAAATAACCTCTGATTTGTAGCGGGGGGAACACAATTTTACAATTTGTACAACCTCATTCCAAAATACAAAAATAATCTTTGTCTTTTCGATAACATTTTGGTAACACTTCAAGGACAAAGTCAGCTTCTCTTCATGAGTCATAATCATTAAGCTGTAGCTTGTTAGATGCATGTTAGTATCAGACATGACAACACACACACCTTCACTAATAATGAACTACAGTACATCTCTGTGAAAATGTGGGTAGTCTTGAAAAGCAACACATACTGAGTACTGTAAATTTATATTCTAGATTATGCCGCTTCTGAACAACCATACCACTTGGCATGAACTATTCCTCTTAACCACTCGTGTTTCATGCCTTTGATTTACATTTAGCAGTCTTTGTCTGTTAAATCACATGTTTTCTGTGGCACACAATCTATTATTAATAAATCAGAAATACCGCTTTGACTACTGGCTATTTATTAGACCAAAAAAATGTATTAACACCTAACCATCGATGGTCTAATGTGTGTATGGCTGATAAGCTGTCAGAGTGTACAGTAATATATCTGCTGATGATATATTACTCTGAATGTCTTCAACTACAAAATGAGTTTAGAAATCAAGAAATGAAGGATGTTTGACTCGAGTAAACCTTTAGTTGTGTGCATAAAGCACAGTGGCCCACATTGCATCTTCTGATCGTTGAATTCAAACAGGCTATATTTAATAATTAAATTGCTCACAATTGAAACAAGGAATTTGTACAATGCCAAACAAAGCTGACACATGAGCATGTGAGGATCTCACATTGGTGTTGATCAAACTTAGAACTGGTGTATGACTGAAGCGCTCACTTGTTTTGTTTCTGTTGTTTTCCTTTTCTTCTTCTTCTTCTTCTTCTTTTTTTAGAAAGTAAGCCTAAAACATAGGCAGCGTAAACAATTCCACTTGACTACAGTGACATTTGAGAGGCTGCTTTGATGCATGAATTAATGCACTATACCAGGACTATTACAACACTTTGTCACACAGAAAAAAATAAACTCACACGCTCACAAAAATGCAGTATTTTTAGAAAAAGGCAATATGAGAATACCTTTATAATTTAGTTAATGATAACTTGGCAGTTTTTTCTTTTCCTTTTAAATCGTCCTCTTCAGCACTGGTATAGATGATATGCAGCAGAAATAAAGGAAAATGTCAAATGTGAAATCATATCATATTGAAAGCAAATGTATATGACTCGTTACCTCAGTGGGCTGCAAACAGTAACTGTGAGATTCATGAATATACAGCGAGTGCAAGCAGTTTGCACTAGGCAAGTCAAGCCAGCCATAAAATCATGCAGTCCTGGGTTGAATGCACCCAAATATTTACTGAACAGAGATGGCAGATTTGAATTTACCATCATATTATGGATTCATCTGGTCATATTAATTTTGTTACAAACATAAAACAATATAAAATCAAGCACATGCTGTACAGGTACACGACACCTCGACAGTGTGTTTGTTTGCACTGCAGTTAAATGGATAGCCGGATAAGTGCTGACCTCTGAAACATGCTGCTGTCAGTTTGGGGGTTTTTTTCTGATTGCCTTTGAAACACTTGATCTGTAGGCTTACAGTTTTAAAATATGATGAACAAAATCCCCTATGCATCAGGTATTAATCATTGTGCTTCTACAAAAATATTTTATGCCTTAAAGACAAATGAAAACAATACGTGCTGATCAATTTAGATGATCATTACTAATTGCACTTTTAAAAATTGATAGTCCTTTCACTGTAAGCATTGACAAATCCAAAGAAAAATGTCAACACCGTCAAATATTTTGTCCTTCTCGTCTCTGCTTAGGGAGATTTCAGGTCCCGCTGAGTTGGTTTGCAAACAAAAACGTTAATGTTATTTTGTGTCCAAAGACAGAAGTGATATGTACTCAAATAATCCACCCACACTCATAAATGCACACACTCATACATCAAAGACTTTATACAGCTCAATACTGATTCAGAAACCCCAGCCATGCTTCACATTACCCTCTGCCTGTACATGCTACAACCTATCACCTTTCTTTCACATTCATTTCCCATCACATCCACAAGTACACTAGAACCCATATGTCATTGCAGTCACAACTCTCGCACACGTACACAGAACTAACACTCTAAATGGATCTGCTTTACGTCCATCTCTTGGACCTTCATATTGGCCTCACACTTCACCTGGTTTCATTTCTGTCCCAGAGGAAGAGTAGAGGTGGGGGGTGTTTGGTGAATTTTGGCACTGGTAGGTAGAGCAGCAGTAGAGCACGATGAGGAACAGGTGGAAGAGGGTGAGGAACAGGAGCAAAATGCCCCACCAGCAGCAGCAGCGCTATCTGTGGGTGCAGCGGTACCACTACCAGGCAGCAAAGATGTAGCGGTGGACACTGGTGATGTGGGCATTTGGGAAGGCAGCAGCGGTTGGCTTTGAGGCTGGGCGATGGGTGGTGTCTGTGATAAAGACTGAGACTGCATGGGAGTTTGCATCAGGGGCTGTGGTATCTGCTGGCAGAGTTGGGACTGTGGATAGCTAATCTGCTGGAGGGGGAGAGACTGATGAAGGTGTAAACTTTGCTGCATCTGCGGGACTTGAGCCAAGTGTGTTTGTGGTGGAGGTCCTGGAGAGTGCAGGGTGGACAGGCTTCCTCCACCCGTGTAATGGGAAGAGGGTGCCACAGTCAAACTGGCAGGGGTTGTGGGCGCCTGTGCCACTGGAAACCAACCTGGGGGAGCCACCTGCACAAATATAGCAGTAAATACTTAGAGACTATGACTACAATAACAAAACAAACCTTTTGGTACTTTTGGCTCAAGAACTGTCTAAAACTCTTAAAGCTTTCTGACTTAGTTGTATCATCATCACCAAAAACCATGAAGAATTGTTTGGTAATTCAAAATCACACTCAAAAAAGATTTTTTTCCTCTCATAAACAATAAGCCACAGTTTTCAGTAAAATGCATTTGAAATATATAAAGTTTATTTATCCAAATAATTAATTATTAAGAAAGACATGCCTGATATACCAACAACACTTTTCATGTGTAGTCCTACCTCAGTTCCCTGGCTCCAGCCTCCCAACTCCTGCACCTGCTGAATCTGCTTAATTTGATTCAGTGAAGGCTTAGGCGGGGTGGTGCTCACTGTCTCCTTTGTCCAATTATCAACAAGTTTGTGCAGCTCGTCTGTGAATGTACTTTTTCTTAGAGGACTGTGATCTGTGGAAAAACAAGGCGACTCGTCATGGCACCAACTGACATTAATTATGGTATGCTGACCCGATTTTAGCACTACGAGGACAAACCGTACCTCTTTTAGCAGGTAGCGTAGTAAGGTGCTCTGGCTTGCAGTACAGTGACAGCCTATTCTTTTCACTACCTGAAAAGCTGCTTGACTGCTGAATCCCTGGATGAGACATACAAGACACAGTTTCGCAGAGAGCAAATCTAAAAAAACAAAACAAGAAAGTGAGGAAGAAATAGTAAAAGCCTCACCAGCATGTGTAACTCCATTGTTGTCTATGTGAGAGTGAGGCCTGGCCCGAAACTTTGTTTTGGTTGGCCTGGGCCTGCGAGGTGAGAGGGCAGGGGGCGCTGCAGGAAGAGGAGGGGTACGAGATAGGGAGGCAGGCAGACTCTGTCTTTGGTCTTTGAGGGAACGAAGCTGTCTGTACAGCTCCTGGAGCTCTCTGTTCTGCTGAGCCTGAAGGGAAACCACCTCTTTGATGTGCCTACAGAGAAAGAGAACGGTTATGTACTGTGGGAAAGAAACAAAAATAAACGGAGACACAAAGAAGAAAATTCAATAAATGGAGAGGCAAAAGTCTTGTACAATAATAAAACTTCTTTCCCTTGTTGACTTACTTTTCTCTGAGCTTGTGTAATTCTCTTCGCAGGTCTTCATCCTCTAGCTCACTCTCATCATCATCATCACTGCTTCCAAGGGGTGAGTGGCTGTGGCCAGGACCTCGAGGAGCGTGGGCCATTGATGGCGTTCTCTTACTTTCTTCTTTATCTCCTTCCTTTACCCGAGATTTCCTCCTCTCCCTCACCAAATCAGGAGACACTGGCGAGCTGTCAGTCTGCCTGTCATCTTTCTTAGTCTCAGTCTGGGTCACAGAGAAACGGCCAACTTTTCTGTGAGTGCCACCACCATGGCCCGACGGGCGATCCTTTGGAGGAGAGGTCTGGGGCACTGGAGTCACCTGGTGATTAATAATGTGAGAAATCTTCATTGCTTGTTTAGACCAGGGCTGCAATATTTTGTCGGCATAATTCATGACTCAACTATAAAAATTAGTTGATGCAAAATTTTACTGTCAACGCTTCATATACTAATACCAAGTAAATGTGTTTTTGTAACTGCAATACACTACAGGAAGCTATGGGGGAAGTATCACCTATATCGTCTGCCAAGACTGCAGACAATACTAAGGAAAAAGAATGTAGTGCGAACTGCAAAACAGGAGGTCAGCAGAAAATGGAAACAGAGATTTTAAAAAATGTGAAAGCATTTCACAGAAAACAAGCAAAGTTAAATGCAGACTGTGCAAAGCAGCGCTTTCCTTTCACAACAGCAGTACTGCTGTGCACGAACATTTAAGGCCCGCCCCCTGGAGCTGTGACATCAACTCTGAATGGGTCAGTTTTAGAAAGTTAAGTTAGTTCGTCACACTGATACCTTGTTCATGTAAATGTTCGTACCGTCATGTTTATGTTAGCTTAACTGTCAGAAACTGCTCAGGATGATACTTGCTAAGCGCTTCCTGGGTCATTATTTTGACCCGGAAACATATGAATATGAAACATTAATCGATGACTAATCAACTAATCAAAGAAAAACTGGCAGATTAGTCGACTACCAAAATTTTTTGTTGCAGCCCTAGTTCAGACTGTGCCAAAGACTGAGACTAACAAGAATCAGCTAATGTGCTCCTACCTGAAAACGTCCTTTAGAAGGCTGCGGTGGATTAAGTGGTGCTCCTGCCTTCCCATCTTTAAACAGCTGACTGCTTGAATCTGCTTCTGATAATGAGAAAGGGATGAAAACAAAAGGGATAGACAAGGACAAAGATACAAAAACACAAACACACGTATAAAAAACACACAAATGATGATACAGACATACAAGAAAGGAACAGAAACAGAAAAATGCACATGACAGTGAGACATACAAATGCAAAAGGACAGACATGGAGAACAAACACAAAGGCACAGTGTTAAGACTTGGCCATTCAAATCACAGAACATTGTGACTTCTTTAACATGCATGCAAATCTGTAAACTGTGTAAACATACTTTCTGTGGATGTCAATTTTAAAATGAGGTCTTTGTGAATTTAAAGTTGTTAAAAAAACTTCGTGAGGTGTGGGGAGTAGTGGTAAATGCATTCATTAAAAGCAAAAACATATTTTAAAATACCAGTTAAATACAGTATAGCCCACCCACACATCCACGCTCTCATTCTCACCAAGTCATCACTGCTCCACCCACTCATTAGACAATGTAGCCCAATATCACATTTAAGATCTTTGTCAGAGCAACAGTGATATTGGTCAGTGTGTTTGATATTTGGGATTGCGACATTAGAGTGTGTACATGGATCACCACAGCCATTTTTAAGGGAAAAATAAAACATAAAAATTAACATAAAATATATACAGCCTGGTATATGTGTTACTTACAGGTAATGGTCCATTATTAGTCACGCGTGTAGAACATAACATACATGCTCATGCATGTGCTCTTGTAACAGAAGATCTAAGCTACTGCTACACACTTTACACACATAAACACGATTACATGCAAGATGACTGGAATACTTGAAAAGCATGATAAAACGTAGCCATATGGAAAGCCTAAACGTGTGCAAAAGAGCCCGGCAGTAACTTACAATCCTTTGGTAATGCACACACTGTATTCTAACATATTATGACCTTCACTTACTTCACTACAGCTACATCATATGTTATTGTTTTGGAGCAGTGCTACTGTGTATGAGTTTACAGGATAAGCCTATATGTATTCTGAACTACAAACAATTACATAACATCAGCTTGGTAACTTAGCATCTATGCTATCTGTGTAATGATGTGAGTTGCATTACGCTGTCTACACTGAGTCAGCAGGTGCAGTTGAGATGATTGTTGCGGTTGAGGTGTGATGTGAAGGAATATTTCCTTGGCACAGGCACAGCTTGTCTTTACTCCATAGTTCATCAGCACTGGGAGGACATCAGATTTGTGATGCCAAACTCTTCCTACACTGTGCCAATCTCCCACCCTCCTCTACGCTCCACTGTTCTCGCCCCTGAGTGAGCAAGTCATGCAAAAAGAAAGACTGCCAAGAAAATGAAATTTAGTAAAAAGGAATTTAGAAAAAAAAAATCAATAAATAAAAACAAACAAACAGTAATGTATGCAGTGATGTCAACACTAGGGACTTACAGGGGGGACTATAACCAAATAAAAAAACATACATAAAACAGTATTATTTAGCTGGAAACATTAATGTCCATTAACATTAACTTTAAAGCCTTAAAGGTTAAAAAAGTTATTTTGCTATGTTAAAATTAGTACTAGATATTAGATTTAGGTCCATGCCCCAACATCCCATTCTCTCTCTCTCGCTCTCGCTCTCTCTCGCGCGCGCTTACTCCCTAAAAGGACGCTACCTTGCTGGACTCTGGGCTTCTTGAACAAGCTGGCGGAGTGACGCAGTTTGCATGCCCAGTTTTTGAATTTTCGAGTCCAGGATTTCTTGCTAACAGGATTTCTGATACTAGGACATGTCAGGTTTAGGCCAAAATATCCACCTCCTGCATTGTGCTGCTGCTGTCCGTGCCGGAGGGGGATCGGTTGCTGATTGGGGGGCCATGATGCATCTCCAATGGCACTGGTGTCAGAATGTGAGGGTACAGCCTAGAACAGTTAAGACAATTAAGAGTGGCTGCATGGAGTTGAGATATAAAAAAACGCAGAGATACTCAAACATTTATATAATACAAATAATCGCGGACAGCTGAAACATAGTGGAGTCACATTTACACACTGAAACAGAACAATAATTATAATTCACTACAGTGAAAGACAAACTGAAGGAGAATTTACTTGAAATCTAATCTGTGGTATTCACTCACAAGAATGGTTGGTTCTCCTGGTACAGGTGGGCGTTGGGGCCCAGCAGAGTCATCCTGATTGGGAGGCAGAAGAGGGGTGGGTGGGCTGGATGAGACAGAGGTGGTGAGGAGTGATGGGCCAAGCTGCTGCTCCACTGGGTCCAACTCCATAGAGTTGGGCACCTCTTTGGAAGCTTTCTCTCCACCTCCTTCTCTCTCTGGGTCAGGAGAAGTGGAAGATGAACGGGAGGTGGTGGAGGAAGTAGTGGAGGATGAGGACTGTGGAGAAGTATCTGAGATGGAGGCAGGTGGGGGGAAAGATGAGTGGTGGATTGACTGTGGCTCTGATGACTCATCACCACCTGCTGATGTGGAGGCAGCTGATGTTGGGCCAGAGGTAGCCCCCCCAGCCAGTGCTGTCCCACTGCTGTACTCCTGATACAACAAATTCCTTAGCTTTTCATCCAAGGTTTTTATGCGGTTGTCTACAAATTCAATTTTGGGGGGGCCTTCGCTGTCTGACTCGGCTACGGAGGAAGGTTGAACAGGGGATGGCGTCATTACGTGGGAGAATGTGGGTAAGGGGGTTTCAGCAGTTCCCAGATGCAGAGGTGGCAGAGAGGAGTCAGAGGAGGGATGAAAGGGGGCAGAATAACTCCCTGTGTCCTCTGTAACACTTGTCTCTCCCGTGGACACCTCTGACTCTGACATCTGTAAGGAGGACTGCTTCTGTAGTGGAAACTGCAGCTGTTTGAGGGGCGTGTCCACAGCTTTAACCATCTCCTGTTGCTGCTCAGTATATTGTGATTGTTTCTGTGCCTGTATGTGTTGTGATAACAGCTCAACAGGCACTTGGGTTTGTTGTGGGACCTGCTGTTGTGGTACTGGGCAAACATTTAGCTGTGTCTGCTGTTGAAGAAACTGCTGACTAACTGATAGGGGCAGCATTTGGTTTTGATCTGGTTTCAAAATTGCAGCACCCATAAACATCTGATGCTGTTGCTGCTGTAGCTGCTGCTGCTGTAAGTGTAATGTCTGTTGTAGGTTTAACTGTTGCTGCTGCTGCTGTTGATCAATGTGGGCTTGTTTGGGGGGCAATGGACCAGCAGGACTCATAATCTGCTGTTGTAACTGCTGTAACTGAGGCTGCTGCAGCAACTGTGGGGAAAACTTTGATGTCTGCTGTTGAACAAGGGGTTGTTCGGTTGGCTGCTGAGGAAAAGGTGGCAGAGGCAGAGACTGCTGTAACACCTCTGAATGACAATGCTGAGACATTCCCTGCACCTCAGTCAGCTGTTGTTGAAGTGGTATTTGTGTTTGAATTAGCTGCTGCTGATGCAACTGCTGGAGAGACTGCTGAAGTGCTCGTTCCTGCTGTAGTGGTACTTGTTCGTGGTACACCTGATGTTGGGACTGCAGTTTCTGTTGTGGTGATGGTACTTGCTGCTGTGATGCAGACTGTAGCTGTTGGTGTGGCTGTTGTGGGGCTGGTTGGGCTACTTGGGTGTATGTCTGCTGCTGCTCTATGCCAAGTTGGCTTACAGTAGAAGGGATGACTACAGCAGGAGAAGGGGAATGAAAAGAGGCTGAAGATTGGTCCACGGCAGACATACGGGGCCTTGAAGCAGAGATCAGAGTATCATCTACACTTTGACTCGCAGTGGAACAAACACTGGTTCCAGGAGAAGTCAGGTTATCAGGATGAATAGTGATGGGTGAGGGAGACACAACAGCAGGAGCAGTGGACAAGCTGGTGAGGTTAGCATCAGGAGCAGCAGCAGATGTTGCTATAGTTAAAGGAGCAATAGAAATTTGGTCAGCAGAAGCTGAGATAAGGCCAGTTGAGGTGGTGACAGGGACAGAGGCTGGTCCAGGCCTGGTTTCAGGTGCTGTGTGATGAACAGGGGCTGCGGTAGCAGAGGGGCTCATGGAAGTAGGTACTGAAACAGTGGAGTCTGGGGGGGAGGTGGCAGAAAGGGTGGGGTAGGAAGGAGAGCCCATTCCACTCAAGGACTCCAGACTTTGGGATCCTTCACTTTCTACAGCCGCAGAAATGAACACGGAGTTAAGTTTTTGTTATGTGGCCAAATGGGCCATGTTAATAAGCCAAAGTAATAAAACCGACTCCAGGAGTGCTCACCTTTCTCTCTTTTAGGAGACTGGGGAATCCTTGTCTCTGCAGTGGGTGATGGTGTGGTTGCTCCCTGACTGGAAAGAGAGTCTCTGTGGCGGATAGTCTGGTTGATAAAGAACCGCCAACGTCCCACTGGGGAGGAATGGGGCACTGGGTCCACTGAGAAACCGTAAAGATTGATTACTGTTTTCTACTAAGTTGAGAAGCATCACATAGAACATATTCCCATTCTACCAGAACATTTGTATATGCCTAAACTTACTGGAGTAAGTGGGAGTGCTGACTTGTAACTGGTCAGTCGATCCAGTCTAGTACGAAAATAAGGATTTATCATTTTGTATATATATTCACGTTTTCTCAGATTCAGCATTATTCAAACAAAACAGAAAGACTAAAGAGGCTAGACTGATAGTACCTCTGAATGTGTCTGAAGCATTTCATGGGCTTTCTTAACTATCGCTCTGAGATCCTCAACAAATGTTTCTTTCTCCACATCAAGGACAAAGTCCTCCTCCACCTGCAAAGTTTTATCAAATGGCAGTCATCAAAAATTAAAACAATACTTTTCAAAATAAGTGCAAACTACAGGATCATACAGTAATGTACCATGTAATCTGCTATGTCCTCGGGTGCATCCCCTTCAATGTCAAACTTAAATGTCACCATCTTGTTGCTGTGAGTCTCCAACTGACAGTCCACCATATTGTCCCCACTGCCGGACACCTATTAAGTACAAGACAAATAATCACATTTATTCTTTGCTATTAATCTTTTAATATCCATAAATATACTTTAACAAATATAGTAATAAAGTCGGTGTTGGTGTTTCCTATATTTTTTCACCTGAATAATGCTCAGTTGAAACTGGTGTTTCTCAGACTTCTGGCTGGAAGCTCGTCTCTGAGACTTAAGTTTCTCTAATTTTCCATTCGCCAAGAGCTGCAAGGGGTCTTCACCACTGGCTGGTATACACCTAAAGGTGTCATGGAGATTAGAAATTGTATTGTAAATCTTAAGTGTGTATAAATGTATAAACTCAATTATGAAAAAGTAGGGATACTGTATAAAATAGAAAAAAAACCAGAATGCAATGATTTCCAAATCTCAAAAATCAGGTCATTTTGAATTTCATTGGAGCAACATGTCTCAAAAAAGTTGGGACAGGGCCCTGTTTACCATTTGGTAGCGTCCCCTCTTCTTTTAACAATAGTCTGTAAACATCTGTGAACTGAGGAGACCAGCTACTGAACTTTTGGGAGAGGCATATTGTCCTATTCTTGTCTCATGTAGGATTCTAGTTGCTCAAGTCAAGTCAAGTCAAGTTTATTTATAGAGCACATTTAAAAACAACCAAGGCTGACCAAAGTGCTGTACAGTAAATACAGATAAAAATACAATAGAACACAATTTCGTAATAACACCTCGCTGATAAAAATAAAATAAAAATATATAAAACAAATAAATTAAACCTTTCTAAAAGCCAATGAAAAGAGGTGAGTTTTAAGAGCGGTTTTAAAAGTTTCTAGGCTGCTCAAACATCCTGTGTCTTCTTTGTGGTATTTTTAATTTCATGATGCATTAAATGTTTTAACCCTTGTATGGTGTTCGGGTCTGTGAGACCCGTGTTCAGTTTTTTTCAAAAGAAAAATTAAACAATTAATTATTTTTTCACGTGTAAATGTGTTGTGTCTTTCCACTCACTCCACTTGATTATAACTGATTTATTTATAACATTTTATATAAAAGAAAAACGAGAAGCACATTAATTCATAAATGTGATCTAACAAAGGTAAAGGGAAAAAATTAACCATGTTTGCTGTTCATATGTCTTGTAATTGGGATGAAGTAAACATCTGTTGAGTAATTTAACATAAAATTGTTTGATAGTGTTAATTTGGAAAGCCAAAACTCTAGCGGGTCCACCAGACCCATGAACACTGGCTGAGTAACAAAAATACGAACACCACACAAGGGTTAAATGGGTGACAGATCTGGACTGCAGGCAGGCCTCTTCAGCACCTGGAGTCTTCTACCAAAAAGCCAGCGCTGTTGTAAAAGATGCAGTATGTGGTTTAGCGCCGTCTTGCTAAAGTATGCAAGACCTTCCCTAAGAAAGATGTCATCTGAATGGGAGCATGTGTTGCTCTAAACCTGTATACATGTTTCAGCACTGATGGTGCCTTTCCAGATGTTCAGGGTTATTATTACATAGGCACTAATGTAACCACATACTGTCAGAGATGCAGGTTATTGAACTGAGTGCTGATAACAAACTGGATGGTCCCTTCCCTGTTTAGTGTGGTGCCTCAGCATTCATGTTTTCCAATTAGAATTTCAAACTTTGTTTGTCACAGACCATATTTACACTTTGCCTCAGTCCATTTTAAATGAACTTTAGCCCAGAGAAGATGTCTGTGTTCCTGATGTTTACATATGGATTATCCTTTGCATAATAAAGCTTTAACCTGCATTTGTGAATGGCTGTCCAGAATCATCACTGCTAATAAGAGCAAAGTTCCTGTCTATGAAGCAGAGATCAAACACCAGTGTGTCCGATTCCAAATGTGGCACGTCAGTCAGAGGCCCAAACAGAAGCAAACTTCTCATCGTTTTCAATACCGGCAGTTCTATGCGCGAGGAATCTGACCCTGAGGGTCAGACTGTCAATGAGAAGAACATCCAACAAAAACCACCTGAACTATGGTTTCTGTCATAGTGTTATTGCAGGTCAGCACACAGTGCAATGGACTTTTCTGGCTGAACCAGAACAACCAAAACCAAATACTCCTGACCTGCCAAAGAAAGATCACTGAGACTATGCATTGTTACCCAAAATGAGCCTTTAAAGATAAAGGCTTGTGATTTGGCCACAGTGTTTAAAATCTAGTGCAACCCAGGGAAAAATGCAGAGGAGTTTTCCACAAATGATCTAAAAGCAGCAGCCATGCTTGAAGCAGTTTAAAGGCTCTCACTCAACATTTAATGTGAAATTGTAAAGGATTCAAATGTAAAACATTATTACATCATAAGACTCTTATGATTTCTAAAAAACAATCTTTTTGCACTACTACTTAGCTGCAAAATGAATTCAATTTAAAAGAAAAACCAAGTCTCTGAGCATGTTTTAAGTCCTTGTATGGCAAATTACAGCTTCACTCAGTACTGAGATTACATTTATATGGAAATCAGACTGCAATGATATCACTTACCCTGATGAAGAATGACGATCTGCACTTGTCTTACAAGGACCATCCTGTAGAGTGACATATATACAAACACACACACACAAACCATGCCAGCATGAAGAAAAGAATGCAAAAATAGATTAGCTATGTTAACGGCAAGTAAAGCAATAGTGTGATTATGACAAATGACATATAGGACACGTTCTATGAATACACTTAGGAATCAAAATTTGTTAGTATGAATCAAAAAGGTGCAGTCAAAGCTTATTGTCAAATATTTCGATTTAGCAGTATGCTTACTTATTGTGCCAGCATGTCAGTAAAGTTATTATCAAATTTATAAAGCAAACTTTCATACTTCTTGTACCTGAGCAATGCCCAGCAGGGAAAGGTCACAGTCTTGCAGCGAGCCTTGGGTCAGTTTGGGTTTGGGGGCATTAGAATCAAGTGATTGTAGAGTAGTAACAGGCAGAGGGGAGGTGGGTATAAAGTCGACTTGCGCTGGTAAGGTTACCTGGGCTGCTGGTGAAGATGTGGGCAGCTCTGGAGCAGGGGCAACAGCAGGATAGGTGGATGGCAGGGATGTAAGAGATGATAGTGTAGAAGGACATGAGGTATGCAAAGGGCTTAGGGGCACTTGCTGCGTAGGAAAGACAGCATGGGGCAAAATAGGCTGCTCAGATATAGGTGTCTGAGTGTGTATCTGTGTTTGAGAGTGTGCTTGGGCCTGATTGCTGGCTTGTGTTTGTGTGTGAGCTGGTGGCATCTGCTTGGGATGGTGCTGTGGAGAAGGAGGGGCACCTAGCACTAGGTGGCTATACAGAGACAGGGTCTTGCCCTGGGACTGAGGCTCAGCCACATTATTGGGGCCTAATTGTCCAGGAGCAATGGTCATTAGAGGTGAAGTAGGTTGACACTGTGAGGGAAGCTGACTCTCGTCAAAGGTTATCAAAGCTGGTTTCAGAGGAAGTGGTTGCTGAACGGGAGTTGAGCTGGGTAGTGCCGGTAGCTGGGTCTGTGGGGGTGGCATGGCGAGAGATTGCTGCACGTGAGAAAGCTTCTGCAGCTGTTGTTGGTACTGCTCAGTATACTGAGGAACAGCAGGCTGGCAGATGGACTGAATTACTGAAGGGTCACCCTGAACAACTGAATGTAGTGATCTTTGGCCTGGGACTTGTGCTTGTTTGGTCTGTATAGGATGAAGAGGGGCAGTTACTGAATTGAGACCATCTGTTTTAGTTCCACAACTTCCAGCTGAGCCAGGTGACAGAATCATCTGCTGATACTGGATTACTGGGTGCTGTTGTTCCAGCTGTTGGGTAATATGAGTTATATCAGACTGTACAGGTGGTATGGCTTGCTGGGTAGGGTGAGGGACATACTGACTGGTCAAAGGACCAGCAGCAGACTGCGCATGCAACTGGCTAGCTTGCTGGCCTTGAGTTTGTTGTTGGATCTGGGGCTGGGTGAGCGCTGGCATTGGAGCATTTTGCTGAATAAGAGTTTCATGTTGAATCTGACTGGGGATTGAAGCAACTGCACCTGGAGGCTGGACAGTAGTTTGACTTTGTTGGCCCATCATTTGAACATCAGCCTTTGGGACCTGGCCATGCAGTGGCTGTGACTGAGTAAAGGTTGTGGTCAGAGGATGAGCCTGGATTGGCTGAGAAGTTACTTGACTCTGTGTGGGAGTAACAGGCCCAGGGTAACTACTTTGGGAAGGAACCTGCTGGCTCTGGATGACTTGTGTGTGTCCCTGAATCAATGATAATGGGGTAGTTACCTGGCCCTCTGTCATAGCTTGAGGTGCTTGGGCTGCAGACTGAGCTATAAACTTGGCTGGGCTCTGGCCTTGGTTCTGGGGCTGAGCCTCACTTTGTCCTTGCTGTGTAAGGATTTGAGCTGGGACACTTGCAGGCGTCTGAACAGTAGTAGGAATGGTCATGGGCACTTGGCCCTGAGATATAATATAAGTTTGGTGATGAATTACCTCAGTACTGACTGGTGCGCCAACTGATATGTGAGGTTCCATTACAGATGTGTGCTGCTGTGGTTGGGCAACAAATGCCTGCTGCTGCTGCATCAGTGCTACTTGCTGCTGTTGCTCTATCATCTGAGAAGCATGAGGTGTAAACTGAGTAGAGTTCAGTTGTGGGATACACATCTGCTGTATATCGGTTGGTTGATGATGAATCTGCTGCTCACTGTTGCTTTGTGGTATAGGGACAGCTTTGTGTTTTTCAGTTTGCTGAAGTTGAATGATGGAAGCTTGCTGCTGCTCTTTAAACTGCTGCTTCATTAGAGCCTGTTGCTGTAATCTTTCTGCTTGCTGTTGTAACAGGACTTGCTGTTGACGCTGCTGCTCTAACTGTTGTTGCAACAGAGCTTGCTGCTGCTGTTCTATCTGCTGTTTGAGTTGCGCTTGTTGCTGCTCTTGTTGCTGCAGCTGAGCTTTCTGTTGAAGCTGCTGCTGCTGCTGTAGCATTAACTGCTGTTGTATCAGTGCCTGCTGCTGTTCCATTTGCCGGATTAAGGCCTGCTGTTGCAGTTGTTGTTCATTCTGCTGCTGCATCTGCTGGGGATGCTGCTGCAATAAAATTTGTTGCTCGTTTTTCCCACTTTGTTGCTGATTCTCTGTTTCCTTTTGTGTTCCAGTTTGGCGCTGTCCAATTTGTTGATATAACTGACTCTGTTGCTGTGAAGGAGGTTGCTTTGGTTGTTGTTGCTCTAACTGATGCTGAAAAATTGGTTGCTCTTGCGGTCCAAGACCTTGTTGCTGCTGCTCTTGTTTCTGCTGAATGAGAGTTTGTTGCTGTTGCTGTTGATCCAACAGTTGCTTTTGTTTAAGCGCTTGCTGCTGCTGCAGCTGGGCTTGCTGCTGCTGTTGAAGCAGTGCTCTTTGTTGTTGCTGATCAAGCTGTTGCTGGACATACAGCTGATGTTGCTCAAGCAGTAAAACTTGTTGCTGCTGCTCTTTTTGCTGCTGCTGTTGTAACAAAGTTTGCTGTTGCTGAAGCTGTTGTTGTGATTGTAGCATTATCTGTTCACAGGGATCCCCTGTTGATTGCATAGCTCGCTGCTCCATACCTGTTTGTGGTGTGAACACATGCTGCTGTGAAGCTGGCTGGACGTGTGGGGCAGACTGCTGTACACAGATCTGCTGCTGAGTCTCAGACTGATGTTTCTCGATGGACGTAGCTGAAAGGCTGTGTTGATGCTGTTCTGTTGCAGGCTGAGCGGCAGTAACTTGTTGTTGTTCAAGCTCAGCTGACTGCCCCCCTATTTGCAGTTGTGGCTGCTGCTGCTGCAAATGAAGGGTGGAGGTCTGGGGATCCATTCCCATCTGTTGTTGTGGGACAATAGTCTGCTGGGGGATCACGACAGACTGTGTTTGTTGGGGTGCGGCCTGGGAAATGATGTCAGTGATCTGCATGGGAGTGGCAGGGTGTTGGGTCTGCTGAGCGTGGGGCACAATTGTCCTTGCTAGTCCAGCAGTATCACTGACTGGCATGGATGCAGTGAGAACATTAATGGGTGCCTGTGGGGAAACAGGTGGTATGTATGACTGTGAAGGGGCAACTGATCCGTGGGGAGCGGCGGTTTGAAAATCATCTGATGGGAATGTTTGTGACTATTGAGTGATAATGGGAGAATGATGTTTGGAGTTGAAAGAAGGGGGAAAAGAAAGTAGCAGAAAAATTGGGTTAAGATTAAGCTTTGGAAAGAAGCATCAATTATCAACACATTTAATTTTAATCAGGGTGTCCCACAGTGCTTTATAGCAGAGGTTGGCTGCCTCCCCACAAAATTAACCAGAATCACAATTTCACACTCCAAGCTAATATAGTATTTAATGAGAGAGACATCTCACCACCTCTGACAAACAACTTCCTGGGGGAAACCCTGTGTAGTGTAAAACCAGATGGCGAATCTCAGATGATTATGAGGATGATTTATGTTGGCACAAACAGTTATTAAATGGAAAAGAACATATTAACATTAATGTTAGCCTTCATTGCCCCTATGTTAAATTAGGCTGTCAGTTTGCACATTATCACCATTTTCACCTGAAAGTATTGTTGAGGTACACTTGGTGATACCTGCGGAACCACGGTACCGGAGTGAAGAAATGTCTGACCCATGGGTCCTCCTCCACTTTGTCCTAAGGACATGCTTGTCATACTAACACTCGGCCCAAGAGGTATAGTAGCAACACTTGTACTCTCACCAATGGGGGGCATCTGAGGATGAGGCAATGCACCAGTGCTCTGTTGTGCAAGAAAAATAATGAACACATATATAAATATATATATAGTATTTAAGTTCAAAAAACAATAATTTTATCAGTAAGATATAAAAATACACCTACAGATGCAACTGTGGGTAATGAGGTCTGTGAGTGGGTATATGAGTCCCCCTGCAGAGAGTATGCCTGGCTCTGTCCACTCGCATAAGATTCACAGCTTGCAGATCCAATGCTCTCCCCTTCTGAGTAGTCAAAGACATTTAAAAAATAAGACACTATAAAAATTCAGACTACACAAAAAGTACTTGTTCAAATCATATTCATGTATTTTAAAATTTTCATTTAAAATTTCACCATTATAATTGTTTCATATAGATACATTTTGATCAGCTACTGGCACATGGGATATGTCACTAAGGAGCACACTGTACCTGGCAGATTTAGGGTTGCCCCACTGAAAATATTTTGCTGCCTGACACGTTGGTCCACTTCAGGAAGCTCCTCGGACTCCTGCACTCCACCTCCTCCTCCGTCTCCCGTGTGTCCAGCTACCCCTTGCACCAGTGAGGATGGGTAAGATGGATGAGTAAAGGTGTAGGAAGTGAGAGTGGAGTCTCTTCGTTCTTCAAAGCCCTGCTGCTGAAGGACCTGCTGCTGTCGACGCTCCCTTGACTTTTTGATTAGGTTCACTCTGTCCCGGATGGATTTTCCGACCACTTTGGCATCACTTTCATGAAAGAAGCCTGATTTCACCTGTAATGTAGAGAGGCAAAGAGAGAGTAATTAATTAATGGGCAAATGTCAGGTGAGGAAATCTAGATCAGCTGGAGAAATCTTGAAGTGGCTGATAGATAAAGTGAAGGGCTTGTAATTCCTAACCTGCATTTAAGCTTTTAAGTATCAAATCAAGGCCTTTTCCCAGTCAACAGTACCTGACACCTACGGACCCGATCAGCTTATCAGGCATTAATTATTCCTGCCTTACCATCTCTAGAGCCACTTCTTCAGCACTATCATTTTCCAGGTCATAGCTGAACTCAATGGCCTCATTGTCCTTGTGCTTCCCCTTCAGCTTCTTGGGGTCTTCAACCCAAATTCGGAGAGCCAGGCAGTCCTGGATGCCTGTGTCCTCCTCAGCTAGTTCCACCCGGACGCCTGTGTCCTCCCCAAAGAAAGCATGGTTCAGCAGGTCTCGAATGGAGAGTCTGTCAAGAAAGGAGAATTCGATGATAGAAGAGACTGGGACGTTTAATGATCACATTACCAGTCACTCTGCATAATAGAGTGGATGCCATAGTGTTATGAAAGCAAATTCTGCTTACCTCTGGCTTTTGTTCTGACGAATGCAGCCTTCAATGATCTCTTTGATCTCTGGGTCATTTACTTTGTCAAAGCTGGCTGGCTTTATACCCTGAAAAATAAAAGAAACAGGAAATTCATTGTATTCTACAGGAACTTATGTAATTAGGATTTTAAGTCCTGCATTTAACAATTAAAACATTTTCAGAGTTGAGCCAAAAAGTTTAGATCACAATTAAATAAAACAACAATCAATTAGATCCTTATGCATCATCACCACAAATGCATAGAGTTTGTTTGCGAATATTTCAAAGACTCACGCTTGTGACTTTGCGATAGATCTGAGCAGCATTTTGGCACTCAGAGTAGGGGTACTCTGAAGTAGCCATCTCCAGCATACACATCCCAAAGGCATATACGTCCACAGACTCATCATAGTGCTCCTCATACATCTCTGGAGCCATGAACTCCGGGGTTCCTGTTAAAACCAAACAGTACTCTATGACAACCCAAACATCGAAATATTATTTCACTACAGATTAGAGTTTGTATTTACAGTGATGTGATACCATCCACAAAGCAGAAATTTCCTCAGACTCAGTGTAAGAATTTTCAAGCTGATAATAATCTACCTACTCATCATCTAATTTATCTTTACTGGGCACTGCTTCTGCAGGCTAAGAGAGCTGGCATTTCATCATCAGTGCCCTCTTTCTACATTCACCACTAACATAGAAATAAACTATATGTCTACTGAAGTTAAGTGAGACTTTTGTAAAATCTCAGTAGTGCTGAATGCAGAGGAAAGGCCTTAATCTTGTAGAGACAGGGCATGAGTGATCTAAAAAGCATTCAATCTATAAACTGCAAGCAGCCTACCTATAACACTCTTTGCAAAGGAGGTCCTCATAAGAGTGGCCAGTCCCAGATCACCGATCTTGACTGATCCTGTGGGGCCTGTTATAAAAATGTTGTCACACTTGAGGTCCCGATGGACAATTGGTGGAGTCCTGGTGTGAAGGAAGTGAAGGCCTTTCAGAATTTGCCTACACCAACTTCTAAGGACCTTGGGTTTCATCACCTTAAAGCGCTTCAGGTAACTGTGGATAGAGAATAAAAGCAATCAAACTCAAAAGGATATTGTAATAAACAACCAATAGACAAAACGTGTAAGTCAACACACTGACAGCGATAGCGAAATATTATGAATTACTTATATTTCCTGAATTTGAACGTGTTGTGATAATGTGATGACACTTCACCTGAAACACATTATATATCTCTGTATAAAGCAACACATCTGTCCAAATTAATAGTACATTAACTCTATGCACAATAAAAACTGTGTTTTGCGGTATGAATAATCTCCATTCATCAAATTCATTAACAGAAGTGAGTACCAAGGTGTTGGCAAGACAAACAAATGAATGTGGATTAACAAATTTTATAGATTAACTGAAATAATTCTTTTTTTTAGAACGTAATAAACATAGACTCAATAATAGCTATCTGTAGCAGATAGGTTACACTAACGTTTTGAGTGTTCCTGATGTCATGAGTTCAGTGACTAGTACAATGCACTTCTTTCCACGAAGTACAGACTCCCAGGAATCATAGAAGCGGACGATGTTGGGGTGCTGAAGCCCCTTTAGCATCTCTGCCTCTTCTTTGAAGCGTTGCTGCTCTGCCTTGGTCAGCTTGCGATCCTGAAATAGGAGGTACATGTCATGTCATGAGCCTCAGCATCTGTTTCACTCCCTTACTCCGTGACTACTCACAGGAAACCAAAACATAAGCCTGCCCTGGACAGCACTCCCATAATGAAGCAATAACACCTACTGCCACTAGATGGTGCTAGCAGCATATAGATGTAGCTCTGCAAAGACAACACCCAGTCACTGGCTTTATAAAACACATTTCTACTGCATCTGCCACACATCCCTAGTATGGCGGACAGAATGGCTGTTGCAGAAATACAGTTCACTGGCACAAGCAGCTTCCTATAGGAACAGAGATAGCACTGACTAATCCCTCAGTTACACACTGGTATATAGTCTTTTGCAATCCCTAAGATTGATCGCATAAGGTTTTTTCTTCTGTTGTGAATATATAAAGCATGTTTGTTTTCTTCTTTTTACATTTCCAGACATTATACTGCTTTTTCTTAAAATACTAACACTTTAATTAATATAATTTGCTGTACTCTATTCACATAGAAAATACACGAACATGAATTTCCCAGCAGGTGGGAAAAATGTTTCAGAATATGCTATGTTGTGATAGTGATTTGAGAATTTATTAAGAGTCACATAAAACTGTCAATTAAAGCATTTCACAGTGAGAGATGACTTTGCTGGCTCCACTAAGTGAGTGTGTATTTTTAGACTCTGTCATTAACAACTGTTGCTATATCCATGTATACAAATCCATCTTTTCAGGTATGCGGTCATTTGAGCTTTATTAACCTAGGGACCTGCTATTTCAGGGAATTATCACAGGTTTAACAGGAAAGTTACGTGTCATGGTTTTGTATTATTAAAAAAATCTAATTTTATGCCATTTATGCAAAGAACTTACGAAGAAATAAAAACAAAACAATACAGTATGTTTCACTTATTATCAATGGGGATTGGGTGGCAGCCACTACTGTGTCACAAACAGACCTCACTATAAATAGAAGTCATCATAACACTTGGTTTCCACTAATCGATTTCATTGATGTTAAGCTTGCTTTTTTCCCCACAAACCCCGCCTCCCCACAGGAAGGTGGAGTACTGCAGATATTTGGACACAGATCAACAGATTTTCATGTAATGTCGATATGCAGCCTTCTGTCACGTTATATATTGATATACATTTTTCTGCCTACACTAAAAGCTCTGTACTTATCTTTTCAGAGCACTTTTGCTCTCTGTGTTGATGCTGGTTTGGTGTCCTTTTCTGGAAATATTAAGCAATCTCTTCACCCTCCCCTCTCAACGGAGAAGAAGCATCAACAAAAAAGCTGCTCCTTTTTGCACTCACTAAGAATTAGTTCCTCAGAATAGCCTTGCCCTTACACCTTCCTGCCTTTACTACTAAGTCTGTCATGTTACTATGTTTGAGCATTCTTATGCAAATGTGAGTCTCAATGCTGCCTGCTTCTACCTGTTCTCATATTTTCGCGTGTGCTCACGCTGTGCTGTATTTTGTCAGGGAGTACTGTCTGTGTCCTCGTTCAGAGCTCCAGTCTACCTCATTGTCTGGCACACTGTGAAACAGTGTGACTGTGTCTGTTGCCTCCTCAGCGTCTATTTTGTCTCCCCACAGAGCATTGCATCATCAGCCACCCTTAGGGTCAGCAAAGGTTATTAAGAGTTCAGTTAATATCTGTCTAGACGTACTCACACAAGCCTGCTGCCCACTGTGAACCAGCTCACACATTCACACTAATATTCTCATAAATGGAGGCACAGCATCAATGAAGAAATCCCTCTAACTGTATTATTAATAAGCCAAAAGATCACAAAAGTCTGATATTGTTAGATTAATTGGTGATTATAAATCGGTTATTGGTGTGAAGGGCTGTCTATCACTCGGTGTTGGGACGGTGATGCAGTGACATTGTGCCCAAGGTGAATGCTGCCCTTTCTTCCACCACCCTGAGATGCTGAATTAGATTAATGGTCAAAAATATAAATGGATAGATATGACAGTACAAATAATGCATTGGTAAAACAGCAATTTGCAGACATGGAGTTTGCAAACAAAATGACAAAATAGACACCAGAGGGAAAGAAAAACAGTTGCAAAGCAATTTGTTAACCATCAATTAAATGACAAAGCAACATAAACACACAGACAGTTCCACATTTCTGCTTTCAAATAGAGAAATCATAAAAATTCGACATTTACACATATACTGTGTAAATAAATGGGAGAGGCCAGAAACCTATTGTACTCCTAGTGTCAGTCTTCTATGTATGATGTATGATTTGAAGATTGTGGAACTACCAAAAAGACAGCAGTAACTCTGGATAACTCTGGTTAAGCAGTTAGAGAAGTAAAGCTGAGAGGGTTTGGACATGTGCAGAGGAAGGATAGTAGATATACTGGATAACGGATGGTGTTACAGAGAAGGATGCTAGGAATGGGGTGAGACAGAGGCAGTTGATCCACTGTGGTGATCCCTAAAAGGAGGAACCTTTCTCTTTCAGAAATATTTTGATATTCAGTTTTTACTTAAAGTGTGTCATAGATGGGCCCACAATGGTAATTGTAGAATCTCAGACATGTGAAGTAATTATTTCACCCTGCATTATAATGACTGATTTTGGCCATAGTTACTGCACAAAATATTTAAGTATGTAATACTTTGTAATGCTCCTCTTATTTTGTTAAAACTTTCAACATCATGTATTTTTTTACATGGTGCATCTGTGGCAGGGACTTCAGTACTATAAATCAGTAAACAGAATAAGATCTAAGCACCATGTGCACCGTGAGATTTTTTTTGGATCAGACATCTGGTAGAGCAGAAGGTCAAGCCGCGGGTTATTAAGTAGCCTCATAAAACACCAGGGTAAATGGGAAGGATATAGCTTACAAAGTACATAAGTCGACGGCATGAAGCTGGGATCATGAATGCACCATGTGAGTCTTAAACCATCTATTTTGGCAAGCACTGTATAGGTATCACATATACGTATATTACACTGGGGTTACATTCTTATCTGAGATGGCTATAGCAGGATAAAGGGGACTAATTTGGAGCACTATCCGAGGAGCGTTATTCATACTGAAGGTGTATATTTATACATTTATCAGGGTGCATGCACCGTATCTTGTTCTGCAGTTAGCGTTTTAAGGTGGTGGATGGCTAAGATTAGATTACTCTAAGCTCCAACAGCCCAAACTAACAAGACAGATTGCTGCAAAAGGGTTGCCTGCATACCAGATTAAGACTCCAGGTCAGTGGGCCAGGTTTACAAAGATCTATAGAAGCCTTTAGCCAACACGCAGGCCTTTACCACTACAAGAAATGTGTTCAATTGTTTCTTGTTTTACTGTAGTACTACTGTTGTGGAGTGGTAGAGACTATACTTTTATACTATGTGTCTACGTTTTTGTTTTCAAAACAAACCAAACTTTTTGCTAGTCCCACATTCTTCACAGATTTCTGGTTCGACATGTTGTCAAACCAGAAACCTACTCTTCAGATGAAATGGTGTGACAACTGACTGCTATCTGACCTAACAGATTTTTTTCAATGGGCTGCCTTTGACAATTATCATACCATAAAAAATGGATCACCAGTGCTAACCTTTTATTGATTTCTAATCAAGCTATACAGTTAATGGTAGTGTTATGCGGTCAATGTTTCCAGCAATCAATAGCAACTGAATCTCTGGTTGCTGGTTAGGTAATAAAGACTCTGGGGGGAGGATACAGCCCCAGGGACACTTGTCAGCTATCAGAGACCCAGCAAATATGTGCCTGGCCAGTTTGATTAGATTGATCCAATCGGTCTAGTCAGTTCAGCTGTAGTCTATTTGATTTAGCCTGAACCAATTTTAGTCACCCATCATTACTACGTCTTTGCTTTTCCTGATCAGACTGGTCTTTCACAATGAGAAACAACAAACACAATCCCGACTCCTCCCTTTATTGTTTTTATTGTTGTCGTATCAGACCAACCCAAAGAAGTATATCCAGAATAAACACCTTTTGCAAGTCAATGAGCATGTTGACGTTCACTAAGATACTTTGATCACTGCAAAATTGACAGTTTTTAATAGAACATATACAATATGACAGTTAACAAAAAAAATCCAAATGTGTTCTCTTATCACTTCCAAACTGTCAGACTTGACTGCATGCAGTCTTTACCAAGCCAGCACACATGGTACAGTGTTTGGAGAAGGCAGCCTCCTAAGCTGACATTTACCTTTTTTTTTTTTTTTTTTTATAATTGAAGTCTTTATTTGTTTTTAACATTTCACAACACTAAAACAAACAAAACAACCAACAAACAACAACAGAAAAAACCCCAAAATAAAATATAATAAAAAAAACAAAAAAAAACCAAACAAACAAAAAAAAAAAAAAACCCAAATCAGTTAACTCAAATCTTTAAGTCATTCCCTTACTGAGTGCCTACACTGACATTTACCTTTTGATATGGAGCTAAAATTCTCTGAAACAAAACAAGTAAAATCACCAAACCCAAAGTGGTGACTATTGTTAAACTCAGTACTAAATGCTTCTAGTCTTGTGAATGTAACTGGCCTGGGGTGTGCTGGACCTGTCTGGGATGACTGGGTTGAACCAGTCTGGTTTCTGCCTCCCGAGTTATGCTGTCTGTGCAGGATTTTTGTTCCAGCCTGACAGGCACCCACTGTAATTAACTCCCTGGATCACTCTGCATGCTCACTCAAACAGACAAAAAAGTGATGGGGGAGAGTATGGGTGCAGGGGGAAAGTGGGGTGAGAGAGAAAGAGAGAGGGAGGGTGACAGGCAGACACATACAGTGATATGTTGACACAGACAGACAAGAGGGCAACAGCTCCCAGTTATGGGATTCAAACAAACACATTCCCCTGTATGGATGGCAATATACGACTGAAGCAATAGCAAGGTTGATGTATAGCTCTGCTCTGTGAGGTGTGGAATTCCCTGGGAAAGGGAAGGAAAGAAGAGGGATGGTGTCCACACTGTGAACTTTAATTACCCACTCATTCAAGCTGCATTTGGACAGCTAATCCCCCGGCTTCCCTTTCTTTATGGTCACAGGAGGACAGGAGTCTGGTGCTCCCAGGCTGCAGTCTCACAGTAAAGTGGACAGCATCAAACAGTGTACTGGCTAGTCATGTACAAGTCATTTATCATCCTGTCCTGTGCTTTTTCATTGCCATCACGGCTTTAAGTCATTATTATTATGATCACTTTTGTCTAGTCAATGGCAACCTGAAAACATTGAAACCATGAGTAGACTTTGGTGATTTAGAGTAAATGGGTCAGATCATGTGCACCGAGTGACTAGAATGTTGCACTGAATGTTGCACTGGATGCATCTATAGGCGTGTGACCAGGCCTCTGTGTATGTGCACGTTTGTGTGTGTTCATGTGTCTCCCTGCGTATGGTAGCTTAGCATTAGCTACATGGCTGCTCACTGGGAGGGATGCCATGGTAATCCTGTGTTTGGCTCATTGTGTCCCCCTCTGTCTTTCCTTCTCTTCCCTTCACGATCACCTCCTGTGTCTGTCACTTTTCTTTCTCACACGCTGCCTTTTTCCCTTCTCCTAGCTGTTGCTCTGTGTGTCAGAATTACAGTCTGTTTGTTTTTCTCAATTCACTATCTGTTTGTAATACAAAATCTAATTATACAGTAAATTATCTATTATCTTCTCAAATGACTTAATAATTTTGGATTGAAGCAGCCTGTTTTATAACAATTACCCCCAAAACTTGCTGTTCTCAGTAGGACTGGATGGGTGAAGTTTAACACTGATGGCTTTTCATCTTCAAAAAATGATCACAAAAATGTTGTTGCTGATGTCATGACAAAAAACTGTCTGGTGGCAAAACACAATTCTAACATTGATACCGCAGGTGAAACATGCTACCTTTGCAAGCTCTGTAAATTTCCCCCAAAAAAGGGCAAGTCGATTATTTAAGTAGCTCTGAACAACTGCTGATATGAACCTGTTTCAGTAAGTGTTGGGAGTAATACGAGAAAAGGTGATGAGGGCATTCCTGCTGCTTGTTAGTCCAACAGAAAGAGCCTGATCTCAAGGATTAGCCAAGACTCTTGTTTTGGAATTAGCTCCAAACCAAACACATGACTGACTTTCCTCACACAAAGCCAGCAGTCAGATCAGATGGCTAACTGTAACACTGCTGTCTATTGTGAGGCTAAGAGTCAGAGGGATGCATTTCTTTGCTCCTCCACGAGGCTGCCTCCCACCATATTTAATATTCACACCATATAACAATGTTTCCCATTACTTCTCCACATAATTACGTTTGGTGGGCTACAGCGTGTAAAGGCTTTGACAGAGGAGCCATATTAAACATTTATAATAATTCGACATTTATGACATGACATTATGAGCCCTCGTCTCCCTTTGTGGTTGTTTCATGTTTCCCCAGCCCGTTATGTCTGTGTTTTCCCCGTGCTCTCTCTCCTCCTGTCTGAACCTCTGTGCACTTCCTGTTTACTTTGTGACTCTCACGCCTGTACATGTCATGTTCAGTTCACCCCGCCCTGTCTCGTTATGATTATCAGTGTCACCTGTGTTCCCCGTGTGTTCCCACTTTCCTCGTTAACCCTCTGTGTATTTCTGTCTGCGTCTCCCTCTGTTCGGCGTGACGTCGTCCCTCATGCTGTGTGTGGATCTCCCTGTGTCTCGCTGTAAGTTCTTAGTTTGTGGCTTCCCAGTTTAGTTTAGTTTGTATGTTTGTTCTACCGGCAAATAAAGCTGTGTTTTGAGTTCATTCCCTCGAGTCTGCGAGTCCTGCATTTTGGGTCCAACTCCCGCCTGCCGCACAGCGATTCATGACAGTACGACGTCACCACAACATGGACCCAGCAGACTTACCCGGGGAGAGCGATCTGATACGTGTCCAACGCCTAGTCGAGTGGATAACCCACACTTCCAATACAAGGGCAAAGATTGTGGGGATAAATGCTATCGAAGCAATCCTCAAAGGAAATTCTCATCTCCGCCAGGTCAGAGGATGTTTGGACTTATTGGCCAATTTGAATGAAGCCCGGGAGGCGGCGCGAACTCGGGAAATATCAGACTTGGCCCAGCAGCAACAGACAACAGCCACCCTGGAGCAGCCGCGTCAGTTTCACCGGCCGGATGAGGTTTTGCCCGGCCCTTTGGAGCTATCTGCGGGGAAGAAGCGTCGATCACGCCGCGGGCGCGCCACCCCACAGCCGGACGTTCGGACTTTTACATCGCCGGCTGTGGTGAATAAGGACTCTTTTTCTGTGTCGAACCGTGGGACTATTCGTTCAGGGGTTGTGTTTTGTGCTACGGACGGTAATGTGAACAGTTTATCAGCTGCCCAGCCTCCTGACGCTCTCTTAGCTGCCCAGCTACAAGCTGCGTCTCCTGTGTCCCCGCTAGCACAGCCATTAACTCCACCACACGCTCCATTTTCACCTCTACCATCGCTTCAGTCATCAGTTCGGTCTGCCACTCAGTCGCCCTTAGTTCTGTCATCCACACTACCACCTGTTTCCCTTCCACCACCACCATCACTACACCCAGCCATTCAGGCTGCTACTCAGTCAGACATTCAACCCATAGCCCTGCCGTTAATATGCTCTGTAGCTGAGCCACTAGCCGCCCGACCCGCAGCCACTTCAGCCACTCCTCCACCCGTCACACCTCCACTACAACCATCACTGCAGTCTCTAACGCAGTCTCCTGCAGCTCTGCTTTCCCCAGTGCGGTCTCCAGTGTCCCCAGTGCAGTCTCCAGTGTCCCCAGTGCAGTCTCCAGTGTCCCCAGTGCAGCCTCCTGCAGCCCTGCTTTCCCCAGTGCAGTCTCCAGTGTCCCCAGTGCAGCCTCCTTTAGCACAGTCACCCACTCAACCACCAGCACCACAACCGTCACTACCTCTAGTTCATTCCCCTGTGAAGTCATTAACTCCACCACCTACTCCACTCTCACCACCACCGTTACTACAGACATCAGTTCAGTCCCCTGTGCAGTTGTTTACTTCTCCACCGTTAGCAGCTCAGGTCCCCGTGTGTCCAGCAGCTCAGGTCCCCGTGTGTCCAGCAGCTCAGGTCCCCGTGTGTCCAGCAGCTCAGGTCCCCGTGTGTCCAGCAGCTCAGCTCGCACCTGAACCTTTGGCCCAGTTCCCCGTAGCAGTGCAGTTTTCTAGCCAGCTTAACGTTGAGCCCGTTCAGCCACCTGTCTCCGCTGGAGGGCCCGAGGAGCCCGTTCAGCCACCCGTCTCCGCTGGAGGGCCCGAGGGGCCCGTTCAGCCTCCTGTCTCCGCTGGAGGGTCCGAGGGGCCCGTCCAGCCTCACGCCTCGTCAGCTGGAGGGTCCGAGGGGCCCGTTCAGCCTCCTGTCTCCGCTGGAGGGTCCGAGGGGCCCGTTCAGCCTCCTGTCTCCGCTGGAGGGTCCGAGGGGCCCGTTCAGCCTCACGCCGCATCAGCTGGAGGGCCCGAGGAGCCTGTCCAGCCGCCACCTGCGACCGCCTCGTCGTCGCCTGGTCCGGCTGCATCCGAGTCATCGCCTGGTCCGGCTGCATCCGCCTGTGCTTCTGCTACGCCTGGTCCAGCCTCTGCCTGTGCTTCTGTTACGCCTGGGCCAGCCTCTGCCTGTGCTTCTGCTACGCCTGGGCCAGCCTCTGCCTGTGCTTCTGCTACGCCTGGGCCAGCCTCAGCCTCTGCAGCTCCGCCTGGTCCAGCCTCAGCCTCTGCAACCTCGTCTGGTCCGGCCTCCGAGTCTTCGTCCTCGTCTGGTCCGGCCTCCGAGTCTTCGTCCTCAGCCTGTGCTTCGCCTGGTCCGGCCCCCGCATCGCCGCCGTCTGGTCCTGCCTCGTCTGGTCCTGCCTCGTCTGGTCCTGCCTCGACTGGTCCTGTGCCCACCAGGCCATGGCCAGCACGCCTGAGACTGGAGGGCCACCGCTGCCTTCCGCGCGGTCGGCCCCCTGAACTGCTCCGTCGTCTCCGTCGTCTCCTTCGCCGCCGCCGCTGCCTTCCGCGCGGTCGGCCCCCTGAACTGCTCCGTCGTCTCCTTCGCCGCCGCCACTGCCTTCCGCGCGGTCGGCCCCCTGAACTGCTCCGTCGTCTCCTTCGCCGCCGCCGCTGCCTTCCGCGCGGTCGGCCCCCTGAACTGCTCCGTCGTCGTCGTCCCCTTCGCCATCGCCGCTGCCTTCCACACGGCCGGCCTCCGGACCAGCTCTGTCACCTGTGCCACCCACCTGGTCGGCCCCCCGACCGTGTGACCCGTGAACTCTTGTGCCTGTGGGCTCTGGGTCGGCCCCCTGAACCTTATTTGGACTATAGTCATGTGCTCCTGTGTTTTCTGTTGTTTGTTTTTGTTTCCCATTCTGGTCCCTCCGTCCTGGTCCCCCGCCTCCCGCCCTGGGTGGGTTGTTTTCTGTTTTTGTTTTTTCGGGTTTGGGCTGTCGGGAGCCAGCCCTTGAGGGGGGGGGTACTGTCATGGTCCTGGGCCATGTTGGCCCAGTGTTCTTAGTTTTCTTGTATGTTTGTATTTTGTTCCTTATTTAGGCCATGTTTTCTGAGTTGCCCTGTTGTGTTGTTCCCTAAGTGTTTTCCCTTCATGGCTTTTACCCCCTGTGTGCCCCTCTGTGTATCTGTGAGCCCTCGTCTCTCCTTATGTTTTATTCCATGTTTCCCCTGCCCATTATGTCCAAGTTCTCCCCGTGCTCTCTCTCCCCCCCCTGTGTGCCCTGTGTATTTATGAGCCCTCGTCTCCCTTTGTGGTTGTTTCATGTTTCCCCAGCCCGTTATGTCTGTGTTTTCCCCGTGCTCTCTCTCCTCCTGTCTGAACCTCTGTGCACTTCCTGTTTACTTTGTGACTCTCAGGCCTGTACAAGTCATGTTCAGTTCACCCCACCCTGTCTCGTTATGATTATCAGTGTCACCTGTGTTCCCCGTGTGTTCCCACTTTCCTCGTTAACCCTCTGTGTATTTCTGTCTGCGTCTCCCTCTGTTCGGCGTGACGTCGTCCCTCATGCTGTGTGTGGATCTCCCTGTGTCTCGCTGTAAGTTCTTAGTTTGTGGCTTCCAGTTTAGTTTAGTTTGTATGTTTGTTCTACCGGCAAATAAAGCTGTGTTTTGAGTTCATTCCCTCGAGTCTGTGAGTCCTGCATTTTGGGTCCAACTCCCGCCTGCCGCACAGCGATTCATGACAATGTGTGCTGTTATTTGTTTCTTTCCTGATTACTACACCTACAAGGTTCAAGGTTCTTTATTTGTCACATGCATAGTTATACAAATAAAGAACCTTGAACAACAAGCATTGATACAAACCTGAAAAACAATAATCGCCTTCATACAATTCAGGTAAATACATGGCATAGTCTTTCTGATAGGACACCTATCACAACAAGAAGATATGCTGACAGTCTATTCTATTATTCATACAGTCCTAGAAAAGGCAATGCCTCCACTTTCACTGTGTGCTGTCACTCAGCTACAAGTGATGCTCCTCGTTTTCACCTCAGTCTCCACGGAACTGCAGTCACACAGTCTGAATAGGAAGCAGACTACGTGCTGAGATTTCCAGATCTCTGTTCATTTTACAACAGTAATACTGTGTTTAAATTCTGAAGTGGATAAATAAAGTATAAGTATTACCAGTAAACCTACGGCATTGTGTTCTTTAAGTGCACTGATTATAATAATTTTTAAAAAAGCAGAAAACAGACTGTCTTACCTGAAGTTCACACCAAGCCACCTCCACCCAAGTCTCGGTGTCTAGGCCTTTATAGACGGTCTTGAAGGCTCCTCTGCCTAGTTCTATGTCAAATTTGAGGAACCTTCCTCCAGGAGAGGTAGCAACAGCTTTCATCTCTGCCTCCTCTTCCTGTTCTCGGTCCCTCTCCTTCCCCCTCGGTACAGGTGCAGATGAAGGAGCATCTTTCCCAGGCTCATGGACTGAGCTGGTGCAAGACGGTTCATGTCCCAAGGTTGCACAGGATGAAGCAACCCCATGCTGCTGAGGACTACTACTAAAGACTGAGTCTGATGAGCGCAGCTCCAGGTGGGGGGCACTATGTGATGCCAAGGTGGGTACATCCACCTCATCGTCTTCCTCACAAATCTCCACACTCTTCCTGAAGAAGCGCTTCTCCCTTCTTAGTCGTTTCTGACCTGTATCGATGGGTAGGGAGGGTGTGGAGAATGAAATAGGTCTGAGTACGGTCTCCTCCTGGGAGGCTTCTCCTCCACCACCGCCTCCTCTGATTCCTCCATCTTCTTCTGTTGCTGCTCTCCCTGCTTCTGTCTGGGAGGAGGATGAGTCCATAGGGGTGCTGTCTGTCCTCTCCCTTTGTTGGTCGACCCTGCCCTCCCACTCCGGGTCCTCCTCCTTCTGTCCATCAGGTTTCTCCGAGGAATCCTCGGTGCCTGCGGGCTCTCCTGGGTCAGTAGCCATGGGGAATGGGCTTTCCCACCCCTGCTAGACCTCCTCCTCCAAACCTTTGTTCCTCCGTCAGTCCCCGTCTCTCTCTTTTTCTGTGGTCACCCTCTCACTTCTTTTAACGTGTTAAGAGACTGCTGTCCTTGATCAAACGGGTCACTCTGTCACTCTTTTCCTCCGTCGTCTTCCTCGGACTCTTTTACTCTGCTGCTTTACAGAAGCACAGAAGCAGGGTGAGATGTTTCTATCTTCACTTTCCTTCTCAACATTGCCTACATTTTCTTCAGGAGCGACTTGTTTGGTGCTAATCAGAAAGAATCAGACATCTCAGGGCTCAAACAAACACAGGAAACCAGGAGGGTTTTCTTCAAGCCAGCTGGGGTAAGCAGCGCTGTTATTATTTCAAACTCTGATGCGGAAATCTTCAAGTAAACCTGCAAGACAAAAACAAAACACAGTCGATTGACATATTTAAATCTGTTGAGAAAAACACTGGTACATTATTTATATTTAATAAGATACACTTGGAATAGCCCCAACAGCCCAGTGTGAATGGATGGAAAGAATGACTTCAAGATATCATCATAATCACATAGAGGGTGAACCTTAAGAAAGAAACATTTTCATCTGTAATTTTAACACAACAAACGCCTCATTTGTGTACAATTAAACCGAAAGAGTCTCTGAAGAATATCCCGTGAGCCTGGTCAGTGATCACACATGGTTTCATCAATCGTCAATCACATGTTTACCAGAGTCTAGCGTCTGAAGTTGTGCTCAACAGCTCCATTAGCGAACAGAAAGCTGCAGTTAGGAGTATACAATCCCAACCATTAAAAATGGATGATGAACTATGGGCCAGTTCGGTTGAGTGTGAATAATTCATACTCAGAGGGATTGTTGAACTGTATGAGAGATACTATCACACATATGCAACAAAAGCCTCATAAGATTACACAACTGTGATTATGATTATCACCACTACAGTATTACTCATACCCTGGGAACCATTTAAAGCAGTGTAATCTTTTGAAACTACTGACTGGCCCTTAGGTAAAGTGAGGCAGAAGTGAACAAAGCAAGTTTCTTCTGAAATAGTGATCTTCCTATAAAAAGTACCAGATTGCTGTTAGGTTTTTTTGGTGATTTTTGTGTCATTGTGTGGACAGAAGTGGGCAGCTTTCCAGTGGCATCTTTATCTTCACTTCTCCTCTATCACTCCCCACCTGTCCCATGGTATTGTATCTCCCCTGCCTTCTTACGGCAAATGATCTCTAAGTGGCTCATAGCCTGGAGTTACTTTGGAGAGTGCATCTTAGAGCCAGGGTTTAACTACTAATAAAAGTTGCAATAAGGCCCAAAGTCACCTTATGACTAAGCATTTGAAGTTACAGGAAGCATACTAATGGATACCAACAACAGCCGTAGACAAGGATTGTTATGGGAATGTAGTGAATAGGAAGTGCAGTCCAATTCAGGATATTAACAAATATAAGTTTACACCTTCACACATATTAATTTGAAAGTGAACATGTGAAACCTACTGTAATTATGCACCCAAACAATCTGTGGTTACAGCGACTTGGCTATGAAGAAACCCACCGAAGCAGCCGGCCTCAGACCCTGAAATGTCACAGTAGCAAATCTGAACTTGTCTTTAAGCTCGAACAAAGCCCACGGTTACCACAGGGGAATCATCTGGAAGCTCACAACAGCCATTATCTCTTTTATTACAATGACATTAACACTCACATCAAGCCTATTGTGTCTCCAGGCTCAAACGCAGTGAGTCTGAAGTGCAATGCTAGTAGCTGTCAGTCAAACTAATGCGCAATACACTGTCTGTTGACTAACTGCCTAAGCTCCCGAAGAACAAGCAATTCAAGTTTAGCAACATTTCCAAGGAACAGATACGTAAGCTAAGAGAGAAGCCATCATCAGCATTAAGCAAGACACACCCAAATACTATAACGAAAGAAAACAAACATTGTAAAAAATCATCAAATAATAACCTTCAAATGTGATGTAATATGTTGTTATTTAGGCTGTTTTCTAGGAATCCGATTGATGAATAAAATATTCAAATATCCACCAAATGAAATACTTCCATCTGTCTTTTTTCTTGCACTTCTCCAATTAAACAGATTAAGTAATAAAGAAAATGGATCGATCAGCAGCACCACTCAAGTGAGGGTTCTTTTTTCTCTTTCCAAAGTCCAGCAGCTACTAGCCAGTTGTTAATAATAAATATAAGGCTATTCTACAACCCAAATTCCAGTTGGGACGTTATATAAAATGTACATAGACTGCAATGCCGTAAACCCATATTCTATTTGTAGCAAAACACAGAAAACATATAAGTTTGAATTTGATGGTAACAACACATCTCAAAAGAGTTGGGACAAGACCAACAACAGTCTGTAAACATCTCTGAACTGAGGAGACTGGACTTAGAGGAGAGCAATTTTGTACCATTCTTGTCTGATATAGGATTCTAACAGTCCTGGGTCTTCTTTGCATGGCACAGATTTAACCCACATTTGTGGATGGCACAGTATTCATGTACCATTTCTGGCAGTGTTTCTGAGCCAATTGAGTGGTTTCCATAACAGAATGCATTTAAAACATGCTCATGATCTTTTTGAAGATCATGAGCATGAAACATTGACTTTTTGGCCTTGTTCCTTGAGCATTGATTTCTACAGATCTGTTGGTGATATTATGTACCATAGATCAGCGGTCCCCAACCCCCGGGCCTCGGACCGGTACCGGTCCGTGAGTCGTTTGGTACCGGGCCGCGAGAGTTGAGGCTCAGGTGTGAAATGTGTGGTTTTCAGTTTTTTTATCGGTTTTCAGCGTTATTTTGTTATCGTTTTTACCGTTAACACGGTTTTCCTGGGTCTTTTCACGTGTGTTATGAATAAATCTTCTTTTTTTCGGTACCGGTACTACTTTCATTTTGTTGTATTTATCCGCGACACCTTAAAGGCCGGCCGTGAAAATATTGTTGGGCATAAACCGGTCCGTGGCGCAAAAAAGGTTGGGGACCGCTGCTATAGATGATGAGATAATGACAAAATATTCAAAATTTTACATTGAGGAACATTACCGGTATTCAGAAATTGTTCCACAATTTTCAGATGTGATTTTTAGTATTATTATTTTTATTTTTGTAGATTGGTAAACTTCTTTTTTTTATACTCCAATCATGTTACTGATCTAATTAACATAATTAGTTGCAGGACGTCCCTTACATTTAAACTTTACAGCTTTTTCAGAAAGGGCTTTGTAATATTACCCTTTTCTGTATTTTCTAAAAATTAATTACTTGACATTACTAAGAAATGTGTTTGTTATTATTACTTTTAACTTTTTTTAAAAGAAAAACATCAACAGTGTTTGAATCAAATAGTCCTCAATTAAGTTGATAGAAGATTAACTAATGTTTGCAGCAGCATCTCCCCTGCACTTCCCTCTGATTCACTAGCTGCAGGTAACGCTTCTGGTGAGAGGCTCTCAGCCTGTAGCTATGTTTAGAAGAATCTGACAAATAGTCAAGAGTGTACTTCTTAAAGTTAACAGGGGAGAACAGAATGTGGGGACAGCTGCTAGTTTGCTTATCCTTACCCTTTAGCAAGACTAGGCACCCTACACAGTTAGGTCCATAAGTTTCTGGACAGAGACACTGTTTTTGATAATTTTGCTGCTGTATGTGACAGAAGTGTAGACTATTTTGCAAAAGTATTTATTTACTGTTTAGGAGCTCAGTAATTTACTAATTACAGCCATTATAACGTGCAAAAAACGACACAAAAAAATAATGAAGAAACTGAAAAAGTAAGCAGTTTCACAGACAGATGAAACCAAGATGAGCTTCTACCAGAATGAAAGGGAGTGAAAGGTATGGAGCAAGAAAGAAAACAGCTCATGAGCTAAAGCACATTATTTGCAAACATGGCAGAGGCAATGTTGTGGCATGGAGATGTATGGTTGCAAGTGGAACTGGTCACTAGTGTTTATTGATAATGTAAATGCTTTCACATCTATCATGGCCAAACGGCTAGAAGAGTTCCTACCAACACTGATATGTAATGATCAAACAGGTTTCATACATCAACGCCAAACACAGGACAATATACGAAAGACACTACACATTATGGACCATATACAAAAACACAAAATCAAAGCAATTGTGATGAGTGTAGACGCTGAAAAAGCCTTTGACTCTGTCAATTGGAAGTTCCTCTACAGGGTACTATATAAATTTGGCTTTCATGATATGATTATTAAAACGATACAAGCATTATATGATAATCCTACAGCCAGGATCAAAATTAATGGATGCCTATCCAACAGTTTTACCCTAAAAAGGGGCACTAGACAGGGCTGTGCACGGTCACCGTTACTTTTTGCACTATACTTGGAACCACTAGCTCAATCCATCAGGCAAAATAAGGACATTAAGGGAATTTTTATCAAAGGGACACAATATAAACTGGCTTGCTACGCGGATGACATTTTGATTTACCTTGGACACCCAACATATTCTTTACCCAAGCTGATGCAGTCATTTGAACAATACGGCCAATTATCAGGCTATAAAATTAATATAGGTAAAACCCAGCTACTCTCATATAACTACAGCCCACCAGAAGAAATAAAATGTAGCTACTCTCTGGTATGGCAAACGGAGTGTTTTAAATATTTAGGCATAAATTTACCGAAAGACCTTACAAAACTATTTGAACAGAACTACCTACCCTTATACAAAAAAATAAAGGAAGATATAGTAAGATGGAATTTAATTCCTTTCTTTAGTTTTAATTCAAGAATTGATTCTATTAAAATGAATGTATTGCCAAGATTTTTGTATCTATTTCAAACCCTACCAATAGAGATTAACCAAAGTCAATTTAATGAGTGGGATAAAATGTTATCTAGATATATATGGCAAGGTAAAAGACCAAGGGTTCGCCTTAAAACACTACAGCTGGCTAAGCAAAAGGGAGGATGGGGCCTCCCTGACCTCAGATATTATTATTTTGCAGCGCAGATGAGAGCAATAATATGCTGGTGTAACCAATCATACACTGCCCAATGGAAAACCATTGAGGAACAAATGCTGTCTATACCTATTCAGGCAACTCTAGCTGACAATAACTTACAAACCTATATAAAAAATACTGATAACATGTGGGTGAAAAGGACCCTTAAAACATGGAGAACTATTATAAAGGAATATAAACTCGAGACCAATATTACAGTTCTTAAATGGTGTGCTTACGACTCAGAGTTCAAACCTAATGAACTGGATTCTAGATTCAAGGACTGGACAGGTAAGGGCATAACAGCCCTGTGCAGTATAATGAAGGATGGAAAATTGTTCAGCTTTGACATGCTTAGAAAAACATTTTCATTAGAAAAAGAAGACTTCTATCGATATCTGCAGTTAAGGCACTATGCCGACACGAAGATGAGAAACGTAACAATGATAAACACACGCTTGATGGAACTGTTTATAAAAAGCTATAACTCAGAAACTATTGATAGAATTGTATCATGTCTCTATAAGGGTCTAATGGATTTGAAACCACATTCGACTTCATATATTAGAACAAAATGGGAGAAGGAAGGAGGGATAAAAATATTAGAGGAAGAATGGACGGCAATATGGAGATATCAGTGGATGTGTACCAGCTCACAAAAGTGGAGGGAATTTGGCTGGAAGTGCCTAATTAGATACTTTATAACACCTTCTCAGAAGTCTCATTATGATGATAACCCCCCTGCTTGTTGGAGGAACTGTGGAAATCAAAGTGCAAATCATTACCATATTTTCTGGGACTGCTCAATCTTGAGGGATTATTGGAGAGAAATACATAATGCCTTACAGGATATCTTTAAACGTGAAATACCTCTCGAGAGTAAGACTATGTTCTTTGGATATATACCTCAGGAATGGCCTAAATATGATAAACATTTAATAAATATTTTATTGGTGGCCTGTAAAAAGAATATCACCAGAAAATGGTTATCCCCAGAGAGCCCAAACATAAGTACATGGATGGAAATCACAATGGAAATTTATAACATGGAAAAGATAACAGCTTCTGTTAACCACAAGCTGGAGAAATTTACATCATATTGGGAAAACTGGGTTAAATATATCACGCCTCATAGGCCAGATTTTACTATTACAAACCAATAATTATGATGTATGTATATATATTTATAGGATCACCCCATACCAACACATCCGTGTTTTTTTTTGTTTTTTTTTTTGTTTTTGTTTTTTGTTTTTTGTTTCTTTTTTTTTCTCTTTTCTTAGGTTTGTTAGTTTTGTTTTTTGTTTTTTGATTTTCGGATTATGTGATGGTTTCAATTACTTCTATCGTTGTAAGTATTCTTCCCTTATGACTTGGATGTAAATTAAAATACTATTTCAGTATTTAAGGCAGATAACCTAAGTATGAAGAATGCTTACATGATGTACATACTGTGAATGCCTGCTTTTGAAACCTTAATAAAAATATGAATTAAAAAAAAAAAGATAATGTAAATGCTGATAGAAGTATCAGACTTGGATTTTCATCCAAGTATTAAAAACAATTGTTAAATCTAACATTATCTTACTTAGTTTTTCATTTCTTTTTTCGGCCTACATATAAACAGCTGTAATTCCTAAGCAGTTAATGCAATATTTTTCTTAATCCCCTTGAAAAAAAAGCTGAAAGTATGCACTTCAATTACTTCTTGACTGATCTGGTGTACAGAAGCACAGCTGTGTCACTGTTTCAAGAACTAATGGAGCTAACAGTATGTGTTTACAATTCAAAATTGAGGTCCTATTATTTTGTATCCAAATTTAAAATGATAAACACAGAAGAAAAAGAGCAGAAAATCCTCATGCTTTAAAAAGCTGAGTCTAGTAAGTATGAACTGATTCAATTACCATAACCCTGTTTCATTTTCAGTCGTCTACTCATTTAAGTGCTGCACCCTGTACCGGACTATCACTAGATAGACTAGATAGACTATCAAAAAGCATGCATCTAATCGAAGACTTGCTGCACAGTGATTAAAAAAAACTACAGAAAACTGGGTATGTTTGGGTAACCCACAGAGGACATACTGTAGTGTACAGTGAGTCTAAAAAGGTAAAGGCTAACAGGATGTAGGGAGCATAAAGGGGGAAAAACAACAGCCGATAAAGAGAGGGAAGTTGCCCTTTAAGCAAGAGCTTATTTGCCCATGTCCCCAGGGCAAGGAGTTCCCATGAAAGCCACATACCGGACAGAGTTATCACAGCACATCAAACACGTTCAACCATCACTGTCTCTCACACCCGATCAGTCTCCCTTCCAAACACACCCACATAGACTCACGATACAGATATCAGACGGCAGGTTAGAACAAACTTTATCCCTCTGTCCCTTCAGCACTCTTTGTATCTTTTATACACAGACAAAAACCACACACACAGACACACATCGAAAGCAAACTGTCACTAGCACCCAAACTGCATGTCCCCTTTCAATGAAAGAATGCCGAAAGGAATTTCCTGACACCAGCCAAATGACCAAGCAACTGCCCGTGTGGGCAAGCGTGGTAAACTAAAGTTAAAGATAATAAAACCAATGCTGCAGCTAAAACTATGACATCTTGCTTTGGCAGCAAAATGACTCTGGTGCGTAGCGCGCATCAAGTTCCCGTGTCAGAGCCGTTGTCTGTTCAGTTTTCTATCAGTGCCGAAGTACATGAGAACTAAACAACTGACGTGCAGCAATCCTCCTGCCCTGCAGGCTACGGTGAGGCTCCTGCATGGGAGAACACCTGCTGCTGCCTAATCATTATTGAAATGTGCACCAAAAATCAATGTGACAACTTTGCTTCAGTGATGTGACTTCTGTTCTATTCTCAATACCCACTGAAGCCTCTGTTTGTTTTCACTTATAACTTTTACCTCTATGCTTAAACGTGTGAAGCACAGGAAAAATGTGCTCTGTGCAACTTGTGTTTACGCTCATTAAAGACAAAAGCACAAGTCCTAGACAAACATATATCTTTAAACACAACAAATATGCTGCAATCCGGTTGCACAACTTCCATAAATCACTTCACAGGGAAGCAGAATAATCCCTCAAAACAAAAAGCCGCTGAAAAATTAAGCAGGCATACAAAGGAAGAGCCAGGGGACTGTGTGCGTGTAAGTGCAGACGGCTATGTTTTTGCAATTGAGGGGGACATACAGATGAAAAAAGAAAAAAAAAGAGCGACTATAAAGTGGCGAGGGGTACAGCAAGGGATTGTAGTTGGTGGGAGCGGGCGGTCAGCAGAGGCAGAGGGAAGGAGTGAGTTGAGTGGGGGTGGGGTGGGGGCAGAAGGGGTGGGAAAAATGTGTGTGAAAGAGAACAAGAGAGCGAAAAGGGAGGGCGGTGGGCTGGCACAGACAAAAGGTGGGGGCGGCCTGATAAAATATGTGCCAATGTTTGTGTGAATGAAAGCAGTGACTATAGCTAAATTTCTGCACCAACAAAAGCAGCTACAGTTGTGCACGGAGAGGAGTGGAGACATACCTTTAGTGTTTAGAAAAGGCTGAAAACATGAGGTGATTATATTAGCGCAGGAATAGTTTCCAATGGCATGTTCTGTGTCACTGCCCGACTCGGTGCAGAAGGCTGAGGGAGAGCAGGGTAAAGGACCATAAACATATAAATGTACTTTAAGTGCACGCCTAAAATCAGAAATAAATTCTTAAAAAATATTTAAATAAACAGAGCTCAGTTCTCCATTCATCATTGATCCCATCATTTTTAAAGCAATAAACACCAAATGTCCCGTCGTGACAACGTCTCGACTCTTAGGACTCGCTCTTGGTCTCATGTGAGCGGTTATCTCACACGGTTAAAATAAGACAGAAGAGGCCATGTGAAAATATTACCACTGGATTTAGAAACTGTGAAATTTTCCGCTATTTTTTATTTTTCATTTGCATAATGTAGATCAAAAAAAGTTAATTAAGCAAATAAATGGGAGATTGCGCTCGCTGCTCTGGAATGGAAATGATAATAACGCATTACTACAGAGACACAATTACCACGGGGCAAAAGGTTTTTCCATCAACTCGTTCTTCATTTAAAATAACAAAACGAATGCCTTGTAATCAAACTTCCAAGGCTAAACTGGTAGTTTCAGATGCAGTTTAGGCATGAAGTTATTATAGCAAAGTGTATTATCAGGTCATTTGCATGTGTCTAGTCTAGTCAGAGGCAGAACTTTGCATACTATCCCTTTGTTGATTTTCTTGACTGAATGAGCACGGTTACAGTGTACCAGGGAGTCAGGGATTAGTAGAAATGTTTAGAAGATCCAATTGGCAAGAAAAAATCTGGCTGCATTTAAGTGACTGATTCATTGAATATGTCTCATGTGCAGATCAAAACCTAACCACATAAAACCACTTCCCGTCTGCAACACTAACTTTTCCACACATAACCAATACAACAACTTGAATCTGTCCAAATTCTCACAACTGCAAATTCGTCCCACAGAGATTTAACCTCCTAGGACCTGGCGTCCACATATGTGGACATCACATTTTGGGTTATTTAGGCCAAAATACTCAATGTTGCTCTACAAGGGCCTGATATCCTCTTACGAGGACGTTATACTGCTACTGTTCTATCAAAATTTTAAACGAATATCCTCATATGTGGCTCTCATTTATTAATTTTTTTTACATTTTTAATTTATTAATTAATGCCGTGGAAGAGTTCGGGTCTTAGGAGGTTAAAGAGGAGATGGAGGCCGAGTGATATGGGGAGACAGGCTAGAGGTAACACAAGGTCTGAGAGCTGCTGGCCAAATTTTGAATGGGCCCAATGTCAAGCGGAAGCTAGAGCTGGGCGATAGAACGATAACGATATGTATCGCGATATAACTTTTACTCGATAGAGAAATTAAGCTATCGCGATAGACCTCGCCGCTCTTGTCCTCAAAAAAAAAAAAAAAAAAAAAAAGGTCAGCCAATCCAAATTAAGTAGCGCAGAGCCGAACCAATCACAGCCGCAGCGTCACGTCGCGTGACTTGTTACGTACAGCACAAGTGCCAAGCCGCACGTGTGTTTGTTTGGGAAGCAGCCAGCGGGTAATGGAGGAAATGAGTGTGCCGACTAGAAAAATCAACCGAGCGTGACCGAAGAGAAAACAGATGATGGTTCCAATGCCGGAGAGATTGTCAAACGGAAGAGCCAAAGAAGTTCCGTAGTGTGAAGGTATTTCGGCTATTTCAAGTCTGACAAAAAACAGAGTAGCGTGCACTGTAAATTGTGCCGAAAGCAAGTCTGGAAATACAATAAACTGGTGAATGCGTCACACTGTGCGCCACGTTATTGTTTCGGTGAAATGAATTTCTACAATACTGTTACTGTTAATTCTACTCTCTGCAGTGTTTAAATGCTTACATATACACACAGTTACTGTCCCTCCACACATACGACTCGGTTCTGCTTCTATGCCCCAGCTTTGTTTACTTTTTCCCACCGAGGCTTCTAGACTTCTGATTGGCCAACATTTCTGCACGGTTAGGAATCTAGCGCCACCTGCTGCTTTGGCATGTTCATAGCAGCGTTTTCCTTCATTTCTGCCTTTATGTGTGGACGGGATTATTTTTTAAAACGAAAATGGAAAATCTCCGTTTTTAAAAATACCCGTGTACGTGTGGACGTAGCCTCAGTCTCTGACTGGAAGCGCTAATTCGTCATTCGGCTTTTGTCAGACTAAAGTAACTGTTAAAACTGTTTGAAAAGCTCAGCTATACAACAAGGAGAGATTGAGAATTTCCTTTTAGTTCTCAGTTTATTTGATATTGACAAAAGTTAGTCAGTTTTGTCTGTTCTTCTGTAAAACAAACTAAGATTTATTTTTAGAATTAATATTTTGTTTCTAAGTGGAATTGACAATTTAGTCTGTTTCGTTTGTTCTATTTTGAAACTTAAACGCTTTAGCGGCTGCCTTTTGTGTAGTTTGCAATATTTGCCTTTATTTATCTGAAAAAGTCTCATGTTCCTTAAGTACATCTACCCTGTTGAACTTATTATGGGAAATAAATATTTAAATAAAAACAAGCTGCTGATTATTTCACATTTTACTTGTGAGCAACAGCACATTTAAATCTTACAAATTCTTACAAGTTATTTGGCTTATATCGTGATAGATATCGTTATCGCCTGAAATGAAAAAAACATATCGTGATATGAAAAAATCTCATATCGCCCAGCTCTAGCGGAAGCTATTTAGAACAACACAGGTCTCAGCTGTTGGCCACAGATAAAAAAAAGGCAGATGTGTCTGTGTTTAACGGGTATAAATACTTTTTAAATTTCAATACAAAATAAAAAAAAAAAGTTGAGACTAAAGTGATTATTTCTCCACCTCGACTACACAAGTGCTTCCGCACATGTTGCTTTCTTCTCTGGAGCCCAATGAAAAATATCGAATCCTGGTTACCAGGATCAAACACACAATTATTTGTTCTCTTCCCATTAGGGAAACGCAAGGCTGAAAACACAACAAGGACTTTTGTCCAATCCAGGTCAAGCATGGGAGAGTAGAGTGTAGGTAGCACACACGGAGTACTGTTCACTGAGAGAGGGAATATGTTATCTAACCCTGTTTTTTTTTTTTTTTGTTCTCTTTCATTCCCCTTTGCGAGCAGAGCTGTCCAGTTCTGAGAGATTCCTATGGTCCAGGTGTGGGAAAGGCTCCTTAATCAGCCAAAGTTGAAACAGGATTACATGTCACTAAATTGGCTTACCACTCCTGGAGTTCCTATGAGCCTTCCCATTCCCTCAGTCACTGAACTTTCATGGATGCTGGAGTACTCTGAGCTCAGCATAGTGTTGATTTCAGGAGTTTAGCAAGTGCCCTCTCTAATGTTTTGAATGCACCACTACTACTCTCATCTGGATAAAACCACTGTTTTGCTATAGATCAATGGTGAAGTTAAGGGAATGCATACATTTATAAATATTATATCAATACCTTTTGCTGCTGATGGGAGACAGCAGGGGTGATTTTCATTTTTTAACATTAATTGGCAAATTGCTTAAAGCCCCCATGATGTGGCCGGTCACGCAGTACTCACTGGTTCGTGTATGTTATTCATAGGTATATAAATACATGGTACCAACACAGTGATGCCTGGATGTGCATGCACCATGATGTACAGCTATTGGCTAGCAGATAGCTCAGCTGACTTTGGAAACGCCACGCATAACATAGAGTACAATCACGATACAGGGCGAGAGCATAGTGACTGAGACGGCTGACACCATCACAAAAAATAAATAAATAAATCATCAAACCTCCAGGACTTGCCCTGAGCACATTTCAAATCACTCGAATGATGGGCTCACTGTTGGTGTGTGAGGGCCCGCAGGTCTGCACTAAGTGTTTTAACACCGCGTGAATTAAAATGGAATATTATGTGTCGGGATGATAAACACCTCCTGAGCGATCTCTTAATGCCCAAACAGACGGACAAAATAACAACAGCACCTCACCGGGGCACCACAGTCCAGTAATCACGCAAATTACTATCTGCACTGTAAATGAAAATAACAACAAACATCACTCACCCAAATGCAACATCGCAGCTCGTCGGTCCAGCGTTATTTAGACTGAATAGCTAGCAAACTCACAGAAAACTGGATATAGTCGGCTATCTATCTACAAACCTTGGTGTTATTTACAGGAGATTTACACTGGACTTTCTGCCTACAAAAATATTTTACACACGCTCAAAAAATGTATAATAAAAAAGCTTCGGCAAAACAAAAATAAAAAATCCGCTGGGTTCGTTTGTTGCTGTCGTTTTTTTCCCTCTTTACATTTTACAGGCTTCTCGCGGTGTTGTCAGGTTGAAAATCCCCACCGGAGTCGTCGATCCTCGGTCTGTGTGAGACACGGGCGCGGAGCACTTGGGATACGTGTATCCAGTTTAGACGATGCTTGCCGTCGGTCTACAGATTTTCTCACTCGCTGCTCTGTTTGTCGGCTCAAAGTTGACCAACACGCCATTCATGTGTATCCGGAAAATATCAGCAACTTATGTACATAATTTACAACGTACGAGTCCAACGGCCTTCTGCAGTTTCTCGCGTGTACTGAGCGCGCGCCGCCTGCCAGTTCTCACTTGCCACAGGGCTCATCATCAGCCAGAGGACCAACACAAACCGACAGTTAGCTTACTACGCCACTAGAGGGCGATACGCCGCGTGTTTATGCCCGCAGTTTATCGTGTGGATATGGTGATGCATTCAAATGCTCGTCGTAAAAAATCTGTTTCAGGGGAGGAAGCAGGGTTTTCAGCGGTCTTGCAAAGGCAATTGAAACATTGTGTGTGACTGACAGAGACACGGCTGCATAAATCTATATACTATTATAAAAAATAATTAATTCAAACACTATGTTTATATGTGTGTTTGTTAGCTTTTCGTGGAAGAAGTATTCAGTAGAACTACAAGAAATTTCTCAATTAAAAATCTGAAGTTTAAAACCAAAAGCATGAATAGAGGTAAAATAATAAAAACTTAAAAAGCTGAAAACTCTAAATAAATCATGTGCATGTTATACTTTCATTTGATACATTAGATCAGGAATGACTAACTCACGTTACCTCGTACATACATCCCACTTTGAATCATTAGGATGTCTTTATATAAGAAAAAGAAGCACAGTTTCAACAGAACATGACAGCTTTTTTCCCTTTATGATATATAAATGCTGCTATAGTTAAAAAAAAAAGAAAAGAAAAAAAGTGTCAGCACTACTCGTTGGCCTTAACCGTATGAACTAACAGTGTCAAGCCCCCCCCCCCCCCGAAACCCCAGATAGTTCTATAAATTTCTATTTCTATCTCTGTCGTAAAAAATAATGTATTGCTTTATGAATTTGGTGTAGCAAGAATGAGCAAACGCTTGGCCTTTATCAGTAAAGATAATTCTGTAAAACTTATATGAAAATACAGTTAAAAGTCCATAATTTATGCCTTTCTCGTGTTTTCCAACATTTTTATTGGGGTCGGATTGGAGTCTTTTGACACGCCTGCATCACATTATTCATGCTTTCATTGCAATTAGTTGGTTAAGGTGAAGCTGATTTTAACTATAGCTTTCATTCTCTGTTCTGTAACAATTCACCACATTATCCATATAAATTAAAATAGAAACTTCTAACTATCAGATAAGAAGTACGATATTGCACATCCACAACACACACCTTAGTACAAGCGCAAAGTAGCTTTTAATATAAATACTTACTATTAAAGAGAAATGCTCAAGTACCTCAAAGTTTATTTTAATGCAATAGTGGAATATAAAAATTAGTTTATACTACTCGTTTAACTGCATATGGACACATGCATGCATATACATCCATGTTATACTGTTTTTCTTGCAAGGTATGACGCTAATGACAAGATTTCCACGAGAGCAAAAAGTCTTTCCGGTCTCTATCCAGCACTAAATTTAGTTCTACTTTTGTGACAGTGAAAACAATTCCCAATCGAATTCTAAAAGATAGAAGTCAGGCATTTGGGGTGCAGATTTGCTCTTCTACCTCAGGTTTTCAACCCCAGTTTGTGCCTTTGAACGTCAAATAACGCATATTGCGAATTCACGATTTTTCTCCCACGACTTGAATGCCTCATAACACATTTCAATGAAACAATGAAATTGATCGTGTTTGACATTACTACGTTACAGTGTACCGATTCAACGACCATCGCGATTCTTTGCTGTCACTGAACTCCGTCAAAGCAGAAACGGTGCATTCAGTCCGAAGCTTTTATCCCCAGCAGAGCGTATGCTTAGTGAAGCAAATGCCTTCAGCAGGATGAACTGAGTAACCCCAGTGAGACTTTGCCTTTTGTCGCCCTCTGGTGAATTTCTCCAAGCATGGCAGATGACTCAATATTAGGGCCCACGGGGGAAAAAAAAAAAAAAAACACACTGATATTAGAACATACTTTATTCATCATCATTGTCGTCACAATAAAAGCACAGACTGTAATCTTTTGTAGAAAAAAAAAATTACACTTTGGTAGCACAACCTAATTCAGAAAGGCGACTGAAACAGACTTAACCATACAGAGCGATAGAGAAGAACTAGGTCTTTACACTTTATATATATATATATATTAGACTTTCAAGAAGCAAAATTAATCCGTTCAACATAAAAAGAAAGAAAAAAAAAAACAATCAATAACCATACCAATAATCTTTAAGCAAAGCAAAGAGTGTAAAGATGCCTGCAGGCCTGGGACAGCTTCAGAACCACTGGCAGTGTTGTGATGAACCCACACAAATAGTTTGCTTTCTGTTTAAGTATTTAAAAATAAATAATTTTATTAAAGGACAATGACAAAGACTAATTTTAAAAAGAAAAAAACAGACGAAAAAACAAAACTGTAAACTTGTGATGAGCAACAACTAGTGTACATCATGTTCTACGGAAACAATGGCAGCTAAGCACTATTACTAATGAATTTGACATTACACAACAAAAACATATTAAAGTATGAACTATAAAATACGTCCACAGACCCAGTTTTTCTTTCTACTCTGAATTAGGGTTTCCAGCATGAAACCACTAACTAAGATGTTTATTTTTTTTTCTACATCATAGTATTAAACACTTATCTATGCTGTTGCTCAAGTACAAAAAACAAAACAAACCTTTAGGCAGTCCTGAAGAGAGAGAAATGTACCTATTTCCAACAATGGCTTTGGAAGACCTACTCTAGCTGTATTCATCCACTCATCACTGTTACACTTTGGTTATCTGACACTTGCAGTGTTTCCTGTAAGATTTTTTTCCAGCGCTCAGGGAAAGTATACCTGGGTGATGACTGAAGTGAATAAATCACACCGTAAATGTCAAAAAAGCGGTGCCTTACTGGAAAAGAAATGTAAGAAAATATGTACAGAGGGCACTATGAATTAAGTCATTGGCAAGTTTGCAGCCTAGCTGGCAGCACGTTCTTTTCCCTGATAAGTATCATACACATTGCGTGTGTGTGTGTGTGTGTATTTACCCAGCCCTAAAGCCTGTGCATTTTATCTCTGCTCACTCTCTCTTTTCTCCATCTGCCATCACACTCATAACCCTAGCAGAACATTCATTATCAGTCAACATTATTATTATCAATTGATTTTGTTATTGTAACGGAAAAAAATACATTTATAGAAACTTAAAGGAAACCACAAGTTTAGCCTTATATATGTGGACATAAAACTTGGAGGACAACTGAGTTCACCTGATAGCTCTTTCTATAATCCATACTTGTCCATTGGTTTTTATAACCAACAAGATAATTAGTCTTCATCCTCTCATCAAAGCTGTGTACACTGACAAACTGTTTCATGTGAGAGCGGAAGCAGAGGAATTGCGTAAGTCCAAAAGCTCTATACATTTGCATAGTGAGAGTATAGGGCTGCCTCGATCTACTAACTTTTCCATATCTTTTTTTTCTTCTCAGGTGCAGTAATTTTCATAATGGAAACACTGAGTTGGACTTTTAAGTTTCCCACAGCCTAACATAATCTTACTTGATTCCAAAGCATTACTTCAGCTCAAAAGTGGCTCACAAAGCTTAAATCAGAAATCCTCTACAGCAGGTTTCAGCAACTTTAAATATATCAAGTCAAGACGATCTTTGCACTGAGCTCATGCCTCTGCCATGAGAGGACAAATAAAAAAGTTATTTGTGGTCCAGAGCTTGAATTTTGTCACCCATTAAGCAGTTCCTGGACCTTCTGACAGTTCCTCCAGGTTCTGTTGCAATGCATATGAGGGGTACCAGGCAGAGTTAACTTTCCAGTGGTGGCCGCAGAGGAATACAGCCATCCATCTCCAGTGACTCGGGCCAGCCTTCATATTTGTTGCTGCTTTTACTGTTTTTCATACGCTAAGGGGGAAAGACAAACGTAAATGATGTCAGCAAAACAGACTGGGATCAGGTTCCTATAGCACAGTCGCTGCTGAATAATTGTACACAGAGTGCTGAACAGCAATTGAAAAACCCCCCCCCCCCCCCAAAAAAAAGAGAAAAATCTGCATTATCATGTGGTAGTCCAGATGCAAAAAAACCCCTAAATCAAATGAAAAATGCAAATATCTTATTAGCCAATCACATGGCAGCAACACCAAGCATGTAGGTACAGAGTTGCTACCATGGCCAACACGACCTGTTGAACGTTAAACTTCAGTAGGTTAATCTTTTTTTTTTAAAGCAGGTTAATGTTTAAACTTCTGAAACCCAAAGAAAGATGCCTTAAGTGACATTGAACGTGGCATGGTTGTTGGTGCCAGACAGGCTGTTGCGAGTATTTCAGAAACTGCTGGGATTTTCCTCAGCAGCTCGACGCCAGAGAAGAACTGACACATTGTAGAAATGCAGCATTAACTTAAATTATGACTTGTTAAAATGCAGGTTTACAGAAGAGGATCTATAAAAGTTGAATTTTAAAGAAAATGGACTACAGTGGTAAAAGACCACCCTGGGTACCATTCCTGTTAGCTAAGAACAAGAAACTGAGGCTACAATTCACACAGGGTCACTGACATTAAGTTAACAATAGATGATGGGAAAAATGTTTCCTGGTCTGATAAGTCTCGATTTCTGCTGCAACATTCAGACCGTAGGGCCAGAATTTGGCGTAAACAACATGAAAACATGAATCCATCCTGCTTTGTATCAACAGTTCAGAATGTGGTCGTGTGCTGGCCTTTAGTGCAAACAGAGCCTCTGCAGTCTTAGTCTCACAGTCACAGCTCTCAATCCAACAGAGCACCTTTGGGATGTGGTTGAATGGAAAAACATACATCATGGATGTGCAGCCTACAAATCTGTAGCAACTGTGTGATGTTATCACATCAATATGGACCATAATCTCAGAGGAGTGGTTATAGATAATGCTGTTTTGTAATACTGTTGTGACAGTTGCACTGTGATCTAGTCGCACAGGAAGAATATTTTCTACTGAACATTGGCGTCACATCAAAGACAGCACACCGACTCCACCTTCAGCCCTCGATCAGCACTAATAGTAAAAGGAACAAACCTGCTCAAAGGGACTCTTATTCTCAATACCCTTGGCTCCAACAAACACCCAGCTGTCTCTAAAGGCCAAATCCTTCACAGCTGTGCTCCCGAGCTCCTCAAAAAGCCGTCGAGACTCTTCATTCAGCCTGACATAGTGAAAAATACAAACAAAAAACCAAAGACAACAAACAAGTTTAGAGGGTTTTTTTTAAACATGCTCTCTGCACAATTTTATTTCAAGGAAACCACAAAGTTACAAACACCATTTGCTTAATAAGGAAGATATGGTGGTCTCTGCAATAAATTCTCATCATGAACACTTTAATAACCATCATCCAAGACATCAAGAATTAATTGAATCAGTCTGATTTAATTCAGTTCTACACTTTGTAAATCTAATTTAAATCGAATCATGAAGTCGGTGTTCACATGTAGCACCCCCGATAAATCTTAAAAGGTGAAAAACTTTTGTGTCAAGCCTGCCATTCACTGTCACATTATCATATATTCTTCCTTGCACTGCTCAGTGACTGTTTAACTTGTTAGGCTTCCCAGATAAATGCATTCAAATTTATTTTATAGCAGAAATTAAATACATGAAAATGTGACAGCACATGAGGCAAAATCCTCTTTGTTTTACTCTACTAAATATTTATAACACAATACTTCATAATATGAACTATTCCCAGGTTTCTATTAAAATTGGCTAATGTGAAAGGGGAGGAACTGGGAGCACAACACAAATCCTTACTTTGTAGCTGCATCATCAAAGGAGGCCACAAACACAAGTGTTCCCTCATGAAGAGGCCGGAGAAACTTCAACAGGTCGGAAACATCTGAAAATGAGCATCAAATGAGATCTGAAGTGCAGTTTATGGGTTGTTACTGCCAAAGTGTATGGACTACAGGACTACAGGATATTAAACATTAATGTCTGGTTTTTATTACCTCCTGCCCACATATCAAAGGTTTTCGTCTCCAAAAGCTCGCCAGTCACCCCTGGAGCAAAGATACATCAGTAAAATGTTAAAACAGCACCATAAAAAGGAGCTAAAAAACAAAAACAATATAGTCTGCTAAAACGTGAAGAATAAGAGTCTTACCATTCACCAAGGCTATGTTTAGTCCCCTGCCAACATTGTTCTTCACACTGCTCACTAACCTGTTAGACAAAACCACAAGGCTTATACATAGCTATTTAAACTCTTATTCACACTATGTAACACTTATATGGGCCAAGACAACAGGCAAAACGGTGAGAGGGACCAGCAGAAAGAAACAATACTTGCATTCAGCTCCCCAGACAGGCTTGAAGGCCTGGTTATGACAGCACAGAGGAAAAAACACAGAACAGTGTGAAAACAAAACAAAACAAAAAAAAGGGGGGAAAAGGAGGGACTAAGGAGAGACAAAGACATAGATGAAGACCCAGAAATAATTAACACTGAATCTCACATCTTGTCCTCTAGGCAGATTTTAGGGCCAATGACGTTGGCAGCACCAGACACCAGACGGAAAGCCAGATGTTTTGGAGGACAAGGGGCTGAAAGTCCACATTTATATTTTCGTGGGTGGGGTTCTGTTAAAAAACATGTTGATCATAAGAAGGAAGATAAGAATGCAACTTTGTGAAAGTATTAATTAATGAGTAAGGTTATGCTGTACAGTTTGCTTACCTGGTGTTGCGTCTTCACTTGTACCTGAAAAAAAGCAAACAAACAAAAAACAACTGATTTCTTGATTAAACTTACCAATGTTATATTCCGAAAATCCAGCCATCAAACATGCATCAACTTTAAACCAACACACATAACTTGTCTGTAGCTTCGTCACTAAGATGGCAGACACATTAAAAACTGATTGCAGTTTAACAACTGCTTGTTTTGACCAGTTAGCAATACAAACACAAAAGATTTAACTCGCATAAAACACACCTAACAATCCAACGTGTAAAGTCATATTTTCCTCCATGTTTGGTAAATTTTATTTGCTTGTCAGTTAACTGGTTTCCGCTTGATTCCTCTTACCGCTGAAGAAATGCAGCACAGAGGACGCACTCTCCCCTCCAAATAAGGTGTTTGCCAGCAGCCAGGTGAAACCCACCAGCAGCACCACAGCCACAGCTCGCAGGGGGCCTGTCACAATGATCAGGACACATCAGCTCAGGCCAGAAACATATGGGTTTATCAATAAATCCCCATTGAAAATATCAACCCACCTGTTAATCTCATGCTTCACTCTTTCATAGACCTGGGGAGAAGAAAAGCATTGACATTAGAGTGGCTTAAGTAGTTTAACAAGACAGGAGACTTTTTAGTAAAACGTTCTTATTTAAAATACCATTTCCCAGCTTCTAGTTATACCAAATATTATAGTCTTTGCCTGTAGTCTACCTTTAGTTTTAAAAGATGATAAAATCTGAAAGAAACACAGTCATGAATAAAAAATGTAATTATTTTAAATTATTTAAAAGGGTATTTTTCCTCTGTGTGACGTTTCTCTTCCTAGCTTTATGTTTTTATTTATTAATTTTTTTACAGTGGCCCTGCAAAATGGCTCTGCAGAGATGACGTTTAAAGGTTTTAAAATGAACCCAAACAATCTCAGAGACGAGACACTGAAGAATGAACCCTTAGCGATGTTGTCAATTACATTTCTACTAGAATTAGAACCGGAAAAGTTCACTTGTTTACCTTTACAAGCGAGGATCGCCTTGTTTTGCCGCCTTTGCCCGGCTGTAACGAACAGTAACGAGGAGCTGTTGCTCTTGTCACCCTGGACTTTTTGCTATTTCTTGCGCTGTTTCCTCATTGAGTCGTCCCTGACATAAATACGCTTTCAGTAAGAAGACAGGCTGAAGTTGGTATCCTCTTTCGACGAACATGGAAAAAGACCTGGTTTAATTTAGCCCATTTGTCTTCCGGATATAACCTACAGCCCACCCCGAGCCTTTTCCACGGACCTCAACCCGTCAGTACAGAGTCTGCGTGAAGTGGCTCACGTGACCAAAAAAAAAGATTCTAAAAATTATTTTTAGTGTTTTGTTTTTTTACTCAAATTCTTACAATATACATCACACTTAAGAAATAATAAAATAAATTAAATAAATAAAAAAAGGAACAGTCTTTCTGTCACATCGGCACATCTGCTCCTCTTATTAAACACGCGACCAGCGCTGCAAAATCAAGATGGCTGCCCACAGTGCCGTACTCTCCGCGTCCAAAGTAATGAATCCTTTCTGGGTTGGACGCCTTGGAAACACTGCTAAAGTAAGACAAGACACGCAGCCCTTGCTCTTTCGCTTGTGAATGGTGTTGCGTGGCTCTAATTTAAACTCCGTTATAATTTTTTTAACACAAGGTCATGCTGTTAACATCATTTGATTAGCAAAGCTAGCGGGCTTTTCCACATCTGTGGGTTGGTCACAGGTTTTACGGCATCCGTACACGGGATCCATTTAAAAACACGCTCTAAATCATTTGCACTTTGTATTTTCCAGGTATTTGGAACAACTTTGATCAGACACCGGAATAAGACCTCGCTTACTGTGAGTGAGTCAGATCGGTACATGGGATTGTTGTCAGTTTCCGGGCTGTTTTGCATTGGAAGTTGTCTTTTTCAGTGTAACTGAACTGTGTGTAACTGTGTGTGTGTGTATATGTGTTTTTCCACTTTGTTGTGGGGTGAAGGTTATGACACTACTCTGTTTGCCACTATTTGGACCAAACCTGTTCTTCTAAACATCAAACTGACTCTTGTCCTTCTGCTTTCCTCTGTTCACCTTCAACAACAGGGAGAAAACATTGTAAGTAGCTGACTCGTGACACGGTTCACTGCAATTCACTGCATCATGTCTTAAACGAGAATATTTTCTATAACGGGGTTATGATATAGGAAAAAAGATGTGTGATGATAATAAAAACACTAGCATGATCAAAATAAAATAACAGTTTTTAAACATCATGTTGCATGGATGCATGGAAATTTTGTTACCATCAATTTCAACTGGAATTTCTAACCATCTTGAGTCACAATAATAAACACAGTAATGACATCATCAAATCTATTTAAATATTTGTCAAACCTAAAAACACTATTAACTGCCTGAGAATAATCTCTCAAACATACTTACTTGGTGCTCTGGACATGTGCTGGTTGATTTTTGGCCAGTGATTTGTAAGCTGTGTCCATTGTCAGCATTTTCAGCAATTCCTACTGCTATTAATACTACTACTACTATTACTATTATTCTTTTCTTTTGACTTCAGAATTCCTACTGATTCTGTGTATTAAAGTATTGCATGATATTGTCAACCCACCACAGTGAACATTACTACACCATATCTATTTGTTATTATGTCATTGGTAATGTGGACATAAGCAGACACCAAAAACTATCAAATTCACTGTGTACCTTATTTTCATGAGATTATTTGTAGACTTAGAAAGGTAAACTTTTTTTTTCATAACATATGTTTACTGTAGTGGATGATCTGTCTTTAAAAGGTGCCAAACCTTCAATTGTCTCTATTTATTGAAGTTGATTCTTTGGCATTTAACAATCTTCCAGCCCCCTCCAGCAAAGTATGGAGGCAGGCACACTGTGACCCTCATACCTGGTGATGGGATCGGTCCAGAGCTTCTCAATCATGTCAGAGAAGTTTTCAGGTTGGTTAGATTGAATCTCAGTCCTGTTGAGTGATTACATGTCATCTACAGTCACATAAGAATTGAATCCATTGTGTGGTTTGTGAACATTGTGCTGCAGGTTCACCTGTGTGCCAGTTGACTTTGAGATGGTGAATGTCAACTCCGCTTTGGAGACCGATGATGACATGAATAATGCCATCACTGCCATCCGGCGAAATGGAGTTGCCCTGAAGGGTAAGCAAACAGCTTCTTTTTTTTCAATCAAAGTATGAAAGCATGAAAAACAGAACATAGCTGTAAGCAGAGTATAATTTTTAATAAGACAGTTGAACTAAAGTAACTGTGAAACTGCTTACCTCTTTTGATAGGTAACATAGAAACCAAACATACCCTGCCAGCGTCTGTCAAATCCAGAAATAATGTGCTGCGGTAAGTTTAGATGAAATCTTTAGTTTCCTAGATTAGGGTCATTTTTTTGTGTGAAATAGCTCTCATTTCTTACGTAATTTGATCTTTCGTGTGGACTACCAGCACGAGCTTGGACCTGTACGCCAATGTGATGCACTGTCAGTCCCTCCCCGGGGTCCAGACTCGCCACAAGAACATTGACATCATGATCATCAGGGAGAACACAGAGGGAGAGTACAGCAGTCTGGAGCACGAGGTCAGACGCAAGAGGAAAAACAATCAATACTACTGTCTGCTGAAAAACATGTTTATGGTCCCTTAAACACTTCTTATCTGTCTCTTTTTAGAAAAGGGAATTGGGTGCCATCTATGCATCATTAATTTTCCAAATCAAAATAACTGTGCAAAATCTTTTGATTTGGTCATATGATAGAATTTAATATAGACAATATTGACTTCAGAATGCAACAGATAAAATACGATTATCTGAAACTAAATAAGACTTCTGGGCTGCAAAGAAACATGAAAATCCTGCATTAATAATAATAATAATAATAATAATGGATTGGATTTATATAGCGCTTTTCAAGGCACCCAAAGCGCTTTACAATGCCACTATTCATTCACTCTCACATTCACACACTGGTGGAGGCAGCTACGGTTGTAGTCACAGCAGCCCTGGGGCAGACTGACAGAAGCGAGGCTGCCATATTGCGCCATTGGCCCCTCTGGCCAACATCAGTAGGCGGTAGGGTAAAGTGTCTTGCCCAAGGACACAACGACCAGGACAGAGAGCCCGGGGATCGAACTGGCGACCTTCCGGTTACAGATACACTTCCCAACCCCCTGAGCCTGTAGTCTGCTGTAGATCCAAATCTACAGCAGACTAAAATGGGCATTGGTGTGCCGGGATGTGTACCTGCTGTGCACGAAGCTACCACTGTGCTCAGAGGTTTACACTGTGAATGTTGTCATTTTGGGCTTTCAAAGTGGTTTTTTTTTTTTTTTTCAAGGTGGAATGATTATACAGCATACATCTTTAATGACTTAAAAAGAAGGAATTGGGTGCACAAGTCCAAATTTATTTCAGTTTCTCTAATGCACACATGGTCAAAGGTATACATTCAGGCTCTAACATAGTCCATTATTTGTTTATTTGTCCCTTAGTTATTTGTCTGTTTCAGGTTCATGTTAGGCTTGAGCCTTGGTGGTTGTACCTGAACAGTTTCCTCTCACCTGTGGGTGACGGTTTGGGTCTTCCTCCAGATCTTGGTGGAAGTGATGACATCTCTGAATAACTTGTACTCATGCACAGTTGTTTGAACTGAGGATCCTGGAATCTGCTGTTGTTTAAAATTCTTCAGAGAGATCTTCACACCTTGTGTAAATTTACAGTTTTCATTCTTAGATCTTCAGTGAGTTTTTTCAGAGTACTGATCAGTCCAATGAGTGCTCAGACAAATCATTTTTGCTCTGGTAAAGAGAAAGAACCAGTAGTCAATCATAATGACTAAAAAGAAGTTGATACTCCTTGACCTTGTCGAGTTAAAAGACACTGAAGAAGATTCAGCACCACTTATTAAAAGATTTAAGTATATGTTTATATTTGTGCCCATATTTATGTTCTGGCCGTATGTAAATCAGAGAAACTAAATAAAAACCTGTGCACCCAATCCTTATTTTTGTAAGTCATTAAAGATGGATGCTATACAATCATTCCACCCTGGGAAAACAGAACAGTTCAAAGAAATCATTCCGTTACATTTATTCTCTATGATGAATGTATATAAACTTCTGAGCACAGTAACTGTAGTTGTTGAGCCATGTTTGCTTACACAATACAGTTATAGCTGCTGTTTTACAATTTGTACAGAAACGTATTGTTACATTATTAACCACTTAGTACTAATTAAAATGATTATTTTTTATTTACTGCTAATTTTGTTCTGTGTTTGTTGCACTTAATCGTTTTTTTCAATGTTTAGTGTTACCTTGTAGACAGAAGTTTTACTTTATGTAGTATTACGCGTAGTCTTAGAGACGACACTTTATTCCCACTACAGTCTTATTGATCTTTCTAGTACAGTTTAAACTCATGTCACTGTATTTCATTTGTTGTTGTCTTCTTGTCCTACTTCCAGAGTGTATCCGGGGTAGTGGAGAGTCTAAAGATTATCACCAGGAATAATTCCATCAGGATTGCTGATTATGCCTTCAAACTGGCCAGGGAGAGAGGTCGCCGCAGGGTCACTGCTGTACACAAAGCTAACATCATGTAAGTTACCTTTTGGGAAACGTATCCTGTCAAACACGTCTGGCCTTTTGTTTACTACGGTGAGTTTCTTAGTCCTGGATATGCTGAGTGTGGCATTTCTGTTTCAACAGGAAGCTCGGTGATGGCTTGTTCCTGCAGTGCTGCAGAGAAGTGGCCTCGGGTTATCCAGACATCACACTCGACAGCATGATTGTGGACAATACCACAATGCAGGTAACAGATGATGACATTTTAGGGAATCCAGGGAATGTTCTTCTTCTGATTTTATTTGTTTTACTTAACTCCATTTGTGTCGTTTAGCTCGTGTCCAAACCACAGCAGTTTGATGTGATGGTCATGCCCAATCTGTACGGGAATGTGGTGAGCAACGTGTGCGCGGGGCTGGTGGGAGGACCTGGCCTCGTGCCTGGGGCCAATTATGGTCGTGACTATGCTGTCTTTGAAACGGTGAGTGTTGGAGGCTTGAATAGGTTTGTAGGACACAGTTCTCTCAGAATTTTGAAGGATGGAAAATGTATGAGTCATGTCTGTCTGGTGTTTCAGGCCACAAGAAACACAGGAAAAAGTATTGCAGAAAAAAACATTGCAAACCCAACTGCCATGCTGCTAGCTAGCTGCCTGATGCTGGACCACCTTAAGTAAGCTTTTCCGGATAAAAATTCTTCTTCATTGGTTTTCTGTGTGTGTGTGTGTGTGTGTGTGTGTGTGTGTGTGTGTGTGTGTGTGTGTATTGGTGTGACTGTATTATATTTAAATAATGTTTTTCTTCTTTGTGTCTCCAGCCTTAATGATTATGCAAGTCTGATCCGGAATGCAGTCCTCACCACAATGAACGAAACCAGGGTGAGCCTTCCTCACTGATGGGTTCCTCACCTATCGCGCTGCCATGAAGCTCACAGGCCATTGTTGCGTGACATAGGATTTAAGGCCGCAGTGACAATTCTGGCATGCTTCCTAGAAGGCATCACAATACATTCACACAAAGCAGCATTGTGCCCCTTTTCCTTTCACAAAGCTCTTGTGCAGCTCTACACTCTATGGGATCTGATTGTTTCTTGAGTAAATTCCAAAACCTGATCTGCCGATCATGTGCAGCATCGGACTAGTTACTGTGGGAAACTGATTACACTTTGCACGCACAAAGAAAATACAAAGCGTCTATCCAAATACAGTATGCGGCATGAGATGCAATCCACAGTGCTACGATTTCATAGCATACGTTAAGGTCTTAAATAATTTAATACGGATTTTGGACCATATCTGTTAGCACCCTGTTCTTTTGTTTGTTGTAGCTTATTTATGATTTTTTTTTCTCTTTATTTGCAGTTGCACACAGCAGATCTCGGGGGTCAAGGAACCACATCAGAGGTGGTGCAGTCCGTCATGAGGGTCATCCAGAGTAAAGGACAGTTCACGGCAGAGCTGTAAGAATGACCGGGAAGGTTCACGCACCCACGCTCTTATCAGGTGGTTTGAGTTTAAACAGGTGTACCTTCTGAGAGAGGATGTCCGTGTTTCCATAGCATCTCGTTTCACACAGCTTACTTACCTGTTCACAATACAAATGAGCCTGCTTTCTCACTTCAAGGTTTCACATGACCTGTTTAAAAAGGTGGGTTTTGATAAAATTCCATTATCACTCCTGCAAGCATCGGTTTTACTGCTGGAGCTTATTCAGCTGAATATGAATCTCCTTAGAGATTCGTATGAAACATGAAAGGGCCTACTTTAGATATTTAAATATACAAGTATAGGCACGCATCTTCCACTATACCTTCTGCAGCAGCCATTATTTATTTTTCACTTTGTGATTACATCACAGACTTTAAATTAACCAAAATGTCATTAATGCTTAATATAAATGTAAAGTGCCCATTATGTCCTGTTACATCGTTTATGTTCTTATCACAGCAACTGTACTTTGAAGAGGTGATACACTATAGAGGAGCGTGACTGCTGTCAAACCTGAACTTTACTGCTTGTGCCATAATGGCTTTTTTTGGTCTAGGGATGATATCACAATATTATACTGTTGTTTTTGGGTCTGTCCAAGAAAATGCTCATAACGCCTGATATGAAAAGAATGGTTTCATTTTGTTTGTGTGTGTGTGAGCATAAGATGTAATCAATAAAGTAATTATATGTCTTAACATCTTTCTTTTGAAGAGAGGTTTGAATTCTCAGCATATTTGAGACGTATTTTGAGTACTACGAAGAATTAGGATGCACGTGGCTGACATGCACTCTAGAAACTAATTGGATATAAATGCAGAGAGAGCAAGCTGCCAGATTGTTAGATACGCCTAGCTGAAATTAAGGTTGTCCACTGAAATAGTTTCTTTAACAGTTCTTTTTTTTTTTTTTTTTTGTTGAACCTGTTCTGGAAATGTTTAATATGCTTTAATGATAATTTCTCAGGCTTTAATTTGTGAGTCTGTAGAACTGTACTGCTTTATGCTGACAAGTCATACTGATTGTTCTAATAACTGGGATTTGTTTTGAGTAGCTGTGTCTCATAAATGGACAACTGAGTGTACAGATATGTGCTCAAGAGGAAGCCTCATTGTTACTTTGACTCTGTGCTTCTGAAGCTTTGTGTTCTGGCCTCTTGCTGGGGATAAAGATTAGTAAGTAAGAAAAGCTCGCTGATCTTTCTGTTTGTTTTACAATTTCATGCTCCATCAACTTCTTAACCTTCAAAATTAGATGGTAGGTTGCTGTTTTACATGTTGCCACCAGGTGGCAACACAACTCTCTATAGCTGCCACTCAAAAAACTCACAGCTGCTTGGATGTGTGCTTCATTACATACACTGTCTTGACAATATGCAGAACACACAGTGTGATCTTTGTCTGCATTGCGTAAACACAGTAGGGGAATCATGGATGCAAAAATATCTGGCAGGAAGATTGTTGGATAAAAATGGGAATATTAAGATAATTCTTGTGCTTTTTTATGTAATTTCTAGGAAGCAGGTTCTTGGGCTTAGGCCACGTGTTTCTTAGAAAAATGTGAAGGATTTTGGCTTTACTATCATCACTGCCTGAAAATGTTAGAAACCAATTTATTATAGTTTCATGTGGTCGAACCAAACCCTTTGCCACTGATTGATCCAGTTATTTAAAATTCTCTGCTCACACAGCTTTGAGATACACTGTCCGGTCCTGTGAGGCAGCAGATCTAGCACAGCACCGGCCTGCTGCTTACAGAATACAAACAATCGTGGTTTAGCTCACTATCGTCAGCAAGGCCTCCAGTCATAGGCGCACATCCCAGTGTAGTGATAGTAGACAATTTATCATCTGTGCAGTTCTGTGGGAAACTTACAAGCTGTTCTCCCTGTGTGCACATTTGCATACTGAGGAGAAAAATCCTTTGTGATGAGGCACATCCTTTTTTAGATTTACTTGTCACAGGGAATCAAGATGTGTAGTGTGTGAAATGTGCTGCATGTAGTTTAACTCCTGCCAGTTGGCTCTTTAAATCTCTTGCTTCGTCTTTATTTTTGTCTGTTCCACGGACACAACTGATGGACAGACCTTTACATGTGCTCCGTTTTACTTGGATTCACTCTTAAATGTTGTAGTTTTTGTGCGAGGTTTCCTACCTTGAACTAGTTTTTTTGTTTTTGTTTTTTTGAATGGTCTTGTTCCTCTCAGGGGAACAGGCTTTTTACCTCACTACATCTCCCATCACTCCTCATCACTGTCGATATACTAGACACTGTCCGTCTTATTACCTCTCCTGAGCTGCTCCTCTCTGCGCCTCCACTGGAGCCAAAGCCATTAAGCAAATGATCTGGTGTTGTGAGGGGTGAGAGAGATGTTGAAATAAACCACCAGACATTTCACCTTTATGGGCTACTATTCAGACCTTGTAGGAACTCTGTATAAAATCTACACTGTAGGTTTTTTTGCTGCAAACGCTGCACGTAAAAGGCTGGTGCAACCATATTACATAAAGTATCATCTTGCCATCAAAATGGTTACTTTTTAATGCCCAGATTTATGGTGATCAGTGTCTGAGGTGCGTGGAATTTAATTTTCAATAATCGCCTTTGGAAAATTCAACACAATCTTTTCTGTGCTGAAACGTTGTCCTTGGTTAGAAATAATCTACAGATCTCAAAATAGTTTCAGTGAGAACATTCAAATGAAATTATCCACTTCATGGCAACACACCTTAGTTGTTCACACAAAGCATAAAGGTAAAAAACAATATATGCAGTCTTCATTTTAGATGTCACAAAGTATTTGCGGCTCCCAGTGTTTTCTTTTGCGTGGGAACCGGCTCCAAATGGCTCTTTGGTTGCCGACCCCTGGTTTAGGCTGACGTACAAATATCTCAAAACTCTGCTGGAAATATTTCTGTGTACAACCAGAAGCACATGCAAGGTAAGATTTCAATTAATTTCAAATCATTTTTCATACTTAACATGTTCCACATGTATGCTTGTGCTTGTTTATTGGTTAAAACATCTGTTTCAGTGTAACTCAAAGTTTTTGTTTTTAAAACTATTTTTTAAAAGTGCTAAATTAACTTGAGGGGCATGGAGTTTCTGGTGCTTTTGAACAGCATAGCTTTGTGCAGAGCAGTGTTACTGTGAAGTGGCTCATGGTAACCTTTGTTGTAATCTAACTCGCGTTCATATCAGTTTTCCTGCTAAGCTAGGAAACGAAATGAGAGTGCACACCATCCATTTCTAGATCGCCGGCCACACTAATGCGAGAAATTTTGCTAATTTGCTAATACAGGCATGTTTAATCTTGATATCATTCACTAAACCTCCTGCTGCTGCCCGGTTAACCAACTTATAATTATCTTCGTCCTCCCCCCTCATTTCCTTTTCATCTGTGTTTGAAATCCTTGTTTAATATCTTTCATCCACCTCTCTAAGATGCATGTTAATCTGAAAATTTTAGTTAAACCATGTGATATGACGTTGGCTCTAAAACATGTGAGCTCATTAGCCTGTGGCCCATGATAGTGCCCTAGTTTGCTTCAGATCATTTCCACAGTCCTTAATGTGCCCCCATCACTGTCCACACATATACACAGCTTACACACTGACTTACAGTAATTCTCTGGCATCTTAATTTAACCATATTAATACCTACCTAACGTATCCCATTATCTTACTTAGGTTATCGTTTCCAGAAGCAAAGGTACGCACACAAATATATGTGCAGTCAATGAAACGTTACATCAGCTCTACTGCGCTTTGCAGTGCAGGTGATCGTAATCATTCATCTTGCCTCGGATCAGCCACTGCTGAGCACAGCTGCATCTAGTCTAGTCTGTTCTCTGTTAATGGGACTTTTTTCCCCCGCTCATCAGCTATGGCTTAGCTACATTAAGCTATGTCAGAGGTCAGCTGTTCTCTGTTTCTTTGGCCTGGCTTTTTGTGTGTTTTGGTCGCTCTTGGATTTCTCGTCACAGGGACTTCCACTGTGATTTTTATTAGCCACATCTGTAATCAAAGGAAAATGAAGAATAGGTAGTTGGGGTGATGCCTGCTGGGCAGGAATACAGTTTGATAATCAGGGAGTTTGCTGGTTAATTTCATCTTTTATCTTTCAGTATGAAAGGAGCCAGATAAATCACTAGAGTCGGTCTTATCTTTTTATCAGGAGCTTAAAATTGATATATTCGTTTTGCACAGTTGGTTTTAACACCAGCAGAATGCCACCGACTGAGCTCATATGACTCTTATCGCTGCAGCTCTGATAAGGTGTTTTCCACTGACTGTGGTTTCTCCTCCTTATCCTATTTAAGCCTACCTGATGAATTTGCATCTGTACAAAGTTTGATGACTCTTTGTTCAAGCACAATGTTGACCTCATAGTTCCCGGAGTTTTGACTATGGTGGCCACCCTGACTCCCCTTGAAACACAACAGATACTACGCTGAGCTCAAAGTCAAACCATAGTTACTTACAGTATTTGAAGAAAAGCACACATGCTTTTGTTATGAAACCGCAGGGCTTTCTAATTTGTAAGCCATAATGTTTTTTGTTTCATCCCCTGGGAGGAAATCAAGGCTCCAGGCATAGCCGTGTCCTAGTGGATGTGCATACCGATATGATCAGTATCTGATTTTATGTATGTGATTATGTGTGCACATCTGCATATGTTTTTATTACCGCTGTAACCTTTGGTCCAGCCAGAGAAAGTAATTCCACCCGTGCTACACTATCTTAGCCCTTTGCACTGCCCTTCTCTCAGTTTTGTGACCTGACCTCAGAGGCACACTGTGGTTACATTTTGCATGAAGAAGTGTCAGCATGGGGCACTTTCTGCATTGTTTCTGAATAGAATCCTGATGTCTTGAGCACTTTTCCTGTACCTCACGCATTGCTTCCCCCACTCCCACTGAGAAACTTGGCAAAACGTGAGCACAGAGAGCCTGGGAGCCATTTCTGCTTGGATTTATGTTCATAATAAATTTGCTGGCTTATTTTCCTTGCTGTTTAAAAAAAAAAATACATTTTTTTGACAAGATTGATTTGTTGTCTTGTATCAGAGAAAAAAACAGCCAGATGAGGAGCAAGAAAGAGACGAGAAGCAGTAATTGATTGTTTACTGGTGTGCGATTTGTTCCATATGAAACATACATGGCATTCTTGCCAGCGTTTCCTGTTCGCTCCCTTTCTAGTCTCTTTCACTCTGTTGATTACTCTACTAATCTCTGATGCTATTAAATGTTTTACCGTCTGTGCCCTTGCTCAGGGTTCAGGGGGTGTTGCTAGAGTTGCATTATATCAAGGCAAGCATGCTGCATGCTTGACAACCCACATTACACTTCTCTTATGTCATTACAACTCTGCTCCCCTGAAACTGGAGCATCTTGGCACTTTGACAACTCCCCCTCCAGCTCTGTGTTCACCAGCTTATAAAAAGTCTGTTCTCCTGGTTGCCAAAACAAACCCTATTTCCCAGTGACACTCGTGTATTCTACTAAATCTCCTGCATGTTCTGCAATTCAGCTTACAGTTCACACAATGACTGTTCTTCCCCCACCTGTTGCCAGATACATGCTATTAAGAATCTAAATATGTCATGCTACCCCTCTAAAACTCCCCAAAATGACAAATTTGCTATCCATTTTTCATGTTTTAAACCAAAGTTCTTTCTGCGATTATCTAGATCATACATCTGTCAAAGGAAGGGCTCATGCTTTTTGCTTGTGCCACTCCCTTTTTCTGCCTTTCATATATTTCACCATTTCTTGATTTATATATGTTTTGACCCCCTCCTTTGCCTTCAATGTCTGCTCTACTCTCTCCACTCAAGCATCTCAAAAGACTTGATGAAAGCAGATTTCTGCAAATCCACCAGAAAACCTAACTTTGATTATATTTCTGCCGTCACTGTGACTTCTCAGTGGGATTCTTGCGTCTTGCTGTTCGTAAATGAAATTTGAAGGGGCCGGCAATGCTGTTCTCTCAAAAAAACCTCAAATGCGTGGCGTCTGACTGTTCTTACGTTGAGTCAATACAAAGAAGACCTGAATATATATACTGAAAAAAGTGTTTTTTAAAAAGTTAGTTTTCTCTGTCAGGAGTATTGATCCATGGTTGTAGGAGTGAATTTAGGGAAGATCTGATGCTGGCGAATCAGCTGAAAAGAAGCAGTACAGTCCTAACTAGCACCCAGAACAGATCTGGCCTCAGGAGCAGGCTAATTAGTACCATACTAGATGTGACCTGCTGCGAAACCACATGAGATGAAGTAGATATGAAAACAGTCTAGAATTGACTGCGCTTCCATCAACTCTTTTATCTTGCCACCTCTGAATAGCTCCAGTCAACCCGTCTTTGGGTAAATCCAAAGCGAATGAAGCTGTAAGCGTCTCAGACTTCACAGTTCTAAAGCCTCGTGTTGTTGATAGTTTTTATCACTCAAAGTGTTTCTTAGTTGTTCAAGCAATAATATTGAAATATCTAATAATTCTGCTTTTATTTCTAAATGTTATCCTGTGTTTGAAGGTTTGTTGTGGAACAGCTGGGAGGATCATGAAAGAATGAAGATGGAATAACAGACGAAGTCATGTATCATGACATGCAGCTTGTTTACCCTGTAATGGGTCTGCTATAAGAATGAAGAATGATACCCGTTAGGGTGAAGGTTAGACTCTTAGACTACTTTTTTCTCACATTCTCCTGCTGCTGCTTATTTGAAGTTTCTTTCAGCAGGCCTTCAAGTGCGCATACCTGCCTGGACCCTTAATTTGCTCACTTCAAAGATTCCCCCAGCTGTCTTATCCGTGGCTTCCCATCATCCGGTTGTATAATCTTAGAAAAACAATGCGCACAGGCCAACTGTTGATGGCCTATATTCTCTACATATGGCTTCATTTTTCAGATTTTTACAGATTATGACCTCATGCTGTAATTTCGGCAAGCTGTTACTTGATAAAACACTCAGCCGAAGGCTTGAGTTCTAGCAGCTTAGTTTGTGTGTGCACCTCAGCTCTTGCACTCGCTCCAGCAATGCAAAGTCACGCTGTGTCCGCGTGGTGCTCAGTGTGAGGCGTTCTGGCTCATTTCAGCTCGTACAAGAAAGCAAACACTTCTGCGCTTTGTGAACCTGCCAAAATGAAATTATTAACCATTAAACGATTACATCAAATCACGGAAAGAATCTTCTGACGAGCTATGTGTTTATGTAACTCCCCCGAATGTTTTTTTGTTTTTAAGATGGCCTCTAATAAAAATCAGGTTTTTACTATTGCTCACAAGACTATATGTTGTTTTTCTGGGCTTGAAGACATGTCGTCATGCTCAAAAACCAGTGTACCGATGAAAGTCTCAGAAATATGGTGTTTTGCAGTGTTATCCATAAACCCCCCCCAAAAACAAATCTTTTGGGACTAACGAGTCAGAGTTGGTGTTGCAAAAAAGGTCTAACTGTCACGTGTACCTGTTTCATTTCAGCTCGGTGCTGCTGCTCTGTGTTTCACAGTGTGTGGGTCTTTGCTCCTGCTCTGCTCTGCTCCACTCAATTGTGCTGACACTTCCTCCTGTAGAAAGAGGGAGAGTGGGTCTTGCAGGTCAGGTGCACAGTGACCATGGAGATCGGCTGCAAGCAAGTGGCACAGGATTTAATAGTAATGGTAGCAAGTCGGGGCAATCAGGTTACCCTATGCACTGGCACCTTTCAGTCCCTGTCAGCTCTTCCCATCACCATCTCATGTTCCACTGAAATATAATACAGAAATCAGCTCTAGTCCCTGCACAGCAGACTCACAAAGACTGCACACTAAATATATTGCTTTCGTATACCTTTGCGTCCTTGTTCACACTCATTAACCACTATGCATGCCCACAAATGTGTAATCAAAATCTATGATGTTATTTTGACATAGGACTACACATCAGGATGTATTTAATCTTAAAGTATTTGTAGCGTTATGTCCAAATAAACAGAAACAACTTTTTGGGATTTCCTTACCTGTATGATTGTGCATGCATCAAGATGTTTGTATAAATAAGTCTAAAATCACTCAAGCTAACAGCCTGCATGATAGATAAAATGTGATCCCAGACTGTGCTGTTTATGTTACTCTAAACTATATGGCCTTGTGCACCCAGGACATCTGCTACGAAGCTCGGAAGAACTGGCTCCACCCAGAGACGGTTTACTCCCTATTAAGGACCTTGTCTCGTGCCCTTATAATATATTCTAGTCTCTAAATATTCTTCAATTAAAAATTTAGTAATAAAGAAATTGTATTCACTTCTTCAAAATGCATCATCAGAGCACAGAAGAAGTGGTCGAAAGAACAGTGAACACACTGAAACGTGTTATTCATCTAATCTCACCGGTTGATGAGATAAAGTCGCCGCCCTTTTATCACCCTGTCATTACAAACACAGATACCCAAAGTAAGCAGTAATAAGAGCAAAGACACATCCTCAAACAAATTTTAATATTAGACACAGACAACACGAGTAAACAAAAAAAATGCAGCATTTAAGTAACAAAATTCCAAACCTACCTGACCCTAAGTGAAAAAGTAATTTCCCCTTAAACCTACAAAAAAAAAAGAGATCAGGAGGGGAGGAAATTTTGTTCACAGCTCTGTAGGTGTTTGCCATCAGATTAAACAAGCTGAACAGTTTGTTTCATGCAGTTACTCTGAGTTACTACTTCGAGTGCCATCTCTGTCCCAGGAGAGAAACGCCAAAAAAAACAGTACACAGAGATCTTTTTTTATGACCTGAGTGGTCAAACTGCTGCTGGGTTTCCACAGCCCGTTTTCCTCTCTTCCTGGGAACTATGGGGTCATGTGCCTAAAGGCACAGTGCCATAGAAATCACTCACACTAAAGCTTGACATTGGAACCATCGGGCCCCATTAATATGAATCCCAAGTATCTTTAGCACAAAGTCACCAAACGTGTGTGTTTAGTGTAGCTTAACACAGTTAACCTATCAGATTAGCACCACTGGCCAGGCTGACACCCCGAGGCTGATCAGGTGTTAAGACTCATTTACCACACGAGAGGGATTCATTAAATAAACAGATATATGTACGTGCACATGACTGTTGGTACATGCACATGCTCCCACACAGAGAAACACCCCCAACAGTGAAGAGGGCCTCTCCGCAAAGGGCACTAACCCGACACCTCACAAACACTATTGTGACTGACACACTTAATGTTTAATTGACTGTAACAGGAGATGAGAACAATCTTCCTACACGTCCACTCGTATATAATAATGTTTGCGTTTGTATGTAAATAGCTGCGCTTGCCTCCCACTTTGCTATAAATTCTGCTATTATAATGAAATGCTCCCCTATAAGTGAACAAATCAGGACACGCTCGGATCAGTGACTCGTGGAAGTTGTGCATAATGGAATTATGCTTATAATAACACCCTAATGCCCATGTCTCATTAAGTAGAGTGTTTGTAAGGGATGATTATACCTTACTGGTCAGGGCTGTTTGGGAAAACATGAATTAAGAGTACAGATAATCCTTTTTACTGTTGGATACAATTACAGCTTTGGTTACTGTGGCTTTATTACCTGTGGTTACTTTTATTTTCAAATAACCGCATCAGATTTTCTTCATTATCATTATCTTGTAAACTATACCTCCCATGTCATCTCTCTGGCAAAAACAGCACTGAGCCAAGCTTAGATTTACAGTTTAAGGTATTATAAATTATAGCCTATTAGCATACTTTGCCTCTTAGCATATCCCAGACGTTGCTTACAGTGTCCAAGAATTACTAAATGAAACAACACTCAGCAACATATCACTGTTTGACACTTACTGCATAATAGACATAATAACTCCATTTAATAATGGGATGGGAAAGCGTAGTGTTTTAATGCAGAAACACACACGGGGGCACATGCACAGAGGTTCACAAACACATAAGCCTAATCAATCAGACTGAAGGACTACAGTGACATGTAAACATACCAAGCAGCTCCCTCTTTTTCTTTCACTGTGGACACAGGGAACTATTCACCCGTTTCCCCTTCTTTTCCCTCTTCCTCGATCTGTTGGTTGTCCTCAGTCAGACTCAGCTCTGTGGAGCCCTTGACGCTGCACTCATTCAACCCCATTCACCTTCTTTCCACCATTCCCATAATCATCTTTAAAGTTATGATGTCAGCACTTGCATGCATGCAGGACTGTGTAGACAAAGACACACCTATGCACACACTTGTGGGTTTGAATGGTGGTTTTGCACAGGGGATCACAAACATCTATAATATAAAATTATTTTTTCACATGCACGTGTGGGTTATTTTACATTTCGGCTACAATTCATCTTCCATCTTTACTTCTTGAACAGTTAGAGTGGATTTACAAGCTGGGTTTACTTTGCCTTCGTAGTGTTTATGTTACATCCATTTACCATAAAAAAAACTCCCTTGGAAGGCTTGCTTTTCTTCCCCGGGCTTCCTCTTTATCTGACTTTTACTATTCACAAAGTAAAACTGATAGATCTACATTTTCACTATTTTTCCCCCAGCTGTAACTCTTCATTTGTCTTTTCCAGTTTAAATAACACTGCCTATCTGAGTCTAACTCAAATAGCTGCAGTTCATCTGGTAGTTATCTTTACTCAGTCAGTGTCATTATTCTCTTCATACTCTATTGTTCTTGATCATTAAAAGTCTGGACTGCATTAAGGCATGCAGGTAAAGATTTATTTTTTTATGTCCTGAATAGCTTGCTGCAAGCATCCTGTTAGCAAAAATTGAGCTAATGGGTTCCTTTTGACCCTCCCAACTCCTCCCACTCTCTGTGCATTGTGCATACACCCTCCCTTTTGCCTTCAAGTATCAATCAAGCACACCACTGCCTACACAATTCAGTTTAATTACATTTTGCCTGCAGCACTAGAAACTAGCTCTAACTGCATTCCTTGAACCTGCCCTCGGGCTGACAGCTGTTTCATGGTAATTTCAAGAGACAAATCATTTAGAAAAATGTACCATGTACACCTAATACAAACTTAAAAGTGTAATCTAAACAAGATTTTGAACCATGGCCCCTCTGCAGGACTTTGAGATGGGCAATCATGTGAGTTTATAGCTCAGGAGGTAGATTGGGTCGTTTAGGTCGACGGTTCGATTTCCTGCTCCTTCAGTCTGCAAGTAGAAGTGGCCTTGGGCAAGATACTGAACCCCAATTTTCTTCTGTTGCATAAATTGGAGTGTGAGTGTGAATGTAATACAAGGCTATTAGGCATAGAATAAAGTGCTGTATGAATGTGTGTGTGTGACTGGGTGAATGAGGCTTGTAGTAAAAAGTGCTTTATAGGTACCAGTTTGTGCATAACATACAAAATAAATTAAAAAAACACAGACATACAAGCGAGACAGTTTGACAGGTTGTAAATACTATGCAGTTATTCATTTTCAAATAAATAGTTGTGATAATGGATTAGATATCATGAGATTATACTTCTCATACATTGGAGAAAATGCACTATTTTTGCCAAATTTTGATTGAAATCACCCAATCCATGCTAAGATGATTTGCAAAACCAACAAGCAAACAAGAAATGTAAACTTTGGTGGTGACTTCAGGGTTCAAGCAAAGTTGCAATTTATCAGCTGGTAATGGATGAGCAAAGTTTTGTGGGGAAGCAAATATTCAGACATTTTAATAGGCATGGACCTGATAATGGTGCAAAGAGAGGAGTCAGAGGTATGGCAAAGTTAGGGTGACACATTCTCTTGCATCCGTTACTTGTTGCGATGATTCAGTTTCGACCAAAGTTGTGGATGGAAAGAGGTATTCACCGGGAAGTCCTGCTAAACAGAGCACAGACTTAAAAGACTATAGGATAAATAATCAAACATAACAATCAGTTCCCATTTCATTTCTATCGACAAGATCTAAAAGTTAGCCCGAGTTATAGCTGTAGCCAACCTATTGTTTTTAGCGTGGTCCCGCATGAATGCAAACCAATCAAAAGGCAGAAATCATCATAAGGGCTTTTCATTATCATTATCATTCTAGTAAACGCAGCAAACATAATGTAGCACCAAGGCCGCCTTGACCCACTGCATGCATCCACAGATCATGTCCAGATTCAGTGGGGAGTCGGCTGACATTGAGAAAGTGGAAGAAATGTGGAGAGCAAAAAAACACCTTGACACTGCCAGTTTATGCCAGAGCCCCCTGAAGAGCACAGAGTGCTATTCACCACATCTGCATCTCCATCTGCATACCCACTTCTCACACTTACGCTACTGTAAACAAACTTCCATTTGTACGGAAACATGTGCTGCACTCCTCGCTCATGTACACGCTGCGTGTACACACCAACCCACAACCATCACGTTGTGCTTACAGTCTGTTTTTTCTGGACCATCACGTCCGAGGCTCCTCTGGCACAGTTCTCCTCTGTCTTCCACTGTGATGTCACAGATCTATTCATTTTTCTAAACGCTGACAGATAGTTTCCTCTCTGCTAATTTGCCATCCTTTCCCCACTTAATCTCTCTAATTCTTTTTCCTCATGGTGTCTCTTATTTTTTGCCTAGGTTGCAGATGTCTGCCATTCCGCTGTGTTCTATCCATCTTTTATGCTTGAATTACAGTCAATCTAGTTTTTCCTGTTCCCAAACATTTGGTTTCCCACAGAGGAGATGTAGGTTTAGGCAGGATGGATAGTGTTTGCAAAGGAGAGTGGAAAGGAGGGAAGAAAATACTCGAGCCAGAGAGCTTTCAGAGTTGATTTTTGATTTTTTTTTTCTGATTGCAGCTGAAACATCACAAATAAAACAATTTGAAAACATCTTCATGCTGTGTTATGACCACAAAAGCACTGCCCTTTGTCCTTTGCTTTGGTGATTGTCACAGGCTTCTTTTCGTTTCCTCTCTTTTGCGTCTCTTCCCTACCTGATTCTTTTCTGGTCTCTTGTCTTTTCTGTCGATATGCTTGGATGTTTATCCTTCGCTTATCTAAGCCTTTTGTGTGTTTGCTGTGCACACAGATAATCCATCAATGGCGTCGTGCAGTAGGGGGACTTGAACAGACCAATAAAGTGAGCACCCACCAGAAGAGAGAAAAAGATGAATAAAAACAAGTTTGAATTTTAGATGGAAAAATTTATATGCAGCTTCCGCTGAAGAGCTCACTTCTCAGGTCCCCTATAGGCTTACTGTAAATATTGATATTGCACACATGCTCTAATTTTGGAGCGTCCTTGTTTTTTTTGTTTTGTTTTATTTTTCCCACAAAACCTGTTACTGATATTATCCTTCACACTGTAAATTGACAGAGCAGTGCTCAAATCTATGAGTGCTGAATTATCTCTCCGTTAAGAAGATTTACATACACACATCAGGCATCAAAGCTTTCTTTCACAAGTTTCCTTTTATTAAGTGTGCTGTAATATTTTATAATATTTTTGTGGGAAGAGAGAGTGTCTGCCTGGAATTCTTGTGGCAGGAAAGTTTGGAGTGAATGATGACAGCTTCCCTCCATAAATTGCAGAAGCATGGCCATCTGTGAAATGTTGCTGGACTCAAAATATGAACAGAAAGACCTGCATTTCAATCAAAGCAGCGTTTTTGGGTTTTTTTTAGAGGAGATTTTGTCAGGTGGCATGTCCGGTCAATATGAACAGCAGATCAGGAAAAAGCTAAGTCAGCATTTATTAATCTCCTCGAAATGCCTGGACTGGGCAGACCCCGATCCTTCTGATGGCTCAGGACTCACATTCCTCATGCACACATTTAACCGGTAGATTTTTGTTCCTGTCTGTATTTTTTTTCACAGTTTCTCTTTCTTCACTTCATAACACAGCTGACAATTTACAGTGCTACTGGGTATAGGAATCAGGTACTAAAAATACTGGTTTCTGCCGTTACTTCAATTCCAGTGTTGAGAAAACAACAGTTTACAGATGAAAGACGCAAAAAGTTTTTGAAAGTGCTCTGTAACTATGTGACATAAATCGAGACAATTATAAACAGACATTAGACTATACCTGGGATATATGATTCTTACACTGTAATATAAAATAAAGGTCTGAAACGTCTGAAATGTCATGTATTTTTCACATTCTGTAAAATTATCAACGCGCTTCTGCACCTACATTTGCAGAGCAGTGAGGATCAGGAACAACAACGGCAGTGCTTGGTGAAACTTCTTGTGTGCTATCAACTTAATGACTTTGCTGTGTGCTCCATCTGTATGTGTGAGGCCAGTGGCTTAGATCTGTCTTCACAAGCTTCTATAAATATCCAGCTTGGCAGGGAGAATTGCAGGTCTGCCATTCAGCTTATTCATCTATGTCTTAGACAGATATTAGAATGTCAAAGCTCACAGATAATAGCTCTATTTCTTCCATGAAAAGTGGTTGTAACTATCATAGTGTGACCAGATGCAGAGCTCCCTACATAATGTGACAGATTAATTCACCCCTGCGTTAATGTGTTCTTTCACAGAACAGATTATGTCATGGACAGTTTTTGAAATTAATATGAACTAAACAAAACATATTAGAAATGTTTTCACTCTCTATCAGCAGGACATTTGTTTGCAGAGATTATCTTGTAGCTGAAAGACCACAAACCTGATCTCAACAGTAACATAATGTCCTGCCAGAGTGCTTCATCAATATCCTCTTTCCACACTGATCTCCTAGCTGCAGTTCCATCACTGAAGATATTTGAAGGGCTCATAGAAAAACGATTACTTTATCATTTTGTCTAGCCACCTGTGCGCTTACTTTGAAAGGGACTGAAATTACAAAAGTGCAAAGGAAGTGTTGAAATTAATTAGTTCAGTTTTATTTATATACATTACACCTTGAGACAATATCAGTCATCTTCATGTGGATTATTCAGGCTTTGCCTCGTATTTTAAGGTAACCCTATAAGCAGGTACTTGGTGACTGTGGGAAAGAAGAACTACCATTTAACAGGAAGAGACTTCAAGCAGAGCCAGGGTCAGGGAGGGGAAGAGTTAAGTTTTAAGAATTCTAAATGCAAATGCAGGGATATGAAAAATGGAATATTAATTTTAAAAAATGAAATCAGGCAAATATAAAATAAAATTATAAAAATTATAAAAACGAAACATAAGAATGCATTTTTGTTTTGTTTTGTTTTTTTTATAATCCCACCACGGGATCCACTTTGATCCATTTCAGGTGCATAAATCCCCACTGAGATATTTTTTTTCCAGGTGCATGAGATATTCATATCAGATATGTCTGCGCTGCTTTACTATTTGTGAATGGAAATATACTGAACGTTAAAAAAAATCTCAAAGTTCAGTGGAACTACTCTCCCAAAGAAATGTTTTGTGGTTTAGCTAGCATCAAAGAAAAACTATTTCTGGATGGGATGTTTCCCTTGATGCTCATTTATGTAACTGCTGCAGTGAACACCACACATTGATTTCACTTCCATTGTATTGGTGTGCAGGCAGAAAGGCCAGTCAAAACAATTCATATAGTTTCTTTACCACTCGGTTTGTGAGGGGAAAAAAAAAGTTTGTTAAATGACTTCTTTTTCACCTCTGCAGTTCTGTTAAATTAGTTATGAGGATTTCAAAGGACTGTTGTTTTCATGTTTCTGGCATTCTTCTGGAAAGGAGCTCTGAGAGCAGTAACAGCAAAGCGGCCTTTAATAGAAGTAAAACTGCACGTCGATGGCAAAGACGTCTCCCTCGGCATCTTTTCTGGTAATTTTAGACTCAGAGAAGATAAATCTCAAATTCTTCGTTTGTCTCTGTTATTTGTGGTTCATCTGACAGTTAACAATTCCCTCAGATGTTTTTTTAACTTTTCTTCGCCAACTTTGTCAAACCAGGTGTTGTTCTGTGATATGCGCTTCTTAAGCAAAGGCACGGGTGGATTCAGGCTATTCTGCAGGAAGAGAAATGGCCCTGCTGTACTTGCTGTCCTTCTGAGCAAAGATCGCTTAAGCCTCATCTCTTTGTCTTTTGAGGTTGAGGGTAGCTGTGTTTGTGGTCTGTAACAGGTGTGGGAGATAAAGCCAAACACATTGGCCAAACACCCCATTAAGCAATTGCCTCAGTGCAGAATTTTGTTATTTTCCAACACCTATGTTCAAATTAAGAGCAGCCAGAGAAGATTCACTAAAAGGTCTTTGCAGAAGAGACACTATCTCAGAGGAAAACAGCTGTCATTTTTATTTTTGGCGCAATCGTAGGAGCTGGAAATAAGCCCAAACATGTGGGAGAACATCCAGTTAAAAATGTCAGAGGAAAGGTTTGTCACACATTGAAACATTTAAAGGTCCCCACATTCCTTTTAAACTTAAGTGCTGCCCTGCGACTGGATATAATTAACTAAAGATGTTCTACCCTGATGAGCTTCTACATTTCCAAATAAAATATTTCATACAGTGTAACTTTTTTTTCAAAGTTCTCTTGACATGACCTTAAAAAGAAACAAAAGTCTGAGCAAACTTACTCCCAGTCGAGCTAATTTAATTATACGGCTAATGTCCATCCTTACAATTCCCTCAGTTTTCCTGTGGCCATCCGTTGTGATGTATGGCTGTTAAAAAAAATAAAGTGGACTGTGGATTACATTTGGGACAAAATGTCCTCTAAGACCAGATTTGAGACATTCCCAGGGAGCTTAAAGTCCCACCTTGTCAGCAGCAGGATGAAATGGTTTGGCTGAGGGATGGTTCGTTTGTAAACCTGGATGCAGCACTGGGGGAAATGGCCAGGTTTTCTGACATCATGGGACAATCCAGACTCTGCTGGACAGCAATCAGTGGATTTGGGGTTGAAAGTCACTCATTAGTGCACCATGCTATCTGTGCCTAGATCTGTGTGTGTGTGTGTGTGTGTTTGTATGTGTGCATAAGGGCCACAGAATTGGAACGATATAATATTTGCAAAATGTCGTATCACTATAGTTTGTCCTGTTAACTTCAGCTTTTGGGGGGAAAGTAAGGGGAAGCTGCAATTTACATGTCAAAATAAATTTGGGAAGATCACTTTGCCACTTTGGACTCGATTTATTTCATTTAAAGTTGCGCATTAAAGTGGCTGCCAGTATGAATTTGTGAATTCGCTCATTGTGTACACCTTGGAGTGTTTGAGTGCAGGCCAACATAATTTTCTTAGCAACACGCGTGAGAGTGTGTGAGAGCGAGAGAGCCTTGAGATCCAAATTGAAAGACGGCATTTAAGCACCTTTGTTTTGTTTTTGTGCTCCAGCCTTGTGTTTGTGTGCCAAAGGTGGGACCTGAGGTTGGCTCAGCTGAGTCAGCCATTCGGCATTCCTAGTTGGGTGGAACTTCGGCCCTTGTCCTTGAGCAACAAATCAGATTGAAGGGAAGAGGACAGGAGAGAGCTTTGAATAAAAACACCAGCAGCATGTATCAATGACTACACAAGCAATAAATCACTACAGGGCGGGGTGGTACCTCTCCATCTTAACCATCTCTCTCTCTGTATCACAAACACGCCTGAACACAGGAGTGTGTGTTTGTGTCTCTTTCTCCAGCGCTCACTTTCTCTGGTTGTGTTTTGAAACAATATTAACAAAGCTGGACGGTATGCAGTGATGCTTACATTCATGCTCTTATGCATGTTATTATATCAAATGTGTGCATGTGGTTGTGCATTTTGTGTGTTTCTTTGTCAGTAACTGTTTTTTAGAGTGTTGGATATTAATATAAATCTTGGGCCCCACGATATGTTTTGCCTCCTTGCCCTGAGAGCATTTGCGACTTCAGGTGATTAAGCTCCTTTGAATTTCTACAATTTCTTCTACACTGTCGAAGGAAGTGCGTCTCCATCTCTGCAGGCAGATGTTCTGCCGATTCATAATAACATTTTCTAGGAAACTATAACATTTGGCTATTTCAGCGCTTAGTTTTTTCTCTTTGGGAATACAAATATGTCTCTAGCACATTGTGTTGTTTGCTATGATTTATGTTTTGACGGCAGTATTGTTGTGAGACCAGACAGAACAAATGTGAGAGTGGGCGGTTCGTCTGAGCCTCAGCTGACATGTGGGGACTCTTGACATGGCTCAACTGTTGGGTTGGGAAGGAAATGGAGCTGAGGGTGTCTGGGAAGCTGGATTTAGAGCTATAATTAACAGCTGAATATTCTCTTTTATAATATCAGCAGGTATCTGTTCTGGACTGCTTACTTGTAATATTATATAAAGGAATTCTGCATGTAAAGACTGATGGTTGTGTCTGCCAGTGACTCACAGTGATTGAGTGGACACCATACTTCAGTGCAATGCTATGGATGACAAAACAGGTCCCTTCCCCTCTCTCTCTCTCTCTCTCTCTCCCTCGCGCTCCCTCTCTCTTGCACCACTCCTGGTTGCAGGCTCCACCCTCAGTCCTGGCGGACAAGCTGGTTGACCTAGGAGGAGGAGGAGATAGCTGTGGAGGGAAGAGGGGGGAGGTAGGAACGGACGGAGATCAAATTCATTTCTGCTAGTGAAGGCACAGCAGATTGCAAAAGCATAACCTGACGCAAATGGACCCAGGGCACGCATGGCTATCAAATGGATTACTTTAATAAAATGAACTACAAATGAACTACAACACCTCAAGGAGAGTACACTCAGCAGGCAAAGGACTAACAAAGAGCTCCCTAAAGAACTTTTTGTTAACACTGACCAACACCTGACTCTGATGAAGAGTGATTTTTATTCCTGTGCTGCCTAATTCATTCAGGATTCAGCTGAGGCTAAAAGGAGAGACATGGATTGAGAAGAATTAATTTGGGTAAAATTAAGCGACATATAAAAGAAATGCACCACTGAAGTAGAACAAGTAAGTACCTTATTGAGTCCATAATGACTGCTGGATTTGATGGCTAAACATATACTTATTATGTTAAATGTACAATTATTTTAATTATTTAAATCATTATTCAACATTGTCTGAAAAACTTTCCAGCAGGGCCTTAAATTTAATCTCATTGTATTCCTCCAATTTGTTTACAACCCAATCGAGGTCATGCCTTTGTGTGGCTACAGTATCTCATTTATGCTCAAAACTCAAGTATGCCATCAAAGCCCAGTGTGCAGAATTTTAATAAACAGGCTGAGCTTTATCAGTTTCTTTTATATTTGTATTTAGAATCATGCTTCCTCATTAATAATAATAATAATACAATAATCTAATAATATTACTTTCATGTTTGTAGACAGTGAAAATATATTTTATTATATTTATTTTACATATTTTATTTAACAAGAAAAGGAACAAAACACACATCTTATATTTTGGAAACAGTACAACTGTTTGAAAAAGTGCTCTGGTGACTGTAAATCAAAGTAGTAAATTATTGGGTTGATTAAACAAAATTGTTCCAAATGATGGAACGCCGCAATTAAATTAGGCTAATTTTCTAAATAACAGAAATAAAAAATGTGAATAAATCATTCTAACCTAATTGTTTCCCAGAGCTACTTTCAGGATGTCATTTCTCTTAACATAAAGCATGTATGTTATTGTGCTTGATTAGATGTAAGTCATTGCAGAGCTTAATTGAAAATGGATGTGGTCCTGTTTTTCCACAGATTACAGAAGCTCGGGGGAACTGTCACGATGTTAATGTTATCTGTTGTTGCCTGTAACGTAAATGAGCTGTAACAGTGATGGCTTTTAATGCTCTGTCCCACAGTCGCAAAGACAAGAGCAAAGCCAACAGAAAAGGACACACGTGAGAATGCTTACCATGCACTGACAACAAGGTAAGAGACGTGCCCTGCGCATGTTTTTTTTTAAAGGAAACTCAAAGGGCTTTAGACAAACAAAAGATTTGTTTTCCCAGGCTGTGAGTGGACGGCATGCATGCGTCTGTATATTCAAGTGTCATTGATTTATTGTCTGACACAACTTATTATCACAATGGTAAATTTCCTCCTAACAGTGAAGAAATAATCAAAAATTGTGTTTAAGTTAAATCAAAAACAGATCCCATACTTAAAAATGAACAACAACAACAAAAGCCAAACTTTCTTGTCTGTCAGTTAAATCAAATAATGCTTTTTGGCAGACGTGTTTTTTGTGGAAGCTCTTTGTCTCAACCAAAGTCATTGAAAAAGGTTTTTTCCACCATAAATCGCAAAGTTTTCTTCTTTTTTCTCCCTCACACAAACTATTATGGAGGAATAATAACTTCCTTGATTGCAGCCTCCATCAGGAAAAAATCATCATCACGGTTATTTTAACAGTCAATTTACTTTGGTCTCTAACAGGGAATCATTTACTTGCGTTCATTTCATCATGTGCTGCAGCTCTGACCAAATCAACTCCAGGCCTGTTTTAGCTGATGTGGTAACACTGCAGCCCACTTTCCAATCTTTGGGGGGAATACTCTGAATATTTTATCAGCTATATGTGATGTGAAAAAAGGTCCCATTTTGAATGGTTCACTTGTTGGTGGTGTGCTAGTTAATGATACATAACAAGAAAAACAGCCAGTGGTCTAATGAACGGGGTTTATCAGTAACGATAAGAGGACTTGGACCTTCTGCATGAGTTCTGTCTACTGACCTGACCTGACCTGATCTGATCTGATCTGATACAATATGACTGTAATCTAAGCAATGACTGAATCGCTGTGTATAATGAGGTGTGGCCCTGCATAATTATCATTTATTTGGCTGTTTGGGGTTGAAGACAGTAAAAGAATAATTTGTATTATTGCTCATATGAGCTGCAGCTGGAGAGCGAACCTGAGTGACATGTACTCAAATAGAGAACCGTGAATGTGATTTTTAATGAGTACAGCAGGTTCCTCCACAAACTGAAATGCATAAATATACACAAACTATCTAGCTGTCATTGACCCGACTCATTCAGGAGGTGAATCAATGCCGCAGCGAGGGTGCAAGCGGGGATCTAATTTACAGATTTGTGGGGCTTAAAGAGAAAAACGTGGCCGTGGCTGCCTTATCATGCAGATGAAATGCCACGCAGCCCGGTCTGTGACCCCACATGATTCATTTGTGTCGTGCATGAATCACATTGAGGAAAAACAGCGGAAAACCAAAGGTAAATATATAACACGCTGTCATCTAATGCTTGCTTTATTAGTTTCAGTTGACTTGAATTCAGATTGGGCCAGACCTTTTTAATCCTGTTTCCTGCTGCCAAAGTCAATTAATGGGGACGGTGATTAAAATGAAGCAAAAACAAAAAAACATGTCACAGCCAGTTTCCTCTGCAGGAGAAGCGGCTTCCTCTTTTGTCTGTGATCACAGGTGGTGGAATGGTTAGGAGGGAATCAGAATCAGAGAAATGGAGTGGGTGGATGAAAGTGTAGCGAAAATAACAGGTAACGGATGGAAAAAGTAGAAGAGAAGGAAGACTGAGTAGAAGGAGAAATTAGCCACAGATCGTCTGGGCGGCTGGTAATGAGAACAAAGAGGTCCTCATTAATCAGACTCGGTCAATGTTGAACATATCGTAGTTTGTGAAAGGGAATGACCAAAACACGTGTGAACAATTGGAAATGATGACACGGATGTTGAAAGATGTGAGTGGATGCTATCTATAATGGTTTTTGTGCACTTTAACTACATGTTCCTTTCTTCCCTGAGGCTCTGTGAGCATGAACCCCGTGCCTATGACAGCAGTACAGCACGGAGAGGTTATGAAAATGGATGGTTGCATTCTGCTTTGCCTCTGGAGAGCAAAGCAAGGGAGGGATAGACTCCATCATCAATCAGAGAGAAAGCATACTTTACTAGAAGTACTGTCTACAGTCTATCAAGCACACAAAGAATAATTTGTACTTGTGTTAAGTCAGTCAGACAGATGGAAATAATGGGGTCTGCTTGGAATATATTAAACTGCACCCAGCAATGTTCTGCAGACATTATTTACCTTCATCGTGCAGCTTCAGTTTGAGAAATTTCATGATATGACAAAGAGCACTCCTGGCACAGGTTTCAGGCTATGCATGGGTCTCCTGTAGATGAGCTTGAGCAATCGGAAGACAGTTCACTGAGATTTCTTGGATACACATGCAATGCAAATGAGCATTCAGCATATTTTCTTATCCGGGAGTTTAGGTAAACAAGGGATTCAGATTTTCTCAGAACAATGTCATAAATTTGAAGATAAAAATCTGCTATGAAGAAAGAAATGCAGCACGTACTCATCAGTGGTCATCTACAGACAGATGGACCTTAACAGCTGCTCCTGCTTAGCAGTTTTCAATGCTTTTATTTGACTTTCTTGAGTACCTGGAGTAAAGCTTTAATTAAGCTTTACTCCAGGTATTGTAACAACTCCATTGCACCTTATCTGCACCGAGGCATACTTGAAAACAGACTGAACATCAAAAACGAATCACATGGAAATATATATATAATGAAATTAGGTTGGGGGTGCAGCCGCACAAAGAACCTTCTCATGAATTATACTGTAATTACAGAGAGGGGCACAAGGCTCCTCAGAACCAACAAAAAGAAGCCCAGAGAAAAAGGGCCCTGTTGTCTACACCCTTAATTAACAAAGATGAAAAAAACAACTGTTATTGCTACGTCTGATCCTCTCCTCTACCGACCTTCCCACTAATACAACCCTTTAAATATAGAGGAATGTTAATAAAAAAAAAGAAAATGATTGATTTAGTTTGGACATTTATGGCAGTCTTGTGTTTGCCTCGTGTGGCGGCAGGGATTCACTCAAATCATGAGAGCAGTTTTCTGTTTTCTGAGGAATGATCCCACTGAGATACTCTTCTTTTCACCCACAGCTGTACATTTGTGCTGGGAAGAGAAGTCAACCAGGCCAGGCCTGTCATGCATTCATCTGATTACATTCCTCTGGCAAAGCCAGCATGTAAAGCTTGACAGTATGTTCGGCCGTCCTTACACACCCAGGAGTGCGTCCACTGTTACTAACTGGTCATTAGGTGGTAGCGTAATAGTGAGAACAACCTTGTTATGTATCGTCACATTCAATTGCTCAATATTCTCACGTTTTCCTTCTGATCAGGTAGAAATGGAAGCTCTCTTATCACCCATTCAGTGGCACATTTAGATATACGACCACTCCACAGCATATTAGTCAAAATATTACATCAACACGGTGTCAATCATCACTCACAGCGAAATAACTAAAAGTGCACATCTCTCCTTGGAGCTATGTTTTGCCACTCCTCTAGTCTCATCCAATCGCCCTCCCTCAAAAATCAATTCTTTTACCTTTTCTGGGCAGTTTTTTTCTCCTTTCTCCTCACCGCCTGTATCGCTACTCTCCACCACCGCCCACCCCCCCTTCTCAGACGCTACTCTACATGCAGTTTATTTGACCAAGGCTGCCCTCTACATCCCATGACTCTGTTTCTTAAATTGTCATCTAATTCCTATCAACTTTCTGTTCTTTTCAGCCATTTATTTATAAGCAAAGAAAAATAAACGTAAAATTAATTTAGATTGGGAGAGAGAGAGAAGAGAAAAGAACGCCTGGATGCATGAGAGAAAATCTGGAGAGAGGGGAACAAAAACAGGGGGAAACAGGAATGTACAAGGGTAAGCATGGGATGAGAATGATTATGAGAGGGGACGTGAAGGAATAAGGGTGGTGGGATAGGAGGCAAAGCTGTCAAATCAACCTTGAGAAAGAATTAGAAAGAAAATAAACCAAACTGGACTTGCGTCAGATCGAATGGGAAGCTTTGGGAGAGGGACAAACAGACAGGAGAATTATTAAAATCTGAGACATAATTACACTTGCATGATTGGCAGAGTGTCTGGCTCTCATTACTTTGAGTTGAATGTGATGAGGTTACCCAACAGGAGCTATTTGTGGTACATGATGTGAAACTGTTACTGATGATCCAACAACAAAGAGTTCCTGTGATTTATATCTGCATCAGCTTATGTGAGAAGTCTGTGTGTGCTTTGCTTTGGATTCTCAGCAGTACTGTGAGGAACAGTGCATTTTTAGGCAACTGCAGGAAATGCAATAAGATGCACAGATGTAATAATTCAGTGCAATTTCATTGTCTGTTGATAATAATCTGGACTTGGCCAAAATCCACTAGTGGACAGTCATACAGCCCTGCAGCAGATTGACTCCTGCAGACTGTGTTTGTGCAGAGCATCATTTATACAAACTATAAACAATAGATTTTATTGGCTTTCCCAAATTAACACTTTGTTTGTCTTCCAGGAATGGAAAGCATCAGTTTGGAAACGGACTGGGATAGGTTAGGCCTCTCCGCTCTGGGCCCCACAGGAAGAAACAACTTCTCTTCCTCGTTTATTTCTGAACTGAACTCATTCAACACGTCTCACAGTGGGGGATCCTTCTTTGGCATCTTTGCCGAGAATGGCTCCAATAGCACACCTCGCACCCTTCCCCAGCCCAGGGTGAGGGATATCGGCTTGGCCCGGGCTGAGATTGCAGTGCTTGCGGTGGTGCTGGCTCTTACCACCTTGGGGAACAGCTTTGTGTTGTGGGTGCTTCTGAGGCGGAGGAAGCACAACGCGCCGATGCACATATTCATGGTCAACCTGTGTGTGGCTGACCTGGTGGTGGCTTTCTTTCAGGTCAGTACAGGGGTTTCTTTGAGGCATTATAGCAACATGAATATACATAGATCACAGCAGTGGATGAAACAAACATTTACAAAATGGTCTCAGTTTGTTAAAGGCCTGTTTTGTTTTGTTTTTGCCATAAGTAAAACATGTTTATTTCTTTTTGAGTCTTTATTCAAGTCTAAATATTTCATCTTTACTAACAATTTTTGTCACACTGAAAACTTGCTCATCTTAATATTGATTTTTATCTTCCATGGGAATTTCTTTTTCACTTAACTGTGTTAAACTATGTAATTGTGAGTTATATACTGTCTGGATCTGTTACAGCTGTATACACTGTTCCACAAAAATACCTATAATATAAATACTGTGCATTTCTTTTTTACTTTGCCTCCAGACCTTCAAACTTTCCTGTAATTTTTAAAGTGGTCATGAGCAATAGTTATCCAGCATTTCTTTGGCCGTTGGAGGCTTTTTCAGTTATTTCAGTCCAGTCCTTGTACCTGACCTTTTTAAAAGGAATGTGGTAATTAAATTTTTTTTTTTTTTAAAAAAAGACTATTTATAAGCAAATATTAGAAAAAACAGCAGAAAATAAGTTCAGATCTTTACTATGCAAATTTTATATTTTTAACCCTTTACAGTCTTGCTCTCAAAAGTAGCGTTCCACTGAGACCATGCTGTTGAAGGCCTCTGATGGAGGAATTGTTCTGTAATCATTTTTGCCTGATTTCAGTGAAGCCTTTGATACCATTGACCATAAAAATCCTGCTTTATAGGCTTCATGTTTTGGCTGGTGAATTTGGCTGTGCTTTAGACTTATTTACTTCTTACTTTTCTGATAGGAACTTCTCTGTTAGAACAAACAAGTTCACCTCTAACATTTCCTCCCTAACCTGTGGGGTTAAAAAGGGATTTTGGGTCCATTTTTTTTTTCTGCATGCTTCCTCTACCTGCCATTATTCAATTTTTTAATTACATTTTTTTTTTTTATCATTTCTATGCTGATGACATTCAGCTTGATAGGTTGTCCACCCGAGTCCACAGCTTAACTCAGAAAGAATACTGACTGGCTCTCTAGTAATTACCTTGTTTTAAATGCTAACAAGACTGAGACCATAATTATAGCTCCTGCTGAATTACATTTTAAAATCAGTCAGGTTCTTGCCTCCTTCTGCCCAACTGCTCTCGCATGTGAAATCTTTGTCTCGCTCCATTTCACAGGCTGCTTGTCCGTGAAAAGTGTTTAATAAATGAACTTAAAATAAAACGTAAAAAAAATTTTAGGTCTGGAAGATAAAGATGAAACAGTAGGCCTAAAAAAATAAAAACAGTCAATAGCAGATGAACAACATCTCAAAGTTGTGTCCTTAAGAAATAAGAAAAAACAAAACAGCAAAGACGACACGTGCATCTGAGCCTTCAAATGAGCCTTTTACTGTTTGTTAAAAAGATCTCGGTGGAAAGCTGGCTGTGAAGAAGCCATTTTTAAGAAAGGCTTTTTAAGCTTCCACAGGGAGTATCTGGAATTGAACCAGAGACCTCTTGAGCTGCAATCAAATGCTCTACCACTAAGCTATACCCCCACAATGATAAAGGCATCTGGCCCTTCAGTTGATTCATATACTATACTGCCAAAGCCTAATCAGAGATGGTCTCAGTGGAAGTTATTCTTAAGGAAGGGAAACAGAAAGAAAAGGATGGTGTGTGCCAAACTACACAAGAACTGAACCGAAAATCAGTGGCAACAGGACGAATGAAGGACAAATCCATATTTTAAAATTTTAGTTCAAAATGTCAATATGTACTGTTGGAGGAGGTCAGGAGAGAAGCACAACAGCGAGTGTCTGCAGCCATCTGAACAACATGTCGGAGCTTTTGTGGAGATCTTGTCATAATTGATGGAATTATGAACACAGAAAAGTACCATCAGATTTTTTTCAATACCGCCATGGAAGCACACTGTCAGTGCATACGTAGGTAGAAAAACAGCCAATGAGAAACTATCCTGGAGCCTGGAGAACTATTCCTGTAGACTACTTAAAGAATTTACAAGAAAGTTTCACTAAGAGACCTCAGTCTGTGTTGAAGAATAAAGTTGGTCATACCAAATATTGACTTTCAAACTTGTAATAACTGTACAAACTGTCTGCCTTATAGTGTACTTTAATGTCTGTTTTCAGATGCTTTAAAAAACCCACTGCAGTGAGTGAGGGCTCTGTCAGGGCTTTTCACAGTAATGAAATGCATCTGTATTTCTTTCTGAAGTCTCTGCTGCTTTCCTACCCAGTTGGCTTCTCGGTGACTCAGCTGCACAAATTTCTTAAAATGGCAGTCAAATATATATATGTATATAAAAGATCAGCTTTTCCCAGTCCAGCTGTGCAATGCAATTATAAACATCATTCAAACAGGATAAATGATTTTTTTGTTTTAGAACTACTTTCGTATGTAGATGACCATATCTTTGGTGTTTTTTGAGGTAAAAACAAACAAATGAAAAAACAGGCTTGCCCAGTGCCCTTGTCATGGATAGTAAAGAACATGTCATTAAGTGCCATGGTGTGGCTTACTGATGTGCTCAAGCAGTTTTCAGATAACAGTCTCGGACAAAGTGCTAAATTGGGTTTGGGCTGCACAGGCACTTCTTGTTGATACGCTGAATATATTAGAAACACTTATTTTAAAAATAACTGCTTTTTATCTGTGTGTTCAGGTTCTTCCTCAGCTAATATGGGACATTACAGAGAGGTTTCAAGGGCCGGATTTGCTATGCCGGTCCATCAAGTACTTGCAGATTGTTGGCATGTTTGCTTCCTCCTATATGATAGTTGCCATGACAGTAGACCGGCACCATGCCATCTGCTGCCCGTTGCAGGCCTACCGAGGGGGCACAGTGTCCCGCTGGAACACTCCTGTCATGGTGGCCTGGGGCCTGGCACTGATCCTCAGCATACCGCAGGTAGGAAGGGGTGAACACACAGGCAGCTTGATTTCCACAGGAGAACTCAAGATGTTTGTCTATTTTTAGCTTCAAGAGATCACTGCAGATTATCAGTGTCTGTGGGTGTGCTGACCACTTTTCCCTTGTTGTTTCTGTCAGGTGTTCATCTTCTCTCGCTCAGAAGTGGCTCCCGGTGAGTTCGAGTGCTGGGGTCACTTTGCTGAGCTGTGGGGGCTGAAAGCCTACGTCACCTGGATGACGGTAACTGTCTTCCTCCTGCCCGCCCTCATCATCACCATCTGTCAGGTAATTCTAGTTGTACTGGCTGAACTCTGCACTGTCCACAAAGGGTGTTGACTATAGGATTACATGCTCAGAGCAACATTATCCAGTAATGAGGCTTGTGGCATGAATGAAATGCTGTTTTGGTTTCAAGAGTGTATTTGGCACGCATTGTTCAATAACCTGTGGAGACTGTGGTTGGTGTTATGTCGCATCCCCAGGCAGATATGACATTCTGGGGTGCCTCCCATCAGTCCTGATCTATTTAGGGAAAGATATTTCTAGGTTCCAGCTTTTTCCCCTAATTAACACAGCACTTGGAGGTCTACTGCCGAGATGTCTGCCCAGTCTGAAAACGTCCTGCCAGGGAGAGGAATGTACCAGATCTGTGCCAAACATAGAATTCTGGACCTTTTTCCCACTATTTTGAATATCAGATTTCAAATCCAGAGGGATATTTAGAACGTTTCTGGAAGAGAGAATGATGTTATTTCTGCTGAAGGAGGTAATTTGGAAAGTTTCAAGTGTCTCGCCCGATTAAATCCCATAAACTGAATGGAAAGATGGATTAATGTGTAGCTTCAGTTGTAACAAACCTTCAGAATCAAAGTAAAAATAGTTGGAAGGATGAATCGCCTATTAGTAATGGATTTCATGTCGTTGTTTTGGTTTCTCCGGAGAATACCACAAATCATTTTGGTGCAATAAAGTTTTATGGTGCTATGTAACAGAGCGAAGGAATCGTGGCGTTAAATAATGTTACATAAAAATGTCTGACACTGGTTTATGGCCGATGGTTAAGGCCAACACATACTCTCTTTCTTTTACATTTCAAATTTCCGTTCAGTGTTGACCTAAACTGCAAACAGGACAGTCTGCAGCAAACACGAGCATCTGAATTTGCCACGTTCCCATGATAAAACGTAATCCTCGGGCCTTTTAGGTCGTGAATGATGGCATGTCTAGTTTTCCCTCTCACTGAGCTGTTGTAATTTCTCAAAATGTTCTTATATTTCAGATAAGAATCTTCCGCGAGATTCACAACAACATCTACCTGAAGTCAGAGAGGATGGTGATGGCTGAGATGAAGAAAAACGAAATCCTCTTCCGCTTTCACAGCTTTAGGAAGGAGGACGAGCGATCCAGAGAGAGGGGGAGACGGGCGTCTGGAGGAGGAGGCTGGGACGGAAGAGGAGGACAACTCTTAAAGGTTGCAAATAACAACCCCCACAATAACACACCCAACAGCCAAGTGGGAGAATGTTATGACTATGTACCACCTGATATTCAGTGTAACAGTTGCCACGGGGAACATGTGACAACAACAAGAACAACAGTGCATCAGCAAACAGTGAACGGCTCAGATTGCCAGGAGCCCTACACCAACTCTCCCCGCTGCTCCCTTGATTATGCTCCCCCTCACCGCCCCGCCACCCCACCTCCAAGTATCACTAAAGCCATGTCAAAGACGGTGAGGATGACCCTGGTCATTGTGCTGGTGTATACTATCTGCTGGTCACCTTTCTTCATTGTCCAGCTGTGGGCAGCCTGGGATCCAGACCCTCCAGACCAAGGTTAGTCATAAACATCTTAATGGATGCAACATCCACTTATGTTTCCAATCTACCCCATAAAAGAAATGAAAGCAACATCTGTGTGGTCAGGTGAATCATTTATGTTGTTTACCCCAGATGGATTGATTCTCCTTAGCTCATGTAATCTATTTAATCGCCCTAATGGAGCTAATTTACCTGTTTTGCACTTTAGAGAGCATAAAGCTAATTGAAAAGCTCCTATTTTTAACAGAAAACTCCAATCAATGCTTTTGAGCATCTTGGTGGGTCCAAATATTAGGCTATCTAACTCATTATTCTAAGTACAAGCTCCAGCTCTCAACAGAGAATATAATACAAGGTCACAAACAAGTTTGTTTTTTCCTGAGCTGAAACTAAAGACAAACACCAGAGGCCAGTAAATAACCTGTTTATGTCCCCCGTAGAGTCTGAAACAGAGCCAGATGCTGACATTTCATCAACAATGATCGGTGCCAGCAGCTGGCATGCATAGTTAAAATCATAAGCAACACATGGAACAAGCGCAAATACAAACGCACACACACGAGCACAGATGCATACACAAAGTGTACTCACATGCAGCTACAAGCATGATTAGCATACTCTCATGAAATAAAAGCCCCGATTGGCAGACAGCCCCACACTCAGCTGATTATTGTCAGCTTTATTCTAAAATCAGAACGGTCTCATTCATTGTTCTCAGCTGCTCTCAGTGTGTTTTGCCTAATGCACAATAGACTTGCTATTAGAAATGAAAAATATGAAGGAGGAAGTATGTGTGGAGTTGTTCCCCTGGGATATTTATAATCAAATTCTTGAAGTAGAATAAAAACAAAATAATGCACAGTGCTCTGCTGCTAAATATTTGCACATTTTTATGTTTGTTTCCTAAGGGGTGAGAGACTAATGTGACTTGCACTGTGATTTGTCCTTAGTTTGTCCTCATTTTAAGAGGAATGTTTCCTTCCAACGTAAAGGTTGTACATTTGAAAATGTATTTTTGGACTTGTCTTTTTGGCGGTGTGTGTCCTCTGCAGGAGTGGCCTTCACTATCCTGATGCTGCTGGCCAGTCTGAACTCGTGCACCAACCCATGGATCTACACGGCTTTCTCCAGCAGCGTGTCAAGAGAGCTGCAAAATCTGCTCCACTGTGGGTCAAGATCTGGACGACGGGGCTCCCTGCCTGACGACTCTACCACCACACACACCTCCACCACCAAGGACAGCCTGTACTGACAAAGACTGATGAGCTGGAGAGCGAGACACACAGAGACATGCTCGAAAGGCATGCATGGGTGCACACGCGCCCACTGCAAGGACGTACTTTTGCACACAACTCTGCTGATGTCACCGCCTCCAGCGCCGCAGCCTGAGAACGCACTGTGACGACCTCCACCAGATGTTTTCAGCATCAAAGGACAGCTGTCTTCTCACCAGGACTTCTATTTGTAATCACCTGTCTTACTCGCCCCAGCAGTAAGGACGGCTGTCACTGAAGATGTCAGCACCATTCATAACACAGTGTTTCGGTGGATCTGTGGGGTGAAATGGACTGGAAGGTGAGAACATTTTCACCTCAGTAGCTGTTGAACAGAACTGTGGACAGTCTCTTACTCTGCTCGGATACAGTAGAGCAGCAGGAATGCAAGGGGTGGATTGCTACATTAATGGCACGCCTAATGTATAAAGCAGCAGACAAAACTATGGGTGCAGAGAAAACCAAGCTGGAAGGAAGAGAAAAGAAGCACATGCAGACAGTACACGAGAATAAGACTGCAGGAGAACAGACAGGGGATGTCATGGATGTTACAGCAGTGGTCCCAGGAGGACTGTTGTTGAAATCTAATAACGTGATCAAACTTTGTTATTCCACAGAAAGAAAAAGGATTAGAGAAGGATGCTTGAGGCAAAGAAAGAATTCACTTCCAGGTTCCAACAATAGTGATTTGTTAGCAAGATGGGCTTGAGATTCACTCCTGAGGACGGTGCAGCAGAAGGAAAGCACCGCACAAAAAAATAAACCTGGTTTTCCTTGCTCAACTGGGACACAATTATGTGACTGTATTTTATACAAACACGCCATATGAGGCACATAAAAGAACCTTCCCGTCATGCTTTTCGGAAAGTATGAAACGAGAACACAGCACAGAAGAAACTCATGAGAAGTATTTATCAGCATTCCGTGTATCGTGATCAACGTTGTAAAGTATATTTATTGAAGAGAATGTTACATTTTGTGCTAGATAAAAGCTGAATGTTGCAATGGTCTGAGGTACAGTGTAGTTAAAAAAGAAGGAAGAAAGAAAACAAGGCGGTGTCAAACCAAAGATTGTTTTTTAAAAGCTCGACTTTAAAGTCTTATCAGTAGACATATTCCAACCTACACGTTAGCGTACATCTAGAAACAATTACTATTTAAGAAAACACTTCACATGAATATTGCAAATACTCCAAGTCCAAACCAAGTGCCTGTAATGTCAGTAGACATTTTTAGAGGGGGCCTCCCTCACTGGATTAATCTGTAAATGATGTCAGCCAAGTTATTTTTAGACAGAGCATACCTCCAGAGCAGGGATCATAGGATATGTTATATCACACCATGAGCCATGTGTTCTTTAATCTCTTTATTTATTTATTGTTGTGTAAATGAAAATGTACACACAAATATATATATATTTAATGTATACTTAGATAGTATATATGTATATTATTCCCTGTTTCTGCCTTCCAGGTACAGTTTTTATAATATTGCATTTTATTCTGTGCACAGAGTAAAGTATTATGGCCCTCAGCTGCATGACACACTTAAATATTCTAATGGTATGTTTTTACAATAGCATAATTATATAAGCTACTGTACATACAGGAAATGTGATAACATTGTGTGTATTTGATCAGTCTATCCATTAGATGCTGTTGAAAATAATCTTTTTTTTTTAATGATGTGCACTCACAGTGAGACACTTTGGTGCATCTTTCTTTTTCGTGAGAGAACAGTGTTGTTCGAGTCTGCAGGACAATACCGGCATGCTTTCAAGGTATCTCAAGAGTACTTGTCTGGGTCGAAGGAGAAGCCTCACCTTTTCCTCTGCGTGGCCGTGGTGTTTGGGTTTACAGCACGCCACTGCAAACTTGTTCCCCAGACACAGGCCTCTGCTTTGATTATCAGCCAAATGAAACTCTGCAGCAACAATGTCCCGTGTCTCACTTTGTTATATCAGGAAATAGATGAACTTCTCCCAAACCTTCAGGGTGTTCATGTATTTTTCTCTCTCCCAAGCAGGAAGTTGAGAGGTCAGAGAATGATTCTTCTCCACGCAAAGAGCCAAACCTCAGTTTCATCCAGCCTTTCAGATTGATGGGAGAGGCCGAACACTCCTCAGCTGTGCATTGTGCTTTCTGTACAGCCATTAGTGAGCATTAAAACGGCTAAATAATAAATGCACTTCAACTGACTGAGAAGCAGATAGCACGAACATCTTTAAATATCCCCTAAAAATAGACCCATCATCAGACAGAATTTCCTATAGAGTCAGTTTAGTTTCCTGAGTAGTCCTATAAAAGACTTGGCATTTCCTATTTTTCACTGAAACAGCCACCACCATCTCTCTCTTGTCAGAGCATATGATAGATGGTCTAACTGGTAGGTCACTGCTGTTTTTATAATCTTGCAGTGTGTGTGTGTATATTTATGCTGAATGCCCTAATGCTCACGGTTTCCATGCAGAAGCATGGGTGACGGCTAAACTCAAGGTCACTTCTTCATTACAGTTAGGGCAGCACTTCCTTCCAGCCGTGTGGCTGCAATGGGGTATAAAAGAAATAAATTATCCCTCAGGGAGCCTGTCACAAGGGCAGGAAAACAGGGCAAGTTCCGTCTTCAAATCAATTTAAATTCAGCCAAGGAGTGCAACCAGTGGCTCTGAAGAATGACTGAGACCCCCAGCCTTCACCACAGCCGGTATAAATCAGACCTGGAGCCAGGACTTTTACCATACTGAGCAATGCGTCTGCATTGCTTAACCCAAGACCCCTCTGCAGACCTAATGATGGCCGAGGCTCATTCCAAGACACCAGGTGGCCCAACTGGCCCAGATCGACTCCTGTGTCTGCGTTAGGAAAGAGCATCATACTTTATTATCAGAGGAAGCAAGAGAAACAGGCTCCCCAATTTATCTTGTCTTCTCACAAAAGGGTTTCATTTTGCTCTTTTTCTCTATCTTAAATGTTTTAACACCAAGAGGATGTTTATATGCTCTTAGCCTTAAAACAGATGGTAAACTATTTGGTGGAGTTTGTTTTGTTTTCCACATAAAATTTATCTGCATTTACTGTTTCAGCTTACAGAGAAGGGGGCAGTTAAATGCGGCTTTTTCCAAGGGCATTTTTTCTTTGTTTGCTAAATATAGCCACACTTTTATTCTATTGGCAGCAATTATGATTCCTTAGTCTGTAAGTGTTTACTGATTTAAAAGACGTTCTTTCTCCGAGAGCCAGAGGGATCAAGGTTAGCTTTTTTTTATCGCTTTCAGCCATCTTGTTTTCATTACTTTGGGCACGGTTGTGCGCACACCTCACCTGCAACATTGCTTTCTTAATAGTACAAACAGGCATGTGCATGGTGTCTGATAAAATGGCATCTACAAATATTTTACAGGAGCTTGTTCAACACGCTTCCACGACATTTATGCACTTAGATATGATTTGTTGTTATGTGTCTTCACCAATGTTCCCTCTAATTTTTCATGTTTCTGAGCGAACACACAAACTCCCTGAGCGGTCCCTTGGGCCACTGTGAGCGACATCAGACGTGTGCACTGTGGTCACGCCAGCATTGAAGTTACACGGTTTATTAAAAATAATCAAATTACAGCATTTACATTTATGTTAGACTACTTTTAATTAACTGCTTTAGCCCACTTACAAATAATCTTGTTCATGACCTGTGTAGCATGTTAACACTATTGGAAGTAAAAATAACTTGAACTCCAATTTTGAAAACACAACTTTCTTTTTTCTATTTGTATAAAGCTCTGACTTGTATTCTGAGTCTGTGGTCTGGGAGAGAGTCCTGTAACTCTGTCTGCAAAATACAGGATATAATGACCAATGTTGTGCAATTAATTATATAGTTACTTCTTCAAAAAAGTAACTGAGCTATGCAAAAAAACAAAGTTTTTTGCAGCTGTTTACCTAAAAATGCAGCCAAGGTGTTTTTTAAAATAAGTATTTCAAACTATTTACAGAACAATCAGCTGTTCTGCATCAAATTTGATGCCACACAAATTATTTGTGCCACTCCAAAAAATAATTTCTGTCCACTATGAGATAAAGGAGAACAACAGCCTGATACCTGCAGGCAGTGGCGGTCCTAGCCGCCACTGCCACACTCCCTCTGTTTTTCTAAACTGAGCACCTGATGGCTTTGAACTTTTCTTGTCCATCTTCCATTGGTTTTAATTTTGCACTCCAGTATGAACACCCATCCCCCAACCCGAGGATCACCACAGCATAACCTAATAGACCTGCACCTTAGTTCACAGAATCGCTTTGTCTGGGGTTTATTTCTGGGATTTCACACAAGCCAGTATTCAAATCAAGAATATATAATTACAGCATTTTTCTGACACACACAACAAAACTATTGACTACACTACACACTAACTACACAAGATTTGCACTAAACGTTGCAAATCTCTCACATCTCAAAACACCGCCATCACTCCTAAAACTCCCCCTTTCCTAAACACTAAATGCCATGTTGCTATATCATTTTTTGATTGGTCGACATGGTACATTTTTTGACCAATAGGAAAGGGTGGGAGGTTTTGGTTTTGCTCACAGGTGGAGAGTGCTTTGGAGCGTTTTCCTTATAAAACTCAGTTTTTACCGTTTCTTCCCGCAGTAAATATAAACAACGACAGTATTCAGGAAGAAAACCAAACATTGCAGATATTTTTATCATAACTCTGGTTTTACGTGGCCGATCAACACAATTTAAAAACTGGTATGAAGTCCACACTTTTTCCGTCAATTGTTCCGTCTGTCCTGCTCACATCTCCAATGGTTGTCCAAGTTGTCATTAACGTGGCTTCACTCCACATCAGCCACGCCGCTTTGCTCGCTAAAACACCGGTGTCACAAGGACGCTGTCATAGCCTGTCAACGACGTTGATTAGCTGCGTATATACGAATGTGAATCGCGTTATTGGCTGGACTATGGGATAAGGTGGCATCGTTCTAATCCCATACGGGAGCAGCCAGTCACTGACTGACTAACACTGCAAAACAGAATTGTTAAAGTTTTAATTTTAATTTCAATTCAGGTTAGATTTTTTTTTGTGCGCAACGCAGATTTTCTGTGCGCAGAGACCATGGCAGCAGTGCGCAATTGCGCACGCACGCAGCTTAGAGGGAACATTGGTCTTCACCCATTTAATAGTTCTGGGCCAGCTGCAAGAAGTGCATGCACACACGCAGACACACGCAAGCCAATATGCAAACACAAACAAAAGCTGTACACCAGATATTGTCCTTTTGATGTGACATGTGGATGGGATGTTTAATATGTTGTGGAAAAGGAGTGAAAGGAATTTCCTCCCTTACATGGTTCTTTTTTTTTTACTGCAAACTGCATTGTCATGCAAAGCAGATGAGAGGATGCCCAAATAGGACAAGAAGAATGAGATGCAGAGAAAATAAGTGCAGAGGTTTGGAAGCTACAGTGAGTTATGGTAACCCCAAACACTGTCAAGCTGTTTGGGCTGGAGCAACTGTACATATAACACCCTCCTCTGTACGAACAAAACCATGAAGTAACCAGAGCATGAACTGTTATTGTAGTGAAGGAAGGGGAAGCCAGTGTAAAAAGATACAGTCTGCTCTGTGATTACTGAGTTAGCCCCACACTTTGTTGACTTTGTTCTGCTTTGCGAAAAGTGTGAGGAACGAGCAGGAAAAACGATGCCTATGGAACAGACAGAAAAGCCTGACTTCATGTGAAAATTATTTGTGCAATGCCGGTTTCCACATTGCTGAATCCCGCTAAGCCCATCGAGGTCTGTGGCCTGAGCCGGTGTGCTTTACACACCTCTGAGCGCACGCACACACACACACACACACACACACACACACACACACACACACACACACACACACACACAAATTCCTCTGCAGTTATCCTTATTTCACAGCAAATGTTTTGTCTTGTGTAAGAATAATAAAGATAAACTTTTGATAAAAGGCTATACAGTGGGGCAAAAAAGTATTTAGTCAGCCACCGATTGTGCAAGTTCCCCCACCTAAAATGATGACAGAGGTCAGTAATTTGCACCAGAGGTACACTTCAACTGTGAGAGACAGAATGTGAAAAAAAAAAATCCATGAATCCACATGGTAGGATTTGTAAAGAATTTATTCATAAATCAGGGTGGAAAATAAGTATTTGGTCAATAACAAAAATACAACTCAATACTTTGTAACATAACCTTTGTTGGCAATAACAGAGGTCAAACGTTTACTATAGGTCTTTACCAGGTTTGCACACACAGTAGCTGGTATTTTGGCCCATTCCTCCATGCAGATCTTCTCGAGAGCAGTGATGTTTTGGGGCTGTCGCCGAGCAACACGGACTTTCAACTCCCGCCACAGATTTTCTATGGGGTTGAGGTCTGGAGACTGGCTAGGCCACTCCAGGACTTTCAAATGCTTCTTACGGAGCCACTCCTTTGTTGCCCGGGCGGTGTGTTTTGGATCATTGTCATGTTGGAAGACCCAGCCTCGTTTCATCTTCAAAGTTCTCACTGATGGAAGGAGGTTTTGGCTCAAAATCTCACGATACATGGCCCCATTCATTCTGTCCTTAACACGGATCAGTCGTCCTGTCCCCTTGGCAGAAAAACAGCCCCATAGCATGATGTTTCCACCCCCATGCTTCACAGTAGGTATGGTGTTCTTGGGATGCAACTCAGTATTCTTCTTCCTCCAAACACGACGAGTTGAGTTTATACCAAAAAGTTCTACTTTGGTTTCATCTGACCACATGACATTCTCCCAATCCTCTGCTGTATCATCCATGTGCTCTCTGGCAAACTTCAGACGGGCCTGGACATGCACTGGCTTCAGCAGCGGAACACGTCTGGCACTGCGGGATTTGATTCCCTGCCGTTGTAGTGTGTTACTGATGGTGACCTTTGTTACTTTGGTCCCAGCTCTCTGCAGGTCATTCACCAGGTCCCCCCGTGTGGTTCTGGGATCTTTGCTCACCGTTCTCATGATCATTTTGACCCCACGCGATGAGATCTTGCGTGGAGCCCCAGATCGAGGGAGATTATCAGTGGTCTTGTATGTCTTCCATTTTCTGATGATTGCTCCCACAGTTGATTTTTTCACACCAAGCTGCTTGCCTATTGTAGATTCACTCTTCCCAGTCTGGTGCAGGTCTACAATACTTTTCCTGGTGTCCTTCGAAAGCTCTTTGGTCTTGGCCATGGCGGAGTTTGGAGTCTGACTGTTTGAGGCTGTGGACAGGTGTCTTTTATACAGATGATGAGTTCAAACAGGTGCCATTCATACAGGTAACGAGTGGGGGACAGAAAAGCTTCTTACAGAAGACGTTACAGGTCTGTGAGAGCCAGAGATTTTCCTTGTTTGAGGTGACCAAATACTTATTTTCCACCCTAATTTACGAATAAATTCTTTACAAATCCTACCATGTGGATTCATGGATTTTTTTTTCACATTCTGTCTCTCACAGTTGAAGTGTACCTCTGGTGCAAATTACTGACCTCTGTCATCATTTTAGGTGGGGGAACTTGCACAATCAGTGGCTGACTAAATACTTTTTTGCCCCACTGTATATGAGAGACGTTTAAGAAGAAATTATGTTTTGCACTGATAATCAAGACTAAAAGCTTGGGTTATGTAATCATATAAATAGAAATGGGACTGAATTGTTTACACAACCTTGTAAATTACTTTCTTAAATGGGGGAAAAACAAACCAAAGATATAGGACAATAATTTGCCATTGACAGAATAAACTGTGACTTCCTGTCGGATCATTCCTTCTAAAAGGACAACATTTATCTCTAAATATTTCATTCCACATCGGCAGTCATGGCCACTAATGTGCTGGCTGGAGTTACGCACTTTGAACTCCATCACACAACAAAGAGAAGCAGGAGTTTTTGTGTTAGCATCGACTCGCTGGCCTCCATTGAGTGTTTATTTGTCCGTTCCATTTATATCTCTCCATCCAGCTGTCCGCGACTTCCCACAGTCCAATAGGTGACTCTGTGAGGCAACATCTGGATTCCTTCCAGCCCCTGCCTATTCTAAATTAACAACACTGCGATGGCTTTCTTCTCTCCTTGTCAAGGTGCCAGAAGACGAAAGCACTTAAACCACAAGTGTGAATGTGTGATGACAAAGCAGCAGAGAAGCGGTCATCTGAGAAACTCCTTGTGTTCTCTACACTGTGCAGTATTTATGTGAGCAGATCACTTTACTCGCAGTATACATCAACTCTATAGGACTAAGTGAGAGGCTGCAGTTGTGCTGTTTTTGTTGATGCTAAATTGTTTTTCTGTGGAGTGAAGAGTCTTTGCTAAACCTTATTTGGGGCACAGACAGAAATAGATAAGCTAAGTTTAAGTCTCTGTAATAAACTAGATCACATCAGCATGACTTTCCCCTGAGCACCTCTATGTCATAAACTGGATGCAGAAGGAGGGCATGGAGTTCATAAGGCAACATAATAATAACATTAGTAAACCATAACCAGTAAAAATCACATCCAATCTGCCTGTAAAGTTGAAGCTGGCATCAGCCTCGAGTCTCCATCAGCAGCACACAGCTGCCACAGTGTGCTCAACCAGTGGCAATGCACTACAGGAATTTAGAAAGGAAATGCAAGCTACCGCACTCCCTGCTCACAGAATTAACATCTGTAACAGATTTTTCTTTTTTTTGGCATGTGTGCATGTGTGTGTCCCCGTTATGAGAAAATGTGACAGGACACAAGCTGCTGACGTGCTGCCTTGTTTAATGCACTGCTCTCCGTGAATATCGAGGAATACCAGTGGGACAGCGCTGCCTCTCTTGCGCTGACAAAAATAGCCATCATGTCCACTGAGAGTTCAGCCACAGCCTCCAAGCTGAACATGTTTACAGAAAAAAAAGGAATTGTTTTTCAAGAGTTTGCAAGCTAGCACAAATGATATTTACTACGCACAAAGCCTTAAAACTTTTTTATCGTAACCGGATTTATGAACATAAATGCTTAGATTATCAAGAGAGATTTTAAGTGGACTGCAACGGCCAAGATGGTTACTGTCACAAAGGATTTACTCATCATCCAACCAAGTCTGTCTGACTACAGCAGAAAAACCACACTGACATGTGGTTTTCTTTTTTTCTGCCAACTCCACAGATATTTTGGTTTGTTAATTTTGGGTAGGTTTATCCTGCTCGTGTTCCTTGAGATAGATTTATTTTTCCCTCACCCCAAGGCCGTCTTGAATTCCTGTAGCTTTGTACGTGTTGCAAAGTAAACACGTTAACAGGCAGATTTAAATATGCTGTTTTTGGGGCTGCATGGGAGTTAGGAAAGGTGGAGACATTTTCATGCGACTTGGCCACCCATAGATGGGATACAATTCAACTACTTCAGCATGTGAAAGATAAATCTGCTTAAAGCTGGTTATTACTTGAGTTCAGGTGACTAGTTGCAGCTAGTTCTAGACTGGAAAATAAAAAGAAGCACTGTAGATGACGTGTTGCTGTGAAATAACAGACCTTCCCATCTGTCTAGAGAAAAAGGAATTTATAGATTTTCGCTTTACTACAACCAATAAAATAAAAGTCATTTATTCACTTTCCTGGAGGAGACACATCCACTTGACCTGTTCAGGCCAGTCTGCGCAGCCACATTATTGACATTTCATTTGCATGGAAGCTTTGACCTTTGCAGCACAATCTGGTCAGGATGTTCCACTGTTTAAGCGGGACCCAATACAATGCATGAGCTCTATGTGATTTCTTTATTTGTAAAGTCCAGGTTTATTGATCTGTTGTTTCCAAAAGAAGAAACCATTGTTACAAAACTCCACCCATACCGAGAGTCAATCGTGTGTCAAAATTCATCTTTAAAGACTCAAAAGCACATAAGAGACACAGTCTGAATAAAAAAATACAAAGACTGCTACTTCTGCTCCTTGCCCCAAAGCAGATCAAGTGGCAAAATCCTGTTGGTTTGTCTCAACACTGGATGATGGATAATTGGTCGAGCCCCATCAGAAATCAGTCTTTAATGATCCAGTATTTAAAAAGCTGTTTTGGGTCAGTTTATGCTTGGATGGTGCTCTTTGCGCTGAAAGCCAAGTAGTAGACCAGGATACCAATGAGGGCAGCAACCACTTCAGTAGACACCCATGGGCCATTCCATGCACCCTGTAGTGAGCAGGGGGGGGAAAGGAAACAGGTTTAAGGACAAGAGTAAATAAGGCAAATGAGGGACAGCCAATCAGAAGAAAGTTGGCTTAAATAGTAGTTTTATGGTTTTAAATGGAGAGAGTTTCAGAGTGAACGGCCTGTGGGGCTGCACAAGTGCCAATAAGAGGCAGATAAGGTTTATTTTTAAATGAGAATCACACAAAGCTAAAGGTGGAACTGGAGTTTCATGTTTACATGAGTTTGTTGTTTTGAATGAATGCAGAGATTCCAACCATAAATCAGACACTGGCCCCTTGGATGCATCCGCACAGGAAACAGCAAAGAGACCGCAGCAAGTCAGTGACATTTGGTAACGTCAAGCAACGAGGGGCAAAAAAATGCTGGCAACATGAAATTGGTGGACCCCTGAGTCAAACTTTTTGCAACTCTAAAGAGAGCAATTTAAGCCACTGCTAATGAGAGCGTAACATCCTGTTGATTGTATGACGGTATGATGCATGAGTGGGAGGTAAATAAAGTTAGAGGGTTACCTGCACACTATCATGTCAAATTTCTGGTAATCATGTGTACTTAAGTCCAAAGTTCACTTGCCATTTGCTCTTCTTTAAGCTTCACTAATTCTTAAGGAAACAATATGACTACTCTGCAAAATAGAGGCCTGTAAGAGTGTGCAGTCAGGCGATAATCTCTCTGGGTTTATTCATTCACTGGAGACCTTTCAAACATGCCAGGAAGTTACGTGATACTTGATGTAAGCTCACTAAAGCTGATACAATTTAAGGGCGTTTACTGGCTTTTAATTTACAAGATAGCAGGATCATGACTCAAGTGATGTGTTCAGTCTGAGATCCTAGAAGAAACTCACCCTGTGGTCAATGTTGACAGAGAAGAGAGGGTGAATGGCATTTACGTCTTCATTGTTTCTCTGGGCCTGGAGCAAATGAGATTAACAGATTTAATTGAAATTAAAGCATATTTGATTATAAAGACGACTCATTTCAAAACAAGTGGAGCTCAAGCAAAGGAAACCGTAAGCTGATCAACAACACATAATACACTAACCTTGCGCAGGGCACTGTAGGACTCCTCATCGAAGAATTTGACCTGATATGTTCCAGAGGTTGCCTGTTTGTGAGGAAGACTCCAGGACACCTGATGGAAGAAAGTACACATTTAATAATAGCTGATTATTTACTTTTTTTTGTTTCTTTAAGATACTTTTAGTTTAAAAATGTGTCTAAATGTAAAGCCTCGAGTCTGTACTAAAAGGCAAACGTGTATTTTAATGGCCTGCTGATGAAAGGGTTAGGGATAAATGTAAACTACTGTCTAAGCAAGTCATAAGGTACAAGTATCCTAATGACCCCGGTAGTCCTTATTTGAAAAAGACACTCACCTATAGTAAATCAACAATATTTCTTTTTTTTTTTATAAGCTCTACATGAGATTGTTCATCTGTGAAGGGTCAATAAACCTCGGGGCAGCCACCTAATCAAAGACATCCTGTGACTATTAATTCAATAGAAATTACTTTTGACAAAGGAATTTAATATATTTTTATTGCACTGGTGTGTGTGTGTATTAGTGTGTTGGTTCACTTAATTTCTATAATTTGCTGTCCACTTTTTCCTTTTTATTGCAATTTACTGAAATTACTGCTACAAGAAGTCATGAAGTCATGACCAAACTGGCAGGAAAATCCAGTTAAAGGGCAGCATGTTTTGATATCAATATGTATGTACGAATCCATCCAGCATAGTGAAAATGTATAACAAGAGGAAGTACTTTGATATTTTCTCCCACCTTTGCTTATAAGCTTTAAGGGTGGTCTCAATTAAGAGCTGATCAGTATAGGCTAATACCAGCCAACTGACTGCTGTGAGTCTATCAGTAAATGAGATTACATTTACATATATCTGTAACTAATATTTATTAGTTGTGTAATACTGATTTGGTGCTGTCTAATCTTGGCTGAAAAAATTCAAACCGTTTCTGAAACTTTTTATAATGAGACATTATTACTGGCACAAAGCTGATAAAAACAATGAGAAATAAAGCAGTATCGGGTAAAACTGTAACCACGATCATCTGGCTCATAATAGATTTAGACAGCACTAAAATTATTGTGACTATATGTTCAACCTTCTGTAGTTCAGTACCCATAAATCTACAAAGTGCTACTACGTTTTCAGCTGCTCCCTTTATAGGGGTCATCACAGTGGATCGTTTGCCACCAGCTTCACCTGCACTCTTCCTCTTTTTCTCCTTCCTGGCTGCTTCATACTCAACATCCTTTGTCCAGTGTACATTTAGAGTTTCCTACTCTCACCTAGACTAGCCTCCTTCTCTCTCCCTGCCTCCTATCATCTTTTCCCCTTCTCCTCTTAATTTGTCTTCAGTCAGTAGTAGCACACTATCAACCAGCATCCTGTTGGCCAGCAGCACTGGAGGTGGCCATTGTTGTTAACCTGGGCCCCGATCGATCTGGTATGGAAACCTTTTCCTTGATGCCCCGCATGTTTGATTTGGCAAAGATTTTACACCAGATGCCCTTCTTGATGCAAACCTCCCCTTTCATCCAGGCTAGAGACTGATTGATTTTTTTTCACTCTGCTAACAAATCAGATTCAGTAAAAGCAAGTACCTTGACCTGTAGCCACATGTGAATCCATACCTGGTACTTTCCAACGTCCTGTCCTCTGGTTACAGGGAACTGTCTTCCATTGACATCAGCATACAGCGTTACGCTCTGCAGAGAGCAGAAATCACCATGAGTGCTCCAGTAGCATCAGTACATCATTGTGCTGCTGGCTGTGTTAGAGGTGGACAGTTACCTGTGCTCCGTTGGCGCAGGTCAGGCTGAGTTCAACGATGAAGACAGACTCTGATGAGATGACGGCGTCAGAGGTGGTGTAGGCCGACGGAGTGATGACTGGGTCCGTGCAGCTCTCTCCTATGGGCACAAAGAGCAGAGTTGAGGTCAGCTGAAATCCTGCACATGATCATCTACACAGCATCTATAGATAATACAACTTTCACCACTCTGCCCTCCTGTGGCTACGAGATTGCGGGTAGTGATTCAATGAATTAGCTACTAGCTAAAGCTGATTAGCATTACAGGCTTATTAACCCGGTATTCTCTCTTACAGAGTTGTCTTACCTGAGCAGGCGACCACCAGCAGCGCAAAGAAGGCGGCTATCCGGATCATCGTGACGTCTCGGAGGTTGTTTAAGAGGTTTCGTGTTGCTCCTGAGGTCCAGTTGCCTGAGTGCTCGGCTCCTTCCAAACAGTAAAAAGGAAGAAGTCCACCTCAGCTCACAGCGCTTCTGCACCTCTGCGTCTGCGCACCAATGACGTGGACTCTCGAAACCGCAGAGCACCCTGGGAAAGTGCCCCGTCGACACGTCATCAGAATCAAAATGGCCGGAAGTCAGTAAATGATGGATCTAAACAGCTTTAACAAACTGACCTTATTTATTTTTTACAAATTTCTAATGAAAGCCTCCCTCATGGTCATTCACACCACAGCAAAGTAATAAAGTAATAGACAGACAATTAACAGAAAAGTTTAAACTGGACAAAAGTAAAAATAAATAAACGAGTGAAAGAAGTAAAGAAATAAATAATACACTTTCTGTGAATTACAAAAAATGTTGTTTTAGAAATAACAGCACAGTTTGGGGAATTAGATTATTATTTTTCAATTTAAGCCCAGAGTTGTGTTGATATATTTGTTTTATTTAATACTAGAGCATTTGTTTATAATATAGAATGGAGGAGACATGCGGTTGAGAGTGCACTTCTTGTTCTTATATTAAGATATCGCATGGATCAAATGTGCACTTAAACTTCTTTACAATGAAAGAAAGTGGAGGTTCACTTAGAATCAAAGTATGTGGCCCATGATTTACAATGAGTTTGACATCCTTGGGGATCTAGGGTATACAGAAATTTGTGACATTGCCTTTGAAAAATATGCAATAATTCAGTTATAATATATATTATAATAATAATTATTATCATTAATTATCTCCACCTTTATAGACAGGTTGGACAAAGATGAGTGTCCAGTTGAGGGAACTTAAGAAATCTCTTTATTAGATATTTTGTGATTCTCCTAAATTGAAAATCATTAAAAAAAATGTACTCAGGCTACTGAGACACACCTTGGTGAAAGTCAGCAGACGACCTGATTGTGGTGCTTTGTTAATAAATGATGATCCTTCCATGTTCAGGGTGATTTGCTTCCCTAAGTAAAGAAGAGTGAGGCCTATTTTTTTTTTTTAAACATACCTTTAAGTGATTTGAAGCAATATAAATCAAATTTAAATAAATTAAACAGGACAAGACACCAACAGAGATATTGGTATAGATTGAGCAGTGGTGCAGGGGTAAGGAGCTTAGATGTTTGGAGCGATTTTGGATGTTTGGAATAGCGTCCCAAGCATATTCCACTGAAGGTTTTCCCAGGGACATCCACAGGGTGGGACACCTGGGAGAAACCCAGAAAACACTGAAAAGAATACATCTCGTCTGGCCTTCAATTACTGAAGGAGGCCCCAGAGGCATCTAGCCAATGTTGCATGAGAAAGGAGCATCTCGACTACTTTTACTTAAGCCCGAATATATTATTCTATGTATAAAACCCCAGGATGAAGAAAAGAAATGCAAGTTATAGTCATGTTTTACATTCACATCTAATGAAGCAGTAAGCCTAGACAAATTATTTAATCAGCATGTAGTTCAAATATACAGATAAATCATAAAGAGATAAGTAGGAATTGACGTTTACAACTATAACATTCACAGTTTTCTTGACTTTGTGCCAGCATCTCATTTTGACAGAAATTTGATTAAGAGTGAGCACTTATGCCTGTATTGACTAAAAATTATTGACTGGCAGGGCAGCTGTTTAATATAATAAGAGAAGAAGTGCAAATATCAAAAATGCCTACAAACACATTGGTGCATTTCAAGTAGTTCACAGTTTTGACATAGTACCGCAGGCCTGTGGAAATCTGCTGTACATCACACGTAAGACAGGACTGAGTCAAGGAGACCTCAGAGAAAGGGCTCTCAGTCAAGGATCTCAGGTTTCTAGAAATAGATGTGCTGAAAGCTACTGTCAAAGGCCTTCACGCTACACCTCAACTTCCATTAGTATCATCTCTCCCTCGCCCCGTGTGTCTTCTTGTGCCATTGCTGATCATCTCAGTCCGCTGCATCTGCTGATTTGAAGAGCCCTGTTCCTCTCCCCCTGCGCCCATCCTGCTTTCCTTTCTTCTGGGGAGTCTGGACTGAGGGGGAGGACACAGTGGGGGTGGGATCCTGATGGGTTTGTCGAATCAAAAGCTCCTTAAAGACTGAGTCCATCTGGCGACAGACTTCCTGTAATGTGAAAATAAAAAAGTACGGATGAGAGAGGAAACAGGGGGAAGTGTCCGTTTTCTCTACTTTTCGACTTCAGAACTTCTGTTTCTGCTCGCCGCTCTTGGCAATGACTAATTACTCTGCATAGTAATTTACTGAACATCACTCAGATTTTCGTAAGCAGGAAACCCAGACTGTGGGTTTCCTGCTACCGTTAACACTTAGTTCTTCTTTTTGGTTATCAAAAATGGATTTTTTTCAAAAAAAAAAAAAAAAGGAAGGACAGCCCAGCCACTTGCTCTTTAGCAGCAGCACATTTCCAAGTACAGTTTGGCTCATTGTCCCCTTTAGCAACCTCTGATGTTGTAACGCTTACAGCTACAGACACAGATTACTGTGAGAACCCTTTATAATGGCTTCATTTAAAGTTGGCTCATTGCACAATGATGCGGTATTTTTCTTTTTAAAGACATTTATTAGGTTATAAACAGAGAGCTATAAGAAAAACAAGACACACCTTATCTACTCGAGAGGCTATATCCTCAGATGACCGTCTCTGGTAGCTGTATGCAGAAAGATCAGTCTGAATAATTATGTTTTACTCAAGCACAGTCAGTCAGCTGTTGTTGGGTTACTTACTCTTGCCCATAACAAGGAGAGGGCATCCTCCTTGGCTTACATTGCGGCCCAACAGGAATCTGAAGTGTGCACTTTCCACCTGAACCGAAGCTGCCTCCTCCTGGTGCAGCTGTTAATTTGTGTTCTAGTGCCCCGCTGCTATTAGCTCTGGGGCGTTCTCCCCTTCTGGGTGCTGCTACTCCAGACATTGACATACTTGTGCTGTTGTCAGCCAAAAAACCCATTTCTAAATCTGCAGCAAAGCAAATGTATACATCCTTTGTTATTCTTCAAAGACATCATTATATATTTTTAATGAAGCGATGAACTGAAATAGCCACATAAACTTACCATCTTTGCTAGGGGTGTACTCAGTTTCTATATCTCCATCAACATTGGTCTCTCTGTGAAGTAAAGAGCATAATATAATCATTCCACAATACACCCCCCAACCCCCGCATGTTATGTGAACTACACTTTTTCACTGTACCCGTCATCCAGTTCTAGTGTCATGCATTTCTCATAAACTGGTCCCGGCACTTCGCTCTGAGTGGGGAAGATGCTTTCTTGCTCAATGATGATGTCCTTCACCAGGGCATTGATCTGAGGCTGCAGGGTCACGACGTCGTCATCATGAGCCCCTCTTATCAGGCTCGGGCCAAAACACACGGCCAGATTGTAAGGTTGCATCATGTTCTCGTCACTATACTCCGACACACTGAAGGCAGAGAGAGAGGAGTAAATAAAGAAACAAAGAAAAATTAAAGTTGGTTAATTTTATTGGTTGTTTTTACCTCATATAATCTTATTTAACTGCACTAACAGTGGATGTTAATGATTCTCACAGAATGATTCAGCAATGAGAAAAAACAAGGCAAAAATTCAGGTTTTCCATATTCAAGTCACAGGTAACGACACTCACTGATAAAGGAATGCAAAGAGGTATCTCATGACGATGATAGCAGGCTCGGGGAAGGAAGAAATCACAGCTTTCAGCTCAGCTGCTCGCTCTGCCTCATTCTTTATTTCTGGAAAACAAAAAGGTGATGAAATAAAAGAGAAGTTGCTGCTGAGCATCCTTAGCCACACTAATTATATCCACAGGTGCACAAGAACACTCACGGGCATGCTCCAGGAGCAGATTGGTGCTGTCAAGGGGGAAGAGTGGATTATCTAAACCCCTGAAGTAAAGCTTCAGCACTCCAGCCACCGAGTCAAGGTCATAACTCCCCTCAGCCAAAGGGTCCTCTCCTGCAGGGGAAGCCCATGGCACACTGCCCCACATTATTAATGCTCCATGGAGAGGAGCGCTATGAATAGAAGTTAATCTAACAAATACACACACCCCTACCTCGCTCAAAAGCGTCCCTGAGGTTATTGACCTCCAACTGAGACCCCGGCACTCTAAATATCCCTTCATGGTGGAGTCCTGATGGGCAGACAGATTATTGCAGTGGTCTAAAATGAGTGCCTGTTTCCCTCAGTCACTTTTAAACACAAGAGGCTAGATGTATGTGTGTCTGCAGTTGTCTTTTTACAATAACATCTAATGGTTTAATGTTACTTCAGCAATGAAGACTCACCATGGAGGTTGATATAGCGAATGCAGCTTTCCACAACAATTGGAATCTGTTGTCCTGATGCCTGAATTAAAAATAAACAATAAATTTCACTGACTCATCACGAGTCAAAGGGAAAAACTAAAATGACAACGAGAGAGCTGAAAGAGGAAACCGGTGTTACCGTTATGAAGGACAGCATGTCTCCATTGAAAAGTTTTTGGCTGTGCATCAAATTGGCACTCGAGTGATTCTTTCTGACACGCATAGACTTCCCAGTGTGTCTGGAGAATGACACACAGGACCGTGGAGGCACAGTGTTAAGACTGGTAGCATGAATAAATAAAAACGATGACTCAGCGACAACTGTTAAAAATAATTATATTCATACCGAGGCTGATGGTCATTTGATACTTCAGCTGGGAAGAAAAGAAAAAGGACGTAACATATGATAAGAGCAATCCGTTTTAAAAAGGAGAAATACTCTGTGTTTGGTATTTTGTTTGTGACACAGAGTCAACAACTTGTGGTATTGTAACGTGAGAAATGCAGAAGCAATACCTTTTTCTACAGCTTCTTTAAGCAGATCATGTTTAACTTGCAGTTTAGATACAAGAGAGCTGCCAACGAGGTACTCCTTTACTTTCTGTAAAACAAATTACACCGATCAGATTAGTATTTTTTTTATCGTTACCACACCAACTGCACATCATTGCTGTTGCCCCCAAATTTTACCGACTCACAGTAAAGTAGAGGTATTCTATTTCCTGCAGGCTGGCCCGTCGTCGAGTGGCGCTGGGCTTTACAGTCAGATTTTCAGTGCTGCCCTCCTGAGATGAAGGCTCCAGATCATCGCCGATGCCCTCCAGCAGAGAAGCCTGGGCTGCTGACATGCTCTTATTAACCTATGTGAGAGCAGCAGGGTGAGAGGTGTGTTGTGTAGATACCCACATTTGAGACATTATGTCACTTTCAAGTGCCAGCAGAACTGCTGAGATTTATACTTGTCTTACACACTGAGATCATGAGAACTATTAAAAAAGGGCTAAATATAGTCAATAATGAGGTGGAAGGCGTTCTCGCCTTTTATTATAGTGCTTTTGCATCTTCATCACTTTTAAGCACTTTTACTTCCTTTCTGTACTTGAGGCTGTGATGCTTTAATAAGTTTAACTAAAATTAGAATAAGGAAACAAGAAGAAATTTTCATAGACTATTTGCAGCCTCGTTAAAATTCAAAATATGATAACGAGCAGCCCTGGTTGGTGCGATTTTCTTTACCTCCTCAGTTTCCTGGGTGACGGCTTGCAGTCGAGTTTGTATCTGTTTGAATCTGGTCTCCAGTTCGCATATCATCTCACACTCCGCACTGACCTGAGTAACCTGAAATAAGATAAGATAAGATAGAACTTTATTAATCCCTCGGGTGGGTTCCTCTGGGAAATTCGATTTCCAAAAAGCACAGCACCGACAGAATGCAAGGGAGTCTAGAGTTGTTCCACACACTTAATATATAAAGTTCCTTTACATAATTTAATCAAAATACACACCTGGTCCCCATCGTGGGGCTGATAGGGGAAGCGTAGGGGCATAGAGAAGGTGTTGTAGTTGTCCTGCAGGAGGATGTCTCTATCCCGGCTCTGGTCCAGTCTAGACACGGTCTCCTCTATTTGCTGCAGGCCTGCGCTCAGGTTATCCTGGGCCTTCCACCGTCTTGACAAGTAGGCCTGCATCACCCTGCCCAAAGTGGTGTGGTAACCTGTATCTGCACACTGGAGGAGGAAACTGAATTTAGAATCACTTCATTCATTCGGGAGCTTTCAGATCATGACAGAAGGAATGGAAACAATGAGCGCTGGGGTTCAAATGACATGAGAGATCATGACCTTGAGTGCTATGTAGGGTTTTTGTATGTTGAAAGGAAAAGGTGACTGATGTACTCACATCTATGAGAGTAGAGATGTCTTGCAGGTAGTACTTATTCATGGAGGAATTGGCTGCAGCCAGGTTTAGGAGGTACTCATTTCGGGCCTTGCTGCACTTCAGCTTTATTTCTTGGACTTTAATTTGTCTCTACAGCACATAAACATTGTCAGTAAGAGTCACATGATACGTGCATGCACGCACATGACACCAAGCATTTACCTTTTCTATCAGCCTCTCCAGTTTTTTATTTGCACTCTGCTTCTGCTTTTCCTCTTGCTTCTCTGCTTCCCTCAGCTTCCCCTCTGCACAGACATAGTCTGAGTGGTACTGGTAGTATGTTCGCCATGCCTGCACACAGGCACAAAAAGCAATGCTTTCCTCTGTGTACTTAAGAAACGGAAAACATTCTGTGTGGTTGGTTTCTCACGTACCGCCTGTAGCTCTGTGGTAACCTTGAGTAGCCCATCTTGTAGCTGAATGCAGATGTCTTTACTCTGGAAAACACAGACAAAATATCAGAGAAGTGAGATGACACGACACAGCAAGGACACAGTGACCCACGTCATACTTTAAATATCAAGATTTGGAAAAACATGAACTGGTGGTTAAAGTGAGAATGGAAAAACGATAACAGAGCAAGTATTATGTCATTTGCACTGCAGAAGTGCATGGCAGTGTGTTCGTGGGTGAGCGCTTGCAGTAGTACCTTCTTTGCAAGGCGCTGTGTGTACTCCACACAATGTGTGAGAGGTTGGGTGAGAAAGTTGTTGCAGCTTTCACTCAGTCCATTATGGTCCCTACTTTCTTGGCGGGTCTGGGACAGCAGAGTAAGCCATACTTGGGACACAGAGTTACTACTGGGCTCCTTCCTGAGCGTGGTCATGCATAAACAAGAAAAAAAATACAAAAGGACACAAACTTTGAAGATTGAAATGAACTGCTGTGTAGTTTAGCACGTTATGTGCAGTGTGCAATTACCTCTTTATCCTTGATGTGAACCTTTCTGCTAGTTTTTCCAGGGAACGAGCATACTCGCTTTCAATCTCACCCCGTCGACGCAGGTAGTCTGTCAGGTCTTGCAGCTGTTGGTTCTTTTGCTCAAGTTGCAAGTCCAATACTTTCAGTTGGTCTACAAGCTGACAGCGAACCTCTGAAAGGCCGACAAAGACACACTTACTGTGACAAGTAGGTTAGAAACTGGTTTCACTGATCAGAGTTAAGATGGTGTGAAATAAAGAGGTTGTGTTTCTCAGTGTGGCACAAACCACCACATGCCTTTTACCTTTGATTTGAATGTCGTAGTCCACCACACTGACCCGCTCCTTCCGAAGTTTGACATGGGAACTCATTGTTGATCCAGCTGGGTGGAATTCTGTATAAAGGCAGTGATTGCTTTCATTTATAAGCTAGCATGAAATATCAGCTCTGTTCTGTTAACCCTTTCTTAAAGAGGGGAGTATGCAAGCTGATCAGTATCCTTTGGTGGAGAAAACCTGTTAAACCCACTGTTACACCCTTTCTACTGAAGTCCCCTCCACCACCTCCACCCTTCCCCTTCCTCCAATAGACCCTACGCACTTCCTCTTGAGAGACTTGTAGAGCTGAAATGAGCATGTTCGTCTTACTGTAGCACATCTTTTCAACGTGGTCACACTCTGCTGCGTTTCCCTGAACAGCAGGCAACTAGAAAACCGGTTGGCATGTGTTGCTTGCTTGCACCGGGCAGACTGCAGAATTGCACAAGGTGCAAAAATAACTCTAACAGCATCTCAAGCTGCCCTAAAAATAGGACGAACCACAAGGCGCACAACTGTGCGGGGATGTTTGTGCTCAACACTACAGGTGGTTTTACAGAAGAAGAAAAAAAGAAGGAAAAAGAACTTTCACCAATAAAGGTTTAAATCCTTCTGCCTTTCACTTTACAGCATGTCTTGGCCGGTTGAGAAGACTATACCCAGGTATATTCCAGTTCAGGATGAACACGACAGGACATGTTTATCGGAGAACTGGCTTTACCCTTTAGTCAGACAAAGAAAACTACCAGGTCTTACTGATAGAGGTTTAACTGATCGTTTCTGATAGGTTTCAGTTTCTTGACACGCTTTTAACTATAATTTATGGGTGAAACTTACACCCAGGTCTATTCTCAAGAAAAAAGAAAGATGAGTGTGGCTGGAGCACGGCGGTTTTTCTTCAGCGCACGATAATCCTGAACTTTGCAAAATACTGTACATTAAAGGAAATTTATTGCAATTCAAAAAGAGGAAGATCAGAGTGTTGTCTTGCTGGATCATACCCTTTTGTACACAATCAATACGCACACATTCTCTCCATTTCTCCCCCTCAACTTCCCTTTTTTTTGAAAGCCAAACATCACTCATCAGCACTCTCTTTAGCTGAAATGTGCACTCTCCCAACAGATGACCTGCTAACATGACTCTGCTGTATTTCAGCATGGCCCAAACTCCCTGCAAAAAGGAGTTCAATTTTTGCAGCCTGTGTCACCCTTTTCCATTAGTCGCTTCATTCTTTCTCCATGCGATCAGCTGGTGAATCACCACATCCTATCCTCACAACCTGCCGCAGTATTTCATTAAGGCTAGTCTTAACCTTATTGCTACTATAGCGTTTCAGTTCCTGTTTTACTAAAGTAACCTTTTCTACCATTTTAGTGTTTTTTTAAACAAGCACAAACAAGTAGAGGCGTCTATAGTTATGAAACATCACTCGCCCTGGGGGGGGGGTTTGTCTATAGCCAACAACAACATAAAACGATCAAGCAATGCAAACCTTAACTGCATAACAGCATGCGCCTTTTTAATACAAAAACATGTTCATTAAGTGTTAAACTGACTACCAGTGCTGATTTGGTGAGACAGGAAAACAAATAAAAATCAATAAGAGTGTCATACGTGCAGAGAGTCATACCTGATCAGGAGTCTTGACTAGTCTTTCCTCCACACTAAACTGAACTAAATGATGCCAGTTAATAGCGCAGTAACTGCTTCACCTCCCCCTCACTTTGGACACGGATGGATGTGGGTGGAGTGGAAGTCATCTCTGACTGACTCTCTCTCTCTCACACACACTTACTTACTTCTGCTGTTCTCACCCCCCTCCCTCCCCGCTTCTTCTCACTCACACATTCAGTTTGAGCCATCAGTGTGTGACTGTGCATGTGAAAACCTTTTCTAGTATAGTCCTTCCTCTCTCTCTCTCTTTCGTGCCTCCTCTTGAACCCCACAGCAGGTTTTCAGTTCAGTCAAACAACAGCTGTTTTCACTGATTGGGCTCTCCTTGCCGGTTCCTGAGTGAAATCAGCTGCACTGAGCTGATTTCAGTTGAGGGGGAAAAAAGAAAGTTATTTTGAGTATTATTATTATGTTTTTTTAAATATATATATTTTTTATACACTGTCATGGCTACAATATGAGTGAGCGGGAGCAACCTTGACTTTAAAAAAACAAAACAGTCAGTTATGTAGATTAGGAGGGAAAAGAAAAACAGAAACAAAGACCACTGTTGCTATGAAATCATAACACAGAAAGATTTACAACAACATTGTTGACTTCTCTGTCTGAGAGGTGTTAAACAGCCTGCTGGTGTGAAGCTGAGCTTCTTGCAATTTGTCAGAGAGAGTCTAACTCTTTCAAAGATCATTAGGCATAATTTGTTCTTATCTGTCACGTACTTCTCTTTCACTCGTTTCCTTCCTCAAACAGACAAACAGACGGTGTTGCACAAACAATTAAAAAAAACAACTGGTATTTAACTTACGCATTTTGGATGACATTTGAGAAAGAACAGTTTGATTGAAGGGAGTCTCTGTTGAGTCCCAATGCAGCAGGGAGCTGTGTCTTTCAGTTTAAACCGAGAATGACCTTTGAACCTTGCTACACCCTACATAAAAGTAAACAAAATCTTTGAGCTCAACTGTAAACAGTCATGGCCCAACTATTCAGTTCACTGCAGGAAAAGTAAACTCATCTGAATTTAGTTACACTTAACTATGTCCCATTGTGACCTGTTATAGAGACCCATGACATTCCTGGCATTGAACTCTTGCTGTAGGTATTGTGAAAAGCCATGCAGTAGTCTTTCTCCGCCAGTAGGAGTCACTAAAGTATAAATTTGACAGTAAAGGCACTTCCCCACTTATGAATAATAGGCTTAAAAATGGGCTGAGTAGATGACACTTTAATATGAACTTCAGCATTCCATTACTACATGGCATCGAACATGTTTCCACAGTGGCCGTGCTTACAAGCACTCATTTTTACAGATCAAAATCCTTCCGATTGAAGACTTGTGGCAGCTGTTCTAGTATTTACACCTACCTACACCATATAGTGAACTGGTGGCATGCTCACAAGTGATTCATGTTTATCTCCTTGTCATGTGTTCAACCAGTTACCTGAAGACAGATATCTATGATGTCCTTTCCATCTTTAATCGTATGTATTAAAAACAAACTCTTTGCAGAGGATTAGTTCAGCTTAGAAGCTACAGTACCATTTTTGGAAAAAGAAAAGGACGTAGCCCACGGAGGAAGAATGCAGACACAATGAGTTGGGTTAAATCATTAACGTGGAAGAATTTTTCTTTTTATCAGTTTATTCCATCATCAAGGTTTTTATCCTATTTTTTGGGGTCTTTAACTTTTAATCAGATCATCACTCACAATACCAAGGTGGCAGTTGAATAACTTATCCGACTCTGCTGGTTTTCATTCAGAGATGCTCATTATTTGATGCCTTTTTTGACAAAAATGAAATACAAGAAGTATTATTTGACAGATTTATTCTGTCAAATAAAGACCAATTGAAAAGTACAGGCGGTCTTAAACCTCACACAGCTTTTACAATGACAATAATCCAATAAAAATGACCAGACCAGTAATTAATTTGTATTTAATTTAGATAACTGAGTAGATTGATGCTATTAACAAAGTCTCTGCTCATCACTGCAGGAAAAAAAAAATAACCAGAATTACCAAAAATAAAAAAGTGACGTAAATGTTGGAGCATTTTTGGTGCCGAGATAATCAGTGTGTAAGGTCAGGGGAAATGGCAAATAGATAAAAACTGGATGCAAGGGATGATTTTAAAAATGTCTAAAGCTGCAGTGTCACTGTGAATCAGAAGAGGAATCTTTAACATCTGTGCTTTCTGTTGCCTCGCTGACTTCGCTCAGCTCTTTGCTCTCTCCTCCGCTGTCTCTCTCGCTTTCTCTCTCATGGTCACCGGACCCCGACGGACTTTGGCCAGATTGTGCCTCTTGACCCGGCACGCGTGCTCCGGGTTTCCTCAGCTGTGAGATGACCAGGGGACCCAAAAGAAAAGAAAAGAAAAAAAAGTAACGCATTCAGATTTTGGTCACATGCTCATATTAAGGGGCAATTCAGAGTGAGTGACAATCAAACTAAAGTAGCTCATATTTTTTTTAAAAAAGATGTAAAAATCAAGTACCTCATCAGCCATGTGGGCCAGGTCTCTTTTCATGGCGTAGGCATCCTCCCCATCTGCGTAGTATTTGGGCTCTACTTCACTAATCCTGTGAAGGGACAAGATAGTAGATCAGTTAAAGTTGGTGCAAAAACATTCAGCTGTTCAGCACATTTTCAAACAGAATTTTAATGGATTTTAAAAATGAGAGTTATAGTTGAAACTATCACTAATCCAACCAACATTCTTTCATCTATATACACAAAGAAACAATCATGTAGAAAATGACCCTTAAAACTATTTTTAAAGCATGGTGAGGGAAAGAAAAAAGTAGACTGAGCCTTTAGAGACTTTAAAAAACAAAACAAAACCCAGTAGTACCTGGGAATAACAATCTTATAATTATCTACCAATATAAGTAACCATCACATTTGTGATACAGTTATCTGATTAATTATACTAAACACAGGTCAAATTATATCGACTACCAGTATTATTAAACTATTGTAGCCCAGCTGATGTAAATAAAATAAAAGTTGTAGTAGTACATGAATTACATTTAAAAAACTTAACAGTAATGTTGCTAGAGAAACAGAAATACTTACTGGAATTTAAGTGTGTTTGAGTACAGGTGCAGGGCAGCTCGGTTGCTGCAGTGGGGAGAAAACATTTCTTGAAAACAGGAGCACTTACAGATACAATTGGAGTCAGAACACATTTTGTACATAGGAATTCATACAATCATTTATGTACACAAAGAGATAAACCCTAGTTTGCAACAAGCCAAGAGTCCGCAGTACCTCTTGCGAACATGAAGTGAGACATATTTAGCATTGAAGTTTTCTATCATGGCCCGACTGGCTTGATCCATCAGCTTCTGAGCCAGTCCCAGACGTCGGTGGGACCGCTTTACTGCCTAGAAGACAGAGTGTTTTAGGTGAAGCTGGTGGTTTAAGAGCTAAAGATGTTAAGATTTGAACTTGGAGTAACCAAGAAGGATGCGATCAGAAATTAGTACATCAGAGAGACAGCTCAGGATGAGCAGTTTGGAGATAAAGAGGCAAAGGTGAGCTAGTTTGCAAATGTGCAATAGAATAATAGTGGATATATTATGGAGGTGCCAGACAGTAAGAAGTGATGAAAACCATGAAGAATGACAGAGGAAATGCTAGCGACATGATGAGATTGGAGGCAGATCCGCTGTGGTGAACCCCCTAAAGGAGCACCCAACAGAATATGAAGAAAAAGAGGCAAAGGAGTTGTCTGAGGTGTCGCAGGTGCTCCGACTCACCAGGGATGTTATGTGTCCATGAGGTACATCATCTGGGTCCTCCTCCCTATAAAGAGTTTGCAAAAGTCATAAGAATCAATGCGTTTTCTTAAAAGTGACAGCAGGATACAAATATGCTCGCTAATACTTACATCTTTGCGAGCACATATCCCACAATTTTCCCATTTTCATCCTCTGCTATATATGAGAGCTGGAACGATTTAAACGGAAGAACAATTAGAGACATAACCGTACACATTGTAATGGTATGTATGATAGGAGCAGTGCCATTAGCAGAGACAGGGAAACTGGAATCAGCACTGCTCGTTACCTGTGGCCATGACAAGCCGTGATAGAAGTAGTATTTCATCTGATAATTTTCTGGAAGACACAGCAGGTTACAGTGCTGCATGTTCATTAGGTCCTCCGGCTGAAAGAAACACATAAAAAGGGTCACACAGCTGACCGGCGATATCTGCTCAGCTAAACTGCAGCCTGTAACGTTAGCTTAGCTCTGTGCAGAAACAGCGTGGCTCTCGAGTGAATTTCTCTATACTTACCCGTGCGTTTCGTATGTTCATTTTCCAATATCAATTACTAACAAGATTATGAAAATCAAAAAAATCTATTATACTACACTGGTCAAATGATTCATAACAGTTCCCCTACGGGGTTAAAGAGCCTGTTTCGCTAGCTAACTAAATGGACGTGCTAGCAAGGAAAGCAAGAGGAAGGAGCGTGCCACAATAACGTCATACACGTCCGCTCTGCCGGGATTTCAGAATAAAAGTTGTACCTATTGTATTAATCGGATTTATTTTGAAAAAAAAGTGGCCATAAACCCTTGCTGTGGCCCGACGGTGGCTAACATAGACAGACAACTATAGGTAATTTGAGGTTATACATTTTTGTAAATTAACACGGAACTGATGCACACATTTTACTAGACAACATTCTCTGTTTAGATGAAGATTTTTAAATAATATGATACAAATGCAACACATTTTCAAACACTTCCAAACACAAAAGAGGATTTTTTAATAGACACTGGATTAAACAAACTGTTGTTGAAAAAGTTTATATTAGAGATTTAAAAAAAATGTAAGAGCAATCCCACAAAACAAAAACAAACAAAACAAAACCAAAAAAAGCCTGCTAAAATATAAAAATGTTGCTTCAGCACTAATCAATTAATACTCTCAACCTTCGGATAAACTGCCTTTTATATCCTATCGTTTACTGCAAAATCTTTTTTGCAGTAAACGATAGTTTAGTTAGATAGTTATTTATTTTACTTTGCTGTCCTCCTTGCTGCATATGTCAGATTTATAGTGTGTCTCATTCTGTTATTTAAAAGTCTCATCCTTGTTAAAAAATAAATTACGGTAGACTGTAATTTTAAATACCATCTATCTTCTACTTGTCGCCCTATATTAGTCTACAACATGTATTATTAGTCTTAATATTTGATGATTTACAGAGGCTTCCACACTCAAAATATTTAGATGACGTATTTAAATGCATTTAAATTCCCCATTCTGTCAACGAAGCAATGCTTTTAGGTCAATCAAACAGCGAGAAAGCACACATTCGCGTCAGATTAGCCTACTTGGCCACATTGCTCCAGGTAAACACCTGGCATCCAATCAGCAGCGCAACATGCAAATCGAGCAGGTATCAGAAGAGCAGGGTGCAGATAGGAAATGGGTATTTGCAGAATAACGCCCGTGTATCGGGCGGTGACTTCAGCATTTTAAAGGAATAATACTCTGAGCCTGTATTCAGAAACTGAGTTCAGATCGCCGGTGTCTGCACTTCTCAGGCATGCAAACACCATGGGCATAAAGTGTGATCAGGAACGCGTTTTGGCATACGGGAAAGACTGACTCTGTGACTGAGAGCGCTTTTCCAGATGGAGACTGACCTGAGGTTGGAGTCAAGTTTGTGGATCGGAAATAAAAGATATCGGGCCGTCCTCACAGGTTGGCATTTGAAATGGACTGAGGCGGATAAAAAGAATGGTGACAAGAAAACAGGTAAGTGCTCGTGTATCTCCCTCACATCTGTATCCTAGATGTTTAATGGGGCTTTATAGAGACTGTGTTTAAATGAGAGCGCGACACAAACACTCAGAAAGTTTCACAATGCACTTCTCCCCTGTTTTACTTAACATTTAAAGAGCCAAATATAAATGTGCACACATGGACCACTTTGCAACACCACATTTAAAAGAGAAAGTCTGCTTCGTCTGCACTGTACTGACATAAACTGAACTGAACTGACAAAAAAAGACAGTGGCCTACACCACAAACACCAATTACATACTAGGCGTTAAGTTTGAACACAAGAAGGGGCACATCAATTGAATCTAAGTGCATGCAGAAAACGTGAAGAACGAGTTGAGCAGCACAAACATGACACATGACCTACAAAGGTAGTTTACTAAAAACACAGCCACAAACACACCCACCTCCTGGCATAATATTATAAGCCAACACTGAGCTTAAATTCTAGTTTGCATTTTTTTTTTTTTAAAAAGTGGGGTTTTTTTTCTGTCTCATCCACAAATATAGGTGAAAAAATATTTTAATACTGTCCAGTTAAAACCACTAACACATTGTGATTTATGATACACTGCCATAGTAAATTATGTAGAATTTGATCCTTTTAGGTGTGCCAGTCAGTCAGCAGACACAATAAACCTTCTCCATCTTATGTTTTTAAAGGTATCACATAAACAATAGCTCAGCTCTATTCAAGCGTCCTCGTGAGCCACCGCATCTTAATAAAGCAGCAGCATAAACGAATAGGGGCACCATGATGAAACTGAAGCAGCATGGAATTTCAGCTAGCATTATTGTATTGTTTGGGCCTGAGACCTGGCAAGGAACCAGCTGTATCATGCATTAATTTCTATGACAAGTGAAAAATGAGAAACAATCCTTTTGTAGAGTTAAAAAGTTCACTCAGTTGCAGCGACACAAAGAAACATGTTTAATCAATTTTTTCACATTGTGCGTTTGCGCGATTGAAGTTTCAGTACCTGTGGCAGAGGTGGTTGGAGTGGAGAACGGTCGGGTGGAGATCTTGCCCCAGAAGTCAGTTGAAGACACAGACAAAGATTTCACAGGTGGGTTTTAGATGACGGTGTAGTTCGAAAACTATACACCCAAGTTCACAGCTTACTTTACAATTTTGTGCAATGTGTGCCTGTAGCCCCCCCTACTATCATCATCATCATCACCACCACCACCACCACTTCCAACAGTTGATACTATGGTTTTACATCATGGTTTCCATTTCTTGTATCTGTCATCTGCCTTCAGTTTTCTACATCAAGCGTAGCAGGAGTAGAAGCACTTATGGGTTGTTGTGGAACCTGGGCCGGACCCAGTTCAGCTGCCCCAGTCGGGTCCTCAGAGACCAGTGGACAAATCACCTAAGGACTGCCCTCAAAACTCACAGTAGGGGTGGATAATTGGACTAGAAACACAGCTGATATTTAACCTTGTATTTCTCCTAAATAGACTATTATTTTACTTTAACAAAAAAAAAATCTGTTGCATATCTGACGTTTTGAGCTCCCATCTGTGATATTCAACATGCATCTTTCAGGTCCTTTGCGTCCACATAGACTGTTGGTGTTCATCAACCCATTTGGAGGAAAAAAGAAAGGAAGAGAGATCTACCATTCACTTGTTGCCCCTCTGTTTGAGCTGGCTGGGATCAGCTCTCATGTTATAGGTAAACTGATCGCACAGTTGATGTTTAAAGTTTAACTCTGACACACAGCCTTACAGTTTACATGTAATCATTATATAAACTTTTTCAGTGACTGAACGGGCTAACCAAGCCAGAGACCACCTCTTGAAGAAAGATCTGACAAGCTTTGATGGGTAAGCGCTATCAGCGCAGCGGTATAAATACTGTTGTGAAAGAGCACTGTGAGGTGCTTTCATAATAGAAACGATTATGTTTGTTTATTGCAGTGTGGTCTGTGTGGGTGGCGATGGCATGTTCAGTGAAGTACTTCATGGTTTGATTGGGCGGACACAACAAGAGGCAGGTCTTTGTGAGACTGATCCCGCTGTCACATTGCAGCCATGCCCACTTCATATTGGCATCATCCCTGCAGGTTGTTGTTCATAAGCAATTATAAACTGATGGCTTCAGATTTAAAGGTGTCACTCTCACTTCCTGATATGTGTTATCTATTTTAGGTTCCACAGACTGTGTGTGTTATGCCACAGTGGGGGTTATTGATCCTGTTTCTTCAGCTTTGCACATCATTATTGGTGAGGAAATATTGCATACGGTCATGTGAAAAAGAACGTTTTCACAAGACTCTCTGCAGCTGCGTGGAAACTAAGTACATCCCATGTCTCAAAGAACTATATTCGGTAGCAAAAACTTGAAATAATTATATTCGTATTACCACTCTTCTTTACAATTTTGCTTCAGTTCATTGAGGTTTGGATATTTTTGTTCATGCACAGGTCTCTTAAGGCCCTGTCTGATCTGGACTTTTACTGGGTCATTGCAACATCTTGATTCTTTTCTTTTTAAGTTATTCTGTCGTAGATTTTGTGCTTGGGGTCATTGTCCTGTTGGATGACCCCATTTGGGACAAGCATTAGCTGTCAAACAGATGGCCTCACATTTGACTCTAAAAAAACGAACCCAAATCCTCCACCACCTTACGTGACTGTGACAGTCAGTATTAGGTGTTTGTGGTGCTGTGCTTGGTTTTTAAGAAAAATAAAGCACCGTAATGTTAAGAAATGCCCTTATAAACTTTTCCAGATTGATGGTTTTGAGGTCATTGCTGGTGCCCTTCCTCCTTGGCATTGTGTTAGCAAACACCTGAATGCTCCAGATCTGCACACTGCAAAATCTTCTGCTTTTATCGAGGTGCTCACACTTATGATAATCAATAATCAAGTGCATTTGATTAGCAGTACCTGGATGCTACTTCCCCTCAAAATTCCTATGGAAGCAGTTAACAGTGTATCGATGTTTTCATAGAATCGCACAGTCTTGTGAAAACTTTTTCTCATGGGAGTGTAACCCTGATCATATATATTTTTTTCAAAATTGGAACTGTATAAATAAGTTTGTATACCCACCCCTTGATGCCCTCAATGCCTTGCAGGAGACTCTCAGCCATTAGACGTGTGTTCAGTTCACCATGCTTCCACCCTGGTACGCTACTCGGTATCTCTGGTGGGCTATGGCTTCTATGGAGACGTACTGGCTGAGAGTGAAAAACACCGCTGGATGGGACCTCTCAGATACGACTATTCAGGTCCAGACCGATGATTCTTTTAAAACAAAGCAAATGACAGTCTGCTGAAGAACATTCTGTCAGATTCTCTATATTTATTTTTATCTCAAAGTTAAAAATTCACCCTGAAACTGTAACTGTTATCAAGATGACCAAATTGAAAGTCTCTAGTGGCATCTGTGCTTCCCTTTTCAGCATTTGCTATAGTAAAACCACTGTTGTTCTATTTTAAAATCTTGCACATATACAGTATCTGGTGTTCTGTATTTTTACCCAACCTTAATTTTTTTTCTTCTGTATAGGTACAGTTGTGTACCTGAGCAACAGAAGCTATGCGGGCATAGTTCAGTATCTACCAGCAGACCCACTGCTCTCCAGCCCTAAGGATAAAACGCGCTGCCTCTCAGGGTAAGACGCCTACTAGAAAGAGATAAAAAGAGACTGTGCTCTTCCTCCCATTGTTAATGTAACTGCAACTTTCACTTGCAAGTCAGGCCAAAACGTGACCTTGAAGAAAATATGAAAGCCTTTAACTTTTTTTGTTACTCTGGTGGGGGTTTTAAAAAGGAAGATAATTTTTAATCTTTTAATTTGAAAGCGAGAAGGTGCCCTTGTGAGGAGCATCATTATTATTCAAGGACTAGTGAAATGGGTCAAATTCACTTTGAGATACTGTAACTGCTACCCCCTGTAGCAGGGACTCGGGTGTTGGTTGCTCGTTCCTTGAGGAGGGTAGAAGAGACATAGCAAGAGAAACTTGATCTAGTTGAAAGTTGAGACCAAGCCTCTTGTTAGTACCTTAGTTTTTGTTTGGAGCAGGTGTCTCTGGCTGTCAGCGAATGGATTATAATGCTCTTATGAATGCTGTTGCTAAGGTCAGGGAGCTTGTTAGTTCACAGACTTGAAGGAGAGTGAAACTCTTTGTTCTTTTTAGGTGCAATGTGTGCTCCAGAAGTACAGAGCGACTATTCCCACACACTTCTGATTCAGGCTCCCTGTACAGCTCCCACTTCAGCCAGTACAGCAATGACTCTGAAGGTAACGATACAAATACTCGTAAATTCTGGTACATGATAACAAGATAACATCAGACAGCTGCTGCAGATTGGTGCACATCTCAAATGTGGACTGTTGGTTTGAGCTTGACTGTGGATGCTGTTTAAGTGCAGTGAACTCACTGTTGTGTTCAAGAAACCAGTTTGGGATGATGAGAGAAGAAGCCATCCAAAGATGGGTACCCTGTGACACTGACTGACACCACCACCCTTAAGTGTTGATGCAAGGCAGGATGAATCATGTTTTTATGTTGTTTATGCCAAATTCTGACTCTACCAACAATCAAAACTGGAACAAAAGTGAACCACAAAAGATTTTTTTTTCAGTGTTCTGTGGTCCAATTTCGGTGAGCCTGTGAAAATTATAGCCTCAATTTCCTGTTTTTAGCTGACAGCAGTCGCACCCAGTGTGGTCTTCTGCTGCAGCCCATCTGCTTCAAGATACAACTTTTTGTTTGTTCAGACGTGCCCTTCTCTATACCTTGGTTGTCACGACTGGTGGTTTGAGTTTTTCTTGCCTTCCTGTTGTTGTCCACAACACATATTGAAATAAGTAAAATCACACAAATGTTTTTTTTCCCCATTTCCTTACTCTATTAAAAATTGCCTTATAACCCCTGGGGCACATTGGCCAAATATTATTTTCTTTTAGAAATCATCAACATCTGCTAAAATCGTTCTAATTGTAGCTTCTCCAATCTCTTCGTCTCTCTTTAGGTGAATGGGTGAGTGTGGAGGGCAGGTTCAGGTGTGTATCGATCACTTGTATGTCCAGCTCATGTGCCAGGAGCCCATTAGGTCTCTCTCCGTCTGCTCATCTGGCAGACGGAACAGGGGATCTCATCCTAGTATGGGACACTCACCCACTGAGCTTCCTCAAGTTCCTCTACAGACACACAAGCACACAGGACCAGGTATATCACATTCAGCTGAAAACAAATGGACTGAGAAACTTTAGAAACTGCTTGACCCAATCGTTCCTGCTTCTCCTAGTTTGACCTGCCGTTTGTGGAGGTCCATCGAGTGAAGGCCGTCCGTTTCTCTCTCCCAGATGGCAGAGAAGAAGAGGTGCACGAAGGAATCGGAGAGCTGAATCGCGCAATAGGTGGCGAAGAGCGAGAATACGTGGACACTGTAAGCAGAAATGGATCTCAGCAGCAATTGGCACAGAGTGTGGTGGAGCGAGAGACGATGAACGAGCACAAAACAGTGGCTCCCATCCTGTGTGGTCTGTGCTGCAAAAAGACTCCAGCTGTGTCCGTGTGGAACTGTGATGGAGAGATTCTGCCTTTCACTGAGATCTTCTGCAGGTAAGAGCACCACCCAACATGTTGTTCTACAATTCAATTTTATTTATACAGTGCTAAATTACAACAGTTGCCTCATAGCCCTTTGTATTGTAGGGTAAAGATCCCACAATACGTTATGAAACATAAGATATATAATTAGATTTGTTCACTTCTGTCAGGATCCACGGTCAGCTGGTACGTCTGTACGCCAGGGGCATTGAGGACGGAGCAGCCATGCAGAACTGCAGCCAGGAGAGTGACAAGAATAAAAGTAGATGCATCACATACAAATAGTCTGAAGAATGGAGTGTTTGCATCGTGGGACTGATTTGTGAATTTATTAAAAAATTAAAAAGCCAGACTTGCTTTCTGTGATTGCCAAAAAGTTCCTTTTATTTCAGGTACTTCTATGGATTATCTTCATTGTAATAATGATGAAGACTATTTATTCTTAAATGTGCATGTGTGTGTTAGTTGACTACCGCTTGCTAATTTTGGGGGCTTTTTTTCTCAGTAAACTACATTAATTTATACAGTATGCGGCAAGTGAGCAGCTTGTGGTCTGAATTTTATTTATGTGCACAAGTTTTCAGAGAATAGAGTCATGGGAAATGCAAACAGAACTTGAAAGACAAAATCTTTGTGCAATGACTTTTTATTGCTTGACTTTTTATTGCTTGATTGTTCAGCAGCAGTGCAGATTGTATATCCAGCTGAATAAAAGGTGAATGATTACTGGTTCTACATTATCAGTGAACAATTTTCTAGCTTCACACAAATCTATGAAATGCATGACAATTTACAAACATATATGGCCCATTAAAATCATTACTTCAATAGGTTGTCACAAGAAACTACAAATAGTTGTTTAAAAAGATGTTTGTTCTTGCTGCACTTCAAAGTACTGGCAGGATCACTTAATGGTCTATTACTGATGTTAAAGAAACTGTGTGCATGCAGTTCCAGTTAGGCCTTGAACCTAGCAGAGACAAAGTACAAGAACCAGAATCAATCTGGTGAAAACTGCTGATAGAAATAGAAAAATATAAAGCCATTTGAAAACATGTTTATGCATTGTAAGAGATTAACATGTTAGTAAGAGAGTTCTTAGTTTAGATTAGAACATACCTGAGAGTTCTTACCTGACGCCAGACATTTAAATGTGTTTCCTGCATGACCGATACTAAAAGAGGCTCCTGTTGTTACGAACCAGGCCAGCAGGTCCTTCTGGTATACATGGGTCTGTTTATGACTCCCATTGGGCATTAGTGACAGTTGTAAACAAAGGCCTTACAATACACTGAACAATCTTGAATTCTTAACAGTTAAATGGCACAGCCAGTAAATAATTATCCTATACTAGTATCTATAAGATACCATAAAGGTTGTAGATTTTCCATGTCCACAATGTCCAAAGGTCGTAGGAATACAGATATTTGCAATGCTTTTAAAAAAAATTGCAAGTAAAAGAGTGAATGATGATTTATTTAGAAATACCAGATTTACATCAAAATCAGACTGTTACAGCTTGTTTTAATCTCTGCTGTCATAATTAGTCATGAAAAGCAGTGCTTTCTTCTGTGCATGCAGAAATCAATCAAGTGCAGCAGTGACTGCAGTAAACTTGATTGTTTGTTTACAATCTTTTCTCAAGTACTTGATTGTGAGACAGAAAGAATTAAGCGGTGTGGGGCTGCACCCACTTGTATGTTCCCTCATAGCGAAATCCCACTCTCTTCAGGAGATCGTCTGCTTCTCTTGGACCACGACTGTGGACATAACAGATAAGATGGAAAGAAGAACTGTCACTGTTAAAGTATGATATGCGTATTTCATTCTGCCTGATAAAACAGTATTTACCTTCCATATGTGTAGGGAATGGGGCGTGGCTTCTCTTTCTCTACTTGGTGGAGGAGGGGGGTGAAGATCCTCCAGGCCTCCCGTAACTCATCACTGAGACAGAAAGATGAAAACATTTCAACAAAAAAATAAATAAAAAGAGGGAACACTGAAAATCACTGCCTAAAAAATTAAAAAGAGCTGTTTAAACGTGGCCGGTGCACATCTCCAACTAAAAGTGTTGATAAAATATTTGGCAACAACTGTGCAGATGTGCTCATGTTTTCAATGATGGCACCTACCTGCGAACAAAATGCATTTGATTTCCACAGAAGACATCCAGTATGAGTCTTTCATAAGCATCTGGGAGCTTCACATCCTGCAGATAGACAGCAGCTGTTAAACTCCTACATGCATACTAAGTTCAAGTTTACTGGCCTACAGTATCAAGGATAAGTAACAATGGGACATCCACCATAAAAGTCTCAAAATGTATTAAATATAATATTATTTTAAAAGTGATTTATTGTGCTTTTTTCCAACTCCATCTATTGCCAAGAGAGTCTTTGAAGAACAGGTGGGTGTCACTGCTGTACTAACATCTGGAGCAATTTGTCTGAGATGACTGGATTAAGGATTTCCACACATACTGACATCATTTCAAGGTAGAACAACCCCCCCAAAAAACTGAAGCAGTCTAAGCCTAAGGTTGTGGCTCACAAGGATTGCTCATAAATAAATTGTCTTTTCCTTACAGAATATATACATTCTGTAAGGAAAAGCATAATACGTTTCCTGCAAGAGTAAGAGTTGCTTCTGAAAGCTGGATTACAATTAATATTTTGACATGAGCTTGAGGTACCTTGTATCGACTCTTGTAGGTGAGATCCAGCTCAGTCTCCTCTGGATTGAAGTAAACTCCAGGCCTCTTGGTCATCATTTTTAAGTAAATGGCTTCATCTGGCTGCACCCGCACCACCAGCTCATTCCTCTGACAGCAATCACCAAAAATGTCTCCCGGCACGTCAGTGAACTGCAGACGTACTTCTGCTTTCCGCTCATTTAGTGCTTTACCACAGCGCAGAATAAAAGGAACTCCTGATGTACATGGTGTGCATGGTGCGATGACATACATAATGGATGCAAAAGCAGAAGGAGAATTTAAGGAGGCTTGATAAAATGTAGACTAGGAGAGACAGGTGAGGAACAAAAAAGCTGGACTAAAGCCTCACCATCCCATCTCTCATTCTGGACATGCAGGACTGCTGTTGCAAAAGTTGGTGTCCAGGAGTCTTTGGGCACCGTGGGATCATCAAGGTATCCCAGTCTGGATTGACCTTCCCCTTCAGGATCTCCGACATACTGGCCAAGCACAACATCTGATACTTCAACAGGAGGTATACACTTCAACACCTTCACCTAGAGTTTGAGAAAAAAATGGGGTGGATAAAGGATGGCGAAGACTTGATAATCGTGCTATGGAAAGCAATTCCCAAATTCTTCCAATCCCTGGTTTTACCTTCTCATCCCTCACATCATCTGGACTGGTAGAAGGAGGTTTCTCCATTGCAACCAAACAGAGCATCTGGAGAAGATGGTTCTGCATGACATCTCTATATTAAGAAGAAAAGAAAGCAATGAGGGAAAGTTTACAAACTAGCTTTTTTTTAAACTTACATTTATCTGAATGCAGTCTCTCTCACCGAATAATACCAAAGTCATCAAAGTATCCTCCACGGCCCTGAGTGCCAAAAGGCTCCTTGAAGGTGAGAACCACACAGGCCACACTGTTCCTGTTCCATATGGGTCCAAAAATGCGATTTCCAAACCTGGAAATGAGTGAGTAAAATATTACTAAAACAAAACAGGAGGATGGAAAAGTTGAATAGTAATGAATACTTCTGAAATTCAGCAATACTGTCTATGACAACCTGAAAGTTCATTCCTGTGATAATGTCCACCCAAAAAAGTCTGTACTGAGCTTGTTACCTGAGCACCATGAGGTTTTGGACCATCTCTTTTCCCAGGTAGTGATCTATGCGGTAGATCTGGTTCTCTGTAAACAGGGACGACAGGTGGGTTGACAGTTCCTGTGAACTCTGGAGGTCACGACCAAAGGGCTTCTCGACAATTACCCTGTTCCAACCTCTGCCACAAAAACAGTGGATTAGGAAAATGCAATCAACACTAAGTGAGATATTGACTTTAAGGACTCGTCAGGTACTAACTTGAGGCTCATGCAGTGGGTTCTGATGTTTTTGCTGACATGATGGTAGACAGTCGGTGGTAGAGCCAGGTAGAAAAGTCTATTAGCGTTGGCGCCCCCAGGGAGAGATGACAGATGTTTGCTGAGTTGGTCGAAGGAGCTGCCGTCATCATACCTGCCACTCAGGTAGGAGTTTTTACTGAAGAAGGCTGATAGGTAGTCGCTTTCTTCATCACTGACCTGAGGAAGATGTGGAACAATGATTTCTGAAAACACAAAATCTTATCTTTAATAGTCAAACACCCTTAAAGGTATTACCTTCATGTGGGGCAGACATGCTGCCTTGATGTCCTCTACAGTCAAGCTGGACCGAGCAAAACCCACAAAAAACGTGTTGTCTGGAAGAAGGCCGTCTCTGAATAACCACCTGAAAAATTCAAAGGTAGCAATGCAGAAAACTTTGGCCAAAGGTCAAACTCTTCATTACACAAGGTGACCAAACAACTTTAAAGCACAGCTCTGTTATTAATGTAGCTGCTGTGTGCGTGCTGCAGTTCTTTACTCACCATAAGGTTGGATAGATCTTCTTTTTAGCAAGATCTCCCTGTTTAAATCATACAAATTTAAAAAAAAAACAAACAAAAAAAAAAGTTTCTTTAGATCTATTCACAGTGAACGGACACTCAGAGTCCAAAGACTAAGTAAACTTTGGAAATAATCACTGTGGTGCAAAAGAATCTGCAGAGTAATTGAATAAGTCACATTTTCCAGCAACACACCTGATCTGCAGAACTCAGACTTGTAAGTGTGAATTAGGTTACTTTACAAAAACATTCATGACCGATAAACATGCAACTGGTACTTTGTTCCCGGCTCAAAGCCAAAAACGGTGAAAATGTTTTCGCTGCTAAATCATCAGCTTCTATTGTTGCTCAACAAAGGAAAAAGTAGATGCAGCACATTTCAAACTGCATGCGCTCACACCTGGCTTTCATTCGGATCACCACACTGCAACAATATGTGAATTATTTTTATGCACGTTTTTTTTTTCCTCAAACCAGCCCGTGACTTCAGACACCGCGATGTGTTTAGAATACGGTGCTACTACAAGACCAGTGACCACATTAAACGAGACATTTCATCATATGCTGCATGAAAGAGCAGTTTTAAGAGCTGTACTCACAGATGCTCCCAGTATGATGAATAAGTGTGTATTGGAATGACTTGACCGCTCCTCCCCGTAAAGCTCCCTCCTGAGCTGCCCAAACACCTCAGAGCGAGTCAGACTCTCTGAGCTCATCTTCTGACCCATCTGTTCTTCGACCGTCTGCTGTGACCACTCGTTTCCCTGTGGCTGCATGACACTCGACATTTCAGCTGTCATCCTCGCCTTGCAGAAAAGTTTCCCGACTGTGTGCTGCCACCTACTGTACAAAATGGGTAATGCATCTGTGCCATTGCTTCCTCCAATGTAACCGCTGCCATTTACTCTGCTTTTCCATAAATCTCATTTGCATATGAAATCAAGAATCCTCACAGTCCATCAGCTGAAGTTTGATGAACCTGCTCAGTGGCGTTAAGTCACATTTCAGGTCTAATCACATGAATTTAATGCCATGAATGTTTCTTGCTCCTCAGCCACTCCTTAGATAAATGTTGCACAAGTGCCTAACAGGTATCTCTGACAAAGCAAGTCTTAACTCTTTGTAGGAATGAGTTCTTATCAGACTACGACCCTGGACACAGTTTTCTCGGGCTGTAAAACGAATCATGAAGCGTTTCCAGGCTAACAGCTTAAGGCTACCGTAACTTTGAAGCCCAATGAGTTGATATTGCAGTATCAGTAACCAAAGAGTCTTTGTAAATTATTCCTTTACTTCTTCCTAGGAGTGGCTACATTTTGTTAATCAGTGCCAACCATTGCCCAGCTAAAAAGAAAATTAAGATTAGTGCCTTATGTAATATTTATCAAATATATATACAAAGAAGCACAACGTACAACAGAAGATTGTTACAACTCCAATATATTTTAGTTTTTATGTATAAAACTTTCAGGAATAGTCTTGGCAATTAAAAACAAAATAAAACAAAAAAATAAAAACCCAAAAAACAAAAGACAAAACAAACAAACAAAAAACATACTGTGTACAAACAAGCCCTCATCTAAAACATAATTTTTATTTAAAAAGCAGACATCTGTTACTCCTCAGTAAGATATAAACTTATGATCACATTCAGTGTCTGACAAAAACAAAGCAAGAAGAATTTTCCAAGTTTAGGAGCAAATCCAGTCATTTAAGGTCACGTTTTCACAGCTTCGCCCTGATCAAGGTGACACTCCCAAGTGCCGCAGCCCAGACGCTGAAGATCCCCAACCACCAGCAAATGTCTTTGCAGAGTTTCTTTCATAAATAAATTTAAAATGAACTAAGACCACCCCAGGCATCTGACAGATGTGACCGTCTTTACCTTGTCCCTCCTTCTTTAAATATTCATTCAGTATGCGCCCCAAGCTTCACAGCTTCGGTGAAGTTCTACTCGATCAATATTGATGTGGCTCCTTTGTGCCAGGTTTGAGAAAGGGGGGGAGGGTAGAAGGTATCAAAGGTCACCCGGCGGGAAGACTGGAAGGTCAGGTGAAAGTCCAGTGCTGGTGGAGTTCGGCAGCATTGCAGTCCATCAAAATCTGGCCTCCTTTCAACGCTAAACATTGTCCACTGCTTGGATTCTTCAGAAGATTTTCCTGAAGAACAGAAGGAGTTGGCAAAACTCAAATAAACATAATAATTAAAAGAAATAACTGTTGTTTGGATACAACAACAATTGGTTAAACATCTAGTTTGAGAAAAATCACAACCATCACAGGAGATGTAAAGCAAAAGATGGCCCTGCTGAAGGTAAAATCTCCCTAGCACCACCTCTAAAGTTTTCTACCTTACATATTATATATCATGCATTAAAGCAGTTCAGAGTGTACACACGGCAAGTTGAGGTTTTATAAGTTTTTCTTTGCGATGACCGTCCACTAGATTTTTCAGCAACCTCATGATGACACTCAGTAAGCTCACTCTTTTCCCCCTTTATTTCCCAGTTGCAGCTACCTGGAAGATGGCTGTAGCTTTACATGTGGTGGACAAGTATGATAGCGATTAGCTGCATTTGGCCAAATGTTAAAAAAGAAAAAGAAATGTTGGCCTCCAACTGCTCCTCACCTCTGTAAAGACCCACTCCTGTTCAGGGGCCACACTGGTACCTTTCCCCTTAAGCCGGCACAGCTCAAGCTTCACCGGGTCTGATCCCACCGCCGCATGAACACACAGCTGTTTTCCAATGTTATGACGCAGCTCCTTATGAGACGTATACTCAAAGTACTAAAGGACACAATCATCCAATTAGAACTCGAATGTTGAAAAGCATAATCAACTTGTCTTTAACATACTGCATCAGTTACTTTACCTGGTTGCCTCCCATGTTGTGACAATGATACATGATGAGAGGTTTACCCCCCTGGTTGTTCTCTCCAGCATCCAGGCACATATTAGACCCTAAGTTTTTAATCTGGACCAAACATGGACACAATAATTAAATAGTGCCACAGGTACACATCACATGTTGCGCATTAGATGTTCGCTATTCACAAAACTGACTCACAGATCCAGATTTTTCTGGATTTAAGTCCGGAATAAAGATCTCTGGGTAGACTGTATTTAGGTACCAGCTGAAGTTCTTGCAATGAAGCCTCTCTCTCAGATTCAGGCGATCAGAGATGTCTCCAAATCTATGCTGTACAGCAAAAGGGGCGTTATTTAGAAAAAAAAACAAAAACAAAACAAAACACACTAATAAACTTATGAGTACAAAATCATATCAACATGAGTCTGAATTCCAGCCAAAAAGTATCAGAACAAGGGTGATAAATTATTCTTAAAACTGACCTCACTGGCCATAACTGCTGCATTTTGGTTACGCCGATAGTAGATCTTCTTGTAGTCATCCATCCAGACTTCAGCTAGGCGCACCTGGTTGCGGGTGATGACCTCAGTGCCCTTGGGGAAGGTGTGGGGGCTCTTGGTACGGAAGACGTGGCCCACCACAGAACAAGGGATGATCTCTAGCTGACCCCCACACTGCCACACCTGAATCAAAAATGACACTCAAACTCAGTAACAGGAGACTTGTGACAAAGTGGATCTGTGTAAGCAGAGATTAGATAAAGAGGTCTGACCCTGAATGACATTTCCACATTTTCACCGCCCCAAATCTCCATCTGGTCATCGTATGTTCCGATGTGTTCAAAGTACTTTTGTGAGATCGCGAAGAGACCTCCAGCAAAAGTGGGCGTTCTGAAATGTTCATAGTCAGACAGAAAACCAATCAGGTATTTTATACAATTCAGGAAGTTGAACGTGACACCAACATGACTGTTCTTACTTTACAGGGTAGGTTTCATCCTTGCGTAGCCTCTTTGCATCCTCGGGGATGGGTTCCCAGCCAAAAGACAGGCTCCAGTCAAAGTTACCTCTGTTATAGGCGCGGTTGGTGGCCACAGGCTTATGGAACTGGAAGCTGTTGAGGTCAATGCTGCTGATTTCTGGACTAACCACAGCAGTGGGTTCCTCAACAATTCGAGCCAGTAAGGGCTCGAGCCAACCATGGAAACACTCGCCTAAACGGGGAAAACAGGACAGTGATGGCTTCATATTTCTTAATATCAACTACAAAAATAATACCACATTCAGTGTAACATATAGACCAGGAATGTCAAACATAAGGCACAGGGGCCAGAATCGGCCAGCCAAAGACTCCAATCAGGACAACTGAACAGTTTTGGAAAATATGAAGGAGGCCATAGATTTTTGTGACTTAACTGTATTTTTGTGAGTTTTACAGCTTTGCTGCTGATAAAGAGCCATTCATGCTACAGCAAAGTAAGTGAATAATAAATAATTTTTTTAAAGAAATTAAAAAAAAAAAATTCTGTAATTTTACACATTTATCATGAAGAAAAAACAAGATTTGCTGTTGAAATTGCACTTCTTTATCTTATTATAAGAAAGGATTAAATGTGTGGTTAAACTTTACACTGATACAAAGTGGAGTTTCGTTTGTCTGTTCCACTCAAGATCAAAGTGGGTTCCTTTTGACCCTCCGTGTAAAATGAGTTTGACCTCATATAGACAGTAATGACAGATGTTTGCTGGCATTATATTTAGCTGAATTTTTCTTTCTTCTGTGTGAAAATATTTAAATGTTGATGGAAAACACTGTAAATGCACAGACCAAAGTAATTAAGGATCTTGTATGAAAACGCTGAACTGTATCCGACGGTGAATCAGTTAGGCAGAAAGAGTTTAACAGTTACTAAATAAAAAGAGCGTAAAACAAAAGAGATAATTTCAACAAGCTGAATTGATTACGTGTGTCAAATGCAGCAGTCACTAAAAGAAGAGGTGCAGGTTTTGACTACATCCGTTTCAATACTGCTTCATTAAAACCACTCCTTTTCTGGGGTCCTGCCCTTAAACTATGTGGTTTTAATATATTCATAAGCAGCGCATAAAACCAACACTTATTTAGTAGTACACGTAAGATGAAATAATCACGTATTACAAAATATGGACAAGTGAAAATTGTGTGGGTATGTGTGTATATGTATACGTTTACTGCTGTAGTAAACACTTGTATTAGAGTACTGGAGTATTAGATTATTTACAGTATTAGAAGCTGAAAAAGCACATACATTTAACCCTCCAACTCTGAAATGCCTCAGTAAATCACCTGGGATGATTAAAATGTAAACTTTGACTTGTGTATTGTTTGCATGTGCGTTTTCTCACAGTGTGCATCAAGGAAGGTGAGAACTTCAGCTTGCGCAATACTGGCACCAAGAAGCCTTGCTGTGATGAGGCCCTTTCTCTCTGGCTGCCTCACCACACGGACAATCTTCAGCTGACGTATATACTCCTCCAGCCTGCTCTTCAAATGCTCTGCAGGGAAGCAACATAATCATGTCAGTCCTTCCTTTACGTAAAACAAAAGTTGTCCTGAGGCAAGCTGCAACTTTGCTGCAATAAAAGTTACTTTGTAATCAATGCGGTTAATGTGACAGACATTAAACTTCAAACTAAGAGCATTTAGTGAAATGACATGAAAAAGTCAATCATCCATAAAGTTTGTACCCATGAGAGCACTGAAAAAAGAAATACCAATGAACTGTAAACACTGCTCGTAAAACTAGGTTACATTTCCTCTGCAGAAGCCTTCTTGACCACAGTGAACACCACATTTCTTACAAGTTTCAGTCTAACTGAATCCTCCAGCTTCGCACCATGAGCATTATGAAAGCGATCTGTTAGTCAAATGAGAACCTCACATACAGTAGGAAATGCATTTGAGGGTGCCAACATGATATGAGTGAAAACTGCTGCAAAAAAGGAAAAAAAAAAAAGATATTTTAAGCTCATCTAATAGGCCACCAAATACCATTAATGAACAACAGGATGCTTGAGGTTTTTGATGACGTGTAGCAGTGGGCTCATTATTTTAGTGCGATTGCAATCTTTTAGCTACAACATTGTAGTAAACCTGACCTACAAATAAAAAGGCATTCCAATGACTGCACAGCTTAGATTCGAACTAGAGAGCAAACCATAACAAAGCGTCTTTCTATGAAACAAATGGCATGTCAGCAGATTTACAAAAACAAAAAAAACAGGTAAAAATGGTGAAGGTATGCTGATGCACAACATTTACCATTTCAAAAAGTGAGTAGTCAGCTTTGACAAACAGTGTAAGCAAAGTCATATCACCTGACATGCTGGATTGTATAAACACTTCCCATTTTGGAAAGCAGTGAACAGAATATTAAAAACAGGTCTCTTATCATAACTGTTCTGCCTGCTTTCACCGTGTTGGAGGTGCTCCCAGCAGGCTTTCTATCACCCTGCAGCTCATATTCACTGTAGCAAACCTTCTGGACATTTCCCTGGTAAACACAGGGTCATTCTCATATATGACAATGCAGACCATTGTTTGCCTGCTCTAAATGCAAGTCTCTTCACCTATCTGTAAAGCACTACTTGCTTGCATTTTATGAGCAAGCTGCTAAAATCCCAAGTGAACACTCTAGTTTATCTTATCAAAGCTGATAAAGCGACTGAATTATTGCCCTAAAAATCCTGAAGGTCAGTTTTATTAAGTTGAGCCTTGTCAGATTTTCAGCATTTATCCCAGTTATTGCTTGACAGCTATTCCAATATTATAATATATATACACACACAAAAAAAATAACCCACATCCCAGTGATTTTCTTTCACATTAAATTAACTATTCATGATTACAGTTATATCATGTAAGAAGTATTACTTTCTACAGGTGACAAAGTGGGGCAGTGGTTAGCACCATCATGTCACAGCAAAAAGGTTCTGGGTTCAAATCTAATGATCATCTAATGGTCAAGGGCTGCCCAAGCTTCCTCTTACAATCCAAAGACATGCTGCTAGGTTAATTAGTAACCAAAAGTGGCCACAAGTATAAATGTGAGCGTCAATGATTGATTGTCAGCTAGCACTGCAACAGACTGGGAGCCTCCCCTCCTCCTATGATGGCTGGGACACAATTTTATTTACATTATTTAAAAGGAAGAAAAGGAATAACTTTATTATTTGCTTTCTAGCAATAAAACTTTACTCCAACAGTGCTGTATTGTCACACACCACTGAACTGAGGCTTCTTGTCAGAGTCCTCCACATCACATATGCTAAGACATTACATGTTTTTTAACCCTTACCTGCAGTACTGGCATCATCTACCAAAATGATCTCTTTTAGTAGGATAGCAGGAGATGTGTGCAGGACGCTGAACACCGTCCTGAGGAGGGTGGACCAAGCCTCATTGTGGAACACTATAATAACACTGGTGGTAGGCAGAGGAGGGCAGCGACGAAACTTCCTCTCTACGCACCTGTGGGTGTGTGTGAGAGTGAGAAGCTTTCATGGTGGCAGTCTTGCAAAGTGACACATAAGAGAATATTCAAGGTTTGCTCACTGATACTTTACATAGCTCAATATGCATCACCTTTAATAACCAGCTCACAATAAAAGTCACTGGGCAGATAAATCTCCGGCCTACCAGGATGTACAAATGTTACGCTACACAAACAGAGCGGATTCAACTATTTACAACAGATTGCCTTGCATTGTACTAACCAGGATACTGCATTCTGTGCATACCATATTTAAAACTGGTTACAGTAAGAGTCTTTCAACTAAGTTTTTTTTTTCCCAGGGAAAATGGGAGCACATTACGCAAACAGATGTAAATAATTCACCTCTGTGAGTATGACCCCAGCTGTGATGCAGCACATTATCTGGCCTGTGTACATATCATCATACTTGCTGGCAAAACAGAGACTTGTCCAAGCTGTGTACGTAATAAATCTGATAACATGCTCTTACTCAGGAGGCCTGGTGTCATCCCCCAGACTGCGGCTGAGCGAGATACGGTCACTGGCAAACTGGTTGAAACAATGCCGTGTCATTCCCTCCTCCTTCTCCTTCTCCTCCCCTGGGGTCATGCTGTCTTTTTGAAACGCTCTCCCATCAGCCCCTGGAGCTTGGGGGTCCTGTGGTGGTCTCTCCAAGTGAGGTTTGAGCTCAGCCTGAGTGTACAATCCACTGGGGCACTTGGTGTCTTCTGTAGGCTGCTCTTTTACTGGTGGTGGCTGTGGAGCGCCGATCTGGAAGCCAATATTGTTGACAGCTTCTCGGACCATCCCCATTACCTTGTCCCTCTTTACCACCAGATCCTGTAACCAGGGGTCCCCAGCTGAAGAGCCAACATCCCTCTGAAGAACTACCAAGATCACCATGAAGAGAGTCCCCCCAAGGAGCACCAGTTTAAGGGGGGACATCCGCCGGCGTATAAAAAAACGCATTCTCTTAACGCTGTTAAGCAAAAAAAAAAGGAAAAGAGTAGAAGATGTAGAGTTTGTCTGTCTTGAACCCAACTTTGAAATACAATCCAGTCAACCCCCACACGCCTGTAACCCTTACCTTTTTTTTAAGCTGCTAAACAGTCACCGAGCTATTTTTACAGTAAATACAAAAATGAAAAGCATGATAACAATCCCTTAAACCGGCTTGCGCCTTGCGTCAACGGTCATTGCAGTAGGTAATCTAGCCAACCGTGCTCCTCCTCCTGTGTCTCTTTAGGAAACAGTCCCACAGGGCGGGTAGGTAGAACAGGGAAGAGGTGAGCGAGAACAAACACACCACACCTCTTTGTAAACACCTGAATTCACCTGTTCTGGCCACAATCCTCCACGAGCCACGTGGCAGCAGGTGAGCCTGACCCTGCAGGTCCCATTCCAGTAAATAGGTGACGCACAATGCATTCCCTCAAGACACCCACACCCAAAGACACCTCATCAGTAATGATTATCTGTCACTTGATTCAGGAAGTAGTTTTTTGCTACGTGGAGCATGACAGGAGCATAACTTCACCCAGCCTTGGAGGCTGTTTTCTACTATGAGACCTGAAAAATGATATCATTGCAATCCAGGACGTCCACGTTTCCTTAGCTGACCACTGTTAAGTAAGAGACCCATCACTCTTACTTGGTCATAATTAATTCACTTAACAAGTCAGCTGACTTTCAAACTGGCTCAACAGGACATCCAATATGGAGTTCCACAGGAGGAAATAAAGAACAAACCTTTCATTCATTCACTCATAACTCTCACATAAGTAAATACTGTGTAGAATTTACATCCCATTATGCCTACTCTTCCTTATCAGGAAGGCAAAACTTCAAATGAATCTATATCTTTAGGACTATCGTAGCGCATTTAGGCTGTGGTCAGCAAGATGCTGAGAGTGCAGACAACGCAGACAGCGGGCCTTCAGCGAAACGCGCTCACAGTAGAAATGAAAGAGGAAGAGTTGGTTGCATATGTCCTGGTTTAAGGTTCAAGTAGGGCCATTAAAAGCTTTAAATATAGCACGAAAAATACGCGTCCTGAGTCGTCTCAGATAAACTAGAAACGGCTCATTTTGTCCCGTGAAGCCAATCTGGCAATTAAGGTCACAGATGACACAAACGGCTCGCGACTAATAGGTGGGTATTGTAGATGTTTCTACACTTTAAATACTGCTACTTACCTCAAACCGACAAACAGCCGTCATCTGCACCTGGTCCCTCAGGCTCGATATTCCTTTATTGGTGTGTGTTCTCACACACGACGCGTTTTAGGGGATTTTTTGTTCCCTTAAAGTTTCCAAACAGGAGTTTAGCGTTAACCGGTCTCCCAGCCAGTGCTTTCACTCGAACAGGTGCCATTTGTTGAAATAATTAGTTAAAGTGAGTCCCCTGCTGGCGGCGCGAGTCTTGAACTTACACTTATTTCCGTGCGTCACATCTCACGCGCCAATTTTGACGATGGCACGAGGACCTTTCTTGAAACATACGAAATATAACAAAAATAAGAGCCGCAATTTAAAGAAAAATAAAATAAAGCTGCGGCGTTTCTTTCCCCCCACAAAGAGCCTCACTTGGGCTGCCAGCAGTTGAGACAGGCCACTGTTACTCGCAGGGAATACACATTCGTGCTGTTTTTCATCAGGGATTAGGAGGAATTTATGTCACTTAATTAATGTTCAGCATAGAGTGCTGTAAGTGGCATCGCTATTACCTCAACAGAAATTCATTATTTATGTGCACGCAATTAAATACTCTCTCCTGTATCACCCTCTTGAAACCGTAGACTGATTTATTCAGAAAACGAGAAGGAAGCCTCTCTCGGGTTACTGTCATAGGGAGAAATCTTGATTGCAGTCTGCTGATTGACACGATTTCTAAATTAAAGCTAACAAACAGAGCACCACTGTCTGGGCTGAAGCTGGATTGTGAAAGTAGGCCTAATTATTAAGTCTTTATTATTATTACTGTGAAAGGTGGGGAAAGTGTGCAACAGCATAGATTAAAACTGCAATCCAAATAAACACAATAAACAAATGTAAATAATAATAATAAAACCCCAAAACAGACATTTGTTGACTTCTTAACCAAGGGGAATTTAATCAGACCAATAAATGCACTAATGCAGTACTCTCAGACTGCCACTTTTTTAAAAGTAAAATGCAACATTGTTTAGTTAACCTTTCATATTGAAGCCAGAGAGGGACGAGCAAAAGTGAGGATCTTTTCTGCAGCCCATGAAGGCCGCATTTCTGGACAGAAAAGTGAGCATATCAATCAACTTTGAACCTTAAAATGTCAAAACACTCCTTGCAGTTGAATCAATCTGACCACCAGTACAGTAATCTAGCTCCTTCTGTAGTACCAAAGGCTTGGAAAAGAGTAGCTTTCTTCATTAGCTTCAGACAGAAATATTCATTGATACATACATTCATATAACTCGTTTCGGGGGTGGTGGTGGCAGGTGGGGTTACAAGCCTATGTGTGCCAAATACAAAATCAGGTCAAATACTGTTGTGTAAAGTATATACTAGTCCATGAAGAATGTGGACCTTGGAACTGCATAATCTCAAGGCAATACAGAGCAGACAGAAAATTTCTGCATACACTTAATCCTGAAGTGGTCAGGAAACCGGTTCACAATCCAAAAACATACATCATGTAGGCTTTCAGTTGGAATGAAATCAGTCAAAATCACAGTCCAGTAAAAGGCGTAGAAGACATAATTCTCTTCAAACTATCATTTTAACACACACACGCGCACACGCGCAAACAAACACACACACACACACACACAAATCAGGAATGGACACATAACTCCAAAGAATAATATAAAACATGCCTCGTAGCAACCAGTTTGGCAAGAAAGCATTGTCGTACAGTATCTTAAAAATCTCACAGTGAAGAGTGACGGTATGCCCACTTATAGATAAAGAACAGCATTCAGTAACATGTGGTCACACCCACACACATACAGCACATTGTCTCACACACACACACTGGTATAAAATGTTTCATAACAGTTTAACAATGTCTCTTCATTTCCGTGACAGTAATGCAATCGTGCTTCCTTCATGTCGTACTTCTTGTTTTTGGCTTGAACCAAAAAGAGAAAAAAAGAAATATTCGGAGAGCAAAGTGCTCAGAGATTTAAGGGAACCACAAACAGCCGAGATCCAGACCGTTAAAAACTACAGACTGGAGGAAACAAATAAGGCCCTGATAAGAAACACAAAAATCCAAGACAGGGTAGTTGCGTTTGTTGTCTGCATATATGTGCATACGTGCACGTTCTCCTTCATTATAAAGTCCACAACAAAATAAGGGTTCATGCCTGTCAATGACAGTGACATTACCGTGGCCTTTGCTAGCAAAAGGATGAATAAATTACTTAAGTTTACTGTACTTTTTGAGCAGATTCATTAGTGTGTGTCAAATGTCAAACACTTGTTCTTTGGTTATTTTCATCCATAGTGTTGTCCTTGCATATATTCTTTTATAAAACAGTTTTGTTTTTTCCACAAAAAAATAAATAATTACTCCAGATGAAATACTTGTACTATTGCTCATAAACACAAGCATAGTCACTTCCGTCCTAAGGCAACTGGGCTTCATTATCTCTCGGGCAGCTTGGGGAGAAAAAAACAACAACCTCCTAACACGAACAACACCCTCCATTTGTGCATCTGAGCAACATACAGTCTCGTCTCTGCTGGCCTTCTACTGTCCCCAGAGTGCTTGCACCACGCTTCGAGCTGACCACTCTCTGTCTCTCTTTGCAGTCTCTGACGTATCAGTGGAGTGGGAGTCACTCTGCGGTCAAACGGTCTCTCGTTAACTACCTGGGGGGCCACTGGTGAGGAAGTAAGTGGTCATCTCTCCCTTCCCCTTCACCTTGACGACACCTCGACATTCCAGCTGGTATCCATTGTTGGCCAACACGTGGTACAAGTCTGTAGTCACCTAAGAGATGACACGGATATTTGACACTCAGGATATTAGATATTCAACCCTTCCTAAGAGTCAGTCCTAGCTTCTCCCTAAAGCATGATGACGGAGGCATAAGTTTTTAAATATGAGGATTTAAAAAAAAAATAAAAATCTTCAGCACTTATTAGTGTCTGAAAAAAAGTAGTTCAATTGATACAAGTTAAACCAAAAAGTCTTCAAAATGTTATCTGGGAAATGAAAACAATCAGTTCACGTCAGTGCATAGCAGAGAGGGCATTTTGATATGCAGTAACACAAAGTGTGCAGCAGATGGCAGCGCTGCTGTAATGAGACTCAATCTTTCAAGGAGCTCTTTTGGCAGTACAGCTTTCGATGTTTCTCACACATTTCAAAATATCTGTTCTGCATCTATAAATAAGATTTTTTTTGTTTTCCCAAAGCTAACTTGCTGTGGCTTTCCACCACTGAAGGAGATAACACTGCGATAGCTGCATGAAGTCTACAGGGAATTTAGATTTGGCTCTCTATTCCTCCCCCAGAGGGACTTTAGAGCACAATTACTGCTAGAAAACAACACAGGACTCTTACTTCGGGAGGGCAGATGTCTGGGCCTAAAGTGAAGTAAAGTGAAGGACGGTGCACTGATTGAATGTGCAGAATGTAGTATGTGTGGAAGCATCTGTAGTATGCTTCCACACAGAGCAAAGGTCTAGGTTTAGATATTGTAAACAAGACTTTGAACTGTGTGCGAAGAGCATTTCTCAGCTAGAGCGAAGATGGCTAATGTGCGGCCATTGTTTTGGGTGTAAATAAGCATTTCATGTTGGAATAACCACTGGCGACAATTTGATGACTAATTTAACGAGTAACTGGATTGGTATTCTATGTTGGCTGACTGATCCAACAATTACTAAAAGGACAAAACGTTTTCTTGTAAACATAAAATTGCAAACTGCTGGGGAGTAACTGAGTCACTGTTACCTGAATGTAGTCTGGCACGCCTGTGCTGTCCATCCTGCTGGCCACATTGACCGTGTTCCCCCAGATGTCATACTGGGGTTTCCTGGCTCCTATCACCCCTGCTACAACAGGCCCCATGTTCAACCCTAAGAAAAAACATGGCTGTGAGACATCATAACAGATAGAGGACTTTAACTAAATATTAATGCAGCGTCTGCTTGAACGCATTATTGTTGATCTCCGTTGACTGACATCACAAAAGCGCATCCAAAGAAAACTTATCGGATTTCAAGAGCAATTTTCACTCTCCTTCGTGTTTACCTATCTTCATCTGGAAGTTGTTAAAGGAGTGCTCGTTGATGTATTTCATCTGCTCTCTAAGCCTCATGGCATAATCAGCCAACGCCAGGATGTGTGAACGGCCCTCTTTATCGTAGGTGGAGTCATTGAGGCCAGAAGCTGCCATGTAGGTGGAGCCAATGGTTTTGATTTTTTCCAGCTGACGGAACCTCTCCTCACTGATAATCTAGGAGAGAACAGCAAAGGACAGAAATAAAAGCAGCATAGCAACAGGTCAGCAGCACTGGCAGATGGTTACATCTAATGACCACACCGTGTCCAATAAATGTTTCCTAAATTATTGTAACGTGCATTAATTGTTCCTTATATTTCCTTTTGCTCACCTCATCAAAGTCAGCGATGATCTCATTGAGGAGCCTGAGACACTCCACCCCCTCGTTGTTAGCCTCCAGCTCCACATAAAACTCCGAAAAGTTGCTTATGGAGGCAAACATGACAGCAACACACTCACATGACTGATAGTACAACTCGTCATTACGACGCTCCCGTGCAAGGAAGTGAGCAGCTACGTCCTTTGGCAAGATGTTATGGAGCAAGCGGCGATTGTACGCCTGCAGCTCCTCCATGTCCTCCTTCTCCTCTGTAGCCTTAAGTGGGACAGGGAGGGATACGGTTACTTAGTCACGATGTCAGGTGACTGGATTCATGATGTTATTACAGCTGCTAGAATTGGCCTTTTCACAGAAGACAATTTGACACCTCATAGTAAAGATTTTGACATTACATTTAGCTCCTTCACTTTTAGTCCTGCTGCCATATATGTGGGCTCAGCAGCACAGTGGCATGGCTTAATAAGAACAGAGCCACTGTTAAAGCTAAACTAACATGATTTTCAGGCTATGACAAGTCAAACTGCCCACAGTGAAAAATGTCTTTTGCTGAGTTTAAGTATTTTTGGTTTCCCTTTTGTTTATAGTCTACACACGTAATCGTTCAGCCTACCTGCAGCTTCCAGAGGAAGTCCAGACGAGCGGTGGACTCCACCTGCTGGCCGTGCAAGTAGAGAGCCAGAACAAAAACTGTGAGGATTATAGGAGTCATGACCTTTAGGGAGACCTTGGTCACATCGTCGCAGCTGAGGAGGGAAAGATAAGCAATGAATGAGTGTCTTCAATATTAAAACTGATGCATACCACTGTTCTGCAGTTTTATTGGAACCAAATCTGGAAAACAGCCAAGAAAGAGTCATGTCTACAAACTATATGGGCCTCTTAAAGTAGATATAATCAAATATACAACTTAACATACTGCTGCAGAGAATCATTAACAGGTTTTAATTGCCTCAGGAAAAAAAAAAGAGCATATTTAAAAAAAATAGAACTAAACATGAAAGTAGGTCTATTAGAATATAAATCTTATTTTAAAAAGTAGGCTAATTTTAACCTAATCCACAGTACTGTGACACAATAGAGACTTTTCAGGTTGAAAACTGGGAAAACAGTGACTGTGTTAGCATTGCCGGTAGGGGACTCACAATTTGTAGGCAATGACCAGCATGTCTGCGTTGTCAAACAGGGCCACCTGAGGCCACTCCACTAGCAGGAGGAAAGTGAGCTGGATGAACAGCATGAGAGCCAGCTTCCCTATGCTGCTGATGTGGAGGAACACAGAGCAGGCCAGCAGGGTCAGCAATACACTGTAGCTGAAATACTGCAGCACAGAGGAAACAGAGACAAAAGGAGGAGGAGGAAGAAGAGAAGTAGATTTAGGTTTAGAGTGATAAGTCAAGATTTCACCAATGAGGAAAAACAAACATGAACATGAAGAACGCACCTATGATTCAGTGTGCATGTGCAAAAGCAAATACGAAAACCCCTTTTCAAATATTGGCTATGTAAGAGCGCTGTGTTCATTAAACTGCCCAGGTGATGATACAAAGTGACGCACACAAAGAGCCACTTTGAACTTCTAACATTCCCCCCCTCGGTTTCATGAAATCTTAACCACAACTGCAAGTGTGCACGTGTGAGAACAGACATTTTTAGTATGAGCGCTACAGAGGTTCAAGCACGTAATGAACCTTTACTTCTCTCTCTCTTTGTCACTAAGAGCAGGCTCTCTCATTCTCCATGTGGGTATCCGTAACAGCAACGAGGTGCTACAGCTGCTCTCACGCCTCGCACTCAAACTGTGAAAACCCCCTCTTCTGGATTGGGAATAATGAAAATGCGTCACAGACAAATATTTTAATCTTGCTGCAAATTACAAACAAAATTCAGTGAGATAAGACACGACTTCTCCTGTGGACACTCTCCAAACAATTCTGTTTCTTAGTGAGTGCTTCATAAAATCTGCCTCCTGGCTCTTATGAAAAAGCAACCGGAGGTGCTCATTCAGACATGAAAGGGACACGTTCAGAGGCCGTCAGAAGGGAACGAATGTCTGAAAGTGGCTTTACAGACACACAGGCTTTTTAAAAAATGCTGTGGAGCTGACCTCTGGAAAAGGGCAGGGCATTGTCTGGCTGGAACACAGAGTCGAACCGTTGCTGGTCAGGTTATAAAGCAGGCAGGAAGTCATTGATGTGTTCAACTCCTTGGCCACACACTCCTTCAGGTTCTCTCTGCTGCATGTAAACTGGCAAGAGAGAAGGAAACAGTTTGTCATTAAAGAGTCAATAATTGGAATCAGCGAGGAAGAGAAGCACATGTTATGCCTTATATTGCAGCACATATGGTGCTGGTTTTAGGAGGCGGTACAACATGTTTGCTGATTATTAAATAACTTTGACCAAGAGATGTACAGCGAAGGACATTTTTGCATAGTTTCTAGTTTTCATTGCTCCTCTCAGGTAAAAATAATGACTATAGGCATGTGTAAATTAACAAAGTCCTAGTAAACAAGGGGAACCTCAAGGGCTGTAAAAATAAGCCAGGAAGCTTCTCTCTTGGCCAAATGTGTTAATCCTCATGTTAAAATGCTCAGCTACACTTTTCATAGTGTATTTACATTCTGGTACAAAAAAAGGTTTGGCCATTAAAGCCACTTTGTAGCAATAGTTGTATCCCATGTCGCTTAACCCATTTTTAGTGGACTCATCTCACAAAAAATCTGTCTTTCTATGTGTTGCAGCCCATCTGAGAAGTTTTGTTTAGTGAAATTCATCTGTTACCTATGAACAAATTAACAGCGTGTATGTGTGTCTGTGCTTTGCATCCTTACCTTTCATAAATAAAGCTTGCTAACCAAAACTTGATAGCATTAGCTGACAACATAGCACTCTGCACCGAGCACTGCGAATACGTTTTAATTCTGGACTTCAAAAATCCGACATGGCACCAACACTCAAGCTTAAAAATGTGTGGTCAGGGGGGCAATGCCCATCTTTTATATAGAGATTTTGCCTTGAGCAGTATTTATGTCAAAATGCTGTATCTGATTATACCCTATATACTAGAAGTTTTCAGTATTCATATAGTCACGCATGTATGGAGCACATATAAAACTGAATGGATCTTTATAATGATCACATGAAGAAAATATTGATTTCTACAACCTCATCCATCACAGTGATAGATTATGATTAATTGCCTCTATCCAGCAACATCCATATAGCCAGAATAGTGCTTAATTACTTTATGTTAAAGTAATGTGTAATAATATTTAAAATAATCAGGAAATAAGTATTTCATGATGCAAAAAAGCATCAAAATTAAGACAGTCCATACCATGTTAGCAAAAGAAGAGATATAGAGGAGGAGGATGGTGAAGACGGCCACCAGTGTGCTGTTTGCTCGAGATCGGACTATTTTCTTGGTCACTGTCTGCAAGGCAGCTGGAAAAAGCTTTGATACAGACAGCAGGGAGAGCATCAGATAAGGGAGAGTTAATGCCATTAGCGATGCTGAAAACATGTAATAATGTCTCTTATCTACAAGAGGAACCACATGATTGGCGAAGGCCTTTGTTTCGTACTTTGATGCAAGAGTAGATGGCACAGACGAAGAGGATGTTGGCGAGGATGACGAAGACGCTAATGTAAAGACCGAGCATAAGCGGCGTTCTGAGGAATAGATGAAAACAGAGTCATTAAGATGTACAACTCTAATGAACTCCTCATAAACGAATCAAGAGCACATTTCCTGTGCACAATTCAGTATAACTGGAAAAGGCAACTTGTCAAAGAGAACTACTTACTTTGGGAAAATAATAACTTGAATGAAGCAGATACAGCAGAAGACAAAAAGTATGCAGGCCACATATCCCCCGAAACGATCGTCAACTTTTTTAGAGTACTACAGAAAAGACAACGAATGAGAAATCAGATGAAATGAATTTACAATTTTTTTCTTTTAGGGACGTTTTGGGGTGAATTTCAATTTAATTTTTGTCAAATGTCAACCTTTTTCTCAAGTTCTTCAGTCTGAAAAGTGAGCAGAAACTTCTTGACATGATCTTTCCTCAGCTGGTCAATGCTGCGCGCATCGATGGCCCGTCCGAGAAACTCATCCACCTCATCCTCGGTGTTCAGTGCCTCCTGAGTACAGCGACTGTGAAGTACAGGGAACAATAGGTCACTGTCATTGCTGCGTGTTTGCTTCACTGTGAAAGTGTGCGTGTGTGCGTGTACATGTTTAGACATCTTTGTGAGGACAGAAAATTGGCACGTTACTACCCTAAGTGTGGAGCAATAGCCACTTATGGGGACAAAATGCCAGTCCCCACGAGGTTGAAGGCGTCGAGGCTCAAAATGTGTTTTAGTGTCAGAATTACAATTGGGTTATGGTTAGGTTTAGGCAAAGGGGAAGTATTATGTCGATTAGATGTCCTCACTAAGACATGAAACGAGTGTGTGTGTGTGTGTGTGTGTGTACATGAGGATGTTGCCCTATGCTGTGACACAGAGGATGACTCAGAGATAACATGGCATTAGTGCGTTTGATGGATCTGACTGTGCAAAACCAACAGTTTACTCTAAAGTTAAACTGCTACAGTGACAGCTGACAAATCAAACACTTGAAACTGGAGCCCACCCAAAAAAAACCCCACTCACTTTTCTTTGCTGGATGCTTCATCGATGCCCTGAGAAAAACAAAAAGAGAGAGTGAAAACAAAAAGAAAAAACAGGATAGAAAAAGAAACAAAGGGAAAGAGATTATCATGTGGTCACAGTACGACTGAAAAATAGACACAGACTCAGACATCTGCACAGCTAATCCCTGTGAGCCAGACTGATGTTTTAATTAATGCTGGGAGGCTTCAAATTACACCCTCTTTGCCCCTAGGGCTGAAACCCTTTGAGATGGAGAAAAAAAAAGAGGAGGAGGGAAAAGAATGTACGAAAGAAAAGGAAATGAGACTTCAAACATAGAGAGAGAGGATGTCAGAAAAAGTGTGTGAAAAAGAAAACATATGCAGCTGCAGACTCATCATATTAGCTCGAATAGTGAACTAGGAATCCTTAAGAGCCCTACAGATCAGTACTTCTTCTCAGGTCCTCGTTGTCTTCTGTTACTGTTTGCCACTCAAATGTATTTATTTATTCACAGAACACTGTCTAATATGAAGCCAAAAGTAAGATGGGAACAAATAAGCGTGTACAGCTATGCCAGCAACTCTGTGAGGCTTTACACAGCAACATAAGGTCACGTCACCAATACTTATCTTAATACGCATGTTAGCATGCAAGTCAGGACAAGGGTAAGAATACTCTGTAACAGTAAGCTAAGATGCCATCTGTAAAAACAGTACCATAAAAATGTAGAAATACAACCCAGACAGATGACGCTACGGCTGAAGTGTCACTAACTTTAGTTCTTCCAGTCGCCACTTGAGGCCAGTTCCAAAAGCGAGTCAAATCTCGTCTTCATGTTAAAATGTCCAACATCACAAATTTAAATAAAGATGTTTGCAACCCGTTATAAAGAATGATTTTGTTCTCCCTTCATAACAATTTTAAAGTTGGAGTGGGGGAGGCGGGGGTCATTTCCTTCAACTATTTGGATTTTCTTAAGCCTTAAAAGAAGAACAGGTGACCTCACAGTAGATATGTCCATCTCTTTTATACAGTCTGTGATACCAACTCTATCCAGATGAAATGTCCACAACAGTATACGCACACATTTTTTTAAACAACCTATTGAAAGTATATTTATAATTTAACTTGAGAGAATGGAGAGGATGAGGAGGTACTGTAGAAAAGTGCATACTGTTCCCTCTGTGTAACTCACCATCTTCTGGTAGGCTTTAGGCTCCTTGTTTCTGTTGAAAGACCTGTCAGGCACCCAACGTGGCATCACTCCCTCTGCAGAATTTGCACGTGTACGCTGCATTTTAGCTATCATGGCTTTCTCTTCTTTCTGGAAGTGAAGAAACCCCAACAGGGTAAGTGCTTTGAAAAATAACGTCTTCTATTCCAGGTGACAACCCATTATATTATTTGTGTGAAATATAGCACTAGTGTGGTATTCAGATGAGGTCAAGCAGATAAGCATGTGCGTGCGTGTGTGTGTGTGTGTGTGTGTGTGTTTGACCATGCACTAACCCTTTTCTGGCTGCAGCCCAGCACCAAGAAGGTTTCAATGTTGTGTTCCTTCAGGTAAGCATTCCTCTCCCCTCCAAATCCTGGCTCCACTTCATAGTCCCCGTTCAGATACTGCAGTGTCGCTTTGGTGATGTGGATACGACTACACACACGCCCACACACAACATAAAGTGTGTCTTAAAACATAAATCCTATGGAAGATTAATCCAGCACGGTAACGAGGTAATTTGGGCAGGACCTACCCAGCCTTTCCCCCAGCCTCCATTTGGTTGGCAAGGGTCACGTCGTTAGACCACACATCAAACTGCCACTTGCGCAAGCCAAGCACCCCGCAGTGAACGCGCCCGCTGTGGATGCCCACCCGCATGTTCACGTTAACGCCTGTAACCTCTCTCACCAGCCTGCAGATGAACACACACACGAACACTGATGTCAAAAGGCGAGCATCACGTTCAGCTTCACAAAGTCTCCTCAAAACCCTGTGTGCCATCCACAGATAAAATATATGCAATAAACAAAGCCTCACATCAGATCCACATATACACAAATAATTAGTCAGAGTTAAAAGTAAAGGTTTGAGACTGTTCTAAAGGCTCTGGTCCAGACAGTTTTTTCCAGTCTTGGTGGATAATAATGTCAATGAGAGCATACAAGCTCTGCCTTCAAACCAAAGAAGCCATCCACCTGCTCTTCAAACCTTCTGTTTGGGAGGTGAACCCAATCACTCACAAGCTGGCTTTAAGAGAGCGTGGCTTAAAGGAAGTGGAGCAAAAGCACTAAGGCTAGGCACCTCAGTATAAGATAAAAAGGGAATATTGTGAATCATGCTAATTACTATAGTTGAGTAAAAGGACAAAAAATGGAAAACCAAGCATAATAAATCGTCTTCAACTTTCAGTGAAATATAACTGTGGCTGTCTTAAGTGTGCATTTTACTCACGAGATAGCTTCAATCATGTCTACTCCCATCTCTACACAGCAGTGGGCGTGGTCAGCACGGGGCTCAGGCAGTCCTGACACACAGTAGTAACAGTCGCCAAGGATTTTAATACGCAGACAGTGATTCTCCTGTAAACAAAGACACAACGCATAAAATGTTAGACCTTCACCTACAGCTGATTCACAGCATGTCAAATAGATTATAAACGCATAATGTGAATGATTTATAAGCCTCGGCAAAGTTCAATTAGCAGGTTACACAATGCTTAAGTATCAGTAAATGCATCATTTTCTATTCGTCATACTAACTAGGACTGAGACTACAGACTGTAAAGATGCGTATGAACCGGTGGTTCAAAGTTTCGCTATGACAGTAGTGGCAGCCAACAGCAAAGCTCACCGAAGCCAGCTTGTCAAAGCGGGCAAACAGCTCGTTCAGCGTCATGACCAGCTCCTGGGCCGTGCACTGAGATGCCAGGCTGGTGAAGCCCTCAATGTCTGCAAACAGTATGCTGCAGGAGAGATGATGGGTATGTGGGGAGGGAAACAGAGAGAGGGGAAGCAGAACAGACAGAGGGAAAGAAAGGGGAGAAAAAGGAGACACAGAATGCAATCAATCAACATGGTGTAGAAAGAGACAGCATGGTCTAGCGGCTCCCTCCTCCTGTTCAACTATCATGTGAGCAAGGGAAAGAGAGGCAGACATTTGTTCGGCTCTGGCTCGCATCATTCAGGCCAATGTAGGTCACCTCCTCCAGCCCTTCCCTCTGAGAACGCCCCCCTCCCCTCCTCTCTACCCCTTGATCCCTCTGTCTGCATGCCTTTCATTGCAAACTTTTGATAGTAATGAAAGGCGAGGATAAACAACACCCCAGACGAAAGTTAGACATGAAGGCAACAGATGGCGCTGTGACCACTGCGAGGTCATCCAACAGGGACAAACTCGCACTTAATTACAGCGGTCAAAGTCTTGTCTGCGTCTACCACTGTGGGCAAGATGAGGCGATGCCATGATGCACCACTTCATCTGTAAGGGACAGAATTAACAAATAAACAAATAAACAAACCTATAGTATTTTCTCACTGGTGGGAGCAGAGCCTAAAGTTGATGCCGGATGGACATTTTTTTTACCCATATTTTGAGATATGCGTTTTTGCTAACACCACTTTTAGTGAACCAGCTTCTTATTCTAAACAGCAGCATCATGAAAAACACATCAGGAGTAACCAGCGCAGTTTTTGGAAGAAAAAGCTCAGGGCTCAGAACTGAGTACTGAGTATGCCATATACTGTAGTTTTACTGGCAACCCAGTAAAACTAAGGTACTGAAACTTCATATACCTTAGTTTTACTGGTTTGCCAGTAAAACTCTATTATTATTCACTCCTGCAGTTACTTATACTTGGCAGGAGTGTTCTGTTTTAGGACTTCCCAGTCCTTCACACACAGAGAGCAAGGAGAAGCACTGGGAGACATGTGGCTACATGAAAAGACAGAGGCTGCGAGAGATGCAAGAATGGAGCGGCATCAACAACAATAGATATGATACGGATAAGCTCAGAAACAGCATAAAAGGGAGTCGCTCAGATGGACATGGGCTGTAAAGTGGCCTGGAGATGCACTGCGACTGTGAGCATGCTAACGTAGCTTAAAAGGACACCTTAATAACATTTGTGATTGCACAGCTCTCAAGTGAACGATCTCATGTGGGCGAGCAATGGGAAGGGATGAGCTGCTTTAATTACTGCTTTACTTAATGCTTTGCTTAATGCTAAATTTGATTTGTCTTTCTAAGTAACTTCGTACAATGCTTGACTAAATATAGTTTAAAATTACAGACCTGTTAGGGTTAAGCTAATCAAAACACTCTGAATATCTTGAGTTTAGTTGTTTTCTAAGTGTTATTGCCTTTTCAAAGCAACCCAAGTATTTTTTATTTTCTAGTCTTGTGTTGAATTTGGATAATGGATTGCTTGTGTAAGTTTATACCTTGGTAGGTCAGTGGTGCTGCAGCTGGGTCACCTATGACAGGAGATCTTTGCTTTAACCTCATTACAATCTCCACGCCACCACAACATGGACAGTGCTGGCTAAACTCTGCTGCAGTACAGCCAATAGAAAGATTCAATCACCTGTTAGTAGTCAGTCATCAGTGATGGATGAGAGTAGGAGGCAGCAAACTCTGAGATCTGTCGGAAATTATTTGCTACAGAAAGCACATCAGCGTCCTGAAGCCAATATTGTTGCTTATGCCGGTGCTGTCAGTGTCAATAACCAGCAACATGCATAATACATGCTCTAAAGGAAATAGCGGTTGGAGGGACTCTGAGGTCGAAGCTAGCTGAGCACTCCCACATTTTTTGAGCCTTATAGTATGTTCGTGCAGAAGCATGTGCGTGCATTCATCTGTCTGTGTTTACCTAACATTGTCGTGTTTTTGAATGTAGATCTTGTGGAACATCATATCTTCCTTCTTGGCACTGATATCAGCCTGCATCTCCATGGCAACGTGATGTGGCAGCACCGACAGCAGTAAGCGCTCCTGAGAGAGAGGTAGAGATGACACAAGAGAATGAGAGAACAGACAGAGAGATGAATTAAAACAGAAAGGAAGATATGACAGTGCACGATAAAGAGAGTTCATTCATTTTCAGCGTTTTCCACTGTTGGAGTGTTTACTGAGTCACCCTGGCTCGCTGGGATCTGCGTGGGAAGGTGTTAGTAAATTAGAGTGGAGCGGAGATACACGTTATACTCCAGAACATATTGTTGACCTCAAAAAGGGAGACAAACAAGTTAGACTAGAAAACTGAGACACTAATTTGTTGCTCTTCTGCATTTGTGTATATGTCTTTCTACAGGACTTGGTCTCAGCAGGTGTCTCTATGTGTGTGCCTGTGCATACCGTGTGCACATAAGTGTACCTGTTGCTGGTTTTCCCTCTGCAGGTGCAGTCTGGCCTGAATGTATCCTCTAGTCTCCTGGAAGGCCTGTCTTTGGGAGACTTCAGCGGGGTAGTGAGTACAGATCCCGATCATGTTAGTGCACAGGAAGATCAGCATATTGGCACTGATCTGAAAACACACAGACAGACACAAAGCGTGAGGTCGAAGCTGAAAAGAAAACAAAAGAGCATCAAACATGTGCAGATCTTGTCATAATAATTCAATAAACTCTGACTGACCTGGGTGAGGTCATTGAGAGAAAATGATAACATGCTATGTCATAGGAATTACTGCAAGGCGAAAGATTCCTCAAATGTCTGAGGGGCCATTAGATATGATCTGGTTAGAGACGATGAGCATGGCCTTGTGTTTGCTTTGCAAAGGATTTTTTTTACACTTGTTCTTAATGGCAGAGAGGAAGCCCAGATTTTTTAATGCTATGAATCAGTGGAGACGCGGGAGGATTGTGTCATTCCAGCTTTTTTTTCTTAAGAGCTAACAACAATATTGTATTTATTGCGCTGAATCCAATTAAAAGGCAAAAACAGGGAGATTATTCCAGCATTTCAAAAGATGACTTTTGTTAAAATCTAAAATCTCCTGGCAAATAGTACAAAGCAGAGAGACAGAACATCTTTTATGCAAGCGGTAGTCTATCTCAATGCGCAACTTCAGATAGAAGCAGACAGATCCATTACTGTAACTTCCTTGTGTGTACCCACTAAGTTTAACAATGAGGCTCTGAGAATGCTCTGCACAGTCTGTATAACATTATCTGTGGCTTGAGTAAATTAAGTTTATCGTGTGCAGTTAACTTTGTGGGGTCATTGACCTTAAAGGCATTCCTCTGTGCTACTCCACTCACTTTTTGTGTTTTCGGATGCGTGCCGTAAGCCAGCGTTTGAGTCTGTTAGTGATTTCTTTTCTCACTAGTCCACAGCCAAGACTGAAGATCAGAAATGGATGCCTTGAGCTCTGGACTTCCCCTCAGCTTAGAAACACGTGGGCATGCACGTTCACACACAAACACACGTCCCCTCCATGTTCAGAAACACACTCCAGCCTGGGAAAGTCACTTGACCTCTGACCACAGCCCAGGGTGCTTCCTCTGAAGATGATATCATCAATAATGAGAACAGGACATGCACGCACTGGACACACTAAAGCCTGAATGTTAAATCTGTCTTAAAGACAACACTCTCAGTGAACTTGAAGATTTGAAAACTTTGTGCCATGGCTGGTATGTCGCCAGACCAGTGTGTTTCTCTGTGCATGCTTGTAATGTGTCTTTATCAGACAGTTGGCGGAACAGAGCCGCTGAACTGGAGATAGGGGCTGATTATCTGTATATGTACATTCACTGCATTTTTTAAAGATGTGTCTCCGCCTTTTCAAAAAGCATCACTGCGCTAGCATCCACACTTCAACCCTCACGCTTGCAGAGTGATGGCAGATCCTCTGCCACTGTCCCCACATAAAGGTTTACAGTGTATACACAAGAGCTTACTATTTGTTGTCACGACAAGGCAGAGATAATCTAACAGCCTGTGCTTGAAATGAAACATAACACCATTACCAAAGGACAGTGGCAGGCAAATTTGGTTCATTTTGTTAAGTGGCCCTTCTAAGATACAGGACCTTCTGCAACTAACTGACCATACTTCTCAACAATGCACATGTTTCAGAGATTCGAGCTTTCCATGTGAGCAATTTTAATCCATATATTATTCCTAGAAAAGAAATTAACTGATAGTCTGGCTATGCACGCATAAAGACTCTCAGTGCAATGATGTGCTGGGATAGCGAGGATAGGCATTTATTTGCAAATAGGATGCAAATGTATGTGCAGCATTTATTGAAGCTTGCGAAAGCCTTAAAATGCAAGAGGGGACGAGGCATTCAGGACTATTAAAACCTACTGACTGCATGTAGAAGGGTAGTGCAATATAACAGCCGGATAGCTATAAATGAGTGAAAGTGAAGTGTGAAGAAACATGATGAACAAAGCTTGTATTAATGCCAACTTATATGCTTAGAGATTAGAGGCAGACACATTCACAGAGACTTTTGAATAAATCTTGTGCGTGAGCGTGTGTGTGTGAGTCCTTTTGGACTGGCAGCTCTTTGATCCTGAAGCTTGTTGTGTCTGCTGCTGCACTCATATCACCCAGAACTCCAAATCTAGCACAGACCCCCGGCTGACACTACCCTGCCTAAACAGTGAAGACAGAAAAGCAGCTTCTCTCCATTAACACTGAGCCAGTCTCTTTATAACGACTAATCTGGATTTAGAGTATATTCCACTGATGCCTCCTGACCATTTTTCCTGCAGACTTTTGGCTCTTAAAGATGAGCCTGCCTACACATCTACTTAGGCAGGCACTTTTGGCGGTGAAGTTAAAAGGAGACCAAACATTGGCTTATAAGGTGCGGTTCACAGCAAGGTGCTTTATAAAGTTAAAAAAAGAAAAAAGGATAGCATGCTAATAATCAAATGAGGGAATGGGGATGGAAAAGATCTCTGCTTGGCAAACACACACTAAATCCATTCTATCTTTAATAATATCCCACTGGACAATTCCCTCATGCTCAAGCATGCTGGAACACACATGTGCCCAGATCGAGTTATGACAACAACATCCTTATCCATTTTTTAAGAGATAAAAAGTAACAAAAAGAGATAAAAGTGAGATAAAAGTTCTTCTGATCAATAAAATAAAGTTTTGTGGCATTTGACAGCACATCTACACTGTACAGGCATTACTTTTGCTCTTTTAGCTAAGTGAAGGCAACAGTAAACCACAGAGTGGTCATATTAAATTGTAACTATAATCATGGACAATACACCGAGGGTAGCTAAAAACTAGGACCTGTCAATCACAGATACTAAAATAAGCCAGCTGGTTAAAGGCGCTTTTCTTTTGGTCGGTGCTTGGATTCATGCAGTTGTATCTAAAAAGCCTGAAAGAAAAGTTCAGATATTTCACTAACCCTGAGCAAAAAAGCTTAAACTTTAAAAGGCCAAAGTGCTACATCCCATAAGTCAACACTTGGGACACTGACTGCAGTTGACATGGGGACTAAACTCCAGCACATGACCTCTGATAGGCATCTGGAGCTTTTCAAAATGTCTTACAAAGATAAATGGCAGAGCCCAGTCACACGCTGCTGATCATAGCCTGCAAAAACACAAAACAACATGTAGTACCACTGTAGTAAAAATAGACAATACTGTCCCATTTTGTTTGCCTACACCTGATCTAATCAGCTGTCACTAAACTGTGTAATTACTCATTTAAGAAGGATGCTATTCCTTATAAAGACAGATGTTGCTGAAGGGTGGGGGTGCCTTCTTTGCCATCTTGGGCTCTTGCCATCTGGAATCTGAGCTTTGTTTTTGTCATGACTCCGGCCAAACCAAAATTGGTCTCAGGCGACCAGTGAGGCCACGGAGTAATCTTTGTGAAACGCTGAAGCAAATTCCGCGAAGCTAAATAGAGCTGGACCCAGGCCGCACATCTGCCAGATAAACAGATCCTGAATTAATACTTACATGAGGAAAATAAAACACGTGGAAAATCTCCCAGCTATCCTGGAATTACTATAACAAACTAACCGCCAGCTTAAACTACCCGCTCACTTCTTTTAATACCAACAAGTTTTTCCACAAATCAAAACACTGTGAAGCTTGTTTGTCCCTCATTTTCAATTTACTGTTAGCAGGCTGAACTACAAACTACCAGATAATATTCCTTGTTGAGTAAAACATACAGTACAAGTAGCTTGCCGTAATTACACTAATCTTCTTTTGCCACTTTATGTTATCTATGGAAGCTCAAGACAGACATGAAGAAAGTCTAAGACAGCAAGTGATATCAAGTCAGTAAAGTCATAACGATTTTAAAGAAAAAATAACAGTAAACGAGAGACACATGGATTGGTAAAGTTGGACACAAATAAGAAGTGAGTGGTTAATGAGAACATTGATGTTCCCTCAACAAAGAATAGCAGACACACAACTTTTAGCAATTACTTCCTTTTTGTTAAAAAAAATTATATCATGTAACATCTCCAGTTTGGGTTTGCTCCAGGACCCTTTATTTGCCCCCCATTTCCTCTCTTCCCCAAGATTTTCTGTCTCTATAAAAGTTCAGAAGTGTTACGAGCAAGTAAATGGCCTCATCGGTGCTGGAAGTTATATTCAATTTAAAGATGCAGTCAAATTAATAAAAATTAAAGACCATAAAAAGTGGAGACTGTTCATTTCTTGGTAATTGAGCAAACTCACAAATTCAGCAGAGGATCACACAAAGCCCCCCCCCCTCTTTTTTGTAAACATTTTGTCAACATTACCATAACAACTGCTGTTCTCATTTACTTACTGAATTATCACTCATTACGTAAAAGAATTTTAGCTCCAAGTTGTGGTTCAAATCACACAAGCTGCTGTGTGTCTTCGTTGCTCAGAGGTCTGGGGTCAGTGTGTAGAACTAGACTCAACCCTCTCCAGCTTTCCAGCTGTGTCCTTGCTAACCCTCCACTTCCTGCCTGCTCAGACCCTCACAGGCACAGCTGCAATTAAAACACGGCAGCTGAAGGAACACAGAATCTGACAATTAGACTATCCAACCAACCAACCGGCAGTTCACTTTCCTCCTCCCAAAGACTGAGCTGTGTGACAGAGGTCAGACCTTGAAGTGTGTGAGTATGAGCTGAACATCCAGGAATTCCCGCTCGAGCTTCTATTTCATCTCTGTTTGCACATAATGTAAAACATAAAGGCCATTGCATCTCTAGAGAGACCAATGTAACATTGATATCGAGGCATTGCTCAAAAGAAGGAAAATGGCTCTGTAGTGCAAATCCAGAGCACCGTGTTTGTGTAATACATGGTAAGTTTGTTATTTTTTGGGTAAGACTGTCTTTAGGCTGGAGTGAGAGAATTAAAAGGGGGAAACATTAAACAACTTTAAAATAAATGTGCACAAAGGTCAAACTAAACATGCATGAGTTCAGTTTAACTGTTCAGTTATATAAGCATGTGCTCGCCCACTGTCCCGCCCTGCTCTCGCTCAACAACATCACACACCGCTGGCTTTTACTAAGTATGCAGATCAATACTGGGACAAGAACAGGTTATAGTTTAAACAGTGAAGACTTGTCTTTCACCACTTGCTCGGTCAAGGATGAGCTGATACTGAACTCATGCATGCATGTAAGACATTTGCCTCCTGGGCTGATTTCTGGAAATGCCATGTGGCACGTTTATGAAGCCTAAAACATGAGCATCGTTTCAGAATTTGAGAATAGATGTATAAGTAAATACAATTTTAGAGAAACGCAAAGAAATGTACAACAAGAAATGTCCTGGTCACCTCTGTCCATTTCAACAGGAAGCGACTGTTTATTTTATCTTCCATATTCACAGAAGTTATATAATAATTAAACTAGAAACGTAGCATAAAACATATATTTTCTGAGCTTTTTGCACGAACACAAGACAGAGCTCACCTTGATTTGGATTAAATCTGATGATGTGAATTATAATCATGGGCCTGGGGTATTGTTATTATATCTGATGACATTCACTTAAAATGTGAAAAAAAGCATACTCAGAGGCCCAGTCATTTAAACCTAAAAAAAATCTATACACACTGGATGACATGAGCTAAAAGATCTGCTCTGGTCAGCTGGAACACAGTATTGCACAGCACAGCGCATAAATGAGGATCTATGTAGTCTATTACATTCGACATGTGTTCTTCCTATTTTATTAGAAAGAAGGTGTTGCCTATTTGTACACTGATAGCAAACATGTTATTACAGCTTCACCCTATCAGTACCTCCTCACTCCAGCCTGACATATGTCGCCTCTGTTACAGTTTTGTAACTGTAACCAAGTTAGCCAGGATAACAGGACAGTTGGCTAGTGTAACTGTGACCTTTGACAGAGACCCATTCACCTTCCTGTCACGAACACTGGGATCGGTACTGCACTCAACAATATCCAGAGTAAAACCGCCTTTAAAAGCTTAGGGGCATACATGCCGCACAGATGCACATTTAACACCACTAATGGATTCCTAATATATATCTCTTGGCTGTCAGCCATGGCAGTTCAGCTTCAAATCCCTGTATTTACTTTTGCAGGGAGCCAAGTTGTTAGTAAACCATGAACTGTTATTAGAAGCCTGCACTTCCTCCTGCCTGACTCACACAGCTATTATTAGCCTGGCTATTATTTCCCTTATCACTCTCTGTATTTTAACAGTAATGTTTCACTTATTGTCAATCCTAATTTCTCCCACCCATGGTGATAAAAATTATCCGGGTTCGCATTGTTGCCTTTGGCTGTAATACAATAACTGGATGAGTCACAACTTCCTCACTCTCTGATAGGGTGGCGTCGGGAGTAAAGGGGGTGAGGGGTGGGCGGGTGGGGTCTTTTATTTCAGCTACTGAATTGTTTGGGAGGTGAAGTACCTGACGATGAGTTCTCACCATCTGACAGCAGCAAAGGGAGGGAGGCGCTCCGAGGCCTGCAAGTGAAGCTGATAGACAGATCGTGTATTGCACTTACTGTGGCCAATGCAGTAAGTGCAATACTATGACTGTAAAACACGTATGTAATACTGGACATGCGATTGGCTCCAAACAGCTCAGGCTGAAAATGAAGGCTTAAGTCTTTCTGGCTGCTCATTTAAGTATATGAACAGCAGCAAATAGTAGAGTGGTGTAAAAAGTGTTGGTATCCTATGCATGAACACATACTGAAGTCATGCTCACTATGTCTTTAATGAAATCTTTCACCATGTCTGATCATTTTCAAATGATGTAATCTCATAGTTATTTACACAGGGTCATACTGCTGACATGTTTAATGTTTTAATGACTTTGGCAACAATACACATCTCTATTTGTCTCATGATCATGCGTGAATAAAAATGCAGTCTGACTGACTGAATAAAGTGGCAGAGCTATGGGGACACTGACTGACTTTACATCCATGTCTAACTTTGTTTTGGGGTTTTCTTTGTTTGTTTTGTTTTTCTGTACTTAACTTGTATTGTATTTTTAAGTGCAAATGTGTAATGTGTAATATTTTTGAACCGATGACTCAAGAACATCCGAGCATCACAGCTGGTACCATCTAAATTCAAGACGATCTCTATAATTTTCATTTAGCAGCAGAGAGCAGAGGCTGTTCCCTACACGTGAATATCAGACATAGCGCCCGTCATAATTCAAAGGGTTAAAGTAGCTGAAGTTGTAGCTGCTTTTGGATTTTCTTATGCAACACAAATGTTCTGGCATAAATGCATTATGCATGCCTCGGTCATGCTTGCAACATTTCATTGACAAATTTCACCAGTGTTAAGCTGAAGGATCAGTGTGTTTCCACCACTCCCACATTCGCCGACCCCAAAGCAATTTGGCAAAAGAAACAGGTTCTTCCTCAGGTGTCGGATCACCACACAATCAGCAGAGTGCAGACTGGTTGTGCTGATGTGTCAAGGGGTAGTGTTTTTCACAGCTTCCACTGCTCTGTGAAAGAGTTGGTATTTGTCTATGGAAATATTTGTTTGTTTCTGCAAACAAATGAAAATGTGTAGCCTCGACCCACATATAATACAATACAATCATAGATCTTGGAAACACTGATCCAATGAAACAATGGTAGAATAAGGAACATGACCTCCCATACGGAGTATGGCTATAATAATGCCAGCTGTTACTTACTTTCAACCACCAAGCAAGTGCTCAGCACTATGAGCTAAAATTATAATCTTAACTTGACTCTTTTCACTCTCTGTTTTTCTACACCAATCTGCAACTGATCATTAGTTATTATTAATCTCCGTCTCTCTTCGACAGTATGTCTTTTTGTCCTGTCTCACGGCAGATAGCTGCCCCGTCCGATCAATCAGAGGTTTGTTCCTGTTAAAAGGGAGTTTTTCCTTTCCTCTGTTGCCAAGTGCTTGCTCATAGGGGGTCGCTTGATTGTTGGGGTTTTCTTTGTATTATTATCTTTACTTTACAACATAAAGCACCTTGAGGCGGCTATTGTTGTGGTTATATAAATAAAGCTGAATTGAATTAAACCCCCAAACTTATTTGATTATTGCACAATTTTATTGAAAACTACAGTTGTGTTTCTCTCTTTTTCATGTCCACACGCTAGAGCAGGGATCTGAGATTATAATGTTAAGTATCCAGTAGCCGAGCAGAAATGTCAGAAAGGCCAATCACAACAACTAATACTGACAGGAAATGATCATTTATATTTGGCGCCAGCAGATGTGAAGACCTGGGAATGAAACAGCTTGCACAACACATAAGTTCTCATAACAGACTTCACACCAAACCCAGTTAAAGGGATGAAGCGTGGAAAAACCCAGTAAGCAGAAGATGAGGAAATAATACATTTACTCTTCAGTTGCCAAGTTAATACACGGAAGGGATTTCAACCCATCAAATATCAAAGAAGAGTTTCCAACAACTTGAGCCGAACTCAGACAGCATGTCATCCACATCAAAGCCTTTTAAAGAAAAAAGTAACTGTGAGCAATAAAAGTGAAGACAAATTAAGCCATCTGAACTGTTCTGAAGTAAAATGTATGGATGCGATACAACGTGTTATTATGAGAACAGCTTAATCACTGAGGACTAACATATATAACTTATTTGTTAACTGACAGAGAAGCTTTAGAGTTTAAGGGATACAGCTTGTTAATCTCTCACAGGCACTGGTTTAATTTGGAAATCGTCAGTTGGATAATAAATCTGATGTTCTGAGATGCTATGCTTCTTCCTCGTTCGAAAACTAATTAAAAAGGACAAAGCAATGAAATGTTAGTGATTTGTGAGAAAAAGGAAACCAATGATGTCCAAAGTGCCTTTTGAGCCACAACAAAACACAATGAACAAAGCCTAAAAATTATGCAACACATTCCTGAGAGAATGTTGCACAAATGTTGTGCAGACAGTCTTTTTAAATCTTAACAGGCAGCACTACCTGTAAGACTGACAGAAGTTCACCTGAACCCTGAATCTGCAGGGCAACGGCACAACTTGCTTCTTCCTGAAACAGTCTCACCTTTGTCTCTTTGTAGTTGTCTCAGGAGGCTCTTCAGAGCAGAAGAGCACAGTGAAATGTGGAGATCTATGGATGGAAGCAATCCCCATGAGTAGGGTGAGCTCAGTCTCTGTCGGCTATGAAATAAAAGGCCACATCTGAGAGGGATTTTGTAAGAATGGAATTATGACTCAGAGAAAAAAAAAGAGTGGAGAGAGAAAAAAAGAGAATAGCAGCTCATTTAAAGCATGGTGAGTCAGCCTAGTATTATTTCATGCTCTCAATCCGTGTCTGTCCCCTTGTCACCAGCGTAACCTCCGCACACCCCTCACCCCTCCTGCTTCATAGTGGAGGTCCCTCACAAAGACCACTTTTGTCCTCGTTATCATCGGTTTCACATCTTCTCAGCTCTAATTCTGCATGAATATCTCTGCAGGAAAAATACAAACGGCTCAGGCACACAATGGGGTGGAGGTCGATAAGGTCCCAGAAGCAGAGTAACCGAGGTTTGTAAGGGCTTAGCTGTGTGATACAGACACAGTGACAGACTGAACGTTATTCCTTAATATTCATACAACTGAGAAGTACCCGAGAGCTGATTAAATGAAAGAATATGTCATTTTTTAAAGCTAAAAACAGAAATCTTGGTCATGAAATCCATATAAATTTGAGATGATAAATGCAAAAAATGAGTGTGCTACACTGTTATACAACAACAGAATTGAAGGAAAAATGTGATTTCCTCCATGTTTAGTAAAGCCAAAAAGAGATTGGAACAGTCTGATGTCCATTGATTGTTTAGAAAACTGGAACATGTTGTGTTGAGGGTCCAGACCCTCAGGCAAGGTAGCAGGACATCATCAGAAGACCAATGCAACAGCCAGGGCCAGAGCTAAACAGGACATCAAACCAACGGGCCCGTAGTCACGTTGTACACTCTGGGACATGAGCACTTAACACATACCCTCAATGTACCAGTAGAGTTATGTCAATATTGCCTTCTTCATAATGGCTGCACATTCATCTGGTTGATTAATAGTCATGACTGGTGGAGAAAGACAGTAACAGAGGGTCAGACCGCACATGTTTTTGAACTTATCTATTTTTTTAATTTAAATTTAATACATTTATATGGGAAAAGCTATATTTAGAAATTAAAAACATAAAAAAAAATAGTCCATATCAGATCTGGAGGTGATCAGCTCATGGCACTGCTGTGGTGTTACTGAAGCCCATGCTGCTTTGATTGCTGAGCTCAGCTCTATTTCTAGTTTGGATCTTTTTAATGTTCCTCTTGACCATATTCCGTATGGAATATCAGGCAAGTTGGCTTACCAATTAAGTACAATAACGACATGGTCAGCAAACCAGCAGTAATTTTGACACTGCGGGCAGCTGCCAAGTCCTGCTGGAAAAGGAAACCAGCATCTCCATAAAACTGCTCTGAAAAGGCCTGGTAGGTGGCTGCACATGCCATGACACACAGAGCAATCATAGATCATAGATAGTGGTAACTTCATACTGGACTTTAAACACCTTGGACTTTGTTCTGCTCCACTCCTCCTGCAGTTTCTGGGACCGTGACTTCCAGCAACAGCCCACGCAAAAAAACTTGTTATGTGTTTGTTAGATGCTCAATGGGTACTAGGTGGCCCAAAGTGTGCCAAGAAAATGTTAATCACATCATTACACCACCAGGGTGGATGTCAAGAAGAAACCATTTGTGGTGGGGCATTGGTGAACAGTTTACAGATCATCTGAAGGGCCAGGTGCAACTCTTGCATAGGGGGTGTAGCTCAGTGGTAGAGCATTTGACTGCAGATCAAGTGGTCTCTGGTTCAATTCCAGATGCCCCCTATAGAGCCACCAATGGAAAAGACAACTCTGAGAACTGTGAGAGCAGTTGAGATCTGAAGGGGACCTTAGCTTTTTTTTTTTTTTTTTTTTGGAAGACCTTCCAAAAGTCCAAAGAACAATTGCCGAAAACAATTTCTCAACTGAAATCTCCTGAAACTGTCCCTCCCAGCTGCCTAAACACTTGATACAATAAAGAATGGCTCACTATTTTCATGACAAATTCTGGGCCTAGCAAATCATGCAGCAGAAACTCAGATTCATCAGACCAGGCAACAATTTTTAAAGTAATCTGTTGTTCAAACTTTAGAGATGGATGAATGATGGATGCATGAAAAATCCCAGTAGGTCAGTGGTTTGAAATATTCAGCCCACGTGGCACCATCAACCATGCCACATTCAAAGTCACTGAAATGACCTTTCTTCCTTTCTGATGCTTAGTTTTCACATCAGTGGGTCACCTTTACCATGTCTACATGCCTAAAAGCATTGAGCTGCTTCCATGTGATTGGCTGATGATAGATGTTTGCGGTAAATAAGGAGGCGAACAGGTGAACCTAAAGTTCTCTAAATACAGTTTTCAACCATTTTCTCTACTCGACTCTTGGCTGTCTAGGATATCAGCGAATAAAGATATAGGATAAAGAAGTCTTTTGACCTCTAATTATGCAGACCTATTCCAGTAGAGTCCAATAATATAAAAATACAAATTAAAGACATGTTGGTGAGATTGATTCACTACAAATCAAAAGAATTTCAAACAGCTTGCTTCTGTTTGGCAGATATAATCTAGACTCTAGACTGCATGTCAAAGTCTCCTTGGGCAGGATACCGAACCCCACCAAATCCCACCAAACCCACTAAACGCCACCGACCCGCTGAACCCCTAAGAGAAAGTGTGTGAATGTGAGATTAAATAAGCTTAGACATAGAATAAGCAGTTGTGTGAATGAGGCTTGTAGTAAAAAAGCGAGTGCTCACATAGAGTAGACAAGCACTATATAAGAACCAGTCCATTTTCCGTGTATATAAAAAACAACTAAACACACTGGCGTTGTGGAAAGTTGGCTGTGACTTTGACATCTATCAGCGTATAACATGAATTTAATGAAACGAAGGTTGTTCGGATTAATAGCTGATAAAAAAAAATGGTTTGCTGCAGGTCTGAAGGACATCCACTATTTCTGTACTGGAGGTCTACTTTGTTTACAAAACACTACGTACAGTTTAATAGTGCAGTCGGTGCACATCCACTTAATGCAAACACAGTGTAAATTGTGATAAAATCAATGAGTAACTGACAGCACATACAGAAGGAACCAACATACAAAAGTGATGAAGAAATATTTCCAGTGTGCTGGGAGCTGAAGTCATTGTAAGTGCCTAATCCTGTTTTGTTTTTCCCCACAGCTTCCAGTATGAAGAAGTAATCATTCTGTTTTCCATAAAATTCATTGCACAATCTGAGCATCCCACCCCACCCCATTTCATTTTACTACAGTACAATAGCCTCCTTGTTTTAGGGACTGGCGGCCTGGATGGCACCATGCTACATTATCATGATATTCCTCCACAGTGTAGCTAAATGGGCTCATTCAACCCAGATGACCTTCTACAAACCCCAAAAGAGCTGCTGGTAGCTGCCCTACAGCACATAATGTAAGCTCATTAAAAATCTCATTTGAAAACTGCTGAGATCTACAGTAGCATCTACTTTTAGTACATCACCTTTGACATGGAAAAGTGGTTAAGAGCCTTTAAAATGCTTTGTCCTATATTGATGGAAAGAGAAAGTAGGCCGTTTCCACTGATGAGTACAGTAACAACATTGTACTCCTTTGTGTCGTGATAATAGCGGGCCCAGACTAACACAAATCAACAAGTGTGAGATGTTTTGTCTTGTTTACTCACAAATTTTAAGAACATTCATACACAGGCAGTTACTGGGAATAATACTGGCTCAGCTTCAAAACATGGACGTGACCGTCGCTATCTTTTTGAAAACAAATCCCCAGTGGCTTCCTGTAAAAAAGAAATTGGTCCATGTAACCGTATTCCTGTTTATGCATGTATTTATAAAAAGACTTACCGTATTTCCCGGACTACAAAGCGCACCTGAATATTAGCCGCACAAGCTAAAATCAGGGGAAAATCCTGTTTTGTACATACATTAGCCGCACCTGACTAAAAGCCGCAGGTGTTTCAATGTTGACTTATCATATGTAAGAGAATATGCACAAAGGGAATTGTCAGGAAAGAGATGGCTGTTTGGAGACACACCCCTTTTATTAATATTTTGAAAAACAAGTTATGGGTACATATTTGCACATGTAGTACATAACAGTAACCTATAGCACACCAGAAAAATAGATTCGGACTACCTTTTAGGCTCAGGTGCAGTGACACAGCTTTAACAAGAAGAAAAGTCAGTCATTCACCATCTTTCTCTTCTTCCTGCGCACTAAAACCACCAAAGTCCTCTTCTCCAATGTCGGAAACGAACAGGCTCAGGATGGCTTCGTCATCCACTCTCCGCTTCTCTCCTTCGTTGTCACTTTCAAAACCAAAGAAATCCTCGTTGTCAGTGTCAGAGTCGAACACCCTCAGAAGGGCCGTGGCGGTGTCCTCCTCTCCATCATGCAGCAGTCCAGCCCTTCAAAATCCGTTGGTGATCGTGGATGTTTTCGCACTTTTCCACGCTGTCAGAATCCACCGGTGGAGTTGGGCATAACTTGCTTTTCGCAAGTTTATCGCCGTTCGTCATCCACGCCTCCCGCTGAATGCGTAGCGCTACTTTGAAGTTTGTTTTTCGCGCTACTTCGTACGGCACTACGTTGCCTGGCGGACGGACATGTGACTAACATACCACTCTTGAACCCCGATCCTTCCGCCAGGCAACGTAGTGCCGTACAACAGCGGAACAAACAAAACAAATCGTCTTACGATATCACAAAAATCATGGAAAATCCATAGAAAAGCCGCACCTGACTAAAAGCCGCAGGGTTCAAAGCTTGTGCAAAAAGTAGCGGCTTATAGCCCGACAATTACGGTAATTGTGATGTTGAACCAAAACAAAAAACTTGGAGTTCTGCAAAATGCGTCATTACTACCATTGGATATCCAATAGGAGTAAGCCAAACAAAAAAGCTTCGGACATATTTCTTTGTTAAGGGACAAATTTAGTTTTAGGGTGAATTTTTAGGGGAATTTTGAACAAAGACACACATTTAAATTCTCTCCTAGGCTGCTAGTGTCATACTAGTAACTAGGATTCATCACGCCATAGGACCTGTTCCCACTGATATTCCAGGCCAGCTCTTGTGCAATTTGTCATACCTCAGCCTTTTCTCCTTGTTTCTTTTCCTTTCCTTTCCTTGAGACATTTCCTTGTTTCTGCCTTTTCATTAAGAATAGCTTGTTGGCAGCCACCCTTCCACTGAGATCATTTGTGATGGCGAACAGTTGAGGGATCATCTGCTAACGGTTTGGAGCCCGGTACTGCTCTCGTGTAGGGGGTATAGCTCAGTGGCAGAGCATTTGACTGCAGATCAAGAGGTCTCCGGTTCAAATCCGGATACCCCCTGTAATAGCTCAAGAGGGGGAAAAGAAAAAAATATTGGGGGGAATCCTGGCGAGCTGTTGCTCAAGACATCCTAACTGAAGGAACAGGTGCGTCTCTCGGGTCTTCAAGCTTTTTTTTTTTTTTTTTAAATGTCATATTCCTGACCTACAGAGATTGTTCGTCTGCAGGAAATTCTCTAGTTTTCTCACAATTTTTATGACCACACTGAACACAATTTCAAGATATGACAAGTTTTTGGCTAATAGCTCTTTGGGAATCACCTTGTCGGTGCAAACATAATCTGTGCTATCTTTGACATTTTTCATAGATTCCATTAAAGAAATATGAAATCATTTTATGTGTTTTTGTGACAGGATAGCAATAACATAATGCCTTTAAATGGTTTTTTGTTTTTGTTAAGCCAGCCATTGTTTTTAGACATAGCACTGGTTCACCCTTTGAGTTAGGGGCCTTTTTATGCTTTACTGATTCATAGGTCAGTGTTAAGTGGCTTAACAAGCATTCCTCTGAAAGTGGTCAAGTACAAGGACTGAACTGTAAGTGAGAGAAAAAGCAGCCACGATCCAAAGATAAAACTTTCAAAGACTTTCAGAAATCCTGGAGAACTATTGCTCAAGACCACTTTTAAAAATTACTAGCATGTCTGACTCCGTGTGTAACGGACATTACATGTTGTTATAATTACACAAAATGTGTTCTAGACCACAAATTTTATTTTCCAGTTTATACCTGACTTTTAGGACCTTCAAGCCTGTAGTTATGTTCTTTATCAGTTGGAGCCCCTCCTCATTGTCCTTCTTCTTCTTTGGTGCAACCCTATAAATACAGTGTACCCCTTTGGCCTCTCCCCTTTTCTACAATTACCCTGTGGGAGAGGTTGGTGTCATTTCTTTCCAGACCCTGTACAACACACATATAATGTATATTTAGCCACCCTGATGTTTCTGATTGTGTGTCTTTAGTTCAATTATTGTCATCATTGTGCCTGTTTTTGTTAGATGCTATAAATGTGTAGTATGTGTGTGCCACAAATGTGTTTTAGGCGCCGTTAATGCTAGCATGAATATATAATTCTGGCTAGCTTGGAAGTTGTGATGGGTTGAGCTAACCCTCTCCCCCACTGTTTGTGTTTGGTTGTAGGAGCTGGAGCGAGCAAGTTATTTACTTGGAGGTCTTTCTTTCTTTTACCTTTCTTTGTCAGACACAACGCAAAAACACACCGGTCACACGTGGAAGCAAAGTAAAAAACTGAAAAAAATAATACAATATAAAACATAAATGATGTTTGAAAGTAACTCAAACTGAGTGTTTTGAAATAAATATTCTACTGAACAATTGCTCTATGGATGTTGAAATAAGATCAAATTAAATATAAATGCATATCTCCATCTATTCTAGAATTATTGTCATCACTTACCTGTTTAAAAAAACCGAACTTATCCTTATTGTCTTTGCTGAGATACCAGGTGACTATGTGTACGATGGACAGCACAGCTCCACTAAGCACAGCAGCTCTCATTCTGACTGGCAACAAGGTATAGATAATGTAGATGAAGAACATTGTCCACCAGATGCCCTCTGATGCACTGTGGGGGGACACGCTGACGATCCCATATACTTGCACTACAATCAGTACCCCGATCACAAGGTAGCTCACAATCCACATGTAATCTTGGTGGAAGCCGTTTCGATTGCACACCACCATCATCGCCAGGAAAACAACCATGGCCACAGACAGTACTGAGATGTAGTCAGGTCTGAGGCTTGACTCCGGTTGGAAACAGTGGAAGGTAAGCATAACAACGCACACCACCACCAGAACTCCCATTAGCATGGTCAGAGAGCTCTGGTTGAGCCTGAAGAAGTACCGCTGATAAAGACGTTCCAGCTTGGTGGACTGAAATTTCTTGGATTGAAAAACCCGCACGACCTGCATACAACAGTCTGCGGCAGTCATTGTCTTGCAGCTACCCTCAGAGAACTGTCCTAATTCCTCCTCTTTCCTACCCTTCAGCTCACCGTCTTCGAAGCCCAGATTCACAGCCTTTAGACCCAGATCTCCACCACCAACCATCCGTTTCGCATAGTGGTCTTCCTGCCAGCCACAGCGCAGGCCAAAATTGTTCCCACTGGTGCCTGCCCCACAGTGGTAATTTTGAGGGGCAGCATTAGGGGTTTCCAAGTCCTCCGGGTCCCTCAGGCAGCTCATGTAACGTGGGTTGCATAGTGACGAGCTGTCCTTCCTTTTTTTGCCATTGCGCTCTCCCCATGCTGTCTTTCGCTGGTCCACTCTGCCTGGAAAGAGGTCTCTGGCCCATGACATCCTACAAAACACAACATACAATTGGTAATGTTTCACATAAAACAGTACTGATCTTGAAGCTTTTAATCTCTTTTAATATAGAGATTTGAGAATCGTCTCACCTGTGTTGGCTTAATTGTGTTTAGCAACACTGCGCTCTTTGGCCAGGCCACTAGTTTACCCCAGCGAGCACACACCATGAGCTCAAATTGGCCAAAAGCATCAGAGGGGCGTCTGCATTTGAGTTGCTTTCTTTTGTAGAAACAGTCAGTGTGTCAACTCTATACACCACCGAGTGCCTTTAAAAACCACCTGTTCTCCTGTAAAAGCAAATGAAAAACCAAACACAAAAAACATGTGATATTGTTAAGCAAACAAAGCATGAGGGAATATCACCTGATTGCATTAACATTAATAGTATGCATTTTTCATATTACACATATGTTTGGTGTTATAGGGCCTATTTATGCCACTGAATGTGCACGTCTTTGTATGGTTTGCCCATTCCACTTCTTTTCTTTCCATGCCTCAGCCAGCCTGGGACCACACTTTCAAATGTTTTTGTTCTGCCTGCAAAATGCTGAACTGTAAAAGCAGAACCTCCTCTAATTCCTGCCTCGTGCAGCAGGTGCCGTTCATAAGTTTTATCCTGAAACCATGACAAAGAATGCAGTCCCGTTCCAACCAGCTCTACACTGATTGCCGGCTTCCACAACTGGTATCAAACACCACTTCTTGGTGGCTAGCACTCTGCCATGCTTTGCCACCGAAATCTGCCCCTAACATCTTGAGTGGGCAGGCATGGGTGTGCTCTATTTGACAACAAAGGCCTACTGAGTGGGCACCATCAGAGATCAAGAGCTCTCCAGTCCAGATTAAATTGTCCATGCTTCCCCCATTAGCTTTGATGACTCACTATAGCTGGATTGTAGCAGTACATGTCAAGGACAGCGCTAACCTCTAAACTCTAAGCAAATCTCCCAGGCTGACAGAGCTAAGACTAATGGTGGGAAGAGCAAGCATGAAGTGCACACATGTTTATAATCAACAGCAGCCTCTAACATGAAAGCTGCCAAGCTGAAAACTAAAAGGATAACTATTTAACTATATGTTAAATATAACCCACACTGGTGCAAGCTGGGAAACCATCTCTTCAGTAACTATTATTTAATTAAATTCCTTCCTACTTAATAATAGATTAATAGCTGATCACAACATTTACAAACTGGTAAAGTAATTAGCATGCTGTTTCACGTTGGGTGCATTTTTTTAAATTTTTTTTTTTGGCGTATGACCCACTCTGGCACACTGCAAGCATGTGTCCCTTCACCTTCATTTTTCCTGCAGAAACAACCTTAGTCCTCGACTCATCCTTATACATTTACGACAGGTCAGACTGCGACATGCGGCTCTTATGTAATGCAATCTATGCAGGCATACATCTGCCATAAACCACGAAACGAATCTGTACATTGCACATGTGTACATTGGAATCAGCCGTCCTGCGTGCGTTTAAAAATTAGGACGATGCGTACGAGCAAATATCTGTATTATTGTGCACATTGACACGGAGCAGCAACAGTCCTGCGGTCACCGGCGCTAACATGATTCTGATGTCCGAAAACATGTTTGGCAATTACACGTGTAGGCCCAGGCTGTGTCTGAATAAGGGGCAGTCGGCCGAAGCGCATTACATAACAGGACGCTCTAAGTAGCCACTGAGGCACTGCTCCCAGTGTTCAAATGTAGCCGCTTTAACCACAAATCTCATGGAGACGGCGTTGGACCCGGATAGTCTGGAGTCAGCCGGGAGTGTGTGGGTTGCAGAAGAAAGTGCAGGTTGCCACACATCAGCGCCTCTACTAACTTGTCGTGAGTAAAACATTCCGTTGGGCAACTTCTGCCTTGGCAGCTGATCCTCTGATATCGGATGAATGTGCTATCCAGCTCACAGGACTACTGTACAGTGATAAGGGCTGTAAAAGGGCTACACACCGGGCCTGTTCCCCCAACATAAACGCGTACGTCATTATGTTTGGACTCCAAACAGGTCACTGGGCAAGAGGACGCTGGTGAAACGCTCTGGGCAGAATCGCCAAGTGTCACTCGGCTGATTCGCCTCTTCGCGTTAAATGTCACATTACATAAATAAAGTGATGTCTGCGCCTGTGTACAGTAGTGTACAGTCCCGCTGAATAGTTCAGGCGGCTCAACGCCGCCGCAGTCATCACAGCAAAACACACTCCAGTGCAAGTCAACTGCTCCCAGTCTTTTCCACGGCTCTATCCTTTGACTGCTTTTCAGTGTCGCCGAGCTGTAGCAAATTCACATTGTTGCCCAATACAAAGCTTAAGACATGCAGTGTACTTACCAGTGGACATCCAGTAGGAGTAACCGTAACACTGCAGTGGAGCTTAGCCCTGTCTTCGGTCTTTACGCAGCCGCCGTGACACACTTCGGATGCGGGTCTGTCCTTGTGGAAAGCAAGGGAAAACTGCGAAATTGGCAGGACAGCCTTCTCTCTTCCCAGCCAAAGCTACGACCCTACATTCACAGCGCTCCTCTCTCCCTCTCTCTATCTCTCTCCCTCACACACACACAGTCACACACACACTGACAGTTCCAGTCCAACATTCCCATCCCATTCATGATCGCAGGAGTCCCCCTAGAGGTGACGTGCGTGCGTCTCCACCCGCTCGAGTGTGATCCGCTCTCCTGCCCGTCATTATGTCCATTTGTTCCTTCCTCCTCGTTTACTTCACCCTTGTTGTAACACAGCGTGCAGATTAATAGCAAGCTAGGAGAGAACAAAGAAGCTGTTGTTAAGCATTGCATGCAAATATTGTCAAAACACCACCTAGTGGCGATGATTTATCCACTAAAAACTTCCAAAAGTCTCCCGAAGCGATCATGTTGACCTCTAAACTGTTTTTTATTCAGTTCTTACAATCATCACAGTTGGTCTTATATAAAGTACATCAAAACCATTTATTAAGAAACAACTGACTCGGGCTTAATGGCTGCACAGACCACCAAAAATCACTCAGTGCAAACTGTGTGAACTAGGAGCTCAACAAGTGCTCAATTTGCTGACAGGGACAATGAATATTAAATATTGGGCTTCAGTAAGCACGCAGTATGACTACATTAATGCACACAGTTGTAAGTTAGTTTACTCTGCTTTTACATGGAAGGACTGCTGCATAAATCTATGTTACAGCACCATATTTTACTAATGTGAGCCTAAATATTACTAAAATGACTTTATATTAGCCAGGGCAACACAAGTGTGGGTGCAGAAGAAACAGAATAGAAAATGGAAAATTGCTTCTTATTTTGTTTGTTTTGGTCTTTGCTTAACTTTAAAATACTCCCGAGGCGTCCAACTGGATTTATGTCTCTAATTTAGGAGACTGGTGACAGTCTTCACTTCTCCTTTAAATGCAATTTCATGATTGCTTTGTGTGGGAAATTTATGTTTTTCAAGTGTCTTGAGACTAGAAATCATCTTTGATCTTTTATGCATTGTTGCACTTCAAAATGCATTAAACCTGCGTTCACAGAAAAATGTACAAATGTCATCTGTCCAGCATGGTTAACGCTTGTATAGATCTACCTCCAGCTGTTGTAATCCTAGCCAGGTCCACTCCAACCATGCTGGATGCCATCTGAGTCCAATAAATATATTTTGATTTCATCTGTCCAAAACTGTGCTGCCAGTTTTCATTAGCTTCTTTTAATGCTCAAAGTTCGAGTTTGAAGTTTTGTGCTGTTTTCAGACCAGATGTGTCTTTTTTTCTCCTTTTTCTTGGACACTGTGTATAGTAGGGGTTGTCCTAATGCAAAATTCTTCACAATATCTGAGCAGTCACTGAAACAGCAGTTTACCACACAGCTGTTCAAAAAACTGTAATTTATAGCTAAACTTCTATTTTTAAAAAAAGTTGTTTTAGATCAACGTTTGTCTTTTCTAGACAAGAACAAAATTTATGAGACCTTCCCGTCAGGTTTCAGGGACTTTCACAATGCTCAGTCTTCTCTTTTAAAAGTAATAAATGATACTCTACTGAATGTCTGGTGATTTCTGTACTGGTGATTGTTCCATCTTAGCTCCGCTGGGCCCGAGTGCTACCTTTTACTCAGTCAATCATGATTTACTCATTTAGCATTTGGAACATTGTGTAGGAGTCAAGGGTTTGGCTCGAAACAGGTTTCAGTCTTATATTAAATAAGGGGCTTTTTCAGTCTACATTGGAAAATACTCTTCTATGACATCTGGAGTTCCCAGAGACTCTATTTTGTGGCCTGTTCTGTTTTCTTTGTACATGCTGCCTCTGAATATGACATGTCTTTTTCATTCCAACTCAGATGATTTACAAACATATACCAGGGAATCTTGGAAATCACTCCTCTATACAAGGGCACAATCCCTGTATCCTGGCTTCAAATAATTCAATGTTTCATATTTTCCCACAGCTAAACAAGGCAAGAATGAGGTTATATTGTGTGGCCTTCCATCTTTAGTTTAGCATATATATGGAGTTATTCAGTCAGTCTTAGTTATTTACAGTTAGACCAAAACCCTTTAGCTAGATTTCTGGCTGGGGCAAAAAAAGAAAAGAAAAGATCACATTGTTCCAGTGCTGACAGCCTTGCAGTGGCTCCCTGTGCATTACAGAATTCAGTATAAAGTGTCACTGTTTGTGTTTAGCCTTAAATGGTCTAGCATCAAATCATGTGGCAGATATACAGCATTCATATGCCTCCTCAAGATCATTAAGGTCAGCATCCAGTCACTACTAACTATCTGAGGGAAGCTTTCTAACTTGATGTTATTGCATCAACACCTCACACATGCATCAAGTCTTACTGTTTTTATACCTTAGCTGATAACACCTTTATTTTATGCAAGTGTACTGCCTCTGCTATGGTTGGGCAGTCAGCTAAACTCCTTCCCCACATCAAGACTCTGACGACACGATTCCCGGTTCACAGGTTTATTGACACAGGGAAAGGTGAAACTGTAACAAACAGTACAAGGCATAATCACTGTACTTATTCACCATGTACATATATAACGATGAAAATATATTAACCCAGTTTTTTAATATGTCAACATGCAATGTTCATATGAATTACTTCCCTTTTTAAGTCAAATACAAACATCAAATTATGATTTTAACAAGTCTTACTATAATGAATGCCTCCAATTCGTTTGTCATTCCCCTTTAACTAGCTCCATAAGCGATTGCTAGCTTAAACTGCATAAGATTGGTTTTATCATTAAACTTACAGAAAAATGAACTTACTTGAAAGAAAGTGGTCTATACATGCACATAAAATATAAAACAAGTCTATACATACCCACAATGCTACCAAAGGCATAGGATGCATGTGGATGCCACTGGATTTATCTGGCTAAGGCCACCATGCTGCACATGCCTTCTCCTTAATTCACAGACTTACTTCCTGTTTACCGACGACATCATGTCCTATTACAGACTACAGGTTTTAAGGTGGCACCAGAGAGTTACAATTGCATATTTAAACATTTACCAAATCCAAGAAAACAGTCTACCTTAAAAACTTTTGATATCAGAACACTCCCCGCCTGGCGTGATTAACGCCACCACACTTTGTCAATGACAGTTCAACACCTAGACATCTGAAGCCAGAAGAAGTACTATTTCTGTAATGGGTCTCACAAACAATGTTTCTCCTCCTGGCTTGATGACCTTGACCTCGACCTGGCGAACTTTACCATCTTTGCTTTGGAAGGTCTGTGTTACCAGACCAAGTGGCCACTTATTTCTTTGTACTTGACTGTCCTTGAGGAGAACAACATCCCCTGGCTTAATGTTTGGGTTAGATGACTGCCACTTCCTACGTGATTGCAATGTTGGAAGGAACTGCTTGCGCCACCTGTCCCAGAAGGTGTTGGACAGGTGCTGGACTTGTCTCCACTGATGCTTGTAGAGGTCAGCGGCTCCAAACTCTCCTGGAGGAGCAGGAACACAGTTTACCTTCTGTGTTAGAAGAGCAGCTGGCGTAAGAATGAATGAGTTGTCGGGGTCAGTTGTTACAGGAACAAGAGGCCGGGCATTAATGATGCCTCCTACTTCTGCCATGAAAGTTACCAACACTTCATGGGTCAGCTTCCCCTTGAGCTGGAGGAACATGGAGTCAAGAATCCTTCTAGCCAGACCAATCATCCTTTCCCACGTTCCACCAAAGTGGGAGGCATGTGGAGGGTTGAATGTCCAAGAGCAACCTTGGGCTGACAGATAAGACTTGACGCCATTGTGGTCGATGTTAGAGGGTATCTTCAAGGACTGACAAGCACCCGCAAAGTTAGTGCCTCTGTCTGATCGAATACTTTTGACCGGCCCTCTAACTGCTAGAAACCGCCTTAATGCATTGATAAAGCTGGATGTGTCGAGGGATTCTATGACTTCAATATGTACGGCTCTTACGCTCATACATGTAAAAATCACGGCCCACCTTTTGCTGTGTGAGAGGCCTCCTCTAGTCCGGCATGCAGAAACACTCCAAGGACCAAACACATCAAGGCCAACATTTGTGAAGGGAGGGTCTGTTGAGAGACGATCTGCCGGAAGGCTGGCCATTTTTTGGCAGCTTACTGGAGCTCTAAGTCTTCTGCATGTCACACATCGGTAGATGATGCTGCTCACTTTTCTCTTTCCACCAACTATCCAAAATCCAGCTGCACGGACGGCCCCTTCCGTAAAGAGACGCCCTTGATGGTGAACTTGTTCGTGGTACTGTCTAATGAGCAGGGTTGCAATATGATGATTGCCTGGAATAATCACAGGAGTCTTCTCACTCTGAGCAAGACTTGAATAGTGAAGACGACCTCCGACTCTTAGTAGGCCATGTGCATCAATAAAGGGATCGAGACTTTTCAGAGGACTACTTCTGGGAACCTCTTTGTGTATTACGATACATTTGATCTCCTCGCCATAAACCTCTTCTTGGACTGTTCGAATGATGATGTCTGAGGCTTGGGTGGATTCCTCAACACTAAATCCTGTCTTACAAAGATGCCAGCCCTTACAAGGTTTGTTTGTTGTGATCATGTTGTAACAACTGGCAATATGTTTCAGATGGGCGATTGCACGAGTCAGTGACTGCCACGAAGAAAACTTGGTGAATCGTTGGGACCCAAGTTGCTTGGATGCTGTAGCAGTGCTTAATGTGGACACAAGCGGTCGGATGTCTGGATCTGAACCTGGGTCCACAAGATCAAAGGTGATGTCAGGGATGTCTTGCTCTGGTTTGGACAGAAACCTGGGTCCACTAAGCCAGTTGGTGTCTTTTAAAGTGCCTGCAGCAACAGAACGTGTTGCATGGTCTGCAGGGTTCTGGTTTGTGGCCACGTAGCGCCACTGGCGTGGACTGGAGGATCTTCGAATGCGCAGGACCCGATTACTTACGTACACATAAAAACGCCTGGTCTCATTACAAATGTAGCCCAGAACCACCTTACTATCTGTGTAATAAGTCACAGCATTAAGCTGAAGATCAAGTTCTGCTGAGATCAGGTCTGACAACTCAACAGCCAGTACTGCTGCACAGAGCTCTAATCTCGGGATTGTGTGCTCTGGACGAGGAGCCAGCTTGGCCTTTCCCATGACAAACCCCACATGCTGGTTTCCAGCAGTGTCTGTGACTCTAAGATATGCTACTGCAGCAATAGCTTTTGTTGAAGCGTCAGAGAAAACACACAATTCTCTGTTGACAGCTGTCGATGGTGAAGTTTCAGTGTAGGGTCTGGGTATCGTCAGACTTGACAACTCTGTCAGTGAAGCTCTCCACGAGGCCCAAGCTTCCTCCTTGTCTCGAGGTAATGGCACATCCCAGTCACCATTCTCAGCAGTGAGCTCTCGCAGAATGGCCTTGCCTTGTATGACAACTGGTGCTACAAACCCAAGAGGGTCGTAGAGACTGTTAATGATAGATAAGACTCCCCGGCGAGTATAAGGTTTTGTCTCCTGGGAGACACTGAAGACAAAGCAATCTGTTTGAAGGTTCCAGTTGAGCCCGAGACTGCGCTGCATCGGTACTGTGTCTGCATCAAGGTCAAGATCTTTAAGGTCACTTGCATAGTCTCTTGAAGGAAAGGCTCTCATGATCTCCTTCTTGTTTGCTGCGATCTTATGCAGCCTCAGGTTAGACCTGGAGAGGACATCCTGTGTCTTCTTTAACAAGTTGATAGCTGCTTCGACTGTAGGCAGAGACTTCAGTCCATCATCTACATAAAAGTCTCGCATCACAAAATGCTTTACATCAGGGTCAGCATGGAACTCACTGACCTGAACGGATTGATGGAGGCCGTAAATAGCCACTGCAGGCGAGGGGCTATTCCCGAACACGTGGACTGTCATGCGGTAGTCCACGATATCTTTGGAGAGGTCATTATCACGGAACCATAGAAACCTCAAGAAGTTTCTGTCCTCTTCTCTGACCACGAAAGAGTAGAACATTTGTTCTACGTCTGCTGAGAATGCAACAGCTTCCTTTCTAAAGCGAATCAATACACCCAGCAGTGTGTTGTTCAGATCAGGCCCCGTCAACAGCACATCGTTGAGTGACACACCATTGAATCGAGCACTGGAGTCAAAAACTATTCTGATCTTCTTTGGTTTCTTGGGATGGTACACACCGAATGTTGGTAAATACCATCGCTCTTCCTCCTCACCCAACGGAGGAGCCAACTCTGCATGACCATTTTTGAACATCTGTTCCATGAAGCTAAGGAAGTGTTCCCTCATTTCAGGCTTCCTCTCAAAGTTGTGAATGAGAGACTTGAGACGCTTCAGTGCCTGAGGCCTGTTGTTAGGAAGCTGCTGACGTGGACTCTTGAAGGGTAAAGGGGCTACCCAGCTGTTATTTGTGTCTTTCTGTAGTCCAGCCTTCATTATTTTCATGAATGAAGCGTCCTGAATTGAAGGAGCAACTTGGTTATCCTGTTTGGTCCTCTTGAACACATTGCATCCAAGATGGTCAACATCGCAGATGGACTCTTGTTCAGGACACGTTGGAAGATGGTCTGCAACCTGGATGGCGCTGTACCTTTCTTTAACACAAAACACATTAGGGCATGGGTTAAAGATAGATGGCCTTCGCAGCTCTGTGGTATTTGTATAGAAGGAGCTGATTGCTGATGGCCTATGGACACTGCCGAGACACACGTTGCCCACAACAACCCACCCCAGATCTAACTTCTGAGCATAGGGCTGGTTGTGTGAACCATTCACCTGTTTGCGGACTTTATGTACTCTGATAACGTCCCTCCCTAGGAGAAGCATGATCTGGGCATTTGGGTCCAGATCTGGGATGAGGTGTGCCAGTGACTTTAAATGTGCATGATGAATAGCGACATCAGGGGTTGGAATCTCATCCCTGTTGTTGGGAATTTCATTGCATTCTGTGAGACTGGGTAATGGAATGCGGACAGTCCCATCAAGAGATTCCACCTCATAGCCACTTGCCCTCCTACCTGATTATTCTTTTACTCCTGCACATGTTCTCAGTATGTATGGCGCACATGGGCTTTTGTCACCAAACACTTCAAAAAACTGTGAGCGAACTAACGACCTGTTACTTTGCTCATCCAAAATTGCATACAGCTTCACTGCTTTTTCTCTGTTCCCAGCTGGATATACCTTCACGAGGCATATTTTGGAACAGGATCGGTCCATCAGATCTCCCCCGCAAACCTCTGTGCATTTGGCTGTGATGTCCGATTGAGGCAAAGTTTCAACTTCCTCCCCGCCATGGTCTGGAGCAGGGTCCTTCACTTCTATCCAAGGTGCAGGCCCTGGATGTAGAGCTGTGTTGTGCCTTTCACTTTTGCACTCAGAACACTGCACTTTGACCTTGCAATCCCTAGCAAGGTGCGATGATGCTGAACAGCATTTGAAACACAAATTGTGCTCCCTCAAGAACATCTTGCGCTCATCAATCGATTTTTCTCTGAATGCACGACATTTGCGTAATGGGTGTGGTTTCCCATGAATGGGGCATACTTTATCACAATCATCAAGCTTTGATGAGAACTTACTAGAATCAGAACTAGCTCTGGAGGATACGTCCGTTTTACAGACTGAGATTCCTCTATGCTTGTTTGGCTGCCACGCTAACTTTTCAGTCCTGGAGCTGATGTCTGTCTGAGTGATGAAGTTGAAGCTTGGATCGTTGGCAATGCTAGCCTCCTGGCTAACAAACTCTACAAAAAAGGTAAAGGGCGGATACGGCACATGCTCTCGCCGCTTGTACGATGCGCCAGCTGAAGCCCACTTTTCTTGCAGACGAAAGGGGAGCTTCTGCACAATTGGATTGACACCTCTTGCTGTGTCGAGGAATGAAAGTCCAGGTAGGTCTCCTTCATCCTTAGCCGAAAGAAGTTCCATCAGAAGATCACTCAACTTTGTTAACTTAGCATAGTCTCGATTTCCTACCTTTGGAAATGTGTCAATGCGCTTGAAGAGAGAATCCTCTATTGCCTCTGTTAGGTTCTATCAAGTCTTTCCCATATCATATCCAGCCCAGCTCCTGGATGATTAACATGAATTGCTCTGATCTGCTCTGCGTGTTCTTTTGACTCCTTGCCAAGCCACTTTAAAAGAAGATCCATCTCTTCACTCGCAGTCAAATCTAAGCCACTGGTTGCAGATAGAAATGAGCGTTTCCAGGCTCTGTAGTTCTGTGGCTTGTCATTAAATTGAAGTAAGCCTGTAGACACAAGTTCACGGCGTGCAAGATATCTCACAAAATCATTTGGGTTGGGGCTGCCATAGTTGGCGTTAGGAGATATGGGATAGGCTGAGGGAAATGCACCACTATAGTCATTTTGAGATCTGAGATTCTGGGTTGGAGTAGCAGATCTGTGTTCAAATCTTACTTGTCGTGGCTCGTGAACATCTTCTTCCTTACAGATCTGAACTCCATGTGAGCTGGGGAACGGCTGTGATTTTGTTGGCGTAACACTTTCATGCTGCTGATGCCCTGTCTCTGATACTTTGCCTTGGTCCGCAACATACTGTTGTGTTCGTTGAATAGTTTCTAGAGGGTCAGAATCTAGTACAAGGTCACAACTACGTCTTTCACTATTGATATCAGCTGCAGCTTCTAGCACTTCTGCCTCCACAATGGCTGCAGCAGTTTCTTTCTTGTATTCTAGCATTTGCATTGAGGCTTCCAATTTAGCCTTTTCTAGTTTTAGGTTTATTTCCTCCTCAGCATAAGAAAGACGAGCCTTTGCTGCTTCTGCACGTGCTCGTGCCTTGGCTGCAGCAGACCCAGTTGATGATGCATAGGAGTGCACAGAAGGAGCGTGCGAATGCGTTTTTGACATGGTTGTTTCTTCTGACTTGGACTGAACAATTTCTCAGCGAATCTCTGCTTAGATGTGCTAATTGTCCATTAGTTGATTGTGATGATGGTCTCCCTACCATCTGTCGGCGTTTCCACGTTATCTTGCCCGCTAGGAAGTGTGGTTTCACTGTACTGCCTCTGCTATGGTTGGGCAGTCAGCTAAACTCCTTCCCCACATCAAGACTCTGACGACACGATTCCCGGTTCACAGGTTTATTGACACAGGGAAAGGTGAAACTGTAACAAACAGTACAAGGCATAATCACTGTACTTATTCACCATGTACATATATAACGATGAAAATATATTAATCCAGTTTTTTAATATGTCAACATGCAATGTTCATATGAATTACTTCCCTTTTTAAGTCAAATACAAACATCAAATTATGATTTTAACAAGTCTTACTATAATGAATGCCTCCAATTCGTTTGTCATTCCCCTTTAACTAGCTCCATAAGCGATTGCTAGCTTAAACTGCATAAGATTGGTTTTATCATTAAACTTACAGAAAAATGAACTTACTTGAAAGAAAGTGGTCTATACATGCACATAAAATATAAAACAAGTCTATACATACCCACAATGCTACCAAAGGCATAGGATGTATGTGGATGCCACTGGATTTATCTGGCTAAGGCCACCATGCTGCACATGCCTTCTCCTTAATTCACAGACTTACTTCCTGTTTACCGACGACATCATGTCCTATTACAGACTACAGGTTTTAAGGTGGCACCAGAGAGTTACAATTGCATATTTAAACATTTACCAAATCCAAGAAAACAGTCTACCTTAAAAACTTTTGATATCAGAACAGCAAGTGTGGACGCGTGTAGAGGAAGTCTGGGAACATTTTTGTTTTTCTTGCTCTTTTTAATTAATTAATTAATTAATTAATTAATTAAATGTATTTATTTCTATTTATTAATTACCTACTAGGTAGAATTTGTGCCAGGTCCGAATCCCATAACACTTGTTTGGAAGGTTATACAAATATTAGACATTATTAGTCGGTAGTATACCTCATCATGCAGCTGCTCACTGAAGCCATTATTAACCTCCTAAGACCCAAACTCTTCCACGACATGCATTTTTAATTTCTCTTTGATATTTCGGCATATTGGGGCCCGATGAATGTAAAAACAAAGAATTACCAGATTTTTTTTAACCTTATTTTTGTTTTTAAAAAAAATAAGAGACACATATGAGGATATTCGTTTAAAATTTTGATAGAACAGTATCAGTATAATGTCCTCGTAAGTGGATATCAGACCCATGTAGAGCAAAATTGAGTATTTTAGTCTAAATAACCCAAAATGCGATGTCCACATATGTGGACGCCAGGTCCTAGGAGGTTAAGGAAGGGAAACCGGAATAAAAGGCTTAAATGTGCAGATGACACAAGAACTGAACTGGAAATCAGTGGCTACAGGTCTTGTGAAGTGATGAATGTTTTACTGAAATTGCCAGTAATAAATGTGCCATGCATAGCCATCTCAAGTGTTTACAGAGAGTTTTTTTTAAAAATCCAGTTAGTGCCGGTTCTCTGGGTGAAAATGCCTTGTTGATGCTAGAGGTCAGGGGAAAATGACCAGACTGCTTCAAGCTGACAGGAAGGCAAAAATAACTTTAAAAAAAAACACACAGTTAAGTAACCACCAACATATGAAGAGCATCTCTGAATGGACAACAGGTCAAACCTTGAAGCAGATGGGCTACAGCAGCAGGGGACCCCACCAGAGGCCTCACCTGTCAACTAAGAACAGGAAACTGAGGCAACATTTTACACCAAAATTGAACAGTTACTGAAAAAAATGTTGCCTGGTCTGATAAATCTCATGTCAAATGCAACATGAAAACAAGGATCCTTCCCTGTATAAGTTGTTTAAGCTGCTGGTGGGAGTGTAAGGATGTGAGGGACATTGTCTTGGCATCTAATCACTGCATAACAAGCATACTTGTCGTATTTCAAAGATAGTCTTCAATGTGTCCATTTTTTCTATGGAAGCTGAACTATTTACAGCAGATAAACACTATCTGAAAACCATGAAAATATGAATCTGCCTCTTCAGCTAGGAAATGCTCTTGAGCTATAGTTTTTTTTTAATGTTAGAGGGTCCTTCAAAAACGTTACCTGATCATTTGAGCTTCCATAGGGGGAATCTGGAATTGAACCAGAGACCGCTTGATCTGCAGTCAAATGCTCTACCACTGAGCTATACCCCCTCAGAGAAACTGCATCTGTTCACTGAAATCTAACCAGTGGATGGGATGCTGTTATGAAGCAATTTTTAAGGAAGGGAAATAGGAGAATTTTTTTGATTGAAAAGGCCAGCAATAGATATGGAGGAGGTCAAAATGCATAAAACACAGTGGAGCTTGTGTCATTCTTTGAAAGCCATGACTGCAATTCAGGCAGTACTGTTCAGGATCTTCTCAAAATTGAAAAAATTATAAACACAGAAAAGCACCATCAGATTTTGATCCACCACGCAATACTATCCAAACTGTCTGATTGGGAACAGCTTCATTTTTCAGCATGTTAATGATCCCCAACGCACTGCCAGTGCAGTAAAGGCATACCTGGATAGAAAAACACACAGTGAATCAATACACACATGTATGTTTAAACTGTCTTAATAAATCACTGGACCTATTTCCTATTTTCCTACCAAAATATTAAGATTTTTTAATAGTCTTGACATAAGTGACCAAATATGAGATTTGGATTTCATTACAGTTTGCCCAGCAGAGGGTGCCAACGGTCACGGACTGTCTCACACACCCCTTATCTTTTTAAAATAAAAACAATCTGAAATTAAACGAACAAAATGAATCTTTCAGTCCACTTCAGGGGCCTCTCTGTGTATGTGTGTGCGTGACTTTCTCCCGTGTCTTTGACATTGGCTGTGTGCTGTATACAGTTTAAGCTACCTGGTTGATTGGCTCGGTGTAAATGGAAGGCGTCTGCAGGATGTGAAGTGGTGGGGGCTGGTGGGCAAAGTGCTGGATCAGTGAAAACCGAGAAGACCTTCATCCAACCCCCCCTGCCTGGACATCTTCAGATAGTGAATGCAAAACGTCTAAAACAGCATCCCAGTCAAACAAAGCTCTTTGAATCTGAACAGCAAACAGAAGTAATGGGACTTCTGGGACTGTGATAATGAAGTAAATTAATATGCTTAGTCCATGTGTAACAGCACAGATTACAGACACTTTCTCCTTCACGTGTCGCTCTAATGAGCCCATTACACCAATTTCATGCTAAGCAAGGAATCCTGCATGAACCCTGAGCTTAAGAGCTTGAGGGGCAACACTTGCTTCGTAAACATTTTTAAATAACTGGGCCAAAAACAAATTGAGCCGCATACGGAAAGGGGAACAGTTCGGTATTAGAGATAGAAACATTATTGGATGAATTTATGAGAATTACTAAAAAAAATGTTCGTCATATATTCAGAAATTCCAAAATAGAAATCCAACATGAAGGCGCAGAAATCCAAGGGGACCGGGCTGTGCGAAAAGTGCAGGTCTTGCATAATTTATTACGAAAGCTGTAATCTATCCAGCCGTGTGTCCGTGCGCGTGGCTTTGTGTACAGTCATTGATCATGCCGTGAATCCAGAAACTAGAGATTTTACAGCGCAGATGCCGTGGGAGCATCGCATCCAAATGAAGCGTTATTACAGCTGAGTTTTCTCGGGCTGTGGAAATGTTTCGACGAGGCGCGGTGCTCTGCCTTTACTTGATGCCTTGTGGCTTTTTCACCCAAGTTGGGCTGTGGTGACCGAGACTGCTGTTATCTGCGGATGTCCCTGACCAATTCGAGCGTCTTTCTGCTGAACGAGGTAGGCTTTCAGTTTTTCCCTCTTCTTTTCTTTACCTTTATGTTGTCGAGGTAACTGAGGAAAATTTGGACTGTTTTTTGTGCTGGAAGGAGTTTGAAACCAACCTGCGTGCAGTGCATTTACAGTACCATGCAGACCTGTAAGGGGGGCGAAGGTAGTAGTAGCAGGTCCTTTCTGGGATGCTGATAATTAAATTAGACACGCTGACCACGCTGGGAATCTTCCGTTTGGAGTGGAAAAGCTTTGACGTGCATGGCACTGTCTGCCAGCTGGAATTAGGGACAGATGAGCTTTGAAATGTTCGTGATAGTCATTTCACCCAAAACAACAAAACTGGTCAGCTGGCGCAACAGATGAACTGCGTGTGTGTTTATAGTCCCACTTTATGGAAAATGAGGTAATAACTGTTTTAATACTGCAGGAAAAACAAAAGCAATTTAGATCATAACCGGTGTCATGCATTTGTGAATGAGTGTGGTAATTAACGATCAGTTAAACTGTGTGGCTGTGTCTTTGCCTCCTTTAGATTCTTCATGCTTGTTTATAATGTGAGAGGACTCCAGTCATTCATCAGAGGATGTGATGTAATGCAGTGCCTAAATCAGAGTGACAACGCTAAGGCCGAATATGATGGCTATCAGTATTTTATTTACTAAGTAACGTGTTTCATGTTGAGGGAGAGAAACACAGGCGAAGTTACTTCTACAGATAATATTGCAAAGCCTGAATTAGTCACAATGTTAATAGATACGAGTGAAATGATTCTCTGTTGATAATCTAATCTGCTTTAGGTGCTTTATAGAAAACACAAAAATCAGATTTCTGCTAAATTATCAATGTAATAATGTTGCATCTGCAGCAATCTGCACTTATTTAGGTTGTTTCATTTTGTGATGTTTTATGCCTAATTTAATCAAAGTTACCATGGTGCTCTGAAAGCTCTTCTTCTCCTGGAGGTTGCATTTCACAAAGACAGATCAATATATACCTGCAGCTATAGTGAGATGATTCACCAAACAATATTAGGAAATCTCACCCAAGGGGTCTGGACTTAAAGGTGACTGAAAAGTCAGGATACATAATTTTGACCATACTGTCAGCCAGCTGGCTGGGAAAGGTCCATCATCTGCTTCATTGTGTGTCTGGAAGCAAACTACTGGAGGTCCGCTCAGTCCCTCTGCAGTACGATGAAGTGCTAAAAGTCTCTCTGTCATCATGCTGAGGACTTTTTGGCACTAATCCCAAAAACTACATTTGCTATGCAAAATGTTCAGCACTCAATGCAAAATCAGATCTTAGATATTGATTCTGTTTTTTTCTATTTGAAAAAAAAAAAGCAGCTTACAGCGTTTTTCAATGAATAAAATGGGGGGGGGGGGAGTCATTTTTATACATATTTAACTATTACCTTTTCTCTTGTATAGAGAAAACTTTTATTTGGAATAAGGCCCTTTCAAATGTTCATTTGAGAGTGAAGTACTAGAGGTTACAAAAAACAAACTGTAGCTGCATGCACATCTGTGGTATCACAGTAAACTTCTGAAATCCCTCTTCTTTCTTTCTTTTTTTTAAACTTTTTTTCGTGATTATATCTGAACCACTTTGAACCAACTTCTCAGTGCACTGCTTGTTAACTTCTCAGTGAACAGCCTCACCGGAGATTATGTAAGGTACATGTGCGCAGCTCGCCACTGCAAGAAGTACACTGTCTGTGTGAAACACTGCGTGGTGACACTCTCGCTCACTTCAATAACATTCCAGTCTGTTTACCTCCTCCCTCCTCTTGGTGTGCTGGAACACATTCTGTACCTGCTTGTCTGAACCCATCAAGTACTGTATAAACCTCATGAAAGGATTTGGCAGCAAGGAGTCATCTTCCCTCCACTCAAAAATCAAAATGCAGCATCCCCAGTGCCTTAAAATAGCTCCTCATCCATAATGCACCAGCAGCAGCTCTGCCCACAGAGGCGCTTCATATGGGACAGACTGACAGACATCTGCACTCAATGCTTGGGTGCAGCTCCTAAAGCTCCTCTCTTTCTCTCCTCCTTTTCTCCCTTTGTTTAACTTCCAAACATTCATTCATTCATTCATTCATTCATTCATTCATTCATTCATTCATTCATTCATATTTTTATTCACAGAATGAAAATGGATGCCTCCTCTGTGTCCCTCTTCTGTTTTTTTTCCTCCTCCAGTTTCACTATTTTCTGCAACCTAGCCTATGAATTATGAATCTCAGTCTTGTTGGAGATTGTCTAGCCAACCATGGTCCTCCTTCATGTGTGAGACTACTTGGCTTTGACATATCTGCTGCTTTTTTACATAGATGCAAGGTGCAAGGTGTGGTGAGCACAAATGAATGAACCTGGTTTGTGCAGACCTCCCACATCCCATAAAACACACACACTCACCAGCCGAGCAGCTGTCAGAGTACAGCCATCCATGACGTCTGCAAAACACACTCTGCGAACCACAGGCTACACCGGGGACGCCTCCACGTGTCGAACATCGCCCCCCATATCCCTCTCATCACCATCAGACTTTCTCCCTTCTTTAAACTTTTAGCTTTTGAGATGTTGAAATCCAGAGCGGCTGAAAAATGTGACAGGACTGTAGAAATGCTTGATTTTTTTCCCCCTTGGAGGTTTTGTCTCTGTGCTCTATACAGTTAGCCCTGCAAGAAGGTTCTGCTTGTTGGGCTAATATGTGATTTTAAAGATGTCTGCTTGGGGTGTATCCCACTTGTGCCCTGTGATAGGTGGGATAGCTGGATAAGCAGATAAGAAAACGTACAGAAGGATGTAGTTACAACACATGGTACATATTTATGTCATCAGTTTTCATCACAACTCTACTGATACAAATTTGGCAGTGATCACCAGATATCTTGGAAGAACTTCACAACAACACTTAATTTTGGAATTACTTGCTCATCGACTATGTACAAGCGTAAATTGGTTTGCCCAAATAATTCTGGCAATGGTATTTTTGTTAAAAACTTGTGAAAATTACAAGAAAATCAGATATGGTATAATTAAATATGACTCCAGCTTTTCCCTTCGAGTGCTTCTGAAGTGTCTAGGGATCCCAGTCATGTTTACCTTGGTTGTTGCTTTAAGGCTCAGTGCCACCCGATGCTGCATCACATTGTCACCTTAAGCATCATGGTGGAGTTCTGAAAGAACCCAGCATGCGCTTTTGGTACAAAGTCCCATCGGACAGGCAAGGTAGAGATGAAGGGTAGACTAAGGAGGAGGAGAGAGGATGCTATGTGGAGCATAGAGAGCGTCACTGACGTAGAGAAGGGTTGTGTACTGAGTGGTGGAGAATAGGAGAGGAGGGGGGCTGTAAAGAAAGAGAGAGGGATAGTCTGCTTACAAGCACGCTACAGTACACTTCAGTGTTACACAAGAGAGAGAGCACACCATGACTGCCTAGCACAGAGAGAGCAAGCAAGAGAGACGGGGAGTGTTGCTCTCCTACCTCTATCTGAGTAAGTATGGCGCTATCTCTTCTACATCAAAATTCCTTGCCTCAAATTGCTCAGACCTCACAGCAGGTCTGATTTTCAGATGATAAAAGATTTTGGCTGACTTTGAAGAGAATGGAAAAATCTTTCCTCATTAAATTTTGATTGAAAGTTTGAAGAGTGGAGTTGTTTGCAGTTGTTAAAGTGGGGGAAGACTGAATTTTGATCTCCATTTTACCGCTGTGAACAAATCTGATGGATATCCAGATTCCTCACCCTCAGCACTCACATTTCACTGGAAATGTTGCACTAAAGCAGAAAATGGCATTTAGTGCAGTTGTGTGAAAGAGGAGCAATGGTGGGAAGCTGTGGGCATGCTCGCAAGCGTTTCTTTCTCTGCTGGTGGGGGGAAGGAGTGCATTTGGGACCGCTAGGCTTCCTGTGTGGGGTCAATTAAATACTGCATGAGACAGAGCACTAAAAGCCTGTCCCGCGAGGAGCCAAGTGCTTTGTGTGTGTGTGTGTGTGCTGGTGCATCAGTGTGCAAAGCCTTGATTAAATTTGATGAACCAGCAATGTTGAGAGGACCACAAAGGTTCCAGTTCCAGCTTCTTTGAGGTCCTCTCCAGAATCTGTGCACCGGTGTTCTCATTGTTATCTTGATAAAAGAAAAGACAATAGCCTACAATGTGCTTTCATGTATCCATAGGACTGGTTTAATCTAGAAAATCCATCTGTATCTATCTAATTTGCTTTTGTTAACTGACATCTTTCCTCGCCTACACCGTGTAGTCACTGAATAGTTTTGAGACTTAAACGTGAGCGAAAACACTTTTTTTCAATGTAAAGCTGGATTGCGTGAGTATGTAGGCCACCATTACATATTGATAAGTCTGAAATCCCCCCCAGTTAGCTCGGTGCACTAAACAAGACACACCAATTAGGCCCAACTCAAATCTAAAGCCTAAATCAGGTCATCTTTTAACAAACACATCTGACTTAATGAAGGATGCAGTTCTGTTTAATTCTGCACTGCACCGTCGGTACACAGCTTTATGTGGGTTAGCTCCAGCCTCTCTGCGCTTTGAAGCAGTTTGGTGAAGTCAGGTTGAGGGATCCCCGGGGGGATGAAAGTCTAACGATGCACAGTGTAGCCGGCAAGGCCAAGTTGTCAGCATGGATGAAAGATATTCCTGGCTACGCTCGTTGCGTCTTCTTCTACTGTATGCCAGCGTCACTGACAACCCATCCATAACTAGTCACATATTTACATCGTCAGTGTTGTATTCGCAGCACTTATCTGTGCAGCTGACAAATGCAAGGTGTATTCACTCCTTAGGTCTCCTTAAAGAGTGGAGTTGGTGTTGAGAGAACAGCTGTTTATCAGTGTGTCCTCATAGGCTGCAGGGTTTTCCAGAGGCTCATTAAAGACTGGGATAAAGTATTCTGGGGTAACATTAGAGCAGGAGGAGGGTGGAGCTGCAAAGGACAGTATGGAGTATCAATCTGTGTGCCTCTCATATTGATCCACTCTGCCCTACTCTGGTTGCATTTCTCTCTGGCTCTGAATGATCCACCTTTCCCTGTACTGCTGCCTCAGCTAACACTTCTCACAGAAAGTAAGGTGCCTTTTCATGAGTTACAAGGCCAGAAAGATGAGCGGTTGACTGCAGAGTTCCAGCATGTTAATCTCCATATTTGTCGTTAAGATCTGGAGCTGTTTTTTTAAAGCCCAGATGGCACAGGGCTTCTCACATTGTTTACAGAACAAGAGTATGGTTGGAAAAAAGAGAGACAGATAATCATAGAAAGTAACGGCGTGCGAGAGTATCAAATAAAGATCTGCTTGTGCTCAAAAACTGAGCTGGTTTAAAATCTAATATTTAACTATGGGTTTTGTTTTTTTGCCTTTTTTGGATTCAGTACTTGGATACTTGGAGGCCACTGATAAAACTACTTTCAGTGCTTCTTTATTCACAATGGGATCACCACAGCAGGTAGCTCCGCATATTTGATTACGCAGACTTTTACACTGAGTGCCCTTCCTGATAAAAGGGATCCAAAGGATTTGTGTCTCCTTCCAGGACTTAACAGAGGATCTTTTACTTGTCAGGCGAAATGTGTGGAGCGTCACACTACGCCCTCAAAGAATTTCGCTACCAAAACCATATTATTATATTTTTTGACACCTGCTTCAAGATAAACAAACCATATATACAAATATAAAATTACTTAAAAATGTACACTTTGAATTTCTGTCTTTCTCTAAATGAATTTCATTTTTTGTCTTCATTGGCTTGTGTAAAATCTGAACAAAATTGCTATTATAAGGTACAACTGCACCACAATATTAAAAATAGATACAATATAGATAAACCCACCTTTACTGCAGAGACAGCGCACATGTACATGCACAGTTATACAGATCCCTGCTCTTGTTTCCCATATTGGCTCATTCATATTCAGATTGTCTGTCTGGCTTCAGTGAATGTAGCTGAGCCATTCTCAAATCTGCTTTACTCTTTCTTTAAGGAATTCATCAAAACTCACTGAACTTTAACTTAAACAGCCCTCGGCTATCTCCCCACCGCTGCCAGGCCCAGTCACTGTTGGGAGGAGTGTGAGGAGAGGAGAGCTATATTTAGAGCACCTGAACAGCAAATTAATAACAAAAAAAGAGACATATTCTCTTAATCTTGTCTTCCTGTTCTAGTCTGACTGTGTTCTTCTCTGCCTGTTTCCTTCAAAAATCTCTGTATTTTTTCATTTCTCCCACAATTTCATGTCATCTTTTTCTCTTAATCTACCTCCACCCATTTCGCTTGAAAATATAGAGCTCTAAGAATCAACAGTAGCAAAGCAGACTAATGATTTGACATTAAAAATGTATTGAAAACTCGCATGTTTAAGTTCTCTTTCTGTTGCGATGTAGTTCATATTAGCCTTTGCTTGTTTCTAGCCCTCTTTTTCATTCCTTCTAACTCTCTCTCCCTTTATGATTGTATGGTGCCATTACTCAGAGGCTGTTTTACCCACAGCCCTAATGATGGAAATATAGCTACCATATCTTCTCTGCTGAGGGATCGGAGAGTTATTGCAATAACTTTAATAATGTGTGTGTCTCTATGTGTGTGCGTGTGTGTGTGTTAATATGGTATGTGCTTCCCTGCTTGTAAAAAGCCACACAGAAATATAGCCCCAGGGCATTTTTTTCCTAAAAGCCTTGGCAGAGTGCACTTTCTTCATTCTTAAGCAGCGAAAGTTCAGTGAGGGTGAGAGAGCATGCATGCTGCCAGCACAATGGACCCCAAATCAGGGTCTTCAGTGCCTGGGGCAACGTATAGAGCAGGCATCCAGGCCTGGCTCGCCAGGAACGAGACTTTCTTCTGCAACGGAGACGTCTCTTTCTGGCTTATTAAGACATCTGATGGACTCTAGATGGCTGCTTGCTGACTCACCGATGCAATTCTGTTTTGTAGACTCATGCATCACCTTCCTGTCAGGAGGATGGTGCAGGGCAGGGCAAGCAGGCAAGCCCTACCCTACTCGCCCCATCTCGCCTTCTCTTCCTGTTTCTGCATCCACATGTTCGCCTCTCTTTCATCAACGGCTTTACATCCTCTGCATTTCTGAGTGTTATTCATTTTGCTTTTCCTGTGCAATAAGGAAAGATACCAATTGGCAGAGGAATGACAATCAGAGACTATTTTTAAGCTTTCCTTTGCTCAGCCATTGTTATTTTTACTTATCGAGGCTTACAAGCTTATCCTTTGTTCTGCTTTATTTTTAGAAGTTCTCCCTGTGCCCAGTAAAAAATTATACACTGCACAGTGAGAGTAAACACCAGTCCAGCAATGTAGTTGTTGATTTTATATAGATATATGTGTATCTTTTTCAGGATCTCTTAATACCTGAACTTACATAAGAGGGAGGTATGGAAAAACCTGAAAGGGTTGTGAATATGATGCTGGAGAGGGCTGCATGAGATTTGTGGCAGAGAAGGGCAACCCAAGGGAGAGCAAAGCTGAGCAGAGAAAAGATCTTTTTTTTTTCTTTAAATTTATTACATGAAGTCTGACTTGCAGCTAAAGCAAGAAACTATACAATACCAGCATGCGGGCGTGTACACAACAGTGCTGCAGTCAGGGCATCAATTTTGTATAGGAAATGACTGTTGAGGCAGCGCAGCAGTGGTTGTGAAGCACTTAGGCATCGCGCACCTCCCTCTCTCCCCACTGTTACCACGGGCTGAGGGGAGGAGGGTTACGCTTTTTCATTGCAATGGGGGGAAGAAAGCGCTGGCAGGAGCATCATGTCTGCCTCCGACTCGAGCGCTACAGGACTCATCTGCAACAAGGTACGCTGTTAACCCTCCCCCTTATTTAACCACTCTGCATGCGATTCCAGCCTCTTCATCTACGAGTCCTCCATCGCTCTGCTCAGAGGCGTCTTCATTCTGCTTTTTTCCCTCTTCTTCTTCTCCCCAACCCTCTCACTCTTTTCTCAGCAGAAGTCTGTTCACTTCATTCACTTTTCCAGCATAGCCCCTACTTGTCCTCTCGTCCCTCCCTCCCTCTTTTCTTCTTCACACACACTGAACTGAAAACACACAGGCTATCTCAACTCCATTACTTTGCAGCGGTGCTTTTAACTAGTAGTTCAGTGGGTGGCCTGTCTGATGAATAATATGACTCATGACCCATTTATTTATGGCTTGTCTGTTTATAAGGTCATCCATACCAATAAATAGTATACCCCAGACCCATTTGTGGGTCTGTTTTCCCTGTTGTCTACAATAATGTTTCATGACATTATTGTAAAAATGCAGCAGCAGCTTCAACACTTCACTGTGGAATTCAAAAATAAAAGACTGAGGTATAATTTCTGGAATAAAAGACATAACAGTACTTTGATATGTACTGAACAATTAATGGAATAATGTGTATTTATACATCTGCATAAATATGTATCTTATTTTGCACAGATTGCCATAATATTGTTCATCTACTTCAGGCATGATGGCTAAGTATAAAAAGAGCAAACCATGGCTCTAACAGCTGGTTCATGAGCAAGGAAACTTGTTTTGTCATGTGCATGCTTCCCTCTGCTGGCAGGAATCTACAACTGCTGCTGTGTCATTATCACACGTTCCAGTCCGTAACATCTGGGGGATTTCTCTCGACACCCTCTTTGGCCATAACTGTCAGCTGCACTGTGAGCAGGTCTGTCTTTTTAAGGGTCCGGTCAGTCAAACAGAGTGAGGTGTGAGTTTGCACGGTACAGTAAAGCTGTTTCAACACTGAGACTGACCAGTGTGTCTGTGATTGTGTTAGATTCCACTCTTGGTCCTATTTTTGTGCAATCAGAACAAGGATTTATTTTTTTTTTTTTTTTTTACAGTGAGACAGAGTTTGTCAGAGACTGGAATAAGTAGTGAAATATATTCATGATTTTTTTTTTCTGATCTTGTTTGGTTTGTTAGAAATATGGATTGAAGGATGCATAAATATGAGGGATTACAACCATGGCTGTGTCATACATTAGATCACTTAACAGTTTATTTAAAAATTAGGATCAAGATTCATTATCTGCATTTAACCTATCTAGAGTATTAGGAGCAGAAGGACTGAAATCCAGGTGTAAGTCTGTACACTGGACATTAAACTAGCATCCAGCTTTGAAGCAACAAAGCCATTATGCTGTCACATTGACACTAAAGCTTAAAATGTAAAGGTTTTTTTTTTTTTTTACTCATGCCCTTTAATATGCTTACCCATACTGATGAGTTGGAATTGGTACATGCATATCAGCATCTGTTCCCATAATGGCTGGCAAAAGCTTATTTCCAAAGTTCCAGCTTTCTTATTTCTTCACTGACAGAATTGCAATAGAGGCAAAAGTCTGTGAAATTCTTCTGTGACTGGCTTTTATTGGCACTGCATCATGGGATGTATCACACTTGCCTTTGAGGCTGTGTAGACGATTCTCTACATACTAATTGGGTACGTATGAATAGTTGGAAGGCACTGAGGAAGAAAGAGAATGAGAAGTAGTTAGAAAGACAGAAGCAAAAACACCCCAGAGGCTCCCCATACTATTAAAAGATAGGTTTAATGTGAGATTCTCAACTTCTGCCATGTATATTTTTACAAGGTTTGTGTGACACAAAAGAAAATGCCTGGACAGCAGACAGCTGATATTATGTCTATGGAAAGATCTGGACAGTGACAAAGAGAAAATGACTGTTGTGGAGCCCTTCTTCAGCAAATCAAAGCAGTTAAATTAGACAACAACAGTACAGCTAGTGTGTGTGTGTGTGTGCACTGTGTGCTAATGAGACTCTGTCTGAACTTTAGAATAAATATCCTCCTGTTCTATCTGTAGAACTTTATGGACTTTAATTAGGTTTTGTTTCTTGCGCTGGCAGACGCTTCAGATTCTGTTCTGCTTCTGGCAGGCTTTGATATTCAAATGATATCCACAAAACTCTGTGCTGGATTCAGCTAAAATATTTTTCTGTTTGTTTTTTTCTGGGCTGGGTGAGGGGGGACAGAGGTGGAAAGAGGGATGAGGCAGGTGGGAGACAAAAGGTAAATGAAGGATGACGTTGTTCTGGAGCTATATTTAGGTGTCTTATGTGGATACTCCTGTTTGGTATGTGAGGAGTCTTCCAGCCTTACATCCAGCTGGGACTGCAGCCACCAGGGAAGAGCAGGCTTGGAGTGAAAGGATGAGTGTGGAGTTTATGGAGTGAGCATTCTGAGTTTTATTTACATCTGTATCTGTCTGTGCCGGATTTACTAATTCATTTTTAATGATTAAACTGTGGCATTTCAAGAATTGATGTTCTTGAGAAATGATTGACTGACATTTAAGCACTTTTTAAAATACATAAAAATTCCCCTATCTCCCCTGCGATCTATCCTTCAAGCTTGGGTCCTCTACTAGAGGCTTGGAAGCTTGAGGGTCCTGTACAGTTGCCGTTTGCAGTTTGCTAGGACTGCGCTCTTCTGAACAGAGATCTCAGATGTTGTTCTTGGGATCTGCTGGAGCCACTTGCCTAGTTTGGGGGGGGGTCACTGCACAAATTGCTCCGATTACCAGTAGGACCACTGTTACCTTCACCCTCCACATCTTCTCAAGCTCTTCTCTGAGCCCTTGGTACTTCTCTAGATTCTCGTGTTTCTTCTTCCTGATGTTGATGTCATTTGGTATTGCTACGTCTATCACTATGGCTGTCTTCCACTGCTTGTTGGTTAGCCACCACCATTTTGTCCGTCTGTGTCTGGAAGTCCCACAGGATCTTAGCTCGGCCATTCTCCACAACTGTTACGTCCCTCTGATGGTGATATAAGATATAAGAGTTGCAAGGCTGCTTCTGCGGTTCCACAATGGTGCACCATTGAATAAAAAATAAAATAAAAAGGTTCTTTGAAAAACCATTAAAGGTGCCCCAAAGAACCATTTCTTGATGGTTCTGTGGGGCACCTTTAAAGGTTCTTCAATGAACCACTGAAAGAAATGGTTCTTCAAAGAACCATTGTTTGAAAGGTTCTTTGTGGCACCAAAAAAGGTTCTTCTATGGCATCAGTCTAAAGAACCACTTTTGGTTCCAGTTGGCACCTTTATTTTTCTGAGTGTGCACGAGCTGATTAGCAGTGGACTGGTCAGCTTTTTTCTGATCTGGAAGAATGCCCACAGCTGATTCACAAACCAGTGACCCAGAGACAGAGTGAGCAGCAGCAGGCTGAGGCTGGTGAGATCCAGCGCTGGCTGCTGGTTGACTTCAGCAACTGCATTCAGAGGCACAGTTAGCAGCAGCATGGCTCGAGAGAAACCAGGACAGTGCAGGAATGTCATCAGAACCACGCCTCTACCCAGAATCAAAACTTCATTGTGCTTTCTGGCACGCTGACCCTGTTTGCAGTTGTCCACACATCTGTGGAGTGTGTGTGGTAGAAACACCCAAAGCAAGCTGTGACTGACAGCAGGTGGTGATTCAGAATGACTTCTATTGACAGTCCTCAAAACGTTGTATAAATATTACACCCCACCTATTGTCAGGCGGGAGATGGAGCCTGATGTTTTGCAGAGCCTTCACCACATATGTGTTTTAATAAAATAATTTGTGTTGACCCACAAAAAAAAAAAAAAAAAAAAAAAAAAAAAAAACACTTATGTTACGACCCGGCTCAAAAGCCGCAACATAAAAAAAAAAGGAGATGAATAACAGAGTGTGGGTGAGAAGAAGTTTCATCCTAAAATGGAAAACCAGGTTGGCTAAAATGGCTGGTGCCACCAAGGCAAAGACTAGTGCACTGCCGGAAAGCTTGCCTCAGGTATGCTTTTATCCACACCTGACTAGGTGTGGCCAATTAGCACCAGCTGAAAACACTGAGACGATTAAAAGCTGCAGAGGGACGTAACACCTCCTCCCTTAAAAGGGTTCCTCTAGGACCCTTAAATTTATTAAAAGCCCCTCTGAAGCCTTCAGTTCCTTGACCCACAAACCTGGAATAAAAGTTAAAGCTAACAGAAGCACAGTGTTCACGTTATAGTTGGCATCTCTAAGCATGGATGGGCATGAGGATTTGAAGTTGCCACACTGAACAGACAAAAAGTAACATGTGACCAACACAAAGGAGCACAACAGTCACAAACCCAAAATGATTACCTGATCTGCTACAACACAAAACCAAAAGTAGCAACAAATAATCACAACCAAGTGATCTGTTGTCTCCACCACACAAACAGTCACATACAAGTGGCCCTATACCACAACAAGTTACTTTAATCCAAAAAGTTCAGTAAATCAAGCGTACTAGTGACCAACCACAAAATGGAGAGCTATGGCCACACAATGATCACATCAAGGGTGGCTCAGCACCCCACAGTGTTATTGCCATCACCTGGCCAACAACACTCACAAGTGATCCAACAAAATAGCCATATTCCCCACAACACTAGAGGTCACAGCACAAAACACTCACCACACAAGGATCTCATTAGCATCCATCCACACTGACATATGCACACACAGGGTGTGCACACAATGCCAACTTAAAAACAGCCTACCTGCCTCAGCTACAGACCATAATCATGAATGGTCTCAAACCTCCTACCAAGTTTGGTGCCACTGATTTACTATGTGCAACTCCCAGCCTAAAACACTAAAAACAACAAAACCCTTACTTTTCCTACCCTAGTCTTCAGTGGTGTACCAGGCTCGAGGCAACTTTAAACGCGAACTCGAGAGCAGGCAGCAGACCAGAGATATAGTCTCCTACCAAACTCTGAAGCGTACCCCCACCCAGGATAGCCACCAAACACAATAAACTAAAACAATAAAGCAAAACAACAAACAAGTGCTTCGATGGAAGGGCAGCACAGCCACCCAGCTGAAACACACTAACTAAAGGGAGTTTGCACAATTACAGTGACCACCATCACTCACCCACTTAAAAGCAAAACAAACTGACATTCAGTCTCCACTAAAATGTCCAAATATCCCGGACGAGCCCCCACTTATGTTACGACCCGGCTCAAAAGCCACAACATAAAAAAAAGGAGATGAATAACAGAGTGTGGGTGAGAAGAGGTTTCATCCTAAAATGGAAAACCAGGTTGGCTAAAATGGCTGGTGCCACCAAGGCAAAGACTAGTGCACTGCCGGAAAGCTTGCCTCAGGTATGCTTTTATCCACACCTGACTAGGTGTGGCCAATTAGCACCAGCTGAAAACACTGAGACGATTAAAAGCTGCAGAGGGACGTAACAACAACCCTAGTGGGCGTCTCCCATTTTGACCTAGGGACTTCCAGGCCATATTCGGCGCATATGTTTCTGTACACTATGTCGGCCACTTGGTTATGGTGTTCCATGTATGCCCTGCCTGCTAGCATCTTACATCCTGCTGTTATGTGCTGGATTGTCTCAGGAGGCATCTTTACACAGCCTGGTGTGATAGACCCCAGCCTCTGGATCTTGTGCTCAGAGCTTGTTCCTGTGCTGCCATCAGTGTTGGTCAAGTTACTTGAAAAAAGTAATCAGTAACTAATTACTGATTACTTCCCCCAAAAAGTAATCCCATTACTTTACTGATTACTTATTTTCAAAAGTAATTAATTACTTAGTTACTTAGTTACTTTTTAAAAACACGATTTACAACCTGAATAGGTGATAAAGCGATAGATCTTTCAGCCCAATTCTACTTTTTCTGCATAATCCATCATACAAAATGTAATCAAATGGAAATGTCTCTTTTTTTTAACTTGTTTTATTAGTTTTAATCTTTTAACTTTATGCATCAAGCAAAAATGTAATTATATGCAACATTCTCTGACTTGAATAAATTAGTTTAACATTTAAACCTATTTTCTGCACATTCCAGCACATAAAATAAAATATTTTTTGTGTTTACACTCACTCTTTCAAATAGATGCAAGTAAAACACAGCAGAAAATAAATAAAGTCAAAGACTCAGCGGTCCTGTTGCTCTATTTTCACCTGTAAAGCAGGAGTGGCGTAGGCGGAGGTTTACCCTGGTGCAGGTGTGCCGCAGCGGTCAGTTGAAGAATCCGCGAGTTTCTCTGTGAGTTTCCCATTACGTCGTTGCGCACTCGGTGCTTGCTTGGAAGTTTAGGGTTTTTTTTTCGCTGTAAAAAGTTTTCTTCCCACGCACAACGGACACTAATGTTTTTGTCACTTTTTATGGAATCAAACTCAAAATAAGGTCAGTACTTCCACGCTTTAAACGCTGCACGCTCATACTCTCTCCCACAATCGATATAGGATCCATTGTTGATCTGCACACAGCTGTTGTCACCAACGGCGCACTCGCTTACTAGGGGTGGGGGAAAAAATCGATACTGTGTAGTATCGTGATATTTTGTTTGCTAATAATGTATCGATACAGGGACAGCAGAAATCGATATTTTGTTACAAAAAAGGTTTGTGTGCTCTGACTTCAGAGCATGTTGATCCTTTTTCTGAGCAAGAATCCTGACATTCCTTCACTGTCCAAATGTGTTTAACTTTTTTTTGGCAGCAATAAACATGACAGTTTACTTATTTTAATTTAAGACATGTTTTATTTTAATTAAGTTTAAAACTTTTTTATTTAATGTAAAATTATATTTTGTTTTAATTTACTTTCAAATTCTTCTGTTGCTGAATGGGCTGCATAGTTTTCATAAATAATAATAATAATAATAATAATAAATAAATAAATAAAATTGCAATACTATCGTATCGTGCGTTAAGTATTGTGATAATATTGTATCGTGGGATGTATGGTGATTCCCACCTCTATCGCTTACGTCACTGTCATGAGACATTCTTGCAAAAAAATCACGGTTTTAGTAACGCAGTAACGCAGCGTTCCTACGGGAAAGTAACGGTAATCTAATTACCAATTTTGCAATAGTAATCCCTTACTTTACTCGTTACTTGAAAAAAGTAATCAGATTACAGTAACGCGTTGTTACTGCCCATCTCTGCCATGATTAGTGCTTCTGTGCTATCTTTCAGTCCAGCTTTGTCCAGCCACTGGTAGGACTTCTGGATGTCAGTCACTTCCTTTATCTGCTGGTGGTACATACCGTGCAGGGGCCTGTCCTTCCATGATGGTTCCTCCTCTTGCTCCTCTTTGGTGCATTTCTGCTCTCTGAGATATTCACTGAGCACATCTTCCTGATGTATTTGTGGATGTTTGCTGCCTTATCCTGAACTGTGGTACTGACACTCACCAGTCCCCGGCCTCCTTCGTTCCGCTTAGCATACAGTCTCAGGGTGCTGGACTTGGGGTAAAACCCTCCATGCATGTTTAGGAGCTTTCTCGTCTTGATGTCACTGGCTTCTATTTCCTCCTTATTATAACAGCAGCAGGGTACCTGATCACAGGCAGGGCGTAGGTGTTGATAACCCAGATTTTGTTCTACCGTTCAGCTGATTCTCAGGACTTGCCTGACCCTCTGCAGATATTTAGTGGTTGCAGCTTTCTTAGCAGCCTCTTCGTGTGGGATGCCTGTGGGATGCCCAGATACTTGTAGCTGTCCTCAGTGTCTGCAATATTTCCTTCTGGTAGCTTGATCCCCTCAGTTCTGACTACCTTCCCTCTCTTTGTTACCATCCGACTACACTTCTCCAGCCTGAACGACATTCCGATGTCATTGCTGTATATCGTGGTGGTGTGGATCAGTGAATCGATGTCTCGTTCACTCTTGTCATACAGCTTGATGTCATCCATGTACAGGAGGTGGCTGACGATTTCTCCGTTCCATAGTCGTATCCGCAGCCAGTTTTGTTGATGATCTCACTGAGGGGGTTCAGGCCTATGCAGAACAGCTGTGGGGACATAGCATCTCCTTAATAGGTCCCACACTTGATGGTGACTTGTGCTATGGGCTTGAAATTGGCATCTAGTGTTGTTGGCACATCCCCATTGAGTTCCTGATGAAGGCTCTACAGGTCCTGTTGATCTTGTACAATTCTAGGCATTCCAGGATCCATGTGCGGGGCTTCGAGTCACAGGCTTTCTTGTAATCAATCCGGGCACTGCACAGGTTGGTCAGTCTGGTCTTGCAGTCTTGGGCGACTGCTTTATCTACCAAGAGCTTGCGTTTCGTTCCTCTGTTATTCCTGCCAATTCATTTCTGTGTCCCTGCTCATGTATTGACCCACGTGCCTGTTCATCTTAGCCACTATGATGCCTGACAGGAGCTTTCAAGTGGTACTAAGGCAGCTTATTGGCTGGTAGTTGGATGGGACCGCTCCCTTCTGGGGGTCCTTGGAGATCAGGACTGTCTGGCTTTCAGTTAACAATTCTGGGTGTGTTTCATCCATTAGCAGTCTGTTCATTTGTGCTGCCACTTTAGATCCAATAGCTACTGAGCATTGACATTGTGGGTTGCGTCCTTCTCCCATATGCTCTTCCAGTATTGCTCCATCTCCAGGTTTGCTGGTGTGGTTCTCATATTGTTCCCCTGCCTCTGAGCGTATACCTTGGATGGTTCTGTGGAGTACAGCTGGTTTATTCTCCTGGTTTCTATTTCTGTGTTGAAAAAGCTGTGTTGTATTCAAGACTTTATACAGTACTGTCAGTATGATTTTAAATTGTAAAGCAGTACCAGTGGTAATAGTCCTATGTTGTTGTTGTTGTTTTTGTTTCATTATAAATCATATCCAGACATTGGATATAAGTCTGGATATTGCAGCATGTGTTATCAAAATGCTTGGTTGAAAATTGGACTTTTGCCAATGTATGGTGTGCCAGTCTGAGTGAATAAATAGACAGCAAGGTCGTGTTGCTTGTTAGTGTTGCAGAACTCGTGTTCATATTCCCCTGGGTGACATGCTTTGGAAAGCTGCAGAAGAAGAAACCCAGGTGCAGAAACAGGTGAATAGTAAGGAAAGAAAAGGGAAGTACGGAGGTCAATGCGTAGATGATGATCTATCTGTAGCTGAATCCGCAACATATGAGCTAAGTCTGTGTTTTCTATGCCGTGAGGAATTCTGAACAGCTGCTTCCAGGTACCTTATTGGGCTGATTTATGTCTTCTCCACCTGCTTTAAGACTTTCCTTCCTTTCCTCGTTCACTCAGGGTTCAGCCGATTCCTACACTAGTCGACCCTCTGATTCCGACCTGTCCCTGGAGGAGGACCAGGAGGCGTCTCGGCGTGAAGCCGAGCGCCAGGCTCAGCTGCAGCTGGAGAGAGCCAAGGTGAGAGCCTCAAGGTCAAAGGTCAATTATTGGCTTTAAAATCACCTCTACCTCCACAGGTACAGCAATAAAGTCCTGAGTCATGCTGAAAGCTTGCGTTCCAGTCGACCACTTTAGTCTTTATGTGTGTAAGGGTCTACAGAACTAAAACTAATCTTCAGATTCAAATTTTGCTGAATATTAAAGAAAAGGTCATTCGATATATTGCCATAGATCTTATTTGTTTTGGGGGGGGGGTTTTGTCGTCCACAGGCTAAATCAGTAGCATTTGCAGTGAGAACCAATGTGAGTTACTGTGGGGCCCTTGATGAAGATTGTCCAGTCCAAGGTGCTGCAATTAACTTTGAAACCAAAGACTTTCTGCACATAAAAGAGGTGAGAGCCATTACAATTCTGCATTTGTACATGGTTTACAAATAAAGTAACAATAAATATTTACTCTGATTAATGTTAACGCATCTTGCATCATGAGAGGTGTCTTTCACTGTTACACAGAAATACAACAATGACTGGTGGATTGGTCGGCTGGTGAAGGAAGGGGCAGACATCACTTTCATCCCCAGTCCAGTCAAACTTGAGGCCATGAGGATAAAGCAAGAGCAGAAAGCAGCAGCTAGGTCAGAGATTACGCAGCTCTGAGAGACCTCTCTGTTTTTCTGACGCTGTTGTCCTAATTTTAGCAGCTTCCTCTGCAGCACACTCTTTGTAAAGTTATTTTATTACTTCTGCTCATATGTTGCTGTGGTTTGGAGGTCCTTCTTTCTAAATTGCCTCCTTAGGGGATCCACGCATAATGAAGCTTTGCATTATGTTGCTCCACAGGAAAGGAGGGAACGCGTCATCCGGAGGCTGGAGGTCCACCCCTCCATCTGCAGGTGAGAGAGACTGAAGGAGTCCTGCTGTCATGTCTGTCTGTCAGGCCTTCAAGCTGCTACCGAGTCAGATTTGCGTACAGGGACTATTTCTGGGCAAAAATGTTACCTTCAGGGAAAACACGTGTTTACAAAAATCTTTTTACTATAGAGTTTTACTTTAAATCAAACTGAAGTTCAAAAGTTATTTGATCACTGCTGAATTTGGATCAGAGCTTCCTGAATAACACACAGTTAACAAAACTGTGCACTTGTGAAGAAAAACTCGAGTGAATGCAAAAAAAAAAAGCCCAGATTGTTATTGTTCTTTTTTTTTTAAATTGTTTTATTATTTTCAGTTTATTTCCAGAGTGGGGTTACTCATTTCTGTTTAGTCTTTATAGTTTAAAAATGTTTTACTCTTGTTAGCCCAGTTAGTAACTTGCAATTTTGCTAAGTGGAATCATAAGCCCCTCCACTCCACTTTCACAAACACTGGACACGCCCCTGCTCATCACTAATTGCAAGAACCCACTTAGCTTTTCGCCTCTTTGCTCAATGTTCATTCTGTTTGTTTTCAAAGCCAAACAGAAGCAGAAACAGGTATGTTGGGGTATTCATCTGTGTATCACTCTGCTCCGATTATTTAATTTAAATGTTTTTATTAAATTTTTATAACTTTAAAATCTATCTCTGTGATCGTGTATTACTGTAACTTCCACATATCTTAATTTTCATGACTTCCACACTGTCTGCTTGTTGCCTGTGCAGACTGAACATGTTCCCCCATATGATGTGGTCCCTTCAATGCGGCCGGTGGTCCTGGTGGGTCCTTCGTTGAAAGGCTACGAGGTGAGTCAGCCATCAGTACTGTTCTTCAGTTATTTGGGCCTGGTTCTGTTTAATCTTGTGTTTTGATGCATGTAAATTAATTTGATTTAAATATTAAATGTATTTTTAGAGATAGTTTTTTATGTATTTTTATTATGGACAACACATTTGATCACAGCTGCATTTTGGTCCAGTCAGAAAATATTGCAATAGCTATCTGACAAATTGATGCAAAGCAAAAACGACAAATTTCAGCAATAGTTTGGCCATCCTTTAACTTTGTCTCTAGTGTGAACATTTATGAAATTTGAGATTCATGCTGCTCATGATGAGTCATTGGCAGGTCAAAATCTCACTTTTTTGCTGCAAACATTATGATGTCCCACAGTAGCCTCTGCTGTAAAATGTGTATAATTAGTAAACTCGCATTGTTATTATGAGCACATTAGTATGCTGACACAAGCAGTTAGCTGAAAGTACCAGTGTGCCTAAGTGCAGCCCACAGAGCTGCAATGTACCATATCGCTTTTCCAGAAAAAGACAAATAAGCTATTCTGAGGCATTACTTAATGTTGCAGTAATCTAACTGGGAATGAAGCCTTTCATTCACTTTGCTTTTATTAACAAAGAATAAAAATTAGGAAATTAAGCAGGAAATTAAGCAATAATATTTACTGTAACTATATGTTAAACGTATTTAGATGTTTGAGTTATTTCCAGCTAGTTTCTGCTCTTTTTCTCTTCTGGATTCCCTTTCTAGCATGAGTTTAATCAGGTGTGGATTTTCTGATCCAGTAAAACTGGGGTGTTTGGCTTCCATTATCCCATGAACGCTTTTACTAAGCCGCAGTCCCACCCTGATGAAATTAAAGGGCACACAGTAGGCATCTTAGATCCATCTGAGAGCTACAGAACTGCATGTATGCCCCTTTGCATTAGCCACACCATGTGTTATACTCCCATACTGAACAGACACGCACACACACACACGCACACACACACATGCACACATCACAGATGAGACATATGAAAACCCACTGCAGTCAAAACGAAATAATGTCAGAATGCATCAATTTCGATGACTCGGTGGATGAATATGTGAGGCATGTGCTTCAACATTTTCTCCCTGCCTTGCTCTTTCCTCTGTGGCGGTGCAGGCTATGAGCCAAGCTGTTTGTTTTGTGTGTGTGTGTGTGTGTGTGTGTGTGTGTGTGTGTGTGTGTGTGTGTGTGTGTGTGTGTGTGTGTGTGTGTGTTGAAATATTTATGCGTTGCTCTGGTAATGTGCTTTGGGGATGCTCCAGTGGTGAATGCCAGGCTGCCTCTTTCTCTCATTCCCTCACATTCTCTTTCTCTGTGCTCCGTCTCTTGTGTACAAATTATTTTCGGCGACTCATCAGGGTTCTTCAGCACTGTCTCTCCTCCTTTCCACTCCTTTGCCTTCTTTCCCCATCTCTCTGTTTCAGTGTGGAAGCTTCATCCTCTACTCCAAAGGCCATTCATTTTTCAGGACTGTTTGAAAATAGACTGCTTCACTTCATCCTGGCAGTGCACAAACATCATTGTGCCACTCAGACATCCAAGTGATTTAACACTGAACAAAGAAGGACTGTAATGCTGCTCATTTTTATCTGTGCTGACTCTTCTGTCTCTTTACAAAGCTATAACTGATTGGTCTTAAAGCTAAAAAATCCCATCACTGTCCTTCCAGCTGTTTACAGCTTCATTATAGTGTGTGACAGCTGTATTAATCCTCATTTAGTGCAGACACTTAAAGTCAGGTGTCACTAAAATCAGTGAAACATGCAAGAAATACTAAAGAGCAAGACGTGTGCATGAGTGAATGCATATTTCACAGCCCTTTCTCTCTCACAACGTCCCTCACTTATCTTCCTTGTTTCTGTTTCCTAGGTAACAGACATGATGCAGAAAGCTTTGTTTGACTTCCTAAAGCACCGATTTGATGGCAGGTGGGTAACGGCTGTCTGTGTCACTCTCTGCAGATGCAGAGCAGCGTACAGTAACGCTATGTCTGAACTGCCGAGCTGCTTGTGTGTTTCTGCATTGCACGTTTCGTGCTCGAAAGCACACACGATGACGATGATTTATTTTTAGTTGCAAGCGAGAAGGAGCACGAGCTCGTCTCCTCCTTTGAAATGGAACAGTTGTGGATGTGGTGTGATAAGATGCTTCTTGTTTAGGATCACTATTACCCGGGTGACCGCTGATCTGTCATTGGCAAAGCGCTCAGTGCTGAACAAGAAAGCCATAATGGAGAGATCCAACACACGCTCAAGTCTGGGTGAGATTTAGAAAAAAAATTTTAAAAACTTGTCTTTGATCTTTTTTTGCTCAATAAAGATGGACAGATGGATGCTAAAAATAGATGCCCCTTCTGTCTTCAATGACAGGAAAACTTAAATAAGTGATGCAGCTCTGTTAAAAGTGGCTTATGCAACTCTCTGCCATTCACAGCTGAGGTCCAGAGTGAAATAGAGAGGATCTTCGAGCTGGCCAAGTCTCTTCAGCTGGTCGTCCTGGACGCAGACACCATCAATCACCCAGCACAACTCCTCAAAACCTCTCTGGCTCCCATCATTGTCTACGTCAAAGTCTCATCACCTAAAGTAGAGTACAATCCTCAAAGCTGCCTTTCTGGTCATGTTCTGGATTCTGAGCAAACTAGTGGTTAATTAAACCTCTGTGGCACTATTTTAATTATTTAAATATTTGCTGGTTCCCATCATCTGAGGGATCGTACACAAAATGCCTTGTTTTAGATGGTAAATGATGTACGTGGTTACATGGTTCTCTCCAGGTACTCCAGCATCCTCCAGCAGTCCAAAGCAGTCCATGCAATTAAGAGTTAGGTTAACTGGTTATTGTAAATGACTCCTATGTGTGAATGGTTCTCTCTCTGTGTTGGCCCTGTGACAGGCTGGTGAACTGTACCCTGTCTCTCGCCCAATAGTAGCTAAGATAGGTTCCAGCCTCCCTGTAAACCTGAATAGGATGAGAGGAAGAAGATGGATGGATAAATGATTGGATGGATAAATGATAACAGAATTAGAAAGTTCAACTCGGAAGGTTTTAAAATAGTACACTCCCCGTACAGATTAACATTTGTTTGAAGGAGCTCAAAAGAGGCAAATCAATGAGGAGAAATCATTTGGAAGAATTGAAGAGGAATTGAGACTTTGATGACTCATAATGGCAGAACAGAATCCCAGCAGTGATAGGATTTAGAGCACTGAGTGACTCTGAGTGGGAGATGGGGAGGAAGTGGGTTGCACAAATGAGAGTCTGAAAGGGAGAATGAAAGAGAGCGTAGATTTAAACCACACAGAGTGGAGGCTGATTGGCTCAAATAAGGCAGGTGAGAAGATGATTGGACTCGAGTAAAGATGTCAATATTGAGACGGACAGCACGGAAAAGAGGTAGACATGGAGACAGGAAAGCAGGCAGATGAGTGATTACAGATCTTTCTTACTGAACGTACGCATGAGCGTTATTTAAACAATTTCTGTCTGTAAGGGGTGTGTCTAATGCGGTTAAAACGGATAAATTAATTGTATGATATTAAATTAAAACCATGCTCGTTCATTTTTTGTGTGTGTGTCTGAATCATCTGGCAGGTTCTTCAGAGGTTGATTAAATCTCGAGGGAAATCACAAAGCAAACACCTCAATGTCCAGATGATGGCGGGGGACAAGCTCGCTCAGTGTCCACCTGTATGTCACGTTATGTAATTAAATGATATTTTAAAAGTTTAAAAAGTTTTCATTGAAGGACTTTGTATAAGTTTTCTCTTATCATTTTCTGAATCAACAGGAGATGTTTGATGTCATCCTGGATGAGAATCAGCTGGAAGATGCATGTGACCACCTTGCAGAGTACCTGGAAATTTATTGGCGTGCTACGCACCTCCCCTGTTCTGCCCCAGTGAATCCCTTACTGGACCAAAGTGTGATAACTCCACCTTCTGCTAACTCCAGCCAACAGGTAAGAGGAAAAAGAAACTCCTCAGGTGGTGCTTGATTTACTACTTTCGGATGCATTATTAATCACATATCCTTTGCTTCCTGTGTCCACTCTAGTTTTCTGAGACTCAAGAGTTGATAGAATGAGCACTACTTCAGATGTAGGTGAGATGAAACTTACTTTTCTGGATCTGCTATCGTTACCGTCTCTTGAAATTTGCCCCTTCGACCTCTGCAGGAGCAGCTTGTGCTGTCAGCTGGGGTCAGACAGTCGTAGCGCACAGGGACCAGGGCACCACCAGGGGGCAGCAGCAGTCCTCGTCTCTCCAAACCTGGCCACCACCTTCTCCAGCCACACCTGGGCCAAAGAAAAGAGGAAAAGCAGAGTATGGTGAGAGAGAAGGAGCAGGAGGCTGGTGAGCTGGAAGGAGAGAAGACACAAAAAACAGGAAAACAAGAAGAAGGAGGAGAATGATTTGATTAATGCTGCAACAGAAGAAGGAGCCTCCACCTTACTGCTGCCCCCTCGGCAAAAGCTCCCTGCTCCCACTACCACGCGACAACTCAGGGCCAATTTCTACAGCTCCACGTGCACTGGTATTTCAGAAAAACAGTGTAGCAGTGAAGTTACAACTCACTATCTGCCCCCTTTCTCATATTTTTCTCTCACCGTGACCTTAAACCTGTACCTCACTCCCCGCTTTTACATTTGAAGTCACGTCTCCCACCTGACAAAGGTGCGCCAGCCTACGTTTGCTCACACAGGCAGATTCACCTCTCACTGTAGCTACATCACACACCTGTAAAGTTCAGAGGAAGTTAGCCTACAGTCCTGTAGCATAGCAAAGCTACCAGTGTAAAACCTATACACCCTCCCAACACAGGGTTCCAGGGGGTCTGTGTCTGATACACGCCACTTAAAGAGGGTGACAGAAAATCAGCTTTGTATGTCTTCCATCTCTGCAGCTCTCGATGAGTTGTCATTCCAAATGTTTAACCAAATGTTTTCTCTACAGCACAAATGCAATGTCAGAGGCATCATGTTGTCACTTATGTTAGAGGACTCTTACTTTCCCTTACTTGCAGCTCCTGTTTTATGTTATTCTTTCTATTGACCTTTTTACTGTAACTGTCGTTACTACTGTTTATAATTCGTAAGCTCACTCTCAGTGTCACTGATTGCATATCTGTACACAACAGTGATGCTGAACACATGTATAACAAGCACAGACATGCACAGACGGTCTATATGCATCTTTGTCACAGCTATGAATGTATAAACGCTGGTCCACTGGCTTAGGAAGGATTACTTATAATAACTGTGGTTTGCAGATGATTGGAGGCAAAACCCGAAAAGGTCTGTTATCACATCTAAATATCCTAAATGCTTACACTTTACAAAGTTTGACTGTATTTACATGATTTTCCTACCCCAAAGAAAAAATAGTTTGTAAAATTGTTTTATCCTCCCAGAAATAATTGATCACAGATAACCCATGTTTAACATGAGCTATTCCACAACTGCTCCTGACTTAGGACTAACTTCAAAATGTTCATTAAGATGGTTTGAAAGTAAAACTTTGGAACCAATGAGCCAATAATAATAATAATAATAATAATAACAATAATGATAATAATAATAATAATAATGGAAATATTAGAAATGAGAAAGATTAATGATTTCCAACAACATCTGTAGACAATTAACAGTTAAATATTACCTCAGTGTGTCTTCTGAACGTGGTGCTTGGTGATTGTAGCTCTAAATTACAATAAGCGCATCACCGTAAGCTACGCAGCCAGGAACATGGTCATTTATTTATTTACGTCCAATATTTTGCTGTTACTCTCTGTCAATATAGCGTCAGCATTAAGTTGCTCTGTGAATAAGAAGCTGTGGACACTCACTACACTACACCACTGAGAAGACTTCATCTCCTCTACAGGAACAAGATCTCTGAGCACATGAACTGATTGTAAAGGTTTACGTCCTAACAAGCCTGGGAAAGTATTTTATTATCACTGGACATGAGGGTGACCTCTGGTGATGTATTTACATTAGTACCAGGTCTTATAACCATTATTACTTATTCTCTGCCCACATAGCAGGATATACATTATATATATGCATAGACTTTAATCAAAAACATGTCAGATTTCATGTGCGTACAACCACCAGTGTTCTCTTTTCTGCATCCATTTCATGTCTTGCATTGCTCACAAAAATGAATGCGTCTCAGTAAGCACTTCAATAATCGCATTAATGCAACTGCTTGTGTCATTTAAAGCAACAGAATTCTGCTAACATATCATACATATAAATAATCGAATATATGTGCATGATATATTGTATTCCTGTTTCATCAGAAGGGCTTTTTCAGATCAGCGTCACATGAGCCGTTCACTCTTCAGACTAAATCTGCGCGACCTATGTAACCACTTACATATGCATTATAAAGGCTTAAATGTAAATACTGTATATTAAATATGCAGATACTATTATTATTATTAGCAGATTGCACAATAACAGCAAAAGCTGACAGGTTTTAACCAGTACACAATTCTATAATCAGCGCCTCAGAAAGCATGTGTTTATATGTAATATGCTCTTTCTTTCCTTTTTTAAAGAATGGTGCACAGCTTATATAGGACCACTATTAAGGTTGCTTCCACTAACACCCTGATTCATTTCTGAAGGGCCGGGTTTGAGATACATAACTTCTACTTGATGAAACACAGAGAGCACAGTACCTTCTTTCGATAAAACCTACTCAGCTTCTCCTGTTGCTTAATTTTTATTGCAAGAAATTTATACAAAAGTCAATTATACTTCTTTGGTTTTCCAAAGCACAATTTTTTACAATTATCATTTCCTATTGCGTTTCACTTGCCTAAATTCTGTATGCAATACAAAGTTTAGCATCAACGAGACACTAGCTGAGACTATCAAAATATCTCCTCAGTTAAGATGGAGTATAATTGCACTACTATTATTTATACTAAACGTTATGCTGTACCCACCTCCAATACAGAGGAAAAAAACTGTTTGGCCTAATGATGATGTCAACGTTTCTCATCGTTTCTGACAAGTCTGCAAGATAAATGATATCCAACAGTGTCTGATGATGATGTGTAATGGGTGCATCTTTTGTCAATAGCACATGAGAAGGAGGAGGTGAATAAAAAAAAACATTTCATTAACGTTTGTGTGTGCCATGTGACTTTTCATCAGCTATTCACAAAACCACCAACAGAGGGCAGAAGTAGCATTCTAGCTATCTATGCAACAAACAAGATGCAGTTTCCCATTTTGACATCAATCAAACAAAATTGAGACAAACTGAAATTAAAGTTGTGAGTCTGTCCTCCAGCCACCCCATAGCACTGCCCAACTACACTACTGGACTAATTGCAGATGAATGTGAGGAAGAAAAATCTTGTGGAAATCTTCTACTATATAAGAAAGTTTCTTCCCTTAGTTGTACCTTGGCTGAGACACCCATGTTTAGCATAGTAAGAAGGGGTGGGAGGGGTCATAACAAATTTAACAACATATTCCGGATCTCTATAATCAACCCACACATACTTTTGCATCATTCACTGAAAAACAATCTACTAACATAATTTATATAAGTACTAATAAGCCACTTGTTTCGTTCATTATGACCTGTGTTTCCTATGTAAGCAATATATTATTGTATTATTCAATTAAGCGTCACTAGGGAGGCTGGAGCCTTTCCCAGCTAGCTGGGCGAGAGGCAGCCTACACCCTGGACAGTTCACCAGGGTTAACACAGCAGGCTAACACGGGATTAGAGTTAGAAACAAATCTGCTAACATTGTTCATATACATGTTATTTGGAACATGATCATCTTTTACCATTGGTCCAGGGCTTACAGTACCCTGGAAAGGTCTTGAGCCACCCCTCATTTCTTTCTGTTTTATTAGCAAAAACTGGGAAATAGGCTCAGTGTATGTGTAAACATACATGGAAACACAGTCTATAAGGCAAAAACAGACATTTTTTTTATTCTAATGAGACTGAAAGTCAGTGTTTAGTATGGACATCTTTAACATCTAACATCTATTCTTTAACACAGCTCGATCGGTCTTGTAGGCAAGTTTCCTTGTCATTTCTTGAAGACGTCTTCGGGAAAAGTCCTCCAGCCTTTGAGTCCATTCTCTTCTATAATGATTCCACACTGCATCAGTATTGAGGTCCAGACTCTGGGGAGGCCCAGACTGGACTGGAAATGTTCTATTGGATGTTTTTCTTTCCAGGTTTGCATTTAGTAAACTGGCAGTGTGTTTGGGCTTTTGCCAGTCACACTCTTTGCATGTTGACAACCTTGACCTGCTGCTGATTTTGGGCTCTGTTCTTGTGTAATTTGCCTTTTCTCTCTCATTGCCTTCCTTAAGATGAACTTCTTGACAGCCATCCTTCCACTGCAACCATTCGTTATGAGGCTTCATTAAGCAGTGTATGGATCATCAGGCCCCGTGTCATGTTCTTGCTGGATTTTTTTCTTATTTATCATGAACATGACTTTCAATTAGTGTTCATCTGCTATGGATTGTTTTTCAATGTATTTTGTACAGGTTACTAGTAACAAGGTGACTAAAAATACAATTTCAAATCGGTTCTTTTCTAAATATTTTGTTATGTTTAGACACAAGATTGGTTAATCCCTTGATTTAGGCGATCTTTATATTCAAATGATGCACAGATCACTGTTAGGTGGCTTAACAAACAAACAAGAAAAAAAAAACAGCCAGGTAAAAGGACTGGACTCAAAATAAATGAAAAAGCAAAGCAGGAAAACCTGGAGCTCTCTCTGCAGTAGCTGCTGTGTACAGTACTCTATAAAACCATATTTCACGAACTGACAGATTTATATAACTTCCATATTTGATCGAATCGATGCCTATTTACAGAGAGACTCAAAAAATGCAAAATGATGCTTAAAGTGTGTTAATTTGATGTAGCACATGTTAAATTTATGCCAGACCTCCGGGGTTACAGCTCCATCTGGTGACGATTTTGTGGCAGAAAAATAAATAAATAAAATCAGAATCTTGACTCATCTTTTGTTTGTTTTTCTGGGGCTATTTGTAGACTGCCGCCACTCTCAGTCTGTTGATTTAGCTACCAACACTGTCACCCAATACATCAAGGTGTGATAGCCTAAAGTGTCAATGCTTCCTGCAGTCAGCCTCCTCCTACCTCTCTTCCTCATCTCCCTGTACCAGCCATATTGGAAGGTGTCACTTTATGCCTGATGATTATTCACAGCCACCTGTCTCTGTCCCATCAGAGGGCATCTGTGGTGATCACACAGACGTCATGCTGCAGTTAGTTTAGAAGGGTTAGAGAGAGTTCGTAACCTGCAACTTTTCTTTTTCATACTTTCTGCATCACTGTATCTTATTTACTTTACCGATCAGTGGGGAAGTATTTTTTAACTGACCTGTAATTAAATATTTAAAATTCAATAATTATGTATATTGATATTGCTCTAGTTGTAAGTAATGAAGCTTAGAGGTTTTACATTGTTTCTACTGGAGTTGCTGTGTTGTTGGATTAGTCGAAAACACACATTTTTATCGTGGAATACAAGTTTATTACTTGCCCTCACAGTTATTCTCACCCCTGCCTTCCTTTAGCCTGATTTCATAGCTTCTCCTGTTATCTAAGCAATACAAGATTTTTAGATAGATTTTTCTTTAACCCTTCAAACTCTAAAAACACTAAAACTTCAATTTATTTGAGCAAACCTCACAAACCAAATAGAGAGTACTACCTGGTAAGATGTGATCAACGGTGGGAATGAAAGGCTAACAGCATCATAGAACATTTCCCCCTGCAGTCACATCCTTTATTAACAACCTTATGTGTGATGGCAGCGAGACACGTTAGGCTGTAAAAGACAAGGCAGCTCGACGGATGAATGATATGAGCTGTTTGTGAACAAAGGCAAATTGCTTTGACCCACTGGGTCAAAACTGAAAGAGCTGTGATTGGCAACAGTAAGTAAATTAGCCAGGAGGTCGCCAGACAAAGAAGAGGGAAGTTAATTGACTTTTATCTTTTAATTTCCCCTTTCCTAACAACGAGGCGCTGTTTCCATACAGTAATAACCTCCAGGGTGTGAAAGTCAGCTTTTGCGTGTTTCCAGGGCTTTGAGAGACCAGGCCTCTGACTTGACCCTGTGGGAAGCCGATAGATGGTCACCTCAGGGGGGCCTCACACCGTCCCACCGCATGTCAACATGATGACATTACTGAGTAACCACACAGACAAAGGTCAGACCTTTGATCGGTAAACAATCATTCCAACGTTGCGCCATTCCCATCTATCAATCAGTGCTTTCAAAATGATGTTTGTACTATTACACTTCTATATAATATAATAGTGTTAAATAACAGACAGTCAAAGATTATACATAATTTGCCCCACAAATGGGGGAGAGATGATTTTTTTAATAATAATTTTTAAAAATACATTTAAAAAAAAAAAGCCGAAGGAGACGTGTTTGCTAAATAAATGTGACTTGACTGAAGTGCAAATCAAAATAAACTAATTAGCAGGGAGAGCCCCATTGTTCTCAGCCAGTGGTGCTATCGATTCAGCCAGTCGAGTCAATTTAACAAGTCAGTTTGTGACAAGACACACAGGTGACAAAACAACAGTCTGCAGGGGGTGGCTGCAGATTACATTGTTCTTTAATCTTCTATGTTAAAAAATAAAACTATGTAAACCGATGATTGCACAGGGAGATTACAATTTTTTAGTCCTACTCGTGGACAAATGCGTCTAAATCTATTACACTTTCTTTCTTGCACAATAATCTTGGAAGTATTTCGAGATATCTGCTGTCACATCCTCCCAGACAGAATAACTCGAGTGCAGTAAAGGGAGCCTGTGGAATGTTGCGCTCCTATTGGCTGCTGCTTGCCTGTATAAAGAGCCGCAGTGGCAAATTCAATCAGATCAACTGCGGGCATCCTTCGAGAGCGAGACACCGGGTTTCTCAGTCAAGCTGGGACAACAATTGCTGGGCTGTTCTGCTGTTTCTTTGTCTTTCCCTTTTTCTGCTAAATAAATCCTCTGGAGCATTGTTGGGATCATGAAGGAAAGGAGAAATACACAACCGCTGGTGGTGAGATGTAAACTGGTTCTTGTGGGAGACGTTCAATGCGGAAAAACGGCGATGTTGCAAGTCCTGGCGAAGGATTGTTATCCAGAGGTATGCAAAAATGTGACTCGTGTTGAAGTAAAATATATGAGCAGAAAAGTCTGCCCTGTGTTCTCTTGACAATCGTGGTGTTGGGTTTTCATCAAATGATTTGGAAACGGCACGGAGAAAACAGTGCGTCTGTTGCGGATAGTGACATATTGCTTGCGCATTTCCTAAAATTTCTTGCTTTTAAGTTTATTTCCTATTTACTGACCTTTATATCATCGGTAGCATTATTGTTTCATCATGTGGTCAGTGGAATTATGTTCTCTGCGCATTCTTAGCTGGTGCTTTCCTTTCACAGTGGCCTGCGTTGAATATCTCCTGCAGCTGCAGCGATTAAAGTGATTAATTGATCCGAAATTCTGTCAAATTGAGAAGAGATATAGATTTGTCTTATTGTTTTATTGGTCAGTGCGTGTGTTTTGTGTATAGCACTGATTAGTTAACTTCCATTACCTGTAGCTGCCTGACAACTCCCCACTAACGGCACCGTGTTGCTAATTGCTCCCCAGACCTACGTGCCCACGGTATTTGAAAACTACACAGCCTGTCTGGAACTGGAAGAGCAGCGAGTGGAGCTCAGTCTGTGGGACACTTCAGGTAACCGATCACCTTTTCCGTGTGCATGTGGTGTGTGATCTGCAGTCCTGCTTGCCGCACTGAAGAGGATTTGGCAATGCCGCGTGAATGTAATGAGTGTTTGTTTTTGCTGGAACACCAGTCTCTGTATTTTTTCCCAGTTATTCATTTTCGTCATGACATTTTTTTATTTTGGAGGACGAAAATGGAAACATTGTGTTGTTAAACATTGGTAAATACTTAGGGAAGGGCTTTATAGTCTATTTCCCCCCTGTTGATGCAGAGGTACATGGGATGTGTACTTGTTGAACTATATACTCTTTCAAATCTCCCATTTACTACAAATTAAATTTCCTCCGATATGAAGTGTCCCCCTTTTTGGATGTGTCTGGATGTAAAGGACTCTGCAGATCTACAAGTGCATTTTTGTGCCAAGTGTGTTGCAGTGGAAAAACTGGGCAGAAAAGACTGATTATTCCGCCTCGCTTGTTTTTAATGCTGACTCCGTGCATCATATGTTCATTTACACTAAGCGTGAAAAAGAGGGTCAATGTGTCATTGTAGATCTCCCAGGAAATCTGCTGTTCAGAGTGTTGACCTGAATACTGCGAGCACGGGTCTGCAGCACCTGTTTGATTCCCTTCATGCTCGCTGCACAATAGTTTCTCTCGCCAGGCCACATTCCTCTCCGTCCACACTCGTGCTGCAGCCTGACTAGGTCACACTGGCAGTACAAGTGTGATTATTTATTCATTTTTGTGCACACCTGTGTCTGTGTACAACAGATCCTTTATATAACAGACCCATTTGTATGAGATGATGCAGTATTTACTGTGCTCTCATATTTTTTCCCCCTCCCATTATCACAAAGGGCAAAATGAGGAGAAAAGTGAGTGTAATTCCGTCCCCAGACCAAATCCTGTTTTTTAATCCCAGACTTTGGACCTTTGGTCTGGCCAGCAGGAGTGGGCCTGGTGCCCAGGGATGATGGGCACACAGAGCTACATTCTGTTGAGCAGGACAGTTTTTCTGGAGCAGACAGATAGGAGGGAGCTCAAAAAACTCTAGTGACCTGCATTCCCCCTCCATATGCTGCTCCAGGTCAGCCACTCAAACAGCATGATGCAAGGGATTAAGACTGTGAATGGGACTGCTGGGCAACCTCTTCTGACTGACCCAGTGAGTTTGTGGCTCTTTCTTTCTTTCACTTGAGCGTTCCCTTTGTTGCTCCCTCTTTGCTACTTTCTGGCTAATCTGCATAGATTGCCACTCCCTGCCCTTTACCAAACACCTATGGCACAATTCAATACCAAGTACAAAAGAGTACAATATGCACGTGCATAGCAGACTATTTGAAAATGGGCCAAAAAAAATAAAATCTATTTTTATTCACAATAGATTTGATTTAAAAGACCTGCCCCTCACACTCTCAGAGGAGACCGCATGTGGTCCCCTTCCCCCTCATCTTTTATAGATGACTCTTTTATCACAGGTATCTGCTGTCAGGCTCGTGGTGATGGGTGACAGGCAGAAAGGGGTATTTGTTAGCCACACCGCACAGTTTCCTCTCCTGTGCTGTAATTTGCTCTAATTGCGTGGAGTTTGTGCCACCCTGGCCCACACCACACTGAGACGGTCTCCTCATTATCCCAGCTCCCCTTCATTGATTGCACTGACCTCATCACTGGCTCCACATGGCAGGCGGCTCCTTCTCTCAGCTCCAATATGGATTTACAGTCTAAAATCAATCCACCAGTTTTAACCAGGCTTATCTGATCAGGAATGCTGGGGAAAAGGGGAAAGAAGGGAAGCTGAGCTCTGTCTGGTGTAGCGCACAGATAGTGAAAATAAATCCCATTAAGATGTTGGTGTGTAATTTATTTCAGGTTTAATGATGTTGCTGACGAAGCCTTGAAGTTCAAGATCGTACTGTGTGTGTGTGTGTGTGTGTGTGTGTGTATATAATCACTTATTGTATGATGTATACATAAGACTGACTTGGAATGAATCCAATGTCCATTTAAGCTGATGAAACACTCTGCTGGATTGTAAAAGGGGGCATTTTTAATATTTAATTGTCATGTTGATGACCATATGTCATGTGATTTCTCTAATAGGCACCCAGTTTGTAAAACTTAGGTGCTTTTTAGAATTGTAAGCAGGTACAGTTTAATTCCTCCATCTTTTTCCATCATTGATTCATCAGTGATCTATTTTTTTTTTATTTTTATTTTATTAGTAGTGTTTAGCTTTGCTAAATGTTTCATGGACTGTTGTCCAACAATCAGTTTACACTAGCTGAGAAAAACCGGCTATATTCTCAAATGTTTCCTGCCTTATTTTATCCAAATCAACATTTCAGGATTTTTAAATCAAACTCTTTGATGTTGGACTTAATTTTCTTAATCCAGTGTCATCAACTATGATGATGTCAAAGTAAAGCTTGTTAGCAGATCATATAACGCTTAGGAAAAAAGCACCTCCTTCACCCTGCAGGGGGCTTCAGCACTAATTCTGACTGGCTTATGTGAATCCAGGGAACAACTGCTTGATGCAATATAATATGTTTTTTGGAGCGTGTTGTGAAGTCCGTAGTCCTGCGGCAGCACCACAGCTCCCAGTCGGCTGAGTGTGGGTGGAGGCGCAGGGCTCCTCTCGTCCCCATATCTGTGAGTCATCCCATCACTGGATCATTAATCTGTCTGACCTCCGCATTTTCGTAGTGAGAGGAGGAGTGCTAATGATGAAAACAGGCTATGTCACTCACTCGATTTTAGCACACATCCACAGACACACAGTTATACTCTCGCTCGGGCAAACACAAAGCCGATCCTCCCCTCCCCCACCTGTAGCCTTCAACACAAGGGCCTCCGTCTTCAGCCCTGTGAAGCCTACATCCACTTAGGCCCAATCCTCACCTCAAACACTCAGATCTGGGCACCGCACCATCAAGACGGATGAAGTTCAGCTCAGCCACAAGAATTTGGTTATACTCCTTTTTCTTTTCTGCCTCACTCTCCATGTTTTATGCCTCAGAAACTCTCCATCTGTTGTATAGAGGCATGCAAGGAGGAAAGCCATAATTTGGGCCATGCTTATAGGCGCTGCATGAGCACCCAAGCCATTGTGTGGTTTGCTGCAATGGAGAAAGGAAGGGAAGAGAGTGAAAGAGACAGATAGCAGTAACCTGTGATATTACACTGCAGGGGGTGAGGGATTAATGGCAGAGGAGGTCTCTTTGTGATATGGCTCAGTAGGGTATACTTTGGCTCCCGCTCTTCTTTTTCCTGTGGCTTTTTCTTGCCACAATAGTAACAGCTATTTCTTCCAAGATTAGAAACTAGGCCCTGGTGTGTAAGGAAGGTGCTGCCGAAGCTGCGCCTATGCCAAGTAACATGTTACGGGGGGTTTGAATACTAATATTGAGGTGCTGTATGTTGCTGTAAGTACAGTATGTTTACTGATTTGTGCATTGTTTGTCCAACACAACAAATAGAAGTTTTATTTATATGTGAGGACAATAGTAACCAAAAACAAAGAAAGAAAGGTGGGGGAGGCTTAGATGTCCTTTGCATCCCCCCTTCCATCTTGGCAGGCTAATTGATTTGTCAGCTTTAAAAGCATCGGCTCTCGGACCTCTGGTGTAGCCTTCCATTGATTGTTGCATTTAGATCAGTGGCCATTTAATGCAGAATCACATCTTGTTTGCTGGCTCTGTGATAACCCCTCACAGGAGATTGAAACGATTTCTGGAGCACCCAACCTCTGACTTTCCCATTATATACCTCACGTATATGGCGTGGCACCGAAACTCGTAATATTAGTGTCTCTAATCCTTCTGATTTTAACATGTGTGATTTTTAACATGTGTGACATGACATATGTCTCAAATTCTTCAAACACAAAGTTGTGTTTGTGGCTTTTCTGCTACAATTAGGTGTATGTGGTGTAAAAGCGATGGTGTTTTCTTATATGTGACATCTGTAAATAATTTAATCAAATTGTCTCTTTTTTTTTTTTTTTTTAACTCAAGAATAGAAAAAAGTCATTTTTATTTCTAAAGGCATGGAAATGGAGCTGTAACGCAAGCATGTTCCTTTGTTCTTTTGCAACAGTGTTTACTTTCTTCAGGACATTGAGTCCTGAGGAATTTCATCACAGCTTGTCATTATTCCACTCACGGCACCCAGCAGCTGGCAAATTCAGTTTTACCCTTTGATAATGTGGAAAATCATTAAGTATTCATAAGCACATATCCGTTTTTGTGTACACATACATGCACGCATCCGTGTTTTCATGTGCTTTTTTTTTTTAATATGTTTTCTTCTGCTGCATTGTTTCTGCACCGTAAATCAATTAGGACGGTTGTGCAATGAGTTATTACACAGACTGCTTGTGTTATCTGTAGCTATAAAAGGAACGCTGAATCCCTTTTGGGATTCACACAGACTAAAGTAAACATGTTAATCCCATTGAGCAGCCCCTCTTCTGTTTCATCTGATAAGGGACCGGATTCACCTCTGCATGCATCTGAATTTAAAAAGTGTGCGTCTGTGTTAGCGCTTGTGGTTCCGGCGCATGTGAATCATTTTGTGTGATGGGCGTATGTCTGTGGTCCCAAACTCTGTCGCAGAGAAGAGGAATGTCCCCAGCAGTAGGTGGGTGGGCCGCTAGTGGTGTAAAATGATTGAGTGGCAGTTAAGGCGAGCCTTTACAGAGAGCCAGGAGGAATGCCTGATGTAGATGGTGGATTCCAAGGCTGTTGCTGTGGTAACAGAGGGACTGGAGGTATTGCTTGCCGAGCAGAGGATTTTTGGGGGGGTGGGTGGCTTACTTAAGGATTCTGAGCATGAGTGGGAGCGTCTGCCTGCCCCGAGCCCTGCCGTTCCACTTGCGTAATCTACTGCAAGAGAAGATCAATGAGGATTTAGTGCTCGATTGTCATCTTCACTTCTAAAATGCCAGCCAAGAATATAGGAGCAGCAAAAGTAGCAGTTTTACCAACAGCAAAGCGGAGCTCAGTGGGAAGAAGTGATGCCGCGCACACCTAACTTAAGCAGATGATTTCTCTTGCTCTTCGTCTCCTGCTCAATCTTCTTTTTTTTTTTTTTTTCTTTTTTTACCAACTTCCTGTTCTCACAGCTCTTGGATCTGGCCTAAATTAAAAATGAAAAAACAAATTGCTCTAAACTTGCATGTATACACACTTTATATTACAAATGTAGCTTGAAGCATTGCACATTTAAGATGGATACTTAATTGATCCCACAAGGGAAATTATTGTGTTACAGCAGCAGGATAAAGAATAAAAATGGCACAGCCTACAATTAACAACAGATGCATATACTGTTATGTATGTATACATTTTGTATAACAGTCATTTTTAATAAAACAATGAAAATTAAATAAACATGAGGTTACATTAAAGAAGAGAGAGAGATATTAGTGCAAATCGCATTAACAAGTAATATGTAAAGTGTAAATCTAAGAAACATACTTTTACAGTTTTCTGTACCATCAGATGTTAAATAACCTGAACAGCAAATGTGTTCATTCACACCTAACTATGGCTATGCAGGAGTTCTCTTTTGTCACACAAACCAGCAATATGAAGTTACTATTAATTGACCTGGCATATTAAAGAAGACTAGACCTGGTTAAACAGCAGCAAAACTGGAAGTTTCCTCTTAAAAAAACATGATTAAAAATATTTCTGAGCATCCAAAAGTTCTAGGAAATGTTTTATGGAATGCAAAACTACTTTTGTCTACATTTTCATAGTTTGTTATAACATTGCTCTCCTCTCTCTCCTGTAAGGTTCTCCGTACTATGACAATGTGAGGCCCTTGTGCTACAGTGACTCAGATGCAGTTTTGCTGTGTTTTGACATCAGCCGCCCAGATACTGTGGACAGCAGTCTGAAGAAGGTAATGACTTAAGGTCACTTTACTTCAAAGTCCTATTCTCTCTTGTAGCCTACTGTGACTCCAAAGTGTATTAACAGACTATTTGTCACCATACACCAACTGATCACCTTTTTGGGTCCACAGTGGAAAACTGAAATTCTGGACTTCTGTCCAAGCACACGTATTTTACTCATCGGCTGTAAGACCGACCTTCGCACAGATGTCTGCACACTGATGGAGCTGTCCAATCAGAAGCAGACTCCAATCACCTATGAACAGGTGAGACAAAAGAAACAAACGAAGATCCATGTGTGTGTGTGTGCAGATTTTTACACATATGCCTTTCCTGTAACACCCCGTCCCAAAGGACTTGTCTCCACACTATATCACAGGAAAAAATTAAACGGCACCATGGAAGAATATCATGAACAGTATCAGTTATTGCTTCATTTATTGCAGGGTTCTGCTATGGCTAAGCAGCTGGGTGCAGAGGCTTATCTCGAGTGCTCGGCGTTCACCTCGGAGAAGAGCATTCACAGCGTATTCCGCACCGCTGCGATGGCCTGCATCAACAAGCTGCAGCCTCTCCCGAAGCCCAGCCCCACCCGACGCCTCTCCAAAAGACTTCTTCACCTGCCCAGCAAGTCAGATTTGATCTCCACCACCTTCAAGAAGGAGAAGGCCAAGAGCTGCTCGGTAATGTGAGTGGAGACCTCTTGGGTTACAGTCCTCACATTAAACCCACATCCCCTGCGTCTTTGGTCTCGGGGAAGGGGGGGTGGGCACGATGGTTTTATCAGGGTTACCTGCTGAATCCTTCCCTCACCCCCCCAAGAAACCAAACACCACTCAGAAGAGGTGGACACTTCGCTGTCCACTTGCTCCTGAACCTTTTAGTGCACCTCCATCCTTTTCCACTGTTTATTTTTTGTTTGTTTGTTAGTTTGTTTTTTGCTTTCGAACAAACAATATCAGTCGAGGTTTGATCACCAAGCTACCATTTTATTTTCACCTGTGAACAGTATGCAACTACAATGGTGTTACATCTGTCTAATTTTATTATCTATAGGCACATGTTGATTTTGTCCGAAATGGAAATGTGCAACGTGTGACGTTTAATCTTGTGATGTAAATGCCTCTCGAAAAATTCAGTGGATATTTTTTTTTTCTTTAACTCAAAAAATAAATCTAGCATGAAACCATCAGGAAATAGCAAAAATCCTGTACATCCCTCTTAGTAAGGTGTGTGGGGTGTGAAATAGTGTGTCACTGGTTTCCCCATTTACTGGAAGTACATAGAATAGATGTACAGGGAGCAATGGGACAAACCGTGAGAGCTATTACATAGAGAGATGTTCTTATTGTCTCAGCAGTGATGACAGCAGGGATGAGAGCAGTGAGCACAGGCTGCTGTGCTTACAGCAGTCTAGGCTATGCCAGCCTGCACGGATTCTTGATGCATGGCTGTGTAGCTCTGGATAGTGTTGCTCTGCAAGCTTTCAGTGGAATAACTGGAAGATGCTGAAGAGGCTCCGTGTACGGACACAAAATATAAGCAGAGGTTTAGCTGGACTTCCAGGGTGTCTTTTATCACTGCTGGAGTCTGGTGGGATAGACACATTTAATTGCTCTTGTGGTGACCAGGAGCTTAACCACAGTCGGTTCAATGTTGAGCTTAGCTTTGCTTAGCCTGTTGATTATTGAACCGTGGCTGGTTATCAATACGAGTTAGGAGGCAAATCTAAAAAGAATAAGATCACGCCTACATGGAAGTCAGACTGACCTGAAATGGTTTGTATTTTCAGACACTCTTCAGTAAAAAATCTGTAGCATTGCATTGTTGACAGTTTTTCAACAATTCTCAAATGGTATGCAGTTTTGAAAAAAATGCCTTTCATATTGAGTTCCCAGAAGTCAATGAGATTTTTGAATACTGTAATTACTGTAATATGCCTGTGGACTCCTCACATTTGCATCAATGCAATGTAGCACCCTCAACTTGATTCAATTCTTCCAAAAGGACTGATTTTTGTTTTGCACACACTTGTAAAATCTGTTCACATCCAATAAGCAGCACTTACTGTAGGTTACATTGCAAAAAAAAAACAAAAACAAAGGGAAAAATCAGACGCTTTTCTGAGCTTAAATCTTAGGCTTCATGGTTATGTGTGTGTGCAGCATCGATCTCCATGCTTCTAACCATAAAGCAATAACGATTTAAGTGCTTTGTGATGCAAAAGTAACCTGCGTGGCAATAACAACGCAGCTTTGTGATTACTGTCATGCTATAAGTGCTCCATGGATCGACATGTTAGAGATTGTTTCAATCTCCGCTGTACAAAAGGCTGCTGATATAGCCCCTCCTTCCCCCTGTGTAAGTGGTGATCGGTATATAGAAAACCAAGGACGGCGTTTGCGCTATGAACTAGATCAGAGTATTCCAAACAAGAAGGAACAACATGCTATTTGAGTTGTTGCTGTCAGCTCAACATAATCATAATAAAACCACTGAGGCAGTATGCCTCAAGTGAATTGTTTATTGTTTTTTTTTTTTTCAAATTTGAACTATACATTAAAGTCTAGCAATTATTCATCAAGGGCTAGTGTGGGTGGAGGGGGGGGATAATGTGGGACTAAGGAGAACAAGTAATCAAACTGCACAGGCTGGCCCTGTCCAAAGAAAGCTATTTTTCCATTCTTTGTGTGCGCGCGTGTGCGTGTGTGTATGTTTTTATGTATTTAATGGCATGATGTGAGTCTCCGTGCTGTTTTTGAGATTTTTCTGAAATGGCTGCTCTGTCTGTACGGAGCTGTGGACTGCCCCTGGTAGTTGGAGGAACTTAAAGTGGTGATTTGCACAAAGGCTTCCAGTTCATGGTCACACACAAAATTCCTCAGCATTGCCTAGCAACAATTCAGCTCAGAAACACAGAGACTGGCTCTTGGGTTGGTTGTGTGGACAGATAGGGTTAGCTCACAAGCAGACATCCCCACATCCATTATTACTGCATCGTTTAAGCATTTACTGCGTAGCTTGTTTAAAAAATAATAATAATAAAAACAAATAAAAATTAAAAAATCTTGATATTTTTCTCTGGGTTTTTCTCTGCCAGGCCTTCTGATGATGGTTTACATGGGCGGCTCAATGACCATGTCAGTTAATATGCAGCCTTTGTGTTGTAGTCAGTGTGTGGTAAAAATGGTGCAGTCAAACTCCTAAGCATGTCCTATTAAAGTTGTACGATTGTACATACCGTCTCTTGTTTTATAGTCATTGTACAGCATCTTCGAGGGTGTCTGATGGAAGTATTGTTGCTGATGTGATTTATTTATTTGGTAGCTATTTTGCTTTTTTTTTTTTTCTTTTTTTTTTTGTTTGTTGATTGACATGTACATTTGTTTGAAATCTTTTTTCAAAAGTTGACTGTTTTTTTTGTTTTTTGTTTGTTTTGTTTTTTCTTCTTCTTCTTCTTTATTGCTGTGTTGAATAAAGCTTGCCCCGTTTGGCATCCTAAATTCACTGTTCTTGTTATTTATTTATTTATTTATTTTATTTTTTTTGATCACTTGCTTATGAAACAATACACTACACTAGACATCTGCTCAGTATCTCCCCAGTCACGTCTGCAGGAAGTGAGGTGCTTATCTTTTCCACTCAAGCGACGCTAATAATTCCTTTAACAGGCTCTGTGTCACTGCCTCATTAAGGATAGAGTAAATTTATATCAGGATGATGGCGGATTACTGTCATTTTCCATTACCACAATCCTGATCTTAGATCTTAGTTACCGTTCAGGGAATTATAGCCAGAGTGGGGAAAAAATGTAAATAACACATGTTTACCTGCATAAGTAACATGTTGGGATGAAGAAGGAAAGATTCTATCCTATTATAATTAATTGAATCAAGTTATGTGACTGTGTTTTGTTGTTGTTTTTTAAAGGCTGCTTTTATCTGCTCTCGTCCATCTTCAAATGCACCACATCTGGTTGCTGCCAGCTATGGAAGTGTCTCAGATGAGCTCAAGCAAGCCAGCCAACACATATGCCCTCACATTTTCTATTCTTATCTGTAAAATGCAATGCCATCCTCACAAAATGTTCATAAACTTTATCTGTTTGGTGTTTTACACCTATAGTGTAAAGTTCTAAAGTTGTTGTTTAATGGAAAAAAAAATTCCCGGAGCATCTGTAGAGGATTGTGGTAAGAGTGGCAAGACTGAACCAAAGGAGATGTGGACTGCCAAAACAAAACAGCGGATGAAGCTCATTTAAGCATTCAGTAGAGGTGATCATAGCTGCAGTCAGGTGATGGAGTAGACATCTCTTTCATGATTCAATAATTATCAGAAAGGTGACTGGTTGTAAGCAAAACAAGTCAGACCCCCATTGCCGTATGAAAGCGGATTCTAGCCGTAATGGGAACCTGAATACGCAGAGCAACAGGAGCACACCAAATTATGTGGTAAGGCTTTTTCTTTCTTTCTTTTTACTAATGATAAAAGACATTCTTGTGTTGGTGTTGAATTTCTAAAATGAACTCATCATAATGACTTGAAACATTTTTTAAAAATGACATGAAAATGAACCTGAGCTGTCCTGAGGTCAGCTTAGCTCTTGCGGCTTTTTTTTTTTTTGCTAAAAACAAAGTGAATTATGGGCTGTCACTAGGGGGATTGCTAGAACACCTGAAATAGAGGCAGACATTGTACACATGCCGACACAGACACATTGGGTGTGAGGACATGTAAATGGGCCACATACGCTGGAAGTCATAGTAAATTAGGCCAACATCTGGCTAGGCACAGAGAGTTCACTTACCCACTCAGCTGTAGTATGTACCGCGAGGGCTTGGTGAAGGAGAAGTGGCACAGTCCAGTGCATTTTTAGGATCAACCCTGGCACTTCGTTGAATGTCTGCCATCTGCAGCTACCTTGGAGGGGTTCTTTGTCTCCAGTACAAACAGTGGGTCACTTTGACCAAGGATTATTGTGTTGCCATTAACAAAAGTTGGAGAGGGAGCGCTCACACAAACCAATTTACTGGGATGTGTAACAGTGAAAATCAATCCACATTGCAATTAAATTCAAAAGAGAAGCATCATCATATCGTCCACCAGCCATGCTGCCAAACAGCTCCAAGCCACTGTGGCAAGGACTCGACATATCAGACTTCAAGATGTTAGCAGTCAGATGTTTGAAATCCTGGAGATTGTCAGTGGGGGGCTCTCTGGATTATACTTCTACTTATAATACATTCTGAGAAATGCTCATTGGAGAATGATCATCTGTGGGATGTGTTGAGAGCTTCACCTTGTGCTCTTTGTCATTCTCTGTCTTTTCAAACAGTCCTAAGTAGTTTTTGCCATACAGCAGGGTGCTTTATCATGTTGAAAGAGGCTCCTGACAGTATCATCAGGGTCATTAATCCCCTGTTATACTAGGCTGGGAAATTAAGCTAATTGCAGCTGTAGCTCAAATGTTACGGAAGTGAACTAATATAGTGAAGGTATTTCTTTCTTTGGCGTAATGATCTGAAGTAACTTGCGATTTTCCATGAACAGCATGTGCGCAATCTTAACCCTCAGAGCTGATTCTGTGCAGCTGAGGGATTTGTCTTCAGAGCCCTGTGTGTTTCTTGAACATAAGAACCAGACATTTGAGTTCAAATGAAAAGGTGGTGGAAGAGCCAAAAATCTATAAAACCATCAGTCTATCCATTTTCTTAACTGCTCAACTTGAGGGAACTAAAACCTGCTACCAGTAAAACAGAGAGATAATACAGAGAGATTAACAACCATTCATGCTTGCATCCATACATTGGCAGCGGTGGTAGCCTCACTAAGTCCATAAAACAATGAGCATTTGAAGAATAAAGGCAAACTTAGACATGGAGAGAAGAACAAAAAAAAGGGGGTACACAGAAGAACTGACAACTAAAGGACTATAAATACAAAAACACCAGAGACCGACAAGGTAAGCAACTTAAAAAAGGAAAGAACAGGAGCATCTTCTCAAATGAGAGATATAGAAATGAATGAAATGAACGACGCTATGGTGACGAACCAGCAGGTGGATAGCAATATACTCAAATTCAAAGGTAATGTGCAACCTGCAAAATAAATAGGATTAAGAACTAATATTTATAGTATATGATGATGAATCGATGTTCGTGCCGGACAGGACTTTTTCTGTAGGGGTGGATGGGGGTGGAAAGGGAAATCTGAAAGGAATTATGTGGCTCTAAGTGGACAGCCCTCAGTGCTGTTGTGTAACATTAGCATCATGTTCTGGGTCCTCGGATAACTCTCTTCAAAGACACAAGAACACATTCCAGAAGTAACCTGTCACTTTATACTTCCCGTTTGTACACAACCAGATTAAAATCTTCTACATTTTTTACATTTGTTATTATTATTGTTATTATTTTAAAAAGGAGCTCGAACACAACAGCAAAACTGTGCGTATCCATCTGTTTGTGCAGAAATGTGCAGAATCTTAGATTACTGATGAGGTGTGATGAGGTGTCGAGTCCTGCAGTGTGGGCTCTCTCTCTCTTTCCTTCCCCTCTCTTGCTCACTTACAGACACACAGACACCAGATTTTCTGCCTCTGCCGCAGTGCAGGGCAGGGCCAGAATATCCAAACCCATCAATTTCCTATAAAGCCAGTTTTGTTCAAGAAAGGAGCAGGATGTGAACACTGCCTTCCTCTTATGTGTTATCTGAACATATCTGGCAGTAAAATATGTACTTTCAAAGTAAAAGGCTTTTTTATTCATAGAAGGAAACAAAAACAATATTAAAATTAATTTGCAGGCATTAAAGAAAAAAAATCTTGCTGTTAATGAGCAGTTCCAATAATTCTCCATCAATTTTTTTTCTTACAAAATGTTTTAGATGTTCATAGCTCCCCAAACATAATGACTAATGGCTTCTAATCTTCTGAGGTTTATTCCTCCACTGTAAGCTTGATGTTTGTGTTTCTTAACAAAATGTCTTAACAATTATTTATCATATTGCTTTGAAATTAATTTGCAAGTCTCGCTGAAGCCCAGCTCAAATCAAAACATCCAAGAGCCACAGACCCTGTGGGTAGTCTGATGACCTGTCCCGGATGTGCCCACCTCCCTGCAGCCATGACTTCATTATGAGCACATCCTTTTACATCATTATTTTACAAACATAACAGAACATCTAAACAGATGTGCACCTTCAGGTTCAGCACACAGTAAACGCTATGTCCCAGCTCTTCCACACCTGTTAGTGTGACCCCTGACTCTGAACTCTCTCTGTGACCAGAAACGTCACGGATGCATCAGTTTTATACTGAGGATTTCCCCACAAACAATCGTCACATCTAAAATATAAAACAGGCAAACACACACACACACAAACATGCTCTGTCCCCTTCTTTGTGATCACTTGGCAACCGCACACAAAGGCCAAGGCGTGCTCTGCTGCACACAATGTGACACTGCTTGTGCATGTCAGGGTGGGGAGGAGCAGTGAGCTGTACCCTTAACGATCATGCACAAACACACAGAGCGGATTTGGCTACAGGCCACATCCTGCATGTGTCTGCACAAGCCAAAATAACATGGAGACATTTGGTACAGCACCCAAAAGCACCATCCTCTCATCTGGAGAAATGAACAGCAACCGACGCTTTGTCCTTCATGCTGATTAAATGCTAGATTAGTTTGTCTGCAGCAGACTGAGTGCACAGCAGTAATAATTACTCTATAATTACACCATATTGTGTCTCTGCTGTTTTTCACCGCTGTCGTTTTACTTTTTACTCAGTGGTCACTACGACTGTAGTAGCATAAATCAAGGAACTTTCTTTGATTCCCTTTCAGTTCTGCAGCCTAAATGATGGATAATGCTCCTCTCTTAACTCAGAGAAAACATGAGCAGTCATTAAAAGGATCCATGCATTCCTCCAAAGAGAGCATATCTCCACCAGTGAGCAATGTGAATGCATCTGTGCAACTGTTATCCTTAAGGTCCCTGCAGCTATCGTAGAAGTGTTAGTGAAGGGAAGGCCGAACATACTGCAGGCAGCACTCTGCTCATTTTTGTGTGCTCCACTTAGGGAAATATAGCTACAGGCGGGAGTCTGTGCTTTTAGTGGTCTGGGGGACTGTGAGGTGTGTGTGCAGCTTATTTGAAGATGCACATGGGACCAGAGGGCTCTCCCACTGAGCATCAACTCTCCTGCTTCTGTTGGGGGTAGGGCAAAGAAAAATAAGGAGATGGGAGATGGGATCTGAAACAAGTCCAACAGCGAGGATGGGTGCAGAGGGGGTTCAGTATTTTCGCCAGATTTAGTCTCATCTCAATTTTACTTCCAAATGAAGAGGACTCTAAATAAAGAACTGCAATATAAAACCCCTGCTGAAATGGATAGGGTCACTGTAGTGTTCAAGAAGAAGGGGCGTATCCAAGAGAAGCACTGAGGAGAGCAATGACATTGATCTTTAGTGACACGGGAGCTGTAAATCACAGAGAATATTTATTTATTTATTTATTAACCTTTATTTAACCAGGAAGATCCCATTGAGATTAAAAACCTCTTTTTCAAGGGAGACCTGGCCAAGATAGGCAGCAGCAGATGTCTCACAGTTACAGAAATTACTCAAACACAGGCAGCAACAACACACATGCAACAATAAGTGAAAGAATACAAATAAAATAAAAATAAAATTCAATAAAATTCAAATAAAATAAAAAGTCAGTTAAAATGACAATCAATCTAATTGAAACAGTTGCATGTTATGGACTTGGCCTCAAGGATTCGTAGTTTAGAATACACATACTAGAGAGATGTTCTTGCCTGTACTGACCCAAAGGGGCAAGTGAGGCATAGAGGCGATGTAGATTACATAAGCAGAGCAATGTGAAGAGGTCTTTGCTGCCTGGCAGCATCCAAAAGAAACTAAAACTAGCCAAGCTAGAGTCATGTTAGAAAACTCAACCTACCGGTATGAAACCTATGAAAAAAGGAAGTATACATTATGAATAGTCCTGCAAGCTAGCTCAGCCTCACGTTTCTAAGATATGCAAGTGAAAAAGTGTCACTTCACAAACTTGACCTTCTGCAGCTCGACAACAAGCACTGGGTTGGGTTTGATGTAGACGGGTTAGGGTTTAAAAAATGAAACAGTGATGATGTAGAGGTTACAAAAAATTAATGTATCAAATAAAACAGGGTTCAATCACAAATCAGATTTATAATAATATGATATAATATCCTAACATCCTGGAACAAAAACACTTTGAAACTCTACATTCTTACACGCTGAACCTTATTAAACGCAATCCGTGATGGTATAGAGAGTGGCTGAGTAAATATTCAGCCACTCTATCTGTATGTCTCTACTTTCTTGTATTGTTCTTGCTTCCCACTCTTTGTCCCTATTATGCAATCAAAATCCTGATGACCATCACAAATAGAGACTGCTTCCGTGTCTGGGTATGAATCATCACCTTTAAAAGTACTCGGAGATAAAAGAGAAGTTTTAGATCAGTGCATTGTCTAGATACTGGAATGCAGTCTGTTACTATGCAACACATCAGCTCCAAAGATATTCCCGCTGAGGATTTTCATCCGCCATCTGTCTGCGCCCTCCCCCTGAAAGCTGTTTCTTCTTTTTCCTCTGTTTCTTCTTCCTCACATATTTCTGGGTTTTTGATTCCCAGCTGCTTGAGGGGGGTGGGGGGGTGTTTGGAAAATGAATATTCGTTTCCTTCCAGACGCTGTTCTTTTAGCCTTCATCCTGACTGCGGAGGCACCTTTGTAACATGGATCAGTATGCCACACAGGCAATACTTAAACCCTCACTGTCTCCATCTTTTCCGTCTCTCTAATTACCAGCTTGGCCTCTAATGTTAAAAAAAAAAGCTCTTAGGGGGAGACAAAATATTTATAGATCATTGTGTTTAACTACTGTTGCGTGTAATTACTGTCACTTCACAAACATATTGCTTGAAATGTAAAAAAACAAATATTTTCATGCTAGTAAATCTTTCTGGTCCTTAACGTGTGTTTGCTTTTGGGTTACACAGTGTTAGAAGGACTTGTTAGTGAATGCCATGTTTACTAGTGAATCTTGCCACACTGTTATTTCATGGGATCGTTGGCAGTCTATAACAAGACAAGCACTGTTTGCAGTTCTATTGTGGATTTAAAAAATATGCTTGTTTTATAAGACTCAGAATGCTTCTTACATGATGTATGCATTCTAGGAACGCATGCTGTAATAGGAGCACAGCAGCACTTGCTATAATTATCTCACACGATTAATTTTTCTGTTTGCTCTGATTCAACACTTGAACTGCTGAGCGAGCTGTTTGTTGCTCTAAGAAGCAGCTGTTCGCTTTGCTAATTGTAAGAACTCCTGCCGAGCCCTCTTAATGTGTGACATCTCTACGTCAACAAACCGCAGGTGAAATAAGTTTCCTGCTTCATAACCGCAAGGATTTTCTTATATTCCCAAACTGAACCTTTGAAAACCACCAATTAGTGTCTGATAGTTCTCACCTGCTTTGGATCTCCATCAGATCTCTGCACGGATGCACACCGAGGACTTACAGTACAAGAAAGCGTTACATGACTTATTAGCAGATGAAATCATTGTGTGGCCCACAGTCGACTGGACTCAGCTGCAGCAGCCTACACTTTGGCACAATATAAATACAGTTGTGCAAGCACAGTCTTTTTTTTTTCTTGAGCAAGTCCATGTTTATATTTAGAGCGTATATATTTAATTTGTGAAGCCTGAACAGCTTGTCCATAGGATTGTGGTTAATCTCGATTCTTTTTGCAATCATCACACCGCAGTCTGGCAGTTCTCTGGAAAACAAGCTAGCTCTAATTACTTTAATTGTACTACTGCAGTCTACAAATGTAAATATATGTGATTAAATCCATACACATGTTTCGCTCTTACCCCCGGGTGCATTTTACAAACTATACTCTCCAGTCACTTTTTGAAGTTGTTGAAAGCCAAACTGAGGGTTTTTTTGTGAATTAAGATGCACGACTCCAAAGTCTGAGTGTGGGTTACATTCAGTTTAGATCCATCTGGACACAAACTCTAATTAAAATGTAATGAAACCCAAAATACCTCTGAGTCTTTTAACACCTGTGGAGACAAGATGGGGTCAGAGTCTCCACAATGGTGAATGCCAGTTTTTGTCACGAGCGGATCCAATTTTTCCATTAATGTGCCAAAAGCTCCAAACAGCTGTTGCACATGTTCAAAAGAAAGTCACGCCTTGGTTAAGATTGCTGTTTGTAAAATGATAGAAAGGTCATATTAGTTGTCATGACAGCCAAAGCTTACCAATGTTACATGAAGCAGTCTGAGAATGAATGGCCAAGGCTGAGTATTCAGACAGGAAGGGCAACAAAAGGCTGTGATATTCCTTAATGTGCCTTGAAAGTATATATCCAAGGCTGTACTTACTTTGCTTGGCTTCAGATGAATACTTCCCATTCATTGTACAGCCAGTCATTGCAGTTTAATGAATAAGAATAGATCCTGAACAACTCCGCTTGGAGAGGTGATTACTGAGCCATGTTTAAACTTCTCTAACAGAGGGCAGATGATGGAGCTGTATTCCTGTATCTCAGTCAAACTCAGCTGTTGCTAATGAAGAACAGCTTGAGCAGTTCCTTCAATCTGTGACGTTGACGCCCAGCCAAAGACCCCAACTGGTGCCAGCGCTGCTGTTGTGTCCCGTCAGTGAAGTAAGTCAGTAAATCTGTCAGAGTTACTTTTTTAAAAGCGCAGGATCTGTTCTGCCAATACAGGCATGCAAAACGTCATGTAACCCCGACAGTAAATCAGAAAACAAAATGTAAGAATGTGTCTCGTGGTTTGTACACACACAAATGCTCGTGCATTCATGGGTGTATATCTGTTCATACTGTATGCACAGACACAGTGAAGGGCGCGCAGACAAAAGGTGCAGAAGCACAAGCACCCACACACCCACCTTCACTTTGCTGTTCTTAAGCAAAGAGCCCGAGGCACAGTGAATGAGCGTGTCAGCAGTGTGGGATGACATTCTGTCGCACAAAGAGTGTGTGTGGAGACAGATGCCTCCTCAGCCTCCTCCTGTCCATTTACCTAACATACGCAAACACACTCAGATTTCATTGTTGGTGTTTTGTAATTTGAGTATAGAATTTCTGTTTTAAAAAAACCTTTACTATTTAAATCTTTATCTCTGTCAATTTTGGCACTAAAAGACAAAACTGGTAGAAGATATGAAAATATAGCTTCAAAAGGTTACATCTGGGGAAGATCCTTATTAAAGTGAAGGGGGAAGCAGAATAGGGTACTCTGCACAGGTAGCTCTGTGATTGGGTGGCTAGCACCAGAGGCTGAGAGGATGGGCAGGCAGGCAAGCAGACAGGCAGGCGATGTGCCAGGGTTCTCCCCACAGTCACAGACACTCTAATTAAGGAGCACAGTGGGGAGAAAGGGCAGAAACAACAGCTATGCATTGTCACATAGTGGTTTTCTTATCATGTCTAGTGCAAGAAAAGCTGCACATCTCTCATCTAATGGATATAAACACCTTCTAGATGCCTCCCTGAGCTGCAGTCTAGTCATGGACATGGAATCAGCAGTCTTGGTGTTACTTTCAGTGTCTTGAAGAGGCAAAAAAATTTTAAATCAAGTTGTCCTAATACAACTGTGTAGAGCTTATTTTCAGTTACCAATTCATTTTATAATAACTCTTGCCAGTCTGTATTTATATTAATGGATTTTTAGTCCATTCACAATATTGCTCTGCAAAATTACTGACACATATTTATAGCTATCATTACATTTCTGCAGCATCCCCTATTCTGTGATGCCCAGATGGACCAGATGGACTGACGGGGATGGGAAATACCTGTAGAGAGGGACAAATAATCATTCATTTTTAATATAAAACCTGCTCCAGTAACCTCACTAAAACAAAAACTGGAGGGTCTGTGGCACTTTGTTTCAGTTTAAGCAACAACACACTTTACATTTAAACAGCACAGCCTGGAGGCATTATGTCGGGAGGATGGCTTCTTATGAAATTTATTCACATGGAATACTCCACGTTAAAATGTAGGTTACATCCACTGAACTGAAAACAAACACTGCAGTAGACATGTTTGTTTTATTTTCAGTGCATATTGCTGCCTGTATAGACTAGTCATTCTCACATACAAGTTAGTTTCCCAGCTTGTATATAGTAATACCAAAAAAATGCTTGTTACTATGTAACAGGCAATGCATAGATGTAATAATAATCAATACAAAATGAAATGCACACATTTTCAGTAAGCGTGTGGAAATAAATATCTATATATATATAAACTAAAAGAATAAAATGATTAAAAGAATAATGATGGAGAAAACTGTATGGATTTCACAGATTAATTGTGGGAGAGATGAAGAGAAGTGAGGTAGGGATGGTAGGGAAGTTTGAGCAGATGGGTCCTGGTCTGCTTTGTGAGAGCAGCAGATGCCCTGAGATCCTAGGCCACAGAAATGCCCCCAGACACTTACAGCAAAGCGTTAAAGAGGCCAAGCCCAGTAATTCCACCTCATTACATCTTCCCTCTTTCTCACAGGAATAAAGGTTAATGTATTTCCTCAACTAAGTATTTCTACTGGGAAAAAGACCAGGTGAATATTTGTACTTGGTGAATGGGAGCTGGTCAGACCAGTGAAAGGCAAATCTGGACAACTGGGATTTGTATTGTGAAATTGGGATTTATTATTGATTTTGCTGATGATGTTGTCCATCCGTGTTCTTTATGGACTCTTGCTTTAGACCAAACATCCCCTGGTCAGACAACAAAAATATATATTCATATGTAAAACCTTATATTTTGCTATTTGTTTTAATTTGTTTTTGCTAATGATTGCTTGGACATTAGTTTTCCTTTTAATATGTGACAACAGATGGCACTGTAAACAAAATAGTGCGATTAAAAAGAACATCCCAGAAATGATCTCTTCTGTTTTTTGTTTGTTTGTTTGTTTTGTCTTTAACCTTTTGACAGAGCCGTGTCATCTCCTCGTGTAACTACCACCACTCAGCTTCAACAGTATTTACACTCCCACCAGAGACTGTGGGGTCAGTGTGGTCAAACACAAGGTGATATCCCCACTTTATGTCAAATGTAAAATGCCAGCTGCTGTGGGTAAAACTGCCCCCGTGCCCAGCAGAAACAGAGTTAATAAATGTAGCAGATGCTCGGCTCCACTCACTGATCTTGGGCAATGAAGCGGGTGCTGCAGGACCGTGGGCATGCTGCATACCAAGCAGACGCCATCGCTCAGCCTTCTCTGAGAAGAGTGTTACCCTCTAGTGGACCAAAGGGGTAAAAGCCAGGAAGCTATGTCTTTAAAACAGGGAAAGAATCAGCACGTTAAATGATGCCCTCTTCTGCATCTTCCTGTATTCTCTTCCCTCCAACAACCCCACATACCCTCACTCCTCTCCCTCTTCCCTCATAAAATATCCAGCGGTCTCCCACTTGTTCACAAACCTGTGGAACTGCATACCTAAAGTAAGTTTCTCTCTCCTTTTTTTTAGTCTGATTAATTTGCCAAAGGAGTAAGAAAAAATACAATATATAAAATGCATAAATGCATTTAACTTACAGCATTTAGATTATTATTTCAAACTTAAAATTCCATATCACAAAAACATCAGTGTTTTACTTTTTTGGGGCGTTTATATTCTGATGCATGTTAACATGAGTAGGGCATAGGATACAGGGCTGTGAAAACATATTATCTCCCATATTTATTTTTGCATATTGGTCACACTTACAGTATTGAGATTATCGCATAACTTTTATTTTTGAATACAATTTTTAAACATTGACATCATTTATTAAGGGAAAATGCTCCTGATGTCTTTACTCAGGTTATCTTTCCTTAATATTAAAATTTGTTTGATGATCTGAAACAGATTCGTGTTACAAATATGCAAAACATAAATCAGGAAGTGGGGGGACACTTTTTTACTGCACTGTGCCTATGGCCCACTTATGCAAACATGCACAGTGACAGTGGTAAAATGCGGCAGTGTTAGAAACACCTCTGGGAGCTTTCTCTTTTCCCCCTCCACTCCTCTGCACATGCCCAAACCATCTCAGCCTCCCTTTCTCTAACTTTGTCTCTAAACTGCTCAACCCGATCTGGTCGCCCCCAATGAAAATCTTCTGCTCTGCTACCTCCAACTTGGCCTCCTGTCTTTTTTGTCAGCACCATTGTCTCCAAACCATACATCTCCCTTTCATTCTTGCTGCTATCCTTCCGTCACAAATCACCCCTGAGTGCATTTCACTGAATATAATCAGAAATCAGGAATATTTAAAAAAAAAAAAAAAAAAAAAAAGTTATCCTAGATAATATGCCTGGCAGAGTCTGGCCATGATCATTAATAATTAAAAGTTATAAACAGCATTAGAGCACATTATTAAAAACATTATTACAGTCTAATTTTGGTGGTAAATAATAAAACATTCACAGGATGTTGCTGTCATGCTTTAGTTCCTATACAACCAAGTTGTGGGCAGCTAATATAAACTCTCTGCAGTAGCTGCCACATAAGCATGCAGAAAATACACTTCCCAAAACATTCCAATGTCACCATAAAACAATGTGAGCAATTTATATTTTGTATTTTTTCACTACAGGCGATACCATACAACCCCCCACAGCATCCATTTTATCAATATTAATCCAGAGAGGCAACACTGACCTCTAGTGGACATATATTTAACATGAAGCGTATGTCGCACACTGACACACGCTATTGAACACATGTAAAAGGCAGACACTACGCATGCAAATGAAATGTGACAGTCTGGGGACCTGGGATACGAGCTTTCCGACCAGTATAAAATAATAATGCTAGGAGTTACTTCCGCCTGGATCCCATAATGCACACTGATGGGAGAGAAGTCCTCTCTCCCCCTGAATTTTTTCCATGCAAATGGCTGTTTAAAAAAAAAATTAATAATAAGTTAATAAATAATTATTTTAAGAACAAGCTGCTGGTTGTTCAATGAATTTTCCATTTTCTCCCGTATGAACGCAGATAGATTTGTGACGTAGAAATGAGGACGAATGACGAAAGTGCGTGTGCTTCGTCTCAACTGGATGATGCACGGCCATGTACTAGGAAGTGATGCAAACTCGGGACCCTGTGCTAAAGAACCTAATCATAATTTATCACTTTCACTGACATTGACACCAAAAGGCACATTTTTAATAGAATATTATCGCAGTGATGAACTTTACTGTATAAGATTAGCATAATAATATACAACTGTTCTCTGTTCTACTTTGAAGAGGCAATACTGTAGACTGCCTTTTACTCTAGCCCAGTCCTATTCTGACATACCATGGCTCACCTTTCAGTTAAAAAAATAAAAATAAAAATTTATAAAAGATGAGTGGGGACAGTTGAGACATGTTTTTCCACCTATCTCAGTTACTCAGAGACAGTTTGGGCTACACTGATCCAATTTGGATATATTAAGCGTATATCCCTGCTCTAATTACTTAGGTCCACTGAAAGATGAATATATACCTATCAATCACAATTGTATTTTAATCTATGATATAAGATGGGGGGGGGGGGGGGGGGGGTCACAAGCAAAAGCATGGTGTTCTGAAAATAAGTATTGTATTGCAATGTTGACTGCATCTAAGTGGGCTGTCTGGGGTCCTGTCATGCAACCTCACAGACATCTGGTTACATGGTAAAGCTTGTAAAATAAAAATACAAATAATGTATAGGCCTGCATCAATATACCCCAATTATCCACAATAATATTAGAAAACCACTAAACAGGAAGTCAGCTTTGGTCACATTACAATGCAGTGCTTTACTTACAAGTCTTTGGGTCTACCCATCTAAACACTGCTGCAATGCACACACCCCAGTAGCAAGTGCCTTTGTATAACTACTAGAGTGAAAGCGTGTCTGTAAAGACCGCAGGTACTTAGTTACAAAGTTATTATACAGTATTTGTAAGAATTAGTTTGAATTTACAACTTTAGTATCTGACTGTTTCATAACTGAAAGACAGGTTGCAATTCAGCTTTTTCCAAAAGCAATTCATGTTCTGCAGAAAAAAGATTCAAAATGCACTCAAACAGGTGGTGAACTCTGATTACTCATTCAGCCAAACACTAAGTTGTTGAATGACTGCTGAGCCATAAAGTTAAAATGCATACAGCTACCAGTGGGGATCCATTATGTAATTCTTCCTTTTACAAGTTGATAATACTGGTATAACCATTGTGCTTATCCTCTTGTAAACTGCGGTTCTTATTTGTGAAATTATAGGATACCTACAAGTGTTTTTCACTGAGGACTGTGTACATGTTCAACTTCACTACAGTGAAGTTCAATATTCAAACAACCGCAACTGAAAAAATAGCCAATCAAGTTGTAGAAGTGTTTTTAAAGCAGTGCCACTATTAAAGCATTAGATGGTATAAAGAGGATAGAAGTTTGGTTTCCAGGGGTTGTAAAAAATTTCTATAACAAGCATGATTAGAGGCAGTAATCTGGACTCGTGCCTAACAAATCATCACTAGCTTGAGATCAAGTTGCCTATGACGCATCTTTTTTATTTAGGGTCGACAGTGAATATCCAAACATAACTCTTTATTCAAGTATTAAAATGTAAAGCACATTATTTTGAACAAAGTACAAGAGTCAACACAATTAGAAAAGCATAACTCAAACGTTTCCTTCACAATCAATGTGTAATACATGTCACTTCTCACACTTATCGCCTCTCCTCGGGCTCCTCCTTAGTTGTGTAATGCATAGAAATGTTTGCACAGTAGCTTTAGTAAACTACAATCCTGTGTCCCAAAAATATCTCAGTTGGTCCCTTAACTAAAATAAAGGGAATGACAACAAAATGAAAGTATCTGATGAACGGATCTGACCTAAATTAACTAAAGTGGCCGCTAGCCAAGCAAGTTACTGCACTTAGCAAATCACTTTCACACATATAGACTGATCAGTTCTGAGGGGTTTTCCAGCATTTGGAGTACAAGAATGTTTATGGTGAAGCTAATAACATTATTAGCGTTAGTATACATATCTTCATGAGCTGTGTAGCATTTGCACTGAAAGCCAGATAGTATAGCTACAAACATAATGCTGCTTGCCTATTAACTAACATCAAAATAAGCCCAAACCTATGTACTATCCATCAGGAACATCATGCTTGATTTTTTTTTTTTAAATCAAAAAATCAATGTAAGAAAGGCACAACAAAATGAGATCAATATCCCAGCCTAAATTAGAATTATTGTTCTCGCACAATTTCTTTTTTCTCTCTCTCCACCGTGTATTTTAGAGTACTTATTTAGATAAATTAATTGAAAACAGTTACCTCATTTTAAATGAGAAGATTAGCAGGCAAACCTCCCAGTTTGACAGGAACAGAGGCATGGATATTTAAAGAGCTTTTGTGCCTACGATTTGGTTTAACTGGTCTATATGCCCTTGATATTTGACATCGTCATAAATCTGGTAATCAGAGTAGCACATTACTTACAACTGATGTAATGGGTTCAACACTTGGGAGACATCTTGAAATAACCAGCGTGACCAATGGGAAAAACCCAGTGGGAAGTCCAAATGCAAGTTAAAAAGGTGCTGCTATGAGACATCATTTAACATTCTTCCTGTTTAAGCGAAAATGAATGAAGGGTGAAGAAGACACACGAATGAAGCAATTGACATCACCTTGTAGCCACTTTGTAGGGGTTTGCCCCGAGCACTCTCAAAAGAGGAAGCAAAAACCGTTATTTCTACTTAAGTGAAAAACATACTTCCTTACCAAAGTGCCTGTGAGTGCTTTAGATTGCAACATCTTCAGAAAATTAATTCAGTTTATAGAAGCAGTGCTATCCTTGCGACATGAGCCATGTACTGACCTTATAACGTGGAATTAGTAACAACTCAACAAACATTTCTGGGGGGGAGGGGGGGCAATTCAACAAAATATGTCTGCTTATATAAGAAATAAGATGATCCCCAGAGAAGAAATACACATTAATATAACATAAACGTTAACATTAAACTTAAGATTTCCTAAACAATATTAAGTACCATGAATTCCAACAAATCACAATGCTCTTAAATATGTGCGTCACAAATCAGTCCCTGCTGCCAACAGTGGAAGCTGTAATACAAGGATGCACTGCACTCCCGAGTATTTTCTTCCACGTGTAGCACTGGGATAAACTGAAAATGAGCAAACTGAGGAAGTGAACTAGTGGAATGATATGGGCTCTGCTGCAGCATTAGACTCCTGTTTGCTGAGGTCTTTGTCTTCAGTCATCTTTTAAGAGACGGGCAGTCTCAAGAGCAAAACCTGGAGCTGAGTCATGTCCACCGCAAGGACAATCAGAAAGTCCTACAAAATCCTGGAAGAGCCTGTCGCTTTCCTGCCATCAGTCCGCTGTGATGCCCTTCTCTCTGAGCTCCTCTGTCACTCGCACCAAGTACGTGGGGTCAGGATAGCCGAAACTGTAAGAAGGAATAAAAAGCCATCACTGCGCCGGTATGAGTTCAAGCTCAAGTAATAGTGGCAACAACTGACAGCACATCTCTGTCAAGAACATGGATGAGATGCGTCACTAACTGTTCACCTCCAGCTGAAAGTGAGTACATACCAGCGTGGCCCGCCCCATATTGAGGTCTTGTGGTGAATGTCATTCCAGGTGATGACGTTTTGCATGCCCGTAGTCATGGAGGTACCGATGGTGAAGATAAGGCGCTGTTCAAAGGCCCGGCGTAGCAGGCCCAGCACACGGTTCCCCTCAGGGCTGTCAGGGAGGTAGGCCACACGGTCTGTTCCTGGGTACCGCACACCCGGGTTGGGATGTTCTGGCTATTAAGAGTTAAAGTGTGATGATCTTATAAACGCATAAATGGCTTTAAACAATCAAATGCCTCAGTTCTGGGGCACTGCTACACATCCAGGTCTTGTATTTTTAGCCATATTTCACACAGCAGGAATGTGTTTTTTATATAATCTATTACAGCTACTTTGTAATTTTGACAGTTTCTTCAATCCAGGAGAGATTTTAGGAAACAATAAAGACAATCTTAAACCTTAATTTGATAAGAGATAAGGCACCTGTGGCACATTCTACCCCTTCTACTTGGCGTCTGTTTCCTGGGAAGGTAAACCCCACAAAAGTGCAGTTTATTTTTTCAGGGGAATTCCGACATTGACACTTGTTTAAATTTCCTACTGTGTGGAAACCAACTTTCGTTGTCAACAGATGTTTTCTCAGCTCAAGTTTGACGTTTACACAGTAAGACACAGAAAAGCTGAATGCAATCTAGCGTGACAGGCTTTGGAGAGATTACGACCCTTATTATGTAGATTATCCTGCATCCTTAGAATAACCTTTTAAGGTTAATGAACTTCCCTCTGGAAACTGTAAATTTGTGGCTACATTAAAGGTCATTAAAGTCAAACAGCGAGACATCAGTCATGACAGAAAGAGTAAATATACGCAGTCAAACTGAGGAGAGAGACTGTCATCATATGTGCAATATGGTTTCTTTTATGCCAAAGTAAGACTCTCTTACATAAATACACTCCTATTCTTAATTATTCACTGGAATTCTAATGATTAACAATGTTTAACAATCTGAATTATAAGTCCAACAAATTTCTTTACACACACACAAATGATTACTAAAACTTTTTCCCCTGAGTTGCATCTACTGTCCACATCTACTCACCGCCTGTAAGCCAGGAGGGAAGCTGTAGATGATGCAGATACACCCATAGCCTTCATGGCCAGGAAGCTCCAGATCAGGATCTCGTTCTACAATCATCGAGCCATTGGCAGGCTGATTCCCAATCAGCTGCCCATACACCAGCCGACAGACGGGACACGCTTTCTTCACTTTAAAGGCTTGATCCAGGCAACAGCGACAGAAAGAATGGCCACATTTTTCCAGGGTAGTCTTCTCCACTATGTCCCCCATGCAGATCGAGCAAGTATTACTGTCCTCGGTTTCACCGTGGGAAGCCATGCTGGAGTCCACATCTTTCCTCTGGGCAGCCTCGTGGAGCATGACGCACGCCTCCTCGTCAACAGGCTTCTTTAACCTCTGCTGCTGTCTCTGGGAGCGCCGAGGCTGGGGAGGTGGAGGCTGGAGCAGGCTCCCCTCTCCGTTCTGCTCCAGGACTCCCACACAGGGCAGCAGAGCCCTCTTCCTCTTGGATCCCCCCTCCTGTTTGCTCATTTCTTTGCGGGCACAACGGCATAAGTCAATGAAAGCTTTTCGCGTCTCGCTGGAGATGGGTCCATCCATCACACCAGCCCCGACGCTCCTCGAGCCTTCCACCGGCTGCAGCCGAACAGCACAGCAGCCCCCCCTCTCTCCTCGCCTAATGATACCAGCACTCATCCCCTGCTTGTGCTGGAAGTCAATGAGCCAGGGCCGCCCAGCTGCAGTCAGGTAATCCCACACTGCCTGTGAAACCAGCACCTCATCACTGCCCTGGCCAGCACTCACACTCATCTCATCAGAGGAAACTGCACAGAGAGGCACATGAAAGTCATCAGTGTTTGAGCAGCAGAAGCAAGTTCAAACAAAAAGTGTTGCTTTTTCATAAGCATTCATCTTTTAATGAGACATGGCCGCAGGAGTCTTTTCACCTGTGCTGTTTTGTGCTTTTCTATATAATTTAGGCGCTCAGGCACACGCACATAAAACCACCATAGCACTCGCTGTGTTTTGCCTGCAGTGTATCTGTGCATGAGAAATTAATCTACGTCTATTTGCAGCGGATTCAGAAAGAAACATAACAGCGTCGCGGCACTGCTGAAGACGTATCAGCTGTTCCCAAATTCAGACTGTAAACAAGGGAAACTTAATCCCGTCACACGCGCGACAACACGAGGGGGGGGAAAGCCCACTGACAGCGGGGGCCACACGCAACAAAAACACTTGAGAGTGACACTTGTTTTGTGGTGAAAGGGTTACCTTGTGATCCCATAAATTCCTTCAATCGCGAATAAAGCGTCCTGTTGAACAGAGAAAGAGAGGAAGAGACTGAAGCACTGGAATAAACGTAATCACAGCTGCTCGCCGATATTTACACTGAGACATTCTCCACCGCGGCGGCAGCGATATCGCAACATTAGCTTAGCCTCGCACACATTTAGCTTGAACATTTAGCTAGCCTAAGTGTCTCCACCACACCAACCCCTCCACCTCGATCACTTCGACACCTCACCCTTTGCCGTAGCTCGTCGCTGCCTGTCAGGGAGGTTTCTGGCTGGATTAAAGAGCACTGAGCTCCATCGGAGGAGGCCTGTGTTGTTGTAGTTCTTAGTTATTGTTGTTGTTAAATCTGACGTACTGCTGCAGTTAAGCTAATCTTTTTGTAGTCAAGACATGATTCACATCTCTGAAGGATTTAAAACGGACGTTCCCCAAACCCTGCGCCTCCTCTTGTCAGTCACGCCTGTGTTTGCCTTCCTCATACGTCCTTGGCGTAACACGGAGTAAATAGCATTTGTAGTTGCTCTTCTTATCTGGCTCCGAGCACACTAGCCGTGTGTCCGCCTTTTACAGTCAGATAATTTGTTTCTCCTCTTCATTCTGCCCGCTTGTGTCTGAGCTTTCTAATGTAACCGTGCCCTTTCTGTTTAGCGCGTGGCAGCAAACATTATTAAGGAAACTAGGACCTACGAGAAAATGTGACCAGGAAGCTCGTCACTAAGCTGACGTGATTGGCTGACAAATGGTGTGTGTGTGTTTAATAATGTGATTCATTCTGTAATGTCATGATTATCAGCTTTTATGATAACAGAAGAATACATGGAGCATGACAGCTTCTATGTGATAATTTATTTATTAATGTCACAGTTCAGAATGTTCTGTATACTACAAATAACAATACTGATATCTGTCTACTTATCTATCTAATCTAACTGGATATCTTATCCAGTTTAGGGTCTTGGGGGAGGATAGGGTAAGAATTCGGATGCACACTGGACAGGTTGCCAGGGCTAACACAGGGTTAGAAAAACAATGTAGTAAGCATATGCACCAGTAACAATATATTATTTGGAACATGGTTATCATTTACTATTCATCCTGTGGTTACTAAACAATGCAAAAGTCTTGAGCCATCCTTCATTTGTTTATATTTTTTTATCTACGAGAATAAATGGCAAATAGATCATATTTAATAATGTGCTTATTAGAGCAGCTATTTTATTACCAATATCAAAACATTAATTAAAAAAATCCCTTCTCTTGTGCTTATAATAAGGTTACACGTTTTTCTTTTACTTGCCTGTGTTTATAATTTTTCTGAACAATAACCAAGATCTGAGATCAGGGTTGCATTAATGGGAGATGACAGTAATCCGCCATCATCCTGTCATGAATTTACTCTGTCCTTAATGAGGCAGCAACACGGAGCCTGTTAAAGGAATTATTAGCCCTCACAGAGAGGAAAAGATAAGGCAACTCACTGCTCGCAGAGATGACTGAGGAGATACACCACATTAAACATCTGTTCATTTTCATTACAACACTTTCTTGCCAATTTATCAATTAAACAGCTATTGAGTCTATAGGCATCAATCAGTGTCTGTTCGTAGAACAGGAATAGAAAACATCAGTTTCCTATTCACTGTGATAATAAAGGTTTCCTTTAAGCCTAAATATGTCTTATAAAATACAGCTCAATATTATTAACCAATAAAAGTGAGCCCTTTGACATTTCTCTTATTCTATATAATTTTTACTTGTTTTCTTTAAGCTAATTTGTATATTAGTTCTGTTTCTTGGCGTTCTATCTTTCTGAAATAGATAGCTCCATTGACTCCATCAAACAGATCACAAGTAAACTTCTGACTTTAAAGATTTTTCCTGTGTGACAGGAATACATACGATCCTTGAGAAACTGGGACTATTGTGGAGGTCTGCACTAAAAAGCTTGTAAAGAGATCAAATTAATATTGAGCAGAACTGAATTTAGCCTTTTGGTTCAGCCCTCTGCATCAGTCTCAGTTTCTCATTAATTAATTCCCACCCCTGTTAAAAAGGAACAAGCAATGTGCTTAAGAAATGCAGTGTTTTTACAATATCACAGTCTCTATCCTTCTTCTTTTCACTTTATGTAGGTTTGTGTATGAATGAATAATGAATGAATGAATTATGATATGTGTGCTTTCAATAAAATGAAGTCACACGAGACACTAACACACGTTTACAGATCTACACATACGATACTTCACATTTTCAAATAAATGTTGATTTAAAAGTTGAAGTAAGTTTTCATCTTCCACTTAAAACAACAGTGGACGCAAGGGCATAAAGATCCTTCTCCAGACTGATGTATGGTGCACAGTTCACGAAAAAGGCTTTCAGTGAAACAAAAATTCTAATATAAGTTTAATAAAAATAAAAAATAGAAAAAACATGTCAGCTGCTTCCTTCTTTGTCTAAATTTCCACAAACTGCTTCAGGTGAATATCTGCGATAATGGCTACCCGTCCAAGGTGTACCACCATCTAAAGAGGTTGGAAGGTTTTGTTTTGTTCACTGTCCAACTGCTGCTACAGCAGCGAAACAGAGCATCATGAAGCAAAGTAATGCAAACAGTTCTTAAAACCATCGCCCTTAAACTGTACTGCGATAGTGACTGCCTTTGCTTTTTAATTTCTTTTTAAGACAAGATGAGATTTATATGTTTAAAATATAGTCATATCTTGCTGAAGACACCATGCCTTTGAGCACAGTGACTAATGGGTCATTATTCACTGAGACTGGGGCAGCTCCAAGCTTTGTGCACCTGGCCTTTTATTTCTGCAATATTAAATCTCAAAAGGGGTTTTAGTATTACACGTGTCATTTTAATGCTTTCTTCATGAAAATTGTCTCGGAGAATGACACAGATACTTTATTGCTCTGAAGAATAATACATAAATGATAGACTACAGCAGAATTACCAAACCATTATGAAAAAGTAATCTAAGCCCTCTATAAATCCAGCCATGGGGGGCCACAAGCCAGTGCTGGTCCAAAGCCCGGATAAATGAAGAGGGTTGTGGCAGGAAGGCATCTGACATAAAAATCATTGCCAAATCAAGAATGAGATTCCCATGCTGGATTGGTTGGAGCCTTGGTTAACAATGACACTGAAAACTGTGCTAATGTTGGCAAGACAAAAGAAGGAGAGAAGGGGAAGTGTGTTTGGAAGGTAGGCTATCTTGTAGAAGGAAAAGACAAAGACCACAGAAAAGATTAATGAATGCAGTGAAGGAGTGGACACAATAAGATGCTAGAGATACGGTGATTATGGAAGCAGCCAGAAGAAGAAGAATCAAAACCCTCTATGACTGTTTACATTGTTCAGAGATTTAATGTGCACCATCTTACTGTGCACAGCTTTAAAATAACGTTTTGTTTTGTTTGTTTGTTTGTTTTTACATTAATTACATCTAAAGCACATTCAACCATTTTTTGCAACATACTTGTCAGGCCATTAAAGGCGATCAGGACTGTAAAAAAGAAAGAAACTGGCTTTAAAACTCACAAAAAAACAAATTATGGCTTATTATCTGGCAGAAAAACTAGAAAGATAAGCAACAAACTATTGTTAGATCATCATTTCTTTAAAAATCATTAACTCACAAAATAGCTTTAGGTAGATGAAAAAAATTGCAATATTGAATTGAAAGTGTTGATAGTGTCTACTCTATCAATCTACAAAATAAAGTACATCCTGTCCCTTACATTTCATCATCAATTTCATCATCCACTTACAGGTCTCAAAACTAGATAAATACAACTTCAGATAGACAGCAATCCATGACATATTATACTGTGCCATTATTTAACAAAACTATGCCAACATGCAGAAGCACTGTGTGAAAAACACAGATGAACTCAGTACCTTGTAGATCACGGCTGGTAGAAATGACTTGAAGTTTACTGTCAGATGTTTTTTCAGTCTCTCGCATAGTTACAGATGAATTTATGCCCTCTCATTTTTACAATACTGCTTCAGTTCATTGAGGTTTGTGGTTTAAGCTTGCCCAAAATTGGGTCATGCAACAGAACAATGAGTCCAAGCACAGCAGCACATCTACAACATGGCTGGGAAAGAGAAAAAAAAGATAATCAAGATGCTTTAGTGGCTCTGTCAAAATCCAGACTTCAACCAAGTGAAATTCTGTAGTGCAGCTGCATGAGGCATGACTGAATTTTGGCAAGACTTTAGCCGTCAGGCGGACAGATTTGCATTTTGGTATACCATGAACTCCCCCATTGTTGCCTTAATGAGTGCAAGGTGTGCAGGTCGTGTGGTTGCAAAATAAAAGCACCTCAACAACCATGCTTGAAAGTTGGTATGAGACGTTTGTGCTAATATGCTATGTTTGGTTTTCTCCCAACGTTGTGCTTTAGGCCATTTTGGTCAAACCTCTCCACTTTGGTCTCTCCGGCCCAAAAGACATTGTTCTCGAAGTCTTGTGGTTTATTCAGGTGTAATTTTGCAAACCTCCGTATTTTTATAATTGTACTGTCGCGAACATTTAACCTGCAAATAGAGTCTGAGTAGCACTTGGGGTTTTTGCAATTTATCTGAGCATTGCATCATATGACTTTGAGGTGAAGTTGCTGGAACTTCCTGGGAAGATTGTTAACTGTCTTGGGTGTTTTCCACTTGTGAATAATCTTTCACACTGTAGAATAATGAACTTTAGATTGTTTGAAAATGGTCTTATAACCCCTCCTAGGCTGATGGGAAGCAGCAGTTGCTTAAGATCATTGCTGACACCTTGCATCCTTAGAATTGTGTAAACAAACACGTGAATGCTCCACACCAGAAAAATGCCCAAACCTCTGCTTTTACAGAGGCGCTCACATTTAAAGGTGATCAATTTGTCAAGTGCATTTATTAGCAGCACCAAGCTGCTACTTACACTTTTAATTCTTATGGAAACAGTAATAGTGTGCTTACTTTTTCACACACTACCTTAACCTTTGTTAAATAAATAATGACATAGTGTAATATGATATATTTTGTTGTTTATATGACAATGTTTTTACCCAATTTTAAGACCTGCTAAGAACCAGATTACTTTTGTTAAAGCCTAATACAAAAAAACTGACAAATGAGTGTACATTCAGTAAAAACTTCATACAGCAATCCCTCCTTCTTTGCACTGCCTCCTATTAGATCCATGGAATCAGCTGTTCATAGTCTACCACACCTTAATAAGCTGGAGTGAATGAAGGACTGTACTGTCACCAGTAACCTATACCCTTCAGCAGAATACATGAGGCATGCAAAATGCGCCATTACTGTCTGATTCACATAGCTCCCCTTTCAAATATTAACTACCTAACTTCACTGCTTCTATCCCACGCATTCAGAAGCTGCAGGCATTGTTATTCTACCCGTTATCATCAGTGTCATCTGTGGCTCCGTCCTCAGTGAACACTCATATGACTGTGTTGTCCTCTTCTTTCCATCCACTGGCTTTTGTTCTATTTGTGTTTTTTCTGGCAGCTGCCAAGCCTCATACTGGCAATACTGCCTCTCTCCTCTCCTGTTCAAGTACAACTGCTTGAAGCAGCTCCCAAAGTGACATCAGCTAGCCACTGATTACATCCCCCGATGGCCTTCTGTCAGTTTTCATGTGATTTTCTGTGAGCTTAAGTGCTTTAGTTTACAAAGAAAGCCACTAGAAGAAAAACACAGAAGTAGCAGGTGCATATGACACCCTCTATTCCCATGGGCCTAAAAAGTTGTGCTTCACTATGATTCATAGCCAAGGACAATGCTAGAAAGTCATCTATCGAGCAAGCTGTGAAGCTAGATGCTTTGGTTTCCACCACTGTATCTCGGCCATTTCTTGTCTGTTTTGTAGTAAGATAGGCGTCACTACATTCACTCCTTCAAAAAAAAATTTTTGCTCATATTTTAACTTTGTGTATGAGTATTTTGTGTGTATTGTAGCATGACGGGAGGAGTACTTTGTGTGAAGACTCCATTTCTATCCAACGTTTGCAAACATGAGCAAAGCATTTGCAGTGAACCTCTCCTGAGAGGTGGTTTGCGTCCCGTTAATCGCACTGTACCAAAATTGGCTGCAAATTGATGGCACTCAAACAATCATTCTTAATGAAGCAAGCAGGTGAAATTAAGTGGGGGCTGCATTAGGAAGGTCATCCAGCATAAAAAATAATCTACCAAATCAAACATGCCTAGTGACACCTTGTGAATAAGGGAGTAGCTTTTATTCCCTTATTCACTTTTATGTTTTTGTTTTTTTACTGAGAGGTCAATTTTGCCTGTAGAACACTTTCTACTTTAAGGATTTACAGCTATATGCTATAGAACATCATCGCTTGATGAAGGCATATAAAATAAGAATGAAGCTTTCCAGTCTAAAACCCTGCATTATTTGTAATGACCAGCAGGAGGGAGAATCCACTGCATGGAAGCTTGTTTACACCAGTGAGGGAAAAAGAAACATTTTGATTGGCAGAGCTAAGTTTAACTTTAATGTTATCTCAAAATGTTGAGATAACTCAAATTTTTAGGTTATATTCTCACAATTCTGAGTTAGTAAGTCGATATTTTGAGGTAGTATCCCAAATTTTTGACTTATCCATGGCAATTGTTTTTCAGTTGAACAAACAAGCTTCTATAGGTCACATATGAAGGGACCCGAGATTTATTTTACTAGACTGCTATACAGTTTCTATATAGTTTCAAGTTATTTTTTACTCACTAACTCAAACTTGTAAGAAAATAACTTGAAATTTAAAAAAAAAACTCAAATAACTGCCGCCAATATACCCAGTGCATTGGTTGCTTCGTGCATGGCCGGTAACATTATCACAGAGTCACTTCTATTTATGCCGTTACAGCACAGGTAACCAAAGTACTCTCCTGAATGATACATGTAGCCACTCAGACAATACCTCCACATCAGCACTGATATAGGAGCAGAAGAAGTCAAAACCAGAAGCAAAGAAAATTGCAGTTCAAGTTTTTGTTCAACCTTGAGACATTTGGGGGGGGATGGGAGTATACATATATTTACAAAAAACTTGAATTTTACAGTGTTTATTTATCAGATAAAATAAGTTAAATGTCAGTGTTATTATTGTCCGGCGGACACGCCCTTCGCGGTCTAAGTGAGCAACTGTGAAATGGGTCGGTCTAGCCTTCAGAGTTACGTCATGAGCTCTCTTGGTGGAGTGAAACTCTGCCGTCTGCTCCTTGCTATCTAAAATATAACCAGACGCTGGCGTAAATTCTCGACCATTTCACACTTCTGTTTAATCCGTTTTCTGTTTTATTCAGCTGTGTGAAAAGCCCCGGAGGAACCCTCCTGAGGGATTAATAAAGTTTTATTTAATCTAATCTAATCTAATCTAATAACTTTAATCTCAGACAAACCGATTTACTCACGAACAATTAAAACACTGACAAAAGCTAAACAATAACATGTTTAAGTTATTTAAGTGACTTATATATCATGTTTAACCTGAGTTAAACATGATATAACTGCGAAAGACCGCAGGGGTTTGAAAACGATGTGCCGGGAGTTCGCTGTTCTCGCCGGCTCAGATATTTGAAGTTTACACAGCCACATTCTCGCCAGAAAATATGTTAAAAGTTTATTTGCGACCCAGAAAGAGTAATAAGAGTAATATTAAAACTAAGTAGCTGCAGTAGTAGTAGCCATTGTTGGAAACTGGAATTGGCTGGGCCAATCTGGGATATGGTTTTTCAATTTTGTTGTCCAGGTGGAAAATCGGGAGAAAATTGGGAGAATGGTGGCTACGGGAGATTTTCGGGAGGGGTACTGAAATTCCAGTAAATCAGGAGGGTTGGCATGTATGGCAGTGACAGCAGTACAGCCTACCATGTAAAAAAAAAAAAAAAAAAAAAACGGCGCATGACCTACAGAAATGGCAGCTACCGACAGCAGACGTGACACCATGCAGCAGACTGTGACAGCACTGAGCAGCTCCTTCAGTGGGAGACTGCGGCACCCACGGTGTGGGACGGAGAGATTTCGCAGGTCTTTCCTCCCCACTGCTGTCAGACTCCACAACAAAGACTTTAACTGATCAAGCACACACATCCATACATATGCAATAATACTAAGTGCAATAATCCTTTCTGTCATCGTTGTATTTTTACTCAGTTGTATATAGTATTTGTATTTGTATTCTATTTTTATCTTATTGTATATTTATTTTATTTTATTCTACTGTATATAGTATTTTATTTTATTCTATTCTGTACAGTTGTGTACTGTATTTATTCTTATTGTATTCTAATTTTTGCCTCATAACTTTTGCACTGTCCACTTCCTGCTGTGACAAAACAAATTTCCCACGTGTGGGACTAATAAAGGTTATCTTATCTTATAAAGGTTATCTTAACTTAAATGTCACCTCTGTTGTCCAGTGCCAGCAGCACCACACAGAGGGTGTAAAATGGCCCTTAAATAAACAATGGGCCATGTCCATCTTTTATATACAGTTTATGGTTGTGCCAGAAATGGTCAGCTACTACTACGACGTGTGAACTCAAAGCAGTAATTGCTGTAAAGTTTAAAGTGACAGTGAAAGCACTGGTTTGCACCTTGAGCAGCTCGCCCAGTTACAACAATCAATTAGTTTTCATAGTGACCCAGTTATCCTATTACTGTAGAACTCAAGGAAGCCTGCTTTCATCGAGTTGTAAAACTCATAAAAGTATGAAGTGTCCTCGCTCGCCATCAGGTAGGACGACATTATTCAGGTGGTGGAGCTCTTTCACTGCTCTGGTTCCATGAGTATACTCTTTCTAGAATAATCTCCGGCGGCTTCGATCTGCCGAACACCGTGCTCACGTTCCAAATACCGGACGTCACGAGAGAACGTGAAAAACACGCGATATTTCCAGAGACACCAGTGCATATGTTGTAAACCCGAGTTAACTGTTTAGTTGTCAGTAGTCATTTTTGCCGGGCACTACTGCCAGACAACAGTGTGAATACCGTGGTTCTTCGAGGGAGCTTAAATTGCTAAAACAGTGAATATGTAAGTCTTGATTTACCGTGTTTACCTGGTAACCAACTAGCTACTTGTTAGTGCGGATCACCCACCTCATACTAGCTAAGTGAGCTAGCACACGAGTTAGCCTCAGCAGTTCAGCCGTACTTAACACTGTTGCCGAGACAAAAAGGCACAACTCTTCGTTAACGCCACAGGCTACAACTTTCCATCAATCTACTGTATTTTTGCACAATCCTGTCTCAAACTCCTAAACGTGATCTTGCATTGTTTATGGACCTGACAACAGCTCAGTCATCGTTAGCTAGCATGCTAATGTCAATGAACATGACAAGGGTAATGCTAAGAGTGGAAAAGCATGATGTCACGCTCCGGGGTATTCACTTTAAGCTAACGTAAGCTAACACGCACTTTCACTTTAAATGTGATTGCAAGACATTCTTCTCTTAACCCTGTGAAACAATGGCCTCAGTGTGGTTCACATCTAGCAATGGCGGATTATGGTAGTATTACCCGAAACCTTTCAAGTGCGATAATCTAATTGTACCTCCGATATAGATATATATCTCAACAAGTGCATAGTTTGGCTTAAAAGATATTGTAAACTTTTTATTGGACAACAAGTATTAGTATAGGACGGATAAAGAGGGCGTTTGGGAGGCCTATGTGCTAATTTCAATGAATGAGTTACGCCTTTCTCAATTCCACAGTGTGTGGGTACTGCACTCTATACACGTGGGCCATGATCTTATAATGCCCACACTAGGCAGTGGAAATATGAGATCAGAGAGATGCATTGGTTGTTTTGGATTGTCTTAATGTTCATTTTTCATTTTTGTTCTTGGTGTATAGGCAGCCTGCAGCAGCCAAGTGGTATGACAGACGAGAGTCTGTCTTTATAGAGTTTTGCATGGAGGACAGTAAAGATGTGCAAGTAATCTTTGACAAGTCCAAATTCACTTTCAGGTAATTTGCATTGTTAGCATATTAAATGATGACATTGTTAAAACCCTGTTTGCTAAAAGTGTCTTTAAAAAAAGTCTTTCATTTCATCTTACAGCTGTGTCAGTGGAACAGATGATATCAAACACCAGAATACAGTGGAGCTTTTTGGGGAGATTGACCCTAAAGTAAGTTTTTAACTTGTGCAGACAGTTCAGGTTGGACCCTGCGTACCATTGTTAGGAAACCTTCACCAGTTTCTCCTTCTGATATACAGGAATCCAAACACAGACGCACTGACAGGTCTGTGTTGTGTTGTTTACGAAAAGCAGAGCCTGGGAAGTCATGGCCAAGACTTACCAAAGACAAGGCAAAGGTAACTCTCAGCAGTATAACATTTACAAAAACTCAGAATACATCAAAATCTCATAGTATACATCATTACCTTGTTGTTAACATTGTCAGTTACATTGACCCTCAAAGAGGTAAGATCAGGGTTTAAGTTGAAAGGTGGAGCATGTAATGCATATGTAATTTTTTTTTTTTTTTTTTTAATGGAAGTAGGTTTAAGAGTGAATGACATTTTTGGGAGAATCAGGTTGTTCATCTTTCATTCAATAAAAAGAATTAAGAAAAAGGAAGTAGATAGGGGTTTGTCTCCATCAGGTTGCACTTTTATTAAGTATTTTACAACTTGCAACTTACTGTTTAAAAATAAAATAAAATAAAATGACTCCACAGTTTCATCTGCTCCGCTATGAAGGACTGTATTATAAACAGTAAGCTCTCTGTTGCACAAACAGTTTGAAACCATTTCCACATTACCCCGAGCATTGTTCTGTTTTAAAAAAAATACCTAAGTAAATATCAAAATTATAAAGTGACTGAATTTTAAACTTTGCCTAACCAAAACATTTTAATCTACTTGCTTTTAGTGCAACTGGCTAAGTGTGGATTTCAATAATTGGAAAGACTGGGAAGATGACTCAGATGAGGACTTGTCAAGTTTTGATAAATTCTCAGAGGTAAGTGTGTCAAACATGCACAGTCTGCTCATTGTTTGACTATGTTCAGCTAAACTGACATGTTGATTTGTGTCCTGCACCTTCCTCCAGATGATGAATAGCATGGGTGGGGATGATCTACCAGATTTAGATGGAGCAGATGAGGAGGTATAATATTTGTTTGTTTTATATAGCTATAGTACAACTGTAATTTGGCATTTAAATTTTATATAACAGGTGTTACACATAATTTTAATTGTTTTTTCCTTTTTTTTGCAGCATGAGTCTGCAGACAGCGATGATGAAAGTACGTAGCGATCTGAAAGGGCTCTGTTGTGATTTATAATCTGTAGTCACTAGATCACACGAGTCCCAAAACTCTGATAATGCCTGGCAGTGCGAAAAAGTGTCAAAACAGATGATTAATTATGGAATAATTTGAGTAAGAAATTACACGTGTGGGGAAAAAGTCACAAGTTATGAGATTTTATTTAATAGAATAAATTTTTATTTATTCAATGTTTTTGTTTTTATACATGTTAAGATTGCTGCGTTTAAACAAAATGCAACTAATGCAATGTACATAAGACTTTCAGCCACAGCTAATTTGCAGACCTTGTCCCTGGTTACGCTTTTCTCAGACAGTTAGAAAACAGCAATAATAAGAGAATTAACAGCAACCATGATAAAGAAATCCCATAATTCATAGCACTAACACACATTTGGTATATCAGGAATTGTTTATTAGTTTCTTTAACAATCCACTTTATCCAAAAAGCCCATAGACTTTTTTTGTAATGACCATAGCCATAAAAATTAAATTTCATACTTAGATCATGTTTTTAACTTTCTCTTTCAGAAATGCCTGATCTTGAGTAGTTGAATATGGATGCCACCTCAGTAGTTAACAAAGTGAGTTCTAAGTTTGTTGAAGAGGGAGACTAGGCATGAGTTGGCATCCACGTTGAAGAAGAACCTAATCTCGACGCAGTTTCCAAAGCGACATCCCTGAAGGGAGTGGCAGGGAGTGACTGTTGGATGGAGACATGCACAGAAATCCATAGCAACATACAGTGCTGTGCTTTGCTGTTTTGTTTTGCATGGACAATTCTGTTCAAATGAAAATGTTATTGTTCATTGACTTAAATGATGATGTTATGGGATGTACTGATGTCTTACAACTTCTCTCCGTCTCTTTTTTTTTCCTTTTTTTTTTGCCGATGTCAGGTTATGTATTAAACGTTGTGATTTCTAATGAAAAGAAAAAAAACCTCAAAAATGCCTATTTTCCAAAAAAGTAGATTTTTTAATAACAGATTTTCCCCTTTAATGTTTGTATTGTAAATTGCACATATTTTCTTTGTTAATTTAAGAGGCAGGAGTTCTGCTTGTAATGGGTTTTTCAAATGTATGCCAACATCTACAAATATTTAACAATAACTTTTTTTAAAAATATGTTTCAGCACTTAAAATAAACATGCTTGTGCAACTTAACAGCTTGTGTTGAGGTTATGGTAGTGGAGTGCTGCTGTTGTTCCACGTAGTCATGCCTTTGCAAAGATGAGTTTCTTTATGCTGTTATATGAATCATCAAAATTAATTTTCTTACAGATATTCCGAGGTGACGGCAGAGATCCTGTGTAGTTAACAAAGTCACACAAATGGTTTAATCCCGTATAGATTATAAATGTTTATCATATACAACAGAACTATGATTGGAGGTTTGTTTGATTCAACATGTGTTGAATTCTTTCTTTGTCTTATATTGTGGGAGTTTGGCTATTAATTTCTAATAAACTTTACTGGTCACTGTAATTGTTCTCTTGCCCATAGTGGCCATAGTCTTGCCTTCCTAACAGTTCCATTGTAAATGATGGAAGACTGCACTAATATATGCAAGTTCAGCTTGATTAATATTGAGACTTTTGCCGTGTGAGTCAGCATGTTATAAAGCTTTCCTTTTAAGAACAAAGTTCTCAATAGGTTTTGTTTTTGCTGGAGCGATGGCAAAGCTCAAAGAATTGTATTAAGTTACTCCAATTTGCTCTTCAAAAGTATTTTCACGCAGAACAAAGACTGCAAACGTACCATAGTTCTTAAATTGAGCTTCATAAGGAAGGGGTCTTTTAAGGGTCAGTGCTAAGAGATTTGCAGCAATTAAAAGTCCATCTGTAAGTACTGCATTAAAAAGAACTCTGAAAAATCTTTATATCCCATGATCCAAGTTCTATGAAATGTGAAATAATGGATTAATCACGTCATAGTGTCAGGCTTTTCACAGAACTGCACTCAACTTTTCTCTAGCCTTTAAAAGGGAAATTCAGGGGCTTTCCATCTTCTTTGTTTACTAGAAGGAACTACCCAAAGGTCACAAGTACTGTAGTTCACCTCAGTGAAGTTCGTGGGCTAGATAAACTATTGCTATAAGATTATAGTTTGTTGATGAAAGATGTCAGTGATGATCCCAACTTCTCATAACAAAAGCCTGTTTTTTATATATATATATATATATATATATATATATATATATATATATATATATATATATACATATATACATATATAAACATAACTTCAAGGAAGTTGGCCCATTTTTTATATGAGCAGCTTCAAAAGTTTATGTTGTGTGTGCAGTTACCCGATCCGTGTCCTGTATTCTGCAGTTCACATTTTCACCACTGTGTGGTGAGTATATTCCAGAGCTTCTAATCTAATGTGAGATGTTTAGGTGCTGCATGTTAGGTATGCGTCAGCAGTCTGGACCCAGAGAACAGGAAAACACAATGCAAGCACCTTTTCAACACCCTCCCCAGTAAAACTGAACTGTGGGCTTAAACCCACAATAGGTGGCTTAGGGAGTCACGAAAAGGCCATAATACTACTCTCAATAGAGATGCCCAACTGGACCAAAGTCATAAAGTGTCAGAATTTTTTAAAAAAAGAAGAAGATAAACACTATTTAACACAAAGTTGTTTTATTTAAAAGTTGTTTGTTCCATCATATTAAACAGGCAACTTCAAAGGTGACCTGCTGTAGAAAATTAATATTTCTACCAATTATATTTGTATATAACCTTTACAGTGAGCAAAAACAACCCTGGAACAAACATATAGTCACTCTGGGCTGTGGAAACGTGAACTCAGATTCAACATCGAGGTTAATGCAAACAGATCATAGAAACTAGCAGAAACTGTTACTGCCAGCGTTTTGTTTAAATGGCTGAAAGGAGAAAATCAGTGAGCTCAGCATAATCCTTTCAAAGCACTGCAGCCGTCCCTTTGGCTGTCCTGGTCAGCATGATGCTCCAGTGCAGATGCTCAATGCCAGGCCTGCTCTCCCCTCTTCCTCTCCAACCGTGGATTTTCCACCGCTTTATCTGACCTGAGCCTCCAAACTATTCCAGCCCACACAATGTAAAACTCTGCCTAATCAGTTCTGTTGCCATCAGCCCAATTTGTACCAATCCAGAGAACAAATGGAGAAATTGAGAAATTCCTCGTGCTTTATAGATCACACCTCTGATTAGTCAATGTGAACTGCTGATGCTACTTTAACTAGATGAAATAAAACGAAAATAGTTTAAAATCATTTAAAAAAAATTCACACAGTATTAATATTATCTTCAGTGCTTGGAGAAATATCTGGATTGCTGGAAAATCAAACAAGTTAGTGCAGTTAGTTCACTGCACTAACAGGTTCTTCCCACCACTTGCTCACTGCTCTTGTTTTTGAGGTTCAAGACCACTGCAGTTTCTCAGGGGGGGTTCAGAGTCAGCGATGGGCTACTGATTGGTGTTTTATTGCCAGCTTTTTTGGTTGAATGCTTCAGCCAGGCTGTTGGAGGTACATAGGTGCTCTCATTCTCCTGCAATGAACCCAGAGTTGTAGCTGAAGCCCTAAAAAGATGGAAAACCACATGGAAATGTAAGAAGTCCAAACTGTAAATGCTTGCCAACCATGATTTTTGTTCTCTGGCCCACTTTGATTAGTTCATGGCCTTTTATGTTTATGTTTTTCTTTTACAATAAGCTGAGGGTAATCAAGGCAAGAAAAGGGTTGAATTGCTTTGTTTTGATTTGCGGTATTGTGCAGTGACCCCTCCCCTGGACTGTGTGGCACTGCCTTGGACCTGGGGTGTTATAAAAAGGCCCCCGAGCTCCCCCTGCTCTGGTAAAGAGGCTGAATGTCTGCAGGACATGCTTACCGTTTGTCTATCCATGTTCTTCTACTAACAACCAGCGGGGTTGGCATATAGATGCGCAGAGACTGGCGTACTGCTCCACTCAGGAGCTCTCTATGACAGAAAGCAGAACAGCAGATTATTTGCAGTTGCACGAGAGTTGCAAGTTAGTAAGGTGTAAATTTTGTCGCTATTAGATTGAGAGAGGTCTTTTTTCGGTTTAAGAGCAAATTTTGCTCTTTGTTTTTTAGTGTCAAACTCAGTCAATCCTGTGGAGAAACATCTTCTCCTTTTAGTTGATTAGTTGTTGACTTTTCATCCCTCCACTCAGAAGTTGCTTTTTGACCTTTCGCCACCATGTGGGAGTTCAGGTCCATGTCTTTCTGGCGGGCGGTGTTTGCTGAGTTCTATGGCACAATGTTCTTCGTGTTCTTCGGGCTGGGGGCGGCCCTCCGCTGGACCACCGGGCCCCATAATGTTCTTCATGTTGCCTTTTGCTTTGGTTTGGCGGCCGCCACCTTCATCCAGTCTATTGGCCACATCAGTGGAGGACACATCAACCCAGCCGTTACCTTTGCCTACCTGATTGGCTCTCAGATGTCCCTGTTCCGTGCTTTCTTCTACATCATTGCCCAGTGTCTCGGAGCGCTGGCTGGTGCTGCTGTGCTCTATGGGGTCACACCCAACAACATGCGGGGAAACTTGGCACTGAACACGGTAAGATTGCCGTCACCTGCTGTTACCTATCATTTTCCCATACTCGGAAAGGAACTATAAATTAAAATACTTTACAACTAGGTGCACTCTTTCTTGAGACTGGATGGATGTATTGAAAGCTAAATGTCTGTTTCAATTTCAAACAGTGTTTGTCTTGACTTCTCAGTTCAATCCATCCCTCTGTCTTTCCCTCTGCAGCTGCAGCCAGGCATCAGCTTGGGCATGGCCACCACAATTGAGATTTTCCTCACCCTCCAGCTTGTCGTCTGCATCTTTGCTGTGACAGATGAGAGACGCAACGGACGCCTGGGCTCTGCTGCTTTGGCCATTGGCTTCTCTGTGCTCATGGGGCATCTTCTTGGGGTAAAAACCAACCCGGGGTCTATAAACTTGAAAATACACTCCGGGTTCATACAACGATATCCTAACAAGCTAAACAAGCACCTTTACAGTCCTAATCCCGACTTCTTTCTCTTACCTAGATGTACTACACTGGCGCCGGAATGAACCCTGCAAGGTCCTTTGCTCCAGCTGTTCTGGTCAGGAATTTTGTCAACCATTGGGTAAGATAACTGTATCTGCAAAATGACTTCACACCATAGCATGAACATGACATCCTCAGACTAAACAACACTGTCTGCTCTCTGTCATATCTGTAAACAACAGGTGTACTGGGTGGGTCCTATGATTGGTGGTGCCATGGGTGCCTTGCTGTATGACTTCATGCTGTTCCCTCGTTTCCGTGGCCTCTCCGAGAGGCTCGCCACACTGAAGGGCGCCCGATCCCCAGAGGCCGACGGCCAGCAGGAGACCAGGGGGGAGCCCATCGAGCTCAAGACACAGGCCCTATAAGCCCGGAGTTAGAAGATTGGCTTTTCTGAACCCCCTCCTCCCGCCCACCTCATCCCTCACCTGTCATGCCTCCCTCTGCACCCTCAGTTCCTGGTCCATCCTCAGCCCACACACTATTTTTGCACACATACCTCCTCCCTGTCTCAACACATGCTACTATAGATCCCAAACGTTTTGTTTTCCTTTTTTTGAATCTAGAACTGGACCTCCTGATTTACAGTAAAGGGGCACCCACAGCCCTGGTCATCCTTTCTGATTTTACCACTACCCATCCTACATTTTCTTCTTCTCCCCTTGGATCACAGGACAAAGATGGAGGGTTGGAAGAAGACTTGCCACTGACAGAAGCACCCTGTGCCCTGTGGTGTGGGGAGTCAGTCACTCCTGGCTGACCAGGTGGCTATATACTGCTCAGGACAGGGGCTGCTATTGCTGTCTTTCCTTTGCTTCCCTTTCTCTTTCTTTTCTATTTTTTCCCTCCTTCCTATTTTGTAGTCTGCTAGGAGTGACGCTACAATAGAGCAGTGGACTTCTGAATGCTTTTTTCCCCCGTTTTGATCCAGTGTGATCTCGCCCTTTGTTTGTTTTGTTCCATGAACTTTGGGTAAATTACATGTAGTTATTGTACTTCACTAGTATTTATTTGGCTTATGTGCAAGTGCATGCGTGATGAGGAGTGAGAGAAAGACAGTGTGCTTGCGTGTCTGTGTGCATGTGTATGCTTGTGTGTTTGTTTTAACTGATCATTCCTTTGTTTGTGTTTTGAGTTTTCTTTTCATCTATTTTGCCAGCTTTTTTAGAGAAAGACGCTCCCTTTTTATTGCGCTCGCTAAAACCACAAAAGTCCAATACACCAATTCAATCAATTCCATGTTTAGAGTGGTCCTATTGTTTTTTAATAGCAGTTGAAGATCATCAATGCATTTGAATCCAGTCAGATTCAGGCAGTTCCAGGTTTGTGTCTCATCTAGTGAAGCACACGCACTCACATTCATATTTGTATTAAAATAAACAACAAAAACACCCAGTGAAATTATTTGAACTTTCAGAAATTCAGTGAAGTTATAATTGCAAATCCCTAAATTGTATTATTGCACCCATATATGCTAACCATTGTTTGTTTGTTTTAATGATTTCATTTCAGTGGGAAATCCGCTGGTTTACATAACCTCCACCATATCCCAAAACAGCTTCCTGAGAATTTGTTTTGGATGGTGACTTCCTGAGTTCATTTTTTTCTCCAAGCTTTAAAGCAGCGCTTACCAGATATTCATGTACAAGTGTGTAAAACTGGTTTGCTTTTACCTTCACGTGCCTGCCATGGTAAAACAAAGAGAGCAAACCTGACAGGAACAAGCATTTTCTCTTTGGACTGTGCTGTTTGACATGACTGAAGGGTCGTTCTACATCAGCTTGAGGTTAGAAATGAAAGAGTGCATGAGGTGTGACGGCTTCTTGCTGGTGTTAGCAAACACCTGGTGACTTCTCTTTTCTTAACTGTGCTGGGTGGCTCTCAAAGAGTGAGATCACTTCACTGGACAAGGCCCTCGGATATTTTGGGGGAAGAGACTGAACTCTTTAGTGTGCTTGTACAGGGCGGTGGATGTACACCTTTATTTTCATACAGTCTACACATGAGAGAATGAACTTTGAAGTTGAATTGGCCTGATGTCCCCTCTCTCTTCCATCCCTCCTTCACTCACCCTACCTCCTCCCTTTGTTCACCAGGCAGCCACTCTGTTCCTCTGTCATGAGGGAACATCTTCAGCTGCTGGGATGGAGGGAAGGGGACAAGGTACCGAGATAAGTTAGCATTTTACAAATTACACCAGAGCAGTCACTGAACCAGATATGTAAGCTGATTCTCTTTCTGCTTCCTCTACATAATCTTTGTGTGTGTGTGTGTGTGTGTGATTTCCCTGGCAGTGGTTGAGTAGAAATTACATTTTAATGGCCTGTTGAAACTAGAACTTGTTTTCTAATGGGGGGAAAAAGCTTTGTGATGTACAGTGTATAGTGTTCTTCTTTTTTAATTTCATGACTGTTGAAACTGGACAGACAGGAAATATAATACGCTAGCTATGCAATGTCTCCCATTTGGCTAATGGATTATGGAAGCGACGCTGGTTATGTTATACAGCAATATGGTTTAATTCAATAGACAGCCTTTGTGGTAACAGGCATACCTTCCCAATCAAAATGCCATTGCTTATTTTTATATTTAAAAGAAAATCTGAAAATTATTAAGTTTCCAACTCCTGTTTTGTCTCCTTTCTTTTAGAGTAAGTGTAATAAAAAGAAATACAGGATTTAGATATATGCTTTCAGTCAGCATAGACCAATAAAGCAATTCTTATATTTATACAGCAATCGTCATATAGTTAATAACACACTTCTCACTCCCAAACGAATCATTTCCATAAACAAATCAGATGAGATTGTGTACCTCGAAAGCTGTAATTCATCTGTCCGCAGCTGCTTGTACTGAAGAATATTTTCCACTGTGCAGTGATAACTCATGGATCTTGACTTAAGGGAGAAATGACCAATTTCTTGTAAATAAATTCAAACAAATGTTTTTGACTATTTACAGAAAAAGTGAAATTTTATTTGTCTCCACAGTGAAAGACTATAAGGATTGTAGTAGTATCCCCAGGGTGATATAAACAAAAGTCACTCCACAAGATATGAAAGGTTAAGTATACATATAACATCTGTTCTCAACATCCAACACACACTGTTATGTGATAACATGCACAGCACTGGCAGTGACGATAGGTAGTGCTAAACTTGTTGTAAAAACATCTTTTATGGGAATGACTGGTTTGGGTTAACATTCAATGCATATAAAAACAGCCATAATAAAATTTAAAAAAAAATTAAAGCTCGGACAAGTGAGAAAACACTATAATGTGTCAGAATTACCGTTAGGTCCATGGGCGTTTGTACAACAGCACAATGTTTGTAGTTTTGCATCTGTACTCCACCCCAGGGGTTTCTAAACCTGACAATCAACATGTGATTGAAGTGCAGATTTTCAGCTTTAATTCAAAGACTTTATCAAAAGTATTGCATTAAATGATCAGGAATTACAGACTTTTATAGAATATTACATGGCAAACCCTCTGCTCTCATCTAAAATGCTGCAAAACAGTTTAAAATAGTGTTTCACATTGCAAAGGGACCCAAAGCAAACTGCTAAAGCAACCCAAGAGTTTGTAAAGGCAAAGAAAATAGGCTATACTTCAATGGCCAAGTCAACCACCTGATGTCAGCCCAGTACAGCACGATTTTCCTTCCTGTTAAGTGCAGAAATTTTAGTTTATCTAGTTATTTTTAAGCCTCTAAATGTCAGTACTTTCCCAAACTGTTAATGCAATATTTTTGTTACACCCCTCCATTTGAAGCTACAAGTCTGCACTTCAATCACAACTTGAATATGTGATTTAAAAATCCCCCATGGTGGTGTACAGAGGCAAAACTACAAAGATTCTATTATTGTCCAAACGTCTATGGATTTAACTGTCTGTTTTCCTGAACTGCTTACTTAATAACATTATTGTTGTGCTTGAAAATAAAGGGAAATAAGGGGAAATCGGTTTGAAAATATATTTTTACTTTGACTCTTCTTTGGTATTTTTTTAGTATGCTTGGGCCTTAAAAAAAACTTAAAAAAACACGCACAGTGGCACAAAGTTCGTTGAAAACAATAAAACTAGAACTACTAAGTATCAGCTGACATTAAACAAGAAATTGTTTGATAGAACAGAAAACACAAAATTGAATTTTTAATTGACATACAGTAGATCTAATATAAACTTTGCCCATCACCCTTCATAACTTCTGACATTTTGCGCAGTCTGTCAGTGTTGTGACAGTCTCACAGTCACCACTGCCAGAAAAGGTGTTTATTCCTTAATGAGTATTTACCATGCGCTATATGCAGAGACTAAATGAATAATATACTGTGAGAAAAGTGAAAACACAAAGGGTTACATACAATGTATGACTAAAATAGACCAACATGCAATATACTCCAAACACTAATAAAACAAAATCCCCTGGTGTCTTAAAGTCCACTGGCCAGCAATGTCATGTGCCCTTGCCCTTTTTATACCCGCTGTCACACTTATAGCCACTGTTGGAAAAATGCTATAGTCTGTACAGTAATCCAAATCTTTTCCTAAATACAAGCAAAGAAACACACACACACACACACAACAGAAGGGAAAAGAAAAGCAAAAAGAAAAGACATTAACAGACCTGCCACTAGGCAAGTTCTTGTTGACATGCACACAAAGGCACAGATGGCTGCAAAAAAAGCATTTTTGTTCTGGTTTGTTCTCAGTTTTACTTTGGATTTAAACTGATTTTCTCCTCTTTCTTAACATGTTGAGCCCCAGACAAATCAAGTTTGTCTCAAAATCTTCACTGGTCGTAGTCCAAACTTTAGATGTTGAGAGTCAAGGAAGAGAATCTGCTCAAATGGTGGCACGTTTGTTACATGACACAAGTCTGGCTTCAATCTCTAGCCGGCTTCTTCTTTGCACAGCCCACAGGAAGACTCTAGATTAATCGAAAAAGTTCAAATCTGGTAGCCTAGAAAAAGAGAGCGCAAGCGTAAGATGTTACTGTCTAATAATCAGTCACCATTGCAATGGATGTCTTACAGAAATTAACCCAAAAAAAAAAAAAAACGTACATGGGTTCCAGGCCAGGAGCTGTTGTTGCACCATCTATTATTTCATCAGAGAACTCTGATGAGTTGAACGGTGACGGGAACTGTTGCCTGAAAGAAGAAGCAATAGTTAAAAACCACAAAAATAATAAAAATAATAAAAATACGTATAGACCGCAGAAATCCACGATATAGATTCACAGATAAATGTGCGATGTAGTGAGTCCATGAAAGATGAACCGCGATGTGAAGCAGGAATACACGCACATGTATAGATGTTTATTTCCGTGGCACCGTTTAATGTAAATAAAATGTTTTCACATTTTATTTACATTACACAGACTGTCAAGTAGCATCGTAAATGTGGTACACAACAGTGTGTTTCCTGTAGATATGCTGTTTTCAAGACGCAATAAAGAATATTCAAACAAAGTTGTTCACATTTCAATATTTTTTGTGCCCAGAATCTGAATATCTGATCATTTCTGATAATTTATAGATATTTATGTTGAAACAGGGAGTGCGTGGTACGGAAGTGAAATATATAGAGTTATCACATTATCACTGGTTAATATGAACAGATTGCTCTAAATGAGATTAAAAAAATGTGTAGGCTTGATACTTACATAGAGAAGCTACTCTGTGAGGTTTCAGGCCCTTGTACTATAGGTGCTGGGGCTATAGGCTCCCTGCAAATGTATGTAAAATGAAAGGTAAGAACACAATGTGAAGCAAAAGGAAAGTCCAGATCAGTAGAAAAAAAAAACAGTGGGTCAATCAGTTATTTAAAAGAAAAACACTGAAAGATTTAAATTAAGTAATTGGTGTGGATGTTGAGTATAAAAGAGAAATACATAAAAGCAACACTTACACATTGAAGCTAGAGTGAAGCGAGGGCATGGTATCCCTGGACATACAAAATAAAAGCACATAATATGAAGTGTAACCAAAGTCCAAGATAGCGAAACAAAAAAGGCAAACAGTCCAACAGCACAGCTACTGCAACATTATCTTTTCTAACTATTAACAACAAAAACAAAATGAGACATGAAATGAAACATGATCTGTCATAACTGAAGTATATTTTCTAGATTTGAAGCTTCAGTGCATTATGGCATTAAGCATAAATCAGGATGTTTAATTACACCACCTAATGTGATATTTATGCCACACCTACCTTAAATTAACAGTATTGTTCATTACCATTAATGTTAAAATATAATTATTGTTGTTATCGATGAACCTTCAAATGCACTGTTTTATAAAAAAACATATCTATCTATCTAAAACTTCAATAACTTTTAGCTTTAAACACTAAAATGTTTGTGTTTTCTTATTTTCATGACAGATGACCTCATAGATTTCATTGTAAGTATAATTGTGACTATAAATGGGTAGCATTGGCAGCAACTACACCTTTCATGTAATTGCTGCCTGTGCTAAATGACTCTTCCTTAAATAGCAGAGCTGGTGGTATGGAAATACTGTACCAAAGACTGTACAAGTGACACTCACATGTTGAAGGAAGATGGTGTACTGGAAGTTGGGCGTTGGGCATCCCTGCACACATAAAAAGATACACACACATACACATGACATGTTCCCTATATGTATTATTTTGTTATGAATAGATCCTTACATGCCGACTTTAAGTTGGAGAGACACAGGGATGTAACCCTCGTTGGTGGACGACGTAGGCTCTGCTTCAAACCACAAAAAAGAGGTTAGTTTTTTACTTTCACTTTCTTTTCCTAAACTGAGAACATATGACTGTCTTTGTACAGGACAACCATTACCTGTGTAGAATTTTCTGAAAACGTCATGTTTAGGAAATTCAGGATACAGATACGTTATGTGGTCAATGTCGCGGATGCGGTCCCCGAGGCCACGGATCTCAAGATCTCTCTTGGTGAAAGGCTGGATGTTTTGGATTTTTTGTCCCCCATCTGGAAAAAAAAGTTTGATCTGTCACGTCATGTTTATAACCGCCAATTGCAAAACGAGTCGAAATGCAGTGTAAAATGCAAATATTTTACTCAAAAGTACTGGCTGCCAACAGTGCTACCCCTCAGCCTCCTAGTAGATGCACCTTTGGTACAAATTTGAAAACTGTAGGTGATTTTCTTGAGGTCAAGGTCACTGAGATTCAAGCTTGTCAAAGATTTTTAGCAGGTGCACATAAGGAGCTTGGAAAGAAAGTGACTGACTTCTTTAAGTTTCTTGAATACGTTTCACCTCTTATCACCTCTTATGTTCTACAACCAAAAGGTGGAGAATCTCAGGTATTTCAACCCTAGTTGGGGTTATCTCTTACGAAGGTCACTGACCCACTTTTAATCCCATCACAAGGTAAAAGCGTGGGTCATTACTGACAGAGATTTTGGGTGAAACCCCTGTGAGATAATGCCTCACCCTATCATGTGACCTTTTGAGGTCACCTGAATGCAAGATGTTCTTCTTGCACTTGCACTTTGGGAGGAACACCCTTCAGTATGAAAGGGAATCAGGAAAACTAGTGGACCACCTCTTGCTTTGACATGAGAGGCAGACAGGCTCAACATAGAAGAGCAGGTGAAACCACTGTGAGAACTTGCATTATGCTATCACGTGAACTATTGAGGTCACCTGAAAGCAACATATCAGTGAAGCTTGAGACTGCATAGTAGGTGGCAGAGAGTTGGTGTCTTAAGCCACCTGCTCTGTTTGATGGTTGTTCACAGAGAACACAGATGCCCCTGTTTCACTCCTCTTTCAAACCATCTGTCTTCTCTGTCCAAAATTTGAAAACTGGCATCCTCGGAAGAGTGGCCTTTATCCTTTAGGTCAGTGTTCATTTTGACAGCAGATTTTGCTTTCGTTTTATTCATAATCTTTTGACTAAAATGTCATTTAGTTTTAGTCATAATTTAAACATCTAAATTGTTTTCAGTCTGGTTCTCGTAGACTAAATATCATGGAGTTATCCTAGACTAAATCTGATTTCTGTGTCTTATTTTCCCTGACATTAAATGTGAAATGTGGTCACATGTCTGCTATTCTCTTATAACATTTTGATACATTTTCGTGAGAAACAGGGAGCACCTGTTTCTTGGCAGCAGATCAGACGTGTGCATCTAACCTGACTCCACAAGGATTTAACGATTCAATCACTTCCAAACTTGTCCCGCCTATGTACACAACTTAATTAGTTCTGATTGGATCCCATGACTCAGGAACATTTTCATCGTGTTTTTATTCATCGACAAAAGTGTCATCATAGTTTTTGTCGTCGTGCATTAGTTTTTATTTAGTTATCGTCTTATTTTTGTTAGGAAAAAAAAAACAAGTTGTTGACGAAAACTATGATGGAAATTATTAGTCAAAGAGATTAACATTGCTTTAGGTGCTGAGATAACATTGAACTGAACATTAACCAGTGGTCTGTCAACACTTACTTTCAGTAGCAGACACATAAGCGATGGTGATGCCTCCAATTTCCGAGTCACTAAATCGAAGCAGGAATGTTCCATTGGGCCTGTCTTTGAGAATCAGGTGGAGATGCTGCTTCCCAATAAAACCAAATATCAGCCTGTTGGAGCAAAACACTGTAAGCTTTTTTATCACAGGCTATTGACATTCACTGGTGAAACAGCAGCAGAATCTTCCTACCCTTCGCTCCAGTATGTCTTCAGGTGTTTCTTGGTCAGCTCCATTACTCCCTCAAACCACTGCCAGAAGGTAAACGGTCGACCTGGGAGAACCTCCTGTAATGTTGAAAGGCACCGTAAGATTTGTGGGTCAAAGTGACCTGTGCCAGCAAATATAAGCACATGCGAACCTTATTAAACTGGGCCCAGGAAACCATCATGTTGCTGAAATCCTCATTAAAGTCGGGCTTATCAAAGACCTTCTGTGCCAAGAAGTGTTGGTTGTACTGGTCCAGGTTGTGCTGCGTCCCAACCTCAGATGTAAATTTGCTGTTGAGAGTGTTGTACATCATCCTCCACGGCACGCGGTCCGGCACCACAAAGGGTACTCTGTCCTGATGGCAGTGACATAAAGGCTGATAAAGCGAAAACACTGATACACATATTTTTTTTTTAAATTTGTGAGGGGACGAGTAAAACCAAATTTAAAATGGAAAGAGAAAAAGGAAAATATATAAACGCACTATTATGGATGTTAAATGCAGACTTTAGAATTTTGGTGAACTGCGTTTATTCCCTCATGATAAATGTCTGCTATTTATTTATGTTCTATTTTTATGACATTTCCACTTTCCCACACACGGGCTCTAGGGACACTCAACTCTTGCCAAGTTCAGGACATTGGGTCAAGTGTGTCACTGCACTCATATTTTTTCCACATGACTGCTGCCACACCTCTTATTTAAAGTTCAAGTTCAATTTTTTTTGGGCAGCACGGTGGCACGGTGGTTAGCACTGTTGCCGCACAGCAAGAAGGTCCTGAGTTCAATTCCACCATCAGGCCGGGGTCTTTCTGTGTGGAGTTTGCATGTTCTCCCCGTGTTTGCGTGGGTTCCCTCCGGGTACTCCGGCTTCCTCCCACCGTCCAAAGACATGCAGCTTGTGGGGATAGGTTAATCGGATAATCCAAATTGCCACTAGGTGTGAATGAGAGAACGAGTGAATGAGAGTGCGAATGGTTGTCTGCCCCTGTGTGTTGGCCCTGCGACAGACTGGCGACCTGTCCAGGGTGTACCCTGCCTCTCGCCCTATGACAGCTGGGATAGGCTCCAGCGCCCCCCGCGACCCTGAAAAGGATAAGCGGAAGCGAATGGATGGATGAAAGTTCAATTTTTATTTGCCACATGCAGTGGCAGGTTGCCCTGCAGTGGAATGAACCCCGCCCCTGACCTTACACACACAACACAGACATCACATGGGGATGCAAGTCAGAGACGGTTGCATTACAGGAAAAATCACTGAAATATTCACTACAATGGGAAAGTACAAGAGGAAAAAAAGAGACCTCTACTCATGCTGGGCTGTAGGAGGCAGCATGAGAACAGGAAACAAAAAAACTCCTCTGCACAGAAAGCACAGAAATGTCCACAGTACAACATTATAGAGCATGTGACCAGCAACAGGGTTGGGTAGGGGATGAGGAGTAATCCCAGGCAACACAGCAGCCATCCTGCCACTGCGCCGACTCTCCAGCGCGGGCCCAGACCCGCCTCGTGTTCCCAGGAGCCAACAAGCATCGAAGGCATAAAGGATATGCTGTTAGCTGCTGCTTCTGCATTTGTGCATTTTATAAGCAACAGTCACCTCCTAACAGCTGCCTCTGTGTTTCTTCCACCGCAAGGGGAAGTTGATATAATGCCTCGCCAGTCCCTGCTGAATTCCAGTTCAGGGGTCAAGTCGAGAGTATGAAGCACATATTGTATGTTGTAGCTTTCAAACACTTGTAACAGCAGAAAAGACAAGCTGCAATACTAAATGTAAAAAGGAAAAATCAAAAGAAGAACTTCACACTTACTCGCTCAGAAAATGCACAGTCCCATATGATGGTGGCCACAGCATTGTTGTCTTGACTGCCGTGAACAATAACAACCACTGGCTGAGAGATCACCTGTAATCAGACATGTTACGTTACCCGACCCCTTTAAAGTCACCATAACTACACCGTATGTGTGCTCAGCATGCATTCAACAAAACAGATCATAAGTTAGCAAAATAACTCAAGTCAACTGTGTAATGTGAACAGTTAAACAACAGTCAGAATGCCGGATAGGGTCAAACCTGTATCCTGTACGGAGTCTCACAGCCTGTGATGTTGATCTCTGAGGAGAACAGGAGGGCAAATTTCTCCTCTGTCACAGACTCTGATCCTTTTCTGTCTGCTCTCTTGATTTTCTTGATGGACTGTTAAATCAAAAACAAAGTTTGCATTTCCCAACGATGCTGAACGTCAATCAAATATGAGCTGTAAATGTAGACCCGCACATACCATGTTTCTGAAGTTGGAGCATGTGCTCTTGGTGGCTGCGTTGTGTTCTAGGACGGCCGAATTGTTGATGAGTTCACCAACATTATCACTGCAGGTAACATCATTTTATTGTCAGTTATTTCCTCATACAAATACTGGATAGTCAGTACCTTGATATTAACCACTTAAAGTTTTAACCTCTGTAGTTAATTTGATTTAATTATGTGCTAATCTACAAGATGCTAAAAAAACAAACAAGATCGTGACATACATCCTGCACAGCCTCAGATCAAATTTACACAGCAGAAATGCTTGTTGACAATATGAGGTGTTCAGTGTTAACTAATAAATCTAACCAAACAGCTGACTCTGTTGTTAATGTTACTGTAGATAAACGCTACAATTGTATAGTTAGGCTTACTCACACCTTTGCCTTTCAAGTAAATAATAAATGGTTGCAGCTGATTTCTGTTATGTATCTACATTATTGTGTTAAAATAATGTGGGAAATAATTATTTTAAGAATTTTGGTGATTTTAATTTAACTGTGAACACAACATTTAAACTTTAATAACAACACAGCAAATAACAGGAGCTTTAGAAGAGCTTTGAAAGTTAGGTGTGAATGTTTCCTGCCAATTGTGCTATAAAGAATAAGAAAACATGCCCATAGTTTCCACACTTCCGATGTGGGGAAGATTGCAACATCAAGTACATGTTAGATCTTGTCCCATGCTCTGTTTGCTCTGCACAATTTTCTGCAGGTTCTTTGTGGCCTATTTGCTCTGTGTGGCACCTTTGGGGAAGCAGACACGCAGACCTACACCTCTTATGCATCCATGACAGAGACAGAGAGCAGAGGAGAGACCCAGCGATGGAGCTTGATCACAGTTTTTATTTCTTCCCTCACAATTTGCCACAGTGAGGATATTCTGTCAAAGTGTGAGGGGATTTCAGATTCCAGCCCAGAAACACACGACTCACCCATGTACATTTGCCAGGTTCCTGGCCTGTATTTCATTAATGATCTGCGCCTTCACCAACACAGGCTTCCCAGGAGCTACCTTCTCTCCCAGCAGATATCGCACAGTTGTGGAGAACTTTGACTGTGTCTTTATCACCTGTGGGGGCTGCTTGTCCACTATAAGAGAGCTGAAAGGGTTACAGAGTTAGACAACTGTCTTCTTCTTTTTAAAAAAGGTAATAAAGTGATTCCTTTACACTGCTGTTTGTGAGACAAGAAAGGAAACAATGGGACTGTGCTACCTTTCAATCAAAACCTGCACAAGTTGTGACAGCCCTTCCTGGAGCTCCGAGGTCAGTTCCCCAGTCAGCATCAGCTCTTGTCTCAGGTTTCCATTCATCCCAAGAAGCTGCTCAGCCCTAACAGAGAAAGTATAGAAAGAAAGCAAAAACACAAACACCCAAGCTGGTAAAAAATGCAAAATATTTGTTTAATAATTGACCAATTTATACATTTATAATTCATACAGTCATTCTCCATCAGAGATTTTTTGTCTGTGTTAAATAAGCTGAAATCTGATGGAGTCATTGGAGTGTCCAGTAAGTGGTGGTAAGAATTGGTAAGTATTCAAGAAAGTGATTACAGTTGATCCTGAGGAGGGATATAAAAAAGGACTTGACTCTAATGGTAGATTGGAGATCACCAAATTCATCCAACTGCAATCCATCCAAAAGTTCTAATAATTCATATTTGAGCAAAATGAAGACTGAAACAACAGATCAAACCAACTGCCAGGCCGACTTTGCTACATCTGGATACTGATCAATAAAGTTTTCAAATAAATCCAAAAATCACTGAAAATATGCAGACTTCAAAAATCCATCTCTTAAACGAGAGTGCGGTATGTTACTGGATTGTGTGCATAAAGGTGCCCTCTTTTTAGTGTTAAACTTGGAACATAAAAACAAGTGTGTCAAAGACACTGAATCATGGGTTTTAACCAGGACGGCATAAACCAATACCACAAAGGCTGTGAGTACAAACAGTGGAGTGGTGTGCAGCTCACCAGGTCTGCAGGGGGCTGAGGTTGTCATCAAAAGGAAATCCTATGGCTGCTTTGCGCTGCTCCCACCTCCACTCGTTCAGCCTGTTAAGAAATCGGTTCTGGCAGATGCCCAGCAGCTCCATAGACTCCTTCAGCAGCTGTGAACGTTTCTACAAAAACCAGAATCCAAACACATTGCAATTTGATTATTAACTGAAAACAAGTAATCAAGTAATAACTGTTTATCTATTAACTACCAGTATATTTAAATGAGCTGAGGAACATCAAAAAATCAAACAGGTTTAATTAAACGGGATGAAGATCTCGTCTTGTTCTTTGGTGTTAATAACCTGAAAATTTCTAAAGACATTTAGTTTAACTTCTCTCGAGGATGCCAGTAATGTTGATGATGGTAACATAAGCCCTTGGCTCACCGTGGCCATTGCTTGTATATTGTACTCCAGCTGTTGGATGTGAGTCTGAAGTTTCTTGATTTCTGCATTTGCAGAATCAAGTCCATTCTGCTGGAACGACCCTGTTAAAACAAGAAGCAACATGACATGTCGAGTCTTTCCTGCATTGTTGGGAAATGCTGCTTTGCTTTAAGTTAAATAATAAAATGGAATTCCTGTGCTGTACGTAGAAAACGTTTTTTTTTCCCTCAGAAACAAGCTTTCTGGCAAAGAAAAGATTGCACAACCTAAAGGTGAGTTTCTTTTGACAGACTGACTTTTATGTTGGAGACCTAAAAAAGGGTCACAGAGGGTTGGAGCCTATCGTAACTATCACATTGCAAAAAGTGGGGCGCACCTAATGTCTAATGTTTGAATTATGCCTAAGTGAAAAAGCCACATTGTAACCCCACTCAACACCCCACTTATTCAAGTTTGGATGTACGCGTTTGAAAAAAACGTTTGCATAATGCTTTCTTTAAAAAGTGTAATTTCAGTACGGCACATGAGTACAATCAAAGGGTTTAACTGCATATGTGTGTTCATTCATTCTGAAAAACTCTTGTTTTTTCTCTTTTGAATGTTTATTATCAGTCATTATTAAGACAAAAGTATTTTTATCCAGTTACTTGAATAATAAAATGAATAATTGATAGATTACTCTATTACCAAAGTAACTATTACTAAAATAGCATGCAGCCTGTTTCATTTGCTCCAACTTTTTCTTACTTTTTTCTTTGTCCTTTACTTCGTACTCTAGACTGTTCAGCTGTTTTAATAGCTTTCTTATCAGAAATATAGAACAGATCATTTCCTTAGGGATTAGTATTCTGATTCTGATTAATCAGTAGCTGCAGCCCTACAAACAAAACAACCTTGTGGTTCCAACAGCTTCATTGCTTGAACAATTAAATGCATAATAAAAAATGATATCTAATCATACTTCTTTGAGAACATCATGCAAGTACTGTTTATGATGAGGGTCAAATGACCAACATTAAACAAAAAGCACCACCTAGAAATCCTTTGGTAGTGGGCAGCACCTCCTCTATTGATCATTCAGTTTTATTGGGTCTTCAAAAAGTGAGTGAGTGCTTCACATTTGATCTTACTACATTAAGTCTTGTATATAATTAGACAAAGCTTGACCTCAAAAACGGTTTGACACATCAAATCAGATAAAGATAAAAATAAATATCACTAGCAACATCCCCAGACAATGGGGTTAAGGTATCTAAAAAAAAACAAAAAAACGCCAACATCCACGTAACTGTGCCATCTCTACTTATTCTGCTTTGAAAAATGATAACATCTGCCACTTCCTACTGAGCAGACCAGCTAGCGCTCCATTCGCAGCACCTGGATTTTTTTAATTCATGTCGCCGCCAGAGAATGATCTTCTAAATAAAGTTTTTATGAAAACTCTTTCTTTTTCAAGCATTTAAAAACAAATCCTCCAAAAAAATTAACAAGTGGAATTAAAATAGCTGAACAGACTCAGAAGAAAAGGAAGCAGACAATAAAAAGAGATTATGATTTAACCTTGAAAAACAGGAACTCTGTTGATGTAAGCTGTATTTTTGCCGTTGAAGTCTTTTGGCAGTTATTACTGCGCTCTGACTGCTTACGGTATCTAAGGCATGTAATCATTCATGTACTGCTAAAGGAAAACATGCGTTTACCCTGTGAGTGTGCACTCTCAAAGTTTTGCCTCTCCCAGTTAAGCTCCTCTTGTATCTGGTGCATCTTTTTTCGGATCTCCTGGACTTCGAGCACCTTCAGGACCAGTTGGTCCACGTCCTGCTTGTTGGACATATCGTTCGTCGGGTACGCTGGGTACTGTGCAGGGGAGGTCTATAAACAGAAAAAACATTAAATGGACTTGCAAAGCACCACAGCTTGACCTTTTTTGCTTTTGTGGGTTTTTTTACACAATAGTTTACACAATTAAACATAAACTGTATCTGGTAAACACATCAGCTTCACCTGGTTCCCCCTGAGATATAACCTCGTGGCTTGTGACTGCCAGCTATCACCAGTGTATTTTTATAAGGGTAGAAGTAAACTTGAAACAATGATGTCTTGTGGGGATTTCTAAGAAGAGCTAAGCTGTTTTATGTTGCAATATGACATATTTGGAAATGCAAGTTAGATTTGATCAAAAACACAAGTATCAGGTCAGCATGAATTATGACTCATGACTCATTTTCTTTTATATAAAGAAAATAATGTTGTTTTTTAAATAACTACACAAATTTTATTGCCACTCATTGCATAAAACCAACGCCTCTTCTGGTAGATAATTCCTCTACCTAACAGATATGAAGTTCATTAAGGAAGATCTGTAATCAGACACCTATCTGCTTTCGTGGGTGTTAGGCTGTTTTTCTGTTCTTAAAACCGCTCGCTCTCACTACCACTTTCCCACACTGTCAATCTCAATAATGAAATAGTTACTCTAGTTCAATCAGAGCCAATCAGCCTCCACTTAAATCTGTGCTCTCTGCTTCCTCCCCCCATTTCCACCTCACCAACTTGCCACACCTGCAATAACACTGTTCCTATTGACAGACTCAAAGATGCTTTAATATCAAGGATTTGAACTGTTGCTACTACTGGGGATTTACGTTTCAGCAGGAAATCTATGCAGTGGGTACGTTGTAATCAAAAACCCCTATGAAACCCTAAAATGTAACCACCCTGGAAATATAACAACACGTCTGAATAATAAGGAATAATAATCACAGTATCAACATAAGGACGAAAACGAGAGATCGCCAAAATAGGCAGAATTGAGGTGAGGACGTGGAAAAACTTGAGGGATAAATACGTTTGCCTTTGGAAAAAAACTTTAGTTAGACTTAACATAAAAGGGACTTACTCCATTTATCAGAGCCCTCTCCTGCCTGAGGAGGTCTCTGACCATCAGTGCAAACTTCAGTGGCTGCTGGTGAAACAGTTCCTGTAAAATAAGCAAATAATACCACTAATTATAAGTATGCAATGCAATAATGAATGCAAATGATATCAAAGACAATGCATTCCTAACATGTATGTTGTAGCAGCTTTAAGGAAGTTTCTAAAGTTGTCATAAAGTCTACCAAGGTTTTTGCATTCTTCAGAAGTTTGAAGTCCAAGCAACAAATGCTGCAGAAGGTTGAAAAATCTAAACAGGAATTTCTGCAAAGGTGAAATTTTATGGGTGATGGTAAAGCCCATAAACTCAAATAAAATGTCACTTTCTTTTTTAAAAAACTGATAGTTTCTTTGGCTTTATTACCATGTGCCTGCTCATCTGCATCAGCTTCATCTTCTCGACAACATTGGCATTCTGCTGAGCAACGGATTGCATCATGCTGATACCCTGGTCCAACAGAATTTGAGCTTGACTCTCTTGCTCTACCTTTTCCTGTGAAAAGTCCTCCCTGTGAGAACACACACACACACAGTCCCTTATGAATAAACACATGCAATATTTATTAAGAATAAACATGCATAATGTGTATATATAAACTATACAAGCATGTACATGTACAGTATGTGTGTGCATCATACCATCGTTGGTTCTCTATCCATTCAGATATGTAATGCCTGACTTCAATCGGGAAGGTGTTTGGTGGATAGAGGCTGCTGACTGTCTCATAAGGCAGATGCTGCAATATCTGGGTCATGTGGATCCACTGGGCCATGATCACGCAGGGCTAGGGAGTAAAAAGAAATTACATGTTTCTAACCTTTCCCATGACTTTTTTTTTTTTAAACACAGTGGAACTAAACAGCGCATCTTTCTGATTTAACAGCATATCAACATTGAGGTGCTCCTTCATTCACCAGGAGACGCTACAGTCTGTAGTGTTTGATTTGATTTTTTACTCTAGATGTCCATCCTGACACAACCAAGGGAGCTGTGCCTCCTCTGGGATCAGACTAGAGAGCTTTTCCTTGTTAGGCTAATGTGTTAACCACTGCTTTATGGGTCCAGAGGGAGAAAGAGAATACAGATCAAAATTATCTGAATGTTTGTCAAAGAGACAAGAGCTGGAATTTTTAGGTCAGCGTCACTCTTTATGGAGAAAAGGTTAGGTTTTTTTAATTTATCACCCAATATGATTTTCATCTCTATACATACATACACATGCAGTATGTAACACTGTTCGTGTTTTTATAAACAAGCCAGCCATTGCTGTGATACCCCTTTAGCCCTAACAACCATCTGTTCAGCCAACTCTGCAACATGTGCTGAAAGCAGGCCTGAGCACATTTAAACAATGAGAAAAAAAACTCTGAGCTGCTCTGTTGACACCATATTTTATTTCCTACCTATCACTAGTCGCCCTTCGCTGCATACCAGACAGCACATAAGCAAAACAACAGTAACTGTGAATCTCTGTGATAGGCCAGTATTGGTTGGTCATACTAAGGATCCACTGAATAGCATAACAAAGCAACAAATTGATTATTTTTAATTAATTTGTAATATCTGCAACAGATATCAGAGCTCAACTGCGCCAGTAGCAAACATGCACATACGCTGTTCATAAACAGTTTGCACAGCTGCGGAGATACAAATGTTTTTAAATGATCCTGCTGGGATCAACCAACTACAGTCTAACCGCACGCTTGTTTTTCTAAAGCTAACATGAAAGTCAGACAGTTGACCATAAGTTAAACTTTCCGACTGGCATGTTGATGAGCCGTTTGATTTTCACTGTAATACAAAGCCTTGCATATCTTTTGACAGTAATACTGTAATTATGTAAGTTGAAAAGGATTTCCTGATTCATTATTAATGTAAGTTGGTGGAAACATGAGTCACCTGTTGTAGGACCTCTCCAACAGAAATGATACGCTTTTTAAGGCGGTGTGACACAAGCAAGAAAACTGCCATTCCCGAGTCACGATTTCTGTTTTGTAACATTGAGCAACTTTTTTTTAAACTTTTGTATCTTAACTGACAAAACAAAGCATTGCGTAACAGCGTTTCCACCGAGCGAGCCAGAATTCCTCAAATCCAGCAACTATCACTCCACAGCTGCAGAGATTAGTGAGTGTGCACGTGTGTATTGAATTGCGTTTGCAGTGTTACATATTCACATGTATGTTTTTGCATTTTGAATAGCAAACTTTTGACAAAGTGCACTGCTTCAAGAGCCTCTTTAATATAAAAAAAACCCATCAATTTTTATTATGTTGTAGTCTCACATTTATCTTTTACTGAAAATGTAAAAAATGCATCATCTCAGTGTCATGGTCCTGGGCCATGTGGGCCCAGTATTCTTAGTTCCTTGTATTTTTGTATTTCGTTCCTTATTTAGGCCATGTTTTCTGAGTTGCCCTGTTGTGTTGTTCCCTAAGTGTTTTCCCTTCATGGCTTTTACCCCCTGTGTGCCCCTCTGTGTATCTGTGAGCCCTCGTCTCTCCTTATGTTTTATTCCATGTTTCCCCAGCCCGTTATGTCTGTTTTCCCCGTGCTCTCTCTCCTCCTGTCTGAACCTCTGTGCCTGTACATGTCATGTTCAGTTCACCCCGCCCTGTCTCGTTATGATTATCAGTATCACCTGTGTTCCCCGTGTGTGCCCACTTTCCTCGTTTACCCTCTGTGTATTTCTGTCTGAGTCTCCCTCTGTTCGGCGTCGCGTTCTCCCTCATGCCGTGTGTGGTTCTCCCCGTGTCTTCCGGTATATGTTACTTTAGCTTTTCCCAGTTTAGTGTAGTTTTGCATTGCTTTTGTATCATCGTTATTGTTTATCACCTGTCAGCAATAAAGCTGCATTTTGAGTTTATCCCCCGTGTCTGTGAGTTTGCAATTTGGGTCCTCATCCTGCCTGCCACACGGCCGAATCATGACACTCAGTGTTGTGGCACTTTTCACCATGCTATCAAAAGCTTTGTCAAATATAAACAGCTTTTCAGATCGTTATCTTTAAAAATGCCAGCATGTTAAAAACAGTAACTGGCACAATCACAAAGGCAAATGTAGAAGTCTGTCTGTGTGCAGACATTTTGTAAACACAAAAACACAGCAATGTAGCAAAACACAGTAATAAAACCCAGTTTAAACATGGTTGTAATCTAAAAGCTTATCCGTAAAACTAACAGAATTGACTTGTTACCTGTTCCAGGAATCTAATTCTTCCAAGTCCCGGCATTCTTGTGGACGTTACGTTAATATGAAACACCCACGTAAACATTGCTGTAAATCTGACAAACCCCATAAAACCCACTCCTTCCCTATAAGGACAACACACACCACTAAGGATGAGTCATAAACAGCCAAAGGAACACAACAAGAGATTCAAAGCTGTTGATCTGATACAGACCAAATAAGATCCAGCAGTAAAAGTCTATTCCACAAAAGTGCCACTCCTCAGGTCACAGAATCCCAACATACTTAGGTGCCATGCATCATTACACAACAATGCAGCCAGTTTTAATGTTCAGAAGAAACTTATCATGTTAAGAGTTTTAGTAGAGAGCAGCTCACTCTAACCCGACACGATCATTTAGTGACCAGTCTTTATATGCTTATGAAGACTGCAACTACAGATATGATGTTTGATTTCCCCACTTCATTCATGGTCGGAAAATGTATGGTAAATGTAATGTTGGATCCTGTTAATGCTGACACCAAGAAACCATCTATGAAGAGACGTTTATAACAGTAAAGGACTTTATAACTTTGACATAGTCCTACATGAATATGATTGAATATTACTAGTCAGATGATAGCAAATCGGTTGATGAATAAATGCACAAAGAAGCCGACACAATGTACATGTTTAATTTGAATTTTTACTATAAAATAGAAACAGCATAACAGAAATAACTTCAATGTACATGTGATTTCGTGTTCCTAGTCCCTCTGGTTGTGCTGTAACATTAGATTTGGGCAACACAGAACCCAAAACAGCTCAGAGGGAAAAACCCTACAGGCTGTAATACAGGGCTTTCTGCTCTTGTTTCTTGTGTTTTGACTGAACTGGTTCTAGAGCTATAATTATGTAGGTGTATGCAGGAGTATGAAAAAGACAATGGAATTATTTGAGTCTTTTCCTCTTGCGTTGGCCCTGTGTTTATATACTGGGTTAGGGCTTTTGTAACGTGGCTCTTTGTTGTAGCCAAAAGGCTGATTTGTTCGACAGTTTTCACTGTCAAGCAGCAGTTTATAACAAAGTTCTTATTCTCTCAGTTATCTAGAACCTTGCCGTGCTATACTTGCTATACTGGTTGGGTTAAAGATTAGACCCTAATAATGACTTTGTTTGAGTTTAAGTGTATAATCCATCACTATCTTAGCCTTTTCCTCTTTAAGCTACTTAACAAACATAACTGAATTACTGCCAAGTCAGAGGGTTGCAAAATACAACACCGATGTTTAAGAAACAACTGTCGCAGTCAATCAAAGAATAGCATCATAGCATATTTGTCAGATTACCAATTCAGGCTTTTAGTGGTCTCTGCAAGTTCCTGCCCCTTATGTCACTAGTTTGTAGATAGACGTGGAAACTCGTGCCTGCCTGCCAATTCCTTGCTTTCTGTGCCTACATTTTCTGTCATTTATTTAACATTTTTCCATTAAAGAACACTAATCGGTTTGTTTTTTTCAAGACTGTGCATGTTTGTATTGTGTGATTACACAATATTATTATACTAGCGTTATCTCAACATCAGGAGCCTGCTGCACGTACATCCCTCTGATGTGCTGAACAGCTTTCCAGCATTTATCCCCTGAGAGTAACTCAGAATGATTAAGTTTCTCCTGTCACTATTTGGCCTCACAAGTTGACGTAGATGACAAAACTGCAACAGGTCCGGCTGAAATCGTTTGCCAGGCCAAATATTTACTTCCTATTTCTATGATAATGTCTAATATAGGCTAGATGTGAGTGGACGTGTCATATCATGGGAGTTTCCCCAGTTGGGAGGCGGGGGGATCTACAGTGTGGAACAAAGTTAAAGAAAGAGATCCCTTAAAATTGTCTTCTAACATGTAAACTTGCTCATATTATTCAATTCTACACAGATTATTTTATGGGAGTTTGCTTTTTCAAGCAAATCTTTATCACGTGGCTACAGTATTATTGTCTTTTCTGGTTGCATTTTCATAAAGTTACCCAAAATGTGCAGCATAGAGAAATCCCCCTTAAACGGGAGCACTGCATGATCAGCAAATGAAAACAGTAGTATTTATCTGACTGGCACGTTTGCTGTGAAATGTAACAATTTAAACGAGAATCCATCAGGACATGTTTTGTACTTTATCACTTTGTATTACTTTTCCATATTCATTATTATTATCAGTTAATGCATTATTCAAAAACCTTGGCCAGTGAAGGCTTGCAGTGTTTCAGAGACTACGCTGTCTGCAGACTGCCCTGGTGAATTCAGTCAAAATACGAAGGATGACAGACGCACTGCTACACAGACACTGAGAGAAAAAGCATTTCTGCAGAAGCTCATTCGCATCTTGTTGCTGTTGTGTTGATGGCGAAATGTGTCACCAGGTCAAGGTACGCTGTCATAAACAAACAGTGCCATAAAAAAAACCTTTTATTTTCACAGCTCAACGCTTTAAATTGTGTAATAAAAACAAATATTCAGCTTTTCACCAGGGATACAATATATCTATTTTTTCTGAATAAACATTACTGGGTGAAATAGGGAAAAACCCAGACCTACCTGAAGACCTTCTGTTCATATCATTATATATGATAAAATCTGTTACGGGGTAGTCAAACCATAACTGGTCATTTTCCACTGGCATTCTCAGAAACCAATGTGGGGAAATTTGCTTTTCTTATGCGACTGTTTTGAACTCGAATCGAATTATATGACTAGAGAAAATCCTATAATTTGGCTCATGGGAAGAAGAATGACTCCTTTAAGCCTTTTCGTTAACTTCACTTTCTAAATACACACCCTTCCTAACACAATCTCCTACCACTGACAGTAAATAAAGATTACTTCTAATTATTTCATCATTTCAATTCTAAATCATCCATTCAATTATTCTGTAAAATGGTAGAAAAAAACAAAACATCCCATAGAAGGTTAAAAATCTTTGGAAAATTTGTTTTGGTGATGAATTCAATTTAAGTCTGAAACAGCAGAGCGACTCATCAGTGATCCAAAGTACCTCCATATTTCAAAAACGTGTTGCTACTTTTTGTCTTAAACAATAGCAAATATAATATAATATAATATAATATAATATAATATAATATAATATAATATAATATAATATAATATAATACTGCAGAAAACACACTCAACCTTTACTTTTGGTGACTCATACATATCAAAAAAATTCTGACTAATAGTATGAGTAACTGATGAATAAAATCAATTGATTACTTGATGAGTTCAAATCAACATTCAATTCTTGAAAAGCAAAAGTGAAATTGCTGCTGAGTGATATTTTTTATTACACTTTCCAGAAGATTCCTACGGATCTACAGTTATAACTATAACCATTCAGAAACAAATCCTATAAAACATCAAGATCGAGTCTAAATTTTGTTTGGCCAATGTTGAGAGCATTGCCAGAACTCGAGCTGCTCCGCAAGTCAAACTAGATGATTTCCTAACATTGTGCTTTATAACTGGTCATGCCATAGTAGAGTCATACACAAATGGATCCACGCATATCTAAAAGAGACAGAGAATCCCCTTGAAGCCTCGACATGTTCGCCATTTAATCTCTTAAGTGAACTAGTGAGTAAATATACAAAAAAACATAACAAGTAATGATTGATACTTATTTAAAAACATGGCGGGATATGAACAAATACACTGAAAGTAATCCTATACTGAGTTACCTAACACCTTTTATAAATTATCAGCACTTTACACCTGGAATGACAAGTGCAGTATTTCAGAGATAGTTTGGCGCAGGAATACGTGTGGTTGGTGATTTGTTTAATGGGAATGATTGTATTTCTTTTGAGCAGGTCCAAAAGAAATATGGAATACATCAAATGGATTTTTTTGCATTTTTACAGGCCCGTCACTTAATTACTTCAAGTTTTGATACTTTACACAATACAATGCAACTAGGACCCATGGAAAAGTTCTTTTTACATTTAAATGCAGATAAAAGTACTATAAGACAGTTTTATAATACAGTGTGACAGTGGCAGAGAAAAGGACACTAAAAAAACTGCTGGACATTATGAACAATGCTGGGCATCCTCTGCACACGGCCATTAACAACCAGAAGAGTCTGTTCAGTGACAGGTTGCTCCTCCCCAAGACAAGAACTAACAGACTTAAAAACTCCTTTGTCCCACACGCCATCAAACTGTTTAACTCCTCTCTGGAGGGGAGAGGGAGGGGAAACAGGAGGACAAAGGAGGGGGGAACAACTAAGCTGTAGTGCCTCTTCACCTCACTGTACAATACCTTGTGCAATACTTTTGTAAATAGTCAATGGTGCAATAGACTCAATACTTGAAATGTGCAATTCACTTGTATTTTTATTTTTATTCCTATTTATTCTATTTATCCCCTTCGTATATTTTATTTATATTTGTCTCTGTATTTATGTGTGTGTGTGTGTGTGTGTGTGTGTGTGTGTGTGTGTGTGTGTGTGTGTGTGTGTGTGTGTGTGTATATAATATTCTGTAACTGTAACTTCTGTCGGTGCTGTGCTTTTGGAAACCGAATTTCCCAGAGGAACCCACCCGAGGGATTAATAAAGTTCTATCTTATCTTATCTTATCTAATATTGGAAAACTTATCAGGAGTTGGGAGGGAGACCTCCAGTGTCATTGTGATGATCATGCCTGGAGCGAGTGCATACAGTCTGTGCATTCTTTATTCCTTAATAATAGATTTAAAGAAACACAATATAAAATTTTACATAGATAGTATAGAACGCCTACTTTTCTGAATAAAATTGATCCGAGTAGGTCAGCACAATGTACTAAATGTAAATCTGCGGCGGGGACCTACTTGCACTGTCTTTGGACTTGCTCAAAAATTTCAAAATTCTGGCTCTGTGTAACAAAAGAATTAAAGGGTATACTTAAAAGCAGAAAACAAAAAGATCCAGCTCAGTATTTATTGGGGCTGCCAACTCTGAACAAATTTCCAGATAAAAACAAATATAAACTACTATGTAAATTATTGTTCTTGGCAAGAAAATGTATTGTTTTCAATCGGATCAACTGATCAACTAATTGAAAAACCACCAACAATAACTCAGTGGTATAAAGAAATCTTTAGAGTCCTACAAATGGAAAGACTAAGTGCAAAACTAAGCGGTAATGACAATATCTTTTTGGATATATGGCGCCCTTTAATGATGGATTGGATTTATATAGCGCTTTTCAAGGCACCCAAAGCGCTTTACAATTCCACTATTCATTCACTCTCACACACTGGTGGAGGGAAGCTACAGTTGTAGCCACAGCTGCCCTGGGGCAGACTGACAGAAGCGAGGCTGCCATATGGCCTCTAGCCAACACCAGTAGGTGAAGTGTCTTGCCCAAGGACACAACGACCAGGACAGAGAGCACAGGGATCGAACCAGTGACCGTCTGGTTACAGATGCGCTTCCCAACCCCCTGAGCCACGGTCGCCTTACCTGACGATCTGAGTGAAATTATACAAACCCAACCTGCCATCGGCAGCCCCACTCCGATGGCAGGTTGGGTTTGTCAGGGTTTGTGACACAAAAACAAAACAAAAACAAACAAACAAACAAAAACCCAAAACAAAAAAACAACAACACAAAAAGCAAACCCAACCTGCCATCGGAGTGGAGCTGCCGATGGCAGGTTGGGTTTGTCAGGACAAATGTGTAAATGGGTGGTAGACCCAATTATTTACTATCTACCATACGATATTAGTTTTATATGTCTCAGACTGCTTTTTGTGTTGTTGTTTTTTTGTTTTGGGTTTTTTGTTTGTTTGTTTTTGTTTTTGTTGTTTTTGTGTATCAAAAAAAATCAAATAAAGAGATATTTAAAAAAAACAAAAAACTAGATGATGGCAAATTACTTTCAAGATTTGTTTCTACATTACGTTCTGAAAAAGAAAAGTTCCAGTATACATACCAGTCTGGCAGACCAATATCAGCTGGCCAATACATCAGTTAGACTCTACTAAGGAGAATCAAAACTAGTTTTAAATGCTGAATGTGGCATTTCTTGTTTCTCAGCCTGACAGCTAACTTCACAACGAACTCAACCAGGACATCACAACGAAAGCATTTGCTTCCCCTACTGACCAAGCAAACCGTATCTTTTGAAGCTAAACGCCAAATCATCCTTTTTCTGATAAGTAAGGCTAAAGTTTCCTGTGCTTTAAGTGAGATCACCAAAAATTACTTCCCCAGCAACTGAAAAAATTGTGCACAAAGCTGAAGTATAACATGTAGAGTGAGCAAGGCCCTCGCTTTTGACACAAATAAGGAGAGATTTCTCCTCCAAGGCCAACACAGATTATGTTGTGTACAGCTCAGACAGACGCAAACATAAAAGCCAAGAAAATGCAGAAGAATGTAGGGAACAACCACTTTTCCATGTGCAAAAGCAGCTCCCTCTTTGCAGCTTATGCTTGGACTCTTTTGTGTGAGTGCAATAAAATAAAGGTTGTAGAGTCACACACAACAGTCACACAAATCAAACTATTTGATTTGAAAGAGAAACCAAGAGACTTCCGCTTGTTTCTTTCGTGTACTGTGGGAAGTAGTGGGGAGGACTCTCATGTTTCTAGGACTGCTAACTGATGGCGAGTTTATAGTGTGAATCATTTTCATGATTGTGCCCATCTGCCTGCCAGGAGCGCTGCCTTATCTCTGAACATTTGCAGGACATATCCTTGTCTTCACACAGCACCCATCAGCTACAAGGTGTGTGTTGTTTTCACAGCGGTGCCAGGCTGAACACTGGATCCCTGCCAGAGTAACTATCTTTAGTTATTCTAAAGTTATTTTAAAGACTTAAAGTGCACACTTGCACGCAATGGAAATGCTGTTTTACTAGAACTATAATATTTGTGAGATGTCATAAGATTACTGCACTAGATGATATGAACTTGATGCCTATAATTATTTCTGGTTCCATCCAGTATAAGTGTTGGTGCCACAAAAACGGCACACATTTTGGAGTAATGAGGGTACAGGATGAAACAGTTGGACAGCAAGGCATGAAGGGAGGGACTAAGGTGGCAACATTCATGCTGCCTTGATAATTACATAACTCCCTTCCACGTTTCGTAAAAGACAAGTATTTACCAAATACTTATTTATAAGATAAAAATATATTTTAAAAAATCATAATCACTATTTTGGTGTTCAAAGAAATAAAACGTGACAAAACTGCGACGTAAGGCTGTGTTTAAGGCCAACGGACGTCCATCCTGCCTGTTGTTACACAAGCAAAACATGACAAACACTCACATCCATTACGCGCGATTCTAGGAACTGACACGGTTTCGTGGTGAGCGGCGATAACACCAGCAGAATGAAACAAGGCACATTGACGCTTACCTTCGGCTAAGTAGAGAACTCAAAACATTGAAAAAAAACAATAGCTGCAGCTCGTCGCCTCTTCCCCCTCTGCTGGGCTTACGAGTCCACCGAACAGTCCTACAGAACGTGCCCTTCTTCCATCACTCAGTGTCTCGATGTAATGCTGAAGCTGAATTCGGAAAGCTGAGCAATACGCGTCGATAAAACAGAAGAAAACGGAACTTTCGGTGCCAGCCGTTCGCAGCAACTTTTAACAACGTAGAAACTAGGTTAGACTCACTTCCCTGTTACGCACGAACAGAGGAGCGCGCTTTATTTCCTGCCTTCAAGTTCGCACATGACCTGTGTGTACTGTGTGTTTGCAGTTGGACAGCTACCAGGGCTGCTGTATGATTCACAGCGAAGTGTTCCCAAACAGGAAAACTGCTCTTTTTTTCTCTTCTGTTTTTTTTAGTCTGGGACTCATGTCTGTCTCGTCATTGCCGTGGAATTTAGGCTACGTGAATTTTGCACTGTGTCTGTGGAAGACCGCGATAGGAGGGTATACTGCTGCCTCGGTATTTATCATTGCGCTGAAACAGAAACTGTAAGTGAGTGCAGTGGGCATGGTGAACTTCCAGAGAACGAGTCGTAGGCGGAGTAATGTTGAGTCATTTTGCAACATAATGCAGTCTGACTTCCAGTAAGGAGACACATGATACCATATCTGCAAATGGCAGTGCCTTCAAGAGGGATAACTTCCCAACGGTAAAGCAGAGGGAAACTTATCAGACTCGCACTATTCGTCAACATGAAGGATTGAACTTTCTTTGAGCTCCGTGTTCGTGGTAAAGTCACCCTTCGGTGGCTTGAAGTTTACCCCGTCAGGCTAATAAGAGCTCATTAAGATTGTCGTTTTCCTGTTGAGCTTGGTGCAGTCGCATTCAGATATCTTCTGTGACTAACGTATGACTCAACAATGATGTTGACATGCAGTTAATAAACATGTCTTCAAATAGCTTACTTAAGTAACGCAACTTCAGTAAGCAGATATCGGCCTCTCTGTTTTGTTTGACAGCTAAAGATAAATTAAGTAAGGATTTTGCTCATAAAACGTCACAGCTTAACTACTTGCTTCAGTTCACTGTTTTAATACTGATGAACAAAGCCGGCAGTGGCGCTGTTAAGTAGTTAAAACTGGTTTAACTTTGCAGGGAAACATTCAAATGCAGAATAAACACAAAGGCATAATAACAATAATAAACAGTTAATGTAATATAATCAGGTATTTGACACCTTCTAACTTCATTTTCAGCAAGTGTTATTGGCCAGTTATTACAAAAGCAAATAAAAATAAAATCAGAACACGAAGATTAAACGCACACTTGCTCAATCCAACAATGCAGATTAAGTAGCAACATTAACAAACTACAAAAACTTCTTTGAGTGATAAATGACAGATCACAGAAATAAAAGTTCACCACATCTAAAAAAAACAAACAAAAAAACATTTGGTTTTTTGAAAGAAAACCATATTTTTTTAATCTAATATAACATAAAAACAGAGCATAATTATAAATTCTTAGGTAACACACTATGCTATTGGAACACCGAAGTGGTGGTTATAAGCTCTGTGTTTCTATCCATTAAAAATCATAAATTATGTATGATTAATGATCCCATTAAACATTAAATGGACATTGTGCATCATCACTCATCAGTTCATGTTTCATAAGATTAAAAAGAAAGTTGTTCACTTTTGAAAATAAGGACATTATAGCACTCTCAAATGTTTTTCTTTGATATGTGCTTTTCTTTAATGGCTGTTTAAACTTCTACACCTTATGTAGAAAGTGCCGTAGGGCCAAACTCCAGCTAATCTATACATACAGTACTGTGAAATATTTGATTTCCTTTTTTTTTGTATTTGTCACACTTACACGTATCATATTATCAAACACATTTTAATATTAGACAAAGATAACCACATAAATACAAAATGTTTTTAAATGATGATTTAATTTATTAAGGGAAAAGGTACCCAAACCACTGCCCATTCTTCTGTCCAAAATTAGAATTTTAATGCAGACACATTTGGATGGTTTTTAAGCAAGAACGACCTTGTTAAGCTCAGGCCAAAACATCTCAATTAGATTCAAGTCTGTTCAAAACCTTCATTATGCTGTTTTAGTCATCCAGACGTGGACTTGCTGGTGTGTCCTGCTGCATATCCTAACTGAGATTGAGCTTCAGTGCATGAACTAATGGCCGTTGATTCTCTTTCATGATTTTCTGGCAGAGAGCAGAATTCATGTTTCCATCAATGACAGCAAGTCATCCTGAAGCAGCAAAGCAGCCCCAGACCGTCACACTGCCACCACCATGTTTGACTGCTCTCTTTATGAAATGCTAACATGACTCAAACTCCCATGGATGCCCAGTCTCTTTCTTATTATTGAATCATGAACTGAGGTAAGTGAGGCCAGGGTTCCTTTGTGATCTCCTGCATAAGTTCTGGATGTGCTCTTTGAGTAATTTTGTTGAGCTGGCCACTCCCGGGAAGGTTCAGTATAGTTCCCTGTTTTTTTCCATTGGTGGATAATGGCTCTCACTGTGGTTCACTGGAGTCCCAAAGCCTTACTAATGGTTTTGTAACCCTTTCCAGACCGATAGATATCAGTGACTTTGTTTCTCTGCTGTTTCTTTAGCTCGTGGCATGACGTGTTGCTTTTTTAGATCTTTTAGTCTACTTCATTTCACACAAGTTTGGGCACGGCTAGTGAAACTGAACTCCCCTTTCCAAAAATGTGGTTAATCACAGTGAATACTCTTACTTTTTCACACATGACTAGTTTGGTTTGGATAGCTAAATTGAATCTTTATTTAAAAACTGCATTCTGTATTTACCCAGGTTGTCTATATATATATATATATATATATATATATATATATATATATATATATATATATATACACACACACATTAGGAAGGAGTCAAATTTTTTTGTTGTGAGCTTGGTCGAGCGACCAAGTAGGCAAAACAAGGTAGTCATAACAACAGGAGTCTGAAATGTAAAGCATATTTATTTTCCCAACAAAAACAACACATAACCGCATTTCTGGCTAACAACAACACAAACAGCAGAAGTTTTGGCAGTTTGCTGGTCTGCAGCAAGTGTTTGTAAATACAGTGTAGCAAACACTTCAATCTTTGGAGTGGACATACCACCAAAATAAGACCAAGGTCTGCCCTACGGTGCTCAGAGAAACTACACAAAATCCAATAGCTACACCCCAGACTCTGCAGGCCTCAGCATTTTAAAGGTTAAAGTTGAAGACTGAAGAAGTGCAGCTTGTTTAGACAGGCTGCCAGGAGATAACTGCTTCAGTTTCTCTAGAAACCACAACACTCCTAGAACAATGTCCTTTCAAAAGACAAAACCAAAGGTGTGTAGATTTTTGGACATAATACGCAAACACTTCATGCTAACGCTTCAATTTAACAAATGTAATAGTTATCACCTTCTTCTAATTCAGGAGAATAATGCAAAGTTAAACTACATAATAATTTCACAATCTTTAATCAGGGGTATAACATGGCATAAGATAATATTATAATCCCACAGTAGCAAGACAGTGATTCCTTTTTAATTTGTTTTGCAAACACAGCACCTGGTCTCCTTGCAGTCCTGGTCTCCTTGCAGTCCTCCAGTTGTTCTTTTGCAGCAAATCTACAACAGAACTACTGAAAAACAAAAGAAGTGTTGCAATGGACGAGTCAAAGCCCAGACCTCAGGTCACTGAAATGCTGTGGTTGCAGTCCAGAGCCACAAACCTCAAAGAACCCAAGCAAATTCACAAAGAAGAGTGGGACAAAATTCTTCTAACGACGTGAGAGACTCAATAGTTATTGAGTTATTGCTGCTAGAGGTGGTGCTGCAAGCTGCTGCTGCATGTGGTGTACCAAGGATTTACAGCACTGCATAGTCAAATGAAAAAGAAACCTTTGTTAGATTATAATATTATTTTATGCCATGTTATACCCCTAATTAAAGATTGTGAATTATTATGTAGTTTTAGTTTGCATTATTCTCCTGAATTAGAAGAAGCTGATAACTATTGCATTAGTTAAACTGATTTGCATTACATTAAACTGCTGACTTGTTGTGAATGAATGATATTGTTTTATGATGCATTATACTGCTGAGTTATAAGAAATCTAATTTGTCTGAGTAGAAGAGAACAGAGTGTGCTGGAGTTTTCTGCCCCATTTCAGCAGGAGCAGATAAACAGGGAGCCAAGGTCGTAGCTTAGGCGCTGTGTGAGAGAAAGCATGTGAATGTTTAGGCTTTGTATGATAAGGTGGAGGCACCAGAGGCTATAAAAGTTTGAGCAATGCTCCACCATTTTGAGATTTTGAGGCTGTCTGCATCAGTGTCCATCTCCCACGTGTGTGATCATTAAATCATCGTTTGACTCAACCCGACCGGACCAGTGTTGTTATTGTGGTTTTTCTCTTGTCTCCATCCCCAATATTTTGAACCTTAACACCTTCCATATGTGTGCATGCATTCATAGAAATCTTGTGCATGCAGCAATATGCACTTGTAAATCTATCTAAGTATTACTATTCTATGCACATTCACATTTTGTAAATATGGGCACTGATTCATTACTGTCTTAGTTCAGAATGTAAATCCATTTTACTATAATTCTGCTTTAACAATTTATATTTTATTAACATCCCTAACATTTTTACCTCATGATGATGGCATTAATAGTTATAGCCTTTATCTTATGTACTGTACTTACAAGTAAATGCAATAACGATACAGATTATACAGTGTTTATACAGACCCTGTATACAGAAACATGCACAAGCCATTCTAGCTATTATCTGTATGACAAAAATATGTAAATATATACATATGCCTTCAGGATCTGATGCATCTGCACACTAGAAATCGTTAACATGAATGTAACAGTTCACTCTTGCATCACATGTTTATTACATACTGTAGATTAAAATTTTTACATATTTTTAAAATAGCTGTATGAATTATTCCAGCATCATTATAAGGTTGAGTCCTTTCTAATGTAATTTGTATTGATGGCTTTTAAGCACACGCGTGAAAGTCTTGCCAAGTGAAGCCAGCAGGGGTCGTCGATGTGTTGAAAAAGCTCAGCTTCTGTTTTGCTTTTTCTGGTTTTGAATTTGCAGTAATTGAAAGTCATTATGGTTTTTTGACAGCGTCGGTGTTTCACATCCTATTTTATTATCACGGTTGGTGATTTCAAAACAACTCGAGATTGAATGTAGTGTAATTATAATTTAATAATCCGAGAAAGAGAGAGAAGTTTGCATGAATGTATATGTTGATGGGAATTTGCACAAGAATAAAACAAAAACTCTGCAAAAATTCAGTTCAGGGGAATCAAGAGTGGATTCCTTACATAATTTTGTCACTTGTGGCTCTGCGGTTTCACGGATTAGCCACAGGGGGGGAGTAGTGACATACATACAATCTGCCACATGTTCAGGGATATGAAATGTAGCGCCGCACAGGAGCATCTGCAGGCTACCCAGCATCAAGCAAATCTAACCTAGTAGAATATCTAATGTTAACCCTTTGATCCCCTTCTATAAGTATCCCTGTCTAATGCTCTTCTCTCACTGATATATATTTTTCGTTGTTCTTAAACACACAGTCTGTTTTTTCTCCTGTATATCTATTTACTATTTATTTATTCAGTGATCACACTTTGGTCATGTGAGCGGGGGGCAGAGGCCAAAGTATTTTAGCAGGACATTCCACCTGTCAGATCTAATTTCCTCAGAGCTTTGATTGACCAACACAGAAACAATGCTGCGGCAAAGGCTTGAGCTTTTCCTTTAAAAGAACCTGAGCAGTTTCTTTTGTGTCCTTTGTTTTTTCTTGCTCAGTGCGGATTTTCCATTACGTATGTGGCTTGAAGGTGCAAACTTTACATAATAATTGTGTTGATGATTATTCTTTCGTTTCCCCGGTGTTGTCTCCTTAGCCCTTGTCTCTCTTTTCGGAAATGGCAAAATATTTAAAGCCTAAAAGATTAGATTCAGGTATTTGTGGTAACAGCTATGCCTGTTATTAAAGAGAGAGCCTATATCTAATGTTAAATGACAAAGAGCTTATTCTCTAGGAGGGCTGCACACTGCCACAATGTGATTTCTCTGTCACCAGTGTGGCAGGCACTGGAGCATATTCTTTAGATTTCTGCACTAAGCTCTGTGCTTCTCTGACGCTGTTTCGGGGTGCTCTTAGGTAAAGGACGCTCAGTGCAAGTTTGCAACATCTGGAACCAATACAGATGTGCTAGCTATCTGTGGGACCGGGGGGCTCGGAGGTTGTAGGCTGATTTGAGTGGGTTGGGGAGTGAGGGGCTGGGCTAGTTGCTACTTTGGCCCTGGGGGTCTGTGTGTCCCTGACTTCAAAATAGACTTGATTGCTAACAGCTGGCAGTCCTAACTCACCCCGTGTCAGAGCTGCCCTCTGATGTCAACCTTGTCAGTATCAAGGCCTGTACAATGGAAGGCCGGCAGCACGTATAGGTAGGGAGGAGATCTGTGTCGGGGTGAAGTGAGATTCAGAGAATGACCCTTTTTTTAATGATAGTTGTTACCATAAATAACATTCGGGTTTTGGGACCTTCAAATCGGGAGCATTCAATGACGATGAACATCATCGTCATTAGTTATGAAGTCTGAGCGCACGCTGGAAAATATTCAGTCTTATGCTGCCTGATCTGAGAGCACAACATCAAATATACAAGCAGATATTAAAAACACGTATTATCAGTCCATGTCTTGGTTAGATTCATTTGAGAACATCTTGTTAATCTTACATGACCACAACTTCATATTAAACCCACCCAAATAAAGAAATTAGTCTGGCAATGAATAAATATAAATTTTATATTATTCTGAATCTTTGCTTCAGTCTGCCGCCGTCAGGGAAATGTGGCTGCGCTGTGTCCTGCTATTCACTACCACTTTATCAGTAAATAGGACAGCGACTCATTAGCATCTTTTATTATCCAGTTAGAAACTCTGCTCGCCTAATTACCTCCAATCAGCAGGGGGACAAAAATGATTGACTTCCTGGAGGACAGAACCCACTGTAGGACAAAAAGGACAAATTGCTTTTCAGGCTCTTCCTGGATGGACGTCAGGATATAAAAGTATTAAATGCAGAAGGTAACCATATGGGGTTTTTTTTTAAGTACCCTCATTTGGTCAAATAATTGCAAACCCCCTCACTGCAGTGTCATCAAGTAGTGAGGGCAGCACTTTATAGCTTTATATGCGTCTGCTGCTTGCAGAAAAACGCGTTGGCTTCAGACCACAGTTGGTAAAATATTAGTAGCATATTTATTCATCATTGTACTCTGAAAACTCTCCCACAGCCACTGCATGATCCGTCTACCTTTACAAGGTTATGTTGTTCTGCAGATAATGTTATCGGGATTGTGACAGCAAAAGATATTAAATAATTTTTAAACAGCTGCGGAGACAATTATCCTTCACCAGAGGATGAAGGGCAGCTGCTGCACAAGGTTGTGCTTATAACAGAGCTATGTATCATTATTAGGCAATTAATTACTCTTGTCATTAACGCCAGCAGCACCACGCTTCCACCGGGATTCATTCAGATGTTTCAAAACGCCCTTTAACAACCTGTAACCGAGGAGTGACGGATTCTGTTTTCAGACTTAAGCTAAACTTTTACTTATTTGCATGGAGTTGCTCAAATTTACTTTTTAGTTTTGAGTGTTTGAAAGATGTCAGGAAAAGGCCAGAAATAGCGCAGGCTAGGCCGCTGGGACGAGCTGTTGTTTACAGACAGTGACAGGGATGAAGGACCTCTGTGCTCTGGTGTTGGGCCTTAAGCCTCAGGGGTGTGTTCGCACTGCTTCTGGATGCTACAGCAGACACACACACACACACACACACACACACACACACACACACACACACACACGCTTGCAGACTGGCAAAATTATGTGCACAGTATCCTCGGTTGCCTTATCTTCATTACTCACATTTACAGGAGTCTTTTCTGTCTTTAACAGCACTTAATATGCTGACTGTGCAACCAACTGTGTTAATTCAGTCCAAGCTAAAAAGATCCAAAGCCCTATGATTTAACTTTGTGCGTAAAACAACACACCGTCTATGTAAGCAACTGACCTCGATGCTGGGATCAACCATAGCTATTACTGTTACGTCAACCAGTGAAAAACTGCAACGAAATAAGTACAAAGTAATATTGACAAATTCTGTTTAATATTGTATGATACTCTTATCTTAAAATACAGTCTTTTCTGAGGTAGACTATTACAGTTCAAGAACATAATCATTTGTTTTTGTTTTTTTAAACAGACATCAAAAAAGACATGAAATAAATACTTTCATGTACAATATGCCGCAAAAATGAGGTAGAAATGGTTACAGAAAATGTACAATAACCAAGAACAAAGTTACTGTGATAACAGATCCAAATGTACACAATAAAAGCTTGTTTTGTTGGACAAACTGTGAGAAGTACAGGGGACAGGCAATCAAAAGGTTTTTTAAATTTATGTAATTACCAAATGAATTATCGCTTGCAGTTCCAGCACAACGCTGATGGGCCAGGGGTTGTTCTGCTAGTTGGAAAAAGTGTTTCTTTGAATTTCCAAGAGGGCAATCAGTTTAGTCAGTGGGGGCTGTATGGCATGACTGAAGCTACCAACTGGAAATGGAGGTCTGCACTGTGCTATAGGGTTGCTGGACATCAATCAGACCCCTTCCACTCCAGAGGAATCGGTATAAGGAGAGGGGAAGGGGGTGGGGAGAAGATGCAACGCCACATGGCCACTGGGTTTTGTGGCCAGGGGGCAATCCAATCTAATGAGATTGCATCGGGGAGTGAGAAAACCAGAAAAAAAAGAAAAAGAGTGATGAGGGCGGGAGAGGCGGAGAGAGGAGAAGGACGGTAGGAAATATTACATCATTCTGTTTATACCTCCTCAGGACCATGGCAACAGTCTAATGCACACAACCTCTGCTGCTGCAGACAAAAGACGGGTTTTTCCCACTTATTAAAACAACCACAGAGCTGCTGGGAAAGGGGAGATTGCTTTGGATTGTCTACATATGTAATATGTACACATCAGCTGTGAATTTTCATACTTTGGGATTTGTTAAAAGCTACACATACTTCTCAAAACTCGTCTTTTTGGATGGCATCTTGTGCTTCGTCGTAGGTGATTGTGTGTGTTTATTGTATTTACAGTTTCAAGTGATGTTACGCAGCAGTGAAATCATAAAGCAGACATGCATATGCAGGATGTGTAAACACTAGATATCACAGATTTTTGCAAGCAGTTTGTCCAACAAAAAAGGAATATTTTCTGTATTCTACATAGCATTTCTTCAACACAATCGTCACTTCACCATAAACTACAATAAAAATAAAGGTTATAAGAACAGGGAAAAAAATGTATATATTCATATATAATAATACATGGATTTATGGCATCAAAAATCCTTTGAAATACCTGAATTACATTCAATGTTACTCTTTGTAGCAGATTCAAGTTTCTCTCCCGAGGTAAAAGCCTCGTTGAAGTGGGTACTACAAGACCGTCAGGTTTCCCCTCGCACCTTTATCTCACGCTCCGCCACTCTCTACTAAGACCCTACGATTACATACATTCTTTATTTCATATTTCTGAGGTAAAATTCTTCCTGAGCATTTCAAACATGACTACATACTACAAAAAAAAAAAAGCAGTAAGTGAAATCAAAAAAACAGACATGCTGAAGGAGAAGCTGGATGTGCAGGTGGATTAATGTGGCTCTAATTGAAGATTTCGAGGGAAACTGGACTTAAGGCGGAATGTGAATAATACAAAATTAAGTATGTGATCTTTAACATGACAGGAAATAAAAGATGCAGAATAGTAAGGAGAAGCTGCTGTTTCGTGATTTGGTAACAAGCTGTCAACATCAATACACCGATGTGAAGAACCAGCCCATTTGGAGAAATTTGAGACTACTGCTGCTTTTGTATTTGGTTTAACAAGTTTTTTTGGTCAAAACTGGTTTGCTGAAATGTTGCAGATCCCAAGCCCTTTGCACTGAATGATTAGTGGCAATTCAATGAGTAAATCAACATTTGGAAAGCATGGAAGTGGACTGGTAATAAATAGGATCCTGAGAGTAGCAGCCAAGGGGGAGGGGGGGAGGGATTTTCCAAACCCTGATTATCCATAAGCTTGGACCGCTTCACCTTGCAACAAATAATTGATTTTGTCCTGGACCCAGGCTAATCAGGATCTCTGAGTCATAAAACAGCTATCTGATTTTCCCATTGGCCAAACTACTAATACACTTAAACAAGCCCCATCCTTATTTTCTTTGGGAAAAACAAAATATTGCGGGTATTTACAGCAAAACAAAAACAGCACATCATTGCATGCTTCTGCCAGTGAAACAACCTTGTCATCTCTCCCATGTTTGTGAGCTTCTCTGGCTCTTTTGGCTGAATAATCTGTAATTACAAAAAACAAAAACATTCCAAAGGCTTTCTATGCCGATGCAGAGACAGGGTCATAATGCAGTCCGAGTACTGGGACTGGCTGCTTTCTCAGTGGCTATACATCTTGCTCCACTCTACACAAGTGTCCAGTTCCTTTGCGGTGGTGTGTGGCCGCACCTTGCAGAAGGCATTCTCGAAGTCTGTAAAGTCGGGGGGTTTGCTGGACGTGGTGAGGCCGTGCATGGCTCCATTTGAGGAGGATGCTGACGAGAGCACCTGCTGGCTGAGCTGCAGCAGCTCCCGCACAGTGAAGCCCTCCGTGCGCTGCAGCACACCGTTCAGCTCCCTCTCGCTCAGGCTGAAGCCCTGGGGCGACAGAGCCTGCAGCAGCACCTCTCTGCGCAGAGCCACATCTGGTAGGCCGACGTGGTATCGCTTAGCAAAGCTCCGATGGACAGCATCTTGCAGCAGATCTGGCCTTCCAGTGGCGCATACGAGAATCACCAGACCTGTGGTCCCCACCTGAGCTTTCTCCAGGGTGCTCAGCAGTACCTGCCTAAGGCCCTCCTCTTCCATGGCTTCCACCTGACTAAGTAGCACAACTGAGGGTTGCCGTGCCCCCGCCACCTGCAACAGAGACCCCAGAATGTGTTCTGCCTCAGGCTTCCCTTTAGAGGCCAGCATGGTTCCACTCAAACGGTAGAAGGAGGCCCCTAACTGCGAAGCCAGTGAGCGAGTCAATGTCGTCTTACCCCCTCCTCTGGGGCCGAACAGCAGGACGGCTCTTGGTGGCTGCACCACTGGACTTGGCCTCAACACGGGCCACATCAGGTCCTCCTCCAGGGCAGCTTTGACATGTGTGAGTCCAGCCAGCTCACCCCAGCCCAATGCGGGGATGCAGTCCAATAACTCCCCATTGATGAGGTCTAACAGCCGCGGGTCTGGACTCTTCATAGCCTCAGCAGTTGGAGCACATAATGGAGGGTGTTTGACAGCCTGGGAATGCTGCTGCTGCTGCTGCTGCTGCTGGGTGAATCCCTGTTCTGTCATGCCATTCTCCCCCGTCATGCCTGTTGGAGGGCTGTACTGCCCTGCCGCCCCAAACTGAGGAGACACCAAGGGCTGAGAGGAGGGCTTACTGGGCTTGAAGGTCTGAGGGTCTGTGCTGCCTGAACTACTGAAGCCATTTCCATGGCAATCCGTTTTATCATTCACACTGTAGGGTGAGCTTCCCCCAGCCTTCACAGGGTCATAGCTGTATTTCCTGTACCGCGACCGGTCCCCACTCTCATCATCTTCAACACCCATCTCAAAGGCTTTTCTTTTCAATGTCCCTCCAGATTCAGATGTCCCAAGGCTTGTGCTCTGGTAACTATAGCTGCCTCCTACCACAGTGGGCCTTGAAGGAACAGGGGTAGGGGCCGGTAGACCTGAGGGGAGGTAAGTCGAAGAAGGGTGGCTGTAGCCAGGAGCAAGGCTGGTCTGAGGAGGGTATGTGCTGGGGGGGTAGTTGTAGACTGGCGTGGCAGGGCTATAGCTGGGCACAAGAGTGGGAGTCGATTGGAGAGTGTGGAGAGAGGCAGGGGGAAGTGCTGCGTTGGGTTGCGGACAAAAACCTGAGGAAAGATAGGTGCCATTGTAGCGAGAGGGGTACTCAGTGGACCCACTGCAGGAGCTGCTACCACTGTAACCTGAGTCTGAAAGGTTACTGTTCAATACTGACACGCTGCCAATCCCCGGAGGGCCCGTGGACGTGGCTGCAGTCTTGGGCCCCGAATGGCTGTCATGGCCTCCAGGAGGCCCCAGGGGATAGGCTTCAGTGCTGTGCGTCAGTGGCCAAGGCTCCAGCTCAGTCTTTTGGTTATTTAGGCTCCCAAAGGCCCCAGACTCTGGATAGGTGCCCACAGCAGAAGGCCGGTCATATGGCGAGTCCAGCACGCCGGCATACTTCTCAGCATAGCGCTTCAACAAGTTGGAGGCTGTAAGGGCAGAGATGTCGTCATTGGCCCAGGCGTAGTTGTAGGAGCTGCGGCTACGGCCAGAGTAAAATTCTGACTTGTGGGCCGGAGAGGAGGTGGTGGAGGAGACGTCCAGGTGCTGCTCAGGCCACTGGCTGAGGGACTGGGCATGCTCTGGGTTCCAGTGCATCTTTAACAGGCCTGATAGAAACAAAACAAAAAAAACAGTAAATAAAAGTTATATTTTTCTTCTAAGTAGACTTGCATCAGAAAAATCATTACACTTTAAATTTAGACAGGAAAGCCTGAAGTTTATTGGTCATCATATAAGTTCATCTATGGCCATGTTTTTCTCCACAGTAGGCGTTTACATGGGCATCTGGGTGCAGTAACAGCAAGACTTTCCATGATCTTAACCATGGTTATATTTATTTATTTATATTTAAAACACACAAAGAAAGTGTCAGAATGCCTAAAATTCAGTTTTTCATTTTAATTTTTAATTTGTGGGCAAACCGGGGGGGAACTGATCAGTGGGTTGGATGTGTTGTTTCGCACTTTCCCAGCTTATGTTGGCGTAGCGATAAGATCCCACTACTATTGCCTGTACTGCTAGCATCTGCAGATCTCCCAGAGGAGCTATTGTTATCTCCCTGTGCATGTTGCTCTGAATGCCTGCTCTCTTCGCCCTGCCCCCCCACGTACCACCCACCAATCCACCCACCCACCGTACACCAGAGCTCCAAAGGCCCAGTGGCCGGCTGGACACGGGGAGGGGAGAAATGAACAAGGGTGTGTGTGTGTGTGTGGACAGTGGTGTGGAGAGAGTGAGAAAGAAAGCAAGAAAGAAAGGGGGGTGGGTGGGTTTGGAAATGCAGCATAGTGTGCTATTCATCAGCACAGTCTCCTATGGAACATTGGGAAAGTGGAATGCCTGTTCCTCTGGCTGACTTCAGCAGTGGTCTAATTGATCATCGCTGAGTTAACAGGACAGAGATGAGCAAGAAAAATCTGTTTTTCATGTTTCCCCTCATGCAACGGATGTAATTAACAATGTTTAAAAGCTGGTTTAAAAAAAACAAAATCACAATCTTATAATTATAGGATTGTTCATTTCATGAAGAGTGCTGCATCTTGCTGAGGCACTAGCTTGACATTCCACACATAGCTTGGCATTACTGAACTGTCATGATTTACCCCAAGGTGAGGACTACGTCAGTCACAAACCGGGAGGTAAAAGGGAATATGGCGAAAGTCATCATTGCTGCCGTCTCTGCCTTTCCTTCAGCGGACGCCTGATGATTCATTATTCATGGCTGTCTGTGTGTGTGGAGCCAGGACTCTTATTGCCATTTAAATCAAAGCTCAATATCCACAGTCCAAGATTAGAAGCTGCTGCTCTCTTGGTCTCTAGCTCACTCCCAAACTTTGGCCTCCCTCCTTACCCAATTTCCAAACCTCCGCGTGTGTGTTTTCAGATTACGCCTGTTTATTCAGTCAGATGAGACCGGCAGACCAGATGGCCATTGGATTATCATGTCCTTCATATTCAAATGCACTGCCTTAAGTTCTCAATGGCCAAACCAGTTCAAGCGCTTCCCTAAGCTTCACCCAACCCACAGAGCCTCACACCCACGGCCACAAGATGTACAAGAACAGTCTTGCACTGTGTTCACTTCTATTTTTAAAAACATGCTGAAGACATTGGCTTGTCCACACCCAGATGACCACTTTTTTTTTTTTTTTTTGGTCTGACTTGCAGGTCTTTGTCCAGGCTGCAGAAACCATATACACGTCCTGCAGGCCCTTCCCATCTGCAGCCCAACCAGTTTGTGAGCAGCCCCAATAATGGGGCCTGTGTGTGACAGAGATGGATGAGAGCCCAGGGGAGCTCATAAAACCTGCAGTGGGAGGGAGGGATGGTAAAGGCAGGGATGGAGGCAGGGAGGGGAAAGAGTGGACAGCAGGCACTTCGTCCTTTCTAAGCAGACTTGCACAGACATTAGAGGACTCAGTGAGGCGGGCTAACTGCTGTCCTCTCCATCATTAGAGTAGTTCTAATACAGGATGGTACACTACCCCGCTGACCGGAGTAATGACCAGCTGCCCGTAACTGAAAAACCAATTCACTGTTAAATCTGAGCGTTATTATAATTCTTCCACAGAGCGATGCGAGTGATCATTCACCCCTGATGAAAACAGCGGGGTTGCTGAGCAGTTTAGCGTCCCATGCAATTAGATCTTTCCCAGTGCTGGACTGTGGTTTTAGTAGTAGGAGTAGTAGCACTCCACAATGAACTGAGCGAGCGCTAATCTACACTTCTGCTTAAATCAGAGCCATCGCGCAGATTAATTCACTGGAGGGACGGGAAGAAACCTAAGATTAGAAGTAGGAAATCAGGACAATGTGGACATACTGTGGATAGCAGTGCAATCATTAGATTAACTTCAATACATGCTTTAATGCGATGCTGGGTTGTGACATAGAAGCATTAGCGCTGCTAATGCAATCACTAAATGTTGTAATCCATTTGCAAGTAACACTGATGAGCTGATATTTTTATTTATGCGCCACCATCCCCTGAACTCCGTCTCATATAAAAGACGACTTTTATGATTTGAATATTGTTTACAAATATGAATCCAATACAATCGAAGCTTTTCTTCATGCTAACAATACAAAGTAAAGCTCCTCTGTGATCTAAATATAAAGTGTGTAATGTTTTCTCTTTCATCACTTACGCTGTTAAATTTAAAGTGAATAAAAATCACTTGCAGTGACCAAGTTCAATATACACAGATAATGACATGGCTCTTCTGTTGACCGAGTGCGACTGAGTGTGGGGAGGTTGATAAGAACCTTCTGTGTATGCATATAAAACTTCCCACTGTTTGTGTGTGTTCTTGGCCCCAGGAGAGACAGATGTTCTGACCGCCTTACTGTCTGTGCGGCCATTGTGGCGGACGACCATCCAGCAGACGTGCACGGATCGGACAATCCAGTTGGCCCTGAGACAAAGCCTAAAGGATCCTATTGTCAGGGCCCTGTCTAATTATGGAAATCTTATTAATCTATTCAGCAGCAGTCTACTGACAGCTTTTGTGTCAGCCTGGGATTTATTGAGGAACTTGTGTGAGCTGCATCCCATTGTAGGAGTGTGTGTGATGAAGACAGTGGCACAGCTCACTTCAGCAGAGACCAGCTTTCCTTTGAGGAGGCCCTAAAATTAAAATTAGACTACTTATGCCAAACGGGGGAGCGTGTGGGGAGTGCTGTGATTTCTGCCCTCAAATGCTCAGATCTGCCACCTGCAAAGTCACAGAGTCTCCTGTTGACTGGTTGAAACTGAAGTAGCTCGTGGCCCATAAAGGCTTTTATCGCTCTCGACTGCGTTGTGGTTTCCTATAAAATAAGTATCAGTGAGTGAGGTGAAACCTTATCTTGGCTGGAAGCCCCGAGACGGAGGGCTCCAGTGCCATTTCACAGCTCCCCTGAGGTTGCTGCTCCCCCCCTCTTCTCCATTCCCGGCACTTTTGTTTTCCCGGCCTCGAGGAACAAAACGGACACGGATGCAACAAGCCTTCTGGGACTGTGGGCCGCTTGTAAACAAGAGAGCTTTGGATCAATTTAATCTGGGATATATTCAGAGTTCAGCTCCGCCCCATCCACAGACCAGAAAATAAATACATCTACACAACACCAAAGTTAATGCATTTGTTACATTGTTTCTAATATTTTATTTATTAACAAGAAAAGCTAAGCTGATAGAAATGATTGCTTAAATAAACTTACAATTTGCAGTCTTGGAAATATAAAGAGTTACCCTCCAAGTCTGGCCAGCTATTCTACCTGAAAGTAAACATGAAAAAGTAGACTTGATGCCTAAAACAAAATTCTTTCAATACCTATGAACAAAAAGTTGCAGAGAGCACAGTGTCAAATTGTTCTGAGAATGCTGCTCCGGCTGTTGTGGCAGTGTGTCAGGAATTCAATTGAGACAACTTCTCAGAAAACAGCCACTTCAAAAAGGGAGAAGAAAAAAAAGCTTAAAAGGGGCGCAGTCACACAAAGCACCGCACACCGATATTGCAAAAGGGGAATGAAAGTGGAGAAGGGCAAAGTGTGACGGGCGTTGTGTTTGTGCTGATAAATCACAAAGTTGATGTTCCAATGACCGCATCAGTCGGGACGTGTTCAGCGAGCACAACCTGATCGATGAGTTATTGGACGAAACTCACGCTTGGCACTTATACATATGTAAGACAGACTTTTTCCCTTTTTCGTCTGAACTCTTTAAACACAACTGCTCGTTTTCAAAACCCAACACATTGCTTTGAATAGGAAATCTCCCAAATGATCATCAGTTTAGCACGCAAACCACGAAGCAACTGAAAATCTCTTGTGTATGTATGTTATCTTGATTTGCTGTTTCAAGCCCTTGAAGTCCTCTGCTCTCAAGTTCACTATGATTTATGATACTAATATCAAGCAGGGCATTCTTTCTAGGCTGTATGCTGCTGCATGCTACCGGTGTGTCGTAAAAACACCAATCGGAGACACCGGCCACATTTCACAGCCTAGCTGGTGGACAGAGTAGAAAATTGTCTCTGGACGTTGGTATGAAATACACATTTTATCAGCCCCTTGCACAGTTCAGACCTGAAGACGGTGATAAAGATAATAAATTCCTGCCATAAATTTTGGATTATTTCGTACGACACTCGCGTTACACCGTGTCGAGTCACCCTGTGCATTATTACCCCACAGTCGCAGAGGAGCCTCTGTGATTGTGTGGGGTATTGCCAAAACGCCGTTAGAGGTCGGCTCTTCGGACCCTCGTCGACCCACGTTAAAACGGGGATAATGCGCACCCGACCAGCGGGGATCATCATATATCAGGCATGCATAATTGGAGATTGCTGAGGAAAATTATTATAAATCTAATTCTCAGTCGCAGGCCTGCTATCACTCAAATGAAACACAATCCCGCGCTAGGCCTCTCGCTGCATCTGGCTCATCTGCTCCCTCTTCATGTCCCTAAAAAGATGTAATAACAGAAGAGTGCGGGAGCTCTGTTGGGGAGTTTTCACACCTGCTGCCCAGAGCGCGAGCAGACGCAGCTCTTTTCAAAGACGCCTCACCAGTACACTCCCAGGAGGACAGAGCCCATCTCCTGCAGTGGCATTGAGGGATGTCCTCTGTGAGTTTTTTGTGTGTATGTGTGTCTCTATCTCTATACTTTCATCTTTCTGTGGATAGAGCTATCTGCACTCCATGCATCAGAATGACAGTTTGACTTACTCCTTTTTTGTTTCACCCTCCTCTGGGATTGTTCCAGGCCAGCTGTCAGAAGAGTTTTTGTCAGCGTGTGAAGCTAATATTACTTCATGAGAGGATAAGGACAAAATGACCAAAGTGTGTGCGGCTTTTTAAACTTAATGATACAATTTTAATACCTTTGTAATGCCATGTAACTAGGATAAGTGAAAAAAATAAATATCGATTCAAAATAAAACAAAAGGGTAAATTAGAGGCAGATTAATGTTCTGTGGCATTAAAAGTTGCTATTTTAAGCAGAGTGGATGGAGGTGGAGCAGCGGCCAAACTACCTGATGGCATTTTGCTAAACATTGATTAATTGACAAACGTGTTTAGAATTGCTAATGAGAGTGCAGCAAAATGCAAAGTCCTGCCTGAGAGCGAGCACGCTCATTTTGCGCTGCTTTTCTCAGCACTCTCCAAAACTAGAAAGCCTCCAGAATAATTGCTGGATGCGTCACTTCATGCTCGTAATTTTAGAAACAACTCCCCCATCCCCCGTGCCTGCTAATGCACGTCCACAAATGGCAGCGGTCCGTCGACCCCCCACCCGCCTTCCCTTCAAGAAGGAAAAAAACAAAAAACAAAACAAAAACAAAAAACAAAAAAAACAGGGTCCCTATTTTCTGTGACTACAGGCTGGCTTTAGGTCATTGTGTCCACTAATATATCAAAGAACAGCTGTCCTAAGGCTCTGTGATGACCAATCACCCCTTCCATCTGTCTCACCCACCCAATCTCTCTCTCGCTCCATCTCCTCCTCTTCAGCTCTGTCTTTTCCCTCCAATCTCCTATCTGTGTTTCTCCGCTTCTCCACCTCCCTTATTCCCCCACATTCCCACTGAGCATCTTGCATCCCCCCCTCTTTTCTATCCAAATCCCTTGGTCCCTCTGTGCTCTGAGCTTATACTCGCGGCACATGGACAGCTTTGGGATTTGTTGTTTTCTGTTGGTACACACACACAAATTAGAGAAAGCTCGAGTGACATTCCACAGCCTCTCTTCTTTCTAGCAGAGCGTTTTCTGGACATTAGACTACAAACACCTACAAACACTCGAGACACGACAATTAAAGTATGTTATTTCTCAAGTGTAGTAATTTACTAATTAGCTCTGCTGGTGTGGAAGACGTGTCACATTGTCGAGCTCTGAATTCTGCTGCCTCAGGAATCCAGTTCAGCGCTGCCACCCGAATGAGCCTCACCACCCTGCTTCTTAATTGGACCCTTAATGGGAGCGGAGGTCTCCTTAATGAGCTGATAAACCCGTAGAGAGACAAACCACAGAGCCCGTGAACTCACAGGGCCTGGGTTCCTAACCTTCTTTTCTTGTGGACGTAGACGCAAACGCACACAAACACGCACGCACACACTCTGGTGGCTAATTGGAACACATTCACACCCAAACTAATGATCCTAGCACTTATTCGCACACACTTTAGGCTGTGTGTTTACTCAAGGGCCTCACAGACCTCCTTCTACTGCACCACTCATACCACTCTGCCTACAATAGAGATACGCGCTGGCACGGCCCTCCAACCTCCTCCTTCAGGAGCCGGGATGAGATCTAGTCTTTTTTCCTCCATACAAAAACGCTCCATGACTTGCCGGAGTCATTCACAAAGACACTCACACAAAACACAAAAACAGAGCAAGAGAGAGAAAGGAGAGGGGTCAGTCAGAGGAGAGAGCTATAAAAACTGGCAGATCTGGGCTCTTGTGTGTAGTCGCTCTGGGAGTGTGTGTTTGTATATATGTGTGTGCGCATGCATTCTGTTTTAAAAGAAAAGGTACTGCTACACCAGCAGGGGCCCCCAGCAACAAGAGTTAGGGCACTCTTGGGTTGGCGGCCTGGGACTGATTTAAGAGTGTGTTTGAAGTGCAGATTACAGATTCTTTGCACCAAATCCCTCCAGGAGTATCCATGGCCCCTGGAATCTCTCTCAGGTTTCTCCGCAGGTCCGGCCATAGCTGCTCACCCCAGCTTGAAGTATTCTGGACTGGCCGGAGACGGGGACAAGGGCTGAACAGGCTAATATAGAATCAGACACTCAGACACCGAATAATTATGACATCTTATTCATTAAGTCGAAGTGGTTCTGATTCCCCCCCCCCCCCCCCCCCCCCTTTAAACTCTGTGTCGGTGTACCTGTCCTAAGCACATGTCACCTTGTTTGTGTTCATACAAGGGGACTTGACTCAGAACAGAAATGCCAACAGCAGGAGTCAGAAGTAGCACTGGGAAGCAGGAATGCTCCACATTCCCACAAAGGGGATTCCAACATGGAAGTGAGAGTCTTCACATGCACTGCACATACTCAGCGTCCTTATCTAAAAGACAGTACGCCGAGACATCACAATCAAGCACAGGGGCATATTTGTGTGTCACGCTTGGTCTGAGAATAAACGGCAAAGCCTACCGAACACTGCTGCACATGCTCATACAATCCCCCGTGTGAACTTTGCATGCACAAATACTAGCAGGCCGCTCTGAAATGAGCTCGCCGCTGCAGAAACACTGCAGAACAGAAATGCACCACACATGAAAACCCATCAAGCTGTTGATCTGAGAAGATGAAAAGAAGCACTGTGTGTCCTGATCACAACAGCAAGCCACACACAGAGGCCCACAAAGCCTAAAACATAATGTACCGGAAGAGTCCTATGAAGGACCAACAGTGTGTCATCTCCGAAGGCATGCTTACTATTCCACCATCACTTTGTGACATTCTTAGACTCGCTGTCCATTTCAGCAGCGCCGAGTATAACTAGTGAGTGTGGACCCGCAGGTTGCAGGGAACTAAAGGAGTAACCTGCGAAACAGGCCTTTCAAATGCACGGCCAAACTCGGTCTAATTAGGGTCTGAACTATAAACAGCGTTTAATCAAAAAAATTAAATAAATTCTGGGAGCTGGCAATATTTCAACCACGAGCCACTTGTGAACGGACCGGTTTCAAAACAAAAACGAGAGGTCAGCTACTTATTTGGGCATTTAGAGGGTGAAATCCACCAAAAGCAAACAAACAGCCATGGTTACTGTCAAACATCTGCTCGTGATGCTTTAATCAAACTCTGTTTTCCAGTTTGAATTCACACGCCCACGCGCTCGCCTACACTGCGACCGAAGCCACATTTAAAAACACAATCAAAAGTTCCTACAAACCATTTTTAAGTAATACTTTTTAAATTGACCTTTCCATGTGATTTCTCCTCCTTTTCTTGTAACTGTCAAGCCAATAATGTTCCTTTGAGGCCATTTAAAGAGATGGGAAAAAGGCGCTCGAGGCCGAGGCCACGGAGGCAGCCCCATGCTGGCCGGCAAACAATGCCGTTTCGGAGAGCCGGAGCACTGGACTCTGACTCAAATGAAACCTGGTGGGAGGGTGCAAAGGGGGAGACGAACACTGGACATGTTAGTTATTAGATCAGCATTGAAGGGAGAATAGAGAGAGGGGAGGAGGAAAAAGCAGAGAAGGCAGGAGGCCGTGTGTGCATGTGTGTGTGTGTGTGTGTAAGTAAAATGACACTTTGAGGACTGAAGGGTTTCTGTAGCTTAAACCATCAGCCCTCCAACCTCTTCCTCTCCCCATCTGTGTCTTCCGTCTGCTGATGAAACATTCACACAGGGCCAGTGCCCGGGGTTTAGCATTTCCACAACGCACGTCAAGCAGGAAAGGGAAAAAAAGAAAAGGAAAAAAAGCCCAACACGTTTCTGATTGCACAATCAACTGTCAATTCTTCCTCTGTTTGCAAACTACACAAACACGATGTTCGCTCCTGTGTATTTTTGGAACGGAGACTCATTGATTAAGGCAAAGTCCAAGTGAGGGAATGAGGCCGTTTGGTGTGCAGAGCAGATAGAGAGAAGGGTATAGTGTACTCACTATAAGGGACAATAGGACTCAGCATTCTGTGGAGCTGGTCTCAATAAGGAGGAAGGCTGTTTTATGAATGCCAGCTAAGGTTAGTGCCCGTCCGGCTGTAGTCCATCACTGGCATGAGGTTGCACTGACAACAGAACAGCCCTGAGAGAGCGAGAGAGAGAGAAAAAGAGGTGAGGGAGTTACTGGCTGCTGCACTGTGTGGACACTCAAACGTCAACCAATGCTTGCAAGGCGAGCTCACAAGCCAACACGCATCCAAACACAAGATTGAACCGGAATTTGATGGAATTATTGACCAACCCAAGAGCCCGATCAGCGTAACAAGAACAGAATTCAAACTGATATAAACACAAACACACACACGCACTCAGTCTACCAAACTGAGGCGCACAAGGGCGTTCATTATAGGCAGGCATTAAGCTGATTGTGAGGCTGCATCCAGCCTCTAAAGAGGGCTTTCTAAATCTGCCTCACAAAAAGACTCATGCATACCATTGCTCTGTGCACTGGGGCAATAAAGACTGCATTCTTAGGACACAGAGCACTTTTGGAGCCGTACTAACAAAATGCAGGGGAAAGATATAGCCAAAGTTCCAGCTGTCCAGCTGTCCAAACACATCAGCTTCAGCTGTAAAATGATTTAAAATGTATTTTTAATGTGGAAATCTAAATATAACCAGCTATTGTTTTTGTCTACTTTCAAAGATAAAGCACATTAAATTACACCAAGTCTCTATTTAGGTTGAAAAGTCAAGTTGTGAAAGAAATTTTGATCACGCACCAACTCAAATCAGCTTAACCTTCTAGTTTTTATTATGCTTTTCTCATCTGGAGCACCTCTCTGAAAAAGCCGTGCAAATAAAATATTTCCATGAAAGTTTTTTCATTGAGCCTTTGGGGTCATTAATGCTTTCTGTGAAAACCACATCTGTAGAATCTACAGTTCATTTATAAGTCAAATATTAAAAGTCATAAATTACATAATCTCAGATATGTAAACCAAGTCTTAAACAACCGTTTTATTTAATGCTCTGTTAATACTTTTGGCAGCAGTCTGTTCGCTTTAAAACAAACCTATTAAATACAGATTTATATTCATAAATGTACTGTTCACATAGAAGAGAAATTACGCAATGACCACAAGGCTATCTGTGGACACCAACAGGCAACAACACAGTATCAGACTACAAACCCACTCTGCTCCGACTGACAGTCAACTTTTACCACTCAGCCCAGAATAACATGCACACTACAGCGGCAAACCACAGTTCCCACTTAAAGCAAACACTGCCCTGCATCAGCACAGGTCAGAGCGAGGCTGAAGGGAGAAGGCAGAGAAAGCTGAGTTTTCTCAAGGAAATGTCTCATGGTCCTTGGCCAAACAGGAGAGCTGTTTCAACACGCTCAGTTCCCGTCTTCCTCCAACTTCAGCCCGGCCAAGTCAAACAGCAGGGATAGCAGCGGGCTATGACAGCAGATAAACACATAGATGCAGAGAAGACAAGCAGTCTTACCTATTCATGCCTGCATGTCCTCCATCAGATCTGAAAGCGCTAGGATAATCCCTGGAGCAGACCAGACCTGCATGTGCACTGCTATGCTTTTTTCCCCACATATGGGACACAATTCGTCTCTCTCTCTCCCTCCCTCTCTCTCTCTCTCCCCCCCTCCCTCTCTCTCTCCCCCCCCCCCCCCCCCTCCCTCCCTCTTTCTCTCCCTCGTCAGTGACAGAGCGAGCGCTCAGCTCCCCTCCCCCATGGATCTCCCATCCCCCTCCCCTCCTTCTCACTCTTTATGCTAAAAGTATTTAAGTAGGAAGAGAGATAGAGAATAAGGGGAGTGCAGCAGGGAGGGTGGGGGACTGACCAATCATCCTCTGAAGGAGGGCGAGCGTGAAGGTGCTCGCTCATAATGAAACCTGGACACGGAGGACAGCGGAGAGTTTTTATTTGGAGGGAAATGCCCAGGGTAAGTTTGGTTTGACATAGGAGGATTAGGAAAGCTCAACAGCGGTCAAATTGCAGTGAAAACACACCGAGGAGCGAGCTCTTATTTCTTCACTGGCTGACTGAAACAGACACTTGACAACTGATCCTTGAAAAATGATATTCATCGCTTATTACTAATTAAGAAAGTATTTCTCAAAAGCAGAATAATGCATCTTAGCCTGGTATGAGTGTATTATTATTATTTTCTATTTTTCAGCCAAGCTCCGAAAAAACAAAAACAAAAAAAGCAAAAATGCCTTCCAAAAATTCCTAAGCTGCCACACCCACACAACATCTTGTATGTAACACGAGGAAGACAATGTGGTTCAGCAAGCAGCCAGCTTGGAGGTATTTACTGATCAACTGCCACATTAGCCATACACCCACATCGCAGAAGACTTGTCTCCACAAAGCCCTGATGCACGACCATCACACCATACTTCACCATTCAGCACAGATAAGGTGACCTCGTGAACAAAGGTTCAGCTGAGTAGAGCCAGAAACAGAAATAGCTCAATAAACTTTGACCTTAGTATAACAGATTGGATTTATTATGGACAAATTAATGCAAGACTACAGCTGGAAACATCTGTCGAGCAACAGTCGCCACCGATACAAGCAATAAAAGCAATAAGCAGATCTCTACACATCTCCTGCACTGTTGTAGTTTATTTCTTTTATGTTTGCGTTGCTTAAAGGTCTTTAATTTATAAATGCAGGTTACATGGTTGATTGATAGATGTGCATCTTAAATGGAGGTTTAGCGTTTGTGAGAAAGAGCCAAAAGGAAGAACTAATTTATTAGATCGCCACCGATTTTAAGGTTTGTGCCACAGCTGCACTAAATTAACAGTACTGGTAAATTACCAGACTCATTTTAAATGTTCCAGTAATTGTTAATCCACCAGTACATACAAGCTAAGGTAAATATAGTTACTGTTGTTAGCATGAATTTTCAGATTCACTGTTTAAAATAAATAAATAAATAAAAAATACAGTAAAGCACATTTTTTGATTAAGATACCAATTTAAATGTATTGCATATATTGCATTACTGCAGTTTAGCTAAAATTTGAGTATGAAAACATACATTCAGTTTGTTATTTGCCTAATAAACAAAATAATTTGTGGTTTAAACAAGTTTTCTAAAGATTTCTAAAATGTGTTTTTTTATGACAGGTGGCCCAAAACATTTTTTATATGCACATCAGAAGATATATGTGGGGTTTTCTTGTTTTTGTTTGGGGTTTTTTCCCTTCTTAAATTATATTATATAAATTGGTTTAAAGGTTTAAAAAGTTAAAGAACTGAATCAAATAGAAAGAAGGCATTACTGACTGAAAAGGTGTAGGCTGAAGATTAGAGCAGAACTTTTACAGCTAATTTTCTAAATGCTTTTTTTTAAACCATTTTAATTAATAGATTTAAACAAAACAAAGACCAAATAAATGAAAACTAAAACAATTAACAAAAACTAATCTTTCAAATATAGATCAATAATCATACTTCAGTCTTATATTCACCACTAATTTTTAAACCTTTTCAACATTTGAATAGTGAACTACAGTCTTAGAATAGAATAGAATAGAATAGAATAGAATAGAATAGAATAGAATAATCCTTTAATTATCCCTCAAGGGGAAATTTGGTTGTAACAGCAGCCAAAAAGACAAATATACAAACAAACAGTACACAGGACACAGAACAGAAACATACACAATTTTTCTTACATATTTACATTAAGGACAATGGTTACTATAAACAGAGAGTACTGTACAGTTATTAAATTAAATAAAAATAATTACAGGTAAGAGGCAAACCAGGTTGTAGTGCGAATTGGTTAATTAACTAACTTGTAAACATATATGTTTGTTGGGAGCAGTTCAGAGTCTGACAGCTGCAGGGAGGAAGGACCTGCGGAAACCCTCCTTCATGCATCGAGGATGCAGCAGTCTGTCACTGAAGGAGCTCTGCAGTTCAGCAACATCTACATGCATGGGGTGGGAGACTCTGTCCATCAGAGATGTTATTTTGGCCAGAGTCCTTCTGTCTCCCACCACCTGTACTGGGTCCAGGGTGCATCCCAGAACAGAGCTGGCCTTCCTAATGAGTTTATCCAACCTCTTCCTCTCAGCTGCCGATAAACTGCTGCTCCAACATACCGCACTGTAAAAAATGACAGATGCCACCAGAGTCATAGAATTAATTGTCCCTTTATAACAATTGAAATGTCTGATTAACAAAGACTACTGAGAAATACAATTAAGTGCAATATTACTTCCAAAAAAAACATTGGGCCATAACAATTCAGTGTTCTGCTGGAAAAAGTTACATCCTAGCCTTCTGACACATATACTAACCAGACAATTTACAGATCTAAGGATCCCGATAAAGAACCCAATGCCTTAACCCTTCATCAGACCCCTCCCAGATTCCAGTCCGCCAACCATGCAACCCACTGGACATGCCACAATAGGTCAGGTCTGCTTTGATGACGATAAGGCAGGTGGGATTTATGTCGTGGTAGACATGAAAAATATGTTCCACTAATGATGGTTTCAAAAGCACATTCTGCTAATGAGCAGACACGATAAACAGTTTAGATACCCAGTCGCTTCATCTTATTTGTAATCAAACATTATTGCAATTGGACCACATCTGAGGGGAAGTTGTAAAAAGCATAATCCACTACAATAAAGACAGCAAAGGTCAACACAAAAACTGCAAGAAAAGAGTAGCTCAGCCTCCTAACTCCCAAATCAGCCCAGCATCTGGGGGCAAGATGCACCAGAAGAAGTGGCCCAATACACAGAAGTCCTACTTGGCACAGGACCTAAAAATCAGTTGCCATTGTCCTGGTTCCAGACACCAGAGTAAACCGCAGAGGTCTTCTGTGTACACCCCAATGTAGTGAAACCTGTGTAAAAGTAGGCAGATGGTTTTCATGTTGTGGCTGAGAAGTGAATATTCCAGTCACTTGTAGCAGAACCAGATGGACTGCTTATAAGTAGCATCAAGGGAGCTACTAAGTAAGTAAAGTTGCACAGGTTGGTCTTAAGCTTCAGTGTCCACAACCTCAAAAGCACAATCCACTTCTGTCCTTATCCTGGACCAAGATACATCCAACAAACACTGATCAGCTCACTTCAAATGCATAGCAGACCTGTCACATCATGAAGAGCTCTGAAAGACATCACCAAAATCTTAAACTGAATACGAAGTATCACAGAGAGCCAATGAAAACAGGACAGAACTGGTGTCACATGGAGTCTTTTAGCGGGCCGGGTGAAAAGCCTCGCAGTAGCACTCTGGACAGCTTTTAAGCAATCAAGGAACAACAAAATGTTACAATCGAGCCACGTCAAAAATAAATAATGATAATTCCCATTTCAGAACAAGATGATAAAAGCATTATAAGACAACGAACATGTTTATCGAAGGTGAACTGATCCAAATCAATGCCCAGATTTCTGACCGTTCGCAGAACTGAAGATGAAACAGGGCCGAGAAAAGGACTGGTGTGACAATAATGACCGTTTTAAGATTTCTGATGCGTGTTTGATTAGTTATCTGTTACTCCAATGTTTCGTTTTTTTTGCTCATGGTCAGGTGGCGTTTCATTTACTCACCTCTCAGACACACACACACACACACACACACACACACACACAGCTGCTGGGCTGTTTTTAGCACCACACTGAGGGCCACATGGCCCAGTCATCTCCTCTTGTTACATGCAGCCACCGCTCCACTCAAGCTTCAGCACTACACATGTTACAGCATGCCACTCTCACACACACAGCGCGCACCAAAAATATTCATATAGAAATTAGCAGACACAGTCGGTGGGCAGGCTGAAAATAGAGAGGGACACTGCGATCACGTTAGGCGTGCATGGACTTTATCATACGACGGCATTAGAGAAAGTGTTTGCCCAGAGGAGGGTGGGTGTAATAATTTATACTGTACTGATCCTATTATAGCTCATTATGTTGTCAAGTGATATAACCGTTTATTACTGGTGAATAATTGCAGTTGATAAAAAATATTCTGATGTTCCCATTTTGCTCCCCGAGTTTAATATTTAAAGCTTAGACAAAAAGAAATATGAGAAAACCCACATATCAATAAATCCCTCATTGTTAATAAAAACATTAGAGAGAGAAAAAAACCTCCATTATTAACTTTTACAAACTTTTTGGTTAACGTTGACATTTTTCCCCCTCAGCCCATCTGGTCATTTGTGCTGCCATGTTCCTCGTTAGGCCGCCTTCTATTAAAATCATCACGTTGTCAGGGCCTCAGAGTCGTTTTATTGTGTACGGTGTTAAAACCGTACTGGCCTCATTTGAACCATGTGGTTTGAGCTTTTTTAGGAGATGCTCCAGTGGTCAGTGACATGACTTAAATTGGAATGCAGTGCAATAAACCCATAGGAGGAAACACAGCAACTCATTAGAGGGGTTACAAAACTTACCACACCCAGGGAGACCCAGTTCAGAACCACAATTAGACTCCTTGATTTTTTCCCTAATATGGGATCCTTAAAAGATCTGGTAATGGTGTCTTTGTGGGGGAGGGCATTAGGTAAGGGTACGGTTGAGTAGGGACGTTGAAAGCAGACAACTGGCGCTCCCTCTATCATACTATTGCCTTATTAGTGCTGAGGCAGCAGTGTGTGGACACAGGCAGCATGCTGAGTCCAGCACTACCACAGCACAAAGACTTCAGGGCCCCAGGACTTGAAGCAAGCCAAAAAACTCAAACACCGACAGAGTAACAATGAAACAGAGCAGGCATTATCCGCACAGACCACTTCCCCTGGCACAGAAGAGTTTGGCAGGTGCCTCTCTGCCACAAACATGCGTTGATACACGACAACACACCTGTGACCGTGTTGGCTCTCCAAATTTCTCTGAAGACTTTCTGCACAGGAGACAGTAAAGAACATGGGTTACTGTCGGGGCTCGGAGGACTCGTCGAAGCCCAGTGGTTGAAGGTTAATGGAAAGATATGAGAGGAAGACAAAAGAGCTGTGGCGGATGAAATTACTCCTGAATGGACAAAGGGTACAGGTCAACACGCTAGTGTTTGACCTCATACGCCAGCTCAACACCTCCATTCAGCAGGTTGTTCACCCCGATGATGAACTGTGGGAGCAGGTCAGCCTTTTTACATTGAGCCAAACCGTTGAATCAGGCTTATATTTAATTTGGTTAAATGAAAATCTGCATGCAGAGCAGCCCCGCAGGGTGATTAGCTAAGCAACATGTCACACTTATCAGCTGCATGGACAGAAATCAGCATTTGACACAAAGTCAGTCAAAGTTGCAGTTTCACTGCGAGCATGCAGCAGGTGAGACATCCATCACTCCTTCACACCTAACGCCTCAAAGCCGACATGATCAACAAATTATGTGGAATGAGTACTTTCAGCCACTCACCTTACATTACCCAAAAATATAATTAAACAATGTAAAAAAAACAAACAAACAAACAAACATGCTGGTGTTAATATCAGTGACAGTTACAGGTGACGTCTTTCTTTTTCTGGCTATTCCTGACACAAACATGACAGGCAGCTTCAACATGTCAGTAATTACTCGTTGAATAACCTCTTTAAGAATTGCATCACTCAACTTGATTCTTAAAACATGTTTTTCTGCTGTTATTGAGAAAATTCAACAAATTTCAGATAAAGCTGAATTCATAGTTCTTCACCATTTCAAAGACCTACCTACACTGACCCCCATGAAGATCACACCAATATTACGTTTTCAATGCGCTGAGGTATTCAAAAAATCTGACATATTGTCAGTTGGCAATTACTTTCCCACTAGCGTTAATACATAGTCTATAAATGACATTACTAACACTGCAAACAAGCACTAAAGTAAAAGCTAAAGACAAGCGTGCCTCAGGTGGGTGTGAAAACATTTCAAAAATCCCCTGTGAGCCAAAAGTTTAACTTTTTTTTTCTCTGGATGATGTCATTGTCATTAGAGCCAGGATATCTCTAACATAGCACAAAGACCCCACCCACCTACACTCTGAGCCATCTGTTTGCAAGGGGGAGCCAATCAAAAGAAAGCTGACTTAAAGGGCTGGTGGCCTTAAAGCCTTAAAAAGAACCAAACCTGCTTTTTTTTCCAGACACAGAATGAACCGAGCAGCTGCAAAACAAAGCAGTGTAAAAGATAAACTAGGATTACTTTTGAACTGTGAATCTCATAAAACTACTCCGAGAAATGATCACATCCTTTTTTCAGGGAACTGAACAAACAAAGAAAACACATACTAGAGTATTCTCTTCCCCGTTTCTATTTTAAAGCATATATTATCATCATTTCCTGTATTCTTCTTCCTGTGGCAGAATTTTGAAGCTGAGAGAGGCTTGTTTGTTTGAGGAAACCAACAAGAGTTTTTCCAGATACTTTGCAAACGTACATACATATCCTGAGGAGTGTGTATGACAAATGTAGGTGCTTTAAGTATCTACAAATCATCCAAATGTGCATGCGTTTGTGTAGCGATAATCACTTCCAGGCTTACAAAGCTGGCCAATATCATTTCATTAGGGCAGAGGAGCGAGTGCTGAGGCTTTGGCTGAGATTAGGGTGGACAGAGAAACTCTACCCCGACCCCAGTTGTCCTGAAGACGGGGGTGGCGGGGTGAGTCAGTGGGATTATTAGTGGGAGGTTCAGCTGTTTATTATTCCAATTCTATCTCTAACAGCTGAAAATTGGAGAATTAGGCACCAGCCCCGAGCAACCCAGGGATCAATGCAGCGGGGTTAAACCCTGTGGCATTGCTGCACACACCGACAGCGCTTTCAGATACTGACGCAGCACATACACACACACACCCCACACCGCAGGGGTCATTCACAAAACTTAACAGACGCATCAGATTTACCGCTCCGAAGTGATAAGACACTCATGGACTTCACAGGTCGATGAAAAGCTTCGCACTTCAGTCGTGGAAGAGCCTTTGAAAAGCATGAGGATATAGTAGATGGTTAAAGCTTTAGATTTTGGTGAAATCGTATGTTTCTTTTCAAGTGAGAGCACAGCATCTGCAAAGCCTCAAACACAAACTAAAGTCCTTTGATTCTCTATCTGAAGCCTATAAAAGAACACACGTACGACTCTGTACACCTTATCTCTTCTGACCAAAGGGTAACTACAAAGAAGGCAGTGAACAATGTCTTTAAACATTTATTTTTTAAAAATAAAAATCACACAGTTTGACCGTCTCTAAATACATCCTGTGACTTTCTCTGCGATCGACATAAACCTGTAGTGTCAGAGGGTCTGTAGTCACGTTCATGCATGTTAATCTGGATAGGGTCATGTGACACTGGGAACCTGAACTTTCCACACCATGCAGGCATGCAGTCTGATGGCATGGAAACAGAGCTCTGGACATATGGAGGTCAGGGAGTTGAATTTGGATTTTAAATTGGTTTCAGGTTCAGATTTGGGCTGTTTAGGTTGGTTATTGTAATGAAGGAGGACAGAAGACTCCAAGTAGACAAAATAGAGAGAAAATAGAGCTCTGAGCTGAAATTAAATACAATGAGAGAATCCGCTGGCTGCAGGAACCAGCTCCAGTTACTGTCAATAAAAGTGTTTTTTCCTGGCTCAGAATGAGCCTTTGGGCGTCGTTGACATGGACTAGTTACATTTACTTTCCACTAAACAATGAGGTTCATGGTTGTGTGGAAAGTAAATGTAATGAGTCCATGTCAACAAATGTACTTTTTCCAATTTTCCAGTTATTTCTGACTGTTAATCGATAGATCAAACACAGATTCTGCGTGATAGCAACTGACAAGAAAAATACAAATTTGGAAGATGGGAAGAGGCAGCAAATATGGTTATATGGAAGAAAAATCTGCATGTGATTGAATCTCAGCAACTACACAGTGCAGCTCCAACTCCACCCATTATGTGTATGCATGCACTCCTGTGATATGTAGTAACTTCCATCATTTGAATCTGAGGCGTACTTTAAATAAAGAAAAAGAGGCACGGCATGTCTTTGTCCTACAAATGAGGGCAGCTTCATCAGTAATGATAACTGTGCTTACTGAGGCAGATTGTAACTTGATGCTACAAGTCACTGACATTAATTTGCAAAAATGCTTACTTAATGAAGATGATTTCCTTAAATAATGGCATGCATTTATTCACTGTGAATAGGTCAGCTTTAAATTGCATGAATGCATTCATTATTTCAAATTTCTTCCAATAATTTCAGTATTTTGGCAAATGGCTGGACAATGACTCACAACGTGCATTTTCAGCCTACTCAGCTGGTAGAAACAAACTTTATGCAAGTAGCTGAGTCACGATCGCATGATCGAACGTTAAAGAGTTAACCGAGACAAACTCGGAGCTTCTTTCTACAAAAATAATTCAAAGGACGCTGATCAGATCATCTCTACCTGGCAACTAGCGTGGTACAGCTATGTTTGGATAAAATCTCACTTAATGACTCAGCTGTACCAGCAGGTTTTTATAAATTTGTTTGTGATAGAAAAGACTGAGAACATCGACTGAAATTGATTTTACTTTGAGAGGCCATTTCATAAATGCAGTGCAGGTATGAGAAAAATCAATGTTTGCCATCTGCTTGCAACCTTAACAGTGTGATTGTATCCAGCATGACATCACAGCGAGAAAACACAGGAAATGCGTTTAACAAATAAGATGGTAAGAAAGAGGATCTTTGCTTGCATATGTATATGGAGTGAAATAAAGAATGGGGTACGGCGAATACACAAAGACACGAGACAAGGCAACTAAGGAGACACACGCGCGCACACACCAAGCCAGAACTTCTTTAGATATTGGCCGATGAAGATGACCGAGAGAATGTAAATTACATCAAGTCGACCTATTACGCTTTTACAGATTTATTGTCAATATATACTGAGACCCAGCTTAAACCTGTCCAAATTTTCAAATAATGAGGTCTGTTTATGTACATTTAAGCTGTGTGAGCCAATTACTCAGGCTTCAGATTGTTCTAAATGATCCATTTCCAGAAGTTTCTCCCTCTCTTGGATCTCTATGTCAACGAGAGGGAATATCCTTAATATGGTGATGTGAGGTATGCATAGAGCTCTGGCTATGAGCACAGCAGCCCCCCAATGAGGACCGATCTGACCTGTGAATTAGGCCACTAATTAAATAACAGGTTAAAAACACTGTTGCAAACAAGTGACCGATTAGTGTTCTGCACCCACTAGTAGTTGACTACTTTCAGACAATATGATAACTGTGCACAGCTGAAGTTAGTTGCTGGGATAATTTTTGCACTAATATATCAGATCTAACCACTAATTTTCCAAACTCTAGGTAATTACATTTTGTAATGACTGTGGCAGCGTTTTCTGCTCTGAACTGGTGGACAGGCTTCACCCTCAGGAAAAGGGAATTAGTTTCCTCTGTGATGTGATTGTCACAGGCTCCAATAGTTCATGTTGGTCTATTGGTCCCTCCATTTTCTCCTCCATCAACAGAGGCTGGTAGGGAGCTAATGGCTATTCTCCACTCCTTATTAAACCTTTTCTCCAGGGGCTAACCCGTGCCCAGTGTTCAGGGAAACAGGGGCAACAGAGCGGGGCATGGCTCACCGGGGTGTCTTTTCTAAACTGTCCAGCCTGTTGGAAAAAGACCTGGATAAAGCAGGAGCCCGGTGAAAGCTGCCTGTTGTCCACCTAATCCTGGCTATGGCCTCGTCTCCATTGACAACGCAAACCTGAACAATGCTCTCTTTCAAAAGTAGCTCTCTTCACTGACACACTGACATACCAACAAGAGAAGAAGACACTTGAGAAATGGGAAGAAAAAAAAAACTCGTAAAACTCGTCCATGTGTTTTCCAAAGATACAGGATGAAGCAAGTGGAAATGGCTTTTAAAATGTATCAAGATTCCTTTAACAAAAACTACCAAGAGCAGAAGTGTAAATCCACAGACGTTCATACCTTCACTGATGAATAAAATAACCAGAAGCTTAGGATAGGCAGCTTGCACCAAGCCAAGGGGTGAAATATGCTTCACTGTGTGGTCTGCTATGAAATGATTTCTCTTCTTTGAGATCAGCTTGCCTCACCTTGCTTTTCCTTTCCATTGAACACATTTGCTGACCAACAGAAAAGGAAGATGAATGCTTCCATTTCAGATGCTGAGCCTCCCCCCCCCTCCTCCACCACTCTCATCTTCTGCCATCCAGATTTCACATTAAACTTGTAATAGCATACGACCCTGCAAGGCACGATTCTCATTCAGGTAGGCCATGTTATATGAATGAGATTTGGTGAAATGCCAATATTTATGCACATACATTCGCATTCTGAGCCTCTCTCATCATTGCGTCTGCTTCGGTGTTAAAGGAAGAGCAGCTGTCACTTGATACATGAAATTACACTGAGGAATGCACAAACGCGCGTGTGCGCTACAAATCACAGCCGCGACAGGTACTACCACACCGCGGCGTCCAGATCCAGGTTAGTGTGAAATAAGCTTCGCACTACTGCTCACCACAGCGCTATCCAGCCAGCTAGCTGCGCAACCAAAGCTACAGTTGTTGTGAAGGTCAACTGTCAGAGTATGAACTAGGATGTGGCCATCTGCCATCCCAAGAAAGAGAGAGGAAAAAAGAAGCATCTCTGAAGGACACTTTCCCTCCTCTCCTGTGCTCTAATTCAATAGTTCTGACAGGGTAGTGGTGTCCCAGTGTCTGCCAGCCCAGTAATCTCTGTGTAATTGAGTTCCCAATTGGCCATCTATCAATAATGCATCTGGTTCCATGAGGGAAGAGACGACCACACTGCTCCAGCCCTCTGCATGGAGGAAGGAGACAGGCTTCTGCTAAGACAGGCCAGGGGTATCCATTACTTCCTGGAGTTCACTCCTGGCTTTGTATCACTCCCAAAGATTATAAGCTCCCTCAGAAACCAGTGTGTTACATCTGAAGGTACGTTGGTGGAGGCTGGTTAAGATTGAAAAGTAATCGGCCCACATATAGAAATGATTCAGCCTGCTCGATAATGTGTCGTGCAGAGTTATAATGGGAAAAAAAAAATCAATGTCAAGAGATACTGAAGCACTTCTACAAAGGGCTACTTTTTTTTTTTTTTTAAATGGTGTTCGATAAAGCTTTATTCAAACAGCACATCCATGAAGACTCACACCTGTTCAACATCTACCCATCTACTCCTCTCACTTCAACTGCTGTGCATCCCAACCCATCAGTTAGTGACCAAGACATGGTCCAAGGTTAAAACGTACAGCTGTCTGAATGATTTTCAATTATACAGCCAGGAAGCCCCGACAGCACACTGGCTCAGACCTCTCTCTGGTCTCACTGGATCATTTATAATACCCAGTGTCTTCCACAGATAAACTGTAAATCATCACTTTGTTTCTCCCTTCCTGCACAACGTTATCTCCATTCCTGATTTCTAATCTTAGAGCACCTGGTGTCCACTTTTAAAGCTTTTCCTCTGGCATTATGTGTGATGAATAAAGTGCTTTTGATTGAACATGCTGGGGGGGAAAAAAAAAGTTGTTCCCTGTATTTACTGTACATGTTATTAAACTTTTGTAGTGCTGTTTAAGTTTACACTGTACTATTTAAAGAATGAAATAAATACAATTCTGAGAAAATTAAGGCAATACTTGATCATTGCAGCGTAACATCAACTCCAGGGAGAATCTGTCCAGTCAAGAAACAAGTGATTGTGAATCCACTTCACCTACTTTGGTGCAAATTTGTGCTCACAGCCCAGCACCATGCAGACTGACTAGCATTCACCTGAGAACACCAGAACTTGCCGATCTCTTCATCGACAACAGCTTCACACTGAGCACATACGACAGACATCAAGGAGTCAGGACATGCCACTGCGAAGGTTGTCATCATCCAGCATGTCCAATTTTGCAGTGGGCCAGCGATGGCCTAGGAAGGCATATGCTTAAAGTGTCACACACAGACTCGTGTGTTAGTCTGTCGTATGCTGCTCCTGGTGCAGGACGATGCACGGCATCATGTAGCCAGAGTGTGTAGGCCTTTTCTGGTTGATGAAGGCATTGACACCTCTGACTCATCCTCACATTCTCAAAAGCTGAACTCAATGGTGAACCTCTTAAAAATCATGTATCAGCTGATGTGATGCAACCAAACACCACCACAGACTGATGCTCAAATATGGGAGGAGATCCCCAATCACACCAGGCAGCACCATACACAATACTGAGTCACAAATATGACACAAGAAGGATGAGTAAATGATTTAAGTCCTCAAACAGTAGATGAATTTGCTCATGTATCACATCAATCTCAGGGAGGATTTGCAACTTGAATATTTCATTAAATGTGTGATGTGCTGTATACTTCATGCAATTTACATTTCACCCTTGGGTCTGCAAGATTAATGGCTCATTTAAGTCCCCCTCACATTACGTTATTCTATTCCAGCCAGGCCATACAACACACATTCAGAGAACATATTACATGATGAAAATATGATCAATCTCAATAAATCTCTGGATAAAATCAGTTTGATGTTAAACACTGTGACAAAAAGGAAATTAAAGCAAATTACTGTCACTGACAGAGAGAGACTGACTCTAATAGCTCCAAATCTATCAGCTTATCATATCAATGCGTCTAAAAAGCTCAGGCAGAGAGACTATTTGTATGTGTGCTCAGTTTTTTCTCTTTTCCCCCAGAGCACTGCATTTCACTATTCAGTGGCTGATTTCTATAGTTGGCTGGCTGGGCCAAAAGTCACAGAACGCCACAAAACAGCACTGCTTGCCCAAGCATTTTAGAAAACAGACTGTGCTATATAATAGTGTGACAGTGTAAGTTCTCGGAAAAATCTCAGAATCGCACTCATGAAAAAGGTATACGAGCAGTTCAAAACACACACACACACACTCTCTCCCAGCTGGAGGTTAATTCAATCCCAGCGTGTTTCATTTTGAGGCTGCTGTCAGGCTCTGGTCTGCAGTGTGACATTGTGAGCTAGAGGTAATTACATTTTGGTCCAGTTCGGCGACTCAGCGTCTATTCAGAGGGTACAGACAGTGCCCTCCTCCTACAGACCACAACCACCAGAGGAATGTCCAGTGCTGGTCACAATGCCTTAAACAAACAGCTGCGCTGACTTCACCACTACACTTCATGAGCAACAGTGAAATTTAATGTTTAATCTGAAAATACTCAGATTTCTTTAAATGGGTTAAGTCTTGCATTAAAAACAAATAAATGCTGCTTTATGATTAATAAGTAGAAAACTAAAGAAACAATAACCACGGTGCAATTTGTTGAGTTTTTGTTTTTTTTGAAGAGCGACAACACTGAAAGAGCACCCAGTGAAGGGGACCAATAGAAAGAAAAATAAGTGACACATCCACAGGATGTGGGCTTTCAGGTAGGAATAAATACACTTAAAAAAAAAAGAAGAAGAAAAAAACACCCCACCCAGCTGTTTTTATGGTTGCTATGTGGTTGCTATGTGCACCTAAGCACAAAACTTTGTGACAGATTTATAGCTTTGCTGAGGCTCTCAGTTCACGTGTGGGCATGTTGTACTTGTCCATTGTGTACTATTGATCAGGCTCTGGTGAAACTTGTGACTAAAGCTTAGCCCTATCCCAGCAGAATAAATCACAGTATTGACCCCGTGGTTATCAATAAAGGTAATGACAAACATCTGGCCCCACCTTTAATGGAATCGACAGAGTCTTCCTGGCAGCAGCCCAGCGCCGGCCACACATAGATTACCTTGATCTTTTCAGTGGGAACCCACTCTTAGTATGCAAATGAGCAGGGAGAAAAGCAATCACCATCCAAAGCAAAGCAAGGCTGCTATTGAACTATGAGCTGAAAATCTACATAAACACCAAAGAGGGGTGGAAGAAAAAAAAAAGAAAGAAAAAAACAAACTTAAAATGTCTGCTGACAGTGGGCCTGTTTAGACAGACTTAGATTTATCTCGCCAAGGAGCCGTGACACAGTGCATCTGTGTCAATCGAGGAATGAGCGAGGAGATCAAATCAATGGTCGCTCCACTGAGGTCCAGAGGTGCTGAGCTGGACTTCTGGCTGCAAAGGAGACATTCTGTCCTGTGTGAGTCCTGTCAGGCCTGGATCTACTCGGGTTACAATAATAACAACAACAACAACGATAATATTATACGGGCTTCCATTACAATATACTTTAAGCTTACAGAACTATATCCTATATTAATTTGTGTAGCAGAGCAAAACTGTCCTAAATCAAATTAATGATTAGACTTGTTTTTTGTGGGTAAATAAATAAGAAGTGGGGAATACACAGAAATGTATCATACTGAAGGAAAACACACTATAGGTAGATACCCTGCAGCCCACTTAGTGTTTTACTGCAAATGACATTCAAAAGGCAGCACGCTCAACTAATAGTAAATGACAAAGAATGCAGCAATCTGTTGACAGTATTGAAGGTACTGCGACAGCAAGCAATTACAGCTCTCCACCACATACAATTTGGAATAACATCATTTTTGCTCTAATGGAAATGTTAGAAGTGACATTTTCTTTCACAAAAAGAATGACAAGGAAATGATGCTGGGGTTGGGGTGGTGGTGGGAGGGGGTCCACATAAGGAAAGCAATGTTATGTGTGTGATGTTGGATTTGCGCAAAAATGGTGAAGTACACTGAGTTTAGACAAGTAAATATTTAATTACGTAAAAAGAATGAAGACGGGTTTGACGTCTCGAAACGAAGTGGGAGCACACGAAGCAATAACATCTTCAGTTGTAACTTTCCTGATGTTATGAGACAAGAGCTAGTGAAATTTTATCAGCACATCATAAAATTCAGCCATGCGTCACCAGGTTTCCATGATTTCTTTTGGGTTTTCACCTCATTTAGTAGATGAGGTGAATCCCAGTGGGTCAGTGACTCATAAAGAAGTGCTAGCACCACGACAAGCAGGCAGAAAACAGATTCACTAGAACAATTTCATTATGAGACTAAGGGCTTCTGGGTCTGCCATCACCTCACTCAAATCTGAAGCTGCACACCAAAAAAGGACACGTGCAGGTTTATAAGCCCCCCCAAACAGTTAATCCACCACAGAAGCACACTCGACCCGACAGCTGAAATTTGGCTAAAGTATAAAATGAAGATGACAATAGTGTTTGCAAACTGCTTTCAATATTGGTACCACATTGGATTGCACTTCACCTGGTCGTAATGCTAAATCTGCAAATTATTTTTTTTCCAAAAAAGTGTTCCAAAGTTTCTCCGTTTTGGAGAGATTTGTTGGATTATATGGACCAACTGTTGAAATGCAATTTGCCAAGGTCACCAAGACTGTCTTGTTTGGGGACAGGGGTGTCCTATCACAGCTGAATAAGTATGTAATGGGAGTTTTGATGGTAGGTTTAGTGATTTGTGTGAGACGGATTCTTAGGTTTTGGAAAGAATCTTAAACTTATTATACAAACTGCATTATACACCTCACTCTGTCTTTGAACTGCTTTGTTCCATTTTGCCGTTTCATCTATAATTCATTGCAAATTTCAATTTTTAGAAAAGTAAAATATTTTCTAAAGCTACTGATGGATAGTGGTAACACTTCTTCCCCCCCCCCCAAAAAAATACTTATTTAAAAAAGTCACCGATGTATTTCCTTTTACTAGTGAAGCCAAATTTTTTAGCTGACTAACTGTATAGTAACAAACACGAACTCTTGTGACTCCCCCCGCCTCATATTTACGGTAAGGTGAGGCAGCGCTGAAACCTTCCAGTTTCCTCCCAATCCTGTTACCGACAGGATTTGTTCTGCTGTCCCTATAAAAGATTAGTCCTCGAGGAGAAAGAATTGACTTGATTAGCTAGACAGCAATTTAATGGGATTGTCAGAGAGCCTACTATAAATCAGCTTTTGTGATTAAATGGGATCTCCAGTAAAAGTTAGATGTCTCCAAATCAATAACTATTGAATGTTTTCCCTTTGTTCCAGGCAAAGATAAAATAAAGGAAAAGGATTGGAAAAATGAAAAAAAAACTAAATTTCCTGTGGTCTAATGACCCCACAGCCAGTGGTGGGAAGCAGCTTACATGTTCAGTGGGAAGTGGAGAAAAAGTGCAAGGAGCCATTCAGCCTGGAGAGAGAAAGAGAGGGACAGAGTGATTTGTATTTGGAGTAAAGAACAAAGCATCAGGGAATTGTTTGGGCATTAAGTAAAAGCAAATGGACTTAAGCAGAAGCGGATGTATAGCCATAATTGGACCGATGCTGTAAAAGCTTTGGGCATCTCTGTAATAGCTAAACACAGACAGCGCTGTACTACCTTCCCTGTCTGTCTCCGTCCATGAGCGCACAGGGATATGAGCGTATCCACGGAGATACACTCCATGTGCATCTCTCTGGTTGTGATTGAGCACAGGAAGAGCTGGGCTTTGTCTATTAGTGAAAAGCAAAACGGTGCGGAGGCACAAAGTCTCCAGCCAGCTCGTGACCCCACGCAAGGATGGAGAGTTGTCCCAGTCAATTAAACGGCACAGCTCCGACTCCTCACTACATTCCCAATAAACAGAATTAAGCAGTTTTAAGATTCCAGTTTTAAAGTGAGGCACAGCTGACCAGGCAGGCAATTTAGGTCAATGTACCTATATAAAAAAAAGAATCGTAGTTCATCAGTTTATGAATTACAATGAATCAAATACTATTATGCATCAACTAAAATTTGAGTTCCAGCTTCATTAATCCGGTGACTGCCACCTTATTTTTAAATTGAAGTCAGAAATAAATTAAAATTAAAAGAATAAAAAAAATTTAAAATCGGCAGAGAAACGTGTAGTAGTTGGCTTAGCCTTCCGGACTTAGTGATTTAAGTTCATAAATTAAATCCCAACATTCTTATCCCTTCAACTTTTGAAGCTTTAATTTTCTGATAAAATCTTATAATGGTTCAAATCTTTTCAAATTAGAAACACTGTGCCTTCATTAATAATGAAAAACCAGCTTTTCTAGCTTCTAAAGGTGATCCACAGGGATCTGCCGTAGCCCACTCCTTTGTAGTTTATATAGAAATGAATAAATGCCACAGTGATGCTCTTGAGCAGAGTTTCATATGTATGCTGATTACACAGTGATGTATGCATCAGATGGGGGGAGGGGGTCAATTATCTTGACCTTATATTAGATCCCAATCTAAAGTCTGAGAAACATTTTAAAAGTTGCAAAAATAAGCTGTTACAGCTTATAAGACTGTTCACCATTTCATGCACATTATGATTTTCTGTCATTTAAATTGTACAGCATCCACGACTCTCAGGCTCTTTCTTTCCTTCTTTCTTTTGGATTATCCTCATACGACCTGGTGTCCACATATTTGGACATCACGTTTTTTGGGTTTTTTAGACCAAAATACTACATTTTGCTCTACAAGGGCCTGATATCCACTTACGAGGACATTATACTGTCACTGTTCTATCGAAATTTAAAACAAATGTCCTCATATGTGGATCTCATTTTTGTCAAAAAAAAAAAAAAATCAGGTCCCAATCAGCCCAAAGAGCAAAGAGAAATGAAAAATGCAGGCTATGAAAGAGTTCGGGTCCTCGGAGGTTAAAAAGAAAACCATAATCAGAATACTTTGATAATCCCCAAACAAATTATGTAGAGCTACATCATTGCAATGTGCTTAAACTAAACATGTGATTTTATCATATTCACTAAGCTAAAGTTACCGTATAAATGTTTACATAATCAGGTGCTCAGTGACCTCATGGTTCCTCTTAGAGTTGGAGGCTTAGTAACGTGTTTATCACGAAATTGGAAATTGTGAGGTGCCTCTGGAAATGTTCATTTGGGCAAATGGCAGTTTGTTATTTTATTGACTGTAGGTTGCCTTTTCTGGCTAAATAGATATGGGATCTGAATTTTGTAAGAGGCACCAAGGGGTTAAAAGATTTACTGACATTCCAAGGTATTCGGTGCTTTGTGAAAGCACACGAAAGACGACGCTCAAAGTGCATCATATGCTCAAGCAACAAAAACATCAACGTAGCAAAACACTGATTACTGTACTCCTAAAGTAACATTTAAACACTGGTTTAACAAGCAGGTCTGGTAAGCAGCTGTATGTCTAGGTCCCTGCTTTGTATCTCAGCTGCTGTATGCAGCGCTAAGCTCTAACTCACCCCTCCACTTCACACATCACATCAGATCTGAGGTTTAGGAGAGCGTTCCAGGTCTTACCAGCCCGTTCGACATTCCTGCTGCTTTGATACTGAGGTGTGGGGGGGGTGGTCTCCCCCATGTCTGTCCATCATCATCGGCTCCCCTCTCCTCCACCTAAAAACCTCTCTAATCCTCCCAACACACACACAACTCTCTGCCCATCCTCCCCCAGCTCAGAAGAATTCTCCCACTCTCTGGACAATGTTTCATTTCTTTACAGGCCACATCTTTGATAGCTTAATGGCCCCACCAAAGAGAAAAGAACATGCACAGGGGAGGTACAGGGAGTCTAGCCCAGATTCAACACCGTTTTGTTGGCTTTCTAGCCACAATGAAACAATATGGGATAGCAAATTCTGCTCGCGGAGGGATGAAAGGAGTACGTTGGCACCATTTCCATATGAGCTTGTATTATACAGTACGCTTAAATCGATGCAGCTTTCACAGGCTGCAGCTCAGAACACAAGGGCAGTGTACATAAAGAGGATAGCCTTGAGCATTGTCCAGCAGTGAGTGAAAACATTTTACACAATCAAGCCATGTGTATGAGACGGACTGAATTCCATCTCCCTATTCACAGCCGATTTTCAATGAGCCATGGCAGCTCTGCTCTTTGTCAGCAGCATTTCATTTTGACATCATCACAAGTGTGCAAGCTGTCTATGTAGCCCTCTGCACTCTGAAGGTCTGTTTATTTTCTAAGATGAAGGCGCAGCATACAGAGAGCGGCAATACACGAACTGATCTCTTTAGAAGAATTAAACTCTTTTTACCAAGACATTTCAAAGCGTCTAGATCTAAAGCTGTGTTTGAAAAGATCAAAACATTGATTTTTTTTCCTTCTTCTAGTGCTCATGGAACAACTCAAGAATTTTAAAGTAAGACATCTCAGACATATCACTCTTTACCTTAAGCAATTTAACCATTTTTGAGACAGAGTGCTCAGACACACTGTTCTGAAATTACAATAACTAATGATCTACATCATTACCCAGGAGGCAGCACGGCAGAGGAGCAGAGCTATCATTTTCCTTGGCAATATCCTGCCATCCTTTAAAATAGATTGTTTGCTTCTGGACTAACTAGTAGGAGTTGTACCACCTCCGTGTTGAGGGCGTCTTGCTGGATGCACATCCACTGAATAATTCTGAATTGGCATATTCAGGGTGGATCTGCCACTACCTTGACCAAATACACAAAGGCTTGAAATGCAAATAGAATTCAAAAGAACCGGTGCAACAAGGTATTCAGCGAGTAGGAAGACTGGATCACATTCCTAGTTGAAAGCTTGTGAACTCCAAAGATAAAACCAGTTAGTCAAAGAGCAGGAGCACTGCTGATTATCGTCTGTCTGAAGTCCTTGAACTCCTGTCGATAGCTCCACCTTAAAATTCTACATATTATCGTAACTGGCATCAGTTAACAAAAACTGAAGTTCACCTGGGGGGGGTTCATTAAACATGTCTCTGATTGGTTAAATCACAGATGGAGAGTCGTGTCCGACTGCTGACCTTCAGGTCCGTGATGCTTCTTTTACAACAGACCCCATCACTCTGCCTCTGTCTGTATTAACAGGGCTTATAGTCAATTTAAGCTATTGGACATTTTATGACAGCCGTAGTTATTATTGGAGACCAGGCCACTGGCAGCAGCAGGCTGAATTTATACAACAAGGTGAAGGCTGACCATGAACCAGCCCACACACTCAACCCCGCAAAAAACCGAGAACTGGTAGACAGGCAGGATTATGGCAGAAGAGGGTGGATTAATCTCAGGTGTTTTGAGAAGGTTTTAATACAGATGGTCAGTGAGGATGTGATATGAGATAATTGCTTCTGGGGTTGTCACAGATGGTGCTGGTTGATTGGTTAACTATGGCCGGGCCAGAGCTCAGTCAAGGACATTTTTACTGCTCTGATTTTCTTATCTCACCTTCACAATGTCAGTCAGTACTAGTGCTGCAGAGGGATGACTTTGTGTCGTTCATTGTGTTCTGCGTTTTTTTTCTTCTTTTGTTTAGCAGTTAAAGGATATTTGCAGCTCATATCAAATCTCTCTAATAAAACTGAATGTATTAAAAAGAAAAACCTTACGTATAACTTATTGTTCCGTTATTGCCACAATAGGGCATTTTTTTCCTGATGAAATCACAATGTGCAAAAAGACAAACCAACAGCATGCACTGTAACAAAGAAATAAAGCGAGAGTGACAGTGAGCAGCAGGAGAATGAGAGAAATCTGTGCTCGACTCACATCAGAGATATTTCAAGAGGCCACCCTGTCAGAACACGCCCCAGATGAAGTCTCACTAGGTGGAGAGTGAGCTGTCATAGCAGGACGCCCGGAGGGCCGTTCGATCAGCTAAACAGCACTGAGAGGTGTTAGACACACACAGGTCCTACCAGCATGTGAGTGGTCCTGGTTATAGCCAGAGAGCACAGCCATGCAGACAGAAAACAATCATTCAGAGGCCTTTATCTCGCTCTCTGACTTATCCCCTCTTCTCTTGTTTTTCTCTTTCCTCTGAGGATGGAAGTGAGGGAGCGCTGCTGACAGCTTCACTTAAATATTTATGCTGACAGGGAAAAGACAAGAATGTTATCTCCAACAACTGACTCAGCCATTCACATGAAATATTTGCTTTCTAAAACCCTTCCTCCTCCTTTAAGAGATAGTTAAAAAAGGTATGCACAGAGACTGAAAACCCACATCAGATGGTCCCAAATATATGAAGTCGCTGTCAAAAGGTTTGGCAAATATTAATGCAATCTAAAATGACTGCAAATGTGTCAAGTCAGGAATTGTGACAATAATAAAATTTCACCCCCTAGGCTTTCGCTCCAACTACGTGAAATGACCTGCACCACCTTCACCCTACTCCCCGCTCACACTGCCCTGATATTCCCTCTCAGAGTTAATTTCGCTGTCCGGTTGAAACAACTCAAGGTCTAGCGTTACAAAAACGTGCTGGACCCAGGGGACGTGTGCGAGAAAGAGGCAGCACTGTACACAGATGCCAGATCTCATGTGATGCATATCCTATTAAAGGAGGGTGGACAGCTTCTCCAATCAACAAGATCACCTTTTCAAACAGGCCTTTGTTCCCTCAACCCACGGGCAGCTGGCAGCAATTATCTGCCAGGACAGGACACAGCAGTCCAGCTAGCCAGTGACTCCATTATGGTGCAGGGCCGAGTGAAACAAGTGACTGCAAGCCCGGGAAGTTATAAACAACAGACGTGAGTACACCCCTGTGCAATATCACATGCTTGCCTAATCTCTCCCAATAATTGCATTAAAACCACAATTAAGTAAGAAAAAAAATGTAATATTTGAAAAATTTAAGGACATTTGTTACTTCTAACCAACCAAACTGCGTGAACGTGCTCATAAAATAATGTGATCATCGTGATTTTCTCAGTTTTTGATCATCTGCAACTGACTGTACGTGGGAAATGACTGCTAAAGGAGTCAAAAAACCTGATTGTGACAGTCAACAAAAGAAAAAGGATATCTGAAGATCAATGACCAGCAGTAACAAGGATGCACAGTACAATAGTTGACAGAATGCTGTCAGACCACCAATCAGTGCTGCAGTAGCCTTTCTTCCTGAAACAATGCACAGTGAACAATCTAGTCTTGAAAAACAGAGACAAGTTCTTCAGACTTGGATGTCCGCTGATAACCCCTTTGCTGATCTTCAATGACAGTTAGGATATTGCCTAACACCGAACTCCACAGTCACCATCCAGGGGGAAAAGAAAAAACTTCACAAAGATAAGATCACACAAAAGGTGTTTAAGAGAAAGATTTAAAGATGGGATAATAGATTCCTGTGAAGAAGCCAAAATATTGACTAAAAACTTGGCTTCCAGGGTCTTGCAGCTTTATTTGAGAGCATTACTTCAGCAACTTAACAATAAACAGGAAACATGAGCAAAAATCAGCTACATCCTGTCCAAGAATGTTACTTGGCTGGAATCCAAAACAAAACCTTTAGCGTAAAAGAAAAGCCAAGCGACTGGGGCGCATCCAGTCTGGAATCAAAAAGGTGGGAAAGAAGGAGTCTAAAAAAAGTTAAAGAATTAAATCCCAGTGAAAGGGGAACTAAGTTTTGTTCCAACAACTTCATTCCACCACATCCCAAAGACGCTCTGCTAGATTGAGATCTGGTGATTGTGGAGGCCGTTTAAGTACATCAAGTACCGCTGGCTGCTGCCACCAGGCGATGGGTACACTGGTCATGTTAGCGCAGAAATTGAGGTCCATCAGATTGCTGCTGTAGCCCATCTGCTTCAAGGTTCAGCATGGTGTGCATTCAGAGATGCTCTTCTGCTTTCTTAGATGTAACAAATCCCTAATTTTCTTACTTTAGCCTTCCCATCAGCTCAAAGCATTTTTCCCCAGAGAGCTGGTGCTCACTAGACATTTTCTCTTTTTGGGGCCGCTCTCTATGAACCCTAGAGAAGGTTGTGTGAGAAAAATCCCAGTAGATCAGCAGTTTCTGAAACACTCAGACCAGCCTGTCTGGCACCAACAACCAAGGAGCTACTCAGTGCATCTGGGAATGTAGACATGACTTTATATTTGTCAAGTTGGCACAACAGAAGTGATGAGCCCAGATTACTCAGACTGCCAAGTTTCCCCTTGAAAAGTCTTGTTGCTGACAGCAATAATAAATTGCAATCTGACCAATCAATTATAGACCAGCAAGAACCCTTTAAGTCCTTAAGAATGAGAGGCTTGGGGAAAAAAATCAATTTGCAATTTACATCAGGCTGATGAGTGTTGAAAACACTGAGAAACAGACAGCTTTGAGCATAATTACATTGAAGCCAGTGCAGAGCTGTGGCCCTAACATCATCATGGGTTTAATAATCAATCAGAAATCACACAGGAAAGTGATTTGCGTCACATCAACGGGCAGTAAGTGTGTGATGACAGCCTCTTGGCGTCCTGGCTACCTGGATGTAACACAATGAAGTTAGTTAGAAGGGGACAGCAGTGAGGTTACAGCACATAGAGCCGGTACAGTGCCTGCAGTGCCAGAGGACTGCAGAAGACAATAGGCTCACATTTGGTGCTAAGTGAGTGCTGGACTTTGAGGCTTTCATTTCATTCCTATTTGTAGACCATCATTTCCATCCTCTGCCAATTTCCCACTTGCTTTCAAAGAGGGTTTTGACACACTCATGCAAAGCGCATAGCGCACTGCCAGAGACAGAGCTAAAAAGTCATAATGACATACAGAAGCAGAGGGAGGTAAATGAATAGTCGCGGTTTCAAATAAGTTTTGTTTTCTAGCGGAGACAGAAAGAAGGGGCCGAAAAAGGAGCAGCTTCGAGGGGTTAAATGTTGGCAAAAAGCGGGGAGGGGACAAAAGGCCCATTGTAAGGGACAGAAGTGTCCCCGGAAAGGAGGGGAGAGAAATGAAAGACAGCACTGGCTGGTCCCCCGGACCTATTGTAAGCAAAGGGGAGTGCAGCCACGCATGACAGATGTCCCTGGCCATTGTTACCCCAGCAGCCTCCTCTCGGCCTCCTGCTCCGGCTCTGGAATTCCATGAGATGGCCTCCGCCTGGGAGAGTTGTTCAACACATCTCGTTGCACGTTCCCCACTGCTGTGCCGAGGTAGTGGGTGCATGTGGCGACTCTCGAGGTGGGGATAGGGCTGTGCTCAAGAGGGTTTTGTAACGGGGTCCTGTGGGCCTTTAACATGTGGTACTGCACACAGATGGTCTTTATGTTGTATAAATATAAACATATACTTATTACTAGAGACAAACAAGCTTTACGCATGCCAAAAAGGGAAGAATACCAGTATAACATATCAAGAACATGACCTAAAATGTTACATTACCACCTTAGAAATCAATGAATACACAGGCACACATTTCATTTCAGGCTCAGAGCTTTGAAGCAAATGCAATTACCAAACTAAGTGTTAAGTGAAGCGCAGGTGAAGAGAAAGAGTTGAGGTAAGCCGTTTTTAGAAAACAGTGACGTTTTGCATTCCCCATTCATCGGCCCACCATGTGGCAGACCTACAGAGGCGGCTTGTTGGGCTGTCAGTCAGGGCAGCAGTGCGCCAGCGGGAAGTGAGCGCAACAATGGTCGCGTCTGGTTAATGGGTGAGAGAAATAGCAGACAATCCTTCATTTCTATGTCTTACTACCACACTGTCTGTTCTCTGACCCATTCTTCACTTAGTCTCAACCACATTCTGCCAACACTCGTTCACTCAGACTCCAGTTTCCCCACCCCCACCCGCCTGTTAACTTTCAATTCACACACACAAACACACACACCAATGCATAAGCATGAGCGACAGAGAGAGAGATCTCTGAACAAAGTGGAAAATCTTTTTGAAAGCAACGAATGTTTACCAGGTGGATCAATGGAAAGCTGTTAAATCATTTAGTGAATTATAACAGTGCTGAGACGTAGCTGCTGCTGTAACACCCGGGAACTCTTTGGCACACCGTCTTAAACTCTGCCGCGCTGACCTCAAAGAAATCACTGCATCAGCACAACACAGACAACTTTCCTACCAGGCTACCAGACACCCTCTCTACCTTTAAGAGTTTAAGAGAATGGATCAAACTCTGAATCCTGCCTTAGTTACGGTGCAATACTCATAGGCTGCTGGGGGCCTTTCATGATGCCCTGAGTGTTTTTTCTTTACTCAGCTCTTTTCTCTCTCCATGTGTTTATACACCACTCTACATTTCCACAGTGTTTTTTGTCCTGTCCTCCACCTGCAACCAGTCACAGCACATAGCTCTCCCTCCCTGAGCCTACCTGAACCTGCTGGAGGTTTCTTCCTGTGAAAAGGGAGTTTTTCCTTCCCACTGTCGCCAAGAACTATACTACAAGTCACACACACACACACACACTCTACCTGTTTTTATGTTAAATCTATTTGGGAACACTAAAATTGTATCTATATGTGAACTAAATAGCACAGAGGCATTTATTACTGTTGTGTTATCCTCAAGAAGGTATTCTGATTCATTTTGCTTGCAACTTTATATTAACAAGAAAATGTTTGATTAAAGTATTCTTATTAATGAAAACACCGCTCTCAGATTCCACACTTTTCTGTAACAAACATACCTCCAATCGGCCAGAACCGGCACATCAAAAGGATCCAATTGGACCTTTTGACTTCAAAAGGGGGAGGAGTTGTCACAGGAAGCATGTCAGAATGAGAATGGATTGTGAATTTGTGTTTAATGTTTTATATGCAAGCTAAATATCAGTAAAATCATCTAATGGTTCTTCACAGCCTCCCTTTCTATCCCCCCCCCCTCCAAAGGAAAAAAAATGCTGTTTCCTGTCACTTCTGTTCTCTTTTTCAAGCTCGCTGTTATTTTGGCTCCAGTGTGACTGAACATATTGTACTGTCACGTCTGTCAGGTTACTATCATCAGACAAGAAACATGACTAACATACATGCTCCGCAACCCACCACGAACTAAGGATCCACCCACAAAGAGCATTTGTGTTTCCTAACCAGCCTCCTAAACCTGGTGGTCTGACCTTCAGTCCGGTGGTGTTAAAAAAAATTTTTTTAAAAAGGACAACATATGGCTGAGACTGCCGGAGCACCCTGGACTGGGGCCAGTGGACCCTTGTGTAAAATCAAATGAATGCATGTAAACATTTAGCCGCCTCCACACTACACAGTGATCCCCGCATAGACTTAGGCGACCCCAGTGAACATCAATCAGATAGAATAAAATAAGAAGAGGAACACAGGGGGAGAAAAACACCAAACCAAAACAAAAAACAGGGTCAAACACACTTTTAATAAGCATACACGGTTGGCATTGTGCAAGCAGATCGGTCCTGTTCTCTTCACCATGGGCAAGGTGGGCACTCCTGCCTTATAAACCACAAGCGGCAATTATGAGGAGCCCTCGAAGCACAAGCTTTAGAGATGAGTAGATAATCTACTCGGGTGGATTTGAGACCAATCTGCCATTTCTGCTCTCCAAACCAAATCACAATGGCATATATATGGGCTTATGCACTGATATAATGATTTCAAATGAGAATGACAGAGATTCACAGAATGACCAGAGGACATTTGGCAGGAATATGATATAACAACAAAATGGATTTCTTTCTTCTTCTTTTTTTTTTGTTTAGATACCTCAAAAAGTTCATTACCTATGACATGATTATAGTTCAAAATTGTGCTCTGGCAGCCAATATCCTTTTTCTTAAAGCTTAGTTACAGCACTATCACCCAGGAACATGCATCACGCAAGCGGACAGAGAATGGGCGTTTGGACAGCCGCAGTGGCAAACATTACCCTGCCTTCAGAGATAACAACTATCAGCAGAGGAGGAAATAGAAGAGCTGGTCACGCCTTCACTGCTATGACATGCTACAGTTATGTTGTCATCCTGAGGTTTCTGTCTGTCACCACAAACCCACAGAGCTAATAACAGTTAGCAAACACTAACTCAGAGGATCCTGTCAGGCCGTCAGACTGTCAGCAGGAGCAGCGAGGCTCTGAAAGCACCATTTCTGCACGGGCGCAAGCGCATGTTATTATACGCAAACATTCCCACGTGTGTGAAAAAACACACACTACCTAATGCACATCAACTCATGCGGCTGTCAGTGAACACTTCTCGTTCTGAGAGTGCTGGTCCTTCATTTCATTACCTCTCCCTACTGCCGGACACTTACAATCCCATTACCCTCTACACGTCAGCGCTGGCCGAGCCACAGCTTCTCTACGCAGACAAACACCCTCATCCAAAAATCAGAGGCAGCACAGAGCAAGGGCACATGTAGGTCCCGTATTCACAGCCACACGGTCAGCAAGGAAAGAAGTGCCAAAGTCTTCGATGCACTCCAATTTTTGTCACCAGATTATGAGAGGATTTTACTCGAGAGTAAGGGCTTTCAACATTTTGAAAAGATTACCGCTATATTTTGGTGAACAATTTCTTAACTAAATCTCTGGCTGCTCTCGTGGCAGGTCAACAGTTTTGAGATTTCCAATTTTAAAAAAAGGAAAGAAATAAAAACTAAAAACGACTAAACCAACAAATTACACTCCTTTTAAATTCATTGAAAACCTTATAAATGTAAACATCCAAAGTGCTCCGAAGCAATCCTCTCCCTTCACCCCAGGGAAATTGCACAAGGCTATGAAAGGCAACAAGGCAATCACTTGGTGGCTGAGGTTTAAGACCACAGTTGTCCACAAGCATCCTGCAAAATAGAAAATAGACTTCCTCAGCTGCTCCGCAAGCACATTCACCAAATCTGACGCTACACCACCCCATCTCCTATTACCACTGTGCAGGAAAAGGCTGCAGAGCACTGTTGGCTTTTTAAGATTTCTTCCCCCCACATATGAAGAAAATATTTTCCCCATTTCTATTAGGAGTAAAACAAAAAAGGGGAAAGGGAGGAAGACAGGAAACAGAGACAGCACTTTATATTGATTTTGCGCATGGAAGCAAATACTCCAGCGTGGGGAAATTAACAACCAGTGTAAATGGCTGCGTTTTGCAGGCTTCCTTTTGTTTCTCCCTCTCCCCCATCTACGGACTACGGCCAAGCATCCATGCCCCGAGTGCGCTCACTGGAGCACAAGGCCCTGCAAGAATGAAGCCTATTCAAACAGCCTGCCTCCAGATGCTCGCCAAAACAGTCCTCCAGGCTACAGCGGGGAGCAGGAGAGGGGAGGGAGAGCAGGAAAGGGAGATAGGAATCCGATAGCCTGTCATTAACAGGCCAAATAAATTGAAGACAAAAAAAAAATCTCAGGCAGAATCACTGCTCTCATGTGTGATGTTTATAGGTGTAAGCCTTACTGTTTGGTCTCCTGCAGTGTTTCAAAGACTTGTCATGCCTCGCCAGGGAAGGCGTTTGTTGTTTTAGATAAATAGTATAATATGAAATGTCCACTGTGACATACACACAGACTTCAAGTGAGATGAAATCTATATAGGAGCACTGTGTGGGAGATTTTCTTCAGTGTAATTCAATCTTATACATTAGGGCTGCCACAAACGATTATTTTGATAGTCGACTAGTCACCGATTATTTTTGCGATTAGTCGACTAATCAGATCATCATCCATTGGACGTAAAACTACAGCTTATTGCACCAGCAGCATCTGCTCTTATATAACTATCATTAGCTTACAGCTTTAAGTGTTTAAGGTCTGTGCTAACTAAAAATAAAGACAAGATGAGAGTTTATTAAATTTTAATGAAATTTGCAGATTGTTTCTGTGAAGTTTAATAAACTCCTTGCTATCTAAAATATAACAGGACACCGGAGTATATTCTCCAGCATCTCATACTTCTGATAATCAGTTGTCTCCTTGACGTTTATTCAGCTGTGTAAAAACTATAATTTTAATTTCAGCCAAACCGATTTACTCAGGAACAAATAAAATACAAAAAAAAAGCCAAACGATAACATTTTTGAGTTATCTAAATGACTCATATATATTTAACCTGAGTAACGAAAGACGGCAGTGGGTTTGAAAGCGATTTGCTGGGAGTCCAGTGTTCTCACCGGCTCTAGTGAGCCTTGCCCCCGGCTAGCTATCGACCTAGTGGGTAACAGACGTCTCCGAAAACGTGGAGCGCTTTTGAAAATATGTGGTGTCTTGATAAACTGAGCAGATATTTGAAGTTTACACAGCTACATTCTCACCTGAAAATATGTTAAACGTTTCTTTTGTGACCCAGAAAGAATAATAAGAGTAATATTAAAACTAACTAGCTGCCGCCATATGTTTGGAGCGTTTTTGAAAGAAAAGAAAACTAATTATGGTGTTAATGTGTTATTAATCTTGTGCAAGCAATTTATACATAAATGTCATTTTTTTAAGACCAAACCAACACTAGCTTACTGGGAAAAAGACTTAAACCTGTTAGTTAAATCTTTGACCTTAGTTAAAAAGAAAAAGGCTGCTTTTTTTGTTTCCTTTGTGGAAGATTTTGATTTAGTGAGTTAATAATCTGTTAAATTATGTGACCCCATCTTTATATTTTCTTTTTCCTATGTAGGAAAGTTGCTACTATGTAAGGAATGGTTATTCTCTGAATGTGTAATATATGGTGCATTTTGTTTGTATGTTAATATTACTAATAAAATAAATAAATAAATTTTAAAAAAAATTAGCTGCCGCCATTGTTGGAAACTGAGCTGGGCTGCGCTATGAATTCTGGGACAGAGCTACTTCTTCTTCTTCTTCGGGGTTTAACGGCAGCTGGCATCCTTGTACATGCAGTGCTGCCATCTTCTGTTTCAGTCCGTTATTACACTCTTAAATCCTGCTACTTATTCCTGCGTCTTTTGGGATCTTACAAAGCTTCAAACGACGCGTCGACTATTAAATCAGTCGTCGACGATTTTGATAGTCGACTAATCGTGACAGCCCTATTATACATACATAACATCCACCGTGAAGTTATCCATATAAATTTCCTTTTTTTCAGATGCATGCAAATGCTAGAATAAAAGAAATGAAATCTCTTTATATACTCCACTGTCAGTCTGCTGGTTACCATTTGACATTAAGATACAGCAGAAACGGCTCAGAAATTAAAAGTAAATATATAGGACGAAGCACAAAGTGACAGCTAAAGCAACAGAGAAGTCAGTCGTTGCAGACCTTCCCCTTACCGAGCTTTTACATGACGTGTTGTAAAGAAGTGGCCCCGTGCGAGTGAAGCAGCAGATCAATGCAATATTAATGCCTCAATCAGCACCAAGTTATCAAGCAGCAGCTGAGAGAACAGCACTGCGGGCACTGTGAGCATGACCCTCAGCTACACGATTCTCCTCATAATGATAACATGTATCGAATATAGACTCAAACATTTATTCCCCCCTGCCTGCCCCATATGTCTCAGTCTCAGTTGTGACACAGGTGCACGTTTATTTCTCCAAGAATAAAACACTTTTCTTGTGAATGCTATATCACCAATGCTAACAGAGCTTCTTCAAAAGAACAGCCTGATCAAATATTTGCTTTTCCAATCAGCATCTTTATCTCATTATGTCAGCTCTAAATATCCAATTTACAATGAAGGTTTACACTACGAAGGACTTTCAACTCATCATCCTGCACAAACATCATTTGTCATTCTTGGGGTCTGGGAGCCACATTGGGTTGGTTTGAAAACCAGAATGAAAAAAAAAGTGAACTGAGTCGACAGTGTCTCAGCATTTTTTGTATTAATCAATTTGATATTTAAATATGAAAAAAAAGTCAAGCTGTAACTTGGAACTGCAAACTGAAACCAAATCTTTGCTCAGAGGTGTTGTGGAGAGCAACATGCCAGTGCAGGAGGCCTTGTTGGATGCTCCGGTCAAGTGTGACACCTAGCGGCCAGGTCCAAGAAGTACATCCTAACGCTGGCAAATCTTAAAATATGAAACTCAAGTCTCTTCTAGTAAAAATAAAAAGTTAACTAGCTTTATCTCCTGATGTTTTTAGTTGTTAATCAGACAGACACGTGTCCAAGTGTAGGTGTATGACCTTTTGACTAAGCAAGACATTTAAGCATTAGGTTGTTAAAAAAGAAAAAAAAAATCACCTTAAGACTAGAATTTGGAAATCGAGCCAAAGCAAAAGTAGAATCCAACTAATAAGGGAATTTTTAAAAAGCCATTTATATATTAGCCAATAATCATTCAATTGTATTTACATAGAACCAAATCACAAAAGCAGTCACCTCAAGCTTCTTTATATTATAAGAATAATACAGAGAAAATCCCAACAATCAGTTATCAGATGACGATTTATGAGTACACATTTGGTGACAGTGAGAAGGAAGAACTCCGTTTTAACAGGAACAAACTTCCAGCAGAGCCTGGATCCGGGAGGGGCAGCTGCAGCCAGGTGGGGGTTAGGTCAAGGTCAGTGAGATTCAAACTCATCCAAGATTTTTAGCAGCTGCATCTATGGTGTCAATGTCAAAGTCCTACGATGCCTCGTTCACGAGTTACGGCATTGACCAGATTTTCAGAAAACCTGACCTCTGACCTGGCTGAGGTCAGTGAGATTCATACGTGTCAGCTATTTTTAGTAGATACTCCTGTGGCATCAATTTAAAGCTCGTACGCTGCTTCATTTTCGAGTTATCGCATTCACAAACTTAGCTATCCACACCACCCACACCACTGGTGGGGTGACGAAAATACCATCAGCCTTTTAACGGCTGAGGGGTAATAGCGTGTATGCACACACACAATCTAGCCAACAATTTAACACAGACACTATTTGAGTCCTCACCACTGTCTGCTCAGTTGTGATGCTACTCCGTACATATCGTACAACATACAGTGTCATTTATGTGACAGTCAAGTAGTCAGCTAGTATACAAAGGGTTTAATGAAAGCTAGCCCACCTTTAATATCTTTAAAAGTAAAAGAAAAAAAACCCATCCACATTAGTTGCCCAGAACACAGAACGTAGAACACATTTATCCAACAGATTCAGTGCATTTTCAACTTTGTCGGCACTATTTGTCTTTTTATTTGAGGTTTAGGGTGAAAATACTTGCCAGATGCCTCGGTTGAGTGAGGCTCTTGAAGGTCAGAGAGAGGATGTTCTGTACTTTGTTCACTCATCTGTCCAGAAGTCCTTCACTGGGTTATACACTGCAGATCTGAGGGAGTCCAGCTGCTGGCCTAAAACGTTTATGAAAAAGAACAGAAACATTTCAATCAGGACCGTTATGTTTCAAAGAAGATTGGCTTTTCCATCTGCAGTCATTCATAGGGGACAGTATGGCTCCGTTCTGGGACTTCCATGTTTTCAAGTGCAAACAGGCAACCCTGAGGCGAGCAGCAAGGAGACTCAGCACTGAACAGAGCTGTTTCACTGACAAAAGATAGGACACTGGTTAAGTCACGGCTTGAGATCTGACGACTGAATGTGAAGTAAGGTCTCATCTGAGCCATCAGCTGATGTGGGCTGGTACTGGGATCAGCTGGTCTGCCAGGACTGGCTAAGCTTGACTCTGTGGCCCACCTGAAATAACTGCTCCATCAAGTAAATGTCATCGTTCTAAAGGTAGCTTATATAGATCTTTGCACTAGTGATGGGCAGATGAAGCTTCGTGAAGCACTGAAGCTTTTCATCCAATTGGTTCACCCCAGCGCAAAGCTTCTTGAAGCTTCATTTGCTCTAGTAGGACACCTACTGGATGTAAAAATATTAGTTGGCATGAATTTGAAGAGTGTGGCCTTTTGCACACAGCCTGTAAATGTCAACAACAAAAGGAGTGTGTAAAACATGTATATTGTAGTGATGCAGTATACTGTGTATATTTATACTGGCAGTATGGAAAATGATTATTTGGAAATGCTTAAAATGGAAATGATAATTTACTGTGAGGTGAGGTGTGGTTGGGGTGTGGACAGTGCTTGTGCTTTTGTAACGTTGAGGTATGGACAGCTACACACTGAGGCTTTCCTGCCCGTTCACATTTTATTCTGTAAAAACTAAATTTTCACTGCTTTTATGGCCTTTTTAGTGGGCAGAACATAGCTAGGATTTAATGATTTAACAAATCTTTTGAATCCTTTGTCCTCCACAATGCTAAATGGCTGGGAGTCCTCAATCACCATGGTAACCAGGTCTTCATCTATTTGAGATTGTTCTCCTGAGGAAAGACAATAAAGACAAAGCACAAATATAAATATCACACACGTAACTTATTGCATTGTATAATATTGTTATATCATTTAGTAACATTACTGCATGCTATATTATCATGGCATTTGATGGCTCACCTGGTCTTGCTCCACAATCGGTGTTCCCCTTATTCTCATGCAAAGCTCTGTAGTGCCTAAGCATGGATGAGGTGTTGTTGTTATATCCCAGCTCCCTGGCACATAGCAAACACTTCACCTTGTACAAAAGTACAGACAGCTTAACATAAGTTTTATTGCACCATCAGTATTATGAAAATACATCTTCTGTAGAAATGTAGGCCTACATACCTTGTTGAGAGGAATAAAATCACAATGTTCCCACACAGGGGAGGACATCCTCCTCTTCTTAGCTGGCTCCATTCTCTCCTGACTTTCTCTCCTCACTCTCATAAACCTCCAAACTGTCTCCAAACTCTCGCTAACAACTCTCCATCAAACACCCACATTTTGAATGAAGTCTGAGGGCTTTATATCGCTGTCATAGCTCGCGGCAAAGTTCGAACTACTTCATGAACCAGTCACGCGGTACAGCCGGGAAGCGAGGCTTCGGACGTCATCATTTTCAGCTCCTCCCATAAATGAAGCAAGCCTCGAGACGCGCATCGCGGAAACGCCCCCTAAATTACTCGACACAAGCTTTGAAGCCAGCTTCCAGAAAAGCTTTCCATGTTTCACAAACAAGTTCTATTAGCTTGGTCCCTTATATATAAACACAACTTTACACCCCATACGTATTCAATTTGGAATAATAGGAACATAGTGTATAAAAATAAATCATTATTTTTTCTAGGTGGGTTGAGAAACGGATTGTTTTAGTGAATCAGCTGTTTAATCCTGATTGGCAGCTTATGTCCTATTCAGAATTCTTAAACACCTATAAATTTCCAGCCACACCCAAAGAATATGCCATATTATTTGATGCAATACCTACGGGTATTATAATGCTTTTTAAAGGTATTCAACCTTGCATATCATCTGTTTCTCTCCCCAACCCTTTAGATTCACACATAGGAAGAATCTGTCTAACAAACCACAGTAAAAGTAATAAGAATATCCGTGCTTTGTTCCAGACAGAATCTCTAACTATCCCACATGTGGTCTCTTATTGGAATTTCTTTGTCAGTGACATTAACTGGAAAAGAGTATGGTCAATTCCTAACAAGTATCTGGTAATGAATAAAGTGAAGGAAGTCTCATTTAAAATACTGCATAAATTTTATCCTGCTAATCATTACATGACAAAGTTCAAAAGGGACATAAATGTGAACTGTGGAGTTTGTGGAAGCCATCCTGAGACTGTGCAACACCTCTTCTGGATCTGTTCATACGCTAGAACATTTTGGAAAGACTTCAGTAGATTCATTGCTAGACATCTCTATAAAGACTTTACTGTGAAATGGGAAAATGTTGTATTTTGTTTCTTTCGAAGGCAAAAAAAAAGAAGATGTTTACTTTATAATAAACTTGTTAGTTATCTTAGCTAAATTTCATTTTCACAAATGCAAATACAGTAACAAAAAACCTAATTTTAAACATTACTGTAATGATGTTTTATGTTACATAAAATTGATTAGTGGATCACTTAACAAAAAGGCTATGAAAACTATTACTATTTGTAGTAATTACAAATTATTTGAATGTTTGTAATTCTTTGTATTAGACCCCCTGGCATATGTTAATTTTGTTCTGATTGTATACATGTTCTGTATACTGTTTCTTAATAAAGTTTAATATTTAAAAAAAAAAAAAAAAACGAGCTTTGAAGCCTCGATACAGAACGTCACATCAATACTTTGCACATCCCACAGGCAGCATCAAGGCTTCTTCTCAACACAGTACAGTTTCTGAGAATTATTCTATTGTGAGCCACACAGATGCACAATTATTAATGCAGCTACAGGCTCCCAGACCTGTAAACTGCACCATGATAACTTATCCAACTTGAGTGCACACTTGCACACAGTCAGAGAAGTGCATTTGTAACGTGCAAGTTTCTTAGATGACTTTAAAGAGAGCAGATTACCACCTGCACCAAAACAAGGCTGCCAGTGCTTTTTAATCTCGATATTCTCGCCATTAATTATTAAATAATTCTGTAAAATAGAAGTTCCTGACAGCTAGAAGAAAACATTCTGAAGACTGACAATGAAGTTACACTGGGTCAGCTTCAAAGCTAGCCAGCTGTAGTACTGCTAGTGTACATAGTTTGCTCTAGTATTATTAGTTTGCTAGCAATCAAGCTACATACTGTGGCTTGATTTGACACGTGCGCAGACTGCACCTGTCCATAAGAGCGTATTTAGGGGAGACCGGGGATAGTTGTAACATTTTTGACATTTCTGTCTGTAAATTGGAGCTCGTTTAAGGTAGTGGATTCAAAATGTAATGCAAAGTATTTACATGTCTCTGCTATTAAATAGTGCAGCTATTTTCTCTGCAGCACAATTACCCATTGCATGGTATGGCCTCAAACACAAAGAGTGAAATGTTACAATTAACCCCATAGTCTGGGTTAGTTGTAACATATCCTGGGGTGAAATGTAACACAATGAAATAAGGGTACTAACAAAACATTAACATGTAATCTTTGTTTATTCAACACATGAATGCACTTACATCCATTTATGTAGCTGTGTGTGTGTGTGACAGAATGCAGAAATCTAGCTTTTGAACATATTCCAACCCCCCCAAAAAAGACAAATTATGGAATTTTCTGCAACTGAATATTTCATTAATTTTGATTGGTCTTCCTTGAGTTTGGCCTCATTGGCTCAGTGGGCATTATAACCTACAACTCTTGCACCAATTTTGAACATAACAATGAAGCTGAAAAAATGTAGTTGTTCACCAGCATCGCAATTCCATTACTTTTTATCATGGCTTACCTTGGTGTGGTTTGCAAAGTGCTTCAGAAAGATGAGGAAATCTGTTTCTTGCACCCATCCTGATTTATTTCCACTACCAGTACTTCCTACTGGTCCATCTCTGACACAGTGGTCTGCATAATGTATGTGTGGGGAACACAAACAGTGGAGGAATTGTGTTGCCAATGGCATTAACCGCATATACAAAAGTGACCAGTGAACCTCTCTCTGCTGATGTTGTTCACAAACTTGTTTAATATAAGTTAAAGTAATAGTGTGGTAAGTTTTAACATCTGCGTTATTATTACAACTAACCCAGACTGTTGCTGTTACAACTGACCCAGACTCCTATAGCCATGAACTAGCTAACATTACAGCCAACGGCTAAAACATTAGCACTAAAGACCTACACAGAATATATCCCCATAGACATACAAATAACATAATTTAAATTTGATGAGTTTAACTGCAAAGCAGATAATGCTATTAAACATTGAAATAAAGTAGAAAAACTTACTTTTTGGCATATAAATGACTTATTTTCATGTTAAATTGTCTGTGTTTGACAAAATGTGCTGATTTTTCACATGTGACAGCAGAACTGAATTGGGCATGCACAGGATGAGTCACATCATTTGAAACTTAGCCCTGATTGGAGAAATTGGAAGTGTTACAACTGACCCACCGGTCTCCCCTACTTGTAAATAAATCTAGTAAATAATCCTGGTTAGATAAAATGTTAACTGGAGCTGAAGTTTGTTTTGCTGCTCTCAGCAATTTGAGTCCAATATCTGCAGTTTTATGTTAATCTCCCATAACAGAGCGCATGTTAGCTCACCTCCGTGTGTGCTGTGGGAAATAGACGCTAATGTGTGAGAGGTTTTTGTGTGCCTCAGACTTGCTGTTATCTAGTGGCTGCGATTGGGTTAATTGAGGCCTATTTAATTGCAGTCATGGTCGCGAACTAGTCCTGTGTGATACCAAGTAAATACAGAGCCAATATTGCCGATATCAATACCGATACCTGTGACCTATAAAAGCAGCTCATGTAGGAGAGCAGTGAGTGAGTTGGCTTTTTTTTTGAAGACCTGAAATGTAATTGTTCCTGTCTCTAAAGCTCTTCAGGACAACTTCTGTTGTTTAAATAGGCTACAAATCAAACAGACACGGCAGTCAACAGGGAAAGGTTCAGACATCTTTTTTCACAGTGCATGTTCGAGGTGTATTTTTTCATTTCCAAGCAAATTATTTAACACAATTTTTCAAGCGACATGCAGAACTAATAGAAACAAAGTATCGATCCCATCTTGGTCGTACCAATACCTCCGCTGGTATCGATACTGTGGATGTTTGGATCCATACTCTCACCTCTGCTGCAAACACTGCTGTTACATTTTCTGTCTTTCTCTGGTCACGAGGGGAGCAGAAATAGCAACAAATATGACATCACAGTTCTATAAAGATACTTTAAATAAAAAGTAGAATGGTTTTAATGTTGCTCATAAAAATACCTCATTTTATAAATAACCCCTTCATAAATCATCTTCACTAAAGTCTATTTACTAATGTAAGTAAAGATATTAGACATAAAAACATCGGAAAGTCTTGATTTTCTCTTCTTAACTGACAGGAGCAGCACATGGCACCGTGGGCTGCTGCTGTAGCCCTTCTGCATGTAAGGAGTGGGTATTTGAGTAACAGCTGACTTCCAGTGTGCTGATTCTCCATTGACTTTTTGCCTCAACATGGCATTTTCACCCAGAGAACTAACGCTCACTGGATATTTTCTGTTTTTCAGACCATCCTCTGTAAACCTCAGAGATAGTTGTGGAAAATATGAGTAGAGCAGCAACTTCTAACATATTCGGACTTGTAAAAGAAGGTCCAGTTGGTTGCCATAAGTTAGGAAAAGATGTCGTGGAGTTTACATGTTTATGTTGGTTTGTTGTTGTCAGCTTGACCCTTGTCCAAATATGGTCATATCTGGTATATTTATTTTAAATAATCTTGTACCTACAAACAATGATTAGCTTTCTACTCTTCAAAGACAGCACAAAAAATCCAACCGGATGATTGCAGAACTGCAACTAAACAGCAAGCTGACTAGAATTCCAAATTTTCAGAAGCGAGCGACACGATTTAGGAATCACGTGGTCGTTGTCAGACACCAGAACAATTTCTTCGCACCTGCTTCTGTCTGTGTTAGTCAGAGTGCGCTCTGACTTTTGACCTTTCTGGAGAATACACACAATTCTTGTTGAGATGAGCCATGATCCACACCACCATAATGACTAACAGGCTCATCAGCTGTAGGAGGTGGCCTGTATGTCACACTAGGACACCTGCTGTCTTTATAAAGTGACAGAGGTAATCAGTACTTGTAGTTTAGTGTATCTTCAAGGTGTGAAGGGGCTTTTTCCGTGGCTTCTTCATCACTGCACTTGCAGCAGCCAGGAAAGCACAGCTCTTCACTGGAGAGGTGTTAGGTTTCTCTGAGGTGAGCTGATTCATTCAGACCTAAACTTGAAAAATAAAAATAAATTTAAAAAAAAATAAAAATCTGTTCAAATGATTTAGGATAAACAACCTGTTTGTATCTTTGCTTTTGTTTTTGTTTTTTTTTAACTAGGTGACCTGAGGATGAATCTGCCTGTGCTGTGTTTGCTGCTCCTTTGTATTTTTTCAGATACTCAGCAGGTGGTTTTGGACAAATCCGGGCCATCAAGGTATTATGTAGTGTCCAGTTTCATGTTTGGATTATTAGCTCCAGTTCTGAAATACGTTTGTCAGTTAAACATTCTTCGTTCTCTTCAACACTTCTTCTCCTAGATGGCTCTCGTATCGGATGGAAAAGGGACATCATATGGTCCGAAAGCTCAAAAGGCATTCAGATGGAACATTCACCAGTGATTTCACACACTATCTTGATAAGATTAAGGCTAAAGACTTTGTGGAGTGGCTGACCGACCCCAAACAAGAAGGGTGAGCTGGGAAGTAACATTTGTTTGGACGCTGTTTGGATTTCATGAGGGTTTCGTAGAAGTCACTCGCTTGAATTCGTCTATGTTAGTCAGTTTTTATCCACAGTTGAATGTTAATTGCAATTATTTGCTTTTACATATATGTTTCACAGATGTTGTGAAGCTCTGCTCGACATTGCGGCAGAAGTATGAAACCACCGGGATAAAACATGTTCCCATCACTGCGTTACATCATCTAGCACCATTTTTAAAAAATGACAATGAGTCTGCATTAAACAACACAATGCCGGTATCCTAAGATAAAGTGGACATTTAACATTTTATCTCAGCTTCATTATTTTTTATTATTTCCATAAGGAAATGGGGAGAAAAGGATGTGTGGTTTGTTTTGTTCTGCTTTCTTAAACAAATCTCTGCAGTATGAATAAACCGAGATGCCAAATGAAAAGGAAAAAAACTTGAATTTGGGATCTTTTCCAAAGCACTATGAATTCACTTGTATGCATTTCAGGTTGTGTAACACATTTTAGGATTAAATCTTATAAAGGGATGTTTTGTACTGACACTGTAGACCGATCACAGGTACTATAAATGGAATAAATAAGTATTGAATAAATGGAATGAAAAAGGAATGAAGGAAAGGACCACATAGTGTTCCCAAAGTGAGACCTGCAAGCAGATGCTAGTCTTTACATATGTTTAAGGAGCTCTATGAGGACGACAAGGAAAGAATCCACCACTATACTCTTTATTTATCCACCGTTGATATCATGGAGTGATCAGCACAGACTGAAGGAACATTTTCTTATTTTTATTTTCGCAGTTATATCAGACCAAACCTTTCCAGTGATTAGAAAAATCTATCTGTTGTCAAAAAATGATTGAATCTATTTGTTAAACTTGTTTAACAATTAAAGAAAACAAACCAGCACTAAAATAACAATTAGCAAGTTGAAGCACGATGCTCTGAACAGACACAGTCTTATACCGTCTCCCTAAATTGGAAATCAGTCATGAGAACTTTGACAGCCTTTTATCTGCTCGTATCTATTTATACACGACAGAGACCACGGGTGGGTGCTGTTGTTCGGCAAATCGAAGGAATCACGCAGTTCATGCACAGGACAGGTTGATTTGGGAATTAAATAAATCAATATAAAAAATAAAGGCATATGTTTTGTTTTTTCAATACACATTTGCACTGTTGCACAACAAGGTTATGAAATCACTTGCCTATATAGTCAATATTTCGTTGACAAGGAGGTGCTGGCAGATTTCATACCGGTGGAGAGAAACAGTAGGCCAAAGCTACTGGAGGATGGTGGTGCAGGTTTTCGTCCATACGAGCCTCTGTAATATTGGGAATAAATCGAGGGAGGGGCTTTTCACGTTTTATGAGACTCACTTCTTCTCTGGTTTCCGTTCTCCCTCCTCAGGGGAGAACAGGGGGGGAGGAGGGGAGAAGGAGGGAGCATCATCCTCTGATCTTAGTCAAGGGTTGATCAGATAGTATGAACACACCCCCTTTTAACTCCTGGCTATTCGCATTTTTACGTTGAACATCAGGGAAGTGAAGGATGAGGCAGAAGGGACTAAAAGCTCAAAAAGCGGACAACACCAGTTTCAGTGCAGCTGTAACATGATTACACAAACAATAACACTCGTGACTGTGTCGGTTATAAAAAAGCCAAACTTGTCTATGAAGCCCAGCCGTGGCACGTTTAAATTTAGCTACTCAGGTTTTCCCACGGAGAAACCACATGCTATGTGGCAACCTAGCCTATTTCAGAAGGTGGGGGGGCAATGAGAAGGAGGGAGAGAGAGTGGGGTGGGTGTGGACCTATACGAAGCTCCACTAAACACTTTTTTTTTAACAGTGGGCTTAGTCGGTTGCGCTTCTTCCGTGCAGCCCCACCCAGAAAGCTTCACATCCCGTGCAGAGGATGCTCGTCCGCCTGGTTCCACCTCCGGCACCAAGGACAGCTCCTCCGCAGAGCGAGCAGCAACGCCCGCTGCCGTCAGGGGGAATTGCTGCTCTCAGATGTGCTTAGTGAGTCTAATTTAAGATGAAATGCCTTTATTATAGTGTGATTTTTTTTTTGTTTCGCGGGGGAGCCAGTGTGACCAGGCTGCTCACGGAGGCATTGGGCCAAATTAGGAGCGCGCTGCTGAGTCAGCCTCGACTGCTGCATTAATTTATCTGCACTGCAGTGCTCCAGCACCTCCCATCTCCCTTTTCTGGCTCCCTCCTCTTCCCCTCTCTCTCTCTCTTCCTCTCTCTCACAGTCTGCCCTGGTGTATGTGGTAATGCAGCGTTTAGAAGAGAAAGAGCTGGAGGATTGTCAGCGGTAACAAGATTTTGTAAAAATGCATATGCGCACGTAAAAGACCAAAAAACAGGGGAAAAGGGAGGGTGAGTCCGAGGAAGTGCGGGGGAGAAAGAGAGAGGGAGGGAGGGGGATGCTTAAAGTGAAGAGTCCACGTGACTTGGAGGAGCTGGGAACCAGCAAGACGGAATTTTGTAACGTGACAAAAAAAAAGGGAAAAAAGAGCAGAGGGAGGTTCTCCACGGAGAACTGGCCATCTTTTCAGTGTGAGGACAACTCAAAGCATCATTTACATAGCCTCCACCTCCACCTGCTCCATACAGTGTTTTCTCTCGTCTGTCTAACTAATGGGAAACACAAACATGATCAATGTCCCCCTGGCGTGCCTTTCTCATGCGGTATACTGTGAGGTTGTGGGGTGGAGACTTTGATATCATACCTCTGGGCGATTTACTTTATAGTGGACCACAAATAAGAGCGTCACCGCACAAATGGACTACATAATGATGGGGCTATAGTCCATCTTCTGCCTGCAAGGGGGTGTTGACACGGGCTCTTAACAAACTCAATAAGTCCATTACGTTTGAAAGGCTGCCTTTCAAGAAGCCAGCTCCATTTCACAGGATGCTCTGCGATTCTCCTCCATCCATACCCAGCACCACAAAAGTAAACTACACAAAATGGTGACCACATGAAGTGCACACAGTGAATGTGAAAGGAAGTCAGACATGGCACTCTAGTCAAAAAGAAATAAACGTCTCATTTAGAAACAACAACAGCACAGGAGGTGTAACTGGAAGGCTGCTTTATTGGTAATAAAAAGGTTCGTGCTCAAATGAAGACAATCTTTCATATATTCTTACCAAGAGTCCAAGTGGTTGTGCAACACACCATCATATTGTACTGTATAACCTCTTTTATCACGGTGTCAAATGATAACAACAGTTTGAAAAGCACTTTTTTTAATTTTTCAGCAAAAAAAAGGAAGAAAAAAAACGCCCATAATAAACCATGCTTTAAAAAAAAAAAGAATGAGTCCTATAATCAAATATTGATACAAAAATAAATTTCAGATGGAAACAGAAATATATAGAAGAAAGAAAACCAAAATATAGAAGGCAAGCTGCTTTTTCACAAGCCAAGTGGGTGACACACATAGCACTAAGAACAGGACTTTTTTTTTTTTGAGTTAGCTGTTTTTCTGTTAACATCACACACTGTTGAATATTAAGATGAAGTGGGGTGTCTGGATCATCCTCTGGCAGTATTTCTAAGCCGACATCCCTGATTAATGTTGTGCTCACCCCCCAAAACCTCCTACCCTCCACAGTTTCGAAATATGTTTTGGTTTCTTTCTCTCTCTCGCTCTCTTTAACATTTTTTTTCAGTGTGGCATTGACATCCAAATTTGCAGAAAAAGCAGAAAAAAGGCACATGCCATAGAGTGGAACACTAGAAAGAAACCATTCAACGAAAATAACGTGAGAATGAGAAGCAAGTACGCGACTCTGTGTGTTGAGCTGCAATGGCACTGATGTGTGGGCATGTGAGGAAAACATTTTTTTAAAAAGTCCCCGTGGTAGGAATTGTCTCAGGGTGCGTGAGGCAGTCAGTCACACCAGCTGACGTCCTTCTTGGAAGAGATCACCGGTGATGTTAGTGGGCAGTGAGGAAAAGTCACCTTCGTGTGTCTGTGACTGTGGGTGCGTCCTGTATACTCTGACCGTGAGAGATATGACAGTTAAGTGAGAAATGTGCTGGTAACATTATCCGTTTGTCATGTTTAGGCTACATCCAGTAACATCGCACATGAGATATTCCCCAACATAGAAGGGTGCTGGAAACAACCAGTTTTAGACATCCACTGAACGTGTTGCACATAAATTAAATGTGACAAACAGTGTTCTTCTGTTTTACGTATATACATATAGACATATATGTATACATGTATATATCTTTTGTATTATATAATATCTATATTTCATTCAATTTCCGTCAACAAAGTGAAAAGTGTCTCAAAAAATCCAAAAGGTAACAAATGTGACAAAGGGCATAGCTGGAAGCCATTCTATATTGTTGTTATTATTCTCTTTTTTTTTCGATTATTAGTAGTAACATTTTTAAAATTCCGTATTTACAAAAAAACACAACAAAGCATGCCGATAAAATAAAAGAATATAATACAATATTTATAGTTTCTCTCAAAAAGTTCATTCTTTTTCAGCGATTGTGCCATTTACATCAGAGCCTGCACTGTACATATATATGTTTTTGTGTTCTTTTTATTTTTTGTCTTTTTTCGTTTTGCTCGTTTTTCTTTGTTTTTCTTTTTTCTTTTTTCAAGTGTGAATGCATCATTCTAAAACATTACATCCAAGATGAGCATGGGTAAATCTGATGACGTTACCTACACCTCCTGTGGTTCTCGTTGGGAATGTATTTGGTTTCAGTGTGCAGCAGCCAAACTGATTCAGAGACCTCATATTGTAAACAAACCTCAGTCATTGTTGTACAGGGGATTCTGGTATAGGCAGTGTTAAACACACCAAATGGCATTAGTGGTGTGATGATGGATGCCGGATTTAAGTCCGGTCATCCACTTATAAATAGGACCATCACTCCTGTGTAGAAAACAAATGGCAGGACACCTATGGAGGCAGTTGCGTCTTGTCTAGAAACAGACAAAGCCTCAGTTTTTTGTCTTTGTTTTTTTTTTTGTTTGTTTGTTTTTTAATATGAAAAACACCCACAAAGCTTATTATACAACATAACTGCGTCGATGAGAGGCCTGCTGATGTATTTTTTCGGCGAGTGTTAGCCCTCCTAACTCCATTCCTGGCTAATTACTTCTGAAGCAGGTGACAGCGTTTTGAAAGGCTGCAAATATGTGAAAAGATGGTGCGAGTCTGGGTCCAACACCACACAGTGTTTTGAGAGGTCCCACAAAAGCACATTGATACACTGACAAACATGGGACTTTCAGCACTCCGACTCAGACCAAAGCACTACTCTGTTCATCTGCATTCATCTTCTCATGGCAGTCAGTCTTTAACTCTGAAGGGAAGATCTCGAACTATTTATTGGTCCACCGTTATCTGGTGACGCTTATCACACAGCAACCTCCCTGAAATACCAAACAGCATCCATTCAACACTACAGCTGAAAACCTTAAGCCCTATCGCTATCCACCTTACTTATACGCTGGGCGTGTCCTGGTGATAATTCTGCTGCTAACTCTGAGGTATCAGATGGCCAGTGTCATTCCCACTGATAAAAGCCATTAAAAGGACATCAGAGAAGGACTTCAAGGCTTTTTCCTGAAGCTGGCAACTCAACATGTTTGAAAAGCACTGCCTAAGAAATCATTCACTGGGAAATTCTGAATCAGTAAAAGTGTTCAATGTTTTTACCCAAACAATTTTGAGTTCTCCCACTAGCCCTATACACTCACACACACAAAATAAAAGAACCAACGGGAAAGAAAAAACTAAAACCACAACCATATTTCTGTCCCCTCTGCAGGAACTACAGCAGTAAAGGGAACACCAACTGATGCACGAGCACTAGTGCCATATATGGATTCCTTGGCGTGAAACATCACCTCCTCTTGCTGCCCTAATAAGGACCACAGGAAACAACAAAAGTGACTCCATGGTGAGTAAACAAAGAGATGTATGCCCCAGATTTGGCCCTCTAAATCTGTGCAGCCTCAACATGAGGATATTCTGCTTCATAATACTCTTTATTGTTGATAAACATCCAAAGCGGCAAAAAAACGCTTCGACTTCGTGTTGTTGGCTGATCCGACTGAGACTTTGCATCTGAGTACTTACATCTTTCATTCACATTAAAAACAAAAATAATTAGGAGCTGAATCAGAAGATCTGTCAGTTCAAAAAGGAAAACTAGTGAAGGGTGACAGGGATCATAGGAATATCATTCCCCCAATACTCTTTGTTTTCCATCTAAAGTTCTTGTAATTTCCCGCGTGGACAGCCTCTAACTTGTAGTCAAGCCACTGCAGTGGTCTGAGAATTAGTGTCTTGTGGACTATGATTACTCATGCATGATTCCTGGTCAAAACATGCCTTCATGCAAGTCATTTCTATGCATTGAACGAGCACAATAATTATTATTTATCTGGAACTCGGTCTGAGCAAGTCTCCTTCAGCCCAAGTCAAAACGATGACTAATGACCCCTACCCAGTGAGTGTGAAAGCCCATGTAGAAAATGTCTTTTTCAATGTCAGTATAACAAAGAGAAGATGGAAAGACCAGTGACATGGGCTAAATGTTATCTTTTTTTTCTTTCCTTTTTTTTTTTTTTTGCTGCTCAAATAATGTAAAGATGCAAGTATACTCGGCACAAACAAACAAAAATCTTTGTCTACGGTTCTGGGTTCCCCCTCCCTCACTAGTGTTTCTTTCAAAGCTAAACTTGCTTGGTTGATCACTGTTTTCTCCTCGATAAAGATGGTAAACTCAGCATTTAAGACCCTCCTTTAGACTGCTAATACAGTTCTCTTGGGATCGGCATGATCCAGTCCCGCAGCAAAGCTCCGGGTTCCACACTCGGTGGTGGCAGGTATTTCGCAATTGTCCAATAATCTTGCAGAGATTTCTGTACCTTGGCAGTTGGTCCCCAAAGAAATAGTGTGCCAATGGCCAGCACACTGTGAGTTACTGTTTTTCAGCATTGTTTTTTTTTAATTCCTCATTTCTATGAGCTTGGTCTCAATGCAGAAAAAGTTCAGCAGTAAACTGATTGTGTTTGGTTCAGCTGTCTTTGACGACATAGGAAACCACATTGCCTCAGCAGTATTTGAATATGTAAACATTTTTTTTTTTGTTGGGTTTTTTTTTTTGTTATATTTCTCTTGCTTGCAAATGATCATCACTTTTTTGACATTTGTTGGGTTCAGGCTCAGAGTCTCATCTGACTGTGTTTATTGGGTTTTAAGAGTCACTGAATCCTAACACTTGGATTCCCACTCATCTTTTTGGTTTTTGTCCTTCTCTTTCCTGGCCCACTCCTCCTTGTTATCATCCTGTTTCTCCTTTTCGGGTTTGGTCACGCTGTCATAAGACGGCAGAGAGGCTGTGGATGGTGTGCTCTCCTTCTTCTCCTGATTGGTCCCACCGTTCTCCAGCTTATTGTTAGCAAAAATGCGCTTGAAGATGATGCCGCGCCTGATGAGGTGAGCGCGGTAGGCATTCTGGATAGTTCTGGCAGAGACATCCTCCTGTTTGCGGCGGAGGGTGGTGGTGATGGGTTCATACGACACTTTGGAGGGGTTGGCTGCCACGAAACGCTCCTCCATCTGCTGCCTCAGCATGTCCAACTCACCGCTGTCACCCAGCACACGCTTTGTGAAGGCAAACAAGATGTCCAGGCAGTGTATGCGATCGCCACTCACCATGGGCATGTCCATGGCAATTAGTTCTATAGTGTTGGGCTTTGGCACACGAAGTGGGTGCTCCAAAGCATCGGCAAAGTCAGGTAGCTTGGCAAAAGAAATGAACTGAGAGGCAGTGGGATCGAACTTCTCCCAGATCTCATAGAAGGTCTCAAAGTCGTCCTCGCTGAGGGGATCAGCACTTTCCTCTGTAGCCACGCTGAAGTTCTCCAGGATGATGGCGATGTACATGTTAACCACAATCAGGAAAGATATGATGATATACATGACAAAAAAGAAGATCCCCACTGACGGGTTACCACAGTCACCTTTCACTGAAGTCCCAGGGTTCTCCAAGTTGGGATCACAGTCTGGCGGGTAGTTGAGGATCGGCAGTAGCAAGCCATCCCAGCCAGCCGATGTGGTGATCATGAACAGGATGATCATGCTGTTGCCAAAGGTCTCAAAGTTGTACAAGTCATCAATCCCCGCTCCATGTTTTACGTAGCCAAAGTTAGACATGCCAAATATGGAGAAGATGAACATGACGAGGAAGAGCAGTAGGCCAATATTGAAAAGAGCTGGCAGTGACATCATCAAAGCAAAGAGTAAAGTCCGGATGCCCTTTGCTCCTTTGATCAGACGAAGAATACGGCCAATGCGAGCCAACCTGATTACCCTAAACAAGGTCGGTGACACAAAGTACTTCTCAATAAGGTCAGCCAGGAACATACCTGAGAAAAAGGAAAAGGGGAAAAAAGGAAGAAAGGAAGAGAGTATAATCAGTATTTAACTTCTTGAGGTGATATTTCTAAATCATGTGCTCTCTACTTCATCTTTCATGTCTCTCACTCACCAACAATGGACAGGATGACCACCACAACGTCAAAGATATTCCAGCCGTTGGTGAAGTAATAGTGGCGGAGCGCAAAAAGCTTCAGCAAGAACTCCGTGGTAAAGATTACAATAAAGATGAAGTTGACCCAGTAGAGGACGATCTCGGTTTCATCTGACTGATCGTCCGTTTCCACCATCATGGTGACCATGTTGAGGCAGATTAGTATCATGATGGAGATGTCAAAGACTTGCTGCGTCACAAAGTCAAACACCATCCCTTGGATTTTATTCTAAATGGTCAGAGGACAAGGAGATAGACATATAATCAGGTTTTAGCCAAACATGTTATATGCTGAATAAGCTAACACATTTGTCTAATGAAAAAATACTACCTGCGGTCGAGGAATAGGTTTCTGTGGCTTTTTGGATCCCAGTTTTTTCATGGCGTTGTAGTACTTCTTCTGTTCCTCTGTCATGAAGATGTCCTGACCTCCAAAGTAAAGGGACAAAGACAGATTTGGTTATAATCATATCCCAACAAAATGGAAACTCGCTGTACAAAACAGGAAATTAAAATTTTCTTATCTTTTTCTTTTGCTGGTTGAAGTTGTCAATGATCACACCAATGAAGAGGTTCAGGGTAAAGAAGGAGCCAAATATGATGAAGACAACAAAGTAGATGTACATGTAGATATTGACTTCATAGTCAGGCTGTTTCTCCACCTTGGAGAAAGGAAATCATGTGTGAAAGCAGTTTTGTATTTTATTAACACAACATGTAAAGGAACAGTTTAAGACCATCTTGCCAAGAGTTAAAGGAAGAGTTACAATTTAATTCTCCAAATTCACTATCAAGACTGGAAACAAGAAATAGATCGGGTGGCTCCGCCCAAAGGTAATGAAATCTGCCTCTCAGCACTTCTAAATACTAATAATAAACAGTAATTTATTTTATGTAAGAAACATAAAAACTGAAATCATCATTTCATGGAATTGGGCTATTTCCCCTAAAAAGTTATAATTTTTTTGCCACTTTATCACAATTCAGCAGAAGGTTTTTAGCCAAAATGTAACAAATTAAATAAACAAAATGTTGAACTACTTTTTTAAGAGCAATTTGCACACTTGCACAAAGTTATGTATCCCAAATTAGACTCAGACAGATATATAGATATACCTCTCTTGAATCCACAGCTGCATACATAATGTCCATCCACCCTTTGAATGTGGCCTTTTAAAAAGAGAGACATGGTTAAATATTTTTGCATAAACTAAGAAAATAATAAAAAGAAAATTATAAATTGCAATCATGGCAAACCGAAACTGAAGTACATCCTGTGGTACAGCTTGTGCACAGAAAGAAGCGAGTGAACAAAGAAAAAAGGTATATGAAGAGACGAGCCAATATACACCATGAATATGAACAACAGGCATCATAGTACTGTGAAAAGCAAAAAACAAATGGATTGTGAAGTAACAACAGATCTTTAAGTGTAGAACACGAAGAAACACAAAAAATGAAAGTAAATGAGAAAGGGGAAAAAAGGCAGAAGAAAAAGGAAATGGATTCTGTGAGCGACTAGGTGTGATGCTCTCACCACTTGCAGCAGCGCAAGATAGCCGGCGCCCACATTGTCAAAGTTGATTTTGACATTCTTCCACCTGACCTCAGAATAGTTTTGGTTAATGAGTTCGAAGCACTGGGTCTTGTTGTCGACCACGCTGGTGGGAAAATATTCCTCGGATGTCTCATTGAAACAGTAGTAGTACTTGCCCGCAAAGAGATTGACCCCCATGATACTGAAAATCAGCCAAAAGATGAGGCAAACCAGCAACACATTCATAATGGAAGGGATGGCACCCACCAAGGCGTTGACTACCACCTAGACCAGACCAGGGGAGACAGGACATGACAATGTCAGAACCGTAATAACGAACACACATCACTCCACCCCTGTGACGCTACATATTGTTATGGCTTTACAGGTAAAATTCAACCATTTGATACAGGTGTGTTAAGAGGAGCTGTGAAATTCCACTATGGCTTCATGTAGATGAAAACACAGCACTGTGTGGTGCATACTGAAGTGTGGGCAATTACTAAGAAGGAGAGTTGTATCAGTCCCAGCCTAATTAGAGCAGCACTGATGCGACTCTGATATGCTCTTTGATCTGCTGAAGCATGCAGCTAGAGCTGCTTAAGGGACACTCAAGCACACACACACACACACACACACACACACACACACACACACACACACACACACACACACACACACACACACACACACACACACACACACACACTATAGCTCTATAGTGCCACCCATATAAATACCTTTAAGAGTCGTATGTTTATGATAAAAATGGTACATTTTTAAAAATAAAAGTCATTTTTATTTTTGATGTTATCATTTTTACTATTTTGCACATGGCTTTCACATGTGATGTGGATGCATTTATTAAAACAAAACCAGATTGTAAGTTAATATCTGCAAGTAATGGTAGCATGTTAATTTGGCTTGACTATTTATACACTACAGTATATTTGGTTCTATTAGGTTGTAAATAGGTAATAAGCATCCGCACACAAACACATGTTCCAAGGCACCAACCTTACAAATATATTTTAGAATTGCATATTTACAGTATAAATGGTACTTAAAAAATAAAAACCAATTTTATTTTTATAATGATCTTTTCTCATATTTAGTACGTGACATGTACATGACTTTCACATGTGATGTCTAGTATTAAACTACCACAGTATGGCAGAAAATGTTATAACAGTTACTATAAATAAAAGTCATTTAATGTCTGTAAGTGACTGTAACATGTTGATCTGGCTTGACTATTTATACACTACAATATATTTGGTTCTGTTAGGTTGTAGATCGGTAATAGGCATCCAAACACAAACACATGTTCTAAGGCACCAACCTTACAAATATATTTAAGAATCGCATATTTACGATATACATGGTACTTTAAAAAAAAAATCACTATAAAAAGCCACTTTTTTAATATGATAGTTTCTATTATTTGGTGCATGGCATGACTTTTACACGTGGAGTATTAAACAACCACATTATGGCAGAATTTTCAATGACAGTTTCTATATTAAAAAACACAAGTTAAGTAAGTTAATTTCTTAAAGTGACTGTTACATTTTAATTAGACTATTTATACACTGCAATATATTTGGTCCTATTAGGTTGTAGGTAGCACTCACAAGCACCCACACATACACATAAACACACTTCCCAAGGTTTATCTCTGTTAAGACTCACAAAATTGCCAAGTGTTCCTGTTATTATTTTACATGTACGTAAATTAATTTTTTATATCAATTTACAAAAAACTAATAAAGATCAAATAATAAAAGAAAAATTTGACAGTTTTGCAAGTGTGAAATACAATTTCCTGAAAAGTTGATTCTGTTCATCTGGACGTAGCGTTTTCATTTGGAGAAATCTTTTGTCACTCATCCAAATGACCTATACAGGTCAAACTTATAAAGAGTACACTCGCATAATGACTGAAACTAGCACCACTGACAAACAATGGGCTGTGAGGTCAATGATCGTTGTTGATCGATGGTCATGACAATATGCATTGATCAAGAAACTGACCTCACAGGCCATTCTTCGCCAGTGGTTCTAGTTTCAGTCGTTGTGCAAATGTACTCTTTATAAGGTTGGGGAAACCTGCAGTTAGCTAAGGCTGAAGAAGTCACTTGGATGAGTGACAAAACATTTCTCCAACTGAAAACGCTACGTCCAGATTAACAGAATCAACTTTTTGGGATTTGCTTACCTGGATGAGCATGCATCAATACAATCTGCAATATTTTTGACTACTTGATGTGTGTAAGTTTACATCAAAGAGCTTTGGTTGTCAGTAAAAAAATTTAAAGTGTTTTAATGCCATAGCATTATGAAGTGTCCCCTATTACCACCCCAACCGTAGACAGTCAATATTTCTAATACAGCTTACTTTTGTTCCCACAACTAGCCCATTAAATAATATAACATTATAGCAGTAATACATTTTTCCCACCACCACCCCAAAATCTAGCAATCAAATCCAATATCCAATGTATTTGTCATTGCCAGTACTAAGCTCAGCACATAGTGAACCGCTCACTACCAGTGTTAGGCAGGCCGACCAGCAGCTCTCAGGCAGACAGCTGAGCATGCATGTCTTTGGCAGACTCGTTTTGTGGAGCCATATTCCCTCCTCATTGCAAACAGATAGGGAGGAGCTCTAGAGCAGGATTCTCTCAGCGTGTGCACGACCTTCACCCGCTGACTTGAGCTGAATCAGCGGGGATGCAAAGGGTACACTATTCAAATATTGTTTTTTATTGTTAAATGCAAACTGATAAAAAACAACAAGAGTTTTTCAAGTAACATTAAAGGACTAAAAGGCATGCAATTCACAAAATACCAGATTTCCCTTCACAGTGGCGCCAATGCACGTGCTGAGAGAATGACTCTTTTTGATTGAGCTAAGAAACAATTTAACCGCTCCCAAAAATTCAATGTTTTGAAAAAAAAAAAAAGAATTAGGCCATGCTGTGTGGAAAGCATTCTCAAAAGAGGGAAAATGGCTTTCAAAAATGCAAAATACATGCGTGTTACATGGCATTGTGCAATCTCAAGAACTGCTCAAATCAATACATAAATAAACAGAGAAGTGTGTGGATAGAGAGATAGCAGCTAAAGAGATCAAGGCTGAAACCATTATGATATGTGGAAAGCATCTACAGCCTAATGTAGCAGAGGTGAACGACCATAGCTTGACCATAGTGTATGCAGGAAATTAATGTCAATGGGGTTCAGAGGTTACATACAAAGACCCCATAACATTTAAGGCTAGAAAAGCTAGAAAAGCTAAATCTGCCAGGTTACTACAACTTCAACTTTAGTGGATTTGTAAAGAAAAAAGGGCATGTACTGAAGCTGCATTCCTGTGAAATGCATTTGTCAAAAAGCTGGAACTGAAATTGCAGGGCAGAATTACGAAAAAAAAAGAGAGCCAAGTACAAGGTCAGAGCCATTGCGTGTTAGGTAGTGCAATGCATTTCACTGTAGCTTCACTGCTCACTCGGATCGGCTCAGTTGCATCAGGACTCAGCCAGTGACTGTTTTTTTAAAAGATGTAATTGTTATAACTCCCCATAATCTCCTGTATTTGGTGTCATCTCTCTATTCATTTGATTCTCTATTCATTTATTTATTGTTTTGACCTCAATTTTTTTTCATTTCCAGTTCAAACAAAATGGTAACTCGATTGATGAACATAGACATTATCGTAAAAAACTGATACAGCAGGATTAAATTCCTCAAGTTTGTTTCCTTTCACATTACTGGGCCACCCTCACCTCTCTTACCACATACTCCCAGTGAATGAGTTAATTCATAGGGGCATTGGTTTTGGCAGCCGTTCACTATATTTAGGCAAATGTGCCAAACCCAAAAATGACAACTTATCTTTGTGCAGCTCAAACTCAAACTGCACAATTAAACCAAAGAAATTTCAGTGAAACGTTTATGACAACATCCATAAAGCCTATCCAGGGCCTAAAAGCGCTGATGTCTGCTCTTGTGCAACGGCATCATATTTTAGTCGCTGGATATGTAGTATGAATGAAATTTCACTACGAGTCAAATTTGAAGATTGAATCCACTTATGGTCAATCTGCCCTTAAAATAACCACCTAGGCCTTTTGTCTTTTATCTGCTGGTCTGTCATTTTTGGGACATGCTTAAGAAGGACGACACATTGTCTGTCTAGGGTTGAGAGTGTTGCTCGAACGCTGTAGTGCTAGCGAACCAACGGGGTACCGTCCACCCAGAACTCAAAGTCAGAGTTTAACTGGGCCTGTTGTTGCCTCCCAGTTTCACTTCCTGTGGGAGTGGAAGGCAACAGAAAGCTAGGGCCTGCTGTATGCGCTACAGAATGCGGTGCCATGACATGACAGCAGTAATGCCTTGTGTGAAATGGCAGCCTAACATATTTGCAAAGCTTCTGCCTGCATTCCCAAAGGAAGGCATTAAGACTCGTTATACATACATTAATATGCACAGTTTTGAGAAGCATTTGCATTAAGAAGCTGCCACCAGAATGAACTGTTAGCAGATCGTTTACTTTAACAGTAGAACTCAAAGTGCTGACACTGGCAGAAGCTTAACAAATACTTTCCTCCCAAAGCCACAGCACTGTGAGTGTGTGGTTTCTGTCTCAGTCCCTGATGCAGAAAGATCCTGGACAAGCAAGAGAGAGTGTGGTGACCCTCCAGCAGTCTGGCCCAGCTGAACCGGGTCGAGGTGGAGTGAGTAGTGAAGGGGTAAGGGTGCGAAGGAAGGGGAGAAGGGGGGAGGAAAGGTGGGTGCTGCACAGTGCCGCATATGTGGGGCTGAGGAAAAGGTGGGGAGAGTCTGAGGTGAAGAGGAGAAGCTCAAACTAGAAGACAAGGCAACCAGTCCCAGTATAAAGAGAGGTAAAGACGAATGAGATCAGGAGACAGAGAGAGTAAGAAAGAGAAAGCGACAGAAGGGACTACGGGTGACAACAACCAGGTGCAACCTACTACTACCGCCAGTCACAAAGATGACCAATCAGATCTTTGTATCATAGGAAGAGACAGCCCAAGCAACCAGAGGTACTGTAGCAGCAAATAATTTCTGCTCTGCAAACCGACTCAGTTTGTTCTTACAAATAAGACACGCTCCTCTGAGCGGTTGTTTGGCAGTCGTCCTGCACACTGAGTTTTTGGTGTGACTGGTTAGGCAGAGATTTTGGTGTCCCGCAGCTCCTCGGTTCCTGCTGGTTGTTCTCGATGCCAGATGCATTGAGGGATGGTGTGAGCTGAGGAAGAGGGGAGGTTATGGGAGCAAGAGGGAGCGGGGCATGTGGAGGGGAGAGGGGTTCTCAATTGAAAGCAGTGGTTGAGAATCAGGCCAAATGAACAGCTAATTGTTGATTTGAATGCTCTATGAGATGGCATGTAAGTCTGGTTAGCTTTGACCAATTTGGCATTCACTTTGGCCAATCAAGAAGAAACAAAGTAAAATGAAGTCATCGGAAATTGCAATTTGTCACTCGTGTGATGAGGCAGCTTTGTGAATAAGATTTCAGTTGCTCTTTGGGCAATTTTAATGATGAAACAAATCAATTTATGCTTTTTTTTTCTTTTTCTTTTTTTGGTTGCTGTTGTTAAAGAAATTCAATTGAAATACACGTTATTCTACTAGTAATACAACTTTAGTGTTACTTTACTCAATCTCCCAGCTGCATCATGACTTCTTATTTCGCTCTAACAAAGGCATGGTACAGGATTGCGCATGGAAGGGTGACTTTTTGGATTTCATTTCCTGTTCTTTTAAAAAAAACAATCTCCCAATATTTTGGAGGTTTTTTTTAATTTGTTTTGTTTTTGTTTTTGTTTTTTTGTCTTCTTAGTTTGCTTTTAGATCAGTTCTAGCATGCTTTAAACTGTTGAATGGGCATGCGGAAGGATCAGCTGCTTAGCTTTGGATCTTACCCTCATCCCTTCAAAACGTGACAAGGCTCTGAGGGGTCTCAAGGCCCTTAGTGTCCTGAGTGATTTAATGGGCCCTAGATCGGAGTAGCCCAGCGCATTAGCTACAAGGCTGACTATAGACACCTACACAAAAACAGAGAAGCAAAAGAGGTTCCAAACTGTTAGAAGTGAGAATATTCACTAGGGAAGAGAGACGGCCCTGGTATAGGCGGAGAGTTGCTTGACATACACACATAAATCTATGCATGTATATGCATGTATAATATTGCATTTATACATGTATATACACTGAGAGAGAAGATCAGTGTTTAGTATAGGTTTTATGTGCGTAGTATTTTTAGAAGCAGTAGGCCAGAGGGATTGTTTGTTATTTTTGGGCAGTTGACGAGATGTGAAAAGTCCTTTGTACCTGCAAAGAAATTTGTGGTTGAGAGAGAGAGAGAGGAGGTAGAGACATAAGACTCAAATAGAGGGTCAATTAGACAGAAAAGAGTGCTACATGATCTAGTAAAGATACAAGCGAAGGGACTGGAAGAGCAGAGGAAGAGGATTTGGGGAGGGAGGGAAGGAGAGAGGTTATCCTGTTAAAAACCCAACAGACTTGAGAGCCTTACCCTTGCCCCTCTAACACTGTCTCTCCATGTCGCTCTTGGGCTGAGGCATAAAATCCCATATAATTTAAGACAGACAAACTAACGGAACCTAAGAGAAAGAATACAAGTGAACATGTACAAGTGTGTCATTTTACCATTTTCTTTCTCAGACATCAAATCATATTTGCTACACAGCATTTAGAGTCATAAAGGAGAGCCACAGTCACACGAAACACACACAAGAAACAGGGATGGAGGTTAAGGGCACATCAGATATAGTTATTAGCACTGGATGGCACTGAAAGGACAAAAATACACAGAGTACAGTCGAGTTACACACAGTTAACAATGGTTAACAATAACGGCACACAACCTCAAAGGAACTGGTGAGGGCCCTTATTGTGCCCAGCAGCAGTCAGGAAGAGATCGCCACAGCTGAAGAGCAATTAATCCTCAAGTTAACTAACTACTTCACAAAACTGTGCGCACATGCTCAGCAGTGGTAAATGTACAGAACTCTTATCGTAGCAATAAATCACTGTGAAATTTAGATCATGTCTATACAATTTTGCTCTGGTAACAGAATCATTTAAAGCACTGAGTGGTATAGCCATTCTAAGCTAAGCACATAAACAGCATTGTTTTGCTAAGCAAGGAGGAAATGGACTATGGAAAGTGTGGTCAATAAGCTGCACTCACGTTCTTTGAGTGCTCAGAAGTGCAGTATTGACAGCGCCTTGATGAAGTTGCCTTAAAGGCCCTAGCCGCCATTATAGCCTGTCTTCAGCACAGGAAAGCATCGCAAAGATAAAAGGATCGCTTGGATGGATGCACATTTTTCAAGATGGAACCAACGTATCCAGCTGTATAAGAATCTGGCCTTTTTTTGCAGGAATTGTACCCTCAGGAAGTCTTTTCTTTCCATAAATGCAATTTCCGTGATGCTGAAGGGTCTAAAACAGGGGGCGCACCAGTTCCTTACAAATAAGGAAAAATATCAACAGTAAACACATGTGAAAGCACCTCCAACCAGCCACCGACACCAACCGGTCAAACTCACCGCAAGAAGTACACAACATCCAAAGCTTACCAAAATCACGGAGGGAGGTTTATAACAGGCAAAATCTTCATTTTGACTGATGCCATCATCAACACAGACGACATGAGACTTAAAAGTCTATAAAAGCTACAGGAAAAAAACACCAGGAAAAGTATCGGCTTGTATTCAGATTTTCTTCTTACTATATATAAAATGAATAAACCAAAATAAATAGACAGAGAAATTGACATTTCTCCAAGCGCTTACTTTGTGGTACTTACTTTTTAAAAAATCGTTAACCTTGCCTCTTGAATGAATTAGCATCTATACTCAGGGGGAGACAGTAAAATAAAGATTTTGCCTTAGTCTGCACTACAGTGTTTGGGGTAATTGTCACCTTCAGCCTGACCCCTTGGAGAGCCCCCATTTGGGGTGCCTGGCCTCTGGCCCACCTGCTGGGCCAGCTGTGTGGTAGCGGCCTCAGTGTCTCAACGTCCTTCTCAGAGAGCTCTGCAAGGCAAGGCCAATGACATCTGGGGCTGTGATCCCATGATGACGACAGCACAAACCAAACAGAAATAAAACCAACTGAAAACAAAGGGAAAAACACAACAAAACAATGATAATAATCTGAGTGAAAAAGAAAGATGAATGAAGTATGACCCCTGTCACCCTGATGCTCACACACCCCAGTGTCAGTTATCTAGCCTAATTTTACTGTCGTATGATAAACAGATTATTTAAGACAAAAAGGTATATTAATGTGTACTCAAATATTAAACATCTGCTTCTGTGATTTCCGAAAAACGAGTTGAGTAAATGAATGATGACGATGCTGCAGACTGACTTAATGTGGCCGTAATATAATAATAAACACATAATAAAAATACAAAACACATTTTGAATGAAAATCAGTAAAACACAAATCAAATGAAAAACAGAAAGATACATAAGAGGGAAATGAAGAGGGACACACTCATAGAAAGAGCCAAGCACATCCACACTCTTAAAAGTCACAGGCTGGTCTAATGATGGTGCCCTCCCCACCACCACCCCTGCTTTCTGAGTCCATGGCGATGGTTTCACCCAACAACACAGGACGGCAGAGGCACATGGAGGCCATGACACAGCCCAGACTCATCAAGCACAAGTTCTTTGGTTCTTTTTTCTTTTTTCTTTTGTTTATTTCTTTGGAGGGGGAGCGCTAGTGAAGACCAAACTTACCATCGGCTGCCTGTCACCCACCATCATTACATCTCAGCACAATATCACCACATTCCTGAGGTTACACTTTCAAGAGGGAATAAAAGGAGGATGGGGGGAAAGAAGGGAGGAGGGACATCACTTCTCTGAAACATGGTCACAACTTGGGAAACATAGCACCTCACATTGCCCAGAGTGTGTGATGAGACAACACACTTACAGGTAGGGAGTCTAAAGTGGCGAGAACCACAATCAGTACGGCGTGGTATGATTATAATCAATACTATCAATACAAGATCTATGTGAGCTTTATGTGTCAACATTAAACATATCAATAATAAATAGCTTCTGTTGTTTTTCTGAATGCTGTTTTAAACTGTACAAACATGAAATGCTTTGTTTAGGCTTAATGTGGATTTCCTAGAGGATGTGATACATATAATATGCGTGTATTTGCTGTAGGGGGTCTGAATAACACAAGCTTATAATGGCAACCTCTGATACGAGTCCATTCACGGGGGCTGAGGTGTTGGACACTGTGGAGAGGTGGTTAGTTCAAGCAGAAAGTCAGAAGTCAGGAAATTCTTTTTCTATCCTGCTCTGCTACCTGGTGCTGACTAATTCCTGAATCAACATGTAAAATTCAAATCATTCAGGCATCTTACATCCAGATGTTTGCCCTTATTTATCCCCCATTAGACTGAATTTGGAAACTCAGAAGCATCTAATATTATCTTATATAAAATTGAAAGCATTGAAATTAGAGCAGACCTGTTATGTTTTCCCTATTTCATAATGATGAAAGCTCATATTGAACATGGCCGAAGTTTCAGAAAATGAGATTATGTGGAAGTAATCCCTGTGACTGCTCTAAACACTCATTTTCAGACCTTTTCTAGTCTTGGCCCAATGTGACTGTAAGCATAGGCACACAGCTCTGGCTGTGAGTACAGCAGCCCCCGCACGCCTACTGTTTATACCTTCTGTTTGTGAGGGGCAGCCAATCGAGAGGAAAATGGCTTTAAGAGGAAAGCAGCACCAAACTGCTAGTTTCAGATGGAAGATAAACTGAAGGGCTGTGTTAGGCCCTGTATAAAAAGAAAAAAAGATTATTCTGTGACTCATGCACAGCTGCTCCATAAGAGTCTAATATTAAAAACGAATGAGTAGGACATTAGGATAAATAGGTCCCCTTTAAATCTTATTTATATGTGTAGCTTCCACAGAATAGACCGGAGAATCATTCCTGTTCTGGACTTTCAGTCTTGAGTGACACGAGGAGCACAGCAGTACACAGAGAGAGAGGATAAAGGTCAGAAACACAGGCAGAGACAGCTTAACAAAAACACATCTTTGACACTTCCCATTGCTCTGAGCATGACTTGAATATGATTGTAATCATTACAATAGGTGACTACACACCTATTGTAGTCGTTAGGTGTGCTCTGATTTGATTCTAATTTGAATTGTCATCAATACACCCAAATATCTGTGTGTGACTTCACTTTATTGCATGTGAAAAAAAACATGCGGGCAGGTTTGCGGCGCTAAGCGTGAGCAGTTTTTTGTTTGAGAAGCAGAAAATTATTCCACATATTCAAGCATTTCAGTGATAAACCAAGTAAAATATGTGAATAGCTGCTTGATGGAGTGGTAAAAGGTGGCTCGGGCATGTGTGCCTTCAATATGGACAGACTCCAGTGCAGCCTTGTAAAACACTGTCCTTGTATAATGGAATTACTGTTAAAAGAGATGCCCGCTCACATGCTGCAATCCATGAAGCAGATATTCAGTTAATACCCTGACCCTACAAACCTAACCACACCCGGTCAACAACAAAAGGGTACAAGCCATACGCTGACCAGTCCGGACATTAAAAAGCAAGCTAGGTGAGGTGAGTAACACTGATCATTCAGGGGGACGGCACTTTGACATATTCCCCTCACCTAAACAGCGTTGCAGATCACATGGTTGTTGCAGCCTGTCGGTTTTAATGTTTTGGCTGGTTGGTGTATATGTTATCTGATACTGATACTGCTGATCAAGAGCCTGCATGAGTTTCTGTTGCACCCTATCGCTGTTGAACCAGGGTGTGGCTGCCGAGCAAGTGACTACTCTAGTCTGCAGCTCACACAGGAGGGAACAAGAGCCAGACTTACATCCACAATGAAGAAGTCCAGCCAGCACCAGGCATTGGTGAAATACTTGACAAAACCATAGGCGACCCACTTCAGCAACATCTCCAGGATAAAAATGTAGGTGAACACCCGGTCAGCATACTCCAAAATGATCCGAATGGTCTTCCTCTGCTCAATGTACACATCCTCGAAGGCCTACGGAGAAACAGGAAACGCATTAGTTACAGAGAGAAGACGGTGACAGAAATATTACACGAGATGATTAACGATGCTTCTAATGAAACTGTATATGGCACCACAGCCCAGCCGACGGCTGAATCCTAACTGTGATTTACAGGAAGAAAGAAAATTGTAAATAAGTCCACAAGAATTATATGTCTGCATCCGACCCGTGCTTTGTATTTGGCACATTTAACAAACTCACCAAATCCCCTGTGTCCTCTCCCATCCCATTTAACCACACCACTGATAGGCTTGTGTTACCTCCTTAATGTCACAAACACTCTGGTTTTGATTTCTATTCATTTTTTATTTTTGCTCCAATTTCCCCCAGTCGCTAAAATATATACTTCACTCATCGGTTCAAGTATGTGGAATCTTGAATTTAACATTTTCTCTTTTTATTCAACTGTACAGTTAGCTTAAGTGTGAGCAAATGCTAACGTAGGCCTCCTTACCAGAGCGCCACTGCTGAGGAGAATCATGAAGATGATGAGCGTCTCAAACCAGTTGTGTTCCACAATCAGGTAGCAGGTTTTTCTCAGGAACCACCAGCTCTTCCCCCATCCCATAGTGATGTCAACATCACAGCATTTATACTTGGCCACGCACGCTGAGGACGCACAGGAGAAGAAACAACAGCAGATGTACTGAGCCAAAACAAGATGGAATGAACCAGCCCTGAGATTCAAGTCTGAGGTTTCAACATGTTTTCCTGGTAAAATCTTAAAAGAGCTTTTACATTTTCAAACTGCAATTCCCACAATGCACGTCTTTGTTTTCATTTTGCCCACCCAAGGAACTTTGCCCAAGTTGAGCCTTCACATGCGGATTTAGATTTATCTAACATAGGGTGCAAACACATTATATTTGTGTTTTTCATTTTTTTAATACATTTGCAAAGAATTTTGAGGTAAAAATGAATTTAATTCACCTCGATGAAGCACAGTGATTACTTTCTGGATGAACTGTAAATAACAAAAATAACCAGCATTTTGTTTTCTTGTTCAATATAAAATGTACCTATAAATGCACTTTAGTTTATTAAAACCTTAGATTTATAGACAGATGGTTAAATAATATTTTATAATAAAGCTCCCCTTCAACCCTGGTGCCCTACAGTTTCCACCCAGCCCCTGGGGAGTCGAGGTAATGGGTGGTGTGGAAGCAGTGGTCTCACCATCTGTCCAACAGGACTCTGGTTCCATGTATTCCTCAACCGTCTCCACCACAACCACCTCCTCCACGTCTGGTTTGATGTCGATGGTGCTGCCCTCCGAAGAACTGGTGTCATCCAGCTAAAGAAAAGCAGACGCATAAACACATTTTGTTAATGTGGTGGTGTCTTGTTTTTTTTATATTTATGTTTTTAATCATAGCTTATTCTATTTGTTTTGGGTTTTTTAAATATTTTCTTTTGTTTTATTTACTTTATTGATCTATTGATTTGATCTCGTTTGCTTTGCAAAGAACTTTGATCAACCTCGTTGCTTTTAAATGTGCTACAGAAATAAAATTCACACTGACATTAAGAAACAGACACATGTGGAAAAACAATCTCACAAGCATAGAAACAAACATACAAAAATGCAAAATACAGAAACTTTTCACGTTTTATTTCGGTACCAAGAAGCGATGGACTCATAATGCCTCTTAGAGCCTGAGGAAATGTTATTTCTAAATTACATCAGCTCTATCTTTAAATGGAAAATCTTTGATCTTTGTTTCTTTTTTTTCTGTGTTTTTTTTCTTCATATTGTAATGGACTTCGTAACAACCTTGAACATCACCTATCATCCGTTTGAACACTGAAATGGAATATCAAATGTCAGATAATCTGCTCTGAAAGTCTTCTAAATGCATTTCATCAAAACACATAAGTCAGAGAGCGTCCATTCATCCGCAGTGCCTGCCTGCTCAAGCCAGTCTAGATGGCTCTATTGAGTAATGGGGTTGTATTAGTGTCTGAGCAACATAGAGTGGCCAGCCGCACCCAGACTGGCACAGTGCTGGATAGCTGAGGATTATACACAACAAAAACAACACGTGGAGCATCAGTTTTTACAAATTGACAATGTAATTAGGAAGCAGTGAAAGGGCCTGAATATCATGGACATATTTCTTTGTATGCCGTTCTTTCTTTCAGTAAAATCTCCCTGAATAAGATATGCAGTCATGTTAAAAAAGAAAGTACACCTTCTTTCATTTTCACAGTTTTATATATCAGGACATGATGGGAAAAATTAGCCGTAACCAGGTTTAATCATTATTTAAATACAACCTGTGATGCATACATATAAAAGATTACAGCATGTCAGTATTTATTTGATACAAACTAAGCAGTCCTGTGAAAAACTAAGTAGACCCCACAATTCAATAGTCATAATAACTTTAAAGCTGAAGTAATTGCTTTCTGAATGACTTCATCAGTCGTTCACGTCGTTGTAATATGAGGCATATCATCTTACATCAGTTCACTGAGGTCTGCATGGGTTCATTTATGCACAGCTCTCTTAAGATCCTGCCTCAGCACTGCAATGCAGTTGAGGTCTGGACTTGAGTGGGCCTTGTTTTGCAGATTTTTCAGCCTTTTGGTCGCAGAGGTGCTGCTATGCTTGAGATCATCGTCCTATTCCATGACCCAATATCACCCAAGCCTTAGCTGTCAGACAGACAGCCGCACATTTTACTCCAGAATACTTCAGTATATGAGTTTATGGTTGATTCAGTGACTGCAAGGAGCCCGGGTCATGTGGTCTTATCTGTCCAATTGCCATTTTGTTTGTTTAGATTTGACTTTGCTAACCTAAGCTGTGTTTCCATGTTCACGTAGAGAGAAAAGGCTTTCTCCTGGCAAACCTTCCAAACCACCATATTTGTTTAGTCTTTTCCCAATTTTAATGCCATAAACTTTAACATTTAACATACATTAGATCTGTAGAGTCTGAGATGTGGCTCTTGGGCTTTATGCAGTTTTAGTATTCCACAGTCTGACCGTGTGTTAAATATGCTGGGAAATCCACTCCTGGCAAGATTAGCAATTCACTTGAATGCTTTCTTACTGTAGGGTTGGATGCAAGGCCTTTGAAATGGCAAATATTCTTCCCAGACTGATGGGCAGCAACAGTTGCTACTCTGAGATCTGTAATGATGTAACGATGATGTCTTTCCCCCTTGAACAAACACCTGAATGCTCCAGACCAGCAAACTCCTGCTGCACCCAGCTGCTGCTTATCCTCTTAATTTCTATGAAAGCAGTAAGGGTGCACTTAGTTTTTCACACAGTGCTTCTGCATTTTGCTTAATCTATGTTAAACAATGGAACAGTTTAATATGTCATGTTTTGTAATCAGGTTGTATGTACTTGATGAACCTGGATCACAGAATTGCAAGAGGACGTGCTTTCTTTTTCATGTGACCCTGTCCTAGCTGTTTACACTCACCTCTTTGCTGTTCTCATTGTCTGACTCGCTGCTGAAGTCCTCTGTGTTGAGGTTCTCAAAGTCGGACTCTCCCACAGCTATTGGTACGCAAACGGTCAGATTCGGGTTGTGGATAAAGGACATGTGGTCTTCGTCGATCATGTACTTGCCCACGCTGCTGCCAATACCACTGGTAGTGCCGTTACCATTTTTGGCATAGTCCAGGTCACGGTTAATGTCCACCCCAGTGTGATTAGCGATACAGTTCAGTTTCTTGTCGTACATGTCTTCCAAAGGCTTCTGCTCATCTTCCATCGGTGGTTTCCTCAGCAGACTGGCCATCAGTAATCGCATCTTGGCTTTTATCCATGCGATGCCTTTCTTGATGCGCATGACAGAAATCTGCAGGTTGTTCGGCTCACCGTCATCATCTGTTGCCGCCAAGTTGTCAGCACTGAATGAGCTCAGCAACAAGGCAAGGAACAGGTTCAAAACCTTTAAAGAGTAAATGAAAAACAAATACATAAAAAGTGGCAGTTTTGAAGGAAGCAGGAGGGAATCCGAGTAACCAACTGCACACTTGTAAGGTAGCACCTTGTGATTTACAAGCCACACCCTAAATCATGCCATGTTCTGATTTAACATTTACTGTATTGAAGATTAAATTACACACTGACATTATGAGCTCTATTAGGTAATGAATCTATGAATAAAGTGAAAAGGGGGGTCTTTTTATAAATAAACTTCTATACGTTCATTTCTTATTTTACAACTGGAGGAGTCGCCCCCTGCTGGTCAAGTGATAGCATGCGGGTCTTCCACATTGGGTTCCCCCATTACATACAGTGTAATATGCTATGAATATCAAATATTCCATACACATTGTTTCTTCCTGTTTTACTTGTGATGCTAATGAACTTTTTTTAAATTCATATACGTGTGAAAAAGAAAAAAGGAAACAAGTAATCGGATGTTGTTGCTAAATTCTCAATTTCTGACCGCATTACATTAGAGAGCTAAAAGGGGCATTTTTTCATTGGGCACCTTGAATTCCATTATTTCCATTGATTAACTTTAGTCAGTGAGATAACTGTGATTCAAGTGGTCGGTACAAATAAATCCAATAAAGCAAAAATGGAAGAAAAGTTGATGTCATATGTCGCAGTCATAGACCTTATTTATGGTCCAAACGCTATGAATTATGCAACAGTGATGTGAGTTTGTATTGGGATCCTGAGCGGAAAGCCCTGTCTAAGTAGACTTACGTGTGTTTTAACAGTCACACAGCTAGTTATTGGCAGTGAAAGTCATGTGTAAAAGGTTTAGGCTTGTTGTCTTCCTCCCCTGTAACTCTACAGAGCTTCTAAACCTTCATCATTAAAGTAACAAAGAATAGAATAGAAGTGCAGTTTTCATACCAAACACTTTACTGAATTCTGCCTGAAGTTTTGAAACGTCCACTCGCTTTGCTCTACCTTCTGGACGTCTCTCAAACTGTGTCAAGAACAGTGCACCTGAGTCATGTGTGAACTCCCATTAACAGTTTCCAGCTAACAACATGGGACACTCACCACCAGGTTACCGATGACCATGACCATCATGAAGACGATTAGGCACATGGCCTGGCCGGCCACCTCCATGCAGTCCCACATGGTCTCGATCCACTCACCACACAGGACACGAAAGACGATCAGGAAGGAGTGGAAGAAGTCATTCATGTGCCAGCGGGGCAGCTCACATTCAGCAGAGATCTTACACACACAGTCTTTGTAATTCTTCCCAAACAGCTGCATGCCCACCACAGCAAAGATAAAGACTATGATGGCCAGCACCAGAGTCAGATTTCCCAAGGCTCCCACTGAGTTACCAATGATCTTGATCAGCATGTTGAGAGTGGGCCACGACTTGGCCAGTTTAAACACTCTGAGCTGAAGTGGGAGGAAAGAGTAGGAGGATTATGTTTTAGTCATAACATCCCATCTTTACGAACTTGTTGCTTCGATTCAGCAGAGTAAAAATAGCATAAATATACAGCAATGTTTAAATAAACACAGATTTTACTTTTGCCTCGTTTGCCTCAGATGCAGTACCAGTGCAGAGCCGGTTTTGTCTTCGTGCTTATCGAAAAACAACCCACTTTCTGACAGGTTTGAGAACCTGTTTGAGATCTGCCAGCCTGGTTTATCTTGCAGTAACTCCTAAAATATCCACATCAGTGGTTCCGACTTCTACAGAGAATTTGCGATGCTGTGAGTTTTTGACACATACGCCAGTTTTTGGGAGGTTTTTTTGTTTTTGTTTTTTTGGAAGAGTTAAATATGTGCAAACAGCTCTAGATTAAACACTGACACTGCATCAGTGGAGAAGTATTGTTCGATGTGCAGAATGTGCATGATAACACACAACAACATGATGCAATGATACAATCTCAACTCTACTTTTCTAGGCAAAGATAGATATTTACCAATCGGAATGACCGCAGGACTGAGAGGCCCTCAACGTCAGCCAGAGCAAGCTCCACTAAGCTCAGAGTCACAATGAATCCATCGAAACAGTTCCAGGCCTCCTGAAAGTAGTAGTACGGATCCATAGCTACAAGCTTGAAAAGCATCTCTCCTGCGAAGATCCCCGTGAAAACCTGACATGCGAGAAGGAGGACAAATTTAACTTGGCTTCTAAACATATATAACAGAATGTAAAGCATAATGAGTAGTAAAAGAACCGACATATTGGTTCTGCAGAAAAATGCATTAGGTTAGTACTCTCAGCTACTGCAATTGAACTTAAACACAAATAGATTATTTACAGAGGAAGCACATCTAGTTAATGTCCGTGCATGTGTCAGCTGCTCTGCAGTCACTGAGGATAAGACGGCACTTGTTTGTTCTCATCTTTAATAGATCACTGATGGCTGCCTTCAATCACACAGACCACAAAGCGAACATACAGTCATGTAGGCCATACATGTTTTTGGACAATGACACTTATTCTGTCATTTTGCCTCAGCACAACCACCACAGTAAATTTTAAATAAAACAACAAAGATGTGACTGAAGTGTAGACTTTCAGCTTTAGATCAAATATTGCTTTTTAAGAAATGACAGATATCTTTATGTTTATAGTCCCCTGTTTTCAGAGATTTCAAATTAATTGGATTTAGTCTATAAATCATGGATATGACCAAATGCTGTGTTTTCTCTCTTCAGATGTTCTGTTAGACCAGCTGGGTTTGTGGCTCTTTCTGCATTATTTTTTTCCTTTGATTTATTGGGCTGAGATCTGGTTACTGATTTGACTGAAGAATATCCCATTTCTTTGCTTTGAGAAACTCTTGCTTTATCGGTTTACACGCTGAAGTGCTGCCTGATCAGTTCTGCAACATTTCAGAATTCAGCATGCGACTTCTATCTGCAGTCGCATCATCAACAAACACTAGTGACCCAGTTCCACTAACAACCGTGCATGCTTATGCCATAACACTGCCTCCACCATGTTTGACAGGTTGTGTAGCGTACTTCAGATCATGAGGTGTTTCTCTCCTGCACTCAGTTTATTTGTCAAAACAATAAAATAAAATTCTGAACTCTTAGACGTTTTCTGGCATCTTTCCTTCCTGGTCCCGAGTGTAACCTGTGGTTTACACCTTGCTGTGAACTCTCTGTATTCCCCTTCATGAAGACTTGGGTTGATTGTAGACCTCAAGTGTGATACACATGCTACCTCGAGAGTTTTTGTTTTAATTGAAATAAACGTTGTGAAGTTGTTTTTAATCATGGAAATAATTCTGTCATCATGCACTTCGGTTATCTTCTGTGGTCTTTTGGTGTTGCTGAGTTGACACTGCATTCATTCTTACTAGATTTTTATGGGTTGTTTTCTTTCACAAACATCAACCTCATACTGAGGATAACAGCAAACAGCTACAAAATGCAAGTTCAACACTTGGAATCAACTCCTGATCTTGTGTGTGCTTAATTCAAATAATCATACATAGCGAGGGAACAAGCCTCATGCGGCCATGAAATTATTTGCCACATAGTTGTCCAATTACTTTTGAGCTGTGTATAAAAATGTAATTCCTGAACAGTTAATGTAGTTCTTTAGTCAAACCCCTTGAATTAAAGCTGAAAGTCTGCACTTCCATGACATCTTGATTCTCTGAATTTAATCCACTCAGGTGGTATGAACTCGAACTCAAATCGACCTGTATACACCCTCGTGAGTTTGTCAGACTGCGTGTTCATTGGCGCGCAGGATGATGACTCATATTGCATCAAGGTGACCTAGAAACCTCCACCTGTACCACCCATTAGTCTTTTCAACTAGATTTTTATGAACCACAACTGGAAAGAACACATTTCACTGCTTTTTCAATTGTAAATTAATACGAAACAGACATACACACAAAACTGTATATAAAAGAGCGTACAACAATATGTGTTAACTTATGTGAAATGGTCCCAGTACTCTGATTTACTCCGTTTCTTAAAGAAAAACAAAGCTTTAAATGAAAACAACCAGGTCTCAGAAATTATTTAGGCACCATTTTAGAAGAGCTCATCGATCAGCCTTCATGAATTATTAACACCGCCCTCCAACCAGTCAGCCAACCAGCAGAGAAGCAGGTGCATCCACTGAACCAGAGTACAGCGAGAGAGACGGGAGAAGAAGAATGGAACATGTGTGTGCATGTATGTAAAGAAAAATCCACGAATACTAGGAAGCAGCGGGGGGTTTGGGAATGTTTTTTTTCCCTGTCAATTACAGTCCCATAAATAACACCTTTCTGTGAGCTACTGAGAAGAAGCAGAGAAGATCATTTACAAGAATACCAGATAAAAATAACAACAAAAATCCACTCACCAGATTTCCTACAGACAGCATATCTTCAAAGTCAGGGGTCATGGGGTAATGCTCCATAGCCATGAAGAGGGTGTTTAGGACGATACAGATGGTGATGGCCAGGTCCACAAAGGGATCCATGACTATAAGGTTCACAATCTCCTTGATCTTAATCCACTTGGGGCTGCACTCCCAGATCAGGAATGTGTTAGCAAACTTATACCAGCATGGGGGACACTTGCGCTGAGACTCCTCCAGTTCTGAAGACATAGCGCGGATCATACATCAAAACCAAACATACTTGCGTGCTCAGCAAACTGCATGCAATGGTATAATAGGATAGAAAAAAATTTTATGCAATGTATGTATCTGGTACTTTTGAATATGCAAAGCAGATAAGCAGGAAATTCATGTCAAACTAATCAAACAATGAAGAGCAGCCCTAGTTAAAGAATAATGAGAGAGCAGGTTAAATAGCTGGGTTAAAGTGGCAGTACCCTCCACTAGTGTGTTGGTAATGACGCTCATGACACTGTTGGCCCGCTCTTTCCGCCCAAAGGAGGTATTGAGCTGGTCCACAGACACCATCAGGGAGCCCGACAGCTTCTTCTTCACCTCAACCTCAGTAGTCGGCTGTCAGGAGGAGAGGAAGAATCAAGCACCCATGGAGAGGACATGAACACCATCCCACATCACCACCGGTGGCCGGCGGAGGGAAGTGCACGACAGCAACGGCAGGAAAAAGTAGTCGAGGATCAGAATTTTGGGGGTGGGGGGCAGGGCACGTTTCATTCTCCTCTACTTGTATGCTGGTTTCAAGGAAGATGTGTGTATGCTGTAAATGCATGCAGGTTTCAGCCAAAGTGGGAGCAGTGGTCTAGGGCTACTTGACCTAATTGTGTTTGAATGTAATTAGCTCATCCCAATTAGATAAAAAATGGATTGTGAGACACTGTGCGAGGAGAACTGCTTCTGCATGAATGCATTCTCAGTCCCGTCATGCAATAATGGAGGCTTTGCTGCCATTGCAATATAATCATGAGGTTATTTTACAAAATGTCTCCCAAATCTGGCCATTTTTAACACAAACTTGCAAATTGATGCTACTGTATCTTCCTATTTTGAAACCATACAACTTATATTGCAACCATCAAGTCAAGAGCATTGTAAATAGGTCATATGAAGGCAGGTAGTTCAAATTCATCCAGTTGTCATGCATGAGCATGCTCCAAGTCAAAGAGAAGGAGAGGAAATAACAGACATCATAACCAAAGTTTGGTTTGTCTACATCATGCTTGTTCTAATTTGGGGTTTAAATCTACCATGCTAACTAGAATGACGCACAACTAATTTGCTAATGCTGACCAGGGAGAGACTGGAAAACATAGAAAGGTATAGACAGACAAGGACAGCAGCCCTCCTTCATTTCTTAAAGTATTTTTCGAAAGCCTAATAGGATGGTGTGTATATATTTATACATATATATTTATGTAGATAGCTAGATACATATACTCTGGGATGGAATCAGGGAATTAGGGAAGCAGATAAAATTGTCTGTGGCTCTATAAAGCTGGTCCCCTCTGTTTCCTCCGGCTTCTATTGCAGATCTACCCACACAGGCTAGCAGAGGACCCGGATGCCTGGAGGAACACATCAACACACTGGAGCATGTTAACCAATCATTATATGCCATTTGTTAACAAAAACTGTGCTTCATTACTGCTAGTGTGTGAACGGGAACTTAAAACACAAAACTGTGTGTTACTTCTTTCTCTGATCTGTACACTAACGGGTCAGTGAGCAGCTGAATGATTTTGAGTGCAGGTACTTTATGAGTTATAAGTTTGATGCTGACATATTCAAAACATTAACAGTCATCATTCATTTCAAACAGTAAAATTGCCTGGAAGTCACTGATAGACCAAGTATGAAGCTAACTTGTGAAAGGTTGGTTTAAGTATAAATGCTATAATCACGTTTATTTTCCCATCCTTTGCCTACAGTTGGAGGGCAGCATACACTGCAGGGGCTGGGGGAGGGGAGGCGCGAGCGCTTAGCCAAGAGATACATACGGACTTGCAAAGATGACAGTAGAGGATAGAGAGCCAGAAAGAAACGTAACGGACGAGAGGGGGGCCATGCCTAGATAGGTCTACTCATTGACTTCCTTACACTTTCGTCAGTAGCTGCCTTATCTATTTTCACCTCAGGCAGAAGGCGTCCACCGGGCCCGGGGCCAATGAGCGACACCACGCCGTTGCAGTCCACCGTGCTGTTCCTCTTGCCATGGAAGCCAGTGTAGCTGCTCCGCCGGTACGGGCTGAACAGGGAGCCTCGCCGCTCCTCGCACTCCTCGACGGTGCTGTGCTCATCGTCGGCGAATTCGTTCTCCGAGCCCACGTCCTTGCTGCGGCCCTTAAAACTGAAGATGCTGCTCTTGCTGTTGTGGCGTGAGAGGAAGGGTGAGCCCGGTATACTCAGGAGAGACTGGAGGAAGGAAATAGAAAAAGGATGAGAAGAGGAGATATTTGTGTGACGGAGCCCTGGGCCCTTCTGGGCCCATCAACTCCAGAGGACAAGATGAAAGCCAACATCTGTGGGAAATTTAATGCAGCAAGGGCTCCTTCCCACGAGGAGCCATATTCTTCTGACTAAATAAACAAGAACTAGATAATTAGGTTAGTGATATGCTTCAGTGTCAAGGTCACACACACACACACAAGACAGAGATACAGGCGTCTGAGACAAGTGCAATCTGAACATGAGTCACGACAGCAACAATCTGGAATGTAGCTAGCATTGATCCAGCTATTTTTTTTAGCTCTACACAAAGTATGCTAGCTCACGGGAAATCAAATGTTTTGACAATAGCCCTCTGGTTGTGTAGAAGATGAGTGAAAAGCGCAAAGGATCCATTGCATGTCACATGAAGGATTTTCACAGAAAAGCGTTACATAAGGCCCGTAGGCCTCGTTAACTCGTCAGCTGAATACTTCTCCATAGAACACAAAAAAATTAAAAGTCAGCGAAGCTCGAGCACGGTCTAAGCACAGCAGCAGGACTGCTCCCTGTTACAGATTTGTGTAAATAATTCTGAAAATGAGGCCTCATACATCAACGTTGGGTACACACAAAAACAGGCCAAAATGAGGCGCACACTACTTCCAGCACAAAAGTTGATATCCAGAACAAGTGGCCAGGAAAATGCGAGCATCTCTGTGGAACCGTTGACCTATGAGACGTGTGCAAGAAAGAGGAAATGGAAGCTGATGGTGAGGTGGTCAATGAGAGGAATCTTTTTATCTGTAATGATGCAGATAGACCGGTTCTTATATCACACCTATCTATTCTATCTGAACACTCCAATACGACATGCCTCAATCATCCACTGACACAAACACTTTCTATCTAACCACACAGTTATAAGCCGATGTATCCACTGGCGAACTCGGGATGAGCATCTTACCCATGCACACTGGAGAAGCAAGGAATCGAACCATCAAACTAACAGATGACCTGCATTACCTCCTAAGCTGAAGCAACCACAATTGTTAGTCTGACTTCATGATGCACTTTTTCACTAACACACATATTAACTTCAATGAAGTGATCCAAGTATTTAGCAGTGTTATTTTAAGTTGTTCTGTGAGCGCCCTTAAGTTGCAGCTGTAACTAAAATCTCTAAACTAAAAACTTCGCTCACAGAAGACTGAGCCAAACTGTTAAAGGACGTCTGGCTTCCTTTCATTGATAGTTTTACCTCCCATTAATCAGACTACCAGATTTTCATGAATGTCATTGCTTGTCGAGATCTAAGACAGATGATACAAAATTAGAGAACCGCAGAAGAGTCAGTAGTCCACCGTATCACCAAGTTAGTGAGTGCCATAAAGCCTCCTCCGGTTGTCTCATTTATTGACTACGTAAATTTGTTGTCTGTGAATAAAGCCGATGCGTACCCTCACCAGAGCCTCAATCATACTGCAGGCCAAGTTCAGACAAGAAAAGATCAATTTCTACCCTTAAATGACATCCTCAGGCAAGTGGTATCACAATCATTTTGACAAGCTTTAAATCAGTCAGCTTGATTCCTGTAAAACAAATAAATGCTGCTGCGACACATAGAGCTGCAATGAATGCTCAGGTAATCCCAGAGGAATGTTTGACTGGAAAACCAAGCAATTAGTAAAAAAAAAAAAGTAAAATTGTATTTATATAGCACCTATCAAGATAACAATCACTAAGTGCGCCACAGAAGCTAAAACATAAAAATAAAAATCAACCAAAAGCAAGTTTAAAAAGATGATTTTTTAGCTGTTTTTTAAAAGCGACCACTGAGTCCACAGATCTCAGGCTCAAAGGGAGAGAGTTCCACAGTTTGGGGGCCACAGTTACAAAAGCTCTGTCGCCTCGTGTGTTTGACAACCAGCAAGCCCTGGTCACATGACCTCAGGGACCTGCTGGGAATGTATGGATGCAAATCACAAATAAATAAGGTCGCTCATTTCTGATTTAGCCAATTATAAGGCCCTTTGCATCAACCATTTATAGTAGAATTTGCACATGTGGAGGTAGGATATGAGGCCGATCCACACACATACATTTTAAGGCACACCATTTCACGCCTTTGTACACTATCTATGCCTAGTCTTAACCACTACTGAGGCCCCTGGACATGTGCTTCACTACACGCTGCTCTGTAAGTGCAATCTTATATTTCACACACTGAAAATGAAAAGTAGTAAGAATGCCGTCCCTGCAGCCATGTGACTTACTGACGTCTATATTCTATTCATAGACATGAAAAGGTATCTGTTCTAATTCTGTGTGTTGTTTGAGTTTCATTTGGTCTCAAAAGGCCTCATACAGCTTTACGCTAGCCATGTAGATATTTTCTTATATGTTGGTGATTTTAGATTTTCTTTTTCCTGCAAGACTTCTAGTACCATCCCCAACATGTGTGAAAAAATCTACATCACAGCATGATCATGAGTGAAATACTCATCCCCAGAGAAGAGTTTGTCAAATTCAGTGTTTTTATTCTTGAGCTGCAAATTCTGTTTATCGTGTAAAATTACTAACAGTTTATATCTTGTTATAATTTAGCTTAAATTTTCCTTTCAATCAAAATGTCAGCATCTGATCATTGCTAACAAAAGGGAATATCTTCCTCACCTGGTTCATGATGGAAGACTTTCGGCCCAGGCGGTTATCGGGGAATCTGAAGCGGCTCCTTTTGCTGCCATCGTCCGACTCTGACTTGACAAACTTCTCGCTGTCGCCTTTCTCCTTCTCCTGCTCCTTCTGCCGCCACTTCTTCTTACGGTTGCGGCGCTCTTTAGCGCTCTTGGAGCTGAGCTTCGACATCTCGGACGAACTGCAGGAAAGACGCCCTCCTCCATCGTCTTCAACCGCATCCTCCGACACTGTGCCTGCAGAGGTTGCCATTGCAGCCGTCTACCGAGAAACGAGCACGCGAGTGAAGTCAGAACGATATTTTGACACAATCCATGAAAAAGTTTTGCCTTCAACTTGCAGAGGACTCACCTGAGCATCTTCTTGCTGCTTCTTTAGCTGCTCCAGCATCGCCTTGAATTCTTCTTCCTTCTGCGCGGCCTCTTCCATGGTGGCCTGATTCTGCTCCTCATAGGCCATGGCTACCACAGCCAAGATCAGATTCACCAAGTAGAAAGAACCCACAAAGATCACCAAGACAAAGAAAATCATGTAGGTCTTCCCTGCCGCCCTGAGGGTCTGTTAGGAGGCAGTGCCACAGAGGTCCGGGGAGAGAGAGGAAGAAAACAGCAGACCCGTGAGATCTGATACATGACTTCAACGCCACAATCAACGTCAGCCTCACTGCTCATCTCTTAATATGACTCATCAGAAAGAAATAGAAGACGTACACTGGTCTGAGCATTCCTGGGGGCAAAAATGAATGCAAGCCTCAAGTGAGGAGGGTAAATGTCTCTCACCTTCTGAGGACAGAAGAGTCAAATCTTAACTTAAAACAGCTCACATGATTTCATTTGTCTGTTTCTGATGTGAAAATAATGTGTGGAAATAAATTGAGTAAATGATTTTATACTTTGTGCTCATTAAAACCCTCCATGTGAGACTGTATTGTTCATCAGAAAGAACTGACCTACTTTGCACGCTCACTGTGAATAGCCAAACTATTTCTACAGATTTGGACGCTATGCCCACTGGAGATGAGAAGTGAGGAGACTGAGCAGCAGAGGTACAGCTGAACAGATGAACACACAAAGGAGAAAGCTCATTGGTGTCACTTTGTCTTCATGCTAACATACAATTGTTAAAGTCATTCTCGCGCTGTTATATTTTTAGGTTTAGATAAACCAGCAAACGAATAGTCATCATGAAAGGATCCCAAATTTGACTAAAAATGTTCTCGCTCATGCACCTCATCAAAAAATGAAATACGTCTTCAGGCAGCAAAAAGGAGAGAAAAAGGACTCTAGCAGGTAGAGAAGTGAAATATCCTCACCCATCAATTATGCATGCAGTTGACGTGATGCTGAGAAGTGCGTGCAGGACATTTGGCTCAAACGTTCTATTTTAGTGGCACAAAACTAAATCTTACATATATAATAAAATGCTCAGTACTGAGAAACAAATATGATCCATAGGAAGGCGTTTTATTACTTAATGTCCTTACACCAAACCAAAAGCGGCTACGTAATGATTATTCTACACATACGGCGTACAGTATGAGCGAGAGCCTGCAGTTGGAAGCTGAATTTCAAAGATGAGAGCGAAAATAGAAATATGTGCCAGGATGCTCTCATCAGGTCTCATCGCTCTCATTGGTCATACTGTAATCCTCAGCCCTTAATATTTCATGCTTCCTTCCTTCCACTTGTACGTGGAGGCAGGGCTGTCTCCACCATTTCAGGGAAGCTTAATGTGGAACAGCCTGCAAGACAGACCAGATGGCGGTGACGGGGCCACAGTATCCACATGAGACTGAGAACAGGGGATAAACTTGGAGGTGAACTAGAGCTGAATGCAGAAGCCACCACCAGTTTTTGAATAATGTAATTTGAATAATTACAGGATGTTTGGTACACAATTTTTTATTGGCATTTGTGCTGCAGTGTAATAAAATCACTAGACAGCTGATAACCACCTCCACCATGCGATTGGTTTGTCTGTCAACTGGATCGCTTAAAAAATGTTTTTGCAAAATTGGACATGTGAGGTCACATTTTTATCCAAAATCAGTTCATTCACCGTTTGAGGCGAGTTTTTCAGCTTTAGTGGTGCAGTTGAAGACTGCTGTCATCAGGCACCAGTTTAGCTCACTGGTTGAGCAGGTGCCCACACACACAGCTGAACATATATATTTACTAGGTATGTGTGTTTTTAAAGGGATGCCAAATGCTGTCATTTTTCTGTAAAGCAAATTTACCTTGCCTTTGGGTATAAATAAAGTTACCTTGACCTTGACCTTGACTGCTGTATTTCTTCCTCTCTTCCTGTCTAATCTTCACCAGTGAACTAACCAGTAAAGGCAAAAGAAATCTTTAAAAAGCTGCTGTCACTAATAATGGATGAGAAACAAACCATCCATCGCACCATCCTTTTTTAATCATTTCATTGATTTATCCAGTTAAGCGTTGTACTATTGGGGGCGGAGCCTATCCCAGCTGTCACATGGCAAGAGGTGTGATACACTCTGGGCAGGCTGCCACTCTATTGCACTTCAGGCTAGCATTATTTATTTATCTATGCTTTTGGTGACTTTGTTTGAATTATAATATATGTTCATCAAAATTAACACCTTTGAAGCCTCGATAAAATCTGTCCAAAGGCCAAATATCAATCAGATTTCAGCACTGAGGGCTGTTACATGGTGAAACAAGCTGAAGGTGTGGACACATCTGCTTTACCAGCATGTAAAGGTTCTCCCAGAAGTCCTGTGTCATGAGTCGGAAGAGAGCCAGGAAGGCCCAGCCGAAGCTGTCAAAGCTGGTGTAGCCGTAGTTTGGATTCCTCCCAGCTTTCATGCATGTGTAGCCCTCCGGGCAGCGGCTGAGGGGTGGAGAGAGAGCGAGAGAGAGACACATAGAGACAGAACAGGGCATTCAGCCCAAAAATGAGTCAGCACTATTTACTGATAATGTAGTCTGACTATAAGCACACAGAGGAGCTACAGCAAATCTTGGTACTCTTTTTGAAGGGTGGAGAAGGCAACTCACCCAGAGTCTGAGCTGTTCCCACAGAGCAGAGCGTCCAACTGGCCAGGCAGGAAGTAGAAGTTGGCTGAGAGGGGGAAAAAAGCAAGAAAGAAAAACTGCCAAACTGAGTCATTTCGCTCACATTCTGTCGAGATTTACTAAATTTACTCCATTCAGCGCATTTCTGACTCCAGCTCACTCAGAAATTTTGACTTCAGTTCATTTGAAACAAATTCCTTTAAGTGCCAAAACGACATATTGTTTCCCCATTCAAGCATATGGGTTGACTCATACTCTGACCTCCGTGCCAGGTCACCGTTGGTGACGCCTTGACTCTACTTACTGTCGTTCGTGATGTATTCGTCCCAGTCAAAGCCCTTACTGCCATTGGCTAGGTAACTCTCGTTGGTGTTGATTGGCCAGAACACACACTTGTGGCGCAGGTTACCCATGAAGAGCTGGAGACCAATGAGGGCAAAGACGCTCAAACAGAAGACGGTCAGGATCATCACATCCGAAAGCTTCTTCACAGATTGGATCAGGGCACCCACAATGGTCTTCAGGCCTGCAGGCCAGCCACAATCACACATGCGCACGCACACAAACACACACACACACACACACACATTCACAAACCACACAGGTGATGCAGGAGCTCCTCATGTCCCATGTGTTAATCTCTGGAGTGTCAGCTGCTACTAGAGCTCATCTTTTTAAATTTGTCACTGGGACGAAGCCCGTAAATCCCTGCATCTTAAGATGTTCATAAAAATCTGGCTGAGACTACATTTGAAAACCTTCCCACTGAATTTAATTATAAATAGAAATAATAGATGTATTGTCATCGACTTGAATATACAACTAAATGTTCATTTTTAACTAAATTCAACATCAAAACAAAAGGGATCATTTTATAAATAAAAATCTGAACTGGTAAAATACTATAAATTTTAGATATGGGTAGTAATACATTTTGGACAAAACTGGGAGTTTACATACAGAACATCTCTAGAAACAACAAACAGGAAATATTCAGGAGCCTTCCCACTCTTTTCAGATTATTGCAACAGATCTCAAATCCAAATAATGGGCTCTTCAACAGAAGAAATTAGCATTTCATTGCCAATGACGGATGAAGTAAAAAAGAGGGGGAAGACTTTCTATAAGTGAGAGGAAATCCATAAGGAAAAGAGCACAGCAGCACAACGAGAGGCCATGAGAGGGACAGAGGCACAGGCAGGGGGGCATTAAACCACATGCAGGTCATTTAAACTCCAAGGCTGAACAGAAGCAATTCAATGCCAGTGCCGGTGTGGGCACTTTCTTGAACTGTCTTGTGTAAGGTGTCATTAGGAAAGCACTGACTCCCCATACCGCGACCCTGTAGTCTGTCTCATCCACTAAAGACAAAATCGCTTTAACTTCCAGACCAGCCTCCTCTGGCAGCATTCGCACAGATCCACGAGGAACTCAAAGATGGAGGCAGGATCGCCCACGCCCCATTTTTACTGTTCACCCACTACACGTACAGCAGGCTTGACCTGCTACAAGCTTTCGATAAATTATGATCTTAATTTAGACTTTCAAATAATCTTACTAAAAGCTCCGTCAAACCAGACATGTAAGGAGCTGCTCGTGTTTAAAGGGACCTATTATAATTTCTTTATTTCCTCATGTGCTGTTACAGCAGCTGATGTTCATGCTATGTAAGAGCAAAAACCTCAGGCTTAAAGCAGGTAAATGCTCCGTTTCTGGCAGTTTTTTTCAAGGATTTCAAGATATCTAAATGCACAGAAGCTCCACCCACCTTTTGTTTGCAAAGGACAGCCAATCAAAAGAAAGCTTGTATAAGGGGGGGAATGCAACAGCTTGATGCATTCGGGGGTCGCACAAAGCCCCAGCATAATCTAAAAAAGCAGTAAAGACTTAAACTAGAACTCAGAGTCCAACAATTAAAGCGTGGAGCTAGAAATAAGCATAGCAGGTCCACTTTAAATCACCATACATCTTATTTACAAGCACATGAAAAAAATTATCAAATCAAACTAACAGATCTATGTTTCCCTGGAAAAAGCCCTCCCATTCACATGGATTACTGTTTGCTTTGTTAAACAAATCTATAAAAATCAATAAAAGCTCCAATTTCATTACTTCTGTACCAGCATTTTAACAGAGAGTCCAGAATTTTGGGGAAATATGTTATTAATTTTGTGGCTGAACGCTACATTAGAAGATCAATACATCCTACCAACCAGTGTTTCGTCAGATTTTAAAATAGCAGATACGATGTGTTAAATAAGGATGTTTGGAGCTGCTTTTAGGTGGCTGCTGTCTTTGGACAGAGCCAGGAAGTCTGTTTGCAGTCTTTAAGTTAACCAGATGCTCGCAGTAACTTTAGGTACTGGCATGAGAATGGTATCAATTTTCTCATCCAACTTTGAGCCCAAAAACAAACAAGCATATTTCCCAAAATGCCAAACTGATATCTAAATCGTCTGCACTCAAAGAAGACTTTTTCAAATTTCAGCATGAATGTGTAATTTGAAAAAGAAAGCAATCTTTAGTGGCTGTTTTGCAACATGTGTTTAATGTTCTCCGGTCAGATGTCCGGTCAGCGTTACCATTCCATCTGCATTCCCAAATATCTTTTTTTTTTTTGTGATATATCATTCAAGGAGGTCGTAAAAACAGAGAAAAAAAATCAATCAACAAGCTAAAAAACAAAAAAGAGGGCAAATCAAACTTTCAATGCCATTAATCAGCCAAGCTCTTGGTAGGCTAATATTATAAAAGCAAGTGACCGAAAAGCATCATGCAGCATAAGAGGTATGTTCACAAACTAGGCTTGGCAGTCTTCATACATAAGTAATGGGTATGTTCTATAAGATCTGTATAAGAGCTATACCTTTTCTCATAAAATACAGCTCACAGGTTTGTTTTGGACCCCATTACTAGGAATCCTCTCAAATTTCCAATTAGGAACAACTACAGGGATTAAAGCTGTCTGATTTTTCTTTTCTCATAAAACATAACATGCATATTGTAAGTTTACAGTGTTCTAACAACACATTTCTTTGCCATAAGTAACGGCATTTGCTTCTTCTGAAAAGCTATTTGAAGTTGAGTGAGTTGAAGCTATTTCTCCTTAAAGACAAAAGCTGCCTTGGAAATAAGAGCGCTACCGGGGCAGAAGAGAGTGCAGACACTTTGGAGGGCCCTAGAGGAGACTGCAAAGCCTATCAAAAATGTATTAGTACCATTTTTGATAATTTTGGAGGAAAAATAAATCAAAAAATGGTTTTCTCCAATTTTTTTTTTTTAATATCGCTAAAATCATAATAGTAATTATAATAATAGTGAGTAGAAAGGAAAGGGTGAGAGGATCAGCCTTAGTGTTTAAACTGAGTCTCACCTGGAATGACAGAGATAGTTTTCAATGCTCGGAGAACTCTGAATGTTCTCAGCGCAGATACATTGCCCAGGTCCACAAACTCTGTTATATATCTGAAATAGGGGAAGGATCACACACAGAACAAACACGATGACAAAAACCACACACGCCAAGAGCACAACACCACCGAACCAGGAGGAAACGACGCCACTCACAGAGCCTGTCCACTGAGGAGAAGGGTGGAAGGTAAAAGGAAAGAAAGACACACACACCTAACACCGACCCCGCCCCACTGCCCCCACCCCGCACCATCCTGTCTTACCTGGAATTACAGAAATAGTTTTCAATGCCCTCAACACCCTGAACGTGCGCAGAGCTGAGACATTGCCTAGGTTTACAAACTCTGTTATATACCTGCAGGATCAAACCACAGTTACAACAGCTTATTATTTACATGCAGATAAACGGTGAAAAGATCAATTCAGACAAAGATGGGCTTTGTGAGAAACAATGACATTTTGTATGATGGTCTTTTTGGGGGGAGGGGTGGGGGCTGTATTTGCTCATATGGAAATAAGTAAACTAGGTGACTTATAGTCGCTGGGAAGACACTGAGCATTAAATTGGATTTTGCAGGCTCCTGACGACTGAGAGAGAAAATGTGAATGACAAGAGTTGGATGGCGAGAGGGAGATGAATCAGACTGAATGACAGTGAGGTGTGGGTGTTGTCAAGGAGGCCGAGCAGTGTCAGATGGAGATCTTCGATTCCCAAAGAGAAAACCAGAGAAGTCTCGGCTCAAATGAGGAAACACAGAAGACGGGTTATCAGATAGGAAACAGGCAAAAGATAATAACTAAAACATCAGTTTACTTTAACCCAACCCAAATACGCAACGTATTTGTGTCCAATTTAACATCCTATTTACTCAGAGCTCGATCGAAATTAAAATACTTACGCCATCGAAATGACCATGAAATCCAGCCAGTTCCATGGATCTCTTAGGAATGTAAACCCATCTATACAGAAGCCTCGCGCAGTGATCTTTACAAGAGACTCGAACGTATAAATTCCCGTGAACGTGTACCTGGAAGACAAAGCGTTGACAGAATCAGTTCACCGCGCTAGATCAAAGCTCGCTCATTTCTAAGTGCCTGCACCTTCATTAACTGTTAAGACACCCAGGAAATGCTGACGTTAGATAAAATTAGAATCATGCAAAATCAGATAAAACACTTTTCTGTCGGTCTAATGTTTTATTAGAATGTTGCTTCATTACATTTGAGCCACACAAATTTCCAGAAAACAGAGGTTTTCAAATACACTGCGATGGTGTCCAGAGGCACAATTACAAATAGTGTCCTGCAGCATATAGCCCCATCAGTGTTTTCTTCTAAAATCTTGATTCTTGTGTGAAAAATATATAGTATGGTTATTGTGCAGAGGGTTTAAAGAGAAAATTCAAATTTAAAATTTCACAGAATTTGACCATCTGTGACTCAGATGTAGTGCCAACATAGGGACACAAACATTTATCACCCATTTATATATGAAAACAGATAAAGTGTACTTACTCTACTTGTTTTGACCACTCAGGAGGATCGCTAAAGGTCATGAATATACAGTTGGTCAAAATAGTACACATAATGATCATGCTGAAAAGAGTGAGGAGCATGTTAAGGAAAACGCAGACTGTAGTGGTAATCACATACATCATCAAGCCTCCATGACATGTAAAACATAAGAATAAAAAATACAGCTTGCAGTAGGTAACGTATGTCCTACAGTCGAGTACGCATAAACAGCCAGCAATATTTAAACAGTTAAAGTCAAGACATGAACTCAAAGCACTTAACTGAAGGTGGTTAAACGTAGCCACTACTATTAAATATTTAAACAGTATATATTTAGGGGAAATGCAAAACTACAGTACATTTTAAAGGTGCAAAGCTTTCAGTGCAGAGAGGCTGACACTCAAAGGAAACCAGGGAAACTTCAGACTTGGCTTTAAATGCCTGCAGAGGTCAGTATTAGTTGTGCCTTGAAATATTTGAACAATATTTCTGTACAGCATTAACCAGCAGTTGCAAAGACCTACACAGTGCACTCTACACAAATGTAGATTTAGGTGGGCAAAATAAAATGCCACTCACATTACTGCTTCTCTGTTTTATTTTACTTACTTTTTTATATATATCTATAAAAATAATTAATTTGTGCCTAAACTGGAAAACCTTTAATTATGCACCTTGCCTCATTTAGTATCTATGGACAGATCTTTAAATAAACCACGTGTATCTGCGGGCACCACTAACTCACAGGTTGCATTGCTGCAGGAAGGAGGCACAGTGGGGCACAGTCTGCTTCATTTTTAAACCAGATGCCCAAACAGTCGTGTGTCACATGACACACAGCTGGCTCACTTCCCTTAACTTGTGCAAATAGATAAGATAAAACAAGTCAAATAAAATATATTTCAAAAATCACATAAAATATTAACATGCAGCTCTGATCAGCTGAGGTCCTAAAACAAGTTTCCTTTTATGTCTTTAACAGTGCTTCAAATCGAGGGTGCATCCTCCAACTGTTCCTTCTGGATTCGTAGATAATGCACCGATAATGTGCTTACCGAGAGGTCTAGCTTGGCTGACTGTTAAGGATGACTCATCATTTGTGCTAGCCTTTCCCTTCAGTGATAAAATGGCTACTGCATGGCGTCCTCTGTGCTCTTTCTTGACTGTAACAAACCGACTCTCTCCTGTACCTCCACTCACAGGAAACGTCGATAGCAGCGCGAGCAGAGAGACAGAACACATCATGAATAATACACATAAACAGGAAACCTTTTCAGTCCCAGCAGTTTAGAAACCATTTCAAAGGATATGAATGTATCAAAATTTTAATAGCTAATCGCCTAACCGGATTAAAAGGACTTATTAAGTACAAGGCAGGTGTGGCACTAAAACGGAAGATTGTCTTCCCTCTATTTAGCACTATAAATGTCTGTGGAGAGAAGAAACAGAGAGAGAGAGAGAGAGGGAGACAGTTAACAATCAGAAAGATTATAAATAGACAAAGAACAATAGCAAGGAATATTTAAAAATGTATATGTCATCCTATTTGAAACATTGTGAAAACATTTTCTGCAAGGCATACGCGGCCAGTATGCGGACGATAAATAAACAACGTGCATTTGGTCATTTAAGTAAAATGCTGCTTTTAAACAAATGCAAATAAAGTGAGAACTGCTGGCAGGATGACTGTGTGTTGTCCCAGAATCTCAGTGCTGCACCGCCCACTGTGGCGTCTTTAAGGGGAAGGAAACGGGCAAAACCGAGAGGAGAATGCGAGCCACTTTCTGTGGATAACCTCATAATTGTTTAAATAAAACATGGCAATTTGCATGAAACATTCGGGGCCCTTGTGCTTTTAACAAGGCATCTCTCACTCCACGCTAAGCCTCTGAAGAGACACCGACAGCGGAGTCAGGAGGGAGGGAGAGGAGGAGGAAAGAGGAGAAGCGGGGCGGATGGGTAGGGAGGTGGGAAGCAAGGCACCTCACGGCGGTGGCGTCACATGACCGCGTGTATTTTGTGCGTTTTGGACAGAAATAAGGTGTGTGCCCGAGTTCTTACTATGACATAAACGTCTGAAAAAAACAAAATGACGAATGCGTCCACTTACAAATAAGACGGATCACCCCTGATGTCAATATTACCTAAATGAAGGGAGACGTCAGCACAGTTTCAAATGACTGGACCCACTTCCTTCCTCCAACCTTCCTCTCTTATTATAATTATAGGTCAGTGCATCTCCCTCATCATTAACACTGTCATCTACCAGTCAAGACAATCACACGCTTGGAAATGTCCCATCATGACATTTCTCTTAAACACAGCCATCGTGCACATATGCAGGGTACACATCCATGACTCACAAACAAATGCATAATTACACACATCACATGCAGCAGCAGCAGCAGCAGCACCACAGCACAATCAATAACCACCACTGTCACCCTGACACACATGTCCTCCACAGCTATCCATGAAGCGCTTTTTTTTGGGTAACACATGACAAAAGTGCTGCTGCAAAGCTACTGAAAATTTCATAATCTAGAGCTGAACGAGGAGGAGAGGCAGAGAAGGCGGGGGGTGGAGAGCGAATGAAGCAGGCAGGCAGGGAGCAACTGTGGCAACAGCAGGCTGAGGAGAAGCAGGGCACGAGGAGCCAGAACGGGGAAGCTGGGCGGAAGACGAAGAGGAGGACGGGAGGGGGGGATGGGTGGGAGAGAGAAACCAAGAGCGGCTTCGACACAGAAGCTCGATCCAGCAGGCAGGGCTGCAGCATCTGCATCCGTGAGGGCCTCAACAGCCATTCGGCGACCCCCTTTTTTGACCCTTGTGGCAAGCGATAAATGGGCTGCGTTTATGGCGCCTTTAGCCCGAAAGCCCCACAGTCACAGAGACATTAATATATGAATGCTATAAGGCCTTCCTATGAGATGCCCATGCATTCCTTGCCGTGCTTTCGCCCTGTTTATGCCATTTGGTGTGCAAAAAAATATATTTTTGCATTGTCTCTAGAGGCATGCTGAAATATTCCTGACAATGTTATTAAAATAGATGAAAATTAAACCATTACTGTAAGGTAATATTACTGTAAACATCTTTAACCAGTCCACACAAGACAAAATGCTGCGTTTTCTCCGATATACATCCACTGATATGATGGGGCAAAGAACTTGTGACGGGGTGACTTCAGTCATCTTATTTTTGAGACGCTCTGCTGTGTCTGTGGCAGATCTTTGTCCTCAGCAAAACATGTTTTGGTTATCTTGGCTGCAGCATGAAGGACAGCAAATGTGCTCATGCATCCTTGCACATGTTGTCTGTTTCATCTCTGTCCTCTCTTCATCTCTCCCTCCCTCCCTTCCTTCTATGTCCTCTCCTTGAAATCTTTCGCCGGCCTTGAACAGTGATGGCAACCACGACCCGGCCTAGCTCAGCTCAGCGTGGCACAGCCCTGCTCGGGCCACCAACCAGGCGGGGAGGGCCGTTGCTGCGTCATCACCTAGCTAGCCTCCCGGCCTTCTGTCTCAGCTATAAGATGGCCTAAAAGAGCCACGAATCTAGATTTATCTGAAAGATGAGGAGCAACCTTCCTTTACATATATTCCCCCTCATCTTTCTGCACCTCCTTCCTGCAAGGGAGCTATCCAGATGCAACCTGCCACCTCTCAAATGACAAAGACACACAGGGCAAACGTTCTCCCATCAAGGTCACCACCTGATCTGGTGTCACTGCAGCATCGGCTCCCTTTGGTATCAGAATGACACTAGATTAGGGGCCGTAATTAGATTTGCCTGAAGCCAAGAAGCAAAGACAAGAAGCAAGAGCAGAAGCGAGGCTGCACGGCTCACGCGCATGTGTGTCATTAATATGGAACACGTGGGGGGAAATAGACAGGTGAGCTGCATGTAAGCAAGTGAACAATCAACAGTGCCGTGGATCCCTGGACATGTTTGCCATGTGTCATCTGAATCGTGTCTCCTTGTGCGCCGGACTGGTGCGTTACATAACAGTCAGTGTGCACGGTGTAAAGACAGAGAGGTATAACACGGAGACAGACGGAGAGGAACGCTGATGCTGATGCTGTGCAGCCAAACGCACACACGCACAATATCTAAACAAATCTGTTCAGGTAACGACGATGACTAAACACGCCATTACCCTCCTGTTTTGTCAGGGAGGGTTTGCTATATTTTGAGATACTCTGTGTGGACCGAGGTTTACACAACGCTGTTGTCAAAACGTGCAGCAGTTTTGAAATGAATATATGATCGAAGGAGACTGTCTTGAACGAAAATGCAAATTTTGTTATATAACTTTTTTTTTGACTATAAATAGACAACAAACAACGCTACCATGGTAGAAGGTTTTAGCCTTCACTGCTCGGTCCTATTATGAACACACGAGCATTGAACTCACCACAGTACACCTTGCATTTGCACTGATGCTTAAGGAAAGGAGAGAACAGCCATTTTATGATAAATTATTCTCGCACTCCTACGAGTAAAAATGTAGAACTCTTAGAAGCATCTTTAGCTCTACAGCTTTCCACAATACAGTTTCTTTATAGTTTTCAATTTTGAGCCTCTAATTCTCCCTTTTTCAATATCTGCAAGCCGTGTCTTCTGTTCTTTAAGTTCGGAGGCTTTTGCACAACAAAAACAGTTGAGTGAAACAAATGCAGTCTCCAACAGTTTAGGCTAACAGGTGCACATTAAAAGACTGTCAAGGTCACCTGTTTGTCCTCACACTGAGGACGACCAGACGTCAGACATGACAGAAACCCCAGAGAGACACATGTCTCCTTTAAGACGACCAGAGTCCTCTCAGCCTGCTGCTGCTTCTCTCTCCTGCCACAGATTAATTTTTCAACAATTAGGAAAGTCTGTCATGTGGAACAACGGTCTTTCAACAGTAACTGCTTCTGACCTTTTCCCCAAAGCCCTGTGAGCACATTGGAGATACAGCAACGGCCCACTCAACAGCTCGAGAGCTCGGCTCCAACACTCCCCAAAGGTCTTCGAGGAGGAAAACGTAATTACCTCCCGCAGCCTAATTATAAAATTAAAAATAACTGTAAACATAGCACCCCTGAAAGTCAAGTGTCAAAAAACCCCTAAAAAACCCCACAGTGACTCTGCTGTCTGCGTCATTTCCGGTCATAACTTGTAACTCACTTCAACATAATGAAGTTTCTTATCTACTGAATGCTGTCCAAACCAATTATGTACTAAAATTATGAATGTCTGAGTTTATCTGATGTAACACAACGTCAGAAGGATAACAACACAATCACAATGTCTCAGGTTAAAATTTACTACAACCACTACAGTCAGATGCTACAACTATTTCTTCCAGATGCCACGCAAGCCTTGGATTTTAGTTTTAAACTGAGCTCAACTGATCACAATCAAATCTCTCAATATGAAAAACAACACTGAAAAAGATCAAAAGAAAAGTGTTTTATGAAAAAAAAAGAGTGCAAACACAAATCAGGCCAAGCACAAGGATGGAAAGGTAACAATGATGTTACAGGGTCACATTTTCACTTGCCAAATGCAATATTAAAGGTTTTTGGGAGGAATATTTTGAGCATTTTGGAAGCCTGAGAGCGAGGGACAAACATCAGAAACATTGCACTGCACCAATATTTGCAGCAATGACAGTCAGATACTTTGTTTTAGAATAAAGCCAGCGCTCAATTTGACTAAAATCATTGTTGTGTGTGTGTGTGTGTGTGTGTGTGTGTGTGTGTGTGTGTGTGTGTGTGTGTGTGTGTGTGTGTGTGTGAATACTCACTTTTTGAGAATTCACGTAGAATGGGTCCAGATCCTCCAGTGGTACCGCCGCCATTCCCTTGGGGATGTCCCCATAGATGTAGGGCAGGCTCTTCCCAGCCTCCAGGTCACTGTTGGGTTTGGGCTTGTTCTCGTCATCGTCGTCACGGTAGCTGCTGTCCTGCTTGGGTGGCTTTTTGTTCTTCTCCTCTTGGATGCGCTGCTCAAGGACCACCAAAGATTCTGGAGTAAACTTCCTGAAGCTGTCAGGTCCTGGCGGTGCAAGAAGGGGTGCAGCCATGTTTTCATCCTGCAGCTACTTAGTCTTTAGGTTTGTACCATCCACGGTAGCAGCTCTGCGGGAAGCAGGAGGGGGGAATATAACATGAAATGACGTACTACAAAAATGGTGGCCTGAAATTAACAGTTAGCTGGGTGCCCATTTAGAAAGATTACAGAAAAAGGAGACAATACAGCTGCAAAATGTTATTTTATGCACCAAAAGAACAAGAAAATGTTGAGATCTTGTAATGTTAAATATATATATATATATGTGTGTGTGTGTGTGTGTGTGTGTGTGTGTGTGTGTGTGTGTGTGTGTGTGTGTGTGTGTGTGTGTGTGTGTGTATAAGCATTTGCAGGCTAACAGATCTCCTCCATCTAGTTTATCTCCATTAAGGAAGTGAGCTGAAGAGAACCATTAACAGACATTTGTTAAATGATCCTCTGAAGCAGCAGAGTGTGTGGTTGACTTAAATAAAGAGAATATTTTAGATAAGAGTGTTAAAGAGCAACGCATAATGGTTATTCTCATAAGATGGGGGAAATATCAGATAATATACTGAGGAAGCCTTTTGGATGAGAGGTTTTCACAAGCCTAAAGAAGCCCAGTTGCATTCTTATTTCAAGCTTTCTAGTCAACCATGACCTGGATGACTGTGAACCTACACAGGCAAATGTGTAGGTTTATATAAAAACATGCATATTCAGTCATTTCCAACCTTTGAGGACCTGTTTTACCAAGAAAGAACTCCAAACCAGTGGTATATGCTTCAGTTGATGAATATGGTCGGTTTTGCCATTTCAACTCACGTTGTGTTGTTTTATTGGTTACATATATTTGCGTTGCCATGGTAAATCAGATGTTGCACAGGTTAACAAACAAATATGTAAATATTAAAGAAGATGTATTTTATAATTAATTGAATGAAGACCAAGTTCCACCTGCACAAAAAATCAAACCACAGGTTTAAAAGTCTCACCCCTCATGACTCTGTTAAACAAAAAGGCTGAGAATAAAAGGCCTTACAGTAAAGGCTTTCTCCAAAACGCAAAGAGGGTAACATGACAAATGTTCAAGCTGCAGGAACACCGGGCAGTGCTGAAGCAAAGAGGAAGGAGCTGAAATTAGAGTTCAGTTAAGCCAGACTTGAAAAATTAACGAAATCATTAGAATTTTTGGAGGATTTCTAAAACATCGCCCTCCCCTCTCTTCGCCCTGTGTTCCACCTGCTGCTGCAGCGCAAAATCCTTTCATTTCAACAGGAGCAAGGTGTCTGCAGCCTGAACAGGACAGGCGGCCATATTTGAGTCAGCGGGCCCCGTCACTTCCCTGCCTCCCTCTTACATAACAGCGTCTAATTGAAATGTTCGACGCGTTAAAGCTGGCATCACACGGGAAAGACTCCACTCTGCGTGTCCCGACACTCGGTGGAAAAAGCACAGGAGACGTGAAGCAGGTGAGGCGAGAGGTCTGTTTTAAAATGGACACCAGAACCTCGGAGCCTTCTGCTGCGAGGCTGGCGCTGTCCGCTTCAGCACTGCACGAGCTCATATTCATACACGTGCGCGCGCACGTGAGTGCCTACAAAAAAGGTGCGGGGGGGTGCACACAACCCTCCGTTCTTTTCTTTTTTCTTTTTCTTCCCCGACACCTTCAGGCCTGTAGTTTATCCTTCAAATCTCCTCGATTATTAAGTCGTGGTGGCAACACTCGTCTCGTTATCTGTCCCATCGGCTGCTGCTTACATCTAAGCCTAGCAGTGCGATCAGTGTCACACAGAAACGGAGAACATTCTGGCATCTTCTCGGTCAAATCAACTTGTTTCCTAAAGGTTTGAATCAGAGAGCCACTGCGTTTCCAATCTATTCCTGTGCTGAGCTTCACAGAGAAGCTGTGGGTTATACTGCGCAGTGAAGTGGCCCGCTACAACCAAATTGGCCAAAGCTGTATTGCTGCAGTGGGAGGTTTACATGTTAAAAATTGTCACGCTGAGGTAAGCACAACCGTGGATCAAAGTCACGAGTGTGGTGTCGATGTAAAAATAACAATCAGGTACATTTTGTCCTCCCTGTGAAACAGCAAACACGGTTTTGTTTTTCTTGGGGTTTTTTGTCCTCTCCGGGATGTTCTGTGCGCTTTTGCGCGTTGTCTTCAAGGATCTGCACCACACCCGTGAAGCCATGTCGACTGCCAAATCAATAAGGCTCTATCTGTGCACAAATAACCCAGGCTGCGAAGCTAAAAGTAACACACAGTCTGCACCACGGCGTTAAACACGACGATTAGAAAACAGCAATGCTCATGTCACGCCAAAATCACCTGGAGGAATGCAAATTTCCCGTCTGTTGGTGATGGAAAGAAGATCGGGCTACTTACATAGCATCAGCCCCTTCTTGAAGCCTTGTGGGGTTTCAAGTGCATCATCCTTTAGTCCGGAGGATATAAAGAAAAAAGCCCAAATTAAAAATAAAAACCTACAAAGTTTTCTGGGCTTCGAAGAAGTCAGACGGCGCCCTGCCTGAAGCCTAACCTATGAGACATTTTCTCCTCCCTCCCCTGTTTTCTAATCAGTACCTCCGATCCTCGGTGAAATGGTTAATCTGATAAATTCCGACAACAACTGGCTGTTAAATATATTTCCCTCCCTCTTCGCACTGGTTCAGCCGGTAGATGCCCATCGAGCGCAGACACCCTGTTTCGTCGCGCTCGCTCCCCCAAAAAAAGATGCGGGGCAGTGTGCAGCTCTGCGACATTTAGGCTACGCAGGGATAGCCTACCGACGGAGAGAAAATCTGCCCTCACCTACCGACGCGCGCCAGGCTTTCCCCAACGGTTACAAGCGAAGGATACTCACTTCGTAAGCGTTACAATGAATCCAGAGAGCCGTTGCAGGACTGCAGATGTGAAAAAGCTTGGGGATAAACTGCGGTTGTCGCCATATTGTTGCTGCTACCTTCCCCCTCAGCGCGAGCGGTTTTCCTGCATAATTGATGACTCTCAGCAGAATGTGAGGGAGTGTCGGAGAGCGCGTTTCGTAAAATCGTAAAGGTCATTTAGGCCCGCAGACTCCAAACCCCCCCAGTGAGCGCCTCACAGCACAGGATCAGGGATGATCCATGGTGAGAGACTGTGCGCAGAAAACACGCTCAAGGTTTTTCTGACAAAACGCATTGGCTCACTGTGTGAGCACTGTGTGTGTGCAGTGTGTGTGTAATGTGTGTGTAATGCAGGAATTTATCATGTGTAGGCATTCAAATAGGGGAGGCCACTACATGTCTGAGATATGGGAAGAAAATAATAGTTTCTTGAAAGACATTAAAGCTGATGAGTGAATGAAAAGACAGTTACGCACACGCGCGCGCGAACACACAACTAACGCCTTAATTGTTTCTCTTTCTCACATGTTCAGTGTTATAAACATTTGTTCACTTATCGTCACATACTTGCAAATATATTATTTAAGCCGAGCACCTCATCTCCAAATGACTGTTTTCACTTACAGGCCTCCTCCAGCACTTCGCCCTTTAATAGCACAAATTTAAATGCAAATAGGCAGCTCTTAATCCGGTAACCTGCCCTCTGTCTTTTTGCTGTTACGTAATGCGCGAGCTCGCGTGTGAATCAATGCAAACGGAGCCTCAAAATATATCAAGAGCTTTCACGTTTCTGTAGAGTAGCTGCTTTTCCGTTAAAACTTTTTTTACGCAGATCAAAAGAGCTGAACTTGCACCTGACGTCATCGGTGGTCGGAACAGTTTCTGTTTGCGATCAAAAATACACACATATATATTTATATTTACATTTATGAAGGAAAAGAGTTGAAACTAAATGGAGTTAAAAGGTTTTCTCCTGTGTCTGAACGTCTGCTATTTGACCGCATTATCCACTTCGCCACAGAAGAGTGAGTACCTGCAGAAGTTTTAGTGTTATTTCTTCTTTTCCTCCACTTTTTAGTAAAGTATTCAGCCAGTTTTTGATTATCAGTAACTTCAGATCCTGTTTTGCGGGGGGGTTTTGGCGTTTTTTTGTTGTTGTTTTTTAGCAAAGCCCCTCTTTCTTGGACCCGAGTGTTATTTAGGTGAATTTTTCTAATTTTCTAATGAACTAATATAAGTTTTGTTTTGTTTTGTTTTAAACAGGTGTCTCAGTTCAGCTTTTTGGCTAATATTGAGCAGCTAACTTTACTGGGTCCATGTGCTGACTGTGACTCAGCACTTTACCTGATAAACATTTTATTTGTGTTATGATATGATGAAGTCTCAGTGATACACTCAGTTCACTTCCTCGCTGAAAATGTACTTTCTTTGTTTCTTTACTAACAGAAAGATTAATTAGCACATCACCCGCAGTTTTGCACTTTAAGAAAAATTAAACCATTCACCCACTATTATGTGTTATCACAAAAGCAGACAAAAACAACTAATACTACTTTATTCAAATTTTTATATTTTATATATATTCGTTTGGTTTCTATCACCACTGCTGTCACCAAAACCTATATAATCATTGGCTATTTTGGATGTCTGTTGCGATTTGAAAAATATTCGGTAGCACTTTTTAGTACAGCTCGGCAAGAATGTGGTAATAGGGGGGTGAACAGGAAGAAACAAGCAGGTAACAGTATAAAAATAGCAGGTTATTACCCCAGAAAGTTAATGTTGGATCCCTCTCAATAATCCAGTTAAGGCGATATTACTAGTATCCAAGTAATGTCCAAGTAATTAAGGTTAATGCTATTATCATTATATGGTAATAGTATCCTAATATGTTAAAGCGTCTACCTACAAACTACAATATTATTGTGAGACTACGACCAATATGACCTGTATGTTTGAGTGGTGAGTAACACTAGAAAGGAGCTTTAATGTGTTTTTTACATTAAAATGAGAAACACATTTAAAGTTTACGTACAAGTCAACTTAAAACCTTTTTTTTTAATCTTTATTAGGTTGTGGGGAACGGCCTCTTTTTGGTCCTCCAGGTGCTTCTCGGATCGTGGGTGGCCGGGAGGCTCCCGAGGGGGCGTGGCCATGGCAGGTCAGCATCCAGATCCAATACAGACACCACTGTGGTGGCACTCTCCTCAGCAGCGTCTGGGTGCTCACTGCCACACACTGCTTCTACCACCACCTGTGAGTCCCTTAAAAGTAACAGTTAGGGCACTTTGCACAGGGGGGGGGGTCTTTACCGCAACGTTATTGGCGTGAAGGTAAACGCTGACGTATATGTATATGTTTGGTTTTTTTTACACTCTTTTCTTTTGTGTCCAGACGGATCGGCCTGAGCTATTTTCGTGTGGTGGCAGGACTAAATACGCTATCTTCTCCAGGAAATTACGCCCAGGTCCGCTCCATCAGGGGAGTGAAAATGCACGATGGTTACAACATTTTCACATCCGATAACGATGTGACGCTGTTGCTGCTCAGCTCGCCCTTTAAGTTCACCAACTACATCCAGCCTATTTGCCTTCCTGGTGATGTGATCCACGAGGCCATGCTCAACCTCAGCCACTGCTTCGTCAGTGGATGGGGAAGCACCTATTACAAAGGTGGGAAAGGCCAGAGTTACTATTTTAAAATAAGAAAAATTAGTATTTAGTTTAGGGCAGGGATGTCAAACATAAGGTCTGGGGGGCAAAATTGGAGCCAATATGGCCCATTTTACATTTTTGGAAAAAGTGAATTTAAAAATTTTGGACTTTTAAACTTATTTTTATAAGTTTTACAACTTTACATGCTGACAAAGACCAACAGCCACACCCATTTATACTATATCAAAGGAGCTAAGTAATAGATAAACAAGTAAATGACAAAAAAGTTTGTTTTCCATTTTCTACCATAGAAATTTTAGTTCAACAAAAGAACATTTTGGAAAATTAATAAAACCTGTTTGTTGTTTTTGTAAATAGGAAATAGGAGAGTGAGATAGCAGAACGTTTTCTTCAATTTTACACATTTATCAGGTAGAGAAACAGATTTACTACTGATCTTTTTATCTTTTATTAACACATCTGAATGTGGGCTCTGGCAGCTCCTGGCAACACAAGTCAGATGAAAGGTTAAGAAAATGATTGAAATAGCTGAGTTTATTGATGTCAACCAAAGCATGCAAAAAGTGAAGGGGTTCTGAAGTATTTGCAGCTGTAGAATAGAATAGCCTTTATTGTCATTGTACAGAGTACAACGAAATTGGAGTGCCACTCCCTTGGTGCAAGTTTCAATAATAAATATAAATGTAAAATATAAAAAGTACAAAAAAAAACCAATCGTAAGTACTCAAACAATAGTATGTACAATATATACAGGATAGCAGCATTAATATGATGACAGTATGAATAGCAGCATAATATAATGACAGTGACGGTATGGAATAGGTTCAATTGTTTTTGTGCTTATTTACTACGGTGATAGCTCTGGGAAAGAAGCTATCCCTGAATCTGTTTGTCCTGGTTTTATGTGACCTGTACCGTCGGCCTGACGGTAATAGTTCAAACAGTTGGTTGCTGGGGTGAGAGTGGTCCTTGATGATATTGCCAGCTCTGCTGAGGTACCGAGAGTTTGCAGTGACCTCCAGGCTGGGCAGAGAGCAGCCAGTGATCTTCTGGGCTGTGTTGATGACCCTCTGCAGTACTTTCCTGTCTGCAGCTGCAGCTGTATTATCTGTATGTCCGGTTTTAGAAGTCATCAGTGCATCAGACAAACTTCTCATCCTCTGGAAGTTTAATGTGAGAGCAGGAAAAGTTTACAAAGAGAACGATGAGAAATTTTAGTAAAGGTGAAATGAACTCCACTGGCAAGTGAACTCAACATCTACTTGACTATTATGTGGCTTGCAATGCTGCCTTACATAAGTTCTTATCAACAGAGATAATGCACGTTGCTGAGCTTGTCTTAGCCTTGAAGCCTACCTCATAAGATGAAAACTAGAAAACTTGATGTTGTGAAGCTGGCATGTGCTGATTACCAAAAAGATTTGCCAGGGCAGTTGAACTGGCTCTTGAAGATTCTCAAGAACATCTTGAGATCTTGAAGGCTGCTACTCAAAATACAGCCGGCTGGTTTTCAGAGGATTGTGTAGAAATCCAGAAACTTCTAGAAAGTCAGAACCAGCCTTCCTCACAGTAAAGACCAAAACGCAGAAAGAAAGAAGAAAGAAACACTTGGAGTTCCTGATGCTACAAAAAGAAGGAGAAGAATTGCAGATTCTGTCAGATAAGAACGACTCCCAAGGCTTGTTTGCTGCACTGAAGGCAAACTGTGGTATCCACATGATGTGACATCTGACAGGAGATATGAAGGACACCACTGAGTGATGAAAGGAACAGTTTTAGAACCTCTTTAACACAACTTCAAGTCCCAGTTAGAGCTCGGCTGTGTATATCCATTTCAATGGATGAGCCATAGAAAGCACTCAAGAAAACTAGGAAAAGTCGGGTATCAGGTCAGGCTCTTATATCTCTACAACAACTCCTGGAAACAGAAAAGATCACACTGAATAGAAAGAAAGAATCAGTGAAACGCCATATGGAGATCACTGGGATGCACTCTGAAACCTGAGAAGTGCAGAGTTGTCAAATCAGGTGTTCATGCTGCGCAAGGCATTTGTTGACCAGATTACAGGGCCTCGCAAATAAGGTGGCACATCAGCTTCGAGTTGGGCGGTCACTCAGCGCAACAGATGTGGAAAACTGTCATTTCTAGGGCAGGTCGCACAAGTGTGGCTATCACAGTCTAATCTACAACTGAGTCACAATGGGCTGCTAGTGACCTGTTTTTGAATATATTATATCATGTAGATACTGAAAGCATGATTATTTTCCTCTGTTTTTAAATGTCACTCTCACATTACGTCACATATATTAATAAAGTTTTTTCAAAGCATCTTTGGTGTGTGAACTGCAGGCCCGCTGACGAACAAACTGCAGGAAGCTGAGGTGGAGCTCATCGACAGACAAACATGTAACCGGGTCACCTGGTATAACGGCATCATCACTGAGAAGATGATCTGCGCAGGACTGGAGAGCGGAGCAGCCGATTCCTGTCAGGTGCTGATCCTTGGGTTTTGTTTTTGTTTTTTATTAAGTCACTACGGGCTGGTTGAAAGAAAACTTCACGCTGTTTGTGTCTGCTTCAGGGTGACAGCGGGGGCCCGCTGCAGTGCTACAGCGAGAATCAGGATAGGTTTTATCAGGTTGGCGTGACGAGCTTCGGAGACGAGTGTGGACTTCCTCTCAAGCCTGGGGTGTACGCACGAGTCAGCATTTTTTCAAAGTGGCTGACTGCGAGTCAGACAGCGGTAGCAGCATCTGTCCACAGAGCGAGCACGGGAGTCATCGCAGCTCTGCTCGCTGCTGCTTTGACGCTGCTCTGAAACATCCAGACTGGCAGCAATAAACATCCAAACTAAAGCAAACAGCTCTGAACGCCACACGCTTATTTTTTCATATACAGTTCATAACAACAACCCTGTTAGAGCTGTCAGAGCTTTTTTAAAGGCACAGGAGAGCCACATTTCTTATTCAGCAGCTTACTTTGGAGTGATGGTGTAACTTGTTGTCAAGCCAGAAACGCTCTGATTGTTTCACATGATATCTGTGTTTATTAATTTTCTTTGTACAGCATGTAAATACAGACAGAGACACATGTATGTGATGACATATGCTTCGTCTTAAAATGAGCTCACATTTTCTAACACGTTGCTTTTGTTATCAGTAATAGAAGGAGGGTTAAGACGTGCTAATAATGGATGGTTTTTATTTCTCTGCTGCAAGGAGTTGTTTCCTTTGGAGAGACGAGTCCATTAGAAATACGAAAGCTGTAATATGACTGAAAGGCAGCTGCTTCCTTGGAATTCACTTTATTGGCGACATTTCCACAACAACTTAGCTTGCTTAGATTATCTCATAGAGTTTTTAAGGCACTCAGCAGAAGAGAGAAGAGCTTTTAAACTCCTGAGTGGGTACAAAAAAGATGTCAGAGCTTTTATTTATTAGGAAGACCAGAAGTTTCCCTTTTTTTCCTAATAAAAGCTTTAAAACATCCAGAAAAAAAACTTTATTAAGAGCAACAGATTGTATTAAGATGTTAAAAGGCTTAAGTTTAATTCCTGGATTAATGGCATGTCTGTAGGTGATTATATAAATGTATTAACAGCCTGATTTTAACTGATTAGCCTGATCTAGAGTTTCTAGATGGTGTTTTTAAGAAAGCTTTTCTTTTAAGAAACACATTTCCAGTGTCAAATAAAACTAAATTAGTCTGTTTCAGAAATCGAATTATTCTTGCATTAATATATATAAAAAAATAAATGAATAAAAAAAAAAAGTAACTAAATACACAGCTTCTTCCTTTCTGATACTACTTTGTTACACTGCAACAGGCCTAGACTGCTGGGGTCTTCCCATGATGCATTGTTTCTTTTTCACTTTCTTTGTGTTCTCCACTCTGCATTTAATCATGACTTATTATCAATCTCTGGCTCTCTTCCACAGTGTGGTTTTATCACTCCCCCTGCCCCTCACTCCCAAACGGGCGTAGCAGAAATCTGCCCTTCCCTGAGCCAACCAGAGGTTTCTTCCTGTTAAAAGGGAGTTTTTCCTTCCCACTGTCGCCAAATGTTTGCCAGTAGGAAGTCGTGCGATTATTGGAATTTCCCTTATATATTGTCGGGACTTTACCGTAGAATATAAAGTGGTTTGACGGGACCTTTGTTGCAATTAGTTGATCATCAATCAACTATTAACTATCTGTTGGTTCAAGTAAAGAAATATCTTATTTTATTAGATGTGAATATTTGTAAGAAACGCTAAGCAAAACTGAAGTGTGGCATCTTAACACCCCCAACACAAACACACAGAGCAGAAACACTGACACCTGCTGGAGGGAAGATGCCATTTTCTTTCTTGTAACAGCAGCTGGTTGCAGATAGATGAGAAAAGAAGTAGTACAAGACAAGTCTGACAAAGCAATTTTTTTATTATTTGACATGAAACACATCCAATGACAGAGTGACAGTGTTTTTGTCAAGTAAGACATGTTGTTGTTGTTGTTAGAAGTTATCGCACCATTAACCAGTTGAGAATGTCTTTGCTGCAGCTCGACGATGCATAGTGAACAGACAGTTGCTGAGGTATACATTGTGGGCCCTTGAGTTTGTGGGGTTTTGCGTTTGCGTGTACGAGTAAAAGATCCTAATTTCATTACCTCGCAGGTACATTTACATTTTGTGCTTAGGATAACTTTGGAGGTTTGAAATGTTCGCCATTCGTCACAACACAATATGAAAACTCTATATATTCAGAGCGCATTGTCCATCAGATCCCGAACCGATGATGATGCAAGTATGGAGTGACTGAAGACATGTTGGCATGGAAAAAGAATGACTTGGTTTCACACAAAAGGGCATCTTCTTGTAATGACACTGGAGAACAAAACTGTCAACTTTCCCTTATTGAATAGCACCAATGTCTATTGAAAAGGCTTGAAGGCCAACATGAAATTATAAAACTTTATTAAAACTTGTCAGAGTGAAACAGTAGCGACAAAGCAATAATCACACAGCAGCCTCAGAAACCTCAGAAGACGCGTGACTCCAATTTCACTGGCACGCACACACGCCGTCGGTGTCGGTCACCGATTGAAAAGTGGTTTAATCGACGCGCGACAAAGCCGCTCCTACATCAAACCAGCTGCTTGCAGATAAAGATTGCATCAGGAAAATATTGATGAAATCCCTAGAAAATATATTAAAATTCCAATTTTGGATGGAAAGAGTAAAAATACAGTGGAGGCGACATTAAAAAAACCAGAAGAAATTAAAAAAAACAAAATAACAGGTTTACCATTTTGGGAAAATTCTTACAAAAGACAAAACTTGTTGCACCATAGAAGCCAAATATCACTGCTGAACACACACGCGCGCACACACACTCACACACACACATAAAATGATATTGGGAAAGTGCACGTTTGTTCCTGCCCACTGAAACCTTTTTTGTTGCTTGCGATGTGGTAACCTTAAAATAATAACAATGCAGAAAATGCTGTCAAGTATGAAAGATCAAGTCAAGTTTTTTTGTTTTGGTTTTTTTTATCTACAGATTCATTTTCATGTACACATTAACACCAGTAATACAGTATTTGACCTCTAAAATACAGTATACAGACATCTTTATTACTTCACTTTTTAAAGGAGGGTTCTGCAATTTTTAAAAAATCTTTTGAATCACAGGTTTGTTGCGGATTGTTCCCAGTTCATTTTCTTTTTTTTTTTTAAGTGTTGCCCACATTCAGAATTAATGGGTCTGAGTGATGACGGTTATGTTAAAATCAGAAAGGTATGAGCACGAACATAAAACACCAGCCTTCCTCTTAAAAAAACCTTTTTTTTAAAAATGTATGTGTGAGTTTTGAGCTACAAACTGGTTTCCGATTTCTCGCTTAGATTCGGTGAAACAGTTCTTTAAATAAGCAATAAAAGTACAGAAGTTCCACAGGTTTAATAAGGCAAAGCTCCTCATTCTTGATTTCTTTGTTTTGCTTTTTTTTTTTTTTTTTTTTTAAATTCAATGGTCCATTATCATAAATGTCACCATGGTAAAAGGCACCGACTTGCCTTCAGATTTTCTACATTTATCTAATCAGCTGTGACACTAAATGAAACACGTTCTTTGATATAAGGTGGAAAACTACACACAGACTGAAAGCTAGCAGCTCACTTCAGAACCTCAGACCAAGCCAGGCGAAGCTGAACAAAACGGCCCTTGAACACAGAGAAGTTGGACCTTAAATTTTGTTTAGCGGTTTTTTGGTCTGCTATGGTTTTCAGAGCCTAGAGTGCCAAACTCCAGATTAAGCCTCCGATGTATTAACATCACATTAAAGCCACATTAGAGCTAAACATTTGACTTTATAAAGAAATTTGGCGACTTCACCCACGAAAAGAAAACCTTAAAAACTTCCCTCAACTTTCTAATTTGAATCTCTCCCTGGAAGTTCCCCATGCATGTCGGGTGATGCTGGAGCTCAGCTGCAAGAGCCTGGATTAAATTGGCCTTTGCTATCTCTCCTACTTTCCTAAGGTTACAAAAATGTCCCTGCAAAACTGTCAGACTGAGCAAGCTGGTTGTCATGTACAACCCAAAGAACAAACAATAGTTTTCAGCTCATGAGTCCACAGGATCCAGGCCAAATTCTACTGTAAAGCCTCCCTGTTGCACTTGCTGTGCCAGATTTGTATCCCTGAGGTGTTTTCCTCTTCAGTCTGAAATGTGTTCAGTCTAACGCACCAGTGAGAGGTGCATTAGCTGTTCTGGGGTGCACAAGGAGACCACATTGAAGGTGTGATCGGACAAATTTCAAATCACTTCCGGTTAGTTCTTCTCATGGGTGAAGTCACAAAAGTTTGTTGATGTTACTTTGTGAGATTTTTGTAAAGAAAATAAATACCCGGTGAGAAAAACTACACATTCACACAGAGACACCAACGTTCTCAAGATATTTCCTTAAAAAACAAAACCTTTAGATGAACCAAACGCTCATCTATACTGGCTATAGCTACATTTGTACAACACAAACAGTGCTGTCATTTATAGTCACACGTATTTATTTCTTTACAACATTTTAGCTGACAGATAAAGAGTAAAGAGAGTTAACTGCAAACATGGGTTAAAAGGAGAAGAGAAACAGAAGGTTGTCTGGGAATAACTTCAGAACATTCTTGGTCTCCCTCATTAACACCGGGTACTTATTTCCTCTTTAAGAGCAGCTCTTGTTGAGCGCCGGGAGGCTGTGAATGCTTTTACATGAGAGGCACAAAAACTGTGACAAAGCCTGAACATTCAGCATAGGCAGCGAAATAACTGCTGTGAGAATCCTTGGCTCGCGAAGCTTGTTTTCGTTTTGTTTCGAGCCCGCATGTAGACGTCACCTGCACTCCCAGCTGGCATGCACACCTAAACACAGACTATAGTTTCGAAAGTTGTTCTGGAAATTGGCGCTTTTTAAAAATAGATTAGTACTATCACAATCATACGAGCTATCTACCCCACCGACTCCTACTCACACCGAAGATGAAGAATCTGTTTCATCTTTACTGCTCGGGTTCATGAAGTCTTTCTTTTCCCACACCAACAAGTAATTCAAGCATTTTTTTAAGATATTTTTTTGTTTCGTCATTGTCGACACTAAGTCTGCCAGCAAACATCGCGTGTGATGGAAAGTGGACGCCACTGTGCACCTGGTGGGCAATTGTGTCAGGACTGCCCGCTGTGGGCTGTGCTTGCTTGTGGCGCTTTTAATACTGATGTGGATTTGCTCTTTTTGACAGCAGCAGGCATGAGGGGTGGGGGAGGCAGGAGACAGGAAATCGAGGTGCGAGGACGTAAAGTGCAAGGGGAGAAGTTCCAGTGCACCTTCAAGATTAGACGGGTTTAAAAAAAAACTGAAAAATCTGACACATGAGCATGCATGGTTCAGGAGGAAAGCAAAAGGATAGAAAAATGAGGGGAGAATTCCATTCTTCTCTTTCTGGGAGTAATTAAAATATCCTAAAAACATGAGTTTGATTGACGAGGGAGAGGTGGGTGCAGAAAAAAAAAGGATGATGGGATTTCTCCCAGTCGACACGTGCATCTACCTTTCAGGAGCAGAGAAAGTGTCAGGCCCCACAGTAGAAATCTCAGTGAACCTGGACTGCAGCAATCGAGCAGGTGGAAGTAAAGACAGAACAGTTTCTGAGAGGGAAGCATGTTGTCGTTACAGTACTTGAGTCGTTTCTCGCGTTCCCACGCCGTTTGGCATTTCCAATGAGTGTGTCTGAGGTTTTAACTTCGGGGCTGCTACTGTACACGTCCCCAAAGTCCTTCTCCCTCGTTGTCTGTTCTCGGAGCCTGGCTCAGGTTTCTGCATCAGTTGGTGAAGGGTGTTCACATGTTGTAGGCCACGTAGATGGGGTCCAGTTGGTCAGCCAGGAAGGAGTCTCGTAGATGCATCCTCTGCTTCTCTCCCCGGGAGTTGATGGGGATCACCCCCGGGTCCACGATGACCACCACTCCGACGATGAGGTGGTGCTCCTCCAGGACCACGTTGGTGACGAGTGGCACCAGGTCCAAGGCCTCCTGCTCCGAGCCGCTAAGCTCCGCCACCACCACCAGCAGGTTGGTCCATGTAAACACGGCACTGCGAAGCGAGAAGTGGGAAAAGTTCAGGTTTCTGCTACTGTTCGCTACGAGGATCAACAACGCCACGTTAAGTGCACATCTGCTGCTCCTTACCTCTCTGCGATGCTGCGGTGGGCGCGGGACACGGACGTCTCGATGTCGATGGGGTGATAACGCAGCCCCCTCAACTCCAGCGTTTCATCCAGGGATCCCACCACAAACAAGGCATCATGGCGATCTGTGGCGGGGACAAAACTATTTGATTATTTACAGTTCCAACAATATAAAGGGTCTTGTTTTAAAGATCTGGCTACAACTGTGCAACCTGTAGATTAGGGTCCAATGTTGTGATGCATTTGTGATGAGAACTTTCAGTACAACCAAGCATTTACATTTTAAAGGGTTCAACACCAATTGCTTCTCCAAGTCATTATTACATTATTACAATGTCACCAAATATCAAATGTCCTCTCACCTCCACTTGCATCCAGCAGCTCTGTTCTCTTGATGAAACCCAAGTAACTGGTCCTGGCCCACAGAGTTTGGGGCTCCCCAAAGCTGAGCCTGGTGTTGAAGTGGTCTGCCTGCAGGCTCTCCTCCCCATAAATGGTGTAGTAGCCACTGGCATTGTGTGGGCTGTTCACCCAAATCTGCACAAAAAAAAAAAAAAGACTTTCTGAATTACTTTGGCTGCTAAATTTTGACAAGAAGAGAGAAATTTGACTAAAAATCAACATAAAATAAATCTTTTCACTGTCGCCCTCTTTTACTCCGTGCCAGTGAAATCGGACGGTTTGTGGCACATGTTTGCGCACTCACCTCACCAAGATGCGAGTCCCCCAGTGGGCCTCTGGTCTCTGGGTTGACTATGATGACTCTCACTCCTGGTAGGATCTTCGAGAAGGAAATGAGAGGAGAATTTCACTTTAAGACTCCTTTAACCAACTCTTTTAGTGCTCTGGTTCTGTGGCCACAGTGAGCATCACATAAGTGAGTTTTACCAGTCAGTGATCAATACTTACAGTGCCCGACTCCATGAGTGGAAGACTCTGTGGCGCTCCTCTTTCCACTAGCCTCACCCTGAGGGACACAGAAAAGACAAGCCTGTCAGTCTTTCTGTTGTTGTCCACCAGCTGCACCACGTGACTAATGTGGTTGCCTTTGTGCTGCTTTATGAGAGTCTTCAGCCTTACCTGTCGTGACGCAGGGACTTCATGTCAACATAGACAGTGGAGGGGTCTGGTCCAGCAGTGCCCTAGTGACACGGGGGGGTAATACATTAAAAATAAAGTTTTTTAGCTTACAGAACATGAATAAGTTATTATCATAAGTTATTAACATTCAGTACATCTCCTTGTGCAGCTCAGATGACATGGTTTTTTATTTTTGTTGAGCAGAACCAAAAAAAAAAGCCTGATTTGGGTCAAAATGTCCTCATAAGACTGCATATTTGCGAAACCAACCTGAAGGCAGATGGCTAGGTTGACCCTCGAGCCAAAGGCGGTGCTGACGGCGCGAGGTGAAAGGCCGAGGTCTTTGAAGAGCTTGGAGAAGGACTGCGTGAGAGCGAGGCGAGGACGCTCCTCTGCTATCACCACACAGCTCCGCACGCACGACAGGTTCAGACCGCGCGCCTGCAGACACGAGCGGCTAAAGGTCACTCACTTTTAACAGGTGTAGACGGTAGCTTGACGCAAACATGGACTCTGCATTACTGAACATTTTCATCCAAAGCAGAAGGAAAACCGAATGAGGACAGATAAAGGATAAAATGAAGATGAGCACAGACAGAGACAGATAGTGATTTTAAAACAGATATGATACATGTAAGGCCCATAACGCTGTAAACATACAATCTACTTAATTAGCATGCTAGCTCGCTGGCAGGTGATCTGTCTGAATGAATAGGTGAATCATTTTTTAAGCCTGAGACAGGTGTTTATTACTCTGCTTCACAGCAGTAATATTTTCTGTCATAAAGTAATTTATCACTGTGTTGTTTGTCAGAGTAACAACAGAAATGACAGCACGGTAATCTGAGAGGAGGAACCACATCTGGGAGATTATGTGAGTGTGTTTGTGACCTTCAGCATCTCCGTCTGGGTGCCCAGGCCTTTGGTGCAGAGCTCCATGACAGAATACGAGCAAAAGGTGTCTCTGATCTTGTACTGACTGAGCGTGCTCAGCCACACAGGCAGCGAGCTCTCCAGCTCCAGGGGAGGGATAAGGATGGACTGGTGACCTGAGTAAACACTGGAAACGAGAGAAAACTGTCAGCAACAGCAAAGCTGTGTGTTACAAGAATAATGGCATTCTGTCTTTATGTTTGTGTTGGAATTACCTGGAGAGGCACCACAGGACGAAGCCCAGGCCACAGTATGGGTCCAGGCAGATGGCTACTTGGCGTGAGGAGTAGAGCTCACACTGCAGTTTAATGGAGCGGCACAGAGTGCTGACCGCAGCGTGAGACATCTGAAGAAGCAGAGAAACTTTTAAGAAATCCACCAGACTCACTCCATTAAACTTCACCTCATTAGTATGATTTTAATACCTCAATATGTATCAATAAAGACGTAGTTTGATGACCATTAGAACAGGTAGCATGTTAGAGTTAAAAATGTGTATTCTTCTTTCAGCTGCTCGTTCTAGGGGTCACCACAGCAGAACATCTTTCTCCATCTCACCCTATTCTCTAGCATCCTCCCCTCTCATATGCAGGGGCTTGCAAAAGTATTCGTCCCCCTTGAACTTTTCCACATTTTGTCACATTACAGCCACAAACATGAATCAATTTTATTGGAATTCCAGGTGAAAGACCAACACAAAGTGGTGCACACCTGAGAAGTGGAACGAAAATCATAAATGATTCCAAACAGTTTTTACAAATAAATAGCTGCAAAGTGGGGTGTGCGTAATTATTCAGTGTCATCTCCACCCACTCTACCCTGCCTGCACTCTCATCTTCACCGCTCTTTCTTGCTTTGCATGGTTTACCCTCAGGTATTTAAACTCATATACCTTCAATATCTCCACTCCTCTGTTGTATATAAAATCTGATCTAAATTAACCATTTCTTACATGTCTTTTAACCTCATAAAATCAACAGGCTCGTACTAAAGATTTGGCAAATCGCACAAGTTTTTCTTTTCATTTCTACGATACAGTGAAAAACAATCATAAGAAATTTCAACAACTTTTATTGGCAAATAAATCAGATTTATGCAAACAGTGTTTAGAGGTCCTTCTTCTAATAAGTTCTGCTGTTCTCTGTGGCAAGTTGGACATCAGCTTCTGGGCCAATTCCCGCTTTAGCAATGCTCAAAGCTGACTGCAGTTTTGTGGGCTTCTGCCTGACCACACTAAAAGCTTCCTCAAAGAATAACTTCTTCCTCCACCAAAGGAGCACTTTAATGCTTTGTGCATTTTCCAGCATGATGGATGTCTCCAGCACCACGTCTCAAGGCAAAAGTGATAACTTAGTGGCTCTGAGATCATCAAATTAACATTTCAGAGCCACAGCCAGGAAATTCCCCAGATGTTCATGCGATCAAGAATCTATGGTCAGCCCTAAAAAAGTGCGTGAATAAGCAGAAGCCCACAAACAACCTCAATACCAATGAGGCAGGAGTGAATCAGCTTAGGAGACGGACAGTCAGCATCCCAAAATGTCAGCACACTGTAAATACTGACTGTAGGCATAAATTTGATTTATTAACCAATAAAAAAATTTGAATGTCATTTTAACTGCACAAATGTCCTTCACTATATCATAAAAACAAACAAAGTATGTTAAATAGACAATTTGTGCAACTACCAAATATTTTTGGCCATGTCTGTGTAAATATGAAAATATTTAATCTCTGTGTCATAATTCTGTTGTCAATACACTGAACTAGACCAGCTGGGTGAAGGTCAAACATCCAAGAGAAGACACAGAAGCAGAAAATTAAACATTTTCTGGCTAGAGAAATTCATATAAAAAAAAAAAAAAATGAAATCACAGTCATTTCTGTTTGTTTGTTATTATTATTTTTGGAGTATGTACAGGATTTGTGGGAGTAATCTACCTTGACTCCAGTCAGCATGCCTGTGGTGGACACACTGAAGTCCAGATAGGCTAGCATCTCAGCTGTAGGAGGTTTGTAGATGTGTGGAGGCCGCTTTCTTGGAAGATCATCTGTAATGCGAGCGAAGTGAATTTATGTTATGTCTTTATTGGACAAAATAAATCAAATACTTCTTGCTAATACATCTTGCTCTTAATGCTACAGTCTGATAATAGTCTGGTTGAAAGGGAAGGTGATATCATTTCACGTGTAATTTTATCCTTTCAATGCACATATTAAAAATCCATACTTTTACTTTTAACTCACTGCAACACTCTTATCTTCAGAAATGAGAGCTTAAAATAACTGAAACGTACTGTACATGTCTGAAGTTAGTCAAAGCACAAACAGTGTCTATTTCAAGCCAAACCTGCTAGCATCTAAATACGTGCACAAACGCAGCGACACCCAGCTGCTGCACGTTACTCTAAAGGCTTTCCTAATTCAGTCACCTGTATCAATGATCGTGGGCCACGTTTTGACATTGACGCTGGCAGCCGCCTCCCTGGACCTGAGGATCCTCATGAGAGGCTGTGTGGTGAGGATGCAGGCTGCTTTGCTCACCTGTGGCACACAACACAGAGCACAGACGCGGTCGTTTAGAGCCACAGATTAATGTGAAGCATTCAGTTATTGATATTTCATTGATCTCCAAAGTAAAGCCCAATTTCATTTGCTTTGCCTCAGGGAAATCAGTTATAGTGGCCAACAGAAGTATTCATTTCATTAGTGAAGGGCACTTCCGTTGATGTGATAGTTTATTAAAGTGGCGGCTAAAAAAGCTTCATATTTGTTTTAAGGTCAGCGATGCATATTTCAGTACATGAAAGTGATCCAGTATGGACAGTGCAATGTCATAACTGTGCTTTTGTCTCCGTTGCTGTTTGTCTGTCTATTCAAACAGCTCGATTTTCAGGGAAATTGGGAATAAGGAACCCTAGCTGTGATTGTGGATCACTTAAAAACAAAAACAAAGAAAAATGATGTATTTGCATTAGAGAAGACTCACAGAACTGTGTTCTCATTGTGAACTACTAGTTTTGGATAAATCATTACAAAATTAAGTGAAAAAAAATTAAACTGAAAATGAAAAATGAGCGTAGAATAAGTACAAAAACAGTTTAAATACTACTCAATGTACTCAAATAATTCCACATACATTACTCCATTATACTGTGGAAATACTCGAGTAAAAAAAAAAAAAGCTGTGGTGAAGTGCACTCACGTCAATGATCATGCGGACAGTGGGGAGAGTAGCAGCCAGATTCTGTGGGTGGGGCGGCCTCACAGTCACAGGGATGACCCCCGCGTAGAGACAGCCATAGAAGGCGGCTATCAGGTCGATACCTGCAGGAGGAGGAGACGGGAACCTGGTTGAACTACGACGCCGTTAAAATACTACATTAAACAACAGCACTTTTACATATTATTTGATATGAAAAACTAGGAAGAGTTGAAACGTATAATAACGGCGTGCATACCCGGGGGATAAAGCAGCACCACGTTGTCTCCTGTGTTGAGACCTCCTCTCTCCATCAGGGTAGCTGTGATTTTCTCTGCTCTCTTGTGTAGCTGAGCACAAGTTGCTGTGCACACTGCTACCCCCTAGAGCAAAAACAGTGCTGGTACAGATGATCTCATACAACAAAATGGATCACCATTTACAGAGTGGCACCATTTCCGAGGTAAAAGAAAGGTAATGGTGCACGCCACGTATGCGCACGTTTCTTATGTTTACTGTATGCTCATGTTTAGCCTACCTTAGCATTGAGCAGCACGTATAAAACATGGTCAGGGTCCATTTGGGCTCTCCACTGCAGAGCTTCAGACAAGAACTGGTGCTGAAAAGGCAAAGAAAGGAATCGCTCATTACATACGCATCACAGATGGATGATTAAACACACAAACAATGTTTTAATGCACAGATATAATTACACAAAGCGGCACTGTTGGCAAATAATAACTTATTTGAAAGTGATTAAAGAGAAAAATATTTTAAAGCCTGTCTTCAAAATAACAAATAAATATATAATCAGTCCTCTCTGTGACAGATTTGTTCATTTTAAACAGAAAACACTTTAAAGTACGTCAAGGACACAGTGTGACGCAACAGGAGCACAGAGGTGTCCAGAGTATTTGGGTTTTTTAAGTTGTGAAAGGTCATGCTGGGACCATCTGCACCAGGAAGGAGGCAAACTGGAGCCACAAGCTCACAATCTGTGGGCCTTTAAAACAAAGGGGTCATGACAACTTTGATTAAAAACAAAAAGTTTCTGCTAGTCCCTCAGAATGCTGTTTCTTAAATAAAGGCACTTCACAAGATTTACGCAGTTACATAAATGAGTATTAATAGAACTATTAATATATTAATGTCATTAGCATCTCAATCTGTGGTGTCAAAAAGCCGAGGAAGCAGTGCACCAGACACACAAGGACAGGACCTGAAAGTAAAGAATCCCTTTACAAGACAGAAGCCAGGTGACCACTAGGAAGCACGTAAAAAACAAACATTAAAAAAAACAAGTAAAGATAACACCAGCTAGACGTACAGGGATATTCAGCAGTATCGCACCGTCAGACACTGGAAAAGTAATCGTTTGTGCGTCGTGCTCTGGTCAACAATGAGTGAGGAGTCACATCATGCAGACCAGCTGCCCTGGCAACTCATAAAGCCATGCTGCACGTGGGAGCGTCACAGTGAACACAGGAAGCAGAGGTGCACGTCAAAATACTTCTAATATTCTAATTCGTACTAATGCGCAGGATATACGTATAGTGCATCACAGTATATTATTAGAACATCTTCTGCAGTTATATATGCTAAGTGACAGATTATAATTGCTTAAGCCTTGCACTTGCACATTTTGTAAAAGATAAGAAACTTCTTCTCACTCAGAGGAGATCAATGTCTTTTAATTCATTGCTGACTTTTTGGTCTGGCAAAGCTGCAGCAGGCTGCTGGCCAACTCCAGGCTTAAAATAAGATGGCGACGTGGGACTATTAAATAAGGCCCGGATGAATGTAGGATGTGACCTCATTTGTAATGTGCTGCTGTATATTAGTTTTAATGTGTGGACCTCTGCTGGACAAGGAAGCTAGCCTGCACGGTCATCTCGCCGGGCTAAGCTGTACCTGGTGGCCGTCAGGTTATCACAGCTGACTGACAGAAGCAGCATGAGCAAAGAGGCGGGTGGGAGGGATGCAGGGGGGAGGGGAGGCCAGACTAGAGCCTTACCATCATGGTGGGCCACATACAGAGCTAAAGCCCAACCCAAGCAAAGTAAAGGCAGAACAACAACAGAGATTTAGGATAAGGCATCAGCAGTCATACTGCCTGACAGACGCAGGCTCATCTCATTAAACCTGCATTCATGGCATGTTTACACATCAGTTTACCTTACCAGCTTAATTTGAACAGGTTTGTATGACATTAAAATGATTAAAGAATTTGATAATTTTCCAGTTACTACATTAAATAAGCATTTTTTTTAATCCAAAATCCAAACAAGTTCAAGCTTATAATAATGTCAATACAGCAATCTGAACAAAACACTTGCTCATTAATCTTCTGCCATCTATAAAGCAACCATTGCAGTTTTGCTATAGCGTGCAAATCTTTTATTAATGGTCTCACTGTGCAGGTGTTGTACACATCATAGACACTGACTCCTTTAGATATTAAGGCAATTCAAATTCCTACAAACTAAACTGGTGAAAAACTGTGCTGCACTCTGCTAAATCCACTACTAGACCTCATATATATGAAATCAGTGGAGTTTGGTCTGTGTGGCAGTACCTTTCGAATGAGATCCTGGTCCTCCACCACGCCCAGCTCTCTCCCTATAGCCTGGGCGATCCGTTTCCCTGCCACCAAGTTGCCAACCAGCATAGAAGCTGGACCAACGTCCACTGAGGAAATCAGAAACAATCAAGAGTCGGTTACACAACGACAAACTTTCAACTGCCAGCTGATGGCACATCCTCATTATTTCTAGCTCCCTCTTCATGCTACAGCTTTATATTGTATACAAGCATGATTCCATAATGTCTAAGACAACCCACCTGGCTGTTTCTGCCGGGGCTTGGGCAGGTTTGTAACACAGGTGTGTGGGCACATGAGGATATTACAGGGGTGAAGGTTTCCCTCCAAAAAGTTCTGCTTGGTTTCACAGATGTGGATGCCTCCCAGAGGCGTCTTTGGGAGGGTGTTGGCTTGGACGAGCGCGAGACAGTACAGGCCAACCTGGTGGATACTGTCAATGGCCTAAAGATGGAACATGCATCAAGTACACGTTAATACAGAATAACATAATATTAATCAAGATGATATGAGCAGATGTGTGATTCACCTGCAGCACTCGACTCATCCACTGGAAGCTGTCTTCTTCACTGGCATCGGGTCTCTGCTCTGCCACAATCACTATCCTCTCATCATAAAACACTGTCACAGAAAACACTGCGATCCTGCACAGATGCCAACAGAGAAGTGAGTGCAAACACACAGCTAGACAAAGAAACCAGCAGAAGCTGCAGGATGCTGAAGGGATTTTTACTAATTACCAATTAAATATCACTAAATTATCCCTGCTCACATGTGTGCGTCGCTAGAACATTCTTACTCAGTGTGCATTATGAAGTAATGTAATGCATGAACACACACGCTGGGAGCACAGTGAAACCTCACTGTGGTTCACAGCGGCCTGTCAGTGTCTCACCTCCCCCTGTAAACTGTTTTGACCGGCTCCACTGCTAGCGCCGTGGCCACCAGGTCGTCTGCATTGTGCCGTCGCCCGCTCACCATCAGGAGCCCCTCAATCTTTCCCACAACAAATACCAGACTCCCCTGTGGAGCAGACATATTTAACTCAGCACAGACATCCCAATTGCAGAGTACTGGAACTACTGTAATTGTGCATGAGCGACCTACCGGTCCCACGAATCCAAGCAGGCCAGTTCGAGTGAAGGGAATTTCTCCAACGGGCGCTCCGGCTTGATTTACTGGAATCACCTAGAAATTAGCACAGATGAGAGAGACAAGTGTCATAAACACAGCACAGATTGCATTTCAAGGGTAAATATACTGCATACCCCAAAATACTGCAGTTGTAGTAGTACAACATAGTATAAGCCAAAAGAAACACTTAGTGGGTTCTATTAATAAAAATAATGGGACAATATTTAAACCATGAAGTCTATAAAGCATTTTATTAGTAAATAAGGAAATAGAAATAAAGCAATTATTCAGTGACGTCTGTGGCTCCATCTAGTGGGTAATTTAAAACTAGTACTCCTTTTCCATGAGTCCATATTTTAAATACACAAGGTCAAACAAGAAGGGACGGAGCTCATTATAGCAGAGAGGGGACGTACGGAGACTGATGTAAACTTCATATCATGTCTCATTCCACTAATTCAAAAGCCACAGCATGTTGTACCTTTTTAAGCCATCGACATTTACCATTTTAAAAGTAAATGTTGGTACAAAGCTGTAATTTGTGTGACAACATTAAACCTGTGACAGACCTCAAATGTGTTTTTGGTGACACCCGGTAGGCCGTAGTACATGGTGCCTCCAGCACGTGAGTTGATCACGATCTCTCCTATCTCGTCCGTCTTGCACAGCTGAGGAGATCCCTCTGGCTTCACAATGCACATCAGAGCTGAAACAAACAAAAACAGGTCAAAACATTAGAATTATGTAGACTTGAGCTTCTGTATTCTAAAAAAAAGGCCATACAGTCAGAATGTACAGTAAAGATGTGACAGCTGCTGCACTTCTGCACTGCCAATTACACCTAACAGTTGTGGCTAACCTCCAGGCATAATGTGACCCACATCCTGTACAGTCAGAGCAGAGTTCTTGTCTTCTGTGTTCACCCGGATCACTCCGTGGCTCAGCCCGCCCATGGACAGGATGGCCCTGGCTGGCAGCGGAGCACCTCGCGCACCTGGCCTGTACAAGGTAAAAAAAATGTACATGCTTTTAACTTTTTATTCTGAAAAGTGTATTTTTCCATTTTCATGACCCATACTATTTGCGAGTAATTGCTGCATCCCTATGAATATTTACAGATTTCATGCATTTTCAATAAAGGACGTCTCGGTTAAATTTAACTGTATAAATTTTGTTCTCACAGAGATGAACAAATTTATCCCTGTATGTGTGAAAAGCACATGTCTCTCTGTTTATCTCTTTGCTCGTGTGGTTCACGTTGTACCTGCGGATGGCCACAGTCAGGGCCTCGGGAGAGGTGGCACACGGACAGATGACCTCAGGCTTCAGACCATGAGACTGGAACACATTCAGGAAAGCATCACACGAGGACACAGACCCTGAAGGTAAACAAAGGGTGAAAACATTAACAAAAGTAGGTAAAAGCAGCTTAAACCCACAGCACAACATTTTAAAATGGCCATGTATAGTGACTGTTTATTACATTAGTTACTCACATGGGTTGGCTCCATCAGCTACTATAAGCATGCGTATTGAAGACAAGTTGATGTCTTTCTGTTCTTTATGGGCCATCATGGCCCAATGGAGGTCACGGCACTTCACCAAGGCCACACGTGCTATGAGAGGGTAAGAAAAAGCCCTTAAGCATCATTTCTCTACTGTTTTCTTATTAAAACTTTTTTTCTAACATTATTATTATCCTAGCAGTCTGTAAAATACTCTGTCTTATTAATATTGTTTGCTTATTAACTAAGCAAACATAGTAAAATTATAAGAATATGGAGTATAAAAGAAAGAACATTTGGCTCAACCTTTGTGAATGTGAACCCTTTGCACCCAGGACATGGGACAGGCCTTCATGACAGCATATGGCACAGTAATGGTGTGAATTCTGTTCATGACACTCTGCAGGGAAGGAAAAAATATATAAAAACCAACAGTGTCAATAACATACTGTACCACACACCAAATAAAGGGCATCTAGTCAGCAGCAGAAACATCCAGTCTCACCGTTAAGACGCCATGCCACAAGCCCATATCTTTCTTACAGTCCAACACATTGACCAGTGTCTCCCCTAAGATAGAAAACACATGAGCAAATGAGTGCGTTCACCAGCTTCAAGTCCACAAAGTTACATGCAGTGTTTTATAGTCTCTGACCTTCACAGTAGTTACAGGCTTGTGTCAAAGCTTGACAGTGAGTCAGCATGGCGATCTTGGACACAGCGACTCCCATCACTGTTCCCTCCTTACTCGCTTTGTACTTCAGCGAGAAACAAACACACAGACAAACACACAGATGTCAACAACGTGTCAAAATTAATATCAGAGTCAAATAATAGTGTGCGAGTTACAGAAGATACATAATTGAATATATAACAGTTTACTAAAGATAAACTGAATCTAAATTAGAATGCAGAAATTAGAAATGCATTGAACTGCCTACCTCTATGTAGGCAGTGTCTGTGTTGGCAGTGGGAATGTGAGGCTGCCAGTCTTTGGATGGTTTGGTCAGGTACTTAGTGTCGGTCACTACCCATTTCATCCTTGGCCAACCTGCAACACGCAGACACAAAGAGCATGGAGCACACAAAAACTATTACAGCTGTCATTAGGAAAAAAGCTGCACTAATTACACTAATTTTGCAATAAAATGAAAGCATCCAGAGATGATTCCTGATGAGCCAGCAGCATTAGCAGAGGCAGTTTAGTCTTGCTGACCTTTGAACTGGATGATCTCTCCATTTTGTGTCTTGGGCAGCCCTTTGAGACACACCTCACTGGTCAACGCCAAACTCACACCACAGCTGCCCAACAGGAAGCCAATCTGCTGGCTCCCTGCATCCTATGAAAAGAGGCTTAGGTCAGGAAACTTCAACTCACAAGGACAGGCAAGCAGACAAAACTGTGACAACTAAAAGAAATAATAATAATAATAATAATATTATACTGGTGAGGCTCTCATTATCATAAACCATGCATTTGGTCCTAAACATGTGGAGCATTTTTCAGAAATCCCACAGAAGAACTGCTATGAAAACAGGTATATTTACCTGTCGGGACAGCGGCACCTCAATAGGCACAGGGATGACTTCAGCTAACAGACAGCCATAAAAGGCCACCCAGAACATGCCAGGATCACTGTTTGGATACACCAACGCCACCTAAGAAGCAGAGGAAATGATTTTCCTCGTCGTGCTACTTTACAATTTACTTAGGAAGAAATGACTGACAAACTCTTACTCGATCTCCAGGTTGAAGGACAGGCTCAGTCTTTGTGCCCAGTTTATTCAGAAGGGTATAGGCCAGTTTCAGACTGCGACTCCACAGTTTACCTATACAGGTTAAAAAAGAAAAGAAAAAAAAGAAAAGAAAAATGTCATCTTGTTTTCCACAGGCCAGATTTCTTGCTGTTAAATTGCTGTGTATTATTGTTGCATAACTGTTCCATGATCGCTTAACTTCCCAACCCACTATGGGTCCACACTGGAGGCAATGTAATGTGGGAGTTGTTCTACTCGGGCCAACAAATATTTCTTCCTTTGATCCAGCTCATATGCAAAAAATATACCTGACATTTATAGAGTGGACACAACAATACAGACACCCATATTTGTGCTCAAAATCGACTTTAATATTCCTACGAGGCAACGTGTCGCTCACCATATGTGAGTGTGTAGAGTGGTTTGCCAGTGATGTCCAGGGCAGTGAGGGCAGGGCTCTTGGCCTGAGTGGCCCCCCAGCGGGCAAGGGCAGCCTGCAGGGCAGGAGGCCAGTTACTGACCACCCCAAGGGGCTCCCCCTTCACTGGGATGATTTGACGTCCCTCAGGCTTCGGGGTGTTGGGGTCCGGTTGGGGAACTAGGCATGAGAATCGGCAAGCAAGAAACTGTGAGTACTGGGTGTAACGCTGTAACACTGTGGTGTCACAACACTCTGGGTGACTTCCTAAAGAAGTGAAAACCCTTTTCAAAACAACCAAGAGGATTTCTGTGCTGCAGTACACACAACGGTGAAAATCAAGCATGACATATTGTGTTATGTGCCACACCTTCTACGATTTCCTCAGAGTCATCGAGGAAGAATTCGCTGAGCGGCGGTCTTTTGGGTCGTTTGAGTGTGTTCAACAGCTGCTGGATCTTAGTGGACACCCTGCTGCTGACAGGCACGCCTGGACAAACACCGAGAGCAGCCGCCGTCACCAACATATGCAAACAAACAATGACACGCAGACACCCACACATGCAAGTTTATTCAAACATGAATCTCTACTTTAACACACGCTCTCTCGCTCACACAGGCAGTAACCTACGCACTAGCACAGTCAGGAACAGAATCAGCAGCAGGAAAAATTTGAAAGGGAAATTTGCACACAAGGAGACACAGAGTGGACAATTCTTTCAGGAAAATACTATAAAGGAAGATTTCTACTTCTACACCTACAGCATGAGACAAACGTAAAGAGAGGTAGATATCAGGATGGAAAGCAAGCTACTTGGGGCCTCTTCGGCATCCCTCCCCTTCCCCAGGTTCGATGTATATTACCTTTTCTTTTTCCTTTTTTAAATCAAAGTCAAGACAGGGACAGGATTAATGGACCCAAAAGAAAGAACACAAAATATCGGTCGTTAGCAGCATTCACCACACAGTGACATGAGGATGATGTTGAAGGTGATCGAGGATGAACATGGGTAGATTGTATGTTGATTGGAACACATTCAATCACTTTTCTCACTGCAATGCTTTGAACCACACAGTCAATGCAAAACAGTAAAACATCGTCCGATGTCATGATTAGAATACCAAAATGACTGAACTGCTTGAAATGAGGAAAGAACCAAAAGACAGTCCAAATATTTCAGAAAATGAAGAATACTTTAGAGGTTTTTCTCCCCACATAAAACTTTATACATATTTGTACCACAGCCAGACGTTAACAGACATTCTGGCTTAAGTGAGTGTACCGTCAGCAGTATCCAGCATGCTGGAGCGGCTCTGTCCACGGCTCATGCCCCTGACTGCTGGGGGAAGATCCACCCTGGACCCTCTGTCTTGAGAAGCAGAGGACGTCACATCTGGGGGGACACTGTTTTCTGTTAGGGCGGAGAAAAATAGCATCATCAATGGCAGTGACACCATCACTGAGATTTATGGATCAACGCTGGGAGTTCTCCACCAGGACAGTTTACCAATGCGTGTGTGGGCTAGCACGTCAGCTAACAAGGAAGCAGCAGGCTGAGGCTGGGGCTGGGGCTGACTCTTGGGCTCTCCATGGGAGAGGGTGGAGGAAGCAGATGAGGATGTGGAAGAGCTTTGGACGGAGCGGTTGATCCAGTAGTCGGGGCTCTGCAGGGTCTGAGCTAGTGCTGCACTGAGTGCTGCCTTTCTGCGCAGTGAGCCTTCATCCTCTGATGCAGAAGATGTGTCTAAGAGTAAGAGAAAACGTGAAAGAAATTATAATTCAATAACTTTTAATGTTTTGGTGAGGGTATTTTTTAGGAGCTACAATCACCAGCAACCATCTGATCTCAGAGTGGGTGGAACCAAGCTTACCTGGAGGTGTGCAGGTATCTATGGGAGACTGGACAAAGGCTGAGCGCCTCTTGGTTGGCATGGGAAGAGCCATTTTCTCCTCTTTATGTTTGGCCAGTGCTGCCTGGACAGCTTCTGTATGGATGTCTACATAAATATAGAATAGAGAATAACCCGAGTGAGAAAAACAACAAGGACAAAACCTGTGAACTTCAGGTTAGTGATCATGATCAATTCTCTGGACAATGGAAAAATCCAACTAACTCAGTGATTATATCCAAGGAGAATTATAGATTTACAGAGGTTGATAAGGTCTCTTGGAGAAATTTCTGTCACCCTCAGATGATAAGGATGTTTAGGAACAACCCAGGAACCACCGAGGCTCGCGCCTGCCATGAAGTGGAAATTGCTGGAGCACCAGGTTATGCCATTAGCGCGCCAACGTTAAACCCCGTTGAAAGTTTGTGAGGATATAGCTCCCAAATAAATGAAATTCTATAATTGTTTTAACAATTAAAGTTAAAACAATGACTTGAATTGTTTGCATTCATTCCACTCTTGTTGTACCTTCATTCCAAATCAAAGAAACTATTTAAAGGTAAACTCCGTGATGCAAACTTTTGACCCCAACTGTACCTGTGTGCTTTTGTAGTGAATTTTGTGCTGCATACCTGATCTGTAGCGCTCGTCCCTGGCGCCTCCGCTGCGGTGTGAACGATGGTGTCTGGAGGCTGAAGAGGTGGAGGGGCCCGGGGCCTCAGGACTGGGGCTAGGGTCGGCACTGCGGCTCGGGGAAAGCTGCACATCTGGTAGAGGCAGATCCACATCTACAGAACAGAGCGCAGCATGTGAAAAGTCAATAAAAGTCTATATTTAGGGGACCATTAATAAAAGCAAAACAAACAATCTAACATGAGATCCAGGAAATTCAGACAAACAGAGCACACGTTGCTTTACATAATGCTATTACAGCAACGTGTAGGCATAAATATTATATGACCTTCTCTGAAGCTCTCCAAATTTAGCCTCATACAGAGCCTGTGAACAGTGAAATAAGGACATGTACTTGACTGATGCAAGTTATACTGCTAACAGAGTACATGAAACTGGGTTACATTTATATTTTTAGTCAACTGTCTTTTCGTCCCGGAGGGAACTGGGTAACTGAGTCCCTGAGGAGATGATGGTTTTGAGGGATAACAGGACGAGTGAAGGAGCACACGGTCACCCCTGGAGATTCAAAGCTTTCTGGTGTATGCTCTGACATTCAAAGCAAGCTGCCAGCAAAAGTCAAACGAAAGCAAAAATCACTAAAAACAACGGGACTGAAATCTAGATTAATATACGATCTTTGCGTGTAATCACATAAATGTTTTGGCAGCACAAGTCAAAACAAAGGTTAAACTAGAGGAAAGGGAAGTGTAGTGGTGCTCTCTTTTTTTTCTTTTTTCTTTTTTTTAAATAGCTTAAAGTGACACATCGAGAACGATGTTTTTTTCATGCCGCTGCTAGCATGGTGCAATACTTTCCGAAGGAAACACCACACCCTTGCTTGAGGAAACTGACAGACAAATCAGTTTGTCTGTCACATAGTAACACAGAGAAGCTTTAGTACTTCCCCACAGCTGTAAACTGAAACCAGTTTCAGAATGTATCACATTTACTGGGTACGCACTAAATACAGCAGAAAGTCTGACAGGAACTATGGGTTTGTGCATCCGTGGCTTACCTGTGGTGATGCAGTTATTAAAGATATTTGTGCATCACTGGTTACCTTATGTGCAATTCTCATTTTGGCCACTAGAGTGCCACAGAAAGCCAGAAATTATGTTGCTAACTTGGACAAAGACAATCAACACTCACACTGAGAAGTCAGTCAAGTTTCTTCTCAAAGAAATGAAAAAAGGAAAAAAGTACAATACGACATAAAGAATCCATTTTTTGCCTCCGTTGTTCTTTTCACATGTGAAAGAATAATCAGCTCAAATGTAAATTTGAGGAATCTTCTTATGCAATCTAGCCTCGTTTTGCTTTTCAGCCTGAACAACAATAACATTGCTGACAGGGGAGGCGGAAAAAAAAAAACACAAATGGAGAAAAAGAAGAAGGAAGGCTTTAATGCAACATGAAAAAATTCCAAGAGCAGAAGAAGAACTGGTCTTACTTGGCAAATGGGAGATGTAGGAGGCCAGCAGCTTGGCTCTCTTCTTCTCATAGCCCTTCTGCGTGATGTCACCTAGGAGAGAGGACAGCAACACCAAACTGTTAGGTTAGTCATAATTACCACACAAACTCCAGACAACTACGTACACACAGACACACACATGTACAGCCTCTGCTTTCACTAATACATTTTCAGAGGGTTGAGTCATAATAATAATAATAATAATCCACTTTAAACCAAATCCACTGAACTCCACATGCTGACAGCTAAGTCCATTTACAACAAGGCGAAGAGATAACGCCATTGTTTGGCCTTACATTAGCCCCAGTGAATAAACATGCCTGCTGGCTATAAAACCCAAGTATGATTCCACTGAGCCGCATGTAACCAGGCAGAGAACAGTGCCAAAACATTGGGAATAGTTGGGATGGTAAGCAGAGCAAAAAAAGGAAGCCATGTGAGCCAGTTTCACATGGGACTCGGTCATTTATCTGTCCCGACCTTTTCCCACTGTAGACCCAGCACCACCCCTTCCTCATTCGGCCTCGGCCTGGCAGGATTCCCAGTGATACTAGAGTGTGCTAGAGAGCCGCACAGGCCTGACAAAGTCCATTAAACTGGGACCCCAAAACACACAGTCTGCTCACTGCAAACATGCATGAAAGACACACCCTTACATACACACACTCCCCTTGAAAACACAAACAATCCTAATGCTACAATCTCCCACACTCTCTCTGTTAGTCGCCTTCTTTTGTGTGCAGCGATAACACCGCATGCTATGTCAAGTGCCCATCGCCAAACGGCTGCTTAACCTCAATCTCCTGACACCTCCTCCACACTGACCAGTGACAATGGGGGGGACCTACCGGGGGGGGGGGGGGGGGGGCTGAGAGTCACTAGCAGCAACAGGGAATGCAGACCAGTGTGTGCATTAAGCAACAATGAAAGAAAATAAGGAGAGAAACGGTGAGCCAAGGTTCAGCAGGGAGACCGGAGGGAGGTGTGCTGGATAAGCCGGGGCTGGGTGGGGAGTTTCGTGTGTGACTGAGATAGAGTGTGTTTTTTCTTAAAGTTTTCTCACACTCTGGTCACTATCCAGTGGAGTGTAGGATTTGCTTGTATAAACAAGAGAATCAGAAAGGAAGTCCCCTCTATGATTGTGTGTGTGCCTGCCAGAATGAGTTAAATATGAGACTTCTTTTTTTTAATCCTTCCGATACAATTTGTAGGTTTCACAACACTCATATTAAGAGAAGCAGAGTAAAAGTGAATAACCTTCGTAGAGAAAAAGCCAACAAAACAAAGTTGAACAGTTTTAGAGTGAAAGGCAGTGTGTGACTGAGTGCAGAGTGCTTTGTCTTTCCCTCTGTGCAGGGGAACAAAAAGAAAAAAATGGGGATGGCAAGCATTCAGCTTGGAGTTCATGCCTGGGTTCACACACTAGGCTGAAATTCAGACACAGCAGCTTGTTGCAGTCTTTGTTTCTCCATCTCTCTAGCATGCTACAGACTTGTTTATACACAGGAAAACACTCATAGGCAGACATGCAAGCGAGACAATCAGCAGCAACTTGATTGTAGTGGACTGGAGCAGTTATTGTTGTCGGAGACAAGGTTACGCCAAGCCCAGTCCTGGTGCCCAATTGGTGCCGGGAGGGAAGAAGGGGAAGAGATGGAAAGATGGACGGAGCGCCGTCGGTCATTAACGCAGACAGAAGAGAGTCTGTGCTGGTGTCGGGCAAGTACAACAGACACGGATTGGCACAGGCACACCAGCTATGTGGCTGGCAGTGGGAAGAAAGACACTGAAAGGCTCTGGGTTTAAAGACTGACTGTGACAGCTGGTTCAAAACAGAGAAAAAGCTGTATGTGTTAAGTGCAAGAATGTGGTGTTTTTGAGTGTGAGCATGAACAAAAACAGTACAGTAACTGTGTGTAATCTGAGGTCAGGGGACAGGATATGAGCATTACCCCACCCTGTGTGTGTGCTGCCAAAATCGTCTCACTGTGTCTGTCTAGAGAAAGAGGAATGTGCTGATTGGAAAACACCATACTAACAGAGAGGGCCAACTGGCCAAGAGAGAATGCTCATAGTTCCAAAAATGTCCCTGAGGTGCAGGAAGCTAATGTATCTGTGCATGTGTATGTGTGTATACACAGCTGGGACAGGTTAAAGGGCGCTTCAGCACACAAGAGAATGAATGCTGACAGGGCCTGAGGTGTACTGGCACTACAGGCCTTCCCTGTGAGATGTGTGTCAGTATGTCAAACCAGGAATGCGTACTTCGTCCAAGGATCGGCTGAACCTGCCCAGCATGCTGTGATAGAGGCACAGTATCACCAATGAATGCATCTTTAAGAGCATATTAAAAATGTGTGACAAATCTCACATCTATAAGCAATTATCAGTCCTTCTCCTTGGCAGCCAGACCTTCTAACTGACTGTTTTTTTGTGTTAATCGTGCTGTTTGTGACATTTTCAGAGCTCATTCAAGACCAGATGACAGTGACCCTGTGAGGCTTCTTTTAAAATATCCGATGTTGACCTCATACTTCAAGACAAGTCATACAGTGGACTGATCTCCTAATAGCTGGCAGCGCAGGGTCACAGAGGGGATAAACACACTCACATGAACGGCATTCCCAGCCACACTGATAACTGCGGAGGGCTACAACTTTTTCTGACACAGTAGGGGATTACGGAGCACTTCAGATTTAATCTGCACTGGCATTCTCCACTATGATCCGGCACATTAGAGCCATTTGAGGTTTTGGAGATTAACTGTTTATGTGTGCACTGTGCATCACTCCACGCGTACACATCTTGATCTTGTTGTCAGGGTGTTTTCCTGGAGGCTCCGATTGGGTCTTAGACAGGTAGCAACACACAAAGGAAATTTTCTTTCTAGTTATTTCTGATCATTTGTGAATAAAACCTCAAACTGTTACAACGATGATTACTTTCCTGTGGGTTCTTTGCTAAAGCCTCCCTGGGAGGAGGCCACAGGAGAACACCCTGGTTGTGATTTCGACTTATATGTGGCGTGACATACGCTCGAAAAAGCAGAAAAAAGATATTTTTATGAACCTGTGAAAGAGGATAAAAGTCAATGGACGCCTACAGCACTGTGTGCCCCGTAACCGTGTCAAATCAAATCCAAGAACTGAAACCATCGTGAACAGTGAATTTCTCTCTGACGACATGGCTGGGCATTAAGCATTCATGACATAACATTTGCTCCCTGTGGTTTTCCAAGCAGCTCAAATGTTGAATCATCGGACTGGCTGTAGCTGATACAGCTAAAATTTCGCTTCTTGGATTACTATTACCCATGAACGGCACCCCTTTTTGTTTTCCCAAATACAAAGGGGAAAAAAGCTGTTAAAGAGAACGCTTAATGGTCAGCACATGACCTGGACGTATACACGAGGTTGTTTTTGGTTGCGATTTGTCTCGGTTTGTGTGTTTTATTGTCTTTACCTTAATGCAGTGTGATCTTCTATGCACACCTTACTCTGTCCCTCCCAACCCACTATGTCTGTGCTGTTCCTTTACCATTCTTCATTGCTCCATTGCCAATAGGGAAGAGCTGAAATTTGTATTGGAAGCAGTTTAATTCCAGCTGCCAATACCCAGAAACAGCACTGCATTTGAGATATTTATATAAAACTAAAGCAACGAGGTCAGTGTCTTTCAATCAGTGCCACAACTGCTGCCAAGATTTCTTCTCTTTAAATGATATTCATTAGGTCATGAAAAACTGAGAGGCTCAGTGAAGCGCTTTTTAATGCCAGTGATTTCCCTCAGTCCTGGAATCACTGCACAGTTCTCCTGAATGAAAAATCCAAATCTTGGCCTTGAGCTTCAACCCTGAGATACCAGCTGATCTATGGATCTCTGTTTAACAGTTAACACCCACCCATCCATCAGCCTGATCCACACACACACACACACACACACACACACACACACACACACACACACACACACACCATTAGAGCTGAAAAGCCTCCTGGCATCCACATGCTCATGATATATGAACAAAAGGCACTGAGACAGCATTTTTCCTTAGTTTTCTTTCACTTCTCTGTAGAGGATGTTGCAACAATCTGATGTAATCTCAGCAAACATGGATTGTGTCACAGTGAATGCAAACTCCAAGGACCCTCTCCTGTTTACGCATATGTATTCAAGCCCCCTCCCCAACCGAGAGATCTCTATAATTACTTTGAGCAGATTAGCAAGTGACATGACTGTCACCCACAATTTCCGCTTGCCTGACTGTCTTTTGCACACAGAAACCTGCATGTGACAGGTTTCCTGTCAACCCATAAATGCACACAACCATGAAACTCAAACAGGATAACTGGCTGGATTACACAGAAAGCTGTAAATAAAACCCCGCTTTTACATCTTGAAAGCCATCCAGTGCTCACATTTTGGTCTCTATCCTAATCTGTAATCTGAGATTACATCTAACCTAACAGATTATATCTCTCCGTCTGGACGTTTGTGTAGACGGGGGCACAAATGTCTGAAACAAGGCTCTGTACAGTGCAGGACTGTTTTCTAAGCGTGGTGCTTCTAGCCAGCGATACCAGTTTGCTCTGCATAAAAGTGTCTTTGTTTGCCTGTGGGTTACAGTTTGGTGACAAGAGTGATGCTAATCTAGAACACCGTTACTACCCTATATCACAAGAAATACATACCAGGGCAAAAAGTTGCTGTTCTATAAATCCACCATGAGGAAATGACTGTGAGATAAACAGGATAACTAGAAAAAACATGGAAAACAGCCACAGCCTGCACATTTACATATAAATACACACATAAACACAGGGGCTGAGAAAGGAGGAACTAACGTCACCCACAAGATCTTATTTATAGAGACTCTGAGCAGTGACACAAAAACAATGGGCAGACTGTGCCGAGAACATGGATAAATAGCACTTGACAGGAAATGCAAACGAATGAGTATGACACCAAGGCCATTTAATGGCACCTGGTCATTAGTTAAAGCAGATGTAAGAAGCTTATTTCCATAGAGCATGCTCTAAAAGGGAAGCAGTGTGGCAAGTACAAACGTTCCACTGCTGTGCTTTTGCATACCATGAAACTAATTTCATTTCAATACTGTTAACTGGGTTTGAAATGATTATCATTTTAATTGATCTGGTTGACTGACAGTAAACAGTGTTGTTTGATGACCGGGAAATCATTTAACTTACTCTTTTAAGAAAACTGAAAACATCCCTCGATCCAGCTTGTTAGCTGTGTGGATCTGCTGCTTTTCACTGATCACAAATGAAATATCTCTAAGTTTTGGAGCATTAAAAACAACCTGAGGCCCCTTATCATTAGATTTATGAAAGCTCAACTTGTGACACAGCTATGTATGCGTGATTATTTATCAAAGATTTCTATACTGTTTATATAAACATTCAAAATAGACATAAACATATGAAACATGCAGAACCACTGGATGTGACACTAGAGCACCAGCGTCATCTCCCACACACCAAAACAAACACACACAGACACACAGCTGGACTCTCTACCACAACAGAGGAGAGAAACTTGGATTACATTACACACAAAAGAGGGAGTGTGACTTCATTTTTCTTAAGCATTCAAGGCAATGTTACACAACTATATATTAACATGGGAAATATTTATAGGTCACTATTTATCCTTTAAAATATCTAGCTAGCTATATATCCATCCATCCATCCATAGACGGAGGGAGAAAGAAAAACTTTAAGGCAGTAAAGTTTGTTCATCTAGAAAGTCGACAAGCATCCTTGACTAAATGTGGGGGTTTCCCTCAGTTTACTAGCAGTTAAATCAGGTTTTGAGTATTAAAACCAATCAGTTATCACTCAGGAAATACTTGGTTCATGTCTGAATAGTGATTCAAAAACACATACATAAACCTCCCGCTTCCAGCACAATGTTTTTCCACTTCAAATCCAGGCCAAAAATTCCTCTGGGACCCTGGGAGTCCACGTGGGGGTTTTGAGGCAGACAGGGAGGATGAAGTGATCTCTGGACGGCTAAAGGGAACTGCTGGCCAGATACCGTAAGTAAGGGTCTGAGTAAGTGTACTTTCTCTTGTCAAAAATCTCCATTGGATTCGGTTTGTGTTTGGTTGGATGGAAAACGCAACTCTGACAGCCCAGCCTAGTCACGATTGAGCAACAGTGCCCAAAATATGGCTAGTTACCATTTGCCACTTTAACCTTCTGAACGATTTTTATGTACATCTTTCCAATAATGAATGATGCAGAAAATAAGTGCTCAAGCTCTTTTATTAGGTATAACTTATTAAATTCTAATACAAGATCTCCCAGTGACATAAAATGGAAGCACAAAAACTTTTTAGAAAAATCCAACAATAGCACCAAAAACTCATTGGTCACCGCAGCAACTAAGTGATGCTATCATGTCAAAATCTCAGCCCTGTGTTGAATCTGTGCCACAAAGAAAAAAAGCTTTGAAGCAAAACCTCCAACCCAGTACAGTGGCCAGTGAACATAGCACGGTTATAGCATGATTATAGATACAGTTGACTCAACACTTCACTAAAACTGTTTCAACAAAAGCTCAACATTCCTGGCAGGGGTGTTGTATTAGGTCACTTTAGTCTTATCTAGCTGTCCCTAATGAAGTGAACTTACAGATAAAAATTCGACAAAAGGTATGGGAACGACTTCTGAAAATTACACCCTAAAAAAATACAACAGCAAAGTTAATAATATATATATTATATTATTCTATTGTGTAATATGTGACAAGAACAGACGATGTAACACAGTTTAGTATACAGTGCCCCCCCCCCAAAGGATCACCACAGCGGATGGATCCACATGTTTTGATTTGGCACAGAAATCACGCCGGATGCCCTCGCTGACGCAACACTTCCAATTATCCGGGCTTAGCACTGGCACTTGGAGCACACTAGCTTGTAAGTCCCTGTGTTATAAGCTGGGTCTGTGCCTCTGCCTGATTTCCAATCTATTGTGTGTAAGGTGAATGCAATAGCCACTACAGATTAGAGCTATCAACACTATTATTTGAAAAATGTTTCATTTTATATTTTATTTATTGCCTTTCAGCCTGCTCCAGTCTGTGAAGACAGATCTAATTATGCCTCCCTTTTCATTTCTAAGGCATACTCTTATAAAAATCTCAATAAAACGAATGTGAGACATAAAAGAAGTCCAAGGGCTGTGCTTGGCCCAGATTAGTTCAAATGAACAATTTGTGCGTGGCTTTCACAGATCAACAATGTGTTAAACCCATTTTCCAATAAATAATGAAGCAATGCCCAGCAAAGAGGATGTAACGGAAGAAGTGCGTCATACTGAGAACTAGAAGTGAAACCACTGTAGTGACATGTTTAACACAGGTATGCCTCACAGGAAATTACAGAGAAGGGCAAAGAAAAAATGATAAAATAAAGATTCAGCAGCTCTTAATGTGGACACGCATCTTAGTGGAACAAATGTGGGGCAATCCCACCTTTTAAACTTAATACCTTAGAAACACATAACATGCGAAGAAACACACCCACACATATGCAAACGACCAGTTCAACCACACCCGAGTCAAGTACCGAAACATTCAGTGAAGTCAGACCTTCCTGTACAGGACAGCAACAACAAAAAGTCCTGGCACGATTAAGATAAAAACAGAAGAAACAATAACACTGGACAGTCAGCATCCCGAAACTTAATTTATCCAAAGAAATAAAACAAGTGTTTCCTTCGAGCTTTTTAAGCATTCATCTTGTGCTTGAGTTTAGAGCCCTACTTCCTCCATTACTTCTATTATTATTATTATATCAAGCGTTCTAGAGCCAGCTGTGAGTTTTGAGCTGGGAACTGCTGCAACAATAAAAGCTATCAGAAAACCACAATGAAACAAAAAAGACGGAACATTTGCTTTTATTCTTCTCCATAAGCAAGACGGCTTCTTCTTCACTTTAATCTTACTACTGTTAATGTACTACGCACACTAATTTGGGTAACGCCATTTCCCTCTAGATCATCACAGGCCAGCTGTATAATCTTGGCAGTGACAAACAGTTGCTGTATAGATAAATTCATATCACGTTACTTCATCAAAGTGATAAGGCTGGCAAACAACTGAGAGGACAGATTGTGGAGTCAGAGAAACTGACGTCAGGCAAGTACAAGTGAGCTGTTTGTTAGTAAGCAGCAAAGGTTAATGCAGGTTGTCCTCACTGAGACTGTACGGCAGACTACAACTGCAATGAGCGTTCAACTAACAGGTCTATGTTTGCATAACTGAGTGAGACCAAGGCCACATCCCAGGCTGATTTCTGGTCAGATTAGCTTGCTACCCCTGCCATGAACTGTATCCCCTACAGCAACTACGCAGGTGGATGAATACTAGCTTAATCATTTATTAATAAACAGTTTTATAGGCAGACTTGTCACAAGTTAATAAAGAAGTTTTATAGCATCTGTGCTTCAATGGCTGCTTTTCATTTACAGCAGACGCTTTCAGGGTGTCATTGTTGCGGGCCGGCTTAATGAAAGATATAGACCTGTAGTTCCCTGGCTATGACAAGTTAAAATGGGTGCTGTGCCAAGCTTATACACGAATTAATTTGCACTTCCTTTGTTTAATCAGCATATAATCCAGAAACGTATGAAAACAAGTTGTGATCTTAGGTTGAGCTTTAATCATTCCAATCACAAACATTCGATACACCCTGTGGTCTGGCTGTATTTTCCCACTCTATCAAATGGCTAACTCAGAGAAACAGACCATTCACGCTCAGATTCATACCTATGGCCAATTTACAGTCACCAATTAACCTAACGTGTATGTGGGAGGAAACCAAAGTACCCAAAGAGAACCCACACAGTCACATGGACAACATGTAAACACTTTGAATCCAAGACTTTTTTGCCAACCACCACACAGCTGTCCCATTTCTTTTTCCCACATTACAGAGGATAAGTCGTGGCAATTCATGCTGTTATGTGATGCACAAATTCCAGCCATTCGTGTGCCATGACGGCTATGATGCTTTGGGTAGGGATTATAAGCTGATACCTTAAGTCGACTATGTAAGGTTTAGCAATACTCACTATACGCTCAGACAGGTCTACAAAATAAACTCCGGCTCAAGTGAGAAATGGTTGATTTCAGACGTTTTTGAGAGAACCAGCAAGAAGTTACCCAACATCCAGTCTTTACATTAGGTTGAGTCAATCGCTCTTTGGCTCCAACTTCACGTTTTATGTTTCGACTTAACCGCGAGCAAGAAAGCAAACTTTTGAAAACAAAACCCAACATACAACGAGCCTACAATAAATAACGGGCACCTAAACAGCAAATCTAAAGTAACAAGTCACGCCTGTAAGCTAGCACTACAGCATATGGTTTACTTTCAGCCTTTTTAAAAAGAATACCTTGTGTCTGATCACACTAATTCTTTCTCACACTGACATGAATTACTTGAACAGTCTAAAGAAAGCCAGCTTTTTCTAGTGCGACAAGTCATAATGAGTCTGCCGTGAAAAGGACCGAGTCAGTGGTAGAAATTTTGATAGCACCATGAAGTGAGTGCGATCAAGTCAGCAGCTTGACTCCGCCTAAATTCAGTCCACTGTGAAGAGAATAAAAAGAGAAAAGAAGCGTATTTAGACAGAGGCATCCTGGCTAGCAAACTGCATAATAGACTAGTGTTTCAGCATTGCTGGGTAACCACAGGGTATTGAGTGGTGAAAGTGAATGTAGAGGTATCAGGTTTCACTGCAGCAGTGTCGTAGTGAAGATAAACAGGGGTCAGAAGTGTGGGACGGACCTGACCCGAGGGTCACTGAGCACATCAGCTCAAGTATCATCCGAGTCTTCTGTTCACCTACACATATAGAAATATTGCTCAGCAATATACTCTTTATGTTGCACCTACCTCTAGATGACACGTGCAGAATTTGCTCATCGACTATGCCTAATAGCTCATGGTTTAAAGGAGGACGTTAATGCAGGAGGAGTAATGTTAGGCAGGAAACAGCCTCTTTAAATCAATATTATAATCTCATAAAAAGCCATGAGCGGCCTTTGAGAAACGCTTTGATTCTGGGTGCTGAGTCCGCCGTTGACACTGAAACCGCAGACCTTATTGCTTACGTTCCACTCTCTGGACAGCTCACGGTCCTGACCTCATACCACCCACCACTCGCAATCATTAAACAGGCTGTCGTCAAGATGCGAATCTATCGCCGCTCTGAAGATCATGGCTCTCAGTCTGTGGAAGGCGCTCAACAAATGGGCAACACTTGTGTAAAAGAGGCGCACACACTGTGATGAAAACAGGTTGTCTAAACGCCTGTCGAGCTCTAAAATCCACAACAACAAAAAAAAAAAGCAATGACAACAACTCACTTCACAAGCAACTAAAAGTGGAAGGTCACAGAGGAAGGGCTGTGGGGCGCTGTGTGTGCGTGCAATAAACCACTCACCAAAACCAAGGGCAGGTATGGGATTAAAGTGTTGTCAGTGAAGGAAAAGAGCAGCAACTGAAACTGATGTGGTTCCGATTCCTCTAAACAGCATCTGAAACACCACCACACTCCTCAAGCTCAGCCAACAAAAACAGAATATTTTAAAGGCTTTCTGAATTATAAAACCTCACTTTATTGCTTTAAAGTCTTTAGGCTCAACATTACACTCTCTTAGAAAATATAGTCAGCGTGAAAGTGATGTGTCGCAGCAGGCAGACACTGAACAAAGTCAGTGGCCAGTGATTTTATTGGCAGATGGGCTGATCTCAGCCACCAAGGCCAAAATGACTACACTGAAAACATTAGTCTGACTTGATGGTGGTGATACTCAAAAAGCCGCCTTAATTTTGTTATATCACAGCTGAAGATTTTCAACACATGCATCAGCAGGGACGAACCAGACATGACGCTCAAACTTTAATGACACCCCCCGTCTGACAAAAACTCTGCTGCCTCGAGGTGTGTACGCCATCAAGTCTGCACATGACCAGAGTCTAAAAGAGACGTTTTATTGGTTATTGTGGGAATACTGTATCACCACAATCACAACAGTCATCAGTGCGTTGTCACTCTGTGGGAGTATGCAACACGTGACACAAAGACACTTTAAAACCAGGCTACCTACTGGGATCAATGTTTGAAAAATATTACTCAGTGTTATGCGGCAGTCTCAACTCTAACATTCCAAAATATGGTCCAATATTCACATAAGAGGCTCTCAGCAACGTGGGTTCAATGCTTCAAGACTCACAAGCAATTTTAGCTCATCTCCAGGAAATGACTAAGGTCAGACTTGCCAGAACAGCAGCTGTTTCAAAATATAAACCTGGCGCTTCCTTTCAAGACAATAAAAGGTAATATATGGACTTACGGGACCAACGGTGCTATTGACAGTCAGGGATTAAGAGGCCTAAGCCACACCCACAATGTTCAGTGTGTTTTCAGGGCCTTTGTTTTACCTCGCTCTCTCGAGACTTGAATTAAAGGGGTCTATGACTACAGGCCAAGCTCTAGCACAATGTGTGCTGTGGGGCCAAGAGGGGAGATAATCATCAGGTTGTTGAGGAGGCTTCCTGAGCACTTTTACTCTTTGGGAATTTTTGATAACCCTTTGGCTCTGCTCGAGTATTAGGAAGGTGAGGCACATTTCCAAAAGAACAAAAAAAAAACATGGCAACTGACCTTTTGGAAACTTTCATTGTACATTTACAGCAGGACTGGATTACCACTGAACTCTGGTTTCCCATCAGCCCTTCCTGTGACGCAGGCCTGCGATTTCATATATAGAAACTGGTCAGCTGCTGAGAAAATACCTCGTGTTCCTCACACCCACTTCAAAGGGCTCCAATGATCAGCTGTGGCTGATCAGCTGAAGAGCCACAGTGAAAGACAGAGTCAATGAGACAGAAATGGCGAGATACTGGATAACAAGAAGCACCGGGTTTGTGGTCAGAGTGGTCTGGATGTTTAATGAGTTAATAATACCGTACTTTGTTACCATTTCCAACCAACAATCATGTGACTGTCCCATTATTAGTCACAGTTTTTAATAGTGACAGAAGAACGCAAACCTTCGAGGATATCCAAAGTGATCCTTTAGCATCCATGACTACAGTAAGCCAAAAATATGTAAGCTACATTATTAAAGAAAATGTTACTGTCCACTGCGGTTCACACTTCATAGCACTTGATATCAGGCTGTGAATATTTCCCTGGTGCTTGTTGTTGACTACAGCATAAACGTGTTGCCAGATAATAAAATATGCAGGCTTATAAGCATCCTTGTGTGTGTGTGTGTGTGTGTGTGTGTGTGTGTATATATACACCAAGTTTATTGGTGTGTGTTCATATCTTGCGAGCAGCTACTGGCTTCACAGCAACTTTTGGAAAGCCTTTTTTTTTTTTTAAAGCATATCAAATAGTAATTTTCTTCACATTTTGTGTTTTTGGATCTTACAACATGCCAACATGCTATGTGTATGTGTGTATGTATGTATGTATGTATATATATATATATATATCCATAGAGGTCCATAGAGGCTGGGGTCTATCACACCAGGCAAGACCCCAGGTGCAGGCTGTGTAAAGATGCCCCAGAGACAATCCAGCACATAACAGCAGGGTGCAAGATGCTAGCAGGCAAGGCATACATGGAACGCCATAACCAAGTGGCCGGCATAGTGTACAGGAACATCTGTGCCGAGTATAACCTGGAAGTCCCGAGGTCAAAATGGGAGATGCCCCCAAGGGTGGTGGAGAATGACCGAGCTAAGATCCTGTGGGACTTCCAGATACAGACGGACAAAATGGTGGTGGCTAACCAACCGGACATAGTGGTGGTAGACAAACAGAAGAAGACGGCCGTAGTGATCGATGTAGCGGTTCGGTCCCCGTGGTAATCGGAGCACTAGGTGCGGTGACTCCCAAGCTAGGCGAGTGGCTCCAGCAGATCCCGGGAACAACATCGGAGATCTCTGTCCAGAAGAGCGCAGTCCTGGGAACAGCTAAGATACTGTGCAGGACCCTCAAGCTCCCAGGCCTCTGGTAGAGGACCCGAGCTTGAAGGATAAACCGCCCGCAGGGGCGTGCTGGGTGTTTTTTTTTTTTTAATTTATATATACATGTGTATACATGTACACGTATACATGTGTATATATATACACGTATACATGTGTATATATATACACACGTGTATATATATACACACGTACATGTACATATATACACACATGTACATGTATACACACATGTACATATATACACACATGTACATGTATACACACATGTACATGTATACACACATGTACATGTATACACACATGTACATGTATACACACATGTACATGTATACACACATACACACATGTATATGTATATACACACATACACACATGTATATGTATATACACACATACACACATGTATATGTATATACACACATACACACATGTATATACATACACACACACACACACATGTATATACATACACACACACACACACATGTATATACATACACACACACACACATGTATATACATACACACACACATGTATATACATACACACACACATGTATATACATACACGTGTATATACACGTATATGTATACACATGTACATGTGTGTGTGTGTGTGTGTGTGTGTATATATATATATATATATATATATATATTTTAGGGGTGCAACGATATTCGTATCGATATTGAACCGTTCGATACAGTGCTTTCGGTTCGGTACGCATATGTATCGAACAATACAACATTTGTAATTTATTTTATCAATTTTCCTTCTGACGATGCTGTCTGTGTTGAGCGCTCAGTGAATCTGCGTTCGACTACTCCGCCTAGGCTGCACTGTCGAGCGCAGATCCACTGAGCGCTCAACACAGACAGCATCGTCAGAAGGAAGAGCGCAGGGCAAGCTAGTGAGACAGAAGTTGCAACAGGCAAATTGAACCTCATTCAGATCTGGCGTTTGGAATTATTTTGGTTTTCATGTGACGTATGACCCTGAAGGTAAGCGAGTCATGGACTAAAGTAAAACAGTATGTTGGATGTGCCATGCAATGCTCAATTACATTGGTGTGAACTAGTGTGTTAGCGCAGTTAGCTCGTTAACGTGTTGGCCGTCTAGCCCCATGCACGGAGCGATCGGCGGTAGCTCGTTAACGGAGATTTGCCGTGTTGTGGCGTTAAGGTCATTTCAACGAGATTAACCTGAAAGCACTAGTGGGAACACAACGAATATGACTGCACATTTACGCCGACATCATCCTAGTGCAAAGACAAGTGGAAGCAGACAAAAAAAAGCAAGCATGCTACTAACTTTAGCCGAGTCATTTAGACAGCTGTTAGCACATGATTCTCCTTATGCTGCTGAGAATATAGCCCAGAAGAAGCGGATAGTATAGCTTTTATTTTGGAAAGAGCCATTTCTCTGTAATAAACTCTCTTTTCCAAAGATGAGTGATTCCTCAATCAGATACAGGGCTCGCAATATCGCTAGCCCGACGTCCTGGAGCTAGCGATTTTTTTCAGTCGGGCTACCAAAATCTATCTCTTCCCTGCCCGTCGGGCTATTGTAGGAAAAATATATGTCAATGCTTTTGCATTCTTTCAGAAATGTAGCTGGGTAATTATGTCATTGGCATCGGTGAGCCACTGTCAATATGTGACATATTGAAGTCACGTTTGAATTTGCGCTTGTTTTTTTGCTTTCACTTTGCAATCGTGCGAACTGTGTATAGAGTGCGACAGCACTGATCTGTGAGTGATGATAATTTGTGCACCAATTCCTCTGACATCGTCTTATTAATCGTTAGCTTACTATGCAAACATGACAAGTGAAATCTCCCGCAGCTTAAACATGTGAGAGGTTGATCGCGCAGAGAATCGCTGAGCTTATGTGAGTGCGCGTGTAAAAGCATTTCAGTTCTGCTGAGCCAAATAAGACAGGTCAGGGTGAAGAAGTGACAGCCAAAGAAAAGCTTACCACAAAACGGAGAAGTTATGACAAATCAGACTATAAGGCAAAAAGAAAGTGCAGCTTTATGGTTTCATGGACAAAAGAATTTCTGTGGCTGCAATATGACGAGCTAAATAACCAGGGCTGCACATAAGTGGTCCGCAGGTGCGCATTCGCTGTCAAAATAAAAAACACGCACAAGGGTTAGGGTTAAATTTAAAAACTGTACTTTTGAGTTAAAATATATATTTATAATTTTAATAAATGACAAATTAAAAAGGCATGAACATTTTTTTGTATCGAAAAAATATCGAACCGTGACACCAAAGTATCGAACCGAACCGTGAATTTTGTGTATCGTTGCACCCCTAATATATATATATATATATATATATATATATATATATATATATATATATATATATATATATATATATATATATATATATATATATATATAAGGGCTGCCACAAACGATTATTTTGATAGTCGACTAGTCACCGATTATTTATGCGATTAGTCGACTAATCAGATCATCATCATCATCCAAAATAAACAAAAAGTCCTTCAAAAATAAAATGCAGCAACCATCACTGGACGTAAAACTACAGCTTATTGCACCAGCAGCATCTGCTCTTATATAACTATCATTAGCTTACAGCTTTAAGCTTTTAAGGTGCTAACTAAAAATAAAGACAAGATGATAGTTTATTCAACTTTAATGAAATTTGCAGATTGTTTCGGTAAAGTTTAATAAACTCCTTGCTATCTAAAATATAACAGGACACCGGAGTATATTCTCCAGCATCTCACACTTCTGATAATCAGCTGTCTGCTTGACGTTTATTCAGCTGTGTAAAAACTATAACTTTAATCTCAGCCAAACCGATTTACTCAGGAACAAATAAAATACAAAAAAAAAAAAAAAAAAGCCAAACAATAACATTTTAAGTTATCTAAGTGACTTATATATATATTTAACCTGAGTCGTGAAAGACGGCGGTGGGTTTGAAAACAATTTGCCAGGAGTCCGGTGTTCTCACGGCGCTAGTGACCTAGCCCCCGGCTAGCTATCGAGCTAGTGGGTAACAGATGTCTCCGAAAACGTCGGAGCGCTTTTGAAAATATGTGGTGTCCTGATAAACTGAGCAGATATTTGAGGTTTACACAGCTACATTCTCGCCTGAAAATATGTTAAACGTTTATTTTGTGACCCAGAAAGAATAATAAGAGTAATATTAAAACTAACTAGCTACCGCCATTGTTGGAAACTAAGCTGGGCCGCGCTATGAATTCTGGGACACAGCTGCTTCTTCTTCTTCGGGGTTTAACGGCAGCTGGCATCCTTGTACATGCTGTGCTGCCATCTTCTGTTTCAGTCCGTTATTACACTCTTAAATCCTGCTATTATTCCTGCGTCTTTTGCGATCTTACAAAGCTTCAAACGACACGTCGACTATTAAATCAGTCGTCGACGATTTTGATAGTCGACATAATCGTGACTAGTCGACAAATCGTGGCAGCCCTAATATATATATATATATATATATATATATATATATATATATATATATATATATATATTAGAGATGGACCGATCCGATATTACGTATCGGTATCGGTCCGATACTGACCTAAATTACTGGATCGGATATCGGAGAAAAATAAAAAATGTAATCCGATCCATTAAATATCACAAAAGCACCTCACAAAACTTGCAACACGCCGTAACTCACCTCAGAACGTTAGCACTCGGAGCAGTATGCATCACGTGATAGAGCGGCTGTGGCATGCGGGACCTGTCGGTGGTCTGGATAGCATGTGGAGCTTCGCTAGCAACCCAGCATTTCATCTCCGACAAAGTTATCCCCGAGAGAAGTAAAGCAAGTGTGTAAGTCCATCTCTGAATGTTTGTAAAGCATTCCTGCGTTAAGCTTAACAAGCGACTGCCTCTTCTTGCTGCTACTTCAATCATGAAACTGCTTAATGATCAGCTGATCGGCTTTTCTGTTGCGAGTCCGTGTCTCTAGTTTGCTTTTGGCCCACTTTGCACCAGAAAGAGGAAACCAGCGGCTGAACAACAGCAGCACGTTTAAGCTTGATAAGCTGTTGTTAGAATTTATTTAATATTACTTTCTACTCGAGGATCTTTTTCTACGTAGCTGACGCTGGTAACTGTGCAGGGGCGGATCTAGCAAAGTTTAGCCAGGGGGGCCGATAGGGCATTAACAGGGAAAAGGGGGCACAAAGACATACTTTTCTTTCTTATTCTCATTTAAAATGTCGAGCTTTTAATAAATAATTATCTGACACCCAAAGTTTTAATTTGATGTAAAATGAATAGAAGTCAATTACTGTATATAGTGACTATTAAGTCTAATATATATATACCCTAGTAAGCTATAGTACTTTTTCCTTTGGAAAGGTACCATCTGTGCAGTCTGCAATTTTGTTGAAGAAAGATGTTGAATCTATTTAATATTTCTTGAAAAATAATTGATTTCTGTGCATTTTTTTTCCACACTGCATCAAATTAAGGTTGATTACGTCGATTAAGCATCATGAGGTGGAGCGTGAGGGGTGGTTCCCTATTTTTTATTTATTTATTTTTGTTGTTGCTGGGAGTTGGAACCCTATTAGTTAGGTTGCTTAATATTTATGCTAAGTACTCTTTAAAATACCAGAATAGGGAGGATGGTAAATTGGTAAATGGTAAATGGCCTGTATTTATATAGCGCTTTACTAGTCCCTAAGGACCCCAAAGCGCTTTACATATCCAGTCATCCACCCATTCACACACACATTCACACACTGGATGGAGCAGGTTTAAGTTTATTAGATTGATCAGTATTGCTGAACTATGAAATTTTTTTTTTTTTTGCATACAGGTATAACAGAATAACTTTAGTGTAGTTGTTGTTTTAAACTTGAGTATGAACTTACACAAAATGCAGCAAGATATTTAAAAAAACAGTTTTGTTGATTAAAAAACACTATATCGGATTCATATTGGTATCGGCAGATATCCAAATTTATGATATCGGTATCGGACATAAAAAAGTGGTATCGTGCCATCTCTAATATATATATATATATATATATATATATATATATATATACACACACACACACACACACACACACATACATACCAATAAACTTGCACTTGCTCAGCTTTACTGTTAAACATTAGCAGGTAACGGACAACAAGACAACTAAAATCACTGGGGTTAACAATTATCACGCTTTTAACAACTTTCCAAGGGAGTCAGAAAGTAGGTGATTGGCCTAAAGAGGACAGCCCCGAAGAGGCTCTGGTATTTCACACACAACCCACGGGCGTAGAAGTGACCCACATGTAGCAGCCAACCAGCTAGTTGGTCGCTCGTGGATGAGTTTGCCACTGGCTGATGTCTACTAGCCAGGAAACTCAGCCTCAGCGCCAAAGACACTCACACACTCACACACACACACAAAATTAGGACTGACTCCGAAGGATTTCGAGAGGGTGGCCTCCACTGCAATAATGGGGGAGCTTTTGTGTCAAAGAGATGCTTGTTTTCTCCTCCTCAGGCATGAAAGAGAATTTGTCTTGCCAGCCAGGTCTATTTATATTCACAAGAGCATTGGCATGGTCACGTGGCTCACTGGGCAGTGGGTATATACTAGCGATAGATTAGAGGGGCTCTGCATTAACTCTCAAACTGACACCACCATAGAAAAGAAACAACTTTAATTTCCATGAGCCTATCAGACACAGATCAGAGAGTGTATCACTGAGCAATACCAGGTGTGTCACAGCACTGGCTCTGCGGGGCACAAAAAGCACAGTAGGGGAAAAAGTCCCTGACCATCACTTTCAGTTAGATAAAGTTGGTTGAGTGGTAAATGAAGGTGGGTGCATTGGAAAGCTGTGATAAATGGCCTGATATGATAAAATCAACAGTCATTCTTTCCTTATGATGACTCAGAGTTGGCATCATGTCTATAAAAGCCAAAGCTTGAACAGGTTCACTCACTTTGCAGCGGATTGTTATGCCCTGAAGTAGAGGACACGCCTAATAGCAGTGACTCACAAATCAACAGGCAAGCCTAGTCTGTAAACACGTTATCTAAATACTGTTGGTTTAACTTGACATACATAAACAAGCTACTTATCACATAAATGGGTGGATATTATGTAGTGTTAACCCTTATCCATATACCTTAAACAAGGTAAGATCAACCATTATACTTCAAGTTTTCCAACAAATTATAGAAATAAAAGATAACAGAGTCCTCTCACACCTGTATACACCCAGGGAGAAATAAATTTCAACTAGTTCGGTCTTAAATTCTTATATTATCACAAGAATACACAATAATAATAGATGACACATCTTGACGAGATGAAATAGTTGCAGGTGCTGTTTAAAGATGTCCATCTTTAGGTTAACACAGAGAGTCGTCTTTTCCACGTTGTGCATTTCCACTGTCACATCAATCCAGTTATTTATGGTAGATACTACATTTTCCATCCATCTTTTGGTAATAGCCTTTTTCTCTGCTGCTATCACTATATATTTATTGATGCCTTTCGCTGATCAAAGTACTTCTGCCAAAGTCCAGCCCAGATATAAGCTCTTTAAGGCAGATACTAAATCATTTTATGTCTACACAGACAACTTAGCAAAGAATCTATGTAAAATATGAGAATAACAGACTGTTGTAACGCATCATTTGTTCCCGTTTCTTTTGTTAAATCTACCAAAGCTACCAAAGATAGCACAGGCTGACAACACAGCTTGATTTCTAAAGAGCTATTAGCCAAAGGAGCAGTGCATCATTGAGTGTCTACAGGCATCTACAGTGGAGGCTGTGTCGTGGTTTAGAGCTGCATTTCAAACAGTGGTCTTGTTGAATCTACCATCAGATGAAGTACCATCAGATTTTGATCAGTGCCATCTGGAAAGCCCTGATTGGCAACGGCTTCATTTTTCAGAATGACAATGATCCTAAACACGCCGTCAATGCAGTAAAAACATCTAAAAACATGGGATCATCTAAAGGAAGCCAGTATCCAAAGAAGGGCTTTAAATGTCCTTCAAGAATCCCGGAGAACTACTCAAAGGAGAGAAAGCTCAGGCTCAGAAAAATAAATACTGACTTTCAAGCTTGTTAAAAATTACAAACTCTGTTTTTGTCTGTTTCCCATGTTATTAACGAAATATAAAGAAATGAGCAGATACTCAAGACTTTTTCACAATACTGTCATTTAACAGGACCACGTTAGTGATATTTCAGCCAAATATTAGCACTGTACTTTTATTATTATATATTATTAATATATTATAACATATTAATAAGGCAATGAATACAATATTAAAAATGAAGTGAATGTGTTATTCATTGTTTCTGAGCTATAGTTGGGTTCCTAACTGTTAATCATTTCCAAGGAACATCAAATTGAATGTTTCAAGTATCATCTTGTTATTTCAGTCTCAAACTCACATGCATAATTCAGTCGTTGATTTCTCAATCCAACCTCACATCACGAGTGAACTCGCTCAACAAGTTCAGCATCTTTGACAATATAAAGTGACTTTCTCACACCAAAGATCTGCAGGTCTTACGAGCTGATGAGTGGGATGTCAATATAGCCCCTGGCATAAATTTTAATACGATCTTGTGTTTTTTTGGCATGCCTCAACATGTACCTGGGGAACATAAAAAAGTCAAGCTGACTTACCGCACACACCCACACCACTCAGTGTCCTGGTACTTAATGAGACCGTTTGAATAATTCAGCCAACTATAGGCTCAGAGGAGGGAAAGGGACTCCAGCCATCATTAACTATTCACAGAAGCTGTATTACGTCAAACTCACATGTGCAAATATACTGTTTACACACAAACACAACAAGACCCTTACCAGATGAAATGCCCCGGCTCTGAATCTACAAGCGGGGAGATGAAAGCTTTTGGGATTCTGACCTTCTGGGTCCTCTACAGAGATCAGACACAAGCACAAACTTGTACAATATCCACTACAATATGTAAACACAAAAATTATAGCATGGTAAGAAAAATCACAAGACTGCTCAAATCCAATTCAAATGCCGTAAGAAATACAAGACGAATGACTTAAGCAGTCTCGCAAACAGCGCTGGAAAATAAACCATCTTTGTCGTTTATAATCCGTCTTTAATATAATTACACCGGAGTGCAATGTGTCCTTTTTAGACACTTTAGTGGCTTCATTAATCTCTTAAAAGAGATAGAAATCTGTCAGACAACAGTTGCTTTCTCGGTCACACTTTTAGAGCTTTATTCAGACATGTTTAAACGTGCACACACAGCAGTGACAGAGAAAGCAGTGATATTTTACATATGTGCAAAAGAGTTGTCATGCTTTGTGGCAACGAGCATTGTCGGTTGTACTTCTGAATGTGTGTGCACCATCCTGAAGCTGAGAGAAAGCTACACCCTATTCACTGTGCACAGAGACAGCTTTCTCCTCTGGATTGGGACGGACAAATATCTCAGGCTTATTGTACTTTGTGAACAGACATCGTTTTAATGTACTGTTTATGTCATGAGCAGCTGTAATGCTGCGCATGCCTGCTCACTCATGCAAATGGACAAAAATTAGACTGAAAGGTGCTAAAAGAGACCTGCCAAGATTGCTTTTGCAATTTGTGTGAAAATCTGAAAGGGGTGTTGTTTCACATCTGGAAACTGGTGAATTTAGATGTGATCAGATTAATGGAAAGCAGTGCAAGTCCAAGAGGAGGTTTCCACAACAAAACAAGCTAAATTTGTCCAGGCTCTGTTAAACAAAATCTGTCAGCGATACAAGAAATGTTACCATTCTGTTCTATATAATATGCCCTTTATTAAAGCAGATGGAAAATCTCATCAAGATTGAAAACAAATCTCTTTTTCAAGAGAGATCCATCAAATGTAAATATAAGAAATGAGTACAAGTGATATTCAGTACAGAACACAAACAGTAACATGGACTCGGATCATATGCAACAACATATCAAGAACAAGAGCATCAAAACAAATCACACTCACACTGAAGAGAGCCATTTTCTCGATCCTTTAAAATGGACAAACTCCCCCACACTTCTAACAATTTCAGCTCTTTCTGTCGATTATTCCACAAAAAAGGGGGTTAGAGGAAAGAAAAGAAAACCTTCTCCCCTCCAATTCTGTTCTGACAAACGTTTGTAAAATACAGTGAGAGCAAACGCCGTACTGGTTCTGATTTTTACACATGTACGCAAATAAAACAAGACTAAACCATTTCACTCGATGGGATAAACACAGCTTTTAAATACATGTCATACACTTCCATAAATGAAGTTAAAAAAAATGACTCCATTAGCTGAGTTGATGGGGAGATTTGTCGCATGTCATTACCTCCTCTCTCCCTCGGTTTAATCTAGATAATCAAATACACAATAAAGACAAACAAAATCAAAGTATTGGGGCTGAAATACTGATGACATCATGCTGCGAATGCTTTATGATATCAATTTTACCACATTTCCACCTGCTATTCGCAAGAGATCATTGGAACATCTGTAAGAAGCATGTAGTAAGAGGCCTGTTAGAGTAAGAAGTTGAGAAATGAAATCTGGGTAAAGATTTCATCTTTCCAGTCAGTGTAAGGAGCCTCTTATTCCTCATTTTACACCAGAGCAAAAGGCACCTTAAAAACGCACGCACTGCAACACATGTTCTTCCGTTTGAGGAAGTGTCCATCACATGTCTCCAATCTGCCTTAAATTTAGCACTGTTTTGACTGTAACAAAAACAACTGTTTGCTGTTTAACACACTGAGAAATAATAAAAACAGCTCAGAGACATTGTGAAAACCTTTATGACCTAAGTATCGTACAGAACAGCTGGAAATATTTTTTCATTTTGACTATAAAATTACAAAATAATTCTCATCTTTCAGGAATTTAGAGATTTTTTGCATCTAGCCCAAAAATGGTCGAGTAGTTCAGGTAACATGAAGCCCACACTGTAAAATCTAGGCGGAGCTGATTTTTCTGTCTGTGTTCAGACAGCGTTACGTTGTGAATGCTTTGTGCTACGGTGATACACCAAATATCCCCGTAAAGCTCGCCTTCTCCTCTTACCGGAACTGTCTGAATTTTGTCTCTAGCAAAAGTGGTAATGGAGTTACAGTCATTCAAAGAGCGCTGGACTGCGGGTAAAAATGAAAGAGTTTAAAGGGTGGGAGGAGAGTCCTCCTTGACGATTCATCAGACTTCGCCCTACATGCTGTCACTGATGACTAAGGTCAGGAAAGCAGGTAGCTAAGAAAGGCTTAGTCCATATTAGTGCTGACATGCTCTGCTGTGGGCCTTCTCTCCTTCATACACAAATGAACACAGCCTACTTCTGCTACATCTGAAGGATTGGCCCAGAAAAGAAGACTCTCTGCATACTGATCAGAGATGCAAACAGACAGCGACCCCACACACATATCAACAAGTGCACTCCATGCACTAGAAAGCGCTCAGAAGCAGATTGGGAGGAACTGCCAATCATTTCCAGTTGTATTGCAATGTCAAAACAGCACCTCGGCACGGAGCATCAGCATTAGCCGACAAACCAGAACTCATCTGTGCAGAATTTTGCTTGGGTCAGCGATTTCTCTCAAGCAAACTTGACAGACGGAAGGTGATATAAAGCAGGTAGGCTGGACACAGGGATGAACAAGACATGAACTTTTACCTCTGGCCCAGTAGAGAGATGGGAGGGCGTGCACTCCCAGTGGAAATACACACTGGGTGTCATCTTCTTGTGTGTATGACCAGTCAGCGGCCGTTCCCTTCTCTTCATATGGAGGCGGCTCATTCCAACGTACACACAAAGATCGGGTTCAGCTGAATGGCCTAAATGGCAGCAGAAGCTCCTGGCCACAGCGGCTCAGACCAGCTGAATGGTCCTCATTGTGTCCACCACAGTCACAGGGGGCTCGCAGAAATGAGTTGTTTTCTAAGAGGCCATTTGGCAGGCCAGTGTTCTTATCCGAGCAACACAGGAACAGGCATTTCCACTTGCTTCAGATGAGGGCTTGTTATGGACTCAAGAAAGACGGCCCATGAGGCACGCATCCAGTCACAAAGGGACTAACAAACTTATACATACATGGACGTGAAACGGACTTTATACCACCGCCCCCAACCCACTCTTTCCACTACACTCAGTGTCTCGCAGCTAGAATTTAAAAAGCATTGCATTCATAAGCCATGATGTCACACGAGCATGTGTTGAAGTCTAAGTGTCAACACCAGAATACTGGGAATTTGCCCGCTTCTTGTACCAACCGGTTTTTGAACCTCGTGTTTCTGACGGGCGCTCGTCAACAACAACAGAAATGCAGAGTTTTAAAAGCAGTTCCTGTTTGCAAGAAGTGCATTACTGTGCAAGTGCGTAACAGACCAAAAATAATGGTGACATGCTGTTAACCACAAAGATTAACCACAAGCAAGTTCCGATTCCGGTAAATAATCAGAAATAACTCTAAAACATGTACGGCAAACACAGGCAAAACATATTTGCATTTTTACTCTTAGTAAGTCATAAATATCAGTGTAATTTGCTATATTTATCATATATCATATTGCTATGATGCAAAACAACAAACAAATTTAACCCACAATACACCCTGAGATTTTAACGCTTGTTTAATATTATATGTTATGTCTTTGTTTTATCTGTCTGATGTATCTGGTTCTTATCTGTACTTTTATTGTTTATATAAATGCTACCAAGGCACCAGAGGGGCAGATGAAAATCAGCCTGTAATTCGCCAAACCTGACTCCAACTGCTTGTGTTAATTTTTGTACCACGTGTCCATTTATAGAAAATGAGCATAAAGATGAAGGAATAATTGGCAAACCTTTCTTAAATAACCTGTGATCTAATATAACATAGCGATCTTATAGACCTCAGTCTCCCCCTGGGGCATCTAAAGGTGTTGGCCCAAAATGACTCCCTTCCAACAAGAGTCCCTCTAGTCCCGTTTCATCGCTGTGGTGCAACGAGAGCTCGTGCTAACCTACAGAGGCCCAGCATGTTTAGTCCACATAACTGCGTTTTACTATATATGGATGTTTTAATCTGTTAACGTGAAAGTAGTACTCACAGCCCTCCATCTAATTTTGAACGCGCTATTGAAGACAACTTCACTTCCTTTAATGGCGTGTTGTTTAAAAATGTGACATATCACTGCGAGACTAATGAGAAATTTCCACATACAGGTTGTACCCAGCCTCTCACCCAGTGAACGTCTCCTGCCTCCATGGAGTGGATGTACTGTATATACCACTAATGGGCTACAGTAACCAAAACAGAACAACTGCTGAGATTCATCAGCAGGTCAGGTCAGCACACTAAATCCTTTTTAAATCTACAGCTGAAAACACCTTTGAGTAATGGACTAATATCATTATTAAACTCTGATCGAACACTTTGGTATTTTTATTGCAGTCAGTATCTTTTTACACAGTGTCATAACCCCCTTTTTAAGCCTTTATTACTCCCAGATATGAAATCATCATGTATTTACATCAAAACGCATGCATAACCAATTATAGGAGGGTAGCTATATATGATGCTATATTTAGAAAAAACAATAACAAAATGTTATGGACGCTGTGGATAACTAGAGGGGTCACTGCACAGGAGGATTAGATTTAGCTGCATGTATGGGGGCCACAAAGCAGGGGAAAAGGAGGGGGTACTGTCACGGATGTGTGACAGTGTGTCATTGGTGGGGTAGTGGGGCAAGCAGCTGCTCTGGGGGAGGGGTTGATATCAGCCCTGCTTTGGATAAATGAATGGTCCCAATATTGGGGTGCATACACACGTGACAACAAGCCTCACATCACTGTGACCACAGGCACAGGGCAGTGTAGTATATGAGGAGGAGCATAGGCATGTAAACCCATGATTCCAGTAATAACAGGGCTGCACAGGTGTGCAAGGCTCGGTAAACTCTACGTTATCACTCCGGTGAATATCACTGAGGTCACAAACTACGTGTGGTAACTACGGGCAGTCATACATGACAGACTGTATCTTCATATGACACCACGAGCGGATGATGACTATAGGCCTGCTCATCTGATTTCAACACCACTCACAGTGACTCACACTTTTATAGCAATCAGCCGGATTTTTTTCCCAGATGAAAGTTGAGGTTTCAATTACGTCTAACTGGGAGCCATGTGGTTACAGCTGAATAAAATCAATACAATATGAAGAAGTACAACTGGATAACAAGAAAAGGGGTACAGCCCTGAACGCCTTTCAACCAAGCCACACACACACACACACACACACGTAGTGGTGTTTAAAGACACACATTCACACAGCAAACGAGAGGACTTCTGATCTTGTTAATCAACCTTCAGTTTTAAATGAGCTTCGAGAAAAAGAGGAATATAACAAAATAAACAGAAACAAGGGGAAATGGATGGAAGCCTTTCTCTTCCTCATGTACAATGCTGCTTGCCATGCACTGCTAGCTCAAATGCCCACATCCTGTACTAGCACAAAATAAGCTAGGTGGCAGAGCCTGAGAGCCTGAAGCATGCTCTCATTCAAATTTTTCATAAAGGAAAAGTAGACGATGAGGATGAACCTCTGGTATAACCTATGCCGGTCAGCCCAGACAGCTGAGACATACACAGCTAGCCTGACAATCTGCTACAGCATCCCCCCCATCAGCCCCCCGCCCCTCCTTTACCTTCAGACAGCTCCAGATCCAACTCAGCCAACTGGTCTCTAACCTCTTTAGGCAGGGCGGACAAATCCACGCCCCGGTCCGCCATGGCTTCGCCGATAAACTCGAGTGGCGTCTAGTTGAAAAGAAACCGGGCTGTTGCGAGGAAACGTTAAAAAATTAAAAACAAAACCCCTCCCTCAAGACACAAAACAAGCACCGGAGTGGGAGAGACAGTCCATCCGCACGGCTGGCCCTTCCGCCATAATGGGGGAAACTCACCAACGGCAACGGGCGGTCACGTGACTGCATTTACCTCGCCTGCGTGTGTTGATTCGCCGCATCCGAGAAGGGAGGAGGAGGTGGAGGTGAAGGAGGTGAGGGTCTCACCGACACCGCTGCTCCCCCTGGCGTTTCAGTGGCGAACAGACACACACAGGGAGACACGGACACACAGTCCCCGCCCTTCATTGAGTTCAAGAGGGTTAAAAGAAAAGATTAAAACTTCTTTATAAAGATGACTGAAGGTTTTTTTGTTTTTTTTTGGGGGGGGGGGGGGGAATACAGGTTTCACGCACGAAATGCACATGTTTTGTGTGATCGTTTACTTAACTGTGCATGTATAAATCAATTAAAACGTACTCGACTTACTAAAAAAACTAAACCACAAAAACTGAAACTGGTGCAGCATCTGATTCCTGCTGTTAGCAGCTTTCTGGGACTCAGAAGATAACCTAATGGCCGATTTACACTACAGAGGTGCAACAATAGTCAATTTCCAGAGAGATCAGGGAGAGAAACTTTGCTGGAGACCAAAAATAGTGTATATTTGTCACACTTAAATGCTTTGGATCATCAAGCAAACTTTGATATTAGGCAAACATAACCTGAGTAAATGCAAAATGCATTTTTTAAGTATTGATTATGTTTAGCAATCAAACCTGCATAAAAAGGTAACTACCCCCTTTGTTAAATCATGAATTAAAAGGCTTTTCTAAGGATCCACGGTGAGAGCCATTAGCCACTTATGGAGAAAACATGGAACAGGGGTGAACCTTCCCGGGAGTGGCCGGCCTACCAAAAATACTCCAAGGCTCGAGATTCATCTAGGAGATCACAAAAGAACACAGAACAGCATCTAAAGAACTGCAGGGCTCATTTGCCTCAGTTAAGGTCAGAATGTGATGCTTAGTTGCTTCAAAACGACTTGCCCTAAGTGATGGACACATGAATTCTGCTCACTACCACAAAACCACATTTCTGAATGGCTAAAAAAACCCAACAATAACGAAATGAAAGTTTTGTTGTGGTCTAGTGAAAGTCCATGCTTAGATCACAATGTGTTGTTTTGGCATGACCTTAAACCGGCTGTTAATGCTCAAAAACCATCCGGTGTGGTTGAATTAAAACAATTCCTCAATAGCAGAGTGAAAGACTCAGTGCTAGTTATGAGAAATGCTTGATTGCAGTTCTTGCTGCCAAAGGTGGCCAATTATTAATTATTAATAACCAGTTATTATGCTTAGGGACAAAGATAGGTGAAACATGTACGTGTGACAAATATGCAAAGGTATAATATTAATAATTTATAACATTGCCCAGTAATTTCCTGTTAAGAAATTACTGGAGGGTTTTTTCTGTTCTTGTAAAGAACAAACAGGAAGTGCCACACAGGCCTATATAATGCAGAGAGTCAGATATTTGAAAAAGCCACAGCACATTTCTCTGGCTCTGACATGAGTTGAGAAGAATTTGACTTTAAGTCAGTCTTTGCAAAGTTCATGTAACACACAGTTGCAGTGCTGAAAACTGCCTCTGCATAAGCTCATAAAGTGACCTTGAGCACTTACGATCATCAGTGTGGCATCTTCACTGTAACCACGCTAAAAATAAATATTCCCTTCAGCCACTCCCGCAGCAGTTTAGGACTTCTCCAAAAAGTTCTGTTAATGTTTTTTTCTTCTTCTAGGAAACATGGACATTGTCTTGCGAGGAAAACAAGCTTCAAAGCAAACTGAACATAACAACTTAATTGCAGACTGCTGTCACTCTGCATTTCCAAAAATACTGGATTACTGGACAGCAAAACACAGCTTAAAAGCAGGGCCACAGCGAGCATTTTCTAGGCCAACAAGAACCCCTTCACACACCCGTAATGTCACAGGTAGTTATAATTCTTTAACCATTTGGATTTTGAGTTAAATGTCTAAGTATATGGACTGTAAATGTACAGGATGGTTTAAACATTTACTGTTTTTTTAGTCCAGTCCTTGTACCTGAGCATTTCAGAAGAAAATGTTTTATTATTTTTGTTTGTTTGTTCCTTCTTGACTTATCACATTCACTATATTTTGAGAAAAACTTGACCTTGAAATCGAGGTCACCAAGATTTTTAGCAGATTAAACCATGATATGAATTTCAAAATCTTACATCCCCTCGTTCTTGAGTTATCACATTCACAAACTTGGATGTCCATGCCGCCTGTCCACCTGCTAGCCTGGCAGGCGGACAATACTCCATCAGCCTTTTACATCTAGCTGACGAATAAAACATATTTTTGCACCAACCAAAATTACTCCACGAGCACAGCAACAGCAGGTCACAAAAGAAACCAGAACGGCATTAAAGAACCGGATTCTTCACGTGTCAGTTAAGGTCAGAGTTCATGATTCAATAATAAGAAAGAGACTGAGCAAAAATGGCATCCATGAGAGCGTTCAAGGAGGAAACCACTACTGACTAAAGAGAGCGTAAAAGCTTGTCTCACATTTGCCAAAAAACACCTTGATGATTCCCAAGACTTTTGGGAAAATACTTTGTGGTCTCGTATTAAACTAACGCAGTGTTTCAGAAAAGGAACATCATACCAGCAGTAAAAGAGGGTGGTGGTAGTGTGATGGTCTGGGGCTGTTTTGCTGCCTCTGGACCTGGAAGACTTGCTGTGGTAAATGGAACTATGAATTCTGCTGTCTACCAAAACATCCTGAAGGAGAATGTCAGGCCACCTGTTCATTACCTCAAGCTGAAGCGCACGTGGGTTCTACAGCAAGACAGCGATCCACAACACACCAGCAAATCCACCTCTGAATGGCTTAAGCAAAACGACATGGCCTAGTCAAAGTCCTGACCTGAATCCGATTGAGATGCTGTGGCATGACCTTAAAAAGTTGGTTCATGCTTGAAATTCCTCTAACATGGCTAAATTACAACAATTGTGCAAAGATGAGCGAACCAACTCATTGCCAGTTATCGCAAATTCTTGATTGTACACTGGTTGCTGCTAAGGGTGACCCAACCAGTTATTAGGTTCAGGGGGCGATCACCTTTTCACACAGGGCCATGCGGGTTTGGATTTTATTTTCCCCTTAATAATAAACACCTTCATTTAGAAACTGCATTGTGTGTTTAATTGTGTTATCTTTGTCTAATATTTAAATCTGTTTGATGATCTGAAACATTTAAGTGTGACAAACATACAAAGTAGGAAATTGGGAAGGGGGTAAACACTTTTGCACACTAGTGTAATTTGGTATGGACAAGTAAAGGACAAAAGTAGATCGGTAGACACGGTCGGCCTAAAAAATATCTAATACATATGAAAGTGTCTGAAATTCATGTACTTAAAAAACGGTTTGCTGAAGCCTCATCAAAATAGTCTCAGTGGAAGGCTGGCTGTCAAGAAGACATGCTTAAGAAAGGGAAATGTGAGACACTGTCAGTCATGGATTGGCCTCCTCGGAGTCCAGACCTCAACATTATTGAAGCAGTGTGGGATCATCTAAAGGCAGCTATCAGCCAAAGAAGAGCTTTGAATGTCCTTCAAGAAGCCTGGAGAATTAATCCTGAAGATTATTTAAAGAAATAACGGGGAATCTTATGTCACAGAGTTCACACTGTGCTGAAGAATAGAAGTGGTCATACCAAATATTGACTTTCAAGCTCATTAGAATTGTACAAACTGTTGTTGTTGTTGTTTTTGCCTTAAAGATCCACATATGTCTGCATGCTTCAATAAATCCATGCATCAATTTCCCATTTTCCAAGCACAATATTTAAAAAGTGAGGAGGGGCTCAAAATCTTTGGACAATATTGCAGAAGTACTTGAAAGAGTATTATTCAATGCCTTTGCATACATCATTTCCTTTCATATCTCTTTTTAATCAAACTAAGTCTCCACTTTAATCATTCATATTAATAATTACATTACAATAGAAAACATGTTTTGATATGATAACTGAACACAGATAAAACAGTATAAATGTTCATTATGATGTAGTTTCTTTAATTAAAACTGCAGCACTGTAAGTGTTCATGGTATTCCTCTTGGACATGCATGGAAAAGTAAATATATTCATATAGTACAGATATGTACAATACAAGGACAATTTTAGAAATTATCAGTCCAACAAAGGGAGTGTGAAAAACCATCAATACACTATGTGTAATTTTCACATTACTGTATTTCCCACTAAATTGCTATGTTTAGAACAAGTCTGGCCCATCGTTAACAGGCCAAAGACTGTAAAGATTATTGTTATTTGACCAATTTAAACAATAAGTTAGACAACGAAGCTCAAAAGACACGACCAATTGTTAAAAGGTATTAAAAAAAAAGAAGAAAAGAAAAAGAGGGGGTAAAATTTCTTTTAAAAGGAAAAAAAAAGAACAAAAAGCACAAGTCCATTTTTCTGTTGAGAAAACAAACCAACAAAAACACAAATCATTGTGTTAAAGAAATTAGTCTATATTCATCAGCGCAATCAGAAGCGTTATGATGAAGAGTGTGGTGCTAAAGACAGCACGCAACAAAATAATACAAGAAAACATAAAAGCTAAATGCAGTTTGAATTTTCATTTCAAATGAACAATCGTCTATTTGACTGCCAGCAACTTACACAAATTGCCGAGGTCGCCGTTGAGACTGTAGGAGGAGAGGTTCAGTCAAAAGGGAAAAGGTATTAAAGTTGCTCAGCAAATTCCCATTTGTGTATACAGTACAGATAACAGAAAACCATCATTAAAGAAAAAACAAAAAAACATTCTGATATCTCTGAAAAAAAAAAAAGTAAATTGAACAGAAATACAAAGCAATAGTTAACCTGCATTACTTTAGTGCATAAATGTCCTTATGTTAATAAGTCATATCCTGTTTTTGAAATATCATATCTCGCGAAAATATTAAGAAAGAGGGCAAAAGAGGGACAGGGGGGGGAAAAAAAAAAGCAAACCACTTTGAGCATTCATGTAAAAATATATCGATATCTGGATAAAACATCTGGGGGATATTGTAAAAGAACTAGAGCCTTTCAGAAACAGTCACAAGACAGCTCGTCTTCTGCCCTTAAAGCTCTGACCACTGGAGATGTCTTTGCTCCGTCTCTCCACCAGATGACAGACAAGTACTTCAATATTTTAACAATATTCTAAAAAGACACTTTTTATTTACTTAAAGGCCTCAAAAAGCTTTGTTTATTAATTAAATGTTATATTTATTGATGTTCATTTTTTCCCAATTTATATACACTGACTAATATAATTCTCTAGAGCCGTTTTTTGCCCCCATACAAGCAAATCTGTATATATTTATGTGAGGGGGGGTATCGGAGGCACAAATGTGATCTTAAGGCAAAATGATCAAACACTGTGTGAAAGACTGTGTGTAAGTGCAAGTTACAAGCAGTGATATACTGTCATAGTGCCACTGCAACCTCTGAATCACAAAATAACAGTCAGGGTATTCACTTCTGTCCCAGGACAAGTACCAGATAGTCTTTGGAGAGATCCATTATGGCTTAGTTTCGGTTTGGTAGAGAGCATACAGAACAAGGGGTTCATCGCATTTTCAAACGAGCAGCAAAGGATGTGCAACCATCCTGAAAAGTGTGAAAATAACAGTTACAGTAAGTCCAGCAGGGCCCACACACGAAGAAAACACAGTCACCAGAACAGTTACATGTAAAAATGGAAAGAGGCATCCATTTACACACCAATAAACCACCTGCCTGTTTCAGGAAATATGAAAAGGTGGAAAAAGTTCAATTCCCTTCAGGTCAGGAAAAAAAAAAAAAATCTGCTCCAACAAACTTATTTTTAAATCGCAATCTAACATAATTTTGGTTACATGGGTCAATCTGGGAGGACGTGCCAATTAGTTAAAAGAAATATAGCTGCGCATACTGTATCAAAAACCCTATTAGAAAAGTCACATGCTAACAATCTAGCTAATAATGCATCAGATCAGGAGTAGGCAAACTGCTATGTTCTGATGTACATAAATATACAATCACACACACACACAGTTAATACACTTTATCATAAAGGGGTGTACATGAGGTAAGGTTTTTGGGTCTAGGTTGAGATCGTGTTGTGGCTGAGAACCATTTACTAAAGGTCTGAGTGAATAATTGAGATGTGAGTCAGAGAATTCTAGACAACTATCGCATCTTTGGAGCCGAGGATGTATAGGGAGGCATTCTGTGATGGCATGTGTGGGTGTGCGTGCAAGGCTAAAGTGACGAGGAGAACAAGGCACTGTTCCCTGCTGGAAAAAGTGTAGAGCCCTGTGTGCGGTTTATATCGGATTTAATTCACACACAAAAAAAAAAAAAAAGTTTACGAAACACCTGTGCGGCACGTGTCCACGTGGGAAGATCGTTATGGCAGTATACTTGACGCAGTCCTACAGTCCAGTGAAGAGTCCTTATTACTGAGGGTGAGGACAGTTGAATAGGGACGCACAGGAGGAAACAGGGGGGAGGGGGTATTGGAGTCCAGCCCCTGTAGTCTATGGCAAAGTTAACAGGAAGCTCTCTTAAAAGTCTCAGTCCTTTCCCAGAAGGCTGCTGATGAGCTCCAGGCCCCAGCAAGATGGCTCCCCAGGAGGGTTAGAAAGACCACAGAGGGGAGGGGGGGCAGAGGAGAAGATGTGAAATTCTGAATTTAAAAATGAGGGAACCTGGGAGGTGGGAGTCTTTTCTACCCTGGGTGACGAGCCAAGTGTGGGCCTTGGTGGCATCGCTCATCATCTGGCAGCAGATTGAGACTGTGCAGCCATGATAATGTGAGAGGGTCCGCTCTCAGCTCTCTGCTGCTGGCCCATTCCTGCCAGCACTGACATGGCCATAGCCTCAGCTGCTGCCCTTGAGCTCAGGCCGTTTTGCCCCGTAGAAGGGCTAGGCGCCAAAGAGCTGTGCTGAATCACCGGGGCAGGGGAACCTGTAGGCTCTGACATGTCTTTCATGCTCTCGTCTGCAGCTATACAAAAAAATAAAAAGGCAACACAGGCAAAGATATTTATCTCATTTATATTGAGCACATTCCACAGTTTTCATTGCTGAAAATCTTTGGACATTATGTTAATTTTTATTCGAGTGAAAATCAAGCTATATTCAGTAACTTTATCCCGTCCAAAATCAAGGAAATGCCCCAAAAAATACTATAAATAAAACAAGTAGTACTGGAACAAAGATTTTGCTACTTAATTATAGTTCTTGTTTTATTATTTTAATGTTACCATCAGCCCTTAGCAATATCTAAATTGCAAATGTTGCTTTTTTTAATCCAACTCTATTAATAATTTTTGGACACATTATTATCCACTGTGGCCGTTGCCATAACAAACTGAACCCTAATTATTTCAACAAAATTACAATTACTTTGTGGGCACTGAAGAAAACTACAGCTCACATGAAGATACTAAAGCCACAGCAGCATGGCTATATTGTAACCCAGGCCTGCTCATTTCTTCTTGCAATCACAAGTAGAGAGCTACACACCAAAGCCGTGTGTTTCGATTAAAATGTGAGAGCGACTTTGAGGTTCAAATTTCATTTTAGCTCTTTATGCTTTGCGCAATACATCTACTATATTTCTACATATCTAAGACATGCAATTCAGACTCAAGTTTCCTCTAACTTTAAATAGAACCGTGTGAACAGGGCATAGCTGTGCAGGGCTCACCTAAGTAGGCAGTCTTCTTTTGTAAGGTGGTTACAGGACAGTCCTTGTGGGCCAGCAGCAGCTGCTTTAAATGAGCCACCTCATTACGCAACAGAGACACTTCATTCTGAGAGGATGGAAAAGAAAAAGAAAAAAAATCAGACTGATTAGTACTACAATACTAAATTTCAGAAATTACATTACACTTCCCAAACCAATAAGGAAAAAAAGTAATGCTTGGTTATGTAATTTAAAATACAGACTTCCCATATTTTTCTTCCCTAATGGATTTTCCGGTAGAAACAAAAAAGTTGAAATGGTTTTGCTTCCACTGCAGAGCAGCGTACATTTCCCACAAGGCGTAAGGTGTAAATATTACCTAAAATTTCCATTTGACAAAATAAAGATATGAAACAAGATGTAGTGGTTTCCATTGTTTCAAATCTATCAGCTATGTTCATTTGCAAAAAGAATTTACTCAATACTAATGCAAACTCATTTATCTTATCTGGAATCCACCTCTCAAACTTTTACAAGTAGTTAGAAGCCCCATCACCAGCATCCACCCACTGGAGGCCCACTCACCGACAGTGAGACGTTCAAAGTGCTGAGCTCCTCGGCTTTCTTCTCTAGGGAGCTGACCCACAGTTTGCGTTTCTGTCTGCAACGGGATGCTGCCGCCCGGTTCCTCTCGAGGAAACGCTGCCTTCGTTCGTCGGGGTCATCGTCTGTCGTCCGCCGTCGACGCCCACCTGTAGGCTGTGCTGGAGATACCTGGAGGGAGAAGCAGGGTAAAGGTCAGAAGGAAACACACAGACAGACGAGATGAGTGGAAAAAAGACGAGAAAAGGGAAGTATGAGTCACAGTTTCATTTTAGCCAGCACACACCAGAGTCATCTCGGCACAACAAGAATATCCCCAATTTTCTGTTAACTAAAACAAGTGATGTGATATATAATAAAGAAAGTTTAGATGACTTAGATGTGATCATCTTTAATCCAAGTTTAAAGCATATTTTGTATGGATGAAAAAAAAAACATGTTACAGTCAGGAATTTATACTTAACATTGAGTACCTGAGGTTGTGCAGGTGATGGTGCGTCTGGCTGCTGGACCAGCAGCTGACTCTGTTCTGCCTTCTGAGGTACCATGGGGCTGCTGCCCATGGCCATGATCCCCATACTCTGTCCTGACGGGCTTTGCAGCGCAGCCTTCAGACGCTACAGAACAACAGTCAAATAAGCAACATCAATAACAGCCACAGGAATTAAAAAAAAAAAAAATCATGAAAAACTTCATTGTAACTTTGTAGAAAGTCATAATCAAAGCGTGTCTGAATCAGTGCCAACAGCATGTCTACAACTTCACTGTGCTGCGTCTACATTAACTGATTCACACTTTGCAATAACAACCTGGACAAGACCCTAGTTACCAATTTTTGGCATGTTTTAAAGTTGTTTAAAACATGGAGAAGCCTGATTCTCTCCGAGGAGAACATTTACAGATGTGCTCTCTCTGAACTGTTTTCAGCAACAGATTCATGTGACCTCCTTCAGTCAGATCTGGAGGCTTTATATGCTCCCGCAGCAGTTCTCAGATTTTGATCATGTTTGATTTAAGTTGTGACTAATTCAGCCGTGATGATTAAAAAAAGTGATTGCAGCCCTGAAGGTACACAAGCAGTCAAATGTTATATATGCATGTGTGTATGTATGTATGTATATATATATATATATATATATATATATATAAAGCAACCTCGATAATGATCATATCGTATTAGAAGCGCCATGAACAAAAAGATTCTGCAGATCAGCCCGAAACCCCCCCAACCCCAAATAAAAACAAAAAACCCAAACTAAAGTTTGTCTTTAATTACAACGATGATCATCTTCTTACGACTGAAGGAGTGAGGGGCTAGGGTAAACAGAGGAATGTGCTAAAGGGGATACTTTATATGTTTTAAATACCATAAATAATGACTGCACTCTCTCAGTTTCATCTGGGACATAGCTGCAAGGTGGAAACTGTGCATGAATCTCTGTGTGTGCATTGCACTATCATAAAATGAGTGCAAACTGTGTTGTCAGGTGAAAGGGTTACATAAACAAGCAACCACAGTAAAAGATCATATGACGAAGGACCTAAGCCTGTGCAGCGGAAGGCTGGAGGGTGAAGATGGAGACAAAAAGAACAGATAAATAGATAAAAATAGAGAGCTAATCTAGTGCTGACCATCTTGGCCTCTGAGTGGATGCTGTAGCCAGAGGGGGAGTTGGAGCCGCTGCTGCTGCCTCCCAGAGGAGGACCAGGGATCCCAGGAATGTTGGGTACCATGCACATGGGTCGAGCCAGCTGGTGATCAAATATGAGACACAAATGCATGGGTTAAAACTAAACCAACTTCTAAGTTATAAAGTAAAGTTACAACATACTTAGACTGTTAGTCTGCCTTACATTAATGACAGAAGGCATCTGAACAGGACCAGGCAGCACAGGCACTGCCTGACCAGAGGGAAGCATCATCATAGGGTAATGGCTCGTCGGTGAACTGGAGAGACAGACAGCAGACGACAAATAAGAAGAGGAGATTCACTCTTGTGTTTGTTAATGAATTTTAAATTATGCTTTTTAAGAAATAGAACATGCAGTCCATTGCTTAATGATGAGAAAATATTTCATAGATTCATGAACTAAACTGTATTTTGTTCCTCTCAGGGTCAGCCACAATCAAATGACAAACCTGGGTTGATGTGTGTAACACAATATTATAATCCAGTAAAAAATACAATTTTATTTGAGTTGTTCAAGGTTATTGTGACTTGCTAAAAACTGAACTAAAAACTAAAACCAGTGTGGAAAACACATTTTAGATAGTTAAAATAAAAATGAAAACTACACTTGAAAAATAAATATGAATATTTAAACTAAGCTCAAATTAAAACAGAATTTTACTGTTTGCTAGTTTGGCCAAAAAACAAAACTATTACAACCTCCCTGATAAGGCAATGATGGTCATGTTTACTGAGACTTTGTATAGTTTTGTGTTATTATTATATTTATTCATCCATCTACTAAAAAATTGAAAATAATACAAACTAGACTAAAACTAAACATTTTCAAACAATAGAAACAAAACTGAGACAAGAAACCCCAGAGTGGAAACAAACTGAAACTAAACTGAATGAAAAACAAAACATCAAAATGGGGGGAAAAAAAGACTATAGTAGTTCTGATATTAATGACGTGAAATTGTTTGATCTTAGCTTAAATATGTAATTCTGTCAAATATAAATATATCTGAATGCAAACACTCCAAATTATGATTTAACATATATGCATTCCCTCTAATACCAGTTTTTAACCAGTTTAATGCTGTTTCACATTTTACATGTCCAAAGATAAAAAGTTAAGATTTATATTATGACTTCCTTCGAAACCTTGAGTGTGACAAGCAAGGGATTTTTACCCACTCTGCAGCCATTTTCACAAATGTGTGAAGTTGTTGACTTTTGTCTGAAACACTGTGCAGCGTCCGTGCTTAACTTGACTGATTCAACAGCAAATATAAACATTAATTTATCATTTTTTATTATTTATAATGGTTATAAATCCTATGCATATAATATTGCTGCAGACATAAGGAAGAATCATGTTACAGGTTCATGGGCTGAGTTTTGTGCAGGATATTGCAAGCTGTAGCTTCCCGTACAGTAATTGACGTACTACACATCGTTGGGCTTTTATGCAACACATTAATGTCCATAAATGAGAAACATTTTGTTAAGTTATACCCAATTATAAAATGCATGAGTTTAGAATGCAAATAAACTGATATGCTATAAACTTTCTCTTATTAGCGTGTACTTGTTTTCAGTGAAATGTTACAGATTTTATGTGAACCATGATCATCTTTTCCATTATCCCAAGATAACATCTAAATTGCTGCTGTGTTACTTTACATACATCTGTATATGAAAATAAAGACTTGTGTTAACAGGGGAAAACTGCAACAGCTGGTAATCCTAACACCTATTTTATAGTGTCTGTAACAGGAAAAACAAATTCAATAGTTCCCTTTAAAGCTGCGTATCTTTCTTATTAATCATGAATACTTCGCAAAACTTCACATCCTATTTCACAAGATCAAAACTGGCATAATTTTTGGTCAGAGCACAGCTTTTGGTTGTTTTTGACTGTGGCTGACCCGTCGGGACCACAAAAAAAGAAGAAAAGAAAAAAGAAAGAACATGATGGCATCTTTGATATTAAAGGTTCACTTGCAAGAACATGAGATGTTGTCACATTGTTTGCAAAACATGTTTTTTAAGCTAGAATTTATTTTAAGTTGAAGATTAAGCTTAAAGAGTTTAGCAAAGACCAACCAAAGGATTTGGAACTTAACTTACCCCAAAGTACGATTTGAGGGTGGAGCCTGTGTGATGACGGAAGTGGGTGATGGCATGGTGGGCTGCAGAGCATCAAAGCCCAAATGTAGTGGGAGGGAACCTGGACGCACAATAGTCGGGGTAGGGGCTGAATTCCTGGGTGGTGTGTCCTACAAGATTAAAACAAAAAATAAAATAAATTAGGCTTTTATGTAACACATCATTTGTACCCCCAAACAAATTTCTGCAACCACTGCAGCCACAATGTATCATGAATTACTTGCAACATCACTTAGCGATACTCCCCTCCTCTCTACACACCTATGCAATCCCCCTTATCAAGTTTTCTTGTACCTTTCCTTTAACTAGAGGCTCCCTGTAGCTGTCCGACTTCCCAGATGTGGAGTCAGGGCTGTCTGGGGGTGAAGAGTCGACTTCTACAGGTGCCTCCTGTTTCACCTTCACCTCTGATGGTGTCTGCAGGCTCATGTCCAAAGCCACTGAGTTGGAAGCAGGGAGCTGAAAATGAGTTACAGATAAAGAGAATAATCTTACACTACATATAGATCAAAGTATATTAAAAAAAGAAAAAAAAAAGGGAAGTGGGCATTCATCACAAACTAAACAGCCACAACCCCAGCTCTGAAACGCATATAAAGTGCAATAAAACACCAAACAGTTTAAAAAGAAATTGCTGCAAAAACTGAAATGTAAATGACACACGGACTGTGTGCAAGGCACGAAGTTCAAGTTTGTAAATTTTTTGACTGAATTAATACTTGAGATAAAAAAGAAGGAAGTAAAATGTAATTCTTTCTGGTCATGTCGAGTCTCTGTAGAAAATTTCTTCGGTTACTGTACACTGTAATGCACACGGTCATGCACAAGCGCAGAGATAAAAGAAGATAAAATCATCAACCGCAAGTGTTGCTTACAGAGTTCTTGGCCCTCTTCTCATCATCATCTTGTTCAAAGGAACTGGCCAGCTCATTGAACAGGCCAACCTCCTCGCAGTTCTTTAGGAAACGAGTGGGAGTAGGTGTCTGGTCTAGGAAAATGTAATGAGCAGATATAACTATTCAAAGTAACAACACCACAGTTAGTTCACACTTACACTGAATGTAAAACCCCATGTGATATCTAGTGTTGGAGCACGCTGACGTTAGGGTAAATATTGTCCATCTGAATGCTGCATGAGGACATTTAAAAACACAGTGAAGATGAACGTCTGTCTCACACGGACGAGAGTACCTGCAATAATGACCGAATCAGTCCTGGCTGGTCCGAATTTCAGCGTCATCTCATGTTTGTGTTTGTGTACTGCCAAGTGGTCCTCGTTGGTAAACCTCTGGAAAAGCGAACAAGACAAAAGAGAACATTATATGAATTAGCCAACAAGAAACGGCAACTGCGTTCTGAAGAGACATCCTGTTTTTTGTATTGCTAAAATCAGCGATAGATAATCTTTTGTGGCCAACACATGCAGTCTGTGGAGCGCGCAGTATGTGACAAAAAGGTGAAAATGTCAACAACTTGATAGAGAAGTATATATAAATAAAAATAAAGGAAGAGGGAGAAAAAAAATATCGACAGAACTGACCACAAAAGCTGCAGAAATAGCTGCACATGCAACTTGGTGTTGTCCAATGAATTAGTGTGTAAAACACATGTATGAACTGTGAGTCTGTAATGATAAAAGAAAGTCTGAATTCTGTTACTTCCTTTTGGCTGCTTGCAGCTTAAGCTACAAGCAGCCTGGCGTTAGCTCAAATCAACCGCACAGACGGCATTAACAGCCGTCCTCGGAGACATGGAACTTCTTTTGAGAAGTGGTGAGGTGATTCACTCGAGAGACGTAGGAGAAATAATCTTGGCTCTGGCACCAGCCTATTCACCATTCACTGAGGCCTATTTTAGGGTCCCGTGTTGCAGTTGCGAGTTCAGTCGTGAGAGTGAAGTGGAAACACAGTCAAGTGTCGGGGGGCTTATTTTTAGCCCGACCAGGAGCATCACCAATACGTGTCCCATCTGTCTCATTCCTCTGAACAAGGCAGCTAGGTCTTGTGGAGAAAAACTATCTCCAACTAATCTCCATGTATGAGAAAATGGCAGCTAGGATTACTCCTCCCCACGCAATAAATACTGGACATCATATAATAGGGGAGCTGCTGTTGTTGTTTTTGTTGTTGTTAACTTGGTAGAAGGAAAATCCTGAGCAAAGCCAGGAATCAATCATCCTTGTTCTATTATGGGCATGATTCAGACTTTCCCAGTAGAGAACTGTTGCATTTAAAAGGGCAGCATTAAAACAGTATTTGGACATAAAGGATACAATAATTAGCAGCAAATCGCAATTAAAGGCCAGAAAATGTATAAACATATAATGAAGGTGCTGGCAAATGTACAGGATAGAGTACTGAACCTCAATGCCTTTAATACCGACCACTACCGCAGAGTAGTGGAAACCATCAAATCGAATGCCTTGTCAGTATTATAACGGAAATTTGATTGTTGCCAATTTTAGACTGCATTTTCATTTACATGCATTACTTGCTTGTTAAGATAACACCAAGCCTGTGTATATCAATATTTGTATATTACTCCTGTTTTAACTGCTGTGGCATGTGAGCTGGACCACTTGTGGTAAGAACCCTGCAGAGCAATAAACAGATTTTGTCTTTTGTTGTTTTGGTTTAAGAAGAAAAAAAAAAACAAAAACCTCAACCCTGGTTACCAAAAATCTGATGATGTGGCTCCATCACTAACTGAAGAAACAATTCACTTAGCTTGTTAACAAAGTGGATTCATTATCAACTACAGAGCCACATTTTTCTCTCAGGAGTAGGCAGAGATGAAAACCAAGCTAAAAGAAAGTAATATTACAGTTAAGTGATCACAAACATGACTCCCCAAAAAATTCTGTAATCTTAACCAGCGAGAAGTTGTTACATGTGTACCATGACAACTTTATTCAATTTCACCTGTTTTTGTTTTTTTTTTATTTCACTGATGCCTTTGACTTTGTGTGTGTGTGTGTGTGTGTGTGTGTGTGTGTGTGTGTGTGTGTGTGTGTGTGTGTGTGTGTAAAGCAAGTGCATCTGATACCCCCGTGTTGGTGTAGTTCCTGCATTATCTTAACGCTTTAGAGCCAATGGTATCATATTTGATACACAGTTTCTACAAATTAAAGCTAATACGTGCAAATGATTTTTTTTTTTTTTTTATCTCATCAGAAAGTTCAATAAACACTCAATTTCCAAAAAATTTTAATTTTCTGGCAATTATTTCATGGTTCAGGCTTTAGATCAGGATCAGCAGTGCAACTGAACGATCATGTAGTTGTGCTATCGTAGCTTTGCAATGTGGGGAAAAAAGACATGTTTTCCTCTTTGTTTATATAAAATTCTGTTCTGGAAAGAATTGTAAGAATTTCAAGTGTTTTCTTTATTTTTTCGTACAATAGAATAAATATATGATCATTAGCCAAATTCTTGGATAATGCTACTCTAACATAATTATCATGACATAGAAACACCAACACAGTGATATCAGATAGTGTGTGTAAAGTGACTGTGTTTCTTAAAAAGGTGCTAAGCAAATGTGATTTCTTTTCTCATTATTTTTGTTTTGCATTTCTTCTGCCCTTTGACATAGATTCAACCAAAACAAAAGAAAGAAAACTGTTTGTTTATAACCTTGTACAGGTTCTCTAAAGTGAGGTGGCACTGCGATACTGACAACATACCCAAACATCTAGCACCACTCTGCCATCCCACACCTGTTTATACAACAGTCTGGCTCTAAAACAATGCTTTGAGAGTGACACAGCTGCAGACCAGCACTGTCATCCACATCACTTTGCCTCTTTAGGTCTCTGTTGCTTAAGCAGTAAAATAAATTAGTAATCAAACCAATGAAATATGCAGAGTATTTACATCACAAAAACATGTAAAGAAAGACAAAGGAAGGGTCCCTAGATGTCTGCGACGTTCTGAAAAGAAAATTACCAAACAACTCATCATCACTTATTTATCGACTATGCATGTTCAACTGCTTTACATGACTGCTGTTCAAACCACAATCCCATTCTTCTGATCAGAGCATGGAAGAAGTCCCAAGAATCCCAAGTATTGCGTAAACCCATAAACACTTTCTTCCTTCAGATTCCCAGGAGCCATTTCACTACTAGCTCTAAGGATATCACACCCAAATGAACACAGCATCAGACATGATGATTTCCTGTGTTGAATAATCATGAGTCTAAGAACAGACTCCTTTTTAATTTCTTCCTTCTTCTATTCTATGATATCAAACCAAGCCTCGTCGAAACACCACGTAACAGGCATGTGAGTGCACTACTGGCACTCAGCTGAGTCACTGCCTTGGCTCAAACCTGTGTCTGCAGGCGCTTAGAAGTCAGCAGTGACAGGTTGAAACAATAACGGTGCTGATTACTCACTGGAGCTTCCAGTGAGTCATTGCAAAAGGAGACAGCATTGTCTCACAAAACGGCATGCTAGCATGAATGTCATCGGTGTGATGTTAATTATTAGTGTTGCATAAATATGTCCGTTTACGCTTGCAGTGAGAACGGATCTTTTCAGGGTTGTTGTATATAGCGCTACATTAAAACCAGTGCGTTCTCAAAAAGAACGTCTATTTATTTTTAGGTTTCATATAGTTTTCTTTGAGAAGTACAATACTGTGAAGTGCAGTACTGACCTTTGGTAAGCAATTACAAAAGGCAAAGATTACTACCACAGAGAGCAGGACATGAAAAGAGAGGACTTACCTGTCCGCATCCAGGAGCACTGCACACAAAAGGTCGGTCGTCCCCCATTTTTGCAAAGAGCCTGCAATGTAACTGTGATAGAGGAGAAGAAGAGAACATTGTTGCAGCTTTTTTTTTTTTTGTTGGTGTGTGTACTGGCAAAATCCTGAAAACAACAAAACAGTGATGCTGTGGCTTGTAGTCTTTAGTCTGAGCAGGAAGCCGAATGGTATTTAAAAATAACCCTGGCAAGGAGGAAAACACGCACAGTGGCAGCGAGAAGAAGTTTCCCTGGTGATACTTCCTTCACACACACGGGGGCTTCGGGCTGGCCAATGAGGAGCCTGCTTACACGAGAGGACGGCAGCTACCGTTTACACAAAGACATCTCGGTCTCTTTCTCTTTCCCTGTCTCGTTTTTCCTCACTTCCAATGCCTCCTTCTCTCATTACTACTCTCTCCTCACCTCTCTGCCACCTTGCCTCCCCTCCCCTTCTCGTACCCCTCATTCAATGTTTCCCGCTCTCTGAGTCAGCTGTTTCTCTGTGCACGCACATGCAATCTAAGGTTAAGTACCTCCTCATTCACTTTATGAAGGTTTTCATGTGTTTCCACACAACAGATCTCTGGCACTGGACACATTCCCATTGACCTCGCTGCGTTTTGTTCTCCAGGTCATCTTACTACTTCTAAATGAACATCTGATACTTATATTTTAAATATTATGAAATTTTGCAATCTTAAGGTGGATGGTTCAGCTCCTGAGAAGCAGGATGAAGAGTTTTAAGGTAATTTGACATAGCTAAAACTAACAAGTTTTTTGAAACATGAACATTTAACCACAGTTTATTGTTATATTAGTAAGTACTTTAAATTATGTATAGTTTTTTTTTTACCAATATGTATATATTGTTAGAGTGTAGCTACCTTTTGCTAGCTGGTTGTTAACATGACTTACAAGAAAAACACATTAAACATAAAAAAGTTCATCAAAAGATAACCATTATTTCAAAAATATTTCACGGCATAATCACGCCGTTTTGTATTTCTTAACTTCTAATAAATGTGCCCCAGGATTTTAGTTTTAGTGTACTATTAACACAGTATTAACAGTATTTTGTAAAGTAAGTAAAAATAGAGGCATATGTGGGCAGCACTGTTGGCCCTTCTAATCTACTAAAAAACCTAAAAAGCTTTCCAATAAAAGTTATACACAACACCCCTCTCACCTTCTTATTATATGCTGTTGTTGAGAGTTAAATACGTGCATGTTTTATTTGTTTTCTTCTTCTGAAGTGGCAAAAAAAATGCAAGCATACTGCTTCAATCTCTAATGCCACCAACCCACCCCCACCCTGCGCTGCTCTGCACAGCTGAACAACACTGCACGTGGAGACAAACTGGGAAGTTTAGAAAAATAACTCATTAAATTTAAATCGGGAAATTGGAGGGGAGGGGGGAGGGGGTAGAGGCAACGGACATGAATGTTTTAGCATTCTCAGCTGGCCCAGAGTGACGTCTGGCAGCTATTACACAACACTGTCCCACTGAAAATACACCAACTGCATCGAGGACTTTGTTATGTACACACGCAGACACAACCAACATGTACACAAAGGAAAAATAAAGCCACTCACTGGTATTTATGTAATATACTGTATATATTATACTCAATGTTCTCCAGCTCTTGAGCAAAAATGTTGTCAGACTTTTGTGATTTAACACAAGCCCTAGGATGTCTTTTGTGATTCACCTCTTAAACTTTTACTTTAAAAAAAATGCTGATTTGAAGACGGGGTAGACTCTCTGTTTTTACCATCAACTGACAGTCCATAATTATCTTTCAGTTTATTGCAATTCAAAAAGCAAAAGTTTTCCAGCTTTAGAAAACATATATTTAGAAAATATAGCCGATGGGCCAATCACAGGTCTTTCAAGACCAGACCAGTTGAGCACTACCTTACAACCACTGGCAGGCAAAGTGAATAACATTATACATTATTTCATTACAACAAAACATTCTGCTGGAAAATCCTTGCCCCTGGTATTTATGTATTATGCATTTATACATGTTATTGTGACACATACCAACTAAGCATTGAGGCAGTCTAAAGTTGTCATGATACTAGAATTTCAAACTCGACACTTGTACACAGAAAAATATTCGATACCCTTTTCAATACCACAGGCAAGATTTTCTGCGTCCTGCAACTAAATAATGTCAAAGTAGTGATATCGTGAAAAAGTTAACTTTTTTTTTTTTACACTAATTTTCCATAAATTACAGATTTTGAAGGTTAAAGAAATTTATCTTCACGAACAAAAACTGAAAGACCTAACCGGTCTTTGATTGGATTTTAAAACTGACCTCACAGCTGGCAACAACAAAACAAGAAACAGATTTTGATAAACATTTGTTAAAAATAAAATAAAAAAAGCTCAGGTTTCTCATCTGGTCCACATCTGCCGGCAGCAGATGTTGAATACAGTTCACACTGCTCCTCAGTCTGCAGCTCTTCACATACTCAGCTCTGCTCTTCAAGACTGAAACCCGTCCAATTCTGCTGCACTGCTCCAGATTTCACTCTCTATTTGCTCCAATTAGTTCTCCACACTCTGGACTCTCTGCTCAGTTCAACTATGCTTCCCCAACTGCTCTGAAAAGCCAGCAAAATGCCCAGTTCTCCATGTGTCTGTAATCCAGTCTGTTACAGCTCAATAGCCCTGCAATAATTATTCATCTTTTGTTTAACTACAGTCGACTATCATCTGTTAATGATAACATATTACTAATGTGGCTATGGGGCAATTACTAATAGTTAAACAGCTATCATTACCATGTGTGCTGGTTAGATAACTGTTTAATATTTCAATGTTGTTGAAACTAGAGCTTTACTGACCTCTGAAATTCCTTCTAAAGTGTTGTTCGGTATTATGGACAATAACTACTTCAGCTGTTAGTGAGGGGAGGAGCTGTGGGCCTGACTACAATGGTGCTGCATGCAGTTGTGTGTCAGCTGGAAGATGCAAAGACACCACTGTTTGCATTGATACTCTTGCAAACGAGTATCTTAATTTAATATTAATTTTAAGCGCAGGTTTTTTTGTGTGTGACAACAATGGTAACGTCACTCGTCCTCGCCCGATTCCCCACTCAGCAGGACAATGCAGCCACTACAATGCAAAAACTGATGAGTACAACTTCCAACATCCTAAGGTGATTGAGCAACTGCAGGATGCACCGGAGCAAACACCACACCACACAGCTACCCATACGGCCCAAGGGATCACATCGCCAAAGTCATCCAATGAGAAGCCACGAGACATTCCCAGACGTCCCCGGTCAATAGCCCAACAGGGCAGAGATGTTATGAAAGAACACGTTCACCTGGGATATAAGGATTTGAATCTTGTTTGCAGCCAAGCATAGACAAATTTTCAACAGGTAGGGTCAAAAACCAAAGAGGAGAAATCTGTTGAGTGTAGTAACATTGCAGTCTCATTACTTTTGAGTAGGGCTGCCACGATTTGTCGACTAGTCACGATTACGTCGATTATCAAAATCGTCGACGACTGATTTAATAGTCGACGCGTCGTTTGAAGCTTTGTAAGATCACAAAAGACGCAGGAATAAGTGGCAGGATTTAAGAGTGTAATAACGGACTGAAACAGAAGATGGCAGCATTGCATGTACAAGGATGTCAGCTACCGTTAAACCCCGAAGAAGAAGAAGAAGCAGCTGTGTCCCAGAATTCATAGCGCGGCCCAGCTTAGTTTCCAACAATGGCGGCAGCTAGTTAGTTTTAATGTTACTCTTATTATTCTTTCTGGGTCACAAAATAAACGTTTAACATATTTTCAGGCGAGAATGTAGCTGTGTAAACCTCAAATATCGGCTCAGTTTATCAGGACACCACATATTTTCAAAAGCGCTCCGACGTTTTCGGAGACATCTGTTACCCACTAGCTCGTTAGCGAGTCGGGGGCTAGGCTCACTAGCGCCGTGAGAACACCGGACTCCCCGCAAATCGTTTTCAAACCCACCACCGTCTTTCGCTACTCAGGTTAAATATATATGAGTCACTTAGATAACTTAAAATGTTATTGTTTGGCTTTTTTTTTAGTATTTTATTTGTTCCTGAGTAAATCAGTTTGTCTGAGATTAAAGTTATAGTTTTTACACAGCTGAATAAACGTCAAGCAGACAACTGATTATCAGAAGTGTGAGATGCTCCAGAATATACTCCAGTGTCCTGTTATATTTTAGATAGCAAGGAGTTTATTAAACTTCACCGAAACAATCTGCAAATTTCATTAAAATTTAATAAACTATCATCTTGTCTTTATTTTTAGTTAGCACAGACCTTAAACACTTAAAGCTGTAAGCTAATGATAGTTATATAAGAGCAGATGCTGCTGGTGCAATAAGCTGTAGTTTTACGTCCAATGGATGATGATCTGATTAGTCGACTAATCGCAAAAATAATCGGTGACTAGTCGACTATCACAATAATCGTTTGTGGCAGCCCTACTTTTGAGCAAAAATTTGTTTGTGAATTAAAAAGTTGCTTAGTACATAGAGTTTTTTGACAAACTGGAAAGAAAAGACAAATTAAAAATGTTTAGCATTTCACTATTTCTGAGTTACTGACCACATTAACCTCGGCTGTACCTCTAACATGTGTTGTGCATGTCATTTAACATTATTGAGTGGGACAGATTATTCATTTTTTTGGCGAGGCATAAATGTCTGAAAGTTTTCCCAATGTTGAAGTCAGTATATTTTCCTCCTTCCATCTCTCCCTCTGCAGTCCTTGAGCCAGCGCGCGATTACCGAAGCCTTGCGCTGGAATAAGACACTCTCCCGTGAAGCTTAGCTTGTAACAAACCTAACGGTTGTGTCTCGCTGCTTCATGAGAAAAGGGGTCTGCATCATATTTGCAGGCAAACGCTGCCCCTCTCTGCACACGTCAAAGAACCCATGAAACAGAGAAGTCTGATTTCTTGCAGGCAACAGGTCAGTGCAAGGCCCCTCACAAAGTGCTTCCAATCTACTGAGTCTATTTGGGTGGACGTGTCTGCAAACGAGATACTCCATCTAGCTCGTTATACCGAGGGTGTGGACTGTTTGAGGAAATGGACACATCTGGCATCAGGAGTAGGAACAGATTTCAAAGTTTACATCTTACTAAAGACATGCTAGACATTAACTTGGCTGGCTGGCACCAACATGAAATGTGGGATTTGATTTTGTGGAAAATCCACCATAAATTCCAGATGACAGGGGTGGAAAACACCATTTGTTTTCATAGCTGCCCCAACCAATTACTTAAACTGATTAAAACAGATGTGTTAAGGTCTTTTCTTCAGCATCTTTTACTTGCTTCACATTAAAAAGCCATCCGTAATTACCGCCTAGATTTATTTATTTATTTATTGTTTTACAGGTAGAAATTATACAGTTAAATTAATGTTGCGACTGTCAGAAGTGTCTCACTAACGTTTTCCTATACCCTCAAATAGCTACTTCATGCAGACCCCCAATTTCATGCGAGATAATCAGTCAACTCGTTACATCAGTCCTGATGCACATCACTGATATCAATTACAGGTTTTGATATCAAGTATTTTCACCTCCTTTCATCCAAGGTGACATGGAAGCACTCAAAGCGTTCTCATTTCTGTCTCTCTCATTGAGTCGATGCCAAAGTCCCAACATTAACTTGGATTTCTCCGACTCAGCAGGTGTAAGGGAACAAGTCCCAGCTATAATCAGCCACAGCCATCCAGTGTTTGACGCCGCCTGCTAGGAAACTGACTAAACAAACTGTATTAATAGCTTGCACTGCAGCCATGACTGTGGAATCTGGGGCTTAAATTGCCAGAGGGTAGGGAGACCCCACAAAGAGAAAAATAACTAAAGGGGGCTGGAGGGGAGAGGGATAAAAAAAGAAACCGTGAAAGAAAAAAATGCAAATCAAATATGTGCTTGGATAATTATGGGATCAGAGGTGAGCATTTGAGACAGGACATCCAGGTTAATGGCTGGGTGTGTGCAAGAACCAAAGTGTTTTGTTTATGTAAGCAAAGTGAGCACAAGATTTAGTAAATGGAACAAAAGAAATCCTATTCCTACTTCTGCATAACCAACAAGGCCTGAAAGCTAAATCAGTGTTGATGCAGGACAATACAGGATGGACTCAAGGGAGCTTCCTAAAATTAAATCAGAGACATTTTGTAGATTTGATTGTGGTCTGCAACTTTAACAAGCAAATATAGATTTATAACTATAAATTCAAAAAGAAGAACACCACATTGAAATGTAGCCAGTAGCTTTTACCCATGCTCTACAACACTTTCAAGCCAATCATTACTTAACTAATCTAATCAACAGAAATGCCTAAAAGCATGCAATATACACTTAAAAAAAAAAAGTTTCATTTTCAAGCTGCAAAGAACATTTGTGTTGGGTCCAACTTCCAAACATCTCGCATTACTCTTCAGTAATTGCATGTATTTGGTTGGACAAGACATAGTGCAGTTTTCTCAGTTCTAACACTTCTCTTAGTGAAGGAATGATGCACAACTCTGCCAAAAACATGACCTACATTTCTCAGGAAGGTGTTGACATGGATGGAGACATGGATCGTGGAGCGTTGAGCAGTTCAAATTGCAATACTGTGGATATCATTAGTACTTTTTTTTTTAAGGTTTTCTTGCAAACCCAAATTCTCGCAATATATCCTACCGCCAAAAAATCTACACGAGCGCGCTTTTTTCCACATATTCGGCAATATAAACGAAGATTATTTTAAAGTTGAATTCCCAAAGTTCCACAAACTTTAGTTCCTTTGTGAAGACACCGCTAACTGTGTCGAAAAGGTTTGTCTTTTTTAGCCTCCATTACCTCTGGCTACGTACGGGTACATAAGCCCAGCCTTTTCCCGTAACAATGCCGCCTATTCTGTTCAGCAATTGGCCACGAGAGCGTCAGTTAGCGACTTCTAGGGCACTCATAGGTTCGAACCCTGTCAATAACGTCCGACAGCTGAATCTGATTGGCTAAAATCTCGAAATCAACTTTTTTTTCCTATCAACGCAAAACTAATGGCTAGCTAATGTGGCTAGCGTTAACAACAGGCCGAGCGCACACTTAAAAAGTGAGTGATAGCAGCACTTGCTACCACTTTCTGCCATGACAATAGACATATATTAAAATCAATTTAATAACATCCGACGTGAATTGCTGTATTTCAAAGTGCACTTCGGGTATTTAGAGTAACAACAGCCGAAAATGCTAGCACTTAGTTGGTTGGCGGAGTGACACTTGAGTGCAAAGCGAGACACAGTGGGTCCGAATGAAACGTTGTAGCTCCCACAACAGTTTTGACAACTACATAGACGTGTCGTTTTAACGTCAGCAAACACTGAAAAGTGTCGTGTCGAGCGCGACATTGTAATCATTTACTATACTCGAATAATCTATGGTGAATTTAAAGGTTAATAAAGTGTTTACAAACTCACCCTCGCGCCCCTCTCTCTGACTCCCCTCTCCTCTCTCTTGGAATTTGACACTCCCCTCGACGCGGACTTATCGCGAGATTTCGTACAAGCTATCTCTGCCTGGCCACATGTAAAGAAATGCACCAGAAAGCTCCTACATTTATTTGTTTTGTTTTGTTTTAATTTAATCATAATGAAAGTTCTGTGTATATAAATTCAACCCAAATTTTCTGCAGTTTAATGATGAAACGAAACTTAATTTTTGAATATTTTTCTGACTCATCAGAAATTGTAACCCTTACTCTTACATTTTTTTTCTTGCTGCTATTTCTGTGTCTGTATCCCCCCCCCCCCCCCTCAGCCTTTGTATATATCTTTAAGCATAGGATGACTAGATGGGAAAACAGTCTTTATGTTTTCTGTGTCATTTATTAAAGCTTAAACAGAGAAACATTGACTTCAAGTCCACCTATACAGTGGGTGCAATTAAGATATTAATTGTAACTGACTCGTGAAAAGAGGTAAATTTGGCTTTGCAGGGTAAGAATTCCCCTCATAACTGTATGAATTTGATGGGTTTTCGAACAATAAACTTTTGCGAATATAACACATCCTTTTAAGTACTGTACATCGTATGTAGAAGCTTTTTGGAAGCTTGAACTGTCACTTACATTTTTAAGATATGTCTCATTTGTCTGATATCATCAACATGTCATTAATTTAAAAAGTTACTGACTGTGCATCTGTGTGATTCAAAAAACATGATAAAACATTAAAATGATGATACTTGTGGTGCATATGGTTATTAGTTTCATGATATCTTCATTTTTTCAAGTCACTGATTGAAGTTTTGTTACATGGTATGTCACAGCTGTCAACAGTGGGGTCGTTCCCCTCTTGATTTGGTTTCCTTCCTGATACTCTCAACTTATCCCTTTGTAAAGGTACAAGCCCCAAATAGCTGGTTAAAAAAAATCACAAATGAATATGCCTGAACTTGTGATCATGTAAATGTAGCTCTTCTTATACATTTGAAAAATGCATTCAAAAATGTATTCAGATAAACTGGCTGATGTAATCTACAGCCAGTGTTGCTTAACAATAAATGTTTCCTCCGATATAGAAGTGTCACATTTACTTCAAAGGCAGTCTTACAAGCTGGTGACTTAGAGACAGGGCTAGAGGGACCCCCAATGGATAATATGAGAATTGAAGGTGCTAATGGTAGTTTTCAAATTCTTTCCAAAACACTGAAGTAACGGTATAATTGGTCATTTCTTTGACTTAAATATGTTTGTCAAGAGCTTTCCCCAGAAAAAAAGCATTTAGCATTTTAAAATGTAAAATTAAATACAAACCTTGTTTAACTGTTGTAAATAGCACTTCTATCATAACTCCATCGATACTCTGGCCATTTTTTTGCACTACAATTAGAAATTACTTCACAAATACTAAGTATAAATATATTATCCGTTTCCTCTGAACTGCTCGCTGTAGCCGCTGTGAGCCACTCCAACATGTGTACTAAAACTCTTATTTTTTATTATTCATGCCCTTGAGAGAATATGTTAGATGCAGCAGATCATGAATATTACTTCTGAATTTAGGTTATACACCCACTGGTCACTTTATTAGGTACACTTTTCAACTGTACATTAACACAAATATCAGCCAATTACATGGCAACAACTCAATGCATTTTGGCAATTAGAGATGAAGACGACCTGATGAAGTCCAAAATGCACATGAGAATGGGAAAGGAGAATAGTTGGACTGCTTAGACCTAATAGGAAGGGAACAGTAACTCAAATAACCACTCCTTAAAACCAAGGTATGCAAAAGAGCATCTCTGAACATGGAACCACAAAGCATAAGGGCTACAGCAGCAGCAGACCACACCGTATGCTACTCCTGACAGCTGAGAACAGGAAAGTGAAGCTTGCCTAAAACAAAGCACAAAGGATTCGAAAAACGCTTTCTGGTCTGATGAGCATAGGGTCAGAATAAAAAAACAACATGAAAGCACGGATCTATCCTGCCGTGTAACTGTCTGCCGGTGGTGTAATGGTGAAGGGATATTTTCTTGGCACACTTTGGACCACGTAGTAACAACTAAGCATCATTTAAATGCCACAGTCTGAGTGTTATTGCTGAACATGTCCGTCCCTTCATAACCACAGTGTAGCTATCTTTGGTGGCTGCTTGCAGCTGAAAAATGCACCATGTTACAAAGCTCAAATCATCTCAAACTGGTTTCTTGTACAATGACAATGAGTTCACTAGAGCACGCTTGGGATGTGGTGGATCGGGTGCTTCACATGGTGGACCTGTGGCCCCCAAATCTGCACAACTATGTCATGTCGTCATGTCAATATGGCCCAAAATTTCTTAAAAATGTTTCCAGCTGTCGAACCTTGTTATGAAGAATTAAAGAAGCTCTGGAAGTAAAAAAGGGGTCCAACCCAGTACTAGCAAGATGCATCTAAAGAAAGTAACACATGAGTGTATATTTTGACAAAGCTACATGTTATGTTATGTTCAGTTCATGGTAGCCTGTAGCCATGCACTGAGCTTTAATAATTGCACTTGGTATATGGTCTCTTTAATGAAAGATATTTGACATGCCAGAAGCAGGAACAAAGTTTTAAAAAAACATCATGGCTCGTGTTTTAAAACGCTGTCACTGTGAATGTTTGGTCATCAGTGACAGTGCTTACTGTAACAGTTTGTTATTAGATATAACCTGTGTTGTATATGCATATTGTAAAACAATCACAGCGCAGTCAATAACAGGTATAGACATCAAGTATTCTCTATTAGATGTAATTAATTGTGACTTGATATATATGAGCTATCAATGTGTGATTTTTGTGAAGAGCAGAGAGAAAAGAGTGAGCTGGAATATAAAGGCATTTACTTGCAGTATGTTTACAAAGAAGAAAAAAAGCACCTTTGCTGGTGTACACAAGACATGATCTAGAGGTTAACTTTTACACATTTGTAGAAAGGCAAACATAATCAAGCACAGAAATTGTCAGATTGTAGACAAGTGCTTTAACAAATTGCAAGTTAGTGAATCCTTCAAAGACACAAACTTAGTCATCATGCCATATCATGGTCCTAATACGTAACAATTTAAAATAAAGTCACTTTCAAATATCCTGCAAAATGTTGGACCAGCGAGCACCCTTGAAACACAAACTTTTGCAAGTTAAGACTGAAAACTTCCACTGATAATAAAAACAAAACAAAAAAACAACAACTTTATTCCTTATTGGCAACTGGAACTGCAACTTTTTATTTCATTTTATTAAAATATAGACCAAATAAATACTAAATCACAAGACTGCAGACTTGCTATCAGAGCAGAAGAACTTCCAAAGACTATGGAGGCAAAGTTAGTGTGCCTGGCACATCATGTGAAACCAGTAATAGTTACCAACCTTCTGCTGCATCGACATAAATAAAACTGCTGCCATCTGGCATAATTTCTAATCTGCTCAAGTGTTTTCTTCTATCCATTTTTGAGCCTCACTTTTTTTTTTGGTGGGGTGGGGCTATCCATCCCAGCAGTCACAGGACAAAAAGAACGGTGCAACCCCAACAGGCCGCCAGTCTGCCACAGAGCTAACACAGAGAAAAACGAACACTCACAGCCAATTCTCTAGTTAACCTAACATGCATGTTCTCAGAGCGTGGGAGTAACCTGGAGTAACCCAGAGAAAACCCACGCAGGCATGGGGAGAACATGAAAACTTCGCACCAGCCATCCAGTGATCCAGGACGTTCTTGCTGTGTTAACCCCCACACTCTGCTTTCTTTAAATCTGATGTGTTTACTTCTATTGGTATATCAAAAATGACTGCAGCATGAGCTCTTCAGGGTGTCAGAGAGAAAGATGACCACTCCAACGCCAACATATAAACCACCTTCACACGACACACTCTATTACAAATACAGGACATGAGTGCTCATTCATCAACTGTTTGTTTCACTCTAAAAAGGTATAACGAGCATATACTCATTCTGTAATTTATGACTTTCCTCATTGTCTGTGGCAAACTCTTTTAAATTATATTTACATTTTAAAAAGTAACATTCATACTTCCTGTGAATTTAGCAGGCAAGATAATAACTTTAATTTCTGACTATTCATGAACCAAAACAGCTGGATGATTAGATGCACATACATACACCGTTACTATGATGGAGCTGAATAAACCTGATGTTATACTTTCTTTCTGCAAAGAAAGTGGGAAAGATTTCCTTAAAACAGGCTTTGAGATACTCAACGCATGAGGAGAATGCACTGGTGCCAACTTGATTCTACAAATGAAAATATATTCATCTGCAGTTCACTCACTGCTTATTTAGATTTTTTGTAAAGGAAAAATACATTAAGTTCATCATTCCTCCTATCACATATATTGTAATAAATTGCAGAAAGGTTGGACAACTCTTTAATACCGTGGAGACACTTCCTTGCAGTGTGCAATGCAGTGTGATGAGCTCTTTAATAATGAGCCAGTGAGGTCTGAAGAAACAGCTTCATTTTCAGTCTCTCAACAGCAGATAGTCTTTGATAGTCTCTGGTAAAGGAAGCTCTTTGACAGCCGTGGGGAGGAATTGCACTCCGAGACTTTGCCGTACTGCACAGCGTGCCAGAGAGCGAAGCGTGGGCGCCTGAGCCACCATGTTGGTCAGCCTCGCCAGCAGCTGGGGATCTTTACTCAGCTCCCTGGGAAGGGTGCCGTCGGCCCGTCGAATCTCAAACCTCCCTGCTGCTCGACACAGTAGCTCCAAACACTCTTCCTCTTGTTCAGTGCCCAGGCCTCGGGCCAACAGGGCCACCAGCCGGGAGATAGGGGTCTGGCCCTTCAGGTTAGTTACATGGACCTGCGCTCCATAGTCTAATAGCACTTTGACACTTTCAAGGTTGCCTTTCATTGCTGCCCAGCTAAGAGGTGTGTCATTGTTATAGTCACGGGCATTGGGACAGGCCCCGCTCTCCAGCAGGGCCCTTACACACTCAGGATTATCTTTGAAGGCGGCCCAGTGAAGAGGAGTGTCTTTATTGCCATCCAGGGCATTTGGCTGGGCTCCATATTCCAACAGCAGCTCCACACAGCTCTCATCCTTCTCTGCTGCATAGTGCAGTGCTGTACGATTATAGCCATCCAAAGCATTTACCTGATGAGAAAATTCAGTATAATGAGCAGTCTTATGCCAACAAGACTTAATTAAATAGCACAAAGCTGCAGGGTGCCCTGAGAAGTGACTGTGTAGGCGTCTCAACGCCTGCCAGATATTTTGGCTCATGTGTTGCAGCACAGATGTAAAAGGAGGGTGAAATGGAATAACCAGATGATTCAGAAATTGTTTGCACCATTAAATTATATCAAAAACAAAAGAACGACAGTCTACCAAATAGTCCAAATGAAAACTGCTCAGTGATCATCTAAAGAAACAGGGAATGAATGTGAATGCTGTGAGACCTGAAAGTAAAACTCAATTTACAGAGGATAGTTTCCATCAAATAATTGTAACGATTAACCCTTTAAATTCTCCCATATCCCCACCACATGTACACAGTACTACTAAAATAAACTGATACAATTTCCCTATCTTTCCAGACAGCCAGTGGTTTCAGATCATGACTCAACATGAATCCTTCAGTGTAAACAATGCTAGGTGTCTTCTTTACATTTAGAAAGCTTTTAACCTTTGTCCTGCTCACACTTACACTGACTGTGTTTGCATGCATACTTACCCGCCTTAAGGCCAAAACCTTTAAAGGTGCCGAATAAATCTAAAGTGAATATGAAAAACTTCCGTGTGCAGCTGTAACATACCTCTGCCCCCTTCTCCAGCAGCAGCTCCACACAGTCAGCATCAGCAACCATACAGGCACAGTGCAGGGGTTTGAGAGTGCCATGCATCCGATTCACATCAGCACCCTTAATCAGCCAGGAAATAACAATATCAACATTACACTCATGACACTACAGGGGATTGTTTACGTCACTTTGACTGGAAGATAAGCAAGCCTACCTTACGGATAAGATCCTCCACATTGTCGTGCGGGAATGAGCGAATGGCTGCAATTGTTCGGATGAGCCGCTCAGACAGGGAATATTTACTCTGAATGCTTTGCATGATGTACCACATAGTAGAGCTCATGTGTAACAGAAGAGCATTGCACCCAGGCAGGGGTGACGCTATGGCACACTGAAACACAGTTTTTAAAAATTGCTTGATTACAACTTCTAAGACACAGTGAATCTTAAATAAGTCAACAGAATATAAAACAGACATTTCACAGTTTATCGTGCCTAAGTATGCACGCAGACCTGTTTTATTCAGTATACCAGTGCTTTGGTTTGATGAGTTATATGCTTGCTATAAATACAAAATATTTTCAGTTTACATACAGAATGTGTTAGAAATTGTTTAACTAAAGACCGAAATTTCACACAGCTTTGTTAAAATACCAAAATTAATATTCAAAATTATCTTTCCCGACTATTATCTGTTTGGGTTGGACACGATGTCTTGCCGTATAATCTAGATGGTGCAAGGCTCAGCTGTAATCAGGGAGATGACACCCAACTTTATTTTGCTGTTGCTACCTAACTGAAGTAGATACGACCCACTTGTCAGCTAATATATATATATATATATATATATATATATATATATATATATATATATATATATATATATGCAGCTATCGCCGCTGCTTTTAACAAATGACTGACACACACAGCTAGCCTTAGCTCACTCTGCAAAAATAAACAAAGTCTGCAACAATGACACAAGGTTTACAATCAAGTAAAAGCTTTAACGTTGACGTAGAAACCACAAGGGTTACTTCGCGCCGACCGGAGGCGTTTATAGGCAAAAGAAAAACAATCATACCCGGCTACACTTCCCACTATCCTGCTAGCTAGGCTAGCTAGCTGTGAGGTAATGTTAGCTTCGAGATGCAGGAACAAACGACACTCACAGACGGAGAAAAACCGCTGACATAATTACCAACTACTTGTAAACTCGCCTTCCAACACAGCTCGCACGAATCAACAAGAATTAAACAATGCTGGTGAAAACCCATACCGTTTACAGTCCACGGCTTGAAGGTCTGGCAGGTTACTGTATAGACCGACCGCTGCTAGCTTTCACATAAACACGAAACGTCACCACTAGGGCCACGCCCTCTGTCTCGAACCTCGGTATTTAAACGCGGGCAGAGTGGACGCTTATGGAACGCCAGGACTGCCATAATGAATTAATTAAATACACCATTAAATAATTAATTAAATGTGGCAATAATTAATTAAAATTGGAATTAATTAATTAAATAAATAGTCATGACACATGTAATTAATTAATTATTGACACATTTAATTAATTATTTATGTATTTCACATTTTAATTAATTATTGACACATTTAATTAATTAATTATTGACACATTTAATTAATTATTTATGTATTTCACATTTTAATTAATTATTGACACATTTCATTAATTATTGACACATTTAATTAATTATTTAATGATATATTTATTTATTTCATTTTGGCAGTCCTGACGCCTGGCTCTCATCATGAAATAATTTTATCTGTCAGCCTCACCCATCAAACTCAGGGGGCGGGGTTAACGCTGATCGAGTCAAAACCATTGCTTTGGCCTGGTGGCCATTGTTTCTAGCACACAACAACCGGCATGTGGAAGCTAACAGAACTGAGCTTTGAAAAACCCTGTTTGTGTGTTACCAAATACCGTTTTAATATTTTTTTAGCCGAGAATGTAGTGGTTTAATCTTCATGTGTCTGGTCGGTTTGTCAAGATACAGCCTCTTTGCAAAAGTGTTTCGATGATTTCGGAGATGTCTGCCCAGTCTCACGGCAAAGGGCAAAGCGTGGGATAGACCCGCTCGCCTCGCAAGCAATCCCACCGACAAAGCGCAGGCCCCGGTACACAGCTGTAGTAACCCCCGCTGACTTCTTTTACTGAGGTTATATTTATCGATGTTTTATTTCCTGATGTTCTTATGTGTCCTACGTGTTTCAGTCGCCAATTCTGAATTATAACTAACATTAAAAAGATGTTTAAGGAGGAGAGAGAGCAAATAAATCTGTTTAACATCTGATCTTTGGGTTTTTGTTCAGTAATCAGCGTGACCTGTGTATAAACACATAAAAGAGATAACGTTGGTGTTTCCGTCATGTAGTAACTGCTGGCTTTAACTGTACAAAGGTTGTTCGACACTATGAAACACATACAGACTTCATGATGTTCGGCTAATATTTTTATTGTGAATATTAATCATGCTGACCTCGCTCTGTACACCACGCAGCGAGGTCAGCATATCCACGATATCCTCAGCTCCATGAGTTAACACAAAGTTTCCCAGCTGACTATCTAACTGCCAACTATTCCAGAGACGTGAAAATATACAGCATAAAGAAAAGTGTAAGAGACTCAGCAGCAGATTAGAATAACAGTTATACATTTAATAAATCACCAAATGAATCCAAGAAACGAGCAAACCTGTTCCGACAATTTGAATTTGTATTCCCTCAGCTGCAGACTCGCTGCTGTTTAAATGTTTGAAAAGGAAGATTAGATATAAAAAACGTCAAACATAGACTCAGTCTGCCTTCACATTTGATATGAGGCCAGCACGTATAGTGGCCTCAGCAGGCTATTACTGAAATACACGTGCTATATCATAAACTATGATATAAATAGGGAGGTCCTATTAACATGTTTAGTTTTAAAGGACACCTTCCTGCCTTTAGTCTCATTCATGAGCAGTATTAGTTTTCTTCTAACATCCAGAAGTCTGCACAATGTGTTTCATAGTTTGTAACAAGCCTTTGACAGGTAAACATAACATGACCGAAAAAGCAAAAAAAAAGCAAAAAAAAAGAGAGAGAGTGTTGACATAAGAAGAGAAAATTCTCTCAATTATGGAGACAGACAAATGGTTCATTTATGTTTGATGTGTGTTTATTCCTCCCTAAATATCGTCGGTGAAGTTCGCCATGCATGTCAGATTTTCCTGCGCATTTTTATACGTCTGCCAACAGAGAGAGAAAAAAAATCACATTCTAACAGACAGCTGGTGCTTAGAATACAGTTGAATAACTATTAAAAAACAGATGATATTTAGATGATAGTTCAGTCCAACACATGTGCCAGTGAACCATTAAACGTCTGTGAAACTATGCAGTTATGAAACGTAACTTTAACCTCAGCCAAACCGATTTGCTCAGTTGTAAATAAAACAGCGAAGTAAACGTGACCCGACAGACAGAACCTGAGTGAATGAAGTCCAGCGTTTAACCACTGAGAGCTAAAACTCAGCTGAGGTTTGAAAGCTGTGTGCCGGTGATTGGACATCAGCCGCTGATAAAGCTGTTCGCCTATAAAGTGCTCTGTAAGGAAACGAGCTCCAGCAGCTCTGCGCTCGGGGAAAACACTATATTTACTTATCTTGTGCAGAAAAATGCGCTGACATTGCGTTATATCGAGCACCGGCTGCCCAGTTAAACTGTGACTATCACCAGGTAACTAGGCGTGTTTCTTGAATTAGCAGCAGGTGTTAAACAGCTGACAGATGAGGAGGAGGATGCATGCAGGTAAACTGAGGGTCTGTTGAGCTGATCGCTGGTTTCGTGAGAAAAATGTCAGCTCGTTCTTTATGTTACAGAAGCACAGAGACACAAGATCAGGCGGAAAGAGACGATCGTTCGGTGAAAATGAGAATCTGCGAATGCAACATGTGGAACACGGAGAGTGGAATATGTAAACAAACCGGTTAACGTAACCCCCTCGGTGCACTCTGCATGCTAACTGTTAGCAGAGCTAGTGAAATCTCTGAAAACATCTGAGCACTTTTGCAAACATGTTCTATGTTGACAACCTGACCAGACATACGTCGCGACATTCGCGGCTAAAACACTGTTAAAAGTGTAGCTGGTGACAGAAAAACGGGGTATTTTAAAACTACACCACCACCATTGCTGCCTGTGATTTGATCTGCATTCTGGGATAACTGGCTGCCCCAAGTCTACACAAGCAATCGATTTTCTAGGATCGACCTGTTTTGACTTACTTTGCACGGCAACCAATCAAATGTTAGAGAAGCTGCATGGGCAGCGTTAACCCCGCCCCCTGAGTTTGATGGGTGAGGCTGACAGATAAAATTATTTCATGACGAGAGCCAGGCGTCAGGACTGCCAAAATGAAATAAATAAATATATCATTAAATAATTAATTAAATGTGTCAATAATTAATTAAATGTGTCAATAATTAATTAAAATGTGAAATACATAAATAATTAATTAAATGTGTCAATAATTAATTAATTACATGTGTCAATAATTAATTAAAATGTGAAATACATAAATAAATAATTAAATGTGTCAATAATTAATTAATTACATGTGTCATAACTATTTATTTAATTAATTAATTCCAATTTTAATTAATTATTGCCACATTTAATTAATTATTTAATGGTGTATTTAATTAATTCATTATGGCAGTCCTGGCGTTCCATAGACGCTGACTGTCCGCAGTAATTTGGTATAACCTGACATTTTCTCTGAACACCGACGTTTACGGGGCCTGGCAGAACTCCACGTCCTCGCCAAGTGTACTCACTTATCCCAATAAAAGCATGTATGACGGCACGGCAGGCTACCACCGGCGTGCCACGGATTCTTTCAGTTTATGTCCATGTTAGGGGCTCAGCTAGCAGAAACAGCGGCAGAGGAGGTGGGGAGTTGGACTCCGATGATCAGGAGAGTACTAGCTAAGGATAAGAAGTTTTTATCATCTTCTTACTTTATCCCTAAGGTTTAACCTAATCCTGAACCTGATAGTCCCATGCCGACATCAACTCTCAGCATACGCGCCTAAAAATGGGTAGCCGAACCACATATAGGCCATACGTCAGCGGCGGATCTAGAAAATTTCACATGGGGGGGAGCAAAATGTCTAGGCAGGGTGGTACATACCTCTTCAGAAAAATATGTCAAAATCCCCTATACGTAAACAGAATCAAGAAATTATTGACAAAAACACTTAAAAATTATTTATTGTATCATTATCTCCTAAGAAAATAAAGGCTATAAGAGGCTTTTAGACAAACAAGCAATTAGTTTGTACAAGGTGGGCAGCTTAGGGGGCAAGGCTCTACAGCAGGAGGAAAGCTCCCCCACAAGATATGTGCTAATTTTATTTATTTTTGTTGTTTTCCAGCAATTATGAATCATCATAAGAGTGCATGAAGCCAAATGAAATTTGTCATTCAGGGGGGAGGCAGTGAAAAATTTTTATGGAGTGACACAATACTTATTAACACCACCTGTGGCATTGCAGTGAAAAATCTAGACCCTGTACCAGCTGAAATGCATGAATCCATTCTCTTCCGCTTATCCTTGTTGGGGAGGGGGCTGAAGCCTATCCAAGCTGTCTCAGAGCGAGAGGCAGGGTACACTCTGGACAGGTCGCTAGTTTGCTGCAGGGCTAAGAAAGAGACAACCATTCACACTCATATTCACACCTATGGGCAATTTAGAGTTACCAATTAACCTATTCCCACTAACTGCATGTCTTTGGAATTTGTGAGGAAGCCGGAGTACCTGGAGAGAACCCACGCAAACACGGGAAGAACATGCAAACTCCACACAGAAAGACCCTGGCCTGATGGTGGAACTGAGACCAACAAAATGTCTGATCCACTGGGATTTCCCCCTACAGCCATTTACTGAGAATGGTCTGATAAAATGATATTCACCATGTGGCAGGTCTGTGTCAAAATACCTTGTTGGTGGCAGATTGGCCAGCCAGCTTCGAGCAAATAGTCACTCAAATAACCACTTGCTACAACAGAAGTATGCGGAAGAGCCTCTCTGAACACATTGGACCTTGAAGCAGATGTGCTACAGCAGCAGAAGACCACACTTCTGTCAGCTGAGAAGAGAAGACTGAAGCTGCAATACACACAATTTCACAGTGGAAGACTGGAAAAATGTTGTCTGCTCTTTTTGACTTTAAATGTTTTAAAAACAATAAAATTAAAATAAACAATGTAACAAATGATCAGAGATGCAGGATATTCAGTCTGTAGTTCTATTAACAGCTTGATACACTAAAAGAAAACATATGTTTCGTGTAGGTGCTTAAAACAAAACAACAGTAATAAATGTGACACTGGGAAGCCAAATCAAAATAATTTATTTTTGGTGACATTTCATACAGTTCTAAGATTGTGTCTCAAACACTTGGTTGATTCATGACTACATTTCCATTTGCCACCCCAACCCAAATTAACAGAAAATAACCCAAACATATTTTTTTTGGGGGGGGGAGGGGGGGGGGGGAGCAAATCCTGTAGGTATTTTTGCAAGCCTGTCAACATCAACCATATGCTTCTAAAATGATTTCACATTACTCATGAGTAAGATTCTTTTTAAAAACAAAGTTAGTGCATTTCTTTAATTATACTAAATCACTAGCTGCTCATACTTATTAATGAAAAAAACAAAACAAAAAACAGCTCCAGTGATTGGATACTCGTTTACTGCATTACTAATCCCAAAGTCAACGCAACAAGTATTTTCTCTCAGCTGACATCTTAATCGGTACAGAAATGTCATATGTGATTTTTTTCATTTTTGCCAATGCGATTTCACACAACTTTGGGGAAACCAGCCTACCAAGATTGGGAGAAAAGCGCTGCATTAGAATTAAAATAAATAAATTTAAGAAAGCAATACATACAGTGAGTCAAACTTCAAATTCTAAGTTAACCTGTTTGTTTTCCAAAACTTAGAAGAAAAACAAAACAAAAGGAAAACAAAACAAAACAGCAAACTCACCCTAAAAGCACAAAACAATCTGGTGGATTGACTGGTCAAAAGCCTCCCTCCGTAAATTCAATACTAGAACAATTACATTCTCCCACACACGTTTCTAGTGAAGGGTTATTACAATATAGCATAGGTTACTACACCTCTACAGCTTTTTCAAAATCCAGTTTCACTGGGCCAAAGAGTTCCCCCAAAGATTACATTAGCAGACCTCATCAATAAAAATCTAAACTTTATCCTAGCACACTATAATCGCAGCCAGCTGGCACGTAGCACGTGAAAATATTCCAATTTCCTTTATATCCACAACTTGGCTGCCTGATAGTAAATAGCTATCATCATTAGCTAACAGCACTCAGTCTATTTTTTTTTGACATTATGCCATTGTTAAGAACAAATTCACAGATAAGCTTAACCTGGATATCCCGTGATGATGATGATGATGTAGAAAAGCCAAACCTTGCCTAAAACCACTGGGCGCACCAAGCAGTCAAATCTTAGCAAAAACCTATTTGTTTTTCCTCATGAAAACACACGATCCCCCCAAAAAACAAAACCCACAACAAAACATGTAAACAGAGAACCTGACTGATAATCAACATGACGATATTCTGAATTCATCGGAACAGTTAAACTCAAAACACGTAAAACTCAACGTGAAAAACTTTGGACCAGGCTAGCAGGTTCACCGTGGCTAACAGCCCAGTGAGCCCCCCCTACAGAGCATCCGGGCTTTGAAGAAAAATCACACATCTGACCGCGGTGCATGTCAACACCTTCTGATAATCTGACGGAGAGCGTTTAAGCCAATCATGAACCAGGATCAAAATACCACCATAGAACACAATTCATTGATATACATTAGAAGACCACATTGTCCCGTTTCAGGACGATTCAGAATCTCTGCTGTAAAAATCAAAATGTTCTCAATATCATTACATCAGTGCGACAGCACCCTGCAGCACTTCAGTCATTTAGCTTAACAATCGATGCATACACAGACATCAGTCAACCCTTCAGTCATACTTGCAAACCTAAGCACACAAGAGAAAAAACAAAACAAAAACTGATGTCTCATTGCGTGTTAGTGATATCTTTGTATATGTACATGACATATATGCATGTTCTTTTTTCTTAGTGCATATTGTTCTTGCAGACCAACATCTATTCTTTAATTAAAAAAAAAAAAGAAAAAAAAAGAAAAAAAAAGGTAGAGGGCCATTTACGAGGCCCAGCATCCCACCTTTCCCTAGCGGAGCATGAACGAATCAACAACCTTCAGGTAAGTCACACTTAAATTCTTTTAAGCGTATTTCTGAAGGCCAAAACAACGTTTTTGTTTCTTTTCCAATCACTCGTCAAAGTTCTTCAGGTGTCATTTTGCCCATAAGTCCTGGATGTCAGTCTCATTGCCACTTTAAAAGCCTCTCTTTGGACATGTTCCAGGGGGGTGGGGAAGGTGGCTACCATAATTGTTGTTGCTTTTATGTTATTCATTTTTATATAATTATATATATCCATGTATATATTCATACATCTTTTTCTATTGATATCAAGTTTTTATTTTGGCGATACTGGTGGGATATTCTGCTCTTTTCCAGTGTGCCTGTATCCTCCCTGCGGGGAGCTGCGTCGGGGTGGTGGAGGACGCCTATGGTCCCGGAACTTGAGGCCCCCGGTGCCCCTGGGACCATTGCTGCGGTGGTAGCCTTGAGAGTCACGTTCACGCGGTGGCCGGCTCTCCTTGCATTCCCATCCCCCCTCCCTGTCGTGGCTTCTCTCGTGCTTGTCTCCAGGACTGCTGCTGGAGCCCGGCTCCTCGGCCTTGTTCACGCGCAATTCACGTAGTGGCTGGCCCGACGCAGTGCTAGAGGTGGCCGGGGTGGCCGGGGCAGGGGATGCAGGGGGAGGGTCCTTGGGTGGCCTTTGACACACTTCGGCGTAGCTGAGTTTACGGGGCTCCTAAACAAAAACAGAAAAAACATTTTTAAGATGGGTAAAACATACACTCATTTACTGAGTTTTAGCACCCTTCCAGTCAAACCCTCAGATCTCATAATCTTGACGCTCATTGGGGTAGGAGTGAAAATTCTGGACTTTTGGTGAGACAAAAGCATGGGGGGTGGGGTTGGGGTGAAATGAGAGAGAGAGAGAGAAGAAAAAAAAGAGTGACAGAGATGAGGGATAGAGCCAAAGCCAGTCAATTCACTACCTCACTTTCCCTCTATGCGCAAAAGATCTCATCATCAGGAAGACAACTGTGCTCATGTGGCGGCAGCAACAACAGGAAAGTCAGATTCTCACCTGTGCAGGGGTGGGAAGAGCGGCTGTCGCAGGGGCAGCCGTGCTGGGTGTGGCTGGTGTGGAAGCAGCAGAGGTCTGAGGCCTGGAGCTAGGCACAGGCTGTGTGGAGGCGGGGTTGCCGGGAGTTTTGACAGGTGTGCGTGGAGTTGGTTTTTGAGTCGTAGGTTCCACCCGTTCGACTCTCTTCTCCTGACGAACAGTACTATCAGGACAAGAGGTTCAGTTAGCAAAGCTAACATTTTAAGTTTTATTGTAAGAACAAAACATGCTCAAATTAAGAGCAGAGACAATCATACCCAGAGGCTGAAGGTCCAAGTGGTTGAGTAGCAGATTTTGCTGCTGCCGGGGCAGGACTTATGACAGCCACAGCTTCCTCTGTGACTTGACCTGAACCTGGACTCGCAGTGGCTTCTTTATTGGCTTGTTCTGCCTATAAAAAGCAAAGTGCATGAATGTTACACTTGTGCAGTCCTCATCTCAACAATGCTTTCTATGCATCATTGTTCAAGAGATTTACAAACTCATTTTCTTACCTTGTCCCTGTACAAACCACGTACTACATCCGACATCCGGTTTTCTAACACTGGCTCCCCCTGTGTGCTGACCACACAGCCCGGAAGAGGAGGGAAGTTGGTAGCAGCCAGGTCAAACTTGGGTGGTGAAACCTTGACCTCTGTTAAGGGTACAGGCCTCTGAGAAAAGGAATTAAAAACAGAGCCAACGGGCAGAAATATCATTACATGGTTCATGGTTTTAAACACAACATACAAGTTTTATGGCCATAGGTAATTGCTGTTTACCGCAATCCTTTCTTCTTCTCGCCTCCTCCGTGTTCCTCTGTAGGTCGTACGTCTGAAATACAAATAAATAAGGTGTGAATAAAGAGTCAAGTCAGTCAAAAGTCATATGCATGCCAAATCCATTAAGCATGCGTCAGTCAATAAGCAAATTTCAATGACATCATTTGATGTTTACATATAAATCAGAAAGAAAATGTTTGAAGCAACAGACAAAAAAAAAAAAAAGAACATGTGCAACTAGCTCAAGCACAGATGCTGCTGTTGACACTGGGGACACAGTGAGGCATGCTCCTGGCAGGGAGCAGTACATGAGACTTGCCAAAAAAGCAAAAAAAAAGTTTAGTTTTAGTCTTCAAGTTGATGATTAATGCTGTAAGTGGAATTTTGAACTCCCAAGTTGACTGTTTTGTTTGTTTCATTTACCAAAAAAAAAAAAAAAAAATCAAATCTGAGTAGTACCTACCCACTGAAATGACACTCATGTCTAGGTCTAAAAACCCTTTTACTCATTTAAACTGCATTTAGTTCAAAATATGGCTTTTGGTTAAAGTCAAGTCAACTCTAACCTGCTTAAATCGATGGAAATATCATAACCTATCAAATCTAACCCACGAGCAGCAGCTCTAACATTCGACCAGGTTTGAAACAGATGAGGCTTACCTTCCACGTCCAGCTACCCCACTGTCATCGCTGGCGTCCAATGAGGAAGAGGGGGGTAGATGCGAGAATGCCATGGTCAAGTCAGTGGTTGTCTGGACTGTGTTAGTAGTGGAGACGGCGGCAGTAGCGTTGGGAGCAGGAGGCTGCGGGTTTCGCAGTCCGGTCAGGCTTTCCAGTGGGACCGGTGTTACGGATGCTGAGGTCACGTCGTTTGGCCTCACCTGGGGCTTCACGTGGTTTCTGTTGTCGTGAGGGGAAAGTGAAGATCAAGGTTACTATGCATTTAAAATGCTCTGCATACAAATTGGCAACCAGTGCTTCCTACTGAACTTAATAACTTTCGGTTAAGGTGCTTGGTGCTTTTACACTTAAGTCCACGTAATATAAATTATTCCGTTCAGGATTTATATTTTTACACATTTACCAACTTTTAGTCGTGTATTTTTGCAGTCATAAAATACACAAGACATTATGCTTATGTGTTCCAAGGAAACAGATCTGTGTAATACACATCCAGAGCCTTTGAAAGCAGTTCAGCAGCTGTTACAAGTACATTAATCCAATTTGTTGGCTATAAGATGTTAAACCACTGTAGGGCTGTTCGATATAACTATATATTTCAGATGACGATATAAAAACGTCTATCGTTTCATATTACGCTATTGTTTGTTTCGTGGTGTCGCAAAATGAACTGTTTACAGCAATAGTTTTTCATCGTTTTGATGGTCACTGTAGAATTTCTCTCATATTTAAAATACCCACACTACGGACGGACAACTGCTTTATGCATTTCGTTAGCAACAACAAAGGTAAAACCGCTTGTTTATTTTCCACATAAACCTTTCACAATAAAGCTTAAGATCCTGTTGAGATTTTTCAAAATAAACTGAATCACATGAAATAGTATGCAGAGTGTTCACGGATGAGAAGCTAAAAAGAGCCGTCAGGTGCTAAAAAAATAAATAAAAACCTTAAGACAGGCTTTTCCCAGCAGCACGCCGTGTAATACTCACAAAAATTGTTAAAATTGTGTCAGTTTAAACTCGATTCCAGGTACACGACGCCCAGGTGAAAAACACTTTGTGCAAGTCGAGTTGCCCGAGATTCACAGAAGTTACAGAAAATGTAAAACTTTTGTGATAAATATCGTTGTCGGGACGATAAATGTCTTATATCGGGATATGAGATTTTGGTCATATCGCACAGCCCTAAACCACTGTATGAACTTAAGAGTAAATCTTGTGTTAAAACACTGAAAATCATGCACTGCAATCTGAGGTAATTAGAAGCCTATACACATCATTTCATTTGAAGTCTTCAAAGGAAATAAACTATTTTCTAGTGAAAAGAAGCTAAAACGGTTCAGTCAGTTCAAAGGAAACACTGGTGGCAACCACACTAAACTTGACAGTTTGCAAGGGAAATGGGACAACATGCTGTGTCTTCAGAGTAAACGTAGACATGCAGGTGGTTTTGGACTACAACTGAGGTCATGATTGGCTGAAGCAGCTAAAACTCAGATGTCAGAATTACTGTGTTTGGCTATCTGCAACCAATCATTAACTCACTGAGCAGAGCTGACAACACCCCTGCAAGACCTGCCAGGATTTGTGCCACAAATAAACCTTTTAGATGTTGTATGATTTCACATAAACTTATCTTCCCACCGGTCTTTGACCCTCAGATCTCATAATCTGAACGCTCATTGGGTTGGGACTGAAATTCCTGACTTTAAAAGTCCACAGGGAGAACAGAGAGAGAGAAAGAAAGAGCAAAGAGAAAAGATGAAGAAAGAGAGAGAACCAAAGTCAGTTCTTCCATCCCTCTTTCCCTCTATGCGCATCATGATCTCATCACTGGGTCTGACTTATGTCTTTGTGAAGCTTCTTTTGAACAAACGTGATGAACACGCTTGAAAAAGTTGTCATCTCTTTGCACAAAAATGCAGTGTATGAATTGATGCTTGACAGCAGAGATGACCTACACTCAACTCCTGTCAGCATTTCTTTGTTACAGCATATGATGACAGTCACGAATGAAAGCAGCACAAATAAAAAGAAAGACTACACATGATGGATAGTTAGTTGTGATGTAGAGAAGCTGTCACATGTAATAATGTAAATGCAAAGAAGGGCAAGATGGCCTTAACTGGAAAAATAAATAAATAAAGCCAGTTGCTCGAAATCAGATTGCAGCCAGCATTTATCAAAGGAAAGACAAATCCAGGACGCTCATAAAAAGGCACCAAACATTTATCACAACTACGAGGATGATTATGGCCATAAAAATCTGCCTGGCAGAAGGCATGGGGCCTGTTATGTATTTAATCATTTGGCTACTGCGGTATGGTAAGAAATGAGGGAAGCAATGAAGCTCATTATATAGTATAACAGTGGTACCTGAAGGCATTTATTACATTCTTTCTTGAATAGAGGGGTACACTGTGGGGAAGTAAAAGAAGACAGGGAGTGATGAGCAGTTCCCTCTTTAACTTTAGACAAACTGTATTACAGAGATGGTCCGATGTTCACTGTTTAACTTCATGCAAACAAGAACACAAGTGATAAAACATTCTAATATGTTTGAGAAAAGAGACCCCCCCCAAACAAACAAACAAACAAAAAGCTCACAACAATAATCCTTACCGGCTTCTGTTGAATGGGCGAGAGATATTAAGAGAACTGGAGCTGGTCTTGTAGTGTCCAGCGGAGCCAAATCCATTCACAAAGCTACTGTTGGGAAACGGAGCCTGCTCAAGAGGTGGAAGGGGGCAAAAATAAATAAAGTCAGTATTTACTAATCCTCCTTAAAGCAACACTTTTTTGCATATATCTGTTGTTTAGCTTTCCCCAAGGAGATGAAAATAGGTAAGCTCATTGTAGAGCGGCTTTAGAAAAGAAAAAAAAACAAAAACATCCCAGCCAATTCTTATGCAACATTGTGTATTTATGTCATTGACATTTCAGAAAGCAAAGCATCTGAATTTAAGCATCACAATAAATAAGGAAGCAATAACTAACAAGGGATTCTGCCACAGCTGGCGCGAAACACATTTTTCACGGTTGATTTCCTGCATTATATTTAGGTGCTGAATGCTGGTGATGAACGCAGACAAAAGCCTTTGAGGTGCATGAAGTGTGGCTTTCTGTTTTCTGGGTTTTAATAATCACACAGAACAGACATTAATGCCTGACTGTATTTGGCTATATTTGTAAAGATGCAGTTATTTCGATTAGTGCAAAATAAACTTGGATGATTAGTCGGCAGGTGTGCAATGGTCCCTGAAGTCCTGTGACAAAAACCCCTTCTATAAATAATAAATTAACATTAATAATACACTTTTAAGATTACACTGAATTCGCCCCTTTGACTGTAGATCCTCTGACAGAGGGTTTTAGTTAGTCTCACAGCAGCAAAAGCACAGTCAATCTCACCAGAGGCGTTTCAAAGTACGGTGTGGGCGAAGGTGTCCAGGTGGGAGGTACGATGCCGTAGAGGGGGTACTGCTGCTGGGGGTAGACGTGCTGCATGTAGAGCGGAGAGCTGTACTGGGACTGGCTCTGGGACTGCTGAGCGTACAGGCTGCTGTCCATGCTACGGTAGCCGTTCTTTGCAAAAAATGTGTTGATGGCCTTTATTCTGGCCTGTTGGTATGAATCAGAGGGGAAAATGTGTCAACAGACGTCAAGATGTTTACAGAAGGGCCTTTCCAAAATGTCAGATTTTAATTTAACTCACCATAATGGGTTTTCCCTGAAATGTTTTTACTTCTTCTCTCAAGTACTTGTACGCCTAGGGGGGCAAGAAAAAGAGTCAAACGACTATTAGTGATGCTGGATTTCATCTGAATACTTTAGACATGATGAAGAAGAGTTGAGCTGAGTACCTGTTGAGCATCTGTGTCCGATTGGAATGTGATGTACCAGTTGTTGTTGTGTGCAAACTCGACACTTATAACCTTTGGACAGTTGTCATTTTTGAACAATGACTCCACTTCCTGTGAATTGAATACAATGCATACTCACTTCAAGCATATAACTATGTTTTCAGTGCTTTAATGGCCTGTCAGTCAAACGTTTTTGTTTTTTTTTTTACCTCAACAGGTGTGGTTTCAGGAACTTCTCTCAAAATGATAATGCACCGCTTGTGATTAGGACGCACTTTCTCCCCTTTCTCATCCACTTGTACCATAGGAGAGGCTGGAAGGAAGAGTGGGTTTAAGAATATTTAAGCTGAGGCAAAAGACCAATCAGTACACACCTTTTTAAACATGAGCCATCCTCAGCTTTTCACTTACATCTCAACACATCCAGAATGAGGTCCATGTCTGTAGTGAGGACTTTAATGCTCTCCATACTGGCAATAGTCCAAATAGGGACAAACTGATCGCTGTCCATCTGGGACATCAGGTACAAATCCTTTGAGAGGTTCTCTCTGAATCAAAATAAATAAATAAATTCACGTAGATTAGCTTCTGCAAACAGTCAAGAGAAAACTATTTTCTAAATTTTGCGCATAAAAAAAATTTGCTTTAGGTGTTGGCTTCTTACCTGGAGAAATAATACTCCAGTTCTTTCTTCAGAGACTCTCGCAAATTCTCAGAAGAGATTGGCTGTTCTTCCGTTTTTGAATCCACTGTAAAACATTAAAGAATCAATGGTTAAAAAAAAAAAATTGAAATGTTTTCTGTTAAAAAGCATTAATGACATTATTTTTCCAACACAACCTTTTTCTTTTCAAAGACATATGCTGATGTCACATTATAAGCAGTGACTGAAATGACTCCAACAGTGTCAGATTCATCCGTGTCATAAGCGCGACAGGAAAAGTTGGAGTTACTGGAAGAGCGGCTAGATTGAGGTGACTTTTACTCTACTCCATTCAAACTCAGATAAAGGTGTTGTTGTACACATACAGGGTGTACAACAACACCTTTATCTATGACCTTGGGGGGGCATTAGATTGCACAGGTGTAACTAACACAGGGGCCAGTGGTTCCAAGTTTCCACAGTGGAGTATATGCTTAGCAACACAAGTGATTAAGACAGGGTTTTTGTCAGGGTGGTAATTAAATACAAATAACTCTACAGGTTAGGTGTGACCCAGCAGTCTCTCAGTTTAGCCAGTGTTTCATCTGGCTCCCAGACAAATTTCCCTCGTGGGACAAAGAGTTTTGTGAACACGTCTGCATGAAAGTCCTGTATTTTAAGCTGTTGATACATTTTATGGTATCAGATCACTCAATCTGCCACCTCAGTGCATTCAAGCTGTTCATAATTTCCTGTTTTCAGACGTATTGAAAAAAACACAAATTTTTAGCTGCAGCCTGTGTGTGTGAAGATGACTTCTTGTGTCAAGACTGACCTGAGGTCCCTGTTGTAGACTCAGCGGGGGAAAAGCCCAACTCTGGAGGGTCCATTCCATTTACTGCTATCTCAGCTGTTGCTGTGGAGCTGCTGTTATCCAGGGCCGGGAATCCCACGGTATACTGCTTGCACCCAGCAGACGGAGGCTCAGAATAACCTGTGAACAAGGTAAAGAGTCTGATTCAGAAAGAGCAGTCTATTTCAAACTTACCCACATCTTTGATGGTTTAGCTATTTATTGTTTGTGTACATGAAAAAAGTTGCGACTTATACAGATGCCATCTAAGAATTTTTTTTTTTTTTTTTTTTAAAGTAGTAAGGCCCCAAAATTATTTTAAAACACCAATAACAACGTTAGGAGTGTTGACTCAAAAAGGGGAAATAATCCCATGAGTAGACATGGGTGTCACAATGTCCAGTTTCCCAAAAAAGCCTTCAAACTTATTTTCCAAACACGTGCTGTAAAGCGCAATAAAATCAGTTTAGCATTCTCTTTCATTTCTTACCCTCATTGAGATCCGAGGGAGACCAATGAGGGTTGCTGGTAACGGTCTCGCTGGGGGCCACGGGCATCTCCTGCCACACCTTGGCATTAGGATTCAAACCAGCACCCTTGAAGGTGACCTTTAAAACAGAAAGAGGAGGATCAATCAAATTTGGTTCTGACAAACACTGAAAGCAGAGTGATGTTTATTTTTGAGCAGAGGTAAGTTGTCAGTTATCTAAATTTTACTGTTGAAATTTAAGAGTTTATATTTAAGCACTGAAATGCACACAACGTTTCATCTGTTTAATGCTTTTAGTGGTTCTTCAAACGTAAGACGCATTCAAATAAGGGCTCTTTTGACTAACAAATGTGTGACCATTTACACATCTGTCACCTGAGTTTTGCTTCTTTTTTTCCCCGGTTGCTTTTTATTCCTTTTTAAGAAACAGAGTTTTAAATTTTAGACCTCTGCTGCACGTCTCAAGGCATGTTTGCCCTTACTCCAGCAGAGGTTTAAGGAAGGAGGATGCAATCCAAGTTACAGTTAATATTGAACAATCCTTCACACCCTTTTTACCTTGTGCTGGACAGCCATAGGAGCATGTTCAGCAAAAGACTCATTCAACCACAATACACCACAAAAACACCACATGAAATCACCCCTACTATTGGCCAAAAAACTTTATAACTCCCCCTTATGACACCTAGACTGTTATAACTAATACACTGTCTATAATGTTTATAGTATTGTTCTAATATGGCAGTTTGAGTGCCTTAGTTTTATCCAGTTTTGTTTATATTTTATATTTCATTTGTATTTTTCCCCATTTATGTTTTAAGTGTGCATCTGAATGAAAATTACTTCCCTCTGATATTAATAAAATATTTTGATTCTGACACCAGGGGACAACAAAGCCAAACTAAATTATGGTCTTCAACAACACCATAATAGACTAAGAGAGGAGCTGTAGATGGGTCATAGCCAACTACAGCTATGTCTGCTGATTTTCATTGATTAAATTTATACTGATGGCTGGAACATCCCAGTGACACATGTCCCCATAAGGCCTTGTGATCTCCTGTCAACAAAATCAGCCCTTACCCCTGTTCACCTCAAGGAGGGGTGACTATAAAACGAACACGTTACATGTTACCTTCACCAGCACAAATTTATTTCCCATGTATGTTATCCACAGATCTGATGTGACTCTCCATACCAAACCGGCTATGGTCTGGCAGAAGAAATCCTGACCCTGCAAAGATCTGTGGCCAAGAATAGATTGCACACTGACACATTAAGATCTACAGACACCGATGTGATCTTGATGTGAGCTAACTGTGGACTGTGCTTTTAATCTTGTGTAAAGTGGATGGCAGCTTCCTGCTAAACTGTCAGATTTACTTCACATTGTCATTCACCACCTGCTAACAGATCCTGGCTCTTTTTTGCAGAAGCACTTGGCCTGACAAGAGCAGCTCCCGGTGGTAGTATGGTTCAGGGCACTTCTCCTCCCCGATCACACAATAAGAACGGGATGTATACCCATAGGAGAGGCCTCTGTGCCATTCAGACAAGCGCGGACATTTATGTGCAGTGCAACTTGACACATGGTTACAATGCACGCTTCTGTGTTACAGGCCACAGCGAGCCAAGCAATGTCAGCTGACTGCGCTGCGCAGCAAAGGCCAGGTATTTGCAACGCATGTCACTGCGCTAGCTAGGTCTGCTAGCACCGCGATTAGCTCACAGATAACGGAGTGAATGAACACTATCATTCGGCCAGTAATTGAAGCATCGTTCACCCGCTAACGGAAAACAACTGATTCGGCGCGTGTCCGCTTCAAATACCACCGCAGTCATCCTAAAGCTCTGTCAAAACTTAACTTACGGGCTAATGATTACTCAGCAAACTACTTAATGAGCTTGCTGGTTACAACGGCTAAGCTACAGTTAGCAGCTATCTGAATGAGCTGCGGTAGAGCTACTGCTATAACCCCCCCACACACACCGCCACCATCACCAAGTGTGTAAAAGTAAAGCTTGTACTGGCAGCAAGTAGAGTAAGTAGTCGTGAAAGTCTTTGATTCTGGTCCCGCTTTCTCACATAGTCACAAAACAGTCACGCAAAAACTCACACACATTCACAAACGCGCTCAAAGTTTCATTCTTGATCTTGTTTGAGTTAATTTTAGATGTGTAATAAATAACAAAGCTAATTACGCAGAGGGGGCGTACTGTGCTAACAGGTCTCCCTGTTAGAAAGCGGCAGTCGCTTAGCCAGTAAGCTAACAGGCTAAAGAAGGCCTCACTCACCATGCCGCCTGACCCTCCCTCGCTCCCCAGCGGAGCCTCGTCCTTCCCACCGGTCTTCGGTCCGGGATCAGCCTCCTCCTGCAGCAGCGGCGGCTCTCCGCTCTGGTCTGAACTCATCAGCCGCTCCTGACTCACTTCTACCCCGTCGCGTTCTCCCGGCCCCCTCCTGCCACCACCACCGCCGCCGCTTCTCCCCGAAACGCCGGCTGAGTTCAGCAGTCAGTCTGGTTCTCTCCTACTCGACTCTGGATTGGCTAACCGGCTAGCGGGTATGCTACAGACTGAAGCTAGCGTGCGTATGAATCAACGAAGCGGGCTAACGACTAGCTAGCTCAATGAATCAAGCTCACACGCCGAGAAACTAATGGTACAAACAGTGCCAAACCATGACTCTTCTTAAACGGCGGTCCCCACTGGCGTTTCGTCAAATACTACAGCACACACCGGGTTCGTGAGGCGCATTCCTAACCGGGCGACCGGAGCGGACACTGGGGACACGCACCTTTCCTCAGCGCAGGCACACAGTCCGCCGAAGTCCCGGCTGCCACCGCGAGAACTCGGTGACCTCTATGGCGCTATTTCCTTTTCCGGATTTACACTGTAGTTTTTCTTTAGTAAGAGCACTTACATCGAGACCCAGTCGCTGTCTTTTTTTTTTCTTTTTTTTTTAAAGAATAAATAAATACAAGAGGTGAAATCCATATAATGTTATTTTTCGGGTACCAGAGAATCTGAACTTATTTTCCTGACTTTAAACCATAAGAAATCCATGACATAAATACATAAATAATAAGACACACACTGGGATACATACCTTTTTTGTGCTGTAGGCCATTTCACCCTTCATGCGTGTTTTCATTATTTCTTATTACTTCTTGTAATAAATGCAGCTTAAATGCAGCACTATGTTGGGCACTGCATAAGCTTTATATACAGGCCACCAGCCTGCTGCAATTCTCTGAAGTATAGGCTTTCAGTTTCAGTTACTGTGCTGATTACATTGTGAAAAGGCAGTTTGTTGATTACCAGCAGGAATAATGAGTGATTTGGGACCTTTTGTGTGGCAGCAACAGAAGTAAAAAGGAGAGCGCTGTGACGTAATCAGATTTCCTGGCACCCTGCTCTAGATGTAATCAGGAACAGATGATTAAAATAAATTTCATTAACCCGAAAATGGGTTGTCAAAGATAGGTAACATTCTATTATGCTGGTAATTAAGGATCCATAATTGGATTATCAACATTGTGAATGAGAATGGCTCCAGTGTTTATGTACCATTCAAAACAAAGCACTCAGGGACTTGGGGTATTTGTGTGCAGCCCCAAACATGTGCTTGACAAAAGACACAGAGACCTGCTAAGATTTTCAGATATCATTACTGAAAAACCCAGAATTTTCTGAATTTTAACCTGAGTTTGACGCACACTACACAGCTTGGTGCAAAGCAGAATGGATCAATGCTCTGACTCATCAGACCAATCAGGATTCTTACAATCTTGCATTTTATCAAATTAGCCTCAGTTTCCTGATCTTAGCTGGCAGGAGTGGCACTCGGTGTGGCCTCCATCTGCTTCAAGTTTTGACATGTTATACATTCAGAGATGCTCTTTCACATATTTGGGTTTTAACTTATAGTTATTTGAGTGACTGTTGCCTTCCTATCAGCTCAAAGCGGCCATTCTCCTCTGACATCAACAAAGCAGTTTCACACAGGGAACTGCTGCTCACTTATATTTTCTCTTTTTCAGACCATTATCTGGAAACCATAGACATGTGATCAGCAATTCTTGACATACACAGCCCCACACAAACAACCACATCACATTTAACCTCCTAGGACCTTGTGTCCACATATGTGGACATCACATTTTGGATTGTCTAGACCTAAAAACACTAATATTTCTCTACAAGTGCCTGATATCCACTTAGGAGGACATTCTACTGCCACTGTTCTATCAAAATTTAAAACAAATGTCCTCATATGTGGATCTCATTTTTGTCAGAAATAAAAATGAGGTTAAAAAAAAAGATCTGGCAATTCTTTGTTTTTACATTCATGAGGTCCCAATATGCCCAAATATCAAAGAAATATTAAAAATGCATGCCATGGAAGAGCTCAAGTCTTAGGAGGTTAAAGTTGCTTCTCTGGCTGATTAGCTATTTATGTTAAAAAGCAGTTAAATGTGTGTACTTAAAAAAGTGGCGAGCGAGTAGGCCAGGGTTCTATAAATCACTATATAAATTTGTTCTTTTCAAGTCTACGTATCATCACAGCGATATGGGAATTTCAGCAAAACCATAAATTAGTAAGTGCCTCAAAAGAATAAGTCAGTAAACAAAGCTTTTATTAACATGTTATAACATTTGTTTCCAGAAAATTTACCAAAATTTATTGAAAACAAATAAAACAAAACAAAGGCTGCTTCAGTTGTAGTCACAGTTCTTCGTTAAACATAGGTAATCTCTTTTTGTTATGGCTTTTTCTACATACATTTATTTTTATGACAAACCCATACAAACAGAGCTTATTCAGAGAATAATATATCTGTGTTTGAATATGTGCAGAGGATATTTAAACAGATCGCTATGAGTCCATCTTTAGCTGCACCCAGCTCAAGTATTGTTCAAAATCAGGATAAAGAAAAGGAGGCTGAATGTGTACCGATGGATCACGTTATTATAGCTGGCTGCTTTTACCAGACATCAATGGTTTTCAATTGGGGTTCAAAATTTTCGGGGGCAAGAACCTCTTGGAGTAAAGGACGTTTTCTAAAGATTTGTGATTGGGGCTTACTAATTCAGATGCATTAGGTGTAATTATATCAGCGCTTCCAGTGACCTAAAATTCATACGTATAGGTGTAACGGGTACAATTTACTATGGCTACAAGGAAAAACAAAACAAAAACACTAAATGACGTCTAGATGATCATCAGGTCACGCAGTTGCTAAATATGTAAACTTTTAATCACTGTGTTCGCTGTATGGGTTTTGATCAGACACCATTTCCAAAATAGAGTGTAAATTAAAAATTAGTCTGCTAGTTTCTCTGGACAGATCACATTAATTGGCATTAATCACCAACAACACAGTGTTTTGGGGGGATTATCAGTCATCTTTAATGGCTTGTTTTCTTCTGCACTGTGTATTCAGGAAAAGCTTCTCAGGATGAGGAGGGCTACAAAGAGGAAGCAAACAATCAGGACAGGAAAGATAGCAGCTCTTTTACTGAGGCACACAGATGGTTAAACAAGAAAACATAAGTTTGTTTATGGAAAAGAACAAAATCCCCCTGTCCAACTGCGTACTAACAGGGAGCAGATGGCGTCTACTTCCCAAGAAAGCTACTCTTCTTGATCACATGCTCCAAGTCGGCGTGTTCAGAGGTGTCCAGTTTGATGTCATATTTAGCCAAGATCTTCATGATGGGCCTGATTTTCAGCCACCACTGTATCTTAGGGATGCGGCGCCTGCAACAGATGGGAGGGATCATTCACTCGGATGCTTGTTATTGTACTTATATTCTTACAACATGTGAGCTCGAAAATATATATCATACTCAAAATCTGTGTCTTCCTTCAATTCAGCGAGAGGTTGGAAGGTGAGTGCCCTTTTTCTCATTCCCAGCACGCAAGCGGAGTCTGCTGTGTTAGCAAAGATACGACCTAAAAGCCCCAAAGACAAACTGATTAACTAATTCATGATTCACATTCCACATGACTTACTGAAAGGAATATTCATAACATATGATTATGTATGAAAAATGTACATTTAGAATGACAAAACATGACGTAGATCTGCTACACGATTGTTGTCAATGTTTGGCTCGGCCACTTGGAAGCTTTTACATATTAGAGCATTGAACGTAAAAACAATCATCTGGTCTTCAGCAGCTTTAAAAACAGCACCCTTTTCAGTTTCTGTGAACAATTTCACAGTTTCATTGTTTATTTAACCAAAACTAAATTAAAAAGCAGAAGCATTGTTTGAAAAACTAAAGCTCACCCCGTTGTACAGCAGTTTTATGTATCACTGTATCAGTCTTTCTAATGTCCACATATTTATGGCAGCTCTGGACCTTGACTAGACTATTGCACCACCTTGATTCTTTTCTTTTCCAGCTATTGTGTTGTAGATTAGCTGGTGTGACTGAGATCATTGTCCTGTTGTGCGAGCTAGTTTCAGCCCAGCTTTAGCTGTCACACAGATGGCCTCACATTTAACTGTAGAATACTTCAATAGAGAGGTGCCCTGATCCTGTGGCTGCAAAACAAGCTGAAATCACCACCGTGCTTGACCGCTGATATGAAGTGTCTCTTCTGACCAAACACAGCACTGGGTATTATGGCCAAATATCTCCCTCTTTGGTCATGTCTTTCAAAAGGACATTGTTCTAGGGGTTTTGTGGTTTGTTTAGAAGCAATTTTGCAAATCCAAGTCATCATTTAACGTGCTAACTGAGGCCTATAGAGTCTGAAATGTAGCACTTGGGTTTTTTGCAGTTTCTCTGAGGATTGCATGGTCTGACCTTGGGGTGAATTTGCTGGAACATCCACTCATGGAAATACTGGGAGCTTTTCTGAGTGATCTCCACTGGAGAGCAATCCTCACTGTAGAATGATGGACTTTATCTGACTGATGGGCAGCAGCAGTTGCTCCTCTAACAGCTCTGCTGATGTCTTTCCTCCTTGGCGTCATGTTAACACACATTTGAATGCTGCAGAGCAGAAAACTGCCAAAAGCTCTGCTTTTATAGAAGTGCTCACACTTAAAGATGATCAGTTAATCAAGTGCAAGATTGGCAGCAACTGGCTGCTATTTACCTTCTTTTTCACACATTTGTCAAATAAATACCAAGATGATGTAACAGGTCACGAGTTGCTGTTTATCGTATGTTTTATTAACCAAATTTTAAGGTTAATTTTGATATGTACAGACTTATAACTGACAGAAGGTGTACTTTTTCTTTGCTATGACTTTACAACATGAAATTAACTCTACATATAAATATATCAGATTCAAGAAACTTTACTTCAAAACTTTAAACAACGGCATATTTCATCATATATAACACAGAGTTTGGCTTTAAGTGCACATACCATGCCTATAGCACTCCTTCAGTTTGTCAGTAAGCCACAGAACTGCCTTGGCACCCATCTTTGTGCCAAAGTTTCTGTCGAAGGGTGTAGGAGTGCCGCCCTGCAGTTGGTAGAGGACACGCAGTTAGAATAAATCACAGAAAAATGAGGAGCAAACCAATTATTGCGTTTGGACATTTCCCCTCATGAACACACCTGCTGCATGTGTCCAAGGACATTCTTACGGCAGTCAAAGATGCCTTTTCCCTCCTCTGAGTACAGGTTGAAGATGAAATCAGTCGTGTAGTTGGAATTGCAGCTTTCATTCCTTTTGAACAATGAACAGTAAATGATTCTGCTGTTGCCTGAAAATAAATGGACTTTTATCTGGTTTCAGAGCATGAATTATGGGTCCTGTTCACAGCAGACATTGTAAAGGTGTAATAATGGCTCATTTGAATTCAACTATGACAGTGAGCCAATCAAACTAGAGCAGATAAATAAAATTCTTTACTAGTTTTATTATTTAAACCGTCACTTTCCTATTTTGAAATGACATGCTTTCAGTTAAAATTGCCTGTTGTATAAAAGAACTCGTCTCCTGGGTTCTTATTGTTTTGAATATCCTGAGTTTTTGGTGTTTGTATACAGAAAATTGAAGCACTCGCTGTGAGTTTGTGATTGATGCTCTGCTAAATCAGTGATTCACAATGACTAGAGGGTTACAACAACTGGATATTCCGAAGATTTACTCAGTAGCAGTTAACCAGATTACTGGTTTTATACCAGGTATTTACCTTCTTCCTGTTGCACTTCATTTCTTTTCCCTGCCAGAACAAAACCTACCTGAGCACCAGACCTCTCTTCACTGTTGTCTTCATCTTCTCCACCATGTGCTGGACGTTCGCCTGTGAGCAAAAGTTCACCTAATTACTTTTCAGACTCCATAAACTTTAAAGACAGAAAACTGAAACCAAAAGAGTGCAACACAATGAATTCATTATGTTTCTGTCCTCAGGAAGAAACTGCCCTCTTAAGACAGTCACTTCAAGCAATGAACTCACACTTGATGGCCATGCCCTCTTCTTCACCGACTTTCAGCTCACCTCCAGATCTTTAATGTCGAATTTTTCCTCAAAGATGTAAGCGGCATCAGCCCCAGCAGCCAGACCTGCCATGGTGGCTAAGTAGCCACAGTATCCACCCATAGTCTCAACGATAAACACGCGGCGCTTGGTGCCTGCTGCAGACTGCTTGATCCTGTCACAGGTCTGCAGAGAAACAAACCAGAAAGTAAAAGATAAACTGCTTCCTTTTTAATTTATGTTTGTGCATGTGCATATATATTTGCTGTTCAGCCACTAACGGAGGTGATGGTGTTCAGGGCAGTGTCAGCGCCGATGCTAAAGTCAGAGCCAGGGACGTTGTTGGATACGGTGGCAGGGATAACCACAATGGGAATGCACATTTCCTCATATTTCTCCCTAGCCTGCACCAGCTCAAGGCCTCCAACATACGCCTGCAGCAAAAGAGGAGACGCAGATTCATTTTTTTTTCTGTGCTTCTAGTTTCAGGAACTTCTGCTCACTTTGAATGAGCAGAAGAGAAACAAAGCCTTCTGCCACTTCTTACCTCAAAGCCGCCAATGATCACCAAAGCGTGGATGTTGAATTTGGCGATGTTCTGGCTGATCTCCTCCAACCTTTTGCCTGGAAGAGTTCTTCGGGAATACAGGATACATGTTTATTTTCCAAATATAAAATCAAAGAAACAAAAATGCATATTTTTACCTCTTGGTGCCCAACATTGAACCTCCTTTTCCAGTCCAGCCACTCACAGAAGTCCAGATAATGGGCTCGATCTGTAGTGAACAGGAAGATCTAACTGAGCTTATATAATAAAAGTAAAACACTTATAACTATTGGAAGACAAAGTACAGTACTCACACATGAAAGCAATGACTTACTTGAATTATTTGAAAGCATGTATCTGCATTTGACCCCACCCAATAAAAACAGAAGAGAAGCAGAGGTCTTTTATTTTGAAAGGCCCGTTTTTGTTTTTTTTTTCTTTACGTGACACATAGATGCAAAAAGGGCTTCAATGGGAATAGCTCCAATTTCATGGGTACAGGGGCGTTTATATTGCTCCCAATATAAATTCCGAGCTAATCAACTGAACAACAACTGAACCAACTAATGCCACACACACACACGCACACACACACACACACACACACACACACACACACACACACACACACACACACACACACACTGAGTCCAGTCAACAACTTCACCACAGCAACTTCTCTCTCTCTCTGATGCTACAAGCAAGAACACTGGTTGTTAATAACAGCAGTTAACAACAACAACAACAATGTAGGGATATTTTTTTAAATCCTTCTCCTCACATACATAATCAGGCCCCATAATTATCCTACAAGAGCAGTTTATTCTCAGACTGGGGGCTTATTTGTGATTCTTGGAGTATTTAAAAGTAGAATGGGAGGCCGAGCCCTTAGTTTTCAGGCCCTCTTCTGTGGAACCACCTCCCAGTTTGGTGGTGCTCATTAAAGTACACATTGATCTTTCTTCTAACATGTGTTTTCAGTGCTTTGTTAGCCTTTTTATGTCTTGCATGTATGTCGCCATTCATACTTAATATCTTGCCATTGTGACCACCACGTGTGATAACATAACAGTTGTCGTCGCTGTTTGATGGATGTTTTATGCTCATATTTTTTGATCTGACAGGGAACAAAACACCAGAGGCAACAAAAAGCAGTTCTAGTCTTCGTAACCGAAGTAGGAAGAAGATTCTTGCACGTGTGACACTGGTTCTCTGGTTTAAAAGGATAACAGATTACCAAAAAAATTATTACCTGTCCTTGAGCCAGACCGTCGAAACCTTCATGGACTGCCAGCATGGAGTGACCCTGGATGATGCCCATCCTCACCGCTGCACGCACGGCAGCGTTCATACCAGCACAGGGGGCGCCGATATTCATAATGGCCACATTGATGTTACTCTGCCAGCGACAGATGGACACAATGAGACAGCTGAAGGTCCTTAAACATGATTCAGTAACAACAGGGAGTCAGGACGAGTCTGGTTTAGAAGGTGAAGGTCGCTCACCTTAGTATCTGGAGGATTGATGTGAGCCAGCAGCTTGTACGTATTCCAGTTGTTTTCAAAACTCCTACACATCATAAAGGAGGGTTAGTGGGTTATTAGCTAGATTAAAAATACGGCTCAGCTGTTAGACTTTTACAGTGTTTAGTCAGAATAAACAATATAAAATTATTGTAGTCAGTATTTTAATGATTTTTCCTTTTTGTTATTAGGCATTACTTAATATTTAAATGGTATTGCAAGTTTTACTTTAAAGTTTTTTAATTGATTGCATGTGCCATCTAATGTCTAATTTGTTCAGCCCACAGAGCAGATGACATTGGCAGAGCCTGAAGCTGCACAATTCAGGCTCCATAGTTATGCAAAGTTAGTCGATCACTTAAATGTTTTATTGCTAATACTCTCTGTGAAACACGTACTTTCCTCTGAGCTTGATGGCATCGTCAAATCTGCCCTGAGCCATGGCAGCAGTCACTTCTTTTGTCTGTAAAGCGTAAAGTCATTGTAGTGTTAGTGGATATCCCTCAGAACAGGCAAAGCAACACACTAATCATCTTTTTCCTTGGGTGAAAATACTCTGACGTACCACTTGCACGCACTCCATGAGCGGCAATCTGACGGCTTGATTCCCCGACAGGGTGACCACACAGGCGGGAGTGTCTGGGGTGGCCTCCAGCAATGCCATCACCGCCTCCACTCCCATCCTGCTGCCCTAGAGTAAACCAACAGAGCCAGTTCACCAGAGGGTGTACTACGAAGAAAGTTCAACACAGCTAGGCTTTCTTTCCGTTAGCTTTCTTGACCCAGTTCAGCCCTTCAGGCTTCGTTCATGCGCATCTAATAAAAACAGGTGCTTCGCGGATTATATGACTCTTCTGTATAAAATGATCCCTATGAGCGTCACCTACTCCACTCACAGATGTTATCAGATGATGATAATGAAATGGTGACTACAAATATATAAAGATAAAAAGATAAAATATTACAGTAAAATGTAAACACACTGTTACAAATAAGACAGGAAATTAATGCTGCAGAAAACTGTTAATGTGGTGATTTAGTGCACAGAGGAGTAAAATAATTCAAGTTTATTTTATTGCAGACTGCACCCTCTGTACAACTTGTACATATAAAACAGGTTCTCCTAGCAGAGACTCTATATCCTGCTTTATATGCTGTAAATAAAAGAAATGTATTAAAAATGTTGCATTTCCAGAGGATTTTAAACCTTCTCCAGACCAGGTTACGTGTTCAAGGTAAGTTACCATGGTGATTTAGCCATTTAAAAGCTACTTTTTTAAAGAAACTCAGACTTTTAGCTCATTATGGTTTACTACTCCATTAATTCTTACTTCATAGTACACTCCTCAGGAGTCAGGAGCCTCAGTAGAGGCAGAAGTAGAGCTGTGTACTGTGTGGATTCTACTCTGCGTTTTACTGGGACACTCACCAGGATTCTGTCGAAGGCAGAGGGTGTTCCTCCTCTCTGCACGTGTCCAAGAACAGTGGTGCGGGTATCAAAGCCGAGTCTGTCAGTTACCAACTGGACACAAACAAATCCAGCTCTTTGTTCAGTATACTGTCAGCATAGCTTACAATAATACTCGCACAATAGTAAGAACCATACAGCTTACCTTTTTGATCTGGTCAGATGTAATCGGTTTGCCATCCTTGCACATCGCGCCCTCGGCCACAATGATCACATTTAGTCGAGATCCACGGGCTCTTTGCTAAAGTAAAAAAATAATAATAATAACAGAGATAAAAGTACAAATATGCATGCAAAGAGAGGATGTGGGTATCTTCAAATGAAGAAACACTTACGTCTGACAGCCTCCTGCACAAGTGGTCCTCCCAGCCATCATCTGGAGGCATCTCGGGAATGAACACCCAGTCAGCTCCACAGGCGAGAGCCGTCACCAGGGCCAGGTAACTGCACGCATGTGTGCAAACACAAACGGTTAAGCAGCCTGATTCATAGACGTAGCCACAGGAACATGTTTTTTCGGCTGTACTTTTAAATCACAAAACCTCTTTGACAGTCACAAGATCCCACCAGTCCACTGACACAAACAATACAGAGGCATTCAGGTCATTTGTGCACCAGCATCATATTAATAAGAAGACTGTAACTGGAGAGAGTTCGTTATGTTATGCACTGTAACTACTTGTTGCACACATGAATGAGAATAAATAAGTCACGCAAATATAATAGTCTCTCAGTCTAATGACACACACACAGATAGAGTACTGACCCACAGTGTCTGCCCATCACTTCCAGGATAAATGTCCTCTGGTGGCTGTGGATTTTGAAAAAAATGAATATGCAGAATCAGTATATCCACTATAAACTGACAGGCATAAGAAAGGCGATACGTCCATTTTTTTCTAGAGTTTTCTACCTGTACATATGTGCAAACTATTAATTTGGTTGACAGATTCACTTTTTGAATGCACAGTGGGGTCTGACCTCTGTGCAGTCGTGGTGATGGCATCCACCACCTCAATGATGCGGTGCAGTGCCGAGTCAGTACCGATGGTCATGTCAGTGCCGCAGAAGTCATTGTCGATTGAGCCGACCATGCCAACAATATTGAGGTGGGACGATTTCTTAGCTTCTTCCTCAGTGATCTTACCTGCAGACATGATACATAATCTGATGATACAAACATTGGTTTGTTTGTTTTTATCCCCCTTTTTAATTTTCATGGTTTTCATTAGGCGAATGCAGCTATGTTTAGCGCCGTTTGTCCAAGACAAATTTCCAAGTGGAACAATAAAGTTTATTCTTATCTTTCTTTCTTGCAGCCTCAGACGCACAGGCCTAGAGACTGGTTGTCAACCCCTTGGTATCTACTGGTTGCTAGGGTAAAATGCTTATTGCCAACCACATAGTGAGTGGAAAAAAATGTAAAATTCAGTTATTTAGCCCTTACTGGAGCTTGTATGAGTTGTGTGACTGAGGCTTTAACTTATAAATTTAAACTTTATGCAGCATTTTGGAAACGTCCCCAAATTTAGTTTTTAGTGGTCAAAACAAAGCACACCACTGTATATTCCTAGTGAATGCACATGCTTTTCATTATTTTCCCCTACCCCGTCTTTTTGTGATGAATTAGAAGCTAATCTTGGAAGAGAGACGAGGACAGACAGATTTAGTCAGACACAAAAAGACGAGGCTGAAAGATTTGACACATTCACGATTCTCGCAGCCTCGTTTGTCTCTTTACCTGCTCGGACCAGATCAACCAGCAGCCCGCTCCACTCGGTCCTGAACTCGTTGGCTCCCGTCAGACTGCCGTCTCCACCGATTACACACAGGTTGGTGATGCCCAGCTTCACCAGGTTGCAGGCGGCCTTCATACGACCGTCTCTGGTTCTGAAGTCCTTGCAGCGAGCGCTGCCGATGACAGTACCACCCTAACACAGGAAGAGGAGAAGCTTTTATAACTGGCTTTGAAAACGTTAATGCAGCATTGACAGACAATTAACCCAACAGTGTTTTCCATAACAGTTAGATATCATCGGGTCAGCTTTATAACAGCTCATTAGGGTGGCCTGGATTCCCATGGAGTGAGGTTGCATCACGAGTAAAGACGATATCTTAGAAATCTGCCGCAGCCTCTGCTGCCATTCACACACACTTCATAAATGTCAGTGTGTCACTCCTTGCCAGACTGCTGTATTTAGACAAATAACTATGAATGATGCCGTTCAGTATTACCACGATCCTTAAATCACAGGGCAGAGTCACTTGTTTAATGTCATCACTCAGCTTGTTGTGATATCAGAAGCATTTACAGAAGCATCCATTTGTTACCACAAACCCACTTCCATAGAAGTTGCGATGCTGCAAAAAAAGGTAAATAAAAACAGAATCCACTGATTAGAAAATCTCATAAATGCATATTTTATTCACAATAGAACACAGAAAATATATCAGATGTTTAAAGTGGGAAAATTTTATATTTTAAGAAAAATATTAGCTCATTTTGAATTTGATGACAGCAAAGCATGTCAGAAAAGTTGGGACAGGATCAAGTTTACCACTGTGTGGCATTCCCTCTTCTTTTAACAACAGTCTGCAAACATCTGGGAACTGAGACCAGGTGGGGAACCTCTGGGAGAGGAAAGTTGTCCCGCTCTTGTCTGACATAGGATTGTAGCTGCTGGAACATTTTTCCACAATTTGTAGATGCAGTGTTTTGCAGATTAGTCAGACTGAGGCTGACAAACTCCCTCCTTCATTTTTTTAGGTATGTATCTGCTTCCTTTTGTTATCAGCATAAACATTGATTGTAATTAGAAACTCAACTTAGGATCCTCCCCTCCTGGAATCGCTACCTTATCGTGGTGGAGGGGTTTGTGTGTCACAGGGATCCCAGGGGCTATGTTGTCTGGGGGCTTTTGCCCCCTGGTAGGGTCTCCCATGGCAAATTGGCCCTGGGTGAGGGACCAGACAAAGAGCGATTCATAAGACCCTTATGAAAAAGACACCGAGGGAACAGTTTACCCTGCCCGGGATAGGGTTACCGGGGCCCCGCCCTGGAGCCAGGCCCGGGGAGGGTGCCCGAGGGCGAGCGTCTGGTGGCCGGGCCTTAGTCCATGGGGCCCGGCCGAGCACAGCCCGAAGAGGAGACATGGGCCCATCCTCCCGCAGGCCCACCACCCGCAGGAGGCGCCATAGGGGTCGGGTGCATTGTGTGCCGGGTGGCGGCCAGGAGCGGAGGCCCTGGCGGACTGACCCCTGGCTGCCAAGACTGGCAATAGGGACATGGAATGTCACCTCTCTGGTGGGGAAGGAGCCTGAGTTAGTGCGTGAGGTTGAGAGGTACCGGCTAGATATAGTCGGGCTTACCTCTACACATGGCTCGGGCTCTGGAACCAGTCTCCTGGAGAGGGGCTGGACTCTGTCTCAGTCTGGAGTTGCCCCTGGTGAGAGGCGGCGGACTGGGGTGGGTATCCTAGTATCCCCTCGGCTTGCTGCTGGTACGTTGGGGTTTTTCCCGGTGGACGAGAGGGTTTGTTCCCTGCGCCTTAGGGTCGGGGAACGGGTCCTGACTGTCATCTGCGCGTATGCGCCAAGTGGCAGTTCAGAGTACCCAGCCTTCTTAGAGTCCCTGGGCGGGGTGCTGGAGGGTGCTCCACCTGGAGACTCTGTTGTCCTGCTGGGAGACTTCAATGCTCACGTGGGTAACGACAGCGAGACCTGGAGGGGCGTGATTGGGAGGAACGGCCTCCCTGATCTGAACCCGAGCGGTGCTTTGTTATTGGACTTCTGTGCTAATCACAGTTTGGCCATAACGAACACCCTGTTCGAACATAAGAGTGTCCATAAGTGCACGTGGCACCAGGACGCTCTAGGCCGTAGGTCGATGATCGATTTTGTAATCGTATGAGCAGACCTGCGACCATATGTTCTGGACACTCGGGTAAAGAGAGGGGCTGAGCTGTCAACTGATCACCACCTGGTGGTGAGTTGGATCAGGTGGCGGGGGAAGACCCTGGACAGACCTGGTGCACCTAAACGCGTAGTGAGGGTGTACTGGGAACGTCTAGCAGAGGCCCCAGTCCGCGAGATCTTCAACGCACACCTCCGGCAGAGCTTCAACAGCATTCCGAGGGAGACTGGGGACATTGAGTCCGAATGGATTCAATTCAATTCAATTTCAATTCAATTTTATTTATATAGCGCCAAATCACAACAAAAGTCGCCTCAAGGCGCTTCATAGATACAGAGAAAAACCCAACAATCATATGACCCCCTATGAGCAAGCACTTTGGCGACAGTGGGAAGGAAAAACTCCCTTTTAACAGGAAGAAACCTCCGGCAGAACCAGGCTCAGGGAGGGGCGGCCATCTGCTGCGACCGGTTGGGGTGAGAGAAGGAAGACAGGATAAAGACATGCTGTGGAAGAGAGACAGAGGTTAATAACAGATATGATTCAATGCAGAGAGGTCTATTAATACATAGTGAGTGAGAAAGGTGACTGGAAAGGAAAAACTCAATGCATCATGGGAATCCCCCGGCAGCCTACATCTATTGCAGCATAACAAAGGGAGGATTCAGGGTCACCTGGTCCAGCCCTAACTATATGCTTTAGAAAAAAGGAAAGTTTTAAGCCTAATCTTAAAAGTAGAGATAGTGTCTGTCTCCCGAATCCAAACTGGAAGCTGGTTCCACAGAAGAGGGGCCTGAAAACTGAAGGCTCTCCCTCCCATTCTACTTTTAAATACTCTAGGAACAACAAGTAGGCCTGCAGAGCGAGAGCGGAGCGCTCTAATAGGGTGATATGGTACTACAAGGTCATTAAGATAAGATGGGGCCTGATTATTTAAGACCTTGTATGTGAGGAGCAGGATTTTGAATTCAATTCTGGATTTAACAGGAAGCCAATGAAGGGAAGCCAAAACAGGAGAAATATGCTCTCTCTTTCTAGTCCCTGTCAGGACTCTTGCTGCAGCATTTTGGATTAGCTGAAGGCTTTTCAGTGAGTTTTTTGGACATCCTGATAATAATGAATTACAGTAGTCCAGCCTGGAAGTAATAAATGCATGAACTAGTTTTTCAGCGTCACTCTGAGACAGGATATTTCTAATTTTAGAGATGTTGCGCAAATGGAAGAAAGCAGTCTTACATATTTGTTTAATATGTGCGTTGAAGGACATGTCCTGGTCAAAAATGACTCCAAGGTTCCTCACCGCGTTACTGGAGGCCAAGGTAATGCCATCCAGAGTAAGAATCTGATTAGATACCATATTTCTAAGATTTTCAGGGCCGAGTACAATAACCTCAGTTTTATCTGAATTAAGAAGCAGAAAGTTAGCGGCCATCCAGGTCTTTATGTCTTTAAGACATTCCTGCAGTTTAACTAATTGGTGTGTGTTATCTGGCTTCATGGACAGATAGAGCTGGGTGTCATCTGCATAGCAGTGAAAATGTATGCTATGTCTTCTAATGATACTGCCTAAGGGAAGCATGTATAATGTAAACAGAATTGGTCCTAGCACTGAACCCTGTGGAACTCCATAATTAACCTCAGTGTGTGAAGAGGACTCTCCATTTACATGCACGAATTGGAGTCTATTAGATAGATATGATACAAACCACTGCAGCGCAGTACTTGTAATACCTACAGCATGTTCTAATCGCTCTAATAGGATATTATGATCAACAGTATCGAACGCTGCACTGAGGTCTAGCAGGACAAGCACAGAGATGAGTCCACTGTCAGAGGCCATAAGAAGATCATTTGTAACCTTCACTAAAGCTGTTTCTGTGCTGTGCTGAGCTCTGAAACCTGACTGAAACTCTTCAAATAAACCATTCCTCTGCAGATGATCTGTTAGCTGTTTGACAACTACTCTTTCAAGGATTTTTGATATGAAAGGAAGGTTGGAGATTGGCCTATAATTAGCTAAGACTGCTGGGTCTAGAGATGGCTTTTTGAGTAAAGGTTTAACTACAGCCAGCTTGAAGGCCTGTGGTACATAGCCGATTATTAGAGATAGGTTGATCATATTTAAGATCGAAGAATTAATTAATGGCAGGACTTCTTTGAGCAGTTTTGTAGGAATGGGGTCTAGAAGACACGTTGATGGTTTGGAGGAAGTAATTATTGAAGTTAACTCAGAAAGATCAATTGGAGAAAAAGAGTCTAACTTAATATCAATGGTACTAAGAGTAGCTGTAGATAATATTACATCTGTGGGATGATTATTGGTAATTTTTTCTCTAATGATAAAAATTTTATTTGTGAAGAAGTTCATGAAGTCATTACTAGTTAACGTTAAAGGGATGGTTGGCTCAAAAGAGCTCTGACTTTTTGTCAGCCTGGCTACAGTGCTGAAGAGAAACCTAGGGTTGTTCTTATTTTCTTCAATCAGTGATGAATAGTAAGATGTTCTGGCTTTGCGGAGGGCTTTCTTATAAAGCAGCAAACTATTTCTCCAGGCTAAATGATGATCCTCTAGATTTGTGACACGCCATTTCCTCTCCAGATTACGAGTCATCTGCTTTAGGGTACGTGTTTCAGAATTATACCACGGAGTCAGGTACTTCTGATTTGAGGCCTTAGTTTTCACAGGAGCTACAGTATCCAGAGTCGTACGTAGTGAGGAGGTGAAATTATTAACAAGATAATCGACCTCTGTTGGGGTAGCGTTCAGATAGCTGCTTTGCTCTGTGTTGGTACAGGGCATTGGAGATGATAACAGTGGGTGGATTATATTCTTAAACTTAGTTACAGTGCTTTCAGAAAGACATCTACTTTGATAAAGTCTACTCTTCACCGCTGTGTAATCAATTATTGTAAAAGTAAATGTTATCAGGAAATGATCAGACAGGAGAGGGTTTTCAGGAAACACTGTTAAATGTTCAGGTTCGATGCCATATGTTAAAACAAGATCTAGGGTGTGATTAAAGTGGTGGGTGGGTTCTTTTACATTTTGAGAGAAACCAATTGAGTCTAATAACAGATTAAATGCCATGTTGAGGCTGTCATTTTTAGCATCTACATGGATGTTAAAATCACCCACAATAATTATTTTATCTGAGCTCAGAACTAAATTAGATATAAAGTCTGAGAAATCAGACAGAAACTCTGTGTAAGGCCCAGGTGGACGATAGATGATAACAAGTAAGACTGGTTTCTGAGTTTCACAGCTGGGGTGGACAATGTTAAGCATCAGGCTTTCAAATGAATTAAAAGTCTGTCTTGGTCTTTCATTAATTAATAGGCTGGTGTGAAAAATTGCTGCCACACCTCCCCCTCGGCCTGTGCTTCGAGATTTCTGGTAGTTAGAATGGCTCGGGGGTGTTGATTCATTTAAACTAACATAATCATCCTGCTGCAACCAGGTTTCTGTAAGGCAGAGTAAATCAATTTGTTGATCAATTATTAAGTCATGTACTAACAGAGACTTGGAGGAGAGAGACCTAATATTTAATAATCCACATTTCACTGTTTTACTCTTTGGTTCAGATGTGGATACTGTATTGTTCTTTCTTTGTGATTGTTTATGTTTAAGTTGTTTGTTGCTGGTTTTTAGTTTGTTTTTTGTCTTTTTGGAAGCTGACACAGTCTCTATGGAGATGGGTTTTTGGGGGGGTAGCAGGAGGAGAGAAGCTGCAGAGAAGCGTGTAAGACTGCAACTCTGCTTCCTGGTCCCAACTCTGGATAGTCATATTTTGGGGGGTTTAATAAATTTGTCCATATTTCTAGAAATGAGAGCTGCTCCATCCAAAGTGGGATGGATGCCGTCTCTCCTAACAAGACCAGGTTTCCTCCAGAAGGTTTGCCAATTATCTATGAAGCCCACATCGTTTCTGGGACACCACTCAGACAGCCAGCAATTTAAGGAGAACATGCGGCTAAACATGTCACTCCTGGTCTGATTGGGGAGGGGACCAGAGAAAACTACAGAGTCCGACATTGTTTTGGCAAAGTTGCACACCGATTCAATATTGATTTTAGTGACCTCCGATTGGCGTAACCGGGTGTCATTACTGCCGACGTGAATTATGATTTTACTGAATTTACGTTTACCCTTAGCCAGCAGTTTTAAATTTCCTTCAATGTCGCCTGCTCTGGCCCCTGGAAGACAATTGACTATGGTTGCCGGTGTCTCTAACTTCACATGTCTGAGAACAGAATCGCCAATTACCAGAGTTTGACCCCCGGCGGGTGTGTCGCCGAGTGGGGAAAAACGGTTAGACACATGAACGGGTTGGTGGTGTACCTGGGGCTTCTGTTTAGGACTATGCTTCCTCCTCACCGTGACCCAGCCGCCCTGATTCCCCAGCTGCTTGGGACCTGCCGGGGAACAGCTAGCGGGGCCTACGCTATTTTCGGCTGCACCAGCTACAGGGGCCTGGCTAGCTGCGGGTGAATGAAGGGTGCGAAGCCGAGTCTCCAATTCAGTAATCCTGGCCTCCAGCGCTGCAAATATGCTACATTTGTTACAGATATCATTACTGCTAAAGGAGGCCGAGGAGTAACTAAACATCTGACACAATGAGCAAGAAAGTGCAGGAGGGACAGGTGAAGTAGCCATGGTGCTAATGAGTCGGCTACGAGCTAAGCTAGGCTAGCGAGACAGTACAGAGACAGTGAGTGAATACTTTGGCTATAAATTAGGTAGTGAGTACACAGAAAGTGTGCTTCGGAGGAAGCACGTGAAGATTATACTATGAAAGAAGAATGTATTTAAAAGTTGTTAATTAAATCGCTAAGCAAATAAGCTACTCAGAAACACCACTGTGTTTGAGCAGGAACAGGAAGTGATACTCTACCACAGAGCGAGCAACACCAAGTGACAGCGCCACCAAGAGTCAGCAGTGATCGAGTAAACAGCAAGTGGACCATGTTCAGCGTCTCCATTGCCGAAGCTGCTGCATTGAGCTGCGGCCGCAAGGTGGTTGGTGCCTGCTGTGGTGGTAATCCCCGAACCAAATGGTGGACACCAGAGGTGAAGGGAGCCACCAGGCTGAAGAAGGAGTCCTATCGGGCTTGGTTAGCCTGTGGGACTCCGGAGGCAGCCGACAGGTATCGACAGGCCAAGCGGAATGCGGCTCGGGCAGTGGCTGAAGCAAAAACTCGGGTGTGGGAGGAGTTCGGAGAGGCCATGGAAAAAGACTTTCGGACTGCCTCGAAGAGATTCTGGCAAACCGTCAGACGTCTCAGGAGGGGAAAGCGGTGCTCTACCTGCACTGTGTATAGTGCTGGCGGAGCGCTGCTGACGTCGACTGAGAAAATTGTCAGGCGGTGGAAGGAATACTTCGAGGACCTCCTTAATCCCACTGACACGTCTTCCGAGGAGGAAGCAGAGTCTGGGGATGAGGGGAATGACCCGCCAATTTCCGGGGGCGAGGTCACTGAGGCAGTTAAACAACTCCTTGGTGGCAGAGCCCCTGGTGTTGATGAGGTCCGCCCCGAGTTCCTGAAGGCTCTGGACGTTGTAGGGCTGTCCTGGTTGACACGCCTCTGCAATGTTGCGTGGAGATCAGGGGCAGTACCTGTGGACTGGCAGACCGGGGTGGTGGTCCCCATCTTTAAGAAAGGGGACCGGAGGGTGTGTTCCAACTACAGGGGGATCACACTCCTCAGCCTCCCTGGGAAAGTCTATGCCAGGGTGCTGGAAAGGAGAGTTCGTCCGTTAGTCGAACCTCGGATACAGGAGGAACAATGCGGTTTTCGTCCTGGTCGCGGAACACTGGACCAGCTCTTTATCCTCTCCAGGATACTTGAGGGTGCATGGGAGTTTGCCCAACCAGTCTACATGTGTTTTGTGGACTTGGAGAAGGCATTCGACCGTGTCCCTCGGGGTGTCCTGTGGGAGGTGTTGCGGGAATATGGGGTGTCTGGCCCATTGCTACGGGCCATTCGATCCCTATACAACCGTTGCAAGAGCTTGGTTCGCATTGCCGGCAATAAGTCGGACTCGTTCCCGGTGGGTGATGGGCTCCGCCAGGGCTGCCCTTTGTCTCCGGTTCTGTTCATAATTTTTATGGACAGGATTTCTAGGCGCAGCCAAGTGGCGGAGGGCTTTCGCTTTGGTGGCCTCAGAATCTCATCTCTGATTTTTGCAGATGATGTGGTTCTGTTGGCTTCATCGGGTGAAGGCCTCCAGCTCGCACTGGAACGGTTCGCAGCCGAGTGTGAAGCAGCGGGAATGATGATCAGCACCTCCAAATCTGAGGCCATGGTTCTCAGCCGGAAAAGGGTGGAGTGCCCACTCCGGGTCGGGGATGAGTTCCTGCCCCAAGTGGAGGAGTTCAAGTATCTCGGGGTCTTGTTCGCGAGTGATGGGAGAAGGGAGCCGGAGATCGACAGACGGATTGGGGCTGCAGCTGCAGTAATGCGGACGCTGCACCGGTCCGTCGTGGTGAAGAGGGAGCTGAGTGTAAAAGCGAAGCTCTCAATTTACCGGTCGATCTACGTCCCTACCCTCACCTATGGCCACGAGCTGTGGGTAGTGACCGAAAGAACGAGATCGCGGATACAAGCGGCAGAAATGAGCTTCCTCCGAAGGGTGGCTGGCCTCTCCCTTGGAGATAGGGTGAGAAGTTCGGCCATCCGGGAGGGGCTCAGAGTAGAGCAGCTGCTGCTCCACATCGAAAGGAGCCAGCTGAGGTGGTTCGGGCATCTGACAAGGATGCCCCCTGGGCGCCTCCTGGGTGAGGTGTTCCAGGCATGTCCCACCGGGAGGAGGCCCCGGGGCAGACCCAGGACACGCTGGAGAGATTATATCTCTCGGCTGGCCTGGGAACGCCTTGGTATTCCCCCGGATAAGCTGGAGGAGGTGGCTGGGGAGAGGGAGGTCTGGGCCTCTTTGCTTAGGCTGCTGCCCCCGCGACCCGGCCCCGGACAAAGCGGATGAAGATGGATGGATGGATGGACTTAGGATCCTAAAAACTGACAAAAGATGAACCGATCAGAATGAATTTTGGCCTGTTAATTGTTGATTTCTTTGTCAAGGGTGACTCTTTAAATATTAATCCTTAACATAGAAATGAGCCTACAATATATATTAAAAAAGGCATTTTTAATAGTCTTCTCCATGGTACAATAAATACGGGTCTTTATTCAGCTGTATATCACTCACCAGCTGAAGCATCATAGACACACTCTCCCATGTAGCGAGACAAATGTTTTCTCCTCCATCCACCAGGCCCTGGTAGCCCTACAACACATGACAACATACACCGTCAGGCCTGAGCTGATGGCCTCTGTCATGACTTTAACAGGAAACTCTCTCCTATGTGTCTCCATCTTATATTTAATTGCTGTATTCTGATGACAACATGTCACCTGTATGCCGCTCAAATACCTCATGGACAAAGTAGACTTTGGCTCCAGTGTAGATGCCGACTCTGACTGTGGCTCTCACGGCTGCATTCATGCCTAAAAACACACAAATGATCTGATCTGTGATGACTGAACATTTCAAACTTTCTATCAAATATCACCCGAACACTGTCGGGCCTTATCTTAACCTTTAAGTGACTTAGTGTGCACACAGGCACATGTCAAGCCAAGAATAGCCATAAGGGAAAAGTGCATCTTGTGCATAATCTTGGCCCTTGAAGTCCGGCACACTAAAGGCCACTGTGGGACTTTGTGTTGTGGCTGTTGGCATGTTGCAGCTCTTGTTTCAATAGACAGCAGCTGTGGTTGGGAGTGTTTCTCTTGTCCATACCAGAAAAAGGTCACTGCCACTAAGATTAGCTCCAAATATGTAAAATAAGGGAACACACAAGGGGAAGAAGAGGCAGATAAAGCTCCAGAAGGATTCACAGGAGAAGCAAAACAAAAAATGGAGAGAAAGAGAAAAGTTTTTAATTAGTGTTTCATATTCACTGTGATCCTCACGTAGTCCACATTATTCTACTTGAATAAAAGCAATGATAATAACACCTTGGACTTGAACCTTTAAACAATCTGAGTTCATCCAGTTTTAACCCCCACCACACTTCTACTCTGAGACATTACGAGCAGTGTAACATTAGGCATTGATGGTGGAGTTAATCCAAGATGTAATCCTCCTATCATGTTCTGGACTTCAAATGGCACTTGCAGCCAAAACTCCGTCGGCCTCTGACAGCTGTCATTCAGCACTGGAAAAAATGTTGCTAGCCCTTTATATTCTCTGGCTTCTGATCTTATTTAAAATGCTGTGCAGTGAGAGCATAAAATGATACTCTATTAGCATCCACGAGACAAAGAGAAACTAGGACTTCAACAGCTTGCTGGGATTCAGTGATCAGACACATCAGGAGAAGATGCTGTCTGATCGTTCTTCTACCCTCCACTGAGAATCATTTTATGCTCAAAATAAAGCAAAGCCTCATTCCTCTGCTTACCCTGAGCGTCTCCTCCTGACGTCAGCACGGCGATGGATCGTCCGACCCCCATCTTTGTGGGGTCCACGGTTGGTTGGAGGTCCTCAGACATGTTTCCAGAGGGACCGGGCAGACAGGTGGCCTTGATGAGAGGGGGGAAAGAAAAGTAGAGTGCTCTTCCTTCACTGTCTTCTCATGGGAGCCCGAGTAAATCCACTGGTTTTATAGACTACTGTTCCTGATCCTGCCCCCTTCCACCGCTCACTCACACAGCTCGACTAAATATAATCGGGTGCAGGGATCACCTGCAATAAACAGCAAGAGAGAAAAACACTGCACGTGGCAGGAAACGGTTTGACTACAAAAAATAAAAAAGTACCCGCACACCTACTTAGTTGCTCAATCCAAAATACTACCAACCTGTTTTAATTTGACTAGCTAAGCTGGAAGACACACCCAGGCCTGACTGGTAACAGCCCTGTTCAGTAAACAGACTTTTTTCAAAAGGACGCCCTTTAGACAACTTCTGGTGAGAAGTTCTCACCAGAAGCACATTGTGACAAAAATCACAGGGATTTCTGAGTGACTGGGGGAAGCTTTATTTAAAATAATCAGTCTATGAAAGGCTACAAAGACATTTGTAAGGCACTGAGACCCTCCACATGCCCACAGTAAGAGGCATTAGGGCCCCTCCATCTAAGATCATCATGGGCCTCCTGCTCGCCCATCTCTGATGAGCCTAAAACGTTATGGTCCAAAGTTTGAATGTATATATCACTCAATGTTTAAACATAAATATCTCAAAAATCATTTAAGATGAAAGCCTGAAATTTTTACTGATTTGTATAATAAAAGTGAATCAGGATTCATGTTCAAACATTACCTCAGATTTAATCGTGCAAAAACAAAAGGAGTTCTGAAATGTATACAAAGCTAAACCTTAAACGGAAATATTATAAAGGTTCAAATTTATGAGAAAAAAAATCATTTTAAGACAAATCATAGGTGTGTGAGCAGAAAATGACCTAAAAATCGGAATATTTGAGACAGACCAACCCATTGTCTACAAACAGCAGGCAAAGTTACCAAAGTTCCCCCAAAAGCAAGACAACAACAAGTGACCATCAAAGGGTCCCTCAGGCCTCTCTCACCTTAGCGAAGGTCAGTGTTTATGACTCTACTATCTGCAGCAAGAAGAAAACCACTGCCAGCTATCTGACTTTATGACTCAGTACACTTTTGAGTGTTTGGAGGACGTGGGGGGTCCCGACCCCCACCAAACACAGAATCCCCCAAAAGAAAACATGCATGGAGGTGGAGGTTATCCGTCGTGGGGGTGCTTTGCTTCTTCTATTCAACATGCCACGTTGAGGGAAACATGTGGGTCGTCAAGCGAGACAATAGACCCAACCCCATGAATAAATGCCTCAGAGATGAAACTGTTTAGGAATAAAATCAGAGTTTCTGACTGGTCCAATACAAGTGTGGACATGAAACACACACAAGAAGTAGCTCATGCTTGCAAATTCTCCAAACAGCTTTTCTGCACAGTGAGACAGCATGGTCACAGATCTCATCTCACATTATGCTTAGTTGCACCTGATGCTTATTAAACTACTTGATTTTTGATGACTTTAGTTTTTGCTTTAAAAAACGAAAACTAAATAAATAAAAAATACGCACATCATTCATTTCTCATCAGTTTTCTCAAAAGCATCTATATAACAGAAAAGCTCTTCAAATAAAGCCTCGCTAAACTGTAAAGGCACAAAAACCTTTCCCCAAACCCGACAAAACTTTAATCAGAATACCTGTGGAGAAGTTAGTTTCAGAATAAAAGCGGTTTGGTCCGATGTTCGCGCAGCTCGCTTTTTGTTTCCTGAGAGCCAAAAATGGAAAAAAAAAAAAAAAAAAAAAAAAGAGAGAGAGAGTTTTTTTTTTCGTTTTAAAGCGAGAAGGAAAATTCAGGGCCGGCTTTTGTCTTTGTCGTCAATAACGACAAACCGAAAACAAGAAATCAAAATTATCAAAAAGGACCAATTTGTGCTTTGGGGGTATTTGTGTTTCGCTTAGAAGAATGGAAAGAAGAAAAAAATGTAAGGAACGTGACCCGGAAGTAGAAGTCTATACCTCAAATAAAAGCGCACGGGTTAGAATTTGCTTTCAGGTAAACAAAGATTTTATTTATTTATTTATTTATTTTTAACTTATATAAAAAAAAGTTCTCTTTTAGCAAAACGTTTCAAATATGCTCTTATTTATTTATGCAGCATGATTTAAAAGCATAATTATATTAGCTGCGTGGAGCGATGACCCTCAATTGGTATGGAGTGGCAAGAGTGCCAAAATTAAATAACAAAAATACATCGTAGAAAACATTCATTTAAATAATTATTTAAATAATTATTTACACTGTGACTTGAATGCATCTTACATTTGTAGATTGTACTGCTTTAAATTTGTCTCAAAACCCCATGTGGTCATGCAACGTGCCTGTAAGTGCGTATAAAGCGATTCGTCCACATATATTTAAGGCTTTGTAACTGAGTGAAAGATGTTAGGTGTGGTTTTAGACAGTTGTACACACAGAAAGAATTTTGAAATGAGAAATGATCAGATTCATGAGCTGAACTGAATACATTGTGCATAGATTTTTTCAGGTTTGGATGTACATTTGTAAAATGGTTTTACTTGTGAAGCATGAGCGCGTGAGCCCTCAAAATACACAAAAATCACTGTACGCATGAATAAATATTTAATAATATTTGAATGAAATGAAATGAAACTAGCAGAGAACAGACCTACTTATTTGTCTTTTTAAAACATATATCATGTATCTGGCAAGATGTTTAAGAATAAAAGGTCCATTAATGTGTAATGATTTGGAAAGGACATAAACACTGGACTAATTATGAAAAAGGCATTAAAAAATATGGTACACCAGTATATCAAATAATATTGTTTCATCAACAGAATGTTCTGTAGATTTCTCTGTAAAGCATTATACATTTACACATAATTCTCACAGCTAGAGTTTAGAATTAAGCTGGATCGATATTAAAAACATTAATTCTGGAGTAATGGAAAATATTGGAGCACTTTAATAAATAAGCTTTACCTCAACAAATCAACAAGATATTTAAAAATGATCCCACTACACTCTTACCCCAAAAAATCTTGTGTATTTGGTGAAACAGGAACACAATGTTACTTACAGTTTGGGCTGCTTTCCTCTGCCTTTGCTGTTGGTAATTTCATTTCAAATGCAAAGAGTCCACACCACCTATTCAACTGACTGTGACACTGCATTGACTCATTATCAGGGCTCTTTCTGTCTTGACTGTACTGGCTAACCAATCACATGCTCTGAAAGTTAAAGTAATTTCGTAAGCCTAAAATAATTAAATAGTGAAATAAATCAATTGTTCTTTTTAGGAAAAATGAATTTATATGTTATGCAATAATTACAAATTTCATCATTTATTGTTATTATTATAATTCTGTATTTAATAAATAATTTATGGCTTTCACATTACACACATTTAATGGCATATATAAGAAATTAATTATGTTTTTAATACATTATTTATTTATTTAACATTTAAATAAATAAATTATTTAATAATTATTTAATCGTGTATTTATTTATTTAATTTTGGCACTTGCGGTGCCCTACAAATTAGGTCTGTATGAACCTGTATTTGTGCTTTAGGCATTTATCAGAAGAGCTGAAAGTCACCAAGGAAACTGGCAAGTAATGAATCAATCAAGACTTATTCATGATCAATAAAAGATTGGACTAATTAAATTTAAGTTAATGTGTGCTGGGTGGTTTCAGCTTTAACTCTGGCAGTGTTCAGTGGTGTGAGAGTAAAGTGGGGAAAAGTAAAAAAACAAAACAACTTTAAGTAGATTTTTCTTTGCATAATTTACACAAGGTACATATAACCTCCATAATGTTTCTCCTGTTGCTCCTGTGCAGGTTAGGTCTGCAGTCTAGTTCAGCATGAGATGTACCTCCATGAAAACCGCTTTTAATCTTGATGTTACCTCACTAAGCACCAAATCTTGCTTCATGCAAACCTCTGGACGGGGATGAAATCAGCCCATGGGAGCAGAGGTGATTCAGCAGCTGGCTACATTTCTCATATATTACTCCATAACTCCTAACAGGACACCTCATCACATGACTGAACAGGATGCTTTGCATGTTTCAAGAAAAATGGTTGACCTTTATATCTGGCCAAGAAACAAAGTGCAGAATGCAAGACGGTATGAGATTTTGCATCACTGAAGTGTCGTTTCCATATCTCAGTGCTGCATGTGAGTGGGGCAATGATGATTTCAGCAGCTCTCTTATTCACAGGAGCACAGCAGGTAGCTCCGGATGTGTGATTTGGGAGACTTTTACATTCTACCTGACACAACTTCAAAGGGATTTGTGTCTCCTCCCGGGACCAAACTAAGGATCTTTGTGGCATTAAACGAATGTGCAAACCTCTACACCATAGCGCCACTACTTAATTCTCTAAAATATAGCAAACTGTCAATCTTAACCAAACTTAAAGCATCATCTTCACAAACATGAAATAACTGAAGGTAAAGACATGAAACAAATATTTGTCTGACACTATTCAAAGTTCGTTTTTATCATGGGGTCAAATCCTGAAATTACTTCCCAAATCAACAAATCTTAAATTGTGTATGTGCTTAAAACAAACAAACAAACCACACATGGCCAGACAGTAACAACTATTTATTATAAACACTGTACATCACAGAGATCCTAACCATTGATCCACATGTACACTACAGCCAACAGCACTGATCTCTTCATTGACCTTTTAAAAAAATATTTTTTTCAACACATACATTGGACCTAGGTCCCAAAAAGATAACTTTTAATCTACTTTATTAAAAACATACAAGTGTCTGTAGTTATGAAAGAAAAACAGTATAATTTAGATATACCCTTTTTCTTTTTGGAGCAGCCATTGACCTGGCGGCGTCAGTGTTCGACAAATATTTGTAAAGTGAAGTCAGCGGCGTTTCACAGTGAAAGCAAACACTGCAGCTGTGGTGCAAGTCAACTGTCCTGCAGCGGAGAAGGCGGACCAGACGAGAGATCGGAGCCAATTGGGACAAATCTCTGAAAAACAAAATCAAGACAAATATTTATTCTGACTGTGTTGTGCACATCAAACACATCCGACCACAGAGAATATTTAAGCTGCTGTCCTGATGTCCGAGTGTTCTGTGCAGCACTCGGATCACACAGAGTCTTATTGTGGTCAGTGTTAAGTGCTTTAAATCTTACATCAGCTACAGAAGGAAAAAACAACAACAAACAAATAGAACTGAAATTAGTAGCACAAACTGACTAAAAGGTTCAATTCGTGCTATAGAAAATTACACCTTATTCCATTTACACAGCATACTTTATACACCTTTAAAGCAAAACCAAACAAGATAAAAATAAAGCAAATGTCGACAGTTTAATATTTATTTACCTCGTCTTGCTGTGTCCGTACTGCAGACGTACACCTGTAAATCGTCCTGAACTGTATTTTTTTCAAATATGGTTTAAACAACCCGTGAATACAGTTTGGAGGTAGATCATTTTGTACATCACGTGTGCAGGGTGAGAAAGTGTGAATTAATGTAGTTTAATAAATAAATAGTAATGTGTAATTGGTGAATAATAACCTTAATCCATTTATAATTCTTATAGCTTTTTTCTGAAGCTTATAAATTGGACTCGTATTTGTTTCTACACAAGTTTCTATGAGGGAACAACAAAGTAGGTGCTCTCCATTTCTCAAGAAAACTCAACATTTTAAGGAACATATTAGCTTATTATTAAATTTGACAGCACCGAGGGTTCGAAGATCGCAGGCATCCAATAACAGATTTTCAGCCTCGATTTCTCTGGGTTCATTGAATCCTTTAATGATATTAAGTTCTGTACATGATGAGATATTCAAAGTCTTCATCATTTTATGCTAATGAACATTTTTCTGAATTTGTTCCACAATTTGTCGATGCAGTTTGAACTTCTGCCTCTCTGAGATGCTATTTTTAAACCCAATCAAGTCATTGACCTGTTGCACATTAACCTAAACGTCTGTTTCTTTTAAACACCACTAACTTTTCCAGCCTTTTGTTGCCTCGTCACAACTTTTAGGACGTTTTGCTGCCTTCAAATTCAAAATGAGCAAAGATTTTTCTTAAAAAGAGACATTATCTCAATTTAAATGTTTGACATCGCCTGTGCTTGGAAACCAGTGCATTTTGTTGTTATTTACATTTTATACAGCGTGCCAATTTTTTGGGAATTGGGGTTTTATAATGATGTGTAAAACCACAGAGGACACATGCTCATCAGATTACCTGATTTTAGTGTCTGTAATTAGCTCGCATATCTTAGACACGTCATTACAGATCAAACGACAGATGATGAAGATGTTTACGGGAAAATGATACAAATGCACAAGCAAACATCTTCTTACGCCACTCTTCATGTGGAAACTAATGGTAATAATGATACCATCTTTAATATGGACGCACTGGTACAGCTGTCTGTTTGTGAGAAAATAATGACGTGTTTAATGTACCTTTGTTTTTTCCTGGACCACTGAGTGTGAAATAAAGATGGATTGATCTTCTTTAAGATATCTTGAGCTTCATACACTGCTGCAACAGTTATTTGTACACCGAGGGTGAAATCTCCAACTGATTTGTGCATAATTATCACACCCAATAATCAAACCGCCAAATATTATATATTTCTATAACTGATCATTAACATTGCTTTAAAACTTTTATTCATGTTCCAGATGGTCTTCATTTGAGCTTTTCTGTGCCACCACATTTCCAAAACATGCGCGCTGTCGGTCTATTAAACTGACTGTTAAGCTGAAATAATACTGAGATAGTGAGGTAAAGAGCCTGCAGACAACCCTAACAATAAGATGATCCCCTATGACACCTTCAGATCCCTGCTGCAACATCACCTGTGTTGTGCAGGGTCTATTTCTTTTATGTTTGTACCATCATGGTTTCCCTTTTCTTGGCTTTTCAAAATGGAATAATTTGAATAAAAGTCACAATTAATCAAAAATCTGAACCTGTGTTGTTCTGCCAACTATCATTTTCTCTAGAAGCACACTCTGAACTGAATACTTCCATCCATCCACTCAACCTTGATCCAGTTCAGGGTTGCACTTTTGCTCTAGTCCAGCTGTCATAGAGCAAAACATGAGGTCCACCCTGGACAGGTGACCAGTCCATCACAGAGCTGACATGGATAGAGAAACACACACACTCACTATCACACCTACGGCCAGTTTAAAGTTGCCACTTAACCTAACACACACGTCTTTAGACTGTGGGAGAAAGCCAGAGAACCTGGAGAGAACCCACTCAGGCAGAGCGACAGCATGCTGGTATTTTCAATTCAATAAAAAAAAAAAAGAAAAGAAACCATAAAGCAGTGATATAAAGTTTGTTACACTGCAGATTGTCAGAGCTACACTTACAGTGGACTCTTCGAAGTGCAAAATGGAGGCCAGAGGATTTCCACAGGAAGGTCGAAGGGGAGCAAACCCAGGGGGAGCCCCGACAGACGCTGATGTGTAGGTGGCCACCTCCTCGTCCAAACGCAGCTCCTCCAGGGGAGGAAAACGCTTGCGCAACATCAACACTGCAGAACTCACAGAGCAAGTCTTCTGACCAACGAGATCTGCGACAGGAAAAAAAAAAAAAAATCTGCAGCCTTCGTAAAAATTAATTAAAGAATCTAATTATTTAATAGCAGGAAAATTGTGTCAATTTTTGTCACTTTTAAAATCAAATATTGTGGTTCTTTTTCTCCTGGCACTCACTTTTAGTCTACACTTTAATAAATGTCACAACAGGCACACAACATTGTTAACCCTTTCCCCCATAAAGACGACACTTGTGGTTTTCACACCACGAAACCACTCGGTTCAGAAAACAGCTTCAATGGTTACTCCGAGTCAGCTTTTAAGAGGTTAAGGGGAGTGTGATCGATCAGAGTTACCTCTGTGCGGGCGCTGAACAGCAGGGGTGATCTTACAGCTCGGTTCTGGCACAGCCGGCACCTCGCCGTGCACTGGCAGCCCCTTTCTCTCTTCTGGTGAAACTGGAGCGCGCTGGTCCTGCAGAGCGGAGTCCCCCAGCTTCTCTAAACGCGGCACTCTGAACAACTTTTTGCCAGTCGAGAAAAAGATAACAGACTCTCTGTGCTGGGCCTGCAAGAACATCTGTTCTCCCACTAACTTCTCCTCATCATCATCATCGTTGCTCCTGCTCTTCTCCTCCTCTTTGTCACAGTGAGATTTACTCTGGAGACATGAATAGAAAACAAAAATACACTGATTGTTAAGCTACTACATTAATCAGAAGAACTTAATTTAATGTGGATCGGTCGCTTCAAATTCTCACAGCTGAGGCTTGAACTGGTCGCTGCTCGCAATCTTTTTCTGTCACATTTGCGCTCTGCTCTTCTTCTTCTTCATCAAACAGTCTCTGGACCACCTCCTGCGAAAGGTTAAAGGAACTGTAACTGACACAAAATAAAATGTGCATTTGTCCCCAAAATATATTGTAGTTACAGGATTTTTTTAAAGTAATAATTTTTAAAATTATTATTATTATTATTATCTTTAAATCTATAGCGCATCTGTCATTATTCCATGTTAAAAAAAAAAAACTGTTAGAAATTACTCTTACAACTTACAACATGGTTACCCTGCAGGACCAAATCAGCCACCCTACCACAGAGCAGTGTGTGGAGTCTGCCACTCCAACCACAGAGGCTTCACACACTGACTCTGTAGGACTGAAGTCCTCTAAGGAGGCTGAATTTGAGCTCAAATGTAGGATTCAGCAAGAGCAGATTGAGATGCTCCAGAAACAGCTCCTAGCAGCTCAAAATCAGCTTGAAGAGCAGGCCGTTAAACATAGGCAGGAGCAGGAGACACTCAACCTGGAAATCAGTGACCTGAAATCCCAGCTCTGCCCCAACAAGGCCCTTCATGATTTGAAGGTAGATTGAAAGAGCCCAAAGCTTCCTCACTTAAAATCCCACAGCAGCACAAAGAACAAAATTCCACTGCTGCAAATGAAATGCACAAATGTGAGCCTCTGAAAGAAAACGAGACTGGAGAACAGGAGAAGATGGAAAAAGAGGACTCACTGCCATCCACTGCAATGTCTCTGCAGGAGCCTCAGAAAGAAAAAGACACCACAGAACAACAGAAGACAGAAAAAGAAGAGTCAGCTGCATTCTCTGTACAGAATCTTTGCAAAGTCTACAAGACAAACAGAAAATGCTCAATGTCAAGGTGGCTGAACTCGAGGCTGAAGTTAAGAGCCTGCCAGAGACTCCGCCAAGTAAGAAGAAGAACAAGAAGAAGCGGAACTGTGCGCATCCCCAATTTCACCTAATTGGTCTCAACATCAAGTCCTAAAAATCATATTTATATACAACTAAATTGTCAGTGAACATTTGAACCCCTCTCGGTCGAGACAGAAGGCCACTCCTTCCTGAGCCCGGTTCTGTCAGAGGTTTCTCCCCATTAAGAGGGAGTTTTTCCTCTCCACTGTCGCCAAGTGCTTGCTCATAGGGGATTTGGGGGCTTTTTTTAACACCAACCACTGATAAGCTCACTGACATCAAATTTAAGACTCAGCAAATATGGAAAAGGATCATTCGTCATCAAGTGAGGAATCATCCATTTAAAACATGTTTGCTGAGGCATATTTAGTTGTACATAAATATGATTTCTGTCACACTAAGGCCAATCACAGACTAATTTGGACAATTGGTAAAAAAAAAAAAATAAATAAATTAGAAAAATTAAAAAAAAGTAGTTGTGTCATTGTTTCATGTAGATTTCAAATAACATGCCATTTTATGTCAACATATTTCTGTTACATTTGTGGTGCTCGTGGTCTTATATTCTTATGATCCTGTTTATTTGATGAGTATATCCTTCTGCCTTGCTTCACATATTTACTGCTGCTTGGCTAGCTTTAGTCACGGTAGCATCAGCACGGGTAGAAACAGATACACATCAGAGACATCACACGTAGCTTGTGTTTATGTTCAGAGTGACATCTGATTTAAAAGCAGGCAGCAAAGCACTGAGCAGCATATCAGTCAGCACAGAAAACAAGTGCCATAAATGTCATCTATTAGGCTGGAATAATTTGTTTCTAGTGGCTTCTATTGTAAGTGCTTTACATTTCAGCATGGCATCCTGTATGTGTCCTACACTGAGGACACTTGAAGCTGGTCATTTTCTTAGAATGGAGCTACAGATAAAAACAAAACAAAACAAAACTTTCATAAGAAATCTTTATTCTGCAGTAAGGGACATTAAAAACCTAATAATGTTATCATTAAAAATATTAAAATGTGAAGTAAGAGCAAAATGTATGTTTGATACATTCAGTCATGAGTATTTTATACTGTTATTATTCCTGTTAAGAGTATCTGCAATATGCACTTCTTAGAGTGGCCCTGCTCAAATGTAGGTAATGTTAGAACATGAGTCTCCTGGAATTAGACCTCAGTACTGTTAAAGTTGAGTTACTGACCCATTGCTGTGTCAATAAAAGTGCAAAAAATAAGAGTGCTTCTGGTGTCTTGCTTTAAGATAAAGTCCCATATTTTTTTGTAGCTTTTTGAACAGATGGTGTCTTTTCTCAGCACTTTTTTCTAATTATTGTTCTCAGAGTTGAGATTTAATTCTTATATTTAACTCAATCAAGAAAGAAACAATTCAGTCTCTTTCCTTGTAATAAGTCAAATTTTCTTCATTTAAGCATAAATTTTAGACAGTTTTTTTCTAGTTAAAACTTTGTTATTGCTACAGAAGAATATTTATTTTACATTTACAATTTTTTTCCTGGGGACCCTGTGACACCCCTTGGAAGAGCCGTATGCTGTGGATCTCTTAAGATGTCACTGCTGGGTTTGTGAGGCCATGTTACTCCTAAATTTCTATCTTGTTCAAAGAGAAGATATAAAACAAAGTTCTAAGCTATTCGACCTTAGTGTTCTCCTTTTTTAAAAAGAATCAATAAAGAATTGAATCGTTAAACAGAATCGAAAATGGAATCGGAATCGTGAAAATCTTATCAATACCCATCCCTACCTGGATTTGTTCAACAGAGTTATACTAGAAGGTATAAAGAGATGCTTAGTGAGGCGTATTCGCAATGAAGGATGTCTCGCTCCTTCCCCACCGCTCATCACTCCCAAAGTTGGGATACTGACATTGTAGCTTAATATTTTAAAACCAAAAAGCTTTTTTGGTTAAAACTTTTTATGTGTTCACTTAGATTAGTTCCTGATTCCCTTTTATGGTGACTAGTTAAACAATATTTACGTACTTAAGAACATCTTTTGGCACACACACACACACACACACACACACACACACACACACACACACACACACACACACACACACACACACTGAGTCCAGTCAACAACTTCACCACAGCAACTTCTCTCTCTCTCTGATGCTACAAGCAAGAACACTGGTTGTTAATAACAGCAGTTAACAACAACAACAACAATGTAGGGATATTTTTTTAAATCCTTCTCCTCACATACATAATCAGGCCCCATACACACACACACACACACACACACACACACACACACACACACACACACACACACACACACACACAAATGAGTGGTATAAAATAATAGGTTAAGTCAGGGTTTCCCATCTCACCTCCTGTTGGGGCTGAAGGTTGGTTTTGCAACTCTTGAATCCAGGAGTGCCGTATGGCGACTGATGCCATTTCTGCAAACAGAAGCATTATGAGTTAACGCGGTGATTGTGCACAACACAACAGACTACCTGGACAGAGTGCCAACATACAATAAATACATACTGACCATAGCAGACAGGGGCTGATGTCTGGTGTTGCGGACTCTCTGTGGGGTCCATTTGTTCAGCGCCGTCTCTTTGAGTGCTGCTGATGCTGCTGCTCAGGAGAAAAAAGCCACGTCACATCAGATTAAAAGGACAACGAGATAAGAGTGCTTTGGGTTTTATAAAGATAACGAGTGGAGCAATGCTGCGTCTTACTTGCTGGCACAGCAGTCGCTTCTGGACGATTTTTTCTAACCGGCACTCTCTGAGCCTGAAGAAAGAAGAAATTATTTCAAAGGCAGCACTTAAAAAGCAAAAAAAAGCAATAACAACAATGTAACAAGTATGAGGAAGTACAGAAGTGAACACAAATTTACTGTGTAGATTGAAGTCGCCCTGCTTGGTGGACAGACTGAACTTCGGGGTGTTGTGCCCACGGGCCCTCCGGCTTTCACTCCCTCGTTCTGGAGGATGCTTTGCAGCGCAGCGGGGTCTGGAGAGAACTGCACAGACTTCACTGATCCTGTGAGAAAAGTACAGACAACAATCATTTAAATAATATGACGTGAGTGTAATACTGAACATTATGAACACCCAACTAACACTGCCTGATGTTTAGTTTGAATAAAATTGGCTTCCAGTTAATGAGACTCATAATTGTGGCATTTTTATTGGGGATTTTAAACAGGGCGAGAGAACACACACGTATAGTGAGATATATTTATATAGTATTTCAAAGGGACTGCTCGGCCATCTACTATAAAATAAGTCTTTTACAATGTTCACATGTATGTGCCAAGCACATGCTGTGTTCTCCATCTTACACTGACCTGCAGGGGCTCCAGCTTTCTGTCGGCTCGTCATGACGGACACTCGCTGGGGCTGCACACATGATCATTGGACACCTTTAAAAAAATGTTTACCTGCTGCAACTATAGGCATTAAAAACAAGCAAACAAAAAAAAGCATGATAAAGAATGCACCGCTGTGAATCCAACTCACCAAATAGTTGTACGGTTTGGACTGTGGAGTCGTAGGCGCCGGACCTGTGACGCCCACTCCTTCGTTCCGGAGGATGCTAAGCAAAGCCGCATGGTCAGGCTGGAAGTTCTCCCCCTTTTCTATAATGCAAAAGAAAAAAGCCCAAGAGAAACTCTCTTAATATCTTCATTTTCACTAAACAAAATAAATGGATTTCCATGGATTTAAAGGAGTGAGGGAAATACGGCCTGCAAGCTTTAAGTGATTATCCACAAAATATAGGTGGAAGTTTGTGCCTTAGATGCGATAAATAAACAAGCTTACCACCTTTTGAAGAATTGCACTGCGTGGTCCGACTAGCATGTGCTGTTTTTGAATGGTCTTTTAGACTGAGCAGGTTCATGCTATTCAAATAGACCTCTGCACTGGGAGCAGACTGTGCAGAAGTAGCAGCACTATCAGGACGGGATGACATAGCGGTGGACAAAGATGAAGTCTGAAATGTGCTGGAAGGCCCAGTTGGTCCCGATAGGTGGGAAGCATCTTCTGTTGTCTTTCCGAGAGGCTTCCCTGCAGCTTTGGTTGAATCCTTGTTGCCCTTTAAAGCGGTTGGATGTTTAGACGGTTTTGTGTTTGCATGAGTCCAAAGCTTTGGGACAGCCAGAGGTTGGTTTTCAGCAGCCGTTCTTGTGCTTTTGGGCTGTGACAGATTAAAAGGTACAGGCCGAGTGAGTGGCTTTTTCTTCGGCGCTTTTCGCTGCAGAAAAAGGAAAATGCTTATTAAACACATCAGACTAACCCGAGTAAATAAAAATATGGAAATCTACAGGATCAAAAGGAGATGCTTACAGCCAGAGGTTTCTCCTCCCACCTGCAGTGGGACTGACTGAAGTCCGAGGGAGTCTGAAGATGGAGGGACTTTGCAAGCACCGGAAGCCTGCTTATACCTGCTTGCAGAGGTGCCTTTTTACCAGTGGCTGAGCTTCCTGGATCTTTGTTCTCAATATCTTTGTTGGAAAGGTGAGATGCTGACATGGGTTTGGAAGGCTTTGGGTCTGCTACCTTTTTGTTTTGTTCATTCTTCATTCTGAAAAAAGAAAAACGGTCAGCTTTGTCACACAACCCAGCTCGAGGCTGGGAAATCACCAGAGGCAGCATGCAAAGGGGAAAAAAGGGGGAAAAAACTGATTCACGGACAAAGAAAACCAGACAAGATGGGAGGCAGATACAGGAGAGGAACAAGCTGCCTGACATTTTTAATACCAGTACTGATTTGATACCTGAGATTTAGAAAGGTATATTTTACTATGAGACAAACAAATAAACACGCTTCTGTAGACAGACCAAATAAGTCCCAGCTCTGAAATTCTATATCAGTAACTGCGGCTCAAATCATCAGTCTCACCTCATAAAGTCACTGCGGATTTTATTCTGACTCTGTTGACGAAGGATTGGAGAAGAGTCCATGATGAGGAGATAAAGCTGTGAGGAGCAACTGAAGCAACTAAAGACAGAAAGAAATTAAAGCTGAGCAACCAAAATACCAAACAGGCTTCTAACAAGGGTAGTATGGAGATGGGCAAAAGACACCAAGCATGCAATGAAAACAACAACAAAAAAGAAACACGAGACTTTAAAACGTTAACATGAGCTAATTTAAAGTTCTCAAACAATCTGTCTAATCGTAAAAGCGCATGCCTGTTAGTAACACAGTACAAACCATCGTGCTGACTTGTGAAAATTACCCCAGAGAAGCTAGCTTTACCCCGATCACAAGCCTGGCTACATACGGACCTTCTGTGTTCCTATAATTCAACAGAGTATCCGTTTCTTCCTTCCGATCATCCAGTAAAGTATTTCAGACCGGAACAGCTCCAAATGTTTTGGTTTATCGGGTGTTTTGTGCAGATTTAAAAACCACTAGCCCCGTCTATTCTCACCACAGTGGGCTGTCAACTTCCTGGACTCATATGAGTTTGTAAAAAGCGCGCTTTGCCATTGGTCGAAATAAGAATCCGTATCAGCCAATGGCCGCGTGCGCTTTAGTCAGGATAACGTCTTCGACCAATGAGAAATGGAGTTTCATAAACAACTCCATGGTAACGACGCGAAAGTTGTTTTACCACGTGACAGCGTGTCGCCGCGGCTTCCCCCTATGTGCAAAGTACAGACATTCAGAGAAACCTATAATAATAATAATAATAATAATAATAATAATAATAATAATAATAATAATAATAATAATAATAATAATAATACAATCTACATAAAGCGGAGCCATTTCAAGGATATAGACTTCCAGAGCTAAAGTAAGTGGAGTTTGATTTATTTGACAAATCATGAGGAATATTAGAAGAATTTTAGATTTTTTGTTATTTTTATTTTATTTTCAGATATTTTAATATAAACATTGTTTAAATCAATGGGATCACGTCAGTTACTGACGTAATGGTTTTGTTTTGTTGTTGTTTTTAATTTACATATTTGAATATTGATGTCAGAGGTTCTTAAATTCATTGGACAGCACTAAGGTAAAGTCAAGCTACCAAGCCATTCTGCATTTGTTAGTATTTTATATGCAAATATAAACAATATACGGTAAACTTAGCTAACAAGAAGTCTACATTTAACAGACAGCTGCTAAAGTAGCGATGAGACAAGCTAACTTAACATAAAGCTAATGCAGTGATCTTAGAGAAACAATTTGTGCTGCCCAAAAAATCTTTTAATCATCCCTGAAAATTCACCCTAAGGTTAGAGAAACTGCAAAAAAAACCCCTAAGAGCTGCATTTCAGACTCTGCAGGCCTAAGTCAGCATGTTAAAGATTAAAGTTCGTCACAGTACGATTAGAAAAAGACTGAACAAGTATGGCTTGTTTGGTAGGGGTGCCAGGCCTCTTCCCTCTCAAAAGAACATGGGAGCACAGCTTTGATTGCAAAATCATATCTGAACAAACCAGAAGATTTCTAGAACAGCGGGTAACATCACCAGTGGAGGGGTGATGATTTGGGCTTGTTTTGCAGATGCTCTGTGGCCTCAGGTAACAAAGTGGGTCCTCTACCAGTTGGAAGGTCAGTGGATCAATCCATGTGGCAAAGTACACTTGGGGGAAGGTACCCCGAGTTTCCACCAGTGTAATCCCAGTGTGAGCGTGCTGTGAATGTTAGAAAGCCTTTGGACATTGATACAAGTACTGTAACAACGTGTGTGATTGGGTGAATGAGACTTGTAGTAAAAAGTATTTTGAGTGCTCAACTGTACAGAAAGGTGCTATACACATGCAAGGCCAATTATCATTCACTGTCACTTAATTGGCTCTTTATGCCTTATTTATGTTCACACATCAGTGCAGGTATCACCCAAATAAGGAGGACCTTGAAAACAAACTGAAAGATTACTTCACAGAGAAATGAAAGTAAAAGCAGCACTGCCAGGAGCCCATCTAATTACTAACTTAAATAATAAACCTTTATAATGAATGGCAAATTACTTTCTGTCCAAGGTGCACAGGAAGGGGATGGAGATTTTCAGTAAATCAGTGATATAACTTTAGAACATTAAAAATATAAAACTGTAATAACAACACTTTTTGCACAGGCGCATAACTAAACCTAGCAAGACACTTGTAGATTTCTAGGCAATGCATAATGGAGTTTTTTCTTTTAAAATTTTCTAAGGATTAAAACGCTTCTGCCACTGCAGGGCAAGATCTGACGCTGCGGTAAACAGCGAGACCCTCCCTCTTCATCACTGACCACTGTAATCCAGCAGGTGCCGCTGCCAGCAGAACAGTAAAGCCCCATGCCTGCCTGAAAGCAGCAGCACAGCGTGGGTGTATGCCTGTCACCCGTGTCAACAGTAGAGGGAAGAAGAAGAGACGTAGAGGAGGAAACCAGAAAATAACGCTGCAGCAGACATGGACTTGCGGTCTGAGCTGCTTAAATCCATCTGGTATGGTTTCACAGCCCTGGATCTGGAGAAGAGCGGGAAAGTGTCCAAGTCTCAGCTGAAGGTGAGTGAGGGATCGTCTACCTGGAAGATGGAACTAGAGAAACTTTTTTTTTCCTGCCCGAGAACTTACTCATCTCTTACCGTTTACCCTCGTTTCCTACCTCGTTGCATTTTACATCATGCGGGTTGGTTGTGAAGGAGGTGAAAGCAATTTCAGCAACAAAGCAAATTAAATCTCAAGGTTTACTACTTTTACTATGTGTTTATGTGTCAGGAAATAATGGTGTGCAACGTCTGATACTACTTATCAGAAAACATCATCATCATTAACATTTCCTGTGTAAAACTCCGTTTTTTTCAGCCGTGTACTGCCCAACAAGGAACAAATTTGTTCCCCCTATTTTGAATAAAATGCTTTCAGCTGCTGAAAGAGGGCACAATATGCACCTCTGTCCGGCGCGAGCACGAGAGTAACAGTTTGCTCTCAGTCTGTACATGAATGGGAGCCCTCATCTCCAAGCTGTGCTCACATTGGGCCTCCATGTACCAGCTTGTAGTGCAAAGGGACCCTCTGGCACAGCACCGGGCCAGAGAGCAGCCTGTTGAATAGAGTAGGTTCACAACATGAGGCCGAACACGTCAAAAAGGACATTGTCACAGGGAGAGCAGGGATAAAGTGGACACATGTTGGTGACCGTTGTCTCTTTCCACAGAGCCTAAACGAGGCTACTGTATGTTGCGTTGATCTCATTGTTATGTCACTCGGTCTCGCTGTGGCTCAGACTCCATTTCCAGCCACCTCCACGCTCCTGCGAATGTGCCGCCCGGCGCTCCTGGCTCTCAGCGAGTCAGCCTCATGACTGGGCTTATCCCCCCTCGTGCCTTCAGCCTTCTCTGAGGCGCCGCGCTGCTCAGAGGCACTCGCAGGCAAACACTTTGCATGCTTTGGCCTCAAAACTGACAGATGTTGTAGCGTTGGAGACTGGCGACAGGATGTGGTTATGGCTCAACACACAGAGAACCTAGCTGTCTGATAAAATGCACGATACCTCAAGATGTTGCATGGTTTCAGCTGAAGAAACAGAACAAGAAGGAAAAGCGTTTTTTAATCTAACTGTTTTTCACATGTTGTCAGTGATGCCACTGCTCACAAAGAGTAAAGTGTAACACTTGAAGTTTCTAATAGAACTTGGAGATGTTTTCCTGAGCTCGATTTTCATCTTTTTAAACTTTAAAACGGTCATATTGCTTTACTGATGTCGTTCCACTCTTAAACTAGTGCGTCTGAACGGTTTTCCAGGCAGCTTTCCTAGAAAATTAAAGCTTTTTGCTGACTCTGGTGACTCTTTTTTTCCATGTTTGAGCAAACACATTTTTTAAAATAGAAAAAACGATGCAGCAGAAATTTAAAAGTTCAGTTCCTCAAACACTTCCCTGGCCTTCATTCTCTGATTCAGCAGCCAGCTATATAAATATATTTATACATCATGTCACTTACCTTTTTTATTCTACAGAAAGTTTCATCCTTCCTAACTCATGACGTGTAATCTCTTTTTTTAGACACTTAATTATTAATTTGTAGGCGGATGCGGTTAGCAGCCTCACAGGACAACAAATAAAACAGTTTGCACAGTCCTGTGTTGGACAACGAGAACTGAAATGACTTTCTGCTTCAGTGTTTTTCTTTTTTAAACATCCTCATATTGTGATCCTTCAGGTATTGTCTCACAACCTGTGCACAGTCTTGTGTATTCCACATGACCCCGTGGCTTTGGAGGAGCACTTCAGGGATGACGATGATGGCCCAGTTTCCAGTCAGGGTTATATGCCTTACCTCAATAAATACATCCTGGATAAGGTGATTAAAAAAAACCCAAACAAGTGTGCTCAGTTTATTTCAGCATATTGCGAGCCTCATGTGTTTCATAATTCAGACAGCTTTTTTTAAACCCCTGGTCTTGTGTCTTTGTAGGTTGTGGAAGGTTCTTTTATTAAGGAAAACGTAGACGAGCTCTGCTGGACTCTTACTGCGAAGAAAAACTACCAGCCAGACCGAAGCAGCAGCACCATTTTACCAGACAAAGATGCTTTTCGTCTCTGGTGCCTTTTTAATTTTCTCTCTGAGGACAAGTACCCTTTGGTTATGGTTCCCGACGAGGTGGGTTTAACTCTTAACTCTTATCATTAGTACGATGCATTGTTTATCGTATTGAAAATGTAACCGAAAGAGAAAAAAAATCACAAGTGTGTGTGGCAAAAGAAACCCGTTTCCAAACTTAGACCCTAAGCTACTCTGTTGTTGAGTCTGAGATTGCACTCAGTAATCTCTGACCTAAAAATGCTGTTGGATCTTTTACAAACACCGAGTACACCAGCTGAAAGTTTGTTTCTTGCCACCATGGAACATGGTGCTCATGTCACGCAGCAGTGTGGGCTTGTTTCTCACTTGCAAAGTCTCATTTTGGTTTCCTGTCGTGTATTCTTCACAGCCGCTGCCAAGAGAAAGCCCCAATTTTTCAAGGGCAGGGTCGTTTCTGTCGCCCTCGGTTTAAGAAAGCATTATCCAGTTGTATTTTGGAGCGTGTTTCACACATCAGCCACTGTGCAAAGCACTCTGTGGTGTAGCCAGGGCTACTGTGAGGTTATACTGTTACTAGAGAAAGCCTTATTGGGAAATAGCAAAAGCTGCTTTCAGCTACACTATTAGATACAATTTTTGCAGTTGTGTTTTAAGCAGAAGGATTCAAACTACAAATAAAAGTGTAGTAACAAAGTAATATTAAAGCATTACTGTGAATTAGTCCTTAATAAGCAGGTGATGGTCACTAAAAATGGTAAATTCAGTTTTAAATACTCCTTAAAACTGCACACAAAGGTGATTGGTGTAATATATAGCTTGCTTGAGTGCAGCACAGCATGCAGGGACAGTCCAGCTGAGTTATTAATCCTGTCTCTTTCCATGCAGGTGGAGTACCTCCTCAAGAAAATATGTATGGCTATGAGTATTGAGTTCAACTGTGTCGAGTTAGAGGACTTCTTCTCTCAAGACTCAGTGCAGCAGAGTGGAATTACTGTTTGGACGTTTCTAGAGATGATGAACTCCGGGAAGGTAACCAGAGGAATTGATGCGAGCATCATCAGCATGGCTATAGAGGAAGTGTACAGGGAAATAGTTGGTGACGTCCTCAAAGAGGTAGGAAACTGATGTGCCTCCAGAATGCTGTTTTTGTTCCTCCCCGGTGAGATTTATTTCAGTGATCTGTGTGTCGGTTTGGCTGCGTTCAGGGCTATCTATGGAAAAAAGGCCAGCTGAGGAGAAACTGGAAGGAACGGTGGTTCACCTTAAAGCCGAGCAACCTGTCCTACTACACTGGAGAGGACCGCAAGGACTGCCAAGGCAATATAGCCCTGGATGAGAACTGCTGCGTGGAGGTAAACAGCTGGAGAGATAATCATCTGTGACAGCTAGAGAAACTCTTAATAACAAAATCTCCACAGCAGAAATACTAAAGCAGGCGTTTAAATGACATTCAGGCAGTGGTTCTCAGTGTAGGGCGGGGACTTCCCCAAGGTGCTACACTAAGGTTTTTTTGTAGTTTTATTTTTTATCACGCCCCTCATCTTTGATTTAACTTGTAACTTACTACAAAATTTGAAATCCTGTCCCTCCAAAGGTTAAACAAGACAAAAAAAGGGGAGCAAGTACAAAATCCAGCAAGACCCTGGAATCTGGTCAGATTAAATGTAATTCATACATTCAGTTTATACCTTTAATTTTATATAATTCAGTTTCTTTTAAGTCAAAATTATTGCTTCACGTTTACAAGAGCAAAGAATTTTTTTTGGAGTCTGAGAGAAAATGAGACCGCCCTCACAGTTAAATCAGCACAAGTCATGTCGACATTAATAAACATGCTATAAAGAGAAGAAATTTAAACGTGAAATGTTGCTGAATAATCCCACTGGTCTCTTTTACTCGGTGGCTCATGATTTTCTTTTAAGATGCGGGATGAGCAAAGGTGACACCGAGCCTCTCTCAAATGACTAAACTACCTTTCATAAAAGGAAGTAAATAACTGCAAAATCCAAAATCTTTCTACTCCAGTGCTTTGACTTGTGTTGGCACTGCTTCATATTTTGGGTGTCATAATGAAACAAGGTAAGACTGAAAACTGAAGCTTGCCATGGGTCATATTAAAAACAAGATTTCCTCACAAATCTCGCAGAGCTCAAGGGAACTGAGGTGATTAGCGTGCTAGCCTCACTCCTAGCTGAAAGTGAAGCAGAAGTAAGAGTGCAGCGGTTGCTATTTAAGGTGTCTTGGTCACTTTTCGTGTGGACACAGCCTCAGTTATCATACTGCGTAATACACTTGCAAGAAGGAAATTGGAAACTGTTATTAGGTTCTCTGCATTTATTGCTCATAAAATGTGGTCTGAAATTCATCCCAGTTACAGTCAAAGATGACTAAAAGCGCAATGAGATCTATTCTTGTATCAGCTCTGAGTAATTAATCGCAGAGCAGTAAGTGAATTCCTGAGTGTAGTAACTTGTAGATCCCCCCCTTAGCAGTCACAACATCCATCACATGCTTCCTGTGGCTGTTCGTGAAATATTGCAACATTTCTGGGACGTCTTGATTGATCAGCCCTCTTCAGCTCATGCCACAGACCATTTGTTGACTGGTCGCATTCGGTGTCTGGACTTCCACGCGTGCAAGTCATTGTGGCGTTAATCATGGCGAAGTACGCATGCCGAACAGCCCCAAACTATGACTATGATGAGCGATACTCCACCTACCGTGCTTTGCAATTAGGAGGAGGTTTCATCGTGGGTGTGCAGTGCCCTTTCCCCCCCGCATTGCATGAAAGTTCACGTTTGTCTCGGCAGTCCACACAGCGTCACCCCAGGTTTATTACAGAATACACAGGTGGTCCTCAAGAAACATGAGCTCGTCTTTACGATGGTTTTTGAGATTAGTTGGACTTTATGAGTACACAGTAAGAATCAGCTGTAAACAAAAGGTATTTCCTCATATGAGGACTAATGAGGGTTTATTTCACAGAATAATACAATAAAGCATGAAAAACTTTATTAAGCATCAATGAAGCCAAAACGTAATCATGACAAAGTCTCATTACGATGACTTGATTGGTTTTAGCACTTGTTTCTTTATAGAGTCCTTTAACTATTTCTTTCTTCTTCTTGATGAACCACATGTTTGATTTGGCAAAAACTTGATGGCCTACCTGATACAGGGTCATTATCTTAAAATATTGATTTCCATTTTGGCCTTCTCTAATATTTAAGGTTATGGTACGGTTAAGGTTATCACCTGTGTAGATGATGTAGACCTCAGAGGGTTAACACTACTTCGGTTTTGTGTAAATGCTGCATTGGACACATTAACTAAGGAAATGAGAGTTGTGCAGGTGCTTTGCTGTTAGCTGCTCTTCTTACCTCTTTGAATACTCAGGTTTGTTCTCTTGTTGTGATCACCGCAGCACGCCAGGCCCCAGGGAACTAGCAACACTCTTAATATCCCTGCCTTGTATTTTATTGTGGACTGATTAAATACCGAGGCCTCTAGCAAAGCTGTTGTAACATTTTCTTGCTTCTCTTTATGCTTCTTATAAATCCCTAAGGAATTTACTGTGATCGAAGCATGGGTCACACCTTTAACTGGAACATCTTATTGCAAGAGGATTCTTTTAAGAAAAATCTCGAGCAAAACGTTTTGCATATTGTTTCCAGCCTGGAACGTGACTGATGACTCATTGTGTTCATAAAAGACATTTAAAGTACAGCTCAGATTATGATCATTACAATGGTGACTTGGAATAAGTGTAGACCACAATATTGCAAAAATCCTGGCAATATAAATTCTTGCATGAATAACTAATTGAGTCACAAGTTCATCACTTCACCCAGCATGTGATACTTCAAAGGAAGCTGCTGAAATTGTGTTATATTGTAGGAAGCAGATGTTTTTTGAGCTTTCAGAGTTGTTAGAAAAATGTCCTTTTCCTGTAATTGATGTTTTTCTCCTTTATTTTTACAAAATAGACTCAAAAACTGCAAAACCATTCACAGTTAACTACTCAGTATTAAGAGATAAACTGGGTGTCCCTTTTTTGAACAGGTGCTGCCAGACCGAGATGGGAAGAGATGCATGTTTTGTCTTAAAACCCTCTCCAAGACGTATGAAATGAGTGCGTCAGACACCAAACAGCGACAGGAGTGGACTACAGGTTAAAAGAGACTCTCATTCATCAATTCACATCAATTTTTAAAAGCTTTAATTATTTATTTAGATGTTAAACATCAGTGTCTTCTTTGCAGCTATTCAAACGGCAATCAGGCTGCATGTGGAGGGGAAGAAATCCCTCCACAAAGATCTGAAGCTTAAGCGACGTGAACAGCGTGAGCTTCGGGAAAAAAGGCGACAGGCCAAGGAGGAGGAGCTGCAGAGGCTGCGGGCCTTGCAGGAGGAACGGGAGCGCAAGCTGGCGGAGCTGGAGCTCCTGAAGGAGGCGCAGAAGCAGGCTCAGGCCCTCCTGGAGCAGGATGAGCAGAGGAGGCGCCAGCAACACGAACAGCTTCAGCGTGCCCTGGAGATTCAGCTCCGTGAGGCTGAGGAGGTGAGCATGGAAACAAAGAATGAAAGATTTTAAAAGCATAAAGCTGCAGATCGACTTTAACTTGCTTCTTTCTGTGTGTTACAAGGCCCGAGTCAGTATGCAGGCAGAGATGGCTTTGAAAGAGGAGGAAGCAGAGAGGCAGAGGAAGAGGATCCTGGAGTTGGAGGAGATGCAGAAACGTTTGGAGGAGGCGCTGCAGCAAGAGATTAAAGCCAGGCTTGATGAGGAGGCCTTCCGCTATGCTCAAGCAGGGTAAAGTTGTTTAAGCAGCTAGCCAGGTGTGCAGTGCAAAAAGCTTAGCGCAGGGTGGTGGAGGTTGTGTTGTGTACAAGCAGCATTTAATAAACTCTGTTGCTGAATTAGTTCACATTGCGTTATGTTCCTGAGGAAGTTGAGCTGCAAAGAGGAAGTTGTTTAACGCTGCAGCCACCTAGACCATTGTCATTGCACTCTCGATTTATCCCATCCCAGGTCCAAAGTACCTCGCTGATGAGCCCCCTGCATTTATCACAAATGATCTATTCAAAGTCTAACTTCTTTGCATTCTACATCATGCTCAGGTTGTTGGCTGAGGAGGAGGATAAAATGAAGGCTCTGATGAACCTGCAGGAGGAACAGGAGGAGTACATTGCGAAGACACAGAGGGAGAAGCAGGAGCTGAAGCAGGAAATGGAGGCCAAATCCCGGGCCCTGGAGGAGGCGCAGAGACAGCTGGAGGAGGTTCGAGCCAACCGGCACAGAGTTGACCAGGACGTTGTGGTAGGTAGAAACCCTGACACTGACCGTGTGACTCAGTTACAGCATGTTATCGAAGCTAATACCCCTCAGGCCTCAGGCCCCTAATACCACTGCAGACCCCCTGAACATGGAAAAAAATAAGTGAGCTTCTGCTGCTTGTCGTTTTTAAATAAATCACCACAGAATGTGTTGATGAGATCAGCGAGAGGCTGTCCTGTCGCAAGAGTCACTGACAATCTGACACCAAACCAATAAACAGAAGTTAAGTTCAAAATAGGCGCTTAAAACAACACACGAAAGCATCTCACGAGCTACAAAAAAAACAACCACCCACCCATCACAGTCCCTAGTCATCAGATAAAGTTAGATAACCAGGAAGTGCTGCAAGTATAACTTTGAAATTCATAATGATAAGACAGGATGCCAGATGGCAGAGACTTTAATGAGACTAAACAGACTGCCATCGTGATCAGTCCCTCAAAAGCACATCAGTTATGAACAGGATTCAAACAGGACACCATTTTTTTTCTCTTGTTGAGTGGTGGCTACTCTGTCTTTTTATTACTTTCATTATATTTGATTTTATTTGACAAAATCTGGCCTTGAGAGTGGCAGTAGTGAACCTTAACCTTATTGAGATGCAAAGTTTAACTTTTTAATAAATTGACCAGTTTTAGTGGTTAAAATACCAGCAGCACTTTGTTTATTTATCAGGTCACAGACAAAGAGCAAAAAGGAAGCGAGTTCACGTCTTAGTGGCTCTTCTGGGTACTTTTCAACAGATCGAGGTTTTTGGGAAGCGTTTGTCAGTTCACTTGTTTATCAGTAGCCGCTAAGCTCTTCTTCTCCGGCAGGCCGCCCAGAGGAAACTTCGGCAGGCGAGCACCAACGTCAAACACTGGAATGTCCAGATGAACAGACTGATGCGGCCGATCGGACCTGGCGGTATGTGTCCTTGCCTGCTCAGAGACATGACAGACATGCACCGTTTCAAGACCAGATTTTCAAATGTTTCTTGCTGCATTATAGCAGCAGAGAAGTGTTAACCACTTCTAGCCCTGTTGTGTTGCAGCCAGGACTGATGTGACCATTTGCTTAGCTCAGGGGCTGTGAAGTTTAGGTCAAAATAGGTGGTTCATATATTTCATTTTGAACTTCTGCAAATATACTTCCTTAAATTTGATACTATACTTTATTTTAACTGTGAATTCTGTTTTTATTTTTGGTTTTTGTTTCAGCCTAAGTCTGATTTCAATTGTCCGTTTTGTTGCTTTCATTTTCAGAGAAGAGACCATCGCTGGGAAGCTCCTTCACGAGCTTCCAGATCCCAACGCAGCGAGACCCCGGGCTGCGTCTCAGGAGTTCGGGATCGGGGGATCGGGAGGAGAGCAAAGAAAATGTTGACAGCAGAGCTGGATGTGATTTAGACAAACGTCACTCTCATGCATCTAATGGCGACATGGATATCCCCTAAATGATGAGTCATAGAGACTGCCTCGTCACAGGAAGGGCAAGAGATGGTTGTCATGTTTGTGAACAATATGAAAGCGGCGGGGATATAGCTGAATTTACCGTACTACCACGTCTACTAAATGCTGAAATATTACTGACCTCGTATCACAGACAGCAACAGTTTAAAAACATTTTAACGAGAGTGCGTTTTCCAATATCTCCCCTTCTCAAATAATCCTTTTCTGCCGCCTGTGTGAGGCCTGACGTGAACATAACTGATACCTCAGCGGAAAGAAAACGAGCGGTAAGAAAGATCCTGAAAGTACAAGGTTAGCTCTGGTGTTCAAAGAGAAAAGCCTACATGCACACAGGAAGCTCATTTTTGTGCAGCTCTGTAACTTAGACGGATACCAATGTTTCATTTCTATTGGTACAATTTTCGAGGTTGTGGGAGGTGGCTTAGGTTTTTTTGATCTAGAAACTTGGTTCAGTATTAAAGTTTACCACAATTTCACTCCTGATAAACAGGAAAGAGAAAGAAGAGGCGTGAAAGAAAAAAAAAAACTGTCATGACCTTCCTGTTTTTAATGTCATTTAACATTACTGTAAATAAAGAGAGTGAAGTTTGAAGCCGTACCTGCATCTTTACTGTGTTAAACTTAGTGCATTGTGCAATTCAAAGAAACTTTAAGGCAACTTTTTGTTTCAAATCTTAACCTGGTGCTTCACACAGTGGAAAAGCTAAATAAGAGTTTGCAAAACGAGTTGTAGTGACGCAGACGTGACAGAAATGCAAAAGACCACACGGTGTGGAAGTAAGAGTCGCAGACACTGCTGAAGTTGCACACTGCACATCCGCTTCGGTTTGAGTTGGAGTCTGCTTCACTTCTGAGGCCTTAAATGTGTCATCTCCGACTAATCTGACGCCTTCCGGGGACAAAACCTTCAGCTGGCTCACATGAGCAAACAGAGACATCCCCTGACAGGTAATGCAAACTGCATGCCAACTGCTGTATGTGCCAGTGTACTAATGCACAGTTTTAAGCAGAGGTGGCAACAAGTAGAAGCACAGATAGTAGTTTTGAAACATACTCCAGTAAAAGCTGAAGTACTGTTTCCACTTCTTTACTCAAGTAAAAGTGGAAAAGTACTGGCTCTGAAATATTCTCAAAGTAAGAGAGTAAAAAGCAGCTCTTTGAAGAACATTTCTTCCACCTACTTTTGTGCAAATCTTACTGAACCCTGTGCTATATTAATGTAATAATTAAATAATATTAGTAGATAGGAAAACCAGCTTGATTTCTGTTAAAATTTTATTTCTAATAAAGGCTCGGCTTGAATCAGTTAAGAAGAACACAAGCAGAGAAAAAATGAGGCTGTGATCTGCTTACCTGTGCTGCTGCAGCTGCTCTGAGGTTTACTGCGCCTTGTGGATTTACACACCTGAATTTAGCTGATGTTTCATGAGTTGTCCTGGCTGATTTCCATCCTCTACTGACAGTACACTGTTTAATCTTCCAGTTTATCAAACACCACTGAGCTTGTGTGTTTGCTGTTGTTTGTTAATCGGATAGAAAAATTGCATTTGAAATTACCTGCCACTTAAAAAAAAAATTACTCGTTTTATGTTCGCTCCTTTTTTGCAGGGCCGGAAGTACCACAACCGCAACTTATGGACAGCCTCAGTCGTGTTGTGCCAAAAAATAAATAAATAACTAAAAATACCAGCCCAGTTTAACCTCCGACTTTGGCACACAGTTTTGCTTGTTTCCTCTCTTTTTGTGCCACATACCCTGGTGATTATTACACGAACAGGACTGCCTTTCATGTGTTACTGTTTAGACTCGGTTTGATGTTTAAAGGCCCACGCTGACAAAATAATAACTCTCTTCAAATGCCTTAAACCAAAAGTAACAAGTAGAAAGTACCGATAATGGTTTAAAAATGTAGGAAGTTAAAGTAAAATGTTGCCAAAAGGTTGCACAGTGAGAGCAATTGATGACTATTTTATGGTTTGTTTTTTTTCAATTTTTGAATAATCACTCTAATATTTCTCTAATATTAGATTTGCCTGATAGTTGTTTATTTAAACAACAGTTAATTTAGAGATATCATCTATATAAAATCTCTCTTCACTGCAGTTTCTGGTGCAGCAGAGCAAAATCTAAGCTGTGTCTCTCATTTGGCATACAGTGCTAAATGGAAGCTTGTTTCTGCATAAAAGACTGCTTTGTTTTCTGTTTTTGCTTTTTTGGGCAAAATTTGGAGTTATTCCTTACATATTTTGTGATTTCTCACTCATTTTTTTCAGATAGTAACCCCATTTTGAATTCATAACCCCCCAAACTGACAAAAATAAAATAAATAAATAAATAATGAATAAAATAAATCTGTGGCAGAAACAAGCTTCCGAGACAGCTGATGAGACGACCTATTTTTGTTATGAGTGTTACATTTTTAAGCAGTGTCAGCTGAGAGGAGAAATAAGCTGCTACCCTCCCTCCTTCTATATTATGTCGTTCTTAATATTAGATGTTGCCTTAATGTTTATTTGAACAGAAATTAATTTAGAAATATAAACCAACGAAAAATAAAACCTCTTCTTCGATACATGGTCACTTACGGTTTCGCGTAAAGTTGATTATATATGTATAAACTAGTTGTAAGGCATGTTTATTTCCTCAAAGGCTCTTTGATTGGTAGTGGAGAGTAACAATAGCCATTTCATTCAGATTCAAAAGCGTGCAGCCCAGTTCAGTCTCTACAGTTATAAATCGCACATTTTCCCATACGGATTTCAGCCACGTGCTCTTTGTGTGTCTCCATTAAGGCAGATGCGGTCAATGTCAGTCAAAGCTGAATATATGTCCATGTCAAAAACAACTCAACCGAGACCTTGACTCTTCTGTTTGCAGTAGGTACATCCAGTCGGTTGTGCGCTCTGTGTGTATGTGTGCAGCGGGGGCGCTGTGCTGTGGCATGTGACGAGGGAGAAGGAGGGGGAGGAGAGAGGGGAGTGAAGCAAACCAAACCAAAGCAGAGTAAAAGCAAAGCCAGGGATAGACTCGGGGAGGGATTACTAGTTAACTCCACTTATTTGCATGTGACATGGTAGCCCACAAAGATTTCCACATTGTTTTTCCCGTCTCGTCAGCCCGGTTTCTACATGGACGGAGGCCTGACTCGGTCTAAGTTTATAGTAGTTAGCTTACAGCAAGAGCTAACGTCAGATCGCTAACTCCAGCTTCAAGCAAACAAACTTGTCAACAGCCGATCGATCCGGGACGGGACTCGGGACTGCTTTTGTGGCTTGTTTACCTCAGCCGGGAGGCATAAACATCTTCTGAAGCAGCAGCACAACCGGGAGAGGTAAGTTAACCTGGTAGGATAGCTAACGTGATTTAAAGGCACAAACGGGAATTTGGGTCAGCCGTGCTAACGGCTAGCTGATAGTAGGACTCAGTCACAATTCAAGGTAGTGGCTAACTAGCTGCTAACCGAGCCGACGGCTGAACGAGCTCAGTTTTAAAGCCTATACAGTTTAAACTTTAAGTGAGATAAGAAAGTTTGGCGGCAGCCATGTCTGTAACTCGGTTGTCCTTTCATTTTTCAAACGCTTGTATCCAGTTACAGTCCTGTCAGTGACTCATGCAGTTACACGGTAATGTTAGCAGAGACTTCCGAGAACCAGTGTGACAGGTTGTCTACTGGACAAGTCCTAACACCCCTAATTTGGTGTTAAGCATTATGAAAACAGCGCGTAGCCTTTGAATTACAATGAGTGTGTCCTTTATGGAAAAAAACAACAACATTTATTTCTAATATATCAACACTGTAGCTGTTTGTTAAGGCACAGCTACAAACAAGGACTTTTTAATCCGCTAGAGGGCCCCGGGGTAGAAAAAACAATTGTAACCCTCAACCCAAAGCCCTCTCCCCCACCGCCTCCATCAGCAAGCTGCACTGCTCAGTGTGTACATAGTGCATGCACCCTGTTCCTTTAAAAGCAGCCGCCAAATACCCCCCGCACCCCATCGCAAGTGAGGCAAACAATAATACAGATGTCTTCAAGCTCGGTTAGAGATAAAGTTAGTGCCCTTACTATTACGATCTACTGGCTGAACTGTGCTGGAAATGCGGTGGGCCCTTATTTTGATTAAAAGTGATGCAGCGGTTGTGAAATTCTTGCTTTTGTTATGTTCCAGGGGCAAAATAAATGAATATTCATTATGAAACTGAAGATTTTGAAAGTAGTATTTCAGCTTCTTTTTTTCCACACCGGTGCACAAATTGATAGATACTCTATCCCGCAATGAAAATCATTGTGTTGCAGCTGCATAAAGAATAGATAATCTCCATATAATCTACTATAAAAAATAACTTTGTTAAAGGTACCACAGGCATATACTAAACATCTTATTATGTGAAGTAATGCAAAATTTTACATATATATATGTGTGTGTGTGTTATTAGGCAAATGATACTTGCAGTAGAAAGTGTTTTGAGGGCTCAAATTAAGTAGAAAGGCACTATATGAGTGGCAGTCCTTTTGCCATCTGGAGGAGGAAAAAAAACTGCTGAAGAGGCTACCCGCTGTGGCAACTTATTATGAATAAGGGAGAAGCTGAAAGTAGCTTTTTGCTTTGAACTTACAGTGGTTACCAAAGAGGTTTTGACCTTCCAATAAAGGGAAAGCTCGCAGGACTGTGATTTTTAACATGTTTATTCAAGTGGTGTTTGATTTTTCTTTATTTAAAAATACATTTATGGTTCATAAAAAGGCCAAAAGATAACAGGAAAATGCAGGTAACAGAAAACTTTTCGTCTGAACTATTTGCAGACCACTTGTCCTAGAGCTGGGCGATAGAACGATAACGATATGTAGTGATGGCCCGCTTGAAGCTGACGCTCCGGAGCGTGTGTCGAAAAAAACAACACACTGGTTCAGAAGCACTGTGTCGAGGCTTGCTTCGTTTGGCAAAAGTCACGTGACCAGTGACGTCCGAAGCTTCATTACGCACGTAACTGCTTCGGTACCTGATTCAAACAGATATAAGGAAGTGAATCATCCACGGGATTCGTGGAGTGTGTTGATGGTGACAGATAGCGACAAGGTGATCATTCCACTGACAGATATGGAGCCAGCGAGGAAGAGAGGACATTCTGGCGTGTGGGAATATTTTGAGTTGATTTTGCTCAATTCATTTTATCTGCCGAAGTGAAAAACTTGAAATGTCCAAAATCATGTTTTCATAATGGAAATATCATTACAGCATATGACTTTAGGAACACTTCCATGTGAATTAAAGCTAATGAAGACTACAACAATGTATTTGACACTATACGTACATTACATTGCTACACAGTTTAGAAAATCATTTTGTTTATTGTTTTTAGGTGATAGTCTGCAGGACCCAGGAATACCTGCATATCTACCAACTTGCAGTGTGGTTCCTGCACTCCACAGCCTCTTCTGTTCCATGCAAGTGGATTTTCTTCAGGGCAGGAGAAACTATTTCTAAGAAAAGAAACAGACTCAGCCAGCGCACAGTAACACTAATCCTCTTTTTAAATGTAAATAACAAAAGGGCTACCTTACATTGATCATGTTTTTACTTTGCAAGTTCTTGATTAGGGGTGGGTTTTGATTATCGCTTTTCTGATTACAATCCATGCTAAATTGAATAAAGTGATATTGATTCATTAAAATCCCGTGTCGATTTGTAAATTAACGTTATTATGCCTGAAACGCCAGCATCTCAGGTTAAACCTCACAACATGTCGTCAAACACCATGCAGCTAAAACAGTAACTGGGAGCAGGTTTACGGATTCTGCATACAAACGTAAACACAGAGCGCGGACCCGACGCGTCAGAGTCAGATTTTGATGTGTCGTCGGGTCCGCGCTGTGTTTGCCTCTTTTTTTCTTCGCTGGCTTCTGCAGCTGCAGGTTCATAACTCTCTGTTTACATCTCTAATTAAGTCTCACATGTGTCAGCTTTCTTTTAATAGATACGAAATTATGGATATATACTGTTAAATGATCAGACTTGTAATATTTCTGACTGAGGCAAAACTTTCCAGATTCCAATCAAATTGAATCGGATCCTGTATCGAATCAAAATGATTCTACAAATCAGTGACGATGCAGCCGTACTCAGCTCCCTAAGCATTTTCCCTTTCCAGTTCACAATCAATCCCACCCCTAGGTCAAAAATATGTGTAGGACAATTGGCCTAATCTAATATTTTGTATGAACCTGTCAAGCTGTCCAGTGATTAAACGACAAGTAGATGGAGGCAGGACTTCACAGCAGGGGCATACTCCATAATGTGCTGTGCATTCTCATATGTATATTATATATATTGCTCACTTATTGTATTTACCAACATCAAGGAGTTATGAGCAAAGAAAGGCCACACCATAGTGCATGTTTAAATAGGGAAAGTTTATTGATCAAAATGTATTACGCAAATACGCATTACATTTTTTTCAGCCCCCCAATCGAGAAAACAAAACCAATTACATGTTCAAAGCAACGGAACGGTGGCCCAATATCAGAGAGAACTCCACTCTTGAGTGAGCAGTGATGATTGAGCAGTCCGTTTTATTTTGCAGATTCAAGCTGCTCTTCAAAATTTTCACCACCAGATGTCACCGGAGAGGACTGTGTTGAAAAGCTTCGAGTAATGAACCGTTTTTCAATACAAGCTTCAGTGCTTCGGAAAGCTTCATTTGGCCATCACTAACGATATGTATCGCGATATAACTTTTACTCGATAGAGAAATTAAGCTATCGCGATAGACCTCGCCGCTCTTGTCCTCTTAAAAAAAAAAAAAAAAAAAGGTCAGCCAATCCAAATTAAGTAGCGCAGAGCTGAACCAATCACAGCCGCAGCGTCACGTCGCGTGACTTGTTACGTACAGCACAAGTGCCAAGCCGCACGTGTGTTTGTTTGGGAAGCAGCCAGCGGGTAATGGAGGAAATGAGTGTGCCGACTAGAAAAATCAACCGAGTGTGACCGAAGAGAAAACAGATGATGGTTCCAATGCCGGAGAGATTGTCGAACGGAAGAGCCATAGAAGTTCCGTAGTGTGAAGGTATTTCGACTATTTCAAGTCTGACAAAAAACAGAGTAGCATGCACTGTAAATTGTGCCGAAAGCAAGTCTGGAAATACAATAAACTGGTGCATGCGTCACACTGCGCGCCACGTTATTGTTTCGGTGAAATGAATTTCTAAAATACTGTTACTGTTAATTCTACTCTCTGCAGTGTTTAAATGCTTACATATACACACAGTTACTGTCCGTCCACACATACGACTCGGTTCTGCTTCTATGCCCCAGCTTTGTTTACTTTTTCCCACCGAGGCTTCTAGACTTCTGATTGGCCAACATTTCTGCACGGTTAGGAATCTAGCGCCACCTGCTGCTTTGGCATGTTCATAGCAGCGTTTTCATTTCTGCCTTTATGTGTGGACGGGATTATTTTTTAAAACGAAAACGGAAAATCTCTGTTTTCAAAAATACCCGTGTACGTGTGGACGTAGCCTCAGTCTCTGACTGGAAGCGCTAATTCGTCATTCGGCTTTTGTCAGACTAAAGTAACTGTTAAAACTGTTTGAAAAGCTCAGCTATACAACAAGGAGAGATTGAGAATTTCCTTTTAGTTCTCAGTTTATTTGATATTGACAAAAGTTAGTCAGTTTTGTCTGTTCTTCTGTAAAACAAACTAAGATTTATTTTTAGAATTAATATTTTGTTTCTAAGTGGAATTGACAATTTAGTCTGTTTCGTTTGTTCTATTTTGAAACTTAAACGCTTTAGCGGCTGCCTTTTGTGTAGTTTGCAATATTTGCCTTTATTTATCTGAAAAAGTCTCATGTTCCTTAAGTACATCTACCCTGTTGAACTTATTATGGGAAATAAATATTTAAATAAAAACAAGCTGCTGATTATTTCACATTTTACTTGTGAGCAACGGCACATTTAAATCTTACAAATATAGTTATTTGGCTTATATCGTGATAGATATCGTTATCGCCTGAAATGAAAAAAACATATCGTGATATGAAAAAATCTCATATCGCCCAGCTCTAACTTGTCCTTATGTGCACAGTCCACCCTTTTTGAGCCAGGAAAACCCCTGTTTAAGTGTGACTGTTAGACACGGCTTCATTCTACATGCTGCTAACTAATACGTAATTACTGAGTAATACTGAGATGGCATCTCTGGATGTATGTACAGGCTTTTCTGGACAGTGCTGCAAATAAGCAAATCAATCTTTCATTTATAATAAAGTATTTAAATCTAACCGAACCTAGCAACAGTTACCCCAAACAGTGTCTGTGTTAATATTCCTGTAAAGTGCTCTGTGATATTTTAAATCAGGATTGAAAATGTAGATATATCCTTATTATTGTCTTGTCTGTCTGTTCCGTTGGCTTTGAAGTAACTGAGGCGTGATTCCATAACATCTGTGTCTCAGGTCATGAGCTTATTTCTTTAAAAGACATTCCCTGGCTGTTATAACAAAACCTAACTGACTGAAAGGCACCTAAACAAACTCTGTTGAAGATTACTGAACAGCATTCATCTCATTTATTATTGCTATACTAAACTGAATACAAGACTTATGTGAGTTTCACCCGTGTGCTTATTTAAAAAAAATAGGGCTCTATTTTGGCTTTGTTGGTTTGTTATGGCAAGCTGAAACTGGACTCTTAACCGCTGGCATCCTGGATTAAATGGAACCCTTGATGATATGTGGGCTCTAAAGTGTGATTAGCTATTCTTTCTAGTTGTGTAAATAAACCTCATGTTAACAGATATATTTTTTTAGTAAGGTGTATTTCAAGTAGATTGATTCTGTTTTTAAATAGTGCAACTATGGTGGCTACGTGACAGGAGATGAGCTGCTGAATCAGCTGCAACAGGAACCATGGACGGGTTTCAACAAACTGCCCCAGAGGAGCATGACGGGGTGAACGGCTACTGTGAGCCAAAGTGCCCCCAGGACACAGCTGACGTCAGGTGGACGCCACCACAGGCAGAGTCTGTAGGCTCAGACAGTTGTGGTGCGACAAGCGTCTCCGAGGTGGCAGATCTGAAAGAGTTAAAGCGCAGGGAGAGTGAAGATGAGGAGGAAAAGGAGGAGAAGGAGGTAGTCCCTGCTTCTAAATACCCGAAAAGGGACCAGAAGAAGAGACGGAAAGAAGGGGAAGATCAGGAGAACAGTGGCAACAAGAAAAACAGCAGCGCATCATCGAGCTACACAGGTAAGACTTTCCACTCTCTTAAATTTTCAGAAGCTGTACTTGAACTGAAATGCTATTATTTTTTGTTATATGCAGACCTGTCCCATACCTCATCACCTTCGCTCTCAGAACAGCTGCGTTTGGGCCAAGAGGACAGCACAAGCTCCGGGATCAGTGTGGAGTGTAAGGTCTGCGGGGACAAGGCCTCTGGCTTCCACTACGGCGTACATGCCTGTGAAGGATGCAAGGTAAAACATTTTTTCTTTTACCCACAACAGATTATTGAGTGGGAAGTTCTGTGCCCCCCCCCCCCAACTGTGTGAGTTGCTTAACTAGATGTGCTTTGCTTTGTGCAGGGCTTTTTCCGGCGTACTGTGCGGATGAAACTAGAATATGAGCGCTGTGAGCGTTCCTGCAAGATTCAGAAGAAAAATCGTAACAAGTGCCAATATTGTCGCTTCCAGAAGTGCCTGTCTTTGGGAATGTCCCACGATGGTGAGGGCTTAAGTGTTTTCTGAGATTCACTTAAAATACTAAGATGATGATCAGTTTATTTGTATAGCAGTTTTTAAAACACAGTTACAAAGTGCTTCACTGTTTGAGTAAAACCGCACATTAAAGATAACTGTGCATGTCCAGTCATAGAAATGTAAAGTCAAACATGTGGTCATGCATTCATTCTTGCATGTGCACTTCTATACACGCATTAGAAGAACAAGAGCCAAAAATAATGGGCAGTTGTTTAAAACAAACCACAGATTCAGCCAAACTGATGTGCTGACGAAGGCTGTTCTAGAGTTTAGGGGAGACAGCCTCAAAAGTGTGGTCATCACTAGCTTTAAAATAAGAGCATGGATCAGTTAAAAGACCCGGATGAGACGATCAGAAAGGCCAACTGCTGGAATAAGCTGTCATCATATCTGCTATATAGGAATGAGTCTGGCCATGTAGGACGTTATATGCTAGTACCGTAATAAAATCTTAAAATGAATTTGAATTTCACCTGAAGCCAGTCTAGCTTCTATGTTCTTGACCAGCTGAAGATGGGCTGCCTGAGAGATCCAAGAGTTTTATTGTGTCTAAAGGAGGAAACAAATCCGCTGTTTTCATGTCAAAGCCTTTCCAATCTTTTGTAGCACATGGATGGTGTGTTGCATTGTTAATGCTCTGAGTTGTTCCAAAACACAAAGAGGTTTCAGAACTCATTAGTGTTGCAAATATCCTCTCAGAGTAACACCGTCTCTGTGGGTGTTTTTGCTCAGCAATCAGATATGGACGAATGCCTGAGGCGGAGAGGAAGAAGCTGGTGGCAGGCATACTCGCAGAGGAGCTGGACGTCAGCAAACCAGGTGGCTCAGACCTGAAGACTTTAGCCAAACAAGTCAATACAGCCTACCTGAAGAACCTCAGTATGACCAAGAAGAGAGCCCGCAGCATCTTGATGGGCAAAACCAGCAGCACCTCAGTATGTTCCTGTCTTTCAGCCCTGCTTGGCTTTATGCAAAACTCAGTTATGTGAATTTTTCCCTCAGACCTTTCTCCCTTTAATACATTTTCCTTTTAGCCATTTGTGATCTACGATGTGGACACCCTCTGGAAAGCAGAGAGTGGTTTGGTGTGGAGCCAGTTAACTCCAGGTGCGCCTCTGGCCAAGGAGATTGGGGTTCATGTGTTCTACCGCTGTCAGTGCACCACGGTGGAGACCGTGCGAGAGCTTACAGAGTTTGCCAAGTGCATTCCAGGGTTTGTGGACCTCTTCCTTAATGACCAGGTAAGCCGCTGTCTCATATAACAAAGAATTATTAGTATATCCAAGTTTAGGAAAGCACAAATAAACAGCTGTTTGTGTGCTTACTGCAGGTGACTTTGTTAAAGTATGGTGTGCACGAGGCTATTTTTGCCATGCTGCCATCTCTCATGAACAAAGATGGACTGTTGGTGGCCAATGGCAAAGGCTTTGTGACACGGGAGTTTCTGCGCAGCTTACGGAAGCCCTTCAGTGAGATCATGGAGCCAAAGTTTGAGTTTGCTGTTAAGTTCAATGCTCTGGAGCTGGATGACAGTGATCTGGCCTTGTTTGTTGCTGCCATTATTCTCTGTGGAGGTGAGCCTGAGCAGCTTTCTGGTCAAGTATGAAGATTCAAATCTTGTGAAGTGTGTCTGTAGCTCTTGAAACCTCTTTGAAAGTGCTGCATTGAAACTGTTAGAAGGTACAATTAAGGTTCGAGTCTTATAGCATCCAGAAAAAGATAAGACAGTGATTTAAAAGTAATCACTGAGCCTGTAGCAGCACAACTAAGGGGTTGTTCAGCTGATCCAGTTGTAACTATAAGCTTTGTCCTACAGCAATGTTTTAAGGCTAATCTTAAAAGTAGAGAGGGTGTCTGTTTTCGGGGCTGGTTCCACCAGAAAGAAATTGTCTATAACCAGCCACATAACAGCTACTGGTTATCTATCATGTTGCTACATGCCAGTAAGATTCTAAAACGGGTTTTAACTTGTCTTTGCATGTCTTGTTTGCCCAGCATAAATTGTGACTCATCACAGGCTTTTTCCTCTTTTTGCACTAGATCGTCCCGGGCTAATGAACGTGAAGCAGGTGGAGCAGAGTCAGGACAACATCCTTCAGGCCCTGGACCTTCACCTCCACGCAAATCACTCTGACTCTGTCTACCTCTTCCCAAAACTGCTTCAGAAGATGGCTGACCTCCGTCAGCTGGTTACAGAGAACGCTCAGCTCGTCCAAAAGATCAAAAAGACTGAGTCGGAGACCTCGCTCCACCCTCTACTACAGGAGATCTACAAGGACATGTATTAGCAGTCTCCAGCACAAACTGCTTTTAGCAATACTGTTACAGACTGAATTTTATAATGAAACACTGCATTCAGTACAAGCACTGTAGTACGGGATGGATTTCTAAGGTGCAGATGAGGCAAATTCACCTGGTAGTGCTAATACAATCAGCAGAGTCTTCGCAGTGTCAGCGTAACCCTCAGCACAGTTATGCGTGTGTTTGTGTGCGCGTGCATGTGACGAGCATCTGGAATCATTTGCTGCGAGTCCCAGTTTCCCACAACGGTCACGTAACAGGAAGAATGATATGTTTTCTCAATGAGGCTGCTCCTGTTTCATCCTGTTAGCGAAGCTGACCCCAGAGCTGTGTGCAGAGGGAGCTCATCCTCGCTCCCCTCAGCTCTGTGTTTGTGCTGCAAAGGGAAAGCATTTCACATTCTCACACCAGTGGCACCGTTCAAACAAACAAGTGATTGTATTGTGTTTTCAGACTTAACTGACGGGAGAGATGCAGCAGCTGGTATTTGTTTACATCATCATCATCATCATTATCATTATCACTGACCACCACTTTGCCATTTGGTATAAAGAACACAAACTGGGCTGGCTCCAGCAGTGTAGAGCTCTCTCTTAATGCAGCAATGTGTGCAATACCATTTTGCCATTTGTCAATAAATGTGAGATCCAGTTTATTTAGGTTTTGTCTTAAAGCCATCTAGCCAAGTGTGAACTGTTGGACTATGCTGCAAAGATTTTATTTCTGAATCTGACACTATACACGCATACATACATGACCCATTGAAGTACAAGGGACAGCATGTTTTCTTTCTTCCTTTTGATATCCAAAATATAATGAATTTACCATTTAAATATATTTGTTAGGTTATTCTTTGTAATTCTGTAACAAATTATTTGTAGTTTTTGATTGTATTTCTAAGGGCAAAACATGAATTTATCAACTTGTTTCATATATTAGTTCATATGTGTTCTTTCATATTACATGCCTGCCTGTTTTAGTTTTAGACTGTACCAAATATATCACCAAGAATACCATCAAACCTCTCCCCAATGAGGAGTTTGGATTTTATGGTTTCATGTGCAGGAATTACCTTAAGCCAGCATTTTTAACCATGTCATTATTACTGGGATACTTGATGAAAATTGAACATCTTCCAATATCGTAGGGTGCTTTTGTATTGGAGATAGACACGGTCCTAGATTAATGCTCTTTTTATGTACAGGCTGATGTGTCTTGAAAGGTGAGGCATAGAGTGTAAAAGCCTTGCGATACAGTAGCCAGGATCCAGACGTTTCTAATCATTTCTTCCCCTTTTCTGTTGTTACTGTCCCTGCTGGTGTGAGCACAGGTCTCCTCTTTTGCTCTTATTCTGTCTTGATCCCTATCTACCTCTAATGTATGATCTGTGACATTATTCCGCTGTCTCATCTAATCCTTGACATATATTATTTTTGCCTTAAATTCCTGCTACACATTGAAATCCTGATGTTACTGGCTGGTGTGCAGTGTGCCAAGTTGGCAAAGGAGCAATTACACCAAAAACAGAAAGGAAAAAAAAAGAAGTTGATGTAAGCTACCTCTATGCCTGTGTAAGTGATGGACTGACATATTTGTTCAAAACTTGAAATGATTTCTTCTTAATGGTCACATGTAACCTATCTGCACGTTTAGTTTAGTGATTTCTCACTTATAAACTTGATTAGAAGCGGCAACGGTGATTTTCTCGGTTTATTTTTATTTTATTTTTTATTTTGTTGGAATTTTTTTTATCATGAGGTGGATCATACAACTCTTTCAAGTTGCTCCCTGCTGTGATTGGCGTCCTTCAATAAACTCTCTGAATGGAGTGCGTAACGTGCTGACGTCAGCGTCACGTTTCTATTGGTTCGTTGCCAGGTTAATTGGTACGAGGAACCAGCTGTCAACTATTTAGATAACGTGGATGGTGAAGGCTTGGCGGCGGCTCGTTCAAAACACACGGAGGATGGACTCGGCTCGTAGTAGAAACATTTGTCGGTAAGCAGCCCCTCACAGTCCCACAGAGTGGGTTAGAAATGAGGAAAGTGTGGACCAAGCACCGAGAAATAGCTTGTCAGAGTTTAATGCCTTCGTGTGGCGTTCTAATATACACGTTAAAGTGAAATAGTGACTTTTGATTACATCAACTTAGGAAGAAAGTGTGGTAGACCATGTTGCTGTGTGAGTACATTCGTACAAATTTTGTGTTGCTAGGTGACTAAATATAATGTTGAAATGTTAGCCAAAACTTGAGCTAACTGAGTTAGTGGCTGTTGGTAAGTGGGATTTACGACCGCACTTCTGTGTCGGATTTGGCCCTTCTCCGTCAGTTAATCCAGAAACGCGTCAGTACACGATGATTATTATTGACAAATACGGTTTTTGAAGCTGTTTAATGATGTGCATATACAGTACCGATGTTGTTTCAACGTATAAAATTTTCGCTCTTTACTTTGTAATGTGTTCTGCAGTTGAGGCTGAAGTCAGATTATTAATTTTACTACGTCAAAAAAATTAAAATAAAAAAAAAATTGGTTAATGTCAGGCAGGGCTTTCAGTCTCTCTCCCACCTGTAAGAATTTACTAAACTATAAAAACGGCTCGACTACTCTTTTCAGCTTCTTCCTTTAGGCTTGGCCAGAGCAGCTCACTCACATGTCCAAACATCTCATCCTTGCTTCTCAAACTTTGTCTCCAAACACCTCAGCCTGAGCTGTCTGATCCACTCCTAATCCTATACTTTCTGGTTACACTCAATAAAAATCTGAGCATCTTCACTTATAAAGAATAAAATACCAGCGGCTCATCTTATGAACTTGCATTCTAAATAACCCTATAAACACTAGCAGTCATCACAGTTCAAATCACTGGAGCGGCATGTAAAACCAATCTTGCTACTTAAAAAAAAAAAAAAAAAAAAAAAAAAAGGTTTGTGGCAGAAATTTACTTTGCGATTTGTGGTTTTCACCTCATTGCAGGCGTTTCATAAATGGCTCTTGCAGATTTGGTTCAAGATGCAATTATCGTCATGAATGGCCAACCATACACTCATCCCAAATATGTCGGTATTATCAGAAAGGTGGATGCTGGTATGGTGAGCGCTGCAGGTAAGCTGCCCCCCCCTCCCCCCATGTTTATTATTTAAGAAAATCCATCATTTAATCCCTTATATTTTTTCTCTGCTAGGTTTTTCCATGTTCTTCAGTCTGAAGCTGGCACAACTGTTGCAGGAAGAAGGGCTTCAGTACCTACGGTCTCCTCCTCCAGTGTGGCTCACGCGTCACCTGATAGGCGAGGGTCAGAACCTGCAGTTCTGCAAGCTGAGGTGACATCTGAACAAGAGTGCAGCAGATCAGAGTTGGCAGCTGATACCTCAAACCCTCAATGCGACACTGGGCACCTGCCAGCGAATATCGCTGAGGAGCAGTCAGAAGGTATTGCATGAGTTTGTAGATGGACCTGAACGTAGAAGTTGATCTAATTAATTTGCTTTTCCTCTACAGAATCTGGTCTGGGATCGTCTCAAAGCTCAGAAGCTGCTGAAGCAGGTGCCTGCGATGGAAGAAATGAGGTTTGCATTTAATTTGACTGCGTTATCTTAAGCATGCTCATTCAGCAGGAGAACTTGGCTGAACCCAAAGCCTTCTATTAATGTTCAGGAGATCTCCCCATCTGAAACCCCAGAGAATGGGGCTGCTGCTGCAGCTTCTGGTTCTCAGGGAAGGGAGGAGGAAACTGAGGCCTTCCTCAGGAGCAAAGACGTGACCTGTGGGATCTGCATGGACAAAGTGTATGAAAAGACTGATCTGAAAAGCGGTGTCTTTGGCATCTTGCCCAACTGCAATCACTCCTTCTGTTTACAATGCATAATGACCTGGAGGAAGACCAAAGACCTCGGCCTGGATGTGATAAAGTAGGTTTCTGTAATATTTAGGAGGCAGCAGGATCTGACAAAACCAGAGAGGGCTCGAAGTGATTCTGATTGACTTTTTCCCTCTTCTCAGACGCTGCCCACAGTGCCGCGTGAGGTCTGCCTTTTATGTGCCGCACAAATACTGGGTTGAAGGACAAGAAAAGGAAGATCTAATTACTGAGTTCAAGCAAAAATTCAGGTGAGGAATAGATCTCATGTCCGCAGAGTTTAGAAAATCCTTTGAGTCTGTCTTCCTGGGTATGTTGTGTGGATGTTAGTTTCAATAGTCCAGCCTTTTCTTCAGATTTCTTACTATAGATAGATTTAAAAAAAAAAAAAAAATTATATAGTGAGTCTTGCTGTAGATTAAGGTTCCTGAATTAAACTACTCATCTAAATCCTTTGGTTAGGCCAGGGGTGTCAAACTCAAATACACAGTGGGCCAAAATTCAAAACTGGAACAAAGTCGCGGGCTAATGTTAATATTTATTGAAAAAAAAAAAAATCTTCCTCCAGATATAAGAATGAATCTTTTCTTATGGACTCAAATAAGTTTTGCTGGAAAACTGAATATGGAACAAGCAAAGCTTAATACTAAACAATATATATATTAGCTGTATAATACCAGTAGGCCAGCTCTAACAGTAATTTGGTATGGCTTCGCGGGCCAAATGTAATTAGGCTGCGGGCCAAATTTGGCCCGCGGTCCAGAGTTTGACACCTATGGGTTAGGCCATGGTAACTTGGTCCAAAGTTGCTTTCTAAAGGTTTGTTTTGTTTTTTAAATAAATATACTCCTCCCAATAAATTGAATCTCTTGAGCTGCTACAGATCTCCCATTCAGCAAAAACTTGCTTTTGTTTTTGCTTATTGCGCCTTTAAGTCCCTTTACCATTAGTACGTACTCGACTCGGCACAGTTCACCAGTTTTCAAGATTTTCATTAGGTCATAGGTCATTCTGATATTAACAGTATGGAGTGTGCAGCAGATGTCATATCTAAGGAAGAGTACTGAAACACAGGTGTGTAGCATTGCTAACTAATTAACAATGGGAGCTACAGAGTGAATGATTCAGCACAGATTTTTACAACATGGCAATTAGAATCAAATTTATGCAAAAGGAACAAATCGGTGTGAAGAGAAGTAATGACGAAAAATTTAGCAAAGGAGAACTCTAGGTATTAATTGAAAGGAGATCTATAATGCTGATGCACAACAAATTAAATATGCATATACTGCTCAAAGCCCTGTGCATATTTCACTTAAATCACACTATTTTTTTATTTTTTAGATTTTAAAATTGCTTGTCATCTCAAGCCAGTATAAACATTTAACTGACCCCTCCCTGCTGCCTCTTGTTTGATTCCAGTAAGAAATCCTGCACCTACTATTCTCGATACCAATGCTGCCCCTTCAAAAGCGAGTGCCTTTACCGACATGACAAAAGTCGACACAGCGCGTCCTTTCTGGTAACTACATGGTGATCCGTGAGTGTTTTACGTTCTCCTCCCTCTTAGTGTGTCTAAGATAAGGTTGTATTTACTCTCCCCTCACTCTCTTTGTCCTTGCAGCATTTTGGAGAAGATGACTTTGAGGATGAAGATGATGGAGTGGATCTAATTAGTTTCTTCATAGCCATGACCCTTCTTGGTGATGATGATGATGACGACCTTGAATTTACTTTTTTACCTTACTAAAACAGTGTAGTTTGAGTGCTCATCTCCCTCCCCCTTTTATTTTATTTTTTTTCCTTTTTTGGTCAGTGTTTGAAACCACTGAATGGGGTCTATAACCATCATTGGTCCCTGGAAAATGCATGGCTGCTGCCTTTTTTTTTTTTTTTTTTTTTTTTTTCTTCTTCTTCTTTCCTTTTTAAAAACCACCTGTGTCTTCATGAAATTATTACTGAAACAGCCTACGAGTAGCTTTGACTCAGGATCATCGAGTGGAAAGTACATCTCACTTAAAGGACTCCTAAATTCAGACAGGAACCTGTCTCCAAGTCTGTGCACACTTGGACACTCCAGAACTCATGGCTAGTGGTCTCAGCGTAAGACACCTTTGTTTCTAGTTGGGGTTTATAATTTTTTTTTTTTTTTTTTTAAAATACTACAGCTGTTATGTGTTAAGTGTTTAGCAAACTGTCAGCTTCTCTTCCAACTTCTGAGCGTGCCAATGTAGACATTTCCCTAGTAGCTTGGGCCATTTAGATATTTTTAAAGTGTTATGTCGATGGTAGTTTTAATTGCCCAAGGGTTAAAAAAAAAAAGTGTACTGTCCTAATGTCTGATATCTGTATAAAAATGATTAGTTGTCACACACTTCCCAGTTTTGGCAAGAACAAATGATTTTATGTCCTTTTTTTTTTTTTTTAAACCAAATTGTACCTGTACACAAAAAATAAAACATTGATTCACTTTGTCTCACTAAAGTGTTGTTTTCTTCATTGGTGCTGTGCTATTCGGGGCATTTCCCTGAATGGTATGCCCACATGGCCTGGGGGTCAGGATGTGCCTAAATCACACCATACAATGAATTCACGTAATGAATTTTCATTTAAAAAAAAAAAAAAAAAAAAAAGGCAAGTATGGGCTAGTTGGACGAGTCTAACCTTTAAGCAAACAAAAATACATTTATCTATGCTGTTGAGTAGCTCCACTGTGGTCTCCAAATAAAGACTTAAAGTGGAAACGACTGAGAGATGATGGCAATCTCGTTCTATTCAGGAATTTCTGGCTTTTGTTTAACTAGTATACGCCGCAGGATAAATCGTGCTGTGTCGCCAGTGGCACATCTGACCACTAGGTGGCGATGTTGAACTCATCTAGCCCTTTACCGGTGTCGAAGAAGAAATGTAAACAGCAGTGGCGGTATAGTGAGGTTGGGATGAAGCCACAGGTGTCTGGGCGAGACGGCAAGGACAAACCCGGAGATGGGGCACACAGCTGTCTGAACTCCGGCATGTTTCTTAGCGGATTTGACGGGCAGTCGAGGCTGCTGCTTCGGTCACTGATGTCCGGAACCTCCGGGGCCTCGAGAGCGCTGGGCGTCTTCCACAGGCAGCAACGGGCTAACCCCGAGAGCTCACTGTGTGGCTTCATAGAAACACTGTGCAGAGACGAAATAACCCACACCGAGGCTGACACTGAGTTTCTAACCGTGTGAGTAAAGTACACAGAAAAAAACAGTGTAGAGTTAGTTTAGTATTCACATAGATATTCTAGGGCAAACACACACACGTGTGAAAAGTAGGGTGAAGATCAAATCAGTGTTTCCTAACCTCTTTTGTGTTAGATCTGGGGTCCTTTGCCACATTTCCTTGCTTTTATTGCAGTCTGATTAAGAAAAATTCACAAAATTCCTTTCTAAGAAGTCCCTTTAATCAGTATTTAGCAAGCACAAATCTCCCCCAAAATGATTTACATTTGTGGAAAAAAAGTGTCATAAATACTGATAGTCACAAATCAGTTTTATGTTTTTTTCTAACTCCTGCCTTTTTCTTAAACATGAACTTTTTCTTTGTCTACACAACTTCAGAGACCAGCTGACGGTTTCTTTGGTTTTTCCTTACCTCTTCTAGTAAACCACTAGTCTGCCTGTTTCCACCTTTATTTAAACAAAACCTGCTGTCATTCATCCACCTGGTGCATTCTGTTCTTCCTCGGACCGCTGTACTCCATCTGATCAAATGTCTCAGCCAGGACTCTCGTCCAAACCCGTGGGTGACTGCTCTGTGCAGACAACTCGAAAGAGACCTGGAAACCCACCGTGAGGTGCCTCTGTACACCACACCGTGCAGCCAAAGACTAAAGGAGCTCTCCCAGGGTTTGATCGGATCTGCTGAAACTGGAGGATGGACCAAGTGCTTCAGTGGTCAAACGGCAGAATTTGAATCCCAGAGTACATCTGATTTATCTGAGCTGGGGACACAGAGGAAGAGAAAGGGCAGTTTTGTCAGCGTGGGGTCTGATGGTGAAGAAACGGGATCACAGAGTAAACGGATAAAGATGGATGATAATGAGTGTGTCACAGCTGAAGAACTGAGAGTTCCCAAGGAAATGTCGGGAGCGCCAGAAAGTGATGTTGCAGCAGAAACTCCAGCCTCAGACAGTTCGTGTGGTGGCCTGCCTGAACAGATAAAGGTAAAAACCACTATACAAAGAAGGGTACCCTCTCCACACTGAAATCTTTCTGCCAATTCCAATGTTTGTTTTGTCCTTAGAGAAGCAGAAGTTGTAAAACGATGAGCTGATTTACTGTTTTTGTGTTTATTAGGTCTGTATTCCTCAGATAAAAGAGTTGTTGGAGAGTCAGACGGAGGTAAGAAGATTTTATTTTCTTCTAGCTCATTCAGTGCAGACAGTAAGTGACATTTAGTCTCACTGTCATTCTTTTTGTGTGTTTCAGTGGGACCAGAGCTCCACAGATGTGTTCAAAGTGCTGAACAACTGTGACTCAAACCAAGTATGTCCTCAATAATTTAACCTGCGCTTTTACTTCGAAAACGGGTGGATTTGACTTAAATTACAAAATAAAACTATTCAACAAGATAGAAACTGTCGATTAAAGTGCAAAAGAGCTGTTTTCACACATTTCCATGAAACCAGAGTTGCTTTTTGCAACCCGAAGAGTCGCCCCCTGCTGTTCATTAAAAAGAATGAAGGTGCAGGGCAATCTTTTAAATCTGTTATACTATTTAAAATCCTTAGGGCTGAGCTGAGGGTGTATCTTAAGCACACACTCCTATAAACAAGATCATATTTATAGGAGGAATAAAAGATATTTAATATAGGACTGACACCAGTGGTTGGGACCATTAAGTGAGTATCAGAGGCATTTTCTTATTGGTCTCTGTTGGGTTCCAGAGAATATATCAATATTTTATGTATAATCTGCAGTTGTGATTGGACTGAACCCAGGTCCTTACCTGCCCTGTTTAGGTGGAGGTGTTATGCAGCATGCTGAATTTGCCGGGCTTACCTGACCAGGCGCTGCCTAAACTGTGCAGCAGTGTTTTGGCCCTCTCTCCTGACCTCAGCTACAGCACTGCTGCAACGCTCATCAAGAGCCTTCTGCTGGAGAAGGTATAACACCGAATATGAAAAATAAGCAACATGTGTTGCTGTGTTTCATCTTGACAGAATATTGTTTCACCTTACAGGTGCTGTCCCTGTCAGAGCCGGCCTCCAGGTGTCTGGTTACCGCAGTGACATCACTGTGTAGCCGCTATCCCAGACCAGTGTGCCAGGCTCTAATCGGACCAGTACTAGAGAAAGAGAACATAGGTGAGATGAAAGGAAAACGTTTCACTGAAAGTGACTACAGAAATGACTTAATGATGTCCTTCATTCGGGTTTGTGATCTTGGTCAGATGCTAAGATGGTATGTGATTTAATAAGGTCTGGTGTTTACAAGCACTCAGTTAAAACAGTGTGACATGTGCAAAAGTGATAAATATGTCCTGCACTTTTCTTAATACTGTGATGCAACATGTCAATCAGTTTTTCTGCAAAGTGCATCACTTCACCATCTCCACCAGCCTGACCAGTTGATACGAGACAGGATGGATCCGTGTTTTCATGTTGTTTACACCAAATTCTCCCCCTACCATCTGAATGTTGCAGCAGAAATCGAGACTCATCAGACCAGGCAACATTTTTCCCAATCTCCTATTGTCCAGTGTTGTTGAGCCCATTTCCTGTTATTACTGACAGCAAATGTACTGTTTATAAGATTTGGGGAAACCTGCAGTCAGCTGAGACTGAAGAAGTCACTTGGATGAGTGACGAAACGTTTCTCCCACAAAACGCTACGTCCAGATGAACAGAATCAACTTTTGGAGATTACTGACAGGAGTGACACCCAGTGTGGTCTTCTGCTGCTGTAGCCCATCTGCTTCAAAGTTCATCGTGGTGTGCATTCAGAGATGCTCTTCTGCATACCTTGGTTGCAATTAGTGGTTATTTACATTACTGTTGCCGTGCCCAGCTTGAAGCAGTCTGTCCATTCTCCTCTGATTCCAGCTGTTTCAGTGGATCAACAGATTCTGAAATACTCAGACAAGACCAGCTTGCACCTACTACCATGTCACGTTCAAAGTCACTAAAATAACCTTTCTTCTTCACTCCGATGCTCAGTTATAACTTCAGCGGGTCATGTGTTCATCTCTCTACGGATACAATTGCTCATACTGATTGATAATGTATGCTAACAAGCAGTTGAAAAGATGTACCTCATGACCCAGCTGGTGAGCGTGTATGTGCACTGATTGCTTCAGGGAAATCGGAGAGTTGCAGAGCAGCAGAGCAGGCACGGATTCAGAGCTCTGGTTTAAGTACACATTAACAGGACAGATGCTTTGATGTGATAGAGCTCCTTTTACTCAGGCTTTGCTCCCAGCATGAATTAATCCTTTTGAACATTGTTTTGTTTTCAGGGCCTCCACAGGCTGAGCTGCTAAGCAGACTGATAGAAAGCTGCCTGGATTCTCACTACAGACTGCTGGTGGTTCAGTAAGTATAAAGTTACGTTCTGTTTTCACTTGTAACTGCTGCGACAAAGAAGCTTCGCATAATAACGGACACATGGTTAGTAGTAAATGACTAACACTCCTGCTTTTTTATGTTTTGTTTTTAAAGAATGACATTGAAGATTGCATGGAGTGAGGCAGTGCTGTCTATTATCCACAGCTTGCTAGACTCAAAGGTAATCCAGGTGATTATTCATGGGAAAGAGCTGCAAGAGCTGTTAGTCATAATACTCACTGCCACTGAGCCACCTGTTTTGCCTGTTTCCCCCCAACAGCCTGTCTTGAATGAAGAACTTTTCACACAGTTCACAGAACAGCTCGTCAGTCAGGCTCCTCGTTTCACAAAGTCTGTGAAGTTTGCAAAAATGATGCTCACAGTACTCACCAAATACAGCACTGATGTAAGTATGCAGATTGGGATCACAGATAACGTCTGTACAGTGGATGAAATGGTGTGTGATAACCTTCTGCGTATAAATGATTGCATTTCCAGGTGACTGCTGCACACAAACACTCCTTGTCCAGCTGCCTGATGTTAAATGAGACCTTCCTGAAGAAGTCTCTACAAGCTGCTTTAAAACGAATCGCAGACACATGACCTCACCACCTTTTCAACTAATTTACATTAAAAAAAAAACCCTGTATAAATAAATTAAACTGACAATGAAGAATCTTAATTCACCAGTCTGACAGGGCTGATATTATTTTTTATTACTCTGACTGTTCACAGGTCCTACAATAACGATTCCTAAATGCTAATCCTTGCACTCCTGAATACAACACACCCATGTATCTAACTCAATCTAGTATTAGGACAAAGTTGATACTGAATTACTGTAACCTGCAGACTTTTATTGGTCAGTCTTTACAAATATTTGCAATTTTTTTTTGCAATATCTCATTTAGCAAACACTATTATTACTTATATGGTATTTATTTTTATAATTATTATAAATTATAACTGGCTCCATTGAGTTGGCTTATACATCTGGTGAGGATGCCTCATGGGGGCTTCCAATTGGATGGTTTCCAGGCATACTCAACTAGAAGGAGACCCTGGGGTAGACCTCAAATTTGTTGCATGTATTTCTTGTCTTCAGACCTGGGGATGCCTCAGAATCCCCGTGTGGAAGTGGAAAGTGTTGCTGGGAAGAAGGGCCCTGCATAACCTGCTGCCACCACAGCCTGAATTTGGATAAGCAGAAGCTAGGCTGAATGGATGGGTGGATTAGATCATAATGTCAATTAATTGTATTCATTTTCAAAGCCTCAGGGGGTTTTTTTGCAACTTTTTATTTTGAATTTTCATTGTGACAAGAATATAACAAAAATAAAAGGGGAACAAATTGGGGCACTGTTCCAAGCATAATGAATTAAGTGACAGAATCTTCAAGCCTGTGCTTATATTTATGCCGTTTAGTCCAAGTTGTTGAAAAAGATGACATTTAAGTCGTACAAAGAAAGTCAGTCTCTCCATCAGATGTATTTCCTCTATAATCTCTAGCACTTGCTCTACTCGGGAAGGATCCTTCTTAAGGATTTTCCTTGTTATGGCCTTTTCAAATGCGATCAACGGGATTTAAAAAATATATCTTTCCTTTTTTAGAATCAAATCACTGGGTAGCAAACCCAGTAGGAAGATCCTGAGATCCTTAGGGATGCATAGGACATGATGTCATCTGTTAACTTGGATATACTATCCCAAAATGAGGTCAATTGTGTACACGTCCAAAAGATATGAGAGTGATTGGCATTCGGGTGACCACACTGTCTCAAAGCCTCCATTTTTTTAAAGGTTAAAAAAAGTTATTCAAATTTCGGGGTTCCCAAAAAATGTCTTACAGCGCCTCAAAATCTATTAATACACACCTCATAATTCAGTAGCTTCTAGAACCACCTGTAGCAGCAATAACTTGAAGTCTTTCTGCTTTGTTTTGCTTTATCAGAATCTCATATTGTGGAGGAATACTGACCCACTGTTTTTTTGTTTGTTTTTTTAAAGTTGCTTCACTTCATTGAGCTCTCTTAAAATCCTGCCACAGCATCTCAATCAGGTTGAAGTTTGGACTTTGACTGGGCCATTGCAACATCTTGACTCTTTTTCAGTCATTCTGTTACAGATTAGCTGATGTGTTTAGGCTCATTGTTCTGTCACATGACCCAATTTGTGACAAGCTTTAGCTGTCAGACCAATGGCCTCGCATTTAACTCTAGAATACTTTGGTATACAGAGAAGTTCATTGTCGATTCAATGACTGCAAGGTGCCCAGGCTCCTGTGGCTGCAAAACAAGCACAGATCATCACTCCACCAGTTGGTATGAGGCGTTTGTGCCGATATGTTGTTTGGTTTAACATACCTAAATGCTCCACACAAGAAAACTGATTTATAAGGGAGTTCAAGCAAATGCATCTGATTAACAGCACTTGGTTGTCATTTACACTCTTTATCCTTATAGAAATTGTCAGGGATTTTTCACAGGACTATCATTTTGGAACAAAAAAAAGTACCTGAAACAGCCAGAGCTCAACTTTTGATATTATAATTTACAACAGCATAAAAACTGTAATGACAAAGTTTGACAAAGACAGCTGAATTATGTAGCTATTATGTAACTATTTAGCTTTATAAGTAGGTAAGAATCTTTATGTAGTTTTACAGGTATTTTATTTTTATGTATATGTTTCTTCACAGGCACACATTTTTCAATTACTACTAAATAGATATTTTTATGCTTGCTGTTTTATGATATAGATTTTGTTGATTTCTATTGGGAAAAAAGCTCGCGCTTTCTGATGACGTCACGGATCGCCTTTATGTCGCGTAACGTACGACGTCACTTCCTTTTCCAGCGTAGCACGACGAGAGCGACGAGCTACCAAGATGAGGTCAGGCCACATTTTTCCCAATAAATGATTAAAAACCTCATTTTAAACGCGCTTTTCTCTACTGTGTTATTCTTCTAGATACGTAGAGTCGTAATATTGTCCGGCTTTGTTTGTATTTCATGGTAAGTTGTAGTTTATTGACGTTAAAGGTGCGGCATGGGACCGGTTCATCGCCGGTGCACCGTCAGCGCGCTAAGTTTCTCAAATGTAATCCGTCGTCATCCGCGTATTTAAAATACATTTACAGTCTTCATCTAATCTCTGCTGTTTAGTTTAATGCTCTTAAATAACCGGCACATATTTTTTTCACGACTTTTGTGGCTGCTTGGTGAATTTTTAGCGCTGTGCTTTAGCATCATTAGCCGTCTTATTTCTCTTGGTGGCATTTCTAGTGACGTTAACTTTTTTCCTGACGTTTTCTACATTACAGTAAGGTCTCCAGGGATACTTTATATGAAGCCGTGAAGGAGGTCCTGCAGGGCTCCGTGGCCAAGCCGAGGAAGTAAGCAGATCCGAACAGCTGTGATAACCAATGGTTAAAGTGTAATACTGAAAATACCGGACATGTGTGTAACCTGTCATCTCTTTGTAGGTTTGTGGAGTCGGTGGAGCTTCAGATCAGCCTGAAAAACTATGATCCCCAGAAGGACAAGCGTTTCTCCGGCACTGTCAGGTTCGACCTTTTACTGTCTCATCCACCCTTTTCCCTGTGCGTCTCCAGCCCTGTCTGATTATCACAGCGGCCTGTTTAACGGCCATGTAGTACATTAAAAATCAAAGTCCAGACAGGCCAGGAGCAGACATGGAGAAGTACTCTGGGTAGTCTGACTGAGCTTACTCAGCTTTCTGCTGGGGAAGGCGAAGCAGGCGGACCCCTACCCTGGGTCTTAAAACATGAGGGGAGGCTTTGAGTGGCTGAGCTGCTAAGTTCACGCCCTCATGCCGACCACTTTGCTTTGTATCACCTAAGAGGTCAGCTGGACGCCAGCCCCTGTGGTGGTATGGGTAAGACTTTTTCTACTCCACAGTAAAGTCAGGTGGTCTCATAAAGGGTCAAATTATATCATCACATGTTGAATGAGTTGATTATTTCTCAGAGGTTGAAAAGTGGTTGTGAGCACAGTCACTAAAAATGTTTTGTTGACATGCAGGCTGAAGACTCTCCCCAGGCCAAAGTTCTCCGTGTGCATCCTGGGAGACCAGCAGCACTGCGACGAGGCCAAAGCTGCCGACATGCCACACATGGACATCGAGGCTCTGAAGAAGCTCAACAAGAACAAGAAGCTGGTCAAGAAGCTCGGTACGGTGTCCACAAGATTACAAACTGCCTCATCTGTGACCAAAGTCTGTCAAGGCTTCCTAACGTGCTTGTTTCTTCCTCTTCCAGCCAAGAAGTATGATGCTTTCCTGGCCTCTGAGTCTCTGATCAAGCAGATCCCTCGTATCCTGGGTCCTGGGCTGAACAAGGCCGGCAAGTTCCCCTCACTGCTCACCCACAATGAGAACCTGAACACAAAGGTGGATGAAGTCAAGTCCACCATCAAATTCCAGATGAAGAAGGTGTGTTCTGCTGCTTCCTGGCTTTATGGTTTCATTATCTAACACTTGGTTTGAAGAAGTTGATCAGTGTGGAGTAACCTTGCTGCTCGTTGTAGGTGCTTTGTCTGGCTGTGGCCGTAGGACATGTGAAGATGACAGAAGACGAACTTGTGTACAACATCCACCTGGCTGTCAACTTCCTGGTGTCGCTGCTGAAGAAGAACTGGCAGAACGTGCGTGCCCTCTACGTCAAGAGCACCATGGGCAAACCCCAGCGCCTCTACTAAATACAGTTTTTCTATTAATAAAAGTGGAGATTCTCCAAAGTCGGCTGCTCTGAGTGATTTATTTTTTTAGATTTCATTACTGAGGTCTTGTATCACTAACTGATAATCTGAAATTCACTTGTGTGTAACGGTGTAATACATAGTTACATAACTCTGTTAACTTTAGTCTGTATAATGTAGTGAAATTCAGGTTTTGGGAGAAATTACAGGAAGGGCCTCAGGTTTTCATGCCTCATTCTACCATTAAGCTTCTTCCCTCAACATGCACCCTTCTATGAACACATCAGGGCCAACTCAGGGCTCAGCGGGAATACCAGAGTGCCCTGGGATTGAACCACCAACCCAGTCCAGTGAGCCTGAGTATTCATCCCAAATATTTGGTGCATGGCCATTAGGTGTCTCTGTCGGTCTGCTTTGGCGTGCATTAGCTGGGCCTCAAGATGTTTGTTGTCATTTCGTATGGACACAGCCTGAAATGAAACACTTTTTCTCACCAGCCTCTACAGTGCAAAAAGCTTGAACTGTCCTCCAATGGCCTTGGGTAAATAAAGGTCTAATATTCGACTGATGCAGATCACAAATGTGTATGTAGAGTGAAAAACGGGAAGCGGAGTGTTAATAAGATCTACGGTTCCTGATCTATGTAATCCCCTCATGGGACTCCTGTACCCTTGTGTCCTGTCCTGCTGAAACCTTTAAAACCTAATTATTTATTCATGAGATTAAGTGAACAAGCTACTCCCTTTGCTCCTACAAGAATATAGAGTGTAGTATAACATGGTGTATTATATAGTATGGATGCAGGGTGAACTGTGGAATTGGTGCATTTGATTTATTAACTGGTACAACACTAGTTTTAATTTACCACATACAAAAACACAGCTTCCCATGAGCCTCTTGGGCCAGTCGTCCTATTCTGGTCTGATTGTGGATCTCTTAATAGGATTATCTATTCTCAGGACTGGAGAAAGGCTGAGGAGCAAATGAGCCAAACACTGACCCGTGAGAATATGTTTGTGCTTTCACAAATGATGAAGAGTCCACTGTGAACTCTGAAGTGAATCTGAATACTGTAATCAGGCTTTCTCTGACATTTGGATTAACTCTGGTGAAAGAGGCTGACGCAGTAATGAGCGCTGAGGTGAGTCTAACCAGCTGTCCTACCCGTTCCTTTAATCAGTCATTTAACACCTCGGAGGGCTGATAATGTCTTTCAAATATTTTCAGCCAGAGGCAGAGATAAGCAGCTACAACCTGCCCAACATGCCGGACAGTGACGACAGCGGAGAAGGTTAATGGCTTAAGAATAATAATTTTTTTAAAAGGTCTAAAAAGTTTCTAAATCAGTTTGAACTTTTTAACAGAAACTAGCCAAGAGGAGCCGCCAATCGCAAGCTGGAGTGAGCTGCCCATCATAGAGCGCGTCGGCCTCAATAGGTGACATTCATACGTACAAATACAACCAAATGATAACCGCCAGATTTAATTAGAAGTGATATCAAACTGTCAGACTTCTTGTTTCCTAACAGTGTAGAGATGTCAGAGAAGGATTTGGAGGTAAGTAGTCTACACTTCCCCTTCATTAAATCCATTCAGTAGGTTTTAAACTTTGTTTTTTAATGTGCTGCACTTGAAAATTTACATACAGGATTATTTGATTATAAGTTCAAGATTTCTGTATTTCTGAACAGCTACGGTTTCATTAAAGTTTATTTATCCTTAAATCTCAACAGCAGGCAGAGCCACTGGTATCTGAAATGCAGGAGGACGCTGAGAACTTGAATGAAGTTGTTATATTTTTGTTTCTTCTCCTAGACAGCTTTCTCTCAGATCGCCTTGTCTCTCCGCTGTGATCAGTACACCCTGAAGCAGAGGCTGCAGGCGGAGGAGCACGCCCGTAACCTGGCTGAGGAGAACATCCAGCTAGAGCTGAGCAGAGGCAGGGAGACCCTGGAGGTACTGTACGTAGCAGGCTATTATCTGTAGTGAGTCCTTTTGGTCCCAGCAGGCTGCAAATACAAGTGTGATCCTGTGGGATTTCAGATACTGAAGAGCCTGTGTTTGGACAACAAGCGCAGCGAGATCCTGCAGAAGCTGGAGCTGTCCCTGGACATCCTCGGAGGCACCGTGGAACGGATCTCTAACACAGCAGAGGTGCTCGGTGCCGTGCATCAGGTACACTATGGGTCAGGCTCAGTTAAAAACAAGTGTTACTGCTATATTGGGACCAGCACTGGGAGTAGGAGTTTTCTATTTATTTCCTGCTTTGTTTAGGAGGCTCGAGTGAGTAGAGCAGTGGAACTCATGGTGGCTCACGTGGAGCGCCTGAGGAAGCGATATGACAGAAATCTAGCTGAGCTGGAAGAAGCCAGAAGGATGATGATGCAGCAGCAGCAGCAGCAGGGCTCCTGCAGAAACATCACAGATCCCAGAGCCTCCACAGGTTTCTGCATCAGTGGTGTGTTTCTTGTCACTTGTTTTCTTCTGCAGTTGTGTGCAAAGTTTGAGTAATTGCTGGATTTATTGTTGTAGATCAAGAGGAAAGTGACAACATAAAGAAAGATACTCAGCAGGTATGCATATTTGGATACTTGTAACGTCTAATGTAGGTTTAAGCAATCTTTTGAACTTGAATCTGCCTTTTATCTGTGTGTTTGTTTGTTTTTTAACAAGAAGCACATCCGTAGAAGGGTCTGTGTATCAGTAATTTCCAGCCAAACTCAGGTAAGGGAGGTTTCCTGAATAAACCTTCCTGCTTTTTTCTCATGTTATCAGCCATAAACCACAGGGAGGGTCTTCTTTGTCTCCAGGATAGGAAAAAGCAAGACTCCAGAAAGCGTCTCTCTTCCAGCAAGAAGGCTGTCCCTTTTTGCCCGTCTCCCATGAGCTCAGAGTCCAGCTGCTCTTTCATGAACAAGGACGACAGATACTCAGTGGAGGACAGGTGAACTAGAGCCAACAGGCATATTTTTTGGTATCCTAACTACATGGTAACATTTATCACGAACATGTCTTACTTCAGGCCGCACAATCCAGATGAAACTCCATCAGAAGCTCTTCCAGGACCCGCTCCCATCCTAACCCCAGAGAGCCCCCCATCAAAACCAGTGAACAACAGCAAGACTCTGAACAAAAAGTATGGCACTATTCAGAGGAGGTGGACTAACTGAGAGGCACAACAGCCTGCAGTATTGACCAATTTCTGAAGCGTTTCGTGTCAGTATTGGTTGCTGCTGGCCCTGGGGCCTGTGTCTAGTTTGACAAATACAGCTCTTACTAAAGTCAGCATTAGCAACTTTATCAACAAAAAAGCATCACAAGCTTCAAGAAGTTGGAACTGAGGAATGTGCTTTTATATTTACAGCTTCTCTCTGGATACTTTGCGGCACAGACACAGGGGCAAAGCAGTCTTATCCAACAAAGGAAGGGAGAAAAAGATGGCAAATATCTGCAGACGGATCTCCACAGTGGGGATGTAAGTGGACACGTCATGTTTGTTCTTTTTCAAAAGTGTATTATTTCTGATAACTTTGGATAAACACTGACCGACTGCTCTCTTCAGGTGGAGGCAACATCCTCTGACTCACTGGCTGCAGCGCTGCCGGCTGGTTCTCCTGTGCACGTTTGTGATTTTCTGTGTCGTAACACTGAGTTACTTCTTGTGGTAGTTTCATGAAACACAGTCATCAGTGCTTCACGTGAATTAGTGCGTCGACAATTGAAGGCTATTTGTAAACAAACATAAAATGGTTTTTGATGCCCTGCTTTTGGTCGTTCATTGTGTTTGTCACAGGGAATCATACATTTTGGTAACATCCATCCATTTTCTGCTGCTCATCCAGTTCAGCTGTCATAAATATGGGCTCAAATTGTGGTCATAAATATCTTGTACTTGTAAATCATGATTTGTGTGTGTAAAAAGATTTGTGTGTGGACTTAGCCAAAAAGTACGTGTGAAACTCTGCACTCAAGTTTCAAGTTACAAGTACGAATTTTGACCCTATTTTTCTTCCTTTCAGCTGATTGGTCAATGTCATGTCAATCACAAATTTAACATTCCAATCAGCGAACAGATGGGTTTGGCTGTTTGAGGGGCGCTTTTTTAAACTGCAGGTCCTTGAAGGGTAATACAGTTTGAAGCTGGAGGATCTCTATATAAATGTCCGATAGAAGCTAGGTCCCCGTAACTTTCAGCAGCTGTTGAAAGGAAAAAGTTGTGGTATATCAGTGGTTAGAAATACCATTGTTACTTTAGGATTAGTTTAACACAAAGTCAGGGCTGACCCAGGACCACTGCTGTGAGTCACAGTGCTCAGCATAAAGGTCCTTACACATCGGATGCAGCATGTGCTGCTAATGCTAACTAATAGCAAAGGATCCAGAATTAGTTGCGCTGGCTGCTGAGCTCTGTGGGTTTTTGCAGCAGCTCTACCTGTACTAGATGCACCTGCTCCTTGTCGTTTCTATCTCTGACCTTATGTCCTCTACAAGAGTTTCTGTTTGTTTGTTTTTTATCTTCAAATGTTCAATAAAAACATGGATCGTTAATTCATAACGAAGAAAGCTTTGTAACTATCTCCACTAGTGAAGACTGTGTCATTTCCACAACACTGCCCCCCCCCAGGCTTTGGAGGTCCCTGTATTAAGCAGGTAAACCTGTGAAACAAAAATCACCACAGACTGTTTTCCATGAAGGTGATGAAGGAAAACGCTGGACTGGCATGTAAAAGCATTTATTCCCTCAAATCAAATCAAATCACTTTTATTGTCACATCACATGTGCAGGTACATTGGTACAGCACATGTGAGTGAAATTCTTGTGTGCGAGCTTCACAAGCAACAGAGTTGTGCAAAATACAAGAATGTAAACAAGCAAAATACAAGAATGGCTACATCTGAAACTAATAAATATATGTACAAAATATAATAGTATATGCATTTTAGGACCTGAAGCTCCATAACGCACCCCTCCAATAGCCAAACCCCTCTGTTCTCCTATTGGATTATTAAATTTGTGATTGACATGACATTGGCCAATCAGATGAAAGGAAGAAAAATAGGGTCAAAATTCGTACTTGTAACTTGAAACTTGAGTGCAGAGTTTCACACATACTTTTTGGCTAAGTCCACACACAAATCTTTTTTACGCACACACAAATTCTTTTTACACATACAAATCCTGATTTACAAGTACAAAATATTTATGACCACACTTTGAGCCCATACATAAAGCGAGAGGCGGGATACACTCAGATGGGTCATTTTGGTAATATTTTTATTATAAATATACAAAACATATCAAAACTGATACAATCACTCGGTTAGTAAGAAACACCATACCGCAGTGAAAACTTTCACCAAAATTGCCCTTAAAGGCATCAGTGGTTAATAGGAGTTAATAAGCAAGATTCAAATGTTAAGATTCAGCTCACTTCACATCATTATCAGACAGATTTCACTATGTATATCTACACATATACCTCTAAAAACTCATTGCTGTGCGTGCTTATAGGTGGCTATCATAGTTTTAGTGATAAGTCTATGTTGCAAAAGGGGGGGGGGTCTTTAAATAATAAATATAGAATATAAGTCAAAAATTATATTAGAAATGAGGAAAGCTATTTTAAATCTACTGTGGGTGAACTGCATGTGCAAAATGTGTTCCAGCCACAAAAAAAGGTCTTCAAACAACAGCAAGTTTATGGTCTTTGTTGAAATAAGCTATGAAACTGTATCAGATTTATTTCACCTCAGATGTATTACCAAATAAATAAAACTGGCATACCACCTTACATTAAATTAATCAGTGATACCAACAGGTCCACGTTTTCTGCATTATGTCAACAAACAATCTCACAGAGAGTCCAAAGACTTAATAAATAAAGGAATGAGTCATCATACTGCAGGGGGTTTTAGGCGTGTCAGCTACACCTGGCTCACAATCTCAGCATCCTCGGCAACAAACCACTGAAGGGGAGTCCCGTCTACAGCCCTCTGGAGAACCAGGTTACCTGAACCCTGTGAAAAAAGTCACAAAGCCAGATCTCTAATCTAGTTCAGTAAAAAATATTTCATGTTGTTTTCAAGTGAAAATGTGTCAATTTGCCAGAAATCCCATGGGGACCAAGCAACCTCTAATCAAAAAACAAGAGAAAGTGATGTATTTGAAAAAAAAAAACCCCAAACCAAAACATAAAAACACAGGCTGTTGGCTCTTAGTTGCTAATGCTACCCAGTCAAATGCAAAGCATTAATGCCATTGTGTGACCCACATATCACTAGGACACAAACGTCAATAAAAGAGCTTTAAATTTAGGTCAGTGTAACGAGTAATACCACAAACTAACCACCACCTACTACCAGTTTAACCTGACTTTTTATATAAATAACGGCACACATACTAACTTGAGTACCTTTGCAGTATCCCAGCCCACACTTTTGGAATCACTGATCTAATTTACGAAAGTAACAGCTTCAATGCATTAATATGTTAAGAGTCAAACATATTAATGCATCTTCCGCCGCTGCCTTAACATAGCTGGTGCTTGTACCTACCTGTGCAAAAGGAGGCAGGTGAGGTGAAATGGGGCTCGTAACGCTCTGCTGTTCCCCGCAGCTTGGCAGTAGCTTCTGTAGCTGATTCCTTTGATGCCACGATTTCAGCTCCTCTGATACGACCTCCCGGGGCAGCAGCCTCACGGCGTGGTTTGGGTACTCTTTCAGCGAGGGCGTCCGCACGAGCCTGGTGTAAGGCGGAGGGGGCTTTAAGATGCTTCTCGGTGAAGGTGTCCCCTCCTGCCACTGTCGTTGCTGAGTGCTGCGTGCCACAGTAGAGATGAAGCACTTCCCCATGTCTGGAGCTTGCGGGGAGAGGGGTCCATCTTCCGCCGCTGCCTTAACATAGCTGGTGCTCGTATTTTTGTGCATACTGGGGAAATGAGAGACTCCTTTCTTCTGTGCTCCAAAGTGGAACCCGTAAGGCGGTGGGCAGAGCTTTGGGATCTCAGTCGGCTTCTCCCTGCCAGGAGAGCTAATGCTAGAGGATGACGAGTGCTCTGAGCTGCTGTCCTCAGAGCTGGACTGGTAAGGACGCAGAGGAGAGTACTCCGGGGAGCGCACCATGAAGTCAGCCACGCAGCGTCGCTGGGGCAGCCTAGCTCGACCTCGACTGCTCTCTGAGCTGAAACGCTCCACGTCAGATGGCTTTCTTTTTGGAAGTCTGAGAAGGGATATTGTGTAAAATTTGAAACATTAATACAACATTATTGTCTTTAATTCCTCTGATAATACAAATGACTCTGACATAACTTGTCTGTGTACCTGAAGGACTGGGAGTACTGCCGGCGTATGAACAGCTCCGGGGTGGAGGGGGCGCTGGTGGAGCTGCTGTGACGCAGGGCAGAGTTTTTCACAAACTGAGTGAGAGGAATCCTGATGCTCTCTGCAGACACCTGGGCTGCTGCTGGGCTACTGCACACAGGAGACATGACATGAGATATCGCACACATTCAGAAAAAGGAAGCTTTACTATGTGCTAATCCAGCACAAGAAGGCTGACATTGCACCTGATTTCATCTAAGTTCATCTATCAAATGGAAAACTGTAAAATAAGGTACAATCTAGCTTGGAGTATAATAGTGTATTTCACTAGTTGTTAGCATTCTTCAGTCCTTACCTGGACCTGCTGCTGCAGGCAGACGGAGGTTTGGTGGCCTTTTGGTAAGGATGGTCCAGACTGGACTCCTTCCAAGGGGAATTCTGGATGGGAGCGGGCTCGTGCTCCACACTGAGCTCGCTTGAGGACTGGTGCGATGTCTGCACAGTCTGGGCTGACAGCTGAAGGGGATCTGAATATGAAGCGTCCAACACTGGAGGTGAAAGGGGGCTGGATATGTCCAGATCTATACAGGATTGGAGAGAACATTAAATAATGATTTCTAAACGGAAAACAAGTCAGTAGAGTATTCACTATTTTTAAAAATATTTAAATCACATTATTAAAGTGAGTTTTGGAATTTTAAACCCATATTTGTTTTTACACATGACCCGCAATTAATTTCATAAAAAGACATGTAGAATGATTTACATGTTGAATGTGACACCATGCTCTATCAGAGCTGTCTTTTCTTCTACTGCATATTTAAATGAATGTCATGATAACCTTAAAATCATTCAGCTCACCATCATCCAGCGCCACCACATCGGAGAGTGAGCTGTCATCAGACATGCACAGATCTGCACACAAACGCCAAACATTTTACATTTCCATTAAGTGCACTGCATGTTGCACAGCCTGGCCTGAAGGGGGCAGCAAAGTCACTCACCTTTGTTCTGGCTGCTGACGCTGGGTGAGTTGCACTCACTCTTGATTCTATGCTGGAACACGGCCTGCTGCAGTTCCTTCACTTTCTTCTCCTCCCTCTTGCACTGCTGCAGCCGGCCCTTCTTCTGTGGCTTACTGAGGTTCTCCTCAAGCGAGAGTTTGCGGGCTGCCTCAAAAATCTGCCGCTGAAGGGCCAATTCAGTTTCCAGCACTTGCAACTCTGAGTGCTAAAAAAAGACAAACTCTGACCTTACATCTCAGCTGATGTGCTGACTCTTTCCACTAACACTTAACACTGATGGTGGTTTGTACCTGTTTATCTAGATGGATCAGACCTTCATCCAGCTTGAATGAAGCACCAATTCTCCTCCGAACACGTGGTGGCTTCTCATCTGGCAACATTGGATAGTCTGAGGACAGTACACCTGTCAGCTCCTGTGAGGACAAAACAAAAGTATTGTTATGATGTAAAAAGAAGCAATCTTCAATACTGATTTAAAGCTTTAATCCAGGAGTCACTTACTGCCTCCCTGATGCAGAGTTTTCGGAGCTCCAGCAGGCAGATCTCCAAACGCTCCTCCAGAGATTGGTGCTTCAGCTTCAGGGCTCTGGTGTGGGTGGTGAGGTCCTTCACTGGGGACGTGGGGCTGTCGGGACCTGCAAAAACACACACAAAATCAGGCTTTACCTGCGTCTGCGTCTGAACCTGACTTAAAATGACTTAAAAATAATTTCACTGTTATATTTTTTATTATATTTTATATAGTGTATATAAAGTGTTGTTATCAGTTCAGCCAGTGCTGCACAACTGATGTGCAAACATTTATTCTCATACCCCGTATAACACGGTCATTATATACAATACTGAAGCTGTATTGTACTTTCCCGTCTGCATCATATGCTGTCATATAAGCTAACATTTGCTCTGCTGTGACGAGATGTTTTTAAATGCACTACATTATGAATCTGTATTAAATACTATAGTTAAACACAGATCATTTTTCCACAAAAGGCTAATCCACAGAGTTTAATGGAGTCTTTCTTTGCCCACGCTCCACCCCTCCAATTAGTTTCATGACAGACACAGAGTCAGAAAGACACACAGTACCTTCCACATATATTAAAACTGTATTATTCTTATGTGAGCTGATAATGAGTTAAAATAGACAGAGGGCTTATAAAGAGGAAAATGCAAATATTTGAGAAATCTGTTAAAAACATTTTTAAAGCTAAAAAATAAAATAAACCCAAAGTTGAGCCAGCACAATGAACTTCTCTGAGAAGGCAGAAATTACTCAAGCATAACATTAAACAACTAAAACTTAACTTTCTGTTCAGGAATGCAAACAATTTTGCTTCTTAATAATAAAAAATAATAATAATCTGCTTTGCCATTTCTTCTGCTTTTTTGTAACATTTATGAATATCAACATTAATTATATTATAGCATTAAAACTATCATTTTGTTTGCACAGACTGGTGGATTAAGCATTATAGAAACTGCCAATACTTTTCATACAGGGCAGCTATCGCAGAAACCTTACACTGAGTAGCGGTCTAAGAAGTTTGCTATCTTGTTATGTCAGTATTGATACTGGAGCTACAGCAGATATAGTACATCAGTACTGATGTAAAGCGTGGGTTGATAAATAGCAACAAACTTTTAAAAAAATGCTAAAGATGCAGTATGTTAGAGGAAAGTCAGACAAAATGTCCCAATTACATATTTACAAAGTAAAAATATATAAGTTTATTTAACAAAATGTCACCTGATTTATTTATTTTTATTTCATTTCTCAAATGTTAATATAGCTAAGAGCCTCAAATTCCATTAAACTCTTAGTTGTAAGTAACAGTATGAAATCTGCAAAAATGAAAGATGCAGATACTTGACTGGACATCTGTTCAGTACAGTCCTTACCGGAGTTTAGGATAATCCCACTGTCCGTGTCGCTGATCTCTTCTTTACTCTCGATGGCCGTCATCTTGTCTCTCTGCTCTTGACTTTTTTATATATACCTGTTGGAAACAACAAAGTTTATTCAGATTACTAAAATGAGACCGTTTACTGCTAGGAATAAACTGCTTGTATTCCCCCTCACATGGATTTGATAAGTCTGTCTCTGCTGCTTCACTTAACAAAAGTGAAAGACTGGCAAGTGTCCTTTTTACACACTTATCTGTGCAGCTCTCCATCTCCCTCCCCCTCCTCCACCCCTGTCGCCCTCCCTTTGCTCACTCACAAAAGAAGCAGACCCCCACGGTTGACTCGGCACATGTGCGGGGTTAATCTGAATCACGGTGCCATGGTGACGGGGCATGCTGCGGCTGCGGCTAGGGGAGTGTGTCGCCATGAGGCGTGTCAGAGGGCGTTTAAAGAGCCCAGACCCCGAAAAAGAAAGCAGATGGCAGCGGGAATTACCCCACTTATGGACTGCACCTGTTCCCCCTGTGCACCCCTTCCTCGGCTCCCATTCAACCAGTGTCCAGAAAACCCCCTGGGAGCTTTGAAGTGGAAGAATGTCTAAATGCTGGGCTTGTACTCGCAGCATCAGATCACAAGGTGCCTGCTGACTCCTGTGCAATGCTGAGCACAAAAACCTGGCCGACACAATTCTTGTTTATGACCCGCTCTGTCCCATTGTTGCTCTCCAGCAAACATGTGACTAATAATGAACTAAAACAAGGTGTGGAGTGGAACAACAGCAAGAAGAGAAAGACAGTGACAACAACAAATTGGAAATAGGGTTCAACAAGCTGACAGCCATTTACATTCAGACCATGAGTCTGTGTGTGGTTGTTGTCTTGATATTACCTTAGGGTAGCGGAGACAGAGAATGCTGCCTTTATTTTCTCAATTTTGTAGGTCATTTAATTTATTTTGGATCTCACATGTCTCAGACTTCTTCTAAAAAAGCTAGCAGATCACAAGAGGCAACATTATGGTCTCTAACATGGTTAAAGGATGTTATTTCCTTGCCTTGCATCAATGCCACATATTCATAAACTTTTTGGGCCAGCCAAACCTCATTCGAAAAGTGAATGATGTGTCACTGGTCAGGAATAAAAGGGGAGGTAAGATGCCATGAAAATAGACACCACATGACAGTAAGGCTTCTGTGTATAATCCTTAGCTCCTGTGTTTGGTGATTGTATCAGGCCTTTTCCTGTAGAGACAAGGAAGGCACAGAGCCTGCGTGAATGAAAACCTTCTCTGACAGGATATTATTGTGTGTCCTATAGGTTTTCTCCATTCAAAACAGCAACTCATGCGAACTGACACAGCTATGAGCAGCCAGTGGCACAATGGAACACAGCTAAGCAGCTCGAGTTAGTAAAACAACACTGCAACAAAGGCCCTGTGTCCCAAAACCAGCCTAAATAATCTGCTGCAGGCGCAATATCTGCTGACAACTGTGGCTTGAGCGGCTGTGCCGGGTCAATATTGAGACAAGGCTGTTGAGACAGCGAGAGAGTATCAGAATGGAGCAGGGCTGAGATTTTAAGGTGCAAGGTTTTGCTCCCAGACACATGGCTCCATGCTGCAGCAATCTAAAGCTAAATACGTCAACAGGAATCCAGCCTGGTAATCAGAGACAGACAGGGTAATGTGGGATTTACCCACTTACACCCCATAACTGTCTGAAGACTTTCACAAGAGTCTGTGGTCGGAGGTCTAGGCTGATTGAGTGAGTGAGTGGGTGAGTTGGTGGGTGTGTGGATGAGTTTGGGAAAAACTCTCACTTGAAGTCGCAGTTTATTGCCAAAACGCTGATGCCATTCGTCACAGCTTTCATAAGAACCTGGAGCCGTGGGATTGTTGACATTACGCTGTAAAGGAGCGCCAAAAAACCCCAAGACTTTTCACGATTGACTGTGACAGGAATAGCAGTCCATTTCCTGAAGTAAAGCTGCTGATAGCACAGTCTCCACCCGGAAGACCTGATTGATGTAGTCAAAACATCTTAATTCAGGGAAGTGTTTGATCACTGCTTATGATGTCTGCCTAGAAACACATCAGGAGTACGAGATGACTGTCCCACCCATCCTCACTGGTCACTGGACCATGACTGTGTAACATCTACGGAAGTTGATGTTTATGGCAAGAGATCACAATGTGGATTTACTGTCTCCCAGACTTCCCCCACCACCCTTTCCCATGAGCCTCTGGAGCTGCGTACTCCTGGATTGCAGCCATCACCTCCGTGCTCATTACCACTGTGGTCGGCCCTGGAATTACCAACGGGGACCGTGAGGGTTGCCTGAAACCAGACCGAGGCCTGTTCGAACCCTGTAATTAAGATTCTCTTCTGAATGCTGATACTATGGAAGAAACCAAACGACTTTACAGCATGCCTTCTTTTTTTTTCAGAGTCTCATGGAAAGCCAAAATCCATTCAGCAAAATGGATCCGCTCTGTAGACAATATATGCTGCTGGAAGAAAAATGTATCAGAGTGGGGGAGTTGCAGGCAAGAGAAAAAAATGAAGTATTGTATTACAAAGGACATCACTGCAGTGAGATCCTTGCCTTAAGAAGCAGTGCTGAGTTTGAAAAGAGCAGTAAAAGAGGCTGTGATAGCATGAGCTTCAAAAGGAATGGTATCAAAAACTTGATATGTTGTCAGCATCTTTCCTCTGACAAGTTTCATTCAGAACAACACTTTCAGGCAGACAATGCAGGGGTAATAAGCACCAAGCCGATCTGCTTTCAGTCACTGGAGGCCATATGCTGACCAGACACACCAGCTCTGTCACAGCCCAGTGACAGTGTAAATACCAAAGGCCAGAAGAGATCCTCCATTGTTCTCCAGAGGCTGAAACACTGGCTGGGGGTGATCATGATTCATGACACCTTGTCCCTCTGAGTCATCATTTCTGAAGCCTCTGAATGGACACTGATGGTCATCTCGGACCATCGCCGGGATGTGGTTACAGCTTGTCACCCTCAAGTGCCCACCACTCACAAAAGAAGTGGAGGACGACACAGAGGTGTTGTCTCCAGCATCACAGTGACACTTCATGCCTGTCTGTGTTTGTTCTTCTGCTGAGGACAACAAAACAGCTGGTACTGACAAGCCTTTTCCCAACCATAAGTCCTGCAGGGTTGTTTATCTTTCAAAGCAACCTGTTCATTCATTTAGCAGCCCAGTTATTATTGAGTCTGGCGGTTGTATTTCTGACATCTTTTTCTGGTCTGTAGTAGTCAGTGCTTCACTCAAGTAAAAACACCACACCCCAGTAATCCATTACAAGTAAAAGTCTTGGATTTGCATGTTTTCAAGTACTGAGAGTGAGTGTACTTACTCTGTATCATCGCCAGACCATATTATACTAGTGGGTCGTTACTACTGACGCATAAATCAAATAAGCATTTCATAGCTGCTCACTAATCTACACATATCAACACAAGGCACATTATATTTATGGTTTAGCTTAGCTCGCTTTTATATGAGTGTAAAAATAAGCAAGCACACAAGCAGTGAAATAAAAAGTGAAAAAGATTTTCATCTAAACTATGATGGATTAAAGGAGAGATTAAGAGAGAAATGTTTAGATGTGTCATAATAGCATATCCCTTGAAGTTATTTCTGTTTTAAGCATTATATACCGCACAAATAGCCAGTTTGGCTAACTGCTCAGTAACGTTTCTCTAAAATTTAATTGTATAAAAACTTCCAGCTTTGCCTACCTTTTTGCTGTTTACATTAACATCGACGGTTATTTTATGACTTCTTCTTTTTTAGCGGGTGTTGCTAACGCACAGAAAATAGTCTGTACTTACGTTTCAGCTCGCGGTCTGTTCCTCTACATCAGCATCTTTCCTGAGGCAGCGAGAGTTCAAACTTTCTCTGGTCAGATGTGAGGGAAGAGCTCCGGACATCTGTTTCAGACGAGTCCACTTTCTGGATCAAACTACGGGCGAGCTTTGTTGATTTTTGCTTCAGTATTTATGTAAAAATATTCATTTTTAAATTAACTTACATTTAAGTCACAGCTCACGCTTTTGTAAAATAGTAGCAATTTCGGCTTAACCGAATGAGATTTTATTTTTTCTGTCTGCAACGCCCCCCTCGCTTCTTGTATTGGTTTGGTCCGACGCTGCAGACTTTCCAGACACGCTTTGCTTGTTGACACAGCACGCGACTGCTGAGGGGGGGCTTCATTTGAGAAAAGGCACAAAAGGCGACAGGGAGGCGGTAGAGGCAAAGTTTTGTTAAAAGAAAGAAAGAAAACAGGACAGCTGGCTGGTAAGTGCTGGCCGAGAAGACCACGCTCTCCTCTTTCCTCCGCCATGATAATGAAGAATTGTGTACAGTGTGAGCCATTCACACATTAACATAAATAAAACATAATTAAAATGACAGAGAAATATACTTTTAATTGCTGTTTAGTTTCCACAAAGCTATATTTAACCATGTGATCTTCTTTGTAATTCATTTCCATGTAATTCGCTTACATTCATTATTATTATTATTATTATTATTATTATATTTGATGGTGGTCCTTTTATTATTACTTTGCCTTAGACAATGTTGCACGTTTACTCTTCACTACATTTATTTGACATCTGTAACCAACTCCTGCTCAAGTTCTTACACAAAATACATGTGCGTAACTTATGAAATGCTAAACTATATAAAAAAATTTTAATTATGAGAATAGCCTTTAGGCTATTTGCATGCGTACAATTATACAATAATGTTACCTCACATCTTAACTTTAAAAGTACAGCACTTATGTGTTATTGCACATTTAAAGTTGTTCTGTTAATTCAATTTGCACATGTGGGTTTCTTTTGTGTATGACATAATTGCTAAAACTACTTAAAATAAATTCTGAAACAGCAAACTGGCTACTACTATGTGCCCTCAGCCGGTTGTATCAGTGACCCTTGGGTATTCCTAGTCTATAGATGATGAAAAGCCTTCTCCAGATGGCCTGTGCTTTCTCCTCTCATGGCGTGATGGAATGAAAAGATCAGCTAATTAAGCAGAGTCCCATATCCATGTGAAAGAACTGTGAGAGCCCTCGGGGAGTGGAGCCGCATGCAAATCAGTCCCCAGTGCTTTGAATGGTGTCCAGTGCAACAAAACATCACAGCAAGCTATAAACCTTTCATTTCCACAGCACTCAGACACTCTAAAAAAATCCCAAGTCATGACAGAGAAGAATAAACAAACATGCATATTTTGCAGTGTTGGGGAATTTTTATTCATACAAAACAGCTCTGTTGAAAATGTTCCTCTCAGCAGTTGCATAATGGTCTTTACAACGGACAGAATCAGGCTTAACTGATATCTCATGCTCATTTGATCCTGGAAGAAGCATGTGAAACTAATTTGGAAAAAAAAATAGTATAATTAGTATAGAAAAACATTTTAAAAAATCCAGACTCATAGCTCAGTGCGAGCTTTCTCTATTATTTCACTTCCCAATCAGAAAAAGAACTGTGACTGACTTTATGGAAGTACACTATATTGCCAAAAGTATTCACTCATTCATATTCAGTCTAGCTGTTTCAATCACTTGTGTGATAAAATCAAGAACCTAGCACGCAGACTGCTTGTACAAACATTTGTGAAAGAATGGGTTGCTCTCAGGAGCTCAGTGAATTCCAGCTTGGTGCAGTGATAGGATGCCACCTGTGCAACAAGTCCACTTGTGGAATTTCCTCATTACTAAATATTCAACAGTCGGCTGTTAGTGATATTACAACAAAGTGGAGGACATTTGGGAATGAAAGCAACTCACCCACTAAGTGGTAGGTCATTTAAAAATCACAAGGATGGGGTCAACGGATGATGAGGTGCAAAGTGCGCAGAGGTCAGCAACTTTCTGCAGTCAATCTCTCCACACTTCTTGTGGCCTTCAGAGTTGCTCAAGAACAGTCTGTAGAGAGCTTCATGAAATGGGTCTCCATGGCCGAGCAGCTGCATCCAAGCATCACGTAACCAAGCACGAGCGTTAGGTACAGTGGTGTGAAGCGCACCGCCACTGGACTCTACAGCAGTACTGACCTGTTCTCTGGAGTGGCAAATCACGCTTGAGTCTGGGTTTGCTAGTTGCCAGGAGAACAGTACTTGTCTGACAGCACTGTGCCAAGTATAAAGTTCGGTAGTGGAAGATTATAGTGTGAGGTTGTTTTTCAGGAGTTGAGCTTGACTCCTTAAGAAACTCTTAATGCTTCTGCGTACCAATTCATTTTGGACAATTTCATGTTCCCAACTTTGTGGGAACTTGACCGACCTGCACAGAGTCCTGATCTCAATCTGACAGAACACCTTTGAGATGAATTAGAGTGGAGAGTGTGAACCAGGCTTTCTCATCCAACTAATGGAATTTTTTGACCTTCTGGAAGAATGGTCAAAAATTCCCACAAACACATTCCTAAACCTTGTGGAAAGCCTTCTTAGATGAGTTGAGTCTGTTGTAGCTGCAAAGGGTGGGCTGAGATCATATTAAACACTACAGATTAAGAATGGGATGTCACTCAAGTTCCTATGCATGTGAAAGCAGACAAGAGAGTGCTTTTGGCAAAATAGTGTATTTCTGGATTACATGTTAGCCTGGTATGAGTGATTGCTTAAACAAAATGTGATAACTCAAAGTACATTGTGAAGAAACGTAAAGCAAAATGGTGTATGCGGGATGTAGCTCTGTAGACTGTGAACATCCAGATTTAGGGCCACTATGGTGAGATGCTGCAGGGGCTGATGGGAGAGCCTCAGGGCCTCACTGCTCAAACGTCTGTGTGCGCCTCAGGTTGTCCTTCACACGGACAAACTCTGGGATCTTCTGCTGACTCTCTCGCTGCCTGATCTCCTCCTGCTCGTACTGTTGGGGGGAAGGACATCAGTTTATCCCAACAAAGTTAAAGAGAAAGCCTGAGAAGAGCCAGGTTGTATTCTGTTAGTATTTTGTGAAATCCCTCTCAGTTATGTGCCTCTTACCTCTTGCAGTTTCTGCTGCCTCTTGCGGAGCTCCATCTCCAGGTCTGAGGGCTGTCGTTGTGCCATCTCCGCCTCCTTGTGCAGCTCCAGTCTGCGCTGCTCCAACACTCGCTTCAGCTCCGGTTTCTCCTCCAGCAGCAGACCCCTTCAAAGTCAGAGCTACAGTTTTACCGACACATGCAAACACAAAATTCCTGCCAATCTCTGTTTCAGTGGGTGACGACTTTAAGACCACAGAGTAAAAGGAGTTTTCGGCGTACCGTTTATGGCTGAGCAGCAGCTCTCGGTGCAGGTTATGATAGCTCGGCGCTTCTGTTGAGGAGCCGTTGAGTTTCTTCTGCTCACTGCTGCTGTCACCTGTGGATGGACCAACTCAAAATTCTTCTTAAAGCTCATAATGTGAAAAAGAAAACAAGTTTGACTCTACCTTGTTATTAACTATCACATGGTAACAGAATGTCCTCATAGTTTTGATTGTTGGAGATACAGAATTGTAACATTTAATCGAAGTGTCATTGAAGATCATTTTAAACACAGAATACACTGCTTCATTCACCCGGCAGTACTGATGGATGAAGCTACTTAATATAAAAGATGATTATTTCTAGCTAATTCTAATCCTACTATAACGACTATATATTTGACTGATAGCAATATTTGATTGGTAACATATACATGATTCTGCTATCAATCAAATCTAATCTATCATTCAACATTTGTGCTTTAAACTACCTTTTTTGAGAAGCCCATATCCCAGTTTCTGTGAGATGTCATATGCAGTCAAACAAGAGAAAAAGAAAAAACGAAGCTCTTTGTTAGTGATTTCACAAGTTAATTACTTTGCATGTGAACACTGATGCACACAGCCTGGTTTGTCAAAACATCTTTGTTGTGATCGTCCCTTCATGTGACAGAGGGTATAATTAGCTAAAGGCTAAAAAAGACAGTGCCTGCTGTGCTGCTTAAGTACGTGAGCTTCGTTTAATGAAGGTGACATAACAGCTCTGCCAGTCTGTCAGAGAGGTAGTTATGCAGTTTTGGTGTGTGACAGAGAGCTTTATTTGTAGTGGCAAATAAAATGATGTAACCACACAGAGTCAGGCCACTTACAGTGGAAGGAAAACGTGGTTGTAACACAATCGTTTACTTCTGCCACACCCACTGAAACCGGATAGCCAGGAGACACAGATTACAGCGACCAGGGAGCAGATGGCAGGTGCTGTTATGACTTGCGTTTCTCAGGCAAAGTCAGGCAAGCCAATAAGACCAAGACGCTGACATAAACAAGTCCAACAGCTGAAATATGATCCCAAACTCTGTATTTGGTATTGTGCCTTTTACTATTCCTGCTGTAGTTATAAGCCTCCAGATTCAGGGCCTTCTTGGGCCCCTGCAGGGGAGATAACCAGTCAGGTGTAAGGCCTGATGAAAGCCATTGTTCCAATTAAGGCCTGAAGGTTTCAGATGGATTACAGGAAGCTCTCACCTACTTGCAGAAATGCTCTAAAGTGTCAGACGTTAGCTTGATGATGCCGCTCTGTGATACTAAGCAATCTGTCTGTTGGACTGAATCAGTCAAAAGATACGTTTTTTGACCATTAATCATTATAATGTTGCTGCCAGATTAAAATACTTTATTCTTCTTAGGAAGTTCAACACAGCTGCCTTGTATCTTCAGGCTGTTTGTTCTTATGTAAAACCATCCAGGCTCCAAGATGACCTTGTTATGTAATCACTTCAGATGTGACTTTGATCAAAGATTGAACAGCAATGTTTTGACATTGCAATAATATTATATCAAATGTTCAAATCAGCTCACTGATCAGAACAATTCGGACTTCGAGACAGCATTTAAATGCCCACCATGGAGCTAAAATATGCACAATGAATTTTGTGTTTAAAACACATAAAAATGCAGAAAAGTCTTTAATGAAAACAGACATTGTGCTGCTAACATATATAGTTTCATAATAACAGAGATTAAAAATAACTATAATGAACTTGTTGAGTATTAGTGTCAATAATATTTAATCTGCAATAACAAGATTCTGTAAGAAGGCACAGTTTATATATTTGTGGTCAAAGTGTCCATCATATGAAAAGTTATATAACATCTACATACTTTAATCACAATAAACTTTGACTGTAAGCCCACTGAAGCAACACATGTGGTCTGACCAAAGGTGAACTAAACCTTTGACAGATGGACATCAGACCAGACACTGACCTCTCACTCACTAGACGGCGGCAGCGCTGCAAGTAAACAACTAGAAAACTCACTTTTTTTACAGCTGACCCCTCCATGGCAGGATGGTGGAGGCCCACTGTCTTGTGCCCAGCAGCAGCGTTCCTGTTTTAGTCCATTGCTAAAAGAATTGCATGTCCTCACTCCGTCGGTCAATCGTCTTTTTCCTTGCTGCATCCAAGGCCAGCATGTTGTTGATGACAGATCCACAGACTCAATGTGCCATCTAGCAGTAGTCAATAGTGGTAGTAGACACTGAAATCTTATTACGCCATTCTAGATTACTTCACAACCCCCACACGGCATAGGATGTTAGATTAGGTAATTGCCGCTGACACAAATGCAGCTTAAAACCAACCTAACACGGTACTATTACCAGTCGACTCCTCTTCCTCCCAGCCCATTAGCACTGACAGACAGTCCAGCAACAAAGGTCTTCAAAGAAACATAATATGGTGATGGTTGTCACAGTTTGGGGACTGAGACGATCATAGAAAACCCAAGTACAACCGGAAATGTCCTGCCATAAACTTTGTGAATGTTTACTGGTTAGATCTATAAGAAACTGGTACTGGTAAATAAACTGGTACAGATATCAAAATGTGCAAGAAGACTGTGTGAATGCATTGTTATTTGTTGTTTGTGAATGACTGTGTTTTCACTCTCATACAGGAGCTGCGAAAGTTTGTGCCACTGTGCTCACATCTTTACATCTTCAACCATGCGCTGATGTATTTGTACTTTAAATTCACTTTTTGTAGCAGTTAGGGAGGTTTGAATGTTTTACTAAAAAACAATACTGACTAAACACTTTATTCAGGTTAGACTTATGACGATACACACATACATCACACTGCATGTATTTAAGTGTGTATCAGTGTATGTGTAGTCACAACACAGTCTTTTCTTAATCAGTTCTGAGGACACAAAGACTTCCACATACTGTATCTATTTCTGTGTTTTTCAGCTTACAAATACCCTACAAAAGTATTTATTTTGTATTTATTTATAATTGTTAGGTCCATTATAGTTATGTTAAATGTATCTGTGGCATAAACACTAAACAAGAACAAGAATAGATTAATTCTTGTTGTATAAATACAAGCTGAAATGTCATCTGGTGGGGTTTAGTCTACATACTTTACATTATATATATATATATATATATATATATATATATATATATATATATATATATACACACACACACACACATATATATATTAAAATATATATATATTAAAATAAATCTTTATTCTTATTATATTCTGCTGGCTCATAAAGACACACAGAATTTGCCAAAGGGAACAGTTAGAAAGTATTCTATTACATAACATAATATAAGACCAACAAAAACAGGAGGAAGTAAGAAAATTTTAAACTTATTTTACATAACTCTCTTTCTCTTTTACCATTACTTCCGTTTACCATTACTTCCGTTTACCATCCCATCATGGATGGTAAAAGGAAGTAATTTATGGGATCAACCATCCAAAGCAACAGAGAGGCGAAGAAGAGAGTGCAGGGAGGGTCGAGTGTTGGGGATTTCTGACAGAAGCAGAGCAGAGTGAGTGAAAGGGAAGGTTTACAAGATGGTAGTGAGAGAAGATCATGGGACTAACAAAAAAGACAGGAGGCCTGGTTGATAATGTTAAGGTTTTCACTGAGAGTGACCAGGATGGAAATGATTAGAAATAAATAACATCAGTGGGACAACTCGGGCTGAGAGCGTTGGAAACAATTTTAGAGATGGTTTGGGCATGTGCTGAGGGGGGATAGTGGATGAAAGACAAAAGACGATGAATATAGAGCTAGGGGCAGAGTAAGAGGGACACAGGTGATCTGCTGTGGTGATCCTAGAAGATGAAGACCTTTTAACACTTAAAAAGCTTTGCCTACATTTGAATTAATTCAATGAAATATATTTGAGGATTTAGGTGATGGTTTCATAATTTTGTTTTATGTATATTATGTTACTACTGGTGGCCACGTGATGTCGCTAAATAATCGTCGGAGTCGATGTCCCATAATCCCATGCGGCTTTTGGCTTTAAACCGGAAGCGGAAGCTCCGTATTCCTTATAGTTTGAATGGCTTCTGAGTGAATGGTTGTGTGTTTGAGTGAGTGCGTGAATGATATGTGCGTGTGTCGTGTCTGTGTTCATTTTAAAAACCTACACACTGATCTTATTTGATCCGGTCTGAGGTGGCTCTGCTCTGACCGGAGATGATAGGAAACGCGCTTGCGAGCCTTTGTGGCGATGTGCAGCCGGCAGAAACTTTCAGGGCCTCCACGCTCCGTGCCGTGGTTAGAGGTGATGAATTGATCAGATATACTAGCTCTGTGAGAGTTTGAGTTCATCTCAAGCTTCGCAGTGGTCAATGAGTACAGAGGCGATTCTGATCTAACCACAGCAGGAGGAACCGTGGAAGAGCACGACCTAAAGAAACGGCTGCTCGTCACATACGCTTATTCTAACGGTTAAAACGAGTTCAGACAGGCTTCGGACTGAAAATACCAGGAAAGCAAGGCTTACCAAACGCTCGTTTTCCTGGTAAAAACAGCTAGGCGTGTTAGTCCTAAAGTTGCTTCTTTAGTCAAAAGCAGTTTTTCTCCCTCAAAGCGACCGATTCAAAGGGAAAGGGGGAGAGTGGGAACAGAGCTATACGGGATTAATTCAATCAAGTAATTTAGATCATTTAAGGACTGACTTCTGTTGTATTTATTTTCAAAGATTGACTGTACAAGCTTTAATTGTTTTCCCAAAAATAAATAAAACGGGTTTGGCTTTAAAATAGTTATATTTACAAATATTATTAAACTCTATCCAAAGAGTTGAACTTTCTGACCTTGTCTAAAAAAAATACAATTTAATTTCCTTCAACGTCCATGGTTCTCCAGACCTGCAGCCAGCTCAACAGCTACACTGAGTCACAGTCCAGAGATAAGATGATCCAAATCCTCAGAAATGTTATCACCGCCCATTTCTGTTTTTGACCTGTGGAGATGTTAATTTAAAAAAAACCCATTAGGCACTTTTCGAATTTTCAGAATGTTCCACTTTGGCCACAATTTATATTTTAGGACTTAATGAATCGAATCTAAAACCTTCATAACACTTGTTTTTAAACTCTCGCACTCTTCGCATTAATCCATCATACTAATCTTCCCTGGACCAGTATCAGTTTGCATTTCAGGGGAAACTGGTCAACATAGACACACATAGATGGGCATGATAGGGTATAATAACATTTAAAACTCCCCATAACTGAACTGCAAACTTCATTAGAAATCTTTCTTATTAACGCTAACACAATATGCATCACCTGCACGTGTTAAATTATGTTTTCGAGTATTTTCTACTCTCCTTTTATTTTCTAATATAGTATGTTATCATTTGGAAATCAAACATTTTAGGTGCATGCTGTACGTTTGTTATTGTATGGGTAAAATTCATATCTCGCGATAGCTTTGGCGCTGTGGTCGCCTTTGTGTATACACGTGATCTTTTTGGTCCAACCGGCTTTCAGCAGCAACTCGGCAAAGCGCGCGAGGTGTCTGTCCGTGTGCATGAACGTGCCTGGTTGTCTTGTAGGTTCCCTGTTGGGGTCACCATGGCCGAACCCAGCAAGCGGCAGAGGCTCAGTCACATTAACAGCAGCTCACAAACTTCGAGTAAAAGCTTACCGAGCATTTTCACGGACAGTCAGGACGAAGGACTCGAGGGGGAGGGTCGATTTGTGGAGGGATCCATACTTCGGATCACCATGAAGAACTTCCTGTAAGTTGCTGCTCCCCAGTTGACAGCGGTCAACGTCTGTAAAGTGAAACTGCCGGAACACCCCGATTTACCTGCTGATAGCTACAGCCAGATGACCTAGATAGCATATATGCTAACATTTTTCCACCAGTTATAGCATATATGCTAACATTTTTCCACCAGTTTGCAATTAAAAGTTAAACCCTGAGCCCTGTAAACACGAGCAGGTCGTAGACCCACTGATGGAAGCTGCTACAGACCGACTATATGGTCCAGCAGCTACAGTTAAGTCCAAATGAGGTATTTTAGTGAGCTGTCCTATCTAATTGTACGATTTAAGGGGTCACATTCAAGGCAGGTGTTAAAATAGACTCGATATATTAAAGAAGGGCTTCCCCATTAAGAACTCGTTATCATTACGCCTGTTTCCATTGCTTTCTACTTCAAGGGGATGAGAATCACAGGCAGCTCTAGCTTAAAGCAAAGTGTCAAATCCAGCCAGTCAATAAAAATCCTGTACCCCCAGTCTTATAAATTCTGTATAAAAAGGCAGTGGAGCTTAACAGCGAGTTACATGCATCCCCTTTTTTCAGTCTGTTTCTAAACCATGTTCACACTCAGAGATGATAAGTAGATATTGATAACCTGTTCAGAGCTTCTTTTCCACTCAGAAAACTAACCAAGAGTCAGTTACTGGTATAAATTTTCATCTTACTGTCATCCATACCTGCCTGTAAGTTTTTTTTAATGAAAATTATGGCAGACTAAGTAAACATTCATTGCTATACAGACTATTCTACATTTATTAACTTGTTGATCTGTAATACATATTTGTATTATTGTCAACCAGCCTCCAAAATTGCAGAACCTGTGCAGGGATAAGAGTGGTTGTAAATAAGTATTTCACTGTGAGTCTGCCTGTCGCAAATGCTTAAGCAGTATGACCAGATGAACAGGTACCGTATGTGGGAAACTTCAGGTCTCACTAACAGACAGCCATTTGAAGTGTAAGATAGCAGTATTGCCACTTTTATGTTATTACGTTCATTTGTACTGTTAGTGTAGATTGCAATTATTTTAGGCGAGATGGAGCACCTTTGCTCTAAAACACTGCAGGAAACCCCTGAATGTCTACCTTGTACTCACAGAACGTACGACTACTCTGTGGTGCATCCTGGACCTAATCTGAACATGATTGTCGGGGCCAATGGTACTGGAAAGTCCAGCATTGTGTGTGCCATCTGTCTGTGTCTGGCTGGCAAGACAGCTGTTCTTGGCAGAGGTGATAAGGTAAGCCACAGAGCAATGCAAGTCATTGATTGATGCACTCCAAACGTATTTCGGATTTGTTTTCTTTTCAAAAGACCAGCAAATAAACATAATGTTAGCAGACTGGTAAACAAGCTGTATGTGGTGATAAGCACGCCTCTATGAAAATCTTTCATTGCTCTTTTGCAGCGCATGCACTGTTGTTTCTCATCTCCCCGCCCCTTTAACAGTCAAAATATGATACTTTGAATTGAGCTCACATAGCAGATACTGCATTTGTTGACGATGATTATTGAATGGTGCTTTGTTTTTTTAAAGGTTGGGCTCTATGTCAAGCGTGGTTGCAAAAAAGGCCATGTTGAAATTGAACTGTAAGTTATGTGAAATACATTCCACACGCTACATTACTCTACTGCTCCGTTAGCGTTACATGTTTTCAGAAATTCTTCATGAATCTTTTCAGACAAGAAGTTTGAATTCTGAACCCTCATCTTTTCAAAAATGAAATGAAAATTTGCCAGAAGTTGTTACATCACCTGCATTATCATGTTCAGCATAGTGATATGACTCTAAACGCTAGCCTTTGTTTTTGTTTTTGAAGGTACAAAAGAGGTGGTAATGTGGTGATTTTTAGAGAGATACATGCGGAGAACAATCAGTCTCTGTGGATGTTGAATGATCGGCAGTGCAGCCAGAAGGCGGTGGAAGAGGAAGTCAAAGCTCTGCGCATCCAAGTCAGCAACCTCTGTCAGTTTCTACCTCAGGTATGTTTATACATCTGCAACATAAAGCTGCACAGATGCAAAAATATACAGTTTAATCACTGTTTTACTGGCTTTTTTCCCCCACGCAGGAAAAAGTGGGCGAATTTGCCAAGATGTCCAAAATTGAGTTGCTGGAAGCAACTGAGAAGTCAGTGGGCCCACCAGAGATGTATGAATACCACTGTGAGCTCAAAAACTTCCGCAATAAAGAACGAGAACTGGAGGTAAGCTCAAAGCCAGTGATCCAACAGGCAAAGTTTGATGTGGTAGAAATAAGAAGAAAAAACTGCAACAAAATTCATTCATGTTCGTTTTTTAAGTTGTCCTCCTCTTAAAGACATGTAACGGCAACATGGCTCTTTGCTTCTCTGTAGAACGTTGTGAAGGAGAAAGCAAGCTTCCTGGAGAAAGCCAAGCAGCGAAATGAAAGGAATAAACACGATGTAAACCGTTACTACGAAAAAAAGAGGCATCTGGATGTAATCGAGTTGCTCGAGAAGAAGAAACCATGGGTGGTGAGTGGTCGAGTGTAAACAAGAGAAATGAGCACAGCGCACATGTGGAGAGAGAAACTGAATTAACTGTGTAAGCTGTTTCTGTTTCCTTGTGATATTAGGAGTACGAGACCACCCGTAAGGAACTTGAGGGTGTGAAGAAGGAGCGCGACGAGGCCAGAAAGCAGCTTTCAAGCCTGAAGCAGACCCAGGCGCCCATGGTGAAGAAGATCCAACAGATTGACGAGCAGCTGAAGCCAACAGAGGCACAGATAAAGGATAAGGTGACAAATCAAAGGCTGGTACTCTGTAACGGGTCCAGTTTCACGAGCAGATGCAGGGATACATTATTTTTTTTCTAAATTTATTCAATACAATTTAGAATCCGTTTTAAAATCCTTTTATTGGTTTTTAAATCTCTAAATGGTTTGGCACCTGTTTATTTGTCTGACTTGTTGAAGCCCCACGTCCCCACTCGTTCCCTTCGGTCAGCTGAGCTGTTGCTGCTTTCGGTCCCAAAGTCACGGCTGAAACTTGGAGGAGACCGAGCGTTCTCTGTTGCAGCGCCGATGCTTTGGAATAACCTTCCTCTCCATATTAGACAGGCTACATCAGTGCCAGTTTTTAAGTCTTTATTAAAAACCTATTTTTATTCCCTGGCTTTTAACTCTGTGGGTAACTGACTTTTTTTTTTAAATTAATTTTATTGCTATGTCTGGTTTCTGCTATCTTATTACTATATGCATATTTGTATTGTAGAGCACTTTGGTCTACCAGGTGTGCTTTTAAAGTGCTATATAAATAAATGATGATGATGATGATGATGATGATTTTGTAGTAAATGAACTCTGAATTAGAGACTGTAAAATAAGTTCATATTGCAATTTCAGTTCACAAGTCCTGTAATGATGGTGGTGAAGATGAGGTTGTTGTTTTTCAGACTGCTGCCATCAAAGAAGCCTCGCTGAAGTGCAAACAGAAACAAGATCAGCTGGATCGAAAAAACAAAGAGGTACGGCTGTGTTTTTGTTTTTACATTTGGTACAGACTAAATTAATAAAACGTTGTGCTTTTTATCTTGTACTTAATTGACATAAAGCAGACTTTTGTTAATACACGACTGCTCTCTCCACTCCTCTCTGCAGATTGACGATATTAAACAAAAATGCAGACTTAAGCAGATGGAGGAGGAAGACCACCAGAAGCGAATCAGCAACACCAGAAGAACCATCGAAGACCTGAAGGCGGAGCTTGCCAAAGTTGGCGACCAGCCGGATGTAACCCCGCGCATCAACGCCGTCAACGCTGATCTGAGGCGCATTCAGGAGGAGAGAGCCAAGATCGAAGGGGAGAAGGGCGACCTGCGCAGGGAGAAGGACAACCTTTGTGCTGAATCTAGAAGTGAGCTTCCCAAAACAATTTGCATAAACAAAGATGACTTCTTTTGTTTTCTTTTTTTGGCGCACATTTCGCTGACAAAAGCACATTATGTGCAACAGCTTTACATGTAGATTCTATTCTATTTTCTTTATCAGTGTTGGAGAAGAAGCTCAACGACATGAACAACATGATGAATGCCAAAGTGGAGAAGCTGCGAGGACGTCACAGGGACACACACGCTGCCCTCCAGTGGCTCAGACAGAACAAGCAACTCTTTCGTGGAAACGTCCACGAGCCCATGATGCTGGTGGTGAGTTTCACTGAACTGTGACAGGACGTGCTGCACGTAAAGCGCTCTCTGTAGCATTTAGAAGCTATGCAGATGTTTCACGTGCAGTTTAGATGGAAGTGTGCGAATGTGTTTTCAACAGCCCTAAATTATAGAAGTGAAAAAAAAACCCAGACAAACTCATGAGATCCGGTTCCGATTTAACAAACAACTCGTATCTAAAAGCATTTAAATCCACGATTCTTTCTCCACGTTTAATGATGAATTTCAGCCATGTTTCTGTTTTCCAGTTGAGAAAAGCCACTTATTAAATGATCATATACTGCTTATAAATGGTTCAAGAGGGGTGGGTGATATAGCCTCAAAATTATATCATGATATTTCACGGATGTTATAAAAAAACTGAATGATGTTTTATCAGTGATTGCAGCTTGCACTCAGCTGAATTTATTAGTATAAACAAAATTAAATATATTTTCCTTTATTTTTTTCCCAACAAGCTGCTGTCGTTGCTGGCAGACTAGCTCCTTCAGAACATGACTGCATTGCCACAGGGTGCCAGCAGCATTATTGTGCAATAGTAGTGACACAGCATTATATACAGTGACACTAGAACGAAAGTAGCCTATGTGGTGCTTTTCATGAAAATTCTTAAACGTTATTTTTCGTTTTCTGATAAGAGACAAAAACAATAAAAACGTTCCCCACACCCAGCCCTGATTTTACAGCTACAAGAGACAAAGAAAAAGAAAAACCCACTAGGGTGGATATTCACAAGACAAACATAGTACAGATGAATGGGGTGGGCTTCTCCTTTACTCACAATCAGTTTAAATGCACCACAATACAAACAATGGATGCATTTTATGGCTGTTTTTAACATATTCAATGGCGACTAAGTCACTCAAAAGTTTCACAGAGAGTTCACTCTGTTCTACCTCGCTTTTTCTAACTGCAGCATAGAAAGTATTTTTCTAAGGTACTCTCTGAGTTACTCTGAAGATGGAGAGGTACTACAGTGATTCTGCAACAATGGCAGGGCCTCGAAAATGTTCTTCCAAGTACTGTTCAATTGTTGGCAGTGCCAAAACACGTGAACTGGTGTAGCTGGGCCTTGATGGGAGGGTAAGCATGTTGCCTAACACTAGTGTGTGTGTTTATCATTTGAATATCGTATACAAGGTGCTACTTTAAATTGGCTCAGGCACTATTTAGTGCAAAAGAGGAAGAATGAACACACCCTATTCAGTGCTGCCAGAACTCCCAGTTCAGTGATTAGGGCTAAAATGGGATTCTGGTTATGGCATAAGTTATAATGTAGCTCTGACACAGAAGTATAATTCAGGTGTAACTTGCAAATGTCTCTGTTGTTTGACTGAAGTGGTGAAACAAGTTTCTTTCCACCTTCAGCGGGAACAGTTTTCTTAGTGTTGTGCTCTGCTGGAGTTTGTTGTAGTAGCTCCTTTTTTAGCTGCTAAATCACCATCAGAGTGGCACGAGGTGTGATGAGACACTTTTCCATCGCTTAAAAATTCATAACTGGCATTATATCAGATGATGTGATACCGAACCACCCTACCAAACACCAAACACATTGCATCTCACAGGATAAACGAAGACTTCCTTGTTAAGTGTTTGGATTGGTTTACTTTTGTTAACTCGCTCTCTATTTTACAGATCAATGTGAAGGATCACCGCTTTGCTAAGTATGTGGAGAACCACATCTCATTCCACGACCTCCGTGCGTTCGTTTTCCAGAGGAAAGACGACATGGAGAAGTTTATGATCGAGGTCAGAATGCTGCAGGCTGCCGACGTCGCCTGCTTGGAGGAAAATATTTCATCCGATTAGAAATGTTAGTGAAGCTAATGATGTGTTTGATCTGTGGTGACCCTCAGGTCCGTGACAAGATGAACTTGAAGGTGAACTCCATCTGTGCTCCGGAGGAGTCATGTTCTAAGCGACCGCCATCCCGAAATATTGAGTCCCTGAGGTGAGAGAAAATAAATTTAGTTCAGTTTTTTAAAAATCGATACAGTATTGTTTTTTTGTTGTTGTTGTTGTTCTTTTTTATCCTGATGCATCTGTTGCATCTTTTTACTTCTTCTTACTGGCTTTCAGGCGTTTTGGGTTCTTCACCTACCTCCGAGAGATGTTTGACGCCCCCGATGAGGTCATGAGTTACCTCTGTCACCAGTACAGGGTGCATGACGTGCCAGTGGGCAATGAGCGAACCAAATCCATGATTAAAACGGTACGCTTGTCTTCAAAAAAAAAAGCTTCTTAATGTAAACTAATAAAACCCCACATTGTTCTCCTTAACATCAAAATCTCCTGGGAGTCCGTCGCTTTTAACTTTGGTTGTATTTATTGCTTTTGTGGTGGAAAGACTTTGACACTGACCCCGATCTGTCTTGTTCAGGTGATTGAGGAGCCCTACCTCAAGGTGCTGTACACAACAGAGGAGAGGTACACTGTCAAAAGGTCCTTTTACTCAAACAAGATAAGCACCAGCAACTCTGTGGTGCACCCTTCCCAGTACCTCACCATCACTGTGGATGCTGAAGAGAAACGGCAGCTAGAGCAGCAGATGAAGGTAGGAAACAGTTGTGTGAAGAGAGCTGGAACGACAGCAGCACCTCAAGACATTTCAGTATATTATATTGCTTAAAGTCCGTGTAAAGCAGTAATAAATGTGCGCTTTGAGTTTGTCATGTAACAGAAAAATGTGCTTTAAACCACTCAAGGATTAACAAAATTCACCAAGTGTATAAGATTAGGTTTTAAAATTGTTAATAAATGTGCTCTGAAACACTGAGGGGCATGTCCGATCGAGGGGGTTGATTGCTTGAGTGTTAGGCAATTTGGACAATACTAGGCAGGCAAAATGAGCCGGGTTTGTTTTAAGGGGGAAATTACCAAAAACCCTTCATGCAAAACTGATGAAAAAAAGTTTTGTGTGTATCTGCACACTTTAGTAAAACTTAGGTGACCTACTTTTCACTTGTTTTCTGCAAACTTTTTTTAAACACGTGCTTCATTCTCCTGTGCGACCAGTCCTGTGAGTCAAAGCTGCGAGACATCGACGAGCGGATGAAGGCCTTGCAGAAGGAAGCAGTCGCACTGGACCGCCGTGACAATGAGCTGTTGGCAGAGAAGAAGGGTCTCTCTGAACTAAAGGGGAAAAAACGACAACTGGAGCAGAAAATTAGTACCAAACAGGACAGGTAAGCTTCATTTAAAGGGACAAAATGCTTAACAGTGACTTTTGTCATATGTCTTAAATGATCTTCACAGAGGCATCAGCTTGGTTATGAGATTTCAAAAACTCATCTGTCTCTGTGTTTAGTCTGAAGCAGATGGAGCAGAATATTATTGACCTGACAAAGATTGAGGAGGAGACTAAAGAAAAAATTGCAGCTGTAAATGCTGAGAAAGTGACCATAGTGACTGCATTCATGGCCCAAATGAAGGTATGAATAAGGGAACCTGACTGCATTGCTTGTGTTAGCTGTGGTAGAATGGCATTAAGCCCTTCTCTGTTTTTATATCATCTTTATAGCAGATATTATTGAAAACATCTACGATTTAATAATTTCACGATTGCATTTTTTTCTATTCACTTGTCTGCATGACCTTCAGCTGAGAGCCAAGCTGACGATGGAGAAGGTGCATCTGGCGTTGGAGACGGTGGGGCTGACGGCAGAGAAGAACAAACTGGAGAATGACTGCAGAGAAGGTGCCTCTGAGCTGAGGACCACTGATGTAAGTATTTAGATGGGGAGCTTGCTCGTCTGAGGATCGGGAGGTTTTGTATCGCAGATTTATGCTTACTTGTCATGTTTGGGTTTTTTTAAGCAAAAATGCAGCCGTCTGGAGCAGAGAAAGGTGCAGCTGACAGACCAATGCAAAGGGCTGTTGAAGAGAGCAAAGGCGATCTGTAAGATGCAGCCTGATCAGTCATTACCCGAAGACCTGCGTAATGTGAGTGTTCTTCACAGTTTTATTGGTGAATATGTGAAAGAGACTTCCCCCTCTATTCACTCTGTGTAAAATATTACCCTTATAATATATTCTAATCTCTGCAGTGAAGCTCCTCAGAGCCTAAAATTCAAATGAGTTCACAGCTCTTTTTTTTTTGTTAAATCAGGCTTTCAGCAAGCTCCCCGACACGCTGGATGAGGTCGATGCCATGCTGAATGAGGAGCGCTCCAGAGCCGAGTGCTTCACTGGCCTCAGTGAAAATGTAAGGACGCATAGAAATCAGGTCTTCATTTATGCTGCGGGACTTCTGTCTTCAGCGTGGTCGTAACTTCAGTAAGAAAGCAGTTTGGAAATGTTAATAAGCATGCATTAGAACAGGGATGCCAAATTCATTTTACATGGTGGGCCACACACAGCCCAGTTTGATTTTAAGTGGGCCGGACAAGTAAAGTTCCTCTTTCTTTCAGGAGAAAGAACTTTCACTAGACATTTAGAAAAGAAAAAGAAGCAACAGTATTTCTTATTTTTCTGCATAATAAGGAAATGCTGCTGTAGTAAATTAAACAAATATCAGCATGATTTAAATTGTAAGCTTGTTTGTTTTTGTAATTGTCCAGTGGGCCGGATTGGAATCTTTGCTGGGCTGATACTGACCCCCGGGCCTTATGTTTTACACCCCTGCATTAGACCTTAAAAATGCCCTTTTGTTCAGACAATTAGTTTTATTTTTACTTAACAGTTTATTCCATTTATGTTCTTATTTGAAATATTAAATATAAATATATACAAATATTGAACCTCTCTTGACTTGAAAGGTTGTCGATGAGTACAACAGGAGAGAGCAGGAGATTAAACAAATGGAGAAAGAGCTGGAAGAAAAGAGCAACGCCCTGAATGCCTACCGACAGAACATATCTGAGGCGAGTGATTACCTGGTTTCACAGAAATTGTCCAGTTTATCATTTGTTGTGTGACAGAACGGCTCTTGGGGTGTAATGATGTGTATATTTGGACTTTTTTTCTTCTGTGTCACAGGCTAAGGAACGCTGGCTTAATCCTCTGAAACATCTGGTTGAACAGATAAACGAGAAGTTCAGTGCTTTCTTTCGCTCCATGCAGTGTGCAGGAGAAGTTGATCTGCATTCAGAGAATGAGGTAATCGCAGAGTCACAGCACACTGCTGAGGTAGAGGTCTCCCTTTGCATCACCTTTAACCACTTATGATTGAGCACAAGTTCATTGAAAACTGAATTTTGAATAGATATGGTAGGCTGTTTAACTGAGGGAAATATTAAACTGTATCCATATTTTTAACGGATGCATCAAATTGGAAAGGTTAAAAATATAGATGGGGTTGCCTTATTATTTTTCACATTATATTTCTTCATAATTCAGCATGAATTTAGTTTAACTGAATATATTAGTGTCCTCTAGACTTAAAATAATTAAACTTAAATTGTCCAGTTTATCAGCGGTAGGACAGTTATCTCTCATGCGGTCGTACTCACATCAATTCAGTAGATTTATTGATGATTAAATATCACTCGCAAAAATCTTATCCACTTTTTTGTGAGTGGATAAGATTTTTATGAGTGTCTTTAGAAACAAAAAAAAAGAGAATACTGGATCTTTCCACTGCAGGAGGAGTACGACAAGTACGGGATCCGCATCCGGGTGAAGTTTCACGCCACCACCCAGCTCCACGAGCTGACGCCTTACCATCAGAGTGGAGGAGAGCGCAGCGTCTCCACCATGCTTTACCTCATGGCCTTGCAGGAGCTCAACCGCTGTCCCTTCAGAGTGGTGGATGAGATCAATCAGGTAGTTCTTACACACAGTCTCAACAGTGCGACCGTAACAAAGGTGCACATGAGCTGCAGGTAGTGTAATTATTAGGGAAACCCAGGTACGAGTTTCTCTTTACTGCCCATTTTCTTCTTTTCCTGCACACATTTATTTATGTGCAAACCACTTCACACAGACAGATTTGAAAAGAGCACAGCTTATGTGCCGCTGCTTTCATGAAATTAACATTTTAACAACTTTAATAAATAGAACTCAGATCACGCCGACAGGCATTCACACAACAGTAGTCATCAATTGCCTTTATTAAAGAGTCTGAGCCCACCTGTTTCTTTATGCAGGGAATGGATCCTGTAAATGAAAGAAGAGTCTTTGACATTGTGGTCCGCACAGCCTGCAAAGAGACAACGTCCCAGTACTTCTTCATAACACCTAAAGTAAGTGTTCTATGTTCATGCAGACTGCCTGTCTGAAAGTCCCAGTGGTACCAAGGAGCTGTTTATGTGCCACTTTATGCCAAATAGTCAGACTGTTTGGACTAAAGTATTGGGCTGCATCACTTCATCTTTGAGTCAGATTGCCACAGGTATATAAAATCAAGCACTTAGCCATACAAATGTTTGTAAAAGAATGGGTTCTAAAGAGCTCAGTGTATTCAGATAATAGTATTAGGTTTTTTATTTTATTTAATCTTGAAATATTTTTTTTGTTTTATATGAATGCACGACAGCCCAGTGCTCTTAATTTCTTCCTGCTGTGTTTGCCTACAGCTGCTGCAGAATCTTACGTATGCCGAGGAGATGACCATCCTTTGCATCCATAACGGCCCCCACATGCTCTCCCCCAACCAGTGGGACGAGAGGGCTTTCGTCAGACGGTGTCTTGAAAGAAAAGCCAGGGCATGAGCCCCCTGGAATGACCTGTGCTCCTTGAAACTCTTTTAAAAAGAATTATTGGGTGTATTTTTTCACTTAATGTTCAGAATCCTTAATCTGCCATTTTTGCAGTTTTTTGTTTTTGTTTTAATTGTATTTGGAATCTATAAATCAGATTAAGAGAAAAGTGTTCACACATAATATCTGTCATTAGTTTTCATCATTTGCACATTTTCTTATTTATGCAGCCAATATCTTGTGTCATATGTGTCTTTAACAGTTGGCTCGTGTTTATATATTTGAATAAAATGTACTGCTGTTTCTCTTCTACGCTGGTCTTTAATGCTCACTTTAATGAAAAACACAAACAGAATAAAGAAGCATTGAAAGAACTCGTTTATTTTCAGGGCCGAGGTCAGCAGTTGTTAGAGATGTTAGCTCTTGAAGCTTCATGCGGCGCTGAAGTTCTTGTGCTTTGTAGAGCAGCCCCTGTCTGAAGACGCCTGTGAAGCAAAGATAAGTGCATTGTGTTTGTATTTGGACACACCTGACTCCAGACAAAGACACACTCCTCCCAGGGTCAGTGGATTAGGGTTGGAGTTGCAGTTTTAGAAGTATTAGGTTTCTCTGAGCTGATGAAACATTTGCAGTTCATTGTGATTGATTTAACCAAGCTTTACCTGTGTGTCAGCTGATGCGAATAGAGCGCCTAGCTGTTTGTCGACCCACACTGTGATTCCACTTTCTGCTTCCTCCATCTCTAAGTTTGCCTCTTTCCTGTAAAAGTACATACAAATAATCTTAACACAGTTGAACTACCTGATGCACCACTGCCAAAACATCACAAACACCCGCCTGTGGTCTTCAGAGACAGTCTCCTTCTGGTACAAAATCTGGTTCTTGCTCCAGAAGCAGTTCTTGTGGTGATCGTAGACCGCGTTTAGCTGAAGGTCGAGGCTGTCGTTTGGAGTCTGTGGTTGAGTACAGATCAGTCGTTCAAAGTAGAGATACTTCAGCCTTTCTGTGGTTTCATAAGTGAATGCTGACGACATACCTGTGTACAGTTCAAAATACTCCGCTGGGTGCTGGACACAGTGGCTGTGTCGTGGAGGCGACTCCAAGGTTCCTCAGTCTGGGCGATGTGAGTTGGTTTATTGTATGTTTTTTTCTGCAGGATAAGAAATAAGACTAATTCCAAATTTCCAAAGAAACAATATGCATAGATTCCAAATTTCAAACTTATTTACATTTTTAAGCATAGAACGACATCCACGTAGAATGAAATCTTACAAATGGTTTTTATAATTCTTATTTGTTTAAGTTAATTTTTTTAATAACTTCATTAGATAACAATAACTAAGTGCACTAGGTAACATGCTTTGAAATGTTTTACCGTGTATTTTTAAATACTGCATACCTAGATTTAATTTACTTCATTTATCAGTTACCTACATATCAAGTGACATTATAAGGATTAGGTACCCGTGTCCAAATCTACTTTTCAGTCCTTAATTATTTATCACACTGTTAAGCAGTGGTTATACATAATTTCAGCAGGGGAATACTAGGACTGTGTGAGTCACTCCGTGCCACCGTGTTCCCCAGTAAGTTAAAAAAAAAAAACCATGTCATTAATATTTTAAAATGACAATAAAAGTAACAAAGGAGCCAAATAATCTGCTCCAATCCAGACAACAAGATATTTATTTGCTCCTCTGGCTCTGTACTTCTGTTCATTTCAGTTTTAAAAAAAAAAAAAGATAAATAGATACTACAATTCTGATGTTGAAATTAAATATTTTATGTTAGTACTAAAAAATCTATGTGTGAGATGTAAACAGAGATTTGATGAGTAAATGTGACCTTCTCATGAAAACAATTAGGTCCAAAAGAAAACACTAGTTGTAGCATCCCAGTTTTTCAAAACAGACCAAAAAGCTTTGTGGAACAGAGTCCTTTAGACTAAGAAAATAGGAAACTTACAGGTGTCAGAACACTGGAAGTAAAGAACAAAAATATAATGTGTTAGAATATTTATGTATACATTTATACTTATATTTATAAGGCCCAGATGGTATTCTTATTAAAAAGTAAGACCTTGTAATACAGCCTGCAACTAAGGGTGTAATTCCCCCAGTGTAAAGTAAAATTTCAGTATAGTTTTTGTGAAATCAAAAACATCATGTACACTTAATAATATGTAATTACTTTCTTTCTTCTTTTTACACCATATTTATCATGCAAAATTTGGAAATATCGTTAGTTTCTCGGCTAAAATACTCGGTACTTACTCACTTCTTAAAATTACTCACAGTATAACTTGTTACTTCTTTCCAAAAAAAAAAAAGTGTTGCCCTTTTACAAGTAAATTACACCCTAATTTCATAAAAAACAAAACAAAAAACAAAGCAAAACATAGTACACTCTTAATAATAAAGTGCTACTAGTGTAAAAAGTATATTTTGGTATAACTTGTTGAACACAAAGCATCAATAACGCCTCCCGGAGGTTTCTTTAGGAGATAAAGTTATAGTAATTAAAGCTAACGCACCTGCTGCGGCCTGTAGCCGCAGAGAGTGAGGTCGTTTTCTACCCTCGGAGAGGGGAAAGGATCCCGGTTTGACATATTTAGATCTACAAACACTGGTCCAGATTACTTTGTTTGATTTTTTCTTTTTGCGGCCTTTAAACGACTCTAGCTAAAGCAAGACGTTTACAACCCGGTTTCTCAGCAACAGCAAACTTCCGGTTAAACCTTTCACAGGAAAACGGTGATCGTTAAAAGGTAACTCGGACTCAGAGTAAAAACACCAAGCCAATCACATCCCAGAGTGTGAGAGGGAAGCCGCGCCTCCAGCACCTGAGGGCGCAGGTCAGACCTCTTCTCCTTCGTCTCCATCACTTCAGCACCGACAGCAGGTGACCATGCAGCCCGGCCTGACACACCTGAGCCACTGCCTGCTGTGGCTGCTTTTTCTGCAAACCTCCGCGGATCTGCCCATGTGCAAAGAGGTGAGGCGATTCATATTATTTATTTATTCGTTTTTGTGATTTCAGTCATTTCTAAATCACCAAGGGATTTATTTCATGCGTGTGCTGCGACAAACCAGCTGTATTTATAATTCACTCTAGTTCTGGGGGTGCAGACAGATGCTGGTACATGTGCTGTGTGCTTCAGACTTTCAAATATATGAAAGGTTGAAAGGTTGGTCTAGAAAACACACATATGTTTGATGTAACACATGTTCAAGTGAAATGCTGAATCACTCTTTAAACTAAAAGCAAACACTAAAATGAGCACAAACAGCAGTTTGTTTGAGCAGTTTGTGAGATTGAACATATGTTTCCCCTTCAAGTGTTTAAAGTACTCCTACACTTGTTTTACTAGAGGTCCCACATACTACACAGCCTGCTCGCTCTCTTACAGCCTCCATATCTGTGGTCAGTTTGCATAACAGGAGTAGCTTGAGATAATACTCAAACCACTCCTTTTGATCAGCACACTTTGCACCATATGGACCTCTAGGCTTTTATTTCAGTTTCAGAAAGCAGTCCTGCTAGGTGCTCCTTTCCCCTCTGTGACTCTTGTTTTCAGCCCAGTTTATTTCACCATGTGGCACAGCGGTCATAATGTCCCGTTGCCCTGGTTTCCCTGTGTTTGTTTAAAGAGGGCAATTAAGCTACAGCACATCTCCAGTTCGATGCATTTTTACATCAAATCCTCCCACCCAGGACCTGCATTCACTTGATACCCTAGCACAGCTAATGTTGCAGCTCTAATTCAAAAACACAAGGATGGAGGAGTGCAGCTGCTGCTGTGTTTCTGTTAACTATTAATCCCATGAAGCTGTGTGGGTGTAGATTGGCGTGGCAGATGACCTTCCTTGGAATATCACATCCTTTTATTGACCAGTGACCAAATCTCCAGTTTACGCTCTGTGCCTGCTGTGTGTTCATGCCTTGTTTCAGTGAGGTTAACTTAAATGTTTTGTCTCCTCCCAATTTACCTCATTATGGGTGGGACTGTGTTTGTCATTCGACTGAGAGCTTTTGTTGTCTTCAAAGTTCTTCGAGAACACTTAAATTAAATGTTTACAAAGGGACCGGTCGAATCAGCATCTCTCCTCTCAGCTGAGTAAACCCTTAAGGCTGCAGAGAAGCAGCAGTATCCTTGATAAACGTGATTAAAATAACAGTTGAGACGGGCTCCTGGGCAAATATTAGCCTCCGCTTTTATTTGTAAAAGAGGCTGTCCTGGTTTGGCGAAAAGATTCCTGAAGTATAAGGCAACCTGGAATTCTTGTTTTTTTTAAAACAAGGGTGCAACAATGAGTTTAGTGTTCCTGTGTGTGAGGAATTTACATGCTGAACATGTGAGGAATCAAAATGGGCAGATAAACTGCAAAATAATCCTTATTTACATTTGCATTTTTTTTTTAAATTTACAGTTATTATTCCCACTTCCGGCTGTGCAAGTTATCCATTGTGTGCTTTTATGTCCAACTGTGTGAAACTCACACCTGTGTTTCATCCCTGCAGTCAGATTATCACTTTGAGTACACAGAGTGTGACGTCCTCGGGTCGAGATGGAGAGTTGCAGTTCCCAACAAAGCCGACATATGCACGGGCCTCCCAGATCCTGTCAAAGGGACTCAGTGCAGTAAGCAGTAACCTACTTTTATTTCAGGCATTTTCTCCAAGTCTTCAATCTGCACAACAGATACGCTCACTGTCAGGTGCACATCTCCATTCTCAGCATGTGCTTTGTCTCCTTTAAGCGTTCTCTTGTAATGAGGGGGAGTATCTTGATATGCAGTCACAGCAGTGTCAGAAATGTGCTGCGGGCACCTACTCTCTGGGCACCAGCGTGGCCTTTGACGAGTGGGACAGCCTGCCGACTGGTTTTGTCACTCACGGCGTGATAACGAATGAGGGGAATGACCAAACGGATTGCTCCAAGTTAGTATTCACAGTACCAAGCCCCCTCCCTCCTCCTGTCAAGATTTATCTGATTGATTGAGGCCCTCTGTATCAATTTTCAAAACCTTTTTAAACTGTTGCTGCTTGCTGATGTTTTTGCAGCTCAACCTGGACACCAAAGGGTGACTACATAGCCTCAAACACAGATGAATGCACTGCGACGCTGTCCTACGCCGTGAACCTGAAACAGCCTGGAAGTCTGTCCTTTGAATATTTCTATCCTGACACCAGCATCTACTTTGAGTTCTTTGTAAGGATTGTAAATGACTGCTGCTTCAGCTGACACAGATCACCTTTCGGTGTGAGTATTTGGTGAAATGTTCTCGTCTTCCTGCAGGTTCAGAATGACCAGTGTCAGTCGACAGACTCTAACAGCCGGTGGATGCGGATCTCAGAGAGCAGCTGGAGCAAATACACGGTTTGTCCAGGAAGCAGTTTTAGCACTTCAGTGCACTCAAGGCCAGCCCTGGGGAATTTTTGAATAAATGAATGCCCCACTCTGTCTCTGTACAGGTCGAACTAAATAAGGGCAACAATGTGTTGTACTGGCGAACTATAGCATACTCCCTGCAGGGCAGTGCTGTCAAACCTGTGCTGCTGAGAAACATTCAGATATCAGGTAAGATAGGAGTGCAGCAGGCCTAAACTTTTCCCTTTTCCCACCAACACGTTGTTTCTGTTAATGATTAACTTTTTTTGGTTTTCTCCAGGGGTGGCCTACACATCAGAGTGTTTCCACTGTAAACCCGGCACCCACAGTGCAAACCCAGGGTCCGCACGTTGTACCCCCTGCCCCGCTGATACCTACTCCAATAAAGGTGCCACTACTTGCCATGAATGCGAGGAAGATAAATACGCAGGTATGCCCGTTTGCTTATCTCTGTCCAGGTGGAGTAAAGCGTTCTTACAGACTTACAACTGCTACGTTCCACACACATGCAAATGCAGCAGTTACTGCTTAGTGGTCAAGTTAATCTTTTCTCTGGACTTAAATGTGTGCTGTGCGTTTTTCCTCATCCAAAAACATTTCCAGTCGTCGGTTCAGCGAGCTGCAAACCGAGACCTGCATGTACAAGCAGTGACTACTTCTACACCCACACCCCCTGTGACTCTGAGGGAAAGGTAATGATACGTGGAAGTAGAGCTCCTGCTGGCTCAGTGGAGGTTTTTCTTTAAAAATCGCACTGGTGTAAATGTTAGGCTTCATTTAACATAAATGATCTGATTGAGCTGTAACGCTGCCACTGCTGCCTCTTCTTTTTGTGTATTGGTGTGTGTCTCAGACTCAGCTCATGTACAAATGGATCGAGCCTAAGATCTGCAGTGAGACTGTCGAAGGAGCACTGAAGCTTCCCGCGTCAGGGGAGAAGCAAACCTGTCCGCCATGCAACCCGGGTTTCTTTGTCTCCAACTCCTCCACCTGTGAGCCCTGTCCCAGCGGATCCTTCTCTAATGGCACAGGTTAGAGCCACTCCGCTCCTTTTTACTGTGTTTTACTGATGTCGGCCTTATAGTTTTATTTTGGCCTTGATCGTGTGATATTAAAAAAATAAGGCAATCATGTTAATAGTTAGTTACATTTTTAGACAGCATGAGAGGAAATGTCATAAGATTTAAGGTGGTATGTCTAATATTGTTGACACTAATGACCTAATATCCTGATGTGATTTTCCACTGATTGCTCAGTTTGCACCGAGTGCCCTGCTGGCACAGAACCGGTGGTGGGCTTTGAGTACAAATGGTGGAACACGATGCCAGCCAACATGAAGAGCACCGTCTACAATCAAGTGTTCAGTGACTCTAACCGGCGTACTGGTGAGAACCTTAATATTAGAGAATGAGGTGTAGGTGGCATGGTGGTGCATTGGTTAACACAGCAAGAATGGGGTTTGAATCCAGTCTGAGGCCTTTCTGTGTAGAGTGCGCATGTTGTCCTCCTGTCTGCATTGGCTTAGTTCAGTATTCTGGTTTCCTCCTGTAGTCTAAAGATGTGTGAATAGTTGTCTGTTTCTGTGATTTAACCCTGTGACAAATGGCTGACCTTTTCATGATGTACTGATGATCTCTTACTATGGGTGAATAGACATAATCATTAACTTGTGGTGAAGAACTTCTCAAAGTAGAAAGATAGCAAAGCGATTAAACAGCCTGAGGCACAGATAATAATTTGCTAGTTTGCAAACTTTCCAAGGCCAAGAATTAAACCTGCACATCAGCTTCAGAAGCGTATGTAATGGTTGAAGTGAATTGTGTAATAGATCCTTAGTTGTAAGTAGGTTAGAGGAATTCATTTAAAAATTAAACTAGTTTGCTTTGGTTTCAAAAATTATCCACAGTATGTTTGCATGTGTACGTTGCTGTTGGGATAAAATGTATCTTACAGCTTTTATCTTTTGTAATGGCAGCGTGGGAGGTGGCTGGAGAGTATATCTACACCACCCCCGGGGACCAGGACACAGACTATTTAATGCTCACGCTCAGTGTCCCTGGATACAGGTGAAGTCAAACAAGAACTAAACATAAAAGTTTCTCTTCAAATTTGAGCTTGAGTTGTTAAAGACGTCTAATAAAACGCCGCTGGTTTTCACAGGTTGCCTCAGTCCATGGTCAAAGACGCTGAGAGGAGTGAGCTATCTCGCATCACCTTCGTCTTTGAGACCATTTGTACAGCTGACTGTAAACTTTACTTCCTGGCGGTGAGGATGGTGTCCCAACATTTTTGTAGCATGACTCCTTCAGGATGTATAATGTGCACATGAATAAATGAATGAATGTGCTTTTGTTTCTGTAGGGATACAATCAGTGGAACAATGATGTGGTGGAGCGTTGGAATGGCAGAAACCACAAGCAGTCATACTCCTACTTGATCCAGAGCAACAGCACCGTCAGCTTCACCTGGACGTTTAAGCGAACAGATGGCACGGTGAGATACAGACACGCATCCCACCTACTCAGGTTGATTTATTTCCTTCTTAGCAAATTCATATTTCAGCTTCAAAAGTAAATTTTTTCCAGACTCCCTATTTAGACCAGGGGTGTCAAACTCATTTTATATTGAGATCCACACAGTGGGTAATTTCATATTAAGTTGGGTGGACCAGTGAAACTACAGCACTGCCTTGGGCATATGCTTTAAAAAATAAATGACTAAAGTACTCTTTGCACTGTAGTTAAAAACAGAAATTTACTGTTAATTTACAGAGAATGTGCTTTTTAATACAGGAAAAAATCTGGACCCACTGTTTTTAAAAATAAAACGAAATAAAATAAAAAAGGGTAGAAACAGGAACTTCACTGTTATGGTTTATTTCTTACTCACCTGTTTACATGTTTTATGCTCGGCTCTGAGAGATTTCTTTGTCAGTAAACTGTACTTCTGTAAAACTGACCTAAATACAGAGAAACTTAAAAAATTATTTTTTCTTTTTTAATATTCTAACACCATCCAGTGGGCCGCATTGGACTCTTTGGCGGGGCCATTTCTGGTCCCCGGGCTGTATGTTTGACAGTCATTATTATCTTCAGTCATCCATCTCTCCCTCAGTCAACTGGACTTTTTAAGTTATTCCTTTTAATGTGGAGTAAATGAATAAATAAAATCAGAATACAATAAAGTCACTAATGCACTTCATGGTTATCAGTTCAATTATTCACATTTAGATGAATAAAATAAGAGCATCATATTAATGTATAATTAAGATGTTGGAGTTTTTACGGTCTTCTGTTTGGGGAATGCTTCAGAACTGGATCGTACTTAATTATCTTCTTTTATTCCTCCTCTTCTACTACTACTGCTTCCTCTACTCCCCATCTTTCTTCTTCTCAACCTCTCGCTCGCACCCCTTGCACGCACACCAAACCTTCAGCCATAAAAACAACGTGTCAGCTTTTAAAAGTGCAGCAATATTCAAGGTTTAAATTTACCTGCAGAGAGATTTGACAGGAGGGCAAGAACACAAAGCAATAAATACTGCAAATAATATGTTTGCAACTGTCTGTCCATGTTTTTAATCCTAACTGGAATTTGCTGTGACCACCTGCTGCAGTGTCATGTTGGTTGTGGTTGATTTGTTGAGAACTTTGTACCGAGTCTCTAGATGGCAGTCTGGAGCTGTGCGTTCACTTCAGTCTAAATGACCTTTGTTCTCTCTGTTCCTTCTCTCCGTTTTATACTGACTATAAAATAGAGCTAAATGATAAACTGCATTCCTGTTAAGCAGGGCACATTTGTATTTCTATTCCCTCAGGAGAGGAACTACAGCGCAGATGTTGCAAAGATCTACTCCATCGTCATCACCAACGCCATCGGAGGCGTGGCCACGAAGTGTCGCCGCTGTGCTCTGACGTCTGTTAAGGCCGGGTCTGCCTGTGTTCTCTGCCCACCGGGACACTACATGGTCAACGGGACAGGAGCGTGTCAGAAGTGCCCGCCAAACACCTTCATTAGGACTGATCAGCCAGTTGGGGAAGCTGCTTGTATTCGGTGTGGGCCAAACACAACGACAAACAAGGTGTAGAAAAAAACTCTTTCCGAAAGCAGCACATGAATGTGTCCAGGTGCACATTTTACATTTTTTAGTATTCCTTTTTTTTGTGGAATTGCAGCGTGCAGAGGGATTTAAAACCATTACAGAGAAAAACGTAATGTAATTTGGGGCATGAATGAGGAAAGAAACTATAAAACAGGCTGTCTTTTCTTTTTTCCATTTCTTTTGGTATATCTCACAATAAAACTACACAAATTAATCCCACATGCTCAAACAAATCAATCACTTTACTGTCTGAAATCCACAAGACCCAAAACATTGACATCTTTTATTGTGGAAAGTGATTTTTCTGTTTATTCTGTGATTTCATGTCTGTTGAGCTTCTGTAAACTATCCAAGACGCTCTTTATTCACTACCATTAAAGAAAATTAGTTTATTGTTAATTTGTAAATATGTAAAGAATTTCACTCAAGAAAACAAATCCTCAAAAGACAGTGATTCCTTAACTCTTTAAAGCCCGAACCATTAAATAATTGCTTGAAAATTCTACTTTTTTAAAATGAAATTAAATGTTCATTTGCATATATGAATTTTAATTTGTATAATATTTGCTAGATCTGGCATTTTTTGGGAAATTATTCCTTAAAAAATGTTTTGTGCAAATTTATTTCGATTTTTCAAAGGGAAAAAAATCACACTGATGATACAGAAGGGTCAGAAACAGAAAAACGAAGTATTAAATGTGAAATACTTGGCTCTAAAGTAGCAAAGGAAATCATATGTCTCTGCCATATACATGCCAGCTATAATAGTTGGCTTTCCCACAGACAGAACGTGAGGTGTTTCTCTCAGTGTATGATGTGTGCTGACACGCTCACCTCGTCCTTCAGGCCTATACAGCTTGTCTCAGTGACTGCATACTGGATTTGCGCACAAGCAAAGGAGCACTGCTGCACTACGATTTCTCTCCTTTGGCCAACGTCACCAGCGTCCATAGCAGCCCCCGCTTCACCAGCAAAGGCCTGCGGTACTTCCATCGCTTTAATCTGGGCCTGTGTGGGACAGAGGTGAGAAGGCAACCGTCCAAGTGACGTTTCTTTTTTGCAGAACTGCGTTTGACGTGCATTTTAACCTTGCTGTGTTTCTCTCACAGGGCCGAATGCCAGCTTCCTGTGTGGATAACGTAACAGAGAGTGGGAGAGAGGTCAAAGGTTATGTCTGTCAGTCCACTGTGGTTCCCTCTGACATCAGGAGTCAGAGCCTTGTGTCCTCACAGCCTTTCCTTATTGGTGACTCACTCATTGGTATGAACTGAATGAATAGGTTTTTGGTTTTTGCTGTAAATACAATGAGACACTTGCAGGAGTTTGTTAATCATTTATTGAAAAGTGTGTTCAGATAATAATTAAGCTGGCTGTGAGGATTTGCATTTCTCCTGCTCCTCAGTGTTCAAGGTCATTGGTGCTCCAGAAAAGCAATTTCTGGACATTTGCTTTCAGGATTAGCACAGGTCTTTTTTAAAATTAATTAATAAATTAATAACCCTAAGGATGCTACTAGAAGTGTTTCAGCTACTATTTTTGAACAGTGGAGTGTTTACTCTGCTGGAGTGTAGGGCCATAATTGTATCAAATATACTTTACTTTGTATATCTAATATATCATAATGGCACATGTATTCCAATTCCAAAGGTGTAACCACTGAGACGACACTTGGTAACATCTCTTCTCCACAGTGGATGTTCGCTGCAGCATTGGGCCTGCCAGATGTTCTATTCTATTACAAGTAAGTGAGCTCACAGCTATTCATTCATTTTGTTGATCCATGTAGATGGTTCAGTAGTAAATATTCATTAAAAAAAAGAAGCTTTGATCATCTTTTAGAAATTAAAATGTAACAGAGAATCAAGAGCACTTTAAAATTTCTCACTTGGCGTGTGCTTTTGATGTTTCCAGGTCCAGTGACGCAACTCAGTCTTGTCAACAAGGCCGGTCAGCTACAGTCAGGATGAGATGCGATCCCACAGTGACCGCTAAAAATCGCATCATGCTGCCAAGGTGCTGTAAACAAAAACCGAGCTCGACCTTCGACCTGTCTAGAGTCGACTAGCGACTGCTTTGTTGACAAACAGCAGCCGTTTTTTTTGCACTAATAGTTGTCACATTCAGAGCTGCAGACAGAGTGACTCCCCTTAGATCGTTTTTAAAGCCTCTGACCGTCTGTCTTACTTTCTTTTCCTCCACAGTAACTGTTCAGAGGGGACATGCGATGGTTGCACTTTCCACTTTCTGTGGCAGAGCCAGCATGCGTGTCCACTCTGCACTAAAAACCACTACAGAGAAATCGTCAGTGCTTGCATCCAGGGAATACAGGTAATGCTCCATACCCGCAGACATACTGCCAAAAATCCTCCTCTGCGTCAGATCCATCATCACATCTTTCCACATTTCATGTTGTTTTATGGAAAGATATAATTAGAAAAAAATATTTTTTGTTGCATTGGATTACAGAAAAAATATTTAGACAATGATTAAGATAAGAGATAAAGTGCACTTTTCCTTGTGATTTAAAGTGAAGCACAAGCATCTTTTATGGAGATTAAATGTCAGTTCAGCATAATGTGAATTACAATTTCCAGCAGGTAAGATGAGAAGACTGATAGCACTCAGTTTAAGCTCACTCTTCCAGTGTGTCCAGTTAGCATACTGCTTACCATATCTCAAGCTCATTCATCAAAAGTCTAGTTTTCACTAAATGCTAATCTCCTGCTGCCTGTAGCTAACTGAACAATATGAGCCTGATAGCACTCTGCTTATCAGATCTCTCCACCAGAAAGCATAATTCTCAAGACAGACGAGGGAGGAAAGTTGGACTAAATGCTCGCATGTGTGTTTCAGAGAACCACCTATGTGTGGCAGCAGCCTGTGCAGTGTTACGGAGGACAGCCGCTGCCTGCACAAAAAGTCAGCGCTTGCGTGACTCTGGATTTCTGGCTCAAGTTTGGTGTTTCCACTGGAGCCGTTGCTGCTGTGTTGCTCATCAGTCTCATCTGTTATTTTTGGAAAAAGACACGCAAGTGAGACTATCACACTCTATACTTCCTGTAGTGTTTATAGAACAGCTGGCACATCCAAACCGTTAAATACATCAAAGACAAAACAGAGAACAAGGTGCTGTTCCTGTTGTCTCCCATCTGCAGGCTGCAGTATAAATACTCCAGGCTGATGATGACCTCTGGGGGTAGGGAGTGCGAGCTGCCCACCGCAGACAGCTGTGCAATAATGGAGGGAGAGGATGCAGAGGACGACCTCATGGACCTCACCAAGAAATCCTTTTTCACCAAAATTAAGTCTTTCTCACGCGAGGTCAGTAACCCCCTCATTCCCGTTCACATTGAGCTACTTGAGCTGACTTACCTTGCTTCATGTTGCCATCAATATGTTTCCAGAGAACATCTGACGGATTCGACTCGGTTCCCCTTAAGTCATCATCTTCACGCCAGCGACTAGTAGAGGAAGACTCTGATGATGAAATTGAGCAGATCACTCTACCAAGGCACAGAGGAAGTGTTCAGATGTAGACGTTTTAGCTACAGAGCGGCTTTTTCTGTCAGAAAAAGTTAGACTGTTGATGGATGTTAGTTAATAAGATATTTGCATTACTGAAGAGAATGTAAAGACATACTTTTGAGGATGTCTTGAAAGTTTTTAGAACTAGACAGAGACCGAAATATTTGTTATTGGTCCGAAAATGTAAAGACTGAGAATTTGTTCGTAATTATCACCCCCCCCCCCCCCCCCCATCTCACAAAAAATGTATATCTCAATCTGACTGAGAAATTGGTCCATACTTTCAGTACAGCTACTGTTAGACTACTGTAATGCTCTATTTGTTGGATTGTCCAAATTATCAGTAGAACAACTTCACCTTACACATAGATGGAAATTTGAACATATTAATCCATTTCAATGGCTCTCAGTTCAACACAGAGTCACCTTTAAAATCCTTCTATCAGTTTATGAAGCACTTGCTCAATGTCTACAACCCGATTAGCTGTCTCAGACCATCAGGGGGAGATTTTTTCCCAGAATTAGATCCAAGCTTTCATTTCTTGTGGTCCTATTCTGTGGAACAAGCTGCCTACTGATGTCTTTTACAATTATTTCAACATTCACCAAGAGACTCAATATCTTTTTATTTCTTCCAAGTTTACACCTGGTAACTGTGTGTGTGTTATTTTAGTTCTTTGCAAAGTTTGTTTTGTTGTTTTTAATACCTTAAGGCATAGTAGACCTTTTATGTTAAGCGTATTGAGTTTACATGTAATGAAATGTTCTACATAAATAAAATGGTCATTGCTATATTTTTATGTAGTGTTGTTTCTCAGTTGAAATACAATATTAGCATCCGTTTGGGGGATATAGTGTATTTTTAAAGCCCAGGGTGTTTTCATGACGTTGTAGGATCCAAATTTATTTAGAACCTGTGTACACGTGACCGTGTATATCTTTTCTCCTCTTTTATACTTGGTTTTTTTTTTTGACATCTTGTTCAGTTGTAAATTTATATCTGTTGAGTGAGTTATATTTGCCAAAGTTTAACATTTTCTGCTGTCTAACAACATACGATTATGCTTTACTGTAAAGTAAATGCATTTTCTACATTAAAAGTCTCTCACCAGGACGTGACCTCTGATGCTGCCTTCAGGTACTTTTTTAAAGCTCACTTCACAAATAAAAAAAAATAAAAATAAAGTGGTTGTTGGTTTAAGGACGATAATTATCGTGTACATTTTGAGTCAAGCGGATAAATATGGGTTTTTAGTGAATTTATTGTAAAGTAAACATGCTACAGGAAAAAAAACACAGTTAACTCTTAATGTTACATCCTGTTTAATCGGGTGGTATAACTAAGATACTTTAGTCAAGTACTCTCCAATTCACACGGAAAGTTCATAACTTTTATCCATTTAAACGGAATTATTTTCGATATTCTGCAGATTAAAATGCTTAAGCCACATTCTTTTTTTTTTTTTTTATTATTATTTTTAATCGTCTAACACCGATTAGTTCTCCGAGTATTTTTCCTGCACTACTTGAACGCAGCACCGTTTCAGACGTCGTCCGCACAGCTGTCCCAACTTTTTTTTTCTTTCTTTTTCCCGCGAGATTTTGCGCCGTTTAGCGAAGCGAGTGGGGTGAAATCTCGGGCGAGCGTGAGAACCAGCAGGGTGAGGAGGAACAAATAACGTGGAGACCTGAAAAGTGTGTGCACACATTGCAGAACTTCACAAGAAGGCAGCACGGTAACTTTAAACGACATCAGTTTCTCCGGGGACGAGAAACTTTTCGTTTAGCGCCACTTTTTTTGCACTTTGGTAAAGTTGAGCTCTGCGCGGCTCGGAGTCCCCCACCTTGGAGCAGAAAGTCGGTCGGTGGTCGGCAGTTGGTCCTGCAGGAATGTCGCGACCAGAGAAACACGATTTTTATCGAGAGGAGGTGAACAAGACGATATGGGAAGTCCCGGAGCGGTACCAGAGACTGACCCCGGTTGGATCCGGCGCCTACGGATCTGTCTGGTAAATCGCCTTCCTCCAAAAAGTTCAGTTAGGTGAAGTTAGCCTGACTTGTCCATTCATTTAGACGAGGCCTGCGCTTCACAAGCTAATGGCGAGCAAGGTGGAGCCGCGGTGTCTGTTTGAGCAAGAAAAGCCCAGAACTTGCTATCTTTGACGTGTTACCGAGTTGTAATTATTAAGTGCTAATAAATTCCTGGCTGTGAACTAAGTATAGAAAGTCTGATCCACATGCACTGATCAGTGTGCATGTTAAGAGTCACACAAGTGTTCTGGTCTCCTCAGGTTACTCCGACCACATTTGTTCTGGATAAAGACATTTAATGCACATTGCACCGTTAGTGCAACAAATATAGCTGCTTGCTGCTAGGTAGGTTGTTTGAATTAACTCAGTCCCTTCATATTGACGATGTGAGCACAGCTTCTGGATGTTTTTCTTATTAGGAGCACAAGTGGAAAGTTGAGATGTCCACTTCACTGATCTTGCATGGATAAAGAAAGTCAGAGTGCTGTAATCTAAAACAATGAATAGACCGATAGATTGACTATTTGGCTATTTAAAAAAAATCTATAATAATAATAAGTGCAAACAGTTTTCTGTTTAAGTCACTGTAATGTTAGTATCTTTTACTTTTGTGGCTAACTTTAAAAATAATGACTGAAAATGATCAACAGCTGCTAAAACCTCCCAAGTTGGTTGCTATGAAAACCAGCTGCTGTCTTCATGCAAATTTGATAGGCAGCCTCATCAAAACCTTAATGTTCTCTCAGTGTTGCCTTTCACTCTTGATAACTAGTTATATGTTAGGGAGCCCTGCAGTTAATGTTTGATACGTTATATACAAATCTGCAGCTCAGAGGTATTTGCATGCACAGCAGAGTGGAGATCTTGCCTCTTGAGGGTGGGTTTCCTTAATGTTGCCTAGCGGCAGTAAGGTCATCTTTGGCTGAATGGACCCTTTACATAGGTTTTTAATTAAATGGATTGTGCTGCTGATACGATCTGGGACACAACATAGTCAGTGGTACACTTCTTTTAGTGAGCAGATGTTTGTTTTGCAAATGGAAGAGGACAGCTGTGCTGTTGCTGGGCAATAGGATAATCTGTTGCTGGTCAGATTACTGTCAGCTCGCTGCTACTGCTGCACTGACTGTGATTGTTTTTATTATAACAGTGCGCTGGCTTATATTGTTAGCAGTTACGTGATGACTTCAAGTTTACTGTAGCCAGTAATTTGAAACTGAAACTGAACAGCATGCTCTAAACTGTGTGGCAATGACGCACACCTGAACCCTGCTGCAGGTTGGTGGCTTTATCAGAAGTCGACTCCCATATCATCATACCTAATAAATCGAACGAGTTAAGGAGCGTCTTTGTCCAAGAAGCTTGCACAACTGAACACTGTTATGCGCAAATTGCTAAAGGACATAGTCTTTTTTAGATGTGTTCATACCACTTAAAAAATACTCGTTTTGTCTCAGTGAGGGTGCTGCCTAGATAGTGTCTGCATTATGTAAGACAAAGGATGACTGCACTGTTTTGACTTCCTTCAATCAAACACGAGGTCCTTCTTATGAGGGAGCTGACGGGATGATTTAATATCTAATACAGCTGTATGTGGGATTTACATTCCTGCATGCTCTTGAAATGGGTAAAAGCTCAGTGCAGCAGTGTATGTAGGGAAGAACAGTTAAGGTGACTCAAATATATGCTGAGGAATTGAACCAGAGACTAGAAAGATGCTTCGAGCCCTCTGTTTCTTGCTATGATGATAATCCCTGTATCCATTTTTATTATTAGGTTGGCATTGCTATAGGTGGTTTCTTTGTTAACCTTTAATATCGATTGATGTTGATGTGTCTGCGGGCACGCTGGTGTCCCCACAGCAGTCACACGAGGCCATCCACAAGCCGTGACTCTGTTTAGGTGAGTTAAGCAGGGGTGGGGTGGGTGTTGCTTTTGGGTCAGAGACAGTTGGTTTTCAGAGCGGGGGATATGCTGCTGCCAGGGCTGCTTGCAGTCTGCTGAGAGATGGCATTTTCTGCTGATGTCGTGCTTTTCCCCCCAGCCTTCAGCAGCTCTTCCTGCAACCTACTTTGGTTTTTTGAGAGCAAACTCAGACCCAGACTGAGCCACATGAAACGCTTCAGTTCCTCTGCCTGAAAAGGACGGGCTTGCTTTGATTAAAGCCACAGTCTTTCAGTGTTAAATAAATGCTGATCACTTGTTGGTTTTATGATCTAAATTGGTGTATGCTAAAAGTTAAGGTGTTTTCCCCAATGAGATTTAAGCTCACATGTATGCTTTTGACCTTTTTTTAAACAGCTCCGCCATTGACATGGAGACCGGTTTGAAGGTCGCTGTGAAGAAGCTCTCTCGGCCTTTTCAGTCCATCGTCCACGCCAAAAGAACCTACAGAGAGCTGCAGCTGCTTAAACATATGAAACATGAAAACGTGAGTGAGTTGTCTCTCTTCAATTTGATCCGCCTGTTGAGAGCAAAGCCCTGCAGGTCTTTGTTATTCAGTTTTGAGCTTAACAGTGTTTGTCTCATTCTTGCAGGTAATTGGCCTCTTAGATGTCTTCACCCCTGCCACCTCTCTGAAGGACTTCACCGACGTGTGAGTCGAATGTGCTTCTTTATGTTATCTTAAATTTAAAGTATCAGGGCTTTTGCATAATTTAACAGTGATGTGAAGCTCAGCAGCCTTGAGTTTCTCAGCAGCCCACAATCCCGACTGTTCCTGGAAAACACCTGGAGGCACGCCAGGAGACTGAAAACACTGACAAACATTCTTTAGACTCTCTGCTATGTTAGTTATTCACTCACTGGCTGTAGCCAGTCTCTTCATCACCAGCTTCCTTCCTTCTGTTTCCTGATTTCTGGTTTTGTGGAACATGTAGTACATGCCCTGGTTTACAGAAAAACAGGTAGTTATTGTTTGTTGATGTTAAAATCTCTTGGAAATTGGAAGTGAACAGCTTAGCAGTGACTCAGCATGCAGTTGTGCGTGCTGCCTTGCTTGTTATTGGTGGAGTGTCACTCTTTTTTTTCTTCTTCTTTCTATTTGTTCTTGACACTGAAAGTTCAAACTGTAGCAGATTCCAGGGAGCACCTCATCCAACAAGGGTGGATGTTTCATTGCGGTAATGATCTCAAACATACAGTAAGAGAGGAAAAAATTAAGCTGCTAGAATGGTAGCCAATCATCTGACCTGAATCCAATTGAAAGTCTGTGGAAAGAACTAAAGCCCAGAGTTCATTGAAGGGGCACACAGTGCCTGCAGGATTTGAAGAATGGACCAAAATCCCACTTGAGCAATACATGCGACTAGTTTCCTCCATACATGGGGCGTCTTGAAGCTGTAATCACCAGCAAAGGCTTTTGCAAGAAATGTTAGATAAACTTCAGTAAGCATGTTCAATACATTTTCCCTGTGTCATTTTTCATTGGTTGGTTTGCATGGATAGGTTGTTGGTGCAATTTTCATGTCAATGCCACCTTTACAGATATATTTGGTGACACGTTTAATGTTTGTTTTACCTACTTTATATAAACTCTTAACTTGGTTCTCGGCTGCATCACAAACCTCTAATTTGACATTTGCTACCAATTACTTGAAAATGTTGGACATTTGCACTGGGCTCTCTATTACTGCTCTACTGGCTGAAGTAAGAAGCAGTAACAAATATGGAAATAAACTCTATCCACTTGTGCAAAGATAAGTTTGTTGGGCAGTCTGTCCTGGGATTTCCCCAGGAAATTATTTGGCTGAGACAGTAGGTCAGTCAGCTCTCTGTGGAGGTGAGTAATTGGAGGGTGACTAAGTCTAACTATGCAATAATCAAATGAATTAATTTATGTAGTTTTCTGTGAAAGTGTCTGTCCTCAGTTTTGTTAAAGGTTATGTGTTACTTTTGCATCAGCTTTTTAATAAAATTTTAAGTTCATATAACTAGAGTCCTAAGCAACAGGGAGTCCTGCAACAGAGCCCTGATCTCAACATCAGTCAGTCTATCCAGGGTCATGTGAAGAGAGCGGAATAAATGAGACTTTTTCCTTGGAACACCAAACCTCCTTTGAAGAGCATCATGTGATTTGAAGTGCCGTGAAACTTGCATGATGTTGTGTTTATAGTGCAACACACAAGCTAGATTTTTTTTTTTTTCATAATCATTTGGAGGTATATCACAGTTTTATTCTTGTAATAATTTATAAGGATCATGCAGCCTGTGTTTGGTCTCAGGATAGAAGAAAATAACAACGCTGTGTTCAATATTTGATCTCAAGCTTCTCTGACAGCTCAGTCAGATCACAGTTAACACAATTTAAATTCAGAGTGTGGAAAAGGCTTCTGATAGATGACTCAGGCTCATGCAGAGATTTGAAGTGTAGTGAAGTTTTCTCATTTTTCATCCATCATCTTCTCGAGTATCTCCCCCTCTCTGACGTATTGTGTCTGCACAACCTTTTGAAAGTTGATTAAATCTTTGTGCAATATTTTTCCTAAACTTTTTTTCCCCCTCTATGATATCGGACATTTAAAATTGCAGCGGTACAGCAGTGCAGTGGTTAGCACTCTTACCTCACAGCTGGAAGGCTCGGGGTCTGAGCCTGTGGGTCGGCTGGGGCCTTCAGAGTGGAGTTTGACACTCCACACTTCCTGTGTTGCAGTTTTCCCAGTTCTTCAGTGTCCTCTCAGAGTCCAGAGAGTATTGGTAGTTTTTAAATTGATTACAGGGGGGTAGATGCCATACCCTGCCTCTTGTAGGGATATGTTCCAGCCTCTGATGACCCAGTTGGATAAGTGGTTAAGAAATTGATTGGATGAATTGCAACAGATTGTATATAAAAGATGGGCAGAGCCAATATGACATCACTCATTGCTTTCTAAATTCTGCATTTTGAAGCATCACTGCTGGTGTTTAGGCACCAGCGTGTTAAATTTGTTTTGAGCCAGAAGTGACCATATTTGGATGAGAAGGTCGAGTGCAGGGTTGCCAGCTAAGGCGTGTGCGCTTCTTTGCCACAGAACAGAGGGACTTTTAAACTTAACCAAAACCTAACAGTTAAAGAAATGCTATAAAAATCACTTTATAAGAATCGGTCCATTTACCATAAAGTTGCAATAAAGGGATAAAACACTAAAAGAGGATAAAACTACATTCTTATACTTGGCCATCATCAGGTTTTCAATGTATGTAAATTTGGAATTTTAATATTAAAGTCTTAAGGATTATATTTATTTATTATTTTTGTTTATTTTTTTGTTTTTTGCTTTTTAAGTCTCCAGTGGCCCCTTTAAGAATTGCACGTTATTTATTTATGTAAAGATGATTCATGTCAGTGCAGCATCATTTCAAACCACATGTGCTCATCTCTGCTGCAGGCTTGCAGCTCGAAGTGTGACGCACTGAAATGTGGAATAAACTGTTTGCAGTTGCATTGCTTCTTGGGTAATGTAGGCACAGGGCCTTTGAAAGGGAAGACAAATGTATGACTAACAAAATAAGAGGGCCCACAACGCTAAACTGCTGAAGTAGACTCATTGAAACTGAACACTTTAATGACTTGCTGGAATTTTGTCTTCATACTTCGAGTGGCAGCATCTGTGTGCTGTTGTAATGGAGAGCCGTCCACTCAAGAAGCCCTGCCCTCCTCCCAGAAAAGCATAATGATATGGAGGACTCGAGGCAATGCAAGGTCACACATGTAGAGCACATGTAAAGCTTGGACCCCTGTGGGAAAAAGAACAGGGGGTGAGTCAGTGGGCTGGCATGCCTTTTGCAGTGTTTGACACTGTTCTCCAGTGCATATCTGCCAAACGCTGTAAAGTTTCTGCATGCAACGTAAAAATAAGTAAAAATATCAACTGTGCAGGTGCTCTGGGTATGACCCTGAGACTCCTCAGCGCTCTAGCCATGCCCCTCTTTCTTTAGGAGAGAGGAGAAGAGAGGTCACTATTCATATTTTATATACGTGTGTGTATCTATTCCCCCCCCCCCCAGGCGAATGAACTTAGGCGAGTGTCTGTGTCCTTATGTCTGCAGCTGAGAACAAGTTCAAGCACAACCAGATGCTATTTTAAGCCCTCGTTCTCTGTACTGTGTGAGAATAGAGGAGTATTCATGAAACGGGTATTTGTTGTGCAGCGGACTGACGAAGCAGCACGTGGCTCTGTGAGTTTTGGCTCCAAAAGTGCTCGTCTAGCATCCCGCTGCAGACTCCTTCCATAAGTGCTGTTTGGGCATTTTAAACAGCTTTGGGATTAGATTTGAATTATCCACTAATGCAGTACTATTAAGCCCATTTATCTGGGGTGTGTTGTTAAATGACATTCCATTTGTGAAGGGCTTGGCCTTTCGGTGCCTCTCGAGAGACGTGAGAGTGAAAAGAAGTAGCAGCTAAACCGGTTTAAGCTCACATAGCCATATGGGGAAATTAGGCACAGGCTGCAAACAGCTCTGAAATTATTAGTTTGGAAGTGCAAATACATTTTATGACATTAGTATTTTTTTCTTTTTTTTTTTTTTTTTTTAAATGACGTGACAAACACTGGCATGGCTTCTGACACTTGTCTGTTTAAGCTGGGACAACAATCTTTTCTGCTTTGGCAGGTATCTCGTGACTCATCTAATGGGGGCAGATCTCAACAACATAGTCAAATGTCAAAAGCTCACCGATGACCACGTGCAGTTTCTCATATACCAGATCCTCCGAGGATTAAAGGTGAGCTTAAAGGAATGATTGATGTTGTGGAAAACGTGCTTATTTCTTTCCTTTTCTTGAGCAAGATAAAGATTGATGCCACCCTCATATCTGGTCAGCTTAGCAAATGCTAGAGTCCTAAGTGTCTGCTAGCTAACCTGGGCAAGGAAAATGTATTCGTATAGCACTTTTCACAGACAAAAATCAGAAAGTGCTTCACAATAAATGCAACTCTCCCTTTCCTGTCCTTAGTGGTCAGACTGTGTTGGAGATTCTAGTGAAATCTCTTCAGGTTTGCTGTGGTTTAGAGCAGGGGTGTCAAACGTATGGCCTGTGGACAATTGTATCTGGCCTGTGAGATAATTTCATATGTCAGTTATTAATGGCCGGGTTGTATGTAGCAGCCTAATCTTCAGCCCTGCTGAGAATCCATGCAGGCAGGGATGGGACTTTAATTTGATGGGCACACCATGTGGCCAAATACATGCAAAGACAGACTGGGATCATACCATTATTGAAAGAAGGAAGGGGGGCAGACGTTCCAAGACGACAAGTGTAGTGGTACAGGCCGGGTAACCAGAGAGACGGGGCAACCGGATTTTAATGCAAGCGTGTTGGGGAAAAGTGATGAAATGAATAAAATGAGCAGCACCTGGCTGCATTTCAATGATATTGAAGATTACAAAGCTTAGCACAGAGCCATGGCTCAGTGTCCGAGTGTCTGACAGGCCTGAATGTTAAGAAGTTTGATCTGCTGCTTACCACAAACAGCCTCAAGCAGAAATTTTGGACTTTTAACTTTATTTTCGTAGGTTTTACAGCTTTTCCTACTGATAAAAACTTCCCTTATTGTCATTCACACTACGCAAAGTAATTAAGCAATAAACATTTAACCTGTTGAACCCCATCAGGGGGGAGAACATCTGGTTTAACGGGATGTACCGCCAGATCTGTTATTTAAACACAGACACCTATGGCATTCACAGAAAGGTCAGAATGTCAGCAAAAAGCCCACAAAACCATTTCAACAACCACCTAATGGCTAAAACAACAAACGATTAAAAAACAGGTCAACAGATTTTGCAAAAACATGTAAACACAAAGCGCAGAGCCCCCCTTCTGTTTACTGAAAGTCACCATCTCTGTTTTGTCTCTCTTTGACCAAAACTCACTGAACCAGAAGCAAAAGATGACATTTGAAACGCATTGTAATGAATTCCCTCTTACCTCTGCTGTGATAAAATCCTACTTCCTGCACAGCTTTGTCTCTCTGTGTGTTTAAAGACCGCTTTCTCATCAAAAATCTTCTTTTTTTAATGTCTTATTTGCTTGGTCACCAGTCTACCATTGTGTACAGTGTTGTCGGCCGCCAAGGTTAGAATCACTCCTGAGTTCCACCTGTGTGTACTTTCAGTGGAGTGAGGATTTTACTTATTGTCTTAACTGTGTTCAGTTACAAATCATGTTTACTCAAGCTTCACTGCTGTTGTTACAGTAAAAACGAAATTGGCAGATAGCGTCACAGATGAGTTATTATCTGTATTAATAGTTAGTTTAGGTAAACAAGTTCTTTCTGGCATTCAGGCGGTGCTTATACACTAAACCTGTTCTGAGGTACTAGGAAAAGGATTTCACCTTTGAACTGAGATGTGTTTGTGAATCTGCTTTGGTCCGAGTGGCGTAAATCTTGTCTTCAGACCGATCTTTTTTGTGACTGCATGACAAAGCACCAACTACAACTGCACCACAGGTGGCAGAGGTTCAAGAAATATAACAGGAATGGTGACTCGGCTCTTGTATCTACAGCTGTCCGTGTCCACAACAGAGTGTAATCAAGGCCTTAGCTGCCCTCCATGTTTCCATTCTCTACTGTAGGCAAAGATGACCTTCTCCTAGCGCCATATATTTAATGTACAGATATGAGAGTGGTATCATTATATTATCTACCTCTAAGCAAGGAGTTCCTTCAGTGATTCTTATCTAATGTTTTTACATCGTGTCCTGTATCTCCTGATGTGTTTTGTTGTGTTAAATCAGTCTATCTGTAAACACATGATGTAATCTGACACGTCTGCTCCCGTCTCTCTGCAGTATATTCACTCAGCAGGCATCATACATCGAGTAAGTGCTGTTTCATTTTATAGTAACTTTTGTCAGACAATCGTTGAACAGGAGGACATGAAGTGTCCCGGGGTTTGACTTCTTTCACTTTGCAGAGTCAGACTTGTTAATCCTGTGAAAAGAAAGGAAGTCATAACACTTTGACTTTAGATTAAATTTTTAATGATGCAAGACTCATCTTTTAACAAAGAACAGATTTACTTCATCTCACCATCTTGGTTTAAATTACCACAGGATTTAAAACCAAGTAACCTTGCAGTGAATGAAGACTGTGAGCTGAAGGTCAGTGAAGCGCTGCTTTTATTTGAAACATCAGTTTATCTCAAAACTGCCTACAAATGTAAATGATTTGTTTGTATTTTTTAAGTCTTGCTTTTTTTTTTTTTGGCATCTAAATTGTTGTCAGATTTTGGACTTTGGTCTGGCACGACACACCGACGATGAGATGACCGGCTACGTGGCGACCCGCTGGTACCGTGCCCCAGAGATCATGTTGAACTGGATGCATTACAACATGACAGGTAGACGGCATAAAGAAGCTCCCCTCTGTGATCCGTCTGTAAATAGAAGAGTGTTCTGGGTATAATGTCTGTGTCCTTCTGTGTTTCAGTGGATATTTGGTCTGTGGGATGCATAATGGCAGAACTTCTCACTGGACGTGCTCTGTTTCCCGGCACTGACCGTATCCTTTTCATCTGACAGTTCGCTGTGCACACCATGAACTCCTGCAGCTGACAAACAATTTACATAACAAATTAAACTGATCCAACACACACCGATGATGACGTAGAGGCACGCTGATTTGTCTGCAATAAATCTGCAATACTGCTTTTCTCCGTCCTCACACGGAAAGCCGACTTTCCTTTTCAACACGACTCTGCCTGAGGCGTTTTCTCATGAAGAGCGATCACACATTTTTCTCACTTGACACATGCACCTCTGAGTAATTTTTCCACTTTGGCACTATGACTCTTTCTATATTTTAAGTGTGTATCTTTGGCTCAGGTACACTTTCACTCTGTCTTTCCTTGCACCACCCTGTTTCTTTCTCTCTTTTCTTTTGCCAGTATTTGGTAGCTAACTGCTGAGCTTGTAAGCAAGCGCTCCACTAGGCTGCCCACCGCCTCCAATCATTTTCTATTAAAAGCACCCAATATAAATGAATTCAATGTCTTCCACAGGAAACATCTCAGATTCCTTTTTTCCCTCCTGTGTGTGAAATGTAAAGATGATGGGATTGATTATTACATAGCTTCAAAGGAGGTCAGATTACAGATGTCCCCATGTGCAGCGTCTGGTCTTCCTTTACCGTGTGCTGGTAGATATTGATCAGTTGAAGTTAATCATGCTGCTCGTCGGAAAACCAGGTCCAGAGCTCTTGAAGAAAATCTCTTCAGAGTCTGTGAGTTCACAAAGCTGTGCAAGTTTTGTGTTTTTTTTTGTTTTTTTTTTCTCCCCCCTCTCTGTCTAACCGTATTTCTGCTCTAAACTCTGCACTCTGTGGTTCAGCTGGAAATATCTGCTTTGTAATGACAGCATGTTTTTCACCCTCTAGCCTTGTGGGTGTGCTTTGCTTCCTCTGAAGAGCATTAAGCAGTGTTTGCTGTGAGATTATTGTTACACAGGTGATTTCATCTTTCACTGTGTGCCTGTAATGAGAAGTGTTGTCATGTGTCTTTCCTCTAATTCTGAGGATGCTTAAGCTTTAGTTTTGTTTTTTTTCTGGGCTCAAAGCTTGGAGACTCGTGACCTGGAGTTTAGCCCCAGACACAGCTTCTTAACTAACTCTGCTCTGTCACTATACTCCCCTTGACACAAACTTCAAAGATATAAACCAGCTTCAGCACATACTGCGTCTGACAGGGACGCCCACAGCAACTCTAATGAACAGGATGCCCAGCTATGAGGTGAGGAGGATACAGAGGTACTTTCTTGAGAGCGGACTAGCAGCGGGCGGACAGTCAGACTTTCCTCAGAATTTATGCTTATGTTGATGGTTTCCACACTAACACATCCTAAAATAGAACAAAAGCAACAAGAAGCACTCAGAGCGCAAACCTCCGCCAAGACAGCTCAGCCCCTAAACATTATTTATGTGCATGTAGTATAAGTGTAGCATTCACTCAATTGTTTTACAAAAATCCAAACGTTACTTGTGCATGAATAACTTGAGCTTCTTATATAATAATATTCGACAGTATATTTCCAACTATCTAGGCAGCTCATTCTCCTTCTCTTCACTTTCTTGAAAAATAAAACACATTTTAGGCTCAACTTATAAGAAAGGTACATATAAAAATGAGGTCAGAGGTCAAATGTGACATATTTGGATGCAAACTATTATGTTGATATTTAGAATTCCAGTATACCAGTATCTCTTCTTAAATGTTGCCAATACAAAGGTAGTGGAATTTGAATCATAGTTTTAAAGATAAAAGATATTTTACTTGACCTCGAAGAAGAGGTCAGAGATCCAAAGTAATGTGATATTTTGAACCCTCATTATCATTATATGCCTATATATTGTCAATACAAACAGTGGCAGTAAGCTATATATTATCACTTTAGCCTTCAGATCAATCTGTTGAACTTGAAGCAGAGGTTAGAGGTCAAATATGACTTTATACAGTACTTTTACCACACCTGTAAGAATTATAAGTTATGAGACTTTTTTTCAATAAATAATGAAAATGACCTTGAAGACCTTGGTGGATGTAAACTTTTCGATCTATCATGTTTACAGACAGAATGACACGCCCATAAACGCTACCAATAAGATAACCGCCATGGCGGAGGTATTAATATTTGAAGCCACATTTTAAAAAGAGCTTCAAGGTTTAAGGAAAACTCAAACTCCTTTTGAGGCAAGTGGGGCGCAAGGAGGAACTAGACCTCTTGGGGCAAAAAGCTCGAATTAAACACAGAATTTTACCGTTTCAGTCACTCCTGTGTCGTGTGACGTGCTTGCTGGACGTGGTTATAACAGTGATTTGCAAAAAGCACCTTGAGTTGGATTTAAAAAAAGTGCACTTCTCGATTTAAATGTTAAGGTTACTAACAGCATTTTGATGTTCAGTGTTTTTTCTTTTTGTTTCCCCCTTAGAAAGGTGCCATCTTCTTCCACCATAACACACTTATTTTCAAACCACACGTTGAATTACATGAGAGGTTTTTTTATGAAGAGTATTATGATTGTAATACTTTTTCTTTGCTTCCCTAATAGACAAAGACAACAGTCCTTTCTTTTTACAGGATACTTGGTTTATTATTTTTTAAACTTTATTATAATTCTTTAAAAATATTTAATAAAAAGCCATTATAAGAATTGGATATCCTTTCTGTCATCGTTGTATTTTTACTCAGTTGTATATAGTATTTGTATTTGTATTCTATTTTTATCTTATTGTATATTTATTTTATTTTATTCTACTGTATATAGTATTTTATTTTATTCTATTCTGTACAGTTGTGTACTGTATTTATTCTTATTGTATTCTAATTTTTGCCTCATAACTTTTGCACTGTCCACTTCCTGCTGTGACAAAACAAATTTCCCACGTGTGGGACTAATAAAGGTTATCTTATCTTATCTTATTAGAAACAAGGTTTGCAGTGTAAACACTTGCACTCATAGGCACTAATGGGTTTTTGACTGCATGTGTCTCGCTTCAGGCAAAGAGTCGAACTCTGTAGCAATACATAATACAAGCTCAAGTTCCTCAATAATTCTTCATAAATCTAGTTTTAAAGATGCTCTAATTATCACAAGAGGAACTTGTTGACTGTAAACTGCACTCATCAGGAAACGCAGCACAGATGTGGATAGATCGAAAAGCCGAACAGGTTGGAAAAAGTTAAATGAAATAATGTGTCACGACATGTTGCTGTTGGTAGGAACTCATGTTTGGTTTACTCTGTTGATGTGTCTTCACAGGCCAGAAACTACATCAGCTCCTTGCCACACATGCCCAAGAGGAGCTTTGCTGATGTATTTATTGGCGCCAACCCACTCGGTAATGCCAAAGAGAACCTGGTTTTTCCCTATGATTTACAAAGTTTACATAAAGAAACAATGGGATTGAGTGTGATTCAGTCATGTTTACATGCGGATGCGTTTTTAAGCTGTGGATCTTCTGGAGAGAATGCTGGTTCTGGATACGGATAAGAGGATAACGGCAGCTGAAGCTCTGGCCCACCCCTACTTCGGTCAATACCACGATCCAGACGACGAGCCTGAAGCCGAGCCTTACGACCAGAGCTTCGAGAGCCGGGAGCTGCAGATCGATGAGTGGAAACGTACGTCTTCTCGCGCTAAAACTGACAGCATGCTGATGTATTCCTCGGTAAAGAAACAAATCATCTTCTCCTTTTTTGCAGGATTAACCTTTGAGGAGGTGTGCAGTTTCCAGCCACCTAGCTTTGATGATGAGGATGACACAGAGTAATGAGACGCAGCACCAGTTCAACTCAAGCTTTTGACTACATAACTTATGCTTTAAAGTCTCAGACACACACCAGCCCTTATTAGTCTATTGAGAAAACATAACCAGAAAACATAAGAAAAAAGTTGTTATTCTTATTTATAAATGACTTAATGTTGGTCAGTTGCTGGAAAACGTCCCTTCTCGCCAACAACTAAAATAGTTTTCTATTTAATATTTAGACTTTATTTCGACTCCTCACTGTGACGCTGAGATGCTGAAACACTTTGACCTATTGCTGTGCTAGTTTTTGTTTTTTGATTAATTTATGGATGAGCATTTTTCTGTTAGTTGAAAAAGGAGTTTGCTAGTGAACCACTTCCAAGCAGTTGCCCCCGATTCTTGAATTTCTGTGACAGACGTACATTTCTGTGTTTTTAGGTGTTTGACAATTGGGACAATGTGCCTTCTTTGTGCAGTCACTGAACTTTAATGCTCACCAACTAGATTTCTCACATTTTACTGTTCAATTTGATTAATTTAGTTAGATGAACTCTGAGCCTTTTCCTATGTAGGGTTTTATTATTATTATTTTCACCAAGGCCCATAAATATGAACAGAAATCTGCATAGTACATGCTTTGCTCAAATTGTGTAAATATATATGTTCCATGTTTTTTAAAATTTCACACATGTTCTGAAGCAATCACTGTTAGCATGTACGTCAAGACATTGTGTGTGTTCGCTAGTGTGTTGTTGGTTTATATGAATTTAAGTGTCGTGCCATAGCTTTTAATAAAAATGCAGCTTAAATGTGTAAAAGGAGGGATTTGTATTTATACTTTGTGGAGCTGGTATTTATAAGCAATCGAAGGATCCCTTGAGCTATTTTCAATTTTGCAGAGTAACTACTGCTTTAAGTCCTTTGTTTAACAAAATAAAGACTTATTTCTAAGAGATTGTTTTGTTTTTAATTTTTTATCCTTATTTCCAAGCCAATCACTTATCTCTAACTATGATGCCTTACCATGATTCATGGACTTGTGGAATCACCTTTAGCAGTGAATTGAAGTAATAGTTTTCTGTGTGATTACCAGCCTCTCACATCATTGAGGAGGAATTTGCGTCAGTTCGTTGAGGTTTGTGGGTATTAATTTACGCACAGCCCTTTTACGGACCCAGCACAGCATATCAGTTAGGGCTGGACCATTGCAACAACATAAGCCATTCTTTTGTAGATTTGCTGCTATGCTTGAGATCAGTCTAGTATTGCATGAGGCAAACTTTGGCTGTCAGACAGACAGCCTCACATTTATCTCTAGTGTGTGTGTGTATATATATATATATATATACACACACACACACACACACACTGACACAGAAATTCATGGTCACCTCAATGACTGCAAAGTATCCATGTGCTGTGGATGCAACACAAACCCAAATCACCACTTGCCCACCACTGTGCTGTATTATGTCCCTAAAACCTAATATGAATTTATCAAATATGCATTCCCCCAGTACATTTAAAATAAATAAATTATATTTTTCACTTTTTTTGGCAGTGTGACAATTTCAGTTGCATAATCTTGCACTTGGCTTGTAAATTAAACATTGATTTTCTTTATACGTTAAACCTTTGTTGATGTTGTAATGTCCGAAAAAAAATACATGATAAAAAATATTGCACTTCGTTATCCGTGTAAAATATTTGGTAATACTAATATAGAAGCTATTAATTTGAGCCTGCCAATTCTATCAAGTGTCCAGCTATGTAAATTCCAGTCTGCCTTTTACCAAACCATGCAGTCAGCTTGTTCTGTACTGCTATCAGCATTCAGTATAACAAAGGTTACCAACACTTTAATATTAATCCCAATCTGGGCACAAACCACTGAATCACGTCACCAATCATGCCGTTCATTTAACCCACCTACCTACACTGCTGCCTTAGTTAAAACATGCACGAAAGGTAAATAAAAGGTTAAATTCCTGAGCTGCACGGCTATCAGTGAGGCTGCTTTAAATACTTCTTTATAAGGCAGTTTGCCCTAAAATCCATAAAAACGGTTTGATACACGGGCAGAGACGTCACCAGAGAAGCTTCCCTTCGACATAGCAAGCCAGTGCGCATGCGTGGAACATTCGATCACTGGCTGTGTAGCTAACTGCTAAGCTACGGATCCAGCCGACATGGAGAGGAAAGGTAAATCTTCACGCGACACGTTGCACGCTGTGTGACTGGTGTAACACATTGTGTGTGCGGTTTGCCGTTACAGTCGATGTTGTCGTGCAGTGACAAATATAAAAACATTATTTTTCGCCGAGCAGCATACATTGTGATACGCGGTTTAATTGAACGCGTCTGTCGCGCACTGAGCTGGAGCGCTAGCCCTCTAGACGTTAGCTTTAGCTTCAATAGGACATGTCAGGATTAGCTCGATACATTTAGCTCTCCAGCTCCTTCCATTTTAAACACAGCCCGTAACACCGGCCACGATAACCGTGCATTCATGTATGAGTCCATAATTAGCCGCTGTAGTGGCTGAAATCACTTCACGCCACATTGCCGTGTTTGAGACGAGCGTTGCCTAGGTGGGAAGCTCAGTGATGTAACTTAACGTTGGATGGGTTCTGGCAAACCGACACATGCACTGACACTGATTTTAGATACTGTTAGGTGCAAACATGACCCAACACGGTGCATATGAACGTTGGAGTGAGGTAATTGTTTATTTCAGATGGCTTCATTTGTTTTGTCGTGAGTGTCAGCTGGAAATCAAGAAGGCAAACAGACAATGGTTTTTCTATTCTTTTTGTTGTTGTTGCAGTGCTGGCACTCCAGGCGAGGAAGAAAAGGGTGAAAGCAAAGAAAACCAACAAAAAGTGAGTCACTGCTCCATTTAAATGTCATTCCCTCTTATGTGTGTCCCGTTTTTCAGGACACCCGCACATGAACAAGTATTTTGTCAGCTGTACTCAATCAAAGCAGATTGTTTGTTGCACTTTGGTGTATTTGCTGCTGTTCTGACATTGGAGAAGCTGTTAAAGGCCTTTGACTGCTTGTTTGCACTTAAACTTTGTTTTGGTCTGCACACGCCACAGCTTATTCTTTTTGCTCTACAGTGCTTTAGTAAAAAAAACAAAAAACACAAGTTTTGGGTGCTCTGTAAGCCATACCAGGAATATAATACTTAAACGCTGTGATCACCTGAAAATATTTCTGAATGATTAGTTGCTGTAAATAGGGCTGTCAAGCGTTGATCTCCAGTACCGATTGTTTTGGTGTGCCCAACAATCTACTAATCATGCCTGCACCAGTGGCATCCTCCAGAGCGTTACATAACAGCCAGTGCTATATTTAAAACAAGAGAATGAAGAAGCCCACATCAGCCCACCGAAGCATGGTGTTTAACTGAAAACAGCACCATTGAGGATACTCTCCTCCTGACAGCATTATCTTCATGGCGCATACTTGAATGTTTTATTAGCCGTAAGAATCATGTGATACCAAGAAACTAAATGCAACTTAAAGCAGAGCAGCTGCATTCTGCAGTAATCCTAGCACAATGGGCACTGCATGTATAGACGAACAAAACAACCTCAGAGGATATAATGGAGTGGACTGGTTAATGTTTTGAAGTGCTGTGAGAGTCTGAAGGAAAATGTGCATCAGACATTTGTCCTCACACCCAAAAGGATGAGGCTCATTAAAACAAGGTGCACACACCCAATATTAAAGCTTTTTATAATGAAAGGATGACTAACTGAGACTGGCTCTGCATTCAAATATGCTTCATCTGCTTTCTCTCTCTGTGAATGAAAATGCATGAGTATGTAATTTAGACGATGTATTTATTTGCATTTTGAAGTGAATTTGAAAAGCCATGCATTTACCTCTCAAGATGCAAAAAATGTTTTAAAATGTGTTAATAATCCAGCAGTGTAAATGTTAAAGCAGACAACACGAGAACTGTACAGATAATCAGTATTAAATTACTGCCTTGTTTTTACCAGCTTTATGATTTAAAATATAATGAATGCGTTTCAGATTCAAAGCTTGATTAGAAAGTCAAGATTCATATCAAGTAATTATTTGAATCAGTTTATTTTGTCATCCTTGGGCAAACATGCACCGCTTCAGCTGACCATGTCAGGCACAAAGAAGTAGGTTGCAGGATTATGTAGAAAACCAGCAGCTCATTTGTGAAACACTGCAGCCCAGTTGTAGGAATTTAGTTGAATGTGATCTCTGCTCTCTTGGCTCCAGTAGAGATGAGCAGGCTTAATCTGCTCTGTGGAGGAAGTAACATCAGGCTGTTTGGCTTTCAAGTAAATATTAGGAACTGAATTACTGGCAAAGGCAGAATGTATGTGGTGACACATATAAACATGGAAAGAATATGTTCTGTTATTTAGGGCTTGCAGAGCCATGGAAAAAATATACAGAAATATGTTTCAAATATGCATTTAGAAAAGAATTGGTTGTCCTGTTTTCCATTATGTTGGGTTTGATCAATCTGTCGCTGGAGTTTTAGTCAAAATGAAAGTCTGCACACAGCGATTTATATTTGAAAAATGTAATATGCACAGACGTTTCATTTGTCTGACTGCTTGACACAATGACCGTATAACTCACTTAGTAATTTTGGAACATAATTTGTTTGCAGGCTTGTACTTCTGCTCGTAATGTAGCCACAGTTTTCTGTCCCCTTATTCTGGAAACTTCTCAGTATTCAGTCTGATTCAGCAAGGTTGATGTTGCCTTTCATAATGCGGATACACACACGCACACATTAGGCCTGCAGTAAAGTAAGCTGAGTGCAGCATGCGTTTCTTTAAATGCCTTCTTTAATTTGGTTGTGTGATATTCCTTGGCAGAAAGCGCGTCAGTGTGGTATTATTGTGGTAGGGTTGTTTTGACAGGCCAACTTCTTGTTTTGGTTTAAACTATGGTTAAAAGCAGATGTTCAAATCCAGTTTTAAAAAATAAATAAATAAATAAATCATTGACAGCGATTTAGATGGTATTTGCTTCCATTTTCTGCTTGCAGTTTGTCACTGCCAGCGCTCGGTTACACATTTAGGAGTCTTTATTAATATAATAACCGTTTGTGAATATTTTAATAGTTAAATATTGCTTAGATAGCTGCAAGATTTGTTTGAAACAAAGTTTTAGACACACCTTGCTATTTTGTTAAAACTAATTAAACTTGGTTGGAACAGTCGCTCATTAATCTTTCTTTACTGATAACAAGGTCAAAGCAACAAACTGGAGGCAATTACACTGAAACTTGTGGTTTAATTTCAAGGGGACATGATCCAAATTAACAGCCTGCTATGACTTTAATGGACTTTTATCTGCTACTGCTCTATTGTTTTGCCTTGCAAATATTTGCCTTTAATGTGGGTTTATGTTTGGTTAAGTAACTGTCAAACTACTGTAATACTTCAAAACTGTTTTATTTATTTATGGTCATATGACAAAACATTACATGCCAAAAATACTCACTCTGCCATTGAATTCTGGTGTTCCAGTCATGTCCATAGATGTATAAAATAAGGCACCTGCAGACGTGTCTATAAAAATTTGTGAAACAGTGGCTCGCTCTCAGGAACTCGGTGAAATCCAGCGTCAGGGCTCGCAAAATTTCAAAATCTCTGGTAGCCCTTCGGGCAGACACTCTTCAGTTTTTGGTAGCCCAAAATAAATTTAAGTAGCCTGGAAAAAAAAAAAAAAGGACAATTTTTTGATTGACTTAAAAAATTGTTAAAACACAAATTACAACAACTGTAAAAAAAATACAATCATCAACTCAAATATTTGGCCCTAATTGAACAGAAATGTCTATGAACTTGTAAGAACTGTGTAGAACATGGATCAGTCTGTGTCAGATCCTGAATCTGACATTTCCACTGAAGTCACGGGTAAGAGGTAAGTGGAACCAAGATCTAGGCCATTTGCTTTGTTTGCAAAGGCTGCTAAATTTTGCCAAAGGTAGTTCACGCTTTGCAACATCGCGCTGTTCTAAACAGCTTTTTCTTCTGCGTTTCTTCTGGACTTCTTGTTGTGCTTGGTTTATTTTTAGTAGTTTTTTTGCAATTGGCGTTTGTTCTGGGAAAGATACTGCAGACTGAGCAATAATGCATTTCTTGCATTTCTCATGGGTTCTAATGGGGTCTTTCTTAAAATTACTGGTCCCAGTAACAAAGGTGCTTGTCAACTAGGAAATCGAGGGAAACTCAAGACACACCCGTCAGAACATTGTTATTTAGCTCGTCATATTCCAGCCACAGAAATTCTTTTGTCCATGAAACCAAAAAAAAGCTGCACTTTTGTTTTTGCCTCATAGCCTGATTTGTCACAACTTTTCCGTTTTGTGGTCGGCTTTTCTTTGGCTGTCCCTTCTTCACCCTCACCTGTCTTATTTGGCTCTGCAGAACTAAAATACCTGCGTAAATCAATCTGCTTTTACACAGGCACTTGCATAATGATCAGCGATTCTCTGCGCATTCAACCTGCATCACATGTTTAAGCTTGCTGCGGGAGATTTCACTTGTCACGTTTGAATAGTAAGCTAATGAGTGATAAGACGATGTCAGAGGAATTGGTGCGCAATTAATCCGTCACTCACCAGTCAGTAGCTGCCGCTCTCTATTCAGTCTGCGCTATCGCAAAGTGAAGCAAAAAACAAGCGGAAATTCAAACGCGATTTCAATATGTCACATACTGACAGCTACGTTTGTGAAAGAATGCAAAAGCATTGACATTTTTTTTTTTTTTTTCTTCCTATGACAGCCTGACGGGCAGGGCTGAGATGGATTTTGGTAGCCCGACCAGAAAAATCGCTAGCCCCGGGACGTCGGGCTAGCGATTTTGCGAGCCCTGAGCGTGGTACCATGATAGGATGCCATCTGTGCAGCAAGTCCAGTTGTGAAATTTCTTCATTACTAAATATTCCAGAGTCAACTGTTAGTGGTATTATAATAAAGTGGAAGCGATTGGGAACAACACCAAGTTTGCCACTAAGTGGTAGGCCACATAAATTTACAGAGCAGGGTCACCAGATGCGGAGGTGCATAGTACACAGGTCACCAACTTTCTGCAGAGTCACTCGCTACGGACCTCCAAACTTCACGTGGCCTTCAGATTAGCTCAAGAAGAGTTTACAGAGAGCGTCATGGACTGGGTTTCCAGGAGCGAGCAGTTGCTTCCAAGCCTCATGTCACCAAGTACAGTCCAGCGCATCAGATACAACTCTAGAGGAGTGGAGTTTTTTGGAGTGAAGACTCATGCTGTTCTCTCTGTCTGGTAATCTGATGGATGAGTCTGGGTTTGGTAGTAGCCAGAGAAACAGAACTTATCTGACTGCATTGTGCCAAGTATAAAGTTGGGGAAGGAACTATGGTGTGACGTTGTTTTTTCAAAACTTGTGCTCTGCCATTTAGTTTCAGTGAAAGGAACTCTTCTAGCCCCTTTTCACTAGTACCTGCATGATTTGACTCTGTTTCGGTCATTTTCAATTGCAATAAGTTACCGCTTAACATGTGTGGAGTATTTGTATGCGTCATGATCACCACAACAATGGAAAAGCATAGACCTGTTGCTCGGAGTACAACTTTTTGCCAATCTCGAGGGACCACAGTGGGAGGGTTTTTTTTCTTTCTTTTTTTTTCTTTCCATTTTCCTCGTTGCCACGTTTCAAAAATTAGTAGGTACTAAAATTGCCTATTACCATGGTACTACCACCTAATGGAAAACTCTAAAAACTGTGTTGAGCCGGCCCAAGTAGGTACAAGTGGGAAAACGGTTATTAATGCTTCAGCATACCAAGACAATGTTATGTTTCCAGCTTTGTGGGAACAGTTTGGGGATTCCTTCCTATTCCAACACCAGTGCACAAAGCAAGGTCCATGTCACCTCATGAGGAGTCCTCACCTCAACCCAAGTTAATTCATAGTTTCTTCATATTACACATATGCATTCTTTATTTTTATTTTTTTTAAAGAGGTAGTTGTGGGTTAATTGAAGTCTGCAATGAAAGATGACATATTACCCTGGAGTAAAGTTTTATTTGTGGTTGACATTTCACATTTTCAGTGATTGAAATGTGACTGTGGATGCTTACAGTTATAACCCTCCTTTATGATAGATTTATAAAACAGTTGTCTATTTGTAGCTTTATACATACACCAGATGTGCACCAATTATTTATTTTTTGCGATCAGCCCTGGTGTCGTTTGTTTAATCAGAATCAGAATCAGAATACTTTATTGATCCCTGGGGGAAATTATTTTTTGTTACAGTGCTCCATTTTAAACCAACATTAAGACAAGACAGACAATACGCTAACTAAGAATAGTACAATATATACATACATACATACATACATAAGTCACTTATAAATAAATATTTGGAAAAGAAACATGTGTAGTTGTAGCAGCAAACAGTGTGTTAAGTGGATGCGTTGTACAGGGAGATGGCCACAGGCAGGAATGATTTCCTGTGTCGTTCAGTGGTGCTTTTCGGTAATCTCAGTCTCTCACTGAACGAGCTCCTGTGACTGACCAACATGTCATGGAGTGGGTGGGAGGTGTTATCCAACATTGTCTTTATCTTGGACAGCATCCGCCTCTCCGACACCACCTTGAGGGAGTCCAGCTCCATCCCCACAACATTGCTGGCCTTACGGATCAGTTTATTAAGTCTGTTGGCATCTGCGACCCTCAGCCTGCTCCCCCAGCATGCAACAGCATAGAGGATCGCACTGGCCACCACAGACTCATAGAAACGAGTGGTTCCTGTCATGTTTGATTATTTTGTGTGAGAGGCTTTTTAATAAATGCTGTGTTATATGGGTTATGTTTATGCAACAAAAAACTTGGCTGATGAGGAAGTTCTTCCTGTCTCTAGTTAGCCGTTTATACAGGAGGTGATTTTGAAACATCTATGTCCATCACTGTGACTGATCATCCAGAGCAGGCACACTCTATGTTGGTGCTTGGCTAACATGATTATGTTGTTCAGTAAAGTATTAGTGTTAGAGTGAATTACTCAGTTGCTAATGCTAGCTAGTTAATGCCACTTACTTTTTCAGCCAATTAAGGTCAGATCCCAGGAGAGGCAGGAGAACGTTCCCACTGCTTTGTAATGCATCTGTTTAAGTTAAACTGTACAGCTGTTCACCATTTCTGCAGTGTTTTTGGAAGTAAAAGGTTGAGCTTTGATTCTTTCTTGCTATGTAGAAGAGTCGAACTCATCGGTTATCAATGAGCTGCAGTCTTGTTCAGTTAGTCTCACCCGCATGTCCTGTAATAAAATCCTCTCATCCTGGGCACGCCTTATTGTTGAGCTAATATTTGATAAATGGACGGTAAATGCATCAGAGCTCTGTTCCATCGACGTCTTTCATAATTGTTGTTGTCCCATCAGGCAGCCAGCCAATCCCAGAGCTCGACAGCATCCTCAGGCTGAAGCCTCCCCTCAGGAACCTGAGGAACCTGAAGAGATCCTTGGCTCTGATGATGAAGAGCAGGAGGACCCCAATGACTACTGCAAAGGTGGGTTCCTCTTTACTTTTTGCATTCAAAGGCACACTATATTGCACTGTATTTGATTAACTACTCTTTCAAGTTTTTTTTTGTTTGTTTGTTTTTTTCCCCAGTAGAAAAATGATAACAGAGTATTAGCGATTCGCACCTTAGTTTAAACAGATAAATCAATATTTGATTTGACTGTTTCAATAAATGGTGTCGCTTTGGTTAGTTGTGACCTGTTATTACAGTGAATGTAAATGCACTGGCTGTTCTGTATACATGCATACATGCTCACCTCTTTATTTATCTAAGCAGCTTGAATTTCTTATCTTTTAGGTGGCTACCACCATGTGAAAGTAGGAGACCTTTATAATGGAAAATACCATGTAATTCGGAAGCTCGGCTGGGGACACTTCTCCACCGTGTGGCTCGCCTGGGATATTCAGTATGAGAAAAACTTTACTGCATATTTGTAATTCATGTTTTGTTTTTGAGACTTGACATTGGATTCCAGATGCAGCAGCAGCTGGCTCAGACGGTTTACTTTGCTTCCTATTAGTGAACATTACATTCTGTGGTTGCAGGGTAAAGAGGTTTGTTGCAATGAAGGTGGTGAAGAGCGCGGAGCACTACACAGAAACAGCACTGGATGAGATAAAACTGCTCAGATCTGTGAGTATCAGATTTAATTGCATGCAGTAGGTTTTGATGAAATATGTAATCAGTAAGCGCAGGAAGTGTTCACTAATTAGTTGTGGGGATATCTGGAGATGCATCAGAGTGTACAGCAACGTGGTGCAAGGACAGCAGGGCATTGCTTACACTACAGCTTTTACACATTATTCATGCACTCGGCTTGCATGTCTTCCAGCACGCATGTTCACACAGTTTTACATGTAAATGATGTGTGTGGATCCCACAACAAAATATATATATTTTTTTCTTCTCTTTTTTTTCTTTTTCTTTTTTTGTCTGTAGGTAAGAAACTCTGACACGAATGATCCCAACCGAGAGATGGTAGTCCAGCTTCTAGATGACTTCAAGATCTCTGGCGTCAATGGAACTCGTATCCTTCACAGCCAGATATAACAGATGTTTCCTGGTTTTTATTATTAGTCACATTTGATTTGTCAAATTACCTCCTGCTGGGAGGGGGAAAGTCCCCAAAACAAAAACTTTAGTCTTATTAGAAATGGGTTTTTTTTTTTTTGTTTGTTTTTTGAATGTACAGAACTTTCTTTCCCTTCGTGTCCATGTCAGCTAAAAAGCCGTACGCAAGTAAGAAAGTAAACAACAGGTGAGGGTGTGACAAATGGAATCTTATGTGTCCCAAACAGACCTCCACCCCCATCACAACACTTTAGTTGGGTAAGATCCCCTGAATGCCTGAGGGATTGCTGTAGCTGTAACACGAGAGGCTCTAACAAAAGCGTATGGGTTGCACATCTACGTGTCCTTTCTTCAGCACAATCAATGCCACTCCTCATTTAGGCAGTTGTTTTTTCCTTTGTTTGTTTTCAGTTTTGCTTTACCGCTATTACTTTGCCATCTTAACTGCTCCAATCTTCAGACGTCTGCATGGTGTTTGAGGTGTTAGGACATCACTTATTGAAATGGATAATAAAATCAAACTACCAAGGACTGCCCCTGGCTTGTGTGAAGAGCATCATACGGCAGGTAAAGTGAGACCCACAGGCACACCTTTTGAATGCCTATGACTCATCATTAAGGCTCAGTCGTTCACAAGAGTTGTGTAGCCTGCAGGCTGCACGATGGATGGAAAACAGTCAGGGTAGAAGAACTTTACATATTAACAGTAAGCTGCTTAACAAAACAGATTGGGAGTGAGGCAAAACTGAGGGGGCTTTTTTTCATGGTTAAACAAATGACTAATTCAGCAGTTAATTGCACAGCTCATCTGTGGATTAGTGTTGTTTATTCCACAGCTTTTTATTCGATGTCCTTTGAAAAACAGCAAATGTTTCTTTTATTAAAACTTTCTTAGATTGTTAAGCTTTTGTGTTCTCTTAAAGGGACCCTTTTATGCTTTCTTTATGTTCTGTTATATGCTGTGTTTGTTACATGGATGGATTTTCAATAAGCAGCACTAAGGCTAAAATAATGATAGTATCATTGTGTATTAAGTTAACTACAAACCAAACGCTCTGGCTTCAGACTGCCCTAGGGATTCTTTTTAAGATTTTCTTTTTTCCTAGTCTTGGCTCCTTTGCTTTAAAGAGAGAAGAGCTAAAATAGTGTGTTTCAGAGAGGATAAACTGACGGACTGCAGCAAAGCCAAATGTGATTAATAAGGATTATTTATGAACTCTGAGTTGTGCAAAGTTAGTATATTTGTTTCCAAGAAAAGAAAAACCTGAAAATTGATGCAATATGTTTTTCTTTTTAAAGTTTCCTTAAGTTTAGTTGGTAAAGGTTTTGTGTCCAAGTCAGTGTGATTGGTTAATTTGATCTACACAATCAGATAACCATTTTCCATTAATGTATTTTTTATTTTTTATTTTTTTTAAAAGGTTCTCCAAGGTCTGGACTACCTGCACACAAAGTGTCATATTATCCACACAGACATCAAGCCGGAGAACATCCTGATGAGCGTAGATGAGCCTTACGTACGGAGGCTTGCAGCTGAAGCCACAGAGTGGCAGAAGGCTGGGGCACCTCCTCCCTCTGGTTCAGCAAGTATGAGATGTGCATGCACACTCACTTTTATATCTGCATTCATAGGTTTAGTACAGGTTTTTACTTATCTCATGTTCTCTTTACAGTAAGCACAGCGCCAGTTCCAAAACAGGTACAAGACTTGTTTTTTTTTTTTTGTTTTTTTTTTACTCTCTGCTTAGATATTAGCCTCATGTTTTTAGGTTTGGTTTTGTTTTTTTAGTTTACTTTTAAATCAGTCCTACAAATGTGCAAACCTTTCCTTTGTTTTTGTCTTTGACAGACAGTAAAAATGTCCAAGAACAAGAAGAAGAAGTTAAAAAAGAAGCAGAAGCGGCAGGCGGAGCTGCTGGAGAAGTGCATCTTGGACCTTGAGGAAATGGAAAAGACCACAGAGATACGAGAGGATGATGAAGATGAAGACGACCCACAGACTGAAAAGGGACGAGCCTGTGCGCCTCTCAGACAGGTGTCTTTTGCGGAGATAGGAAAGGAGGAAACAGATGGTAAGACGCTAACATCAGAGAAGTAATGTGTTCTGCAAAATTTGCAAAGCAGCCAAAAAATCTGATATGAATCAACTGAAAATACATTTTCTGCTACTTTCAGGGAGCACTTTGAATGCAGATCACATGAGGGTGGGACCAGAGGAACTGTCTGAAATGAACTGTAATGGCCATGTGGAGGAGAGTGACTTCCAGCATAGCGATGAAGACCAACATAATGGCAATGCAGAGTGCACAGAACAGTGTGCCTCTCCAGAGGATCAACACGTGGAGTCTCCTCTCCACTCCATTTACAACGGTGTTGAGTCTACAGATTTCAATGATGTGTACACAGAGACTAAAGGAACTGGGGCTCGTAGCCGTGGAGTTACTGAGAAACGCTTTTCTGCTGGGCTGGAGGACAGAGAGCTGGAACAAGGCATTTTAGAAGAAGATGGTGAGGATGGGTCCAACTGTCACTATAGTAGCCAGGAAGATGCACGAAATGGTCAGTGAACCGAAATCGATTGGTTTAGGTTTTTAGAAGCTGTTTGCTGTAGCTGAGCTGCTTTGGAAATTTAACAAAAACCATGTGAACTTTGAACTACTTATGATTATACTTATCATTTATTCAGTGTTTATCCCATTGTTTTATTCAATGTCGCTGCTTCTCTCTGTGCTTTATAAAGGTAAGCTGACAGCAGGATCCCTGCTAGTTAACCCACTTGAGCCACTCAATGCAGACAAGATCAAGGTCAAGATTGCAGATTTGGGAAATGCCTGCTGGGTGGTGAGTAGCCTGCTAATGACCAAAGGGATTTCCTCATAAGTGATGAAACGGTACAGCCAGGGAGACATCGAGTGTCATCTAGCTACTGAAAGTAATGTTTCGGTATTCCTGCTTTTTATGGTTTTAAAATGAGAAATCATTTACCAGATGGGAGTGTGATCCAGATTTCAAATAGAGCATAGAGTCCATTTATAATTTCAAAATTTTTTATTCTCATGTAAAATATTTCTGTTTTTCAGTGTGTTATCGCTACACCTGATGAAACCTACTTGATATACGTTTGTGTTTTCGTATTTGTCTTTTTTCCTCTCAGCACAAGCACTTTACTGAAGACATCCAGACACGACAGTACCGGTCTCTAGAAGTACTTATTGGTTCTGGATACAGCACACCAGCTGATATTTGGAGCACAGCCTGTATGGTGAGAAATTTTCTCTGCATCAAACTATTTATATAGAGCCAAAAGGTGCTTAAACTCCCCCCAAAAACTGAATAGAACAAAAAAAATTTATCTGAAGGGGGAAAAAAAACCCCTCATTGTATCTTAAAGACTCAAGAAGTGTAATGAGAGTCTAGTCAGTGGTGGGAGGGATTTATTGAGATTTGGACAGATGGCTTCATACTGTTCTTTTTGTTTTTTCCCCTCCCTGTGTTTGTATTGTCCTCAGGCCTTTGAGCTTGCCACAGGGGACTACTTGTTTGAACCACATTCTGGGGAAGATTATTCCAGAGATGAAGGTATTGTCTGGTCTTCCTGTACATTCTGTTTTTAAAGTACAAGTTTTAACTGTAGATCATTAATTCTCAGAGCTCGATTTAGTAGATGTATTGAAATGTGTTTCACTAGTGAGTGGGACTTCTGTTTAGTATTACTGCTACTGTTAAAAGCACCATAGTGTTGTTAAATCTTCTGTTATCAGTGTTGAACTGTTGAATTATTTAAAATGTCCAATATGCATGCAAGTCCTCACCTTCACTGGAGCTCCAGTTACAGTGCACTTTGCACAGTGTTAACATGTTAATGAGGTGCTCCATTAATGGCTTCGAATTCAGAAGAAGAATTGTAAAGTATGAAAAGTATGAGCATTCCTGTGTGTATTTCCTATCTAGCAACTTGAGCCACTTCTTTACCGCACTGGAGATGGGGCCATCTCTTCAATTCTCTTCTCACCTTTTCCTCACCTCCTGGTTACTCATACTTTATGTTTAATCCATTTTCACCTCAAGTTTTAATTGAAACTAGGGCTGTACGATATGACCAAAATCTCATATCCCGATATAAGAATTCTATCGTCCGATAACGATATAAATCACAAAAATGTAACATTTTCTGTAAACTCTGTGAATCTTGGGCAGCTCGACTTGCGTGAAGTGTTTCCAGCTGCGCGTCGTGTAGCTGGAGTCGAGTGTTTTAACCGATGCATGAAACGATACATTTTTAGACATAAGTTGTAAAGGCCGCCGTTTTCTTTGTGAGTATTTATTACACGGCGTGCTGCGGGGAAAAGTCTGTTCTAACGTTTGAGTCTAAGGTTTATTTTTTAGCACCTGGCGGCTCTTTTTTTAATTCTCATCCGTAAATAATCTGCTCTTTCACGTGATTCAGTTTATTTTGAAAAGTCTCAACAGGATCTTGAGCTTTATTGTGGAAGGTTTATGTGGAACATAAACAAGCGGACACGCGATGCTGTTACCATCGTTGTTGCTAACCACAACGCATTAAAACAGGCGCTTGTCCGTCCGTAGTGTGGTTATATTAAATATAAGAGAAAGAGAGAACTTTAAGAAATTAATATAGCCACTACAGTGACCATCAAAACGATGAAAAATATTGCCGTAAACAGTTTATTTTGCGACACCACGAAACAAACGATAGCGTAAAATGAAACGATAGATGTTTTTATATCGTCATCCGATATATATCGTTATATCGAACAGCCCTAATTGAAACATAAGGTGAAAATGGAATTTTGGCTTGCTGCTTAGCTCAAAGTTTCCATATTAACTTGATTCTGCTCTGGCATGTCTGCTTTGTGCTGTCCTTCAACTTTGACTTTACTGGAACATCCTGCAGCTTTTTCACCTGCATAAACCATGGCTTACTGTTCTATAAATGCTTTGTGTTTAACGTTTTATTAGACTTTTAGTAAACTTGCATCAGTCTGCTTTTTATGTTTTACTGTATAGCTTTGAGGGCTGTGCTTTAATGCAGACTTCCCATCTTGCTTTATAGTTGTCATTTTTCTGAAATACAACAGTGAATGAGCTCCATGTGTTCAGATGTTTTCAGTAGGTTAATATAGGCTGTTGATACATGTGCTACTTGTAACACTAGGCTGTCATCATCATCATCATCCTTTGTTCCTAATACATTGTTCCACTTGACTGTTTGCCATCTCCTCTCCAAACTCCCTGTGACTTTCCATCTTCCTCCTCCTCTTCTCCTCTGATGTGCCTCATTTCCAGACCATCTTGCTCTCATGATTGAGTTGCTCGGTAAAATCCCCCGACACTATGCTCTGAGTGGAAAATACTCACAGGAATACTTCACCAAGAGAGGTACGCCAGCACCTCTGTCTTTGGCTCACTCTGGGAAAGGTGGACAAGGAGGGTCAAGGGAGGAGGTTAACTTCAGTCAGCACAATCAAATGGTTTTGTGCAGGCCCGTCATCAAAGCAAGAAACCAATAAATGCCAGCCTCTTTGAACCACTGATCACGATTCAAGTGTTCTGCCAAAGACTGCCTGGCAGAGCCTTGTACACTGCCTTTAGACATTTTGGCTAGGTGCTTGATGCTGTATTGGTCCCTGCTGAGGAGATTCAGAATGACCTTTTTCCTCTGCATGGAGTCCACTGCGCAACAACAGTCTTTTTATAAATGTAATTTAATCATTTAATGAAATCAATCACAGGAGGCAAAAAAGGCAAGAACCCTTTACTTTTATACGTCAGTGTATTTATGTCAGAATATAAAGTCTTAATGTGCTCAAAGTACACGTTTACAGAAATATGATAATTAATGTAAGATGGCTTTAATTAAGGATGTCTATAAGGGATTAACTGACAGTCTTGATGTAAACCTTTTAAGGTCCCTGAGTGGGAGTTGTTTTGTTGATATGTACCAAGGTTACTGCAAATGTTAAGACCTCTGTTACAGTTACGGATGAAATGACAGCGAAGTTGATGAATAATTAACACGAAGTACAAAAACATGATTTTCATTATCTGGGCCTGTCTTGTCAATCTAGTTGCAGGGTGAATTTGTGGTGGGAATTATTTTTGTTCTGAGAAACTTTAGTGGAAAAACCCCAAACTGAACAATAAAAAAGAGCTAAAGGTTAATGAACTGCTCTGTTTTATAACTTTCTAACTTCTGGTTTTACACCACGTCCTCTGCCAACAGTGAGGCTGGTGTGTGTGACGTCACCCAGACCTCTCTCCCTCTGCCCTCCACCCACACACCCAGAGTGGGCCTGTGACTGGGTCCACTGTCTGATGAATCTGTTTGTCTTGTCTGTCTTTTTTCTTGCAACTGTCTGCTGTATAGACCATATAGCACTGATCATTGAGCTGCTGGGGAGTGTCCCACGCAAACTCATAATGTCCGGCAAATATTCCAAGGATTTTTTCACCAAGAAAGGTAAAACGGAAGCTTTACTGTCAAGATTCGAGTGAGAGTTACTGACTGTGCTTTGGAATATTCCCTACTTGAATCCCAATTGCTGCTTATTCATACATTTGAATATACATGTAAAAATGTCTCCAGTGGATATTACAGTTCAAAAGAACAGGCCTTCTTTAAAAGGCAATTACAAGGTAACTATTTAATCAGTGTCATTTGTTAAGACTATGTGGAGTTATGCAGACATGACTGCCCTTGAAGTGAAGTTTAAAATGGGGAAGTTGTTGTACTCTGTAGTGGTGTGGTTCTGATGCAGTGCTGTCTGTCTGCAGGTGATTTGAAACACATCACTAAGTTGAAGCCGTGGGGACTGCTGGAGGTGCTGATCGACAAATACGAGTGGCCCCGTGAAGAAGCAGAGTGCTTCACTGACTTCCTTCTTCCCATGCTGGAGCTTATTCCAGAGAAAAGGGCCACGGCCGCAGAGTGCTTGCGCCACCCCTGGCTCGCCCTCTAGTGGACACCTCCAGCTATCGAACCTCCCTTCCCTCCCACCTCCTCCAGAGACTGCAACAGATCACTTTCCAGTTTGGGCATATCAGATGGATATTTATTTTTCTTCTTTTTTTGGTTAGATGTTTTGAATTTGTTCTTGTTTTTGAGCTAATGCTTCTGTGTACATTTGCTTTGAATTAGTTGGTTCTCAGTGTGATGTCAGGAATCCAGTGGATTTTTTTATTTTTTATTATTACTTTGTGCTCATGTTGGCTCAAACTGCTGTGCTCCGTTCACCCTTCTAAGGAAGTCTGTCATTGTACTGCTAGTGACTCATCCTTGTTTGTTACACTCCTGCACTAAAACCTGAACAAACCAAGGATATGTAGCCGTTATTGGTCATTTTTGTTCCCTAAAACTCTTTTCCCACATCTTTTCAGTAGTGACTTAAAAAACAAAAAAAAAACAAAAAAAAAAACAAATCTCATTCAACATTTGAAATACATTTTGTATTTGTAATGAAGGTTTTAGGAAGTTTCACACTGGGCTGACATGTACACTGACTTTGGGTAACTTTCATTTCATGCATTTCTTCAGGCAGGGTCACTGTTTGATTAAAGTAGGTCATGTTTAGCCATATCGATTCCGTTGTCACCCGGTATTTAGTATCCTTAGTTAATTATAATAGGGATCTTTCATTTTCATGGGAGGCTGGTATTCTCATCCACCTATTACAATTCAGGTATATAGTATTTTAAAGGTTTCAACAAGACAACATGTTAAGAAGCCCAATCTTAAGGAGAGAAAAAAAGTGAAAATAAACTGTATATATCTGTACCAAAGAGTTTGCCTTGATGTATATTACAGTTATGTACAGTTTTTAACAAATCTTATATCTTAGCTAAAATTGTTTAGCTGGGTAGCTGTGTTTTAATAAAGCGTATGGAAGGTGTGTTTGAGATCAGTTGTATGTGTGGTCAACTGTTCAATGTCACTGTTTTTACCATAGAAATGGTGAGATCTGATATTATGTCATGGTGTCCCAAAAAGATCATATCCAAGTAACCTATGTTATCTGTCGAAACCTATGGGGGGGAAAAACAAAAACTTACATTGGTGTCAGATTCAAGAACATAAACTCTGTGTGAGTTGTCGACTTACAAAGCTGTACAACACACCATACAATAAAACAGATCTTCATACAATACATGATTTCTGTGGGCTTGTTTATTGGGTATTGTGAAATATATATAGTAAAATAAGGAAGCACAAAATCTTATTAATCAAAACCACAGTAAACATTAGACGACAAGAGAGGTGAAAACCCAAAGTGCATCATGGTATTTTACACTGGCTCTGAAGGTCTGTGGATTCAATCAAGGGTTTTCTGTAAAAGAGAAACAAAAGAAATGTTTGTGGACACCAGGGCTGAAATGGTTTGACCATGTGCAGAGAAGGGACTGGATATGTTGGACACAGGATGTTGAACATGGATCTACCAGGCAGGAGGTAAAGGGGAAAGAGCGCAGAGGAGGATATGGAGAGAGTTGGTGTAACAGAGAAGAAAGCTAGGGATCAGGCGAGATGGAGGAAAATGATTTTCTGTGGGTAAGCCCTAAAGGGAGCAGATTTAACAAGAAAAAGATTTAATGGACTTCAGCCACTGGGACACTGGGCAAATTATGGCAACAAATAACTGTAAAACTGCTCATTTGACAAAGTTTAGATTAGACCAAAGTGAAGATATTTGGTGGTTCATAAAAACCCAAACATGGCATGTCTGCACAAACACCTCATACCAACTGTAAAGCACGGTGGTGGATCTGTCTGACAGCTGAAGCTTGGCTGAAAATGGGTCATTCAACATGACAAGAATCCCAAGCACAGCAGCAAATCTACAAGAAAACAGCTGTAATGGCAAACTGAAAGCCCAGAAAGTCCGGACCTCAACCTGACTCAAATACTGTGGTGGGATTTCTTGAGATCTGTGTACAATTAAATGGCTGCAATGAACTGAAGTGCAATTTTCGTAAACAAGAGTGGGTCAAAATTCCTCCACAGACACATGAGAGACTCATATAGTCAAACTGAAAACAACAACTTCAAGTAATTCTGCTAAAGGTGCTTCTACAAGATACTGAAACATGGGGTGTACTTAGTTTTTCACGGGCCTGCAAAGAGTCCTGTGGTAACTTTCTTTTTCACACGACTGTATATAAAAAACTGCAGAAAAATCTCCAATCTTGGATACGTTTCTTAAGGTGAAGCAATTTTTTCTAATGATGGCTCAAGCCTTAACAGAGAGCAGGCATGCACAACAGCAGGACCTTGCAGCAAGCCAGTCTGAAAGGAATGTGGCTGTTTTATATGTCACACATTATACTTGTGCTATGCCAGCTATGACACATTAAAATATTTGTTTCTATACCCAGCATTCAGTCTGCATACCACCCCACAGCCCTCACCTGCTCCATCCAGCTCAAAGTCATCTGGCAGAAGTTTGTCCTGCCGGTTGCCGAGTGTGAAGGACAGCAATGCCAGGAGTATGGCGTCCAGAATGCTGATGATGGCCAGGATGTAGGCCCAGCGCACCGTACAGTTTCCCAGCGTGTACTTATCTGTCCTCTGGCCGCACATCCTCTTCACCTCTGGAGAGTCCCAACCATCTGGGTAAATCATGCAGCCCATCACCATCAACACACCTGCGGGGGAAGGACATGGAAATGGCAAAGCCTTGTAATAATTACCTCTTGTGTGCTCTTACTTTGATAAATAATTATAATCTGGTGCTCTGGAGCCCCCAGTGCATGATAATACATGATGTACCTCCATAAAGTGCCAAAGTTTTTATTTATTTATGGCTCAGCAAGGCAGATGATGCTCTGTGGAGCCATTTGCACGATGTACCGTTATGAAAGTTCTTAAATCTTAAATGCTGTTCTTCCCGTAACGTCTCCTCTGGGCTTCCCCAAAAGCTACTTACAGTAGAATGTGAGTTTGCAGATACATGCCCATAAAGTTTTACAGGCTTTTATCGTTTTCCTGGCCCTCGTATGGTTTTAGGTGCAAATTTAACGACACAGCAACACCTGATCTTGTTACAGGTAACTGATCTGCTATCGAAGGTGTCAGAGTCTGGGCTGAAACAGGATTCCTTATTGGCCATGGCGAAGAACAACCTTCACAACAAACGCACATCACACCTGAAACTGGAGAGGTGAGAACTCGACCCGTGACGGGATGAGCTCATTGTTTCACACCTGACTTACAAGAGAAGCACAGGTCTCATGGCTCCTTTACAGCTGCCTCTTTAGTTTGAGTTCTGGTATTGAGGTGATGAAATATTTGAGCTATTACTTACGAATAGTTATAATAAAACCGATGAACTGAACCTCATCAGACTTCTATTTAAACTGGTAATTTATGGTCACAAGAACTTTTGTTCCTTGTCCTTGTCTGTTTCCATTGTATTAACAGATCCACCAGGTGATGCATCAATATTAAAAGAAAAACAACTTCCATTTCATTTTTTCAGCTACGAAAAATGTTGGAATATGTTTATGAACGGCTGTAATACTTTTAATAAGCCCCTTGAATTAAAGATCAAAGTCTGCACTTCTGTCACATCTGGACTGTTTAAAATCAGCTTTAAATGTCTGCGGTATTATTATTTTTTAGCTGATCCTAGAGTTTAGTGAGTTTAGTGTTAGTTTTTCACTGCAAACTATAAAAAGGCAAAAGCTAAAAATTATCTTTGGTTACTGTCTAATGAATCATCGCATATGAACAATTACCCATGCGTAGCAATATTCTTGCTTGTAACAACCCTCCCCCCAACAAACAAACAAACAAACAAACAAACAAACAAACAAACAAACAAACAAACAAACAAACAAACAAACAAACAAACAAACAAACAAACAAACAAACAAACAAACAAACAAACAAACATCTTAAAGATGAAGGTGAAACCAGTTTTATGATTACTCACACTGCTCATACTTTTTAATGTAATTCGTAATCTGTCTGTTTATAGGTGTCAAATAAACGTAGTTGAGAAAAGCTAATTTATACTAATAATCTGCCAACTGCAGTTGAGTAAAGGGAACAACAACTTTACAACCAACCCTCTTCGCTTTGTCCCTCACCTGAGGCCAGCTGCATCCATGCACAGATCTTGTAGACGTTTCCAGCGTTGCAGAAGAAGAACAAACTGAAGCCGACCATGGTGCCCACAATCAGCAGCATGGAGGTCCCAACGAAGAACATGGCAGTCCTGAAGGCCGGTGAGGGGATGGAAGCGAAGTCCAGCATGCTGCCCTTGCAGGTGAGCTCCGAGGTCAGCGCGTTGCCGATGCAGTAGTGAAAGAGGCCGAAGTAGCCGGCCTGCGGGGTGTTGACGCTGTCTCCGATCCAGTAGGGCTGGATGAAGACCACTATGGTGATGATGACGAAGCAGATGGTAAACACAGCCCACATGACGCCGATGGCTCGGGAGTTCCTCACATAGTTGGTGTGGTAGATTTTGGCAGCTTCCTGCGCTGGAAGGAGGTCCATGTCCGCAAAAAGTTTGTGTCGGCCTTTTGAAAGAAAGCAGGTCTGTTAGAGGTTTGTTTGTAGAGCTGGAAGGATAAACGCACACAGACACACACGGCTCGTTCTGCGGACTGGCTGAGTATTCAGCACCCTGGAGAGCACCACAGCCTAATTAATGACGTTTCTCTGATGTCACAGATTGACAGCTACCTGATAAGGCTTGGCGTGAAGATGCAGTGTTACCCGCAAGTAACTAAAACTAATTTACTGTAAATTAACACAGCGCATTTGAATGAACTGCCGTACAGGGCTGTGTGTTACAGCTAATTAATTCATTTCATGCAGGCAAGAACAGGCGAGGTTAAAATAAACAACAGTTATTATTACACAGCCAGGAAACTCATCCATTTGATTCCGCTTTAATGTGAAAGAAAGTTCTTCGTGGTGTTTAATATTACAAACTTTTGACTAAAAAGCTTAAAAACACAACTATTTATCCTGAACACTGCTTCAAATATTAGTATCAAGGCAATCGATTTGTCACACTATACGTTTTTATTTACATAAAGCCTACACAAGCCTGATTTTAACACTGTAATCCTTTTCTATCATTCTGTTTTCTGAAAGTAAACAGCTACTTGTGTTGCCCAAAGTGCAACCACAGGTAAATATAAACAGTAAACACTCTTTTTTTTTAACTGTTACATTTTTACGGTTTTAATTTTCTACCAACTCCCCATTTCCCCAGTTTCCTTAAATGTCATAATCTGATATTTAACGAGTTTTAGAAACTCATGAATACGGAGCCAGAACGAATAAGGTTTGCTGAAATTCGCGGCTGATGCGCAGGAAGCTTCAAATAAAGGTTTGCTGATATCAAATTCAATATTGTTCCAGCTGAGTCTTCTTATTGGAGTTCTGCTTATCTGGAAGCTAGTGCCAGCGACAGGAACACAATAAGGATCTTATTGTGATGAATTATAATAAAGGGAGGGGGCAGCTTGGCTGGGTTATGGCTTTCGATTGTCGCTGAGGATGTTGAGAGTTCAGCTGCAGTAAAGTCAGAGTCAGAAAAGACACAGATGTGGAAACACAAGCGGATGGGCTTCAAATTTCATAGCCCACTAATTTTAGCAAAAAAACAAACAAACAAAAAAACCCGGCTTCTCTGTGAGGCTCGATGCCAAAGCGGAGATCTAATTAACGCTGACGAGTCCAGCTTTTTCTGGATAATGGTCTCTGTCACTTGGTACTTTTCCTTTTTAAAAGAAATGTCCCCTCTGTGGGCTGAAAATCCAGCTGCAGAAATATAGCATACAAGTGAACCTCATTTGCAGGCTCCCTTGCTCTTAAAAAAATCTATCACTTCAAACTAGTGGCCACATTCAGTGTGAGATAACAACTACGGCTCCAGGCTGACAGCAGCAGCCGGACAGAGCGTGCCACCATCTGTGCTCTTCACCCACTAGTCAGTGTCGGTAACAAGGTGCTTGAGGGCCTCCTCCGTGACACTGTGCCATGTGTAGTGAAACAGCATTCAGGGATGAGTGGTTGTCCTGCGTTCCCGGGGGATCCCTGATGGCTCCCTGCAGCTCGGGAGGGTAGTGGAGAGGAAAACACCAGCTCTGCCTGAGAGACAGTCACAAAGATGGATGATATGGAAAGTAGACATCACAGTTTAGATAAAAAAGACCAATCAAAACCAGTCTCAGGAATCTCTGAGCGCTGCTCTAATGAGGTGTAATCTCTTGATATATGTGACAGCCCGTGAAGGCCGTCATGTCAAGATTTCAGGAAGCTGTCTGTATTTTCAGTGTCTCATTGAAGAAGATATGTGCACAGAAAAAAAAAGATAGATTGTTCCAAACATGTTGCACACACATTTATGTCACACTTAAATTTTATTTATCCATCAGGGGCCAAGGCCAGGCAGCTGGTCACGAAACGAAGCAAGTACACACATAAAAAAGCAATCCAGTAATAAAACTTTGCCCATATCTTTTACAGCTCTAATAAAACCAAACTTTCCTCTGACAATCACTTCTTCATTTATAAAAATTCAAATAATGAAAACTCTTAGGGATATGAGGTGGATAACAAATACTTTCTGAAGCCCTATAACCACAAGATATAACCATTAGCAGTAGGAAGACTGTGTTTGACTGTCTCACCATTTCCTCACCTCGCTACAAACTCAAGAATACCCATCTGCAGTTTTAGAGCTGTCACCTGCTCCTGACCATGAATTAAAGCAACACTTCACTGCCTGTTGGCTGAGGAGAATGAAGCATTGTTTGCCCAGGCTTTTCAGTCCTCTAAGTGTCTGTCACCCTTAAAGTTTTGAGCTCTTTTCATTCTCAGGGGCATGAAAAGACAAAGCAGAGGATCTTTGTCTTGGTTAAAGAATTTATCTTTGTGAGTGAAAGTGATTTGGCAAATGTCTGGCACGTCTGAAGATGATGACACAAGATGTAAAAAAAAAAAGAAAAAAAAGGGAAAAGAAATTAAAATAAAGAAGACCCAAAATAAACTAATCAGAAGACACCATGGAAACAAATTAGGATTTGAATCTTATCTGCAGCTGCACTTCTGATTGTGAAATTAAATGCCAGTGAATTATAGCACTGGAATACACTGCTCAAATAAAATGAAGGGAAACACTCGATCATCACGGTGTAAAACAAAATCAAGTAATCTTCAGCGATATCGATCTGTCTGGTTGGGATGCATGACTGGACAGAGTGTAAATCGCATTTGCTTGTCTAACTGCAAATTAAAGTGACAACAGGTGCACTGGAGAGGCAACAACAAGACAACTCCCGAAAAGGTGTTGCAGGTTGCAGCCACAGACCGTTGCTCTCTCCTTATCCCTCCTGACTGACTTGTCTCTAGTTTGGCTGCTTATTAGTCTCCTTGTCAACACTGGTAGTATGAGATGGTACCTGCAGCCCATTTAGGTTTTACAGACTGTCACAACAAGGTTTGTTATGTCTCCCAGAACAGTCTCGAGAATGTGGAGGAGATACTAGGAGTCAGGTTGTTACCTGAGTGAGAGCTGGGCCACAAAACCTGGGCAACAGAAGGGCATCAACCCTGCAGCAGGACTGGTATCTGCTCCTTTCTGAGTGGAACAGGAGGAGGAGGAGGACTGGCTGAGCCCTACAAAATGACTGTGGCATTAGGTCCTGATGTCCTTCTGTAGGACCTGTGCTCACAGCTCAGTGCCGTGCAGCTTTATTGGCATTCACAAGCGAATACCTAAACTGGCAGGTCCGTTACTAGCACCCAGTCTCTCCACAGATTAGAACAAGTTCATAGTGAGCACATGTGCGAGATATGTAAGAGTCTGGAAATGCCATTGTGAATGTTATGCTGCCTGCAACATTTTTTATTATTATTTGCCTATTTGCACTACTCTGCCTGGTTTACACTCAATGTCACTTACCCATTATATTGTATATTGTATAGCTTTCTTGTTATATGTAAAATTGTATTTATTTAAATTTTTACTTTTTAATTATTTTACTTGCATTTTTAATCACTTTTATATTTAAATATATTTAAATGTTCATTTGCTATTTATCTAGGGATTGAGAGTAACGCAATTTCTATTCTCTGTATGTCCTGTACATGTGGCAGAATCGACAAATAAAGTTGACTTTGACTTTGATTATCCAGCATGATGAATTTGACAGTGGGTCAGTGATGGTCTGAGAGCCAGTGTCCTTATGCTGGTGCAGTGTGCGATGGGTTCCTTCTGTTGCAAAATAAAGCCTGGCCTCATGTGGCCAGAGTATGTAGTCAGTTCCTGGATGATGAAGACACTGATGCCACTAACGCACCCTTACGTTCCCCACCCTTGAATCCAAGTGATATCCTCTTGAATGTTATGCATTGGTGGATTTAAGGCTGCCAAATAATGCTATAGACAGCCCAGCTCAACAATAATCCATCCAGGTATGGAAGGAGTTGCGTTGAAAAATGTTGAGTCAAAATGGAGTTAACAACTTTGTTTTGTCATTAAAATTATAACGTTTTTCCATTTTTTAATTAAATTTTTACTTGGCACACATACATATATGTTATAGTCTGACATTAATTTATTATGTTAAGAGATTTTTCTCCTCAGATCAAAGCAGAAGCCTTTTATTTTGGAGCATAGTAATAGAGTAATATATTGTGTTAAATTGGTGATGAAATCTGAAAAAATGCTTAAAAAAGCTCATTTATTCCTATGCTGATCCACACACTCTTAGAGTTCATTTAAATAGAGTTTCTGTGTACCTCATACAACAGATTATGCTGCAAATCATCACTTGCGAAGACATTTTGATATACTGCATCATGTAAATTTAAAAATGGAAACATTTCATTTCCAAAACCCAGGCCAGTTCGTCCAAGGATCCCTCAAAACAAAACTGCGGCGTGACTTTAGATTAGGGAAAAACAATACAACTTTTTCCAAAGCTCCTGGAAGCTCATTATTATAAAGAGGAAGCACTATTCAATCTCCATGACTCTTCCTGAAGCCGTCTGTCAGGTTAAAGTGAGTAACTGACTCCTTGATAGTGAAGTGATAAGGAGGAGACCCTGGTGGAGAGAATTAGGATTTTTATCATTGAATTACTTATTACCAGCACTTATGACACTAACATTTGAAAAAGTAATATAATGAAACTTTTTTTCATTCATCTACACTAAATAACCAATTACAGAAAATAAGCAATTTCAAGGCTGATTGTTTAGTGTTGATTATTTTGTTATTGGAAAGCGTTATTGTTTTTCTGTTATGTTCTGTTACCCTCATGACACCGTTTTTAGGTGCAGGCAGCCACATTTGGCACAAATGTTCTGAAAAAATAAGTTTTCAGCACCAAACAGCCAGCAGACAGCTAGAAACTTTGAAAATATTGGTGTGTTTGTCCTCTACTTAAGAAGATAAGTGGATCATGCAACAATACAGTTTACTATGTCACATAAAACCCAAATATATAGTGTGGTAATTAACAAAAGGACAATAATGGGAAATCATTTCATAAGTCATTAGTGTTAGGAGTTTTGTTTTTTAATTTGGTTGCCTCTTCAACAGCTTATAAATGCCAGGAATCCAAACACAGGGGTATCAAACATAAGGCCTGCGGACCAGAATCCACCCGAAACACACTCCAACTAGATGGTTTTGGTAAATGTGAAGGAATGCATAGACTTTCAACTTTAAATTGTATTAAAATTAGTTTTACAGCTTTTCCTGTTGAAGAACCCCCCCTCCCCCAACCATTCATACCACACCAAAGTAACTAAGTAATAGATAAACGAATAAATGACAGAAAAGTTCCTGTTTTCCACTATTTACAGAGAGACCACAATAAAGCAGTGAAACAAGTAAAGCTTTATAACTACAGGGAAGTTTTTCATCTTTATGATGCCGTTTCACTGGTCCCGCCCACGTGAGATCAAAGTGAGCTGAATGTCTCCCGTGGTGTAAAATGAGTTTGACGTCCTTGCTCTAAACATATGTGCAACCCACAAACAACTAAATACTTACTTACAGATTTTTTAAAAAACATACTGTGACATATTGTGTATACAGTCAGCATTTGGCTCATTTTTGCAGACAACTGAGTTGCTGCCCTTGTTAAACGATGCCAGAGATTTTCCAGAGGGCTCAGAAAAACACTGCAGGTTGTCATTGCTGTAGGAATTAATGTGTATGAATGGCTTCAGTCACAAGCCATTAAACCTCCTCCGGTCCTTTGTAAATGGGCAAGTTCTACTATCTTGGTTCATCATATTTCTCCCTATAATCCAATATAAGGTGTGTGAGCTGTTGTAAAATGGCCTGTGGCACTTCTAATAACCTCGGCAGCTTTATTACGTTTATGGCCAACTTTCATCAAATGAGCGACATGCTTATTCCTTGATGTGATTAAAGTCTGCTGGTGTGACTTAGAGAAGAGTGCGTCATAATGTTTTCTGGAAAACCTGCCAGATATTCTGTCATCATCACACTCTTTCCTTTTTTTCACTATAACACTAATGTTGTATGTGTCATCTTCCGGTTTCTGACTGTAAGAAAAAAGAGACTTTTTCTTCCTGGACTTTGGATTCATGACAAACAACCAGTTTTCACCACACTACACTAGCTTTCTATGCCAGTGCCAATTAAATATGAAGATGATTTCATCTGAATATTAAACTCGGGCCCTGTTTTTTTTTTATGACTAGCCCAGAGGAAAGTGCAGCCCATTGATGCTGGTTGGGGGGAGAATAATAAGACGGTCTTCTACTTAGTATTCAGTTTAATAAACCTCTTCAATCAGTATGCTGCGGGGTTGTTATAGAAGACTAGCCAGTCTCTGAGTGCATTTCTAGTTTTCCCTTACTTCCCTCATTTTAATGTCTCTGAGGTTGTGAGTACAGTAATATCCTTCTAAACACCTCCTTCTGTTGTATCAGTCGCCCTGACCCTGCTCTAGCGTGCCTTTGTTTCTTTGCAGACACTGTTTAAAATAACGAGCCGTGTGAGTTCAGTGCAGGTGCTGTAATGGTTGCAGCTCTGCCCACAACAAGAGATGGAACAGTCGCATTTTTTTGTGTTTCGCTCACAGCAACAGCTCGTGTTCAGGAAACAACCCAAATGTTATCCTCTCCTCCCTGACGCCTGACCCCTCCATTAATGTTTTCTTTCCCTCATTACGCCACGGCCGCTCCATGGATGCTCGTCCAGCTGGCTCTGAGGCCAATCTTCTTTTATCCCTTCTCTGTAGAGTCGGCATGACTTGGCAGCAGAAAGCAGGAGCTGATCCAGACCTCAGTTAGACACATCTTGTTATTTCAAACAGAGAAAAGAGCGAATTTTTTTCTCCACACCGCCCAAACAACCCCGCATCACTACCTTTGGGATAACTGAGGCATCGGCTATGGTTACAGCTCTTGGAATGTGTGTCTGGCGTCACAGTAATGAGATTTTTTTTCTATACCCAAACACTACAAACAGACTGCCATTGTGCACAAAGAGAATAAATAAAAGCACAGAAAATGACTGAAAGTGATTATTCTTTGATGAAAACCCCCCAAAAACCTTTAATATCAGTGTCCAAGAGGGGGCAGTATGCCATTAAGTGTACTGACTGAAGTGAGTGAGCTTACTTATTACAGTCTATGCACAGAGGATTGATTAAGAGTGCAATGCTCCCCCCCATAAGTCCACCCGAACAAACAGCCAGACAAGGAACAGACTGTCCTCACTGTTCACACATTTGCATTTACATACAGGGCTTTTACACAAAAGAGAACAGCTCGATATAGATCATACCTTCCTCCCAGAGGAGGCTATTCCTGTGCCATCTTTTGATCTTGAACCCAAGAGTATTTTAAACAAATCCTTCGTGGTGTGTTGTTTTTTGAAGGGAACTGGCTTCAGAAAACTTCCAAGTTGATGTATTAATTTACAAAATCTTCAGTCACACTGGTTTTCATTTGATATGAAAACTTCACCAGGAAATCCACAGCTGCATTTTTCACTCTTTGACTTGTCAGTGTGTTTATTCCTGCAGATGCCCTTCTTTGTCTCCGAGCCCAATGTGTGTGTATATGTGCACATGATATCAAGTCTGTGATGGGGTTATCATTCAGTCCTCCTGACAGGTTAAATCCCCGTGAAAACACTGTTATTGGTGCCGCAACACCGGCTTCTCCTGCGAGCACACACACTCTGCATGAGATATCAGGTAGGGGTGCAGTTATGCAAGGACATGCGTGACAAGAAGGCACATTTATCTCAGGGGGCGAATCTCATTGATATTCTTTCTTTTCAAATCTCCTCTGCTTGACTCGGCAGTGTGCAAAGAACCAAACCTCTGAACTTTGATTGTGTATGTGTGTGTATAATATCAGAGGCTCTCAAAAGATTAAAGAAAACACACCTATATTTCAGTCATGATGTGGAGATGTGGAGTGCCCTTTTTGAAATGTCACCATCAATATGTCTGTCAAGTGGCCCAAACAGAGGAGAGGCGACGTATGTTGTCCGTGTTTTCCTGCAGGTGCTTTTTTGTGTGTGTCTTTTACAGATGTGTTCACTTTTAGACACGAGTGCCTGTTTCAGTCAGTGTGTGTGTGACTGAGGCTTCAGTCGTTATGCAACCTTGTAGAAGAAGTAATAAGAAGCAGAACCCCGCCCCGACATTAACATTTTGGCGAGGCGGTGCTGCAAAAGTTGTGGGGAAATTCTTGCTGTTAATTGGACTGTGAAGGATTTTACTGCAGATTCAGCCCACTCCCCGTGTCACTCTTCTTCTCTGCAAGTTCACCCCATGGCAAAAAAAAGCATGCTCGCTTACAGGATGTTTACTGTTTCTGTTTCTCTCTGACTGTGTTCTCTCTTCATTGAAATATTCACAGAATACAGTTTTTGCTGTCACAGTGCTGTTGTAAGGAGAAAGCAGCAAGCAGCTCCAGATATGTTTCTGTGATTTATGGGAATAATTTGACTTTCTTTTTCCTGCTCTGTAGCCTGTGATAAATGTAACACGCAGGGGATTAGTTTATCTAAGCACAGAGATTAGAACAGCTACACCGGCTCCGTCCAACAATTGCAAAATCTTCCTTCCAAGCTCACTAATTACTGCATTTAATCTTGTTTGTTTTATCATCTACTCTTTATTGATTTGTGTGGGTGAGAATGGTTTTGGGCCACTTTGTCATTTCTCCTGTGTGCATGTGCATGCATGTGCTAAACTTGACTTTTTTGTAATAGACAGACATGAAAGTTAAGAATAATCTTCTCATCCAATTCTTGTCAACCAGTGTATTTTCAACAGCTCTAATTAAATATAAGTGATATACAATGTAAACAAAAACACAACATAAATGTTCTGCAAATCACTCGAACTCTATATTTAATTGAAAACAGTATAAAGACAGCATTACCATGTTTACATGGAAGCATTTTTCTTTAGAAGTCCTTTAGACCTTTAGTAAGGCTGTTTGATGCTTAAAATAAGAAAAGAAAGAAAGAACACCTGGTGGAACATCTCAGAGGTAATTAAGTGAGATGGCAAACAGGTCAGTAGGCCAAACATGATTGGGTGATTATACCAGATTATACAAGAAAAGCTGAGTCTTTTAGAAGTAATGACGAGGAAGGCTTCACCCCTCTCTGATTTGCCGAAAGACTGTTTCAACAAATAGTTCTGCTATTTAAAGGTTACATTTTGCAACACAAAACTGCGAAGCAAATAAGGACTTTCATCACCCAGAGTAGATAATAACAAAAAAAGATTCAGAGAACCTGGATAAATTTCTGCACACAAGGAACAAGACTGAAAACCAATAATGCGCCACCAATACAGCACTGCATTAATAAAAAACACTAATGTGCAGTTCAAATGGCTACACAGCATCACGAAGCTTTTTCTTATTGATTGCTTTGCAAAGAAAACAACCCCTCGCTGTGCAAAACTCTTAAGTCCCCCCCCTCCATATCTTTATTTTTTGCTAGGAAAATGGGAAATATGTACAACGATTTATTGAAATGTCCAAACATACATGGAAACTCAGTATATAAGACAAAAACAGGGTTTGCACAATTCTAGCAATTCTAAGGAGGTAGAGCAGGTCACCTACTAATTGGAAGGTTGGTGGTTTGATCCCCATTTGCTCCTGTCTGTATGCCAGAGGTGTCGAACTCCAGGCAGGTTTTAGATCTCACCCTGGGTCAGCACACCTGAATCAAATGATTAGTTCATTACCAGGCCTCTGGAGAACTTCAAGACATGTTGAGGAGGTAATTTAGCCATTTTAATTAGCTGTGTTGGCTCAAGGATAGAGCTAAAACCTGCAGGATACCAGCACTCGAGGCCTGGATCTGCCTACCCCTGGTTTACCATATGGCGTTTAACAAGCTTGAAAGTTAATATTTGGTATGACCACCTTTATTCTTCAACACAGCCTGAGCTCTCTTAAGTAAGCGTTCTCATAATTTCTTTAAGTAGCCTTCAGGTTCACTGAAGGACATTTAAAGCTCTTCTTCAGACGCCTTTTGTTCTGTTTTCTCTTAAGCTGATATCGCACTGCTTAAGTACAGTTGAGGTCCTGTGTCAGATCTTTGTTGGATCTTAAGGACATGACTGTCAGACACCGTTCACCTGCTGTAGATATACACATATTGTTTTGTCCTCCACTTGTCTGTCTTCCTCAATTACTTAAGGACACACTGCACACCATGCTGATATATGCCAAATTTGCAGCAAAGAGCTCTTTAAGAATCACCTTGTTGGTGCAATGATACAGTTTCATGCCTGCCAAACAGTGCTATCTTTGACAAGTTTCATTACAAAGTTCATAAAGACGCAATTTAAAATTGGTTCTTTGCTAAGTTGTGTGCTATGTGTAAACAAAACACTGGTTTTGTCTCTAAAACGCCTGGAGAACTATTGCTCAGGACTAAAGGTTACAAGAAAGTCTGGCTCCTTGGGAAGTATAAAGAAATGAGGGGTAAATCGAGACTTTTGCACAGCACTGTACAGAAACAAAAACCCAGCAGTCCATTTGGGATAAACAGCCCTTTCCCAACGTTGTTGGAACGTGTTGCTGGCATCAGATTCAAAGTGACCCCTTCTGAAGTGGTTTTCTTTTTCTTTTTTTTTTAAACTAACACCACCAACAACACGATTTCCTTTTTTTTATTATAGTATTTATATGAGATGTATTGTCATTGTATTCTATTTTGGATATGTTAATGTATAAAACATACTATCATGCTACTACAACATTAGATTTTGCTGAAGCTTGATATGATGCAACACTTTATGTTCCACACCTTTTTTTTGCCCCTTAGCAGCATGCTTCAATATGAAATGACTATGGAAAGCATATTGATAGACTTAGTTCACATTCAAGAGTTCCACTGTGAACGCACACATACCAAAACCCTGCTGGCATTAACGTTCAGTGTGAGATGAGTGTATAGCATCTGTGCCTTGCTAGCTCATCTTCACACATTTGCAATACGGTTCCTCAGACGGATGTTATCCAAACAAACATTATTTGCATCGAATGCTGATGAAACAGTGACTGATGATGATGCCAGCTCATGTAAACGGCGATGACAGGATGTTGCTTCAAAAGGAAGTTTCTGCATATGCAAAGACATTTCTCATTCTCGCAACGTGTTCGCTTCACACACAGCATATTTGTGCATCTGCTAGAAGTTCCTTTCTCCCTCTCCCCCCTGCCCCCCTCGTCCTGTCTGGCATTGTAGTAATCAGAATTGTTGTCTGAAGGCTAAAAACTGACAGAGTTACTTTCACAAGTAGAGCATTACTGCCTTCGCTATAATGGTCCACTTGATTGTCATATTTGATTAAAACTTTATTAGGATTTTTTATTTTGGAGCAGGGTGCCGCCGGTGCATCGAGCCACCTGGGGGGCTCTTCAACTGGTGGGGAAGATTGTCACATCTCGCAGGAGCTTTCCTCTCCTCAGGGGCTCTCTCTGCAGGAGGGGGAGACACAGGAGAGGTGGAGGAAGATCTCAGCCTGGGTGTTTATTGTCTTATGTAGTCTTGAAGATGAGTGGATGGTGGGGTGGGTGCAGTTTTCTCTGTGGTGGGGTTGGGTGGACTGTCCCGGGCTCTGTGGGGCCGGGAGGCGCTGCTGCACTGGGCCCCGGTCTGGATGGGCCTGGGCCCCGTTTCCCTGGCGGGTCGCGGAGTATGGGGGTGCCTACTGGGGTCAGCGGGGGAGCTGGCCCCAGGGAGGGGTCACTTGCCCCTCCCTTCCTTCCCTCCCCATCTCCAGCTGCCTCCCTCTTCCCGCTCCACCACAACCACCCACACATGCAGGACCTTGGAGTAGGGGTATGTCACCAGGGTGCAGAGGAGGCTACCCCCCCCCCCCCCGTCCCCTTCTGGCTGCCTCTGCCTCAATTTTATCCCACAACTTAGACATTCACATTACTCACACTCTCATTACACATACATGTAGGATCTTGGGGGTGGGCACGATACACGGAGTCCAAAGTACCATCAGGGTGTACACCCCACCCCTGGCATCGTTGCCCACCTCTCAATTTTAAATACACGTAGACATTGAGGGCTAGCAGGAGGGACCATGCGCTTACCTGCTGCTCTCTGGCAGGTAGCTCCATGCCCTCCTGGGTTTTAAATGCACCTTAGAACACACATGCATCAACACTACAATGAGCGGGTGGAGGGAGGTTCGGAGTCTTCTCTCACCCCCATTCTCTGCGACCTGCTGGAGCGGGAGGGCTAGGAGGAGGAGTTGGCCGTCCGGCTGCGGTCTGGAGTGTGGGGCCTCCCTGCTGCTGCGGAGTCGGGGCGGTCTGCCTCCCCCCACCACAGGGAAAAGGGAAACACCACCTAGGTCTGGGTGCAGTTCCCCCCTCCAGGGGCGGGGGCACCTAGACCCGGTTTGTAGAGTACACTTGGGGAGTGTGATCGTGTGTACAGCGTCTCTTTATGTCTGTCTCCACGTTGGTTGAGTGTGGAGTAAGTGCATATGAGGGCATGAGGGTGGGAATGGATGTTTGTATATGTGTGTGCCTGTATGTCTGTGTCTATATGTCAGGTTGGGTGTCAGGCGCCACCTCTCTGGGGACATCTCAGGCCCTCCAAGGTTTGGAGGCCTATCTCCCCCTACCACCACTTCCCCTGCCAGTGGCGGACTCCCTCAGACATTGGTGCGTTGGTGGTTCTTTGTGTCCGGGGATGGGCGTCCAGGTACACACCGGCTCACTCCTTGGCGGCCGCTTATCGGGGCCTGGAGCCTGGGGCTCGCTTGGGCCACTTCGGAGGTGGGGTGCCCCCGGCCTCTCGGCCTGGGGCTCGGTCACTCAGGCGCAGCTGGCTGCCGGCGGAGCTCACGGGCGCGTCACTGCAACCCCCCCTGGCTTCTGCTCCGCAGCTGCTGAGTGAGCCCTCATCTGGGACTCTCCTCAGCTCTTTCTGGGACAGTGGCGCGGCTGCCCCTCTGTTGGTCTTCCTTGGTCTCTTGTGTTCTGGGGGCCTCTGGATGTCTGGAGTTTTGATCTCCTCCACACCTGCTTCATGCCCTGGAGGACGGGGCTGTGGCCCCCCCACACCCTCTAGCAGATCATTACATGAAGGAACCTTTTAAAAAAACAAAAAACAAGCGCGTCCATGCTCACAGGTGTACACACGGGTGATCACACCCACAAACTACACCCTTTTTGGCTCCTACCTCAAAGCACACTGTGTTCTGTTGATCTTATGTGCTGCACAATAATGTTTAACATTTAGTATTTACTGTCATATTCCCATATATCATTGTGATGTTGTTTATTCTATTACTCTTGTTCTCTTCTGCTTGTTTTCTTTTTTCTTTCTCAGCAGGTGATCCAGGTGATTGATATATGCATTTTTTTTCTCTGCCCGTTCTGTTGGTTTTTGTCTTTTGCCCTTCTCCCCCGTCCCTCTTCTCAGCTGTTTCTCTTTCCCTCTTTCTTTCTCCCCTTCTTTCCCCCAGTCAAGTCTGTCCCGTATTCAGTAAGTGAAAATAAAATAAACAATAAAAGGTGAATCAAATGGACCATTACGGCAAGGCTGGGATGGTCAGTTTGGTAAAGTAAATCCGTTGGGCATCTTTCTTTGCCTTTAGACAACAATTCTGAGGGCAAAAGAGCCAAACGGGACAGGCGCCAAAAAAAGAAAAAAAAAAGGATTTTTTATTTTGGATTATTACAACCATAACGGACAATACTGGGGGTGGAAAAGGAGGGAAAAGTTAATAATGGAAAGAGAGGACAGGGAGAGAAAAATAGAGGAGAAAAAGAGCGATAGACAAAGAAAAGGAGAGAATCTACAACAGGGAGGGGGAGTTTAAGACCTGAGCTGACACACAGACATAGACAAACACGCACACACAGACACAAACATGCATTCCCACCCTCATGCACACAAACACTCACACAAACTGTCACGATCTGGTACAGGGATTCAAGCGCAGAGCGGTAAGGTATCTCCAAGGTGTGGTTTATTTACAGTGCAGTGCAATATATGTACAGTGAAGGGATCCAAAACTCCGGGGGGGGAAATCACAGGGTAACTCGCTCACGTCTTCTTCTCTCACACTCACACACTTTCCCGCAGCAGGGAGGTCGCAGGTCCGGGGGGGGGGGGGGGAATCTGAAGCAGACGAGAAGGCAGGTCACCAACTAATCACAAGTCACGGATAGGAAGCACAAGAGCTGTGAGAAAACTAACGTTAGGGGTACAATCATCCAGCGACGAGAGGATCTGTGTTCCAGCCTCAAATAGTGCTCCCGGTGATGATGGGTGAGTGTTGTCAGGTGTGTGTGTGGGCCAAGGGCGGGAGCCCACAGTGAGCTCCGCCCAGGCAGAGAGGGAGAAAACAGCAACAGCAATTGTAGCCTTGTGGGGCCGACCGGGCAGGCACGGAGACCATGACACAAACACTCAAGTGAGAGACACATAGAAATGGATTCCATACTCACACTCCTCATACACACTCTATACTCCCAGGTCCAGGCACCAATACCCCCAGAGGGGCAATCAGCCCCCACACCCAGTAATGGTCCCATTCACTCTGGGGTGGAAACAAGCAGACAGTCCCGGTGCTTGCAGCAACAGAGCAGCCACCAGCCCAGACCCTGACCAGACGGCCAGCTCCTGCCAGACAGCAACTGGCATCAGCATGGACCCTCCCAAGAACCCTCAATGGGGGCACCGGCACCACATTGTTGGCTGAATGAATGAACAAGCCCTCCGAACATTGTTTGTTGTGTCCATTCCCAGTGCCCTATATGTACTTGTCATGAGAATGTAAGTAATGAGAGTGTCTAAGTTGTGGAGTAAAATTAAGACACAGACGGCCATGAGGGCACAGAGAAGGAGGCCCTCCCCTGCACCTCAGTGATGCACCTGCACCTGCACACCCTGCATGTGTGGTGGTATCATGGAAAACTACACCCACCCAACATTCTGTCAACTCCTGGACTAAATAAGACAATAGACTCCCAGGTTGCGTCCATCGATCTCCCGCCTGCAGAGTGGTCTCCTCAAGGGTAGAGAGCACCTGCAAAAGATGTTAAACCTCCCTGGCAGCTAAAGGGCCCTCCCTGTTCAACCAGTGCACTGAAGGCTTCTGGGCGTGGCCCCAGTGCATGCACCAACCTGCAACCCTGGCAACACACCAGCCAGAACCCCAGCCCACAGACAGAGTGCCCTCCAGAACCCCAACTTGACTTGAAGTTTGCGTTGTGAGCTGATTTATTGCAGTAATGTGGCAGGAGCTGAAGGTGTGCAGAAACGCTGCTTTACCATATAGGCTATCTGTTTATGGAGCTCAAAGAACTCTACCAGACACTTGTTGAAACAGAAAAAGATTTTCAGAGTCCCCCCCCCTTTTTTTTTAAACTCACAGGCAGTTACAGTGTACAGATGCTAAACACATGTGACACTGAACTCTATATGTGTGTGACATCTCAGAAGGTACAATGGCAATGTAAATGTGTTGACTCTGTAATCCTAGCCTAAGGGGGCGACAATCAAATTTTGGAAAGTGTGAAGGACAAACTGTAAACATTGTGCGAATGAAGAAAAGCATTCACTGTAAGTAAGCAATGAGTCCCTTTCACTTCATCGCCTCTTCGCTCATTTGATTGTGGAATACGACGGAGGCGAGCGAGCTGTCATTTCAGTGGAAGTTGTCAAGTGGCAGCTGCTGGTAGTAAGGAATAGCTCAAGGGACTGTTGACGTTAACGAGTCCACAGCAAGCCTGCTACCAGTACTCTCCACTGATGAGTGCTTTATTTTTTTGGCCTGCCAGCAATGACTTCCTTGGGCCCCTGTGTGCACACATATGCCCATCAACTCTTAAAAATCACACTGCTCCTGTAATGAGGAAAACCATAATGGCAGATCCTGCTTGGAGCATCCTCTGGCTGTGATGGTTGCACCAGAGGGTCTATGCATGGAGAGCAGGGGAGGAGGTTGCTTCAGCCGGCAAGGCAGGCTTTCCTCATTATCCATATGTGAGAGCCACGAGGGTCGAATAACACCGAGGGTGGGGAGTCACATTAATCATGCTGTCACACACATACAGGTTCCACTCCAAAAACAGTTCACACCACTGCACGCTGCTGCAGTGCAAAAAGACAACAACCAGCCACAGTGGTGTTTAGTCTCGTACCACAGGACTCTTCAGATTTTTTTCTACTTAGCAAGCAGATCACTCTTGATAATGTTCAGGGATGTGTGCAGCACTGTTAGTCCTCCTCTGGCTCAGCAGTGCTCCAATGCACCTGCGTCTGATCTCTGTGTGGGAGGAATCCAGCTATTTCCCCTCAGTGAGCCATTGGTGGTTACCTGTTGTGAGCCTTACACAGCAAATGTTCACATATAACTCTTTCTGTGTAGTCATTCCCGGCCGTTCTGCACACAGTGCACAGGGAACAAGAGCAATAATTTGCATGAATATAGCTGTGAGAAAACACTGTGATAACAGTCCCTCCCACCCACAGTGGAAAGCAAACTTTGATCAGGGTGCTAGAGAATAGTATCCCTGCCTCTTGGCGCTGCAGGGGCACAAGGCTACATGGGTGCAGCATTTGAGAATAGACTCAGTGCTTACTGAACAAATAGATGAGGTCAAAATGCTTTTGGAAAGTGCTCTGGGTGGGAGGCCCCTCGTTTCTCTCACTTTAAGTTGTAGCCCAGTCTGTGATGGTGCCACTGAAGGCAATTTTATTTTTATCAAACATCTAAATTATTCAGATTTTGTTAAAGATGAACAGGCGCACTTCCTTCACTTTGCATCCTGAAGCAGGCTGATAACAAGTGTGCTGCTGTGGCACGACGACGCTGCAATGCAAAATGTAGATGATGCTGTGGACTATAATTCAGCAGATGATACATTTCTCCCAGGCTCCCAGCCTCCAAAGTAATTCAATTCATTTTATTTCATTGATTTCCACTGGACACAGTAACGTCTGCCGTGGATGCGGGCAGGCAGGAATTTCTAACAATTCAGCCCCTGACAAGAAAAAGCAGCTTTGTGGACGATGACAAATAGTGACAAGTGTGTATGCGCATGTTTTATTGCACTTCTGTTTTTGTAAGATTCATTCTGAGATAGAAACCGTCTCCGCTCAATATTTCTTTGGGGCAGGTTTCGTTGTGTTTTGTATCGTAAGCAGCCTATTTGAGGTTTGAGGGTCTTTTTATTTTAAGACAATGACAGACAGTCCACCGGAGAGCCTTAAAAACCCCCAAAACTTGATGGGTAAAATGATCATTTGTGGTTGAATTTTTGCCCACATGAGATTTAGTATTTAAAGTACAATATTAACTCTCTTTTTAGCAACGTTTTAGGGTTTCACCAATTCCTGGAAGACAGATCTTCCTCTCCAGAGGCCAAAACATCCACTACGTTCAATTGGCTAATGTTTCTGCAATCTGGAAGTAGGAAGGTGTTGTATGGGATAGCAAATGGCAAAAACGATGCAAAGAAGAGAGGCGAGAGTGAACCGAAATGATAAAAATTGGGAAAGAGATTAAAGATGCTAAAAAACTCTTTGGAGAAGAAGGGAACTGAAGAGTGGATTCATTTCTTTCAGGGATTGATGTCCTCACATATATAAGAAGCACACAAACTTGTGTGTTTATTTTTTTCTTTTTGAATTCTTTCATCAGAAAATAACAAGAAGCCGTCAGCTTTGTTTGTCTTTCTGGCATTTTAACTTTTGCAGCCTTTGAAGATATTAGGATTTTTTTTTCATTAAGCCCTCTAACACGTCTGTTTCTGTCAAACTTTAGGCTGATAGGAGAACTGCTCTCTTTTATTCACCACATTTCAGTGTAGTTCTTTCTGAGTGTTTTGACTTTTGTTGAGAATTGTATTTGTCTCCATCCTCTTCGTCTGTGTCTCATCTTTTGCACACCTGAGCTTCCTGGAAGGTGGTTTGTCCTCCATGATATGCAACTGAAAGATGCACTCAAGCAGTTTTACATGTCAAATTCATTTTCTTAACCAGAGAAGTGCTACACATCAAATTAAAACCAGTCTGGTATGATTTGTAATAATCTGTGGTTGAAAAATGTCACACAGATATAGCTTGACGGACAACGACACTTAAACACAGAGGATGTTACAAAGAATGCTATGAAGATGCTTCGAGTACATTTTCAGCTCGGCCTCTGCTGTTTCTATTGTTGCTTCTTTCGTAAATTCCACGACTTTAGGGAAGAAGGATGTTAACATCCTCCAAGACAACCCCCCCTCAGTTTGTTCTATTAATTTGTTTTTCTTATTTGCAAATTTTATTTGTTTCAGTGTCACATTTATTCCAATAATGCGCCACATTACAAGCTTTACAGACCCAGAAACACACTGTGGTTTGAATTTTTCACAGAACTTAACAGTGTGATGCAATCCACTGGATGTAGCACTGATATGACTGGTTAAAGTTCAGCTCTAAGACCCTGCCTACACTTGGTTTTAAAATGTGATTGTATACGTAGATTTCTTTGCTTTCAGTATCACTTCCACCAGAAAGTCGAGGTCTAGTATTTGAGTTTGGGCTCCTGTTTTTAATTTAATGGACATTGTGTGTTGCTTTCTGAGGGTTTCCTTGTATTTGACCTTTTCTGTTTAACCAGTATGTTAGTTTTCTTGTCTTTCCTCACTGTGACTTCCTATTTTATTGTGGTAATGACTGTCTGACTTGTCTGCCTCTCTTAATAGTGTCACCTGAGTCCATTGGGCTTTCAGGGTCTTGTTTCTCCCCCTGTTAGATGCCACTTTGCCTGTTTTCTGTCTGGTTTGTTCTCCCCTTACATTTTGTGCTCCTTACGAATCCTGGATCAGTGTTTGGACTTAGTTTGTTTCTGGATTTTGTTGCACTGGTCCTTAAAAGCTCATTTTTTGTTTATTAATCCTATCTCAGTGTCCCTGTATTTCAGTCGTGGAATCACAACACAAAGACTGTCACAAAAGTACTGTTTCAACTGTTCCTTGTGAACCAAGCATGTAGTTTATTTAGCATGACCCGTTCCAGCTACTGCTCGCTGGACAAAGTCATTTGCAACTTGCTAGCGGGCACAAGACAAGACGGACATTTTTACAGTATCATTGTTAGGGTGGGGTCAGGACAAGGAGGATTACTGAAGTGGCTTATGTAACTGATTCACAAGGCAGCTTGATGGTCATTAACGCTTGCACTGGATGTGTCCACTCATGATCTGAGGGCCCAAGATACATATTAAAACCAATTAAGCTAAATTAAATCCAGGGTCTTATTTACACAGAAAACTCTGGAGGTTTCTGGACAAGGAGAGAAGAGTAACACACTCTGAAGAAGCTGAGCACCCTTCATGGATTTCTCTGAGAGTAGGCAGCTACAAACCCTAGCCTTTCCATTATGACGGTCACGTGGTGGAGTCTCTGAAGCACTACTACTACTACTACTACTACTACTACTGAAGAGACAGTATCAAGCGTGCCTCAACATACTTGTAATTGGATTTCAGGTGCATCATAACCCTTATTTTGCAAGTGACCGCAGTTATGGCAGACGACAACCGGCCTCGAAACAACCGCACCAACACACAGTGACAAAAACATGTGACAGGCAAGACAAACGGAGCCCAATGAGCTGCCATCGGATGATAGCAACTAATTAGAGAGTTTTCTCTTCCGCTCAAGGGGCTGTCTTATGATTAAGAGAGCCCAATGAATATGTATACGAACTGAGCACAGGGATGGCAGGATCTAGGTCAGGCTGCTGGTGGATGATGAGTTGCCTGTGAAGTGAAGCAAGGAGGCATGCGGCAACACCACGCTATTCAGAGAAACCCTCAAGAGGTACTCAGATGCGAGGAACCCTAACTTTTCCAGATTATGTCTCCAACAAGTTTATGCATTCTTGGCATTCAGAGGGAGGCGGCTCATCAAGCCGACGAGCCCTAAATGACTTCTCTAGGGATCGTTTCTGTCTCTTACAGCTTGGCATTTAAATACAGCAACTGGATTCATTGATTGGACAATCTGACCGCTCTGCAAACAGAATGTGAAACATATTTTCACAAAAATGGTGGAGCGATGTCGTACGCTGCCAGAGAGAAGGCCGCCAGAGTCGTTCTATTGTTGGTGGGGGGGGGGGGGAAGCACACCTGCAAACCACGCAGAGTCCCTGGAGACAAATAAGCGAGAGATAAAAATAAAAAGGCAAAGATTCAACCGTGGCCCGCTGTGGTTCACGTATCCCAGTGACCCTTCAGTGGTGTCTGAGGTAAGGTGGGTGTGCAGTGCAGAGCTGCTGCTGCTGTTTTCTGCTCTCCTCTCTCTCCAGGATCATTACAAAAGAAATTACAACAGCTGACAAATTTCATAGCCTGTGCTACAAACTGCCGTGGCTGTGTACATGATCTGCATTAATAATACAATCCACAAGCTGAGTTCAAAGTTAAAATTTCCTTTGGGTATGAAGAGAAAAAATGTCTGCCACACATCCGAGTCCTCCCAGCTGTCTCAGCTGCCTAAGGAACAGATCTGTCAGAGGATATGAGGAATGACCCCAGTATTATTTTCTTTTATTAAAATGTGCAAGCATTTTTTTTCTACCACTTGCAATCACACTTGGGAATTATGAAAGGTTATATGATCCCTGTATGCATGACAGCTCTCAATAAATCCAGTTATTTCTTTCTGTTCATTTTTCTTTTGGACGGAAAACGATTGGAATAAATTACCCCGTGTTACTGTACGTGTGCAACATTTCAAAGCAGAAACCACAGAGACACAAACCTGCGAACCCTGAGCTTTTCAAAACACGCTTACGTAACTACAAAGGTATCCGTGGCTGTAATTCTCAACCTGTTATCACCGGAGACTGGCCTGACATTATCTGTGAGTTCTGCAGCTGGTTCCAGCCTTGACTTACAAGACTCTGAAACCTCCTAACTGTGCTCTATAATAAGGAATGCCTTCACTTTATAGGGCCTTGCATCTCTGTCTCAGTATAATGAACCCCCTGACAGGGGACTGGCAGGGCTTCAATACAGTAAAACAAGCCTGTTTTCTGTCCCCTGATTTTCAGCGATGGTGGAAGAGCGGCTGGAGACATCACATTTCTTGGCTCAATCGGTGTAACGGATGAATCCCTGCTACAATGATGGTGGCACACACACACACACATACACATCTATGTCATGCATATATATGCACAGAGTGCACCAGTCCCGTGATGCCCTCTGTGGTTTTCTTCGACACACAGAAGATGAATGAGCCAAAATCCCTCATTGTTCCCATCGGCATGCTAAGTGAAACCACCTCACATCAGTGCAGCTCAATTGGACGGAGCAGCAGAGTAGAAATGGACTAAACACAATTTTTCAGTTGGCTTCAATTGTTCATTTGTACTGTTATGTATGAGTTGATATCCACACACACGCACACACCTCCTCTAAGTGTAACCTGAACATCATTGCACCAGAGGGATCTAATACTCCCGTTTCCTTCTCTTTAGAGGAAGGAAACAGCACTGACAAAGTGATCGGATGGTCTGAAACGGAGAATGACAAATGTGTTTCCAGCTCAGCACAGAGGCGATGATTTATGTGATGAAAGGGAGAAGCTTTCCTTTTAGTCTTTTAGGAGATTCAGGGTTCATGTTAAAAGATGCTACACAAATAGGAGATGCTTCCTGTGCTTTTCTAGAGCTGCCAGCACAAATTGTTAGTTCAGGTTTTCCCCGTGAATTCTAAATGAAGTGACAGGCATGTTGTAGCTGCAGGGACATAGATTGACCAATCAGTAGTTGTCAGTTCCTAGATTACTCAGACTACTAAGTGAGCATGGACGTTTTATTTAAGCTAAAAGACACATAATTAGCCAAAAAGAATACAAAGCAACATCCCTGTGTACAAAGCACTAAAAGCCACGTCTAACACTTGTCATCAGACGAGGTTAAAAAACAAGCGCTGTAGTCAAAGGGAAGGCACTGTGCAAAGCAACTGAGGCGACTGTGTAAACATAGTTAGAAAACAACAGCACTAAGCAAGGTAAAAATACAAAAACAGATGCATCAACACATTTTTTTTAGTGCAAACAGCCTCACACAAACAGATTTTGGTGATTGCAAGAAGCTCTGCTGTCAGTATTTCTTCTCCATCTCGCGCTGCTCTCGCCTGATGCCAGAAGGCTGCAAATTTGTGCCTCAGTCTCTGCATTAGACATTTATTTTCCACAAGAAAGGAAAGATGAACTGAAATTAAGTGAATCCATTCAGTGTTTCTTTTTTTCTTTCTAAAACATGACTAACTTTTTGCACAGATGGCACGGTTGTCCTTGAAAAGTGTTTGCTAATCGACAGAGAGGCAAAAAAAATGGAATCAAGACCTAAAACTCAAACAGGCAAAATGCCGCCGTTAGCAACCAGGAACTTGGGAATTGTTTCCAGTAGTTCATCTGCTGTAAATTTACAGTGGGTTGCTTCAGAGATGTTCATTTCAAAGCAAATGCATGGAATGTTTTCAGACTGCACAATAAAAGTTGGTATTACAGACTCTCGAGAGTGCTCTGTCTTTATTGTAAGTCATTTCACAAAAACAGGAAATGCCAGCAGCGCAGATGCACTGATGTCATAACATTTAGTGGTATAACAAATATACAAATTCCTCCTTTAGCAAATGCAGCGCTATCACAGTAGAAAAATTAATACCAAGCAGAAGATCCACACTGAAAATTGTGCTCAGAGCTCTGTTTAATATCAATTTAATTAATCAAACAAGCCTGCGTTTTGTGAAATGGGCGCCTTTATGATAAATCCATAGCTGTAGCTGTATGAAGCATTTTAATTTCTCATTGTTTTGGTTTATTCTTCAGGTGTTTGTGTGTCAATGATTTGTTTTGTACTGTTTAGCAGGTACTCTATGTACAATCACCTGTTTCTGAAGGTATTTGAGACCAGAGGGGTAAAAAGCAGGATGAATAGTGGAATTTTACAAAACTCTCAACAGCACAGATTACTTACTTTTGTCATTTAAATAATAAAAATCTATTTTTTTCACTGTTATCATAAAAACACACACAGAAAAGTAAAATTTGAGTCAATAAACATAGTTAAATACATGCAATCTTTGGCGGCCCCCAGTCGTCATGAAGCATGCGGCTTTGTTGGGGATTTGATAATTGAAAATATACTTCATGGAGCAGAAACTACTAGCTTTAACTTTCTGTTTTTTCCACCCAGTCTTAAGTATCCTGCATCCTGCTGGAGCAGCTGATAACAGAATAGACGAGCCGGTTTTACTCCTTTAAAAACACAAAATGAAATGTGTATGTCTCTTAGATAAGAATATTTATTTGAATGCTAAATGGTGACTACAGATTTTTCAAACACAGGAGAAGGCTGTATCGCTGTAGACACACTCAGGCAGGATAACAGGTTTGAAAAATGGGATTTGACTTTCTGTCTCTTTGACTGTCTCTTTGACTGTATGTATAGATTACATTGCATTGATCAATAAGAGTTGTCACCATGGATAGATGTTTTCCTTCCTCTTTTCTTTCCATAACTGGAAATTGGAGCTAATGAAGTGCTCTGGATTCAGTGAGTTGTTGGCCTCATTTTGGGGCCCATTATATTTAATCCTTGTTTTGAGAATTAAGTATGCTGAATTGATCATACCTAATTCATATGTGCCACTGCATGGAATAACAACTATTTATGAGTTACTTTGACACTGAAGAAGACCTAAAACATGGTGACTCAGCTAAGTGCTGTGAGTGGGGTTTAAGAGTTTTTTAGACATTTATTTAGCACTGATAATTATATACTTGAAAAAGTGTCAGTCAGTCAGTATCTAAAATGATCTGTATCATGTCTGCATTCAGATTTAACTAAATAACGACCATTAAAACAAAAACAAAACATTCGTCCAGTTATGTAATGGCGAAGTTTCGCCTTCGTCTTCGACTCCAAACAAACACACTTTCTTTTTCAGGTGTTCATGTTCATCATATTTTTAACTCTATACCACAGACTGTGTATTAAAGTTGGACGCAGTCACTGTGAGATCACTGATGTGCTTGTAGCGTTTTGAAAGCTCATTGTTGATCTTTTTTTTGAGTCAGATGTCACCACATTTAGACAAGAATGAACCAATATGGACACATTCAAACACTATAATGGTGCAATGTAGCTGACTAATAAGATCCCAGACTTTCACTTGACAAACTGAAGCACAAACTTTTTTACTTTACCACACACAGACTTTACCACACAGCAAGCCATTATTTATGGTTATTCCATTAAAAATGCTCCAAAAGACACCAACATGATCAGGAGGTCCAGTTCAGTGACTGCTGTCCCCCATACTTACTTTCACTATGTAAGTAGGCGTAGAGGAGAACAGTCACACGAGAGAGCAGCTACAGTGTCATATGACCACTGCATGAACTGTTGTTTTTGGCCGCTTGATTGAAAAAGAGGAGCAGAGAAGGACATTTGTAAGAATAGTGGATTTAAAGGTTGATTTTTATCTCCATTACAGGCAAAAGCTAGTATTAAACTGAATAGTGGAACAATAACTTAATAACGATAAGGATGCACAAACAATTCAAACGCTGGAAAGCTTTCTAACCAATACTAGATGGCATAGATTCAAAAAGGTGTTGGAATCATTCCTCAGAGATTTCGGTAACAGATTTACATGATAGCGTTACAGAGTTGCTGCATACTTATTGAGTGCACATCCATAAGGTGAACCTCCCGTTCCAACACATCCCCAAAGATGCTCTATTGGATTGAGATCTGGTGACTGTGATGGCTATTTGAGTAGAGTAAACTCACTGTTGTGTTCAAGAAACAAGTTTGAGATGATTTGAACTTCGTGACATGTTTGAAGCAGCCATCAGAAGATGTGTTCACTGTGGCCATAAAGGATTGGACATGGTCAGCAACAATACTCAGGTAGATTATGACATTTAAACTTCCATTGTTTTCATTCAAATTCTGTTGTTTTCATTCAAATTTCATTGTTTTGATTCAAACTTTGTTCTGTTCATTCTAATTCCGTTCTTTTCATTGAAATTCCGTTGTTTTCATTCAAATGCTTTTGTTTTCATTCTAATTCTACTCTTTTTATTCAAATTCTATTGTTTGTTTTAGAATTCTGTTGCTTTCATTCAAACTCTGTTCTATACATTCTAATTCCATTGTTTTCATTCAAATTCCGTCGTTTTCATTTTAATTCTGTTGTTTGTTTTAAACTTCCATTGTTTTCATTCAAATTCCATTGTTTTGATTCTAATTCCGTTCTTTTCATTGAGATTCCGTTCTTTTCATTCAAATGCTTTTGTTTTCATTCTAATTCTACTCTTTTTATTCAAATTCTATTGTTTGTTTTAGAATTCTGTTGCTTTCATTCAAACTCTGTTCTATACATTCTAATTCTGTTGTTTGTTTTAAGTTCTTAGTTGGTATTAAGCGGCCCAGAGTGTGGCAAAAACATATCCCCACACTATTACACCACCACTGCCAGCCTGAACCTCTGGACGGGCAGGATGAACACTTTAATGGCAGTTTCTGACACTACCATCGGAATGTTGCAGCACAACGAAGACTTATCAGACCAGTCAACATTTCTCCAGTATTCTTTCATTTTGGTGAGCCTCAGTTTCCTGTTCTTAGCTGACAGGAGCGGCAAAGTAGACAACCATGCCAAGCTGATGTGCCATGTCTTCTTGACCATGTCTAGATACTTAATTGCACTGATTTGCTGCCATGTGATTGGCTGATTAGGTATCTGTGTTGATTAGCACATGTCAGGTGAAATCAATGACTATACAGTCACTATGACTAAACCAAAACTATTGTGCAGTACAGTAGATGGTAGAATCAGCAGTTAACATTAAAACTGTTGTTTAATGTTCCACTTGGTTGCAATAGATCTACATAGATGTGCATGTTGACTAGTATGACTATATTTGAGTAAATATTTGAAATACTGTTAGTGTCTGAAAAGTAGAGATATCAGGGAAATGATGTGAAGCAAAATGATCGCTGCACTGTCGCCATTATCTCGAGTTATTTTATGCTGCACAAAATAAAAATGCAAAAATGAAAAACATAGAGTAACTTGTAGCCTTTTGTTCTTGTTGGTGTCGGTTTCACCAGTGCTGCTGGAGCTGGCCTGCTGATGCTCAGATGCAGAGCAGGTGTGGGTGGTGCCACTGCTGTCTCTAACACACACACACACACACACACACACACACACACACACACACACACACACACACACACACACACACACACACACACACACCCCACTCCCTGCTGAGAGGGTTCACACAGTTGTAATTGCACTCCTGCCAGAGCTATAGGAAATGGGGTGGCTGCGGGCAGAGTCAGAGGAGAGCCTCGCAGCAGGTGGCAGGGAGCCGAGCTCAGAAGGGAGCTTGAAATCAGCCAACCAAAGGCCACTGTGGAGCCTAATTACACAATGAACATGAATAATGATGAATCTGTGCTCTGGTGGTGCTTTGTCCGAAATATGCAGCACTCATCGCCCAATCAGCTCAAGTCTGTAGCAATAGTGGTGCCTTACCACTGTTTGTAGATCTCTCACAATGATGGATGGCCTATAGCATGGACCACATACAGACTCTATGGCTGAAATAGCTATAGTTTGTACACGTGTGGGCATTTCATTGTGTAGCAAATGTGCAGTTTAATTTGCAGTTTTTGTATGAGAGCAGGGAGTCTTTTTTTTTTTTTATCACTGATTACTGTGACATAACTCCCCCATAGATCTGCACAACCATGCACACATACACAGAAGTCTACCTTTGAACTGAGCTTTTGACAGGTTGCATTTCTCCTGGTTTCCTCTTGTTGTTCAATCAGGAATAATGATGAAATGCAAATGGAGCTCCCCTGAGAGCACAGCCTCCCATGCACACTCCTGAAGAAGAATATTCTGTAGGTGTGGAGGGAAAAAAAACGAAACTGTAATTGTTTTTATGAAGATAAATGAGGAAAGAGGCTGTGATTGAAGCCGCAGGAGTTTGAGGAGCTGTCCAGATGCTGAAGGAGCAACAAACAGCCTTCCAGTGAGAAATAAAAGCTGGTATCTCTGAAGGGACCCGTGTCCTTTTAACACTTGTCTTTGAACATTTTACTTTGGGTTTAATTTTCAAGCAGGGGTTTAATTTTTAGAACAGCCAAACAACCGAAACAAAAGGGAAATTTCACAATATATATATATGTATGTATATATATATATATATTTATATACACTATAGAATTCGAGGCTATTTGCGCCCTCCGGTGCTTATTTATTTTCTGTAACTCGATTTAAAAAGCAATCTGGACCAGAATAAAAGGCGTCCGCCACCTATCTACAGCTCGAATCTGCAACGAGTGAGAGTGTAGTCGCAGCCCCGCGTGTAGGAGAATGCAGACGGGAGGGGAGGAGTTCACGTCTTTTACTTTTCAAAGCTCCTCTGGCAGAAGAGCTCAGTCTTTGCCTGGAAAACCGCGGAGTTTGGCGCTGAGGCGTCCCGGGCACGTGACCCCCCCCCCCCCACCCCCCCTTCAGCCAGATTAATCGCTTCACCGCTGCAGCCCCCGATTAAACTTTCCATGCTGTTGCCCGTCCGACGGACAGCACTTTGGAGGTTTGTGTGGACCGTGTTCTCTCCCGCTCGCTCGCCCGTCCGCCGCGCTCCGGCTCTCCACCCTCGGCTCTCCAGGTTCAAAGGGGCTCAGGCGGCCAGTGGAGCTGGCCCGGGTCTCCAGCACGCATGGAGGGAGACGTTATGGACAAAGTGCAGGCCACGGCAACGGTCCGCGACTTCGACCCCATCAGCGGAAGCATCCCGGCCACCAAAGTGGAGATAACCGTGTCCTGCAGGTGAGTCCATCGGGGTGCTGATGCTGCCCCGTCTGCGTCAGGTTTGGGAAGCTTAGCGCGTCTTTTGGCTACATTTTTTTGTGAGAAGCACTTAAATTGGTAATTTTTTCATTTTATTTTCATTTTTAAGGCGTCATTTACCTTTTTGATGTTTTTACTTTGTTATTTATTGTTTTTTTTAATAACCCTGCTTAATATTTCCCCATTAAAAAGAAGTATAAACATGCTAAACAACAAAAAACTTTCCAGCCCACCAATAAACCCACAAGCAAAAATTATTTTTAAGCAGTTAAAAAAATATATCATTAGAAATTCACCCAGCGACTAATTAGAACTGCAGTGATGTCCTCCCCCGGTTACAGTGAGCAAAAGATGCTGTGATAGAAACCAGAGCGATGCAAACTTTACGCATATTCCGCCCTAAGATTTGCACTTTGGTGTCTTATTTCCATAAATCAGGTCGGGTACGACGCTGTGTGCTGTGCACGCGCCCAGTCGCGTGCCTCGGGAGATGCCGAGCGACGTGGAGTTATTATTGGCGTGCCCGAGAGGTTTCCCCCGAGGCAGCGTGTCATGTGTCAGCCTCTGCAACTGCTTGTCAGGCTCCCCCGAAACGACTGTAGTTTGTCACCGAGACGTAAAGATGAACACTAAACAGTTTTTTCCTCCCAGCAGCCTTCAGCTGAATCCCAAAGTAGATGCAGCGGGAAAAATACCACGGATGTGACAGGAGCCTGCTCGACTGGGTAGGGTGGGGCAGCGCTGGTTGCAGGTATACGCACAGTATGTACAGTATGATGCTGAGACATATGAGAGCCTAAGCGTGCAGGAGGTGCAATTTCAATGAGAGCTGCTCATAAAATGTGATGTGAATCTGTGTTTCAATGGCCTCCCTCCAGCTCTCATGTTGCCCTGTTTCACAGTATTTAGCTCTTTTCACCTCCCGGCTACATGCATCGTTATGTGCATGTAAATGAAGTAAATAAAACCACAAGGGAGAGATTTATCAGCCAAACACCCCGCTGCCATTGTTTTCTTCCCTCGTCTGCAATATTTACTCAGTGAGTTGCCCGGAAGGAGAATTGACTGTCGATCTTGTTTAAAACTGTGATTTTTAATTTTAAATAAGCTTTGTAATCTTACCTTTGCGAGTTCAACAAACAGCTTAACAAAACCAACAAAGCCGTTAGCATGTAGCTGACCTTTTGTGACATTCTGGATATTAATTAGCCAGATTTCAAAAACGTGTCAGCTGACCTTTATTGGGCGGACAGGTGAGGAGATGATGATTGATTTTTGTTTGAGGATGATGAGCCGCATGAAGCCCCGTGGGAGCATTCTGCTGTAGCCCTTGTTTATGCAACAAAAATAGTCAACTGTGTAAAATTGTGGTAAATTCGAGTGTGTGGGAAGATTGCGTTTGAGGCAGACATGGAGCTTAGGGTGGGTTTTATCCAGTGTGGGGCGTTTGGTACGAGTAGCAGCTGGACTTGTGTTGCTTCCCTCTTGGAGCACGCTGTTGTTTTTTCCCTGCAGACCCCAGGCATCAACAGATGCCTGGGGGCATCTGTTGATGCCCCCAGGCTCTGATCTGCAGCGCCCTTGTCATTAATTTCTCTCCAAACACTAGCTCTTGGACTCAGTTTGATGGAGAAGGAAAATTTATTCCTTTTTTCACTGGGGCCTTGAAGCATCGTCTGCTTTAGATGCAAAGGCTTCAGTTGCTGTCTGTTCTTCTTTGTGACTTGCGGGGTTGCTGCAGTCTGACCTCTGACAGCTGCTTCAGTGGACATCTCAAAAGTTGAACTCATGCAGAATACACACCAATGCACGCAGCTATTCTATCCACTTATCAGGAAGTGTATATTTTATCTATCCAGTGCAAGCAAACAGAAACAATTGGTGTTATATGAGGGGAGAAGCCCGGGCTCCACAACTCTGTGTAATTGATTTAGCAAGCCTGAGAGCTCTGAGATTGCAGCGCACATGGAATTGAACTGTGCCGTGCAGCCCTACAGGCATTCTCATAACCCTCTGCCAATATTGCAGCAAGCCCGTCTGACAAACTAGAGGGACTCAGGCAGACAACCGCTTATCAAAACAAGTGCATATCACCGTGATAGCACATTGTTCCCTGTCTATGGCTCTGATTGGCTTTGCTCACAGGTCAACCAGTGAGCCATACCCCGAGCATCTGCTTCTTAGCTGCGAGGACTGCACTCTAACTCAGTGATAAGATGGCTCTTCAAACTCAAGTAGCCTCTTTTCCTACATCTGCCTTTTATCAAACACAGTCAAGTGAATACATTTTACTGGATTAGGACCAGTTGTCCCCTGGTGTTTTTTACAAGTTGACCCCTCCAAGTCTTATGTGGCAGTAATAAATGTGTTGATTAGCTAATATTAAAGCAGCTCTGGTGAATGTTTTTTAAGTTGTTCGTGTGGTTTGCTTTAATTATGAGCAAAGGAGTAAATGTGAATCCTCGTGGACTGCAGAATGTGCCCTCTCTATATCTCAGCTTAGCAGGCTGTCTCAGAGTTTCCATGTACAATGACTTTAGGGAAACTGGGGCTTTAACTTTGTGGTTCCACTTTTAGGAATGAATGCTGGAAGAAATTTGCACACAGACAAAAAAAGCAAATAAAATCCCCCCCCCCTTCCGAAGAGCCGCTAAAGGCTTGACACGCTGAACTTTATTTAAGGAAGATTTTTTACCCCCAGTTTCTCGTTTGCTCATCAGAATGTGCATATAAATCCAGTAATGATTTGTAAATGTTGTGTTTACCCTTTACGCTTATGTGACCGTAACAAGGGAGGGGAATCATTCTGATAAGCTCGACAAGCCTGACAAAGGTTTATAACCCTTATCAGAACACAGCGACGGAGGGGTGGTGGTGGGGATCCTGCTTCTGAATGATTACTTTTTTGGCATCGCATTTTTTTATATAGTTAGAAATGACTGAATAATAAAACTATTTTGTTAAAACAAAAAAAATATGCACTTGTGATTTACTGCGCACTGTTCACATGCGTGTGTTTTCAAGGCGGGATATGGAAACAGCAAGGATGCTAGAGTGGTATCAAGGTCATTTTTTAAAATACTTAATCAAAAGTTTCTTGCTATAAACTGAACATTTGGCTTCGTTTGTTATGCTTATATGAAAGCAAGTTGTGTAACAAAGTTGCACGAATGAGGGCTTTCATGTGGCTGTTTCAGAGGTGTAAACTCCTTTTTCTGATTGTTTTAGCACAATAGACCAATGGCACCAGCAAGCAGAAGGACAAATGTTTATTATTTATTTCCTTGCCATTTGCCAACATAGGCCAATTCTAGAAATTTACTGCTCCTCTTCGGCTTGTCAAAGCACACCCAGGTAGGTGATTACAAGTAAAACTGGGTGACAGAGCTGCCTTCCCTTTCCACTGTGCTCCACCTCCCACCTGACAGCTTGAACACAAACTTTATCAGCCCCCTTCACCTATTTCACAAAGACAAAGACACTACAAGCTCGTCCATCCCCTTCTGTTCCCTGCTGTTGCTTTAGTGCCTCCCTGTAACCATTCATTTGCTGTCATAGATTCGTTAGAGTAGCAATGCCTTCAATCGATGCATTCCATAGCTGGAGGGAGGGGGGGTAACTCATCCGTGCCACTCATCACCCGAGGGATTCATTACCTGTTGAAACACACAGGGACCACATGACTTCCAGCAGTCTTGCGGCAAACCTGTGCAGGAGGGGTTCCCCTGGCGCACAGGGCCACTGATTGCTGTCCCCGCGAGGTCAGTCTGAAGACTTGAGGCTTGTCTCTGGATCTGGTCTCAATCATTGCGGCAGAGGGGAAGGCGTAATGAAATCATCAGGACGATTAGGATGTTTGGTGTCACTGCTCGATGCAGCAAGAGCTACTGCTCGAGCAGAGCAATTTGGACTCGAGCTGTGTAACCAACCGTTTGTTTATTTGAATGTGTTGGCATGGTGTGTAACTTCGCTGCTGTTGTTATGTTAATAGCTCTTATAGCTGCTACTCTCACTCAGTCTTGGATACCCATTTAGTAAAAGCTGTGACCTGGTTTTTCTGGTTGAAAAATGCTTTTGTTTTGCTCTGGCAGGCAGCAAGTTTGAACTGAACCAGTTTGCATTGTGTAAGAACATAAAATATTAATAAAAGATCTCTCTGAGTAAGAGAGAAATTTCAATTTGCAGCGTTTTCCTTGTGCTTTTCATATTGTGATCTGGGTTAAGACTGACCTGAGGCAAGCTTGCAGCTTTTATCTCACTGGATGGCTTGTGTTTGTGGATGATGTGTCACATCTGTTTTGGTGATCAAGGCTAAACGACACCAGGGTGCCAAGAGGAGGCAGATTTTAATTTTTTTTTTTACTCCCCATTTTTGTGGATGTTACATTGCAGCAGACGAGTCTCACAGGCCGATGAAGCGGATAATTATGCATGAACCCCTGACATAGTGAAAATGAATTTGGATCCCAGACACTTGGCTTGTGGTGGTGTCGGTGTTATTAATATATTCTCATTTGGGATGTATGACAGCAGAGGGGGATCCCATGGAAGCGCAACTGCAGTGCCATGCCAGAGGTTTATAACACTCTGCATGTTGCCTGCCTCATGTGAAAGTGTTGATTGGAATGACAGGGGAAGTCAAGAGTGTGTTGTAGCAATAAGAGATCAAAGCAGTCCCCAGTGGCTCAGAAATATCAAGCTGCTTTTGTCACTATTTTCCGAAAAACTTAAGGGTCAGCAGAGTATGCTGGAGGATTTGTCGTGAGGGCGTATTTGACCTAATATCACAGCGTGTCTGGAAAATGAGAGCTGGTGGCAGATTTGCACAAAGTGTGACAGGTTACTCGGTGAAGATTTCTCCACACTGCGTTGCATATGTTGAAGGTCTTTCACTCGTTGGCAGTCTTAGCTGAAGGGCTAAACGAGCTACTCAGTGTCAGCTTATTGTCGTCTCTGAGGATTTTTTCTGTTTCTGCATTAGAGTGGACATGTTATCCAGTAGCCATAAGGGACATTTCAGCCAACATGTGTGAGAATGTGTGCTTTTGGTAGCTATGCATAATTCTGTGCGTGTTTCTTTTTTTTTTAAATTACAAATATATTTAGTATTCTCTATTGGGAAATGGATTATCAGTCAAATTTTTACACGCTACCAAGCAAATGATTATAAGCTTGTGGAGGAATTCAGTCAAATTTTCACTGAAATGGGTTTTTCTATGTTAGAAGCTTTCAAATGGAGCATGTAAGGTTGTAGTTTTTAAGCAGATTGAGTAAGCTGAACCCAGGTTAAAGCCATAGGAAGTAAAAAGTTCTACAACAAAGTAACAAAAAAATCAATTGTTAAAAGATGTTTAAAATTTCAATTTATAAAGTCTTGAATGCCTTGAAACCTTGGATATGGGCCAGCGCACACATCTCTGATTTGTTTAAATAGATCTGCCGCTGTGCTATTGACTGCTTTTCTTCCCCAGGTGGAGAGGCAACTAATGAATCAGAGTTTAGGTAGAAAGAAAGATTTCGTTGGGAATAAGAATGGGGATCCTGGCTTCCTTCAAGCAACCGGCCACATTTATGAACAGTGATGTCATAAAAACAGGAATAAGTGTGGATTGGATGAAAAAGTTGACTTACAGAGATGAGACTGTTAAAATAATGAAAGGTTTGCTATACAGGGTCGAGCCCATCAGGGCTTTTCTTCTATTTCTTTGCCTTCTTTCGTTGCTCTTTTTAGCAGTCAACACAGCGAATCATCTCCCTCCATCTCACCCCTTGGACCTCTTGTCACACCAACCATCTGTGTCCTCCTTCACTACACACATGAATCTCTTCAGAGGTTTTCCTCTTTTCCTCCTGCCCAGCAGCTTCATATTCAACACCCTTTGCTCAGTATATCCGCTATCCCTCTTGTGCTGATGTCCAAAGTACCCATCTCAGCTTCGTCTCTTCAGCTTTGTCTTCAAGCTGCTCAACCTGAGCTGTCCCTCTGATGTACTCACTTCTATTCCTGTCCATTCTGGCCACTCCCAGTAAATAAATCTTGAAGTCTGTAGCGCGACCTTTTGTCTTTTTGTTAGGGCCATATACAGTATTAGCAGTTTGCTGAACTATCAGCATAAACATTTACAACAGCTGATAAATGAAAAATAAAAGTAAGGAACAGTTGGGAGAAACACCCTTCAACCATCTTCCGACTGTTGTCATCGCACAGCGTCCACCAGAGGTCAGTCGGCAACTTAACCATTAGCTGATCCGAGCGCAGTTAGGCAGAGCATAAACAGGCAAATAACTACTCGCAATAAACGTTTTTTGTGTCTGAAAGTAAAAATATATTGTGTGCTGTATCGGTGGGTACTGGTCTTTAAACCCTACGCTGTTCGGGCTCTAATATGGACATGCTTATTACAGCGTTTATCTCATAAAATTAAATAGAGGAAGATATTTGTTGAGAAACATGGAACACTTATTTCCAACCCAGTCAATTAGTGTGTGTTTGAGTGCATAGGCGTGTGTCACAAGTTGGTCTTACGTCTTTCTTTCTCCCGGCATTAGTTAGTGTTTCTTATTTCATGCTCATTACGGTTTACCACCACCCACCTGCTGTGTGTTGCTTTCACCTATTGATGCTCAACATGTGTCCACCACCAATTACGCAGCCACAGTTCTCTATTTCCACACTATAAGGTGCGCTCGCAGCTCTCTGATGCTTCACTAACCTCAATTAGTGATATCATTTCTTTGTAAATGATCATCATCACTTTTCTTTTCACTCCACACTTGGCAGAATGCATGCAGAGTGTCTTCTCTCTGTTTAAATGATCAGTTGCCAAAATATGCATGAGCTGATTCTTTACTGTGCCCAGTGTGGTGCCTAGAGTACAATTCAGAGTGCTTTATATTGCCATTTTGTAGCTGATTTGGATAGTGTATGCCTGCAGCTTGGTGCTTTTTTTGGATTGCCGCAAGTTCACACTAGACTCAGTGCAAAGAGCTTTGCCAAGAGTTATAAGCCCTATAATATCAGTCTGTATTTCCCTCCCCTTCTTGTAAAAGGAATCTTTCTCTGCACAAACCCTGGGCTGTCACAGTATGCAATTAGCAACGTTATTATTCCCAGATCGGACATTAGCAACATGGCAAAAGCCAACCTGATACAGGGATTTGCAGCGTATGTGCTTTCTCATTTATTACACGAGCAGAAGAGCAGGTTTATGACTGAGATCCTGTCACTGCCTGTGAGATGGCTGCCCAGGGAGTGCTCTGCTGCAGGTACTGTCGACATGGAGAGATTCGAGGCAGAAACTGAATAATTAAAAAGATGGAGGAAAAGAAGACACCTGGTGCCATCACAGTGAAAGACAGCAGATGTGCGTTTCACTAATAAGGAGACCAGATTGTGTGTCTAATGTAACAGAGGGGAGGTTTTAGAGCTCTCGACAAAAGCAACATTAACCTGTATCGCTGATCGTGACTCCAAATACAGACAAAATGCAGCAAAACAAAGCCACACATACATTTTCATCTGCTGTGTTTTCATTTTTGTTTCTGCTTAAATCTCAGAGAAGGTTCTCCTTTGTATGCATGCTATCTGATGAGCTTTGCTATATGGTATGCTATACATAATTTTTGCGCTATAAAAAATTAATTACCCTTAAGGAAAAGCTGAATATTTCACTGTACATAATGGGATTCCTCTTCTTTGTAGCACTATATACGTTCCCCTTTTTGTTCTTTGACCTTTTGACCCTTTACATCTGCTCAAGGGCATGTTAGACAGGAAATAGTCCCACGGACCCCATGATCCGTAATGGAAAAGGCGAGGTCTGTCGTCTGTCAAAAGAGAGAGAGAGCCATGAGGCAGAATAGAAAGTGAAGTGACAGAGAAGACTTGAAATGCAAACCATCCTTCTGTTTGACCTCCCGGCTTTCTCCGCCGTCTCTAATGTATTATGGAGAGTTTTCTTCCTGTAAATCAGTCTTACTTGACTTTCAGGCTCTCATTTGTCATGTCCTTGTAAAAACCAATGAGGCAGCAGCTCATTGGCCAGTTAGATTCAGGACAATTTTAAACCACTTTCCACTGAATTAGATACCATTTCTCCAACTTGCCAATTAGGACTTTGACAACTTTAAGGAAGCAGAGGAGACTTAAGGGACTGGTGACAATAAGGCACTGTGGGCACGGGAATTAAATTCCACATTTCTTAGTTTAATAATCAGCCCCTTGGACCATGGAGTTGCTAAAATATCTCCAGGGATCTGACTGAGAGCGTTTTCCTAATATATTCTTTTTTAATTAGAGTTCAGCAGCCAGCCATGCTTTAGAGGTCAAATCTCCTTCACACTGGGCATTCAGTGAAACCATTTATCAACTACAGCGCCTTTTGACACATTTATACCAGCAGAGAGAGTTTGCAGATTTGATTTAAGAGCTCGTGCATTTCTGGGCCGATGCTAATTCATCGTTTACAGAAATTCCTGGTTGTGGCTTATTGTATTTATCAACTGAAGTGTGCATAACCAATAACTATGAGCTTAATTCACTGCCGAATAAACAAACATCACTTTGTGAGGGATGATTAGGCAGAGAAAAGAAAGCTATTAAGATTATATTCTGCTTTTTTCTCCAGCGAAATTGAATTTATTCTTGTTAAACATCTAATAATGCACTGCTGACTCTTACTCCAGGCGCACTAAAATATGAAAAGCTTAAGTAAGAAAGAAGAGATTATTGCAATCAAAGTTTTAATGAAGGTGACGGGATCAAGAGCAATAGAGAAAAAAGGAGAGTTTGCTGTTTTCGTTACATGTTTTTTAAATGAGATGGCCATAGTGATCACAAAAGCGCTGGGATCTGAAAGCAGGCGGATACATGAAATGGTGTGAATGAAAAATAGCTGTATCTAATTACTTTTGTCCTACTTTCAATGAACTTCATCTTCATCAACAAACTATTCCTACATTGGCTTTCGGGATAATGATCTTCTCTTATCCCACTGAGATTTGCAAAGAGAAGGAGTTAACTTTTGAAATAGGCAGCGTTACTTCAGTGAAAGCAGACGGATTATCTGAGATGTTAATACCCGTCCTACGGCACTGATGCGCAAACTCTGGCCATGCGCACATTAAGCTCCTGGATTAATTTGTACAGGCGTATAAATCTGTATACTAATCATTTCTTTCTGGAATAAAAATGTTCTGCAAAAACAAATTAAGGTTTAGGCAGGTAAACGAAGGCTTGTGCTCTACAGGAACATGGAGCAAAACTAAAAGAGGATGTCATGTTTTCTACTCTTGTCTGCTCTGAGAGCAGGGATAAGGTGATGGACAAGCTAATTGTTTGAGGGTAATGGATGCCAGACAGTAACAGGTGGATACAAAGAGGCGGTTAGTCATGGATGGCTTTGTTACTTCCAATGATAATTGCACTGACAATCGTCCAACTGTAGTCAGGTCAGCCCAAGGCTAATACCCAATAACACCGCATCTGTCATTTCCCCACGTTTCCCTGTCACAGAAGATTTTGTATCCAGGAATGGGGAATTACATGTACACGAACGATGCCCTGCTGCTTGGATTCAGTCCTGAACCCTCATCTATATTCATTGAAATTCTGCTGTCCCCTGAAGGGAAGAGGACTTTTCTGAATTGCGATCAAGTTATTTAGCGGCACAAGCTTTTGCACTTTACAGATATGCTAATGAGATCCCTGAAAACATTGGGAACATGTCTTCCATCTAAAATGGTAAATGATGATAGCATTGCTTTATGTTGTAAAGGTGATGCCTACCTTATTAGAATTTGCACAGAGGGAACATATTAAGGGAAAATGTTCAGGGTTTTAGCTTAAAATAAGGATGACATGAATAATATTATTGCTGATTGCGCCTCTTATGTGGATTGAGTCAATAAGCCAATCAGGGTGCGTGGCTGCTTGAAAAGGTGCCAGCTGATGATGATCGGTGTTAGCAAACTGGATAGATCTTTCACGAAAGCGTGAATGCTTTATTTAGAGAGCAAAATGCTACAGGCCACCAGATAGTGATGGACTCATTCAGTCTAATGATATTGGTTTGAATGGTTAAATAAATTCTCATATGTAGTCTGTTTTGTAGCTTGTTGGTTCCTGGCCCGAGTCACTTGGACACCTTACATTCACTCTGTTGCTGCGACAGAGCTGCTAACCTGTTAATTGCCACACTCTCTCCTCTGCGTTGCCATGTACATATGAGGAAAGCTGGGTGCTGTGCTCAGTGTCAATAAAGGCTGCTCATTGGTTTGTACATGGGTGCTAAAGAGAAGCTGTGATCATGATTATTTTGGTCAGTGCTGAGATCTGGATTATTTAACTTGATTATCTATTAACTTTTAAAACATCAGGCATTATTTGAACTTTGAGCACAAATTGTATTATTCTTGTCACGGTTCTGGGTCGGTTCGACCCAGCATTTTGAGTTTATTATGTTTTGGTTTATTTTTTGAATGATCGTTTTGTTCCTCTTGTGCTTTGTCCATTATTATTAGAATTCTATCTTTCTGTTTATTCGTGGTCAGGATTTATTGTCTCATGTATTGTTTGAGTTCCATGTATTATTTTCTGTCTGCCTCTCTGTGTTGAGTCTGTGTCCTTGAGTAGTGATTCATGTTTCCTGTTTTATTGTGAAAGTCCTTGTCTTATGTTAGTGTGTGCAGCTTTGCTCCCCCTGTCTCGTCAGCCCTGATCTCTCCCAGCTGTGTCTCCCTCCTGTTGCCCATTCCCTCATTACCACCCTGTGTATATAAGCCCTGTGTTTTCCCGTGCTCGGTGTCGTGTCGTACCTTCGGCTTATACCTGTGTGTTTTTGTGTTCAGTACTTTCGTGTACCGTTGCTCAGTTTGCTTTGTTTTCTGCCAGTAAATAAAGCTGAGGGTTTTTTTTGAGTTACTATTCAGTGTTCGAGTCCTGCGTTTGGATCCTCCTCTCCGCCTGCCCGCACACAGAGCCCTGACAATTTTTTGTGTCCGCATCTACTTTTCAGATTACTTGGAGCCAAAATGTTTCCGAGCAGCTGTTTTATCCTCTCCCATTGCTCAAAGACTGTCTTTTTGTCCTTCGGGTTTGAGCTGAGCTAAAAATGCCTGCTCTCCAGGGCTTTTTTTTTATAGGAATGGGTGCAGGCACAATTGTGAAGGGGAAGATGAACAGGATTTCTAAAACGAGACAAAAAGAAGCAAATTATTGTGAAACTTGATTATCTTATTTTAATAATCTTTGAAAGTTAAATCTGTGATTGAGTGTACAATTAAATACATTACCCAGCCATAAATATGCCTAGTTTGAACTGTTTATCTGTTTCTTGAGCTTTTTTTTTATGCCACTTGTTTTTTTGCATCATTTTTAGATTTACAGTTATCTACTAAACTTACACGAATAAAAGAAATCTGACATTTAATGTATGCTATTCTATCTTCAGGTGTTTTAAAAAAATGTTGTTGTTTAATACTCACATTTCTGCATTTTTTTTATTTAAGGATTACATATTCTTAAAAGGATTTGCAGTTTCTGAGCAGTGCAGGCTGCTTTTATAGGTAGTGTCCATACTTTGAAAGGCACCTCTGCCTGTTACCACTGTCTCTTTCCACTGCACTTTATTGTACTCACATGGAAATGATATCCCACGGGGCGTTGTGGTTTGTGTGAAGTTGAGTATGGTTGTTGAATTACCGTGCAATTATGTTGTAGCTCTTTGCATATGGCATTCAGTGATTTCACAGCATGAAAGAAGAAGCATTTGTGTATTGTGTACAGCTGTTGCCCTGCAGTCTTAACTCATTCACTGCCAGCCATTGGCAGTGAATGAGTTAAACCCATTGACTCATTCACTGCCATTGACGGCTATAGACGTCAATGGCAGTGAATGAGTTAAACGGAAATTGCATATACACACACACATGCAGGACTCTGTTTTCACATTTTGATGTGCAACTCTTTTCTTCTCTTACAGGAATCTGTTGGACCGAGACACTTTCTCCAAATCTGACCCTTGTAAGTTCTCAGCTTTTACGATGATAATTGCAGCTCAGATTTTCCTGCGGGAGATTTTGCTCAGAATATGGTTCGCTGACACCTCGTCTCCATTTACAAAGCTTCACTTTTTATTTTTGCTGAGCTTAACTTTGATTCAGTTTACTGCGCTGTTTCAAAGTGTTCCTTCAATAACTGCATATCATTTGCACAATAATGTGACAACCTTTCCTTGCTGAGAGCTAAAGTACCTTAATGCATGCAGGGTGTAAACGCCAGCCTTTGAATACAAATGGCTATCTTTTGGTGAGACACATGGGGAAACGCCATAAAGTATTTAGTATTTTAGTATTTATTTATTGTCATTGTCAAGAACAATGAAATTGCGTTTGGGGCTTCCATACAACCCCAAAAAAAGAAGAAAATAATAAATACCCTTTAAAACCCAAGTGTACATATTTAACCCAGTGTGACTCCAATGCAATAAGACAATCCTTAGCAATAATGTTCGTAGAAATTCAGACAAAGACCTGAGAAACATGACAAAATACAACAATGCAACCCATTCAATATTATTGTACTGTGAGATATGATATCAGATATGATAGTTATCTATTTAAGAAAGAGGGGGGGGGGCAGGAGGGGGAAGAGAATAAAGATATGATGCACCAATGCAGACCAGTTCATTGCTATTAAGAAGTTGGATATGGTTATTGTCCGTGAGAGGGGGGCAGAGAGTTCAGGAGCCTCACAGCCTGTGGATACAGGCTGTTGGCCAGTCTGGATGTTCTGGCCTGTATAGACCTGTACCATAAAGGCATTTTCTTTGATACTCCCTGCAGGATAGAGAATGGAGGGGGAAACATTTAACATAATAGGGAGGAGGTAAAAGCCCTTTGTGTAAATAAGCTACTGGGAAAATAGCGCTGACACCCTGTTTTGTATTCGCCTGAAGCTGAACCTTGGTATATATGACAGGTCATGTGGTATTCACCCGCCCCAGCTTCATTTAAAGTCGCCAGATCTAATGGGAATCAGGAGAATCCCACAATGAAGAAATTATATTTTGATTGCATGGGTGTCGCTGTGTTCAGGGGCTCTCTATCTTGATTTTCTTTTTTGATTGTGGACAGCATACCTAGAACCATCAAGCTTGGCAGTTCATTATGTTGTCAGGGCGTGGCAAGATAATTAATCATGAATGTCAGCAAAGAAGGAACAAAACAAACATAATTTGAAGAGGCAGGATTCTTGATTGAGATTGTTTGGTGACGTATTCTTCTGTTTTGCATTTTTCCTCTCTCTTCGCTGCTATCTCATCCTTCTTCATCACTTCTCAGTGGTTGTGTTGTACACCCAGGGCGTAGAGACCAAACAGTGGAGAGAGGTAAGCGACCACGCCGTTTCCCTGTCAACACAGCTCAGTCAGTCCGTCTCTTTTCCGTGACATCTTACTCTGTTTATCCCGCTTACCCCCTCCCCACCCTCCTCTGTCTCAAGGTAAATGCTGTGAGTGCCAATCACTTGCAATTGACTGACCTTGTAAATGCTGGTGCTCTGGTCAGCACTGTGTTAGCTGTGACTGATTAAGGTGGCAGCTACATGTATCATTAAAGATTTTCCTCTGTGTCGCTGTCCCCTCTGGCTTCCCCTCTGATCAAAGCAGACAGAGGTTGCAGTAAGACATTAGGCCCGTCTGGAATTGTTATGTGACACTAATCACAAATTAAAGGCATACACTGAAACTGCAACTTAAATTAAATCAATTCTTATTATTTTGATCTAAGGCAGTCGAACTAGTCTCTTTGCTTACACATTGAAATCGATTGGGATTGAACGGTGAGTGGTGTGACTTCAGATTTAAAATGGGAAAGATTTGATACCCCAATAAAAACAAAACATATAGTTTTGTTGAGTTTTTGCTTCCAAAAAGGCAAAAATGTGTTTCAGTTGTACCGCACAGATTGATAACTTGGATTTCAGGATTCACTGGACAAATTAGTAGCTAAACAGTTAAAGTATCACCAAATTTTACTCTTTATTTCATAGAATATAACGGTATAAGCAGCAATGATCTCAGTTTGACTGTCAAACCTAAAGAATAATCTATACCTGTAGCCACTCTGCTTAGCTGCTGTGTGAACCTCAGTATAAATGGCTTTACACTCCACCATTTTTACCTTGCTCTTTTTTAGCTTAGAGAAACTACAAAGAAGAGATGTGAAATGAGTTCAGAGAAAAGGTCAAATGTTTATTTGAATCACAAATTACATCTTTTCACAAGTAGATTGGGAAATGCTCCATCAGCTCTCCATAGTTTGATTATATTGTCTAAAAGTAAAAACAAAAACTGAACTGAGAACAGAGGTAACACAAGCAGACCCAGAAAGATTACCAGCAGATTGGATAATATGAGTAAAATATGAGTACCACAAAGAACAGGTGAGAAATAACATGAGAAACCACCTCAGGGATCAACAAGAATTACCAGAAACAGTGTGGCAAACAGGCCATTTGAAAAAGCACTGTGGGCAAGGAGACAGGGTGATAAACCACCAAAAGCTCTTCCACTGCTCCAAAGCATACCATCGGCCTTTTTTAATAATATTTTTCACTGTATGAATGGCTCGTCCAGGATCATAACCATAAAGCACCTCCACAGGTGCCACGGACAAAATAAATGTAGCATTAGTAAGAATTAGCCATTTGCAGGGTGAAAGATGGAGGAAATTTTCACTACATTCGAAACAGAAAATTGTCGATTCTATGCCCAAGTAGTCCTGTTCACTCGTTTTTTTTACATTCAGGATATGAACTCAAAGAATTCTAAGAAATTACTGGTGGATCGCTAGAAAAATGGTGATGAGATGGCGCATTGCTCCAGACATTTCCTCCACAGAGACATTGACGTTGGTGTTGCATTTTGAAGGAGGGGAAGTCGATATACAAGGTCGTAAAAGAAGTACAAACCTGGGCTCTACGCAGTGGCTGATCACAGTTTGAAGTGGATGTGAATGTCAGATTGTTGATCTCCAAAAGTGACAGATAATGTGTGACACAGACACCCCTTATCTGACCTCAGAGTGGTGCTGGCTTAGGGCGCTTCTGATGGTAGCAGACCATCTGACATGCAGTTTGGACAGATCATAAAGGAAGGCAGAGGAAGGCACTCACATCACTTAGTGATGACAACAACATTATCATCCTTCTGGCAGACAAGGGTCGGTGCACAGTATTGCTAAACCAGAAAGACTATCATGAGAAGATTTTGTCACTACTTAGTGATGAAAATACTTACGAGCCCCTAAAACGAGACCCAGGAAGTGGCTACAGGAAGAGGGTGATAGACTGTCTGAAGCAGTTAGAACAAGACAAGGCTATTGACCGGACCTCATACCACAGGCTGTACCCAGGGGAGTCTACACCAAGTCTGTATGGTTTACCGAAAATACATAAACAGGGTGCACCTTTAAGACCGATCGTCTGCATGATCAACTCGGTAACCTATGTAGCAGTCCCCCGGACCAAGGAAGAAATAGAGAGAGCCTCGACGGGTGCAGTAATTTTTACTTTGAGATTCATTCAGAATCTAACAGTGCGCCAGGTGCGCCAATGCACCGTGAAAACTAAACAGAAACACAAAATACATTTTCTTAGACGCTTATTACAAATATGAACTCAAATAAAGCAGAAAATACAACAAAATATCAATTAAGCAAAGAAATACAACTTAAAACATGTACCTCGCTCCGCATTCCAAGGGCTGCAAATTGTTCGTTTCGCTAGAGTCCGGTATCACGCTGCTTCACGCTTCATTGAGAGCTGCCTACTGGGAAATGTGCGCCACAAAACCGGTCTGAGCTGGAAGTGCAGCTTGCCGCTAACTAAACAACAGAGCCCTCTACTGGACACTACGCGTAGCTGTTCAGGCTTAGATCAATAAACAAAACTGGACCTTTACACTCCCACCAAATCATGTATAATAAACAACATTCTTTACATGATTTCCAGCTTTAACATATGGACATTACTACAAGAACGAACACAATTTCAAATACATCATCAATAAACTTTCGCAAATACGCCTGATGTGACAGTATTGATTGAAACATCAATTAGTTATTTTCTAATAGAACTACAAGCTTTTGAACAGGTCGCTCAACTACGTGAGGTTTGTGTGCTGTTCCCTGCTTCTTTATTAAGCCTCGATCGCCAACTTGAAGCTTGACTCTGCGGACCAAACCGTCATCTTCTTCTGGAGCTTCAACCACTCGAGCCAGTTGCCACTGATTTCTGGGAAGCATGTCTTCTTTGATAATGACTATGTCATTGACTTTAAGATTTCGACGTGGTAGGTGCCATTTCTGTCTCATAGATATGTTCAGAAGGTACTCTCTTTTCCATCTACTCCAAAACTGCTCAGTGAGATACTGGACTCTGCGCCAACGTTTCCTTGCATATAAGTCCTCTTTCACAAACTTTCCTGGTGGAGGCAGTGCAACCTTTGATTTCATCAATATGAGGTGATTTGGAGTTAGAGGTTCAGGAGATTTAGGATCATTGATTCCATCGACGCTCAGTGGTCGACCATTAACTATAAACATCGCCTCATAGAATAGAGTTCTTAGAGAGCTGTCATCCAGCCTGCCTTGGCATTGAGCAATGGTGGCATTGAGAACATTGCGGATGGTTCGAATCTGTCGTTCCCACACACCTCCGGCATGGCTAGCAGATGGGGCATTGAAGACGAACTCACACTGTTTATTGGCAAGGAATGCTTCTAAGGCATCCATGTCACATTGTTTAAGAGACTCTCTTAGCTCATTTTTGGCTCCAATAAAGTTTGTACCCTGGTCACTGTACAACTTACAAACAGCTCCTCTTAAGCTGATGAAACATCTCAGAGCGTTGATGAAAGAGTCAGTAGAAAGATCCTCAAGCATCTCAATGTGGACTGCACGTGAGGAAAGACATGTAAAGAGGAGTCCGTATCTTTTATGCTCTTTGCGACCTTGTTTTGTGACAAATGGTCCGAAACAGTCCATTCCACAATACATGAAAGGATCTGAGATTTCAACTCGTTCCTTTGGAAGTTCAGACATGCGTTGTTCTTCTGGTGAACGTCTTAGTTTTCGACATTGAACACATTTGCTTATTAGTTTTGCAACTTCCTTGCTCCCACCAATCACCCAAAACCCATTCGATCTGATTTCCATGAGAGTTTGGCTTCTACCTTGATGACAAATCTGTGCATGAAAATGAGCAATGATCAACTTTGTAATGTGATGGTCTTTTGGGAGGATGATGGGGTGCTTAAGTCCCTGACAGAGTGTTGACTTCTTCAGTCTTCCTCCAACACGGAGAAGTCCTTGATCTAGCACTGGATCTACTCTAAAGAGGGGACTTGAACTTGGAAGGTTATCTCCCACCTTCAACACTTCCATCTCTTGAGAAAAGGCCTGCTGCTGAAGGAGCTTTATTATTGTGTCAGCAGCTGTTCTCCGTTCATCTACTGTTACAAAGTTTCCATACTGGGCTTTGCTGGATCTCAATCCTTTTATCCTTGCAACCACTTTAAGGAGCATTGACCAGCTTGAAAACCTTGACAAACGGCTGAGGATATTGTCTTGTTCACTTGTTTGAGTTGTGAGAGCTTTGACTGCTTTGACTTCTGGATCCCCTACTAACAACACAGCTGAGGGGCTGGGTGCATATGAAATGTCATGTTCCCACAGAAACTTTGGACCAGACAACCAACATGTTGACATGATTTCTGATGCACTGAGCCCTCTAGAGGCGTAATCTGCAGGATTCTGAGCTGTGTCAATGTAGTGCCACTGTCTGGGATCTGTAGTTTGCCTGTGACGATCTCTAGGGGGGCTAGTGCTGATGGGCAGTCATAACCAATCAATAGACCTACTTCACAGTTCAGCAATGGCTGTAACTTGTTAGCTAAGCCTTCAAGGTGTGGCCACTGAAGTGCAGTTTCCTTGGTAGGGATATGAGACTTGTCAACTGGGATAAAGTCACGAGAGTAGACGTGTTCTATTCGGACACGAGTCTCAGAATCAAACCCACGCACCTGTAAGTTGTTGGCAAGTTTACTTGCAACGACTGTGTCGACGGAAGTCATGGTGCTAAGCTTTAACTGCACTGGTTGGGCGTCTACATTTAGTTCTGAGGCCAAATCCTCTAAAATAAAGGATGAGTCACTCTGGGTGTCAAGCAGGGCATATGTAAGTATTTCTTTCTCAGGCTCAGATGCAACTGACACAAATACTGGTACTATGCTGGATGTGGAAGATAGTTTCCTTGTTAGTACATGAGTCATAACATTATGCACTTCCTTGTTTGCACCTTCATCTGGGGATTTAGAATCCTCAGTTTTCTTTTCTTTAGGTTCATTCACTCTTTCTGTGTGTAGACAGGTGGGGTGACGCCGACCACACTTACTACAGGAGTGACGTCCTCTGCATTCTTTGGTTACATGACCCCTCCTCAAACACCCAAAGCAGAGACGATTTTCTTGAATGAAAACTTTCTTGTCATCACTAGTTTTCGCTGCAAAAGCAGGACACTTAGCTATGCCGTGCGATTCTTCTTTGCAAAACAAACATGGGGGTTTAGGTCTAGAAGTAGATACTGGGATTGGTGGAGACTTTGGTTGGATGGTAGTACTGAGTGCCTTCGCTCTTTTAACATGCTGCTCTTCTGATGCCCTTTCGTTTATTAGGAATGGTGAGGCAACAGGATTGCAAACTACTTTAGCTTCATTTTGTATGAACTTTGTAAAGCGAGCGAAGTTGGGGTAGTCTTGGCTTTTGTCTAGCTCCTCCACCACAATGCGGCTCCATCTCTGCACTATCCACTCAGGCAGTTTTCTTAGAAGCTTGTGATTTTCCTCACAATCATTAAGGATCTCTAGGCCTTTGACTTGAGGGATAGCCTCTGCACAGCTTTGGAGAAAATCTGCCAACTCCCTCAGTGCTTTAGGATCATTGGCAGCTATTTTAGGCCATTTTGTGAGTTTAGCCCTAAAGGCTCTTTGGATAACAAATGGGCTGCCATACCTTTCCTCTAAAACGCTCCAAATGCCTGCGTATGCCTGCTCACTGTTGCGGAAGAAATATCCCTCTACTGCCTTTCGTGCTTCACCTGCAAGATAGCTCTTTAGATACAACATTTTCTCACACACAGGTAAAGGTTTGTCACCAATTAGTGCCATAAAGGATACCTTCCAATCCATAAACTTTAGGGGGTCGCCACTAAAGATGGTGGGCTCAGGTACAGGAAGCCTGTTTAGGGTAAGAGAGCTGGCGAGGGCTTGAACTAAGCTAAGTTCTTCACGTTCTAGAGTAGTATTGTGAGATCTAAATGTTGGTGCTTGTGGATTTAAAGAGAGCCGTGGTGCGCTGTTGGGGAGATTTGCGGAATTTTCTAAGTTGTAGCAGGACACTTGATCATGGCTTTCAATGTCATTTTGAGCGCTAAGGGCTCTTACTGTTACGGGGGTGATGAGTAAGAGAACCCAGACGCGGATCGCTCGTTAAGATTGAACAGTGTCTTTATTTACAGTGAAGCAAATCCAAAGTAATCCATAGTGCTAAGTCCCTTCCGTGCTCCCCTCGTGTGTCCATACGACTTTCGTAAACAGTGACGTCTCTCCTCTCGTATCTCCGTCTCACTCGTAGCCCGGCTTGGTGGAATACTCCAGCGCTGTCTGTCACTCAGCCACACCATTAAATAGTTCTGTCACAATGGTGGATGATTGGCAGCAGCTGGCGAGGAATCAGTTGCAGAGTGGCGGAACTTCCGGGTCGGACATCTCCCGTTGCTACGCAACCGCGTAACAACTACAACGGAGACAAAAACAGAGCGGGAGAACAAACACACACACACACACAGGTCGCCGGTCGGGGCACCGTCGAACCTGACACTTACTCGTGCAGCTGCTACTTTCACTTCGCTGTCTGCCTTTAACTGTTGAAGTTTAGTCTTTTCCTCCTCCAACTTTGCCTTTGTTTCCACTTCCTTTATTTTCCACTCATTTTCCATTTGGCTGATCTTGGTTTCCTGTGCCAATATTTCTTGTGTGGCCTTTGCTTGTTCCACTTTGGCTGCAAGTTCAGCTTCTGCTTCCACCTCACGACTGCCAGTAGACTCTGCCTTTGAGCGTGCAACTGAACCCTCTGGGAACGACGTTTCAGTTTTTGTATCACCAAACACAGAACCATAGTCCCTTTTGTTTAACATCACTCGTACTCTTTCCTTTTCAAGGCGATCGTTAAAGAGCTGATCGATATTTTCCTGTCGTTTAGCAACAACTTCACAAATGTCAGTTGTAAGCACTGCACAAGCATCCATTCGCTTAACAATGTCGGGCGTCATGGATTGGCTGCGGCGAATGGGTTCATAATGCTGTTGTACTACAGCGTGCTTGTCTCTTATGTCATGACTGGCATTGTTTAGCTCTTCAGGTGAGCAGAAAGTTTTCAGCTTTGTTCTGATTTCTTTAGCTGCCTTCTTCCAAGTGTCATAAGCTTTGTTAAATGCCTTCTCATTTTTCTTTGCCTCATATTCCTGCATTTCTTTACCCTTTTCAGTTAAATGCCTTTCACGATTGCTGGATCTTACTCCTTGTTGCTCTGAGTCGTCGGCTTCTTCAGCAGCGTTCAACATTTTGTTACTGTAATGTGTATGTTGCTCTATGCGATAACGTCTGGACTTAAACTTACGTGAGTGTTACTTTTGGAAACAATGCTCACATCAGACATTTACATCACATAAATAAACAGATTAGCACCCACATATTAGACAAAATGTAACTGTAAATACCGCTGATATACGTTACTTTCAAGAAGAATAAACCCATACAATTCAAAGATTGTAATTACTCAGTGCAATGCAGTATACCTTTAAGGCTGTAACCACAAAAATATTTAAGGCAAGTAATTCTGAATTAGAGTGCAGAGTCCTGTTATCAGCAAAGTCCTTAATGGGCATAATACCTGCACCTTCGTAAAGTGACCATCAGAGTTCAAAGGGGAGGTAGGCAACGAAGCAAAGATGATCTTGACTGGTGTAGAAATCTCTCACAGCTGACACACGGACCCAGCTCGTGGCACGGGCTGCACTCATCTGGCATGGGAGCTAGCAAGTAGCCTTCACTCAGCGATCGAGTTTTCACTGTAGCAGTCCCCCGGACCAAGGAAGAAATAGAGAGAGCCTTGACGGGTGCAGTAATTTTTACTTTGATATTCATTCAGAATCTAACAGTGCGCCAGGTGCGCCAATGCACCGTGAAAACTAAACAGAAACACGGGGGCAGGGATAGCTCAGTAGGTAGCGTGGCGGCCCCATGATCGGAAGGTCGGGGGTTCGATTCCCCTGAACAGCTACCCAGAGGTACCCCTGAGCAAGGTACCGTCCCTACACACTGCTCCCCGGGCGCCCAATGGCTGCCCGGGGACTGCCCGGGCACTGCTTCACTGAGTGAATGGGTTAAATGCAGAGAGGGATTTTCCCCACGGGGACCAATAAAGTACACTTTCTTTCACTTTCTAAAAAATACATTTTCTTAGACGCTTATTACAAATATGAACTCAAATAAAGCAGAAAATACAACAAAATATCAATTAAGCAAAGAAATACAACTTAAAACATGTACCTCGCTCCGCATTCCAAGGGCTGCAAATTGTTCGTTTCGCTAGAGTCCGGTATCACGCTGCTTCACGCTTCATTGAGAGCTGCCTACTGGGAAATGTGCGCCACAAAACCGGTCTGAGCTGGAAGTGCAGCTTGCCGCTAACTAAACAACAGAGCCCTCTACTGGACACTACGCGTAGCTGTTCAGGCTTAGATCAATAAACAAAACTGGACCTTTACAACCTATAACATCTCCAAGTTTCTGGCTTCGATCCTCAACCCGCTGGTGGGCAGCTCTGAACACCACAACCTTGGATTTTGTTGAGAAGGTGAGAGATGTCATTATGGAGGCATATGAAACCATGGTCTCGTACGACGTTACATCTCTCTTCACTTGCATCCCAGTCACGAAAGCGCTGGAGGTAGTCCGTAAGAGATTACAGGATGACACCAACCTCAGCAACAGGACCACTCTCAGCATCCACCAAGTGTGTTTGCTTTTGGAACTGTGTCTTCATTCCACCTACTTCACATACAAGGGTCAGTTCTACAGGCAGAAACATGGGTGTGCCGTGGGCTCCCCAGTTTCACCCATCGTGGCCAATTTGTACATGGAAGAAGTGGAAAAGAGGACTTTGCTGTCCTACCCTGGAACACCACCAAGCCATTGGTTCAGATATGTGGATGACACCTGGGTGAAAATCAAATCTCAGGACGTACTACATTAACTCGGTGGACCGACACATCAAATTCACCAGGGAGGATATGAAAAGTGGCAGGTTAGCCTTCTTAGACTGTGAGATTTCCATCAGGAATGGGGGACAGCTGACGTCTACCGTAAACCTACACATACGGATCAGTATCTAAGGTTTGACTCTCATCATCCACTGGAGCACAAACTGGGTGTCATCAGGACGCTACAACACAGAGCGAACACCATCTCCACAGACACAGCGGCCAGGGAGGCAGAAATTGTATTGGTATAGCGCTTTACTCAGGACCCCAAAGTGCTTTACACTACATTCAGTCATCCACCCATTCACACACTGGTGACGGCAAGCTACATTGTAGCCCCTAACTTGACGCGTGCACATTCGCACCTCTACGCGTGTCCAAGAAAAATCCATCGCGCCCCAAAATATCATATTTTAACGCGCGTGAACCGGAAATGTGGGAGGGATGTGGGAGGAAGTTTTGCAAGACCGGTATCTTTGCAAGATGGCAGCTGTCGAGCTAGCGCTTGAAGAGAGAGTCTCCCTTCTCTATTTACTGTGGAGAGCAGAGTAGCGGCGTAAAGGACATCCTTGCCGTACCTGGGTCCATCAGGTCCTCCAGAGGCGTGAGCAGTTTGGTGAGTTTCACCACTTGCTCCAGGAGCTGCGCCTGGATGACGGCCGATTCCAGCGCTATCACCGTCATTCACTCGGCCAGTTTGAGGACCTGCTGTCCCGCGTCGGTCCCAGAATCGCCCGCCTAGACACCGACTACAGGCGCTCAATCCCACCTGCAGAGCGCCTGTCCGTCTGCGTGAGGTTAGTAAAAGTGTTTAATACGTAGTCCTTTATTGACACCTGTGCTAATATATGCTAAACCATCCATTTATACACTGCTAACATGGATGTGCTATGCTAACAGTAATGCTCTCGGTGTTTACTGAAAGCAAACTGTGGTACAGAGACGACTGTTTATAATATTTCTAGTGATACTCAGAAGGTCTCATCAAGTCCCGATTTAATTCGATTTATGCTGTTATCAGTGTTTGCATGATAGCATGGCTGTGGTGTCACATCAATGTATGTGCTCGGGGTTTGCTGATATCAAACTGTAGCATTAGGACCACTGAGTTAACCTTGTAGTGATACTCACTCCTTTTTATTTAGACCTGGTTTAATTCTGGGATAGTTGAATATTTGTATATAATCCCTGCAGCTGTCAGACTCTATAACAGGGGTCACCAGCCTTTATTAAAACAGAGTTAGATAAAACTGTGAACAGTTTGATTCATCTCTAGTTACATGGTTCTATCTTGATAAGCTGTCTTATCACAGATTAATTTTTCAAAAATATTAATGATTTAAGCAAGGAAAGGGCTACATGTCAACATACAACTCTTTATTTCTATTAATGTCTTACTTCATTCCTACCTGATTGACATGTTTAGAAATTATGAGTGATTGGCTCACTGTAGTTGTGAAAGTTGCTACCAATCAAATTATGATATGTTAAAGTTAAAACAAAACACAACTGTTTTAGATATTATCTAATATACATTTTGTAATTATCCTTATAATTACAAAATGTTTTATGTAAGATTTAAGTTTTGTGATTTAAATCTGACATCACAAAAGTATTTTGGAATTTGAATAATGTATTTTGTAACTGCAGCACACATAATACTGATTTTGAACAATTTTGTCCAGGTTCCTTGTCACCGCGGACTGCTTCAGCACCAAGCGTTCAGTTACAGAGTCGGTGAGCCAGATCACCCCCCAGGCAGCGACGGCCATCTGGGACTGTCTAGTGGACGACTTCATGGCTGTGCCTTCACCTGGAGACTGGCGGTCCATCACAGAGGGACTCCAGGAGCGCTGGAACTTCCCTCTGTGCTGTGCAGCTCTGGATGGGAAGCACGTCCAGACAAAGGCACCCCATATATCATATAGGAGACACACACATTGATATACACTAAATATTTATTTCATTTCTTTTTTGTGGTGCCCAAATTGATGCACCTGCTTGATTTTGTTTAAATAATTATTGCACACTTTTTGTAAATCCAGTAAACTTCTTTTCACTTCTCAAATATCACTGTGTGTGTCTCCTGTATGATATATTTAACTGACATTTTTTTATTGTAACAACCAACGATTTATACAGGAAAATAATGTCTATTAACAAGGTTGCCCAAACTTCTGCATCCCACTGTATTAGTATATTTTGTCATTAGTATAATATGAAATAAATTCTACATGTGTCAAGTCGTGTGCCAACATTTGCTGTGTAGTAGAACTGAGACATTAGTCATTATAAAAATTTATTTGAAATAATATTAAAATTCTCACACAGAAATACATTAAACATAAATATATAAAATATAAGTATTTACAGAGAGACAGGAATAAAAAGGACCAGCTGCTCTCCAGAGCAGGAACCAGGCTAAGGAGGAAATGCTCCATTGGAGACTGGTGTGGCTCCAGCTCCACCACCGATGGACCGTCCTGGGACCCGTCCCTCATCTGCCTCGGAGCCGTCCTCCCCTGTGGGCCTGTAAAACAGCACAAAACACAAAGAAATGAGAAGGCTGCTACTAGATTTTAATTTCAACCTTGAAAAAAACAAACAAACCAAAAACAGGATATAATCAGATTGGTTGTAGATATTTAGTAAAGGTGATCACAGGCAATCCCACCGACTAAAAAGGTATCAGTGCTTGCTGTACATATCTGTGGGTGCAGCAGCAGGAGCTCAGGGACTGGGGAGCCAGGAGAAGCAACAGGGGATGCTCTGCTTCAGAATCAGTTGGTTCTATCAATACAGTATTAAATGTTAACAGGTTGAATATAATAATCATAGAGTAGACAGTGGTCCCTCATTTATTGCAGCAGGGGTTCTCAGAATAACTAGCCCCTGGCCACGCACTTTATACACTGTTTTCCACACACACACATGAACATTGGTCACAGTTCTCACAATTGATTCTCAAAGTGCAAACCTTTGTAGATTGCAAAACGTAAAAGTATTAATATGCCGCGGTTTGTCTTCATCTGCCTGCCACTTTCGTGCGCCTTTTCCCCTCGCGGTGCAGGTGTCTATTTCCGAATGAGGCTCATAGTTATGGGTGTTTTTGTGCTGTTTTTTCTATTGGACGTGATGGTTATCAAAACCAAACATGATAAATTTGGCAAGCGCAGGAGATTTGCAATGCTGTCCGGTGCAAAAAAAGAAAATGAAAATTAAGAAAAAAGAGGCAGTGACGGATGAACAGCGGGACCACTGTGTGCTGTTTATTAATAAACAATAAAATATATTCTTAAATGACAACATGCCTAAAAGCAGAACGGTATTTGTACGTCAGTGGGAAAATAGCGGTGGCTTGCTAGCTTTTGTGCGGCTTCCCCGGGTCAGTGAAAACTTTAGAGAAAACTTAAGAAAAATGAATGAACTTACCAGGTTGCCCGATCTCTTTACATATCTTCCTCCAAGCTCGGTCCTTTATATTCCTGTCTCGGTCCAGAAAGCAGCTGGTGTCGTACGGCTCCGGGTTGTTTGCTACGGCATTGATTAGCCTTCTTTCTATTGAAGAATAAAGGGCTTTGGCTGGATCTGCCCCTTTGAACTAGGTAACAGCCACGTCACCAGGCTCCTGATTGGTTGTCGCGGCGCGATTTGACGCTGGAGTTCAGATTTTTCCAACTCGAGCGGGGGACGCGAAACGCGTGTATGCACAAAATGCAACACATAAACTCACGCGCGTGGTTTTTTTCGCGCGTGAGTGTAGCGCGTTTCAGGCGTTTTCGCGACGCAAATCTGCTTCCGAATTTTCGCGGGAGCCGCAATCGCGGGTCAGCGCGCCTTTCCATTGACTTTACATGTAAGCCTGACGCTCTGCCTGCCTCTATCGCGTTCGGTGTGAACACACCGTTATACATCAGGGAAACCAAACAACCTGTGGCGAAGCGGATGGCACAACACAGAAGAGCTACCTCGTCAGGTCAGGACTCTGCAGTCTATTTACACCTACAGGCCAGTGGACACTCTTTCATCCTGGACAGGGAGGAACGCTGGTTTGAGGGCGGAGTCAAGGAGGCCATTTACGTGAAAAGGGAAAGACCATCTCTGAATCGAGGAGGGGGCCTAAGGGTACATCTTTCGCCATCTTACAATGCTGTGATTGCAGCCATTCCCCAACTCTCTGTGAATGGTACTCATGGCCATTGATCAGTGGTCTTTGATCAGTGGGTTTTGGTCAGTGGTTGTTGATCAATGGTCATGAGAATCTGCATAATTATGATTAAGGAACTGACCTCCCAGCCCATTGTTCCTTCAGTGGGCTGGTTTCAGTCATTATGCAAATTTCCTGTTTATAAGCTTGAAACTTGGATGAGTGACAAAACGTTTCTCCCACAAAACGCCACGTCCAGATGAACAGAATCAACTTTTGGAGATGCTCGTCATCTTCAGCTCTCTCCCTTCTCCCTTCCTTTTTTTGGTACTTCTATGCCGGAGTCTTAATGTTTCTTATGGTTGTGATCGATTGCCGGCCAACCCTTTGACTCTGGAAAAAAGGTTGACTTTCATTCAAAGCCAGCCATGTTGGAAGAATCAGGTCAGGACACAGTCCAAAGTTGCCTTTATAACACCTAAGTGATTTCTCGCTACTTGAAATACTCTTCGATTTAGGCAATGGTGCTGTCTGCACCGTGCATACACTTGTTTGCTGTGAATTCACTGGACAGCTACCTGCTCATGTTGATGCTGTTGAACATCACACAGTTTTCATATTATGCTACAGGCACTTGCAATCTTATTGCCTTTGATACGGTTGCTTCGAACATGGAGACCTGGTCTGCGACTACTGCTGTCTTTAAGGTAGATTTGGTGCATCCAGAAGGCGATAAATACGGAGTTGGTCTGCTATGATTTTGTGATGAAGTTGGCAATCGCATGCAATCTTTTTGTGATAATACCAAGGTTACTCTGGTAAATCAGAAAAAAGCTACTTATTGCTGTCTGTTTAATATATTTTGCCCTTTATATACAAAGAAATTGACATTAAACAAAACCTCACAGATTTGAAACAGAGGTTTAGAAATTCCTCCACTAATAGTGACACAAGCACTCAGCAGCCTTGCTTTTATATACAAATATAACCAGAATACAGTTGAATTGAGTCTCTTATTGTAAAAAAACTTAAAGGTAGCCCTCATTGGCATGGACTGACTCAGACTGATTGCAATGTGTTGGCAGTGTGTTTCCTAATGGCAAGGAGATCGACTTCCTGTTTTTACTCTACTGAGACTGAGCAGTTTGGGAGGAGAAGCAGACTGGAGACTATTTACTGTCAACAGACATGCATTGCAGATTTGCATTGCCAAGTGCATCTCAAAGAGAAGACGAAGAAGTCTTCTGCAGCCTTAACAACACTTGAGGTTGATGCTTGACAGTTTTTCCTCTTATGTCTCTGAACGAATGTCTGCCGGCCTTGACTCGCAGAAAAGCAAGTCTTTGTACTGGTATCAACGCAGTAATATTCTGTTCCTAAGCCAGAAAGTACTTTTAACATTTTATCATGCAAATATGGATGAGCATCAAGTGTTGCACTCATTCGTGATAAGTCTCCTACAGTTGTCACCTCGGGTTATAGTGCCCCACCTCGAGCGTACAAACTGTGGGTGCAGGCTGAATGCCTCTCCCTGAAGGAGATAGGCCTGTGTCTTCAGCTGCAGATGACAGCTGGCTTTGCGAGCAGCCGAGTCAAGCTGTGCAGAATTGATAAAGCGGAGTGCCTCTTTTGCCCCTCTGTCAGGTAATGTGTTTTTGTTCTCCTGGGAGTAAGTGTGGTTGGTAGCCAGTGTGCCACCAGCCATCTGTAATCCAATTACCCTTCTACGGGACAAGCTTCCCCATCAGCTGCTGATCATTCACACACCTCATCAACAGAAGAACATGAAAGCAGATGTTACACATGCATTGTGTTTTGCTTCCTAAGAAACCAGTGAGCTCTTAACTCACTTTTGGTCACAACATGAATCTGACAATCCATCATTTTCCTGCAGCATGACTTAAAGTCTTAATATCCAACTCCCTCATCAGTTATTACTCCAGGTGCATGACAGATTTCCCCCTGTCTCGCACTTTCACTTACCTGAGCAGCTGACATAGTACAACCTGCATAAATTCCTTTCAAACTCCTTGACGTTAATCTTTTTACCAAGATAAATCTTCTAACGTTAGGGCTCACAATTTATTTCAGTACAGGGTTACTTAAGGGAAAGAAGTCACACTGCCAGCACCCGGATATCCCTGCAGGAAGGGTCTTTTTTTTCTCTCTTGACAGTTAATTGTAGAGCTTTGCAACGTTGGCTTTACATGTTGGCCGTGTACTTGCCAAGGTGGAGATAATGTGTGGAGTGGGAGATCTGTTATTTCCTCGGGTGGCTTTTTTAGCTGCTCTGGTGCTGATTCTTCTTCCTTTGTTATGTTTGGCGTGGCACCAAAGTGAATATGCTATAGCCCTCCCGCTGCCACATACACCTTCTGTCATTAAAAATAGGCTGCTGTTCGCTCGGGACAGATTTCACCTTCTTTGCGTTTGCTGGAGCAGAGCTCTCACATTTTTTGACAGGAAAAGCAGGAGAGGAGGTAGTGACACACACACACACATGCACACAAAGTAGTTAAACTTTCATAGACCTAGACACACTTTTATACCTGATGGCAGGCTACACTTGAACAAACCCACACTCTTAGGCTGTCATAAGTTGCACACAATCCACCCTGACTGTCTTTGCATTAGCATCGGCGTCCATCCGTTCAACGTATTCTGCTCGCGTAGTGTGGCTTGTCTGCTTTCATGTTAGGACTCACTTTGAGTCTTAACCCCATTGGATGTAATCACAAAAGTGTGAGTCTGTAATCCCGCTGTTTCATCTCCTTATTAAGCCCTAACACTGCTATTATTAATTCACCGTGTCAGTTTATGGTTACTCTTTTTTACCGGCGATGTTTTATTTATGCAGCTTGACATCACTTCTCTGACTTTCTGACTGAATTATTCATGTCGGATAACAATTAATGCGCGTGTGCTCACGAGGAAGAGGGTGCAACTCTTTCCATTTTTGTTGATTTGTTTGTCAGAACATCACCTCATCACAAAGTCTTGCTGTGTAACACTGATGTAATGGTTTTTGGTGTCTGCCCTGGCAGCTTTACTTTTTCTTCCTTTTGCAGGAGTGTTGTTAGTTCCCCTTTGTAAAAGCAAAGGGGAACCCTAGAAGTGGCTTTAGAGAATGATGGAGGCGTGAATGTGGTATTAAAGAAAATTAGTGTAATTGGACTCAATAAAATGCCTTCTGCAAGCTTATGCATGCCCAGCACAATGTGAAAAGGTAAAGAAGAAGATAGAACCTTCTGATTTTTTTATTCCTGTTCTGATCTCAATGAAAGCTACTAATTCGTTGGGCAGGGATAGCTCAGTAGGTAAAGTGGTCGCCCCATGATCGGAAGGTCGGCGGTTTGAATCCAATTAACGGCTACCCTGAGGTACCCCTGAGCAAGGTACCGTCCCTACACACTGCTCCCCGGGCGCCTGCTTAGTGGGCTGCCCACTGCTTCACTGAGTGAATGGGTCAAATGCAGAGAAAAACAAGTAATTTCCCCATGGGGATCAATAAAGTATCCATTATTATTATTATTATTAATTCAGATGGCTGTTTGGTAGCATGATAGATGGGATGGTGTGAGGTAATAGAGCAGTAAATACAGATTCTCAAAGCTTCTTGTTCACGTCTACCTTGTCTTGTCTCTAGTTTGGGAGAACAGAGGTGATAGACAACACGCTAAACCCAGACTTTGTCAGGAAGTACATCCTGGACTACTTCTTTGAGGAGAAGCAGAATCTGCGCTTTGACGTGTGAGTTATTCTATTTGATCCATTTCTCTGAGGACACACACTGAGGTTTTTTTTTTAGTTATGCCGCCCTCTTCTCCAGTTCTTCATTTATTTCCAACGCAGCATCTTCTTAACATCCTCTCCCTTACCGTGCTTCCTTGTCCCCCATCTATCTCATCATCCCTTCTCCCCTTTTTCCTGCCTGTCATTTTCTCTCAAAGTCACTCTTTTTCTATCTTCTCTTGCTCGTCATCAGCTTGAGTCTCTCCCAAGGAATTATTCATTGGTGCAGTGTCTCAGTAGTCATTCGTTGAGTGGAGATTGGTATAAGGTGATAAATATTTCATATAAAGTTTTATCCTTAATCTTCCTGCTGCTAAGAAAAGCAAATGTCTGAAAGCAAGTCCCATAAAACTCACAAAGACCGCTGTCCTGGCGTTCCTCTGTTGAAAAGGTCTGACTAGTGAAAGGGTCAGGAAGGTGCAGCTTCATTTTGAGGTCTCCCAGAACAGAATCAGGATAATTTCTCCACCCCCTTCTTCCTGCAGGATTGGAGATGTTCTTACAAAAATCCATATCCGCCAAAGCATGAATTCCCTGGTGGACTAGGATGTTTCCTTCCAGGACTGCACTGAAGGTCTCTGAGGAGTTTTAGACACTTAATGAATTAATTTGGTGCAAGACTGGGACAGTAAAGGAGGGAGTGCACTCCCTCACAATCTGTGTTACTCATTTACTTCTCTCTTTTATCACAGAGGTGGGAGGCAGGGCGTGCTCAGATTTAATTACTTTTCCATTAAGTTTGACTGGCAGATGCTCCAAACCCACTCTCCTTTGGTGGATTGTTTCAGTATGTGCCCCCTGGCAGAGAGTGGAAATTACATTCATAAACTATAGAATGACTTCCTTAATTAACTGTCACATTACTGCTTACGTGTTTCTTCCCCCCTCCCCATTTTTTCTTTTTTTTGGGCTAGGCGGCTCTCCCCCGGTGTGTGATTGACAGACAAAAAGTGTCCACACCGCAGTCACTTTCCTTTAATTAGCACCAGCACAAAAAAAATCTTCTGTTGTCGTGCCCACGCACTAACCTCTGCCATTTGTGGTCTCTTTGTGATTTCAGGTATGATATTGATTCTAAAAGTCCAGATCTGGCAAAGCACGTAAGTGAAAAACTTTTCTAAGAGTCGGGAGCTCAGCTTTACTTCATACACAACCCTTTAGTCGTCAGTGCATGTGATATTTAGGTTCTATGCAAACCAAAGTTTGTAGCATCTAAATGCTCAAATATATTCAGAAATAATGAGTGAATTGTGCTTCATCTGCCAAAATGTTGTTTGTTATTATTATGACATTTTTTTAGTCTTTAATCAGCTAAAATGAGCTATATTATTCCTCTGGAGCGATAATAATCAAACTTTCATTTGCATCTGGCATAGACTCATTACTTTTTTTTTCTTTTAAATGAGAAATGAAGCATTGCACATCATTATCAAAGCTATTCAACACATTTCCCTGTGTGCGCCGTGGTGCTCTTTGCAGCTGCGAATTTTGATTTCCAAGACAGCCGACAATTTTTCTAAACAGTATCTATTTATTTTAAAATGGCAGGACTGTCTGAAAGGCGAGGTCCTTTGTTGTGCAGCATACATTCAAGAGAACAGCTCATTAAGGTGAATGTATGTTAGTGTCGTCTTTTTTGCTGAAAGCTTTGATAGATAAACTCATACAATGCAGACACAAAACAATATATTTGCAGCACTTGGTTTGCATACTGCCAAAATGCTCATCATCAAATATGTCACGTGACGCTTTGTTGTTGCGCTTTTGCATTGTGCTCCATACTCTGGAAACAACCTGTGTGATGTGTGTCTCCGTCACCTTCCTTCTTTTGCGCTCTTTCGCTCTCCTGTTCGCTTCCTGTGAGGCTCTGTGACTCTTTACCCTCTGCTGTTCTCATTCTGCCTCTCTGCTCTCTCACATTTTCACTTTTGCTCTTCTTTCTCGCACTTGGTTGATGACAGTCTGGTATTTGAGTCATGTGTCTTCTGTTCCATGATATGCTCTGTTGTGTCACTGCTGCTGCCTGGTCTCTCTCTCTTCTTCCTCCTCCTCCTTCTTCACCCCGGAAGCCAACCGAATTTAACGTACGTGTCTGCCTCAGACGTCCTAATTAATAACTGTACAATGCTTACAATTATGCTTAACTCCTCACGGCCTCTCCTTGTTACCCCCCGTGATCCATTTGAATGTTCCCATCCTACGTCTCTCTCTCGATCCCACTTTATGCCCTCCTCCCCATGGCAGGACTTCCTGGGACAGGTCTTCTGTACGCTGGGAGAGATCGTGGGCTCACCTGCCAGTCGCTTGGAGAAACCGCTCGGGTGAGTGGAGATTTCACAGTGTTCAATTTGCAGAGTTGTGTGACAAGAATGGCAGGCTCTCAGTGTTTTTTAAATGGAAGTAGACAAAGAGCAGTTTTAATTTGGAAGTTTTCAGATATGAGATAATGAAAACTCAGTGCCACCTCTCAGCCTATTCAATCACAGCATGGCTCTTCTGCTGGATTTCATCCATGCCAGCGAAGCTGACATCTCCCTTCTAGAGCCATCTTTATTGTACATTACAGTGCGAGATTAGACCAATGTGCTTGGATGGGAATGGGTAATTGAACATGACCAGGGGCTTCCACAATACAATTACTGTCATTAGGGAGGTGATCTAGCTCTAAGAGTGGATTGAAGTCAGCAGGAGACACATGACACTATCAGCTCCTTAGTGTAAACTGGGAAATAAGAAAGCCTGAAGCACTTGGCACCCACAGACCTGTGTGCAGCTCTTTGAGTTATGTGTCTTTTTGAGAGTGCGAAGGAGGGTTTGACACACTGTGAAGCCTGTGTTGGTGTGTGAGACCACGAGTGCAAAATATATGCCTCTATGTGAAGTATGAGGCGGTGCTGGCCCCGGCAGCGGGGGGGTTTGTGAGAACAGCAGGGCTTTGGTGTCGACCATGAACTCAGCCAGGGACCGGGGGTTGTGGATTACAGAGCTCGGTGCCCTTCGGTGTTGAATAAGAGGATGAGCAGGATCAAGAGACCGTGTTCACCAGTGTGCTGTAAACTAGGCTTCACATAAACTAGGCTTCACACCTCACATCAGAGACAGGGAGGAGGATCACGAGCCCCAGGCACACATGATGGAGAAAAGTATTGATTCCACAACCTCAGCAGGGTACCTTGATCATTGCTGAGAGGGTGATGATGATCATAAGTTTGATGTTACAGTCCACAATTTATTAGAAAGTCAAGAAATGAGCCCCTGTGAAAACTTTCACTTGGGTTGCTATTAGCTGTTCCTTTCAAGTTTGGAAGTAACAATTCACGAAGCGCAAGAACAGTGAAGGTTTCTTTTGATTCTTTTCAACTCCATGACACTCAGTTAAGGGTGCAGTTTTCATCTGCCCTCTTTTTTTATTTGAATAGTTAAATAACGTGCATGAGAAACGTAGTTGTTCTCCCCTCCTGTGATAGACGAAATCCCAAAAGTTGTTTAATGGCTTTTGTGCTCCATTTCTTTGTCATACATCCTAAAGTGACACTGTCTCTCTGCGCCATAGCTTTGAGGAACAGCTCCTGCAGGGACTGAGGAAATCTGTTAGTCATGCTTAAAGGAGCCCTCCCAAGGCACGCTGCATTCAATGACCTGCTTAAGAAGCACATCAGCACCCCTTTCCCTATTTTCCAGACTTCATCTTTCATTTATTCGTCTTCCTTCCATCTACCAGATTCTTTTCTTCTGGCTTGACCCCTTTTTTCTTCATCGTGTTCTTTATTCCTTTTGTTCTTCCAGACCTCTCCCTCTTTTTCTTTCTGCTCCAACCAGCACGCAAGCACATATCAAAGCCTAAAACTTACCCAAAGTTTAATCCAGTCATAATTTTGATTTTAAATCTAAAGGCAATTCTAACTCCTCCGCCTCCCTTTTTTAAACTTTTTTAGGACCTAACTGCGTGTTTACAGATTCATATGCAATCAGCTTGGAAGACATGTGGCTTCAACTCTTTCCTCTACAGCTATACAATATAGCAGTAGTATTTTACTGGCTGGCAAGAGGATAGAGGCAAGCAATTTTGGCATTTTCACCCATGCTGACAGATAGTAGAGACAGATGGAAAATATGGATAGAGAGAGAACATTGACACTGGAGATGAGGAGTAAAGCTGGTTTGCCAGCCGTTGACATTTAGCCTCGCTTTCCCAGTATTTGCATAGCTGAAAAACTATAGTCAGTCAGTATTCTGACAAAGATAGCAGGCTAATATACAGAGTGATCTCCTTAAAATGAGAAATATGAGATTTTATCTATAACTGAAAAAACTGCATATAGGTGCTTCACAGTTCAGTTAAATAAAATATAACATCACATCCTTCCCTCCACTTGCCAAGGGTGCAAAACACCCGTGAACACTTTTGTTTCCTTTCTCAGGGAGTGCTGCTAGCTTGAGAGACACACATATCTGAGTTAAGATTAGCACATTAATGCATGCTGCTATATAGAAAGAGAGTTTACAGAAAATCAAAATGCAAACACAGTAATATACCTTATGTGTCGTGTCCGTCATTCATACTACTGCACACAGAGGTCCAACAACTCCTGTAAAGGCAGTTTTATGGAACAGACCAGTGGTTCATTACAGACATAGTGGTACAAATACTTCCGTTTATAATCTGTTTTTAATGAGAGGCATGCATCAAAATTATTGGTGCAGGAAGAAATGTCAAGCTGAGTGACTGATGGGGTGAATGGCTTCTTTGAAAAAAAAAACCCCACATGGGTGCTGTGACACAGCTTTCTTAGCTTTGATTGTTTTTGTGTTGTTGTTGTTTTGCCTGCAGGAACAAATCACAATATAGTTGTGTAGGTACCATAATAATAGTGTTAATTTAAAAAAATAGCTGTAACCTTTCCTGTCGGTATGGTGAAATATACCACACACAATATGTTTGTACAGCATATAAATGCAGCACAAGATTAGCATGCTAAACCCATTAGCCTACCCTTACTGTGCCCTTCTGCTGCATGCTTAAAGCTGGAAATGAACCATAAGGAAGAGTACGACTGCCGCGGGTGTGTCGATCAACCCACACAGGGAGGGAGGAAAGCTGGAAATATACAAAAATAACATATCAAAGGCATGCATGTGGAACTGAATAAATTGAGAGCTCACATAAAAGCTCACCTGACCTGTTTTCCTGTGGGAAAACCAACGCTTCAAAGGAATAATGATGTTTTTCCAGCACTGAATACAGAAGGATAACTGACAAAGAAAAAAAATCTTTACACCTTCTGATAGGTACAGTATGTTGCACTTCTCATGCATTTCACACATGAATCTGTTCTGTGTTAGCTCCTCTTTCTAGCTGCAGTTATAAGGAAATGAATAAGCTCTCTATTCATTATAACTATTTAAGTAAAGACAGAGGTACTAAGTTCGTCAATTCAATGCTGTAACTCACTGTTTACATGTACTTACCATTTCAAGTTTAGCTTGAACTTGGCTCATTTATGACTGTCGAACTCTGACGATGTTCCTGATTTATCATAAATGTACTTATAGCCATGCTGCATACCCTTTAATGACTTTTTTTTGGCTAAACAGACTGTGCATAAAAACATCAAAGTCAAAGGACAGGCAGAAATTGCATTAAGTAATCCCATGGGTAGGGCTAAAAAGAGAAAAGATGAAAGTGTAGTTAAACTGATAAATTTTCTCTTGAATTTTTACTTGTTTTGATGAAGATATAATTTGTTTTGAGCGTCCTTTGATAAAAGAAAGTGTAGTACTTGATCAAAATCTCAAGAAGTTTGATCTCAGATTTGCTGATAATTAATTTGTTTTCTCTGCTGTGAGAATATGTGGCTTAATTAGTGCGGTGGCTAATGTGCCACACAACACGTTCATGTCTAACCTGATTTGTGATGATAATAATTGGTGATTATTTAAAATAATTGTAATCATTCTCATATGGGAGGTGCAATGTCAAAGCTGTTATTGTTTTCCCCTCGTGAGTCAGAGTGTGTGCGTCATTGTGACGGTGTGGTAACTGGAGATACCTAGTTCGTTAGAAAACACCACAATGACAGTTTTACATACTTTGGCAGGCGTCTATGTGTCCGTTTGATTTTGGAAACAGGAAAGCATCTCAATCAGGACAGCTCAGTGTTTCTGCCCCCAGAGTTTTAATTACTGATGTTAAAGCAAATGCAAATGCAACTCCTGTTCAGCAGCCTTGGGGATGAGTTCAGGGTTGCTTGTATTTGAGAGGCTCTACTATATCTGGACTCCAAAGTTTCCTGGGTGGTATCAGCAGGCATCATGGTACAGACAGGCAGGAAATGGAGAGCCCAGGAATGCCTGGAGGCATCAGAGTCCCAGCTGAAACATAAGCTTTTTGTGTTCGCGGTAACATCTAGTCAGGCAAAGGACAAGTGGCATCAAAGAAGAGCGGAACAGCGTGATGGTGGACTTGCAGCACCAGGTTACATGGATATTCAGCATACAGTGCAGAATGAGAGCTTGTTGACTGACAAAAACCCAAAAAGATCGACTCACATGCATATCCTCTTTGCTATGAAAGCAAGACCACATGCTAAAGACCATCACTGTTACCATCTCCAAAACCAAGGCCAAGAGCAAACATATCTGCCAGCAGAGACTGGGAAACTGCTACAATCTCAGCCTAAACCTGCAATGTGGCTGCTCACCTCAGCGTCAGACTTGGAACTGGATCTGGAGAGGTATAGAAACTTCAAAGAGGCCAGACAGGGCACCTCTATCAGTCTCCTCCATGCAGTTGCTCCTATTAGAGCTCACAGTTCCCTGGGAGGAGCACATGGAGGAGGCAAATGAAAAAAAGAAATCCACATATCAGGAGCTGGTGGGACTCTGCAGGAGGGGAGACTGGAAGGCATGCCGCAAGCTTATTGAAGTGGGGGGCAGAGGATTCACAGGTTGGTCACTGTGGAAGATCTACATGCTACTCAACATCACAGGGGCTGAGAAAACGTGAAAGAAAGAGCCTCCTGTTGGCTTTGGATTAGGAGGAAAGTTCCATGCGTTAGTGCTGCTGGGACACAAGCCAGGGCCTCATCAACCCAGACTGGTTTGAGTGTATTTGATGCTGAATCACATCACTGAAGATATTCTAGGTCATGTTATTGCAAATGCAAAAAAACTTCACCACAAATGTTAATCTGTCAATCAGTACAGACTTATCAAATTGCGTTTGTCACATGTTAAGTGATATCTGATCACAACAGCGCAACGCAGATGTTGAAAGATAAGCAGTGAACGGAGAATATGTTTTTTTTAAAATAAAGCTTAGTTCTGCTTTCATCAAATCAGCAATCCTTTAATTTACTGAGTTATCTCTCTGTCAAAACAAGTCAAAATTCAACATATCAAAAAAACATTGTGTCAGTTCTCTAATTGAGTTTAGGACTGAACAGATATTCAAGACAACAACAGCAATACACTGATGCAATCTAGCACAACAGCAATAGGATAAAAATCTTTGAAACTCTAAACTTTTCATATCTGTTGCGATCCGGTTTATGTTTTCACATTTAATATTTAATAATATTTAATATTTTTTGTTCATTTTCAAAAGGCTAATTTTCATCCGTATCTCTGGTCAGATCTTAAAAACCAAGGTTTTTATTAGACTTATATTCCATCCTTCTGGTCACCGGGCATCAGTGCACGTTGGGGTGAAAAAACACTGTAACTGCAGTCCAACTTATTTCAGTGTGCTAAAAATCTCATCTTTGAGCAGAACTGTGTCATCTTGAAGTTTGATGAAGTTGTACCTGATTATTAATTCACTGAAACAAATATGTTTGTAAGCAGTAGTTGCCGAGCCCCTTCTCTTAATTGCTTTGCAGTCTTATATGCACACAGGCTGTTTGCAATTATAAAAAAGGCAGATCGTGTGTTGAAATTGATAGTAATTTACTAAACAATGGGTCCTTGATTCACACAGAGATGGCCTCAGGCTGCATTACTTTCTCTGTGGGCTGCTCTCATCAGCAATAATGCTGAAAAGAGGACCAAACACTGAGGCAGACAACGTGAAAAATAAGACTGGTAAAAGAACATACAATAAAATAAAATAACAAAAATAAACAAAGAGATAAATAAACTTCAAAAACATCTAAAAACTGGTATCTAAAACAGTAAGTATGCTGCTCACCTCTTAATCTTTGAATTCACATGTTTTCTGTCCCATTGCCCAACGACTATAAAATCACCGCCCATTCAGTCTTCCTTTATAAACATTTATAAAGTGGAAGCGTTGGAACCATGTTAACCCTGCCATGAAGTGTCAGCCCACATCAAGTTACAGAGAGGGTCTGTAACTTAACTCTGCTAAATCAATAATTGCCAAGTTCCAAATCTCCTCTCACATTAACATCAGCGCAATGACTGTGTGCCAGGAGCTTCATGGTACAGGTTTCCATGCCTGAGCAAGTGCTGTAGGTGTCCCAGTACTTTTGTCCATATAGTGTGTGTTTGTTTTTCAATAGAAAATATGAGGGGATTTTCATACTTGAACTTGAAATGGCTCCAACGCTCCAATAGCCAGCAGATATGTCTGTGAACCTCTGCTTGGCTCATCTGGTTTAGTGCACATGATTGTCTCTTTGTTGGAGGAGCCAATAAATAGCTTCCTATTCAGGTTGTCTCTGCATTCTAATGTCGTTATGACAATACGATCTCTGCTCGAGGGATGGATTGGGTGACGGGTCAGTTAGAGCCACAGATGAAATGGTTTCTAACAGGGTTCTTTTACATAAGCTAATTATGAAATGCAGCATTATATTGTATTCAAAGTTAACAGTTGAAATGTATACTAAAAGATCAAATGCGTAATGTCATGCCCGCAATATTATTTCAAACTGCTGTGTAAACTCGCAGAGTGCGATAACTTACCATAAATTTACTCAGGGAACACTGAAACAAAGGGCATTACTTGTCTCATCTTGACTTCAGAGACTCACAGTTCTTTGAAAGTTGTTGGTTAATGTAGATGGCTGCTGGCGGCGCTTCCTCTGAGATGAAATAAAATCACAGATTTAAATAATGAGTGGGAGTGAGAGAAGTTTATTTGTTAGTGAAACTGAAAATCCCTAATCCAATTATTCTTGATACTGTAGATGGGTACATGCAGCCAGGTACAGTGTTTCTTTAACTTTTAGCCTCCTGTTGGCTTTGTCTGTTTTACTTAATTGGGAGGTGAACTGTTCTAGACGGCTTATACTAATCAGCATTCTCTGCCTCGGAGCATCACACACAATTAGACCATTCTGCTGCCTTGCTAAATGCCAATTTGGGCTCTAAGGCTGAGCACTAACAAGAGTCCCTCTCTAATAATGTGTATTCCTGCTTAGATGTATAAAAACCCCAACTGTGCTGAGTGTACAAGAACCCTTTTTGTCCGATGAAACAGGGATTTATTAGGTACCATTTTGCTTCCATAAGAAGCAAAAAGCCTCCCCTCTCTGCAGCGCAGCTCTCACAACAAACTGTTTGTTTGCCTTGCCTTCCCACTTATTCAGATAAATTGTCAGCTACATTGCTCTGTTTATGACTCTTCAAGGACTTTGGAAAATCTCTGCTTTGTGCCTCCGATGAAAGGAAATGGTTCATTTATATATATATATAAGCGGAAGGAAGGGGGCCGGGGACTGGTGAGTGTCAGCACCACAGTCCAGGATGAGACAACGAACATCCAAGAATACATTGGGAAGATGGCCCCAACTGACCGAGTGCTCAGTGAATACCTCAGGCAGCAGAAACCCAAGAAAGAGGAGGGAGACGAGGAACCATCATGGAAGGACAGGCCCCTGCACGGTATGTACCACCGGCAGATAGAGGAGGTGGCTGATATCCAGAAATCCTACCAGTGGCTGGACAAAGCTGGACTGAAAGACAGCACAGAGGCACTAATCATGGCAGCACAAGAACAAGCTCTGAGCACAAGATCCATAGAGGCTGGGGTCTATCACACCAGGCAAGACCCCAGGTGCAGGCTGTGTAAAGATGCCCCAGAGACAATCCAGCACATAACAGCAGGGTGCAAGATGCTAGCAGGCAAGGCATACATGGAACGCCATAACCAAGTGGCCGGCATAGTGTACAGGAACATCTGTGCCGAGTATAACCTGGAAGTCCCGAGGTCAAAATGGGAGATGCCCCCAAGGGTGGTGGAGAATGACCGAGCTAAGATCCTGTGGGACTTCCAGATACAGACGGACAAAATGGTGGTGGCTAACCAACCGGACATAGTGGTGGTAGACAAACAGAAGAAGACGGCCGTAGTGATCGATGTAGCGGTTCCGAATGACAGCAATATCAGGAAGAAGGAACACGAGAAGCTGGAGAAATACCAAGGGCTCAGAGAAGAGCTCGAGAGGATGTGGAGGGTGAAGGTAACGGTGGTCCCCGTGGTAATCGGAGCACTAGGTGCGGTGACTCCCAAGCTAGGCGAGTGGCTCCAGCAGATCCCGGGAACAACATCGGAGATCTCTGTCCAGAAGAGCGCAGTCCTGGGAACAGCTAAGATACTGCGCAGGACCCTCAAGCTCCCAGGCCTCTGGTAGAGGACCCGAGCTTGAAGGATAAACCGCCCGCAGGGGCGTGCTGGGTGTTTTTTTTTTTTTTTTTTATATATATATATACCCTGCTTGTTATAAGTATTGTCTCTTAAAGCTCTGCAGGTAATAAGGCAATAGATTGTTGTCTTAACACTACTAATAGTGCAAGTGCAGGCAAGGGCAGTGGAGGTTTTGCAGTCAGAGCAGACAGTGTTAATTTCTGTTATGACCACAAGCTGTGTCTGCTGCAAAGGTGAGAGAGCAAACTGAAAGGCACTCTGTGTTGCTGATCTATCTATTCAGAGGCTGAAAACAATCTGTCGGTGCGCAGATTACAATCAGAGGAGGTCAGGGCAACCCACTGCAACATCATATGAATTTCATTACATGTGCTCAGCGCTAGATGAGGGGGCGAAAGGTGGCTCAACAGTAACACTGCAGGGAAAACAGAGGGCAGAATGAGCTGTGAGTTGATATTACCTACAGTCATGGTAAATAGAAAATACACCCTTAATAGTATGGTTTTAGTTATTGCGGAATAATAAGAGTAATCGACATATTCATTTTATGATTATTTATGTAACAAACTAAGTCAGAAGCAGGTGCTGCTAATCAAATTCACTTGTTTAACTGAAGGTCTGAAGCATTCAGGTGTGTGTTAACATGATTCCAACAGGAAAAGACGTCAGTAAAGGTCTTAAACTTCCATTGTTTTCATTCAAATTCTGTTGTTTTCATTCAAATTTCATTGTTTTGATTCAAACTTTGTTCTGTTCATTCTAATTCCGTTCTTTTCATTGAGATTCTGTTGTTTTCATTCAAATGCTTTTGTTTTCATTCTAATTCTACTCTTTTTATTCAAATTCTATTACTTGTTTTAGAATTCTGTTGTTTTCATTTAAACTCTGTTCTGTACATTCTAATTCTGTTGTTTTTGTTCAAATTCTGTTTTCATTCAAATTTTAGTCATTTCATACTAATTCCACTCTTTTTATTCAAATTCTATTGGTTGTTTTAGAATTCTGTTGCTTTCATTCAAACTCTGTTCTATACATTCTAATTCTGTTGTTTGTTTTAAAGAAGCAATTGTTGCTGCCCATCAGCCTTGGAAGGTTTATAAGACCATTTACAAAGAGATAAAGATTATTCACTAGTGGAAAACATTCAAGTCAATTATTATCCCTTCCATGAGTGGACATCCCAGAAATTTACCTCATGCAGTGCTCAGAGAAATTGCATCAAATTCAGTAGCTACATCAGGCCCTACAGGCCTCAGTTAGCATGTTATATGTTCTCTAATTGAGTTTAAGTATAAGTTAATGACTTTACAATTAACAACAAGTCTGGTTTGGGAGGGTTGCAGGAGAAAACCTCTTCTCTATAAAAAGAACATGGCAGCAGAGCTTAGGTTTACAAAATATCATCTGAACAAACCACAAGGCTTCTGGTACAAAGTCCTATAGACAGATGAGACTGAAGTGGAGATGTCTGGCCACAATACGCAGTGACATGTATGAAAGAAAACCAAGCACAGCATTAACACCTCATACCGACTGTAAGCGTGTTGGTGGAGTGGTGATGATTTGAGCTTGTTTACCAAAGTATTCTAGAGTCAGATGTGAGGCAGTCTGACAGCTGGAGCTTGCCATAAATTGGGTCATACAACATGGCAATGGTCCCAAACACAGCAGCAAATCTATAACAGAAAAGGCGAAAAAGAAAAGAATCAAGGTGTTGCAATGTCCAGACCGTAACCTGACCTTAAGAGAGCTGTGCATCCTCTAATGCGCACAGAGTGGGCCAGAACTTCTGCACAACAATGTGAAAGACTGATAAAGTCATACAGAAAGTGATTACTTCAAGTTACTTAATTATCCCTGAAAAAATGATTCAATGCACTATTTGACCATGAGGTTTGCTTAGTTTTTTTATTTGCGGCTTCTGCATTTTGGCTTAATTTTTGTTAAATAACTAATGACCGGGTGGAAACCGTCATGTTTTGTTGTTCATCTGAAGTTGCATTTATCAAATAAGGATCAAATAAATTTTCATTATATCCTGATATGTAAAACCTTAGAACTGACAGAGGGTGTACTTTCTTTTTTTTCTGCCATGACAGTAGTTTAAAAGTGCAATAAAATGCATTCCAAGTATAAAAGCAATGGAAATTGGGCATCTTTCTTGGCGTTTCCTATAGAGATGTTCTTTGCTTGCTAGGGGGAAATTGAAACTGACTCGTTATGCTCTCTTGAAGAGTTTCTGTTACTGGCAGAGCACGGGGATTAGAGTGAGCTCGCTGTCATGAACAGGTTTTGCCTTTAGACTGAGAGAGAAAGTTTCCTTCTGACTGACAGCTGCTTCTTCTCTTTTGCTGTCAAAACAAGCGATTTTTAGCTTGCAGGTGGTTGATGACAGCCTCATTTATTCAAAATCTCAATAAAGCAAAGATTGTTATAGTAATTAAAGCCTGCGCTGTTATTTATGCAATCAAAACGTCAACACCAATCTCATTACATCACTATACTCATAGAATGGAATACAGTCTTAATTTAATCAAGTTTTTTGTTTAATTAGTCACTATATAAATTACACGATTAGCTCCATTGAGGGAGATTGTGGTGATGGTCTTTACCCGTCAGTGGTACCCAGTGAATAACACGTGACTGGAGTAGTAATGGAACGAAGGATGGCAGGTTCATGGCACCATGCGCCATCGGTAAAATGTAAACACATTTTTTCCTTGTGATGGTTTAATAATATCTATTAGACATTTTTCTGTGCCACAGTTTTTGCCGTGTTTACCAGCTTTGTGCTCATTCTGACAGAGCCTCAAAAAGCTAAGCACAGGTAGCCTGTGGCTACCAGCCTTGAACACAAACAGCATCTCCTCCTGCAATACCTGTAGGAAGGAGCTCCTGTCTGAGAAATACAGCGGGTATTCTGGTGCCCTTTTGAATAAGCCGTTGCACTTTTCATCCTCTTAAAAAAATCTTGGGAAGGTGAAGGATTATGGATTCTTATCGGTATATGAAGATCAGAGGGATTAGTGGTATAATCCCATTTAAACCCACAAAGAGTTTTGGCAACCTTGGCTAATTCTGTTCAGCTATGATATGCCCACTGCCCCATATGGTTACAGTGGCACAAAGCCCGATTATCTGCCTTCCACCCATCTCTGCTAGCCTTTGACTCGACTGGAACTCGTTAGATTTGTTCATTTATATCAGTCCCCTTGTCATCCAGGCAGATTTACTAAATTCACTGACCTGGACAGTCGCAGTGAAATGCAGTTAAACCGATCCTTTTTTTTCTTGCTGTGCTCGCACCTAACCTTACTGAATAATTTGTTTTAAGTGATTAATTGCCATTTAGGTGTGAAATTGCAATATAACACTTCTTTGCACGATAGCAGTGCAGCCACTATGCGTCACAGGAAAAAAATATATGCAGACCCACCCTGCAGAAACTGCAGTGTGAAAAAAAAATCGCTTTCTTCTTCTAGGACTCTCACTCATGTTGTTGAGCAGATAACCCTCTCTCACTCTCTTATGCGTGACACGTTGCGCTGTCGTTAAATATCAAGACCATCCCTCATCCTAATGACCTAATGTGAACGGCATCAACAATTGCTTCCTTCTCCCTCTTCGGACTTTAATCTCACCATCCTCCATCCACCCGACCTCCGCACAGATAGGTAATGGAGAATACAGGGATTGTGAATCACTATTTCATGACAGCAACTGCCTCTAGATGGGAAATTATAGAGGCCATACATTGAGCCTGAATATCCATATTATAATATGTCATGCCTAATAATCTCTGATGCTTGCGTTTTGGAGGAATAAATGGTTCGCATACATGGTTCCCTGGCAAATAGAGACACCCAGTACTCTCATCGGTATTCTGCAGAACAGCAGTATCAAAAACTTTGGCCAAGTAATTGTAGTAATGTTGAAATATGCTGCTTGATCTCTCTCCATTCAGTTGATCAAACAGGGGTTCTGTCAAGGCAGCTGTAGCTAACCCTCTGTTTCAGAGCTAAGAGCATGACAGCACTTCTTGCCTCTGTTTCTTTCTGGGTAAAGGAAGCTGCTGTGCTACAAGGCGCTATTTCATTTCTCTCTCTATTTGTTTCTCTTCTTCATGAAGTTTTGTTTGATCCTGGGGGATTCTGTGGAAAAGGAGGAACAGCAGACATGATGCTAATCTGACTTTAAAAATTAGTCCTGCTGAGGTTTCTGCACTGGACTAGAATTTAGTTGGTCAGGCCCTTATGGTACTGTGTCTGCTGAGTGCCAAGGGAAGCCTGTAAGTGACTGGATGAATTATGGAGGACTAAGAATGGTGGAAAGGATCATCATACATACTTAGCATGCGGTTATTGCAGTCACTCACCTGTATTGCTATGCTGCAGGAATATTACCATATTGCATTAATCAGCCTTTTATATTAACAGGCTGCCAGCCTTCTCTGAACAAGTTGTCCACATTAAGACTTTCTGTAACTCAGAATGTAAATGCTGTTATTCCTTCTTTAAAAGAGTTCTCTCTCTGCGTCATTCCCCATTGTTACAGTTTTGGTTACTAAGCCAACTATTTGACTTTTGCCATGTATCTAGAACAATCTCCAGGAATTACTGTAAAACAGAGCCATCTGTGTGCTAGAAAAAAAACATATTCAGGGCAATACTGTGTATTGACATGAACATTCATGATGGTGTAACTTGAAACAGTGAAGGTCTCAAATTGTTGCTGTGCTAAGCTGGGGATTGCCAGGCTGTGAAACATCACAAAATAGCTTCATCTTGTTGTACCGGACTCGTTTAAAAATGTTACAAATGTGTTTTGCACTTACACGACCAACTTGATTAAATCCTGTTGGTTCCCTACAGCTGACAGAATGTAGACTTTGTTCATTGGGGATTTACAGGAAAGAAGGACCACAGCCAAAAATTTCACATAATTTCATCATCAAAGCATTTTCCCCACTGAAAAACCATCAGTATATGAGTGCTGTGAGAATGAAGCCTCCTGATGCAGGACACTTTGTATCACCTGCAGTCACATCGCAGCACGGAGCAGAAAAATTTAGAGAAAAAACCCCCCAAAGTCACGTTTGATCGATAATTAGTAGGAACTGTATTTATCCATTCAGTGCTTGCTTGCTTGCTTGCTCTTCATGTTAACTAGTCATTGTCAGGGGAAATTGCAAACTCAATAATGCATACCTGATTTAAAAGACCATTGCCCTTTTGGTACCTGCTCTCTTCTCTGCCGCAGAGATTAGAGCAGGGTGGTGCATCTAAACGTGCCTGGAGCTGATACTTTACCAATTGCTGGATCTCATTTCCTGGTTTAATAGGAATATCTAACATTATTGTGACCTCAGGGAGATAATGTGACCTGTGGAGCGTGCAGGGTTTACTGGCATCATTGGTTAGAGCTTTACTCGCTTTTCAAGGCACCATCAAACTGCACGGTGGTGACTTGGAGTAAAGCATCAATAATTCAAGGACAGTTAATTCACCCTGAGACGGGTCTCTGTGGACCTCCAAGATAAAGCCCGAAAACTAAGCAGACCTGCTCCGTGAGAGTTCAGTTTTTCCTTTTGCCTCATGAAAGCAGATGCAGCAGCCACAATTCAGTGCTAAGTGGATTTGTGTTGAGGTACAGTACTGTATAAAACTCTCTCAGACCCTCATTTCTTTATATTTTAGTACCCAGGAGCTGGACTTTTTTAAATGTAAAGAATTTGTAAAGCGGTCATGAGCAATAGTTGTCCAGGCTTGCTCAAGGTCTTTCAAAGTTGTTCTTTGAGCATTGGCTGCTTTTTCACTCATTTTCAGTCTATTGCTTGTATCTGAGCACTTTTTTGACCTATGAATATTTCAAGCATGACAAAGGCGCCTAACTCAAGGGATGAACCAGTGTTGTCTTTACATCTTAGACAAATTGGCAAACAGACAATTTAAAATCTCATCTTTAGACACTTTGTTACTAACAGGCTTTTGCAACAACACAGACGTTGTTCCTTTCTTTAGCTGAAAGGTGATTCCCAAAGAACCATTAGCTGAAAACTTTGCATATCTCTACTTTGCAGTGTCCTTATCTGTACCTCAGATAAACAGCAAATCATATTCTTAGGAAATAAGAAAAATCTGGCAAAGACCTGAGAGGAACATTTCTAGTCTGAAATATTCTTAATGGAAGAGTGGCCAGATGTCCTTCAAGCACAAGAGAAGCCTGGAGAACTATTCCTCCACAGCATGACAACTGGTTTTATAGAGCTTTACTTCTTGTGATGCAGTCCTGGCAAACCTGATTGAGATGAATGGAAAACACCTCGTACCATACGTCCTAAAAACATTACAGAAATCTCATGTGCAGGCAGGCCCTGGTTCTCTGATATAATCCAGTTCTGAAAGTTCACTTAGGTTCGTGCTTGAGATTGATGTTATGAATAAAGGAACTTTTGCCATTATAGTCAAAGGCTGCCTCTTGCTTAGCAGTATGTATGTAGTAGTACTGATATTCAGATCAGCTATCACAGCTTGATGAACAAGTCTGTCACAGCAAGTCTGACCTTCTAATGACTGGTCTCCAGCTAAGGCCACAGCAGGACACTCGTGTAATTTCCTTTTTTATCCAGAAGGATGATGGGAGCTGTAGCAGCTGGAATGCTATTGTATGATTGGAAAACAGATATGGTGTATTGCTCCGTGTTGGGTCGAATGGATTCTGCCTTCTTCTCACAGCTTCAGTGGATGCTGAGAGCTGGTTAGATTGGATATCAGGGGAAAAAAAGTCATTTTGTTCCGCTTCAAAAAATACAGCCAAATAACATTTAGGACAAACTGTGAGACTGTCTCTATTTTTGTTAGAATCAGCCACTGGATTGGCAGCTTAGTGAAGAGGTGATGTATGGAAACACAGACATGCAGAGAGCGCCTCTTGTGCTGCGATATGTCTTGATCATCTGCTGGAGCGTGAATCAGTGGTAAACAACTGCAGCTTTAAAGTCTCAATATGGTGCTGGCAATCGGGAATCGGAAGAGCTCGGCTTCTCAGCAGTCTGATATCACACTGCTCTGAAAACTTGGGAGCCTATATTTATAACTTGTTTTTGATTCACTTAAGGTGGAGAAAAAGGAATAATGTGCTCATTAGAGCTGTCACACTGTCATACTAAATTAACATTGCAATTCTATATACTACTGAATTTAAAATACAATTGGATGTGAAAATAAGCCAGAAATGAAGCCTTATTGTACAATTCAAACAAAGAAGAATCTTAGAAACATAAATATTTCTAATTATTGATACTTCTGTCTCTCAAAAAGGTTATTCTTCTTTATATGGCTGGTTCCTTTAGGGGTTGCCACAGGAAATCTTCTGCCTCTATCTCACCCTATCCCTAGTGTCCTGTTCTGCCACTCCAGCCCTGTGCGTGTCCTCCTTCGCTACATCCATGAATCTTATCTGTGGTCTTTCCTCTTCTATCGCTCAGAAGGTGTGAAATCAAACTTGTAGAATAGAAAGACACAAGAAAGCGTTTCAGCTCCACTTAGATGTTTCGGCCCCTTTCCCAAAGATAACTGGATTCAGTGGAATTTACAAAAGAGGATGCTAGAACTACTGACAATTCTTGCTGTTTACTGGCATCATGGATTAGTATAACAAAATGCAACACAATGCCTCTAATTGTTCACCTGCTAACATCTAAAAAATGGTCAAAATGGATCGCTGTGAAAGTTTTACTTGGATGAGAGAAGGATATGTGTTTGTTTTCACAGTGGTATACCCGGGAAGAAATGTGGAACTGTTATCTTGTCTGCGGAGGAGCTTGGAAACTGCCGAGTAAGTCCAAAAAGTTTTAACCATCATACTTTTTTTGTTTTTGTAACTGTTTACACTTTAAGTGTCAGAGTAAATGTTTTGCAGTGTTCACTTGTCTCATGTGAACTCGACCCTTAAGCATCATTACATCTGACTTTAAATGAGCGAATTGTTAAATTGTGACACGTCACTGTGAGATCGCCTGCGTTGCATGGAATTGCTCCATTATCCGTGTTTAGCAATGTTCACGAGTCCGCTGAAGTGAAGTGGGATATTTAATATCCTTTACTCCAGCGAGATATATTGTGCCATAACTGTCCCCATTAAACGAGCAGGATATGCCGTGTTACTTTGCAATTGCGTTTGCCATTTGGAACTTGTGTACATAGTGGATATGCTATGAGGTTGAATAGCTATTTAATGAGACCGCCTTCATTTCAATCACTAAAACAGGCACTTGCTCCTATGTAGTGTGCGTTAATCCATGAGTCTGCGTTAATAACCTGTGTCCACTAATGCCCATTGACTTTCTCTCCACACTGCTAAATGAAGATAGTAAATAATCACATTATACTGCTGCCAGTGGAGCAGGACTTATTGACCGGAACAACCGGCCTCCCTCAGAGGCTGAACAAAAAGCCCTTGAGCTTCTCTGTAAATGTTTTATGATTCCCTAATACATGTAAGCAATGATTCAGTGGTTTCTAATTTCCTGACATACTTGTTTAGCTTAAAAAAGCACCTTGTTTAACAATCATTGTACCTGACTAGGTGTTTTTTTTTTTCTTATTGTTTATTCCCTGACAAATAAAGAGTCTCCTGTTAGAGTGAGACTGATAAGACATGCTGATAATGAAACCACCATGATAAGCATTACTGATTCTGCACTGCTGGATTGAAGTGTCAGTGCTCACAGTCATTGGAGGGCTGCTGTGAGTCATCAGGTGCATTGGATCTGCGAATGATAGGAGTTAGCATCATCAATGCAAAGCACCTCTTCAAGAGGCGATTCAGTAATATAAATGCAAATGATCGTTACTGGTACAAATGATGATTTCCCTTCTCCCAGACTCCATTAGAGAGACACCGACTAGACATGTCACCGCAGACCTGCCCTGTATACACAGAATTTAACCCTGAACAGAAATGTCTCAGGTTTGAGAAAAGAACAGGCAAATGAAAGTAACGACGTACTAAAAGCGTGACTCAGAAGACAGCGCTGTCAGCACAACACCAAACCTGTGAATTCTTACAGTCTGGATTGCCACCATCCATCTGGTTGTTGTTTATTCTATAATCCACCTGTGACCAATAAATGGAGGCAGCTGAGTTGCAGCATCGCCCGAGGTAAACACTGCAACTCTTGTTTGGGGAAAGTGAGACGAGCAGAGGGAGAATCGACTGGGGAAGTTCTGCAGGGACTGTGAATCGAGAACTGGGCTGGCTCTCACCTTCGTGGTGGATTTGCCAGGTATCATTAGACAGAGAAACAGCCTCCGCATGGATCAAAGGCTTCCTCTTGGCTGTCGTTGCCTCTGGCACATAGGAGTGCAGAGCAGTGGCTGGCTCGCTTCACATCTTCCACACGGTCCAGCTCTGTCTGATTTAAATAAAAGTAAACCACACAACATTTAACATATGGAAGCTGTAAACCTCAGTCCTGGTTATCAGTTCGACTCACAATTGTTCACAAAGTGGCGATTTTGTTTATAAAACTTGACACCACAAGTTTTCTACAGAGGCTTTTTAGTCTTTACAGAACAGCCTCACGTCCTATGAATATGGAAAAAGTAATCAAGTAAATTAAATGAAATAAAATAACACAAAACCTCTTGAATGAATTTAAACTAGCTCTGGTAACATTAAAACCCTGATTACACTAACATTTTTCATTTATCAAGCAAACGTTCTTCACTTCTTGAGCTTACATAACGCTCATCCTTACATTGACAAAAAATCCTTCACCTGTGGCTTACAGTCATAATAGACGAATGCTCGGATGAATGGAGTGATGCGCGAAGCTTATGATTCATTTTGTGATTCACTACAGTCTGCAATCCCAAGGATGTCATAAGCTTGTGTAACATGAATTCAGGCACTGTGTGCATTGCTTTGTATCTCTTTGAATAGACCCACCCCACTCTCTGTAAGTGGCAGTGTGCGTTGCTCTGCCACTTACCCCATGCGGTGATATCTTAGTAGAGCAGAGAAACGGGTAGGAGGATGTAGACTGAAGTCACTATTCCCCTGCTGCTCCTAAACCTCAGTGGCTGAAATGAATGTTCTGCCTTTTCCTCGCTTAATGAGAGAACACTGCTAGGCTCCGATGTGGGTATGTGTTATCCATGCCTAATGAAGGCTTAGGGCACTGTGCTGCCATGATAGTGTAATTGTAGAAGCTGTGTCAGGGTTAAACAGGACAGTTATACTACGGATCTATTTTTTAAGGGCTTTCATATCTGACCTAAGCAAACTTTCCCAACATGATGTGTTAGTTTTAATGCACCAAACAGCACCTTGGAAAATTAAACGTTCTTGTGAAAAAACCACAGAGGGAGAGCTTGACACACTGCAGGTAGAAAATGCAAAGATATTGCAGGCTGGATAGAAAGGTAGGTAATAACTGAAAATGACAGTAGGAAATGAAAATGGATATATAGCAACCCATTCCAATTTCATTGTACTACTGTACTATGTATGACTGTGCAATGACAATAAAGAGTTATCTTATCTTATCTTATCTTATCTTATTCAGCTGCCAGCGCTGACTGTTTTAATCATAGCTTTACTCTTCACCTGCTTCAACATTTCCACCACAGTGAAAGGATTCAAACTGTGGTGTAATCAGATTAGCTCATTCTTTAAATTGTTCCAGCGCAACAATTTCATTCTTTTGGACTCTAAAACAGTAACTGTATTATTTCAAATAGTTCAAAAAAAGTGTTGTTTATTTAACATTGGACCTTGTTGAATACTCTTATTTAGTCCACTCTTCTTTTTAGTGAGCTCCTTGAACAATAGGCAGGTTGGAGTCCTGCATATACAGTTAAAATACATAGCTTCCAGTGTGGAAATATGACGCCAGTGAAGTGTCATTCTATCTGAAGGCCACTAAATAGAAATAGCTGTGGCTGCAAAGAGTCTTCTGGTCCTATAGAAGTCTATGAACATACAGCTCTCTGATGTAGCCTCTGTAAATACTTTCCTGCTAAGTTTATGGACTCACTCAATCATTTTAGATCATACTGAATAGAAAATTAAGTCTATTATGAAAATCTTGGTCATACCAGGTTTTAAAATGTTGGATTATCTGCGGCATGAAACCCGCGCGTGGCTACGCCCACCTTTCATCCTCTTCTTTTATGCCATCTTTTGTACTGGCAGAAAATGAGGACAAGCATAATATCCCCCTCTTAAGGAGAAAACTGCAGGAGTTATTGTACTTTGAATTATGTAGTAGCTCCGTGGTAGTGCTGTGTCCAAGGCAAAAAGTGATGTTTTTGGGGGTTAGCGAGAGGCAGGTCAGTGGCAGACCGTGTCCGACTGATGTGGGTCAAAGCAATCAATAGAGGCCCTGCCCTGCACCATGCTGGTTTAGATCTAACAGCAGCACTTCAAAACCTAAAAGCCCTGAAGACCAGCTGGGTAAAGACAGCTCCTCTTTTTGCTCCTTGAAAGCTTCAATGTCTTCTGGCATAAAACTTTAACAGACTCTAAGATGTGAGAATAAGACCCCCAATTTACATATGTGGTACGTTTGGGGGGTACAAAGCTGTTAAGAAGGTTTGAACATCATTCAGGTGAAGGTGATGATTGAGATGCTGATGGAGAACACTTTGCAGAGCTTTTCTTCTGATGTGGACATTTACCTGTCCAGTGTGCCCATTATGCAGCTTCATTATTGTACTCTAGAGTGACCACAGGGAGCCAAACTGGAATCAAGAACATTATGGAGCATGCTCTTTGTCTTTGATGTGGCAGTACACATTGAAATGCTGCCTAAATGAGTATAATTATGATAATACCAGCCTTTCTAATGTATCATTAGCTGCACTCACACCCCCCACATGCTTTTGTACACAGGCCCCTCCCCTCTCTGTGTGCAGGGTGTTAGGATCCATTTATGTGCCTCTGTATGGTTACTCTTATTGTTATTTTATACAGCACAAGGTATTTTCATTTGCCGTGTTCCATCTACATTGTTATGCAGGTGTTGCATAATAAAGAAATGGTAATGAATGCATTTGCAGGTTTTTGAAACTAGAGCCCACTGTTTGGATTTGCTGTCCTCTTATTAAGATTCAATCAGCACTTTGCTTTTAGTTGGTGCTTCAGTGCTTTTATATCTTGGCACACAGCATGTGTACACAAACATCGGGAGGCAAACACAGCCAGTAGCATGGATTTAAAGTATCCTGTACTTTTCCATCATTCCATTTCTCTGACTGCCTTCCTCCTTTGTCTGTAGGATTACGCCACCATGCAATTTTGTGCCAACAAACTGGATAAAAAGGACTTCTTTGGAAAGTCAGACCCCTTCATGGTCTTCTACAGAAGTAATGAGGATGGCACGTGAGTTTGTCTTTCGCATTTGCGTCTCTGTAAGTCAGGGGTGTCAAACTCAAATACACAGTGGGCCAAAATTCAAAACTGGAACAAAGTTGCGGGCTAACGTTAATATTTATTGAAATATATTTATTCCTTCAGATATAAGAATGAATCTTTTCTTATGGACTCAAACACGTGTTTGTTTATATTTTAGAGATGTTTGTTTTAACTGCATCTCCAGGTTCACTATCTGCCACAAGACCGAGGTGGTGAAGAACACACTGAACCCTGTGTGGGAGCCCTTCTCCATCCCTGTCAGAGCGCTCTGCAATGGAGACTATGACAGGTAGGTTGACTGATGATGTACAGGTGAGTCTCATGAAGACAAACAAATATTCCCACACACTCAGAGTTTGTTTTTTAAGGAAAAATTAAAGCGGTGCAGAGTTTTAATATGTGGTGTAGCTCTTACAAAGTGGATCAGGGCTATCAGATTTAGAGCAAATTGATTTTCTAATGTTATTCTATCCGCTGCTGAAATAGACAATTATTACAGGCTGACTAGCACTACATGCCACCTTGCCTGGCTCTTTATTGATTTCTCCACAATCACAGAGAGCCTTTCAGAGCATTGCAGGGTTTCTGATTGGTTTCTCTGGTGGCAACTTCTAGCTTATCTGAATCTTTTCAGAGTGAAGGGCATTGCAGAATACCCGAGGAGCAGGAAGAGTTTTGGCAGGAAGATAAAATAACACGAGTGAAAAAAGAGAGCGAGAGGAGATGGAGAGTCGGTCTAAAGATGTTGACAGGTGGCTGGAACAACACAGGAGCCCTTCTATGTGTGTTTGTGTGCAGAAGCAGGAAAATGTTTAGACCCAGACAGCCGCGCGAGTGTGTAGAAGAACATGTCAAACCATGGCCTCCGCTACACTGGGTGTCAGCGAAGGTTCGCTGCTTTCAATCCTGTCTCTGTTCACCTGCCCGGAGAAGCTAATTGGGTCAGACAGATGGAGCAGAAGCATGAAAGTATCCTGATTCCCTTTGAGGATTTTGATCTTAAATTGTATAAGTAGAAATGGCCTGGTTTCTCCCCCACAGGCTTTTCTTTTGGACTCCAGTAAAATGCACAGACAGGCTGGTCTGTGCTGTATTTTCTGCACTACCGTCTTTCATTCTTGTTCCCTTTTCTCCTGCAAATATACAGCAAAATTTACAATATATTAATAATGATGTATTGACTATCTCTCTGCAGTCACATTTTTCACCCTCATGAGAATCTGATAAATCTCTTGTAATCATTTGTCTTCGATAGCGATCAGAAAGTGAAATCTCTCCCATTTCCACTCCAACACAACGCTGGTTTCAGAAACTAAAATGAAATTGATTCGAGGATCGAGCTGCCCCCAACTCTGCTGATTATAATGATGCTGACTCATCACAGGCAAATCATCTGTCACAAGTGGCCCTGAGTGTCAAGAATCATTTGTTTTTTCATACTAGTCAAGATTGCAAAGTTTTCTAACTCTGACTCTGAATGTCTGGTTGGTTTAGAGGGAAACAAGTGATGAGTTCATCACAGACCATTAGAGGAAGTCTCCTTTCTTTGTGCGTTACACAATTTGGACATTTGTTAGCTGGGAAAAATAGTGCAGACACAATTAGTTCAGGTCAGGATAACAGAGTAGCCCTCCGATACTTATCTGCCTCTTGGATCCTCTGACAAGTGACTGACAGCAGCAGCTGATGGGAAGATGGGGGTGGCAAGCCACTAGTCTAGTTTCCATCAGTCTGTGAAGAAAAGAGGAGGCATCTTCCTCATTCTGCCTATATTCTCTCAGGCTTGCTCATTTGTTTTTTTCTCCTACCGACTTATTTTGGGAACTTGCAAAATATGCTATTTCCCAAGAGGTTACTTTTCTGTCTTAGGCATGTGGGGAGAAAATGCTTTACCTAAACTGTTGGTGTTGTCGCCCAGCTCTTTACTCTGTGAGATACACAAAAACAATTCATTTAAATATTTAATGCTAGTTTACTAATCCGCACCATATTTTTTTTATACATAAATTAAGCAGACAGAAACCCAATAAGCTCTGTGAATTTGTATTATTGTCAGTCTTGCTTAAATGTTGGCAATTACTGAGACTGGTGCTTAATAATCAGCTAATAAATTTTGAAAACCTAACATGACTCAGGCTGCCACGCAGTATAGCTTCAAAGAGAAAACAAATGTCACCATTAGATCTCTAGAAAGATGTTTGTGTCTTTTGCATGCAAAACACAGAGCATGCTCTCTTTGATGGCTTTAATTCAGCTTTCACTAACAATTAATGAGCTTAAGTAACTTGGTTTGTCACTTTCAAAATGCTCTTTGTAACATTTCTCCTCAAGAATATTAAGTTTGTAGCTCACGCAAGGCATTAATATGTTCACACAAGGAAACAAACACATTTTCTGCTCTTTGATGTGCTTCCTAGGACAATCAAGGTGGAGGTGTATGACTGGGACAGAGATGGGAGGTAACTGATACACAGAGGAGCGTGTGCACACACATGCACAAGAGAAATTTATCAAAAAAAAATTTTCATCCCTAATAGACAACGCTATTTTACTGTCCTTACTGACTACTAAATTATAGTTACTTTCTTTTCAGTACACATTAATGGTTATGTGCTTTTATCTTCCACCAGTCAAGGCTGTGATGACGCTTTTTGTCTCCTTTCCACCAGCCATGATTTCATCGGTGAATTCACCACAAGTTTCAAAGAGCTGTGTCGGGGTCAGAACCAGCTGAATGTGTATGAGGTGAGCGGAGATAAAATCGACCAATACCATCATCACCTTCAGAGCAGCGGACCTTTATGTAAAAGCTGCAAATGTTGACTGCTGTAGGGAGCTCGTTTGCTTTAAGCTGCTTCCAAGTAGAATGCAAATCACTTTCTGAAGCCACTATGGCAGACGCAGTTTCAAGTGAAATTCAGCACATCGAGCTGAATGTGACCGGCCAAAGCTATGTGCGAATTATTAATGAATGAACCTTGGAAGCACCTGTGCCAAAAAACGATTCTGATGGCACAAAAAGAAACCTCAGCTTCCTTTGTGCATGCTAGTGTGAGAAACCTGCCTCGGTCTGAGAACAAATCAGCGTGCCCTTTATACTCAGCAAGGTCTTCTTTCATGACAGGAAGTTCTACAGGTCTCACTTGTTTTAGCAAAGTTGTGGCTGTTCAAGATTAACAACTAGCCTCCCCTGTTTGTCCTCACCCTACCCGCTATTAAGCCTCTCAGAGGTTAAGTGGTGCCATAGATCGACTGGAGAAGAGTGCTGCTGCGGTGGGAATACAAATGGAAATGCGACAGAACTATGTTACTTATTCCTTCCTTTGGATCGCACTCAGAAAGTCTGAATAGGTCCCTGCTCATTAAAACAGTTGCCATATTACATTAGCCTCTGAATCAGTCATAGAAGCACTCTAAGAAAAGAATAAGGCCAGTAAAGGTAGAGAGTAAGGGAAAAGCTGATGAGTTAGGTTAGGAAAGACGGTGCTCTTTTACACTGCTGACACGGCATAAGGATGTGCATCCATTACCCTTCACCAAACCTTTCTATATATAAAACGCAGGTAAGGTCAGAGACTTTTGTGATGTGGACAAAAATGACATAACACCACCTTCTCATTATGGAGAAATAAAGAAATTCAGTATGTCACATGCCACATTTTTCAGCTCTTTGCATATTTTTGTATATTCAACGTGACGTGCAGAAAGCTTGTAAACATACGACGACAGCAGGCTAATGTCAGTACAGGACGCTGTAACTGAATGTGATTCCTTTGTGATGTCATGTGAAGTTTTGGCGGCTGAGTGATGGTCACAACGCTGTGAGGCATAATTTTTGGAAGACGAGTTCAGGGGGCGCTTTTAGAAAGTACAGAACCAGAAAGGAAGAGTAGAGAAGAGAGACGAAAGGAGGGTAGAATGGGATACCTTTTACTTTATTATCCTGCACAGCTTCCTCCAGGCTCATGCTTTGTGTTTGTGTGCAGACCTTTAGAATGAGCAGTGCAGATATTTGACTTTGCTCACTGTTGCATACAAGTTTTTGGCTGCAAGCTTAAATGTAACTTTTATTTAATGCACTGAAGACTGTAATCACTCTGCTTGCCTTGGATATCACTCAAGTATTTCCCAATTTTTTGTTTTTAGTGAAGTCTATAGGTGTTTGCACAGTGTTGCACTCATGCCCTTGTAAACCACCACACAGGATTTGAAATGAAGCAGCCAATATCTAATTGAAGTGCAGCGTATAACCTCTAACCATACACCGGGTAACCAGAAAAGCAAGCCAACTGTTTAGGAATTACAGACTTTTTTATTAGTCCCTCTATTTTCACAGCATATGTAGCTGGACAAAGTAATTTAATACAAAATGTCAGCTATATAAACATACCGAAGGCTACAGCCTATGCATATCAAAAAGTGCAAGGTTTTCTCGCTTGAAATGCTGTCAGCCTCGCTCAGTCACTGCTTATTAAGGGAGCTCTGCCTTTTTTCTTTTTGGCTAGTTTTGTGTTCAGTAAGTGAAAAACATGCTCACTTGGGATGGAATCAGGTGAAAGACTAGGTCATCTAAAAATATTTAATGTCTTTGCCAAAAAGCTCTTAAGCTGTTTTCACTGCATGTTTCGGGTCATTGTCCATGTGCACTGTGAAGCGCTGTCTTGTCAGTTTTTCTTCATTTGGCTGAAACTGAGCAGAAAGTGCAGCTCTGTCGTCTCTGCTGCTTTTATCAGCAGTCACATCATCAATAAACACTAGTGACCCACTTCCACTGGCAGTCATGCATCCCCGTGCTAAAACACCGCCTCCACCATGTTTGACAGATGATGTGTTTTCCTTTAGATCACAAGCTGCTTCTTTCCTTTTCGGCACTCTTAGTTAATTTTGGTTTCATCTGTCTCCAGAGACTTCTTGTTCCAGAGCTGGGCAAGATTTTCTAAGACATTTCCTAGCAAAGTGTAATCTGCTCTTTCTGTTCTTGAGTGCCACATGTGGTTTGCAGCTTGAGCTAAACCCTTTGTAGTTACATGAATGAAGACTTGTCGTGATTGCAGGCTCTGACACGCCTACCCCTGTTGAGGTGCTCTTGATTTGGCTAGAGGTTGTGAAAGGAATTCTGAGATCATTCAGTTTAAGCTACTTTTCATGGCCGTCCAGGCTTGAACTCACCAGCGCTTTCCTTCCTTTTAAGAATTAGCCAGATTGTTGTCTTGGCCACTCCTATATTTTCTGCTCTCTCTGATGGCTCGCCTTTGTTTTCTCAGGCTAATTACCAAATGCAAATTTTGGAATCAACTGCATACCTTTTATCAGTTTAATTTACCAGTTAATTGTACAATTACTTTTGATGGCATGGGAATGGAGGGACTGCGCAGAAAATTTGAATTTGAAGCAATATTTTGAGCTTCATTTCCTTTCTTCCACTGTGGTGGTACATAGAAGCAAAAGCACAAAAATCGTGTCACTATCCAAAAGCTTGGACCTGGCTGTATGCATCTACCCCCACTGCACATAACTGTGCACTTGCACTCACTCTGTATGTGGTTATAAGCACCACAGCTGGCAGCATGCATGTGAAATTTACAGTAGACTGCTTATGCTTATAAAAATCCCTCTGAATTATCTGCACTTAGCTGGAAGGCATGATCAATGGTATCTCATTCTCACCTGCTACAGTTATTGGATTCACTCCCTATGCTCCATTACCCTTACAGACATAGAGTAGGAGGATAAAGATGTTTTTATTACTTGCCCAAGGGTGGATAAAAAGAATTGTGCTGCAAGTTTACATTATCATTATCCTTCGTTCCCATTCTGCCTTCATACCAGGTGGTGAATGCCAAGAAGAAAATAAAGAAGAAGAGATACATCAACTCTGGGACGGTGAGTCTGAGATACTGTAAGAGCAAATCTCCTTGTGCACGCACACCCCTGCCTGCCTTCTCTTTTGTATTCAGCAGGAAGTTTTCACTAAGTGGATTGCATGAACTCTGTTAAATGTTTTTCTTCTATTCCCATTCCCTGAGCTTATGATCCAGACAGTGAATTTAAGTAGACGGGAAAACATTCCCATGACCTCAAACGGGATGATTATTCAAGTCTGTAAAGCTAAATAAAAGAGACTTGTGTCTGTGTCCTTTCCCTGAAGAATAGTGACAGAAGTTCATAAATGAGCCGCGGCTTTGCTACAGCTCTTAGCGTATACTGTGACTCTGTAATTAAAATTTGTGCCTAGCTATCCATCAAGCTGATCATCCATCAGTCCACAGGCACACTGACGCTCAGTGATTGTAATTCTAAGGCGCTGCTTCGGCAACGCAATCATTTTGCATGGATAGGTCATTTTGAGAGGTCAGTGTTAATGTGTAGATTGGCAAATTTTGTTTAATTAAAAAGGACGAGTTAATCTTTTGGGGCCTTTTTTTCCCTCTCAGGTATCCTTGTTGTCATTCAGTGTAGAGTCAGAGCACACCTTCCTGGATTACATCAGAGGAGGGTGAGTCATGCATTTGTGTGCAAGTTACATTACTTTGTTTATGTACTCACGCTGTTTGTGTTTCACCTCTACGAGTGGCTCACAGAAACTATGACCACATAGTTTCATTTACTGCAAATCTGCACTCAAAAATTTGATTTGCATACTGGAAGTTCACTGTTTGAATTTAATTGTGCACCATGATGGCTGTGCAGACTCCCTATTAGTATGAGTTTAACACATGTACAAGTAACATATTGTTTCCAGTAGTTCATCTGTCGACTGGACCTTTTAGTTCTTAAACACAGGTGTGACTAATTACATTGATTACGGCTTACATGCAGATAGAACAAAACCTTCATTAACATCATTAGAGACACCTGTGCTGTCCCACTTTGTCATGTCAAAATGACTGCTGTGAAGAGGGGCTTTGGAAAATGTATTCATCATTTGGATTATTTTTTTTATTCCTAGACAGGCAATTGAACTTTTAGCACATAAGACTCTAATGATTCCTGTCAGAATATTTTATGTGTCCAAAATTTAATTTGATGGAGATTTCAAGTTTAAAAACAAATCTTGTTTTGCAGTTTATTACACATTTAAGTGTTAAGCACACTGATAAAATAATATTAGCTAAGGTATATAGCAGTTAATATAATAATTAGCGCTGTCAACGTAAATCTCATTAAAATCAGGTTAACGCCATAATTGCATTAACGTGGCAAATCTCCGTTAGCGAGTTACCCGTGATCGCCCCGTGCGTGGGGCTGCACGGCATCAACACGTTAGCACGGTTAGCTTGTTAACGGGCAGAGATTTGCCGCGTTAATGCAGTTATGGCATTAACCTACGGTGGCCCTGAGAGGCCAAACGAACTGCAACTTCAGAAAACACTTGCAAAAAGAAATATGCTGCAAAAAGAAAAATGCTGCAAAAAGAAGCATTTTTCTTTTTGCAGCATTTTTCTTTTTGCAGGTGTTTTCTGAAGTTGAAGTCCGTTTGGCCTCTCAGGGCCACCGTATTAACCTCATTTTAATGAGATTAATGCTGACTGCGCTAATAATAATCATAATCATAGTATCATATCACTGTGACATCCATGCACAGCTGTTCTTGCATGGTGGTGAAATCTGCAGTGTTTAAATATCATTCAGGTAACCACTGACCTAGAAAGCCATGGAATTACAGATTTCACCACACTAACACGCTTTAACTATGCATTAATGGTTGTGTTTGGGTGTCATTTCATGGGAATAAAACAGCAATACGATATTGCAGATGCTTGTATTGACATTTGTAGGCTCAGTTTCAGGATTTTTATGCTATTTTTATGCTAGCACTGATGCTATATTGTCAGTATAACACAGCACGTAATCATTATTATCATATGATCATTTACCACTCAATCCAGTATATGAACACTTAACATCCATCCCAGTCTTTCCCATCCATCCATCACATTTCTCACTGTTAGCATACCAACATGTCCTCCAGCCCGCCAAACACAGCACGAACGCTTAATGCTACCCTTTAGCATCTGTGCAATAACTATAGGAGACCCAGCACTCTGGCTGTTTGAGTGAGTCATCTGCTCAAGAAAAACAGCTGTTCTGTGTTCATGGTCATAGATAGTGGTGCTGCTGACTGTAAATAGTGATATGCTGAGCCTCAGCCTCTGTTTGCTTGTATTGTGTAACCACTGAATCAGGGGTATGACAGTGGGATAGTGGTCTAGAGTGATGTAGTGTGTGCAGAGCACCTGGGTTTGCTTGGACTTTTCTGATGTTTGCTCTCAGATATTTGCTGTCAAATGGAGGAAGAATAAAAGAAAAGAGGTCATAAAATAATTTAAATTCAAATTTATTTTCGCCATGCATAAATCTGGTAGAACAACAGTCAATAGTGAGTGTTAAAACTTTATACAGTGACAGCCATCGCTGTGACTAATACACGGAAATGAGTCAGGGCTGTGAGATTTAACACAGTAGTTTTAAAATGCATTACACTGGCTCCCCCTTTTTACTTTGTTTCCTGTTGTTGCTGCCCATGGCATAACAAGCACTCATCCATGTTTTCCTCAGTGTTATTGAGTGTGGTTACTGAGGTGCTTCTGATTTTTCACATAACAGCTCAAAGTGTGGCCCCGAAGGAAACGATTGTGTCCACAGCCACAACTCCGGAGTAAATGAATATGAATGATTATGATAGAATATGGAGAAGATCTGAGGGCTTAATTAAGGGCGAACATCCTGTCACATATGGAAATGTTTCTCAGTGGATCAGTGGCTGCCCTGGTTTTAGTTTTCTGCTGCTTTGCTGCTGGTGGCTGAGTGTCCCAGATCTGTCCCGTTGGTCTCTCTCCAGCTCCCACAAACGGACACACACACTGTACCCTCACACACAGCACACATTCACCCACTGTCAAAACAGCAGTGTTTTCACCTTTTTCTACTTGTTCGACTCTGATCTAATTTGTCCTTGAGAAACCGAAGAAAAATGGAGGAAGAGGGGAAATGGGAAAACAATGAGGTTAGAAGTACTGATACGATAGATCAAACTATGTTGTGCTGTATTTGCTCTCAGATTTTAGTTCTTCTGGGGTTTTTTTTCTCTCATTTTTATGATGGGGCAACCTATCATCATTTTGGATTCACCAAACCAGATAAGCAATTATCCAAGTTCACAGCAACCTACATATGAGAGCTGATACTTGGGGAACATGCACTGTCCTACTGCCTTTTTTCTAAACTGACATTTAGAAAAAAAGGGGCCTCAAACCAAGCTGTGAGAGAGACTGCACTGACCTGTTTAAAATTGTGTGCATTTATTTATAAGTGTGCGTTGAATAATTAGTAGTAAACATGCTTATGTCTTGAAGTAAGATTAAAAAATGGTCTGTAAAGAATTTAGTGTACCATTTTCCTTGGATTTTGTCTTCATATACAGGAACTTGTGAATATGGACAGCAGTTTGATCATCAGTGTCTCTGGTCTGCATGTGGAAATGCCCTTGAGCAAGAAGCTGAATCTTAATTGCTCTGATGCATCTATCAGTGTGTGTGTGTGTGTGTGTGTGTGTGCTAGATAAAGTGCTTAACTTGAATACAGTAGAATAAAAGTGCTTTAAGAGTGTGTGTGCTTGTAAATGGGAGAATGTGGCTTGTGTAAAAAGCACTTTGAGTGGTTAGGAATACTAGAAACTGCTTTATCAACCCCAAGCCATTTTCAAACTAAAGAGACGCTTTCTGTCAGACTGCTACGGTTCCTAAATATAGAGAAAAAGACACCACTCCAAAGACCTTCCATATAAGGGTTTAAAATGTCTATTTTTAGGTAGTTCCTTGTGATTTCCCTTTGTGCTTCCACGTTACACCTCCAACACCTCCTTCCAGCCTCCAACGGCCAACACCTCCTTCCAGCCTCCCCCGCCCCGATAGCCAGCAGAGAACAGGGGTGTGTGAAGGCTCCAAACCTCCCTCCTCTTGCTCATATGTAGTGTTGCTGCGTGTTGTTCTAAGGTGCACTTAAAACACGGGAGAGAATGGTGCTGCTGCCAGAGAGCAGCAGGTGCTAGCACGGCCCCTCCCGAGAACCCTCAATGTCTACATGGATTTAAAATTGAGAGGTGGGCACCGGCGCCAGAGGTGGGGTTGAATACACAGACCGAGTGTGAGTAATGTGGATGTCTAAGTTGTGGAATAAAATTGAGGCACGGGTGGCCAGAAGGGGACAGAGGGGGGGGGGGGGGGGGGGGGGTGCCTCCCCTGCACCCTGGTGACACACCCGCACCCCAAGGCCCTACTTGTGTGGGTGGGTGTGTTGGAGGGAGGCAGCCGGGGATGGGGAGGAAAAGAAGGGAGGAGCAAGATGCCCCTCCCTGGGGCCAGCTCCCCCGCTGACCCCAGTAGGCACCCTCGTCCTTCGGCACCCACCAAGGCAAGGGGGCCCAGGCCCATCCAGACCAGGGCCTATGGCAGCAGGACCGCCCAGCCCCACAGGACCCGGGGCAGCCCACCCGACCCCACCGCAGAGGAAACTGTACCCACCCTAACATTCAATCATCTCCCAGACTGGACAAGACAGTAGACACCCAGGTTAAGTTTATTCTCCACCTCTCCTGTGACTCTCCCCCACCTGCAGAGTGGACTCCTGCAAGGATGGAACAAACTCCCTGTCAGTTGAAGAGCCCCCTAGTTAGGCCGATGCGCCAGAGGCCCCCTGCGCCAGGGCTGAGCCCCCATGCACCTACCCACAACCTTGGCGACACACCAACAAGGACCGAAGCCCCCAAGGCCCAGCCAGAGCCCTAGCACGGAGGCGAAGCACTCCCAAACCCCAAGCCCCCACGCCTGCCCCGGATCCACTCAGGGGCAGCCAGGCTACCAGGCCAGTAATCTACGTCCACCAGCACAGACCCTCCCCCAGGCCTGCTGCACGCAGCCACAAGGAGAACACCCTCTAAGAGCAACCAGAGCCACTAACCAGGTTATGACCACAACCCCTGGGTTAAGCCCTCCAGGGATAACGTCCCTAGGGATTCTCCAGACGCCCTAAGCCCGTCCCAACCTCCACATCAACCACAATGGCGAAGGCGGGACCAAACCACGACCCCCCCACCCCCGCTCGGTGATGGAGCCGATCATTCTGAATCTTGCACTCAGAATTATCCAGACACCACACACATTTATCCACACTCTACAGCAATTTCGTACAGAACCTGCCCATATATCAAAACTCTGCGTTTCCCAGCTGCAGGTAATTGATCTGAACTGCCACAATGTTTCCACAACACTTGTGCGTACACTGACTTATTTTGCTTGGCACATTGCTTGCTCTGTCATCAGATCTGATGTTTTGTGACCTGCTAATTAGTGCTGCTCTTGGTAGAATGCCTGTCATTAGCAAGAACTGGCTGCATCTTTGTTTATAAATTAGCACAATGCTAGTAGATGACCCACAGACCTTTTAAGTCCCATTGGTGCATTTATTTTAGTTGGAACCTTACTCTGATTTGCTGTGTGTAAGAAATCTGGTGTTTGGACCCAAGAACACGAACATGTTTGTTTCTGTTACAGAGGATTTATTGAATGATTTGAAATCTGTGCAAATCTTACTGGTGCTACTATGCATTGCATCCACCTAAATCTCTTTTTACACAAGCTGCTTTCATTACGTTTTTAAAACATTGAGTTTTATTTTGAAGCTTGAAACAGCTTTTGAGTCATCCTGTGGTAATTTTCACATAAAACTCTTTCAGACAGAAGTTAAAGAGATGATCCCATTAATTAATGTGACCCAGGCAATATGTGGAGTGGTACTTCATCTTTTTGTTACAACCCATTTAGAGACGTTAGAAGCCCATCGTGCCTGTGAAAAAGGCTGATGACAAAGGCTTCTGCTTTAAAAAGATGTGGCAGCTTTGAAAAAAATATGGGATCTCTGCAGGAAAATCTCTGCAGCATCTGTGCACTTATTTTTTCTCCTGAGGTTTTTTACATCATCATGAAAGACTTGCCTCTGTCCCTTCTGTTGTCTCCCCAGTGATTTCTTTGAGAAATACTGTTAACAATGGCGGTGCTTGTGTATTTAAATTCTCCTGGAAGATTTGTCTAGAACAAACTACTTAAAATACGACACTTAAATACAGGCTGCAGAAAGTTTCAGTATTTCGGTTTCATATCTTCTTCTCTAAGTCAGAGCTAATGTTAAGTCAAGGCTTTTGTCACCTTTTTGTTTCTGTTTGGAATAAAGCTCTGCAAGTTGTCAGCAAGTTGCTTATGTGCCAAATCATCTGAGAGGTAGAGAGCAGATGTAAAGTATGTAGATGTATTCTGGATGTCATTAGACTCAGCTGTCAAAAATAATTTGAGAATGATAAATTTAAGTCAATATCCCACGTGTAACACAACATTAATTCTTACTTAGCATGTTAATGAATAATGTTGTACCCAAACTACTTTTTAATGCGTAGGATGGCATGGATCCAGAAATGAACTCGTGTATTCCTTAACAGTTTCCATCACTAAAACATTTATGGTGTTGCAAATTTTTGTTTTTAAGTTTATTAATTATTTCACTTATTGAATTTATCATCAGCAAAAAAAAAAAGAGTTGATAAACAACAAATTATAAAGCACTTTGTTTTAGTATTACATCTGAATTGTGCAGATTTTAAGACCTATTGAAAGGTAAATACATTTGGTGGTTAGAGACTGATGCACGACTAAAATTGTTGCAACTGTGTGCAGTGAACTTGCAATCTTGTTGCTTTTGAAATGTTCTGCAACCACTTGCCTGCAGTTGCTACCTTTAAACTGATTCTGATGCTTCTCTCAAGACAGCGATAAAATGGCAAAAAAAGTTGTCAATTACATGAAATCAGGTTGTGGTAACCCAAGCAAAATCACATTAGTGTCTGGGAACCTTGCTATACAACCTATACAACCTGGAAACCTTTAATACAACAAGTTGCATAACCGGCTGAGTGCACTGCTCGTGTCAATTTCCACTCACTGCTGCAGACTGACACAGATTGATTGACACAGATGGCAATTATTTGCAAACCTTTGTCAAAATTTTTGAGAGTGATCGCAGTTAGAGCGCGATTGGAAATGGGCGACCTGTGCACTCACCTTGCAGTTGAAAGTCGTTGCTCAGAGCATGATGACATTGGATGTTTAACCTCTGGGCAACTGGTTGGTTGCTGTACTTACTTGCAAACAGTCACCAAATGCAAAAAAAAGTCATTGCAATCCCTGGTTAACCATCATTTTTTTCCTAGTTGCAAGAAGGCCGCTATTCTATTTTTAAGGCCCTTTCACATAGGAAGCAGCAAATTCTGCGCCAACCACTAGTTTGATCCAATAACTCAAAATTTGTGTTGAGTTCATAGTATGTCACTTTTTGCTGCTGCCCATGGCCTTCACACCTACTACAATACATATGCCAGCTTCTTGTCTGCATTTCTATAGGTTGCACAGATGTATGTCATTGTGGTGCATGTGAATGCTCCCTGGCCTTATGCCTATGCTGCACTTTGCTCAGAGCAGCGGGAAACCATTATTGCTCTGTGCAAGTCACAGAGAAACAATGAGTTTCAGTGCACAGCACAGTGCATGTCACTTCCTATGTGACTGGGCCATAAAACAGCCTTAGTACAGTTTGATACAAGATCAGTTTCCAAGAACTGGTAGTTTTTAGACTACTACTATAATCAGAGATATTTTGATACATATGGGAAAAGTGTGAGGAACAAGCCTTTGCTGTTCAAAAAGAAAATTGGCGACACATAAGGAAAGCCCAAGCTTGCTTTGAATAATTTGTTTTGGACAGGCAAATCAAAGATTGAGCTGTTCAGTCACAGTGACAGCAAACACGTTTGGCACAGACCAAGTAGCAGAATCTCTTAACCAGTGTGGAGCATGGTGATGAAAATGTTATAAGTTGGGATTGCTGCTTTGGGACTGGGCAGCTTGCAGCTTGATTAAACTATGTGCTCAGCATTATAGCAAAGAAAGCTCCAAGTTACTGTGAAGGCATACGTTTGAAAGGTGAAGTGTGCTGAATCCTAAAGACATTGTAAGTAAAAACTGAGTGTCACTGAAAGACCTGGTTAAGATGTAGAAAGGCAATATTTGAAACCCACTGAAATAAATAATTGAAACTGGGAGTTTTTGCAAGAAATCCCATAAACATCTTGCTGTGGAAGATTTTTTGCATGGATACTGCAGAAGATCTCCTTTAACAGAAGTAACTTAAACTGCAAGTTACTTCTGTTAAAGGATGAAGTCGTAGCTTTTGAGGGCAAAGACTAGTATTACAATAAATCTATTAATATTGTTGTTGAATGAATGATTGAGGAGGTATTTTTCTTTGCTGTGCTGTGTTCAGTGCAAGATGCAATGAAAAACTGCACCTGATCTAAATTTGGCTTGTTCTGCCCTTTAAAACTGTCTCCTCGTGCAGTGATACACTGTTCCTGCTGCCATATTTGGAACACTCATTGGAAGTCCTGTCAGTGCATCAGGCAGCATCTTTGATGGATACTGGATCACCTCCAGTGTGTTAAAATCCTAATCCTTCCACTTTAGTTACATTTTGGGGAAGAGGAAGAATATCTGGTGAGAAGTTGTGAGCACTGAAGTAAAAGATGGTGTTGACAGTCTGACCCTGGGGACAGATTTTCAGTGCACAGCACCCCTGAGTGAGAGAAAATGATGAGCATGCTCTAGGTCATGCTTCTGACAGAAGGCTGCTGTTTGTTCTCTGGGCAGTGGCAGTGCATCCTATTCTTATCACACTGATAATCATGAAGGTTGGGTAATCTCTTGCCTGCTGATGGAGATCCTTTCACACTTTAATACTGTGCTGCTCCTTCTCAGAAGCGCCTTGCATGCTATGGTTGGGGGTGAAGTTTGTCTGAAACGTGACAAATAAGAATTTAAAGATGCCAGCGATTTCCCTGATAGCTAACCATTCATCTTCATATACAGTTGGTTTAATTTTTTGCACGTCTTCAAGGAAAGTCCCCGTGGAAGTTCTCCAGTAGCAGTCTTTCTGTAAAATCATCTTCCCTGGCTAATTTCTTTTCTGCTCTCCCATATATTTAAAGTTTCCCATTGCAGATTTCCCAATGTTGACACAGACTTTGATGTCTGCTCTTTGGGGTTTCTGCAAAACGCTCTGGTCCTGTTGTCAATCATGCGACACACGCTGCTGCCCATGCTGTGCTGCTTTCAGACACAACAGGAACAGTCCTGGATATCCTTTATGTATAGACACAGTATAAGAGAGGTTTGCATGTCAAAATATCCCATCATAAAACAAATCTCCATAGGATCTATTTACTTTTCCACCCGACTGTCAAATTACCGTAATTGTGAAAAATTTATCAAATAAGAAAAGGTGCATAAAAACTGGTGCTTTGAGCAGACTGTCGATTTGAAGCAGATTGCATAACAGACTGATGAAGAAAATAAATCAGAATAGGCTTACTAGTGCTGAAAGAAAAACAACGACCATGTTGCCTATCCATGATGGGAAAGATTAACTGTATCGTTAAAAAATGATACACATGAAGAGACTGCCAATTTGGAGGACTGGAAACAACTTAAGACAACTGCAAATACTTGTCATCACTGAGTTAGATGATATTTAGTTATATAATTTTGTCAAATGTGTGTCTCAAAATGTTTTGCATTAGCCATATTATGAAAATTAACTTCACCTATTTAGCCTCAACCTTTAAATGGGTGTTGAGAAACACTGGAAAACTGCTAATGGGGGTTTGGGAGCATTTGAAATGAGAAGTACAGTTTGACAGCTACATTATGTGCACTTTTATGCTGTTTTATTTAATTATGTAGCATGTGAAAAATAAAGATGCTTAGAGAAACAAGAGGTTAGCTGTGTGAGAACTAAGTCAGAAACAAGGTATATTTCCTACATACATTTAGTACAAAAACATTTTTACTGTGAACAAATACCACAGTTTTGTGATATTATGGAAAAATACAAATATGTAAAAGTTGAATAAGATTACATTGGAAAGTTACTGCGCATTTTGCAAGTTTCTTCTAATCACTAGAAAAAACTTGCAAGATTTAGTTTTGGCTTCATTTTTGTTTTGATGTATTCTCGTTCGCAAGAACAAAAAAATGCAGTTCGTGGATTCAGGCACAGAACACTCTGTGTTTGTCCCGTGGATCACTTAGTTTTGATTTGGCATCTGTACTTGCCTAGTGAAAGAGATTAGTTTTCTTCAACTGATGCAAAAGATTCTACTTGAACGCGTGCCAACACTGTCATTCAGACAGATGATGAGAAATGTGAGTAGGAGCCTGAGCAGCAGGCTGTATACAAAAGATCTGATATCAGATTTGATATTTTAGATTGCTGCTATTGATTTCTCTCCTTTCATGTGTGTTTGCTTTGCTGTTCCGTTTCTAACAGGTGATAACTAGCACGGTGCATTTTGGATGATATGTGACGCAGAGGGGGGAAAAAGCAATTTCTTTTCAAGACCCACCATTGCACTCTGACTGTTTTCACAGTGAATTGGTTTTTCATTAATTTTCATTAACCTCCAGTTGTGGCAGAGATATAGTCAAATAGAGGTAATTAAAGTCCAAAAGCCACATGCTGCTTTGAGAGGCTAATGAAAGATTTATATTCTTTTCATCACATATTGAAATGTTTCTTTTTAAATTAAATCTCTAGTGAGATTGGTCATATAAAGGCTGGTGGGGAGCTTCTATTGTGTTGAGATCTTATTAAGGTTTAATAGTTTCATCCCAAAATATCCTGAGAAATTGATACTGGGTTTTTTTTTTTATTGGATTTAGGTTAGCTTTGTGGTCAGACTGCAAAATCGCACTGCACAGAAACATACAATTTATTTTCGTCTGCTTCTTTTACTGGCCTTTGCTATTTGCTGACTTTTGAAAGAGAGGTGTTTCTCAGCTGTGACACTCAGTCTTCTGCAAGGTTATTTTTGTGATGCAGTGTTGTTCCCTTTATGTGTATCTGCATGTGTTTGTCTGTCATGGCAAAATGTGGTCATGGACTATAAACTTCATCAAAGCACTTTCACATGATAACTAAACAAGATGTACTGATGCTAAACCCTTACAGATATTTCTGGTCTGCTAGGCTGTGCAGTCTGGTGATTTGTTGTGATCATACAGAAGTTTGAGTTTACCGTCACCAGAGGCAGAACAGTTCACTTTGAATTCTTTAAATTTATGTATGACAAAGATATACGTTTTGTCCAGGGAATCGGCACAGCTAGAAACAGTAATGACAGTTTCCAGCAGTGTTAGTGCTGCTACTCTTTTTGATAGCCTCTTCTACTGCCACATGCTGTATATTCATGGATATTCATGGGGTCTATGTCCCCTTTGCTGTTTTCCAGTTTTACATTCGCCCACTTAGCTTTTTAATTTGTTTTTAGCTTGTTGCTCTTTTGAAAGTCTGGCTGAATGTCGTTCTCACAGTGTACAGCTATTGCTTGATAACCCCAATACTTTACAATCATGTCCCATGCAGTTTTTTAAGTTTCTAAATATGCAGCATATAGAGAAGTAGTGGACTACCTAACATTACACCTTCTGGAGCTGTTCGGCTTTGGAAACCCATACCACAAAGCTCCCAGCACAGTTTTTCTGCTGATGTTAACGCCACAGGAGGTTTGGAACTCTGCAGCTATTGAGTCAGCAAAGTGTTGGCAACTTTTACACACTATGCACATTGACAGTGGCGATCATGCTCTGTAACTTCGTAGCTAAGTTGCTGTGGTTCCTAAATGCTTCCACTTTGCATTAATGCCACTTTCAGTTAAAAATCTAGGAGGAAGAAATTTTATAAACTGGCTTGTTGTTGTGGTGACATCCTGTTACAGTACTACGCTCGAATTCAGTGTAATCTATAGAATGACTCATTCATTTACAAATGTCTGAGGTGCTTTTTAAAATCTAGCTTAGCACTGCTATAAATGGACAAAGTAATAAAGAAACCCCTGTCAGTATAACAGTTAGACTGCATTATGTATTTATACTTTGCTAGTAAAAGGGCAGCGATTTATTGAAACATATGCAATAGAATGGAAATGCAGCATATAAGGCAAAAAACAGTAATTCTAAGAGCTTGAAAGTAAATATTTGGTATGACGTCCGCATATTCAGAGCTCTTATTTGGATGTTGGCTGCCTTTTGTTCCATTCTCTGTGAAGATGAACATACACTGCTTCAGTATTGTTGAGGTTCAGGCTCTGGGGAGGCCAATCCATGACTTAGTGTTCCACTGTGTGTTTTTCTATCCAGGTATGCTGTTACTGGCATGGTGTTTGGGATCATTGTGATGCTGAAAAATTAATCTCTTGCCAGTCAGATGCTTTCCAGATGGTGTTGGATTAATACCATGGCTAGGTGAAGCAAAACATAGTGGCGCTGATGGTGCTTTTTTACCTTCAACATCCATCAGTTTTGAAATGTTCCCCAACACCATTGGCTTAAATGTTTCCCTAAAGTTCTACCTCTCTCCTGACCCCCTTGGGAAAGACTTAGAACAGTTTGAGCCAAGTATTTCAAATTTGGATTCATTGATTTCCAGTTCTTGTGTAATTTGGCATACTGCAGTTGTTTCCTCGCCATTTCCTTCCTTAATAATGGCTTCTTGATATCCTGTGAACTAATTTCTGATGTGGATTCAGTGAATAGTAGGTGGATTAACTGAAAGCCCAGTTAATCTATGACAGGTCTTTGCTGGCTTTTTAAAAAGTTGTTAAGGACATGACTTTCAGATACTGTTCATCTGCAGTTGATAGGCTTTATTTATGGTAAAAATGGTAAATGGCCTGTATTTATATAGCGCTTTTCTAGTCCCTAAGGACCCCAAAGCGCTTTACATATCCAGTCATCCACCCATTCACACACACATTCACACACTGGTCATGGCAAGCTACATTGCAGCCACAGCCACCCTGGGGCGCACTGAACTTTTTCTTTTGCCCTCCACTCTTCCAGTTTCCTCATATTTGTTAAGGAAGCATTGCGCACAATGCTGAGATAGTTCTTTGGAAATCCCCTCGTTGGTACAAAAATACAATGTTATGAATGTCTAACCGTGTTAGTATATTTTACAGATTGAACTAATAAAATGGGCAGACTGCGCATAACAAACCTGAGATAGGTGCCTTTTAATGCTTGAAATATGCACAGGTCAGTGTCAAGAGGCTTAACAGACAAAAAATCATTCCTCTGAAAATGGTCAGGTATGAGAACTGGATTGAAAATTTGTGAAAAAATTCCAATATCCTGTCAAAAACCTTTGAGAATTTTTGCTCATGACCATTTAAAAAACATTATGAGAGAGTCTGGCTCATTGGCAGCAAAATATTAAAATAACGAGAGGTAGTGTAGGTGCACTAATGAGGTGGCAGTGGATTGTTAATTATCTTTACTGTTGTGGCAGTCTGTTCACTGGTGTAGTTTATGTTTCCAGAGCATACTGATGAGACTGTAAATTAACTGTAGGTACATTGTTTGTTCCCGGTTTTGCATTGCATACAATAACCCACCCTGCTCAGATTGCTTAGTCTGCAGGCATTTCACATTACAGGCCCTTGCCATATGGTGTTTGTCTAACTGGAAGGGTAAAGTCAATATGACACTGATACGTTTCTGCCTGTTTTATACTGTTGCTGTAATTCAAGGTGATCCACAAACTGTTTGGGGAACCGTCATTTTAGCTTGGAACAAAACTGAAAGGAGAGGAGACACTGAGTGGCAGAGTGAAAGGACAAACCGGTGCCAAGAGGGAATTGTCGGACTACCTGTGCTGAAAGATTTGTGTTGAATTAGATTGTATGAGGCCATTTAAAGGCTGATGTCAGATTTAAAAACGCCTGGTGAAATATAGGAAATGGTGATGGTACATTAATTTGTCCACTGAGTGATACATTGCTCGAAGAGGAGCATAAAAGTTAAAAAAATGACAGAGAAATTACCAGCTGTCAAGGACAAGGATAAAAATAACATCTCCAGATCAGCCATTGGTTGTTTGCCAAAACTGGCAATATTACAGCATCAGTCAACATGAATGCATATAGATTTTTTTGTCCCAAGAACATAGGCCTGCAGTGCTGTCCAGAGGTTTTAGGTACTTTAAGGTGTTTTCTTCCTTCCTATACGCAGTATCAATTTGGAGACATTTAGAGAGCACAAAACTGAACTATTCATTTACAAATATGATGCAAGGTAATGCTATGTGATGCAAAAAAACACTTCAGAATTTGAACCATGTTGTGGGTTATTTTAGGTCAGAGTTCAGCAATTAATGTTTAAGTATGAAACTGTTCATAATGATCCAACAGACAATTTGAATAACATGCCCAGAGTCTACTGTCCTGTAGTATTAATGCTAACCCACCATCTAGCTTTTCTAGCCAAACATTCAAACTAACCACAGAAATCAGACTTTCAAATCGAGGCAACATGCCACCGCAACAATTCCCCTTTGTCAGCTGAATGCTCGGCTCAATGCTGATTAATGAGCTGAGGTCAGAGCCTCCCCAGGAGGACGGTGCCATTATCTACAATACTGCGCTTGTGGGAATTTCTGAATGGAGGTGAAGCTAAGAAAAGGCAATCAGTGTTAATCGCAATGAAAGATCTACGCCCTTCTTCCTTTCGCTCCCTTCGTCTCTCTCTCTCGGGAAATAAACAGATCCAGCAGAGACTAGTTAGGCCATGTTTAGTTTCTTTTCAAGGTTTTGGCTATCATTATGGGCTCATGAATAAAAAATATCCAGTAGTTTTTGACTTCTTTTTTTGGCTGTAGGTTGCTTTTTCAGCCTGGGCGCAGTGAATGAAACTGAGTTACTTTATTCAGATGCTTTGTTCATCCCCATATCTTTCCGGATGTTTCATTAAGCCAGCTGCAGCGACTCATTATGTGTTTGTACAAATCACTGGGGAAATGGCTGTACTCTTATCAGGTTTTCTGCTTTTTATGGTCTTGTAGTTGTGCTGTTAAATCTTTAAGTAATGTAATCATTAAAAGGCTTGAACAGTCCTCTGGATGCAGTATAGCAATAAATAATTTATGTATGTATCTCCTTCGCTGTTTTAAAAATTAAACTATTAAAGCCTGACTCCAAAAGATATATTGTCAACACTGTTTGTGGTTCAGTTTTGTCGCACCTCTTCTCAAATAAGACCACAGAGGATGCTGAAACCTGGGAGAGCTTCATTAAACTGCAGCACCGAGTTTTCCTGCCTCGCTTTTGTTAATAGCATCCTTTCCCCTATTCATCTGTTTCAGGACTCAGATTCACTTCACAGTGGCCATTGATTTCACAGCATCAAATGGTGAGTGTTTCAACAACAACCATCGCCCTGCTCTGCCTCCATTTGTCATCTCATGTATAACTAGAAGATTTGCTATTATTCAAAGAGGGGCTGGAGTTTCCTCTCTGCCTGTGATCTCCCTTTTTTTTCAAGGTGTTCACATGTCAGACACTATTAAGCGCTCCTGCCAGCCTGCAATATATAAAACGAAAACTTTAAATCATATTAGTGATAATTAAAAAAGATGGTAGCTATAGTATATATACCCAAACATGTACAAATATAAAAATGCACAAAATCGAAAATCTTCAGTGGCCGGAGACCGTGGTATGAATAAAATTTGTGCGCTCGTGTACAATGAACTTGTGATCTTGTTGCCTGTGTGACGATTACTTCAAATGCAGCGACTGGGTTTGCAGCTGCTTGCAGTCAGTTGCCCTTTTTAAAGTGACTGGTGCATCAAGACAGCGATAAAGTGGCAATAAGCTGGATTCAGTTGATATCAGTATGAAACTGAAGGGGTTCAAGTTGTAATTACATGCAATGTTTATGATAATAATGTGATTAACTGTAATGAATCCAGAAAGGTTGCAAATGTGTCATCATCTGTTGCCGTTTACATACCCAGAAATTCACATTTACTGCTAACATTCAGTCAGAATCTCCGAACGCCACAGATTTGATACAGAAATTCAGAAATTTCACCACAAATAGTGACAAAATTACTTCAGGATGTTGATTTAACTGCAAAATGACATAGACGCTCTGCAATTTGCTCTTATTTAGGAATACAACCAGAATACAACCAGCTCAGTTGAGTTCCTGATGTGTCATAGATGTCTTGTGGTGCAGACTGACTGCATTTTGAGAGCAACCTGTCTGTGTTATAAATTAGTTCAACTCAATTCACTTGAATGTTATTTATATGCCGCCAATTCACATCAACAATTGCCTCGAAGTCCTTTTATATTCTAGGTCAAAGGCCCTGCAATAATAGAGAGAAAATCCCAACAATAAGTTGTACCACGTTCATAAGTGATTAAACTTCTGTTAAAAACGCCACTAGGTTTGCAAGAAACCTTAGATCACTCACAATCCTCAGAGCATTATTGCCACAGGCTTAGGGGGCAATTGCCAACATCACTAAGAGGGTAAATTTCACTGGCTGACTGGCCAGGTTGCACTCCCAGGTGTGTTGAGTCAGGGTTTTCCCCTCCTAAGCAAGAGGTTTCCAGGATGTGGATTTGAGGCAACACAGCGTGTTGGTTAAATAGCAGTTTATGCGAAAGTAACTGCTCAATAAACAACATTTTCCACACATAGTTTTGAGAGATATTTGCAGAGAGTGAAGTTAAAATAACAAACAGTTGAAATTTTGGAAAGTCTGTCTGTTCCTGATTGCTTGGCCACTTGCGTGCACAGCTGGGATTCTTAGTTTCTTGGGCTGGCTTTTCCCATAGTGCCTCACACATCTTATGGCCTTCACTGTCACCAGATGTCAGCATAACTAAATACCTAGGGTAGATTTTAAACCAACGTGCTTCACGGCACCATCTGCTCCACCATCACTAACAAAAAACCAAGGGAATATCTTTTGGAAGAGCAATTTTTCATCCCTCCAGTAGAACTAACACCAAAGCACACAGAAGACACTTTATACCAGTGTTTATTTTAATTAGTTATCTGTCTCTGCATAATGTTTAATGGCATTGAAGCTTTAAAATATAAAAGTAGATGACCAGTCAAGCACAGATGCCAAATCCTCTCAGCTGAAGCGTCTTTTTTAGTGTAATCAAACACAAGTATTTATTGTGTTTCTGACGAACACTCATTAGATCCATCTGGGATAAGTTGTAATAAAAATAAGAGATAAATATATTCAGTGATATCATTAATCTGTTTAATAATATTATCCAACTACTAAATCAGCAAACATATTAATTCTGTGAGATAATAAGGGCTCTTATTATCTGGAGGGAAGCCTTATAGTGCAAAATAAATAGACATCAAGTTTTACAGTTATTTTCAATAAGGCAGTCATTTCCTCAAACCCAAATCTTCAGTTTAGCTTTAGTTTGCTCTTGTTTCCCCTGCCTCGGCTGTCAGTTTCCTCTCAGTCTGATGGTCTGCATCAGTGACTCTGACTTCTCTCTTCTTAAAAGGAAATCCATCACAGTCCACTTCACTACACTACATGAACCCATACCAGATGAATGCCTATGCCATGGCCCTGAAGGCAGTTGGAGAGATCATCCAGGACTATGACAGTGATAAGATGTTCCCTGCCCTAGGATTCGGTGCTAAGCTGCCCCCTGATTGGAGGGTTTCCCACGAGTTTCCACTGGTGAGTAAACTATGTGATTATTTTAGACACCGACGTTGTATTTCGGCATCTGGTTCATTGACTTAATCTGAATCAGTGGGAAGATGACTTTGGCCCTCCCACTGGAGGTGATCCCAGGGAGTGCTCATTTGTGTGTTTATTTTCTACGTGTGGGTAAGCATGTTGAATGTGCAGTGTAGATGTGTGCATTTTGAGATAAAAGCAGCTACATCTCTGACATGCGGAGCTCAGGCTGAATTCCATTTACCTTTTATAGTGCAAATTAGGTTCTGTAAGGCTGACGGCTTCTTAAATCAATTTAGCTTCACTCAGTAATGTGCTCTGGCTGCTGCATAGTACAGCCTAATGAGGACTGTGTCTACAGGGTAATGTCTGCATCACTCCATGTTTCCATTAAAACTTGTGAATTAAGATTCATCTCGGCATATAATTGAAGTCTCTCTTTTTTTCTTGCCATACTCATGTAAGTGGGTTTAAAAGTAAAGTTAAGTCTTGAGTGAAATGTTTCTTATACTGTGTATGTTTGCTTTGGACTGTGCCTTAATGGGCAAGGACGCTAACCTTTGAAGCTAAGTTTGACAAGAACATCTCTGTCGGCTAAAACAGTGTTTTCAAAACGCCATTCAGCCCTCAACTCCACACCAGTATTTTAGAAGTACCCGTGGCACATACAGTTACTGCATCACTATTGTTATATTATTTACAATACTGATTAGCTTTGACCAAATTACAACCTGAAGTTCCTCGACTCTCCATGCACAGTTATAAAGCAAGTGAGTCTTTTGATCTTGTTGTTATTTCTACATTTCCAAACTCCAGAACATGCAAATCTAAAGAGCTATTGGCTTACAGTAAAGAGGGTTGCAAGACTGATCGTAAAAGACATGAAACTAGCAGAAACCTGTGATGCTTCAGTGTCAACATGTTGTCCTGAGGTACAAACTACCAAGTGCATAGACAGAAAACATGCCCACCACTAAAATAACATTCACAAATTTCATATTTGAGATTAGTCCAGGAAATGTATGAAGACAGAGTTTTTTAAAGGTTTTAGAACTGGTGAAATGAGAGTGCCTCTAGATGGATGTGTGTGGCTGGATCACTTATAGACATCAGACACCACTTCACCACTGGCGCCAGCACAGTGGTGAAGGTTCTGGTATGGACTGTGCTCATTAAGGATGAGCAAGTTGGAGCTTTTATGCAACTCCCAGACCTTCTGCCAGCTATTGGAAGATACCACACAACACTGCAGCATTCAAGAGGGCGATGAATTTTATGTAGGACAATACTCAAGCATCAGAGCAGCTTAAGAGCTCAAGAATGACTGAATAATGACCTAACCTTTTCTTCCTCACATGGCTTAAATCCCGCTGATAATTTGTGAACCTGTCTCAGTGGTGAGCTTTACAGACAGTGCAGGGGAGTCTGTTTTCTTCTTCATTAAAAATTGATTGCAAAAAGTGGAATAGCTGTTAGACCGCTGGTTATATTTTAATATTTTTAAAAAGCCTAAATGTTGTTTAATTAAATTTTCTGTTGCATTTGTTAAATTTGTAACACACAAACTTCCTTAAGCTTTTTCTTTGCTAAATATTTTGATTTGTAGTTGAGTAAAATTGACTGAGAGCACTGCTTTTAAAAAATTAAATAAATGTAGTCCTAAATAAATAATTTTGTCTCTTAGCTGGGCACGCGGTGGATATGGTTCAGTTTGTGGCTATGATTGGCACAAAACACTACTTTAAATGAAGCTCTGTATGAATATTTGATTCTTTAATGTGTTAGCTAATTTTTTAAACTACTTTTGTTTGATTGAGGAAATCTGGCCATCCTGCCCACACAGAAAAAGACATTTTAACCACTACCATTCACAGTTAAAAGTTATGTTGTATTGTTTTAGTCATGAATGGTTTTCATACATGCACCGCTGACCGATGGGACCTGAAATGATCCTTAACCTGCTAGTCCCCTTCACATGAACTTTACTGTACAGCATAAAGATTGCACAATGTTTGATTTCACAGATGTGCAGGTAATGGTCTAGTGAATTGTTCTACTCGAGTAACCCTGGTGTCTAAATCAAAGTAATTTAAGTACCATCACTCTGATGATTGGTGGCTTAAGCCCTCTTCTTCAGTTTCACCATCATCACACACTCAGCTTATTAAAACACTAGCAGCTCTTGCTGGATGTTTCCTAGAGGTTTTTTTTAAGCAAGTCGTGTTTTTGTACCATTTATGTCTTGTTGTTTTTCCTCAGAATGGCAACGTCGACAACCCGTACTGTAATGGTATGGAGGGGATTCTTGAAGCGTACCATCAAAGCCTTAAGACAGTTCAGCTGTATGGACCCACCAACTTTGCTCCTGTTGTTAATCATGTGGCAAGGTACCAACGCAAACATCTGTCCCAGTGGATATATGACAGTGGATATATATCGCCCTTTCTTTGAAAGTCAGTCTGTAAATAATCTTCAGCAGGCAGCCATGCCATCAGAGGCATTAGGACAGTGAGTGATGGTTTCTCTGTGAATTGAGTAGAAATAATGAAGGGAAAATAAACAATCAGCTGCCAGGCTAAGACAAATAGAAATGGTAATCAGGGATTTGTGGTGCCAGACGTTTATTTTGCAGACATATAACGTGATGAACGTGGGGAGGTAAGGCGGCGTCTCTGGGAGGGAACTTGTAAATGGTCATGCAGCCTTTCGTGACATGTATCGATGAGCCACGCTAGTCACTTAATGAGTTTTACTGTAAATGAGGCATGGCATTAATTCACCATTACAAACTCCTTGTCACTGCAAATAGAGTAAGTGCACAAAGTGAATTAAAAAGCTGTGCCTACAAACCGACAGCAGTACATTAAACACACAGAAGACATAATGTGCTGTTTGCGGCTAAAAACAGTTGTGATATTACTATATTAAGTCCCATGTATATAACGTGTCCCTGTGACCTGTGTTTCAAGTGTATTTGTTAATATTTTCCCCATAAAGATTAATCTTGTAGTAGAATAATAGAGCTTATGCAAAAAGATTTATTCAATAAAACGACACGCAAAATTTAAACTAACAAAATGTAACATATATATCTATATATATAGATATATATATATATGCCCTGCCCACCCCCTACAGCTGACAGAAGGTTAAAGGATGTCATATCCATCCTTACGTAATTACAAACTATTATGGTGCTAAAATAGAGCTTTTTCCTATCTGCTAGTAAGTAGATCATCTGTATTTAATCAAAAAGATAAATCAAAATACAAATGTGATCAGAGAAATGTAGTCTGAGTAGTGAAAATGTGTAACTTGTTTTCATCTGAAGGGCTTTTATGTCACTTTTTGTTTCAGTATTAGTTTTGCAGGTTTTCATGTAGATAATATTTGCTTTTCTCTATCTCTTACTGATTTGTATAATAACAGTTATAAACTGTGAAGAATCCTTTTCCCCAGTGATGTTGTAGAGTGGGAGGAGCTATTTCAAGCCTGGAATCATCCAGTCTTAGAGCTTAAAATCCTGTTATATGCCTCACTAACAACTGGCAGAAGCTAAAGATTAGGGTGTTGAGATAACTGAAAGCACAAACTGCAGCTTAAATTAATTTAATTTAAAACGCACCAAAGAAAACATTCCCCTGCAGACCTTTATGCATAATGTCAATGAATAAAAAAAAGAATAAATAAAAGTCTCAGAAGGATGTCCAATTTAAAACTGATGAAAAGATAACTATTTGCATAACCAGGAAATGATCTTAACAATGCAGTTCATTTGAGTAGTTGTGTTTAATGTGCATGTTCAACTTTTCCATCCACCACAAGAAGAAAGCTGATAAGTTATTGAAGTCAGGAAATGTTGATAAAAGGGGGAAAGATGTTCATGCATGATGCATAATGTATAGTAAATGTACGATGTTGAGTTGTTAATGTTTTAGCCAGTTTAAGGATCTCATCTGTGTAGGAATCTACAAATTGAGTTTGACTCTGCTGTTAGTACTCTGCTAATACACTGAACAGTCTCCAGTGAGTGTGGCCTACATTGTTGTAAGTCAGCTAAGGAAGACAAATGCCACTTTAATCCCCTAAACAGCAGCCATCGCTTTTGCTGTTGTCACAGACAGGGCACGCTCTTTGATTAAACTGTCGGTGCCTCACAGTCAATTTGACCAAGCAGGATGCAAAGAGTGAAGCTTCACCTCTGACCTGTCCTTGGCTCTTGCAATGATCTGCCACATTTCTCCCTCTTTTTTTGCTCATCAAGTCTAGTAAGATGAATGCAAGGCAATCAATAATGTTCCAGAAGAATAAGACTGCTGCACTTGCATAAACAGTTTAACAAATTATTCATAGAGCAGCCAGCGATGGGCGATTGAATCTAGGCCACACTCACTGTGGTGTCTCTGATGGGTTTCGTAAGAGTGTCTAGATAGACCTCTGAGACGTGAAGAGCTATACAACATATTTTTCTTCTTTACGTGTCTATATTAAGCTCTTGTGTCACACACTGTGCGGAGAGAGTTTGTTTCTGAGGAATATATTTTTTAATGTATTTTTTATCTCTCACACAGTTGTTTTCTGCTCCTCTAAGAGTTTCTCTCTGGTTGCTCCTGCATGCGCGCTTTTCATAACTTTTTTTTTTCTAACATGAGCTGTTGTGCTTAAATCATTCTGTCACAGTCAGTTTCACGATCGTGGCTCAAGAGTTGGGAGTTCGCCTTGTAATCGGAAGGTTGCCGGTTCGAGCCCCGGCTTGGACAGTCTCGGTCGTTGTGTCCTTGGGACAAGACACTTCACCCGTTGCCTACTGGTGCCCCAGGGTGGCTGTGGCTACAACACATTCACACACTTGTCATCACCAGTGTGTGAATGGGTGGATGACTGGTTGTGTAAAGCGCTTTGGGGTCCTTAGGGACTACTAAAGCGCTATACAAATACAGGCCATTTACCACTTACCATTTGCACCCAGGTATGCAGCAGCAGTGCAGGACGGATCTCAGTACTTTGTCCTGCTCATCATCACTGATGGAGTGATTTCGGACATGGCTCAGACCAAGGAGGCCATAGTGAATGTAAGTGCTGATTTAACACTAGCCTGAGGATATTAACCTCTCTCTCTCCATTCTCCTCCACTCTGTGGCACTGTTCTCAGGCTTTCTGTTACTTTGAGGGTTTATAAGCCAGTAGCACTGGATTTGAGGATTTATGGGATGTTTTCTACCCCACTTCTTAGAGGCTCAGTTTGTCCAATATTTTTATTTCTTTCTGAGACCCTCAAGAGGCTTAGAGGCTCAGCTGAGATTCAACCTCTGTGCTCTGATCTGAGATCTGAGGCAACAGTGTTGCCAATTTTTTTAAAGTTTCATGGTGTTTGTTTTGTCCCATACTGCCTGCTGCATATTTCATGTGTCTTGACAACACTGCAGCTCACCTTTGGCTGGAATCTGCCCGCAGAGGTAAGGCTGACGATCAGTCATCGTCGAGCGGGTAGAGCCTTACAGGAACACAGTGTTCAGACCCCCAGCAGACTGGGTTTAAAGGGAATTTGCGACTGTTAATCAAACCATTCGAACAGCCACACCTTCCTTTTAAGATCTTGTCTGCTGCTCTGCGCTCTGCTCAACCTCAACCTGCCACATCCTGCAGCCACTGGACCTGACTTCGCTCTCTTTGGATGGAAGAGCTTCATTAGGTATTCAGCCTTTGCCCTGGAACGATGAATCATAAACAAGTAACTGTGTCCAACACTCAGCTCTACATATTTTTTTCTTATCTGACAGAACAGCCTCAGAGGTAAATACAGTCTGCAACTCTTTTCCTTTGATGTTTTTCCTTGAAACTGAAAATTTCATTTTAATAAAATTGTAAAGCAGAGCCTGCTTTTAGCCCGAGAGGAACAGACATAAATTAATTTGTATGCGAAATTTAGATTATATCTGCAGTTGTCACTTTGCTGTTTGGGTGAGACTGACTCAGGAACCTCATAAAACTGTGGATATTTTCCTGTTAGGGAGCTTAATTTGGGTCTTCATCTTCGAGCTTCGGTGAGATGGAGCAACCTGATACAGAATACGTAACAGTGTTGGTACAGAATCAAATGAAAGCTACTGCAGAGGCAATGTACATATTTAGATTTTGTGGTAAAAGTTTTGTGAAGAATTAAATTCATGGGCATGATTGAAACATGGTGGTGCCATTCTTCCTGTCCCAAAATATTTCTGTAGTCCTTTAATATTAAATGAAACTGCTGATATCACAGCGGATATCTACTGAGTCCCTTTAGATTTGTTGTGGTTCTCTGCAGTGAAAGTGAAGCATCAGAAAAACTGGAGGAGTGACACTTTACAGTACACGCAAAGTAACAAATGGTGTAAACTGAATAATGCAGCTCAAGCAACAGTATCAGCTCTGGCAAGTATATACCTGAGGGTTTTGGTCTGCTGGAAACTGGGAAAATAGAATATATAGGCTATTTTGTGCGAGAGCAAGAGGTCATGAGGAATAACACTAGTGGAGAAAAGAAATAAATCGGGAATAGAGACTGAGAGAGAAAAACGATAGAGACCATGAAAGGGGAGGTCCTCCTCAGTCTATTTACTCCTATCTGTGACAGGCCTCTCCCCTTGAGAGGTTTTTCCAGGAAAGCTGACCTACTTTTGCCCCTGTGAATGCATTTCTACCACAAGCATATATCATTCATTCATTCGTGCCAGGGCTTTCACGTTCTGCACACCAATGCCATGGTCTGAATTTATGCAGTGCAGTAACCTCTACACCACAAACCGTTGAGAAGATGCCCCCTTTTATCTTGTAGATTTATGATTTGTTTTGACTGTCGTTTAAATAGACACAACATGCGGCCCTTTTCTGTTCTGATGTTAAAAGCATTTGAATCATTTCTATAAGCAAACTTGAATAAAGGGTTTTATACTGAGTGGGTTTTGCAGGATTTCTGCAAACTGCAAGAGCATTGCATAACCTTATGTTATCTTTACTATGAGATTGTGAATGTGTGTATATTGATTAGCTAACAAATTCTGTGCGTGCTGACAGTTGTATCCACCTTGAAGGCCCTGGTTTGAATAATGCATTTTGCGTTTTCTCTTGGCTCCTTTGGGAACAAAACTATACAACACAATGTGATGTGTAACATAGTCAAGACAACGTTCTTATGCTATTTCTAATTTATATTTGTCTTATTTTATCTTGCCCATTATCATTTATGTCTTCTCTGGGGAATTGTGCATGTCGGTTCATACTGACTGTTTTAATGAGATGTGTGTTGGTGGATAAATAAACGTAATTGGAAATGTAACCCTTTAATGCTCTGCGGAAAACTTTGATGGCTTTGGTTCTTTTTTGTTTTTTTGAAAAAAAATATTGTATTCCTGGCATGTGACTGACAACTGACTGTCTCTTCTTCTTGTTTATGACAGGCAGCCAAACTCCCCATGTCTATCATCATTGTTGGAGTTGGCCAGGCTGAGTTTGATGGTGAGAATATTAACTACACACAAAATATGTGGAAAGCACTTTGTTGCCTCTTCGGATTAGGGATGGTTTGTTTTATTAAACCAGCTCAGACTTTCTGCAAAGAATAATAAATATTGTAAATGACTTCACAGTATGAAGACATATTTGCTCTGGAAAGTTTCATGATGAACTAAAAAAGAGTGTATACATAATTTTGATGCTGAGGTATACTAGAGATTTGTTTAAAAATCCATTTTTGTTCTCTGTAGCAATGGTTGAGCTGGATGGTGATGATGTCAGAATCTCCTCACGGGGGAAGGTGGCAGAGAGAGACATTGTACAGGTGAGACGTCTCGGCTCGTCACGGGAAGGAACAGCTCATTTTCTATAGGCATAAAAACATTAGGCAACGGCGACCTTATGTTCTGTTTTTTATTCCAGTGCAAAATATCTCTTAAAGTATAGCATACATTTTTCAATTTCAATCATATCGGTGATCTCTTTATCTTCCAGCTGCTTTATTCATACATACAGTCAGCATTTGTTTATGCACAGATGCAGGTACCGCTGCAGCATTTCAGTCAGGCTGAGTTCTGGACTTTGACTGGGTCATTGCTACATCTGGATTCTTTTCTTTTTTGGCTATTCTGTTTATATTTGCTACTGTGATTGGGATCGTTGTCCTGTTGCATCACCTAGTTTTAGCCAGGTTTCATACTTTGGACAGATACCCTACATTTGAATATTTTGGTAGGAGTTCACGGTTCACTCATTGACCAAAAGGTGCCCAGGTCCTGTGACTGCAAAACAAGCCTAAATTACCACAGTGCTCGACAGCTGGTATGAGGTTTTGTGCTGAAATGCTGTGATTGATTTTGTCCAGATGTGGTGTTGTGCATTATGGTCTCATCTCTCATTGTTACAGCACTTTTGTGATTTTTTCAGATGCAACACTTTCTCCTGGAAACCCTTCCAAACAAGCCATACTTATTCAGTCTTTTCATATTGTACTGTCATGAACATTAATGTTTAATATGCTAACTGAAGTCTGTAGAGTCTGAATCATAGTTCTTGGGTGGGTTTGCAATTTGTCCGAGTATTGCACAGTCTGAGCTTGAGGTGAATTTGCTGGAAATGTGTTAAAACACATGTGAATGCTTTAAACCAGCAACTTGCCAAAACGTCTTCTTTAATAGAGGTGCTCACACTGGCTGAGGATCATTTTAAGTGCATTTGATTAGCAGCACCTCGGTGCTCCTTAAGCTTAGTCTTAACTCCCATGGAAGCAGTAAGGGTGTCTTTCACAGCACATCTTATAGTTGTGAGAAAACTTGATTGTTTTCCACATGACTGTATGCACATCAATCTACCACTGTGGAGTCTTGCAATAACAGGACCATAAACTTAGCACAAAATTGTTTGCAGAATTTATAAATTAACCAAAACTAAATTAATTTTCTTATAGACCTACATGGCTTATAAAATTCTCTCTGTAATCAGAGGAGTCGCCCCCTTCTGGACATTACAAAGAATTTTCAAACCTTGGTGTTCCTTTGAGTCATCATTTCAGTGAACCAGCCAGGAAACCAGGAAAACATTGCCAGTTTGATTCAGGGATTTTTAAAAGTAATGTGTTTCTTTCTCATGTCACAACAGTTTGTACCATTCAGAGACTACATGGACCGCACAGGTAACCATGTGCTGAGCATGGCTCGACTGGCTAAAGACGTACTGGCTGAGATCCCTGACCAACTGATCTCCTACATGAAGAGCAGAGCCATTAAACCCAACCCTGTGCCAGTGTATTCGCCCAGTGATGAGCCGCCGACCAACCCCGTGTGAGCCCCTCCCCGCCCACACACACAAAGCTCTGCGTCGGGCAGAGCAAGGTTGAGATTGATGGGAACCCGTCTCCACCAACACTTCTTTGAAGCAAAAATGCTTTTGAGGCCCTTCCGTAAATATTAATCCAGCGTAACACAAAGATGATGAGACTCCATTGTGGTTTGGAGCAGTGAGACTGCAGAGGGGAACCTGCTATGATGAGGGAGCTTACTCTCTGAGTGCTTGAGGACCGGAGCGCTGAGAGACCGGTATGAAAGGAGCTTTCAGTTGTTCACTGTCTAACCTGACAAAATGGTGATGTAATGGATAGCAAGTGAGCCCATAAAGAGGGCCTGTTTGAAGGCATAAATATATTAGGATGTGCCAGTGTGTATCATGCTTGTGATACCTTTTGGAATCAATGTGTGTAAACTAGGAAATCATGTGTATAATAATTTATTTATTTATTGTAGGAATGATCTGTTCATTTTAGGGGGTTTTAAAGGGTGGGGTATTAAAGTCATATTTCCCCAGAGGTTTTCCACCTTATATTTTGTGACCAGTATAATAAAAACGACCCCCATTTCTACTTTGATAAGGACTGTAATATAAGAGCATGTGACAAAACCCATTCAGCAGTTTATTAATCATGTTCACCTATCTTTAATTGCAAGCTATAAAGTAGAGCACCTCCTGCGAGCTGTTGCTATATAGATATTTTAGCACCATGTCTTATACATCTTTCTTATATTTATATTTACAGAATGCACTAAATATTGTCCAAATAAAAAGCACAAAGGCAATAGTGGTGATAAGCTAAAAAAAACCCTCTTATTTTGAAAGGACTAGCCACAATGACAATAATGGAAAGGGCCCTGAATTTTTTTTGACACTGTCTTTTTTATTTTAAAAAGGATTATCACTACTATTATACTGATATTTAAATGAACTTGTATCTATCATAAAAACAAGCACATACTCACTTTTCCATGTAGTATGCAAGGAAACGTAGATAAAACTATTCTCATGCTGCCATCATTTTCCATCTTGCTGCTTCTTTCCATTATGTTTGTTGTGGTGACAGTTTAATATCTGAGATTTAGTTCAGTATTTTTAAAGGAGACTTCAAATACGATATACTTTTGAAAGACTGATGTCAACTAACAGCCATTTTTCTCCTCATTAAATTTGATTTGTTTGATTTTCCCCAGAATGAAGATTGAACAATCATAAATCTTGCAACAGAGTAAAAAATATATTTAGGCACTGAGTGTTTTTTTAAGTGACTGCGCAAAACAAAAACAGACCTTTTTTTTTTTTTATTCCATCCTGTCTGCTGTCTTCTGTCTCTCGACTGTTCTCAGATCATTTTGTTTTATACTAATGCACAATGGCCCATTTTTATAACTCATCGGGATGCTATTTAAATGCTTAAAAACACAATTGCACAATTCTGTTTTAAGATTTAGTTTAAGCTTGTTAATATATATATATATATATATATATATATATATATATATATATATATATATATATATATATATATATATATATCTTTATGGCGACTGTGTATAAATTGTGTAAAAAAACAAAAAAGACAGTTGTGGCCCAGTTGTGTACATCAAGTTATCCATATATAATGGCCATTTTCACATAGTCACTCAATATCTTGATCCAGATGTGCCTATTTATATGGAAACATATCCAAATTTAGTTACCCAGGTGTGATTCTGCCAGCATGTTTTAAGATGTACACACAGAAAATGTTGGAGATGATAAAACACTTGTGAGATTAGGACTATTTCAGCCAAAGGAGCTGGTACACACTGTCTCCGCCACTGCTCTGCACTTTTTTATACTTACAGCTCTTCACTAAGAATCTTTGAAGTAATAAATGCTACCAGTGTCATCGAGCCTTGTTGTACAATATTCAAAGTCAAGACTTGTTTACAATTCAGCTGTGGCATTTACATGGCCTCAAGGAAAAAGTAAACATTCATGGGTTTTATTAAGAAATTCCTTTCTGTTTTGTTAGCACAGTGTTTCAAAATGATTTCACTCAATGAAACTGGAGAACTAACGTTTAAAAAGATTTTTTTTGTGTTGTTCTCTGTGAATGTGAATCTCGGTTGTGTTTTCTTTTGTGTTCGGAGTTAAATGTGTTTGCATAATTCATGTTGCTTTAGAGTTTTTGTTTGTTGTTCTTTGACTCCCATGGCTGTGTTGCTCTCAGAGAGCAGAAAGAGTCTGATGATACTGCAGAAAGTCAGTCCTGAGGTGCTGAACTCCTTCTGTCATGAGTCCAGCCCCATATTTGGGTTTCTTTCCTTTAAACTTTTTCATTAGTGATGACATTTCCCTCTCAGAAGACAAAGCAGGGTTTAATCTGCTGACCGATTTCTTGGTTCATCACATTTCAAATTAGGCTGAGTTACATAATGGTCAAAAATACCAGTATGCCTCTACAGAAAGCTATTTAACACGATGATAATTTTTTTTTTATAAAAAACAGAAAATGTCCTGATAAGTCTTTTTTTTTCTTTTACAGAAGTTTATGGGCATTTCTATAAATGTCAAATGATAAAATTCAGTGTATGGTTGAAAATATGGGAAAACAACCCCCCAAAATGAATACGGATTCTTTGTTTTAAAATGCTACATACTGTACTGTATTTTTCAGTCAATCTAAGGGAAACAATTTGTACTGAACACATTTATCATAAGATGAAGTATGAACTCAATAACTTATAAATATAAGTAATATAAATATATGCAGGCCTGCACTGCTTTTTGAAATGCTTCATTCAGTATTTAATGATGACTCAAAAACATTGTACGTGACACACAAAACAAACGCTAAACGAGAACAACCATCGCATTTGCATAATGTGAAAATCCAAAGAATTGGGATTTGTAATAAATCTTTAAAAACATTAGAAATGCTTTATGTATGACGATGTTCTTCCAAAGTTTCTTTCAGATTGTCCCACTCATTAAGGAGGGAATAGGATACGTGCAAACATAATACATACATATACTGTGCTCGTTAAACCTGAAACGCATGCAAATTTCCAAACTTTGTCTGTGGAGTTTTAAATAATAATTTTTAAAAAGTAGCACTGCTGTTTTTCTGAGATGATAATAACAAATTCCCCCAGTGAAATCAGAAACTTCAATCCTTAGTAATATAGGAAAAAAAGCTAAATAATCAATAACACCTCTGACACCTCTGAATTTTATTGCTCAGTATAAATGATGTCTTTTGCAGCAACAGAATTATTCCGTTTCTCTTGGTGGAAATGGCTTTGTTTCTTTTTTCCACTTCCTTTCAAATTCTGTTTGAGGCTGAACTCTAATTATGTACATAGGCCCCGCATAAAGAACATTCAGTGCCAACGTGTGTTCAGTAGTTGAACTTGGCCTCTTTAGAAAATGTGCATGTTTGTGCCAAAGTGGCAGGAAGTTTGGTAGTTTGCCATCATTTCACCTGATTAGTGCATCTGCCAGTGCGTCATTATCGTTACTTAGGATGTATTTGGAGATAAACGGCCCCATCCAGCATGTTGCATCTATTGTTTCTTTCATTCTGTTCCTATGAGACACATACTGTATGGGTTCTTCTTGCCACTACTCCTGTTTTATCCCAGGTTGTTTACATACCTCTCTTGGTCTTTGACTTGCATGCTGAATATTTCCAAACCAGGTGTTGGACATGATATTGTCGTCATACTGTGGTTTGTGAAATGCTTTGTAATGGATTGCCTTAAGATGAATAAAATATTGACAACTTTGGCAGAATACCAGTTGGATTTTTAATGAATGAATGAGAAATTCTTTATTATTTGATTTATATTTGTGATTTTTTTTCTAGATGAAATTGTCAGGGTCCTGGGTCTGAGCAACCCAGGATCCCTGAGCAGTTATGAATTATATTATTATTATTATATGTATTTTGGTGTTGCTGCTGCTCTTCTCCATGCTTGTAGATGTGAGTGTGTGTGTGTGTGTGTGTGTGTGTGTGTGTGTGTGTGTGTCTGCGGGTATGCTTGGAGGATGGAGCTCAGCCACCTGCAGGCCTGAGGGGTGTGGCCCTGCGGAAGGACTGGCCACACCCGAAGTCACACACCTGCTGCTGATCAGGCCTCGTCGGGGGAGCTACTTAGGAGAGAGTTGGAGCTCCCACCGACGCGGGATCATTTCCTTGAGACTCCACGTTAGTCGTCCCATTGAATTGAGTTAATGTGTGTAAGTGTATGCCCGCGGTTATTTGTGTCCTGACGGCTGCGTCTATTGTTTCCCGCAGGAGGAGCGTGGAAGGCACGAAGAGCAGCGAGCACCGGGGGGTGCTGACACGGGAGCGGAGAGCACAGAGACACGAACTATTCACGCAGAGACACGACACGGGAGTCTGGGAGAACACGGGGATTTATTGTTGTTTTTGTTCCACTCTGTAAATAAACGCACTGCTTGAACTTTGAGCTCCGCACCTGGGTCCTCCTTCCCCACATCCCCACGGTGTGCCATGCCATACCGTGACAGAATGATCCCGCCTCTAATGGACCCAGCGGTCTCCGAGGAGAGGCTCAGGAGGGAAGTTATGGACGAAGTGTACCACCTATGTGAGGTGTGGTGGGAGAAGCCAGCGGAAGGTTTGCGTCGCGCCGTGGAGAGGCGGCTGCAGGAGATGCTTTTTGAATTCCCCTGGCTGGTGGACTCCCTTAATGCGGTGGTCCTGGACTTCCTACTTTCCACCCTCCACCTCCACTCTCCTCCTCAGGCTGCCCACCAGCTCGGACAGCTGGTGGATTCACTGCCTGAGACGCCGGCCCCGACGCCGACACGGAAACTACGTTCGCGCCGCCAGCGTTCCTCACCGCAGCTAAATCCACAGACATCTCAACAGCCGGCTGTGGTGAGTCATATGGACAATTCATCGTCACTCACCTCAACTGTTTACTCGGGGGCTATGTTTATACGGTCAGCTGCCCAGCCGGTAGCCAAAGCGCAGCCCGCGGCCCAGCTGGTCGCTGTACCTCAGCCTATCGCCCGGCTAGTGATCCAGCCGTCACCTGCTGAATCATCCCCCGCGACATCTACCTCACCGCTTACCGTTTCATCCTGTTCACCATCCACATCACACGCTCAGCCATCTTCTCCACCAGCAGCAGCCTCCATTCCACTGCCCACTCCAGCGGCCTTGTCCGGAGAGAGCGACCTCACCCGCGTCCAACGCCTGATGGACTGGGTAACTCACACCACCAACGCAAGGGCAGGAGTGGTGGGGTTAAACGCCATCGAGGCAATCCTGGAGGGAAACCCCTACCTCGGCCAGCTCAAGGGAGTTTCCGCCTGCCTTTGCACCCTGCGTAAAGCCCGGGGGGTAGTGCAAGCTCGGGAAACCTCAGACTTCGTCCAGCTGCAGCAGGAGCTCAGCGAGCCGGAGGAGCCCGCACCGTCAGCTGAGGCGCTCAGCGAGCCGGAGGAGCTCAGCATGCCCGAGCAGGAGCTCAGCGAGCCGGAGGAGCCCGCACCGTCAGCTGAGGCGCTCAGCGAGCCGGAGGAGCTCAGCATGCCCGAGCAGGAGCTCAGTGAGCCGGAGGAGCCCGCACCGCCAGCTGAGGAGCTCAGCGAGCCGGAGGAGCTCAGCATGCCCGAGCAGGAGCTCAGCGAGCCGGAGGAGCCCGCATCGCCAGCTGTGGAGCTCAGCATGCCCGAGCAGGAGCTCGGCGAGCCGGAGGAGCCCGCACCGCCAGCTGTGGAGCTCGGCGAGCCGGAGGAGCCCGCACCGCCAGCTGTGGAGCTCGGCGAGCCGGAGGAGCCCGCACCGCCAGCTGTGGAGCTCTCGCTGCCGGCCGAGGAGGAGCTCTCGCTGCCGGCCGAGGAGGAGCTCTCGCTGCCGGCCGAGGAGGAGCTCTCGCTGCCGGCCGAGGAGGTCAGCGGACCGGAGGGACCTCCACGTCTAGCGCGGCCTCCTCGCCGTCCACGTCCGGTGCGTCCACGTCAGCGATCGGCGCGTCATGGACCTGTTGCCACGCCTCGCTGTTGCTCACCGGAGCAGCGACGTTGCCATCGGACCCGTGGCAGGCCGCCGGAGGGGCAGCGCCGCCGCCACCGGACCCGTGGCAGGCCACCAGAACCGTTCTGCCGCCACCGGACCCGTGGCTGGCCGCCGGAGGAGCAGCGCCGCCGCCACCGGACCCGTGGCAGGCCCCCTGAACTGTTTTGCTGCTGCCGCCGGACCCGGGGCCGTCCGCCGGAGCTGCTACGTCGCCGCCGTTGGGCTCGAGGTAGGCCCCCTGAACTCTCCTGTGACTGTTTGTGGCGTCTTTTCGTTTTCTTTTTGCACCGCTGCGGGATGCGCGGTCTGACTCTGAGACTGTGGACTGGGTCGGTTTGTTGTTTTGTTGTTTTTGCTTGTTTTGGTTCTGGCCCTCCGTCCTGGTTCCCCCAGCCGCCCGCCCTGGGTTGGTTGTGCTGTTTTTTGTTTTGGTTTTGGGGTCGTCGGGAGCCGGCCCTTAGAGGGGGGGTACTGTCAGGGTCCTGGGTCTGAGCAACCCAGGATCCCTGAGCAGTTATGAATTATATTATTATTATATGTATTTTGGTGTTGCTGCTGCTCGTGTGTGTGTGTGTGTGTCTGTGTCTGCGGGTATGCTTGGAGGATGGAGCTCAGCCACCTGCAGGCCTGAGGGGTGTGGCCCTGCGGAAGGACTGGCCACACCCGAAGTCACACACCTGCTGCTGATCAGGCCTCGTCGGGGGAGCTACTTAGGAGAGAGTTGGAGCTCCCACCGACGCGGGATCATTTCCTTGAGACTCCACGTTAGTCGTCCCATTGAATTGAGTTAATGTGTGTAAGTGTATGCCCGCGGTTATTTGTGTCCTGACGGCTGCGTCTATTGTTTCCCGCAGGAGGAGCGTGGAAGGCACGAAGAGCAGCGAGCACCGGGGGGTGCTGACACGGGAGCGGAGAGCACAGAGACACGAACTATTCACGCAGAGACACGACACGGGAGTCTGGGAGAACACGGGGATTTATTGTTGTTTTTGTTCCACTCTGTAAATAAACGCACTGCTTGAACTTTGAGCTCCGCACCTGGGTCGTCCTCCTTCCCCACATCCCCACGGTGTGCCAGCCAGACCGTGACAGAAATAATAACATCTGGCAGATGACTTTCTTCCAGACAGATTAAAGATGGTGATGAGCATGCAGTGTGAAAGATGCCTTGTATCTCTCCTTGTGGCAGTGGATCCAAATGAGAGATTATTTGAGTAACTGCTCTGCTGCCTGTCTAAGCGGTGCAGAGAGGTGGTCAGGATTATACATGATTGATAACAGTTTGTTCAGTGACCTCCTCTCTACCACAACTTCAAAAGTGTGCAGTTTGCAGCCAGTCACAGACCCAGCCTTCCTGATCAGTTTATTCATTCTGTTGGTGTCTCCAGTGCCGATGCTGCTCCCCCATCAAAGTTCACTGTGCTTGCCACAAATGAGTGATAGAAAATCTCCATTATTTTGCTGCACACAGAAAAAGTAGCGCCTGTTCATCTCCTTTTTCTTTACAGCCTCTGTGTTAGTCTTCTGGTTCGGCCTGTTGTCAGTGTTGATGCCCAGATCAACCATTTCAAGGACAGAAGTCACACAGCCGTCTTCTTTCTTCTGAAGTCAATTACAATCCCTCCGTTCTTATTCACATTCAGAAGCAGATGATTTCTCCTAGACCACACCCCACAAAATCATCCACTAGTGCTTTATACTTCTGACCCTGCTCATCACTAATACAGCCAACCGCTACAGAGACGTCAGAGTATTTCTGTAGGTATCGTAACACCGAATTGGAAGGAAGACAGCACAGTTCTCATGCCTCACTCGAATAACTTGCACAGTGCAATAACTATTCCCAGTAAGTTGTGAACATAAATTGATATGCAGTCTAATGTTTTGAGCGAGGACTTTATAAACAGTTTGTTCATGACAGCTAAGTCCAGTATTCAATCTTTCAAAGTTATGTTTTCGTATACCTCAAAACCATTGGCAGACATGCCTGGAGGCCTAATGTTTTCCTGGATGTCAGCATGTAACTGTGACAAAACATTCACTTGGCCTCAAGGATGGACTGATTAGATTTTGGCTGTGAAAGTAACATTTATTTGAAGACAGTGTATGGAGAGAATTTGATCCCATCTGGTGCACATGCTTATTTGGACTCAAGGATGAACTGATTAGAATTTGATAAGGAAAGCACTAGAAGGTCACTGTGATCTCACAAATATGCTTTTGGTAGCAACTCTTAAATAAATGTTAAATATGCAGATATTTTAACACTAATGTCTAATACAGGGATTAGTAAACTTTACTATCAGTAGAGACATGTATGACTTTTTATTTAAGCTGTTGGTGAAATGTTTGTTTTGTCAAAAAAATGTAACAAAAGAATTTACCAACTTTGAGAGAAAGTATATTTGATCCTCTTTCATTTTAATTACGGTTACAAGGTATATTAAGTATAACTGAGCCTATCAACTTTGCTAATAGATGTAACATTACTCTACAGTGGGGTATTAATGATTATTTAGCACTTCAGCTTTGCAGTTTTATTACAATGCCATTAACACCATGCTGTTGCTAAATATATAGAATCAGAGAGTGTCGATAGCTAAAATGGTTTTCTTCTTATTATTATTACTAAACAAAATTGAGCAATCGTGAAGTGGCATGCAGCTTTATAGCTTCTTTGAGTCCTACATGCATTCTTATAAATCAAACAAATAAAAAGCTTCAAATATAACAAGGGTAATGAAAAAATTAAAGGTTTTATTTTGGCTAATGTGCAGAAAACACATCTGTCTATGCACAGTTAAATTCTTCAATTTTCTCCATGGCTTGTTTTTAAGGGATTTTGAATCCATAGCTAAGGGGACTCATGACTAACCATTTATGTGTATAGATTTAACAATTAAGGTTAAGTTTCTATTATTAATTATTTTATATTAATGTAGCTTTTTGCAAAGGGGAGCCACTACAGATGAGCTAAAGAGCTCCAAGTAGCAACTAGAGTTGTGGGTTTGAGAGACTAATATGTAGATGTTATGACATTTCATATCCAAAGTTCAAGTCTGCACAGACGTGGATGTCAGCTTGAACTTGGCTGGCTGGCAGATGTGATGCATGCAGCTGCAAAGAAAGAAAAAGTTCTTGTTGGCACCATCTCTAATGGGGAAATATCTGCTCTTCCTGCTGAGCAGGTAGGTACTATAACTACCTAGTCACCAAGGTTTCATGAAAATGGATCACGTGCGATTGTAACATTTTCACTGACTTAAAGTTAAAGAAGTTAAAAGTGCTATAATCCCAAATAGCAATAGCAAAATATTGCAGTCTCCCAGGAATGGTCTATTTCCAGTATACTGCTCAGCTCACAGCAGAGAAAGGGGGGGGGGGGGGGGGGGGGGGGGGTTCAGGCCTAAAAATTGGTAAAACAGCGCATGTTGCCTCATGTTCTCTCACACTAATGATGTGAGAAACAGAAAAGTGAAGTTTAGACTCACGTATCATTCAAAACTGTGCTGTGATCCCATGAGCATTTTGTTTTTATAGGAAATTATGAACAGACATAAATACAGACACTGGGTTGGGGGGCACTATTTTAGGTAGGTTAAGCATTAGGTTACTAATACTAGCTGCATCTTTAGTGAAAAAATATTCATAATAGATAATGAATATATTTCAAGTGTATTTTGCTTGTGGCAACTTTATTAAATAACATCATGTAAAAATAATGAGTAGATGATGTTAGTAAATTTATACTAATATATAATAGGAAGGGGTGATTTGACAAGGCTAAGAGATCTATGCAAAAACTAAAACCAAGTGTGTATTTGTCATGCAGCCCAGAGTTTATTATACTGAATTTCATAATAATAAGCATCAAAGTAATAAGTTATTATTATCTCTCAGTGTCTGCCTGTCTCAGTGTTCTTTGCTTTTCTAAGCAATCGTTTATTTGTGCTGCTTCACACTTAGCAGGTGTGTTCCTGCGAATACACAAGAAAGTGTTTGGAAGAGGAGTTCTCATATTTCAGCTAAAAGATTGCCCTAGGCTCCACTATGAGTGTGAGGAGATGGGTTTACACACACATACACGGAGGAGAAGAGAAACTGCTGTGACATGGACATGACAGGAAAAGAGTTACACTGATACATGCAGGCACCCTGCTGGGAGCGCTGGGACATTTCCTGGTGGTCTGAGGGTGACAGTGCCCTGCCATGAACAGTTAACCACTGTAAACTGTATATGTATAAACTTAAAATACATGTTCTTATGTTTGGTCCTGATTTGCTGCATTTTTATAATGCATTGCAGTACAGATTAAAATGTAATTAGTCTATTGGTATTTATTATTTAGGCAAAAATGTTAATTTCACTTAGATTGGCCCACAAAGTGAAATTTCTTAATATTTTCTGCTGTTCAAACTGACCTGAAATAGTTTCACTTTAGTCATTCTGGGTAAGTTATTTTCATGTTTGCATATGAACCCTGGAAGTGCAGTGCCTCTGCAGGTGTGTGGCTATCTGGCCAGGCTAATATCTCCATCAGGAATTACTTTATTTTCTGTTTGTTCACTTGGGTGCCTAGTGATTGAACAAGTTACTTTACATGCCAAGAGTACTGTGCCTTAGGGCCTTGCAGTCAGGCCCATCTGATGTTGTTATATCCACTCTTAATGTGATATCTGGCTATGCTTCTGGATTATAGTGGCTTTTTAGAGCTCTGCTGAAAACAGCTGCCTGCTGTGGGAGAAAACAAAGCAATGAGAGCAGGGACAGCGAACCAAAATATTGTGGCCTTGGCTACTGAAAATGAGATGAAACTCACAATAAAGCTGCAAAAAGGCAATAGGAGCTGCAGATTCTGGCTATATTTCTCTGTTGGTTCACATTAGGCCCCTTTTTAAATATATATTATGCAATTATACCTGTTTTAACTTATAGCTCTTACATCAGAAACAACTTAGCAGATTACATATAAACTCCATCCACAACTATAAAAGACTCAGTCTCATTTATTTTCAAAATACACTCACTGGTCACTACAATGCACGGGTACTGGTTTGGACCCAATTTTTGCTTTCAGAGCCACTTTAATTGGGGCGATCTCAGGTTTCACGACATCCTGAGGTGCTCTACTGTATTGAGACACTATGATCATGAAAAGAGGGACCTGGTCAGTAACAATACTCATCCCCCACACCGTTACACCACCAGCAGCCTGAATCATTAATAGCAGGCAGGATGGGTCCATGCTCTCATGTTAATAAAGCCAAATTCTGACCCTGCCATCCAAATGTTATAATAGAAATCAATCCTCATCAAACCAGCTGATGTTTTTCCAATCTTCTGTTGTGTAATTTGATCTCATGCGAATTGTAGCTGCAGTTTCCTGTTCGTAGTCACAGGAGCGGCACCTGGTGTGGTCTTCTGCTGCTGTAGCCTTTTCGTCCACAGAGCTGCTGCTCACTGGATATTTTTGTTTTCAGATTGTTCTCTGTAGACCCTAGAGATGTTTATGTCAGAAAACCACAGTTTTTTGAACACTCAGACTACTCCATCAGGCATCAACAATCATGCCACTTTCAAAGTCACTTAGATCACCTTTCTTCCTCATTCTGATGCTTGGTTTGAATTTCACAAGGCTGTCTTGACCGTACTTAAATGCACCGAGTTGCTGCTATTTTAAGACAAATAGAAATTTCAGTGTGCATCATAGATTAGAAACAAAAAACCACTTTCCTCACATTTATGTTTTTTTCCTCCATTTTATTTACTTATTTATTTATTTATTTTTATCAGGCTCCCTAATTTGTATCTACGCATCTATTCCTTTGAGAAACTGTTGTCCAATCAGGGATGAGTGCCATCCTTTCATAGACTGTGCCTCCCTCAGAAATGTGTTTTTCTCTTCCTAATTAGATGCACTGCTGAGGAATCAAGCTGTCCACCTGGGGAGAGGGAGACAGCAGCTGGAGTCATAAATTACCAGCCTAAGATAGAGGCAACACCTCCCTTGCCCACCCACTTACTGCTTGAACAATAACCACCAAGCAGCAGCAGCAAAGAGGGAAATCAACAGCTAATGACATAGAATTACACCGTACTTACAGTGCATGTAACATTTTACATGTATAATATGAAAAAAGCACTCATATGAGAGCTCTGCTCAGAAGATCTTACGCCAATTAGCTATTCTGGATTTGTGGCAGATAACACGACCCCCCCCCCCCCCCCACACACACACACACACAAAGAAAAAAAGATATTTAAACATCGACTAAATACACTTAGAGGAACACTTTACTTCTTTACTTTTCTACCAGCAGACAGTTTGCTCAAAACCATTTGCGATCAGCACATCTTTACTCTAATGCAAACACGTATTAACTCATTTTGTTCATTCAAAATTTAATTTATATTCAGAACCAAAGATTGACCATCATAATAGACATCCAGTCAAAATGTGGGGAAAGAACAATGAACAATGAATTTTCTCTAAATTCCAGCCATAGCTGTATAAACATATAATCTATATGAATAAGTGGAGGACAACAAACTAAAACTATGTGGTCAAAAGGCTTTCTGTCCTTAAATGAGAAGTGATCAAGTGAAATAGGGAAAAGATGTGAAGAAATTCAGAACAAGCTAAGAAACTATGGATCTTCTGTACACTTGTCCTCAGAACTAGTGCTGCCCCCCACAAATGCTGCTGTGATTACTGGTTTTCTTTTAGTGCCAGTGAAAGCCAATGCTTAGGTTTAGAAAGAGATCGTTTGGCTTAGATGCCAATGTGTTGGCATGTAAGGTCAAGGGGTCGTTGACAAGGATCCATATATTATGAACTGGGAATGAGAGACCCTTCCTACTGTTACTGCCAGCTGTACTTGATACGGAGTGGAACTATTTCTTTAACACGGCTAAATTAAATATTGGTAACATCTATTTAGTTTGTTGGCTCTTTAGTTTGTTAATATGTGTTCATCAGTCTTGGACAGATCTGTAATACATTGTCAAATGATGAAGTTGGCACAGTAAAAAAAAAAAAGTCAACATATTCACTGCTGAAAATATAAAACTGAGCCAAAATAAATACTAAAAGTTTCCCCTTTTATATTAAGAAATGACAGCTTTTCATTTCCGACATAAACAAATTAACTCTGGGTGCATAATGAGGTCAGAGCTCAGTGTGGTCAAGAGGTAATACTGCTCAGACTGTTTTTAATTTGCTCATCAGGGTGAGGAGAGAGGTGTGCAGATGCTTTACCCACTCTAATAAGAGATCAGGGTGGACTGCAGCTTCAGCATTGACCTGGAAACCAACCAGAACCAGATGTCTTCATACTATGTCATCACAGAACTGCCAGCTTTTCCCAATTAAAACAGCCTCTCTCTGGTAGCAAGGTGAGCTGCCTTCATGTCTGGCAGTGGTGGGTGGAACGACATCCATCAATGCGTAGAGCTCAGGTCAGCTGCAAACACATTTCTTTTCAGATTCGGACTCCGAATCATTTCTCCCACTAACTGCACACCTCTTTGTAAGCTTTCTGCTCTGCTATTCAAAATGAACTGCTCTCACCTCGGGGCGACAACTCAGGTCTCGCTCAACAGCACAAACCCACTCACCGCCACAATTCTCTAGACTTTCTCCTATCGGCTATAAATCATCATTAGGCTTCCGATAAGGAATGATATTATAAAAGAAAGTGCATTTTCAGAGTCAAGTCAAGTCAAGTCAAGTTTATTTATAGAGCACATTTAAAAACAACCAAGGCTGACCAAAGTGCTGTACAGTAAATACAGATAAAAATACAATAGAACACAATTTCGTAATTTCAGAGCACTGTAATGAAGCGAGAGTGGAACAGTGGGTGGTTTCCCATTACCACCTATATGAGATAATGTATTGGAGACTTGTCAGCTGAGATAGCCGTCGACTCACAAAATAAATGTGATTGATAATCTTAATTATTGCATCAAATTTACTGTAAAGAAAGAGAACAATTTCATATTTGCATTACCTGTTTGTTTTAGAGTTAAACTAACGAACACAGTGGCGATTTAACCTTGAGGCATTGTGAAAATGTGAAAAAACACCATGAGCATTCAACAAATACAAAATGCAGATGAGCTGAGTGCCCACAGAATGATAGTACTGCCTTCTCAGGGGGGAGTCCGGTGTACTGAATATCATTATACCCTTGCAGAGGGAGCCTTATTTACTGTTTGCTTCATGCTGGAACAGCCTGTTCCTCATAAAAATGCATTTCCATTACAGACAAAAACAACTCGAAATTGAAACTGTCAGGGGTATTTTGCTGATTTTATTTGATTCTATATGGCAGCACAAAATACAAAGACTGAGAAGATAAATAACCCAGTCTACAACTAATAAAACTAGCGCCTGTGCAGTTTAACTGCCTGTACACTAAAGTGACAACTGCCTAACCTAGAGAAAAAGGCTCGGGCAACCCGACATTCCTTTATATTTTATTTCCAAGGAGTTTGACATAATAATGTGATTTTGTCGTAGGACTGCGCTCTCAGTCATTTTACTCATTTTCATTGCAGTTCTTGAACCTGACCATTTTCATATGAATGTTTAATAATCCACTTAACATTCACCTACTATTCATTAAAAAAAGCACACATACACATAACAGATAAGCAGCCTTATCCCGTTCCTTAATTGATGCATCTACTGTTCACTTACGTGCTGTTCACAAAAAACATTTTAAAATAAGAAGCCTTAAAAGGGTTCAAGCAGACCTTTTTAAGGAAGTGAGAAAAACCTGGTGTGTGCCAAATTACACACAAGAACTAGAGTGAAAATCAACAGCAACAGGTTTGATGGAGAGAAGAATACAAAATGTAAATTTTTAAAATTGAAATCATTATATATGTATGGATATTTGGGTCTGTTTGAGGCTGCGTTTTACCCAGTGACGTTGGGGATGTTGTCAGAATTGATTGAACTGGGGGAATTAGGAACACAGAAACCATCTGGAAAGAATCTGGTTTGGCAATGGCTGTATTTGTCAGCATGACAAAGATCCAAAATGCACTGTCAATGCAATACAAACATAGAAAAACATCATCTTGATGGAACAAAAGGCAGCCAAAATCCAAAGAAGAGCTCTGATTGTCCTTAAAGAAGCCTGGAGAACTTGAAGACTGCTTAAAGAAATTAAAAGAAAACTTTGGCTGTGTTGAAGAATACAGGTGGTCATATCAAACACTGACTTTCAAGCTCATTATAATACTTTTATACTGTATTTCCATCCATATATGTGCATGTTTCCCAGCAAAATATGAAGAAATGAGGAGTGACTCAAGACTTTTGCACATTACTGCACTTCACACCATAATTAGAGGCTAAACTGGCTCATTCATTGATAAATCAGCCAGCAGCAACTGTGATGAGCCATTAATAACTAAACCTGTAGCACAATAATAACAATAAACCTTAACAGTCTTAGGAATAATATATAGATAAATCTGATTCATTTATATATTATTCATTTATAAATATGTAAGCGAGGCTCAGACAAAGTAATTTCCAGCCACAGTTTTATATGTTGTTCTCGAGGACGCGGACAAACAACATTATATTTATGGCCCTGTGGGCAAATTGCCCAGGGTTGAAAAATGCATCTCTAAAACTGCTCATATTTATAACTCTCTCTTTCAGCCATATCATGGCACATGTGACACCCCTTTTGGTGTAACTATTCTGATCTCTTGATGTATACAATAAATCTCACAAGAGAAGTCTGATTTAAAGACACTCTGATCCAAATAAAAAGGCTGCTGCATTTCTGAGCGCTTTCAGCAGCTATAAATTATTTCAGTAGTGAGAATCAGTGTCTGGTTTGCGTGTGCCGTTTAGCATCAAACTGAAAAGTCCACAGTTGTCGACTTGACCAGCCTGTCATGCAGTAACAGGCTTTGGAGATTTCAAATAAATCAAAGTAGGTGGTAGTTTTCACGTAGTGCTTGGATAATCATTCCCACACTGACAGCTGCTTTGTCTGCTGCTTTCTCTGCAGTGCACTCTAAATGTATTTACTATACGCCTTAGGTTACCTCTACAGTGATCTGGGGCTGGTCTAATCTCTGGGACTGAGAAGAGAGAAAATATAGAGGGGAGGAGATGATCAAGGGGAGGAAGGTGAGCGGTGAGTTTAAAGAGGAGCACTGGAAGGATAGAAAAGCTGTCAGGTGAAGAAAGGACAGAGGGAGGGTGGGGGGGCTGCAATATTGAGCAAAGGAGATTAGAGACAGCACAGGGGAGGGAGAACAGAACAGCAGGAGAGAGCATGGGAGTACAGTAGGAGTGAGGAGAGGAAGACAGAGCCCGCCACAGGGAAGCACTATCCTATGAGTCATTCACAAATAGCTGGATCAGAGCCTGTGCAAGCCTGAGACTCCCTACTATGGTCTGGGGGATTTTAACAAAGAGAGATTGATCACTGACTTCTCTCTGGAAGAAAAAAAAAGAAATAAAGAGAATAAAGTCTCTCTTAGTAAAGCCAAGGCTGTCTCATTGAGGCTCTTTTAAAGTGAAATATTGCAATGAGCGAATCAGTCCATGCACTGCAGTGCAGCGGTTTTTGATGACGCTCAGAAGCTCGCATGCTGATAACCCTGAACAATATTTAATGATTTTGTTTTGCACAAGTGGCACAGCATGGCTTCTTTTTAAAATGTTGAAAAACTCATAATTTTAATGAACATTTGACTGGAAAAGAGAATCGTAAGACTACAGTTCTCAAAATAATTGCCTTTATTTCTGTTTGCGTTTGGAAGCTTTTTACCTCTCCTCCCCAAATCCTTCTTTTCTGCCATTCTCTCCAGTCAACAAAGATGTTTTGCAACCACAGGGCTCAGTCTCATCTCTCTTACTCCCGCTCATCCTTGTGTGTTCACCCCCTCCGAACACGCTCAGACACATGCACTGCCATACCACCGCATGCAGAAACACTGGCACAGGCAACAGAAATAGCAGTAGACTGTGAGCGAAAAGATAACAGCCTCTGCTGCTGTGTGGGTGTGACACAGCTCTGCTTCATCATTCCAACTCTCTGCGACAGTCAGGGAAAAAGGGACTGAGAGAAATCACTATAAAGTGCAGAAACCAGTGGCTTTCTTATTTACTGTCTTGCTCTGCTGAAAGACTTGCAGTACTCTTCTGATGTCACCTATGCTGAGCTCCGAGTCTTTGAAGAGCTCCGGAAAACTGACAGATTCAGCATTTGAGACATTAAAGTGGAAATGAAATAAGGGCAAAATTTTTTTTTCCTGCGGAGTCAGTTAAAAGGCCATCCTGTTGCTCAGTGGTTTTGCCTGGAGGAAAGTCCTGTGTCAAGTCAAGCGGTCTGTCAAGCTGATAGGTTTGGTTTTACTTTTCTCTCCTCTGCTTCAGACATGAGCAGTCAAGTTGTAATGCTTGAGTGGGGAAGAGGGCTCTCTCTGCATCATGGATGAACGCTTCTTTAAACCCACCAAAACCCAGTTTTGTGGAAAACGCACTCATTTTCATATTAGCAATATTTTTTACTTCCATAAAAACAAGATAAGGAAAAAAACTGCCTCCGATTATAAAAATTTAAGGTTCATTTTCTATTCGGGGAAGACTGAGAGGGCTGGATTCCACTGGGTGCTGTCCGTGGTGCTGAAAAGCAGCCACATACATAATGAGGTTGTCTAAGACTGTGATTTGCAACCAGAGTTATTTCTGCAGATGCCAAAAATATATCCACAGTGTGTGAGTACTATTTAGTGAGCAGACATAAAAAACAAAACAACAACAAAAATCAGCTGAAAGTAATGAATAACCTGCCTAAAATTGAGAAATGATTGAATATGCAGTTCAGCTAGTTAGGCTAAATGGAAAATTTCACAAGATCCACGCATATTTAATAACAAGCAATAAATAAGATCCACAACAGGTGGAAGAAGAGGTGCTAGATGTCAACTGAGAGGTCTAAAGGAGAACATCAGGCAAATCTTTGAAACGACAGCTGCAATCTAGGGCTGGCAGTCAAAACTGGATCTCTCCTGCACCACTTCAGAAGCATTAAAAACAGCTGGATTACCTGTTGGCAAAGATCCCAGTAAAGCTCAGAAGCTTTGGTGAACCTGGAAGCCCCCCCCCCCCCCCCCCCACACACACACACAACAAAACAATGTTAACACTCCTGTCTTGTTCAAAGATTTCCCTCTACAACTGCAGCAGAGAGTCTGCAGGCAACAGTCTGTGATTCCTGTGATTTAGTGCTTTGATACTTAAAAACCAAAGTTGGGTGTACTAGCCGTCATGTACATTAACTTTTTTTTATTTGTGGGTCCTGAGGGTAAGTGGATTTTAGTGCCTAGTAAGAGTTGAAGAATGTACAAAGAGCGCTTGCTTGAGCTGAGCTATAAATTACACAGCTGGATCATTCTTCTTTTCAGCACACGGAGAAATGTTAAATACTCAAAGCCACATTGTGATTCTGGGTGAATGACCTGGATCAGCAATTATTTCTGTATGTAAAAGAGACTATAGAGACTATGAACTAACCAGAGACGGTGCTAATCAGATTATTACTCTTAGTAAAATCATTGATTTGAAGGTGGGGCTGAGTGAATTGTAGAGGCCATGTCATTCTATTTTACTTGTGGTAAGAGAGCTTGGCCTTGCAGGTGGCAGTGTCTTCATGCTTTCCACTTTGAAGTAATGGTGTGTGTGAGGAATCCATTACTTTAGCTCTAATGCCCTGCTGCGATGTTTGTGGGGGTACGTGACACTCCATTTCCTTTCATTTCCTGGCCTCACTGCCAGAGGTTCAGATTCACAGTGTAAAAAAAAGTTAAAAAATAAAGACAAAAAACCCTGCTCCCTTCTTCTCCCTGGCCCAAATTATTGTCAGGATTTTAGTCACGAACATGTTTTTTTCTATTTTGATAATACCAGTGCACAGTCTTAAAATAGCATTGGTGCTGCAAGTGAGAGAAAAACAGGTTCACGTTAAATATGCAGAAATCTTAATGCAAATTGAGCATCTTGTGTTGTCTTGTCCTGATTGCATTTCAACCAATCTTAGGAGGACACAACTCTGCCCCCCTTACTGCCATGAAAGACTGCAAATGGCTACAAGCCAAGGCACTATAAGAGCTCGACAAAACAATGTGTTTCTCTCTGAATTTCTGGGAGTCCCCACGGGGCAGGTTGCATCCTGGTTATCCACAGAAAATGGAGCAACTCATTCACTGGTGCTGTGTTCCTCCTCTGTCAGCGGTGTAGCCAGCACTGATGGTGAGCTCTGTGTACATTTACTTAACTGCTGTCCCACACTATGAATTTAAGGTTGATCATATACCTCGACAGAAAATAATTATTATACCTCTTTATTAAATTAAACTGATGTGAGTACTGTGACATGAAGACATTAAAAATTTAAATGATTATTTTGATTTTGACATATAATTCTGATTTTTTAAACTAACAAATCAGTTTATTTTGAAATCAACCAGGAGATTATCGTATGTAAAAAAAATAACCAGATTAGTTGCCGTGTTGAAAACAATTATGATAACCCAATGATGCAGAACAGCCCAGAGTGTTAGCATTTGAATAGCTGCAATCTTTGTTCTTCTTTCTTAACACGTTGCCACACTGAATTTGAAACCAAACAAAAGATACTACACTAAAGTGAAAAATGTCAGGTTTTACATAAACAGATTTTACACCAGTATAGGAGGAACACACGGTGCCTTTTAACACAGCAAGCCACTGGTTAGAGGTGCGGTAGTAACTGGAGAAATATTTTTTGTCAAAGAAAATGATTAAATGCAAAATTCTGTGGGAAATATGTAGAGTCTGGGCTTTAAAAAAATAGTATTAAATTGGCAGCGCAACACCAAGTTAAATTTATATGTTTTCCTCTGCCCCGCAGTGCTGTTTTCCCATCTAGATTATTTTGATGTGAGTTTCCAAAAATCCATTTGGTTATTAAAACAAATACATCCACCAACATGGTTGTGAGCAGCTTCATGCAGGAAAGTACGCTGTCCGCCCTTATCACTTTAGGAGGAAACAAAACTTTGACAGATTGACAGGAGGCAAACGTCAATGGCATCCCACTTGGCTGAGCTGTAATGTTAGTTAACTGCATGTGGTGCATTTTCATACCTGAAAAGATTCACAAGATGACTTTTTTTTCTTTTAAATTATTGTTAAAAATTGTAACTTTTTGGTTCTTTGAGCAAATGGCATCTAGTTCATTGCATTGAAGAGAGGGCACTGTTTTGTGACCCCTTGTGACTAGGTTACAAACATTTCTGCAGATGATGTCACCAAAACAGGGAAACTTACTGCAAAACAATGTAAACATTTAGAGGAAAGACATGCAAATTTAGCTTTTTGGGGAGTACAGGACCTTTAAATATGATAGTAATCCAAGTGGAGAGAATTTTTATACTGCTATATTAATACTTTTACTTAAATAAAGGATGTGCACAATCAGCTAGTGGTCGTAATAAACATCTGTCTGCACACAGTAAGGCCCGAGCGGCCCTCCCTCCTCCACACATGCTGCTAAACACCATGCAGGAGCTGGTCATTCATCCTTTTTGAGCACATGAGGAGACTCCTGTTGGCTGCTCATGCCAGCCTGACAACCCGCTGATGGTGACTTTACGATGTCGCAGTGTGACACCTCAGAGATTTCTGAACTTCACACAGAGACAACATTTCACAAGGCACTTTTTTTTCAAAGTCCAGCCTAATGGGACGTGTTAGTGTCACAGCCAACAACAACAAGAAAAAAGAAATGTTGATATAGCTGGATAGGATGCACTTTTTTTTTTAGCTATTGCACTGCTCATTGTGCTGTGCTGCAGAGTTTCAAGAACACTGCATCACACTTTTTATTTTGAGTTTTTGCTCCTTTTCTGTGTTCTTTGGCAGTTTTATATGCAGTCATGTAAATATTACTGTGGTTTCAGTTTAACACAAACCAGCCTCTTGGAGAGTGGATTTTGGTTCAGCTGAAGTTTCTTTAGTCGATGCCCTCCCTGTGTTATAGAGAAAAAAACAACAACAACAACAAAAAAACAGATAGGCCTCCAAGACACCATTGTGTTTGGTACTTAAAAGGAAGGACATCTAGTCCTTCTCTGCAGTCAGTGCAGTGTGCAAGCTTTTATGTATGAACATGGAAAGGACTGAAACTAGTCAAGATTTGGCTTTCACAATAAGAGCGCTGCAGGAATCTGGTATTTTTTAGAGAAATGGTCTGAATGCCAACTGCAGTCAAATATTTTTTGTGACTATCAAACTTAATGCTCATTAATATAAAACAGAGAGTGAAAATTGGGATTTTGTTCAAAAACACAATTCTATTCATTTTAATATATAAATTAAAAAAACCTTCATACCACATTTAAATGACAGGCAAGACAAAGTAAAAACAGCTGTTTTTTTTTTTTTAACAAACTACTGCCATCTTAGGGAAGAATAAGAGCACTGCAGCAAGAAACAGCTGGGGAATATTTAGCCTACATTTACACATAATGCTGAAAATCTTTGTGCTACAGTTTGTGTAGTGAGTTATCTTAAAAAGTGCAAATTAACATGTGCTCAGTGAATAACAACTTTAAATATTTTGATATTAACAAATAGATTTATGTTAGAAAACAGATCTGTATGACAACAGATGACAAAAATTATGTTGAATCAACAGAAATACATCTTGTGTAAATATTTTATTAGTATTATTTTGTGGCTTTATTAGCAAAAATTAAGTGAGGAGGAAATTATGACATTCACAAAAAAATCAAATAAATTCGTTTTTCTTCCGATGTAATTACATCCATAACTGGAGTTCCTTTGACTTTATTTCACAAGAAAACAATCTCTCTAAAGATAAATGCTTTCCTTTATCAAACATGTGGTTTTAATACATGTTTTTTTTTTTTTGCATGAGCCCCAAAGGTTGATTCTGTTCATGTGGATGTAGTGTTTTCAGTGGGAGAAATGTTTCGTCACCCATGCAAGTGACTTCTTCAGTCTCAGCGCACTGCAGGTGCCGTATAAACTGTTCATTGCATAATGACAAACTAGCCCACTGAATGAACAGTGAGCTGTGAGGTCAGTTCTTCCATCATTAGTATGCAAATTGCCATGACCACTGATCAAACAATCACTGACAAGTTAGCTCTTCTGTGTTGTGCCATCCGCTTCGCCAGAGGAAATGGAAATCCTCCTGGCACTTAACAGCGTACGCTACATTGCTTCGTTTGCGTCAGGGGACCCGATCTTTGGGGTGGACCAGCTTTTGGCGCAGAGTGTTTTAGGGTTTAAAAACTATGGAGACGCTGTGTTTAGAAAAAATGCACCTCATCTGTCCCGATACTCCTGTCACATGAGGGATCACTAAGGGTTTTTGCTTAGGCAGCGGTTGTCCTCTCCTGGATCAGCTGGAGAGATCCAGGGATTTGGAATTTATTAAACTCATTATTCTGGCAGGACATTTTGGTCCACAAAGATGACATTTTACTGAACCTTGTGTTGCTTTTTCACAGCTTTTGTATTGCTAAAATGTTACTGTTCGCTTATCACTCAGGCAGGCTGATTGATCAGAATCAGATTTGACCTTTAACATTGCAACTTATGTTCAGAAAACACATGGTGCACGGTACAGCCAAATTCTGAACCAGAGAAAACCTTTTAAGCCTTTATGGTTCAAAGTTTCTGCCTAAAACACAAACCACATTATATTTACTATTTAAGCTCAAGAGATTCATCATTTCTGTTCTCTTAAAGGTTGCTTCACTGTCAGAGTGGGCTGTTAAACGGTCACAGGAGGTGACTGTAACGTACACAGCTTGTTTATTGTTGCAAATAGCGCTGCTAACTTGCTTTGTTAATTGAGTTGATCATTTTCTAAAGTGTTGGGGTGAAAATGGACTCCTTATGTCACCTGATAGGACATTAAATTAAACATAAAACAGAAGCTTAAATAAAAAAATGAATCTGGTACCAAATTCTCTCACATGTAATTCTAATCCTGAGACTTAAAACTAATTTTCCCAGCAAAATCCACAAACTGTACAGATTGAATAAAGATTTGGTTGTGCTACCAAAAACATTAAAAAATACAAAACAGTAACTAACACATGTTCACATTTAGAAAAAATGTTTATTCACATGGATGTTAAGTTGCATCACGCAGCATCAGTGGTATCCACGAGCAATAATTACGGTAAACTAAATTGTTTAGTTTAATTATTGTTTAAACTAAAAAGGAACAAAAAGTGCTCAGTAAGCAATAACATGTGGCTGATATCTTAATATACAAACAAGGACACAGGAGTGAAACTAAATTATAAACAGTGGTGTTTACAGAGAAACTGAGAATCATCACTATTCTCAAAAATGGCCCATGGTGCAGTGCGATTTCTTAACACGTATCCCCATAGTTTGGTATAGCTGAAGCATGTACACCCAAAGTGTGAAAACGACCAACACATAATACTGAGAATGTGCCTCAGCTTTGTCCATACAAAAAGTCACTGATTAGTTTTCCCCGACCAACATATCCCGACCAACAAACGGATAAAACGTCTTCCAAATGAGAAATAATTATTTTCTGTCGATCTTACACAGAAAAATGCAAACGTGAGGGAAAAGCTTAAAGAAACAAAAAACAAAAACCATCACTTAACTGTTCCTGCTCAATAACCAATAACGTCCAGGCCACACCAACAACAAAAAAATAAAAAATAGAAATAGCACAAGGAATTAAAGCGCAGGAACAAGTAGGATAACTGCTTTAAAGTGCTTATGACGACACAAAAACACAAAAAGGCCTCTAAAAGAAGGCAAAAACTTCAACCTCAAAATCACCACAAACAAAAATCAGTCTGAGAGGTCATTGTCTTTTGAATACTGTAAAGGTGAAGGGGTAAACTGCTGCACAAAACCTTTCTGCAGGAGGCCGCAGCTCTTAAAGTCCTCCTCTGAGAAGGGGAGGTTCTTTAAAAGTCTGTTTTCAAGCTCCTCTATATACGCATAGTTCAGCAAAGCCAGTGGGCTGGATGAAGCACAGGAATCATTATCAGGGCTGTTCTGAAATAATGTCACGCTGTCGTTCTGATCAATCCCGCAGTGCTGACTCATGGTATTCTCAATTGGCAATGTGTGATTGTTCTCACACTCACTGTGCTGGTTATTGATTATTTTGGCACTTGTTTCTAAAGACAACGTTGTGGTCACACTGGGCTTCAAGCAGGCATTGGTGTTTGCCAGAATCTCCACTGGAGAGAAGCGGCTCGGTGCGATTTCGCTCAGTGGCGTTGACCCTTCCCTCGCTCTTTCTTCTGTGACTGTCTGGACGATGTTGAGGTTCCACACATCTCCAGCCCCTCTTCCATTTCTGCTGGGGGTGAGCTCTTTGCTCAGGTCCAGGAGAATACAGTCAGAGTCCTTTTCACTACTTTCTGTTTCTGTCTCTTCCCCAGATCCATCCTGCTCCACACACTCTGCCTCCCAGGCTTCTTCACATGACTTCCCAGATCCCCTTACAGGAGACTCAAATACCACTCCTTTAGGAACAAGAGGATGGAAGTGTTTGCGGCGAAGGCTAGTGTTTGCTGATGAGCAGAGTTGCCTCTCTGGCTCTCTCGACATGTAGTGTCGGACTGACTCTGGTACCAGGATTTCATGGCGTTTTTTGTGAGGGAGTAAGGCAGAAAGACTTCCAGGTACACATTTTCCTACAATGGGTATAAGGCAGGTAGGTTTAAGTGCTGAGACAAAATCCTCCAGCTCTTGGTAGGAGGAGTGATCTGAATAGGGTACTACATGGACATAAGGGTGGAAAGAGATCAGCGGCCTGCTGGTGGGCAAGATGGCCAAAGTTGGTTGTTCTTTGTTCCACTGGTGCAAAGCAGAGGCACAAATCTCTGACTGGTCCACAGCTCTGATACGGCCGGCCCCTGGCTCAGTAGTGAAGACATCAGGCAGCTCCAGAGCTTTAAGGGTCTCCATTCTCTCAAAGCTCACCTCAATCCAGGTTTTAAATTCCATCGCCAGCTCCAATAGCAGGGACTCTTTACCTAAGGAATAAAGGCCTGCAAGACGGAATAAAGCAACAAGAAAACTTTAGACCTGCAATAACTGACCTTTTTTTAGCTACTGAGAATCAGCAGGAACAAGCTGTGAACACAAGAATGACAAATCATCACCTTCTAAGCTGAGGATGTGAATTAATAGCTTTGAAAGTGAGACAATGTGTTTATCAGAAATCTGAGGAAGAGCTTTGTGTTCAAAATATCGCACAGCTACAAAAAAACAAATTTAAAAAAATCCTTCTTTTCAATCCCAACATTGATACTGATATTGCTGTTTTTGTTAATTTTACATGTACTGTTGTCAGACACACCCTTTGGCAAAGAGTGCAATGCGACTCCTGTGTATGTAACATCAGCTTTTGTCCCCTAATGGTGGTGGTGAGGCTAAGGTTCCTATTAGTGCTGTCAGCGTTAATACGACGTTAACACCACAACCGTATTAACGCGGCAAATCCCCGTTAGAGAGTTAACATGGATCGGCCCTGGCGAGGGCTGCACGTGCGTTGATGCCGTGCAGCCCTCGCCAGGGCCGATCCATGTTAACTCTCTAACGGGGATTTGCCGCGTTAATGCGGTTGTGGTGTTAACGTTGTATTAACAAGATTAACGCTGACAGCACTAACTCCTATTAATCTTTGGCAGCATATACACCCAATAAAAAAAATACAAAAAAAGCCATTTATGCACAGTCACAATACAGTAACTGACAGGGCTGCAGCAAGCTGTTTAAACTGACCTATGATAACATTGTGGCTGGGGTGGCTGCGAATAATCTCCTTAATCTGTTGAGTGGCTCGCTGTCTTGATGGCAGGGTACGGTTAGGGTCACAGTTAGTGTTGTCCAGGTACAGCACATCTATAGTGGCGTAGGTCCGTAAGCATGGCTCACGCAGCATTGAAGGAGTGTATCTAAAGTCGCCTGAAATAAATCGGCGCGGAATGTTAATTTACGTGATACCAAAAACTTGAGAAATTAAATCCAACAGGACACAACTTGAGAAATTGCATTTTTCAATGTCTGAGAAGCTTCAGAGAAACAGACCAGTGTATAGAATGGAGCCAAAGTAGCCTTCGAATAGAAACATGACAGCCCCTGGACAGTGGTTGGCATCTATCAGTGTGACCGTGAGCCTCTCCTTGCCAATATCATCCAGTGGGAGTAGGTATGGCTCACCCACTTCTAAAGGATGGATCCACTGTTCTTTCACCTAAGCAGACATGGAAACATTCAGAGGAAAACCAAAAAACATCAAAACCTTATAAAAGACTTTGGTGCAACAGAATATCTACTACTCCAGATCACGGTCAGGTTTAGTCTGAAACACGTTTAAGGTTGATAAAAGATCAAAGTTTGGAAACTATAGAAATAACACACCACTGTTATTGTATATTTTGTATAGGGTTGACATGTTGTGCACTCAGATCAGAGATGCTTGTGTTTATAACCTGGCAGTATTGAATGTTTATGTGAGTTACTGTTGCCTCCTATGAGTGTGAAACAGCTTGGCCAGTCTCCTCTGACATCAGCAAGACATTTTTGCCCAGAGAACTGCCGCTCACTTAATGTTTTCTATAAGTGTGCATACTATAGCTGTCCACTGCAGGGTTGAGGGTTTGACACTTCATCTGTCAAAGTGTCCTTGGTACAGAACATCTGCCATTTTACCTGCTGCTTCTGTGTCGGGCTCTACAGTAGCCAAACACATTTGTTACTGTTCTTTCTGTTCCAAAACTCCAGCTTCTTGGCTATAGTAAAAATTATGTAGTTGGATAATCATTAATTATACCTGTGCTGTGCGAGCCCAGGTGTAGCCAATAGCTCTAATGAGCTCTAATTCAATAATTAAAGGTTTTAGATCCCGTGCAGCACTGCTTCTACACTCAAACATGCATTTGTTTCTTTATTTTTAATGACTACACCCTCCCTTACCTGCAGCTTGAGTTTCAACAAAGTGGCGGTTGTAGGTGAGCAGTAGATGGGGCGATTGCTCCACGTGGACGTCAAACCTGTCGTGTGGTCGCTGTGCATGTGGGACAGGAAAAACAGCCGGGTACCCGGACACTTCCGCACATGCCAGAAGTCCACGGCCAGCGGCGTGTGGGGAATGACTTTCCCGTTTGCGGGCATTGTTATTGCCACCGCTTGAGGTCATCCAGCTGTGTGGTCAGTCGATAGATGTCACGGGTTTTTCGCCTGTGGCCAGCTGTTAGAGACTAATTAAAGTAATAGTTGGGAGTTTGACGGGCAGTTAAGGTTGTCACAGAGCAAACTGCGTATTAAAATGTCAGCAGAAACACAACAGCGTGTTGACATAAACAAAAAAACAAAACCCTTCACTGGCTTCTGGCTAACGGAATCGCTAAATACAAATTTAACACTCGTTACTAAAGGCTACATACTTTTTTTTTTTCTCGTATTGACCTCTGATTTAGGTTCAGAAAATCTTCAGCCCAACCTTGAGCACCTTAAACAGCTGGCCGGTCGTTACATTTTCACAGTTGCGGTGCTAACAGCAGCTGTTAAGCCCCGCCATTTCTGTTTTCAATTTAACGCTCAACGCCTCCTTTTCCTTCTTCTTCTTTGTTTTCTTTATTGTAGCGGTCATGCTGCTTATCTACAATACTGCCACCAAAAGGCGGCACTCGGCTGGATCCATATAAAAAAAACTAGAAACCCCCCCCCAGCAATAGCAGTCACCTCAATATGCTTTATGATGTAAGGCAAACACTAAAAACTTACAATGTTAAAGAGAAAACCTCATCGAATGGTCCCCTCGGAGCAGCACTTGGCGACAGTGGAAAGGAAAAATAATGAAATTTCTTTTTATAGGAAGAAACCAAGGATGTAGCAAATCAATTTCAACAATATCCATTTTTAAAACTATATTTGTAAATCTCTAAAAATATATATTCAATACAGGAGGCTACCAGAAATACACAACGTAAGCAAACTGTTGTAGTATCCACAAGATGGCGCCAATAGAGCGGAAACAGTCGCTTCATGGCAACTTTGCAGGGCATTTATTGTGTTTCTCATATTTTATGAGATTATAAATTGATAGAGAAGAGCGCTTGATTATTTCCGAAATATATTAAAGCTTTAAACAATTCTAGCGAAAAAAAAGAGAGAGATATACTGAAGACTTTGGTGTTTGGATGATGGATTGATTCCCCTCTGAAACCTTCGAGACTTACTTACTGTATCTAATATATGACTATATATGTGTAACACTCATAAAAATCATCATCCCAATATGCATTATTTGTTATATACATTGAGAAGGGGGTACTGCTAAATGGGGTCATTGCTATGGTGATGATAGGAATTCACTGTAGCGCCCCACCCCCCGCACCTCTCCACCCTTTTCCTTTGCACGCTGTTCACTTTTCAGGATAATACCTGGGACTGCTGCGCATTCCTCTCTTATCACGCGGCATGAGTTCTCTTTCCATACAGGAGCGCATTAATCACACGCTGCTTTACAGTTAATTATATCACCCCCAAATGCACGCATGCGCCCACTCTGCAAGGATTCAGTGGAACCCGTTACTATTCACTTCACATCTTTGTGATGGTTCCACAGCGGGAAACTGTAACTAATAAAGATTTTGTCCCTGATGTGCAATAGATGTGTTTATTTTGGGGGTAATGCTGCTGCAGTGTTAAAACAGTGTCTAGAGACAAGTAAAATATTGATAACAGGACAAATATTTCTCATAGATATTCTAAGTATAATTATGCAACTGTGCATAAATAAACAGTAACGCACTTCATTATTATTTAGTATATTCTTTCTCAATCAGCAACGAACATAATTAAATTCCTTAAATAACGCGTGCACAAAACCACCGTGCCTTGTTGTGATTCTTCAAATATTATAGGAATGTCAGTGCAGGGAGAAGATTAAAATTAGCAGCTGTTTACATGTATCAAGCCAAAGGTTGCTGAGGTCAGCAGGAGCTGTCTTTCCTGTCATGGTGTTCTGCAAGAAGAAGAAAAAAACAAACAAACAAAAAAAAACAAAAGTGCTGTGAGACAGTACCAGTGATGCTTCAAAAGCAGATGGCTGCACAGTCTGTGATATGCCACTGCTGTTTTTAAAAGGAATGCTTTATATCTAACACATTCTCTTGGGCTAATTTCGGTGTGCAAATGTCCCCATATCCTTTATTCCCCTCTATCAAATGCTACTACAAAATGTTACTTAAATTAATACAGATAAAAAGATGTAAACCAACTTGATGTTTTTTGGCAATGACAACGATGATTAAATGAGATTCGGTGGTCCCATAAAAGTTTTTCTCTTAATTCTCTAGTTTTTTTTCCTAAATATATAACCATCCCCACGGTAATAAAGACCAGTGTGATCTATTTTTATTACCCCCATTCATCTGAGTCAACAAATTTGTACAGTCAGACTCAGTGGCGATGGCGGCTTATGTCTCTTTCCCTTCTGGGATGATGCAGTGGTGCTGCACACACACTCTCCCTGCTGCAGAGATATTTACAGACATGTGTGATGAGCTAAAAATGTCCCTCGGGGGCTAAGAACAAGTTGCAGGCTAGAAGAAGCTGGTGAGGACACATATCCTCATTTTGGCAGCCTCTCTCACTTATTCCATCTGTCTTTCTCTGTTTATCTCTCACCTTCTCCCTCCTCCAGTCTCTGCGCTCTTTGTTTCATTTTCTCTGCTTCAGCCTCTGCCATTCCATCATCCTCAATGGGGTTTCAAGGGTCACACCTTTTATGCTCTCATTGTGTGACATAAAAACAGTGTCATGATACCACAGTACAGTAGCATGATTGCTGTCTAGTCCTCTTTACCCTGTGTGTTGAGCACTACCTTCTTATCCACACTGCTGTATAACACCTATAGAGGTGGAGAAGCTGCACCACAAAAGCACTATTGTTTCTTCCCTCATGTGAATTGATAAGTTCAGTTTATTGGACTTTCAGGAGTGAGCTGAGAGGTGTGGCATGTAGTCAGCATGGTGGAAATCACCCACGGACCAGCTAAGGGTGCAGTTTTAGGGCCGCAGAATGCACAGCCATGATTCGTAGCTTACTGTCATTGCAATGCTGCATACAGAGAGAAAAATGACTCTAATTTTCATCCCAGAGAGCTCCAAGTGTTTTAAAATTTCTTTTTATATGATGCAGGGATATGAAAAAATCCTCAGCAGTGAGGATTAATATAGGTAACATGCAAGCTGCAGGGCTGAAAACCCTCATTAATTGTCTATCAGGAGAAGCTGGGACATGGTCAATATGTCAGCCATACTAGCATTTAATCAAAACAGCATTTTTTTTCCCCTGAAAAGGGAACAAACAGATACGGGGGCTAAAGAAAGAATAAGAATACGAGCCGTTTGAAAAATGCACAAGAAACATGCTGTAACGCCAACGTGCTTTTAGACACATTTTATTGTGCACAGCCCCCACATGCACCCGACTAAATACTTGAGAGCGGTTTAAGATGGTGGTGAGATGAGTCAAGCATTGTTTACTACACTGACGCTGCAGTTCCTTCTTTGTGCTGTACTGAATTTGTGTAATGTTGCATGTAATAGGCTATTTCTCCTTACTATCAGCACATCAAGTGTTCATGCACCGAGCAATAAGCAAAAGATTTAATGATAAAATGAGAGTTTAAAGATTTGGCACAATTTCTGCAGAAGCAGACAGGTTTGTTTGATAGAGAGATCCTCTTGTTGTCCCACAGGAAGACTAACACTGACAACTGACTGTCAGCTCCTCAAAAATACACTGCCAACAAACACATAATTTTTCTCCATAGGATGAAGACGAGTGTGATCATTCAGGAATCTGATTTATATACATAGCATGCAACATGTTCCGCATGACTGGCTTGCTGCTGAGATGACAGATTTTCAATTGCTTCCAAGTCAGCGCTGTTGACGCTCTACTATTATGCTCCTCATGTAAATTGGGACAAGATTTCATAGATTTCCTGTTTAGGTTAAATTGTCCTGTGGATATCAAGAAAAAAAGGATTTTCTTTTTGGAAGCTCTTTTCCTTCCTGCGTTGGAGAACTATTATTGTAGGTAATTTACTGAAATGGCTTATGCATCAAATGATGGGTGTGAAGCAAATTTGCAGTAAAAGCATAATTTACTCGCAAGGGAAAAAAACAATCGTACACAAGCACAAGAAACTAGAGATGGACCGATCCGATATTACGTATCGGTATCGGTCCGATACTGACCTAAATTACTGGATCGGATATCGGAGAAAAATAAAAAATGTAATCCGATCCATTAAATATCACGAAAGCACCTCACAAAACTTGCAACACGCCGTAACTCACCTCAGAACGTCGGAGCAGTATGCATCACGTGATAGAGCGGCTGTGGCATGCGGGACCTGTCGGTGGTCTGGATAGCATTTGGAGCTTTGCTAGCAACCTGGCATTTCATCTCCGACAAAGTTATCCCCGAGAGAAGTAAAGCAAGTGTGTAAGTCCATCTCTGAATGTTTGTAAAGCATTCCTGCGTTAAGCTTAACGAGCGACTGCCTCTCACTCTCCGGCTGCTACTTCAATCGTGAAACTTCTAATGATCAGCTGATCGGCTTTTCTGTCGGGAGTCTCTCTTGTTTGTTTTTGGTCCACTTTGCGCCAGAAAGAGCAAACCAGCGGCTGAACAACAGCAGCACGTTTAAGCTTGATAAGCTGTTGTTACAATTTATTTAATATTACTTTCTACACCAGGATCTTTTTCTACGTAGCTGACGGCTGGTAACTGTGCAGGGGCGGATCTAGCAAAGTTTAGCCAGGGGGGCCGATAGGGCATTAACTGGGAAAAGGGGGCACAAAGACATACTTTTCTTTCTTATTCTCATTTAAAATGTCGAGCTTTTAATAAATAATTATCTGACACCCAAAGTTTTAATTTGATGTAAAATGAATAGAAGTCAATTACTGTATATAGTAACTATTAAGTCTAATATATATACCCTAGTAAGCTATAGTACATTTTCCTTTGGGAAGGTACCATCTGTGCAGTCTGCAATTTTGTTGAAGAAAGATGTTGAATCTATTTAATATTTCTTGAAAAATAATTGATTTCTGTGCATTTTATTTCACACTGCATCAAATTAAGGTTGATTACGTTGATTAAGCATCATGAGGTGGAGCGTGAGGGGTGGTTCCCTATTTTTTATTTATTTATTTTTGTTGTTGCTGGGAGTTGGAACCCTATTTGTTAGGTTGCTTAATATTTACGCTAAGTACTCTTTAAAATACCAGAATAGGGAGGATGGTGTAGGTCTAAGTTTATTAGATTGATCAGTATTGCTGAACTATGAAATATTTTTTTTGTATACAGGTATAACAGAATAGCTTTAGTGTAGTTGTTGTTTTAAACTTGAGTATGAACTTGCAGACTTGCAAAATGCAGCAAGATATTTTAAAAAACAGTTTTGTTGATTAAAAAACACTATATCGGATTCATATCGGTATCGGCAGATATCCAAATTTATGATATCGGTATCGGTATCGGACATAAAAAAGTGGTATCGTGCCATCTCTACAAGAAACCGGATTAAAGTGAGCAGCTTCAGAGAAAGGCGAGGTCAGAGACCATCATTCTGAATTAATTTAATGGACATGAATGTAACTTTACTTTTACTCTTCACAGATGTCTCAGCTTTGCCAGTGGTGCCCTGCACACCAAACCATAATAAAAGACATGATAAATAATTGATCAAACAGGCCCCAAAGAAACTTCAATCATAGGGCTGCCATATACTTTAGTGAATCAATGTGCAAGACAAATGGTGCGTTTGCTCGTGATTTAGCAAAGTGCTTCCCATGTGCATAATGCACGTATGGCACAGTATAGCACAGAAAGGGCTGAATTTACTTCTCATCCAGCACTGAGCAATGTTTGAAGTAATTCTGTCCAATGGGAATAGACAGAAGTACTCTGTTGTGATTGTTGTGTTTGTGCCTGCAGAACTGGGGTGTTTTGTTGGTTATTTGCTTAGAGAAACTTCAGAGGAACTGGCACTGAGCAGCTGCAGAAAATGGGGTTGTATATACCTATTACTACAGTCAGGCTGGTAAAGCATGCAAACGTCAGAACAATACTTTACCCTGCTGGTAATGAGGCACGCGCACACACACACACACACACACACACACACACACACACACACACACACACACACACACACACACACACACACACACACACACACACACACACACACAATCACAGTGGGCCTGAAGCTCAGTCAAGTGTGTTAAGTTGATGTGAGTATCCCTGTGACAGGAGCTTAGTATACAGTTTACTGAGAGAGGAAAAACACCAGGCTGGTAAAAATCCAGGAGCCAGTGTTTCAGTCTGTAAGGCTGTGAGTAACTACTCCTCATTACCTGTCACATTATATCCACTAATTGACGAAACAACCAGTCTAGTAGATAGCCCCATGCACTTTGCAACTACAGATTGATTTGCAGTAAATTAAATAGTTGCAGTACTCTCATGGGACAATCAGAAGACAATCAATACACTGAGTCTGCAATATCAATTTGCTGTATAAAAGCAGGGACACCATCATTTTCATTGCTTATAAAATCCATAAAAATGCATTTTACGGAAAGAATCAACTGTAAAGTCATGTGAAGCTTCATTTTTCACAAGGCCTATCAGGCTCTAGAGACTCATAGCCCCGTATCCATCCTGCCACAAAAACGATGAGCTTGACCTTTGTCTGCAATCGCTTAAATGCAGAGTCAGTAAATTTCAAATATGAGATCAGAACCACTTATTTTGATAGCAGTTTAAGTCTTTTGTCCCCCAGTGGATTAGGCAGCTGAGGGAGTTTGCACAGGAAGACAGAAAAAGAGAACAAGCAAGCAAGGCAGTTATGGATTACATGGGGTTTGGTGTGCTGTGTCTCAGCGAGGCGTTAGATTTGAAAATCGAAATTAAATTGCAAACTCAAGCTGTAAATGTTTTATCAGTTGTCACCACATTAATGCCACAGTTTATTTTGGCTTAGTGGATAAAAGGATGTTTTTTCAGCGATATGAAATGAATGAGGAAAAACTAAAACGATGGCAGATTTTTCAGCACAAAAAGAAAAAAAGACAGAATCTTTCCTTTAGTTTACCTTAGCTGGCTTTCTGGCTAACCCACTTCTGTTATGCTCTTGTTATCATTTAGAAAATTGTGGATTTGCACAGAGCAACAGAAAATGGTTGATATTACTTATGCGGCTCCAGTTGGGCTGACATAAAAGAAACTTTTGTGGCATATCTCCCGGTGGTTTTATCCCAGGATGCTTCTGTTTGTGCCTTTTTCTTCTCTCCCACATGCCTTTGTTGTGTTTTCAACAGCAACTCTTTGTTTCTGTTATCAGGCTTCAATTTTCTTCTCAATGTTTTTAGATGGCAGTTCACTTGATATTCTGACATCCCAATATGTAGCACACTATACTTCATCACGATGGTGGTAACTTTACTTGATAAGATGAAAGCTGTGCATTTTGTGCGTCAAATATATACAAAAACAGATTGACACAGTTTTATGATGCATAATCATGTGACGCGCACCTTTTTTTTGTGTGCAAGACATTGGATTATATTCAGATATTGCTTCTGGATAGAATCAGTCAGTCAATCACTTTGATTGCTTGATCATGCACAGCTTCATAAATGCAATGAAAAAATACTCATCTATGTGTACTTCTTGTGCGGTTTTAGTTTTCAATTTGTGCAGTTCTTTCTAAGTTTAGCAATGCAGCCAAACTGAAAAGCCGACCAATTATGACTCTGGGAGGAGACTGAGTCCAGAAGATTCCCTGAGAGACGGGGGACCCTGCTAGAAGGATGACCATCAATCAGTCCTTTTATAGACCAGCAACATGTAAGCTATTTGGGGCAATGCTCCTACCAAAAAACAGGCAACCCTTCTGATAATAATAACAGCATGAGGTTATCAAAGTTCTTTTCATTGCCAGAGACAGAAACACAGATCAAAACTGAGAGATGGGTAAATATAGATGATTCGTCAAGAAAAACTGCTCACACTTCATGCAATATGAGACTACAGCCCAACAGTCAACCAGCTGCCAAAAACAGGACGGGCTACAGGACACGTTCTTGAGTAACCCAGGCAGTGCCCATATTTAAACGCCAAAGAACATATGAGAAACCTAAAGTAGGATGTTAACAGCCCCTTTGCATTCACTTTTCAAAGTCATAGCATGATCTCTTAGACAATCCAGCTGTGGACTTCTATGAAGTGTTTTAAGGGTCAGAAAACGTTTGTATTTTTTTTCGAGCACTTAATAGTGAATTTTCATAATAAAATCCTTAGTATGGATTTTCAGGATAAAAAAAAAAGTCAAGCCAAATATATAATAATCCTACAAAAACTGAAGGGGAGTGAGAACATGTTTTAACATCGAATTTATTTGCCGGCGATTTTAAAACAGGCAGATGTGAGCACATGGGGGAATAAAAGCCCAGGCAAACATCCTAGAGTGCTTCCACCTTAGAGAGGCGACAAAATTACAAACGCTCTCTTATCTTCTGCCCATGAACCAACCAGATGCTAATATGTAATTCTTAAGGATGGCCTACTCAGCATCAATTATAGTCACTGCAAAGTAAGGTGAATCACTCTAAGTGCTACGGCGGTAGAGCACTGAGAGAGCTGATACAACAGTTTCAAAGATCATACAAGGAAGTCTTCGTGTGACCTCGGCATATTCAGGGCAGGGAAAATAAATTAGAGTAGACTGCAGATTCCCATGTACCCACTTAATCGTAACAGAATTCATCCTGTTAACCTCAACCTACAGAATTACATAATTTATTTTGTATACTGGTAAAAAACATGCTCTGTATGGAGTGGAAATTTTATGTTCAGTCTCCTATGACTCTGGAGAGATGTGGTAGTTCAACTCTATGGGCATTTTAAAGCTCTTCTTAGTGGTGCTGTCTCTTGGACCGCACTGCATTGAAAAGTGTTTCCAATTTTAATAAACGTTTACTGGCACTGACCAATGCCACATACCACCGCATTTAATTCTCAGCTGGTGTGCAACGCCCGTCTACTGTTCTGTCCTCCTCATCCATAAACAGGGCTGGACGAAACAATAAAAATGTCTTTAAATGCAGTTCAACACGACACCACAGATCCAAATAACTGAGGAGCTGTATTTACTACTTTCAGACAGCAAAACTTGATTATGAGCTGTAAAAGTATTACAGGTCTGTTGCATTGGATTGCAGTAGGCTGTGAATCAAATGAGCTGGTGAGACAGCTTGCCATTCACATGAACTAAAACTACCAATATGAGTCAAACATGAGATAAATTGCTGTTCCCAACATGATTAAGACAACTGCAGACATTCCCTCTGAAGTCTGAATGCCCACGGCTGCAAATCTATGCAGCAGAGTGGTTTACAATAATGAGGCTTAACAGCAAGTCTTCATTTGTCTTCATTGTCTTCAACACTTGTCTGCTTTAACAGACTTCAAAGGTTGAAAGTAATGTTAAAGCCACAGAGGCATTGCAACAATGAGCGGTTTGATAGCATGACAGCAGAGAGCATGGGTTAAAAAGAAGCTTAAATCACACACACTCACATTGCATCTTCAGAGCATTTAATCATCAAGATAAGAAACCGGTGTTTTGCAAGACTACGTCAGAGTTTAGAACTGACGAAAGGCATATATGTGAGGGTTACAACCCTATTCAATCTAGAGTTACATAAAAGACACAAACTGTAAGAATAGGATGATTATAAAGATGAAAGAAACACAGAGATAACATCACAAAAGCAGAAAATTTAAAATGTAGAAAAGAAGGAGGAACTGGAAAACAGAAAGCTGCAAGTTATAAAGTCACCAAAATCATCAAAGCAAAGAATTAAAAGACGACATACTTTTCAACATATTTTTAAACAGTCATTAAATTGTCAAATTAATTAATAAATAGCTTTTAAATGTTTTTTTCATAAACACATCACATGCAGATTTTTGATCAACATTGTAGAGCTGAAATGGTGCGTTTATTGTTCTGACACACACACACACACACACACACACACACACACACACACACACACACACACACACACACACACAAACTGGCAGTGGTGCCAAAAAGCTGGAATCAACAGAGCAGCACAAAGGACCAACCACTGACATCAGTGACCATCAGAGGGGCTGCCACAGATGATGCCTCTGAAGCCACCAATCTTGACACATACCTAACAGGGTCTGGTTCTCTGCAGGCACCAAAGTCAGAATGGTTCTGCACTACACTCCCATTGGTGGAAAAGAGGCATGAGAGAACAGCAACGCCTTCATAGCAGAACAATAATTCTTTGTGGGTTTGTCATCACAAGTGACTAATTTAAAGCCAAGAAATCACAGGCTCGATTATGAATATGAGTTTTGAAATCAGCGATTACAGCTGTTTATGTTTCCTGGAATCTGGTCAGATGTGGTTGTTACGAAATACTGCTCGTGTCCTTTATAAGCTCAGCTCAAGTGCTAACCTCCTGGCTGTCACTGAATGTAATTTTTAGCATCTTTCTCCAAAGACAGAATGTCAGGTTTCCATACAGAGGTGGAAAAGGCTTGGATCTGCATTCGCCCTCTCCATTTGCCTTGTCAGCTGATGTTCTAGATAAACACACTGTATCAGTTTTATGGTCCCCTGAGTTTTATCCTGTGTATAGATGGTGCTATATTAATATCTTCAGTAGTTGCTTTTGAGTTTAAGTCTTGCACAGGGCTCCAACTGTTAACAAAAGATGTTTGCTGTTCGCTTGGGACTTCAGCAAAGAGCAGCTAGACTACAGAAATAGCAGGCAGTGCACTCTGAGCTCAGAGTTAACAGAGCATTTGCTCTTGAGTTTTTAAAGCACTATTACCCCCACCAGAGAAGTTATGACAGATTGATTTGCAGCTGCGATTTCGCTCCTGTCAAATATGAACCATTTTCAGAAGTAATCACAGGAGAAGTAAGACATAAAGCTCTATTATTTGCCAGACCATTGTGCCGGTGTCAGTCTAAGAAGATGCTCATTTCAGAGTCAATGGGTTTTTTTGTATTGTAGACACTGATGCAGTGAGACAAAGTCGGGCTATCGTAAATATATTTTCAATGCTGTGGAATAAACAGCCAATCTGGAGCCACAGCCAGTGCATCTGTGTTGCTGCATCTATTTCATTGTCAGCAGACAGCACCGTTCTCATTACCATTTTATGAAGCCCAGTTGGCAGAGTGAGTTTGGCAGAGTGCTGCACGACTAAGAACTCTGTTGAAGTGAATTAATTTAAAATGGAATTCAGACACTGGCACAAGATATATTTAGTATCTTCTCAGGCTTGGGCTCTGGGGACCTGATGTCCAGAGCTTTGACAGGAAAAGACAAAATCTGTGCAGGGACCTGATAACAGCTCAGGATCAAGAAGTTGGATTACTTTCCTCTTATTTTAACACACTTATCCTGCCCATTAGATTGATTTTAGAAGAACCAAAAGCTCCTAAATTTACACTCAGTTCGTCTGGATATGTAAATTCAGTGTGATTGTGAAGCTAATTTTAAAGGCAGCAGCAGCAGAGTATTTCTTCCCCATTAAAACTAAACTACCTGAACAATTTTCCTCCCAAGCTGTAGCCTTTAATTATCCTGTTCAGTATAGCTGGGAGTCGTTATTATCTGTTGTAACCAGGATGAATTACATCACCGAAACAACTCATGCCAGTGATATTCTTTACAAATTAGCAGCAGCTTTTAGTACACTGAGAGATGTGCTCGGTCATCTGCTGGAAACGATAAGCAGACTAAACAGGGAGGGAAAAGCCAAGGGGAAAAAATTACAGCGTGAAAACTCAGCACTTTTAAAAAGCTGTTAGCCTTATCTCCATGTTATTGACTGTTGGTGCATTGTTTGAAATTTCTCTGAGTCACTTATCGTGCGGACAAACAGAATCTGACAGCTGTGTGAAAACACGAGTCATAAGCTTTTCAGGAAGAGATCATTCAGACTGAAGGAAACCTTTTCAAATGTGCCCTGATAACCTTTTTGTCAAGTGTGCAGATGTAGAGCTGAAATCCCACAGGTCTTCACCCTCTTAACCTGTTTCAGTCAAATTGATCCTCATTGTATCTCTAATGGTTAACTGAAAGGCATTAGGAACGGGAGAGCAGCACGCAGATCCAAGAGGATACGATACGAAGCTCCCCAACTGCCATATCAGCCCTCCCAACATTTGACTCATTATAGAGGACTTGTGCAATTAATGTCACAAAAAGAGCACTCATGAGGGAGGACTGTATCCATCCATCCATCTTCATCCGCTTTATCCGTGGCCGGGTCGCGGGGGCAGCAGCCTAAGCAGAGGCGTGTCAACCAGGACAGCCCTACAACATCCAGAGCCTTCAGGAACTCGGGGCGGACCTCATCAACACCACTAAGGAGTTGTTTAACTGCCTCAGTGACCTCGCCTCCGGAAATTGGCGGGTCATTCCCCTCATCCCCGAACTCTGCTTCCTCCTCGGAAGACGTGTCAGTGGGATTAAGGAGGTCCTTGAAGTATTCCTTCCACCGCCTGGCAATTTTCTCAGTTGAAGTCAGCAGCGCTCCGCCAGCACTATACACAGTGCAGGTAGAGCACCGCTTTCCCCTCCTGAGACGCCTGATGGTTTGCCAGAATCTCATCGAGGCAGTCCGAAAGTCTTTTTCCATGGCCTCTCCGAACTCCTCCCACATTCGAGTTTTTGCTTCAGCCACTGCCCGAGCCGCATTCCGCTTGGCCTGTCGATACCTGTCGGCTGCCTCTGGTAAAAAACCCCAACGTACCGATACCCAGCCCCCCGCCTCTCACCAGGGGCAACTCCAGACTGAGACAGAGTCCAGCCCCTCTCCAGGAGACTGGTTCCAGAGCCCAAGCCATGCGTAGAGGCGAGCCCGACTACATCTAGCCGGTACCTCTCAACCTCACGCACTAACTCAGGCTCCTTCCCCACCAGAGAGGTGACATTCCATGTCCCGATTGCCAGTCTTGGCAGCCGGGGGTCAGTCCGCCAGGGCCTCCGCTCCTGGCCGCCGCCCGGCACACAATGCACCCAACCCCTATGGCGCCTTCTGCGGGTGGTGGGCCTGCAGGAGGATGGGCCCATGTCCTCTTTTCGGGCTGTGCCCAGCCGGGCCCCATGGACTAAGGCCCAGACGCTCGCCCTCGGGCACCCTCCCCGGGCCTGGCTCCAGGGCGGGGCCCCGGTAACCCTATCCCGGGCAGGGTAAACTGTTCCCTCGATGTTTTCTTCATAAGGGTCTGGGAGGACTGTAGTCATACTTAATTTCCTGTAATTTTCATGATTTTTTTCATATAAGCTGCATTTGCATTGTGAGTCAGAGCTTTACTACTAATGTCTCTTCTTCTTGTCTATTATAATGTGATTTCACCCTGACACATTCACTAAGGCGTGGGCCAGAGCTTGAAGGCACACTCCAGGCCCGTTAACCTTGAATATCCCTTTTGTTTTTGATGTGTCAGATTCTCAGGCTGAAGAGAGGCTGACCTGCCAGCTATTGATTGCAGGAATGAGAGATGCAATCCAATATTCGATATCCGCCTACCGTCATATCAGGCTGCCATGTTGACTATTTTGAGAGCAGCATGAGTGGGCTTTCATTATTTATGAGATCGTGTACATTCTCTCAATGCATGTCAGGTCCATAATTTGTAGGACAACTACACACTTTTTGTAGTTTTCCCTCTGTACACCAACACAGTGAATTTTAAATCAAACAATCAAGATGTGATTGACAAAAACATTGTATTAACTTATTAGGAATTACAGAGGTTTTTATACAAGGGCGTCCATTTTCAGTGGTTCAAAATTAACCAGACAAACAAACACATAACTGTAAATATAAGAATTGTTTTTAATACTAGGATGCAAATCATTTATGCTCAATGACTGCCTGAAGTCTAGAACACATAGACATCACTAAATGCTGTGTTTCTTCCCTTGATTTGCTCTGTTAGGCTTTAATATAGCCACCGTCAGTTGCTGCATTTTTCTGGCTGTCTACATTCTGTTTGACTGACTGAAGAAGAATTTCCCATTTCTTTGCCTTGAGTGACTATCAGCATTTACACTTGGCTGAATCAGAGCAGAGAGTAGAGTCCTGTACACTTCACAAATCATCCTGCTACTTCTTTCAGCAGCCACATCATCATTAAACACAAGTGACCTGCTTCTCTGCCTCCACCAAGTTTGATGTGGTATGCTTTGGATCATGAGTTGTCTCTCTCCTTCTCCATACTTTTCTCTTCTAATCATTCTAGCACAAGTTCATTTTGGTTTCATTTGTTCAAAGATTTTTTTCACTGTGCAGGCTCTTTTAGATGTTTTCTGGCACAGTCTAATCTGCTCTTCCTGTTCAGTGATTTGCACCTTGTTGTAAACATTAATGAAAGCATCTCTTAACTACAGACCTTGACAATGATACACCAACCTCCTCAAAAAGGCTACTTGACTCGGTTATATGTTTTGAATGTTTGTTCGTTTGTTTTTTAATCGTGGAGATAAGTCCATTGGACTTTAGTACTGTAATTTTTCAAGCTTTTTTGTGCTTTTGATGTCTCAGATAGGATTTTTCTTTTTCTGTCTTTTTCTTCAGCCTTGCAGTGACAGCTTTCTGGACCTTATATTTAAATTTACAAGGAAACCTAAATTGAACACTTTGAATCGGCTTCATATATCATTTCTGCTCCATTTGTCACAGCAAGCGTATGGGCCTTACCTGCTTGTAAAACTGCTTGTCAACCGCAGCCAACTGTCAAATTACATTTGCGCCTCTGAAAATTGGGGAATGCTGTGAAAAAATAAACTGAGCAATGAAACCAAACTGATTTTCCAATATTTATTGGCAGAAACCTTTGTAAGGCACAATCTTTGCACCATTATTGACACAGAAAAAAAAGAAAAAACCCAAAACCAATTCTGTCTTGTGCACGGACAGAATCTTTGTCTGTTCAGCTGTAGGGAGTTTTTTTCTTTCTCACAGTCATGTAGTCCTGCCCAAAAAAAGACAAAGACCACACATCATAACCTCGAAACAGCTTACAGCTAAAAATGGATTTAAAATCGAACAATTAAATCAAACAGAGACAAAATGACAAAACTGCGCTTTTGTAAAATGAATTATGGATCTATCTATTTTTATCCTATTCACATAATCTTTAAATGACCTCTGCACATCATCCACCACATAACCTGTGCAGGTGAGAAGAGCAGCGAAATGAGGTGATGACATGCCACCAGCTCTGCCATGTCTCGCTCTCTTGGGAGAAGTGCTTCTTTTTAGGAAGTGAAGGGATTTCTAGAAATGCTAGTGCTGAAAGGTGAGACATGACACACTTCCTGAGGACTGTTGCACAGCTTGTTAAACCTGCCACCATGTCAGGGGTGAAAATGTTAGTGTTTGTCACTTAACAGCTGTTAGCAAGTGATTTCACCTGATGGGCAATTGTTGGACAGAAAATGAGTGAAAAGGCACAAACTCACATACACAAACACACAAACACACATGCACAGTACTATAGCACTCAAAATAATCTGGCAATTGAAATGGAAAACTTCCAAAGATATGGGGCGCAAATTCCCCCATCACCATTAAATTGGCATTTCTATGATGACATGCTGGGGATTAGCTGTCAGATTCCTGTTTGAATTTAACGTCATCTTTGATTGTTTTCTGATTAAAATGGTGCTTAGCCTCACATTGAGAGCACCCCAGAGTTTTACATTACAGCTTTCCCGTAATTGACAATGCCCTCATGTCAGCATGAGCTTAATGCTCATACTGTGCAGCAGCTGGTGTAATATGAAACATGGGGTTGCAGGAGTGCAAGAACACGTGTCTGTGGGTGGCGGTAGTAGGAGTGCTGAATTTAATATCAGTGCAGATGGAGAAGTGTAGCGGCCGGTGAGGTGGACGCCTTAAGAAGAGACACTTGAGAAAAACTGGACATAATAAAAAAGTATGCACTGTTTGAACAGCAGGAAAGATATCAACGGTTGAAAAAAAATGTAATTGTGTGATTAAAACGATAATGGCAAGAGAAATATCCGCCTTGGAACATCTGTTTTTTATACAAGTGTCTGTCAGTGTTGGACTGTCATAACACTGGCAGGCGTGACTTGGGATTGGTCTCGATGGGAACAAGGGGCTGAGATTGAAGCAGTGGCCAAGGCCATGAAACGCTTCAGCAAAGACAAACACTGAAGCAGAACTGGTCTCTTCAGAAACAGGGAGAGAAAAGCAGTGAGAGGAAAGACAGGATAAGAAAGATCAAATATTAATGCCAAGCCCACCTCTCTCCACTGTGATACTGTGCTTCATTTTCAAAAACAGCATCTCTCTCCCTCTCTCATGTTGCTTAAAGTTTTCCATTACAAGAACTGGCACTTTTAGTTCTCCAGGTATCTATAATTTAGCAGTTTTGCCCTGTGGAGTTGGTTAAGCTACTTTAAAAGATTTGTGTGCCCCCTCCGGTCTCGTCTCTGGTACAACAAAGACTGGGCCTGCCGAGTGCTGTTTACTTTGGTTTTGGATCAAGTGTTCTCCTGACTGCTCTGTGGTGGTGTGTTTAATTACAACAATTTGACCTTTGGGTGTTGCAGTCAAGTTTTAAATTGAGGAGGATTTAATTAATCTTTTGATTCAAACAGAAAATAAATACACAACTGACCAAAATCGCTCCTTTATTGATATAAAGTATATGTTTAACTGGATGAGATTGCTCTTGTTCTACATTAAATCAAATTCACATTGTACATGATGTTGATGGTCACTTTTAGCTAACATTCAGAGGTTAAATGCTCTCAGCTTTGGAAAGCATTAACACAGTGTGTGTATATAGAAGCTGTGAGGTTGTTTGAGCTCGTTTCAGCTGAATGACTGATCATATCCACATTTTCTTTTCTGCCACGTTCCCTCCTATTTTCTATTGACAATGAACATGAATTTAAGAAAAAAGAAAAACTTTGTTTCACAGTTGTCAGCTAACATTAGCACCAGTTAGCGATCTTGGTTATTAAGGTGCAGTTCACTGTTGGCTTCTTCTGTTGCTTCTACAACATCACATGTTGCCATGAGGCTATCTTTGCAACTTACAAATAATGTTGTAATGCCACAACTTAGTAAAGGTGGAAAAAAGGTTGTTGAAGTGTTGCCAAAGAGTCTTGGCAACCAGGAAACATAAACAGGCATGAATCTGATTGAAGATTCTTTTCTCCATCTTTTGCATGTATCTCTGAATGCTGAACAAGACGAGACAATAACCACGTGTCGCACTAAGCGTCCGTGTCTCCAGTAAGACATAACTTTAAGCGTCATAATTTAGAAAGGTGAATTATAAAAATTCACCTCTTTTAATAATTTCACAAAGGAGTAACTTGGCTGTAGAAACCAAAACCTTTATTTGTACCATGCTGTAAACATGCCGTGTAATTTGTTATTTTAATATGAGCCTCTGTTGGGAAGGAACTGCAGCGAACTGCTTTTTCATGTTCAGCCCTGGTGGTTGGTTCTCTAACTGGATCAGTTATGCTTTCTGAGACAACCTACCTAACCCTAAGCACCAATCACAACACAGCACGAGTCCTGCTGTCTCCAGCTGTTTGATCCTGTTTAAAATAAAGCAGGGTAACAACTGAAGAAAGAAGACATGGTTAAAAAATACAATAAAATATGTATTCTGTACACAATCACCCTCAAAGAGAGTAGTTGGCGGACTATCTACTATAGCTAGACACATAAGAACATTTTTGCATCCAAAAGATAATAACCATATTAGAGGTCATTTAGCAATGATGTGTAAGCAGTAACCAATCTAATATGACTTGCCAAACAGGCTTAAACCTGAGTTCATAGTCTCATTTTGTGAAAGGTTATGGACTGTAAGTAATCAGCATACACAGAAAGCGAGCTCCAGATGCCCTGCCCTTGGGTAAGGACACAGATCCTCAGTAGATCCTTTAAAGAACTGATGGAAGACCTTGACCTTGGGATGTATTATTCATGTGCATTTAGTATGAGATATCAAAGGGCATTTCAAAAACTTAATGCCGTCTTAAAAAATAAAAAACAACAGCAAATTAGGTCAGAAAACACATCACTCAATGCAGCAGAGATTTTGACGATTCCTCTGTGGCATTTCTTTAACTGGGTATCAGTGACTGATGTTAACGTTGACGCAGCTTGTGTAGACTTGACCAGATCAACGAATCTCAGCAGATACCTTAACAACACAGGGATTATCTGGATTCCAGCATCACGGCATCTGTGTATGTGAGCCGTAAGTGTATTTTTTAATCTGTGCCCTCATTTATCTGTAAACCATACAACATAAATCCGGCTGAGAAAATCTCCTTCCTCCTCACAGGACTCTCTGTTCAGTATACTATGCCACAGAGAATTTTATGAATAACAAAATATATGAAGGCAATACAGAGTAAACCACGGTGTGTGCTAGTACATGTGGCTCCCTTGAGATGGATGGGGCATTTAAAAAACAGAGATCAACTTTATGATTTCGGTTTGGCAGAAATATGACTCCAGAATACTTATGTGCCAAGAGAAACACAAAGGAATAGGGGTGACCATCTGTAACATGATCTCAAAGCAGAAATGAGCAAAAACACATTATATGAACAAGGCCAGAAAAATAAGTCCCTGCAGGGAGCTTTAAAAGGCTGTGATATCGATTAGACTCTACAGTACAAATGTTTTGTACATAGTTAATGAACTGAGGGGGATCATTAACTATAACACACACACACACACACACACACACACACAGAGCTGATCAAATGAACGTGTTACTTGGATACACAGCATGAGCGGGGCAGCAGAAACAACTGTAACCATTGTAACAATCTGTTTGAACAATTAAATCATTTCTCACGGCGATCAGACAGGTTTCTATATCTCACACGCCAACACTGAAGGCAATCAACTCGAACTCAGGTGGAGGATAACATCAGATAGGTTCAGTGAATGAGAGCAAAGTAGAGTAATCAAGCTTTAAATATAAGACATTCATTAACTCTTAGTGGCAAAGGATGGCACAACAGTCACAAGACGTGTAAGATAATGAGGGACTCTTGGACTGTAGCACTAAAACCCTGCAGCAGGTGGATGAACTAGTACTGAAGTGTGGGATTAGCAGGTGACAGCAGTGATCAGTTTAACAAGGAAGCGAGTGGCTGCCCAGGTGAATTTAGGTGAAATGTGTGGCGTTGCATGTTGTCAGGAAATAGCTACACCTGAGTCAGCAAAGTGAGGGGATGGAGAAGCATGGCAGCAGTTAGTTCAGGTCAGTCATCTAATTGGTGACATGGTGTCATCTGGGATTCAGAAGTTTCAACAGTTGTGCTTAAGTTAAGAGCTTTTGTGTTCAGTTAAATAAAAATCCACTTATGTGTTGCAGTTACTAAAGGTAAGCTTGTCCTGAATAGGATTTGAAAGCAGGAGATAAGATATATAGCCAAGTCTGCTTCATCCAGCTGATGAAGTAGCTCCATGAAGTAGTGAGTATTGCTAGTAGTTACAATGTATGGCGAAAAGTGCTTTTTAAGGTAGAAACAGCTCACCTGCCATAAGGAGGTTTGTGGAGTCTCAGAGCTGAAACCCAGAGCCAGGGCGGTGACTGCTCTTTCATCGTTAATCTCTTTTGTTTATTCTCTGGTGAGACATCATAATGGTCCTGGTGAATGCCAGCCTTTTATTATCATCTGTTTAATGTCACCTAAATGGATCTTTAACCAGTTTACCGCTGTAGGAAAAGGAGACCATGAATGGCTTCTGACCATATACATGCTGCCCAATCCAATTTCCGTTTCTGAATCAGTGGAAAACCATGCATGTGAACGTTTTTTATATGAAGTAAAGATTCCAAAAATGTTCCATTTGTTCAATTCTACTGTACATTTCTCACAAGCTGTTAAGAGAAGCAGCATGTTAAGATGAACCAGAACAGTGTAAAAATCGAACTTTAGCCGTTTATTAGTAGTTCAAATCCTGGACCACTATTTATGGACTTTTGAGCTGCTGTGATGCAAAAATTATATCATCTGTAACTGCTTTTCTATATGTTGCTGCGACTGAATGGACTGATTTTAAAAGCAGCCATAAAGCTCAGGAACTTACCAAAAAACTTACTATACATGAAAAAAATTTCATATGTTTGACTGTTTCATTTCTATATATTGCTAATTTTTTGCACAACTTTACAGTACCTGCAGTTTTTTTCCTCTTTTTACAGTGGATTACAGTGAAATTTACCTTCAGAGTTATAACAATAACAATACTGCATAACAAAATCTACAGTACTCCAGATTGTATATGATTTCAGATCACTTATCAATGTTTGTTTGTGACTGTTCTAGATTAAAGATTAAATGGATTCAGTGTCAGAGTTTTGGGCTGAACATTTATTAACAAATGATTTTGTGTTTAACCTGAATTGAAAAATCACCTTTTTAAGGCAATGCATCACACTAACATCAGGTGTGATTAATGTGCAGCAACCTAAATACTCAGTGATTCAAATCAGTCTTTAGTGTGATGCAATGGCTCTTGCAGCTGGTATTTGATTGCCCAACGTGGTAATACATATGTGAACTAATAAATAAATGATATCTTAAATTGGCTGCAAAGGTTTTTAGTTTTTCCCAGTTGTGATCTCAGCATTTTATTTAACAAGCAGAGATTTTTTTTTTCTTTTAAAAAAAGGTGCCTCTCAGCACTGTGGCCAGCTGATCTAACGTTTCTGGATGTTTAATGATTTCATATATCATTAAAGTTAGCACCAAGCCTGGGGTTGCAGCTGCAGTTCGTGTGTGTTGGGTTGTGTCATTCAGAATAGGGGTGGGTTTTTATAATCGATTCATCGATTAAAATCGATTCTGGCTTGGATAACGTAAAATCGATTCATTAAAATCCTGAATCGATTTTTTTTATATAAATTTATTTTGCCCGAAATGCCAGAATCTCTGGTGACATCTCACAAAATTTCAAGAACCACCAAACAGTTAAGACAGTAAATGAGAGCAGGTACACGGATTCTGCACATAGACTTAAACACACAGCGCGACCCGCGGATCAGAATCAGTGAGATGTCGCCTTTCTCACGGTCGGGGCTGAAAGCCGACAGCTCGCTGATTCTGATCTGTCGGCGGGTCCGCGCTTTGTGTTCACGCCCTTTATGAGCCGATTCTAAAGCTGTTAGTTTGATCTCTCTCCAAACAATATTGACCGAACCAGCAGCAGAAGAAGATCCAAACGCTTCACATAAACATCGTCATGAATTCACTCTGACTTTTACTGTTTTGCTTCCACCGCATGCACAGCTCTCTCTCTCTCTCTCTCTCTCTCTCTCTCTGTACTTCAAGAACAGTTTCCCTTTCTTCATTATTCGCTTGCTTGTTACACAAGTCTACTGTTGTTTACAGCGCTGTCAGCCGCTGTTTTTTTCCCTTTTACATTCTTCCGAAAAGAAAACCTCATTTCTGCTGTTCAATACTGAATAAATTTAAACTTTTTAAAATTATACAAAATGCAAAACGCTTAGCCATGTGTCTAATAAAACCGCTGTAACGTCAGAGGTAATGTTCATATGTTGATTAATGGTTTTCTTTCGTTTTTGATGTACTGCAGAATATTTTTATAAAATCCCAGGCCAGGAAAATCACCTTCATGTTTTTCTGTGTTTTATCTTCAGCTACTTTGACACAAAAGCATCTGCTGTGACACTTACACCTTTGATAAAGTCTTGCGAGTGTCAGCTTCCTTTTTATTGATACAAAAATATGTAAATGTACTGATCTGAATTATAATATTTCTGACTGTCAAAATTTCCCAGATTTAAATCGAATCGAATCGAATTAAATCGAATTAAATCGAATTAAATCGAATCGTGGATCGAATCGATTCGGGACCTTGTGAATCGGAATTGAATCGATTCTAGAAATCAGTGACGATACCCAGCCCTAATTCAGAATCAGTTCTTGTGCATGAATATGCTAATAGAGGAGAAGGTGCCACTGGCTGTTTCACAGTCTTGTAACACCTCAGCTTTACTAGCACTGAGTCTGTCAGCAGTTTGTGCCCTGCCAGCATTGACAGTTATTCGTTTGAGGCCACGAGTGTCCTTAATGCATTTCGGCAGATCTTTGTTGTGACTCTTAAAATTTACTCTCTCCATTTCTGTGTGATAAAACGCAGGAAACTGCAATAGCCACCAGAAAAGGCATCTGTCAAGTTAAGAAACTTCCAGGGTAATTCTTCTCAAAGTTGTATCCAAGTAAATCCTGAGATGTTAGAGGAAAAAAAACATTTTCACGCCACTTCATTCTGCAGGTTTTTAAAATCCCAAAGCCAGCAGTCCTTATATGACCCTGTTGTCCCGGTATCTTTTCCATTCACCCACAGTGTGGGTAAGCCTTTATTTGACAGTCGTAGTAAATAGATGCAGGAAGCAGTCTTAGAAGCATAAGAGCCAGCTGCACTGGGGGACTCCCTGCGAAGGGCATGCACGCATGGGTTGTGTACTCTAACCACTCAGCTATCAGGTTACCCCAGTCCAACACTCTTAAAAAGGAGGTCTCGATCCCTGAGGACCCTCACCTTATTGTCACAAGTATTAGTGTCTTCAGAATTACGTAGACTGAGCCATGCGTAAAACATTTGAGTTGTTTGCTTTTCAAAGCCTCAGGTTAAAAGGATTTAGGGAAAATGAGCAGAAAATGCTCACTGGGTGATTTTTCAAAAGCAGTCTCATCTGTTTACCTCCAGTTCTCCATTCTACTGACAGCTAAAACTTCATGCTTGGCCTCACTGCGGTAAATAAGTGCGTCATGTGTCTCTAAGTCTACGTGAGTGACTTTATATCCAAACAAATGTTCCCTTGAGTGAAAAACTCTAAAAGGCATTAGTTCCCACACTGAAATTTGTTGCCATAGGAACCAACATGGAGGGTGCTGAATGATGGAGGGTGCATATAACGTTGAATAAGAAATGCATTTTACTCCAAAATGAAGCACTTAATCAAGACTGCCACGTGCACCGCGAGGGTCAAAAAGCAATCCAAGCGAATATCAAGTGAAAACACTGAAAGAAAAAAACCTGAACCTGGAGTCACATGTGTATTTGGATGCATGGAGGTGTGACTGAAGGTTGGTATATGAATGCAGAGTGATAGGCTGTTGGGATGATGGACAGGATGGCTAGATGGATGGATCTGTGATGGATGAAAGCAGAGATGGAGGGTGGACTGGTAAACTGATGGATAAATACAATACAATCAGCATTGACTGCAGCATTAGTGTAAGTGTAAATAATAAAGGACACAATATTAGTTCCCTCAGCAATTTAAAAGTACAGCAACTTAATGAAACTTCAAATGAGCAATTTACAGTTTGAACGTGTAGGTAAGAGTGCACTGCATTGATGAATACCTTGATAATTTAATCATGATGATTCAAATGACAGATTAAAATGGTCCCTAATCATTTTTCTTCTCATGTTAATAATGCATTCGCACATTTCACTGGAATTTCATCCTCTCCTCGGTAGGGAATCTCTTTTTATTGCCTGGTGGTTTCTAGCATACAAGGAAGAATAATGCATTCCACATTGCTGTAATTATTTCCTGCAGCACCAATAGCCCTCTATTTGTGTAAACACACACACACACACACACACACACACACACACACACACACACACTTTCTTCACGTGCAATAGAGCTCTTGAAAAAGCAAGCGGCCATGGAGTGCGAGGATTCATCTTATTAATAAAATATCACCCTTCCTCTCAGACCTTGGATGGCTTGAAAGGAACTTGAAGTGACAAGAGGCAGATGACCCTTTGAAATTAATTTTCATTTTCTTTTTTAAGGACTACAAGTAGCATTGCTGTTCTGTGAAGAAGTGACAGTGTCTTTGAGTAAAACAATTTGCACAAATCTCACTCATCCTTCTGTCTGACTCAACTATTACAGATAGTGTTATTTTCATTCCCAGGGTTGTCATATTCTAATTGAGAGGCGAAGAGAATATTGGTTTTTGAAGTGCCTACAAATTCTGCTGAGGAATGATTGTTATTCATGGAGATTTTTCACAGCTTGAGGCAGTTAAGTTAAGAAAACCATGTCTTTCTCACAGTGTTTACTTCATGTTCTGGTTATTTCAAAAAGCTTCCGATGACCTGCGTGCATAACTCTCCATTACATATCAGCCTTTCCACATATCAGTCAAAGATCTGATTGAGAGGCGGTGAACAGGAAGAATGCTGCAGCGAGACATGCAAGCGTACATGCAATGTGAATGCAGCGCAGTTAAGTGATGCAAAAGTAACCTGCCAGGTCATTTTTCCTCCAGTAGGCGGAGCGGATGTCAGCCTTAAGGTTGGTCCTTTATACCAACAAATCCCCATGGGTTGTTGGTGTTGGGGTTTGTTTTATGGAGACTGGCCAACACATTTTCTGTACGCACAGCTGTGAGGCAGATGCAGTGAAGAGCCATTACACAGCGTGCATATTCCCTGCACACAAACAAATAATGCAGAATAGCACTGGATCTTTGTTTATATGAATAAGGGTAGACTAACATTATAAACTTGTCTCAGTGTATTACAACACAAGCTGCAGCTTCCACACTGACCACATAAATTGAATCAATGTCTCTAAAACTAAATGGAAACATTATTACATTTTTAAAGGTAATAATGCTGCCTTGAGAGGTGCAAGATGTGCACGCTTACATCTGTGACATCCAATAAACTGAACAGTAAGTCAAGATCTCAGTTGCTGTTGTGAAAAACTCAGTGGTTTCTAGAAGATGCGTTAAAGCCGTGGCAGAATAACGCCTGCAATTCTGCTGTCAGTAGCTGATTGCTACCAGGTCAGCAGAAACCTAAACTATTCACAACCCAAATCATTAGGTTTCTCCAGATTTTTCTGCAGAGTCTCACAGACATTATGTATCTAAAAAGTAGTAGTTAAAACAGTTTCATGACAGTTTGGCATAATTAAGCCACTAAACAAAGGTTGACAGGGCTGTCACAGGAAGTCATAGTATTGCCTGACAAATAGACCAAACAGACAAACAAAGAAAAAAACAACCAGCTTGACCAAGACAACCACCTGATTTCATCACAGCTGTCAATTTAATATGCAGCCGTGCCTGCCCTTTTAAACTGATGTGCAGCAGTGAAATACAAGCACAGCTTTGTTTCTTTGCAAAAACAGAGTCAGCAGTAAGTTATACATTATGTAAGCTATAGACAATAAGACAAACACTCAGGCACGAATAGGAATAAATTGATGAAACAAGATGAAATGCTTCTGCTGTCTAATCAACAGCATCTAGAATATTTTTGCATACTATTCCCCAGAGCGTGTCAGAGGCTGATTAGTGGCATCCAAACTGTTACGCGAGGACCAGTCGGTCCCAACACAATTTCTGTGTGCGGAACGGTGATGAGTGACGAGCAGTCGGAAGTCAAACAGACAGCCTTTAGTATTCAAATTGTGCATAGTGAATACTGGAGTGTTTTGATGTACCCTGCTATAGAATTAGGCTTGATTATTAATTCTTTCTATTACAACACTGGATCCTGGCAGCCTCCAAAATCACTGAGCCGACATCAAAGAAGCCGAAGCCGTAGCACAACATCTTCTCCCACAGAGAGCTGAAACTACATGTTTGACCCAGTTTTCTTTAACTCATCAGGACCTGCTTTTCCAAAGTCTCTTTTCAAAGGAACATCGCAGCAAAATGGGCTGTGACTTAAAAGACCCATCTAGAAGCGATAAATGCACAAGAGGCCACACCAAGTCCTTTGATACAGGATTGACCACTCCTCTTAAACAGATTAGATTCGGAGTTTTGTCATTAACCCACACATTTTTTCCCACCTCTCCTTCCATTTCCCTTTATTTTTTTCTCTCATCTGTGTAGTTGCTCCCTAACTGACGCATCTCTCCCATTTCTCTATTTAATTATATCATTTCCCTTTCAGTGATTCTCTACCAGTTTCCCCGGTGATGCCTTTGTATGCCAAACAGAGGGAGTGTTCAGTGCTGCTGAGGTGAATGAGAACAAGAGCCTGATTTCAAAGGTAACTGCTGACTTGGGTTTTGAAAGCTATAATTATTCAGGTCTCACTTTATTCTTCTTGCTTCCTCTGAATACGAGCTGAGGAAATTCTATAGTGGGAGCCTTGTTTATGCAGTAATAAGCATACCCAGCCATTCCACATTGTATTCTGCTAATTATCACCCTTGTAGACTAATTAGAAATTTGTATTGACAGCTAATAAAATGTAAAGCATCAATATTTAATGTGGAAGCTGTGATCAAGCAGGGATGCTACTGTACACGCTGCTGTCAAAGAACTTCTCTGTTACTGTTGTCAAGCAACAAAAGGAGCACATATTGAGAAAAGGAAGCAGGGGGAGTCTTCATCATTATCAAGAACTCCTTCAGTATCTCCACACCCACAAGCAGAAAGATAAGACTCATCAGAAATGTTTTTTCTTTTTTAAGATCAGCAGGGAAAAGGGTAACACCACCTGGGTCTGGGTGCAATTCCCCCCTCCAGGGGCAAGGGTACCTAGACCCGGTTTGTAGAGTACGCTTGGGGAGTGTGATTGTGTGTACAGCGTCTCTTTATGTCTGTCTCCACGTTGGTTGAGTGTGGAGTGAGTGCATATGAGAGCATGAGGGTGGGAATGAATGTTTGTGTCTGTGTGTGCCTGTATGTCTGTGTCTATATGTCAGGTTGGGTATCAGACGCCACCTCTCTGGGGACACCTCAGGCCCTCCAAGGTTTGGAGGCCTATCTCCACCCACCACCACTTCCCCTGCCAGTGGCGGACTCCCTCAGGTGTCGGTGTGTTGGTGGTTCTTTGTGTCTGGGGGTGGGCGTCCGGGTACACACCGGCTCACTCCTTGGCGGCCGCTTGTCAGGGCCTGGGGCCTGGGGCTCGCTCGGGCCCCTTTGGAGGTGGGGTGCCCCCGGCCTCTCGGCCTGGGGCTCGGTCACTCAGGCACAGCTGGGGGCCGGCGGAGCTCACGGGCGCGTCACTGCAACTCCCCCTGACTTCTGCTCCGCGGCTGCTGGGCGAGCCCTCATCTGGGACTCTCCTCAGCTCTTACTGGGACAGTGGCGCGGCTGCCCCTCTGTTGGTCTTCCATGGTCTCTTGTGTTCTGGGGGCCTCTGGATGTCTGGAGTTTTGATCTCCTCCATACCCGCTTCACACCCTGGAGGACGGGGCTGTGGCCCCCCCACACTCCCTAGCAGATCATTACATGGAGAAACCTTTGGAATGCAAGCATGCTGATCCACACAGGTATGCACACATGGGTATTCACAGACGCGGACTAAAGCTTTCTTGGCTGCTGCCTCAAAGCACACTGTGCGCTGTCTATCTTGCGTGCTGCACAATATCGTTTATTATTTAGTAAATATTGATATCTATGACTAGCTAGTTTATTGTGATGGTGCTTTGTTTTCTCTATTATTATGTTGCTCTTTGTTGTTTGCTGTCTCCTCTGTTTGTTTTTGTTTGTTTGTTTGTTTGTTTGTTTTTCTCCATACAGGTGACCCAGGAGTTCTTTTTTTTTTTCTCTCTCTTCCCCCCCCTTCTCACCGTCTCTTCTCCCCTTTGGTTTTCTTTCTTTCTCTCCCCCTCTTTCTCTCATTCATTCCCCCTGTCCTATTTATTAAAAAAAAAAAAAAAAAAGACAAAGGATGAACTGAAGCTCTGCCATCACGTAATGTCGCATACTGCTGTTTCTGATGTCATTTAAGAAAAAAAAAAAAAAAAAAAAAAAGATCAGCATTAATTGCTACCAAAGTCTGTGGTGAAAACAATTTGCGCCCCACTCACTAACACTTAAGGCAACAGGATGTGGGTTCTTTACTTTTTCTTTTCTATTTTTGTCTGCAAATGGAGCCGCTTATAATTCTGTGATGTTGCGTAGGCGGCTGGAAATTCTTTTTTTATTACTGTAAAACCATCTGTGGGAGGTGCTGAAAAGCTTTCACCCAAGTCAAGCACTGATCATGGAGCTGGGCGGGGATGTTAAGTGAATATTAAAAAATGTCAACATGCCACTTGAGTTACATTTCTAACCTTGAAATTTTGAGAGAGAGATTCAGTGAGGGGCACTCACTGCTGCCGCCTCTTTCATGTGGGGCGAAGAGCTGTGGGAAACACAGCAGAGAATTTGATAACCTCAGTATTTTCTGCACTGTAATCTTATTTGGGGCTGGTGTTGGATGACTGTGAGATCCTCTCCCCACAGAGCTGCATTACCGAGCCTGTAGTTTGGGTTTGGCATTTTTCTTTTTTTTTGCTTAAGTAAAACTCCTATTCACGTTTTAGTACACTTACACACACACACACACACACACACACACACACACACACACACACACACACACACACACACACACACACACACACACACACATGGAGTGCGAGGATTTATCTTATTAATAAAATATCACCCTTCCTCTCAGACCTTGGATATAATGCTTACTATTAAATGCACCTGTCTTTTTTAACTAAGCAAAAAAGCAATGATGCTGTCAAGTCATCCTTAGGTTATTAAAAGTATGAAATATTATGTATCAGTTGTTGAGCTTTGGAGGTGCGTTTCGGCATCTTTTGTCATATTGTAACTAATATAATTGTTCAGCTAAGCCAACTGGCTACAGCGTTTGCAGACGTACAGCGTCTGCAAACGCGTGAACTCTCAAAATATCTGTATTTACATGTAAACAATGCCATTCTCTTGTTCAGTGGATACAGTAAATACTGCCATTTTTTTCAAAGCCACAGGCTTCCAAAGATACACAAAAGGTGCCCTTTGACGTCAGTCTCTGGATGGTTGAGGAGATATTGGATTACCAGAGAAAACAAACTGTTTGAATTAATGATAAAGTCAATGATATGTGAAGGGATGTTTGTAGAGTGTACCAGTGGATGACTGACTGGTGCCCTCCTGCTCCCACAGTTCAGCCAAATCTGGTTTTGAAAAAAAAAACAACAAAAAACAGTGGCTGAAGCTCCCCTTGTGTGCGGTTGTCAGTGGTTAGTTTAAAAGGCTTTTTTGGGAGTTTTTAGGTGAGGTGAGTCATGTTGAGCGCTTCTGATTTGCATAAAGAACTTAATGCAAAAGAGGAGAGGCCAACTTGACTGCTTACACAGAGAAGCACTTAAAAGGGAAGTACTTAAATTACAGATCGTGTGGCCCAATAACAGATGTACGGTGGGTTGCGGGTCCTGTAATATATAAGATAAAGTGCTGTAATTACAAGATAATTAAGCAGGAGACCATGGTTTGTGTGCCCTTTTCAAGATTCATTTTGCACTTACTGGTTTTCACTCACTGTGACTGTGACTCACTGAGCACCCAGAGTGTGCCGAAAGGCCCAGGGCAAACATCTGCATGTGAGACTGTGGAAGTGACACCAGGTTTGTGTAAACTAGTCAAACAAAACGGTTCCATCTTTTTTCTTTCCATTTAAAATAATATCACACAAATTGCTGTTCTCATCCATAATGACCAGCTAATTCAAACAAACACAGTGGAGGCTGTTGGAAAACATAGTAGGATTTGGAGCTACAAATGATGATTATGGAAAATATGTAGTACCACTGTGGCTCTTACCATCTTTGTTTATGACTACATATGCATAAATACCCAAATCATACCCAAATCATTGCCCTCGCTTACACAGAACATGCTATCCATCACAGGGCATACATTATCAAGCCGCTCCTCTCTAAACACATGATCATCTTACTTACATTTGCATGCCTTGACACGCAGCAACTGTTTATTAACAACTGTAAACCAACACAATTATGAAAACATGATCCCAGAGTAGAAACAGCACCATCATATTTCGGGGGCCTTGATGGGGACTTGCCATGATGGAATGGAGGGTGAAATTCCCACTTTTATTAAGACATCTCACGCGATAATGCAGGTGTGGCTCTTGCAACAGCCTGAAGCTTAGTGGAAGTTGAGTGATAGAGCAGGACAATAACACTAAAAATCAAAATAATAAAATAAACTTTTGCAGTGGCCCGGTCGGACCTCTGAGTTCAGCCCAATCCTGCCGCCTGACCTCAAGAGACACATTTAGAGCAGACACCCCAACATTATAGCTGAGGCAAGTAGTTCTGTCAGGAGGAATGGTACACAATGGACCAATTAACACAGCGGAGGCAGCTGCAAATGATGTCATTATAAAGCAGACTCTTCAATATTTTGCCATTAAAAAGTTACAGCGCACAATCTCCGTAAAACGTATTGTTCTATTCTGCTGGTGTGAATGAAAGACAATGAAATTTGATGAAATGTGTTCTTGCCTTGTTCTTGCTGTGCTATTAATAAAATGAAAAAAAGGTCAGCATGTGACAGCAGCTTCCACATAGCAGTTTCCCGTCATGTAATATAGATATTTGCAGTAGTTAAGAAACATTAATATGGGTTTTAAGTAGAAAATTAAACATAAATGAAGGAAGCTTACATTTTGCAGGCCGTCACTAGGGAAACTACACCAATGACTCTACACCCACACTCTAACATTTAAGTAGACCTTTATTGGTTTACACACCAAACTACTTTGGATTGCAAAATGCCAGCTTATTTATAATACATTGTGTGCTGTTGAGTGATCGCTACGAGTGATGACACTGAGGCCATGTCCTTGGGAGTGATTCAGTTAGTTTGGCTGTTTGAGTGACGTGCAGCTATATACATTGCCTTTACAGTATTTTTGAGGGTTATCTAATGTTTTTAAAATGTATGTCTTTCTGCCAAAAACTACAATTTAAATAAACAATAAATATAGAATTAACATGCATTTTTGTAGCTATTATTTTTCATCAAAACATTCCATGTTTCATCGAATGAGGGCTTCAGTTTGATATTGCACAGCAAACTGCCATGTGAGCTGCTGAGATTTTTCATTTTCACCTTGTCAGCTCATTCTTCGAGTGTGAGTGGTGGTAAATTTCCTGGACACATTCTGGGTCAGAAGCAGGTGAGCTGCGTGGAGTAGGCTGAATGGTGTGGAGCACCCAGCTGGCAGCTCTGAGAGGAGCTCTTACACCAAATTATAGTGCCCATAAAGTTGTTTTTCTTGAGTGTAAAAAGGAAATCAAAACATATTAAAGCACTTCAATTCACAGTATATGATTATCTACAGGGGCTGAGCCACAGTGAGGCTGCTGTAGACAGTGGTCAGGACTTAAAGCCAGCTTAACTCTATTTTTGTAACACATAACCAAAAATCACATGATAATGTACAATTTAATAACAGCAAAATCTATTTCCTCTACAATCAGATGTGCAGTATTTATTCCCACTAAATCATTGTTTTAATGCTATAAAGTATATTATTAGGCCAGAGGGGCCATGGCGCGATATGGCAGCCTCGCTTCTGTCAGTCTGCCTCAGGGCAGCTGTGGCTACAACCGTAGCTTGCCTCCACCAGTGTGTGAATGTGAGAGTGACTGAATAGTGGCATTGTAAAGCGCTTTGGGTGCCTTGAAAAGCGCTATATAAATCCAATCCATTATTATTATTATTATTATTATTATTATTATTATTATCATTATTATTATTATTATTAAGGAAGTAATAAATGCAGTGGAACACTTCATTCTCTGGTGCACAATAGTTTGTGGTAATAACTTTAATTATATCATATTTATATTCATTTTAAAGAACAATCAAGCTGATATGTTTGCATGGAAACTAAGAGCATCTATGGAGCAGATTTTTTCAGGGAAAAATAATGAGATACATGTGACTGTTCAGTTCTCGCATATATTGTTTTCAGTGAAAGTCTTCTGATCAGCAGTAGCCCAGGCTCCCTATCTTGTTGTCTGCACTGTAACACAACATTTTTATTACTAATTTCAAGTCTTCCACTTTGCGTCAGTCCTTTTTAAATGTGTTTTGGCCCAGAGACGATAGTGGCATTTCTGGATCATGGCTTCTTCTTTGCATGACAGAGCTGTAATCTGCATTTGTGGATGGCACAGTGGACTGTTTTCATAGACAATGATTTCTGAAAGTGTTCCCAACCATTGATTTCCATGACAGAATCAAGCCTTTTTAATGCAGTGCCGCCTGAGAGCCTGAAGATCACATGCATCCAATACTGATTTTCGGTCTTCGGTCACAATTTGCAGAATTAATTAATTTTTTTGTAGATTGGTTAACCTCTGCTCGCCTTTACTTCTGAGAAACTCTGCCTCTCTAAGATGCTCTTTTCATACTCAGTCATGTATCTGAGCTGATGCCAATGAACCCAATTAGATGCAAAATGTTCCTCCAGCTGTCTCTTTTTAGTACCACTTACTTTTCCAGCCTTTCCCAAGTTTCTGGTGATGTGTTTCTTTCACCAAATTCAATCTGAGTTAATATTTTATAATGAACTGTTAGTATTTCCGGGTTGCTAAAAGTAATTCAATAAAGGGCTAGATAGTGGGAGATGCCATAAAAAGTTGAAGCCTTTCAGCACGTCATTTCGGTGAAGATGGCGTCAGTGAACATGATCAGACAGCATTTAAGGGTCTATGTATGTCATGTTAAGTGTGGGAGAAAAAATCTGAAATGAGGGTGTCTCTTGAACTTGCTTTGCTCCTGCTTACCAGGGTTCGTCAAAGCCATAACACTATTTATTGATAAGTAGCTGAAGACAATAGTACTGTGAGGATATGACCTTGATAATGAGACTTATTTCAAAGTGTAAACATTCAGAATCTTGAATGTCAGCCATTTCCACCCAAGCGAATTAGTTCATGCCATTTGCTCTATAATGATTGATTTGCTCAACACTGCCACCACACATATGCTCATTAAAAGATGTCCCTAGTGAGTCGCAAGCCAATTGCTGCAACTGGGCCATATGGCTGCTTCCTTCCTTGCTTATTGGCTGACCTCTGTACATCATGCTGACTGTTTTCACCATGCTGCTTCTCACAGAGTGGAATTGTCTCCAGTGAAATCCTGCTGACTGTTGGTCCCCTGGTCATCTCTGTCTCTCAGTGTGGATCCCGGAGAGTAGTAACACCCCCCCCCACACACACACACACACCCGCCCCCCCTCACTTTGCCTTTTGTTTTCACCGTGAATGTCAGCTGAAACAAAGTGTTTGCAGTTCTCCATCTGTGACACCTGCATATCCAATCTACACAGTCATGTGTGGCTGTTGTGGTCAGTACTCACATTGCTACCTGGTGCTGACCTTTGAACCTTGGAAAGGTAGCACAGGATGCTTGTAATTTTATGCAGTACTTGGCTTCTCGAAGTTCTTTATGTCACTGGAAGAAACAGGGCAGGTTATTGTGCCATGGGGATCCTGTTCCTGCTTCAGATTCTGAAGGAGGATATATCCGTTTTCAGAAACCACTTACAAAGCTGTAAAGGTTTTTTAAAAAAAAGGATGATCAATAGATCTAAATCAGTCACAAGGTTTCCAATTTTAAATCCCATTAGTTTTTCAGATGGGCTTGCTTCAAGCTGAGATTGCAGGCCTTTGAAGTCTACAGCATAAAGATCTATTTAGAATGACCTGAATATTTCTTTTTATTACAGATACATTTCTATCTGATGTGTTCTTAGTATGTGGCTGGAGGAGTAAATAAGTGGCTTACTACTGTGTGCCTCCCTCCAGTAATACTACAGTTCCAATGGCCTTTGTTACATGGCAGTTTCAATCCTTCACGCCTTATCAGAACAATGGGCGAGTGACCAAGGTCTATTAGTTTTCCAAAGGGCGTGGGAGAAATGCATACATGGCGTTACAGAGAGTTCACATCACCCTTCGCTCTACTTCTTTCGGACGGTCCTGCAGAAGGCTAGCACCATTTCATTTCTCCGTGGAAAACGAAGGAGTTGCACGAACCGAGGGGAAAACGACTAATAAAACCAAGAAAGCAACTCTCAATGCCACACTGTTTTCACTGAAAGCGCCACGAGCGAGAGAGAAAGAAAGGCAGAGGTGAACGGAAATTACGCCGCGTCGGAGCTGCAGCCGTGCGAGGCTTTCTGTAGCAGGTAGTTTCTCATTGGATGTGTGTTATGTTTTTTTAAACTGCTAGATTAAAGTGACAAAAGCTGGGTGATGAACACGAGGCGCCCTCCCGGATAAATCGCAAAGCATGGCAAGAACGCTCCTCTCCGAAGAAGCAGGTGTATTCCGCCAAGTGAAGGCGCAGGACTCAGAACAGCAGCGACGCACAGCCGCCTCTGGACCGTAATCACCTGCTCCAAAGGAAAACACCCCATTCTAAGACACTGTGGCTCTTAACCTGCGTATCATCGTCAGAATAACTAGATTTTCTCTCAACTTAAATCTCGTCTGCTAACCAGGAGGATGAGAGTGCCGTGACACAGCGGGACGCATTTGGAAAATTCTGTACTGACAGGAAGAAAAAGTCAAGGATTGTTCTGTTGGCTTTTTTTGTTTTTATTTTGCAGCTCACTCTTATTAAGGACAAAATTATCTGCAAGGATGGCCGGGGCACTCTTCTCAGTGGACTCAGTCTACATCGGAATGGAGGTGGTAATTGCTGTGGCGTCTGTAATCGGGAATGTGATGGTGGTCTGGGCGGTGAAGATTAATAAATCGTTGCGAGATACCACGTTTTGTTTTATTGTCTCCCTGGCTCTGGCGGATATTGCAGTGGGAGCACTCGTCATCCCTTTGGCCATTACTATCAATATCGGACTCCAAACTCACTTTTACAGCTGCCTGCTTGTGGCGTGCACGGTGCTGGTCCTGACGCAAAGTTCGATCCTGGCCCTCTTGGCTATTGCAATTGACCGCTATCTCAGGGTCAAAATCCCGACCAGGTAACGACCTTTTTGCAACCTAAAGGATAAAATTAAGGACGGGATTGAGTCATGCGTTATTTGTGTAATGTGGGGAAGTGATACGAATGAAAATAGCATAGATTTGTTGGAGGTACTCACCAGAAATGATAGCAGAAGCCAGCACAGTTCCAGTGCTGTTTCATTGATTTCTGTATGGGTCTCGTTTCACTATACAGGAAGCTGCCAGTCTGCCAGTTTCTTTATATGCATATATATCCGCCTCCCCATGACAGCTTAACAGAGCAAGGCCAATCTACTAACTACTTTAATTAGTCTTTCTGTCATCAGGATCTCTAATGTGCTGAAGAGGTGCACAGCGACACAGAAGTGGTCAGCTTTGCTTCTCCCGCTTTGTATGTGGTGGACACATCATGTCATGCTGGGGTAAAGTAAAAGCACAAGCAGTGGTGTTGAAAAGCTAAAAGGACAAGCCGAGAAGGAAAGAGAAATTACTTATTTGAGAATATTGCCTATGAAAGCCTCAGACCCTTGTCCCCTGTTAAATCCCATGAAGTCTTCCAGGCTTACAGTAATATTCTGTCATCAGTTTTAACCCTTGACTTTTCCATGTAAAGTTTGTCTGTCACAGCAGCATCTGGGCGTCCTTGCTCGGGTTATGCATGTAGAAAGTTTCTCAGGAATTGTCACTTGTTTCCAACACACATTGCAGAGACTATATTTAACAATATGCAAATACAGCATTGTAACATTTTCATAAATTACATAATATGCTGCATGCTCTACCACGCTCCCTGTTTTTAGATCAGAACCTGATCTTTTCCGATCTCTTTCAGGCTCAGTTTTTCGATTATTTTATTTATTTATTTTTTTCTGCACTTCTGACACAGACCTCACTTAAGGTCTGGGTCCCTAATCAATACTCATCCTACACATGGCACCTGCTACATTTGGGCTAAATTGAAGAATCTTGTTTTGCCTCACGCTACCCTTTAGCAAAGGTCAGCCTGTGGTAATATGGGTGTTTTCTTTACAGCCAAAACATCCTACATTAAACATTAACCATTAGTAATCTGAAAATGACTAATCACTGGCTTACCATGATGAGCTGTATCAGATAACTACTTTCATCCCTGCCTCGGGGCAAGTATCAGGTTGTGGTCCCTGAAATTCTTTACTTACAAGTCAAGACAGCAGTGATAAGATCTTTAAGCCTCTGCCTTTTTTTTAACCTCCCTCTGACTCTGGCTACTTCTTCATAAAGCTTCTTAAATAATGAGAAAGCCTAGCCTGCAACACCTTTAATATCCAGTATGTAATAGCAGCTTTCTTTCTTTCTTTTCTTTAAAAAAAAAACCCATTTCTGGTTTTAAGAAAGTCATTAAAAAGTAACAGTCTTGCAAAGGTCAAGTATCAAAGATAAGAATTTCAGAAACATATTTTAAAAGGTAATATGTGCTGCAAGGACCTTTTCACAAAGTGTCTTGGGGGTTGTGGCTGTGAAGATGTGAATCACATCTTCTGTCAGCCCAAGGACACTGACAATATGAAAAATGAAGTACAAAGAATGAAAACATGCATGCCCTGACAATGCTATGTGGGAAAGTGCTGACGTGTCGCTCTGCTGTTTACTCCTGTAGGTATAAGCGGGTGGTGACCCCTCGGCGAGCGGCACTGGCAGTCGTGATATGTTGGACGGTAGCGTTTATTGTGGGACTCACACCCATGTTAGGCTGGAACAACCTGAAGCGCTGCCAGGAGAACGGCTCCATCAGCTCTGACCTCATTACCACGTGCAAGTTTGAAAATGTCATCAGCATGGACTACATGGTCTATTTTAACTTTTTCGGCTGGGTGCTCCCACCTCTGCTGCTCATGCTGTTCATCTACGCAGAAATCTTCTACATGATCCACAAGCAGCTTAACAATAAGAAACTGAACACCAGTCACGCAGACCCCAACAGGTACTATGACAAAGAGCTGAATCTTGCTAAATCCCTTGCTCTTGTCCTCTTTCTCTTTGCTGTGAGTTGGCTCCCCCTCCACATCATCAACTGCATCACACTCTTTTGTCCTGAGCGTAACAAGCCCAAAGTCGTCCTCTACATTGCCATCCTGCTCACCCACGGCAACTCTGCGGTCAACCCAATTGTCTACGCTTTCCGCATTAAGAAGTTTCGCTCAGCCTTCCGGAAAATCTGGCAGCAGTACTTCTGCTGCAAGGACACATCGGCTCTGGAGACCCAGGCCAGTGACAGGAAAGAGATGCCAACGTTAGACCTACAGCAGGCAACACCGCCTCTTTCTCCACAGACAGAAATCCCTAAACCCCAGCCTCTGTCTGAGCAAAACCAGAAGGCCGAATCACCTCAAAAACATAAAGGACAATCATCCTTACTGGGGCAGAATGCAGCCTAAGCAAAGGATAGAGCTGATGCCTGGAGAAGTAATGATCAGTGGGCAAAGCATATGCTCTCTCCTTGTCTAATGTGTAACATGCATTGTTACACAGGGCTACAATGCTTAGCGGAAGGGAGCCAGTTAAATCACTGGATGAGCAATTGTCTTCACTCAGGAGGAGTGTATATGCTGAAAGTTTGATCAGAGAGAGGGAAAGAAAGGTTGCATATAATCGTGAAATAATGGAAGTCTTTTTCTGACAGTGACTGTTGGTTTATCTTAGTAACAAACTGAGAACACTGAGCTTTAACTGTTTTATTCAATTTGGTGGAACAGTTGGTGGAAACATTACAAGATGTGCAATATAAGTTATTGTGGTTGGTCAGTATGAGATAATCAGATATTACAACTTTCTTAAACGTTTATATATTCAATGGAGGCGGCAACTCTTACTACTCCATAACTGTGTGTAAGTTTAAAGTGACAGTGGCTAAAAATATATGAATGTAATAATGTAAATATGGGACTAAAAGCAGCACAGCTGTGAATGAGCATATCTTCTTCAGGGTCTTCACTGGGCAACAATGTGTAGTGTGTTATCATGGAAAGGTTTTTTATAACCCCTTAACTCCTTTATGCAGGAGCTCAACCCCCCCCCCCCTCCCTCCCCCCCGTCATTCAGCAGTATCAATCTATAGCAGAAGGAGCGACGAAGAGGGATAAAAAAAGTAGCAGATGGACCAACAAGAGCTTTTAGGTGTTGCATGCAAGAGACTTGAAGAAGGAAGACAGCAAGTCACCTGGGAAAAACCCAAGATGCACTTAAAGCTCCTCCTTGAGTGGATCTCTTCCTGCCAGCCTCTTTTATCTGGTAGTAAGAGTGGGGTTTCCCTTTTTACATTAATAACAACATTATCACATCTCAACACCAGAGTAGCAGCCATGGCCTTATTCATTATCTGAACTGGTGTGGGCTCCACTTTTAACTGACCCAGAAATGACAACCTGAAGATGGTGAGTATGTACTACGCTGTAAGATGAACTTTTTTCGCATTAGCTTAGTAATGTAAGTATGGTAAATGCCACTGACTTAAAGACTGTGTGAGAATGTAAACTAACTTTCTTTTGTCTCTGGAAAAGACTAAGAGGTGGGATAAGACACTGACATTCTCCTAAACTGGTGACAATCTCTTCTGTAAGGTTAAGGCATTTCTATCACTGTCTTAAACATCTGACAGGCAGGATCAGACAGTGAAGCTGTTTGATTGACTGAAAAGACAGGATCAACAGAAACAGTAAAGCACTCCACCCATGTGAAATGCCTACAAAGTAGAGGCTGGGTGGGTTGTAAATACATACATTTAAGGGAAAAGTGGATGAATAAATGTTTAAAGATGTGTCTTTTTTTAGTTAATGCAATTTACAACCTGGGTTTACAGCTCTGATTAGCACTGAATAGTGAAATATACATGTTTGTGTCATGATTTTATGTTTTTTAATAAAATGTATAATTCCTAGTCCGAATGTTATTACTGAGCACAGTGTCTATGTGCTCTATGATATATGGTTATAAAGTAAAAAGCATTTTCAGCAGTAAATATGATTTTTTTTTAAAACTTAAATTGAATGTGGTTATGTTTTTTTGTTTTGTTTTTTTTTATAAAAAAGAGGAAACAATCATAAAGAATGCCATCATCAGTCATAGAACATCCATGCAGTGCACATCAGTAAAAACATCAAAATTCAGTCATGGTAAAAAAGAAAGTACATTTATAGGGTTTTACATAACAGGACATAATAAATCATCATCTAATCCTAAGAAAATACAACCTGAGGTGAGCAACAACCCAAACATATTGCACCCGCTTCTTATTTATTTAAGAAAAATAAAGCAAAAATGCAGAAGCAGTGCCTTGAAAATGAAATATAATTAAGCACACCCTTAGCTGCTCCTTAGACTCTAAATTCCACTGGAGGCAGTAAGTGCTGCTAATAAAATGCACTTGAGGAAGTGATCATCACCATGTGTGAGTACCTCTATGAAAGCAGAAGGTTTGGCAGTGTGCAGATGTGGGGCATTCAGGTGTGACACAATGCCAAGGAGGAAAGGCAATAATCTCAGAGAAGCAATTGTTGCCGATCAATATGGGAAAGGTTTGTCATCCGTTTGCACCAACAAAGATTATTCACATGAGGAAAAGATTCAAAAGATCCCCCCCCCCCCCCCCCACACACACACACACAAATAAATAAATAAAATTAAAAAAGAAAGAGAAACCCCCCAGAACCAAGAGCTACACCTCAGAATCTGCAGGCATGTAAGATGTTAAAGCTCTGTAACAGTGTATAGGACACAGATGAGGTCTGTATGGAGATGTTTCTCCATAATGCACAGCACCATGTTTGGTGAAAACTGACCACAGCATATTAGCAGTGCATAACAGCATGTTTTGTAGCCAGAGGACCCGGGCACCTTGAAGTAAAAAAAACAAGGAACTTCTCTGTAAGTCAAAGTATTCTAGAGCCAAACGTGTGAGGCTGAAAGCTAAAGTTAGTCTGAAAATTGGGCCATTATACAGAATAAGCATGCAAGTAAACTAGAAGATCTCCATCAGAATGGTTGAAAAAGAAAAGAGACGTCAGACCTCAGTCTGATTGAAATGCTGCAGTCACGCCTCACAATGATGTGAGAGACTGATGAATTCAACAGAAGATGTAGCACTTGAACTTACTGCTCTAGGTGATTTAATAAGCTGGGTGTACTTAGTTTTCCATACATTGCTTATGTATTTTTGCTCCGTTTTTTAGTTGTGAAGTAATACAGAAACAAGCAGCAGTGACTTTAAACCTTTGATTCGATCTTTCTCTGTGTGCTTTGGTTTCGACTGGATGTGTAGGATGTCAAAAACATTTTGGTTGTAAACTTTGGTCAACTCTGGGTTTTTTTACGTAAATGTAGTTCTTTTACTCAAATAAAGGGTTGTTTCACAGAGTGATTGTAATTGAGAAATATGCTGAATCCCAGGCCACTCATTTAATCAGTTACACATATCAGAGTACAGCAGTGGGTCAAACACAGTACTGTATCTGCTGAGCGATATGTGAAAATGGTACACTGGCAGGTCATTTTTGAGTCTTTTGCTTTTTGTTTCAGTTTTCCGGAAGCCAACCTTCCTGGTTAGGTTCAGTCTCACATCTTTCAAAAACACACCATTATTTCAGGGCTGGTAGTCTAAAAATAATTCCTCAGGAGTCACTGAAGACCATACCAGAGCTAAGGACAGGGAATATTGCATCAGGTGTTCAGGAACATTCAATTATATGGTGAAATTGATCTTTGGATGTGTTAATAAGTGTCTGTTTTCAGTTTTGTGTTTACATTTTATTTCTGCTACTCTCAAGTGGCCGAAAGCACCAGTAAATGCATTTTTAAAAGAACTGGACTAATAGGTCTTACACCTATGTTTCTTCCTTATATAAAGTCATGTTAACTAAGGATGCACTTGTAATATTAAAAGATCATAAACAAGTTCTTTTCTGTCTGTTCAGTCCTCTGGATCATTTGTCATCCTCTGACATGTAATTTTTTCCACAACAATCAGCACTCGAATCGGTGGATATCTCAGCTTCTTATGGGTACCTTGCTGCGGCTTATCAGCGCTGTCAGAGTTCTCATTAATTTTTCAGAATAATGCCGTGAGTGGCTTTATGATAACAGTTGACAGTTGTCACCATTCACACAGCATTTCTTCTCTCTTCTTTCTTCTCAGTCTGTGAGTTTCTTTGATATTAAAAGACTTGTGAAGTTCTGAAAAAGACCAGGCAGCGCAAATAAGGACTGTGCTGTGTCTGCAAGGGTTTATGCTTGAAAGCTGTCAACAGAGTAACTTCACTCGCTTCTTTCTGATATGACATGTGTATAATCCCTACAGTGGATGTTGTGTGCGCAATTTTATATGACATGATGTTAAACAGAAAGCTTTTATAAATCAATAAACTGTTCAATATAATGATTCATAATAGTTTGCTCTGTGGCCCTGTTCTTATCATACTGGCTCCAATGAAAAGATTAAATATTAAGTGAAAGGAGACTTCAGATAAGAATGTGTATTTCTATTAGAGCAGTGACCTTTCCCTGCAGTGACATACTGTCCTTGGGCTGATGTTAGTGTGAACCACAAGGCCTGAGAAAGAGGAGAGAGACTTGTCTTCACACGGTTCATCATTCATAAGAAAAAGTGATACTTAGAGCATAGCTATCATTGACTTTATGAAACCACAAGTGTTATAATACATTTTCACAGTTGTTGTATTGATTGGTTCATATTTCCAAAGACAGTTCTGCTCATTATAGTAATGATCTATTTAAATAATACATGAATTAATAGAGTACAGAGTACCATAATAACAAGTGTGCTTTGACTTTTCTGGCGAAACATATATACACGCACAGTACTGTGCAAAAATCTTGAGCCACCACTCGGGGCTTTTTTCTACAATTCTCATTCACTCAGTCACACACACAGTCATACAGTGTTTACATCTATGCCTAAGCAGTTTTTTTAATCTAACATTCACATGTAAACACACACACACACACACACACACACACACACACACACACACACACACTGATGAATGCATCAAGAGCAACTGGGGGTTCAGCATCTTGCCCAAGAATACACGTGGACTGGAGGAGCCAGGAAGTGATCTACCAGCATTCAGATTGGTAGATGGCCAGCTCTGAGTCACCACTGGCCCTAGGAGGCAGACTTTCTTAAAAACACTCTTTTGCAAACAGAAAGCCTGGAGAACTATTTGCTCTTGAGCAATAGTTCTCCAGGCTTTCTCAAGGTCTCTCCCAGTATTTTTTTGGACATTGGCTGTGTATTCACTCATTTCCAGCCCAGTCTGACAATTTCAGGGAAATTTCTTTATTCTTTTTTTATTTGTTAAGTCACTTAACACTGACCTACTATGAATCGCTCAAGCATAAAAAAAATGCTGATGCTGTATGGTGATGTGTCCTAAAAAAAATTAGGTAAGTGAACAAGTGGTGGAAAAACTCTAAAGAACTATCTGCAGCAGAAGAACACTATCTGAAAGTCATATCCATAAAATCAGTGGAAACTGGTCTTAGGGAGTGATTACTCCAACTTTGATTTTGGTTCAAATGACCATCAGTATGCATGGACGAGTTCAGAGAGAGATAGAACAGTGAATGTCTAGAACTATCCAACCCAATATCACGGCAAAATGTGTAATAGACACCGAAGCATGAAAAGGGCGCACATGCAGAAGTTGCAGTAAGCAGCAGTAACAGCAAAGGGAAATATTTTATTTTAAACAAAATTAAAATAATCTTGGGAACGTGTTTAAACAGCCATCATTACACATCAGTTGCCTTGCTTAAACGTTTCTGATGATTAAGGACCCTTGAATATATTTTATAGGGTTTTTTTGCTCACTACCGACTTCTTGGCTGTAAATATATTATTTCTCCCTGTTGGTAATCGTCTGGGTTGAACCATCTGTGAAACATGGTGGAGTTTTTGTTTCTTATGGTTCCTGGTTCAATGACCCAGTGTTTTGAGTTTTTTTGGTTAATCTTTGGGTTTATGAAGTCATTTAGGGTCTAGTTCTATATTGCTTCATCCTTTGAGCACTTCTGAGTTTTGTTCTGTTCCTTGGTTTGTGTCACCTTTTTGTGTTCAGTCTGTCCTAGACTTGTCCCTGTGTTTCCTTCCTAGCATCACTGTATGAAGTCTGTCTTGTCTCTGTGTGTTTCCCTTTCTGTCTTTGTGTCAAATCTGCATTTCTGTTCCCGTGTTCTGTTATTTTATTTTGTGTTCTGTCTTATTTTGGTAGTCTTTCATGCTGTCCCTCATTCTACTTTGCTGTGTGTTTCCCTGCTTCTTGTTCCTGTTTCCTCCAGTAAGTGTATCCCCTGGTTTTAATTTTGTCTGGATCACAGTTGACTAGTTTAGTTCAGCCAGAATAAAGGTTTGTTTCTTTTCAACTTCTGTTCGAAACCTGCCTGCCACATCACTTCACATGACACTGTCACAGTTTGGAGCAGCATTTCTGCCAATGTGGCTGTTGATCTTGTCAAAACTGATTGAATTGTGAACGCAGAAAAGTACTAAAGCCACACTGTCATACAGTAAAAGGATACTTGGACAGAAAAGACAGTGTTTCACTATCAGTCGTGGATTGGCCTCCCCAGACTTCAACATTATTGAAGCAGAGTGGGATCACCTAAAGCACAGGTGTCCTACTCCAGGCCTCGAGGGCCGGTATCCTGCAGGTTTTAGATGTGTCCTTGATCCAACACAGCTGATTTAAATGACTAAATTACCTCTTCAACATGTATTGAAGTTCTACAGAAGCCTGGTAATTAACTGATCATTTGATTCAGGTGTGTTGACCAAGGGTGCGATCTAAAACCTGCAGGACACCGGCCCTCGAGGCCATTAGCTCCCCACCCGACCTAAAGGAAGCTAACAGCCAAACGTGAGTTTGGATATCCTTAAGGAAGCCTGGAAAACTATTCCTCAAAGATACGTTACATTATATACGATTGTAAGGTCTTTGCCTTAAAAAGTGAAGCAACTGTTTGATTTGACACTATATAAATGAAATTGAATTGAACAGAAAGAGCTTGTCTAAGAGAGTTCAGGCTGTGTAGAAGAATAAAGGTGGTGATTCCAAATATTGACTTTCAAGCTGGTTAGAAGTGCACAAACTCTGGTTTTGTCTTTTATTCTGTATTTTTGTTCACGTTTGCAAAATGCTGAACCTATTTCCCATTGTCTTAGAAAAATACAAGGTGTGGCTCAAGACTTTTGCACAATACTGTATGTGGATCAATATTTCTTCTGGGTGGTCTGTTCCAGCTGTGCTTTCAGTCAATAAATTGAGCTGAACCTCTAACCAACATGGCTATTCCGCTTCTCCCTTAAACTCCAGCAAAAGAGGATGAAGTGATTGCGTATTCGCTCCTGTAAGAAACATTTTCATTAAAAATGGAGGAGAGGTTTGATCTACCTGGGATCTCATCAGGCATCATAAATAAGCAAGTGTCTTTTGCCCCCAGTGCTGCTGCACAACAAGAAACACATCACCTCACCAAAACACTTATACATGATAGCAACATCTGTCTCAGGGAGCAGCTGAAACAGACCCTGAAAATGAAATGAGGATAACACCAACAAAACAGTTCTGTAAAGTCATGCCAGCACTTTACTATGTGTTATACAGTAAAGCACAGAATGATGCTCGTGTCTATTGTTGACTTTGTTATGCATGTGCGACTTCACAGAGAAGCAATCAGTCATAAAAACAAGGCCACCAATACCGCCTCCGCTGCAAGAACATCTGTGTCAGACTCCTCTGCGTTGTGATGCAGCAGTTTGGGAACATCAATTCCTGGTTGGCACTGCAGCTAATGAGAGGCTACATTCACATCAATGAACATAAATGAGCAGATGAAAAAAAACCCACCAAAAAAACAAAATGTGTGGATGAAAATTTGCAGCAGATGGAAAATTTGCATTCAGTATCAGCCGAACATTGCCTATTAAGATGTAATGATATGCAGCATATTACTGGCAGTATGTCACAGAGCAATTACAGCACAGTGATTAAGTGAAATCCCGTTTAGCTGCAAAATAAACATAAAGGTGTTTTAACAGAAAACCAGGGCAATCTCAGAGCATTAATGAAACTACTTCTATAAATCGGTGCAAGGAAATCGATGCAGTTAAACAAGCTACTTTCCAGTAAAAATCAATTATTCACCAAAAAAGGCCTACAAAATTAGAACAGCATCAATATTTTATCTCCTTTTGTTATGTTTTTTTTTTAACGAAAGAAGAAAAAGCTAATCTCTGCACCAGGATGTTGACAACGCAGCCTTGAAGCAGGCTGTAAAATGTGGGGAGGGCATTGCCTGCTGTGTGAACCCAGACTAAAGAGAAGATGCACTAAATCATCCACTGGATTGATTTAAAATGATATTTTTATGGAGCAGGTTGAGGAAATGATGATTGTCTGCTTTGTTAGCTCTGCAGTTCCTTCTTTGGGTAAATAAGAGATCAATGGACAGTATGGCTGTTAAAGCTTAGTGGTGCATTTTCTTTCTGACACTAATTCCCTATACCAGAGTGCTGTCCTTTGTCTTCACTGACTGCCCTTATGACAGAGTGCCACCTACTGGTGAAGATGCACTTAGTACTAAGTTTATTAAAATGTGGTGGTGCCAAGAGAAGCTGCTACTGATTTGGCTGACTTCCGGCTTCCTCATTAAGCATCTCCTGCAGGTTCTGGAGGACAGATCAGTGTTTTTTTTTAAAATCTAAAATAGTTTTGATGACAGCTCCAAAGACCTGCTTGGCGCCCTTACAGGAACTAATTATAAAAAAAGGGTGGGGGTGGGGGGGCACAGGGAAAAGAAAACACAGCACTGCTACACATAATGACTTGCTAAACTGTGCTGCTTATATGATTTCTTAGCTATGAAAGAACATGCGTTGTTTAACTTGGCAATGTTCTTTGTACAATTCAGCAAAAAAAAAAAACTAAATCAAGATTTTGCACAATTTTAAGGCAGGATATCATCTCTCTTTTTGATCACAAACAAGATTTTTGTTTTCCTTTGGTTTCTGAGCACGAGCCAGCTGTTTGAAGTTCTTGACTATCTGACCTTGATCCTACAGTATGTTCCAGAAAATCTTCCCACATCCACAGAAGCTCACCCACACACCGTCACTAGACCTAAAATTCTGTCCCCATTGTAAAGAGACAATGTGTTTTTTATTGCTCCACTTCTCAGGCAACTTTAAACAAGTTCGTGATGGTAAAATGTTACGCTGAATGCAGCGCTGTCCACTTCAGTGACACAGGAAGAGTCATGAGCAGATGTATAACCACAACCAGGCAGGGTTCGACTTGTTTACTGCAGTGCCGGAAAATGACACATATTGTGTGCAAATCTAGGTTTTTACCCCGAAGGAAAATGCTGCATTTATCTTACTCTGTGTGAGTTCAAACCCCTGCAGCCCCACGTATGGTAACAGTAAGCGCAAACACCAGCAAACACACATCAGAGGGAGGGATAATTGCCTGCCTCGACAAGTCTAAAGTAAAATGTGCAGAGGCAGTTGAACTGCTGTCTGACTCACTTCCCACCTGCTATCAGCTGCTTTTTTCTCAGGACTTTTTTTTTAATGAGGACAGGGAAATTCCCAACTCTTTTCCCATTTTTCTGAGATTGTGGTTTTTAAAAACCTGCTGAATAGACTTTGCCGTGCTCAGCTTTGCATTCTGGGAGTGTAATGGTTAACTGTTTTTCCTTCCCTGTTCCTTGTGGCAGATTTGAAAAAAACAACTCTTTATAAGAGTTACGAAGGCGTTGCTCCATATGCAGTTAAACAATCCAAAATAATATTTAGGGCAATCAGAGCTCCCACCGTAGCCCATGGTGTCACTCCTTGTGGCTGTGCTTTGGTTGGCACCCGCTCATAAAAGGCCACTGCTTATGACTGGGAGTAATTAGCTTTTAATGGTGGTGGTGGTGAAAGATGGCTGTCCTTAAAGTCAACATTACTCCGCCTGCCTTAACTTGTTCTGCGGTGGCAGCAGACACTGTCTGCCCCCACAAGTGGCTCTCAGCCAAACCCCTCTGTTGCTTTTTAGTGATATTATATAATGACAGTACTTCACACAAATTGCCTGCAGCATTATTTAAAACGATATCTCCCCGGGGTCGTATGGTGGCCTAGGGGTTAAGGCGTGAATGTCTACCACAACATACCCAGTTCCCTTCCTGCTGTGGCCCTTTTCTCCTTTTATGACTCCCCGTTTCATGTTTTAATCTAAAAAAAAAAAACATGAAGTAAAAGTATACATCTCTCTTCGTGACTTCTTTCATGATAGTTGAACAAAGCTACATGTTCTCAAAGACTTGAGCTGATTCTGCAAGTATTTACAAAACACCAGTTTACATGTACTCATGTTGGTCTGAGATTTCTCTGTCACATCCTGTTTCATTAATCAGTGCCAGTGTGTCCCAATCCTGTAGAGTACCTGAGACGCAGAGGAAGGCTATGACTGTAGCAGTCATTATGGACTCTGTGCCAGGGAAATAACACAATAATTGGACCATGAACATGGCAAATTTGAACTGCATTGATCAGGTTTGCACTGCACCGTGTTTCAAAACTTATTTCCACATGTCTTGGCTGAGTGTAGTCATCATCTCCTGTCATCATCAGAATTCTGAAGAAAGATTCAGGATTAACTCAACCATAGATACAGTTTGGAGAAGTTAAAGAAGGAGTAGTTGAAGAAGAAGAGCTTCAGTGTTTTGTCTTGTGTGTTTTAGAGTAAACATGATAATGGATGAATTGCTACTGTTCGGATTGTCAGCATCACTATTATTGTTTTTTTAGCATATAAAATCCCTGATGTTGACGATAGTAATAAGTATATTTTAATTGTATCCACTTTTGTATCCATTTTTCCCATCTCCTAACATCCCAACATTTTATTAGATTTGTACAATAAAGCATGATATGGAAAAATATTGTGCCAATAAACAAGAAATATTCCCAAACTAATGGCCTGCATTCTGATTATCATTGACGAAGTAGAATAATTACTCCTGTCTACTGATCCAGGGAGACATGAGTCAAACTTCCAGCCTCTTGTGCTCCTACACTCGTATTCATATGACTCTATTCAACTTTATGACAACTGTGTAAAGTCTGTTCATGGAAATATTTCTGTCAAGTGTTTCACGCTGACTTATGACTCATTATAGACAAGCTGTTATATGAGTGACCCTTGAGGGATTGGAGGGCACAACATGGTTTCCGCCCCTGGCATTGACTTGTTTTCATCAGTTTTTGTTTTGGTTGTGTCATTTGTTATGTGTGCTGTGCTACAATGATCTTAGTGTGACAGTTTCACCCACAAGCACGCATAGTATCTGGACAAATTATGAAGTGCTACAGATATTCAGAGACAATACATGAGACATACGGGTAAAAACTGTTTTAGTTTCACTGCTACTGTAGTAATGAACTGAAGAACATGGAGCGATCAAAATTAAAAGAAAGAAATACAGAGCCTGTCTTGGAAAACCAAAATAAACATGCGTAAAAACAAAACCATTCCCAGAATAGCTGCAAGACTCAGCAGACTCAGCACAGGCTGCGTAAAGTACCTGGACGTGGTGACGGGGTTACATTTCCTCCACATCAAACCAAGTAATGCTCCTGATTGTTGCACAATCTCTGAATCCCACCACAATGTCAGCAAGCCAGTCGTCATAAAATACAACACAGCTGAAAAACGAAGCTAGCCAAGGAACCACATCAACTGTCGCAGACAGGAAGTGAACTGCCTGCTAGTAACATACCATAAGACATAAACAATTTGCTTTAACAAGGCAGTTTTAAAGTAAACAGGGCATGTTAACAATTAAGGGCAAAGTTGCAAAACTGCAAACATTGAATCCAGGCTGGCTGAAAAAAATGAGGGTATGAATTACACTTTGGTGAAACACTCACACAGTTCTGCTGCCACCGTTCAAAACATTTCTTGGCTATAAAATGGTGTTTTTATAGTATCTGCATGTGTGAGTGTTTTTTAGCAACCCCAGGGAAAATACACAGAGGCCACAAATGATGACTTTTTTGGTATTACATAAGTTAGTCATTTGCACAGTAAACCTAATCCAAAAAATCCAACCCACTTTAGCTGTGAGGGTCTAGCAACTCCACTCTGATATTATCCAGTTCACTGCTGACGCAGTCGGCCACCTCATATGGTCACGTGGTGTGTGCCAACAGACTGAGCTGTGAATGAGGGCGAATTTTGGAATGATGCCATGCAAAAATGTGTATTTTTCAAGGTTTTCGGCCAGACGTCTTTTTGGGAGCACAGTGGTGAAACCAAATGAAATGTGGCATTTGTTAAAATGCATGGAGCCATGTTCATTAAACCTTTGACGCCATGTGAAATCAGAGGCAGATGTTTTGAAACGAGATCTGGGAATCCTTTCCGGAGCTACAAATAAGCAGAAATAACAGTTAGATCATGTTAAATGAAGAAAAAAGGGAGGAAAGGGCATTACATTAAAGAGAGATTTATGTCAGCTGTTGCTTTGAGGCTGAATAGAACTGCTTTATTCTGCACTGAACAAAATCAGTGAACCCAAAGATATAGCAGAATATCAGGGCATGCAGTGTGCTACAATGTAGCTGGCAAGATGAGACATTTTAGACGGGTACATTTTTCAGTTCATTTGCAATAACATGGTTTAGGTTTGTTAGTAGGAGTCAGTAAAGGCAACAAATGTCATAAAATTTGGAACACTGACATTTTTCATTCTTCTTAAATCAAAGTGAGCATAACGTCAAGAAGGCCAAAGAATTCAAGCTCCGATACAGTCCCGGTAGATCAACTGCCAGCACATATAAGCTAATGGCTAATGGTTCAACTGATAAATTTCTACACATTCAACTTGCAAATGTTCCATATAATGTGCCTACAGTTGCTGGCCACCTGCAAGCCACTTTGAAACCCAGCCTCCATCTCCTTTGTGACTAACTTAATATATCTGTTTTAATACTGTACTGGAGTCCTCCCTTTTTTTCATGTATGTACTTGGAAGGTAGGGATGTGTGTCCAAAAAAAGAGCCATATCGCCAAATATAAGTGGCAGTATATTTATTTATTTACTTATTGCTATTCTGTTAAAATATGTTAAAGTATGAACTCTTTACACAGCAATGTAAAATATACACATTAAAAACAGAGTACATCCTCTTTCAGTTCTAAGGTTTTACATATCAGGACATAATATAAAAATTGGTTCTGTGCAGGTGCTAAAATTATTTAAATACTGAGATGAACAATAATGAATGGCATACTGTCTTGTGCCATATCATTAGTTATTTAACAATAACCACAACAAATGCAGAAACTGCACCATGTGACTCAATAGCTTGTAGAACCAGCTTTGCAGCAAAAGCAACTTTTCAGCTTGAAGTGATTGTTTTCAGTGATGTAATAGGATTTATCAGTCTGTCACATCATTGTGGGGGAATTTGGGCTCTTTTTTCTGTCCAGCATTGCTTCACTTCACTGAGATTTGTGGACATCTGGTAACGCGTGGCTCTCTTAAGGTCTTGCCACACCATTCTAGTCAGGTTGAAATCTAGACATTGAGTGGGTCGTTTCAACACCTTGATTCTTTTCTTTGTCAGCCACACTGTTTTAGATTAGCTGGTGTGATTGGGACCATTGTCCTGTAGCATGACCCCGTGTGGGCCGACAGATGGTCTCATATTTGACTCTAGAATACTTTTTGTTTGTCATGAACTTAAACATTTAACATGCTAACTAAAGGTTGTAGGGTGTGAGATGTGAGTGTTGCACTGTCTGACCTTGGGTTGATTTTGGTGGGATGTATGGAAGACTTAAATGCTTTCCACTTTTCACACGATGGACATTAATGGGAAATTGTCTTAAAACTCTTCTCACATTGATAAGCAGCAGCAGTTACTTCTCAAAGATTTTTGCTGATGTCTTCCCTCTTTGGCTGCTATTTCTTAATTCCTATGAAAGCAGTACTTAGTTTCCACACAGTTTCTGCATTTTAGCCAAAACTTTTTGTTTAATACATTTTTCTCATGACGTTGTATTTAATAATTCTAATGATTCTCGTGATACTTAACCTTAGAAGTCAAAAAGTGTGCACTTTCTTTTTCATGTGACTTTAATGGAGACAGGTAAATGGCCTGGAAGTTTTACAGATATGTGAAAGATGTGGACCATTACTGCTGCTGTTCAAGGGAAAACAAAGCGAATTGCAGACATAGAATTAAAAATATGTTCTTCGTGAGAAGATAACATCATTTCTAGTGTACGTCAACAAACATTACCAAATGGCAAACAAAGGATGTATGTGTCAAAATGTATGAAGCATCACCCACACCAGGAAACCATGAATTCAGAGATGCGGAAATACATCTTCCTCAATAAACCACAGGTCCAAAATTTCAACCCTCCTCTTCAGTAATACTGTATGCACACCATTTCCTTTACCAAAAAAGGTAACCCAACAGCTTTAGGTCAGAGGATGTGCATACAGTTCTTTGCATTTCCAAGTTTAAAACTCAGTCTAGTTCTATTTACAGCCAACTGATCTTATAGTCATTCACTTTACTTAGTAAAACATTATTCTCAAGTTCTTGGACAAGACATACCCTCTCTGCTTTTTACACAAGACATTTTGACTCTGCAAAACGAGTTGTTTATTTTCCTGCATCTGTGAAGGTACTAAGTAAACATGTTTGCACAGTAGAAAGGATGTGTTCACTGACAAAAAGCCCCATATCTGTAGTCTTGACCATTCATGTGAGAACAAGTGAGTCATGGCATGCTGGCTGAGACACATCCTCTCCCACCTTGATATTCACATCTCCCAAAATATCAACATTTCATGGTTCAACATTCACACAGCAGTACACATAGTTGGCATTCTCTAAAGATTAAAGATTAAAAAACAAGTTTTCCTTAAGTCATATCTGTGTTTATGTGTTTTTCAGTGATGTCTCAAATTGTTATGAAATCAATGCGTGCATGAGAACTTTATGGGAAAAATACAAAAACATTTGACGCAGTGCTTCTTGCCAAATAGGACATGTTAGTAATTGCTAATGAATTGAGTCATTCTGGGGATAAAGCAATTGAAGATGTTGCACCAGTAGTTGGCAGGTAATGATGAAGCAGTTAGTTCCCAAAAATCTGAACTGCAAAAATGTAAACTGCAAAGGAAGTAAATGTGAGTGTGTGCTGATTTCATTGTTACCATTTATGATGATACATACTAATGCTTAATGCAGCAAATACAAGAAATCATTAGGTTACTGCCTTAACAAAGCAACATTTTCTTTCCAAGTTTTCAATGCGATCCTGCGTCTGGCTTGACCTAGTTTCATGTTTCCTTTGGTTTCAAAACTTAACAAAAAGAGGAAACAAGTTGTATTTATGAAAAAAGTGGAAGCAGAAATCTTTTTATATCAATAATTTGAGCAGAAATAACAGAAGTGTCTAGCTGAGTCCCATGATGACACGATGAGTGTGTTATGCTTTAAAAATACAAAATTTAAAAAAAAAAAAAAACAACTTCACTGTTCAAATTTAACCTTTTGTTTATTTTTTTTGTTTAATGATGTTAATCTCTTTTGTTATTTCCTGAATGGTTTTTATGGTGTTTTTGGGGGTTTTTTGGTGCTTTTTGAATGGCTGAAAACACATAAAACTTTCAAAGTACTTCATCATTTCCTAATTATTTTTGTGGGTATCTGGCATCATACATTATTTATTTATTTTAATCAAAACACAAAACAAGCATTGCTGTTTACCAAAATTGGTCTTATCAGCCATTGCCAGGTAGTCATTCAGTAACACTCATTTCCAGTCTGACAAATCTACCCAAAACTACATTAGGTCAGTCACTCATTAGCTGTTATATGTAAAGCTAAAAGTGGATATTTGGAAAGTCCCTATGTTCATTCAACTAATGCAGTTTGCCAAAATGTATGTAGGAGGGATGCGGTTTTTGTGTGGGAGGGGAATAAGGTCAGGTGACTAAGAGTTTTTTTGATGTATAAATACAAGGTTCCCTCACCCTTAACCAGCAGCACATCACAGCAAGACTACAGCAAGAGCCTCCAGTCAAAACGAAGAAGGGAGCCAAAGCTGCAGCAAAATCCAACATCAGAGGAGAATCATTTTGGCTTTTTTTTTTAGTTTGTTTCTTTTGGTCTGAGTCCTTGCTGACTGAAAACTCTTAGTAAATATTTTTGTTATATTTTGCGCCAGCCTACAGTAGATCTCACCATGAGATGCTGTACTTTACTTGTGTGTTTACTTTTGGGCATAAGCACACAAAACGGATGGAGCCTTCCCCTGAAGTCCGTCTTTGTCACCTTTCCAGGAGACATTCCCAAAAACATGACTGATTCGGAGCTGGCAGAAGTAAGTATGAGGGCTATTTTATTCAGACAGAATAAAATTGCATAAGTGGGATATTTAACCAAGCTATGCAGAAAGACAGTGTAAATACAGATAAAGTTAATTTCTGCAGAAGGATTGTAACAGTAACACAGTAATGTTGGTTTGTCGTGTTCTCCTTCCAGAATTACCTAAAGAACTTCGGCTACATGAATACTGTGGAACGCAGTGGCTTCCAGTCTATGGTGTCCACCTCCAAGGCTCTGAAGAGGATGCAGAATCAGCTGGGGCTGGAGGAGACTGGGGTGCTGGATAAAGAAACCCTGGATGCTATGAAAAAACCTCGCTGCGGAGTTCCTGATGTGGCCAACTATCAAACCTTTGCAGGAGACCTCAAGTGGGACCACAAAGATGTTACTTATAGGTGAGCAAGAAAAAAAAAGTCACTGAGTTCACTATGTAAGGGGCGGACTGTGCAACGAAGTTCTGACTGTGTATGTTATTTTATCTCCTCCACAGGATCCTTAACTATTCCCCAGACATGGATAGCGCTATCATTGACGATGCTTTTGCCAGAGCGTTTAAGGTGTGGAGTGATGTGACCCCTCTGACTTTTACCCGTCTCTATGACGGCACGGCTGACATCATGATATCGTTTGGGAAAAAGGGTAATGTGCTTTACGATGGTCGTTTGATTTGTTTTATGCGCGCTGACGCAACATAGTTGCATAGAAAACCAAACACTAATGTGAAGTGCACATTTCTATTCAGACCACGGAGACCCCTACCCATTTGATGGTAAGGATGGCCTTCTAGCCCATGCCTACCCCCCTGGTGAGGGTATTCAGGGAGACGCCCACTTCGACGATGATGAGTTCTGGACCTTGGGGAAAGGAGCAGGTAATTAGAAACACCGGCAACAAGCATTTGTCTCCCCCTAGTGTTCACTTTAAATGTAATTAAATGTCCGGTCTCTTCTGTCTATATAGTTGTGAAGACTCACTTTGGAAATGCGAATGGCGCCACGTGCCACTTTCCCTTCAGTTTTGAGGGCAAATCTTACTCCACCTGCACCACACAGGGCCGCACAGACAATCTGCCATGGTGTTCCACCACAGCTGACTACGACAAGGACAAGAAATATGGCTTCTGCCCAAGTGAACGTAAGCTTGACACTGTATTCTCCAAGGCAAATCACATGTCACAGGTCACCCAGATAAGTGGATTTGCTTTTGTGACATGCTGACTTCTATTCTCTTTTCATCCTAACAGTTCTATACACTTTTGATGGAAATGCTGGTGGAGCTCCATGTGTTTTCCCTTTCACCTTTCTGGGGGAGGAGTATGACAGCTGTACCACAGAGGGCCGCAGTGATGGTTACCGCTGGTGTGCCACCACAGGCAACTTTGACCAGGATAAGAAATATGGATTCTGTCCCAGTCGTGGTGAGGGAACACATAAACCACAACACATAAATGCAGTGCAGTGCTGCCACAGTGCCTTGTTATTTTTGTTTAACTGCTGCTGTTATGTCTCTGTTTATCCAGATATAGCTGTAATTGGTGGAAATTCTGAGGGAGATCCCTGCCACTTCCCCTTTGTGTTCCTGGGTAAGGAGTATCACTCATGCACAAGTGAGGGACGAGGAGATGGCAAGCTGTGGTGCAGCACCACTGACAGCTATGATGATGACCAGAAATGGGGCTTCTGTCCTGACCAGGGTGAGCAACAAACACAAGGCAGAAAAAAAGAGGAGGTTAAAATGAATCATTAGTCATTAATAATATTTAATATATTTGTTACAGGTTATAGTCTGTTCCTGGTGGCTGCCCACGAATTTGGACATGCTCTTGGCCTGGATCACTCCAACATTAGAGAAGCTCTCATGTACCCCATGTACAGCTATGCTGAAGACTTCTCCTTGCATAGCGATGACATTAGCGGCATTCAGTATCTCTATGGTAAGCGTTTCTTCTTAGCATGCGGCATTAAAGTGTTAATGTACCTAACTTCGCAGCAATATCTCTCATGAAACTATATATTTTTTCAGGAAGTAGAACTGGCCCTGTGCCCACCCCACCTAACCCCAAACCGCCTACCGCTGAGCCCACTGAGCCCACTGATCCCACCACCACCACCACTACTGCAGTACCTGTGGATCCAACCAAAGATGCCTGCAAGCAGGACACATTTGACACCATCACTGTGATTCAAGGAGAACTACATTTCTTCAAGGATGGGTGAGCAGCTTACTCATCCTACTTTATCGCATTCTTCTTTTCCAAACAAGTAAAAACAAGATTTCCAAGCACATGAAATGTTAAATTTTGTGTGTCAATTTTATAGACATTACTGGAAGATGTCCGGGAGCAGCAATGCAGGGCCCTTTTCTATTTCTAACAAGTGGCCTGCTCTTCCAGCTGTCATCGACTCTGCCTTTGAGGACAGTCTGACCAAGAAATTGTACTTCTTCTCAGGTAATGAACCCTCGTGCAATGTTTAACAGCCTGTATTAGCCAACAGTGCTGACGGTCTAATAATGATCATTTTATTGTTTACAGGGAGCAGATTCTGGGTTTACACAGGACAGAATGTTCTGGGTCCCCGCAGCATTGAGAAACTAGGCCTGCCCAACAACATTCAGAAAGTGGAGGGAGCTCTGCAGAGGGGGAAAGGCAAAGTGCTGCTCTTCAGTGGGGAGAACTTCTGGAGGTAGGTTAAAACTCAGCCTTGACAGTCCTGAATTTAAGAGAAAACTGCTACTTTTTTGCCATTTTAATGACATTTTCTCTCTTTGTTTTGTTTGATCTAAACAGGCTGGATGTGAAGGCCCAGACAATCGACAAGGGCTATCCAAAGTTTACTGATGTTGTCTTTGGTGGTATCCCCAGTGATGCTCATGATGTATTCCAGTACCAAGGTAAATAAACTACAAAATGTAAATTTTCTCTTAAGTTTAAGGGGGAAAAGCCCCCCAAAACATAAAAAAAAACAGCAGTAGAGCACTTTAGGGTGTTTGCTTTAATTTATATTAACTTCATTATTTTCCTTATAGGTCACACTTACTTCTGCCGGGATCGCTTCTACTGGCGTATGAATTCCCGCAGGCAGGTGGACCGTGTTGGCTATGTCAAATATGACCTGCTCAAGTGCTCATCAGACACCCGCTACTGAATACACACATACTGAGCTGGGAATTGTAATGTGGTGGTACCCATTTCTCCCAGCTGCTGTCTGGCAGAATGTGACAGTGTTTTTGTGTAGCACCTGCTGTGCTGATTTACGTGCTTTCTGGGATGTGAATAATTGTCTTTCAGTCATACTGGTTATAAAACATGTAGCGCCGGCCTAAAAATGTGCCAAAGTCCCAGTACACTAGAGCAAATTGCAATGTTTGGCACTGCCTTCCCTCAGTCTGATTGTCTGTGAACTGATGGTTATGGTGGCCTATAACAGAAACTTAATTATTCTTAACAGCGCTCTGGCTCAGACCCCGGAGCTGCAAAATAATTACCATGTCTGACAGGCTCAGACTATTAACAGTATTAGATTATTTTGATATTTATAGCAATATCTAACATTAATATTATTTTTGTCTCAAACTTATTTGTTTTGTACGATTATTGTGTGTGTTTTTCTGAAAATGGCTTCAGAGCCAATTACTTGCACTGGAAGACAAGGTATGTCTCCTACACATAAATTATTTAAGAGGTTTAATACATTTTGTAGGGATGCACCAAATATTTTCTTTACTGATACTGATATGATCAAAATTTGAAGTTTGCCAATAGCCGATGTTTTTGTTTTGATTGTATTGGTTTATTATTTATTCACCCTTTGTGCAAAGAAAACAAAGAACTGCCATTGTTAAAAATAACAGTTCATTACTTTATCTTTGAATATTAATCTGTTTAGCCATCAAAATTGATGCGATACAAGAGATATCATGAACTAGTATCAGTGATTGCCATCTTGTTTGTGATAGGCCAGTGGAAGTCAATGAGGCTGATATCAATCGATATTAATATGTTGCTGTATCCCTAAATGTTTCTATCAAAGTCTTGCCTATCAATGCAATAAACTTTCTGTGAAAACAATTTAACCCTGTGAGCAGTATTAATCATTCACTAAAAACACACTGAAATGCTTTGAAGACAATTCAAGACAGCTAAAACATACACAGTGAAAAGTGTACACACTTGTGTTAAAATGCCAGAAAAAATAAGAGCACAATAAATCATTTCAAAACCTTTCTTACCTTTAATGTGACATATAAACCAAACAATTCAATTTTAAAAAACAAACAAATATGTTACAGGAAAAAATATTTTTTTAAAAACTAAACAATACAATGAGCTTATTGCATAAGTGTAGACACCCTTCAAGTAATGCTTGGTTGAAGTGTCTTGAGTAAACACCCCCCCCATCAAGACTCAGATTAACCCCAATTAAAGTTCAGCTGCCCTGGGAGGATTTTCTTGGCATTTACTCAGTTGTAAGAAAAGTCATGTTTTGTAAAGAGCTTACAAAGCATCAAAGGGATCTCACTGGTGAAAAGTATCAGTTACTACAAAAATAAAAATACAAAAATAAGGCCGGAGAAAATATGGGACAACACTGACATTGCAAAGAACTGAATGACCCCCTTAAAATTAATTCAAAGATGAAAACTGGTCAGGGAGAATTTCAAGAGACCAATAGTAACACCGAAGAAGCTGCAGAAGTAGAAGTATTGACAGAAGTGGTCAATACTTGGTTTGGAGCATATCTGATTTATGAATATGAAATTTTCCTACAAGCAGCAAAAATTGAATGCAGTATGTTAGGTTTTTAATTATCATTTCCTCAGTTTTTGTCCAATATATTGCTGTACATCATTCCAAAACATTTTGACACACACACAACAAGAATAATTAATATCGAGGGTCAGTGTTTGTCCTTTATAGGAATATTGCTTTTTAGTGACACTGCCTTCACAAATCAGCATTGGTAATTTATTCCATTTGACTGGTTGGAGAGACATTATGCTTGCATACAAGATTCCACACTAGAAGAGCTTGTTTATGAAAACTAGAACATTTCACAGGTAGCTTCTCTGTTTTATAATCAATATTTAAGCAAAAATGTAACCCCACCCATCAAACATGGTAAAACATGGTTTAGAAATGTGTTCCAAAACATATCTTTGACACTGAGTAAGTTGGTTAACCATTTCGCTTTAAATGAATTAGTTTGCATTATGAAACTTAAAGGTTTAGTGTGCACGCATATTACTCCGCACCCAATTACGTAATACGTCTTCCTCTTAAAAACAATAGTCCACTCAATGAGTAAAAACATAGTAATATCTCACGAATATTTGCAACAACCAAAAACGATCAAGTGATTATTAGAAATAAAATGTTGAAGTTAATAAAAAAATATTAAGACTGGTTAAAACAAAAAGCTCCGTTTTGAATAAAAACAATAAATAAGATCCGGTTGCACGGACAGGAAGCGAGGAGATACTCATGGTGCCCGACTAGAATGAAGCAACAATTATCGGTTAGTAACTTCTGTTCGAATTAGCGCCTCCACACCAAAGGACACCCTACTACTCGAAAATATACGGTAAGAAAAAAGAGCTGCGATTCTCCTGCCGAAGATGGAAATTGTTTTTATTTTCTTCAGGGAGAGAATTTGGGCGGTCTGCCGCAGCGGAGGCCCTCGAGGTCCCCAGTAGAGCTTTCAGAATGCCTGAATGGAAAAGTGGGTTAGTTGGTATAAAATGGCGACGCGGAGCAGGCAGGATGAAGGGCAGCTAGGCCCGTTTAAAAAAGGCTAACGCATGCTATTTTGCATCACGTAACACCCGATATGGCGACTTAGCAGCAGCATTTAGGTTATAACTGTACTGTGCTGCTCAAACACAAGTTCTATGATTGTAAGTGTCGGTTGTTAGCCCCACAAAAGCCCGACGTTAAGCGAACAGCAGTGCTGGTTAGCTATATGGAAGCTAGCCAGTTAGCTGTTTTGGTCGTGAGCAAGTTTATAAAAAACTTTGTTCCTGGGTCTTCAACAAATTATGATAGTGTGAAAATCACAAGAGTTTCTTTCCCTGAATCAAGATACTCATGAGATTTACTAAAAATTAAGAGTCAAAAGATACGATGTTAACAGAAGCAAAAGGCTTTGGGGTAAATGCTCAGAAACAAACTCACTTGCACGTAATCCCTTTTAGTAAACTGTGTAACAATATCAAGCACTGCAGTGGTTGCTGCAGTGGAAAGCTACTACAGTACACATGATCTGAACATAGTCTGCTATAACAAATGAAGTCATATTTAACTCTAACCAGTAAAGAAGTATAAAGTTTATGAAAACTGACAATCTATCGGAACTACACCTAAGTAAACTATTAGTGTGCACTGCTCAGTTTGGTCTTTCCAACTAAATGCAAACTATAGAGAGTTCAATCTGACCTTGGAAACAGAAGTGACCACAAAACCTTCAGAGGTCATTTAGAGTTGGCTCTGATTGACAGGAGTTAGGCAGTATACAAGTTATGATCCACTGCAACAGCCGTATTCAGCAAATACACTCTTACTTAAATACAGTTGATTAAGTTAGACAAATTTTTTTCAGCCCCTAATGTCCGCAGGTCTTACTGGTTTTAAAGTTATGAAATACGTTGCTGTTTAACTCCATATAACATAGCTTAGAGTGTCTAAATTTTAAAAACAAATAGTGATCTTCCTTCGTACTTAAACTATGTGCAAGTTGCATATATCTATATATACAGCACTTGTATGGATATTCAAGGTATGTTTAAGAGATGACACCTTAGATTTACAGTACAGTAGTATGGTAGTGTAGATCTATTTTGTTTGGAAAATAGAAATAGGTGGAGTGGTTTGGTTAATTTTTTTTGTTTAATTCTTGTGGATAGTTATGGATTTGGAGGAGAATGAGGTGGAGAGCAGCAGTGATGCAGGTCCCTCAGGGATGGAGGAGCCATCTGAAAGTGGCATGGGAATGGAGTCATCAGAGGCGATGTCTGCAGACAGCAGTGATGCTGCTGCTTCTCATGCACAGGCCCCAGAGTCTGACTGCCATGTTGGACAGAGCTCGGAGGGACTTGTGGTAAGTTAAAAATACAGTGTGGTTAAACAAAACAAAATAAAACAAAAAAAACAACAGCGATGAATGTAGCTTTTTAATCTGTAAGTTTCCAGATGTCATCCTTTCTTTCCCTCACTCTTAAGGTGTTCATCCCAGAAACAAGCTCTAGCACAGATGTCAGAGTTTCATCGGTCCATCTTCCAGACTCCTCTTCAGTGGCCCAGTCCACCAGTGTGTCCAGTGTCTCCACGGTGACTCAGTCGGTGCTTGTGTCTGAGTCAGCTCAAGTGCTGGTCCACTCGAGTGCTGTCTCTGAAGGGGCTATGATGGTTTCTGACTCAACTGCTTCTACCTCATCAGATCTGGGGTCTGCCATTGACAAGATCATAGAATCCACCATCGGCCCCGATATCATGAATGGTATATGTTTTTAATGACTCTTCGTTTTCCATCATGTCCTGACAAGAGAACGATGAACTTGTCTTATGTTGAAAACTTTATGGCATGAGATTTTATATCTTTTTCTTTTAGGTTGTATAGCTGTGACCAGTGCAGAAGATGGGGGTGCAGAAACAACCCAGTATCTAATACTACAAGGTCCAGATGACGGTAAGTGGGGTGTTCCTGCTAACTTAACATCTTTCTCTTATCATGAGAAAAACAAAGCCCCAGACAAAGACAATAAAAACCTGGCCTGAAGGAGCCCTTTCTCAACTGCAGGACTGCTTCTCAACAACTGTATGGGATTTATTCTCCAGCCACAACCTCCAGGAGTACACGGACACTGTACTCTCGTACATCAGGAACTGTGTTGACAATGTCACCGTCAACAAAAGGGTCAGGGTGTTTCCAAATCAAAAACCCTGGATGAATAGCGAAGTGCAATCCCTCCTAAAAAGCCGCAACACTGCCTTCAAGTCAGGGGACAGGGCTGCGTATAGGGCGGCCAGGGCAGACCTGAGTAGAGGCATCAGGAAAGCTAAGGCTGCCTATAGGAGGAGGATTGAAGATCACTTTGCTGACAACGACCCCAGAAAAATGTGGCAGGGGATCAATCACATTATCAACTACAGAAGCAATAACCAGGCAACATCTAGGACTGATGCCTCACTGGCTGAGGATCTAAACCGTTTCTTCGCCCGCTTTGAGACGACCAAGCCCTCAGCTGCCACACCACTTCCACCCGCCCCCAGCACTGGCACACTAACACTTAGGGAGCACCAAGTGAGGTGTGTTCTAAGGTCAGTGAATCCCAGGAAGGCGGCAGGTCCTGATGGAATACATGGAAAGGTTCTCAGAGCATGTGCTGACGAACTGACCGGAGTCTTCACTAAAATCTTCAACCTTTCCTTGTCATCAAACACCGTCCCGCCCTGCCTCAAAACCTCCACCATCATCCCCATCGCCAAGAAGACAGCTGTGGCCAGCCCAAATGACTACAGGCCTGTTGCACTTACGCCTGTAGTGATGAAGTGCTTTGAGAGACTGGTCTGTCAGCACATCAGGGCCGGTCTGCCTCCCACTCTGGACCCCCACCAATTTGCCTACAGGACAAATCGTTCCACCGAGGACGCTATCACCATAGCGCTCCACACTGCGCTGAGTCACCTGGAGCACCGAGGAAGCTATGTGAGAATGCTCTTTCTGGACTTCAGCTCAGCATTCAATCATATCATCCCGGAGATCCTGGTCCAGAAACTGTCTCACCTGGGACTCTCCACCCCCATCTGCCTCTGGATCAAGGACTTCCTGACAAATAGACCACAGTCTGTCAGACTCGGCCCCCACCGGTCCAGCACCATCACACTCAGCACCGGGTCTCCACAAGGATGTGTTTTGAGTCCCCTCCTGTTTACGCTCTACACATCCGACTGCTCCCCTACCCATCTCTCAAACACCATCATAAAGTTCGCGGATGACACCACAGTGGTTGGACTCATCTCAAGGGGGGATGAGTCGGACTACAGAGATGAGGTCAACAGACTGACTGAGTGGTGTTCAGTTAACAACCTCCAACTGAACACCACGAAAACTAAAGAACTTATCTTGGACTTCAGGAAGGGCAGAGCAGACCTGGCCCCACTTTACATTCACGGGAGCTGTGTGGAGAGGGTACACTCCATGAGGTTTCTGGGCGTGCAGATATCTGATGACCTCTCCTGGACTGCAAATACTACAGCGGTGGTTAAAAAGGCCCAGCAGCGTCTCCACTTTCTGAGAGTGCTCAGGAGGAACAACCTGGAGGAGAGGCTGCTGGTGACATTTTACAGAGCCACCATAGAGAGCATCCTAACGTACGGCATAACAACATGGTATGCAGGGTGCTCAGCTGCAGACAGGAAAGTACTGCAGAGGGTCATCAACACAGCCCAGAAGATCACTGGCTGCTCTCTGCCCAGCCTGGAGGTCACTGCAAACTCTCGGTACCTCAGCAGAGCTGGCAATATCATCAAGGACCACTCTCACCCCAGCAACCAACTGTTTGAACTATTACCGTCAGGCCGACGGTACAGGTCACATAAAACCAGGACAAACAGATTCAGGGATAGCTTCTTTCCCAGAGCTATCACCGTAGTAAATAAGCACAAAAACAATTGAACCTATTCCATACCGTCACTGTCATTATATTATGCTGCTATTCATACTGTCATTATATTAATGCTGCTATCCTGTATATATTGTACATACTATTGTTTGAGTACTTACGATTGTTTTTTTTTTTTTGTACTTTTTATATTTTACGTTTATATTTATTATTGAAACTTGCACCAAGGGAGTGGCACTCCAATTTCGTTGTACTCTGTACAATGACAATAAAGGCTATTCTATTCTATTCTATTCTATCTTTCAATTGGCCAGAATAATTTAAAATAATAATTCTGATAAATGACTCTTATATGTTTTATATTTGTTTACAGTGCTTGTAAATGTCATGTATGTATGAATTGAATGCTTTAATTTGATCTTTATCCACTAGCAAAATAATTTTTACATTAGAAATGTGTTTATATTTTAAAGCAATATACATTTATATTGTTATACTTAAAATCTGTTTAGGCTGATGACAACAAAGTTAAACAAAGTTCAGGAATATTTTTTTAATCATTTCCTTGTTTATTGGTGCAGGTGCTCCTATGGTAGCTCAGATGTCATCTTCTGCCCTGTCCAATCGTATAGCAATAGAAGCTCTTGCCGAAGGTCCCACATCCACCTGTCTTGACCAGAGAGACCTGCAAGGCAATGTTGAGCCTGACCAGCCCGATGATCAGCCTGGACATTCAGGTTACTTAGAAGACAGCAGCAGCCAGCCTGACCAGCCACAGCACTCCCACCCCTCCCAGTACATGGACTGCAGTGCAGATGGTCCAGACCAGACAGAGGAATCTTCATCTTCCTATGTGGAGTGTTCAGGCGAGGAACCTGACCAGACACGCTCCCGTTCAGGCTTCCCTGACTATAGTGGGAATAACAGTGACCAGGATCTGCCTGGTTATGTGGGGTGCAGTGGAGCTGACTCAAATCCTACCAGCCGAAGTCACTATGTGGTGGAGTGCAGTGCTGGGTATCCTGGGCGTGCAGTGGATGACGGGGAGCGGCCACATCATTCACGCAGTTACATTGACAGTAGTGCAGATCACCGGACTCAGACAAGTCGTCAGTATGCGGCTGAGTATGGTGGGGAATGTGTTGTAGCTGCAGACTCTGAGCAGCCAGGTTGTTCTCGTTACCAAGCGGAGGACGACGATGATGAAGATGATGATGAGAACCAGGATCCAGATCAGCCACAGCACTCTCAACAGCAGCCCCAGCACTCCTGTTATATGGAGAGCAGCAATGGCCCAGAGGCTTCTCTCTATACTGACGACAGTTCCTCTTCAGACCATCCTCTGGCAGACACGGCAGGTTCAGGTGGGCTTCCAGAGGCACTGGAAGGCAGCGAGAGCCAGCCGGGCCCATTCATCAGCAGCAGTGGGACCTATACCTCTAATGCAGAACCTGAGCTGGCCCAGCACTGCTCACCCAGCAAAGAGGAGCCCCAAGGCTCTCAGGATGAAGCTGGGCTCGGCAGGGACATGGAGACATCAACTGTAGCAGAAGGCTCTGGAGAACGACCACCAAACCTGGCTGAGTTAGAGGAAATGATGGAGGTAGTGATCGTGCAGCAGTTCAAGTGTAAAATGTGTCCATACAAGAGTGCCTCCAAAGATACTCTTATCAACCACATGAGAGACAAACACTTCAAACCTGCAGGTAAGCTAGCAGAATAATAGCCATGACATTGTTATCTCACCAAGCTTGGTAGTATATAGATAAAATGTCTTTTCTTTTTTTTTTCCTTTTTTTTTCTTTTTACAATTTTAGGGGAAATGCCAAAGAAGCGTAAACGTGGACGACCTCCTAAAAGTGAGACCTTAGCCCGTCAAAAGGCAGAGAGGGAGGAGGCAGCAAAGATGAAGGCTGCAGAGTCCCAGCAAGCAGCAGAAGAAGAGGAGGATGACGTTGTGGATGATGGTGCTATTGATGATCCTGAAAGTTAGTGAAAAAGACATAGATGTAATATGCAAATTTCTGTCTTTGAATAGATTATAACATTAATACTTTTCTTGTTAATGAGCATTTACTCAATCACATAGCTCTCACTGTCATTTCCACTTATCCCTCACACTGATTAAAAATAATCTGTCTCCAGAGGACAGCGACTACAACCCAGCTGATGAAGATTCCAAAGGAAGACCACCTGCCATTCTGAAAAAGTCAGCAACTCCCACTTCCTCCTCCTCTTCTCCTCAAGGGCGTCCCCGACGTAAAGCTGGCCGTCCAAGGAAGTACTCAGTTGTAGATGAAGGCTACAGCAGCAAAGGTGAGTTTTCAGCCTATCACTGCGAGCCTAGAGAGCCTACATGCAAAACCTTAGGCAAATATATTCTCCTTTTTCCGCTTTTGTTGCAGAAGCAGAAAGTATTGCTAAGAAGCCTAGGGTTTGTTCGGATGCTAATGAGTCTGAAGAGGCAAGCTCTTCAGGCCTAGACAATAGTGCACCCACGGTGACTGATGGAGATGCACCTGAGGCAGTAATTAGCCAGTCAGACTCTGAGAACAAAGATCCTTCATCCAACCAACGGACGGAGGTGGAGTACTTCCCAAGAAAACGTGGCAGACCATCCCGGCGCTTCCTTCGCAAGAAATATAAGAAGTATATGAATCGGAAGTAAGTCTTTTTAACATTTTATTATAAATTCCATTAAAATATTTTAGAATGCACTAATTTCTTCTTTCTCTTTGTTATCTCCCAGTCGGCACTACAAATCTCTCAAACCACTGCTGAGACCTCACAACTGCTACATCTGTGGGTCACGTTTCCTCACTCTAGAAGACCTGCGCTTCCACATCGACTCACATGAAGGCAATGATCCGGAGCTCTTCAAGTGCCTGCAGTGCAACTATCGCTGCAAGCGCTGGTCCTCGCTCAAGGTCAGTTGCAATAAAACAGATCACAACACACTCAAGTTAACCTCAGTTTATTTGCATGTTTCCACAGTTTCCTAAAACATTTTTTTTTTACAGGAGCACATGTTCAACCACGAGGGCACCAAGCCATTCAAATGTGAGGAGTGTGATTACACAAGCGTGTACAAGAAAGATGTTATTCGGCATTCGGCAGTCCACAACAAAGAGCGGTATGAGCGTCGCAACTGTGGTCAAACTCAGTTATTCCTGAAAAAGAACATGTTCATAAAGTTTTCTGTTGATGATATAACTGATTATTTCTCTTTCCTCTTGCAGGAAAAGGAAGACAGAGTCGGTAAGAATTTATATTTGAATGCCATCTACAATACTTATTGGCATATATGTGGTTTAAGAATAATTCTACAAAATAATCTGACAGAATTTCAGTTTCTGTTGTTGCTGGTTGCTACTTACTGTAAGAGGTCAGCATTGTGATTTTTAGTCTGATTATTGCAGGTGCCGAAGGCGTCGGAGTTCCCCTGCCCTGTGTGTCACAGGGTGTATCCCATGCAAAAGAGACTTACTCAGCACTTAAAAACCCACAGCTCAGAGAAACCACACATGTGCGATAAGGTCAGAAAGAGGATTATGCAGTTCAAGAACTATTCTTTTCATATTCTTATCATTTTAAATTAAATATGGCAACTCAAACAAACAAAAAAGAGGGTAATCTCACTATCTCACAGAGGTGTGTCACCAGTACTAATGAATATTCTCTCCTGCTTTCTTCTTCCACTAGGAAGTTTGCTTACTTTCTTGTTTAAGATGCCTTTCTGTCTTTGCAGTGTGGAAAATCCTTCAAGAAGCGTTACACTTTCAAAATGCACCTCCTAACCCACATCCAGAGTCTTGAGGACAACAAGTCAGTACTCAGACTTCTATTCCTCCTCTTTTACTCTGTCATCTACCAGTCAGTCTTCTTTTAAAAACAAGGCTATCACAATAGTTAATAGTTTTTGGTCGAATAAGTAATTTAGGTGTGAGTGTGATATCATAACTAATGCCCCTCTGGTGTTAATGTGACAGGTTCAAATGTGAGTTTTGTGACTACACTTGTGACAACAAGAAGCTGCTGCTCAACCATCAGCTGTCCCACACCAACGACAGGCCTTTTAAGTGCGACTACTGTAAATACTCTACTTCCAAAGAGGAGTTTCTCGTCTCCCATCTGGCCATCAAACACACAGGTCAGTGCAGCAGAAAGACAATAACGCTAAATTTAAACAGCTTGAGTTTAAATTCACCTATTGAATTCACTTATTGATGTTGTGTGTTTTTTAAATTTCTCCAGGCGAGAAGCCTTTCTCCTGTGATATGTGTCACTTCATGACTAAGCACAGGAAGAACCTGCGCCTTCATGTGCAGTGTCGCCACGCTGAGGCATTTGAAGAGTGGTCTTTGGCTCACCCTGAAGAGCCTGTAAAGACACGGCGCAGACCTTTCTTCACCCTGCAGCAAATAGAAGAGCTGAAACAGCAACATGAAGACACACAGAGCTTGCAGAACACTATTGTGAGTTTGATTTGTTGTTATCTTGTGTTACTTTTATGCCAATGGGGGGTGAGAAGGGAAAAAAACATGAAAATAACAAAATAATGAGATTGTATGTTTTGTTTTTTGTTTTTTAATTTGTAAATGTCCATATGCATGAAAATTCAGCAATTTGCAAAATTTAGAAATATTATTTACTCTTAAAGAATAACCATAGTTTTTGTTTTATTTTTTCTTTCTGTCTTTATTTCTTTTTTTCAACATGATCTTATTAGGTCACTGTGGATTCTGCAACACTGCAAGCCATGCAGGGCATGGAAAACGCCTCAGTGTCCCAGGACGCATTGGGAAACACCACGATCATCTATGAACAAGGTCAGTAAGGATTTCTCTGAAAACATATTAAATATTCATGGTGAAGATGAAGATGAAGATGGCGCCGAGTATGGCAGCCTTGTCGCGAGCTCCCCCAAGCAACAGCTTTTCTCTGTGTTTAATTTTACTTTTCCTTCATTTTTTTGCGAGTAGCACTTGTCTCCTTGTGTACGACCGACAAACCTTACTGGACATAAAAGACGGTCTTTCTTATAACTTTCCGGAGTTCAAGTTTTGCAACACGGACGCTCCGTTTGCAGACCCCCCATTCATCTCACCTGAGACGCCTTTGTTCTTTGTCCATGGAGGCCGCAAACGCCGACGCAGAGGGAGAAGATCTGGCGTTCTGGTTCGACTGAGACGGCGCACTAACAGACCACCGTTACCCAGATTATCACTGGCTAATGTGCAGTCTCTGGAGAACAAGCTGTGCGAGCTTCGGGCACGGATCTCATTCCAGCGAGAGATGCGGGACTGCTGCGTGATCTGCCTCACAGAAACCTGGCTATCGGACAAAGTACTGGACTCCGCAATACAACTACCGGGGTTCTCCGTGCATCGCGCGGACAGGTCACAGGATCTTACTGGGAAAAGCAGAGGCGGTGGTGTATGTTTCATGATCAACAACAGCTGGTGTGATTATGCGAACGTGCACCCGGTCAAATCCTTCTGCTCACCGGACCTGGAGTACCTGATGATTAAGTGCCGGCCATTCTGGCTACCGAGGGAATTTACAGCAGTGATTATTACGGCTGTTTACATTCCCCCACAAGCCGACACTGACCGAGCACTCAGGGAACTGTACAGCGCGATCAGCAGCGAGGAAACTGCACACCCAGAGGCAGCGTTTATCACAGCCGGAGACTTTAATGAGGGAAACCTGAAGAAAGTCTCACCCAAACTCCATCAACACATCCATTTTAACACTCATGGAGACAGGCTACTCGACCACTGCTACACCTCTTTCCGGGATGCATACAAAGCCCTCCCCCGCACCCCATTCGGCCAATCAGATCACCGCTCCATCCTGCTCCTGCCCGCCTACAGGCAGAAGCTGAAACAGGAAGCTCCAACCCGGAGGGCGGTGCACTGTTGGACGGACCAATCGGAGTCTGCGCTGCGGGACTGTTTTGATCACGCGGACTGGGAAATGTTTCACGTGGCTGCTAGAGACATTGATGAGTACACAGACTCAGTCTGTGGATTTATCAGGAAATGCGTGGAAGATGTCGTCCCATCCAGAACAGTTAAATCCTTCCCAAATCAAAAACCCTGGATTAACGGAGATGTTCGCGCGGCACTGGCGGCATGGAGCACCGCCTTTGCCTCCGCGAACACATCGGACTACAAACACGCACATTACCAACTCCGGAAGACGATCAAAGCAGCCAAACGTGAGTACAGGGACAGGGTGGAGCAACAGTTTGACAACCCTCGGAGTATGTGGCAGGGACTAAACACGATCACAGACTTTAGAGGGAAAACCAGCACACCGCAGACCACGGCCTCTCTGTGTGAGGATCTAAACGTATTCTACGCTAGATTCGACGCAGCGAACACCATGAGACCGGACAGTGTGCGCACCGCGGATGACGTCAGTGCGCACACTGTGTCTGAGGAGGATGTGCGGAGGTGCTTCAGGAAGGTGAACGCACGCAAAGCTACTGGTCCGGACGGGATTCCCGGCCGCGTCCTCAAGTCATGCGCGGCTCAGCTGGCCGGAGTGTTCACACACATCTTCAACCTTTCCCTCTCTCTGTCTGTAGTCCCAGCCTGCTTCAAAATGGCCACCATCGTCCCTGTACCCAAATCCTCCACCATCTCCTCATTAAACGACTGGCGACCTGTAGCCCTGACCCCCATCGTGAGCAAATGCTTCGAGAAGCTGGTCAGGGACTTCATCCGCTCTGCACTACCCGAGTCACTGGACCCCCTACAGTTCGCATACCGCCACAACAGGTCCACTGATGATGCCATAGCCCTGACACTACACACTGCCCTGTCACACCTGGAGAAGAGAGACACGTATGTGAGAATGCTGTTTGTAGATTACAGCTCAGCATTCAATACCATCGTTCCCTCGAAGCTGGACAGGAAACTGCAGGATCTAGGACTGAGCAGCTCCCTCTGCAGCTGGATCCTTAGCTTCCTGTCTGACAGACGCCAAGTGGTCAGACAGGGCAGCATCACCTCATCCCCCATCACACTGAACACTGGTGCTCCACAGGGGTGTGTACTGAGCCCTCTCCTGTACTCACTCTACACCTACGACTGCACAGCCACTAACAGCTCCAACATCATTGTGAAGTTTGCGGACGACACTACAGTGGTGGGTCTTATCACCAACAGTGATGAGACAGCTTACAGGGAGGAGGTCAGCGCCCTGACCCACTGGTGTCAAGACAACCATCTCACCCTCAACGTCGCAAAGACAAAGGAGTTGATAGTGGACTTCCGGAGGTGCAGAGAAGTACACACCCCCATCACCATCAACGGCGCTGCTGTGGAGAGAGTGAGCAGCTTCCGGTTCCTTGGTGTACATCTGGCTGAGGATCTTACGTGGTCAGTACACACAAACAAAACAGTGAAGAAGGCGCAGCAGCGCCTCTTCTTTCTCAGGAGACTGAAAAGATTCGGCATGAGCCCCCGCATCCTCAGGACCTTCTATCACTGTGCCATTGAGAGCATCCTCACTGGATGCATCACCACCTGGTATGGCAACAGCACCGCCTACAACTGCAAAGCTCTCCAGCGAGTAGTGCGGTGCTCTGAACGGATAATTGGAGGTGAGCTTCCCTCCCTCCAAGACATCTACAGGAAGCGGTGCCTGAGGAAAGCGGGGAGGATCATCAAGGACTCCAGTCACCCCAGCCATCAACTGTTCAGACTGCTTCCATCAGGAAGGAGGTTCTGCAGCATCCGGTCCCGTACCAGCAGACTGAGAGACAGCTTCTTCCATCAGGCCATCAGACTGCTGAACACGTCATAGACACCTCAGCTTCACTACTGGAACTTTAACATTATGCACTCCATACTGTACAGTAATGCCACTGTTTTGCACATGTCTCACTCTGTATATTTTATTTTATTTATTTTAAATATTCTACTTATTGTTTACTCTATTTAATTTGTAAAATATGTGTGTACACACACACACACACACACACACACACACACACACACACGTAGAAAAATATTTAGTATACATATCCAGAAATGCATATACTATTATATATTGTACATATATTTATTAGTTTCAGATGTAGCCATTCTTGTATTTTGCACAACTCTGTTGCTTGTGAAGCTCGCACACAAGAATTTCACTCACATGTGCTGTACCAATGTACCTGCACATGTGATGTGACAATAAAAGTGATTTGATTTGATTTGGTGTTATATATAACCTGAATGACAAGCTCTGAACTTTTCTCCATGTGCTTCTCCTCAGCTGAATCCAGCGACCTATCTGCTCAGAATGCCCTGGACCTACTGCTGAATATGAGCAATGCACGGGAGCTGGTTGGGAACTCCTTACAGGTCAGCTCATCAAAATTTCAGAACGGTTACATGAAAGATAGCATTGTATTCTATAAAATAAACGAAAAAATAATAACGGTAAAATATATCTTGATTGTTTTTCACAGGTAGCAGTGCTGAAGTCAGATGGAAAAGCTTTGGAGAAGGGAACATGGAGCACGGTGACAGCAGCGTCCGGTCAGGCCCAAAAGATCTTGACCTTCCATGTTTCTGAGAATGGCGAGACAGTGCTACAAGAGGCCTACGAGGCTGCCACCTCTGAAACAGGCGAGCTTACCCACATCGCCATTGAAGGCTATGAGGGGGGAGGGGACTTCAGTGTGGTGGAGCAGGCAGCTGAAGAAATCCGTAGTCCTGGATATAGGTAACATAGCACACACAGTCCAATTTGTAGCTTATGTTCAAATATTTCATAAGCAAGAGATTACTTTCATATTAAGGACATTTTGGTGTCTCAGCAGTTTCTAATCTTATTAAACTGCTTTCTTTTCAGTAATGTGGAGTCTAGCCCTTCTCAAGCTTTAGAGGTTTCTGGGTCAGAGAGCTTGAAAAGTGACAAGTATTATCTTACATCAGCACTGGCTGATGGTGTATTGCAACAAGTGGAGGTAACTAGCAAGTGTAGTTTATACCATAAACAGATTTACTATCTCTGTCTTCCACTCCTTGACTGTGTTGTCTGTTCTCCGTTAGCTGAGCAGCGAAGCTCCAGCTTCTCCCTCTGCAGTGGGCTCTCCCAGTCTCACTACCAAGAGGTTTTCCTGTCGAATCTGCATGGAGTCTTTCCATGGACGCTCGGACATGGAGAACCACAAGAGGGCGCACGTGGATGCCAATACTTTTAAGTGTCCTGACTGTGACTTCACCTCCACCTCCTGGCCTGAGGTCAAGGTGAGTCCTTCCAAACCCCAGATTTATCAGTGGAAAGTTGGCAAACGTTAGCTAGATTTTTCCACTGGAGGCAGTGAGGACAATTAAAATTGATAAACAGCTTCATATTAATATAAATGGGGGAAAAAAACAATAATTGAGAGGTGTACACCCCCATATTCATTTAGTTTGACATTTATACTCTGAGCCATTTTAATGACATTTGAAAAACATCTCCTAACTTTTGCTCCTTTGAATTGTGATTAACGTTCTGTTTTGTGTTAGACCCACATGGGACAGCACTCCTACCTGCGTCCTCACAAGTGTCCAAACTGCAGCTTTGCCTCCAAGAACAAGAAAGACCTACGCAGACACATGATGACGCACACCAATGAGAAACCATTTTCTTGCAAACTTTGTGGACAAAGGTGGGAGCATCTAACACATCTGTATTCATTAGGCATTAGAGGTACAGAACAGCTATTAATGTGAGTGATTTTTGTTTTTTTTAACTCAGGTTTAACCGCAATGGCCATCTGAAGTTTCACATGGAGCGTCTTCACAATCAGGATAATCCTGCTCGCAAAAGTCGAACTACTGCGTCTCAGCAAACTATAATAGTTAACAGCGATGAGGAGGCATTAGCCACACTACAGTGTAAGAAACACAGGATCATACAAGCCAAGACTTACAGTTTGTGCTTAAAAGTAATAATAACAGTAAACGTAAAGGTGTCAGTGGTCAAAAGTCCATAAACAGAGGCCTCAGTGTAAAACAGATAAAAAATGAACACAAAGTTAATATATTTTAATGTGTGTATGTGTGTGTACATCAGCCCTGCAGGGACATCAGGCAGTGATCACTCCCGAGCGGCTGCAGGCTCTAGGACAGGAGCACATCATTGTAGCTCAGGAACAAGCACTGTCAGACCAGGTAACAGCTCTCACACAGTACAGCCTATATGTATGTAATGTACTCTCCAAAATGGATTGATTTTGCACGTGTAACTGCTAAACATTTGATAAATAAGAACCCTTAAATGTGCATTAATCAGGAGGAAGGTGCATACATCCAGCAGATAACCACCATAGACGGTCAGACGGTCCAGCATCTGATGACGGGAGACAACCAGGTGACTGAGGTGAGTTCCATTTTAATCATTCTACCGCTGTGCATGTAAAATGCGTATGCATTAAAATTTTAAGAAACGTGATTTTAAAGTATTTTAATGTATATTTTTTGCTTAAACTTATTGTATAACATGTTTGTATGGCCACCCTTGCTTTTGACTCATGGGTGTCAGTTTATCTCACTTGGTTGAGGTTCAGGGTTTAATTTTGACCCAGTACCCTTTGCCTTGTGTCTTCCTCCATTATATTTCCCCACTTACCTGTCTGAAAAGCTTTGTTGTCCTATAAAATAAAGGCACAAAAAAAAATGTTTGTACAAAAAGAAGGTCTGATTCTGGCTCCATGCATCAAGATAAATTTGGGGCCTCAGAGGTGGTTTATAGTCTTGTGTGTGATAGAACACAATAATCATGAAAGTGCCTAAGGCTTCTTTGTGGTATTGTATAATCAGTATCAATGTTAGATTTAATCTCACCTTATTTGTCCCATGTTCACTTTCAGGTCCAGTATATCATCTCACAGGATGGAGTTCAACACTTACTTCCTCAAGAGTATGTAGTAGTAGCTGATGGCAACCACATACAGGTAAGTGTTTGACTGCCTAAACGGTGCATATATATGCAGTATTTAATAGTGAGGATATCTGTCTCATTTGTAACTGGTTCTGTGACTGGCCCTCAGATGCCAGACGGACAGATAATCCAGTACGAACATGACAGAACCATTGTCCAGGAGCAACAGGTGAGACAGGTCTAAGATCTAAAACATGCTGAAAGGACCTCTGTGTAGGATGGAGTGGGAGCTGTTTGGAGAAATCCAATAAAGTATTCACAATCTTGTTCTCAGTGTGTAATCATCTGTACATCCAAATTTAGAAGCTTTTGTATTTTTAAATTGAAGTGATGGGAACCAGTATCTAACTGGTTACATTGAGCAACTTCACAACTAGTGCAACTGAATCATATACATGGAATTGTCTATAAAGTTAAGTCAAACTTTATAGACAAATGAAATGTCATTATGTCCAAACATAACTCAAATTTAAAAACAAATATAAAAGAGATTATTTAGTCATTTTGGTTTGTGAGCTCAAACTGTTTTGTGTGTATTGTATATGAGTGTAAACTTGTATATAGTTAAACATGTATATTATCTGATTACATGCCAAACTCTGAACATTGATTTGCAAATTGGGCGGGAACAAATAAGTGTAAACTTCATCCTACTCCTTTTCAAGCATAATAATTGTGTGGGATTCAGAGATATTCATGACAACTTGATGTCTTTATCTTGGTTTTTTTGTGTGTGTGTTTACAAAGTTTTTGTTCTTGTAACTCAGTTATTTTCACGTTTGAAATAAACTCTATTCTGTTCTATTTGTAGATTGCTGTAAGTCACGACGGTCAGATCCAGTACCTACCTGTCAGCTCTGATCAACAAATCGTGAATGCTGAAGATCTGGAGGCTGCTGCCCACTCTGCTGTCACAGGTTGGCTCTTATGAGAGTGCTCAGTTGATGTTCAGTTCCAAGTTTTTGGATTTTATGAATTTCTTATAATTTTGTCCCAAATATATGATAAGGTTTCTTCAGGAAAGCCAGTAAGTAATTCCTTAAATGCAGACATTTTTGAAAGTGATAAACAAACATCATCAGTAGGTTTAAAACTTGCCAAAATATAATTTATTTCTAATATTAGCTTCAGTATAAATAAAGCTGAAAAGTATGAACTCTGATCTTTGTTCCTGCAGCCGTAGCAGACGCAGCCATGACACAGACCCAGACAGTCTACACTGAGGCTACACCTGAGCAACTGGAAGAGCTGCAGCAACAGGGTATCCACTATGATGTCATTACTTTCTCCAATGAATAGAGATACAAGTGCACCAAGAGGAGGACCAATACAAACCACTATGAGCTAACAGAACAGTGACCTCAACTTATTTATGCATCTAGCTGGCAGTGAAGTGAAAAAAGGCCTTATCTCCTGCCCAGCATCACCTGCTCGGGGCGGCTGCATCAGTCAAGATCAACAGCTTCTTGTAAATTTCAATTATTGTACGCAGTGCTTCTAATTTATTCATAGGTACTGGAACGTTGGGCTCGTCTCTAATTATTCAAACCGAATTGTGTACATGTGCCCCAACAGCTCCCATTTGCAAGACAATGTTATTAAAAATGATAAAATGGCTTATTTCATGTTATTGAAACTGTCCTAATGAACATTTTAGTTTTTGAATGGAATGAAATGAAAAGGCACGCTTTATTTTTGATGTGTAATCAGATAAGTTAATTAATAAAATGCCACAATATTGTTTTTACATAATATTATGTACATACATTTCGCATGTGTCTTCTGTTGTGCAAAGGAAGACATGTTTTGATTTGATGAGTATAAAGTGTTTAATATGTTCAAAGCTGACACCAAATAAATCACTTTATACATGTATGTAATCCTTAATGTGTCTGCTCAGAATTATTTCATCTTGTCCGTATCTGTTTTAACATATCCCATCTATATAAATGCAATCGTTGGCCACTCTATTAGGTACACCTTGCTAGTACAGGGTTGGATCCCTTTGCTGATTTTATTCTTCATAGCATGAATTCAACAAGGTGCTGGAAAAATTTGAAATTTTCTCCTTGTTGACAGGATCGCATCGCATGGTTGTTGCACATCTGTGATGTAAATCTGTTCCACCACATTCCAAAGGTGCTCTATTGGACTGGGATCTGGTGACTGTAGAGGTCATCTGAGTGCAGTGAGCATGTTGTTATGTTCAAGAACCTTGGGCATGATTTGAGCTTTGTGACAAGTTATGTAGCTTCGTGCTGAGTGTATGTAATATGTTGTATAACAATGCTAACTTATCACATTGGACATATCTATATTGAAAACGCGTCCTGTAGCTTAATACTGGCCCCATCCTTGAACTGCATGAAAATCATATGTTTACACATTGATTTAAATTTCTGGATATTTGGACATTGTTCGTCCTTAGCCGCTAATCCACTCCACAATTTAACCACGCACACAGACACACAAACTTTTCCTATCAGTTAATTTTGGAGTTGCTACAAAGTTTGTAGCAACTCCAAAATTAACCGATGAAAATAGTACATAGGTTAAAGTACCACATGATGTACTGTCAGTGAAAGCTGCACTTGTTTTATTGATAAAGTTAAAGAAAAAAGTCAAAGGCATTAATCATCCATGTAACTGTGTCACTATAAAACACTTTAAAACAGGCTTTAAACAAAGTGATTTTAAGCATTCCACATGAGCTTTTCAAGAATTTGCGTCACTTAAAGCACATTATGTCAGTTTGTTTAAGAAGCAGGGTTGCAGCCATTTCATTATGATGTCACTCTCAAAGATCACAGAGCAGATCACATAGCATTTGTAGAATCAAGAGATCTGGTACAAAGACGTGCATGTGGTGTCTTATTGCACCCCAAAATGATATGTGGCGGGATCTTTTAGTGGTTTTTGTACAGCGGATCAGTTAATTTGTGCGTGCATACCACCCCAAATGTACCTTGCATTCAAGAAAGACCTCAACTGTTACTGGAACATATGGCTCAGCTAAAATGCAGGTCCAGGTTTACAGGCTAGCTGTATTTCTGCTACGTGCACATGGAATTGACACTTCATTGCATATACATTTGCCTCCCGTTCCTTTTGTTGTTTTAGGTTAATACTTTAAAAGGCGATTTAAAAAAATTTAAATAACGTGAGAGTTATGTCAGGTGGCATTGTATGTGTGTGAAAGCTGTACATTTCTCCTCAAATCAATGTTTTGATTCAGTGTGTCAACCCATGTGGTACTTTAAATTACAAAATGAAGGTTTAGAGTGCTGCAGTCTAGTAGGTATTGACTCAAGCAAGATTTAAAAAGCATTACAAGTTGATCATGACCCTAATTCAGAAAGCATTAATTTTTTCCTGCAAAAGAACACAACCTCCAGGCTTTTTCAGCATTGTCAGTTTGTGCAAAGAATCATTTTCCACTACATGTACAACAGGTGAAAAACAAATTAAAATAAACACATTAAACCTCCCAAGTGTTTTTTGTTTAATTGCTATTATTTTTCATTTCCTAAAGATTAATTGAAAGGTCCATGGAGTTTGGAGGGTGAGGACCCAGGAAACCGCAACAAGGAGGAGAGGGACAGAAAATGGCAAGTCGCAAAGGAGGCCTTGGAGACCATGATGAAAATGTCCACCTCACTCAGGCTTTTTGCTTTAGACTTTCCATTCTGGACCAATCTATGTGCAGAAATGTGCCTAAAACCCTGAAAACTGTTAAACTTACCACAGATATTCACTTAGTGTCTATAATAACAACATTTAATAGTTTCATGAATTGTGTTCATCTCATACCCAAACCACCTTTATCAAATTCTACTCTAAATTCTGCTCTAATACAATACCAGTACTCATGACCAGAGTGCACAAATGCAACATTGTTTTTTCATACTTGACAACACAATAAAACACAAGAAAAATCAGAATATGTTTGAGATTAGGATTTTTATTTGATGGTAAATCAATTTTCTTAAAATTTCATTTTGTTTTACTTTGATGCTATAATGGATGATTTTAAAATTCAGTTAAATCTAAGATTATATAGCATCGCAGCAAAACAAGAGTCTCCTCAAGGTGCTTTATAATGTAAGGTGAAAACCCTACAGTATTAGCAGGAAAATACCCAACAATCAAAAGATCCCCTTTGAGCAAGCACTAGGCGACAGTGGGGAGAAAAAACTCCCTTTTAACAGGAAGAAACCTCCAGCAGAACCAGGCTCAAGAGGGGGCGGCCATCTGCTGCGACCGGTTGGGGGTGATGGAGAGACAATATAGGGAGACAAGATGAAATATACTTCTGTTGGCCAATTACATTGTTTTTGAATAAATTATTAAATGCTTCGAGATCTTTAAAGAAGCATTGTAGTGTGTGTGTGTGTGTGTGTGTGTGTGGGGGGGGGGGGGGGTGCAGCTGGTCTTTTAGTCATCGCTGCTGCCCCTACAGCAGCTCCTAAACGGCTTCATTAAAGCTTTTCCCACTGCTCGAAAGAACCTTGTAATTTTAGACTTCAGTGGGGGATTGAGTACAACCTCAATAATCATGTCCAGGAGATCCAGAAAAAGTTCATCAAAAGTGTAATCATCTGGTGTAAGAGCCGAATGTACAAACTGATCTGCAGAGTCAAGCTCCTTTATAAGGGCCTTACTCATTTTCTTTAGCATCCGCCGTTTGTTATTTTTAAGAGCACTCAGATATCCTGGGATTCTGACCTTATCTAGAAGCAGATCTGTAAGACGCCTGGTGATCGCTTCGTAATTTTCTATATTCAGATAGTTTGTGTCGAAAAGACATTTCTCCAGGAGCTCATCTAACAGACAGTTACTGAAGTCTCTGACAATTTTCTCAGACTCCTCCTGTAAGTTTTCAGAGGTTGATGGCTGACTTTGAGCTTCTGTAAGCCCAGCTTCAGTGATTGGTTCAGGCTCAGGGCTGTTTTCTGGGGGTGGGCCCTGCTCTAGTACACTCACGCAGGAGACTGTTTCATTTTTGGGAGGACAATCTGGACGTGACTCTGGTTCAGACAGTCTGTCATTTTCTTTTTGCTCTGTTGGAGTCAGTGCTCTTAAAATCACATCCTGGATGTCTCCCACGGCACCAGAAATCTTGTCACTTTGAACAGTTTGATCCAAAGCATCATTCTCTAACCACAGAAGAGTGTTTTGCAAAAACTTTTGCACTGAGTCTTCTACAGTCACATAGAGGACCTCGGGCGAAAAGGGTAACTCATCTGTTGGCTCTGCAGACCTAGAGATGACAGAGTCTGAAAGACATTTTCCTGATAGCATCACAGGGAGTACATATCTTTCAGTTGACTGGAGATGGTCATACACTTTATCTGTCAACTCCCTGGAAAACATCTCAATTTCCTTTATCCTTTCCAGGGGGTTCCAGATACGGTTCAAATGTTCTGGCCCGTTTAATTTATTAAACATTTGTTCAAGAACAGGTTTGATGGTGTTATAATCAACTGGGGAAGAACTCTTAAACATGCTATCCATCACTGGTGTGTTTACATAGCTACAAAAAGAACTGTAGCTGTCCATACAATCTGCTCTCTGATCATCAAGAGACTTGACCGGTTCGTGGAGACAGATGAAGAACCTTTTGTTTTTCTTCACCAGGTGTTTTATCTCTCTGATCATTTTGTAAAACTGCTTTTTGGCAAAAGCGCAGAAGTGGTCTTTGTGCAGCTTTTGGTCATTGCTTTTTCTGGATGGGATGCATGACGTGAAAAAGTTTTTCACCTTTTGGATATTTAACTGCACATTAAAAGCAGATTCGCGTGAGTCACATTTCTCACTAGATGTGACATCTTCACCATCAAAAGACTGCAGATTATCAATTATTGTCATTACAATGTCAGCTGCAGCTATTTCTGCTGGCGTGCTGGGACGCTGGAGACTTTCAGCTGTCTCAGCATCTGTGCACTTCTCTATTTCTGTGTCATCTTCGGCATTCGAATACTTCAGAGTGTCAAGTATTGCACTGACAACATCAGCCACGATCACTTCACCTGTGGTGCTGGAACGACTTTCCGCCATCTCTCCAGTTTCACTTTCTTTTATCTCTACAGGCGTCATGTCATTTTCATCCTTATTGTCCTCTGTGATTCCTGTGTCTGTGCTCCATTTGGTGAGAGCGCTGCTCACCTCCTCAACAACCATTGCCTTCTCAGAGATCTTTGATTCAGTACTCTCTGAATTAGACGGGCTAGGGGAACTAGCTGCGCCGCCCTTTGACATGCACTGGCTGCTTAGCTTAGCTGCACATTTTTCCAAACACGAGGCTGCGTGAGAGACCATGCGTCGAAGGTTTTTTGTGGTTGTCATTTTTCCACTGACATAAACGGCAGGATCTGACCGTAAATCCGGGTTGTTCAAGAGTAGAGTCACAGCTGAGTCGACCTTTTCTGAGATCTCCAATTCAATCAGTTTTGTCAGCTTCTTACTGGACTGACAGTTTTCATGGGGGATGTTAAGAGCGATGCCAATGCTGGTTGAAAGAGAGTCTCCCAGCGACGGAGCTATTTTTGCCACAGGTATGCTGATACCTGTTTGGGACAATTCGTCTGTCATTAACTCCTGAAGTGTGGGAAGTGCAGATTTCAGGATGCCGCTAGAAACTATCTGAATGATTTCGATTATCATATCAGCCAGTAATGCTTGGAGATCAGAGTCCCAGATTCCCTGTTCAATCATTCCCCATTGTACCTGGGAGAACTGATCGAAACACTTGGTTATAGCTGGTAAAATATGCTCGGGAATAATGGGGATAGAGCCTGTAGTCTGAAATTCAGCCATTGTGGACGTTTCGGTTTCAGTAAAATTATTTGAAGGACTTTGAAAATCTAAGATTCTAGAGTGCGAAGATCGCGGTCTGTACATCTCATTTACTTAACGCTAAGTAGATTGTGAGTCCTGGCGGGTTCTATATATAGGCTCAGTTGACTGTAACGTCACGGGCACGTCAAAGCGTTCGCTTACGTCACAGTCAGGCGATCAAAGCGTTCGCTACTTCACGTCACACGCATGCGCACTGTCTGTGTTTTGAACTCCCACGCACAGGCTTCCCGACTTAAACCGCTAATAAATTCTTACATACACATCGTGTTGGTGTAAAATACAGTATCTGGAAGCGAAAGGACATTTAGCCTCGTTATTTACTCTCTTAAAATGCACAACACCCATATATAAAGTAACCGCATGCGTGCGTGACGTGAAGTAGCGAACGCTTTGATCGCCTGACTGTGACGTAAGCGAACGCTTTGACGTGGCCGTGACGTTACAGTCAACTGAGCCTATATATAGAACCCGCCAGGACTCACAATCTACTTAGCGTTAAGTAAATGAGATGTACAGACCGCGATCTTCGCACTCTAGAATCTTAGATTTTCAAAGTCCTTCAAATAATTTTACTGAAACAGAAACGTCCACAATGGCTGAATTTCAGACTACAGGCTCTATCCCCATTATTCCCGAGCATATTTTACCAGCTATAACCAAGTGTTTCGATCAGTTCTCCCAGGTACAATGGGGAATGATTGAACAGGGAATCTGGGACTCTGATCTCCAAGCATTACTGGCTGATATGATAATCGAAATCATTCAGATAGTTTCTAGCGGCATCCTGAAATCTGCACTTCCCACACTTCAGGAGTTAATGACAGACGAATTGTCCCAAACAGGTATCAGCATACCTGTGGCAAAAATAGCTCCGTCGCTGGGAGACTCTCTTTCAACCAGCATTGGCATCGCTCTTAACATCCCCCATGAAAACTGTCAGTCCAGTAAGAAGCTGACAAAACTGATTGAATTGGAGATCTCAGAAAAGGTCGACTCAGCTGTGACTCTACTCTTGAACAACCCGGATTTACGGTCAGATCCTGCCGTTTATGTCAGTGGAAAAATGACAACCACAAAAAACCTTCGACGCATGGTCTCTCACGCAGCCTCGTGTTTGGAAAAATGTGCAGCTAAGCTAAGCAGCCAGTGCATGTCAAAGGGCGGCGCAGCTAGTTCCCCTAGCCCGTCTAATTCAGAGAGTACTGAATCAAAGATCTCTGAGAAGGCAATGGTTGTTGAGGAGGTGAGCAGCGCTCTCACCAAATGGAGCACAGACACAGGAATCACAGAGGACAATAAGGATGAAAATGACATGACGCCTGTAGAGATAAAAGAAAGTGAAACTGGAGAGATGGCGGAAAGTCGTTCCAGCACCACAGGTGAAGTGATCGTGGCTGATGTTGTCAGTGCAATACTTGACACTCTGAAGTATTCGAATGCCGAAGATGACACAGAGATAGAGAAGTGCACAGATGCTGAGACAGCTGAAAGTCTCCAGCGTCCCAGCACGCCAGCAGAAATAGCTGCAGCTGACATTGTAATGACAATAATTGATAATCTGCAGTCTTTTGATGGTGAAGATGTCACATCTAGTGAGAAATGTGACTCACGCGAATCTGCTTTTAATGTGCAGTTAAATATCCAAAAGGTGAAAAACTTTTTCACGTCATGCATCCCATCCAGAAAAAGCAATGACCAAAAGCTGCACAAAGACCACTTCTGCGCTTTTGCCAAAAAGCAGTTTTACAAAATGATCAGAGAGATAAAACACCTGGTGAAGAAAAACAAAAGGTTCTTCATCTGTCTCCACGAACCGGTCAAGTCTCTTGATGATCAGAGAGCAGATTGTATGGACAGCTACAGTTCTTTTTGTAGCTATGTAAACACACCAGTGATGGATAGCATGTTTAAGAGTTCTTCCCCAGTTGATTATAACACCATCAAACCTGTTCTTGAACAAATGTTTAATAAATTAAACGGGCCAGAACATTTGAACCGTATCTGGAACCCCCTGGAAAAGATAAAGGAAATTGAGATGTTTTCCAGGGAGTTGACAGATAAAGTGTATGACCATCTCCAGTCAACTGAAAGATATGTACTCCCTGTGATGCTATCGGGAAAATGTCTTTCAGACTCTGTCATCTCTAGGTCTGCAGAGCCAACAGATGAGTTACCCTTTTCGCCCGAGGTCCTCTATGTGACTGTAGAAGACTCAGTGCAAAAGTTTTTGCAAAACACTCTTCTGTGGTTAGAGAATGATGCTTTGGATCAAACTGTTCAAAGTGACAAGATTTCTGGTGCCGTGCAAGACATCCAGGATGTGATTTTAAGAGCACTGACTCCAACAGAGCAAAAAGAAAATGACAGACTGTCTGAACCAGAGTCACGTCCAGATTGTCCTCCCAAAAATGAAACAGTCTCCTGCGTGAGTGTACTAGAGCAGGGCCCACCCCCAGAAAACAGCCCTGAGCCTGAACCAATCACTGAAGCTGGGCTTACAGAAGCTCAAAGTCAGCCATCAACCTCTGAAAACTTACAGGAGGAGTCTGAGAAAATTGTCAGAGACTTCAGTAACTGTCTGTTAGATGAGCTCCTGGAGAAATGTCTTTTCGACACAAACTGTCTGAATATAGAAAATTACGAAGCGATCACCAGCCGTCTTACAGATCTGCTTCTAGATAAGGTCAGAATCCCAGGATATCTGAGTGCTCTTAAAAATAACAAACGGCGGATGCTAAAGAAAATGAGTAAGGCCCTTATAAAGGAGCTTGACTCTGCAGATCAGTTTGTACATTCGGCTCTTACACCAGATGATTACACTTTTGATGAACTTTTTCTGGATCTCCTGGACATGATTATTGAGGTTGCTTTGGATCAAACTGTTCAAAGTGACAAGATTTCTGGTGCCGTGGGAGACATCCAGGATGTGATTTTAAGAGCACTGACTCCAACAGAGCAAAAAGAAAATGACAGACTGTCTGAACCAGAGTCACGTCCAGATTGTCCTCCCAAAAATGAAACAGTCTCCTGCGTAAGTGTACTAGAGCAGGGCCCACCCCCAGAAAACAGCCCTGAGCCTGAACCAATCACTGAAGCTGGGCTTACAGAAGCTCAAAGTCAGCCATCAACCTCTGAAAACTTACAGGAGGAGTCTGAGAAAATTGTCAGAGACTTCAGTAACTGTCTGTTAGATGAGCTCCTGGAGAAATGTCTTTTCGACACAAACTATCTGAATATAGAAAATTACGAAGCGATCACCAGGCGTCTTACAGATCTGCTTCTAGATAAGGTCAGAATCCCAGGATATCTGAGTGCTCTTAAAAATAACAAACGGCAGATGCTAAAGAAAATGAGTAAGGCCCTTATAAAGGAGCTTGACTCTGCAGATCAGTTTGTACATTCGGCTCTTACACCAGATGATTACACTTTTGATGAACTTTTTCTGGATCTCCTGGACATGATTATTGAGGTTGTACTCAATCCCCCACTGAAGTCTAAAATTACAAGGTTCTTTCGAGCAGTGGGAAAAGCTTTAATGAAGCCGTTTAGGAGCTGCTGTAGGGGCAGCAGCGATGACTAAAAGACCAGCTGCACCCCCCCCCACACACACACACACACACTACAATGCTTCTTTAAAGATCTCGAAGCATTTAATAATTTATTCAAAAACAATGTAATTGGCCAACAGAAGTATATTTCATCTTGTCTCCCTATATTGTCTCTCCATCACCCCCAACCGGTCGCAGCAGATGGCCGCCCCCTCTTGAGCCTGGTTCTGCTGGAGGTTTCTTCCTGTTAAAAGGGAGTTTTTTCTCCCCACTGTCGCCTAGTGCTTGCTCAAAGGGGATCTTTTGATTGTTGGGTATTTTCCTGCTAATACTGTAGGGTTTTCACCTTACATTATAAAGCACCTTGAGGAGACTCTTGTTTTGCTGCGATGCTATATAATCTTAGATTTAACTGAATTTTAAAATCATCTATTATAGCATCAAAGTAAAACAAAATGAAATTTTAAGAAAATTGATTTACCATCAAATAAAAATCCTAATCTCAAACATATTCTGATTTTTCTTGTGTTTTATTGTGTTGTCAAGTATGAAAAAACAATGTTGCATTTGTGCACTCTGGTCATGAGTACTGGTATTGTATTAGAGCAGAATTTAGAGTAGAATTTGATAAAGGTGGTTTGGGTATGAGATGAACACAATTCATGAAACTATTAAATGTTGTTATTATAGACACTAAGTGAATATCTGTGGTAAGTTTAACAGTTTTCAGGGTTTTAGGCACATTTCTGCACATAGATTGGTCCAGAATGGAAAGTCTAAAGCAAAAAGCCTGAGTGAGGTGGACATTTTCATCATGGTCTCCAAGGCCTCCTTTGCGACTTGCCATTTTCTGTCCCTCTCCTCCTTGTTGCGGTTTCCTGGGTCCTCACCCTCCAAACTCCATGGACCTTTCAATTAATCTTTAGGAAATGAAAAATAATAGCAATTAAACAAAAAACACTTGGGAGGTTTAATGTGTTTATTTTAATTTGTTTTTCACCTGTTGTACATGTAGTGGAAAATGATTCTTTGCACAAACTGACAATGCTGAAAAAGCCTGGAGGTTGTGTTCTTTTGCAGGAAAAAATTAATGCTTTCTGAATTAGGGTCATGATCAACTTGTAATGCTTTTTAAATCTTGCTTGAGTCAATATTTACTCTCTTAAAATGCCGCACGCGGTTACTTTATATATGGGTGTTGTGCATTTTAAGAGAGTAAATAACGAGGCTAAATGTCCTTTCGCTTCCAGATACTGTATTTTACACCAACACGATGTGTATGTAAGAATTTATTAGCGGTTTAAGTCGGGAAGCCTGTGCGTGGGAGTTCAAAACACAGACAGTGCGCATGCGTGTGACGTGAAGTAGCGAACGCTTTGATCGCCTGACTGTGACGTAAGCGAACGCTTTGACGTGCCCGTGACGTTACAGTCAACTGAGCCTATATATAGAACCCGCCAGGACTCACAATCTACTTAGCGTTAAGTAAATGAGATGTACAGACCGCGATCTTCGCACTCTAGAATCTTAGATTTTCAAAGTCCTTCAAATAATTTTACTGAAACCGAAACGTCCACAATGGCTGAATTTCAGACTACAGGCTCTATCCCCATTATTCCCGAACATATTTTACCAGCTATAACCAAGTGTTTCGATCAGTTCTCCCAGGTACAATGGGGAATGATTGAACAGGGAATCTGGGACTCTGATCTCCAAGCATTACTGGCTGATATGATAATCGAAATCATTCAGATAGTTTCTAGCGGCATCCTGAAATCTGCACTTCCCACACTTCAGGAGTTAATGACAGACGAATTGTCCCAAACAGGTATCAGCATACCTGTGGCAAAAATAGCTCCGTCGCTGGGAGACTCTCTTTCAACCAGCATTGGCATCGCTCTTAACACCCCCCATGAAAACTGTCAGTCCAGTAAGAAGCTGACAAAACTGATTGAATTGGAGATCTCAGAAAAGGTCGACTCAGCTGTGACTCTACTCTTGAACAACCCGGATTTACGGTCAGATCCTGCCGTTTATGTCAGTGGAAAAATGACAACCACAAAAAACCTTCGACGCATGGTCTCTCACGCAGCCTCGTGTTTGGAAAAATGTGCAGCTAAGCTAAGCAGCCAGTGCATGTCAAAGGGCGGCGCAGCTAGTTCCCCTAGCCCGTCTAATTCAGAGAGTACTGAATCAAAGATCTCTGAGAAGGCAATGGTTGTTGAGGAGGTGAGCAGCGCTCTCACCAAATGGAGCACAGACACAGGAATCACAGAGGACAATAAGGATGAAAATGACATGACGCCTGTAGAGATAAAAGAAAGTGAAACTGGAGAGATGGCGGAAAGTCGTTCCAGCACCACAGGTGAAGTGATCGTGGCTGATGTTGTCAGTGCAATACTTGACACTCTGAAGTATTCGAATGCCGAAGATGACACAGAAATAGAGAAGTGCACAGATGCTGAGACAGCTGAAAGTCTCCAGCGTCCCAGCACGCCAGCAGAAATAGCTGCAGCTGACATTGTAATGACAATAATTGATAATCTGCAGTCTTTTGATGGTGAAGATGTCACATCTAGTGAGAAATGTGACTCACGCGAATCTGCTTTTAATGTGCAGTTAAATATCCAAAAGGTGAAAAACTTTTTCACGTCATGCATCCCATCCAGAAAAAGCAATGACCAAAAGCTGCACAAAGACCACTTCTGCACTTTTGCCAAAAAGCAGTTTTACAAAATGATCAGAGAGATAAAACACCTGGTGAAGAAAAACAAAAGGTTCTTCATCTGTCTCCACGAACCGGTCAAGTCTCTTGATGATCAGAGAGCAGATTGTATGGACAGCTACAGTTCTTTTTGTAGCTATGTAAACACACCAGTGATGGATAGCATGTTTAAGAGTTCTTCCCCAGTTGATTATAACACCATCAAACCTGTTCTTGAACAAATGTTTAATAAATTAAACGGGCCAGAACATTTGAACCGTATCTGGAACCCCCTGGAAAGGATAAAGGAAATTGAGATGTTTTCAAGGGAGTTGACAGATAAAGTGTATGACCATCTCCAGTCAACTGAAAGATATGTACTCCCTGTGATGCTATCAGGAAAATGTCTTTCAGACTCTGTCATCTCTAGGTCTGCAGAGCCAACAGATGAGTTACCCTTTTCGCCCGAGGTCCTCTATGTGACTGTAGAAGACTCAGTGCAAAAGTTTTTGCAAAACACTCTTCTGTGGTTAGAGAATGATGCTTTGGATCAAACTGTTCAAAGTGACAAGATTTCTGGTGCCGTGGGAGACATCCAGGATGTGATTTTAAGAGCACTGACTCCAACAGAGCAAAAAGAAAATGACAGACTGTCTGAACCAGAGTCACGTCCAGATTGTCCTCCCAAAAATGAAACAGTCTCCTGCGTGAGTGTACTAGAGCAGGGCCCACCCCCAGAAAACAGCCCTGAGCCTGAACCAATCACTGAAGCTGGGCTTACAGAAGCTCAAAGTCAGCCATCAACCTCTGAAAACTTACAGGAGGAGTCTGAGAAAATTGTCAGAGACTTCAGTAACTGTCTGTTAGATGAGCTCCTGGAGAAATGTCTTTTCGACACAAACTGTCTGAATATAGAAAATTACGAAGCGATCACCAGCCGTCTTACAGATCTGCTTCTAGATAAGGTCAGAATCCCAGGATATCTGAGTGCTCTTAAAAATAACAAACGGCGGATGCTAAAGAAAATGAGTAAGGCCCTTATAAAGGAGCTTGACTCTGCAGATCAGTTTGTACATTCGGCTCTTACACCAGATGATTACACTTTTGATGAACTTTTTCTGGATCTCCTGGACATGATTATTGAGGTTGCTTTGGATCAAACTGTTCAAAGTGACAAGATTTCTGGTGCCGTGGGAGACATCCAGGATGTGATTTTAAGAGCACTGACTCCAACAGAGCAAAAAGAAAATGACAGACTGTCTGAACCAGAGTCACGTCCAGATTGTCCTCCCAAAAATGAAACAGTCTCCTGCGTAAGTGTACTAGAGCAGGGCCCACCCCCAGAAAACAGCCCTGAGCCTGAACCAATCACTGAAGCTGGGCTTACAGAAGCTCAAAGTCAGCCATCAACCTCTGAAAACTTACAGGAGGAGTCTGAGAAAATTGTCAGAGACTTCAGTAACTGTCTGTTAGATGAGCTCCTGGAGAAATGTCTTTTCGACACAAACTATCTGAATATAGAAAATTACGAAGCGATCACCAGGCGTCTTACAGATCTGCTTCTAGATAAGGTCAGAATCCCAGGATATCTGAGTGCTCTTAAAAATAACAAACGGCGGATGCTAAAGAAAATGAGTAAGGCCCTTATAAAGGAGCTTGACTCTGCAGATCAGTTTGTACATTCGGCTCTTACACCAGATGATTACACTTTTGATGAACTTTTTCTGGATCTCCTGGACATGATTATTGAGGTTGTACTCAATCCCCCACTGAAGTCTAAAATTACAAGGTTCTTTCGAGCAGTGGGAAAAGCTTTAACGAAGCCGTTTAGGAGCTGCTGTAGGGGCAGCAGCGATGACTAAAAGACCAGCTGCACCCCCCCCCCCCACACACACACACACTACAATGCTTCTTTAAAGATCTCGAAGCATTTAATAATTTATTCAAAAACAATGTAATTGGCCAACAGAAGTATATTTCATCTTGTCTCCCTATATTGTCTCTCCATCACCCCCAACCGGTCGCAGCAGATGGCCGCCCCCTCTTGAGCCTGGTTCTGCTGGAGGTTTCTTCCTGTTAAAAGGGAGTTTTTTCTCCCCACTGTCGCCTAGTGCTTGCTCAAAGGGGATCTTTTGATTGTTGGGTATTTTCCTGCTAATACTGTAGGGTTTTCACCTTACATTATAAAGCACCTTGAGGAGACTCTTGTTTTGCTGCGATGCTATATAATCTTAGATTTAACTGAATTTTAAAATCATCCATTATAGCATCAAAGTAAAACAAAATGAAATTTTAAGAAAATTGATTTACCATCAAATAAAAATCCTAATCTCAAACATATTCTGATTTTTCTTGTGTTTTATTGTGTTGTCAAGTATGAAAAAACAATGTTGCATTTGTGCACTCTGGTCATGAGTACTGGTATTGTATTAGAGCAGAATTTAGAGTAGAATTTGATAAAGGTGGTTTGGGTATGAGATGAACACAATTCATGAAACTATTAAATGTTGTTATTATAGACACTAAGTGAATATCTGTGGTAAGTTTAACAGTTTTCAGGGTTTTAGGCACATTTCTGCACATAGATTGGTCCAGAATGGAAAGTCTAAAGCAAAAAGCCTGAGTGAGGTGGACATTTTCATCATGGTCTCCAAGGCCTCCTTTGCGACTTGCCATTTTCTGTCCCTCTCCTCCTTGTTGCGGTTTCCTGGGTCCTCACCCTCCAAACTCCATGGACCTTTCAATTAATCTTTAGGAAATGAAAAATAATAGCAATTAAACAAAAAACACTTGGGAGGTTTAATGTGTTTATTTTAATTTGTTTTTCACCTGTTGTACATGTAGTGGAAAATGATTCTTTGCACAAACTGACAATGCTGAAAAAGCCTGGAGGTTGTGTTCTTTTGCAGGAAAAAATTAATGCTTTCTGAATTAGGGTCATGATCAACTTGTAATGCTTTTTAAATCTTGCTTGAGTCAATATTTACTCTCTTAAAATGCCGCACGCGGTTACTTTATATATGGGTGTTGTGCATTTTAAGAGAGTAAATAACGAGGCTAAATGTCCTTTCGCTTCCAGATACTGTATTTTACACCAACACGATGTGTATGTAAGAATTTATTAGCGGTTTAAGTCGGGAAGCCTGTGCGTGGGAGTTCAAAACACAGACAGTGCGCATGCGTGTGACGTGAAGTAGCGAACGCTTTGATCGCCTGACTGTGACGTAAGCGAACGCTTTGACGTGCCCGTGACGTTACAGTCAACTGAGCCTATATATAGAACCCGCCAGGACTCACAATCTACTTAGCGTTAAGTAAATGAGATGTACAGACCGCGATCTTCGCACTCTAGAATCTTAGATTTTCAAAGTCCTTCAAATAATTTTACTGAAACCGAAACGTCCACAATGGCTGAATTTCAGACTACAGGCTCTATCCCCATTATTCCCGAACATATTTTACCAGCTATAACCAAGTGTTTCGATCAGTTCTCCCAGGTACAATGGGGAATGATTGAACAGGGAATCTGGGACTCTGATCTCCAAGCATTACTGGCTGATATGATAATCGAAATCATTCAGATAGTTTCTAGCGGCATCCTGAAATCTGCACTTCCCACACTTCAGGAGTTAATGACAGACGAATTGTCCCAAACAGGTATCAGCATACCTGTGGCAAAAATAGCTCCGTCGCTGGGAGACTCTCTTTCAACCAGCATTGGCATCGCTCTTAACACCCCCCATGAAAACTGTCAGTCCAGTAAGAAGCTGACAAAACTGATTGAATTGGAGATCTCAGAAAAGGTCGACTCAGCTGTGACTCTACTCTTGAACAACCCGGATTTACGGTCAGATCCTGCCGTTTATGTCAGTGGAAAAATGACAACCACAAAAAACCTTCGACGCATGGTCTCTCACGCAGCCTCGTGTTTGGAAAAATGTGCAGCTAAGCTAAGCAGCCAGTGCATGTCAAAGGGCGGCGCAGCTAGTTCCCCTAGCCCGTCTAATTCAGAGAGTACTGAATCAAAGATCTCTGAGAAGGCAATGGTTGTTGAGGAGGTGAGCAGCGCTCTCACCAAATGGAGCACAGACACAGGAATCACAGAGGACAATAAGGATGAAAATGACATGACGCCTGTAGAGATAAAAGAAAGTGAAACTGGAGAGATGGCGGAAAGTCGTTCCAGCACCACAGGTGAAGTGATCGTGGCTGATGTTGTCAGTGCAATACTTGACACTCTGAAGTATTCGAATGCCGAAGATGACACAGAAATAGAGAAGTGCACAGATGCTGAGACAGCTGAAAGTCTCCAGCGTCCCAGCACGCCAGCAGAAATAGCTGCAGCTGACATTGTAATGACAATAATTGATAATCTGCAGTCTTTTGATGGTGAAGATGTCACATCTAGTGAGAAATGTGACTCACGCGAATCTGCTTTTAATGTGCAGTTAAATATCCAAAAGGTGAAAAACTTTTTCACGTCATGCATCCCATCCAGAAAAAGCAATGACCAAAAGCTGCACAAAGACCACTTCTGCGCTTTTGCCAAAAAGCAGTTTTACAAAATGATCAGAGAGATAAAACACCTGGTGAAGAAAAACAAAAGGTTCTTCATCTGTCTCCACGAACCGGTCAAGTCTCTTGATGATCAGAGAGCAGATTGTATGGACAGCTACAGTTCTTTTTGTAGCTATGTAAACACACCAGTGATGGATAGCATGTTTAAGAGTTCTTCCCCAGTTGATTATAACACCATCAAACCTGTTCTTGAACAAATGTTTAATAAATTAAACGGGCCAGAACATTTGAACCGTATCTGGAACCCCCTGGAAAGGATAAAGGAAATTGAGATGTTTTCAAGGGAGTTGACAGATAAAGTGTATGACCATCTCCAGTCAACTGAAAGATATGTACTCCCTGTGATGCTATCAGGAAAATGTCTTTCAGACTCTGTCATCTCTAGGTCTGCAGAGCCAACAGATGAGTTACCCTTTTCGCCCGAGGTCCTCTATGTGACTGTAGAAGACTCAGTGCAAAAGTTTTTGCAAAACACTCTTCTGTGGTTAGAGAATGATGCTTTGGATCAAACTGTTCAAAGTGACAAGATTTCTGGTGCCGTGGGAGACATCCAGGATGTGATTTTAAGAGCACTGACTCCAACAGAGCAAAAAGAAAATGACAGACTGTCTGAACCAGAGTCACGTCCAGATTGTCCTCCCAAAAATGAAACAGTCTCCTGCGTGAGTGTACTAGAGCAGGGCCCACCCCCAGAAAACAGCCCTGAGCCTGAACCAATCACTGAAGCTGGGCTTACAGAAGCTCAAAGTCAGCCATCAACCTCTGAAAACTTACAGGAGGAGTCTGAGAAAATTGTCAGAGACTTCAGTAACTGTCTGTTAGATGAGCTCCTGGAGAAATGTCTTTTCGACACAAACTATCTGAATATAGAAAATTACGAAGCGATCACCAGGCGTCTTACAGATCTGCTTCTAGATAAGGTCAGAATCCCAGGATATCTGAGTGCTCTTAAAAATAACAAACGGCGGATGCTAAAGAAAATGAGTAAGGCCCTTATAAAGGAGCTTGACTCTGCAGATCAGTTTGTACATTCGGCTCTTACACCAGATGATTACACTTTTGATGAACTTTTTCTGGATCTCCTGGACATGATTATTGAGGTTGTACTCAATCCCCCACTGAAGTCTAAAATTACAAGGTTCTTTCGAGCAGTGGGAAAAGCTTTAATGAAGCCGTTTAGGAGCTGCTGTAGGGGCAGCAGCGATGACTAAAAGACCAGCTGCACCCCCCCCCCCCCCCCCACACACACACACACACACACACACACACTACAATGCTTCTTTAAAGATCTCGAAGCATTTAATAATTTATTCAAAAACAATGTAATTGGCCAACAGAAGTATATTTCATCTTGTCTCCCTATATTGTCTCTCCATCACCCCCAACCGGTCGCAGCAGATGGCCGCCCCCTCTTGAGCCTGGTTCTGCTGGAGGTTTCTTCCTGTTAAAAGGGAGTTTTTTCTCCCCACTGTCGCCTAGTGCTTGCTCAAAGGGGATCTTTTGATTGTTGGGTATTTTCCTGCTAATACTGTAGGGTTTTCACCTTACATTATAAAGCACCTTGAGGAGACTCTTGTTTTGCTGCGATGCTATATAATCTTAGATTTAACTGAATTTTAAAATCATCCATTATAGCATCAAAGTAAAACAAAATGAAATTTTAAGAAAATTGATTTACCATCAAATAAAAATCCTAATCTCAAACATATTCTGATTTTTCTTGTGTTTTATTGTGTTGTCAAGTATGAAAAAACAATGTTGCATTTGTGCACTCTGGTCATGAGTACTGGTATTGTATTAGAGCAGAATTTAGAGTAGAATTTGATAAAGGTGGTTTGGGTATGAGATGAACACAATTCATGAAACTATTAAATGTTGTTATTATAGACACTAAGTGAATATCTGTGGTAAGTTTAACAGTTTTCAGGGTTTTAGGCACATTTCTGCACATAGATTGGTCCAGAATGGAAAGTCTAAAGCAAAAAGCCTGAGTGAGGTGGACATTTTCATCATGGTCTCCAAGGCCTCCTTTGCGACTTGCCATTTTCTGTCCCTCTCCTCCTTGTTGCGGTTTCCTGGGTCCTCACCCTCCAAACTCCATGGACCTTTCAATTAATCTTTAGGAAATGAAAAATAATAGCAATTAAACAAAAAACACTTGGGAGGTTTAATGTGTTTATTTTAATTTGTTTTTCACCTGTTGTACATGTAGTGGAAAATGATTCTTTGCACAAACTGACAATGCTGAAAAAGCCTGGAGGTTGTGTTCTTTTGCAGGAAAAAATTAATGCTTTCTGAATTAGGGTCATGATCAACTTGTAATGCTTTTTAAATCTTGCTTGAGTCAATATTTACTCTCTTAAAATGCCGCACGCGGTTACTTTATATATGGGTGTTGTGCATTTTAAGAGAGTAAATAACGAGGCTAAATGTCCTTTCGCTTCCAGATACTGTATTTTACACCAACACGATGTGTATGTAAGAATTTATTAGCGGTTTAAGTCGGGAAGCCTGTGCGTGGGAGTTCAAAACACAGACAGTGCGCATGCGTGTGACGTGAAGTAGCGAACGCTTTGATCGCCTGACTGTGACGTAAGCGAACGCTTTGACGTGCCCGTGACGTTACAGTCAACTGAGCCTATATATAGACCTCGCCAGGACTCACAATCTACTTAGCGTTAAGTAGATGAGATGTACAGACCGCGATCTTCGCACTCTAGAATCTTAGATTTTCAAAGTCCTTCAAATAATTTTACTGAAACAGAAACGTCCACAATGGCTGAATTTCAGACTACAGGCTCTATCCCCATTATTCCCGAGCATATTTTACCAGCTATAACCAAGTGTTTCGATCAGTTCTCCCAGGTACAATGGGGAATGATTGAACAGGGAATCTGGGACTCTGATCTCCAAGCATTACTGGCTGATATGATAATCGAAATCATTCAGATAGTTTCTAGCGGCATCCTGAAATCTGCACTTCCCACACTTCAGGAGTTAATGACAGACGAATTGTCCCAAACAGGTATCAGCATACCTGTGGCAAAAATAGCTCCGTCGCTGGGAGACTCTCTTTCAACCAGCATTGGCATCGCTCTTAACACCCCCCATGAAAACTGTCAGTCCAGTAAGAAGCTGACAAAACTGATTGAATTGGAGATCTCAGAAAAGGTCGACTCAGCTGTGACTCTACTCTTGAACAACCCGGATTTACGGTCAGATCCTGCCGTTTATGTCAGTGGAAAAATGACAACCACAAAAAACCTTCGACGCATGGTCTCTCACGCAGCCTCGTGTTTGGAAAAATGTGCAGCTAAGCTAAGCAGCCAGTGCATGTCAAAGGGCGGCGCAGCTAGTTCCCCTAGCCCGTCTAATTCAGAGAGTACTGAATCAAAGATCTCTGAGAAGGCAATGGTTGTTGAGGAGGTGAGCAGCGCTCTCACCAAATGGAGCACAGACACAGGAATCACAGAGGACAATAAGGATGAAAATGACATGACGCCTGTAGAGATAAAAGAAAGTGAAACTGGAGAGATGGCGGAAAGTCGTTCCAGCACCACAGGTGAAGTGATCGTGGCTGATGTTGTCAGTGCAATACTTGACACTCTGAAGTATTCGAATGCCGAAGATGACACAGAAATAGAGAAGTGCACAGATGCTGAGACAGCTGAAAGTCTCCAGCGTCCCAGCACGCCAGCAGAAATAGCTGCAGCTGACATTGTAATGACAATAATTGATAATCTGCAGTCTTTTGATGGTGAAGATGTCACATCTAGTGAGAAATGTGACTCACGCGAATCTGCTTTTAATGTGCAGTTAAATATCCAAAAGGTGAAAAACTTTTTCACGTCATGCATCCCATCCAGAAAAAGCAATGACCAAAAGCTGCACAAAGACCACTTCTGCGCTTTTGCCAAAAAGCAGTTTTACAAAATGATCAGAGAGATAAAACACCTGGTGAAGAAAAACAAAAGGTTCTTCATCTGTCTCCACGAACCGGTCAAGTCTCTTGATGATCAGAGAGCAGATTGTATGGACAGCTACAGTTCTTTTTGTAGCTATGTAAACACACCAGTGATGGATAGCATGTTTAAGAGTTCTTCCCCAGTTGATTATAACACCATCAAACCTGTTCTTGAACAAATGTTTAATAAATTAAACGGGCCAGAACATTTGAACCGTATCTGGAACCCCCTGGAAAGGATAAAGGAAATTGAGATGTTTTCCAGGGAGTTGACAGATAAAGTGTATGACCATCTCCAGTCAACTGAAAGATATGTACTCCCTGTGATGCTATCAGGAAAATGTCTTTCAGACTCTGTCATCTCTAGGTCTGCAGAGCCAACAGATGAGTTACCCTTTTCGCCCGAGGTCCTCTATGTGACTGTAGAAGACTCAGTGCAAAAGTTTTTGCAAAACACTCTTCTGTGGTTAGAGAATGATGCTTTGGATCAAACTGTTCAAAGTGACAAGATTTCTGGTGCCGTGGGAGACATCCAGGATGTGATTTTAAGAGCACTGACTCCAACAGAGCAAAAAGAAAATGACAGACTGTCTGAACCAGAGTCACGTCCAGATTGTCCTCCCAAAAATGAAACAGTCTCCTGCGTGAGTGTACTAGAGCAGGGCCCACCCCCAGAAAACAGCCCTGAGCCTGAACCAATCACTGAAGCTGGGCTTACAGAAGCTCAAAGTCAGCCATCAACCTCTGAAAACTTACAGGAGGAGTCTGAGAAAATTGTCAGAGACTTCAGTAACTGTCTGTTAGATGAGCTCCTGGAGAAATGTCTTTTCGACACAAACTATCTGAATATAGAAAATTACGAAGCGATCACCAGGCGTCTTACAGATCTGCTTCTAGATAAGGTCAGAATCCCAGGATATCTGAGTGCTCTTAAAAATAACAAACGGCGGATGCTAAAGAAAATGAGTAAGGCCCTTATAAAGGAGCTTGACTCTGCAGATCAGTTTGTACATTCGGCTCTTACACCAGATGATTACACTTTTGATGAACTTTTTCTGGATCTCCTGGACATGATTATTGAGGTTGTACTCAATCCCCCACTGAAGTCTAAAATTACAAGGTTCTTTCGAGCAGTGGGAAAAGCTTTAATGAAGCCGTTTAGGAGCTGCTGTAGGGGCAGCAGCGATGACTAAAAGACCAGCTGCACCCCCCCACACACACACACACACACACACTACAATGCTTCTTTAAAGATCTCGAAGCATTTAATAATTTATTCAAAAACAATGTAATTGGCCAACAGAAGTATATTTCATCTTGTCTCCCTATATTGTCTCTCCATCACCCCCAACCGGTCGCAGCAGATGGCCGCCCCCTCTTGAGCCTGGTTCTGCTGGAGGTTTCTTCCTGTTAAAAGGGAGTTTTTTCTCCCCACTGTCGCCTAGTGCTTGCTCAAAGGGGATCTTTTGATTGTTGGGTATTTTCCTGCTAATACTGTAGGGTTTTCACCTTACATTATAAAGCACCTTGAGGAGACTCTTGTTTTGCTGCGATGCTATATAATCTTAGATTTAACTGAATTTTAAAATCATCCATTATAGCATCAAAGTAAAACAAAATGAAATTTTAAGAAAATTGATTTACCATCAAATAAAAATCCTAATCTCAAACATATTCTGATTTTTCTTGTGTTTTATTGTGTTGTCAAGTATGAAAAAACAATGTTGCATTTGTGCACTCTGGTCATGAGTACTGGTATTGTATTAGAGCAGAATTTAGAGTAGAATTTGATAAAGGTGGTTTGGGTATGAGATGAACACAATTCATGAAACTATTAAATGTTGTTATTATAGACACTAAGTGAATATCTGTGGTAAGTTTAACAGTTTTCAGGGTTTTAGGCACATTTCTGCACATAGATTGGTCCAGAATGGAAAGTCTAAAGCAAAAAGCCTGAGTGAGGTGGACATTTTCATCATGGTCTCCAAGGCCTCCTTTGCGACTTGCCATTTTCTGTCCCTCTCCTCCTTGTTGCGGTTTCCTGGGTCCTCACCCTCCAAACTCCATGGACCTTTCAATTAATCTTTAGGAAATGAAAAATAATAGCAATTAAACAAAAAACACTTGGGAGGTTTAATGTGTTTATTTTAATTTGTTTTTCACCTGTTGTACATGTAGTGGAAAATGATTCTTTGCACAAACTGACAATGCTGAAAAAGCCTGGAGGTTGTGTTCTTTTGCAGGAAAAAATTAATGCTTTCTGAATTAGGGTCATGATCAACTTGTAATGCTTTTTAAATCTTGCTTGAGTCAATATTTACTCTCTTAAAATGCCGCACGCGGTTACTTTATATATGGGTGTTGTGCATTTTAAGAGAGTAAATAACGAGGCTAAATGTCCTTTCGCTTCCAGATACTGTATTTTACACCAACACGATGTGTATGTGTAACGGAGCGGAAAGGCTGATTTTATTTCCACAGTGTCGTTTTTTAAAGGAAGGAAACCTTCCTCCAAACGGACAGAGCAGTGGAGCCGCCAAGGGAAAGCACACGATTAAAAAACTGTATAATTAAAATATAATTTATTATATTTAAATAGTTAAAAATGCAAAATGAATTAAAACAACCTTGGCCAAGGGGTAACACAATAAAAAGCAATAAAACACAACATTAAAAGTCCAGTGGCATCCGCCACGATATAAAAGTCACAAAGAACTAAAAAAGTCCAGCGAAGTGATGTAAAAGGGAAACCCAGCGGAGTCCTCGCCTTCCTCCCCGCATTCCGCGTCCTGGTACGCTGAAGAAAGGGAGGGAGCGGCAGTCACTATTCTTTTCGGCAATTTTCATTCAATAAAAGGGGCTAAGTCGAAGACTTACCCCGGGTGGGCAGAGCTCTCAACTCCGCCCGCCGCTTCTTTAAAACTGCAAGTCGGCACCAGCTGTCTCGCCGCCTCTGCTCTCCCGCAGTGCACAAGCTGGGCTCTCGTTACTACTGCCGTCCGCCTGTTCGCTCCGCGTCCCTAGTCGCTGGTGCTGTCCGTCCTTTCCTAACGCCCAGCTCCACCAGCCCCTTCGGCTTGCAGGCGCTGCCGCCTGGCATCACTTACTCCTGGCCGTCTCTCAAGCCTCTCGGTCGAACCCCTTCCTTTGGTCTGCCAGGCCCTCTTATTGGCCTCTCTGGGATCTCTCGCAGGTGTGATCAGTTTATTATCAGGTAGGGGCGGAGTCTTTCCAGGACAAGTCATCAAATAAATACCATTAAAACATGCAGTAAAACTCATAAAAATAAGCCAGTGTACAATATTAAAATATTAAAAAGGTAAAACACAGCAAAACATGCATAGTAGAAAAACTTAGATAACTTGTCCCTTTCCACCCTGTGACATCTGTAAGAATTTATTAGCGGTTTAAGTCGGGAAGCCTGTGCGTGGGAGTTCAAAACACATACAGTGCGCATGCGTGTGACGTGAAGTAGCGAACGCTTTGATCGCCTGACTGTGACGTAAGCGAACGCTTTGACGTGCCCGTGACGTTACAGTCAACTGAGCCTATATATAGAACCCGCCAGGACTCACAATCTACTTAGCGTTAAGTAAATGAGATGTACAGACCGCGATCTTCGCACTCTAGAATCTTAGATTTTCAAAGTCCTTCAAATAATTTTACTGAAACAGAAACGTCCACAATGGCTGAATTTCAGACTACAGGCTCTATCCCCATTATTCCCGAGCATATTTTACCAGCTATAACCAAGTGTTTCGATCAGTTCTCCCAGGTACAATGGGGAATGATTGAACAGGGAATCTGGGACTCTGATCTCCAAGCATTACTGGCTGATATGATAATCGAAATCATTCAGATAGTTTCTAGCGGCATCCTGAAATCTGCACTTCCCACACTTCAGGAGTTAATGACAGACGAATTGTCCCAAACAGGTATCAGCATACCTGTGGCAAAAATAGCTCCGTCGCTGGGAGACTCTCTTTCAACCAGCATTGGCATCGCTCTTAACATCCCCCATGAAAACTGTCAGTCCAGTAAGAAGCTGACAAAACTGATTGAATTGGAGATCTCAGAAAAGGTCGACTCAGCTGTGACTCTACTCTTGAACAACCCGGATTTACGGTCAGATCCTGCCGTTTATGTCAGTGGAAAAATGACAACCACAAAAAACCTTCGACGCATGGTCTCTCACGCAGCCTCGTGTTTGGAAAAATGTGCAGGTAAGCTAAGCAGCCAGTGCATGTCAAAGGGCGGCGCAGCTAGTTCCCCTAGCCCGTCTAATTCAGAGAGTACTGAATCAAAGATCTCTGAGAAGGCAATGGTTGTTGAGGAGGTGAGCAGCGCTCTCACCAAATGGAGCACAGACACAGGAATCACAGAGGACAATAAGGATGAAAATGACATGACGCCTGTAGAGATAAAAGAAAGTGAAACTGGAGAGATGGCGGAAAGTCGTTCCAGCACCACAGGTGAAGTGATCGTGGCTGATGTTGTCAGTGCAATACTTGACACTCTGAAGTATTCGAATGCCGAAGATGACACAGAAATAGAGAAGTGCACAGATGCTGAGACAGCTGAAAGTCTCCAGCGTCCCAGCACGCCAGCAGAAATAGCTGCAGCTGACATTGTAATCACAATAATTGATAATCTGCAGTCTTTTGATGGTGAAGATGTCACATCTAGTGAGAAATGTGACTCACGCGAATCTGCTTTTAATGTGCAGTTAAATATCCAAAAGGTGAAAAACTTTTTCACGTCATGCATCCCATCCAGAAAAAGCAATGACCAAAAGCTGCACAAAGACCACTTCTGCGCTTTTGCCAAAAAGCAGTTTTACAAAATGATCAGAGAGATAAAACACCTGGTGAAGAAAAACAAAAGGTTCTTCATCTGTCTCCACGAACCGGTCAAGTCTCTTGATGATCAGAGAGCAGATTGTATGGACAGCTACAGTTCTTTTTGTAGCTATGTAAACACACCAGTGATGGATAGCATGTTTAAGAGTTCTTCCCCAGTTGATTATAACACCATCAAACCTGTTCTTGAACAAATGTTTAATAAATTAAACGGGCCAGAACATTTGAACCGTATCTGGAACCCCCTGGAAAAGATAAAGGAAATTGAGATGTTTTCCAGGGAGTTGACAGATAAAGTGTATGACCATCTCCAGTCAACTGAAAGATATGTACTCCCTGTGATGCTATCAGGAAAATGTCTTTCAGACTCTGTCATCTCTAGGTCTGCAGAGCCAACAGATGAGTTACCCTTTTCGCCCGAGGTCCTCTATGTGACTGTAGAAGACTCAGTGCAAAAGTTTTTGCAAAACACTCTTCTGTGGTTAGAGAATGATGCTTTGGATCAAACTGTTCAAAGTGACAAGATTTCTGGTGCCGTGGGAGACATCCAGGATGTGATTTTAAGAGCACTGACTCCAACAGAGCAAAAAGAAAATGACAGACTGTCTGAACCAGAGTCACGTCCAGATTGTCCTCCCAAAAATGAAACAGTCTCCTGCGTGAGTGTACTAGAGCAGGGCCCACCCCCAGAAAACAGCCCTGAGCCTGAACCAATCACTGAAGCTGGGCTTACAGAAGCTCAAAGTCAGCCATCAACCTCTGAAAACTTACAGGAGGAGTCTGAGAAAATTGTCAGAGACTTCAGTAACTGTCTGTTAGATGAGCTCCTGGAGAAATGTCTTTTCGACACAAACTGTCTGAATATAGAAAATTACGAAGCGATCACCAGGCGTCTTACAGATCTGCTTCTAGATAAGGTCAGAATCCCAGGATATCTGAGTGCTCTTAAAAATAACAAACAGCGGATGCTAAAGAAAATGAGTAAGGCCCTTATAAAGGAGCTTGACTCTGCAGATCAGTTTGTACATTCGGCTCTTACACCAGATGATTACACTTTTGATGAACTTTTTCTGGATCTCCTGGACATGATTATTGAGGTTGCTTTGGATCAAACTGTTCAAAGTGACAAGATTTCTGGTGCCGTGGGAGACATCCAGGATGTGATTTTAAGAGCACTGACTCCAACAGAGCAAAAAGAAAATGACAGACTGTCTGAACCAGAGTCACGTCCAGATTGTCCTCCCAAAAATGAAACAGTCTCCTGCGTGAGTGTACTAGAGCAGGGCCCACCCCCAGAAAACAGCCCTGAGCCTGAACCAATCACTGAAGCTGGGCTTACAGAAGCTCAAAGTCAGCCATCAACCTCTGAAAACTTACAGGAGGAGTCTGAGAAAATTGTCAGAGACTTCAGTAACTGTCTGTTAGATGAGCTCCTGGAGAAATGTCTTTTCGACACAAACTATCTGAATATAGAAAATTACGAAGCGATCACCAGGCGTCTTACAGATCTGCTTCTAGATAAGGTCAGAATCCCAGGATATCTGAGTGCTCTTAAAAATAACAAACGGCGGATGCTAAAGAAAATGAGTAAGGCCCTTATAAAGGAGCTTGACTCTGCAGATCAGTTTGTACATTCGGCTCTTACACCAGATGATTACACTTTTGATGAACTTTTTCTGGATCTCCTGGACATGATTATTGAGGTTGTACTCAATCCCCCACTGAAGTCTAAAATTACAAGGTTCTTTCGAGCAGTGGGAAAAGCTTTAATGAAGCCGTTTAGGAGCTGCTGTAGGGGCAGCAGCGATGACTAAAAGACCAGCTGCACCCCCCCCCACACACACACACACACACACACTACAATGCTTCTTTAAAGATCTCGAAGCATTTAATAATTTATTCAAAAACAATGTAATTGGCCAACAGAAGTATATTTCATCTTGTCTCCCTATATTGTCTCTCCATCACCCCCAACCGGTCGCAGCAGATGGCCGCCCCCTCTTGAGCCTGGTTCTGCTGGAGGTTTCTTCCTGTTAAAAGGGAGTTTTTTCTCCCCACTGTCGCCTAGTGCTTGCTCAAAGGGGATCTTTTGATTGTTGGGTATTTTCCTGCTAATACTGTAGGGTTTTCACCTTACATTATAAAGCACCTTGAGGAGACTCTTGTTTTGCTGCGATGCTATATAATCTTAGATTTAACTGAATTTTAAAATCATCTATTATAGCATCAAAGTAAAACAAAATGAAATTTTAAAAAAACCTGACACAAAAAAATTGATTTACCATCAAATAAAAATCCTAATCTCAAACATATTCTGATTTTTCTTGTGTTTTATTGTGTTGTCAAGTATGAAAAAACAATGTTGCATTTGTGCACTCTGGTCATGAGTACTGGTATTGTATTAGAGCAGAATTTAGAGTAGAATTTGATAAAGGTGGTTTGGGTATGAGATGAACACAATTCATGAAACTATTAAATGTTGTTATTATAGACACTAAGTGAATATCTGTGGTAAGTTTAACAGTTTTCAGGGTTTTAGGCACATTTCTGCACATAGATTGGTCCAGAATGGAAAGTCTAAAGCAAAAAGCCTGAGTGAGGTGGACATTTTCATCATGGTCTCCAAGGCCTCCTTTGCGACTTGCCATTTTCTGTCCCTCTCCTCCTTGTTGCGGTTTCCTGGGTCCTCACCCTCCAAACTCCATGGACCTTTCAATTAATCTTTAGGAAATGAAAAATAATAGCAATTAAACAAAAAACACTTGGGAGGTTTAATGTGTTTATTTTAATTTGTTTTTCACCTGTTGTACATGTAGTGGAAAATGATTCTTTGCACAAACTGACAATGCTGAAAAAGCCTGGAGGTTGTGTTCTTTTGCAGGAAAAAATTAATGCTTTCTGAATTAGGGTCATGATCAACTTGTAATGCTTTTTAAATCTTGCTTGAGTCAATATTTACTCTCTTAAAATGCCGCACGCGGTTACTTTATATATGGGTGTTGTGCATTTTAAGAGAGTAAATAACGAGGCTAAATGTCCTTTCGCTTCCAGATACTGTATTTTACACCAACACGATGTGTATGTGTAACGGAGCGGAAAGGCTGATTTTATTTCCACAGTGTCGTTTTTTAAAGGAAGGAAACCTTCCTCCAAACGGACAGAGCAGTGGAGCCGCCAAGGGAAAGCACACGATTAAAAAACTGTATAATTAAAATATAATTTATTATATTTAAATAGTTAAAAATGCAAAATGAATTAAAACAACCTTGGCCAAGGGGTAACACAATAAAAAGCAATAAAACACAACATTAAAAGTCCAGTGGCATCCGCCACGATATAAAAGTCACAAAGAACTAAAAAAGTCCAGCGAAGTGATGTAAAAGGGAAACCCAGCGGAGTCCTCGCCTTCCTCCCCGCATTCCGCGTCCTGGTACGCTGAAGAAAGGGAGGGAGCGGCAGTCACTATTCTTTTCGGCAATTTTCATTCAATAAAAGGGGCTAAGTCGAAGACTTACCCCGGGTGGGCAGAGCTCTCAACTCCGCCCGCCGCTTCTTTAAAACTGCAAGTCGGCACCAGCTGTCTCGCCGCCTCTGCTCTCCCGCAGTGCACAAGCTGGGCTCTCGTTACTACTGCCGTCCGCCTGTTCGCTCCGCGTCCCTAGTCGCTGGTGCTGTCCGTCCTTTCCTAACGCCCAGCTCCACCAGCCCCTTCGGCTTGCAGGCGCTGCCGCCTGGCATCACTTACTCCTGGCCGTCTCTCAAGCCTCTCGGTCGAACCCCTTCCTTTGGTCTGCCAGGCCCTCTTATTGGCCTCTCTGGGATCTCTCGCAGGTGTGATCAGTTTATTATCAGGTAGGGGCGGAGTCTTTCCAGGACAAGTCATCAAATAAATACCATTAAAACATGCAGTAAAACTCATAAAAATAAGCCAGTGTACAATATTAAAATATTAAAAAGGTAAAACACAGCAAAACATGCATAGTAGAAAAACTTAGATAACTTGTCCCTTTCCACCCTGTGACATCTGTAAGAATTTATTAGCGGTTTAAGTCGGGAAGCCTGTGCGTGGGAGTTCAAAACACATACAGTGCGCATGCGTGTGACGTGAAGTAGCGAACGCTTTGATCGCCTGACTGTGACGTAAGCGAACGCTTTGACGTGCCCGTGACGTTACAGTCAACTGAGCCTATATATAGAACCCGCCAGGACTCACAATCTACTTAGCGTTAAGTAAATGAGATGTACAGACCGCGATCTTCGCACTCTAGAATCTTAGATTTTCAAAGTCCTTCAAATAATTTTACTGAAACAGAAACGTCCACAATGGCTGAATTTCAGACTACAGGCTCTATCCCCATTATTCCCGAGCATATTTTACCAGCTATAACCAAGTGTTTCGATCAGTTCTCCCAGGTACAATGGGGAATGATTGAACAGGGAATCTGGGACTCTGATCTCCAAGCATTACTGGCTGATATGATAATCGAAATCATTCAGATAGTTTCTAGCGGCATCCTGAAATCTGCACTTCCCACACTTCAGGAGTTAATGACAGACGAATTGTCCCAAACAGGTATCAGCATACCTGTGGCAAAAATAGCTCCGTCGCTGGGAGACTCTCTTTCAACCAGCATTGGCATCGCTCTTAACATCCCCCATGAAAACTGTCAGTCCAGTAAGAAGCTGACAAAACTGATTGAATTGGAGATCTCAGAAAAGGTCGACTCAGCTGTGACTCTACTCTTGAACAACCCGGATTTACGGCCAGATCCTGCCGTTTATGTCAGTGGAAAAATGACAACCACAAAAAACCTTCGACGCATGGTCTCTCACGCAGCCTCGTGTTTGGAAAAATGTGCAGGTAAGCTAAGCAGCCAGTGCATGTCAAAGGGCGGCGCAGCTAGTTCCCCTAGCCCGTCTAATTCAGAGAGTACTGAATCAAAGATCTCTGAGAAGGCAATGGTTGTTGAGGAGGTGAGCAGCGCTCTCACCAAATGGAGCACAGACACAGGAATCACAGAGGACAATAAGGATGAAAATGACATGACGCCTGTAGAGATAAAAGAAAGTGAAACTGGAGAGATGGCGGAAAGTCGTTCCAGCACCACAGGTGAAGTGATCGTGGCTGATGTTGTCAGTGCAATACTTGACACTCTGAAGTATTCGAATGCCGAAGATGACACAGAAATAGAGAAGTGCACAGATGCTGAGACAGCTGAAAGTCTCCAGCGTCCCAGCACGCCAGCAGAAATAGCTGCAGCTGACATTGTAATGACAATAATTGATAATCTGCAGTCTTTTGATGGTGAAGATGTCACATCTAGTGAGAAATGTGACTCACGCGAATCTGCTTTTAATGTGCAGTTAAATATCCAAAAGGTGAAAAACTTTTTCACGTCATGCATCCCATCCAGAAAAAGCAATGACCAAAAGCTGCACAAAGACCACTTCTGCGCTTTTGCCAAAAAGCAGTTTTACAAAATGATCAGAGAGATAAAACACCTGGTGAAGAAAAACAAAAGGTTCTTCATCTGTCTCCACGAACCGGTCAAGTCTCTTGATGATCAGAGAGCAGATTGTATGGACAGCTACAGTTCTTTTTGTAGCTATGTAAACACACCAGTGATGGATAGCATGTTTAAGAGTTCTTCCCCAGTTGATTATAACACCATCAAACCTGTTCTTGAACAAATGTTTAATAAATTAAACGGGCCAGAACATTTGAACCGTATCTGGAACCCCCTGGAAAAGATAAAGGAAATTGAGATGTTTTCCAGGGAGTTGACAGATAAAGTGTATGACCATCTCCAGTCAACTGAAAGATATGTACTCCCTGTGATGCTATCAGGAAAATGTCTTTCAGACTCTGTCATCTCTAGGTCTGCAGAGCCAACAGATGAGTTACCCTTTTCGCCCGAGGTCCTCTATGTGACTGTAGAAGACTCAGTGCAAAAGTTTTTGCAAAACACTCTTCTGTGGTTAGAGAATGATGCTTTGGATCAAACTGTTCAAAGTGACAAGATTTCTGGTGCCGTGGGAGACATCCAGGATGTGATTTTAAGAGCACTGACTCCAACAGAGCAAAAAGAAAATGACAGACTGTCTGAACCAGAGTCACGTCCAGATTGTCCTCCCAAAAATGAAACAGTCTCCTGCGTGAGTGTACTAGAGCAGGGCCCACCCCCAGAAAACAGCCCTGAGCCTGAACCAATCACTGAAGCTGGGCTTACAGAAGCTCAAAGTCAGCCATCAACCTCTGAAAACTTACAGGAGGAGTCTGAGAAAATTGTCAGAGACTTCAGTAACTGTCTGTTAGATGAGCTCCTGGAGAAATGTCTTTTCGACACAAACTGTCTGAATATAGAAAATTACGAAGCGATCACCAGGCGTCTTACAGATCTGCTTCTAGATAAGGTCAGAATCCCAGGATATCTGAGTGCTCTTAAAAATAACAAACAGCGGATGCTAAAGAAAATGAGTAAGGCCCTTATAAAGGAGCTTGACTCTGCAGATCAGTTTGTACATTCGGCTCTTACACCAGATGATTACACTTTTGATGAACTTTTTCTGGATCTCCTGGACATGATTATTGAGGTTGCTTTGGATCAAACTGTTCAAAGTGACAAGATTTCTGGTGCCGTGGGAGACATCCAGGATGTGATTTTAAGAGCACTGACTCCAACAGAGCAAAAAGAAAATGACAGACTGTCTGAACCAGAGTCACGTCCAGATTGTCCTCCCAAAAATGAAACAGTCTCCTGCGTGAGTGTACTAGAGCAGGGCCCACCCCCAGAAAACAGCCCTGAGCCTGAACCAATCACTGAAGCTGGGCTTACAGAAGCTCAAAGTCAGCCATCAACCTCTGAAAACTTACAGGAGGAGTCTGAGAAAATTGTCAGAGACTTCAGTAACTGTCTGTTAGATGAGCTCCTGGAGAAATGTCTTTTCGACACAAACTATCTGAATATAGAAAATTACGAAGCGATCACCAGGCGTCTTACAGATCTGCTTCTAGATAAGGTCAGAATCCCAGGATATCTGAGTGCTCTTAAAAATAACAAACGGCGGATGCTAAAGAAAATGAGTAAGGCCCTTATAAAGGAGCTTGACTCTGCAGATCAGTTTGTACATTCGGCTCTTACACCAGATGATTACACTTTTGATGAACTTTTTCTGGATCTCCTGGACATGATTATTGAGGTTGTACTCAATCCCCCACTGAAGTCTAAAATTACAAGGTTCTTTCGAGCAGTGGGAAAAGCTTTAATGAAGCCGTTTAGGAGCTGCTGTAGGGGCAGCAGCGATGACTAAAAGACCAGCTGCACCCCCCCCCCCCCCCCACACACACACACACACACACACTACAATGCTTCTTTAAAGATCTCGAAGCATTTAATAATTTATTCAAAAACAATGTAATTGGCCAACAGAAGTATATTTCATCTTGTCTCCCTATATTGTCTCTCCATCACCCCCAACCGGTCGCAGCAGATGGCCGCCCCCTCTTGAGCCTGGTTCTGCTGGAGGTTTCTTCCTGTTAAAAGGGAGTTTTTTCTCCCCACTGTCGCCTAGTGCTTGCTCAAAGGGGATCTTTTGATTGTTGGGTATTTTCCTGCTAATACTGTAGGGTTTTCACCTTACATTATAAAGCACCTTGAGGAGACTCTTGTTTTGCTGCGATGCTATATAATCTTAGATTTAACTGAATTTTAAAATCATCCATTATAGCATCAAAGTAAAACAAAATGAAATTTTAAGAAAATTGATTTACCATCAAATAAAAATCCTAATCTCAAACATATTCTGATTTTTCTTGTGTTTTATTGTGTTGTCAAGTATGAAAAAACAATGTTGCATTTGTGCACTCTGGTCATGAGTACTGGTATTGTATTAGAGCAGAATTTAGAGTAGAATTTGATAAAGGTGGTTTGGGTATGAGATGAACACAATTCATGAAACTATTAAATGTTGTTATTATAGACACTAAGTGAATATCTGTGGTAAGTTTAACAGTTTTCAGGGTTTTAGGCACATTTCTGCACATAGATTGGTCCAGAATGGAAAGTCTAAAGCAAAAAGCCTGAGTGAGGTGGACATTTTCATCATGGTCTCCAAGGCCTCCTTTGCGACTTGCCATTTTCTGTCCCTCTCCTCCTTGTTGCGGTTTCCTGGGTCCTCACCCTCCAAACTCCATGGACCTTTCAATTAATCTTTAGGAAATGAAAAATAATAGCAATTAAACAAAAAACACTTGGGAGGTTTAATGTGTTTATTTTAATTTGTTTTTCACCTGTTGTACATGTAGTGGAAAATGATTCTTTGCACAAACTGACAATGCTGAAAAAGCCTGGAGGTTGTGTTCTTTTGCAGGAAAAAATTAATGCTTTCTGAATTAGGGTCATGATCAACTTGTAATGCTTTTTAAATCTTGCTTGAGTCAATATTTACTCTCTTAAAATGCCGCACGCGGTTACTTTATATATGGGTGTTGTGCATTTTAAGAGAGTAAATAACGAGGCTAAATGTCCTTTCGCTTCCAGATACTGTATTTTACACCAACACGATGTGTATGTAAGAATTTATTAGCGGTTTAAGTCGGGAAGCCTGTGCGTGGGAGTTCAAAACACAGACAGTGCGCATGCGTGTGACGTGAAGTAGCGAACGCTTTGATCGCCTGACTGTGACGTAAGCGAACGCTTTGACGTGCCCGTGACGTTACAGTCAACTGAGCCTATATATAGAACCCGCCAGGACTCACAATCTACTTAGCGTTAAGTAAATGAGATGTACAGACCGCGATCTTCGCACTCTAGAATCTTAGATTTTCAAAGTCCTTCAAATAATTGTACTGAAACAGAAACGTCCACAATGGCTGAATTTCAGACTACAGGCTCTATCCCCATTATTCCCGAGCATATTTTACCAGCTATAACCAAGTGTTTCGATCAGTTCTCCCAGGTACAATGGGGAATGATTGAACAGGGAATCTGGGACTCTGATCTCCAAGCATTACTGGCTGATATGATAATCGAAATCATTCAGATAGTTTCTAGCGGCATCCTGAAATCTGCACTTCCCACACTTCAGGAGTTAATGACAGACGAATTGTCCCAAACAGGTATCAGCATACCTGTGGCAAAAATAGCTCCGTCGCTGGGAGACTCTCTTTCAACCAGCATTGGCATCGCTCTTAACATCCCCCATGAAAACTGTCAGTCCAGTAAGAAGCTGACAAAACTGATTGAATTGGAGATCTCAGAAAAGGTCGACTCAGCTGTGACTCTACTCTTGAACAACCCGGATTTACGGTCAGATCCTGCCGTTTATGTCAGTGGAAAAATGACAACCACAAAAAACCTTCGACGCATGGTCTCTCACGCAGCCTCGTGTTTGGAAAAATGTGCAGCTAAGCTAAGCAGCCAGTGCATGTCAAAGGGCGGCGCAGCTAGTTCCCCTAGCCCGTCTAATTCAGAGAGTACTGAATCAAAGATCTCTGAGAAGGCAATGGTTGTTGAGGAGGTGAGCAGCGCTCTCACCAAATGGAGCACAGACACAGGAATCACAGAGGACAATAAGGATGAAAATGACATGACGCCTGTAGAGATAAAAGAAAGTGAAACTGGAGAGATGGCGGAAAGTCGTTCCAGCACCACAGGTGAAGTGATCGTGGCTGATGTTGTCAGTGCAATACTTGACACTCTGAAGTATTCGAATGCCGAAGATGACACAGAGATAGAGAAGTGCACAGATGCTGAGACAGCTGAAAGTCTCCAGCGTCCCAGCACGCCAGCAGAAATAGCTGCAGCTGACATTGTAATGACAATAATTGATAATCTGCAGTCTTTTGATGGTGAAGATGTCACATCTAGTGAGAAATGTGACTCACGCGAATCTGCTTTTAATGTGCAGTTAAATATCCAAAAGGTGAAAAACTTTTTCACGTCATGCATCCCATCCAGAAAAAGCAATGACCAAAAGCTGCACAAAGACCACTTCTGCGCTTTTGCCAAAAAGCAGTTTTACAAAATGATCAGAGAGATAAAACACCTGGTGAAGAAAAACAAAAGGTTCTTCATCTGTCTCCACGAACCGGTCAAGTCTCTTGATGATCAGAGAGCAGATTGTATGGACAGCTACAGTTCTTTTTGTAGCTATGTAAACACACCAGTGATGGATAGCATGTTTAAGAGTTCTTCCCCAGTTGATTATAACACCATCAAACCTGTTCTTGAACAAATGTTTAATAAATTAAACGGGCCAGAACATTTGAACCGTATCTGGAACCCCCTGGAAAAGATAAAGGAAATTGAGATGTTTTCCAGGGAGTTGACAGATAAAGTGTATGACCATCTCCAGTCAACTGAAAGATATGTACTCCCTGTGATGCTATCAGGAAAATGTCTTTCAGACTCTGTCATCTCTAGGTCTGCAGAGCCAACAGATGAGTTACCCTTTTCGCCCGAGGTCCTCTATGTGACTGTAGAAGACTCAGTGCAAAAGTTTTTGCAAAACACTCTTCTGTGGTTAGAGAATGATGCTTTGGATCAAACTGTTCAAAGTGACAAGATTTCTGGTGCCGTGGGAGACATCCAGGATGTGATTTTAAGAGCACTGACTCCAACAGAGCAAAAAGAAAATGACAGACTGTCTGAACCAGAGTCACGTCCAGATTGTCCTCCCAAAAATGAAACAGTCTCCTGCGTGAGTGTACTAGAGCAGGGCCCACCCCCAGAAAACAGCCCTGAGCCTGAACCAATCACTGAAGCTGGGCTTACAGAAGCTCAAAGTCAGCCATCAACCTCTGAAAACTTACAGGAGGAGTCTGAGAAAATTGTCAGAGACTTCAGTAACTGTCTGTTAGATGAGCTCCTGGAGAAATGTCTTTTCGACACAAACTGTCTGAATATAGAAAATTACGAAGCGATCACCAGGCGTCTTACAGATCTGCTTCTAGATAAGGTCAGAATCCCAGGATATCTGAGTGCTCTTAAAAATAACAAACAGCGGATGCTAAAGAAAATGAGTAAGGCCCTTATAAAGGAGCTTGACTCTGCAGATCAGTTTGTACATTCGGCTCTTACACCAGATGATTACACTTTTGATGAACTTTTTCTGGATCTCCTGGACATGATTATTGAGGTTGCTTTGGATCAAACTGTTCAAAGTGACAAGATTTCTGGTGCCGTGGGAGACATCCAGGATGTGATTTTAAGAGCACTGACTCCAACAGAGCAAAAAGAAAATGACAGACTGTCTGAACCAGAGTCACGTCCAGATTGTCCTCCCAAAAATGAAACAGTCTCCTGCGTGAGTGTACTAGAGCAGGGCCCACCCCCAGAAAACAGCCCTGAGCCTGAACCAATCACTGAAGCTGGGCTTACAGAAGCTCAAAGTCAGCCATCAACCTCTGAAAACTTACAGGAGGAGTCTGAGAAAATTGTCAGAGACTTCAGTAACTGTCTGTTAGATGAGCTCCTGGAGAAATGTCTTTTCGACACAAACTATCTGAATATAGAAAATTACGAAGCGATCACCAGGCGTCTTACAGATCTGCTTCTAGATAAGGTCAGAATCCCAGGATATCTGAGTGCTCTTAAAAATAACAAACGGCGGATGCTAAAGAAAATGAGTAAGGCCCTTATAAAGGAGCTTGACTCTGCAGATCAGTTTGTACATTCGGCTCTTACACCAGATGATTACACTTTTGATGAACTTTTTCTGGATCTCCTGGACATGATTATTGAGGTTGTACTCAATCCCCCACTGAAGTCTAAAATTACAAGGTTCTTTCGAGCAGTGGGAAAAGCTTTAATGAAGCCGTTTAGGAGCTGCTGTAGGGGCAGCAGCGATGACTAAAAGACCAGCTGCACCCCCCCCCCCCCCCCACACACACACACACACACACACACACACTACAATGCTTCTTTAAAGATCTCGAAGCATTTAATAATTTATTCAAAAACAATGTAATTGGCCAACAGAAGTATATTTCATCTTGTCTCCCTATATTGTCTCTCCATCACCCCCAACCGGTCGCAGCAGATGGCCGCCCCCTCTTGAGCCTGGTTCTGCTGGAGGTTTCTTCCTGTTAAAAGGGAGTTTTTTCTCCCCACTGTCGCCTAGTGCTTGCTCAAAGGGGATCTTTTGATTGTTGGGTATTTTCCTGCTAATACTGTAGGGTTTTCACCTTACATTATAAAGCACCTTGAGGAGACTCTTGTTTTGCTGCGATGCTATATAATCTTAGATTTAACTGAATTTTAAAATCATCTATTATAGCATCAAAGTAAAACAAAATGAAATTTTAAAAAAACCTGACACAAAAAAATTGATTTACCATCAAATAAAAATCCTAATCTCAAACATATTCTGATTTTTCTTGTGTTTTATTGTGTTGTCAAGTATGAAAAAACAATGTTGCATTTGTGCACTCTGGTCATGAGTACTGGTATTGTATTAGAGCAGAATTTAGAGTAGAATTTGATAAAGGTGGTTTGGGTATGAGATGAACACAATTCATGAAACTATTAAATGTTGTTATTATAGACACTAAGTGAATATCTGTGGTAAGTTTAACAGTTTTCAGGGTTTTAGGCACATTTCTGCACATAGATTGGTCCAGAATGGAAAGTCTAAAGCAAAAAGCCTGAGTGAGGTGGACATTTTCATCATGGTCTCCAAGGCCTCCTTTGCGACTTGCCATTTTCTGTCCCTCTCCTCCTTGTTGCGGTTTCCTGGGTCCTCACCCTCCAAACTCCATGGACCTTTCAATTAATCTTTAGGAAATGAAAAATAATAGCAATTAAACAAAAAACACTTGGGAGGTTTAATGTGTTTATTTTAATTTGTTTTTCACCTGTTGTACATGTAGTGGAAAATGATTCTTTGCACAAACTGACAATGCTGAAAAAGCCTGGAGGTTGTGTTCTTTTGCAGGAAAAAATTAATGCTTTCTGAATTAGGGTCATGATCAACTTGTAATGCTTTTTAAATCTTGCTTGAGTCAATATTTACTCTCTTAAAATGCCGCACGCGGTTACTTTATATATGGGTGTTGTGCATTTTAAGAGAGTAAATAACGAGGCTAAATGTCCTTTCGCTTCCAGATACTGTATTTTACACCAACACGATGTGTATGTAAGAATTTATTAGCGGTTTAAGTCGGGAAGCCTGTGCGTGGGAGTTCAAAACACAGACAGTGCGCATGCGTGTGACGTGAAGTAGCGAACGCTTTGATCGCCTGACTGTGACGTAAGCGAACGCTTTGACGTGCCCGTGACGTTACAGTCAACTGAGCCTATATATAGAACCCGCCAGGACTCACAATCTACTTAGCCTTAAGTAAATGAGATGTACAGACCGCGATCTTCGCACTCTAGAATCTTAGATTTTCAAAGTCCTTCAAATAATTGTACTGAAACAGAAACGTCCACAATGGCTGAATTTCAGACTACAGGCTCTATCCCCATTATTCCCGAGCATATTTTACCAGCTATAACCAAGTGTTTCGATCAGTTCTCCCAGGTACAATGGGGAATGATTGAACAGGGAATCTGGGACTCTGATCTCCAAGCATTACTGGCTGATATGATAATCGAAATCATTCAGATAGTTTCTAGCGGCATCCTGAAATCTGCACTTCCCACACTTCAGGAGTTAATGACAGACGAATTGTCCCAAACAGGTATCAGCATACCTGTGGCAAAAATAGCTCCGTCGCTGGGAGACTCTCTTTCAACCAGCATTGGCATCGCTCTTAACATCCCCCATGAAAACTGTCAGTCCAGTAAGAAGCTGACAAAACTGATTGAATTGGAGATCTCAGAAAAGGTCGACTCAGCTGTGACTCTACTCTTGAACAACCCGGATTTACGGTCAGATCCTGCCGTTTATGTCAGTGGAAAAATGACAACCACAAAAAACCTTCGACGCATGGTCTCTCACGCAGCCTCGTGTTTGGAAAAATGTGCAGCTAAGCTAAGCAGCCAGTGCATGTCAAAGGGCGGCGCAGCTAGTTCCCCTAGCCCGTCTAATTCAGAGAGTACTGAATCAAAGATCTCTGAGAAGGCAATGGTTGTTGAGGAGGTGAGCAGCGCTCTCACCAAATGGAGCACAGACACAGGAATCACAGAGGACAATAAGGATGAAAATGACATGACGCCTGTAGAGATAAAAGAAAGTGAAACTGGAGAGATGGCGGAAAGTCGTTCCAGCACCACAGGTGAAGTGATCGTGGCTGATGTTGTCAGTGCAATACTTGACACTCTGAAGTATTCGAATGCCGAAGATGACACAGAGATAGAGAAGTGCACAGATGCTGAGACAGCTGAAAGTCTCCAGCGTCCCAGCACGCCAGCAGAAATAGCTGCAGCTGACATTGTAATGACAATAATTGATAATCTGCAGTCTTTTGATGGTGAAGATGTCACATCTAGTGAGAAATGTGACTCACGCGAATCTGCTTTTAATGTGCAGTTAAATATCCAAAAGGTGAAAAACTTTTTCACGTCATGCATCCCATCCAGAAAAAGCAATGACCAAAAGCTGCACAAAGACCACTTCTGCGCTTTTGCCAAAAAGCAGTTTTACAAAATGATCAGAGAGATAAAACACCTGGTGAAGAAAAACAAAAGGTTCTTCATCTGTCTCCACGAACCGGTCAAGTCTCTTGATGATCAGAGAGCAGATTGTATGGACAGCTACAGTTCTTTTTGTAGCTATGTAAACACACCAGTGATGGATAGCATGTTTAAGAGTTCTTCCCCAGTTGATTATAACACCATCAAACCTGTTCTTGAACAAATGTTTAATAAATTAAACGGGCCAGAACATTTGAACCGTATCTGGAACCCCCTGGAAAAGATAAAGGAAATTGAGATGTTTTCCAGGGAGTTGACAGATAAAGTGTATGACCATCTCCAGTCAACTGAAAGATATGTACTCCCTGTGATGCTATCAGGAAAATGTCTTTCAGACTCTGTCATCTCTAGGTCTGCAGAGCCAACAGATGAGTTACCCTTTTCGCCCGAGGTCCTCTATGTGACTGTAGAAGACTCAGTGCAAAAGTTTTTGCAAAACACTCTTCTGTGGTTAGAGAATGATGCTTTGGATCAAACTGTTCAAAGTGACAAGATTTCTGGTGCCGTGGGAGACATCCAGGATGTGATTTTAAGAGCACTGACTCCAACAGAGCAAAAAGAAAATGACAGACTGTCTGAACCAGAGTCACGTCCAGATTGTCCTCCCAAAAATGAAACAGTCTCCTGCGTGAGTGTACTAGAGCAGGGCCCACCCCCAGAAAACAGCCCTGAGCCTGAACCAATCACTGAAGCTGGGCTTACAGAAGCTCAAAGTCAGCCATCAACCTCTGAAAACTTACAGGAGGAGTCTGAGAAAATTGTCAGAGACTTCAGTAACTGTCTGTTAGATGAGCTCCTGGAGAAATGTCTTTTCGACACAAACTATCTGAATATAGAAAATTACGAAGCGATCACCAGGCGTCTTACAGATCTGCTTCTAGATAAGGTCAGAATCCCAGGATATCTGAGTGCTCTTAAAAATAACAAACGGCGGATGCTAAAGAAAATGAGTAAGGCCCTTATAAAGGAGCTTGACTCTGCAGATCAGTTTGTACATTCGGCTCTTACACCAGATGATTACACTTTTGATGAACTTTTTCTGGATCTCCTGGACATGATTATTGAGGTTGTACTCAATCCCCCACTGAAGTCTAAAATTACAAGGTTCTTTCGAGCAGTGGGAAAAGCTTTAATGAAGCCGTTTAGGAGCTGCTGTAGGGGCAGCAGCGATGACTAAAAGACCAGCTGCACCCCCCCCCACACACACACACACACACTACAATGCTTCTTTAAAGATCTCGAAGCATTTAATAATTTATTCAAAAACAATGTAATTGGCCAACAGAAGTATATTTCATCTTGTCTCCCTATATTGTCTCTCCATCACCCCCAACCGGTCGCAGCAGATGGCCGCCCCCTCTTGAGCCTGGTTCTGCTGGAGGTTTCTTCCTGTTAAAAGGGAGTTTTTTCTCCCCACTGTCGCCTAGTGCTTGCTCAAAGGGGATCTTTTGATTGTTGGGTATTTTCCTGCTAATACTGTAGGGTTTTCACCTTACATTATAAAGCACCTTGAGGAGACTCTTGTTTTGCTGCGATGCTATATAATCTTAGATTTAACTGAATTTTAAAATCATCCATTATAGCATCAAAGTAAAACAAAATGAAATTTTAAGAAAATTGATTTACCATCAAATAAAAATCCTAATCTCAAACATATTCTGATTTTTCTTGTGTTTTATTGTGTTGTCAAGTATGAAAAAACAATGTTGCATTTGTGCACTCTGGTCATGAGTACTGGTATTGTATTAGAGCAGAATTTAGAGTAGAATTTGATAAAGGTGGTTTGGGTATGAGATGAACACAATTCATGAAACTATTAAATGTTGTTATTATAGACACTAAGTGAATATCTGTGGTAAGTTTAACAGTTTTCAGGGTTTTAGGCACATTTCTGCACATAGATTGGTCCAGAATGGAAAGTCTAAAGCAAAAAGCCTGAGTGAGGTGGACATTTTCATCATGGTCTCCAAGGCCTCCTTTGCGACTTGCCATTTTCTGTCCCTCTCCTCCTTGTTGCGGTTTCCTGGGTCCTCACCCTCCAAACTCCATGGACCTTTCAATTAATCTTTAGGAAATGAAAAATAATAGCAATTAAACAAAAAACACTTGGGAGGTTTAATGTGTTTATTTTAATTTGTTTTTCACCTGTTGTACATGTAGTGGAAAATGATTCTTTGCACAAACTGACAATGCTGAAAAAGCCTGGAGGTTGTGTTCTTTTGCAGGAAAAAATTAATGCTTTCTGAATTAGGGTCATGATCAACTTGTAATGCTTTTTAAATCTTGCTTGAGTCAATATTTACTCTCTTAAAATGCCGCACGCGGTTACTTTATATATGGGTGTTGTGCATTTTAAGAGAGTAAATAACGAGGCTAAATGTCCTTTCGCTTCCAGATACTGTATTTTACACCAACACGATGTGTATGTAAGAATTTATTAGCGGTTTAAGTCGGGAAGCCTGTGCGTGGGAGTTCAAAACACAGACAGTGCGCATGCGTGTGACGTGAAGTAGCGAACGCTTTGATCGCCTGACTGTGACGTAAGCGAACGCTTTGACGTGCCCGTGACGTTACAGTCAACTGAGCCTATATATAGAACCCGCCAGGACTCACAATCTACTTAGCGTTAAGTAAATGAGATGTACAGACCGCGATCTTCGCACTCTAGAATCTTAGATTTTCAAAGTCCTTCAAATAATTGTACTGAAACAGAAACGTCCACAATGGCTGAATTTCAGACTACAGGCTCTATCCCCATTATTCCCGAGCATATTTTACCAGCTATAACCAAGTGTTTCGATCAGTTCTCCCAGGTACAATGGGGAATGATTGAACAGGGAATCTGGGACTCTGATCTCCAAGCATTACTGGCTGATATGATAATCGAAATCATTCAGATAGTTTCTAGCGGCATCCTGAAATCTGCACTTCCCACACTTCAGGAGTTAATGACAGACGAATTGTCCCAAACAGGTATCAGCATACCTGTGGCAAAAATAGCTCCGTCGCTGGGAGACTCTCTTTCAACCAGCATTGGCATCGCTCTTAACATCCCCCATGAAAACTGTCAGTCCAGTAAGAAGCTGACAAAACTGATTGAATTGGAGATCTCAGAAAAGGTCGACTCAGCTGTGACTCTACTCTTGAACAACCCGGATTTACGGTCAGATCCTGCCGTTTATGTCAGTGGAAAAATGACAACCACAAAAAACCTTCGACGCATGGTCTCTCACGCAGCCTCGTGTTTGGAAAAATGTGCAGCTAAGCTAAGCAGCCAGTGCATGTCAAAGGGCGGCGCAGCTAGTTCCCCTAGCCCGTCTAATTCAGAGAGTACTGAATCAAAGATCTCTGAGAAGGCAATGGTTGTTGAGGAGGTGAGCAGCGCTCTCACCAAATGGAGCACAGACACAGGAATCACAGAGGACAATAAGGATGAAAATGACATGACGCCTGTAGAGATAAAAGAAAGTGAAACTGGAGAGATGGCGGAAAGTCGTTCCAGCACCACAGGTGAAGTGATCGTGGCTGATGTTGTCAGTGCAATACTTGACACTCTGAAGTATTCGAATGCCGAAGATGACACAGAGATAGAGAAGTGCACAGATGCTGAGACAGCTGAAAGTCTCCAGCGTCCCAGCACGCCAGCAGAAATAGCTGCAGCTGACATTGTAATGACAATAATTGATAATCTGCAGTCTTTTGATGGTGAAGATGTCACATCTAGTGAGAAATGTGACTCACGCGAATCTGCTTTTAATGTGCAGTTAAATATCCAAAAGGTGAAAAACTTTTTCACGTCATGCATCCCATCCAGAAAAAGCAATGACCAAAAGCTGCACAAAGACCACTTCTGCGCTTTTGCCAAAAAGCAGTTTTACAAAATGATCAGAGAGATAAAACACCTGGTGAAGAAAAACAAAAGGTTCTTCATCTGTCTCCACGAACCGGTCAAGTCTCTTGATGATCAGAGAGCAGATTGTATGGACAGCTACAGTTCTTTTTGTAGCTATGTAAACACACCAGTGATGGATAGCATGTTTAAGAGTTCTTCCCCAGTTGATTATAACACCATCAAACCTGTTCTTGAACAAATGTTTAATAAATTAAACGGGCCAGAACATTTGAACCGTATCTGGAACCCCCTGGAAAAGATAAAGGAAATTGAGATGTTTTCCAGGGAGTTGACAGATAAAGTGTATGACCATCTCCAGTCAACTGAAAGATATGTACTCCCTGTGATGCTATCAGGAAAATGTCTTTCAGACTCTGTCATCTCTAGGTCTGCAGAGCCAACAGATGAGTTACCCTTTTCGCCCGAGGTCCTCTATGTGACTGTAGAAGACTCAGTGCAAAAGTTTTTGCAAAACACTCTTCTGTGGTTAGAGAATGATGCTTTGGATCAAACTGTTCAAAGTGACAAGATTTCTGGTGCCGTGGGAGACATCCAGGATGTGATTTTAAGAGCACTGACTCCAACAGAGCAAAAAGAAAATGACAGACTGTCTGAACCAGAGTCACGTCCAGATTGTCCTCCCAAAAATGAAACAGTCTCCTGCGTGAGTGTACTAGAGCAGGGCCCACCCCCAGAAAACAGCCCTGAGCCTGAACCAATCACTGAAGCTGGGCTTACAGAAGCTCAAAGTCAGCCATCAACCTCTGAAAACTTACAGGAGGAGTCTGAGAAAATTGTCAGAGACTTCAGTAACTGTCTGTTAGATGAGCTCCTGGAGAAATGTCTTTTCGACACAAACTGTCTGAATATAGAAAATTACGAAGCGATCACCAGCCGTCTTACAGATCTGCTTCTAGATAAGGTCAGAATCCCAGGATATCTGAGTGCTCTTAAAAATAACAAACGGCGGATGCTAAAGAAAATGAGTAAGGCCCTTATAAAGGAGCTTGACTCTGCAGATCAGTTTGTACATTCGGCTCTTACACCAGATGATTACACTTTTGATGAACTTTTTCTGGATCTCCTGGACATGATTATTGAGGTTGCTTTGGATCAAACTGTTCAAAGTGACAAGATTTCTGGTGCCGTGGGAGACATCCAGGATGTGATTTTAAGAGCACTGACTCCAACAGAGCAAAAAGAAAATGACAGACTGTCTGAACCAGAGTCACGTCCAGATTGTCCTCCCAAAAATGAAACAGTCTCCTGCGTGAGTGTACTAGAGCAGGGCCCACCCCCAGAAAACAGCCCTGAGCCTGAACCAATCACTGAAGCTGGGCTTACAGAAGCTCAAAGTCAGCCATCAACCTCTGAAAACTTACAGGAGGAGTCTGAGAAAATTGTCAGAGACTTCAGTAACTGTCTGTTAGATGAGCTCCTGGAGAAATGTCTTTTCGACACAAACTATCTGAATATAGAAAATTACGAAGCGATCACCAGGCGTCTTACAGATCTGCTTCTAGATAAGGTCAGAATCCCAGGATATCTGAGTGCTCTTAAAAATAACAAACAGCGGATGCTAAAGAAAATGAGTAAGGCCCTTATAAAGGAGCTTGACTCTGCAGATCAGTTTGTACATTCGGCTCTTACACCAGATGATTACACTTTTGATGAACTTTTTCTGGATCTCCTGGACATGATTATTGAGGTTGTACTCAATCCCCCACTGAAGTCTAAAATTACAAGGTTCTTTCGAGCAGTGGGAAAAGCTTTAATGAAGCCGTTTAGGAGCTGCTGTAGGGGCAGCAGCGATGACTAAAAGACCAGCTGCACCCCCCCCCCCCCCCCCCCACACACACACACACACACACACTACAATGCTTCTTTAAAGATCTCGAAGCATTTAATAATTTATTCAAAAACAATGTAATTGGCCAACAGAAGTATATTTCATCTTGTCTCCCTATATTGTCTCTCCATCACCCCCAACCGGTCGCAGCAGATGGCCGCCCCCTCTTGAGCCTGGTTCTGCTGGAGGTTTCTTCCTGTTAAAAGGGAGTTTTTTCTCCCCACTGTCGCCTAGTGCTTGCTCAAAGGGGATCTGAAAAATAATAGCAATTAAACAAAAAACACTTGGGAGGTTTAATGTGTTTATTTTAATTTGTTTTTCACCTGTTGTACATGTAGTGGAAAATGATTCTTTGCACAAACTGACAATGCTGAAAAAGCCTGGAGGTTGTGTTCTTTTGCAGGAAAAAATTAATGCTTTCTGAATTAGGGTCATGATCAACTTGTAATGCTTTTTAAATCTTGCTTGAGTCAATATTTACTCTCTTAAAATGCCGCACGCGGTTACTTTATATATGGGTGTTGTGCATTTTAAGAGAGTAAATAACGAGGCTAAATGTCCTTTCGCTTCCAGATACTGTATTTTACACCAACACGATGTGTATGTAAGAATTTATTAGCGGTTTAAGTCGGGAAGCCTGTGCGTGGGAGTTCAAAACACAGACAGTGCGCATGCGTGTGACGTGAAGTAGCGAACGCTTTGATCGCCTGACTGTGACGTAAGCGAACGCTTTGACGTGCCCGTGACGTTACAGTCAACTGAGCCTATATATAGAACCCGCCAGGACTCACAATCTACTTAGCGTTAAGTAAATGAGATGTACAGACCGCGATCTTCGCACTCTAGAATCTTAGATTTTCAAAGTCCTTCAAATAATTGTACTGAAACAGAAACGTCCACAATGGCTGAATTTCAGACTACAGGCTCTATCCCCATTATTCCCGAGCATATTTTACCAGCTATAACCAAGTGTTTCGATCAGTTCTCCCAGGTACAATGGGGAATGATTGAACAGGGAATCTGGGACTCTGATCTCCAAGCATTACTGGCTGATATGATAATCGAAATCATTCAGATAGTTTCTAGCGGCATCCTGAAATCTGCACTTCCCACACTTCAGGAGTTAATGACAGACGAATTGTCCCAAACAGGTATCAGCATACCTGTGGCAAAAATAGCTCCGTCGCTGGGAGACTCTCTTTCAACCAGCATTGGCATCGCTCTTAACATCCCCCATGAAAACTGTCAGTCCAGTAAGAAGCTGACAAAACTGATTGAATTGGAGATCTCAGAAAAGGTCGACTCAGCTGTGACTCTACTCTTGAACAACCCGGATTTACGGTCAGATCCTGCCGTTTATGTCAGTGGAAAAATGACAACCACAAAAAACCTTCGACGCATGGTCTCTCACGCAGCCTCGTGTTTGGAAAAATGTGCAGGTAAGCTAAGCAGCCAGTGCATGTCAAAGGGCGGCGCAGCTAGTTCCCCTAGCCCGTCTAATTCAGAGAGTACTGAATCAAAGATCTCTGAGAAGGCAATGGTTGTTGAGGAGGTGAGCAGCGCTCTCACCAAATGGAGCACAGACACAGGAATCACAGAGGACAATAAGGATGAAAATGACATGACGCCTGTAGAGATAAAAGAAAGTGAAACTGGAGAGATGGCGGAAAGTCGTTCCAGCACCACAGGTGAAGTGATCGTGGCTGATGTTGTCAGTGCAATACTTGACACTCTGAAGTATTCGAATGCCGAAGATGACACAGAAATAGAGAAGTGCACAGATGCTGAGACAGCTGAAAGTCTCCAGCGTCCCAGCACGCCAGCAGAAATAGCTGCAGCTGACATTGTAATGACAATAATTGATAATCTGCAGTCTTTTGATGGTGAAGATGTCACATCTAGTGAGAAATGTGACTCACGCGAATCTGCTTTTAATGTGCAGTTAAATATCCAAAAGGTGAAAAACTTTTTCACGTCATGCATCCCATCCAGAAAAAGCAATGACCAAAAGCTGCACAAAGACCACTTCTGCGCTTTTGCCAAAAAGCAGTTTTACAAAATGATCAGAGAGATAAAACACCTGGTGAAGAAAAACAAAAGGTTCTTCATCTGTCTCCACGAACCGGTCAAGTCTCTTGATGATCAGAGAGCAGATTGTATGGACAGCTACAGTTCTTTTTGTAGCTATGTAAACACACCAGTGATGGATAGCATGTTTAAGAGTTCTTCCCCAGTTGATTATAACACCATCAAACCTGTTCTTGAACAAATGTTTAATAAATTAAACGGGCCAGAACATTTGAACCGTATCTGGAACCCCCTGGAAAAGATAAAGGAAATTGAGATGTTTTCCAGGGAGTTGACAGATAAAGTGTATGACCATCTCCAGTCAACTGAAAGATATGTACTCCCTGTGATGCTATCAGGAAAATGTCTTTCAGACTCTGTCATCTCTAGGTCTGCAGAGCCAACAGATGAGTTACCCTTTTCGCCCGAGGTCCTCTATGTGACTGTAGAAGACTCAGTGCAAAAGTTTTTGCAAAACACTCTTCTGTGGTTAGAGAATGATGCTTTGGATCAAACTGTTCAAAGTGACAAGATTTCTGGTGCCGTGGGAGACATCCAGGATGTGATTTTAAGAGCACTGACTCCAACAGAGCAAAAAGAAAATGACAGACTGTCTGAACCAGAGTCACGTCCAGATTGTCCTCCCAAAAATGAAACAGTCTCCTGCGTGAGTGTACTAGAGCAGGGCCCACCCCCAGAAAACAGCCCTGAGCCTGAACCAATCACTGAAGCTGGGCTTACAGAAGCTCAAAGTCAGCCATCAACCTCTGAAAACTTACAGGAGGAGTCTGAGAAAATTGTCAGAGACTTCAGTAACTGTCTGTTAGATGAGCTCCTGGAGAAATGTCTTTTCGACACAAACTGTCTGAATATAGAAAATTACGAAGCGATCACCAGCCGTCTTACAGATCTGCTTCTAGATAAGGTCAGAATCCCAGGATATCTGAGTGCTCTTAAAAATAACAAACGGCGGATGCTAAAGAAAATGAGTAAGGCCCTTATAAAGGAGCTTGACTCTGCAGATCAGTTTGTACATTCGGCTCTTACACCAGATGATTACACTTTTGATGAACTTTTTCTGGATCTCCTGGACATGATTATTGAGGTTGCTTTGGATCAAACTGTTCAAAGTGACAAGATTTCTGGTGCCGTGGGAGACATCCAGGATGTGATTTTAAGAGCACTGACTCCAACAGAGCAAAAAGAAAATGACAGACTGTCTGAACCAGAGTCACGTCCAGATTGTCCTCCCAAAAATGAAACAGTCTCCTGCGTGAGTGTACTAGAGCAGGGCCCACCCCCAGAAAACAGCCCTGAGCCTGAACCAATCACTGAAGCTGGGCTTACAGAAGCTCAAAGTCAGCCATCAACCTCTGAAAACTTACAGGAGGAGTCTGAGAAAATTGTCAGAGACTTCAGTAACTGTCTGTTAGATGAGCTCCTGGAGAAATGTCTTTTCGACACAAACTATCTGAATATAGAAAATTACGAAGCGATCACCAGGCGTCTTACAGATCTGCTTCTAGATAAGGTCAGAATCCCAGGATATCTGAGTGCTCTTAAAAATAACAAACGGCGGATGCTAAAGAAAATGAGTAAGGCCCTTATAAAGGAGCTTGACTCTGCAGATCAGTTTGTACATTCGGCTCTTACACCAGATGATTACACTTTTGATGAACTTTTTCTGGATCTCCTGGACATGATTATTGAGGTTGTACTCAATCCCCCACTGAAGTCTAAAATTACAAGGTTCTTTCGAGCAGTGGGAAAAGCTTTAATGAAGCCGTTTAGGAGCTGCTGTAGGGGCAGCAGCGATGACTAAAAGACCAGCTGCACCCCCCCCCACACACACACACACACACTACAATGCTTCTTTAAAGATCTCGAAGCATTTAATAATTTATTCAAAAACAATGTAATTGGCCAACAGAAGTATATTTCATCTTGTCTCCCTATATTGTCTCTCCATCACCCCCAACCGGTCGCAGCAGATGGCCGCCCCCTCTTGAGCCTGGTTCTGCTGGAGGTTTCTTCCTGTTAAAAGGGAGTTTTTTCTCCCCACTGTCGCCTAGTGCTTGCTCAAAGGGGATCTTTTGATTGTTGGGTATTTTCCTGCTAATACTGTAGGGTTTTCACCTTACATTATAAAGCACCTTGAGGAGACTCTTGTTTTGCTGCGATGCTATATAATCTTAGATTTAACTGAATTTTAAAATCATCCATTATAGCATCAAAGTAAAACAAAATGAAATTTTAAGAAAATTGATTTACCATCAAATAAAAATCCTAATCTCAAACATATTCTGATTTTTCTTGTGTTTTATTGTGTTGTCAAGTATGAAAAAACAATGTTGCATTTGTGCACTCTGGTCATGAGTACTGGTATTGTATTAGAGCAGAATTTAGAGTAGAATTTGATAAAGGTGGTTTGGGTATGAGATGAACACAATTCATGAAACTATTAAATGTTGTTATTATAGACACTAAGTGAATATCTGTGGTAAGTTTAACAGTTTTCAGGGTTTTAGGCACATTTCTGCACATAGATTGGTCCAGAATGGAAAGTCTAAAGCAAAAAGCCTGAGTGAGGTGGACATTTTCATCATGGTCTCCAAGGCCTCCTTTGCGACTTGCCATTTTCTGTCCCTCTCCTCCTTGTTGCGGTTTCCTGGGTCCTCACCCTCCAAACTCCATGGACCTTTCAATTAATCTTTAGGAAATGAAAAATAATAGCAATTAAACAAAAAACACTTGGGAGGTTTAATGTGTTTATTTTAATTTGTTTTTCACCTGTTGTACATGTAGTGGAAAATGATTCTTTGCACAAACTGACAATGCTGAAAAAGCCTGGAGGTTGTGTTCTTTTGCAGGAAAAAATTAATGCTTTCTGAATTAGGGTCATGATCAACTTGTAATGCTTTTTAAATCTTGCTTGAGTCAATATTTACTCTCTTAAAATGCCGCACGCGGTTACTTTATATATGGGTGTTGTGCATTTTAAGAGAGTAAATAACGAGGCTAAATGTCCTTTCGCTTCCAGATACTGTATTTTACACCAACACGATGTGTATGTAAGAATTTATTAGCGGTTTAAGTCGGGAAGCCTGTGCGTGGGAGTTCAAAACACAGACAGTGCGCATGCGTGTGACGTGAAGTAGCGAACGCTTTGATCGCCTGACTGTGACGTAAGCGAACGCTTTGACGTGCCCGTGACGTTACAGTCAACTGAGCCTATATATAGAACCCGCCAGGACTCACAATCTACTTAGCGTTAAGTAAATGAGATGTACAGACCGCGATCTTCGCACTCTAGAATCTTAGATTTTCAAAGTCCTTCAAATAATTGTACTGAAACAGAAACGTCCACAATGGCTGAATTTCAGACTACAGGCTCTATCCCCATTATTCCCGAGCATATTTTACCAGCTATAACCAAGTGTTTCGATCAGTTCTCCCAGGTACAATGGGGAATGATTGAACAGGGAATCTGGGACTCTGATCTCCAAGCATTACTGGCTGATATGATAATCGAAATCATTCAGATAGTTTCTAGCGGCATCCTGAAATCTGCACTTCCCACACTTCAGGAGTTAATGACAGACGAATTGTCCCAAACAGGTATCAGCATACCTGTGGCAAAAATAGCTCCGTCGCTGGGAGACTCTCTTTCAACCAGCATTGGCATCGCTCTTAACATCCCCCATGAAAACTGTCAGTCCAGTAAGAAGCTGACAAAACTGATTGAATTGGAGATCTCAGAAAAGGTCGACTCAGCTGTGACTCTACTCTTGAACAACCCGGATTTACGGTCAGATCCTGCCGTTTATGTCAGTGGAAAAATGACAACCACAAAAAACCTTCGACGCATGGTCTCTCACGCAGCCTCGTGTTTGGAAAAATGTGCAGCTAAGCTAAGCAGCCAGTGCATGTCAAAGGGCGGCGCAGCTAGTTCCCCTAGCCCGTCTAATTCAGAGAGTACTGAATCAAAGATCTCTGAGAAGGCAATGGTTGTTGAGGAGGTGAGCAGCGCTCTCACCAAATGGAGCACAGACACAGGAATCACAGAGGACAATAAGGATGAAAATGACATGACGCCTGTAGAGATAAAAGAAAGTGAAACTGGAGAGATGGCGGAAAGTCGTTCCAGCACCACAGGTGAAGTGATCGTGGCTGATGTTGTCAGTGCAATACTTGACACTCTGAAGTATTCGAATGCCGAAGATGACACAGAGATAGAGAAGTGCACAGATGCTGAGACAGCTGAAAGTCTCCAGCGTCCCAGCACGCCAGCAGAAATAGCTGCAGCTGACATTGTAATGACAATAATTGATAATCTGCAGTCTTTTGATGGTGAAGATGTCACATCTAGTGAGAAATGTGACTCACGCGAATCTGCTTTTAATGTGCAGTTAAATATCCAAAAGGTGAAAAACTTTTTCACGTCATGCATCCCATCCAGAAAAAGCAATGACCAAAAGCTGCACAAAGACCACTTCTGCGCTTTTGCCAAAAAGCAGTTTTACAAAATGATCAGAGAGATAAAACACCTGGTGAAGAAAAACAAAAGGTTCTTCATCTGTCTCCACGAACCGGTCAAGTCTCTTGATGATCAGAGAGCAGATTGTATGGACAGCTACAGTTCTTTTTGTAGCTATGTAAACACACCAGTGATGGATAGCATGTTTAAGAGTTCTTCCCCAGTTGATTATAACACCATCAAACCTGTTCTTGAACAAATGTTTAATAAATTAAACGGGCCAGAACATTTGAACCGTATCTGGAACCCCCTGGAAAAGATAAAGGAAATTGAGATGTTTTCCAGGGAGTTGACAGATAAAGTGTATGACCATCTCCAGTCAACTGAAAGATATGTACTCCCTGTGATGCTATCAGGAAAATGTCTTTCAGACTCTGTCATCTCTAGGTCTGCAGAGCCAACAGATGAGTTACCCTTTTCGCCCGAGGTCCTCTATGTGACTGTAGAAGACTCAGTGCAAAAGTTTTTGCAAAACACTCTTCTGTGGTTAGAGAATGATGCTTTGGATCAAACTGTTCAAAGTGACAAGATTTCTGGTGCCGTGGGAGACATCCAGGATGTGATTTTAAGAGCACTGACTCCAACAGAGCAAAAAGAAAATGACAGACTGTCTGAACCAGAGTCACGTCCAGATTGTCCTCCCAAAAATGAAACAGTCTCCTGCGTGAGTGTACTAGAGCAGGGCCCACCCCCAGAAAACAGCCCTGAGCCTGAACCAATCACTGAAGCTGGGCTTACAGAAGCTCAAAGTCAGCCATCAACCTCTGAAAACTTACAGAAGGAGTCTGAGAAAATTGTCAGAGACTTCAGTAACTGTCTGTTAGATGAGCTCCTGGAGAAATGTCTTTTCGACACAAACTATCTGAATATAGAAAATTACGAAGCGATCACCAGGCGTCTTACAGATCTGCTTCTAGATAAGGTCAGAATCCCAGGATATCTGAGTGCTCTTAAAAATAACAAACGGCGGATGCTAAAGAAAATGAGTAAGGCCCTTATAAAGGAGCTTGACTCTGCAGATCAGTTTGTACATTCGGCTCTTACACCAGATGATTACACTTTTGATGAACTTTTTCTGGATCTCCTGGACATGATTATTGAGGTTGTACTCAATCCCCCACTGAAGTCTAAAATTACAAGGTTCTTTCGAGCAGTGGGAAAAGCTTTAATGAAGCCGTTTAGGAGCTGCTGTAGGGGCAGCAGCGATGACTAAAAGACCAGCTGCACCCCCCCCCACACACACACACACACACTACAATGCTTCTTTAAAGATCTCGAAGCATTTAATAATTTATTCAAAAACAATGTAATTGGCCAACAGAAGTATATTTCATCTTGTCTCCCTATATTGTCTCTCCATCACCCCCAACCGGTCGCAGCAGATGGCCGCCCCCTCTTGAGCCTGGTTCTGCTGGAGGTTTCTTCCTGTTAAAAGGGAGTTTTTTCTCCCCACTGTCGCCTAGTGCTTGCTCAAAGGGGATCTTTTGATTGTTGGGTATTTTCCTGCTAATACTGTAGGGTTTTCACCTTACATTATAAAGCACCTTGAGGAGACTCTTGTTTTGCTGCGATGCTATATAATCTTAGATTTAACTGAATTTTAAAATCATCCATTATAGCATCAAAGTAAAACAAAATGAAATTTTAAGAAAATTGATTTACCATCAAATAAAAATCCTAATCTCAAACATATTCTGATTTTTCTTGTGTTTTATTGTGTTGTCAAGTATGAAAAAACAATGTTGCATTTGTGCACTCTGGTCATGAGTACTGGTATTGTATTAGAGCAGAATTTAGAGTAGAATTTGATAAAGGTGGTTTGGGTATGAGATGAACACAATTCATGAAACTATTAAATGTTGTTATTATAGACACTAAGTGAATATCTGTGGTAAGTTTAACAGTTTTCAGGGTTTTAGGCACATTTCTGCACATAGATTGGTCCAGAATGGAAAGTCTAAAGCAAAAAGCCTGAGTGAGGTGGACATTTTCATCATGGTCTCCAAGGCCTCCTTTGCGACTTGCCATTTTCTGTCCCTCTCCTCCTTGTTGCGGTTTCCTGGGTCCTCACCCTCCAAACTCCATGGACCTTTCAATTAATCTTTAGGAAATGAAAAATAATAGCAATTAAACAAAAAACACTTGGGAGGTTTAATGTGTTTATTTTAATTTGTTTTTCACCTGTTGTACATGTAGTGGAAAATGATTCTTTGCACAAACTGACAATGCTGAAAAAGCCTGGAGGTTGTGTTCTTTTGCAGGAAAAAATTAATGCTTTCTGAATTAGGGTCATGATCAACTTGTAATGCTTTTTAAATCTTGCTTGAGTCAATATTTACTCTCTTAAAATGCCGCACGCGGTTACTTTATATATGGGTGTTGTGCATTTTAAGAGAGTAAATAACGAGGCTAAATGTCCTTTCGCTTCCAGATACTGTATTTTACACCAACACGATGTGTATGTAAGAATTTATTAGCGGTTTAAGTCGGGAAGCCTGTGCGTGGGAGTTCAAAACACAGACAGTGCGCATGCGTGTGACGTGAAGTAGCGAACGCTTTGATCGCCTGACTGTGACGTAAGCGAACGCTTTGACGTGCCCGTGACGTTACAGTCAACTGAGCCTATATATAGAACCCGCCAGGACTCACAATCTACTTAGCGTTAAGTAAATGAGATGTACAGACCGCGATCTTCGCACTCTAGAATCTTAGATTTTCAAAGTCCTTCAAATAATTGTACTGAAACAGAAACGTCCACAATGGCTGAATTTCAGACTACAGGCTCTATCCCCATTATTCCCGAGCATATTTTACCAGCTATAACCAAGTGTTTCGATCAGTTCTCCCAGGTACAATGGGGAATGATTGAACAGGGAATCTGGGACTCTGATCTCCAAGCATTACTGGCTGATATGATAATCGAAATCATTCAGATAGTTTCTAGCGGCATCCTGAAATCTGCACTTCCCACACTTCAGGAGTTAATGACAGACGAATTGTCCCAAACAGGTATCAGCATACCTGTGGCAAAAATAGCTCCGTCGCTGGGAGACTCTCTTTCAACCAGCATTGGCATCGCTCTTAACATCCCCCATGAAAACTGTCAGTCCAGTAAGAAGCTGACAAAACTGATTGAATTGGAGATCTCAGAAAAGGTCGACTCAGCTGTGACTCTACTCTTGAACAACCCGGATTTACGGTCAGATCCTGCCGTTTATGTCAGTGGAAAAATGACAACCACAAAAAACCTTCGACGCATGGTCTCTCACGCAGCCTCGTGTTTGGAAAAATGTGCAGGTAAGCTAAGCAGCCAGTGCATGTCAAAGGGCGGCGCAGCTAGTTCCCCTAGCCCGTCTAATTCAGAGAGTACTGAATCAAAGATCTCTGAGAAGGCAATGGTTGTTGAGGAGGTGAGCAGCGCTCTCACCAAATGGAGCACAGACACAGGAATCACAGAGGACAATAAGGATGAAAATGACATGACGCCTGTAGAGATAAAAGAAAGTGAAACTGGAGAGATGGCGGAAAGTCGTTCCAGCACCACAGGTGAAGTGATCGTGGCTGATGTTGTCAGTGCAATACTTGACACTCTGAAGTATTCGAATGCCGAAGATGACACAGAAATAGAGAAGTGCACAGATGCTGAGACAGCTGAAAGTCTCCAGCGTCCCAGCACGCCAGCAGAAATAGCTGCAGCTGACATTGTAATGACAATAATTGATAATCTGCAGTCTTTTGATGGTGAAGATGTCACATCTAGTGAGAAATGTGACTCACGCGAATCTGCTTTTAATGTGCAGTTAAATATCCAAAAGGTGAAAAACTTTTTCACGTCATGCATCCCATCCAGAAAAAGCAATGACCAAAAGCTGCACAAAGACCACTTCTGCGCTTTTGCCAAAAAGCAGTTTTACAAAATGATCAGAGAGATAAAACACCTGGTGAAGAAAAACAAAAGGTTCTTCATCTGTCTCCACGAACCGGTCAAGTCTCTTGATGATCAGAGAGCAGATTGTATGGACAGCTACAGTTCTTTTTGTAGCTATGTAAACACACCAGTGATGGATAGCATGTTTAAGAGTTCTTCCCCAGTTGATTATAACACCATCAAACCTGTTCTTGAACAAATGTTTAATAAATTAAACGGGCCAGAACATTTGAACCGTATCTGGAACCCCCTGGAAAAGATAAAGGAAATTGAGATGTTTTCCAGGGAGTTGACAGATAAAGTGTATGACCATCTCCAGTCAACTGAAAGATATGTACTCCCTGTGATGCTATCAGGAAAATGTCTTTCAGACTCTGTCATCTCTAGGTCTGCAGAGCCAACAGATGAGTTACCCTTTTCGCCCGAGGTCCTCTATGTGACTGTAGAAGACTCAGTGCAAAAGTTTTTGCAAAACACTCTTCTGTGGTTAGAGAATGATGCTTTGGATCAAACTGTTCAAAGTGACAAGATTTCTGGTGCCGTGGGAGACATCCAGGATGTGATTTTAAGAGCACTGACTCCAACAGAGCAAAAAGAAAATGACAGACTGTCTGAACCAGAGTCACGTCCAGATTGTCCTCCCAAAAATGAAACAGTCTCCTGCGTGAGTGTACTAGAGCAGGGCCCACCCCCAGAAAACAGCCCTGAGCCTGAACCAATCACTGAAGCTGGGCTTACAGAAGCTCAAAGTCAGCCATCAACCTCTGAAAACTTACAGGAGGAGTCTGAGAAAATTGTCAGAGACTTCAGTAACTGTCTGTTAGATGAGCTCCTGGAGAAATGTCTTTTCGACACAAACTGTCTGAATATAGAAAATTACGAAGCGATCACCAGCCGTCTTACAGATCTGCTTCTAGATAAGGTCAGAATCCCAGGATATCTGAGTGCTCTTAAAAATAACAAACGGCGGATGCTAAAGAAAATGAGTAAGGCCCTTATAAAGGAGCTTGACTCTGCAGATCAGTTTGTACATTCGGCTCTTACACCAGATGATTACACTTTTGATGAACTTTTTCTGGATCTCCTGGACATGATTATTGAGGTTGCTTTGGATCAAACTGTTCAAAGTGACAAGATTTCTGGTGCCGTGGGAGACATCCAGGATGTGATTTTAAGAGCACTGACTCCAACAGAGCAAAAAGAAAATGACAGACTGTCTGAACCAGAGTCACGTCCAGATTGTCCTCCCAAAAATGAAACAGTCTCCTGCGTGAGTGTACTAGAGCAGGGCCCACCCCCAGAAAACAGCCCTGAGCCTGAACCAATCACTGAAGCTGGGCTTACAGAAGCTCAAAGTCAGCCATCAACCTCTGAAAACTTACAGGAGGAGTCTGAGAAAATTGTCAGAGACTTCAGTAACTGTCTGTTAGATGAGCTCCTGGAGAAATGTCTTTTCGACACAAACTATCTGAATATAGAAAATTACGAAGCGATCACCAGGCGTCTTACAGATCTGCTTCTAGATAAGGTCAGAATCCCAGGATATCTGAGTGCTCTTAAAAATAACAAACAGCGGATGCTAAAGAAAATGAGTAAGGCCCTTATAAAGGAGCTTGACTCTGCAGATCAGTTTGTACATTCGGCTCTTACACCAGATGATTACACTTTTGATGAACTTTTTCTGGATCTCCTGGACATGATTATTGAGGTTGTACTCAATCCCCCACTGAAGTCTAAAATTACAAGGTTCTTTCGAGCAGTGGGAAAAGCTTTAATGAAGCCGTTTAGGAGCTGCTGTAGGGGCAGCAGCGATGACTAAAAGACCAGCTGCACCCCCCCCCCCCCACACACACACACACACACACACACTACAATGCTTCTTTAAAGATCTCGAAGCATTTAATAATTTATTCAAAAACAATGTAATTGGCCAACAGAAGTATATTTCATCTTGTCTCCCTATATTGTCTCTCCATCACCCCCAACCGGTCGCAGCAGATGGCCGCCCCCTCTTGAGCCTGGTTCTGCTGGAGGTTTCTTCCTGTTAAAAGGGAGTTTTTTCTCCCCACTGTCGCCTAGTGCTTGCTCAAAGGGGATCTTTTGATTGTTGGGTATTTTCCTGCTAATACTGTAGGGTTTTCACCTTACATTATAAAGCACCTTGAGGAGACTCTTGTTTTGCTGCGATGCTATATAATCTTAGATTTAACTGAATTTTAAAATCATCCATTATAGCATCAAAGTAAAACAAAATGAAATTTTAAGAAAATTGATTTACCATCAAATAAAACTCCTAATCTCAAACATATTCTGATTTTTCTTGTGTTTTATTGTGTTGTCAAGTATGAAAAAACAATGTTGCATTTGTGCACTCTGGTCATGAGTACTGGTATTGTATTAGAGCAGAATTTAGAGTAGAATTTGATAAAGGTGGTTTGGGTATGAGATGAACACAATTCATGAAACTATTAAATGTTGTTATTATAGACACTAAGTGAATATCTGTGGTAAGTTTAACAGTTTTCAGGGTTTTAGGCACATTTCTGCACATAGATTGGTCCAGAATGGAAAGTCTAAAGCAAAAAGCCTGAGTGAGGTGGACATTTTCATCATGGTCTCCAAGGCCTCCTTTGCGACTTGCCATTTTCTGTCCCTCTCCTCCTTGTTGCGGTTTCCTGGGTCCTCACCCTCCAAACTCCATGGACCTTTCAATTAATCTTTAGGAAATGAAAAATAATAGCAATTAAACAAAAAACACTTGGGAGGTTTAATGTGTTTATTTTAATTTGTTTTTCACCTGTTGTACATGTAGTGGAAAATGATTCTTTGCACAAACTGACAATGCTGAAAAAGCCTGGAGGTTGTGTTCTTTTGCAGGAAAAAATTAATGCTTTCTGAATTAGGGTCATGATCAACTTGTAATGCTTTTTAAATCTTGCTTGAGTCAATATTTACTCTCTTAAAATGCCGCACGCGGTTACTTTATATATGGGTGTTGTGCATTTTAAGAGAGTAAATAACGAGGCTAAATGTCCTTTCGCTTCCAGATACTGTATTTTACACCAACACGATGTGTATGTGTAACGGAGCGGAAAGGCTGATTTTATTTCCACAGTGTCGTTTTTTAAAGGAAGGAAACCTTCCTCCAAACGGACAGAGCAGTGGAGCCGCCAAGGGAAAGCACACGATTAAAAAACTGTATAATTAAAATATAATTTATTATATTTAAATAGTTAAAAATGCAAAATGAATTAAAACAACCTTGGCCAAGGGGTAACACAATAAAAAGCAATAAAACACAACATTAAAAGTCCAGTGGCATCCGCCACGATATAAAAGTCACAAAGAACTAAAAAAGTCCAGCGAAGTGATGTAAAAGGGAAACCCAGCGGAGTCCTCGCCTTCCTCCCCGCATTCCGCGTCCTGGTACGCTGAAGAAAGGGAGGGAGCGGCAGTCACTATTCTTTTCGGCAATTTTCATTCAATAAAAGGGGCTAAGTCGAAGACTTACCCCGGGTGGGCAGAGCTCTCAACTCCGCCCGCCGCTTCTTTAAAACTGCAAGTCGGCACCAGCTGTCTCGCCGCCTCTGCTCTCCCGCAGTGCACAAGCTGGGCTCTCGTTACTACTGCCGTCCGCCTGTTCGCTCCGCGTCCCTAGTCGCTGGTGCTGTCCGTCCTTTCCTAACGCCCAGCTCCACCAGCCCCTTCGGCTTGCAGGCGCTGCCGCCTGGCATCACTTACTCCTGGCCGTCTCTCAAGCCTCTCGGTCGAACCCCTTCCTTTGGTCTGCCAGGCCCTCTTATTGGCCTCTCTGGGATCTCTCGCAGGTGTGATCAGTTTATTATCAGGTAGGGGCGGAGTCTTTCCAGGACAAGTCATCAAATAAATACCATTAAAACATGCAGTAAAACTCATAAAAATAAGCCAGTGTACAATATTAAAATATTAAAAAGGTAAAACACAGCAAAACATGCATAGTAGAAAAACTTAGATAACTTGTCCCTTTCCACCCTGTGACATCTGTAAGAATTTATTAGCGGTTTAAGTCGGGAAGCCTGTGCGTGGGAGTTCAAAACACATACAGTGCGCATGCGTGTGACGTGAAGTAGCGAACGCTTTGATCGCCTGACTGTGACGTAAGCGAACGCTTTGACGTGCCCGTGACGTTACAGTCAACTGAGCCTATATATAGAACCCGCCAGGACTCACAATCTACTTAGCCTTAAGTAAATGAGATGTACAGACCGCGATCTTCGCACTCTAGAATCTTAGATTTTCAAAGTCCTTCAAATAATTTTACTGAAACAGAAACGTCCACAATGGCTGAATTTCAGACTACAGGCTCTATCCCCATTATTCCCGAGCATATTTTACCAGCTATAACCAAGTGTTTCGATCAGTTCTCCCAGGTACAATGGGGAATGATTGAACAGGGAATCTGGGACTCTGATCTCCAAGCATTACTGGCTGATATGATAATCGAAATCATTCAGATAGTTTCTAGCGGCATCCTGAAATCTGCACTTCCCACACTTCAGGAGTTAATGACAGACGAATTGTCCCAAACAGGTATCAGCATACCTGTGGCAAAAATAGCTCCGTCGCTGGGAGACTCTCTTTCAACCAGCATTGGCATCGCTCTTAACATCCCCCATGAAAACTGTCAGTCCAGTAAGAAGCTGACAAAACTGATTGAATTGGAGATCTCAGAAAAGGTCGACTCAGCTGTGACTCTACTCTTGAACAACCCGGATTTACGGTCAGATCCCGCCGTTTATGTCAGTGGAAAAATGACAACCACAAAAAACCTTCGACGCATGGTCTCTCACGCAGCCTCGTGTTTGGAAAAATGTGCAGCTAAGCTAAGCAGCCAGTGCATGTCAAAGGGCGGCGCAGCTAGTTCCCCTAGCCCGTCTAATTCAGAGAGTACTGAATCAAAGATCTCTGAGAAGGCAATGGTTGTTGAGGAGGTGAGCAGCGCTCTCACCAAATGGAGCACAGACACAGGAATCACAGAGGACAATAAGGATGAAAATGACATGACGCCTGTAGAGATAAAAGAAAGTGAAACTGGAGAGATGGCGGAAAGTCGTTCCAGCACCACAGGTGAAGTGATCGTGGCTGATGTTGTCAGTGCAATACTTGACACTCTGAAGTATTCGAATGCCGAAGATGACACAGAAATAGAGAAGTGCACAGATGCTGAGACAGCTGAAAGTCTCCAGCGTCCCAGCACGCCAGCAGAAATAGCTGCAGCTGACATTGTAATCACAATAATTGATAATCTGCAGTCTTTTGATGGTGAAGATGTCACATCTAGTGAGAAATGTGACTCACGCGAATCTGCTTTTAATGTGCAGTTAAATATCCAAAAGGTGAAAAACTTTTTCACGTCATGCATCCCATCCAGAAAAAGCAATGACCAAAAGCTGCACAAAGACCACTTCTGCGCTTTTGCCAAAAAGCAGTTTTACAAAATGATCAGAGAGATAAAACACCTGGTGAAGAAAAACAAAAGGTTCTTCATCTGTCTCCACGAACCGGTCAAGTCTCTTGATGATCAGAGAGCAGATTGTATGGACAGCTACAGTTCTTTTTGTAGCTATGTAAACACACCAGTGATGGATAGCATGTTTAAGAGTTCTTCCCCAGTTGATTATAACACCATCAAACCTGTTCTTGAACAAATGTTTAATAAATTAAACGGGCCAGAACATTTGAACCGTATCTGGAACCCCCTGGAAAAGATAAAGGAAATTGAGATGTTTTCCAGGGAGTTGACAGATAAAGTGTATGACCATCTCCAGTCAACTGAAAGATATGTACTCCCTGTGATGCTATCAGGAAAATGTCTTTCAGACTCTGTCATCTCTAGGTCTGCAGAGCCAACAGATGAGTTACCCTTTTCGCCCGAGGTCCTCTATGTGACTGTAGAAGACTCAGTGCAAAAGTTTTTGCAAAACACTCTTCTGTGGTTAGAGAATGATGCTTTGGATCAAACTGTTCAAAGTGACAAGATTTCTGGTGCCGTGGGAGACATCCAGGATGTGATTTTAAGAGCACTGACTCCAACAGAGCAAAAAGAAAATGACAGACTGTCTGAACCAGAGTCACGTCCAGATTGTCCTCCCAAAAATGAAACAGTCTCCTTGCGTGAGTGTACTAGAGCAGGGCCCACCCCCAGAAAACAGCCCTGAGCCTGAACCAATCACTGAAGCTGGGCTTACAGAAGCTCAAAGTCAGCCATCAACCTCTGAAAACTTACAGGAGGAGTCTGAGAAAATTGTCAGAGACTTCAGTAACTGTCTGTTAGATGAGCTCCTGGAGAAATGTCTTTTCGACACAAACTATCTGAATATAGAAAATTACGAAGCGATCACCAGGCGTCTTACAGATCTGCTTCTAGATAAGGTCAGAATCCCAGGATATCTGAGTGCTCTTAAAAATAACAAACGGCGGATGCTAAAGAAAATGAGTAAGGCCCTTATAAAGGAGCTTGACTCTGCAGATCAGTTTGTACATTCGGCTCTTACACCAGATGATTACACTTTTGATGAACTTTTTCTGGATCTCCTGGACATGATTATTGAGGTTGTACTCAATCCCCCACTGAAGTCTAAAATTACAAGGTTCTTTCGAGCAGTGGGAAAAGCTTTAATGAAGCCGTTTAGGAGCTGCTGTAGGGGCAGCAGCGATGACTAAAAGACCAGCTGCACCCCCCCCCCCCCCCCCACACACACACACACACACACTACAATGCTTCTTTAAAGATCTCGAAGCATTTAATAATTTATTCAAAAACAATGTAATTGGCCAACAGAAGTATATTTCATCTTGTCTCCCTATATTGTCTCTCCATCACCCCCAACCGGTCGCAGCAGATGGCCGCCCCCTCTTGAGCCTGGTTCTGCTGGAGGTTTCTTCCTGTTAAAAGGGAGTTTTTTCTCCCCACTGTCGCCTAGTGCTTGCTCAAAGGGGATCTTTTGATTGTTGGGTATTTTCCTGCTAATACTGTAGGGTTTTCACCTTACATTATAAAGCACCTTGAGGAGACTCTTGTTTTGCTGCGATGCTATATAATCTTAGATTTAACTGAATTTTAAAATCATCCATTATAGCATCAAAGTAAAACAAAATGAAATTTTAAGAAAATTGATTTACCATCAAATAAAAATCCTAATCTCAAACATATTCTGATTTTTCTTGTGTTTTATTGTGTTGTCAAGTATGAAAAAACAATGTTGCATTTGTGCATTCTGGTCATGAGTACTGGTATTGTATTAGAGCAGAATTTAGAGTAGAATTTGATAAAGGTGGTTTGGGTATGAGATGAACACAATTCATGAAACTATTAAATGTTGTTATTATAGACACTAAGTGAATATCTGTGGTAAGTTTAACAGTTTTCAGGGTTTTAGGCACATTTCTGCACATAGATTGGTCCAGAATGGAAAGTCTAAAGCAAAAAGCCTGAGTGAGGTGGACATTTTCATCATGGTCTCCAAGGCCTCCTTTGCGACTTGCCATTTTCTGTCCCTCTCCTCCTTGTTGCGGTTTCCTGGGTCCTCACCCTCCAAACTCCATGGACCTTTCAATTAATCTTTAGGAAATGAAAAATAATAGCAATTAAACAAAAAACACTTGGGAGGTTTAATGTGTTTATTTTAATTTGTTTTTCACCTGTTGTACATGTAGTGGAAAATGATTCTTTGCACAAACTGACAATGCTGAAAAAGCCTGGAGGTTGTGTTCTTTTGCAGGAAAAAATTAATGCTTTCTGAATTAGGGTCATGATCAACTTGTAATGCTTTTTAAATCTTGCTTGAGTCAATATTTACTCTCTTAAAATGCCGCACGCGGTTACTTTATATATGGGTGTTGTGCATTTTAAGAGAGTAAATAACGAGGCTAAATGTCCTTTCGCTTCCAGATACTGTATTTTACACCAACACGATGTGTATGTAAGAATTTATTAGCGGTTTAAGTCGGGAAGCCTGTGCGTGGGAGTTCAAAACACAGACAGTGCGCATGCGTGTGACGTGAAGTAGCGAACGCTTTGATCGCCTGACTGTGACGTAAGCGAACGCTTTGACGTGCCCGTGACGTTACAGTCAACTGAGCCTATATATAGAACCCGCCAGGACTCACAATCTACTTAGCGTTAAGTAAATGAGATGTACAGACCGCGATCTTCGCACTCTAGAATCTTAGATTTTCAAAGTCCTTCAAATAATTGTACTGAAACAGAAACGTCCACAATGGCTGAATTTCAGACTACAGGCTCTATCCCCATTATTCCCGAGCATATTTTACCAGCTATAACCAAGTGTTTCGATCAGTTCTCCCAGGTACAATGGGGAATGATTGAACAGGGAATCTGGGACTCTGATCTCCAAGCATTACTGGCTGATATGATAATCGAAATCATTCAGATAGTTTCTAGCGGCATCCTGAAATCTGCACTTCCCACACTTCAGGAGTTAATGACAGACGAATTGTCCCAAACAGGTATCAGCATACCTGTGGCAAAAATAGCTCCGTCGCTGGGAGACTCTCTTTCAACCAGCATTGGCATCGCTCTTAACATCCCCCATGAAAACTGTCAGTCCAGTAAGAAGCTGACAAAACTGATTGAATTGGAGATCTCAGAAAAGGTCGACTCAGCTGTGACTCTACTCTTGAACAACCCGGATTTACGGTCAGATCCTGCCGTTTATGTCAGTGGAAAAATGACAACCACAAAAAACCTTCGACGCATGGTCTCTCACGCAGCCTCGTGTTTGGAAAAATGTGCAGCTAAGCTAAGCAGCCAGTGCATGTCAAAGGGCGGCGCAGCTAGTTCCCCTAGCCCGTCTAATTCAGAGAGTACTGAATCAAAGATCTCTGAGAAGGCAATGGTTGTTGAGGAGGTGAGCAGCGCTCTCACCAAATGGAGCACAGACACAGGAATCACAGAGGACAATAAGGATGAAAATGACATGACGCCTGTAGAGATAAAAGAAAGTGAAACTGGAGAGATGGCGGAAAGTCGTTCCAGCACCACAGGTGAAGTGATCGTGGCTGATGTTGTCAGTGCAATACTTGACACTCTGAAGTATTCGAATGCCGAAGATGACACAGAAATAGAGAAGTGCACAGATGCTGAGACAGCTGAAAGTCTCCAGCGTCCCAGCACGCCAGCAGAAATAGCTGCAGCTGACATTGTAATGACAATAATTGATAATCTGCAGTCTTTTGATGGTGAAGATGTCACATCTAGTGAGAAATGTGACTCACGCGAATCTGCTTTTAATGTGCAGTTAAATATCCAAAAGGTGAAAAACTTTTTCACGTCATGCATCCCATCCAGAAAAAGCAATGACCAAAAGCTGCACAAAGACCACTTCTGCGCTTTTGCCAAAAAGCAGTTTTACAAAATGATCAGAGAGATAAAACACCTGGTGAAGAAAAACAAAAGGTTCTTCATCTGTCTCCACGAACCGGTCAAGTCTCTTGATGATCAGAGAGCAGATTGTATGGACAGCTACAGTTCTTTTTGTAGCTATGTAAACACACCAGTGATGGATAGCATGTTTAAGAGTTCTTCCCCAGTTGATTATAACACCATCAAACCTGTTCTTGAACAAATGTTTAATAAATTAAACGGGCCAGAACATTTGAACCGTATCTGGAACCCCCTGGAAAAGATAAAGGAAATTGAGATGTTTTCCAGGGAGTTGACAGATAAAGTGTATGACCATCTCCAGTCAACTGAAAGATATGTACTCCCTGTGATGCTATCAGGAAAATGTCTTTCAGACTCTGTCATCTCTAGGTCTGCAGAGCCAACAGATGAGTTACCCTTTTCGCCCGAGGTCCTCTATGTGACTGTAGAAGACTCAGTGCAAAAGTTTTTGCAAAACACTCTTCTGTGGTTAGAGAATGATGCTTTGGATCAAACTGTTCAAAGTGACAAGATTTCTGGTGCCGTGGGAGACATCCAGGATGTGATTTTAAGAGCACTGACTCCAACAGAGCAAAAAGAAAATGACAGACTGTCTGAACCAGAGTCACGTCCAGATTGTCCTCCCAAAAATGAAACAGTCTCCTGCGTGAGTGTACTAGAGCAGGGCCCACCCCCAGAAAACAGCCCTGAGCCTGAACCAATCACTGAAGCTGGGCTTACAGAAGCTCAAAGTCAGCCATCAACCTCTGAAAACTTACAGGAGGAGTCTGAGAAAATTGTCAGAGACTTCAGTAACTGTCTGTTAGATGAGCTCCTGGAGAAATGTCTTTTCGACACAAACTGTCTGAATATAGAAAATTACGAAGCGATCACCAGGCGTCTTACAGATCTGCTTCTAGATAAGGTCAGAATCCCAGGATATCTGAGTGCTCTTAAAAATAACAAACAGCGGATGCTAAAGAAAATGAGTAAGGCCCTTATAAAGGAGCTTGACTCTGCAGATCAGTTTGTACATTCGGCTCTTACACCAGATGATTACACTTTTGATGAACTTTTTCTGGATCTCCTGGACATGATTATTGAGGTTGCTTTGGATCAAACTGTTCAAAGTGACAAGATTTCTGGTGCCGTGGGAGACATCCAGGATGTGATTTTAAGAGCACTGACTCCAACAGAGCAAAAAGAAAATGACAGACTGTCTGAACCAGAGTCACGTCCAGATTGTCCTCCCAAAAATGAAACAGTCTCCTGCGTGAGTGTACTAGAGCAGGGCCCACCCCCAGAAAACAGCCCTGAGCCTGAACCAATCACTGAAGCTGGGCTTACAGAAGCTCAAAGTCAGCCATCAACCTCTGAAAACTTACAGGAGGAGTCTGAGAAAATTGTCAGAGACTTCAGTAACTGTCTGTTAGATGAGCTCCTGGAGAAATGTCTTTTCGACACAAACTATCTGAATATAGAAAATTACGAAGCGATCACCAGGCGTCTTACAGATCTGCTTCTAGATAAGGTCAGAATCCCAGGATATCTGAGTGCTCTTAAAAATAACAAACGGCGGATGCTAAAGAAAATGAGTAAGGCCCTTATAAAGGAGCTTGACTCTGCAGATCAGTTTGTACATTCGGCTCTTACACCAGATGATTACACTTTTGATGAACTTTTTCTGGATCTCCTGGACATGATTATTGAGGTTGTACTCAATCCCCCACTGAAGTCTAAAATTACAAGGTTCTTTCGAGCAGTGGGAAAAGCTTTAATGAAGCCGTTTAGGAGCTGCTGTAGGGGCAGCAGCGATGACTAAAAGACCAGCTGCACCCCCCCCCCCCCCCCACACACACACACACACACACACTACAATGCTTCTTTAAAGATCTCGAAGCATTTAATAATTTATTCAAAAACAATGTAATTGGCCAACAGAAGTATATTTCATCTTGTCTCCCTATATTGTCTCTCCATCACCCCCAACCGGTCGCAGCAGATGGCCGCCCCCTCTTGAGCCTGGTTCTGCTGGAGGTTTCTTCCTGTTAAAAGGGAGTTTTTTCTCCCCACTGTCGCCTAGTGCTTGCTCAAAGGGGATCTTTTGATTGTTGGGTATTTTCCTGCTAATACTGTAGGGTTTTCACCTTACATTATAAAGCACCTTGAGGAGACTCTTGTTTTGCTGCGATGCTATATAATCTTAGATTTAACTGAATTTTAAAATCATCCATTATAGCATCAAAGTAAAACAAAATGAAATTTTAAGAAAATTGATTTACCATCAAATAAAAATCCTAATCTCAAACATATTCTGATTTTTCTTGTGTTTTATTGTGTTGTCAAGTATGAAAAAACAATGTTGCATTTGTGCACTCTGGTCATGAGTACTGGTATTGTATTAGAGCAGAATTTAGAGTAGAATTTGATAAAGGTGGTTTGGGTATGAGATGAACACAATTCATGAAACTATTAAATGTTGTTATTATAGACACTAAGTGAATATCTGTGGTAAGTTTAACAGTTTTCAGGCACATTTCTGCACATAGATTGGTCCAGAATGGAAAGTCTAAAGCAAAAAGCCTGAGTGAGGTGGACATTTTCATCATGGTCTCCAAGGCCTCCTTTGCGACTTGCCATTTTCTGTCCCTCTCCTCCTTGTTGCGGTTTCCTGGGTCCTCACCCTCCAAACTCCATGGACCTTTCAATTAATCTTTAGGAAATGAAAAATAATAGCAATTAAACAAAAAACACTTGGGAGGTTTAATGTGTTTATTTTAATTTGTTTTTCACCTGTTGTACATGTAGTGGAAAATGATTCTTTGCACAAACTGACAATGCTGAAAAAGCCTGGAGGTTGTGTTCTTTTGCAGGAAAAAATTAATGCTTTCTGAATTAGGGTCATGATCAACTTGTAATGCTTTTTAAATCTTGCTTGAGTCAATATTTACTCTCTTAAAATGCCGCACGCGGTTACTTTATATATGGGTGTTGTGCATTTTAAGAGAGTAAATAACGAGGCTAAATGTCCTTTCGCTTCCAGATACTGTATTTTACACCAACACGATGTGTATGTAAGAATTTATTAGCGGTTTAAGTCGGGAAGCCTGTGCGTGGGAGTTCAAAACACAGACAGTGCGCATGCGTGTGACGTGAAGTAGCGAACGCTTTGATCGCCTGACTGTGACGTAAGCGAACGCTTTGACGTGCCCGTGACGTTACAGTCAACTGAGCCTATATATAGAACCCGCCAGGACTCACAATCTACTTAGCGTTAAGTAAATGAGATGTACAGACCGCGATCTTCGCACTCTAGAATCTTAGATTTTCAAAGTCCTTCAAATAATTTTACTGAAACAGAAACGTCCACAATGGCTGAATTTCAGACTACAGGCTCTATCCCCATTATTCCCGAGCATATTTTACCAGCTATAACCAAGTGTTTCGATCAGTTCTCCCAGGTACAATGGGGAATGATTGAACAGGGAATCTGGGACTCTGATCTCCAAGCATTACTGGCTGATATGATAATCGAAATCATTCAGATAGTTTCTAGCGGCATCCTGAAATCTGCACTTCCCACACTTCAGGAGTTAATGACAGACGAATTGTCCCAAACAGGTATCAGCATACCTGTGGCAAAAATAGCTCCGTCGCTGGGAGACTCTCTTTCAACCAGCATTGGCATCGCTCTTAACATCCCCCATGAAAACTGTCAGTCCAGTAAGAAGCTGACAAAACTGATTGAATTGGAGATCTCAGAAAAGGTCGACTCAGCTGTGACTCTACTCTTGAACAACCCGGATTTACGGTCAGATCCTGCCGTTTATGTCAGTGGAAAAATGACAACCACAAAAAACCTTCGACGCATGGTCTCTCACGCAGCCTCGTGTTTGGAAAAATGTGCAGCTAAGCTAAGCAGCCAGTGCATGTCAAAGGGCGGCGCAGCTAGTTCCCCTAGCCCGTCTAATTCAGAGAGTACTGAATCAAAGATCTCTGAGAAGGCAATGGTTGTTGAGGAGGTGAGCAGCGCTCTCACCAAATGGAGCACAGACACAGGAATCACAGAGGACAATAAGGATGAAAATGACATGACGCCTGTAGAGATAAAAGAAAGTGAAACTGGAGAGATGGCGGAAAGTCGTTCCAGCACCACAGGTGAAGTGATCGTGGCTGATGTTGTCAGTGCAATACTTGACACTCTGAAGTATTCGAATGCCGAAGATGACACAGAGATAGAGAAGTGCACAGATGCTGAGACAGCTGAAAGTCTCCAGCGTCCCAGCACGCCAGCAGAAATAGCTGCAGCTGACATTGTAATCACAATAATTGATAATCTGCAGTCTTTTGATGGTGAAGATGTCACATCTAGTGAGAAATGTGACTCACGCGAATCTGCTTTTAATGTGCAGTTAAATATCCAAAAGGTGAAAAACTTTTTCACGTCATGCATCCCATCCAGAAAAAGCAATGACCAAAAGCTGCACAAAGACCACTTCTGCGCTTTTGCCAAAAAGCAGTTTTACAAAATGATCAGAGAGATAAAACACCTGGTGAAGAAAAACAAAAGGTTCTTCATCTGTCTCCACGAACCGGTCAAGTCTCTTGATGATCAGAGAGCAGATTGTATGGACAGCTACAGTTCTTTTTGTAGCTATGTAAACACACCAGTGATGGATAGCATGTTTAAGAGTTCTTCCCCAGTTGATTATAACACCATCAAACCTGTTCTTGAACAAATGTTTAATAAATTAAACGGGCCAGAACATTTGAACCGTATCTGGAACCCCCTGGAAAAGATAAAGGAAATTGAGATGTTTTCCAGGGAGTTGACAGATAAAGTGTATGACCATCTCCAGTCAACTGAAAGATATGTACTCCCTGTGATGCTATCAGGAAAATGTCTTTCAGACTCTGTCATCTCTAGGTCTGCAGAGCCAACAGATGAGTTACCCTTTTCGCCCGAGGTCCTCTATGTGACTGTAGAAGACTCAGTGCAAAAGTTTTTGCAAAACACTCTTCTGTGGTTAGAGAATGATGCTTTGGATCAAACTGTTCAAAGTGACAAGATTTCTGGTGCCGTGGGAGACATCCAGGATGTGATTTTAAGAGCACTGACTCCAACAGAGCAAAAAGAAAATGACAGACTGTCTGAACCAGAGTCACGTCCAGATTGTCCTCCCAAAAATGAAACAGTCTCCTGCGTGAGTGTACTAGAGCAGGGCCCACCCCCAGAAAACAGCCCTGAGCCTGAACCAATCACTGAAGCTGGGCTTACAGAAGCTCAAAGTCAGCCATCAACCTCTGAAAACTTACAGGAGGAGTCTGAGAAAATTGTCAGAGACTTCAGTAACTGTCTGTTAGATGAGCTCCTGGAGAAATGTCTTTTCGACACAAACTGTCTGAATATAGAAAATTACGAAGCGATCACCAGCCGTCTTACAGATCTGCTTCTAGATAAGGTCAGAATCCCAGGATATCTGAGTGCTCTTAAAAATAACAAACGGCGGATGCTAAAGAAAATGAGTAAGGCCCTTATAAAGGAGCTTGACTCTGCAGATCAGTTTGTACATTCGGCTCTTACACCAGATGATTACACTTTTGATGAACTTTTTCTGGATCTCCTGGACATGATTATTGAGGTTGCTTTGGATCAAACTGTTCAAAGTGACAAGATTTCTGGTGCCGTGGGAGACATCCAGGATGTGATTTTAAGAGCACTGACTCCAACAGAGCAAAAAGAAAATGACAGACTGTCTGAACCAGAGTCACGTCCAGATTGTCCTCCCAAAAATGAAACAGTCTCCTGCGTGAGTGTACTAGAGCAGGGCCCACCCCCAGAAAACAGCCCTGAGCCTGAACCAATCACTGAAGCTGGGCTTACAGAAGCTCAAAGTCAGCCATCAACCTCTGAAAACTTACAGGAGGAGTCTGAGAAAATTGTCAGAGACTTCAGTAACTGTCTGTTAGATGAGCTCCTGGAGAAATGTCTTTTCGACACAAACTATCTGAATATAGAAAATTACGAAGCGATCACCAGGCGTCTTACAGATCTGCTTCTAGATAAGGTCAGAATCCCAGGATATCTGAGTGCTCTTAAAAATAACAAACAGCGGATGCTAAAGAAAATGAGTAAGGCCCTTATAAAGGAGCTTGACTCTGCAGATCAGTTTGTACATTCGGCTCTTACACCAGATGATTACACTTTTGATGAACTTTTTCTGGATCTCCTGGACATGATTATTGAGGTTGTACTCAATCCCCCACTGAAGTCTAAAATTACAAGGTTCTTTCGAGCAGTGGGAAAAGCTTTAATGAAGCCGTTTAGGAGCTGCTGTAGGGGCAGCAGCGATGACTAAAAGACCAGCTGCACCCCCCCCCCCCCCACACACACACACACACACACTACAATGCTTCTTTAAAGATCTCGAAGCATTTAATAATTTATTCAAAAACAATGTAATTGGCCAACAGAAGTATATTTCATCTTGTCTCCCTATATTGTCTCTCCATCACCCCCAACCGGTCGCAGCAGATGGCCGCCCCCTCTTGAGCCTGGTTCTGCTGGAGGTTTCTTCCTGTTAAAAGGGAGTTTTTTCTCCCCACTGTCGCCTAGTGCTTGCTCAAAGGGGATCTTTTGATTGTTGGGTATTTTCCTGCTAATACTGTAGGGTTTTCACCTTACATTATAAAGCACCTTGAGGAGACTCTTGTTTTGCTGCGATGCTATATAATCTTAGATTTAACTGAATTTTAAAATCATCCATTATAGCATCAAAGTAAAACAAAATGAAATTTTAAGAAAATTGATTTACCATCAAATAAAAATCCTAATCTCAAACATATTCTGATTTTTCTTGTGTTTTATTGTGTTGTCAAGTATGAAAAAACAATGTTGCATTTGTGCACTCTGGTCATGAGTACTGGTATTGTATTAGAGCAGAATTTAGAGTAGAATTTGATAAAGGTGGTTTGGGTATGAGATGAACACAATTCATGAAACTATTAAATGTTGTTATTATAGACACTAAGTGAATATCTGTGGTAAGTTTAACAGTTTTCAGGGTTTTAGGCACATTTCTGCACATAGATTGGTCCAGAATGGAAAGTCTAAAGCAAAAAGCCTGAGTGAGGTGGACATTTTCATCATGGTCTCCAAGGCCTCCTTTGCGACTTGCCATTTTCTGTCCCTCTCCTCCTTGTTGCGGTTTCCTGGGTCCTCACCCTCCAAACTCCATGGACCTTTCAATTAATCTTTAGGAAATGAAAAATAATAGCAATTAAACAAAAAACACTTGGGAGGTTTAATGTGTTTATTTTAATTTGTTTTTCACCTGTTGTACATGTAGTGGAAAATGATTCTTTGCACAAACTGACAATGCTGAAAAAGCCTGGAGGTTGTGTTCTTTTGCAGGAAAAAATTAATGCTTTCTGAATTAGGGTCATGATCAACTTGTAATGCTTTTTAAATCTTGCTTGAGTCAATACCTACTAGACTGCAGCACTCTAAACCTTCATTTGTGTAATTTAAAGTACCACATGGGTTGACACACTGAATCAAAACATTGATTTGAGGAGAAATGTACAGCTTTCACACACATACAATTCCACCTGACATAACTCTCACGTTATTTAATTTTTTTAAATCGCCTTTTAAAGTATTAACCTAAAACAACAAAAGGAACGGGAGGCAAATGTATATGCAATGAAGTGTCAATTCCATGTGCACGTAGCAGAAATACAGCTAGCCTGTAAACCTGGACCTGCATTTTAGCTGAGCCATATGTTCCAGTAACAGTTGAGGTCTTTCTTGAATGCAAGGTACATTTGGGGTGGTATGCACGCACAAATTAACTGATCCGCTGTACAAAAACCACTAAAAGATCCCGCCACATATCATTTTGGGGTGCAATAAGACACCACATGCACGTCTTTGTACCAGATCTCTTGATTCTACAAATGCTATGTGATCTGCTCTGTGATCTTTGAGAGTGACATCATAATGAAATGGCTGCAACCCTGCTTCTTAAACAAACTGACATAATGTGCTTTAAGTGACACAAATAGTAATACTGGGAAAATGTTGGTAGCTGTGATCATATGCTTGTCCATACCTGCTGTGAAAACATCCATTCTACACTCATCATAATGTGAGTACGCAGGGGGCTTCTTTCGTTCTAAATTGTTTAGTTAGTAGGGAAGTTACGTCTGTGTCGAGGCCTTTGTCGTTCTTCAGAATGTCATTTAACCAAGTACAACCGAAGCCCCCTTTCTCTTAAACAACGTTACTCCCTCGTTATGTCATTCAAGCTTTTGAAAACACATTACAGAATTCCAGGCAGTGTTTTATGTGATCTGGGTCTGAGGTGATTCCGAGGAGAATGCAAGCACATTATGGAGCCACTAAAAATGTTAAAATTATCAGCATTTTGTGAGCATGTGACATCTTCGCAAAACAATCGTAGAGTGGATGGGTTGTTTCATAAACACACACACACACACACACACACACACACACACACACACACACACACACACACACACACACACTGGACCTCATACTCATACGGGTATTCTGCAATTGATACATGATTAACGTTCACATACTCACTGATATATCACAGCAGGGCTGTTGTAGAGTGAATGACCAGCAGATGTCAGTATTTCCAAATGAGCTGTTGAATGGGGCTTTGTGTGATCTGTGTTTTGGCGAAGCAATTGGCCGGACAGATTCGACATATTCACAGGGTTTTATCACAGCATCACTAGTACTGTAGTTAGTGTAATGACACCCGATTACAGAAAAAGCAATGTGAATGAATGTGAAACACATAGTCACATCAGACTACAGCAAAACAAATGCAAAAACAAAACAAAACAAAAGATCACGTGAATGTTTCCATGATGAAAAGAAGAAAAGCTTGTTCAGTGATCACTCGAGAGATCCGGGAGTGCTTTACTACTATTGTTTAGTTCATAACAGATTTGGTAAATCAAACTTTGTTTCATTTTTTCTCTCTAGGAGTTTATTCATCTCATATACCTGTTTTTAAGAAACTCTCATGTAGCTTTGGGTTTATGTCCAGGCTCAGTGGGTTTTATAAAAGATCCTTTTCTTGTATTTAAAGTGATTTCATGTTTGTATGCCAGCTTTACTCACAGGAGTGTTCCAAGATTAATTTATCAAACCAACAAATTGTGCAAAAAATTGTATAAATAGTTTTGTGTATTAGAATGAATACAAATCATACTGATACAATGCTTAAAACATTTATTAGACCAGCAGTCATTAATAACAGGAAAGCACAAATATTGTTTTTAAATCTGGCAAAAACTTGTTAAAAACTAAAAGTCAAAGCCATGGAACTGAATTCATCTTTTTATACCCATATTTTGGCCTGCACACCGGACCAGTCTGAGAATTCAGAAATTAATCAGACATAACATTCAATCATTAAAACAATTTTTTTCCAAAGCAAAATAAATAACTTCCTTAATATTTTTTCCTTTTTTTGTCAAATAGTAAATGTGAAAATTTGTACATTGTATGAGGAGCTTATGGATGCCAGTAGATGAAATAGATACTGTACACTTTTTTTTTTGCTGTGAATAAAATCTTGATAGAGTTTCTACCAAATCTGAAAATGTCCACAGTGTGTCAGAGAATAGAACTGAACTGAGATGTTTTGTTTAAAGTAAAAGAAGGAAAAGCATCATCCTCTTTCCTTGTAAACGTGCAGCTCAAGACCAAATAAGGCTGCAGCATTGTCCCCTGTAGTGATAGCACTAATCTAATGCATTTGAAAAAGAATCATAATATGACAAGATTTAGCATCTCTTTTTTCTAATTCATAAAGAGGTTAATGGTTGTGTGTCTCTGTCATGGTTAATCTATACCATAAATGAACTGCTCTGAAATTCATTTGTAACTGCACCAAGACCACTGTCTCAAAAAGCCCCTTTTACATTAGTAATTAATCAGATCGACTCGCCACAGTTTGCCACAGTTTTCAGGGTTTTCCATTATGTCACAGTACCTGGTACTTGGTACTAAATGGTGCCTGCTTGGCCGGGCTTCGAAGAGATCTGAGCAGGTACTAAAATGTGATGAAGTCAGACTGCATGCCACCAACTGATATGTGTATATATATATATGTATATGTATGTGTATATACACATACATATGTATATATAGCTTGGGAGTCATTTGCAGTGACTCCCAAGCTAGGCTAGTGGCTCCAGCAGATCCTGGGAACAACATCAGAGATCTCTGTCCAGAAGAGCGCAGTCCTAGGAACAGCTAAGATCCCCTCAAGCTCCCAGGCCTCTGGTAAAGGACCCGAGCTTGAAGGATTGACCGCCCGCAGGGGCGAGCGGGGAATAATATATGTATATATATACTTCAGTTAACAGAAGTTGCATCCGATGTGGTTTCCTTCTTGGAGTTACTGTTGCTTTCTTTTCACCTTGAAGCAGTCTGGCCTTCTTCCTCTGACCTTTGATATCAGCAACACATTTTCTTCTGAAGAACCTCCGTTTACTGGATATTTTCTCTTACAGATGACTGTGTGGGAAATGCCAGTGGATCAGTGCTTTCTGAAATACTGAAACCAAAACCAACAACCACGCCACATTCAAAGTAAATGCTTGGTTTAAACTTAAGCAAGTATCCTTAAATTTTGACTGTACCATCCAAATGTCTCAGCAGAAATATGTTTTCTCAATACTCTGTTTTCCAGCTTTGGTAAATATTTGTTTTAATGTGCAATATTTTTGGCTCATGTGCAATTATTTTGGTCCCAGTCTGTTTCAATGTTTCCTACACATACACCATGTATATAGTTCCACTCACATATGTATACATATACACTGTTTTTTATTTTATTATATTTATTTAATTATTTATTTATTTATTTATTTTCCGCCTTCGTTGTATATTGGTTTCTCTTCTTCTTACTTTACCTTTGTGGTCCAGCTACCCAAGAAAATGCACAATGAGAATAAAAAGCTCTAAGTAAGTCTAATGACCTCACAAAGTCACTGGCAGGCATAGTTGTAGTTTATGACAGTATAACTTGTTAATGGAAATCACAGTATATGGTAAAATCTTTTAATAGTATTGGAGGCTGAATCACTCACACACACACACACACACACACACACACACACACACACACACACACACACACACACACACACACACACACACACACACACACGATGTAATAAACACAAATGTTGCATCAGAAGTGAACCAGTTCGGTTAATCTCCTTGTGTCTTTGTCTGTGCAGTAAAATAAAATAAAGCTACCAGCATATGTTTCATGTAGTTGGTTTTATTTTATTATTGTAACCATATAAAAAAGCAATAGTACATTTTGTGTTTTGCAAGATTTTAGTCATGCAACTTAATGAGCTGCTAAAGCGATCACATTCTTGTGTAAATGCAAAACTATGAGACAAATGTTCGCTGTTGGATATGAGGTGAAAGCATTTTCATATTTCTTTTCCAGTGATATTGACTCTCCATTGTCCATTTCCATTTGTGTCCATTTCCAATATGCAGACACATAACACAGTCAAAAAAAGAATCAGCCACAGAACTGTTGTGCCACAGACGTGTCCAGCAACAGTTCCCAAAGCCTCGTGAGGAGCACGTCTTTGACAACTTCCTCTTCTTTCCTCTTTAGGAGGAGCCTTCAATCCTGCAGCAAGAATTCAAAACTAAAACTGTCCCAAAGTGCTGAGAATTAGCGAGCATCACAATGAAGATGAAGTTTTCCATTGTTTTTATTCTTTTAATAGGTATGAAAAAAAAGGCTATTCCACTTTTTCCAGTATTTGAGAAGTTGTATTGACAGCTGTTTGTTTTCCAGATATCTGTCATCTAAAAGGCCAGGAGAGGATTAAAGAGTTCGAGCACATTTTCCTGAGACTCTCCTTTCCTTCATTTTACAACAGTTACAACAAGGCTTGCTGTAAACTGTATCCGGGAGGCTGCTACAGGCTGATGGACAGTTCAGGATATACCTGTGAACTTTTGAAAGGAAGAGTGACCAAAATAGAAAATGATGGCTGGATTGAATTTAGAATAGCAAATGTGCAATTTGTAGATGGAGGCTTTTACAGGTGTGTCGTGCTGGGAGCCCCAAATCACATCTACAGGGACTATTATGTAGAAGTGTCTGGTGAGTATTCTTATAAAACTTTTGACAGGATGCTCTAAATGCATTTCATGCAACAGTTGTTACTGTCATTGTTTATTAGCTGTATTTAAGCATGATTTTTATTTGACTTTGTTATATCTGAAATTTGCAGAAGTTTCAGATCACTTCAGCCATTCACAGCCTCCAATCACAGGGACCACCAAAGCCCCCGGCACATCCACAGCACTCCCAGAGTCCACTAGACCTGCTTTAGCAGAGGACCACGGTGACAGCAACAGGTGGTCACTCTGCACATTGCTCGTTTTTGTTGTTGCTCACTGGTCAAATTGTTCCTGTGTCTGAAACATGAATAGTTTTTTCATTTTTGTGCTCTGCTCCTCTTCAGAGTCTCCTGGAGTTTTAGTTTGCCGCTGGCTGTCATTGTGGCAATTACAGTGATGATGTTCATCAGTTCAGTGATTGGTGTTGTTTGCTGCAGAGTCAGGAGAAAATCCAAACTGCTAGGTAAGCAGTTCCCTGAAAACTGCTGTCGCAGAGCTCAGACTGTCTGCCAAAGTTTATGATAAAATATATTCTTTTTTTTCCTCTTATAGAATGGGTAAATGATGTGAAGTTCTGTTGTTTTTCTTTGTAGACAAATATGGACAAACTCACCGTGACTCACTGAACCAAGAAGCTTCGGTACGTGCTAAACAGGGAACAAGCAGTCGCTGTGACTCACTATCATGTTAAATTGGAGACATGTTTATACTTTAAACTTCCTCTAAAATACTGTCTCTTGGCAAAATGTGTCTCTACTAGGAAACGAGCAGCGTAGTTTACACAATGGTGGACTTCAGGGCTCTGCAGAAGCCCGAAGAAGTGTATGCAAATGTGAGGATGCACAACGCACCAACAGGAGCTGCTGACGAAGAGCATGCTGGGATGGTGGAATACTCCATACTGGCAATCCAACCGTGAATTTGAGTTACAGATTTTAATGTCTGATCCACTTTAATTCTTTTGTCAGTGTTTTGTTGGAAAGTTTTTATGTATATGTCAGTTAACTGCTTAAATACTAAAAGATGTTTAATGATCAAGCAGAGACTGATCACTTCTACTTTGTTTTGATTATTTTGTATCCCAAACCTTGAATGGACTGTAAAATCTGAAATCTGATGATGTTTATAATAATGAGCTATTAATGGAGAAATGTTGACAGCATAAGAAATGAAATTAAAACAGTTAACTCTGTCTCTGCAGTAAATGTGTGCTTTGTCTGTGTTTGAGACTTCCCCATTCTCATGTTCACAGGTTGAGATAGCAGCAGAGTTGTGAAATCATGTCATCAGGTTATCATCTGTTCTATCAATGTTTGTCCTTATCAGCTTCTTCGATGTCAGTGGCAACCTGCCCTTTTTTCTTCTGAGAGCAGTTGGGTCATTTTTTTCTTAGCCTGTTGTCCTTACCATAAAAAAGTGAAAACTTTCAGATCCTTTGTAAAAGGTCGAGTGTATAAAAGAACACACTGGACTGATTCTTGTTCCTGTGACATTTCAGCACAACACAGAAACACTTTATTCTACTGATGTGCGATAATAGTAGATAGCCATGCAAGTCCAGTCGACACAGATACACACACACAGAGAAATGCTATGCGTTGCTATAATCTGTTTAATGTAAAGGCAGCTACAACATGTTCACATGCACGTTTTCCACAAACTCCTGTTTGCATAAACTCTCCCATTCCATTAAAATACATGCTTGGAGTATTTATGAGATTACTGATGTCATTAAGCTGACTTGGCCAGACCAATGTTCTGGGACTGGGCATTAAAGACGGCATAGTATTCCCGGATGAAAACATCTCCCAAGATCCAGAGCTGCATGGTGCCACCCTGACCAAAGCCAGTCATACAACCAGAGGAGCTCTGTGGACAGGGGAGAAAGAAAAGATATATTTCTTCAAATCTTCATTATTGTATTGTATTATTTGGTGCTGTGGTTGGCAGGATGGTCTTACTGACCTGAGAAACATAGGCAGATGCAGGGACTGTGAAGGCGTTTCCATTGAGAGTGAAGGTGACATCGGGCATGCTCGGGATGTTCTGGCAGTTCACTATAGCCTGTCAGCAGAACAAAGTCAGAGGCCATGAGGCAGAAGAAAATCTGTTTATTGGTATTTTACAGTTTTCCAACTGAAGCAGCTATCCGAATCCCACTTAATTATTTTTATTTCAAAGTTCTGACGTCAGGGTCTTAAATGTCTGTTTACTCTGGGTTCAGAAAAAGGGGAAAATTTGTGTCACGATGGTATGACTCACATCTCCTGACTGGTCGGTTGAGGCTCCAACCCAGCTATTCAGATTGTTGATGTCAGTGGTTGGACCAACAATCTGGGAGGTGCCAGTGTCGATGATGGCCTGGCACCCGCCAGAGCAGGCTACAGTCTGCCCGTTGATGGTAACACTGTGAAGTGGAAAGTTGAATTACAGTCAAGCCAAGAAGTTTTATAACCTTGTGATTTTTTGTGTCTGATATGAAGCTGTAAGCAAAGATGTTGGCTATGAAGAAAACAGCTTTTGGATGACTTATTGGCACCTGTCCATGTTGATCTGCCAGTAGGTGGCAGAAGACAGGGGGATCCAGGTGATTGTTCCAGTGTAGTGGGTGCTGTCAGTACCACCAAAGACCACCTCGCTGCCCTGTTCACTATTGCTAAGATATTACACACACACACACACACACACACACACACACACACACACACACACACACACACACACACACACAGAGAGAGAGAGAGAGAGAGAATCATATCATAAATTCACAAAATATACTCAAAAAGAAAAACCCAATAAAGATTTTCCAGCCAACTGAATTCCATTTCATTTCAGTACCCGCTCAGGTAGACTGAGAAAATGGGCTCTGACACCAGCCCCTGAGTGATCATGTTGTTAAAAACTGGTACAACATTGTCAGAGGCGATGCTCTGGAAGGCCAGTCCTAAGATCCCATCAGCCTGCATGTAAGTCATGAAAGAAGCCTCTGTCTCACTCAATCCAAACACCTGCTTGGCCACAGAGATGCCGCCCACCTGGACATGCAAAACAGCTGTCACTCACAGTTCAGCAAACCACAAAGAGATGCCCATCTGAAGTCTAAATAGACTAAGTTTTTTGTTCCACGGGTTTTGGTTACCTCAACAGTGTCGCTGCCCAGTAACCCAGTCATGCTGCCAGTCCCGTACTGGATGGACAGAGACTGGTCACCCCACTGGAAGGTGGATGACTGTGATGGGTTGAATTGATTGTGGTTCTCTGCAGAGGAATGCATTTTTAAGTTTTGCAATTTTATACAACTTGGATGTCTAGCATTTCAGTGATGGCAATGAGTGTTGTTCTGCTGGTAAAGTTACAACTAGAACAAGCTAGAAAGAATGTGCTACCAAAGTAAACCAATTCATTATGTGGAGAATCAGAGTTGCAAGTGCAAATACTGCAGAAATCTCAAGTCACTGTGATAATCAAACTGTGCTGCTCTGTTATTATTGCTAAATGACTTCTACTAATGCTCGAAGGATTCCAGTGTTGCTAGCGGTCAAGTTCATCTAGGCTTGTATATTGATTTCGCCTCACGAGTTAAGAGCATATTTTCTGCTGGAAAAAAGTTACATTATGGATAAAATTCATGAATGAAAAAGAGCCTAAAATGAAAAAGGGATATTTTTGAACAGTATCTAATAACAGAAGTACACATTTCTGTATGTTCCAACCATACTGGCCAGGTTGTACCATGTTGTCTGAGCTTCGGCAGTCATCATAGTGGCACTCACCACAGGCTGAACTGTTGCAATACACTGAAGGGACCCACAAGTTGGAGGAGCCAGTGTCAAAAATGACAGAGAAGGACTGAGGAGGGGTTCCAATGGAGATCGTACCATAGTAGGACAACTAGAGGGACAGATAAAGAAGGAACAAGTACACAGATGCAGATTCAGATTTAAAAAGACAATTTTGAAAAAGTAAAGCAAGGTATGTTTTCAACGACATGAACAAAATCTAAAGCTTTTTACTAATCTGGGCTTACGTCAGCGTCATTGGTCATGGACTCGGTGCCACTGCTGTAGAACTTGGCTGCTGGGTTGTATGGGTGACTCTTCCTGTACTCCTCCCACAACCCTTTCTCTTTGAGGGTTTGCCTGGCAGATTTTCCCTTAATCAGGGGCATCCTACATGTAGCAATGTGAGCAGAAAGTCATGCAATGAGCAAGGCAGGCCTGAACTTTACAGCTGGAGAAATGTCTGTGCGATATTCAGGTGAGCAGGAGGACCTTTAGATCTCCTCATAGGAACACGGAGAGTTTCACAATTTTTTATGTATTTAATGTCAAATACATAAAACAAATAAAGAAACAACCAATCAAGTCAGACTTACTTATGGAGACATTCAGCGAAAGCCACGAGGGCAGCCAAAACGACCAGCCACTTCATCATGTTGCTGTCTCTACAGGTAGACTCAGATGAGTGAACGTCCAGTTGCTGAGGCCAGCCCTTATATACAACTAATCAAGGTTGTTTTTCCGAAATGCCCTTTCCTATAAGCTGATATGAAAGATGGTGATAAGAAGCATATGATTTAGAAAACAGACTCTTATCTGGGGACAAATATCCCATTAAGCTTGTGAACACTGAAAGTGTTCAGGAAGATTGTAAAAAAAATGTTTTGTATGAACTTAAAAGTTGCAACTCTAAAAGTCAAACTTGTATTTACAGGGTATCTACTGAAAATGACAACTAACTTCCAAAGGATTGACTTTATTATTCGTCACATCATTTAAATACACTGTAAGTGCTAAACAGGTACACCAATGTGTTGGTGTGCAGTTCAGGAGATATGATGTCCAGACCTTCTACTTAATACCAGTATGCAAACTTTCCTCAAGGTTTCCAAAGATGTGAGCTTGAATTACTTGGAAAGGTTTATCTGATAACAATAAAACAAAGGTAGGACAAGCAAAGATGTAATCATGTGAAAGTGTGAGCCGTAAATTACAGAAACTTGTTTCCACCACTGTATTTATTTGCTTATTTTGCCATCCATAAGTCAAAATTTCTCATTATTATCTCAAAGTTTTGACTTAATAAACTGAAATTAGGGTTAGGTTTAAGATTTAGACAAACACTTTTTCTCAATTTTCATAAGTTCACTGAAAAACAATAGCTGTTTTTCTGTACTACGCTGCAGTAACATTTAACAAATTGGTAGCATAAAGTATTCACACCCAATAGAAGTAGCAATTATAGTACTCCAATCAAAACATACTCAATTACAGTTAGCAAAATGTAATCCTACATTAAACAAATGATGTAAGTGGCTAGTCTTTGAATTTATTCTGGTTTATTATTATTTGCTGTGCATTTATGTATAAGTGGTGTTTTATGCTGTAGCTAAGGCTGCAGCTCTTTATATACTGTAACGGTGAGCTGTATTTGATGAGCATTATAAATGTTTTCTATGTGGTAACTCGACCTAAAAAGTAAGTAGTTACTGCAGATGTCAAATAAATATAAGTACAAAGGACAATATTTTACACAGATGCAGTGGAGTATAAATATAAAGACCAAGTAGAGTAAGTAAAGGACAGCACAAGTACCTCACAGCTGCAGGGTAATACTCCCAGTTCATAACATCTCTGGTGATCTATACTACTTTTTCCCTTAATGTTTTCCTGTTATTAATTTTTTATTAGTTAAAGCTTTTGAAGTCCACGTGTCAGGTCATGATTTCACACTGGACACGGTACATTTCAATTTAAGACAGAAGAAACAAAGAACTACTAACGATTTAACATGAGGGAATTTCACCTTGACTCACGTATGCACTAATCAAATATATTATACAAGGTCAGTTTGCGTGTGAAAGTATTTGCACTAAGATTCTGTTTATGACCGTTATCACACCGTGATTAAAACCAGTTGACATTTCCATTCCATACTGAACATAATGTTTTATGCAACAATATTAACTGAGCCCTCTATAAAACACAACTTTATGTATATGTTTATTGACAGTAATACTCGAACACGTCTCATGATAAATTAATATAAAATGAGCATGAAAGAAACAGCAGATGTGCTAAAGGTTCACAAATAACTCTCGGGGTAACATTTGGCTTGTTAAATTAAAGCTGTCTCATGTTTATTGTAGATCTTGTTGGTTACACTTCCCTGTTTCTTTTTATGTGCTTGTTGTGTGCATCAGTAGAACCTATACATTTTAGTGCATAGAGTACACAAATGAAGAATAAAGTCACTGAAGAAGATTTTGATCCGCAGGCCGTTCAGATTTCCACTCTGTTTGCTGTTGTGCTTGCATCATTCTCGGTGTTCTCTCGTCCGTTAAAAGTCCATGTTTTTGAAGTCCTCAGTACACCTGTACTTGCTGTCAGCATACCTGGTGCACACCAAGTGGGGGAGACAGGGGCAGGTGTGATGTTGCCTTTTCCCTGGATAGGGTACCTGGAAGCGTGAAAAAGGGGAAAGGGAATGTAGCTTTGGGGTAATCTGACAGCTTAAATCCTTTATGAGCTGACAACTGGAACTGCAGGCCCTAAAGCTTCTCTTAATCAGTCTGAGTTTCAGAGATGGATGTGGTGTTAGTAGAAGTAATCGTCGCCTGTTCCAGATAATCAAAGAGATATATGGCTCAGATCTGCTGAGTACAATCAATACCCCCTGCACTTATCAGCAGCTTTTCTAAGGCTTCAGCCAGCTTGACAGCAATCAGAATTTCTTAAAACAGGAAAGAAGGATAAACGTGTGTGTGTGCCTATGTGCGCGTATGTGTGTGTAACACTGGAAGATTATTATAACTGACATCACATTTATCCCCACCTTGTGGCTAAAGGGGTGGCACTCATCCCCTTCCACACCTCTTGGGACACACATCCTCAGACCCCTCAGCCATAGACTGACAGCACAGCAAAGGCCAAAACCACACTGCACATCTCTCTCACAAGCCTGCAGGAAAGATAGAAGGACAAGGTGGCAGAGGTCTAGACAAAAAGTAATAAAAGCAATTCTATTGTTGCCAGTAAATCAGTTTCATCTTCATATATGGTAATAGATATAGAGTTTATCTTTTCATATATATAACTTTTACTTATTGTAATAGAGATACCCTCCCATGTTTGGCGAGTGAAATCCATTTGATTTATTCCCTGTCCTCTCCCTAAACCATTTACAAATGAATAGCATTCAGGGGGCTGAGATAATTTCCTCTGATTTTTCCAGTTAACTTCAAGCGGGGGAGGATATGATCTGTCATTAATCATTTGTAATGAAATTTAACAATATTATCCAGAGAAGTGATGTGTTCAGTTTTCATCCACACACAAAAATGTAAGTTAAAATAATTTAAAATAAAACTAAAAATTTATATATATATATATATATATATATATATATATATATATATATATATATATATATATATATATATATATATATATATATATATATATACATATAAAAGGATTTTGTGATGATGAAAATATAATGATAGAAACAGACATTTTAAATATTTTTCTTGATTTTTTTAAAAATTATTTGAATATACTAGTGCCCCATTCCACTTGGAATGGGGCACTGAACTGAAGCAACAGTTACAGTTATGATAGACACAATGTAAAATGCACTTTCAATATGACAACACACAGATTGATGAGTTGATTAAAATATTGCTTTAGTCTGATAAATCAAAAACCTTAACATTGAGTTGCTCCATTAGAAATTTCCATCTTACCCCTGTGATAACAGCTCCTCTGCACCAGCTCCCAACAGACAACAGGAGGAAGGACAGCAGCACCTCCCTGAAACCCATGACAGCAACAAGAGAACTAGACTCTCTCAGCACCCCCAGCACCACACAACAACTGTGAACTGTCTCTGTGGCACGTCAAGCTGGTTCCCCGACTCTTCAGCCACTCCTCAACGTTTACTCAACTCCTTAGAGAAGGCAGCCTCCCTTTCTCCTTCTCTTTATCCACCTGTGACCCCCCCACCCAACACTCTCCCCTCCCTCTCTTCTTTCCTCCCTCCTCATGCCAGAAAAATCCCCCTTACACCCCTTCTGCCTGTCCACTCAGAAGCTCTGTCATCTCACCTATCCAGATGATGGCTTACGAAGACTCACTTTAGGGTTCGACTACATCGTCTCTGGACCGGAGCTGTAAGAGTTTCCACCAAGCTAGCAAAAACAAAAGAACCAATTCAGGAGTTGACAAACTAAAATAAATCTGACATGTCTGTGGAAGAAAGGGCACAAGTCCTGAGCTATTTGTCAATCAGAAGTGATCAAGACAAAACAAATAAAAATCAAAGCCATCTAATGAGTTTACTGACATTACCACATTACTGACTTGTGGGTTGGTCTTCTGGTAAAACAGAAACAAGAACGCAATATTTCTTATTTATCACATTACTGTATGGCAGGGGTAGGCAACCTTTCTGATGACGAGTGCCATTTAAAATTTCCTCAGAAGTCAGTGTGCCATATGATTGCATTAGCAATAAATTTAATAACGCTCTATATGAACAGTTACGCACTATATAGAACCACTTTATAGAATTATATTTGTTCGCAGATGTTGGCAGCTATCAGTGAATAGTTATCAGCTATTTTGAAACAAAAAAAGACTTTTTATCCATGACAGCAAATGAACTGTACAACAGAAAATGCAAATGCTATTTATGGTCTCCTCACAACAATGATAAGAACAATAAACTGGGCCAATATGGCATGTCTGTTAATACAGGGAAAATGTGATCTCTGGTCTCCCACTCAGAGACACAGGTCTCCGAGTGTCCAGCATTCAGACGGCTGCCTGAGGACTCATGTGAGAGAAAATCCGCTCACACAGATATGTAGAGTCAAATACTGTCAATAAGGCCTCTGCAATGTTCTGAAGACAGTTAAACTTGTCAGGTAGTGATGTCCAGCAGGTGAAAATGCAGCTCCATGAACACGCACAGCTGTGGATTCCAGCTGCTTCGATGTTGCATTAACTGGCATTAACTCAGCCAGTTAATGTGAGACAAATCCAGCTGCTCATTAAAGATTTCTGGTTTGATCAGAAAAAAAAAAATTGGTCCATACACCTGAAAGTCCCAAAAACGCCTTGTGTCTCAAGCCTACGGATGTATCCGTGTATTTCCGTGGTGCTGATGCTGTGCTGAGCGGACAGCTCCTGAAGCTTTTGAAATGTCGGAATATGGAAAGCTAACAACGACCCTCTCACCAGTAGGCTAAGTTGGGGTTGTTAGCTAAGATACCGTCATGAAGAAGCAGCACAACTAATGTGTCTATGAGAGCTAATTTGCGATGTGCACCGCTGACGTGGCCATTTATTTTTTAATGCACCTTCTCATATTAATTCACTGCGTGTCGTGCCCAGGGCTGGACTGGGACAAAAATCGTCCCGGGCATTTTGACTAGAGACCGGCCCACCAGGTATTAAAGCCATTAAGCCTTTAAATGAAAACAAACGCTGTTGTGACAGTGATGTACAGTCTTGTTGGTATATATATGATTTCTATATATTTTACGTCAGATAAAAACTTTGGTTGTAAGATTCAGATAATTATTTAATAACAGACATTTTAAATGAGAATAAGAAAGTATTTCTTTGTGCCCCCCTCTCCCTGTTAATGCCCTACCTGCCCCCCTGGCAAAACTTTGCTAAACCCGCCCCTGCACAGTTACCAGCTGTCAGCTAAGTAAAAAAAGGATCCTGGTGTTATTTGTCTCTCAGAAACAGTTCATAACTTCCCTTCAACTCAGTCATGTCACCTAAAAGTTAAACCTGTTTCTCCATCACAGCTCTGATGATTCAGTAAGGACATCTCCTGGTTTCCTCTTCATGTTTCCCTCTCACCAGATAACCAAACCGACATCATGACCAGCAGCTTTACAGCTGTGGCTCCAGCAAACATCAGCTGATACTAGAAAGTAATATTAAATACATTCTAACAACAGCTGATCAAGCTTAAACGCGCTGCTGTTGTTTAGCGCGACATCCGGCGGTTTCCTCTTTCTGGCACAAAGTGGGCGATAAACAAACAAGAGAGAAAAGCCGATCAGCTGATCATTGATCAGTTTCATAATTGAAGTAGCAACAGGAGAGGGAGGGGCAGAGAATGAGAGGAGAAGAGGCAGCTGCAGCGTAAAGACACAGAATAACTCCAGCTTTGTGTCTTTTTCATTGTAGCTGAAGTCCGGGACAAACTGCATCCCTTCTCAGCTCAATACGAAACACGTAATAATTTCTCTGAATACGGACGATTCGTCTTTTTACTGGACAGTTGGCAACTCTACTAACTAACCTTATGAATAAAATAAAGTTCAACATCAGTAACATCATAGCACCCACCCAGCTGTATAGAAACTCCGTCATGCTAGCTAGTACGCAGTACGAGTTACTGTAACTGATTGTAAAAAGTCAGCACAATGAGAATACTCGTGCCATCAGTTAACCCTTTCGCGTGCCAACTGTGGCACGCGTGCCTAGGGTTGCCGACCCCTGCTGTATGGTGTGTGTCATGATGCTATGTGTTTTAAAGAGGTTTAAATGAATGATTAAAACCTCGCACCACTCCTCACTGAGACGTCGAAGCTACAGTGCCACTAAAGTGATACGAGAATAGGAATAATGAGTCTTAATGTCTCTGAATTATGGTAGTGAGGATCGCAGTGATACATCGACTCTGAGTCAGGTCTCTATTTCAGATCCAGCTCATTTGCAGATTTACTGCAGCTCTAATGTATAGGTCACGAATAACTGGATTTATACCAACCTCTGGTTGTACAAGATTAAAGATTTCCTGTGTGTGTGTGTGTGTGTGTGTGTGTGCAGGCCTGTTCTACTATCTTTGGAGGACAAATTTTAATTTGAAATTAGGGAAAAGACTTAGATTTAGGGTTTCATTGAGAATTCAGTAAGGTTAGAGTGACTGGCTTTGCTGTGACGGCTAAGGTTACAGCAATGGGCTTATGGATTTAGTATTTTATTGGCTGTCCTCATGAAGATAGCAGGAGTTACTGTGTGTATGTGATGTGTACGTGATACATGAGCATGCATGTATGGCATAAAAAGCAGGCTGAAAATTGTTCCTTATGCACAGACTTATACTTTTACATGCGTCTGTGAGTACGTGACTGCTTGGACAGTGATGAGCAGCTGGTTGTCAGAGAAAACGGGCAGACTGTGATTTAAGTTGCGAAAAGAGAAATATGAGCGAGAGAAGACGAGAGCCAAAGACAGAAAAAAATTAGAGGGAAGGAGGGAGGGGGAGAGCACCCCTTGGGTTACTCAGCAGGACATTACCCTGCTGCTGCACAGGTGATGGATTCCTCCAATGCAGTGGCCATATAATTACATTCACCCATTTTTGCCCTGTCAGCAGGAGCACTGAAGCCAAGCCATCCTGGGACAGGCAGCAGAAATCATGTGGAGGTGTGCCCAGAGGCCTCACACTAACTTCTAAAGAAATTGCATTAACAAAATCTGCCATCAAGAGGGTACAAGAAACAAGATTTCTGTTTTAAACCCAAAGTATTATTGCTATATTTTACATGCAATAAAAGCCATTGTTACCGTCCTTGTATTTATTATGCTGAGTCATTCTGTTATGTTACATGGATGGTGAAGATTGTGTTTGAAGGGGTGATTTTGCTTCTCAGTACCGAGGAGCACCTTCGACATTGGAGTTGTTTTAGGCAACCTCAGCTTATTTGTGGGTGTCGAGTGACTGCTCCATAGGAATACATTGGGAAGTGAATAATCAATAAATATATTCAGAAGAAAAACTAAACTAATCTGATTTTATATTTATACACCTCTGAGTACCAAAATCAATTTCTAGTGGAGGTGGGTATGAAGAGAGTAACAGATCAATGATGAAATATAGAGGAGCAAGGTTTCATTACATAACCTATCTAGTGTAGACAGTTACTTCAGTGAATGAGGACCTCGGGACACGGAAAACTGTACTGAATATTATACTCATGAATCAAACACTTTTCGCAGAGTGGGGAATATGAAATCTCATCATGATGTAAATGTTACGGTCCTGTGTTTTGTCCACTGTTTGTTTTTTGTTCAGTGTTTGGGTTTTGAATTTTTCCTTTTTATATTTGAGTCTATTTGGGTTTTTGTTTGTTTGTTTATTCATGTTATGCAAAGTTGTTGTTTTGTTTTTGTTTTGTTTTTTAGTTCTGGCTACTGTTTAGTTTTCATGGTGTTTTGGATGCCTTTTCAGATGGGTAACAAACTGCTTGTTTTGGATCCATGATCTTTATTTAGCTTCAGTTCCTAGTTTGAGTTATTTCTCATGCGTTAACTTCCTTCTGTGCTTGCCTCTGTTATTCCCTTCATCTTATCTTTCTGTGTCCTCCAGTGTTCCCTTCTCCAGTGTTCCCTTCATTTTTAATATGAGCTTTCCTGTCTCTGTGTTTATTTGTAGCTTTTGGATTGTTTCCTGCTTTAGTGTGATTTATTTCTCTCTGATTTCCTGTTTTTGAATCGTATTTTCTGTCTGTTGAATTGTCTTGATTACTTTCATCTTTGTCATGTTGGTGTTTTGTTCCCTGTGCATGTGCTTTTGTTGTCTTCAGGTCTCCTTGTATTCTTTGTACTTTGTGCTTTTGGACTTATTATCAGCTTTCTATTGACTCCTCTGTGTTGTGTCCTGCATTCTGGCTTCATTGCACACAAAACTGTGACATACACTCACTGGCCACTTCATTAAATATGCAAGTTTGATGACTCTTTATTTAGGCATTGAGATAGTCGAGATGACATTTTGAAATTCAAACTGAGTATCAGAATGGAGAACAAAGGTGAGCTGTTCTGAGTTTTTCAGAAACTGCTGATCTACGGGGATTTTCCTGCACAATTAATTCTCTAGGGTGTAAATATGGAAGTTACAAAAGTGTATTAGCAAATATCGATCTATCTAGTCACAAACTCTGTGCTTTATATGAACGTAAGAACGGCCAATATATTATGAATTAGATAATATGGAAGTTAACCCCATAGAAAACAGAAAAGGCGAATGCAAGCAGGCAATAGATTTTAAACTGGGGAGTGTGAATCATCATTTTAAATGTCAGAAATACATTTGTATTTGTAATTGATTTTTTAAATCCATTTAGTGATGTCTCTTTTAAAAATTGCATTTTTTCAAAAGGGTTTTGAAAAAATAGTTTTTAAATTTGGCATTAAAAAATGTTTTTTTATTAAGTTTTTATTTGTTAGTTTAATGCCATTTTATTTTAAATATTTATTAAATTAATGGATTTATAGTTCATTTAGAAATATTTATTTATGATCAGTCCTTTTATTTTCGATTGAATTATCAAATAATTATTGACTTTATTAATGCCTGAATGTCCAATAAATGAATGAATGAGGGAATGTATTTTGATGCATCATTCATCATTAAATCGAAAACGAAACGCTTTATTTCAATGCGCATGACTCACTTGGTCCTACAATACTATTGTATATTTCCGCGCTTGGCATATTTTGGTCCTCATATGGACCCTTAGTTCATGTGACAGTCAGCTGACTCTACCCGGAAACGTTGAGGTAGCAGACAACAACAAAAATACAGCTTCATTGAGCAAACTTCGATTTAAGTTATTCCCGATTGATAAGAATGGAGTCGACCCTCGAACAGCATCTCGATGATACGTAAGTTAAAACCACTCTAGCACTGAGTATATGTTTTACGTTTTTGTGACCTTTAAAGCGACTTTCGCTCCTTCTGTGTGTTTGTTTGTGGCAGCATGAAGAATCCAGCAGTGGTTGGTGTGCTCTGCACGGATCAACAAGGACACAACCTGGGCTGTAAGTGAGGAAACCCCAAACTAGTTCACGTTAACTGGCCTTTTACTTGTCAAAGTGCACTGGTGTCACTGCTCAGATGCTCAAAGTTATGGGTTATTTAGCCATAAGTCATTACGCTTTGGATGGGAGAGAGAGTACCGAGTGGTGTTGTTTTCACGAAAACATTAAGTTCTTATTGATCAATACTGGTCTACAAATAAGCATTTAAAGTAATACATAAGACAATATAAAACAGATTCAAGAGCAAAAGAATAATTCAAATAAACAAAGTAAAAACACAAGTATTAATTAAAAAAAATCCACGTTAAGCTCCTTCATAATAAAAAGGTTGTGGGCATTTCTTTGGAAATGTGGGGATTTTTTTTTTTTTACCTGCAATCTGTTAATTGTTGAAGCTCAACGGCCATACTAAAATTTCTACCTAAAGCATTGATCATAATGGGTTAGTGACGTTTGTCACTGCATGAAACAGAAAGACGCACTTACATCATTATGAAGGGAAAAAATATTCAAAAAGAATAGAAGCTTCTCAACTTAAAATTGTAGTAAAACTATATTGTATACTGATCTGAGTATTAGCATTGTACATACTGTATTTGTAGTCAAATGTAATCATTAGTTTTAGAATAATAAGTTCTAAGTTGTTTTTAAACCATCCACTACTAATACATTATTCTAATACAATAATAAAATACAATAATTAAAAAACTTTAACTATGTTGATGGAGAATTAATTTTCATTCTGCATATAAGTCAAGTGAGAATGAAAGACAATTAATTATGAAAGCTGAAATTTTGGGAATTTGGTGGTCTGCAGGATTCAGGTGTGTGTTAACACACAATGCCACAATCTTCCCATGAGTGGATGTCTCATGGTAAATGTGTTAAATGTTAAACATCATGAACAAGATGGCTGCAGTGTGCTCCACCGAGTCCCGTGAAAACATTCTTTTTTTACATGACTGAGAGTCAGCAGCCTGCTCCTATGCTTGCTCTATCAAGGATTAATAAATGTTTTAGTGATCCCTTGATTAACTTTGATGTAGTTCCTGTAAAAATCATCCAAACATGGGTATAAATGTTACAGATGGTATTTTTCAAATGTACAGTGGTCCCTTGTTTATCATGGGGGTTACGTTCTAAAAATAACACGCGATAGGTTAAATCCGCGAAGTAGCCAACTTCATCTATAATAATTATAAAAAATAATCTCCAGTATTATAGAATGAAACCAAAGGCACCCGCGGTCGCCCTTGACGGTGCAAAACGTTTCGTTGACATTGTTGTGTTTGTTGGGGAGAAAACATACAAACATACAGTACAGCACTTCAGAGTCACACTGCTAGCGATTGAAGATTTATGTAAATTTGACAAGCTGAACGATTGATTGACAATGGTCTACAGCCAATCAGGACGCAGAACACAACGCGCTGTAAAAATAAATAAATAAAATAAAAACCATGCAAAATTGCACAAAAAAAATCTGCGAAACAGCAAAGCTGCAAAAGGTGAACCGCGTTATAGCGAGGGACCACTGTAAATGTAAACGTTTTACTAGATTTTCTCTGATACAAAAAATTGCTGCTCTTTAATAACAAATTGTGTGTCGTGTATCTTTCATTCAAAAACATAATTAGCATATTGATAGTGGTATAACTCAGCTGGAAGGGTTATCACTTACACCAGATTATGTGCTGCTTTATCAGCATTTGCGGATTTTATTACATTTGACCAACAGACTTTCATATCATTGAAATACAAGTAGACTCTACTCACAGGCTCACTTTTCACTGCGATGGAATGTCCACTGTGTGATAGTTGTGTGTATTTGAAGTATATGCTTCAAAAGAAGTTCATTAAAATATTATGAATAAAATCTTACTGGCCAAACAATTTTGCTGTCTGACTCTCTGACAGCTTTCTGTATTGATTTGACTTCTTCCTACATTTTAGTTCAGTAGATTCACAGCACTCTCATGTCTGCGTAGTAAAGTAGCAGCCACTCAACTTACATACAGACTGTCTGTCCTAACGTAACAAAATCTACAGACAAATCCAACTAATTATCCACATAATGCTGTAAAATGTTCATTTTTGTTCATCTTACAAAAACTGAAGTGCAGAAACAGCAAATTGTGTTTTCCAGGGTTTTCTTGACCAGGTGCAGAAACTTTCTGGATTGTTGCTAAGAGTAGGCCTGGAAACGCAGTGAAGTTAGTGTGCTTGTCCAAAACCGTGGATTTGTTCCTTCAGGTGTAGCCTGGTTTTCCTTATCAACAAAGAAATGTGTTAAAATCAAAAAATGTTGGTTTGGCTCCTCAGCTAGAAGCTAGACAACATGAGTTTGTTAGATGCACGATGACCTTAAAGAGAAATTAATCAACACTGGTTTGAGTGTTTTTTTTTCTTCTAAAAAAAAGTCTTTTATTTCCAGGCCGCGGGTCCCTGTCTGATGAACATGGCGGTGTTGTGTCCGTTTTGGCCAAACAAGCTGCAGCTCTCACAAAAGACCCAACAGACACTCCAACCGTATGCCTGGAGTCCGAGTCGGGGTGAGCACTGACACAACTTTTGTCTTTTTGGTTTTTGTTTGACTGACTTTCATCTCTCCTTTTTTTCTCCATCTCAGTGAATTCAAGCATTGCACTGATTAATATGCAGGGAGATGAGTACTGTTACGAAATCAGTTTCACCCCAGTTCTTTTTATTCCTCGGGCATCCAGAGACGGCACCGGAACTCAGTAGTCATTTTCACAAAACCTTTATTCATCTTCATTCATCTTCAGTTAAGCATGCATCTTCTAGAAGGGAGGACGTGCAAGGCCGGTGTCCCTCTGCAGATCTTCACTCCTTTGTCTGTGAAACACAGTTTTGTAGAAGCGACTCCATCATAAAACCACCATGGTGTGCTGCAAACTCTGTGTCTGTGTGTGTATGCACGAGCATGTGAGTGCCTGTGTGCCCGCGTACCTGTGTGTCTATGTGAGTGCACGTGAGTGACTGTGCATGTAGGTGTGGGTGCGTCATAACAGTCAAAGCACTGTGTGTGTGTGTGTGTGTATTTGTGTACGTGACTTCCTGCCGGTCATAAAAGTAATCTCCTCACCTAAGCTACACCAAATTCCTCTACACAACAGAGAACACAGAGTTAACATATTACAAACACTGAGACCGCCACCCAGGTCTCACCTGGGGAATTTCCACTCAACATTAACTTCTCTTTGTCTTACTTTCACAGCTCAAGTGGGGGAAAGTCTCCTAGAAATCTACTCCTAAGTTTATGACACACTCAGGCCTTTATTACATCGAGGGCAGTGTTAGTGTCTCTACAATAATTCTACATTTCTGAACTCTAAAGTAGGCTAAACATATCTTCAGTACCTCCAAAAAAACATCTGAAAACAGGCCAAAATCAAATGATTAATTTCTCTAACTGATCACAGGCTTGACAAAAAGACTTTATTTTTGCAGCTCTGCTGCCCCCTTCTGGTGTACCATTAACATCAGCTCTCAAAATACTTGTGACCATAAAGGAGAAGTTATTAAAAATAAAATTAAGACTTTAAAGTGATAGGATAGAGACAATGGATGAGCCTGTTTTTTGTTGTTATTGTTTTTTAACTGTTTCCTTTTTAAAGGTGGTTATTTATTTTGTTCTGATTATTTCTAGAGTTTGATCATTTGTAACCACTTGATAAGAACAAATTTGTGGTTTTGTGATGAAATCTAGGAAGTGGTGCTTTCTTTCTGTGCTAGTTTACCTCGTTTACTGAAATTTGTGGTAATGATGATGACAAAAAAATTTTTTGAGTAATAATCATTGATTGATTGCTCATACTGATCATCAGATTAGCAGTGTACGACTGACAGGTTGAAAAAGATTTATCAGTCAAAGGTGAAAACATGTCATAGAGAAAAACAGAGCATTTCCTGAACTTTGTCACCTTTGACTAATCCCTGTTTGTCAGTACAGTTTTTGTTTATCAGCTCAGAGTTTCTACATTTTTTTTTATCTTTATTTGTTCTTTAGGAACATTCTGGTGAGGAGTCACGGGACCATCACAGTAGCAGTTCATAAGATTGCATCTTGAAGACAACCGACTCGCTGAGGATTTTTTTTTCTCTCTTTTTGTAAAGAAGTGTATGCACATTAAGTTTATTCACGCAATCCAAAAACTGATTTGCTGCTTCTGTATATTCAGACTCCATATTTCAATAAGAAGATGCTTGTTCTTTAAATTGAATGGTAAATGCTGATCTGAAAGTAATACTGTTACTTTGATATCGTTTCCAAAACCAGCTCCGTGCTTTGTTATATCAACGCTCTCTGTTCCTGTGTCTTTTTGATTTCAAGGCTGTCGTACACAGAGTAACAACCCCTAATAAACTTTAACTTGACTTTGAGATTGCCTAATGTGTGTTAAGTATTCATTGTTTTCTCCTTTGCTCAGTCTTACATGGTTGAGCCATTTTCTTGGAAGCTGGATGATATTTGGTGCAGAGGTGAGAACAAACTGGTTTCAGTGTTTGCAATCATTAAACGGAGCTGCTATAAAGCCCCAGTCGTTTTGAGAGTAGGTGCAGGTGGGAACAGGTATCATCTGGGTGCTCTCCTCTCTGTAAGAACTTGCACTGATTTTGTAATATTGCTTGCAGATGGCCTATTTTTAGATATAGTTCCCGCCTATCCTGCTTTCTATAGCACATGGTCTCCTATTCACATACTAGACCGTGTAATGTGAGTAAAGTCTGCCTCGCTCTAAGGTTCTGACCGCAGAGGGGATTTTTTTTTCCTTCCTAGTCTCCGAGCTTTCAGATTGGGGCTCATTGGTGCTACAGTCACGTGGTTCTCCTCCGCGAAGGCTTTGCCCTCTGCAGCTCCTCGGCACAGAGAGCGATGCTGAGGCTGAGATGTGAGATGCAACTTAGAGGGTCCCGCGCATAGAGGCAAAGTTATGGCACGATCATCCCCGGAGAAAAACGTCCCGCAGCAGTCTCTCTGTGCCGAGAAGTCCCTCAATGGTGACGCGCACGTCTTTCATGGGCGCAGAAGCTCTGAGCGAGAAAACCCCAAATTACGCGTCAAAACAAACTAGTTCAAAGCGGGACAGAAGCAAGTCGACGGCAGGGGGAAATCAAAGGTACGAGCAGCTTTTTCTTTAACTGCAAACACGTTTCAACTTACTTATTCCTCAGATGAGTAAACGACATGTTCGGATTACATTTTAACCGGATTTTTCTTTTATTGGTAAAGATCTATGTTCTCCCACACACAAAGCTCAGACACGGACAGAAATATAACTGTCCAAAAACAGACCGGTATCCTCGTTGACCCATGAAAGTTATTTCGGGGTTAAGAGAGTTTCACCTAGATTGCGTCAGTCCAGGTTCGGGCCTCTTTTTTTGGTCTGGTGGATAAGAGATATAATCTCGTGTCAGTGCCATCCCATGTCTGCCTGAATTTTCACATCTGTTTGAGCGACCCTTCTCTTCACTTCGCAGCGGTGCTGAGTTGAAGTGAGCGGCGCAATGCAACCGGCCTGCGAAGTGAAGATAAGGACTGGCTTGCAGCTACACAAGGTAAGACCACCCTGTTTTTTCCTCACTATAATACGACTGCAAGTCAAAGGCTTGCTCCATAATCTCACTATTCCTGATGTAGAAGCAAGACTGCTGGATGATATGGGTTATTTTGATTGATGGGACCAAAAGTCATAAAGACAGTGTCACCAAGCAATAATAAACGAAGTATAATTAAATTAACTTTTTTGTGAGTTTTAGCAAAGTCGTAGTTTATGTAATCTCCTAGGAGATGTAAACTCCCATTTAATCTCCCAGGAGAAAAAAAAGTTCAGCTATCGATGCATAATCCACACAAAAGTATGTCACTGGCAGTGAACAGGCCTAATTACTAATACTTGTGCTTTGTTAACACTTTATGTTGACTGGAGTACTCCAAATAAAACATGTTATGATGAAGTGGTTGACTTGTTCCTCTGCTGATCACCTGGAGACTATGAATAGGACTTTGCATCTCCGGTCCAGGGGCGATTCCGGTGTGGTTCCAAAGCCCTGTGTGCATATGAAAAGTAGCACAGGTGACCACAACTATGTCCATCACTATTTTTTATTTTCACAGGTTTTGCATACAAGGGCATGCCTTTTACTTTTAAGTGGAATTATAAACAAGCAAGTCTCAGGTCCCAAGCTGCACACGAGGTGATAAATCTATAAGAAGAAACTTAATGCGAGATAATTAATAGGGAACAAGGTTAAAGGTTGATCTAGCATGTTTAAGGGTTTTAAATAATCTGAGTTGTCTTTCTCACTAATGCAGCTATAGAACACTTTTGGACCGGATGACTGTTTTTCACTAACCTAGTACTTTTAGGTCTTCTATAACTAAATATTGTTATTTACTAAGTCTGCATTCACAGAACAGTGTTCTCTTAGTTACTGATGGTGACTGTAGCTAGGATCACTGGAGTGAAAGATCAGATGCCGAGGCTCACTAATCGCAGGTTTGACATTATGCTGTGCGCAAAGATCACTAATTTAATCATTCATTCATTTAATCTTGAGTCTATAACATCATTAATCTAGTAAATACCTCATCCATACCTGAAAAAAACTGAAATAATTCTTGACTTTTTATGTGACCTCCGCCTGGAAAATGCATCTTTTCCAGCCTGAGGAAACACAAATAATGAACAATCAAATCTATGCAGTGCGTGTTGGATAAGCCTGTTAATGACAGAAGGGAAACTGTGAAACTTAAAGTGCAGGACACAGAAAGTCAAATCAGGTATGTTACTTATCAACTAAAAGCAAAACGTCTGCTCTTGCCACACCTCTGTGTGCCACACCTCTGTGTGCCACACAGAATCTTGGTCGGATAGGACGCCCATCATAACAGACACATTCACAGGATGTTCTTACTGAGGTTAGCGCTGTGTTCTTGTTACCTATTTTCCATCAAATAGGTTGCAAGCGAAGAAGGCAAACATCTGTGTAAAAGCAATGTATTGATGAGTGCATCTTTCACATTGAATTGGTCAAATGCACTCTATCTTTGCTACAAACAGCATTTCCAGTGAGGGTGCAGTGGACTTTTGACTTTTGGCTTTACAGTGTTGGCCTGTAAAGCTAAAAAGTCCACTGCACCCCACTGCACAAAGCGTCCCTTTCCATTATGAAAATGCTTTCAATCCCCAACGAGAGCATGCTGTTCCCTGCCGAGTTAGAGGGACACGTCTTCCGTCAAATCGAACCCACCTATGCCCTATTCACTCCACCTCTAAAGAACTGCCCCAAAATTCATTGGGTTCTCATTTGCTCATGTCTCCTCTCCCCTTTATCCCCCCCCCTCCCCCCCCCCCCACCCCTCCAGTTTCATGAAATTGGATGCAGGGGTGGTTGCATAATGCTGCAAGCAAAGAAATGGCAGCCCAGCTTTTCTCATTGGCTGAAACAACTTTAAATTACCCATTTTTTTGTATGTATGGTTAGTCTACAATGTTACTAAAGCATGTAATGCTGTATTAGTGACACTACAAAGACTGTCATCTATTTTTCTATTGTTGTGATAGTGCAAACAGACCTGCTAGTCTGGATACTGTTTTAGTGACTTCACCTTAAACAAATATGGATATGAACCTGCTGCAAGCCACTTGTGACTGCTTGGAATAGGTTGTGATTCTGCCATGGACATGCCAGTTTATAATTACTTTGATAACTGTGTTGTCTTACTGTGAGCATTTTACACTTATAGACCTGGTTTAAAGACTTAATGTATATAATTAGATGCGTTTTTCTTATTATGAACAGGCCCCGAACTAATGTAAGCTTAACGTTAGTCTGATGTATACAGTTATACAGTATCCAACCAGCTACATTTGTTGTGCCTGCCAGCAACTTATTCTTGTCCTGTTTTTTTTCCTTTTACATATAGCTTTTTGTGCATCATAATGAAGACTGTCCTACTTTTTTATATGGATTGGCTGCTGTCTAGAATCACTTAAAACGATACTACAAAGGAAAAGGAATGCGCGTGACTACTTGATGCCACCTAGTAAAATAGCTATTAAAGTTATACTGTATACATTATTGTATGGACCCTCAGTAGTTTTCCTACCTGTTGCTATAGAAGTTGAATAGCCCTGCTGTCAGTCAGCACTGATAACGGATATCTCGATTGTGCCCCTGTTTTCTGTAAACAGGTCCTTAGAGAACTGTACAACCGAAGGTTTGAACATACGTCATGCATACATAGGTTGCATCCTCATGAGTTTTGGGTAAACCTAATGGAAAAATAATGAAAAAAGATCAATTTCATTAGTCAATGCTAAAATAAATACAGGTTGACCTTTTTTGATCAAGTATCGCTTTTTATTAGGGGCCACAATTAATGGCATTTGGGCAAGGTAATTACCCAGCTAAGGGTGGAAGAAGGCAAAGTCACACAGGTAGGGGACGAGGAGTAGGTGTCAGGCAGGCACCCACTATAATGAGGGGCACAGAGATCACGTGGGCATTTCTTTGTGCACAGAGACACCTGACACAGCAGCTGAGGCCAGCCGTGGCTGGGAATTTGAATCGGTAGGCTCTCAATTTAAAATATTTTTAAAAGCATGGCATTAACATTGAAACTGTAGAACCATTCAATAATTATTTAAGTGCATAACTTTAAATGATAAAAGTGTTAAAAATGTGGTTAAAAAGTGTGTTTGGTGAAGGAACTTTAGAACCTTGGTCAAGAATGAAAAGTTTGGTTAAGTTTTTTGAGAAACAGGTTTTTAGTTTTTTGATGTATTATCAAAACAATTCCTCTCGTCTCTGACAGAAGAGAGGAAAGCGCTCCAGTTCAGCAAGTTTTAAATCAGAATCAGAATCAGAAAAGAGTAAGGCGTTCAGAAGCGGAGACAGGGACTGCTACAGAGAGGCCAAGTACAAGTTCACTAAGGAAGTGGACATTGCCAAACATCAGCACTCTGAGAAGATGCAGCAGCAGATCTCAGAGAATGACTCGGCCTCTGTGTGGAAAGGTTTTAGGAATATTACAAACTACAAGCCTAAAACCCCCCACTCCACTGACGACTTGCTCTTGGCCAACACCCTCAACGACTTCTACTGCCGTTTTGACGAGCCATCAGGCAGCCTTCACACCTCCAACGACCCCAACAATAGAGGCACTTTGGACACTCATTCCCCCACCTCTCCCCCCTCCATAGAGCCATCACCACCTTCAAACTGTTCACCTACAACACCCCCCTCCTCACCCCACACAAAAGAGGATTTCACACCACCTCCTCCGACCACAACTCTTCATATTCATGAAGCAGATGTGAGGAAGCAGTTTAAGAATCTGAATGCTCGGAAAGCTCCCGGCCCAGACGGTGTGTCTCCTGCCACCCTCAGACACTGTGCAAACGAGCTGGCCCCAGTGTTTTCTGGCATCTTCAACTCCTCACTGCAGGCATGTCATGTGCCTGCCTGCTTCAAGTCCTCTACCATAATCCCTGTCCCCAAGAAACCTAGGATCACTGGACTAAATGACTACAGACCCGTGGCTCTGACATCTGTGGTCATGAAGTCATTTGAGCGCCTAGTTCTCTCCCATCTCAAGACCCTCACGGCCCCCCTCCTGGACCTCCTGCAGTTTGCATATAGAGCCAACAGGTCTGTAGACGACGCCATCAACATGGCCCTACACTTCATCCTGCAGCATCTGGACTCCCCAGGAACCTACACCAGGATCCTGTTTGTGGACTTCAGCTCTGCCTTCAATACCATCCTTCCAGACCATCTCCGAGGCAAGCTTTCCCAGATGAATGTGCCTGATCCCATCTGCCGGTGGATCACTGACTTCCTGACAGACAGGAAGCAGCACGTGAGGCTGGGGAAGAATGTCTCGGACTCCCGGACCATCAGCACCGGCTCCCCTCAGGGCTGTGTTCTTTCTCCTCTGCTCTTCTCCCTGTACACCAACTGCTGCACCTCCACCCACCAGTCTGTCAAGCTAATCAAGTTCGCAGATGACACCACCGTCATTGGGCTCATCTCTGACGGGGATGAGTCTGCCTACAGGAGGGAGGTTGAACGTCTGGTGTCCTGGTGCAGCCACAACAACCTGGTGCTGAATGCCCAGAAGACAGTGGAGATTATTGTGGACTTCAGGAAGCACACAGCCCCACTCCCCCCCATCATCCTGACTGACACCCCCATCACCTCTGTGGACTCATTCCGCTTCCTGGGTACCACCATCACCCAGGACCTGAAGTGGGAGCCCACCATCACCTCCGTCATCAAGAAAGCCCAGCAGAGGATGTACTTCCTGAGGCAGCTGAAGAAATTCAACCTGCCAACACGGACGATGATGCAATTCTACACTGCAATCATCGAGTCCATCCTCACCTCCTCCATCACCGTGTGGTACGCTGGAGCCACTATCAGGGACAAACAGAGACTGCAGCGTGTTGTGCGCTCTGCTGAGAAGGTGATTGGCTGCAGACTCCCATCTCTGCAGGACCTGTACACCTCCAGGACACTGCGGCGTGCAGCTCGGATCTCAGCTGACCCTTCTCACCCTGGACACAGTCTGTTTGACCTGCTCCCCTCAGGCAGGAGGCTCCGGTCCATTCGCACCAGAACCTCTCGCCACAAGAACAGTTTCTTCCCCTCTGCTGTTGGACACATGAACAATAACCACATGACTGTCCCCGCCACTAACACATGACCCTACGCTGTGTCACTGCATCATTTCATGTCTGGCACTGATCACCACCTGCACTCATGTATATATCTTTCTACGTAGCACTCATAATTCTTATTCTCATGTATATATCTCATGTATATCTCATGCACATATCTTTCTTTCTACATAGTACTTTAATTCTTATTGTTTGCACTGAAGCACCGCAGCAATTTCCTAATGTTGTAAACCTCAACATCTGGCAATAAACCCATTCTGATTCTGATTCTGGTTTTAAATGAAGGCACTATTAAAGAAGCCAGTTGTTGTTTTTCCCACACTTGATGTGCCTTTAACTGATTAATAAATGGTAGTTTATGTGTAGTTATAAGTAACATACCTCCTCCTTTTAAGACATTTGCCCTTTTTAACATGAATTCTGCGCTAACCTGCTTTTCATTTATACTCCATCCCTCTTTCATTATGGCCTACATATGGAGCTCGGTGCTACCCAGTTCAATAGAAACATCCTTTGATTTTTTTTTTAATCAAAATCTTTATTTTTTTAGAGTACTTTTTGGATTCAGTTGATTTTGGATCTTGTGGTCAAATGAAACCCATTTTACAGGCTCTATCTGACAGTAGGAATGCAGCACAGGGAGATCATTTCACCAATTTCAAATCATGGTACTATAAATATTACAGTGATAGAGTATGTTCTCAAACTATCCTGTTTTTCAGACTCCTACCCAATCAAATGTTTTGCCATATGTGAGTAAAGTGTGTTACTATTTTGGAAGTGTGATCTTTGTTTGACCCACTTTTTGTACAATTGCTGCACCGTGAAGCTGATTTTCCTGTATTAGCCCTAAGCCTTTAGACAGAGCCCACTTAAGTAAGAAAGTTATTATTCGCTGTTTAGCCTGTAGCTATTCACCACAAACTACACAGAGTTAACTCTAGTCTAGTAAAAACCTGTTAAACAAGATAGGCTACCTGTTTTGTTTTGTTTTTTAAGCACAAACTCCTCTGTAGGCGTTTACACTTCTCTCAAAGTCATAGTTTAGAATTCAACAGCACAGGAACACATGGATAACTTGATTTAGACTTTTTTGTAGCTCGGGATGAGAAAGGTAAGACACTTCTCTGGGTGAAATAGACACATTTATTTATTTATTTTACCTTGTTCTAGATCTATCACTACATCTTGATGGGTCTTCTTTACGACTGATGAACAATAATGCAACTAGTTTGCTTGTATTCTAATGTAATGGATTTCCCTACAGGCTCTGTGGTTTTATTTATCTTTCTTCTTTCTAAATGGTGCCTCATTGACAGGTGCTAAAACATATGCTTCAACACAATGATTTCTTCTGTTTTTATTTCACTTATATTTGTAGGTTATGAAGCTGATCTTGGTGCAGCTGTAGTTCCAAGTGCCCTTCAATCATTCTGAGGGTGGTACTCAGAAACTAGGACTTCTGAGATTTATCTTCACCTACAGTGCCTTCAGGGCTTCTACCTACAAAACATAACAGGTAAGCTCTACTAAAGGAAGATTTTCATCTGAATAAGAAATCGATTTAAACATCTTAAAATGTAATTCGAATTAAATAGTCATTCACAGCAGGTGAAAAGAGAACTGTTACTCTGCAGGATGGTGGAACAATAATGGAATAATAATTATATTCTGTCTCCATTTCAGTTATTATGCATATATAATTAGTGGAGCTTTGATTTTTTTTTCTTTTTTTGTATAACGTTGATGCTTTTTGAATATTCTTTTTCTGCAACCTCTGAATATAAGACCTCACTGAAGAGATCTGATATCTGCAAAGGTTTCCTTGATCTCTTTAGTGCCATGTGTTTCTAGAACTAGTGTGTGTGAGTGTGTGTGTGTGTGTGTGGGGGGGGGGGGGGCAGTATTGGGGTCACAGAAAATGCTATTAAGAGGATACACAACTTTCTGTTAGAGTCTGACATAATTTCTAGAGACAGACAGTCTTTGAGTTTACTGTGCACAAGTCCAAAAGACAAGAACTTGTATGAGTTGGGAGTTTGAAAACCACGGTGCCTGGTTTTTTTTGGTGCCATCAGAACTTCAGCTCAAGCTGGAAGAAATTTATACTGTTATGCTATAGGAACCTCCTGATTCGAACCCTCCAGCTGCTAAAGTCTCATATTACTCTTAGCACGTGGTTCTAAAACCATGAGCCGGGCCCCATAAGTGGGGTGCAGAGCTACATCAATTGGGACACAAATAACCAGGTGAAAGATTTTGTGGGTGTTATTCTAATGATATTTTTAACACTAATAATTTTTTTTAAGTGTGTTAATGGAGCACTTTTTTTTGTTATTTTTTAAAATTTGACACAACATTTTTGGGAAACTCTACCTGAAGCAGAAAACTCAAGCCTCTGTGGGCAAGAACTTCCAACCAGAGCAGAATAAACCTGCATGTATGATTCTAAAATAATGAAACATATCACATTTTAAGATGTGTACTTAATTAAGCTGTTTCTCACCTCTCCTTCAAACTGTATTTGGCTTTCCTCGGGTTTGGATCCAGTAGCGGCCAAACCAGGCTGCTTTTATAATCAAGATCCCGAAGTAATGTGCCAACTGCAGTACAAAGGAGGGGCACATTTGGGAAAGTGTTGGGTGATGTGTTGATTTTAAACAGTCTGAGATTATGTTCATTAATATGCTTTTTGTTAAACACTGTTTACCTATTTACAGTTTTCTTTTGGATAACAGATGAAACACAGTTATGAAATATTTCCTGGAGTGAACTTGAGGATACATAGAGACGAGTTTAGCTTCTTGTAAGGGTCAGACAATGGTGTCAAACAGTGGCTGTACTTCAGGGGCCGCCCTGAAATGAAGTTGTTTTTGTCTTTTGTTATATTTAGTTGGCAATTTGTCATATTTAACTTCATAAGTTATTTTCTTTTTTCTCTAGTTTGGGTTGTTTTTCTTAGCCTGAGTTTATCTGCAGGTTTCGACAAACTGACCTGCAGGCTGCACTAGTCCACTTCTGTAAAGGAAAAGGAGAAATAAATAGAAACTTAGAATGCTGAAGAGTTAAAAGACCTTTTATTTTTGCCGTCATTTCTAAGCAAGGTATTAATAGAGAAAAAAATGTCAATACTCAAAATCAAGTGCTGTCTAGATTGCAAATTGGAAATGCAAACTCTTGAATGCGATTGCCTTTTTTGCATTTTCATCTCAAATAAGGTTAGTCCAGTCACCAGTGATTGCCATTGTCCTGTTCACAGTATAAAAAAATTTAGTCCAATTCATAAACCAGAAATATTATCCCACAGATCAGGTTGCCATAGATACTGCATAGTGGAGAAAAGAAACTGTTGAAATGAGTTAATTGAGCACAAAAGGGGGTTAAGTGTCTCCCCTGTACTCCAAAACATTTGTCTTTAGAATCAGGTGAATTAAAGTTGACACATTCTTCCATTAGATCCCTGAAGACCCCATACCTCTTCTCAGAAGTTCATCCTGGTAGTAAAGGAAATAAAGCACGTCATTTTATTTATTCAATTAGCTCTCCCTTCAGAATGAACAAAATGTGTCTCTAGTGAGCACTAAACTGGTCTAATAGGTGTACTGTCATGGTTGGATAATTTGCATAAAGGCCTTTGGATATTTTTAATATTCTATACTTCAGAGTTTGAATTATCTCACTGGTTTAGACCCCTGTTTAGGCTAATTGTAACCAGCTAAACTTAAAGCAGAGTGCTTGAGTGTGTTCAAGACACGGTGACTTAACATTAATGTTGGATCTTTGAATTTTGATTTTATAGCTCCAGTTTGCTCTCAGGTTAGAGAGAGGCTTGCATGCTGAGTTAGCATGAAAACTTTGTTATTGCCTCACAACAACAATAGCTGGCTGATAATAAGTGGGTTTATTTTGAATAGTACAAAGCCAGGCTAGGTGTGTCTGCCTGATTTGACCTTAAAAGGTGCTCTAGGACTCGACTCAGCTGTTACTCTGTGAAAGGTTTCACAAACAAGGTCATGTTATGCAATGTGGAGGTTACATGCAAATATTTATGGTGATTTGCCAGTCAGGAAGCGGGAGACTGTAATTCGGTATATATGAATGTGCTGAATTGTTAGATGGATGTCATAAATACTGGATTTGCCATACTTAAAAAATATAATTGCAATATAATTGCAAGTGTTTCATGGGAAAGTGCACAAGTTTGCTCAGTGTGGATGTCATGTAAAGTCTTGCACTCAGTGGGTGGAGCTGCAAAATATTTGTTCTCATTGTGTTTTGGTGGGCAGTAGTTTCATTGATAGCAGTATGAAGGAAATGTAGGTGCGGAACAGGTTTTGGAGAACATTACACACACAGTAACCTCAATGAAATGCAGTATTAGACCAGATGCACATATGAAGTCTTGCAAAGAGAAGGTTTGCATGAAAGATCTGCGGTAACACAGTGTGAACACCACACTACAAAGTGCTGGACTCCAGTCCCCTGTCGCTCAAACCCTGAAACTCGGCACATTCACAAACATGCGCTCAAGCACTCTCTAAGGACAACTTGTTAACCGCACATAGGGGGAAATACTTTTCTTGCACTACACTGGCCCAATTCATTCCCATTTAATCCGCTCTGTGTGCTCTCTCTCTCTAGTTTGGGCCTGGCTTTTTATACATTTCTAAGTCAGACTGAGTTAGCAATGCTGGCTACAAAAGACTTAGGGTAAACAGGTGGTTAGGACTGCTCTCTGACAGCAAACAGTTTCGAATAACTGCCTTTATGTCAGTAGTAACCGATAGTTATAGACTGCTGTTGTGCCATTTGTTTAAATGCAGCAAAGGTTTAAAGTTGTTGTGATGCTCATATGGTTCAACTGGTTTTGGGTGGTCCTTTGAAGCTGTTGGTTTTTAGTAAACCAAGCGGGGAACAGCTGTGAACACCAAACACAGCTTCACCTACTGTTAACTTTAAAAAAAAAAAAGTCAAACATGGATTTTGTTCATTAGTTGTTCATAACATTATTAATCTCATATGCTTCTTTACCATATAAACTTGTGTGCTCTGTAGGTTTTATCCAGCAATGCAGTGTTAAATGACAGGTTTACAGATGAGGTCAGACAGAAGTCTACATGGGCTAAGATGTTCAGACACAACATCGTGTTTTGTAGTGAGAGTAGGGAACAGGTGGAAGAGAGTGTTGAGAGGTGGAGGTATGCAATGGAGAGAAGAGGAATGAAGGTCAGTAGAAGCAAAACAGCTGTGTGTGACTGAGAGAGAAGGGTGTAACAGGAAAACTGCAAGGAGTGGGGGTAGTGAGGGTAGATACCTTTAAATACCTGGGTTCAACCATTCAAAACAATAGACAGTTCAGAAGGGAGCACAGGCAGGGTAGAGTGGCTGGAGACGAATATCAAGACTTTTTACAGAAGTGACTAGAATGGACAGGGTAAACATGAGTATGTCAGAGGGACAGCTCAGTTTGGAGACAAAGTTAGAGAAGCAAGGCTGAAATGGTTTGGACATGTGTCGAGCAGAGGTAGCGGATATATCAGTCACAGGATGCTGAAAATGGAGCCTGATTAAAGAAGAGGATCTCAAAGAGGATTGGTGGATACTTGACTCCCACAATAAAAAGTTTGGAAACTTGAAATACGAGTGTTAGGTCCCCTTTGACTCAGCTGCTACATCCATCCATCCGTTTTCTTAAGCCAGTGTAATTTAGGGTTACCCGCTACATGACAAAACTTGATGGAACATCTGTGTCAATACAATATAATTCATATTAGAATTCATCATATTGTAGTTATCATAGAAACATCAGTAACTTGGTTACTCACTAGCAAACGAATCATCTGAACAGCTTTAAAAAAAAACTAAGGTTATTGGAGAGTCAGCTGCATGTGCGGTGCCCTATCTGTCTGTAGTCACCACTCAACATCAGCTCTTTACTGCAGTGTGAGAAATGCTCATTAAGAATGTATGGGATGCATCAGGCAACAGTGGCAGTGTTGAGGAGCAATGACTTTGGCTTCTGTCCAGCCGGTGCAGCTGCCTTGTTAGCCTGAGCCAAAACCCATCTGTGGTCAGTATGGAATCACTTTAGAGTTGCATTGTTTAGACTTTAGGATAGCTCTGTTCAAATATTGTCTTTACATTGCACACTGGAATCCTGCTTTCACGTCCTCTTTTTCAGAGCTACGTGAAAGACAGTTCTGCCCTGTGTTAGACTGTCCGGTACCCCTGGCACAGGACAGGCAGTTACAGCTAATACTTTGGTAAACTTGGAGTTTGCCCCGTGGTTTTACAGCTTTGCTCGTTTCTTGAAGTACCGTCTTCTTATACACATATTATCTCTTTCTGCAGAACTTACGATTAATATTTAAAGTCACAATCCTTTATTCTGCAGATACAGCAGAACCGAATGGCTTACTTATTTATTAAACCTTCATCGACAGCGTATATATCTCTGGTCACAAATACGAGGCAATCTTATGTAACTGACTGTCAAACACTGAGCAGGGACGCGTTAGTATTTTATTGGGATAATTTACCATCATGTATTCTGCTGCAATCACAATGGACAGGGGGCTTTATAGTGTAAAACTTGCAACAGTTGCTGAGATATAATAACAGTTATGTTAACGAATGAATATTGATTTATTGTAACACACAGTTATTATAACTTTCTGAAGATAGCGCTTTTCAAGGCACCCAAAGCACTTTACAATGCCACTATTCATTCACTCTCACACACTGGTGAAGGCAGCTACAGTTGTAGCCCTGGGGCAGACTGACAGAAGTGAGGCTGCCATATTGCACCTACTGGCCAACACCAGTAGGCGGGAGGGTAAAGTGTCTTGCCCAAGAACACAACAACCAGGACAGAGAGCCCGGGGATCGAACTGGCGACCTTCCGGTTACAGATCCGCTTCCCAACCCCCTGAGCCACTGTCGCCCCAAGATGAGGTAAATTGTGATTTAACCCTTCAGTAAGATCCTAAATGCATGTCTTTGCCAACTTATGAGGTAGTTGTTTGGCACCTCGCTGCACGTTTCCATTGGCTGTGATGATTCAAAGCTTTTAAAAATGAACACGCCATATGATACATTTGGTGAGGTCTAAAAGGTCTTCGTGTAAAGGATAGCTTTGCCGATTATGGTAAGGACTGCAAAAAATAAAGGAGCTTTTGAACAAACATGTAAAACTTTTCAAAAAATCCAATTTGCTTGAGAATCATGGATTGCTTTGAATCCAGGCTGATCCAAGAGATCACCGCAACTCTTGTTTGAAAATTGGGCATATCGTTCAGAAGTTAGGCGCAAATCCAACTTCAGCCCATTAGTGGTGCTAGAGTGCCCAAGGCCCAGACATGAAACTTTGTAAAAACAATCAAGGGACTGACCCCAGTCAGCTCCAGCTGCTGCCATATTCTTCCATGGCAGAAGAAAAACAGAAGAAACATTTTGGGGGTACCTAAGCGCTTTTATTGTTTGGTTGCTAAATAACATGTGTGGCTGTCAAAGCTATGGGTGGATCTATGGGTGGAGATGGCAACTGTAAAGATATGAAGTTTATCAGTCAAGGAGTGTCTAGAGCGCAGTTTGGAGAGGAAGCTATCACAGTTTCTCCACACCAGTAAAACAACAGTTACAGGTAAAAGAGGATGTTAAGGATAAACCATCACTACGAAAGCTAAAATGCACATCCTTCTGTGTCTTGGATCTCAACACAGATGCTTAACTTTAAACGAGTTTCTAAACTTACAGCTGAGTTTGTTTACTGCTGTCTGCATTGTTGTTGAGATGCATTAATCTGTGCTGCTGTTTGCCCTTGTGTTTTATCGCTGACCCTGGCACAGCCTGCATTCAGCTGCTGACTCAGTTTGTCATTATTCCTTATTGTGAGAAAGTTTTCATTTGGTTTATTTAAACTTAACTCTATCTAGCTGTTACCTTTTCACCTAAAATCACTTTTGCCTTTTTTTGCCTCCATGGATGAATTTTTTTGTCTTGTATTTTCAAATAAGGGTGATTATATATATATATATATGTTTGCTAATACAAGTCAGCGTATTTGAAAACATGTTCCAACAAGGGCCCGAAGTAATTCAAGGTCACATGTTGCCCGTTGGGAGTCAAACTGCAGTGAAGCTGGCTCACAAAAGAGCAAGTCATTTCTGAATCTGTTAACAACAGAGGCATGGGTTCATTTGAAATAAGCCAAAGTCTTACAGCTTAAGTCTTAACTTGTTTAGTTACACATAGACCACATAGACACACACACACAATACGTGTGTGTGTCTATGTGTCTATTGTTAAAAATCATTTCATTATTAAACCACTCACTAATCCATTATTATCCTCTTTCACCTCTTCTGGTATCGGCCAGTGAGGACATCACTACTAGTATAAGTTCATTTTATTTTAATGCTGCATTTCTGTTTTACATTTCTACTTAATTACCAGGTTATCATGTGCATCCCTTTGAATTCAAACAGGGAAGAAAAGTCAGTTCTGTTTAAGCTACAAGCCAAAAACGATAGTTTGACAAATGTTTTTTTTTACAAATAACTCTCTCACTGAGCTAACGTAGCCAATCCCTCCACATGTTTGTACTCTCTGCTCATATTACCTTTATATTAAATCATTTTTTGCTTTTTCAAGAACTTATTTTAACAGTGCATGCAACAACAAACAAATCCTCCCCAACAAAAAAGCCAAATTGCATTATCTTTCTTCATGTCAATATACGGGCCGCAAGTAGGGGTGATGTGGTCCACAAGTGGCCCCCAGGCCAAGTTTGAGACCCCTGCTTTAGAATGTGTAGTTTAAAATTGTTGAAATGTTGCTTTGTAGCTGTAGGTTTACTTTGCTGCTGGTTTAAGACAACTACTTCTCTTTTAGCTGCCCAACCCAACGAACCATTTTTTATTACATAACAAAGACAAGAAATCATCTACCAGGTACACACAGGACACAGTGTTAGTTCTAACAGGGACTTAGAAGATGCTGCAGTCAATAATCAACACTTACACATTACACATTGGTAGAGACAATATCTCAGCAGTGTTAGCATTATATCCAGTCCAATAGCTGAATAGGGTGCAAAAGAGATGTTACCAGGTCTAGTAGTACTGAGGTCACCCCACTTCACAGCTCAATGAAATGAAAAAGTAATAGAGTATTACTCTTGAATATATCTGTCTGTGTGGGTTCTCTCTGTGTACTCCCGTTTCCTCCCACAGTCCAAAGACATGCAGTTAGTGGGGTTATGTTAAATGGTAATTCTAAATGTGAAATTGCCCATAAGTGTGAATGTGAGTGTGAATGGTTGTCTGTCTCTCTATGGTAGCCCTGTGACAGACTGGAGACCTGTCCTGGGTGTACCACGCCTCTCGCCCTATGGTACCTGGGATGGGCTCCATCCCTCCCATGATGCTGAATTGGATAAGCAGAAGGAAATGGATGGATGTTTTATGTCAGTATCATATATAATATCAGACTTTACTTTTATTGATTCGAAATGATTTAACGTTTTGGCTTGTGGGTTTCTGTAAAGTTAAATCAAAAAGCAGAAAGTCACAGTTTTATTTCGAACATTGTTGTTCTATTGTTTTATTTTTTCATGTCTGTTTGTCTTTACTTGAAAAAACTCTGAAAGGCTTCTTGGTCTTATGCTGAATATAACTTCTGATATGATATCCTTTTTCTGCAGCTTTGAGGTGATTGATTTTATCTTTCTTCTCCAAGTGAAACCAGGGCCATAATGAACCTGTTCAGGAAGGATGCCATGACCTCGAAGAAGGACAAAGAGAAAGAGATCCAGTATGAGGACCCTCCAGATGGGGGCTGGGGCTGGATGGTCGTGCTACATTGCTTCCTGGTATGCGTACCTCTGTTCTCTATAATCTCCTTTTTTTCCCCACTGAACCATTTATTTATATATAATTAACTGGAAAGTTTCTCTCAGAGAAAATATATCTGTCATTATCTGTATATTCTCATTCGTGTCTGTGCAGGTAAATGTCCTCGTTATGGGCACCCTAAAGAGCTTTGGGATCTTCTTTGTGGCGTTCCAAGATGAGTTTGGTGGCTCAGCAGAAAGTATCAGCTGGATCGGTTCCATCATGTCAAGTCTGCGTCTGTCTGGAGGTTCAAACTAAAAAAAAAATCTTTTCCTTCTATTGCATCACATCTTTATCGTCATTTTCCACAGTTTTATTTTCTTGTGACTTACTGTCTCTCCTTCACAAAATGTATTTAATAGCCTTTTGTGGTCTGTATGTCTGCATTTAGCTTTTTGTCGTTGTGTTTCGTCTCCTCTCACTTCTGTAGCGCCCCTCGCCTCTGTGGCATGTGCCAAGGTGGGAGCCAGAGTGACCTCGATCACCGGTGCAGTGCTGGTTAGCGGAGGCTTCCTGTTGAGTATATTCGCCAACAGCGTGGTATTCCTCTACATCAGCATGGGCGTGATAGTTGGTGAGTTTAACTAATTGCTAAACAGTAAAGTACCTTAATGTTGCTGTTTCCACACGAACTCTAGTAACAAGACGACTTCTGTGTCGTGTTATTAATTCGTAAAACCAACCTGTGTGTCCCCGTGACTGACGCAATGTCAGATAATAACATTGTTTGCTCCTCTCAGGAATGGGGTTTGCACTACTGTATCAGGCCTTCTCAGTGGTCACAGCACTGTACTTCAGAAAAAGGTTAGCAACGGCATATGCTATTGGACGCTCTGGTATGGGTTTGACCTTTGCTCTCGCTCCCTTCACTCAGCTGCTTCTGGACCGGTATGCTTGGCAAGGTAAGAAGGAGAAATTTTGTGCCTAAGTGTAGAAATACAGGCCATGGAGTGATCTAAAAGTGATGTTTTAGATCCTAAACTCTCACTGTCATGTTTAGGAGCCATGTTGATTCTCAGTGGTCTCATGCTGAATCTGGTGGCCTCTGGCATGCTGCTGCGACCCATCAATGTAAAGCCACCTGTTTCAAACCCTACCTCCTCTGCCATCCAAAAGAGTCCTGCTGTTTCTCTCAAGAGCTCCTCAGAGAAGGAGTACTCCAAGAACTGTTTGAATGGGTCCACTCACGTTTCCAATGGCGTCTCCAAATCAGACTGTCTTCAATCCCCTCCTCCCTCTCATAGGGACACCGTGAACGTGGGGGGGCAATGTACTCAGGGACTCCAGGACCAGTCAGTGAACCCTGAACTGACCAGACTGGTCCTGAATGGAGTAAATGGCCATGAGCCCCATCATGACCTGGGTCAGTGTAAACCCACAACTCCAGATTGCTCAGCGGAGCTCAATGGCAGTATGAATGGGTCCACGATTGTTGGATTTTCCTCACATGCAAGCTCGCCAAGTGAGGTGACTGTCACAAAAGCCAAAGTACTGGATTTCTCTTTGCTGAAGGACCCTTTCTTTTGCATATACACTTGGTCTTTGGTCTTCAGTCAGCTTGCCTACTTTATTCCCTATTTCCACCTGTCTGCCCGAGCCAGAACCCTGAACATTGATGCCATGGATGCTTCCTTTATCATCTCTGTCGCAGGTAAGGTTTATGTTGGCTAATAGATTCTCTGTGTTACTCCAAGCGTTTAATGAGCAGTGTGATATGTTGGAAAATAGAACTCTCTTGTTTTTTTTTCATCTGTGCTGTAAATAATTAGCTAGAGCAATACAGCTTATGGCCTTCATGTGGTCTGCAGTCATGGTGAGAAGTTTGGGCAGTGGGACAAATTTTGTTTTTATACACTTTTCTGCTTCCTTTGTTTTTGCTTCCTTACATGTTTCTGTGATGTAGTGATGAACAATTACAAAGATTTGATAAGTTTCAAAAACATTTATTTGAAAATACATTTTTAAAAATATTTTAGCAATAGTATATAATATAAAATTAATATAAAATTAAATTAAATTATTATGAAAACACAATTTAAATAAATACAAGCCATCTAAAGTCATCTATAAAGTTTATCAAAAGCTAAAAATATTATAGGGTTTCTGGGGTCCAAGCCTTTTTAACATCACTGTTGAATTAAAGATACTTGCAGATTACAAGATCACATCTGTAATCTACAGCCAGTGGCCCCCCTTTTTAAAGAAGAGTCATCAATATCAAGCTTGTTTCCAACTTAATGATAAATATTCATGTGTAACTTTTTACCAAAAATGACTGTTTCTAATCCACTTAACTCTTGTGCCAATGAGAGAAACATTTGCAAGCGTCAGTTAATTTGCAACACTGTTGCACTGTTGCATGACTTCTAACTCGTTTAAGCTGGATCAATGTGGAAACTTATTGTCTGGTTGTCTTCTGGAAACAACTGGCAGTATTTCAGGGCGTTCCAGAGTGTAGTTACAATATCTAAGCTACGCTGGCCATGTTTCAAAAGCATTTAAAACAAAACAAATAAAATTGCTGATAGTTTTGAGGTGGCTTTTCGGGAAAGGTTTCCCTTCTGTTGTTATCCACATGGATTTTAACGTACATGTGACCAGTGCCAGCTCAGCTGCTCTGTAGTACTCTGACTACAAAAAGAACTAAGAAAGCTTTGGTTTCCAAAAATGTTGCTATTTGCTTACAGGTTGTGCATGTTCATATGCAGAATCTCTGTATGTAGATTAAAGTAGAAGTGAATTTTTGGCTTGATTCTGCAGCACTAGAGTGCTCAGACATCCTTAAGTTTATGACAGTAAGAGTCGAAGTAGTTTCACAGATGTGACAAATTTAGAATTAAACAGCTATGTCTTATAAAAAATAACCTTTAGTAGTGACCTTGAAGTATAAAGATGAAGTTCCAGTTTAGTTTAGTTTTTTCAGACTGAGTCTGAGGAGGGATGCAAAAAAGTGTTCAGTCAACCTCTAGCCATTAATTATTTGTGAGCTGCTCAGACTCTGCAGTCTTATGTAATGGATGTTCTTACATAAAAGCTGAACTTTGGTCTACTGGCCAGGGTGGGTGGGTTCAGCAGTGTGCCACTGATGAGGCCACTCCATATGAACAGAGAACAGCATTAACATTATGCACACCATGCATGTAATTCTGTAGATTTATGAATAACTGAAAAGCTCCATGTGTGGTTGTTTTTAACCACTTTGTTTTATAATCTGTCCACTGATAATCAATAACTGTTACCCGATAGAGACTGTATTAATATTAATGAAAGGCATACTTTAGCTATAAATAATGACACATAGGTACATCTATTATTGATTGGTGTAGTAGTGATAAGGGGTTTGAGAGGAAAAGGGGGTATCAATAAATCAAACTTCTATTATATCACAGCTCTTATGTGATAGCACAACAAAAGTGCATTTGTTTGTTTGAATTAAAGCAAAACTTTTTGTGTACAATTTTTTTATTAGTGTCAAAATCATGCATTTTGTGCGTTCAGAAAAAAAGCCCATCTTTTTGGTTTTAAAATTGCCTGTAGCCAATCTGTGTCAGCATTAGTGGGTGGGAGAAAGGATCTCAGAATTAAATCACAGGACATCTAGAAAATGTGATGCTTGCAGCGTGCAGGCAATCACATTAAATGTAAATTTTCCATCCTTAATCAGTGAGCTGCTGTCACTGATAACCTAATTCGAAGTGTGACTATACTATAACAATAATGCAACAGCAGCATGTAGCCCAATAACAGTCACTCAGCTTTAATGAAATATCAGTGTTGTGTTTTTTCCTGGATATTTTAAGTAAAAGTATAAATAATAATTGCTGAGCACATAGTTTAACAATAACTAAAGTGATGTAGCTTTGTGACTCATAAGGAGCTGCATAATATTATCACAGAACATTTTCTATCTAAAAGTTTTTTATCTTGGCTCAAACTTTTTCACCATCTGCTTAAAGCCCTGCTCTTCCACCAGGTAACCACATCTGTAATTTCCATCTACTGTTTGCTCTTCGTGTCATATGGAGTGCAGCTAGCAAGTGGTCCAGTGACACTCACTAGTGCTGAGTGATACTGCAAATTTTGGTATTGATCCAGTATCAAGTAAATACAGGGTCAGTATTGCCAATATCGACACCGATTCTGATACTTTTAACCTATAAAGGCAGCTTATGTATGGGCTAGCAGTTCATAACTTCCCTTCAACTCAGTCATGTCACCTAAAAGTTAAACCTGTTTCTCCATCACCTGTTCAGCTCTGATGATTCAGTAAGGACATCTCCTGGTTTCATCTTCATGTTTCCCTCTCCCCAGATAACCAAACTGACATCATGACCAGCAGCTTTTACAGCTGTGGCTCCAGCAAACATCAGCTGATACTAGAAATTAATATTAAATCAATTCTAACAACAGCTGATCAAGCTTAAACGTGCTGCTGTTGTTTAGCTCAACATCCGCTGGTTTCCTCTTTCTGGCCCAAAGTGGGCGATAAACAAACACGAGAGAAAAGCCGATCAGCTGATCATTGATCAGTTTCACGATTGAATGAGAGAAGAAGAGACAGTTGCAGCGTAAAGACAGAGAAAAACTCCAGCTTTGTGTCTTTTTCCATCCTAGCTGAAGTCCGGGACAAACTGTGTTCCTTTTCACCTCAATACGAAACGTGTAATATTTTCTCTGAATGCGGGACAATTCAGTTTTTTAGGGGACGGTTGGCAACTCTACTAACTAACCTTGTGAATAAAATAAAGTTCACTATCAGTAACATCATAGCACCCACCCAGCTGTAGAAACTCCGTCATGCTAGCTAGTACGCAGTACAAGTTATTGTAACTGACGGTAAAAACTCAGCACAACAAAAATAAACTCCACCTAAACTTGGTTTATATCTGACCCAGATAGACTGCAGGTCATAACTTCTTACCTGAAGTTCAGTTCACCTGACACTCGGACCAGCGGCCGCTTCGGATCTCTGCTCCTCCTGCCTCCCCTCTCCCTCATCCACCTGGCCTCTTGTGGCAGCTCCGCCATAGCCACCACCAAACAACTGAGTTATTTTTACACATCTGCCAGCTTCTGGCCAATCCATCACCTTTCATTGTTTATACTGTTATAAAAAAAAAAAAAGTCATCGGCCCATAAAAATGAAAAATCACCATCAGCCCACTGGACAAATGCCCGGTATGCCCGATGGCCAGTTACTATAGTAACGTGGCGTTACTATAGTATTGTTCTCCTCATATAACTTTTAAGTCTTGTCGCAATTTATATGGCGATCATTGTGGACGATATGATGTGGCACAGACCGAGGCAGTATTTGTATGGAACAGCAGCATTTGAACTGGAGCCAGATTCATGCAATTACAGAATATATGAAGATTAACTGTCTGTTGTTTCTTAAAGCTGTAAAGCCAGAGTATAATAGTCTGTGGGTTTACTCCGAAGAGCTTCCAGAAAGCAGCAAGACAGGTTCTTTTTTGTCAGCCACGTTTTTTCTGTCACTTTCTCTGCTCATGTGCTGTAATGGTGGAGAAAGCGAGACAAAGTTAAAGAGATGGGGTGCTGCTCACACCACAAAGCCACCATCCCAATGTCCCGCTGTCCCTCTTTCTCTGACCCAGTGCTTGTCATTGAGGCCCATTAACTTGGCTCGGTTAGAGAGGCCACTATCGTCCGGGTCAGTCTTTTCGTCAACCCTCAGTCACCAGCACTGGAACAAACCGGAGTCGCTAAGCAACAGCTAATGGAGTAAAGTTGTTGGCGTGTTGACAAGTGGGGCTCCCAGTTTTTTGTTGTTGTTGTTGTTGTTTGTTTGTTTTTTAATTTTGGAGCCCAGTCCTGAAGTAGCTGATACTTTGCAGAGGAGCTCTGAGGCAGAAGTGTGTGCAGAAGAAGAGACGAGACGAGAAGGAAGCAGTTTCATAGAAACTGGGAAAACCAACATGCCCCTCCCCCCCTCATGATCTGTTAATTCTCAGAGGCATTCACAAATGTCTGTACCTGGTAGTACTACTAACAGAACTGGTCAAAACCAGTGTACCACATGAACTTGGCATAAGGTGCTACTTGGTGAAGCCTAATTTAAATAGCAATGTGCTGAGTTTGAACAAGGACAGCTGCAAAGCTGAATCGACCTGCTGAGGCTAAAACACACAAACAAACTCACAACTTGTCAGTATGCAAGCAGGAGACACTGCAGGATATGTCTTGGATCACAAGAGGAGGACACATAAACAGTGAACAGCTGCCTCATGTCAATTTTCTAACCTCCATGGAGAATGCTGTCATATAAAGAAAGCACAGATGTTCGATGATGAAGCATTTTATAGTCTATTCTTTTACTAATTTACTGTTGTTACTTGACATCTGCATGTTAATGTAGATTAATGTAAGATTTATTCAAATTTGCTATGAAGAGCGACACTGTAAAACATAAAGTGGGAATTTAGACTACGTAAGCTCATATTCAGCAGGATTTTTATATCATGCATTGAAGTTGAGAGTTGCCTACAGCCTGCGGAGTTGTGCTGCAGAGGCTGTGCAAAGGATGGATAATTCTGAATCCGTACCGCACCAGTTTGTTTCATTGATTAATTGCTCAGCACTGCCTGCTTGTAGCTATTCCTGCGACGCTCAATACACCACTGCAGTTTCCACATCACCTATCGCATTCCAGTTGACCTCAGCAGAGCGCAGTCCATATCTGCCCAGTCATCATACCCAAGTAGAGCAAACAATCAGTCAGATGAGAAGAAATGCTTAATAGGTAGTTTGCTTATTGTTGCTGGTGTAATGCAGATGTTAACAGGTCGGTGTGTTGCCACCCACTGTGCCGGTTACACAGTATTCTTGTGTCAAGAGAACAGGAGCAACAGGGAAGTTAGGTTGGATAATAGTGACCTATTTTATTTAGTTCAGTTTCCTTCTCCTCACAGGCTTTCTTTACCCTTTCCTTACACATCATTTATCTGCACAGACACCCTTCACATTGAGAAATGTACTCACAGTTCCTCCTGGCGTTGTTTTCGTTAAGCACATAATAACTGCATCAACCTGTAATCCTAATTCTCAACACCAGAGTTAGCCTCGAACCAAGTTCTAAAGTAGTAGTTGATGGATTTAAATTTGAAATGTGAGATCTCAATTTCATGTTAATCCATCTAGTTGTTGTCAAGGTATTTTACTAAAAACACAACAACCTTATTGTGGGAATAGAAGAAAGATCAGGAGATACAGGGCTGTTCAAAACGTCATTTATTTATCTGAAAAAGTGTTGATAATGACCGATCATTAAATGGCTCAAAGTGTCAGTGTAACAGACTCGAGGATCATCTAGTTCTGCCTGGGCCCCTTCCTTTCGAAAGCTGAGCTTGTAGATGATTTAACACTAAAATGTTTCATAGATGTCGAAACAAACACACTTGAGGAATGCAGTCCAACATGAAGCTGCTTCTTATAGCGTTAATACTGAAATTGCAATGAAATGTTGCATCATTTTTATGCAGCTGTTATGCATGTAAGTAACAGCTAGTGGAATATTTTTCATGTCTTTGTGCACTAGCCTGTATATAAAACTGGTGATCATTTGGTTTGTGGACTGTTACAATCCTGGTTTTTGGTCATGATCTTTTTGGTTTTTTTGTGGGATTTTTTGGCATCTTTGTTTTAAACTGAACATAATCATTTTAGAGAAGAATGTAGAGCTAGGAAGTTCCATCAGCTCACAGTCCTGCAAAACTAGCTAGATTAGTGCTTCACCTTGATATAAAATGAATTGAAAGCTTATTTAATTAGCAAGACAGGAAGTAATGCACTTACAAAAAAACCTTAAAGGTTTTATTAGAACATTGGAAAAAAAAACATTAGTTACCTGAGAAGTGGCCACACCCGTATGTATGCAAGATTTGCATACTAGTTAAATGTGTAAATTGGCTGGAATTTTAATAAGGGTGCCTTGAGACTGAGTTGCTTTTAAAACTATCTTCAGCTGGATCTTTGTGAACCAGAGAAACTTCAATTCAATTCAATTTTATTTATATAGCGCCAAATCACAACAACAGTCGCCTCAAGGCACGGTGAACTTCTGTGTTACCTTTATTTTACAACCACAACATTCTAAAATGTGAATCGTTTTATTCATCGTAACACTCTCTGCTGTAATGAATTCATCAGTATAAATGCACAGATCAAAAATGGCCCTACACACATTTATATCAAAATTTAAAGTCATATAAATATATATCTTTCTCATCCAGTTGTCTGTCCACCTTTGCCTGTTACAGGTATCACAGAGACCATCGCCCAGTTGGCCTCGGGCTGGGTGACAGACAGGAATCTTTTCCACAAGTACCATTTCCACAAAGCCTACCTGATCCTGTGTGGCTTGGTCAACCTGCTTTCCCCACTGGCAACTTCTTACATGCTGCTGATGGTCTACGCAGTCTTTTTCGCCATCTTCTGTGGTGGCTACATGGCTCTGCTGCTGCCTGTTTTGGTAAGTGGGATGCATGCATCTCTTTGGAAACAAACAACCTCAATTATCTGTTCCCCATGGTTTCAACACTTTATAAGTTTTTTTTGTAAATATATACAGTGTATATAATAAAATGAAATATATAAATACATAATTCAAAATACCATCCCTGGAATGGACGTGTCATTTAATATATGTTTAAGATGAAAAGGTTCAGTTGGTGCATGTGCAAATAATCAATTCTAGTGTCCTTTAGTCAGTGAACAACAGGTCAGTCTGCAAGGCTGTGCAGGTATACCATTTAAACACTAATGTCAGCATGCTGATATGACCACGGTGATAACAGCAATGCTAACAAGTGTATGTTTTTAAGTCTTGAGTATGAACAGAGCAAAATTCTCCAAAATACTCCAAAAACACTTGGAAATGACAGAACCAGAAAACTAAAATGTTAGTCAACCTCGATGAACTTGTCACGAGGTTTAGACAATGTTTCATCCATGCAATAGGATTAAAATTGTTGCTTTGTTACACCATGCAGGAAAAGATTTCTCAGTGTTTTTCTTTTTAAAAGAAAATGCATGAAAACTAATAATGGTGGTTAAATGCTACATATTCAGTGGTATCTTTGGAATGAAACGCAGGGTGCTCTCTTAGTGTTGTTTGACTTTTTACCAAACCTGCCGCTATCACCCTCACTATACTGTTAGTCTGTAGTTCATTCACCTTGCAAAGTCAGCAATATCAGATTTGTCTGGCAGTTTAAGGGCCATGTAAAGGTGAACTGGCTTAGTAATTAGATTATATCCCACATGGAAAGAAAAACTTTGAAGCAGGTGGTATGAGATGTTTCCTAACTGCTATTATGGGTGGATCAACACATTAAGTCAGTGGGTATCCAGTGTCTTGTAGATATATCACCCCTCAAAACAAAAGCATGAGGACACACGTTTGACCTCACTTGCCAATGGTATGGTCTCAAAGGTCAGGATATATCTATGGGCTGAAGGGATGACGTCCGATTCGTCTTTTTTTTTAGAAAATCTGACTGGAAGAACCAACAGACAGTGACAAACAGATAAAACCAGCCTGCTGATGGAAATTACTTATTTTCCAGGCAAAGGTTTTCTAAGAAAGGAAGATCATAGCAGTAATCTGTAATTTACTGATTTATGAACTAAGAGTCTCTCCAACATAAAGTGCTTATGTGAAGAATGCTGTCACTATTAAACTGAGTGGTTTATCAGCGCAGCGGCGGGGACTATACAACAACTAAATGCAGCTAAAGCTTTTTTTTTTTTTAAGATCAATAATGTTTGAGGAGCAGAATCATGCTGGGTTATTACAGATATAAAGGCACAATGCGGGTTTATCTTTATACATCTACAGTAGAGTGCAAAAGTCTTCAAACAGCATTTATTTCTGTCTTGAGCAAGTTTTCCATTCTTTCTGAAGGTCTTTCAAAGTTTTTCGTGGACATTGGCTGTTTTTAACTAATTTTCAGTCCATTTTGATCTTTTTTTTATTTCTTTTAGTAACAAAAAAGAAAACAAAATTATCTACAGCAGATAAACAGTAACTGATAGTCATGTCCTTAAGAAATAAGAAAGAAAAACGGGAAAGACCTGACACACAGCCAGAGAGATGCATCTAGCTCTTCTGTTCACTGAGGCCTCATCAGGAATGATCTCTATGGCATGGTGCCTATCAAGAAGCCATTCTTAAGGAAGTGAAAGAGGGAGGAAAGGCTGAAATATGACTAAATACGCAAGAACTGTACTGAAAATCAATGTCATGAGGTCTTATAGAGTGATCAATCCAAATTTGAAATTTCTGGTGCAGAACATCACCAGTTTGAGGTCAGGAGAGAGGTACAACAGTGAAACATGGTGGAGGCTCTGTCAGCAAAACTTTATCTTGATAGAAAACGATAAAGTCAGAGTTTGGACTCCCAGATCTCAACATTATTAAAGTAGTGTGGGATCATCTTGTCAAATAACAGAACCAAAGGCATCCAAAATCCAAAGAGGAGCTTTGAATATCCTTTAGGAAGCCTGGAGAACTATTCCTGAAGAATACTAAAGAAATTACAAGAAAGCTTATGCAAGCGTATACATAACCTTATGTACTGTATTTGCATTTATGTTTTATGTTTTTTCATATAAAGAAAAGATGGGGGCTCAAGACTTTTGCACAACACTGAAGGTCATGTTTGCTGTACATGGAAATTAGGGACTGCAGAAATAAAAGTGAAGCATTTTTTAAACACATTTAACACATATTCCATTATTTTGAACTGGCTTTTCTATCGTTATCGGGCTAAATTTTTCCAGTTTCTCGCTTTATTTAAAATTGTTGTGCTCTCAAATGTTTGTTGGAAAACCTGTAGTAATGTTCATGGTTTGTAGTGCTGCAGAATGGGCTGTTTAAAATGCAAATAGATGGCAGTGACAAGTGCTTGGTATGTTGTTTTGCCCCGCAGGTAGATCTCGTGGGGTCGGAGAAGCTCAATAACTCC